>NC_142162.1:5000000-7500000 GCF_024610735.1 Ursus americanus | reverse complement strand
CCCAACCCCACCCCCAGTCCTTGGAATGTTCACTCTGCCTACCCTTCCCACAGTGCGAGCTATTCCAAGGACATAGTCTTGAGAGAGTAAGGTGTTGTGGAGACCGTCTCGGCCGTGCATGTGACTGAACCCAGTTAAGGCCTCTGTATAAACTTTAAAGATTCTGGCAGACAGAGATCTGCTCATCTTGCAGCCAGCCACCCAAGACAAGCCTCAGAAGTAAGTTCCCTTGCTGATTAAACCTGCCGCCTACCGACCTGCGGTGGTCCACCTCTTTCTTCAGTCTCTCCTTGCCCTCCATGTACAGGCTAGTTTGCAAACCAATGCCCCCACCCCTGTTCCCACCATAGGATTGCCAGCTAAAGTGCAGGATGCCCAGTTAAACCCCAGTTTCAAATAAACAATGAATAAAAACCTCTTATCCCAATTAGGAACCAGTCTCTCTAGTAACAGTTCTATGGGACTAGCTTGCTCCCGTGTCCCGACAAGGGACATGTCCAGTTCCAAGTCATGATTCCCAGGGAACTCCCAAACCATAGCTTCCCATGAGGACTTTCCAATTCAGCCACTGTCCTCACTGTCCAGATCCAGTGCACCATTTTTACCACAAGCAATGTTGCCTAGTAACGCAGCTGACATTCCACTCTTATCAGATTCCCAGGAGAACAGAGCTATAGCAAGTAAACTCCATGGAGAATGAGAAATAATGTGTTTTAGCCCCTTATATACACAGGCCTTTTTGGTGGTCAGAGCTAGGACAATATACAAAGATAGATGGATGATAGATGACAGACGATAGGTCATGCAGAGGAAAGACCTGGTTTTCCACCTGTGTGGAGAAAACCCAGTTCTTCCTTATGACGTCTTTTTTTCGTGTGTGTCTCCTTTACTACTCCCATGAAACACTTCACTCCTGACACTTCTGGTCACCAATGTGTGGAGGTTATCCCCCACACCAAGCAATTCTCTGCAACACCAGTTGGGTCACACAGTTCAAATCAATTCAGACGCTATCTACCCAAAGAGTGTCAGATCCTACAGATTAAGGCCTCAGTCCCATGAGATTATCTCTCCACCCTACACACACAGACACACAGACACACAGACACACACACACACACACACACACACACATACACGCACACACACACTTCGATGCCATTCACAAGCCCAACCTATGGATCAGTTGGTTCTAATAGGCTGTAGACTGAAGGTTCAAATGCCCCCCTCCTTGGGTTCAATTAATCTGCTAGAGCATCTCACAGAACTCAGAGAAACATTTTACTTACTAAACCACCACTTTACTGTTAAAGGATATAAAGCAGAACAGCCAGATGGAAGAGATACATAAAACAAGGAATGGGGAAGAGGCGTGGAGCTTCCATGCCTGTTGGAATACACCATTCCCCCCACCTCTCCACATGTTCACCAACCCAGAAGCTCTCTGATCCCCACCGTTTTGGGGTTTTATGGAGGTTTCCTTCATTGGCATAACTGATTAAATCATTGGTCACTGCCAACTGACTCAACCACCCAGCCCGTCTCTGTTGGGGTTAACGTAGAGCCTGAAACCAGCCATAATACCCGGCTTGCTAAAATGTATGTAACACGGAGGCCGCTGAGGGCGAGAGAAGGTTTCGGGAAGGTTTCCGAGAAGGGCGTAGGCCTTTGGAATGCCAAGGCCTGCGGGACCGCTCTGCCCTCGGAATGCCGCGGGGAGTTGCCTTCCAGAAACTTTCCGGGCCCAAACAGTCGCCCTGTGATCTAAGAAATGTAGGCATACCCCTTAGGCTATGTTTAGCAGAACTCGTGGAACTCGCAGATTAGCATATCGTATCTTTCCTGTAAACAGATCCTCCCAGTTTCACATCACGTGCTTGAGAAACAGTGATAAGGATTTGTGATTAGCCTGAAGGACCAATAAAAGCAGGAGCAAAGAAGAGCAGCGGGTCTTCGAGCGTTGACCCCCTTGCCTTCTCCCTTTCCCAGCAAAATTGGGAATAATCTCTCCTCGGTAGGTACAGGGATTGCTAGCCATTCCCAGCACCTCTCCCCTCTCCAGAGGTCAGGGGGGTGAGACTGACAGCTCCAACCCCCTAGTCACAGGATTGGTTCCCCTGGCCCGTCCAAAAGTCACCATTAACATAACAAAAGACACCTTTAATCCTTCACTTAGGAACTCTTAAGGGCTGTAAGAGCTCTGTGCCAGAAACGGGGATGAAGACTAGATACGTATTTCTTATTATAAATCACAATATCAGAGAGAGAAAAAGAGAGAGATGGTAAAGATAATTCGTAAATATAGAGACTGATAAATATGGATAAATAAAACGCATTATGGGTTCATACTGATACTTCCAATTCCAATAAAATTACAAGGTGGTTATTTAACTTTTTTTTTTTTTAAGATTTTATTTATTTATTCGACAGAGATAGAGACAGCCAGCGAGAGAGGGAACACAAGCAGGGGGAGTGGGAGAGGAAGAAGCAGGCTCCCAGCAGAGGAGCCTGATGTGGGGCTCGATCCCATAACACCGGGATCACGCCCTGAGCCGAAGGCAGACGCTTAACCGCTGCGCCACCCAGGCGCCCCTATTTAACTATTTTGATCTTCATTTCTGCCTCCTTTCTCTCTTGCTAAAAACCCCACTTCTCAACACACAAACACTCATTTACTCTTTCACACAATATATATCCAACAGTCTTGAAATAAGAGTACCAATGCTATCACTAACAATACGATTATTGTTCAGTAATATTCAGGATTTTCTTGTGGTTCTTTTTGTCCTTAGGGATGTACTCAAATAACTGTTTTAAAGTCACGAGAAAGAGATCTTCTTTATACAGTTATAAAGAACTATAACTGATACAAAGTTCATGTTGCTTGTAATGGTTTAAGGATTTATTTTTTTTAATGTTTTCTACTTAGACATTTTCATAGTTTCAAAGCCAAATCTACAAAGTCTGCTCAGAGAATTCTAGCTTCTATCCCTGGCCCTTTGCCCCCATCCCTTTCTTTTCCCATAGGTGACAATTAATTTTACTTTATGATTTATCCTTTCTTTGTGATTTTTTTACTATAGTTTTAGTCCCTCTTAGGAAAAGAGTGGTATATTATGTAATTCTCTACTTTGCTTTTTTTCAAATTTTATGTTTAACATGAAAGCTTTATTGAGATGTAATTCACAGTTTACCCATTCAAAGTATACAACTCAATGTTTTTTTTTTAGTATATTCAGAGAGTTATGCAACCACAATCAATTTTAGAACATTTTTATTCCTCCAAGAAGAAACCATGTATTCACGAGCATTCACCCTCCATTCTCCCCAACATCCCAAGCCCAGCCCTAGACAACCACTAATCCACTTTCTCTCTCCTTGGAACTGTCTGTTGTAGATATTTCAAATACATGAAATCATACAGTGTGTGACCTTTTGTGTCTGGCCTCTTCCACCCAGCATACACACTGGGATTGTCCCCTCGGATGCCTACAAGGCCAGGCCGGAAATAACTAAGTGACAGGGAACACATAAATCATCTGAAAGGGGCTGATCCCCCAGATTTTTGCCAGGTGGGAACACCTTCATCCTCTGTTGTTGTTCTTTTCAGGGAAAGTTGGAAATCGACATTTTTATGTGAAATTTTCTGATTGGTTCCCAAGTTTTGCAAATGTGTTTGGGAAGAGTCTATCCAAACCTCTCTGTGAAAACAGAGAAAATGAAGGGAACTGAGCTAGTAGTTGAGGATTTGACTCAGGAAATCCATGAGGCTGTGTCCACGCTCAGGGTGCCCCCTGCAACCAAAGACACGCGTGGGGCTCACTAGGCCAACTCTCCCACCTGCCCAACCCCCACTCAGTCTCCAGTAGCTGGAGAGGACTCTCCAGGGGCTACAGCGGAACACTGCACCTTTGCTTCCTCATCTTTCAAAAGGAGAGAATGAAGTCACCGGCGGCGGCCCTGAGCTGTCGCCCAGCACGGTGAAGACGGGCAGTGGCATTAAGCCGGAGTACGTTCAGAAGTCTGCGTTGAAGTAATTGAATCACCTCCTTGGTTCATTAAAATTTGGGGAAATGGAGAGTACATAAAAATGTTCTTGAAAGATAAGGAGAGGGGCGCCTGGGTGGCTCAGTTGGTTGAGCATCTGCCTTCAGTTCAGGCCATGATCCCGGGGTCCTGGGGTCGAGCCCCGCATCGGGCTCCCTGCTCAGCGGGGCGTCTGCTTCTCCCTCTCCCTTTGCTCCTCTCCCTGCTCGAGCTCGCTCACTCTCTCTCTCAAAGAAATTAATAAAATCTTTTAAAAAAAGAAAGATAAGGAGAAATTTGAAAAAAAAAATCAAAGATTAAAAGCATTATAATGCCACAATCATCAGCACGGTAGAGTACTAATGCCGGAACAGACTAGCACATCGATAGCTACCTGAGAATAAATCCTAATACACTTATGTACTTTATAAATAATGAAATAATTTTAAAAATCTATCAGAAAGGCATTAATTCTTTACTAAGTATTCTTGGAATATTAATCATCTGGGGAAAAGAACCAGCTGAAGGGGCCACCTTACACCATGTGCCGTGATCAGTGTAAGAATTAAAACACTGCAAACGCAAAAGAACTTTGTCTTCATTTAGAAGAAACTTGCACGAAAGCAGCACAATACACACCAAAGAGAACTGCTGATAGATCTAAGTGCAAAACAGGACTTCTTAACTCCTAGATTTTTTTAAAAGCCATAACTAAATTAAAAGTGAAACAACAATCTCGGCAAAACGTGAGTGGCAAATACAGCAAAGGACACCACCTAAAGACATAGACGGTGGGGCGCCTGGGTGGCACAGTCGTTAAGCGTCTGCCTTCGGCTCAGGGCGTGATCCCGGCGTTATGGGATAGAGCCGCACATCAGGCTCTTCCGCTAGGAGCCTGCTTCTTCCTCTCCCACTCCCCCTGCTTGTGTTCCCTCTCTCACTGGCTGTCTCCATATCTGTCGAATAAATAAATAAAATCTTTAAAATAAAAAAATTAAAAAATAAAAATAAAGACATAGACGTTATTATCAGTATTAAATACACAGCTCTCACATGGAACCATAAGAAAGTAAATCCCTGCATAATTGGGTAAATACATAAATTGACATATCACAGGGAGGAAAAAAGACAAATGGACAATACCTGCGACAGTCTTCATAACTTCTTTAAAAATCAGTGACATGCAGGGGCGCCTGGGTGGCAGTTGTTAAGCGTCTGCCTTTGGCTCAGGGCGTGATCCTGGCGTTACGGGATCGAGTCCCACATCAGGCTCCTCCGCTGGGAGCCTGCTTCTTCCTCTCCCACTCCCCCTGCTTGTGTTCCCTCTCTCTCTGGCTGTCTGTCAAATAAATAAATAAAATCTTTAAAAAAATAAAAAATAAAAATAAAAATAAAAATCAGTGACATGCAAAGTAGGATGAAGTATAATTTTTTTCGCTTGGAAGTTGGGCAGGATGAAGAGGACGGCGTGTGCAACACCAGCATGATTTGGCCGAGGCTGCATGTATATTATATTAGTACAAGCACTGTGGGAATCAGCTTGGTATCTGTAAATGGTACCAGCATATAACCCATAAACTAAGCTTCTGGGAATGTATTCTAAGAAAATAATGAGAAATATGAAAAGAGATTTGAGTACGAAGAGGTCTATCAAAATACTATTTATCATGATGGAAAATTGTATCAGCCTCCGTGACTTACAGCAGGGAAATGCTCAAATAAAGCATGGTATAGCTGTAGAATGGAACAGTCTACATTTTTGTTTATTAGATACATTTACAACTAATTTTCAGGAATAAAAAATAGAAGCTAAGGCTCCGTCCCAGGACCTTGGGATCATGACCGGACTAGGAAACCAAGAGTCGGAGGCTTCACCAGCTGAGCCACCCAGGCGCCCCTCTATCTGTCCTTACGTGGAGTCTTTACATAGTTCAGACATTAAGCGTCACAACAGGGACGCCTGGCTCAGTGGGTCAAGCATCTGCCTTCGGCTCAGGTCGTGGTCTTAGGGTCCCAGGATGGAGCCCTGCATGGGGCTCCCTGCTCCGTGGGGAGTCTCTTCTCCCCCTCCTCCCCGCTTGTGCCCTCTCTTGCTATCTCTGTCGCCATCTCTCAAATAAATAAATAAAATCTTTTAAAAAAACAAAAACAAAAACACCAAAATATCAACCATAGCTAATCTGTGGAAGATGGGATTGTGGCAATTTTTAAATTTTATTTGTGTACAGTTTGCTGTATTTGCTAATATGAGTAGGCCCAGTTTCATTACCAGGAATAAAACAATATATGACATTACACGTTTTAAAAAGCACAGTTCATCTACCCATTCGCCCCAGGAAGGGTTTTCCAGAAGGGGCAAGGTGTGGTTTAAAGGCGGTGAGGGTCTGACCTTTCTGAGGACACCGCGTTCTTCCACAAGAGGGCGCCTGGCCTTCAAGTAAGGAGCGGGCGGAGTCCTGAGTTTGGAGTCGGATTTTAAGGGAGCCGCGTGTAAAGCATAAATCTTGCCTGTTTCTACCTCCACGCCTAGGAACCATGCACAGAGTGGCTCAAAAGTTTCTGGCACTCTAAGGCCTGCCTCCTTGGTCAGTAATAATGAAAAAGTCCGTTTTCCCTGAAATCGGTACGTACCGTTTAGCAAGACTTGGGCTCAGCAAGAACGAGTCGAAAGAGCATGCTCCTTGCCCCTGGGGAGCTAATAACGCAATGTAGGAGTGCTGACATCACTGACTCCATCTTGTTCATGCCCGCACAGTGACCTCCCTCGGGGGCCGAGTGTTCCCGGCCTGGGGAGGTTAACGCATGCCCTGATGCGAAGGAGGAGAGGCTTGTTCCGCCCTTCCTGGAAGTGGGGCACAGAAGGCTCCACTTGAGATAACTAGTAGAGGGACTGGGCACAGATGGTGCCACTTTAGATAACTACCCTGCAACCACGCCACCGTGCCCGTGCCCCTCCATAAAAGCTGGGGATTAAGGTCGGCGGGGGGATGAGTGGGGGGAAGGCGAGCCGCAGAACGTCCTGGATCACGCACTTGCCCCTGTCAGTCAGTTACCCTGAATAAAACTGCGTGTAAACGGTATGGAGTGGCTTGTATTGTTTTTCAGTCTCAGTACTTACACTTGACTGCCCCTCCTCCACCTTCTAACACCAAACCGGAGAGAGCGAACTCAAGTTACCTCTTCCCAGTGTGAGGGCTGGGGGAGAGAAAGGAGGACCGTAGAGCAAGAGAAGATCTGGCGGAGTGAGATCGATGAATGCCGGACCAAATGTGAATCAACGGATGTCTCCCGGGCTGGAAAGGCAGGTGTGCAGAGCAGGGAAAGGCAGGTGAGAGGGTGAGCCGGGCAGAGGCGCCGGTAGCACGGTGAAAAGCCACTGACCTGGAATGTGCTGGAGATTTTGCAACCTCATGACCCCCGGTTATCAGAAATTGTACCCCGGGCCCCAGTCTCTTAGCAAACCAGACCTACATGACACGGAAGAGCAAAGAGAATGTCCATAGCTGCCCGTGTGTACTTAGCTGGTCTTGGCTGGATGCGCCCCCGCTTCCAAAACCAAGGCTTGCTTCCCTGCACGCTGGCTGGGGAACCCAGTGCTTCTGCCCCCCCGCCAGTAGACCGGAACGAAGGTGGACAAGAACGCCCACGAAATGTACCTTACTCATCCCAGCACATGATGGGACGGGAAGAAGAGAAGAGGACCACCGAGCCCGACCTGGGGTTCAGGGAAGGCTTCCTGGATGAGATGGTACTTGAGTTTGTCTGGAAGGACAGGTGGGAGTTTGAGAGGAGGAAAGGGTGAGCGGCCCAGGGAAGTGCACAGGGGTGAGAGAGGACGGCCTGGTGTCCCTGCAAGCAGCTCAGCAGTGCTGGAGCCTGGTGTGGATGCGGGGAGTGGTAAGAGGCAGTGCCGGAATGGAGGCTGCTTCCTGTGAAGGGCACTGGGGAGCCTTGAGGATTTTAAACAGAGAAGCTACCTGAACGTTGACGGTTTGCAAAAGTCACTGAAGGCCTTTGTTTCCAAATCCACTGGGTACTTTTCAACCTGCATCTTAGGTGAACTCTCTCAGCAGTATTTGGGACTACTGCCTTCTCCCTCCACGCTGAGCAATCTCATGTCTTCTCAGTCAACAAGTTCTGATTTTTCTGTCTGGCTCTCTGGTCACTTTTTCCAGCTCCCACGCTGGCTGCTCCTCCCCTCTCTGGCCCCTGAGAGGCGTTCCACAAGGCCCTGCTTGCTGCCTTCTCACCAACAGCTCCTGCTTTCAACCACCCCATTTGACCCCGTGGCATCACATACACCTATTTAACAGCATCAGGAGAGAGAAGACGGGCCAGAGGCAAGGCTCATAGTTCCTGGTGTCATGGCTCAGTGAGCATGTTTGTGCTGAATCGTGAGCAATTGTGGGGTGAGTCAGGGTGGACAGGTCGGAATGGATTCAGGGATAAGCAGAGGCATGTATTGGAGAAGGAAAGAGTTGCTGATTAGAATAATCAGTGTCCTGGATTTGAAAGAAAGCAGAGGCCAGGGCTCACTATTCCCAAGTGTGGAGGGAGTGGTGGACACTACTGTGTGTGAAAAGACCGAGTAGGGGGTCTGAGAAGAATGTGAATGCAGGGGGGTGCGGGAAAGATGGGTAGGCCCACCAGGGCAAGCTGACTGCAAAGTCTAGGAAGTCACTGGAGACAGGGATCCAGGCCACAAGAGCAGACTAAGTGGGAGCCTCGGGCCTGGCTGGGATCTGAGCTGCATCGTGGGCAGGCAGGCATCCAAGGGCGTGCACTCCGCCTCAGGGACAAAGGCTTAAGGGTGTTGGTGGGCCCTGTGTGCTTTCCAAACCACACTGACACATCCATGGTGAGGCAGGGAAGTCATGAGCTATTCCTGGTCCCTTCTGTTTTCCAACCTCACATGCCAACAGGACAGAGAATTTCTCAAGGCTCTGACATTACAGCCACTGATAAAGTAAATTTGTTTTGTGCCTCATCAAGAGTGAAGTGCCAGTCAGGA
Source organism: Ursus americanus (assembly GCF_024610735.1). Classification (NCBI taxonomy): domain Eukaryota; kingdom Metazoa; phylum Chordata; class Mammalia; order Carnivora; family Ursidae; genus Ursus; species Ursus americanus. Next base: position 7,490,963 of record NC_142162.1, on the reverse strand, counting down.
TCCAAAATGTTCTAAAGAAGTTTCCGTGGCATTAACAACTAGTAGAAATGGGTAGAGTATTCCGGAAATGGTGTTAGAGCAGTTGGCTTTCTATTTAGAAACAATTAAGTTAGAGTCCCACCTTAACATCACACACAAAAGTTAACCTGGTAATTAGTAATCACTTTTAAAACTTCCCACAAAGAAAAGCTCAGGCCCAAATGACTTAACGGATGAATTCTACCAGACATTCAAAGAACTAATACCAATCCTTCCCAAACTCTTCCAAAAAATAGAAGAGGAAGGAATACTTCCCAAGTAATTCTATGAAAAGACAACCCACAGAATGGGAGAAAATATTTGCAAATCGTATATCTTAAGGAGGGTGTATCTAGAATATGTAAAGAACTCTTACAACTCAATAAGAATTTAAAGAAACACAACTTAAAAATAGGCAAGGGGTCTAGGTGGACATTTGTCCAGTGAAGATGTACAAATAGCCATTACAGACATGAAACTATCTCAACATTATTAGTCATTAGGGAAATGGAAATCAAAATCACAAGGAGATACCCCTTCACACTTACTAGGAAAGCTATAATAATTATATTTAAAAACAGGCAATACCAAGTATCGGCAAGAATGTGAAGAAATTGAAACCATCATACATTGTTGGTGGTAATGCCAATGGTGCAGCCACTGCGGAAAAGAATTGAGCAATTCCTTAAAAAGTTAAACAGAGTTACCATGTCGTGCAGTGGTTCTACTCCTCTGTATGTATCCGAGAGACTTGAAAGCATACTTCCACACGAAAACAGTGTGCAACATCATGCCAAGTAGCCAAAAGTGAAAACAAACCCATGCCTCCCAAGTGATCAATGTATAAACAGATTGTGGTCAGCAAAAGAAGGAAATGAGGTACCCAACATGCTACACAATGTTAAAACATGTTGCTAAATGAAACATAACATAAAACGTTATGCTAAATGAAAGAAGTCATTCACAAAAGACCACCTAGTGTATGAATCCATTAAATGAGATGTCCAGAATAGGTAAAATCTAGAGCGACAGGCCTAGATTAGCATTCGCAGAGGAATGGAGAAGGAGTGGAGACTGAGGAGAGACTGCTAACAGGGACTGGGGTTCTTGAGGGGAAATGAGAATGTTCTGGAATTAGAGTGTGGTGAGGTTGCACAACCCTGTGAATATAGTAAAAAGCATTTCAGTATACTTTTTTAAAAAGGGTAAATTGTATGCTATATAAATTATATCAATTAAGCTGCAGAACAAATAAATAAATCTGAGGTAGCTTAACTATATAGACATAAAATAAGCCTTAAAAATAAAAGAAAACAGAGAAGACTGGTTCACGAATCTCAGTGTGAGGAAAGCCATTCTAAGTATGACACAGAACTCAGAATACATAAAGGACAATATTAACAGATGGAGTACATTGAAATAAACAATCTTCAATGAAAAAGACACTACAAATTTTAAATATAAATCATGAAGAACTTTTGCAACATGTATAACATGTTTAGATAATGGTCTTTAAAATCATTAGGAAAGGGGCACCTGGCTGGCTCAGTCAGTAAAGCATGCAACTCTTGATCTCAGAGTTGTGAGTTCAAGCCCCATGTTGGGTGTAGAGATCACGTAAATAAATAAATCTTTAAAAAAATAAAAAATGAAATAATTACGAAACTGACGAACTCCCCTAGTAGTATGCAGCATGGGCCAGAATGAGGGGAAAGGGGCATTTGTATGGAGAAATTTCATAGTGAGTGGAAATTGGTGCAGCCCCTTGGAAAGCAGTTTGGTACACGGGAGTGATCTGCAAAGCGTTCTAGTCCTGATGCTACCACTGCCCACATTGGGGCACGTTACTTAACATCCCTGTTTCCTTAACTTGCAGATGGGGATAATAATGTCTGCTCTACTTGGCCTCATACCGTTGTTACGAAAGTCACACAAACTACAGAAGTGTGCTTTAAACATCAGCAACCACTGTACACAAGTCACAGAATGGTCTTGATGAGCTCAACGAGAGAGAAGCTGCGGAAACTCATGCCTGGAGGACCCCGGTGGGTCCAGCTGGAGAAACACCACCCTTCAGGATGGTCAAGAGGTGGCTAAGAAATAAGAAGAGATAGTTTATTCCCATGTGTTGCAGGGACATTTGGGGACAGCCAGCTAAACAGGACTCTCCGCCCTGCCTCCCATTCTCATCACTAAGAGCTGACTCCAGCAGTAATGTTCCCTCAACACCAGCCTACCACCTGCCCATAGTTGACTGGACTAGGGGTGGGCCGATACGATTTTCTCCTGGAGAAGCTCTGAACCGGGGGAGAGAACAGAGGGATGGACAGCCAGACAGAATTCTCCACAGCCAGAACAGTTACATTTGAACTGGGAATTATGAGCAGCCATCTTTGTTTTGTTTGTTTGTTTGTTTGTTTGTTTGTTTGTTTGTTTGTTTTTAAAGATTTTATTTATTTGAGAGTGTGCGTGAGGAGGCAGAGCAGTAGGTAGAGGGAGGGGGACAAGCTGACTCCCCACTGCGCAGGGAGCCCCATGCGGGACTCGATCCCAGGACCCCGGGATCATGACCTGAGCCAAAGGCAGACACTCAACCGACTGAGCCACCCAGGTGCCCCGAGCAGCCATCTTTGGACAAGGAGCCCAGTTGGTCGAAAATGAGGCCCTGATGAGAAACAGCCTAAGGCTCCTGTGGCCTGATTCTGGTTCTCCCTGAGGCCCAGGTCTTGGGCTCCCAAAGTCACCCTTGAACCCTGATAAATTTCCCCTTTTTTTCAAAGGTTAGCATGAGGTTTCTGTTGCCAGAGATCTTTAACTAACATATAATCTAGGCCTGGCTCATTTAGCAGGGTTACGGTCAACAGGAACAGTCCAGAGGCAGTTAAGAAACAAATCACCTTGCACGGTCTTAACTAGGTCATGACCACATTGTGCAACCTGGACAGGTATAGTCATTCCAACAAAGAGAACAGGAAAACAGGAAAGCAGCTGAGTCAGGAGCAATACAGTCATTATCCTAAACTGCGCCCACATTTGACAGCACAGTTCAGGATAATAAACCTGCCTGACCAGACGACATTTTGTGAGAATTTCTAGCTGCTCTTGGGACTGCAACTTAGAGCTTGCTGGACCGGGAGAGTCCCTCTCCAAGGAATCCAAAATTTATAGATTCCCCCCTGCAAATTATAGAAAGTTGGAGAAGCATGAATATGCAGCTTAAACGCAAAACTAATAGGCAAACCCCAGAACACCTGGCTGTTCCTGAGCCCCATCAATCCAGAAGGAATTCGAAAAAACATTAGTTATCATTAGTTTCCTTCATGCCTCCAATCGACAAATATTGAGTGCTTACTATGTGCCAAGCACTACGTTGGGGGCTGAGGATACAGCAGTGAACAAAGGGGATGAAGTCCCGACCTCAAGGAGCTTCTACTCCAAGTGCAGGGAGAAGGACAATAGAAAATAAGGATACACTATGTCCGCGTACGGCACGGGAAGAAAAGTGAAGCAGGGTCGGTGTGTCGGAGTGATGGATGGATGTTACTTTATATACACACACACTGGTCAGGCTCTGAGATAAGGTGACATTCGAACACAGACTTCTCAGAAGGGAGGGAGGAAGTGATGCAGCTCTTTGGGCCAAGAACTTTCCAGGAAGGGGGAAGAGCTGGTAAATACCCTGAGATGGGAGCCACACTGCTGGTTGGAGCCATGGGATCTCAGTAAAGAGAAGAGGAGGGATGTCCTATAGGCCTCAGGAAAGACTTTAACATTTACTCCGAGGAAGTCATTCAAATTTTAACTAAAGGAGCGATGCTGTCGAGTCACTCTGCCTGCTGTATTGAGAATAAACCGTAGCAGGGCCCGGGGTGGGGGGGCGGTTCAGAGGCTTACTGCTGTAGCCCGGCACACACGACGGTGGGTTAGACCACGTGGCGGTGGAGGAGACGGTGAGAAGTGGTCCGATTCTGGATATTGCCACAGGATCCACTGAGGGATTGGATGTGGGTTTTCAGAGCAAGGACTACAAGATGAGTCCCGGGGTTTTGGCTCCCAAATGTAGATGCTTGTTTGGGGTCGGGGTGGCAGGTGGGGAAGCAATGAAGTCTTCACGGATCTGAGAGCTGCCTGTGCTGAAGTACTTTAGGCAAGGGTATGGACGGGAGGAGGGACCAAAAATTAGATCCAGGAGTTGGGCAGAGCCGGTGAGTGGATGACTAGAACAGAAAGCCATCGTAGGTCAAGGCCAGAAGTGAAGATACTTAGATAAGGGGATGCGACACTGAAAGCAAAGTCATGGTCAGAGTTTCAGTCCAATTTGGGAGATAATGGCAATAATTCAAACAGGATGAGTAATAATTTATAAAATACCAGGAATTAGGCTAAAAGGCTTTGTGTACAACGTCTCATTTGATCCTTGTAACAGCCCCGTGAATTGGTGTCATTAGCCCTATTTTACAGATGAGGAAAGTTAAGAGAATGAATAACCTATACAAGGCTGTTAAGCAGAACGCAGTTTTAAACTAGTTTGGATCTGATTCTGAAGCCTGTGTGCTTAGACTGTGCAATACCGCAAGGTTCAAGGTCTCACTTGGCAGTGGAAGTCATCTCAGAGGTTCAAGGTAGGTTGGTGTGGGAGCAGTAAGCTCAGGTGGAAGCAGAGTCCAAGTATACGGACAAATAAAGATCCAAGTTTGTGGTTTAATCTGGGCGTGATGAAACTGGTTTGGACAGGAGTTTGAACCAGGAGCCCAGCATCTGGCACACCCCCTCCCCTCACCCTACTGCAGCAGCACCAAGAGCGAGGCAAGGCATCCCGGATGCTGGGGGTTCCAACGGAAGGGAAGTACTCTGTGCAGCTAGGTTTGTTACCACCACCATTGCATTATCCCAGGGCATCAAAGATAAACATGCAAATCCAATGGAATTGGATTGTTAGACCTCTCCGTTGGAACTGAGATAGTGTTCCAACATGGGTAATAAACATCCCTCTGTTCCGTAAGATACTTGTTACATACCCACCATTGGAAAAGCTCACAAAGGTCCCTCTCTTCACCTGGCTTGCTTATTTATTTATTAGATTTTTTTTTTAAGATTTTATTTATTTATTTGACAGAGAGACGGCCAGCCAGATAGGGAGCACAAGCAGGGGGAGTGGGAGAGGAAGAAGCAGGCTTCCAGCGGAGGAGCCTGATGTGGGGCTCGATCCCATAACGCCGGGATCACGCCCTGAACCGAAGGCAGACGCTTAACGACTGCGCTACCCAGGCGCCCCTATTAGATTTTATTTATTTACTTGAGAGAGAGAGCACAGGGGGAGAGGGAGAAGCAGACACCCCGCTGAGCACAGAGCCTGATGCGGGACTCAATCCCAGGACCCTGAGATCATGACCTGAGCAGAAGGCAGACGCTTAACCAACTGAGCCAGCTGGCTTATTTAAAGAGACCCCTCCAGGCAGTATGAGGAAAGAGCTTGGCAAGTTCACACTGCTCTTTCAAAGGTAAACAATGTTGGTGTCCCAATACTTTGATTCTTTCCCTCCACCAAATGGTGAGGGTGCAGTGAACACGAAATTTCATTCTCGACCTACTTTAAAAATGATTGACACACCCAGTCCAATGTAGCTATTATGGAAATAAGACTTATAAGCAGTATATACCAGTACGAGGTAATCATTGTGGCTATTACACTGGGTTAGAATTCGACAAGGCAGTGAGCGTCCTGTTCTGAAGTTGTCCCAGGTAGACGATATTGTTAGGCTCAGCAATTTGCATCTAGTTAATAAGAAGCTTAGGCTCATAGAGATAAATGACACCCAAGTGACAAAGAGTGAGTCAGCGGTGAAATGGATTCAGGACTCAGACCTCCCAACTCCCAGTCTGTCCTTTCCTTTTTCTTCTCTATCCTGAAGATTGCAAGGTAAGATACGAGACTTGAATAAGCAATCTTAATAGGAACAGGCAGAGGGTAAAACCACAACTGACTAGTGTTAGATTCACAATAAACTCATTCCGGGTGGAGCCTCTATTACTTTTGAACTCAACAGTAAACAGGAACTGAAAAGGCTGACGTTGGGAGGTGACAATTCAGTCAAATGACACGATGACCAGCCACTAATGAAACATGCTCTGGAGTACACAGCCCAGCACCTGACAGAAAACAGTACTTTTAAATAAAACAAGAATTCTATAAGGAGCAATACTGTGCAGAACCCACAGTATTTTAACCTAGAAGCAAAAGTGACACCATGTTGAATTTTATTCTGAAAACACCACTTGATGCTCTACTTTGACTCTGGATAAAGGCCCCACTGTAACTCATGTAATTTGGCTCAGCCTTTAAGGTTTAAACCACCCGTTCCCAACCACAACAACAGTGGGAAGTAAGAAACAAGACTAGCTCATGGTAACTGAAGTGGCTGCATAAGGATCCCTAAGGTGTCACCATGGCTGTTGTGCAGCCATTGGAATTGGCAAGTTCGATTCCTATTGCAGCTAAAGCAAACTGCACGCAGCAGGCCTGCTAGGATTAACTGAGTGGAAAAGACCTGGTTTCTTGCGTGGGAGGGTGTGGATGAGTAAGAAGCCTCATACACTGCTGGCGGGACTGCACATCAGTACAATCGTTTTGGACCCCAATATGGCATCTCATAGACCTGCAGATACGCATTCTCTGGGACCCAGCCACTAGCTCTGTACCCTAAAGACGCTCTTAGACATGGGTCACAAAGATTCTCACTGCCAACGTTTACAGGAGCAAAATTTTGAGAACAAATGTCATTTTGAATAAAATGTGAATAAAAGGGATTAAGAAGTGGATAAAAACATTGCCACACGGCAGTGCAAATGGAATTAGAGCTACATGTATCAACGTAGTTAAATTTCAGAGGCATGTTGAGTGAAAAGTGTAAGCTGCAGAAAGATATGAACAATATGCCATATGGAATTTTAAGACATGCGAATTATGTTTACAAAACCAGGTATAAGTATAAAACTGCATGAAAATGATAAAATTCAGCAAAGCGAGGGGCGTTTCAATAGTTAAAGCGTCTGCCTTCGGCTCAGGTCATGATCCCGGGGTCCTGGGATCGAGCCCCACATCGGGCTCCCTGCTCAGTAGGGTGTCTGCTTCTCCCTCTGCCTCTCCCTCATGCTTGCTCTTCCTCAAATAATTAAAAAAAAAAAAAAATCGGCTAAGTGTCTACCTCTGCGGAGAGGCAGGAAAATGTGATGCGGGTTAAACAGAGAGATTCAATTCTATCTGTTGGTGTTTATCTGATGCGAATTAACACTAGAGGAGCAAACAGAGCAAGTGATGTATAGATTTTTTTTTAATTCCACACTTTCTCTGTATTTTTGAAATTGCATTTAAAAAAACAATTTAAAAAAGTGTGGGAGTGGGAGGGTGGGGAGGTCTACTGACTCCAAATTAAGTCTAATATCGAAGCTTAAGAAATAGGTCTAGAAGTTGTAATGCCACACCATCAGTTCAGTAACATGACAAAGCAATGACACAGATCATCCCCAAAGTCAGAAAGCTGCACAACAGCTAGAACATTCCTCTAATTCAGAATAAGTCTTTTAGAAGCGAACTTATTTTTGAACATAAGATGGCAGAATAGGAAGCCCCAGAACTCAACACCGCACAGAAACCCTGACTTAACAATGTATGGTCCAAAAAGACCCCATATGGTCTCCTTTATGAAAACTCCCAAAGCCAGTTAGGAAGTCAGTTTCCTGGACAATCTCAACCTCAAAGCCAAGAACAGGTGCACTGAAATGAGTAAGAAAAGAGGTTTCGTTTCAACGGTCAGTCCCTCCCCATGCCAGCAGAGCTCATGACTGAGACAAAAAGCCCACCTCACAGCTTCTCCCTTGGAAGGGAAACAGAAGAACAGATCATCCAGTGTTCCAGGTTTGGGGCGGCTCCCCAAGAGACTGGCTTCAGTCTGGCCTGACTCAAAGCACGACTGTGGATGCCTGGGGGCCGCTGAGAACACGAGAAAACCTACAATACCTCAGACCCCGACAACCTCCTGAAAAAGACCTGTCAAACCCGGGGTGAGGAGGGGGCTGGATGACACACAGAAAGTACAGAGACGACACAGCCCCGCAAAAAGTTTGGGATGCCCCTAGAAACTCAAGCTGGGCTGACTGGTGAAGATCTTCCCCAGTACAAAGCCAGTCTATAAAGACAGACAGAGGCGGCTATTTTCTCAAATGCAAAAATCACATCAAAAAATAACCAGGTACATAAACGGGGAAACATGGCCCAATCAAAGACACCAAAATAAATCTCCATTCAGCAACCAAAAAGAAATGGAGATCTATGAATTATGATAAAAAATTCAAAATTCAAAATCATCATCGTAAGCTTAATGTGCTACAAGAGAACACAGATAACTTCACAAAATCAAGAAAACAATGTGCAAACAAAATGAGAAAACAAATATTAAAAAAAAGTATATATATAGACAAATAGTAATTCTGGAGCTGAAGCATACAAAAACTGAACTGAAAAATTCACTAGAGGGGATCAACATTAGACTCGATCAAGCAGATCGATCAGTGAACTCAAAGGCCGTTCATTTCAAGTTACTAAGTCAGAAGTACATAAAAAAGAATGAACAAAAGTGAAAAAAAGTCTAAGGGGCTTAGGAGACACAATCAAGCAAACTGATGCACAGGCCTAAGTGAAAGAAGCCAGTCGGAAAAGGCTGCATTCTCTGTGATCCCAACCGGACGACGTTCTGGAAAGGGCAAGAGTATGGAGAGAACAAATGACCAGTGGCTGCCTGGGGCTAAAGGGGGAGGAAGGGATGAGTAGGCAGAGCACGGAGGATTTTCAGGGTGGTGTAACTACTCCGTCTGATACTGAAAGGGTGGATACATGTCATTATACTTGTCTAAACGTACAGTATGTACAATACCAAGAATAAACCCTAATGTGAACTCTGGACTCTGGGTGATAATGATATGTCAATCTAGGTCCGTCCATTGTAACATATGTTACCACTCTGATAAGAATGTAGATAACACAGGGGGCTGTGCATGTGCAGGGGGGAGTAGGCCTATCAAAAATCTTTGTACACTGTGCTTAATTTTGCTGTGAACCTAAAACTGCTTTAAAAAAAATTAGTCTGGGGGCGCCTGGGTGGCACAGCGGTTGGGCGTCTGCCTTCGGCTCAGGGCATGATCCCGGCGTTATGGGATCGAGCCCCACATCAGGCTCCTCCGCTGTGAGCCTGCTTCTTCCTCTCCCACTCCCCCTGCTTGTGTTCCCTCTCTCGCTGGCTGTCTCTATCTCTGTTGAATGAATAAATAAAATCTTTTAAAAAAAAAAATAAATAAAATAAAAATAAAAAAAATTAGTCTACCTAAAAAAAAAAAGACCTCAGATCACGCCAAGGAACTAGAAAAAGGACAAACCCGAAGTTATCAGAAGGAAGGAAATAATAAAAATTGGAGCAGAAATGAAATAAAGAATAGATCAAATCAACAAAGCATGAGCTACACTAAGAAAAAATAGAAAAGACTCAACATAAATCAGAAGTGAAAAGAGGACACACTACAACTGATAAAGAAAAAGGATCATAAGCGGCTGTAACCAACAATGATATGCCAGCAAACTAGGTAACCTAGAGGAAATGGATAAATGTCTGGAAATATGCAACCTACCAAGCGTGAACTGTGAAGAAATTAAAAATCTGAACAGACCTGTAACTAGTAAGGAGACTGAATCAATAACAAAAAGTCTCCCAACAAAGAAAGGCCCCAGACGAGACTGCTTCACTAGAGAAGTCTACTAAACAGTTAACCAACAATTCTCCCTGAACTCTTCCAAAAATTGAGGAGGGAGTACTTCCGAAGTCATTCTATGAGGCCAGCGCTATCCTGATACCAAAATTCAACAGAGGTGTTAACAAGAAAACTACGGATCAATACCCCTGATTAGTGATACAAAAACCCTTTAAAAAAAAAAAAAAACCCAAACACTAAGCAAACGGAATCCAACAGCGCATTAAGAGGATTACACTATCAGAACCAAGTGGGATTCCTGGAATGTAAGAATGGTTCAACATAGGAAAATCTTAATCAATGTAATTCACCACATTAAGGACAAAAACCACATGATCACCTCAATAGATGCAATATAAGCATGCCACCAAATTCAACACCTTTTCATGAATAAAAAACACTCAAAGTAGGAACAGAAGGAAATTACTTCAAAATAATAAAGACCATGTATGAAAATCTGCGGCTTAACATCATATCCAATGGTGAAAACCTGAAAGCACCCGCTCTAAGAGCTTTGTTCTTTTAAGGTAACTGGAATATATATTCAAATTCACAACGTGTGACTGATATTCATCCAGAAAATATGCGTATTTTTTAAAGGTCTGTGAAACCAAATGAAATCAATGAATAGGTCACTGGGAAGAGAGAAGTCTGGATATTAATAGAACCGGCTTTGTATAAAACAAGGATGGAAGACAAACAGAAAAGTGAGGTTACAGGAAAAAGGGTTTTATATTTGGACAGGTAAACAGATGAGTTCTTGACCAAAGGAAGGATGATGTACTGTAGAGCAAATACATTTAAAGGAGGTTCCTCTGCCTGCGTCCTTCAAAGCCTGCACACGTATCTGACAGCTTTGAAATATATAAAGCCTTATTCCATAGTAATGTGGGAAGGTAAGACAAGAGGTTTCTGAGCAGAGACCAAGAACCTTTTTAAGCTGTTTAGCCTAACAGAGTTTAAAGTACAGCCACAATTTAGGGGCACCTGGGTGGCTTAGTCAGTTAAGCATCTGACTCTTGAATTCGTCGCAGGTCATGATCCCCGGGTCGTGAGATCCAGCCCTGCACTGGGCTCCACCCTCAGCGTGGAGTCTGCTTGAGATCCCCCCCCCCCGCCGCCCCCCCACCCCGTCCCCGCTCAGCCCCTCCCTCCATGCCTGCAGGCTCTCTCTAATAAACAAAATCCTTAAAAATAAAGTGCGGCCACAATTTAAAGTTGCCAAAGAGCAGAACTAGATAAAAGTTTTGCTAGTGATTTTCATTCCTTCTAGCAGGTAATCTGTATTACCTAAAGAGTTCAACAGAAGTCATATTCATTGGCCACGTTTTATTTATCCTTTTCTTTGAACAGGATAACCAAAGATACAGACAGTATTCAATAAAATAAAATAGATGAAACAAATTCTAAGAGACTGCAATGCCACATGCTACATTTAACCTAATTTTATTCATGCTTGCCTTGGGATGGGGAACAGATCATTCAGTAAAAACATACAGTAAAAACAAAATATGTCTTATCATGTACAACTTTTAAACTACAATAATGATGTACCTTAATTACTTCCATGCACACAAGTCTAACATTACAGTTTGTTTTTTTAAAAATAAACACAGTTAAGACTTCTAGGAGCATTTTATAATAAAGTAATTCCTAATGTTTCTTTGTAGATAGACAAGCACCTCCAAAATACAAATTCCTATACACAGTGAGCGCCTTACTTAAAATGAATACTTAAGTAAATTAAGTACGTGGACAGCCTTAGGATGAGCTGACACTATATATTCAGCTAAGTAGGCAACAAACCATAGTGCCAAATGGAAAAGGTGGACTTGCAAATAAATTCCAAAAACTAAGTTAACTTTTTATAATTAAATACAGAAAATATACTGATTTGCTAAAATAAATAAGATGTGATGTAGTAACACTTCACTATAAAGAATGCATACCAGAACATTTATAAACGGTGCGTGAATCTTATTAGGAATAGTTTACTACAATAAACGCTGGCTAAATAGAAGTGCATATGTGAAGCACTATGGGTGGTCTATGTTTTTCCACATACTTTTGTTACCTTGAGGTAGATAACACATGTGTACCAAATTCGGCATTCATTTTCAGTTGCTGCTGGTATCATGTGTTTTAAGAAATGTGTACAGTATGAAAAACTTGAAAATACTCATGAATGAAAAATGTTTTAGGAAAAAAATAGATATTTTCATGCAATTATGTACAGTCTCACTGTGTAAATTTCAAGGCAAGATTTTTGTTTCCTGTAAAACAGATCATTGTTCTATGAGAGAATGTTACTGGTCTTAGTGCATTTCTTTTGTCGCCTCCTGCATTGCCTTATTTTGCTCTATTCTTTATTTTTGTGTGCAAACGACATGCCAGTTAAAATGAAAACCATCTCACATGTAGAAAAAAAGTCTGGATTTTAAAAACCAAGAACTAATAAAATCCTTTCTAAATGACACCATATGATTCAAGTAAAAAAATGACTGAAACACTAGTAATAAAAAAGACCAAACACATTTCATGAAGAATACAAAGAGAAATGTCTGCTGAGTGTTTTAGTTCAGATGTTTCAGAATGCTGCTGTATGTCTTATGAGGAATCTGAGGGGAAGATTTCATAGCAGAAGGTGTTAAGGTGGCCTGTATTGACTTCAGTGGGGACCCAACGGGACTATGAAACTGTGGGATGCCTATGGATTCAAGCTGCTTGTTAAAGAGGAACTCCCCACTGTTGTTCAGAAACCCTTCCTCATTCCCTCTCTCCCCAAGCTTCCCATCCTCTACCGGCTCAGTTTCTAGCATTTCGGTATCTTCTTTCCTGCTAAAGAACTTGTCCAAGTAACTGGTGTAAGTGTTTTCCTTCTCAATTTGTTCATCCTTCCTTACCTCACAACAAAACTGATTTATGAGAAAACAGTCCTCTCCACCACCCACAAACTGGCTATCCCAAGAAGACTGGTACAAGGCTTCTAACTGAGCCAAATTTGCCATTCCTTTTTCCTGTTTTTCTCGGCTTACCGACTTTGGTATCAAACTTTTCAATTCTAGTTGGGACACTGAGCTATTCAAGTCATTTAATTTATCAACAACATCAGTAGGCTCCTGTTGTGAACTCAGCTGAATAGTTCCTGCAATAAAGGAGTCAAAGTCAAATCCCTGATTCTTTTCCCTTTCTTTTTCAGCCAGTTGCTGTGATGCTTCCTCTAGAGCTATCTGGGCTTTAACCAATCCATTCCGCTCACATTTTGACTTGCCTTTCTTATCAGACTTTTCTTTGCTTTGTTCTTTCCAATTGGAAAGATCTATAATAAGCTTGGGTTCATAATAATGGTTAACTTCACTCTCTCTCCAAACTAAGTTATCTAAATATGATGACGACCTTGTTTTGTAGTTACAAGTATGGCTACACTCCAGATCACAATATTTGTTTTCATGATGATCTGGGTACTGCCAACAAGGATCAGTAGAATAATTGGTATCAAAAGCAGGATCCTCCAAATACTTTTCACGATCTCCATCCAAATATTTTCGAGGATCGACCTGTACTTCTTCTTCATCAGTGACATCAGACAGAGCTCTTGGGTCAAGCTGAACTTCATCAATATCGAAGTTGTTATGAATAGGCCAATCATGCTCTGAAAATTGACAATCATGGTACCTGAAAAAATCAATGCATTAATGTTAGTCCAGACGTAGGATTTCATTTTCAAATTCATTGAGTGCCTTTTAAGTGAAAGCATTCTGCTAGGTGTATGCAGAGACAATAGGAGTGTAACTCCTAACTTTAATGGATAGGTAAGATCTGTTACTACATAAAGTAATAGGCAATTTTGGTAATTACCAATGAAAGAGAATTACAGTAAAATTCTGAGTCCTCCATTCTTAAATTTAAGACCAAATATCATTTCACACTTATTCAGTCTTTTCTCTATTCTATTTTTCATTCACCTTCAAAGATGAGTGGCTGCCATGTCTACAATTCAATTCCAACAGTTTTATACAGAGAAAAAATACTTTGTGGCCACAAAGTAGCTACCTCTAATCTCAATCAGGTCTCTTACAGATTTTCACTCTCCTGGTAACAAGTTAGACTAGAACAGAGGAAGGCTTACTGGAATTCATCACAAATAGAAAAAAAAACCTCTCCATGTACATGCGCTACTGAATGTGGTATCCTCTTATCGACACATCACAGCAAGGTGGCCATTTCATGCCCAAGTAGAGGCAGGCTCGCAGACACACACACACACACACTCTCTCTCTCTCTCTCTCTCTCTCTCACACACACACACACACACACACACGGTTGGGGAATGGGGAGGAGGGATTAGAAAAGAGATTGGAAGACATCTGAGTATGTATGAAAGAACTGTATGTAGACAGTAGAAATGTTCATGTGGACCAACAGGTCACTGCCAGATGTGTAAACATACAAATACCCCAACATTTTGGAGGGAAAAAATGCAATGACTAAACAAACTGATTTTAACTACTTCTTTAATTATTAAATACTGTTCTTTTAAACACAGAGATATATGAAATTTTAAAGTTTTATGATTGTCATTAGTGACTCTGACACCTGGCTAAATATCAAAATCACCTGAAGATTTTAAGTAATATTGATTCATGGGGTGCCTGGGTGGCTTAGTGAGTTGAAGCATCAGACTCTTGGTTTCAGCTCAGCTCATGATCCTGGGGTTGTGAGATCAAGCCCCACGTGGGGCTATGCACTCAGAGCAGAGTCTGCTTGAAAGATTCTTTCTCCCTCCCCCTCCCCCTCTGCAGCTCCCCAAGTTCATGCTGTCTAAATAAAATCTTTAAAAATAATATTGATTCATTATTATATGCTATGATCCTACTTTGAAGCAAAATTATATTTAAATTTCCCCAGGAATTTAGAAATGCTAAAAGAAAGCTGAGGGAAAAAAATCTTTAACTAAAATGCATAATGTTATCCACTTTGATATTTTATACTGTTCAAAATAGAAGAGTCTCTTATACTGAACCCATGTTCAAGCAGCCCAAGTTATTTTGCGTCATTAGGAAAACAGATTTGAATAGCATATACCATGAATCAAAATAATTTCTATCCTAAGATGCAAGAGATTTTATGTAAAAATTTGAGACATTACGGAGATACCTATTTGGATAAGGTTCAGTCTTGTCACCCAACATCTTAAAAAAAAATTGTGACATTTATAAAAGCAATAGTTTAAAATGGTTCAGATTTCCAACCTTCAACCCTCATGTTTAAAGGACCTTATATTTGTTAACAACTAAACAAGCCTTAATGGCTTTGAAAATGTTTCAAAGTGAATTTACATTTTCCCATTATGTATATCCTAACCAGTAACTATTAAGTATTTAAATTATATAAATGCTATTCAAAGATATTAATAAGTTTAGCAGAAACCCAAAGAGACTATTACTAAATTTTTAAGACATCTACACTGTCTTGTTCTACATAATTTAAAAATAAAACTCACTACATTATGGTTTATTGAAAATACAATAAATGGGCCACAATCATACAAAAGTCAGTACTCTGCATTGTGAAAATACAATAAATGACATTTTTCTAACTTAGGATCACTTTACCTTTCCCAGTTATAAATATGACTATGAGTTTCATCCATAAGCAAAATATCGTCAACTTCATCTTCAATATGAAAAGGATGACTTGAAATTGGCTCATCCATTGGAAAAGAATATATGCTCATGTAAGGATGGGAAAGCGCTTCTTCTGCAGTCAACCGATCCATTGGGCTAAATGTCAAAATTTGTTCCAGGAAATCCAGTGCTGCAAAAGAAAGAGATAAAACACCTTAACTGTACTGGAGGTCGACCAACCAATGAAGGAAAAAAAGGGATTATATAATTAAAAGGTAAATTAAAGTTTATCAGACAAACTAATTTACTTAATTTACAGATTAAAAATAAAAGAACCAACAATGAGACAGAAGAAGAGAAATTAGGGAGTCGATCCCATTTGCAACTGCACCCCAATCCATAAGATACCTAGGAATAAATCTAACCGAAGAGGCAAAGAATCTGTACTCAGAAAACTACAGAATACTCATGAAAGAAACTGAAGAAGACATAAAGAAATGGAAAAACATTCCATACTCATGGACTGGAAGAATATTGTTAAAATGCCTATGCTACCTAGAGCAATCTACGCATTTAATGCAATCTCCATCAAAATACCATCAACTTTTTTCACAAAAATGCAACAAATAATCCTAAAATTTGTATGGAACCAGAAAAGACTGATTAGCCAGAGGAATGTTGAAGAAGAAAAGCAAAGCTGGTGGCATCACAATTCCGGACTTCAAGCTCTATTACAAAGCTGTAATCATCAAGACAGTACGGTACTGGCACAAAAACAGACACATAGATCAATGGAACAGAAGAGAGAGCCCAGAAATGGACCCTCAACTCTATGGTCAACTAATCTTCAACAAAGCAGCAAAGAATATCCAATGGAAAAAAGAGTCTCTTCAACAAATGGTGTTGGGAAACTTCAACAGCCACATGCGGAAGAATAAAACTGGACCACTTCCTTACACCGTACACAAAAATAGACTCAAAATGGATGAAAGACTTAAATGTGAGATCCGAATCCATCGAAATCCTTGAGAACACAGGCAGCAACCTCTTGAACCTCAGCTGCGGCACCTTCCTCCTAGACACATCGCCAAAGGCAAGGGAAGCAAGGGCAAAAATGAACTACTGGGACTTCATCAAGATAAAAAGCTTTTGCACAGCAAAGGAAACAGTCAACAAAACCAAAAGACAACGGACAAAATGGGAGAAGATATTTGCAAACCACATATCAGATAAAGGGCAAGGGCTAGTATCCAAAACCTATAAAGAACTTATCAAACTTAACACCCAAGGAACAAATAATCCAATCAAGAAATGGGCAGAAGACATGAACAGACACTTCCTCAAAGACGACATCCAAATGGCCAAAAGACACATGAAAAAGTGCTCAACATCACTCAGCATCATGGAAATACAAATCAAAACCACAATGAGATACCACCTCACACAGCCATCAAAAAAATGAAATCTTGCCATTTGCAACCAACGTGGATAGAACTAGAGGGTATTATGCTAAGCAAAATAAGTCAATCGGGGAAAGACAATTATCGTATGATCTCACTGATATGTGGAATTTGAGAAACAAGGCAGAGGATCACAGGGAAAGAGAGGAAAAAATGAAACAAGACAAAACCAGACAGGGAGACAAACCATGAGAGACTCTTAATCTCAGGAAACAAACTGAGGGTTGCTGGATTGGAGGAGGGTGGGAGGGATGGGCTGGCTGGGTGGTGGACATTGGGAAGGTTATGCGTTATGGTGAGCGCTGTGAACTGTGTAAGACTGATGAATCACAGACCTGTACCCCTGAAACAAATAATACATTATATGTTAATAAAAAAAAAAGAAAGAAAAAAAATAAATAAAATCATGTATTTACGTTAAAAAAAAAAAAAAGACACTCACTAAGTAAACACAGTAAATATGTGCAATGTACCCCCATCTCATACTATGGTCAGTTACAAAGAAAAAGAATATATTAAGTTGAACCATATGAAACTTCTATTTTTGTCAGTCAAAAATGGTCAAATAACAGCAATTTCATATGGTTCAACTAATCTCACCTCTCCTACTCACTAGCTTAAATGAATTACTTACTAGCAGTAAAGGGCTAGACAGGTTGAACTTGCTGAACTTCGGTTTTTTCATGTATAAAATGGAAACAGAGACAGATATAAGGTATAAAAATTAAATGTAAAGCATAGTGTCTAGTGCTTAATAAAAAATCCTTTCCCCTTTCCTTCCCTGAGCTCACTGACTAGCTGTTGTACTAATTTGTTGATCTGTTTCACATCAATCACACTCCAACATAACACACAAATTCACTTGTTCACTTTCGGGCTTTGGAAGAGCTGCCTGCCACACACTCAATTCTTCCCACTAACTTAGCTCATAAGCTCCTAGCCCATCCTGAACCACACCTGTCACCAGCCTCAAGGCTGCCCTTATACCACCATGCACTTGTGTATCAATCCTCAACTGTGAATCATTTCCCCAATCTACTTTCCCTGTTCCTAGTCATACTGATGAAAGCTCAATACACAAACCACACACACACACACACACACACACACAGCTCACTACAAATTTATATTATAGAACTGCAATTTGGCCTTTGCTATTGCTCAGCAATGTTCTACACTATCTCTTTATGCTCTCAATCTTTATCATATCTGAACCCACTTCATATTTACCTTAATCCCTACTTCTTCACTATGGCCTGTCATACATCCTCTTATCCTTACCTCTGTCTCAAAGGAAAAGATACTCCTCTCTAAAACTCAGCTGCACTCTAGAAAGGACGCTATTCTCAATTCCCAATTTCTCACTGATGTAAACAACAGTTTTTTTATAGCCTTTTATATTTTACAAAGTGCTTTCATATACATTATCTCATTCAATCCTCAAATCATTCCAATAACGACTGAAGAAACCTAAGGCTCACGGCTACTCATCATGCCCTTCAGTGGCCCAGGGCTGAAGCCTCTTCCTCTCCTCGCCTTTAACCCCCTCCTATTATATTACCCTAATCTAGGAAGTCATTTCACAATACATCAAGCTATTCTTGGTTCTCTTGCAAAAGAGTCCATCTTAATTAGTCCAGGTCCTTGTGTCTCAAGGCAAGAGAGACTCTAAGGCACAGAGTTAAGGGCTGACCCAGCACAATCACCATTCTCAGAGGGAAGGGAAATATATATCCAACTACGCATGAGGAATATACTCTAAAATCCCATATAAAATATACTCTAAAATCCCTAGCATCTGGGAACCGTAGACAGCAGGAAGAGGTAAGAAAGAAACTAGCCCCAAGCTGAGCTCCCAAGTGCATGCAGTATATGCATATGTAGACCATTTCCGTAATTGCAGAAAGTTCTATTGGACAGCACTGCTCTAAATATTTGCTAGGATGGTGCTGAAGTATGCTAAGATACAGAAATACATGGTAAACTACAGCAAAAGGGAGGATGAGAGGTAAGTATGGAGGAAAATGAAAAAGGATATTTCATGTAAAGACGTAAGACCACTAGGGTTCCTAATCATCTTAATGTGTTAATTCATAACTACTTCATATTGTTTGGTTTTTTTCCCTCTGAAGATCATGAACATGTGAGAAAAGAACATGTATTATTCTAAGTCCCCATTGCCTCAGAATATGTTCTGCCCAAAAGTGAAACTCCAACATTCATCAAGAAGAAACTGGTATGGAACATATCTACATAGTAAATCTCTAGTCTCAGGAACTTTAAAAACTGCATTACACTTCTGTGTGAGCGCAGCTCTGCCGCTTATGAATACCAAGCATCTTTGCCTGATGGTTAATTAACCCATTATCAAAGACATACATTTAATGCATTATGAATAATTCCAGCCATCAGCCAAATATTCAAATTGGTTCGCAGCTAAGACATGATCCCAACCCTAATGAGGGTAGGGAAAAAGAAGATTCAAATTTGACTAGACTGTAAATGCTTCAACAGCAATGTCCTACATTACTAGCTTGCCTCTTTTGAAGACATAGCAACAGCAACAATGACTCCAAAGGCAATCAAGGTTATTCCTGACCCTCAGCCTGGCTGAGCAGGGCCATACCTGCAGAGGGTTTTATATACCTGTAGCAGGGGGCGCCTGGATGGCTCAGTCGGTTTGAGCACCTGACTCCTGATTTCGGCTCGGGTCATGATCTTGGGGTCCTGGGATCGAGCCCCGTGTGTCAGGCTCCACACTCAGCAAAGAGTCTGCTTCTCCCTTTCTCTATACCCCTCCCCCCTGCTCACATGCACACACTCTCTCTCTTTCAAATAAATAAATAAATCTAAAAAAATAAGACACATGCTCTGCTCCCCACCCCACTTCTGAATTCTGACCTAACAGCCTGCATTTTTAAAGAGCTCCCACAGAGGATTCTGAGGCACAATCAAATGCTATGTGACTACTGTTCAGTTACGAACAAGGATGTCATGTGACAGTGGCTCCAAGGTCAGGAGCAAGATAACCAGCACTGGAAACTGATTGTGAAGATAGACTTGAAGGCCGGTTAGGAATGTAGAACTACTGAAAACGAACCCTGAAAAACTTGCTGAAATTAAATACAGCTGCTTCCTTTTTACTCAGGCATTTACTACATGAGTTTTAAGCACATTTGAGAAAAACAAAAAATGTCTTTATGATTTTGCCATCCTGTGCCTATTTCTCAAAACACTCGCCACTTTAGTTATTTTTAAGTAGGCTCCACACCCAGCATGGAGCCTAACGTGAAGGCTTGACCAACCCTCAGATCAAGACCTGAGCTGAGATCAAGAGTCAGACACTTAACTGACTAAGCCACCCAGGCGCCCCCAAACACTTGCAATTTTAAAACACTTTGATGGGGACGCCTGGGTGGCTCAGTTGGTTAAGCGACTGCCTTCAGCTCTGGTCATGATCCTGGAGTCCCAGGGAGTCTGCTTCTCCGCTGACCCTTCCCCCCTCACGTGCTCTCTCTCTCTCTCAAATAAATAAATAAAATCTTTTTAAAAAACACAACAAAAACACTTTGATACACAATAACCTGAACCACATACAATGATCAGAGTGGGTATTATGAATAATGGATATATAATTCAGACAAACTTCAAGACAGTGAGAAAACTATATATCCCTAACTTGTTGATTCATCAAAGAACCATACAATCCTGACATTGATGCATCTTAATATAATTCTTAAAGATACAAGACACAATCGACTTTTAAGAAAGATGTTCCTCATGTCTAACTCTCTTCCTTAAAAAAATGTTATCCTGGGGTGCCTGGCTGGCTCAGTCGGTACAGCATGCACCTCCTAATCTCGGGGTTGTGAGTTCAAGCCCCCGCACTGCGCAGCGAGGTTACTTAAAAATAAAATCTTAGAAAGAAAAAAAATGATCTCATTGCAGGTAACTACTACAAGAGTTAAAGACTTTTGTATATTATTTATAGCAACAAACCCTGAAGACGTATCACTCTGAGACATGAAATTATTTGCTTTAGTGGTCAACAAAGTTTTGATTCTCTCCAAGTTTCTATTCCTTTCAAGCTTGCACAAACTTTTGCATTAGCACCTAGTATTCCTAACACAAAATCTGCAAACTCTTATGTAATGTGTTTGCTCACACAGAGCTCTGCTCTTTCCTCCATCTCTTCCTTGCCCTGAAGCCTTTGCTTTCGCCAACTCCATTTACTCTTTCATATCTAGATCACATTCATATTCGTATCCACACTTACTTATCCTATAACCCTCATAAAACTCCATTTTAGCTTAGTGAGGGACAGTGACTCTAGATGTTCGCCTATGGTAGATAAGATCAGGGGTGTAAGCTGAAAAAGTAGATGCAGTTAGAACCAGGAGAGGAATACACTTCATGGAACCTGAAAAATCATTCAGAGGAACAAAGAAACAGATTCCAGCCTAAGAGCCAGACCAAAAAAGGGAAAGAGCTGAAGTTTTAGATAAGGCATAGTGTCTAAAGACTATCTGGGATACACAGATCCTGCTTGTGTGCACGCGCACGCACACAAACACACGCCCACCCACCCCATTACATGATGGTAACAATACCTTCTCGACTAATTCCTGGAAGCAGCTGAGTTAAAGGTTTGTGTGGCTCAGTCATGTCATTTCTAATGTAAACTGGAATTACGCTGAGAAGCTCCTGACGATCTTCCTCATGTACAACAGGAATAGATTCTAAAATCAGCTGCATCTGTTCAAGTTCATGTGCACCTGAGATTAAATAAACATCAAATACAATATAAACAAACACATTTCTCAATGTTTACTTATTGGCAACAAGCATTCTAAAGCTATAGGAAACTAAAATACTATAATGACCACTGGGAGGAAAATGATTAACTGACTCCTTAACCAGCAGGTTTCTTTGCTTTGAATATCATCCATCTTCAAGAAGTGTATCTATGTCTGCTCACTGACATATTTACTTCTGGCTGCTTTGTTTCCGTAAGAAACTGACCCTTTAAGGTTTAGCCTCATATTAATGTATCAAAGAGTGAAAAAAGCAATGAATTGGGATTCAAGAGACATGGATTCTAGTCTTGGCTATACCACTAATTAACTAGCCAGTTACCTTTGGGAATACTTAGCATGGTAATGACTTCATTTCATCTTGAGTAAAATGGAGGGTTGGACTAGATTTGCACTACAGAAAGTTTTATAGTTGTGGGTTAGGCTCAGATAGCATTTCAGGACCACTGTTAAAGAAATAATAGGGGGAACTTTAAGCTAAATGGTGGCTAAAAATTCATTTGCTTTTCCATGGATTTCTAGAATCCATTCAACCTCTACATTTTTCTTGAGTACCTACTATGAGCAAGGCACTTTAAAATACAACTGTGAAGCGAAAGAGACCAAGTCCCTGCCTTCATGGAGCTTACGATCTAGTGGAAGAAGACAGATGATACTCTGTCAACATTTATGTCAAATGGTGACTAATGCTATGAAGAAAAACAGAGTAAGCAGGGAAGATAAAGAGCACTTTATGGAAAGAATTGCTAATTAATACAAGATGACCAAGGAAGGCCTCAGTGAGAAGCTGAAAACTGAGGACGCTGGGGGAACACACCATGCATTCATATGGAGGAAGGGAGTTTGAGGAAGATGGGAAAAGGCACGAAGGCTCAGAGCAGAGTGGGCTTGGTGTGTCTAAGAAACAGCATTTAGGGTAAGTGTAGCTGAAATAGAGTGGCTGGGGTGGGCTGGGGGGGTATTAGAAGATGAAGTAGTACCAGAACACAAAGGGTTTGCTTTATCCTGAATTTGATAGGCAGACATTACAGAGCTTCAAGCAGAACAATGGCGTGTTCTGATTAATGTTTTCGGAGAACTCCTATGGCTGCTATGTGGTAACCAGGCTACAGAGAGCAAATATTAAAGCAGAAAAGGCAGTTAAATCCTGCATTAGACCAGGAGAAACATAATGGTTGACTGAACTGTGGGGAGGTGGGTGGTGATAGAGATAATAACAAGCAGTTGGATTCTGAATGTATTTCAAAGAGAGAGCCCATAGAATCTGCATTGACAGAAGTGTAGGATGAAGCCAAGATTTCTGCCTCAGCAACTAAAAAGTGGATCTGGTTTACTAACATGAGGAAGACAGCAGAAAAAGAAAATATGAGAGAGAAATGTCAGGAGTTCGGTTTCCGATAGGTTAAATTTGAGATGCTATTAGACATCTTAATCCTTGCCTTTTATTGCTCTGTTCATTTGGACCTATACCTAATAAACAGATTGCCCTCGTGCTGCTTTTACTGAATGGTTCACAAATCTACCAATAAAGCAGAAGGGAACTAAAACTGGATCTTTCAAATCATTTCACAAACAATTCCCATTAACTGTTTAAAGTTTACATGGGTTTAAGATCAAAATTATGTTATTAAATGTGTTTCTTAAACCAATTATTTTTATTGCTATACTTGCACAATGCTGAATATGCTGAACATTTAAAAATACATTAAGTACCTTCGTATAATTAATACAGCAGTAAGTTTTGACCCCATTTCAAATGACTTAGAGCATGATCTAACAATTTTAAACAAATTAGTTTTCCTGATAAAATATTATTGTGGTAGCATTAAAATATGTCCACAAATTTGGGTGCTTGGCTGGCTCAGCCAGTAGAGCATTTGATTCTTGATCTCGGGATCATGAGTTCAAGCCCTACGTGTGGTGCTGGGCATGGAACCTCCTCAAATAAATAAAAATAAAATAAATGTGGGGTGCCTGACTGGCTCAGTTGGTACAGCATGCGACTCTTGATCTCAGGGTGGTGAGTTCAAGTGTCAAGTTGGGTGTGGACCCTACTTAAAAAAAAAAAAATGTCCACAAATTCTTTGGTCCTCTTCCCTTCAAAAAGTAGAATCCAATTCCCCTCCCCTTGAATGTGAGGTATACTTAGGTGACTCACTTCTAACGCATAAAATAAAGCTGAAATGACTATGTCACATTAAAGTCTAGGTCACAAAAAGGTATTTTGCATTTAGGGTCAAAACAATTCAATGGAGAAAGAATAATCTTTTCAATAAATGGTGCTTGGACTACTAGGTATCCACATGCAAAAGAATCAAGCTGGAGCCCTACCTCACACCATAAACAAAAATTAGCTCAAAATGGATCACAGACCTAATTTAAAAGTATTAAGTTCTCAGGGGGTCAGGCAATAATTTTATAGGTATGACACCAAAAGCTAAGTGACAAAAGAAAAAAAAATAGATAAATTGGACTTCATCAGAATTAAAAAGCTTTTGTGCTTCAAAAGACACCAACAAGAAAGTAAAAAGATAACCCACAGAATGAGAGAAAATACATTCAAATCATATCTCTGATAAGTGACTTGTATCCATAATATGTAAAGAACTCTTATACCTCAATTGTAAAACACAACCCAATTTAAAAATAGGCAATGGATCTGGATAAATATTTCTCCAAAAAAGATAGACAAATTTCCAGTGTTCAGCATTATTACTCATTAGAGAAATGCAAATCAAAACCACGAGGTACTACTTCATATTCAAAAAGACAACTATAAGATAGACTACACTTTAAATAATTGTTGGTGAGAATGTGGAGAAATTGGAAGCCTCATACAGGACTGGTGGCAATGTAAAGTGTTATGACTACTTTGGAAAATGGTCTGGCATTTCTTCAAAAATAGTTAAACAGAGTTATCATATGACACAGTAATTCCATTCTTAAGTGTATACACACCCAACAGAATGGAAAACATACATCTACACAAAAACTGTACCCTAATGTACATAGTAGCATCATTAATAACCAAAAAGAACAAAAAAACCCAAATTTCCATAAACTGATGAATGAATAAACAAAGCATGACATATACACAGAATGGAATTATTTGGCCATAAAAAGATGATGAACTGATACATGTTATAACATGGATGAACCTCCAAAATATTATGCTAAGTGAAAGAGGCCAGTCATAAGACCACAAGTTATATGATTTATTTATATGCAATGTCCAGAACAGGCACATCTATAGAGACATAAAGTAGATTAGTACTTGCCAGGAGCTGGAAGAAGGGGGAAATGCGAAGTGAATGCTAATGGTTACAGGGTATCTTCTGGGGGAGGGGAACAAAAATGTTCTAAAATTAGATGGTTATACAATCCTGTGAAGATACTAAAAAATACTCAACTGTACACTTCAAATGGGTGAATTGTCTGGCATTTGAATTACATATTGATAGGACTTTTTTTTAAAAAAAGATAAAACAGCTTTCTCCTTGCTCTCTTTGAGAGAGCATTATGGGGAAAGCCAGCTACAATATTGTGAAGACACTCAAGCAATCCTATAGAGAAGCCTGCATGGTGATAAACTGAGGCCTCCTGCTAACAGCCATGTGAGTAAGCTACCTAGAAATGGAAAAAAAGGGGGGGGGGGGCGGGGGGAGGCGCCTGGGTGGCTCAATAGGTTAAACATCTGCCTTCGGCTCAGATCATGATCTCAGGGTACTGAGCCCCATGTCAGGCTCCCTGCTTGATGGGGAGGCTCTTGCTCCCTCTGCCCCTGCTGCTTGTGCTTGCTCGCTCCCTCTGTCAAATAAATAAATAAAATCTTAAAAAAAAAAAAAAATCTATCTAGAAGTGGATCTTTCCTGCCCCAGTAAAGCCTTCGGATCAGTGTAGGCCCTTGACTACAACATCTTGATTAAGCAACTCTGAGCTAGAACCACCTAGCTAAGTCACCTCCCAATTCCTGACCTTTCATACAAACGTGCAGATAATAAATGTTTATTGTTTAAGCCAGTGTGCTTTGATGTAGTTGGTCATGAAGCAACAAGTAATACAATAATTATTTTATATGTTGGAAGGTACCTGAATATATCAGGAATATAACCTCCAATTACAGTACTGTTCCTAGGGAAAAAATTCAATCCACTCAACCGTTTAGTTTCCAGGTATTTTCTCAAAGTCTGCTAAATTGAAATTTAATTACTAATCACACATCACAGAAGAAATTTCAGATAAATTTAGGGGGGAAACTACAAAAGATTAGTTAATGTTATGTAAGCTGAGTGGTGCACGAAGTACCAGCATTACAAAAAATTTAAGCGCATTTATGCATACCATCCTTTCTTCAATAATGCTCTCCTATGCAACCCTTATCTTTCTTTTATTAATCCTTCTTTTGTAAGCAGACCCTGCTCCATTCCCTTTCTTCTGCTCTTAGCACAATCTGGAAGTGGTGGGAGGGCCACTCTAAGATTGGTTAGAGAGAAAAACAGTAACGTCAAAAGAGAGAAAAAGACCTAAATCACCATCATGTCACTTCTCTAACTAAAAAATCTTTCAGGGGCGCCTGGGTAGCGCAGTCGTTAAAGCGTCTGCCTTCGGCTCAGGGCGTGATCCTGGCGATCCGGGATCGAGTCCCACATCAGGCTCCTCCGCTGGGAGCCTGCTTCTTCCTCTCCCACTCCCCCTGCTGTGTTCCCTCTCTCGCTGGCTGTCTCTCTGTCACATAAATAAATAAAATCTTTAAAAAAAAAAAAAAAAAAATCTTTCAGTACCCTACTATTTCCTAGTTTTCCAAATGGAAATTCCTCTGCCTAGTTTCTAAGTATTCTGGCCCTATTTTAACTAGTCATAAATGTGTTCATTATTTGACACCTTGCTTTCATCCAACTTTTCTCACTAATTTATGCACATACATGATTTCTTTCATCCAACTTTTCTCACTGATTCAGGCTCATACCCTCATTTATATAATACCATTTTTTTTCTCTCTCTTCCTCCCACCAAAATTCTTCACTATTCCTATATAGTGAAAAATCTTTTGACTTTACGCCTTTTGTTCTAGACATCACTGATGAAGGCTCTAAGTCCGCAGCTCTTATAATCTGAACTTAATAATTTTATACAAACTCATACTTTGCTTTACAACACCTGATGTTTTTCGTGGGTTATTCCCTCCTTCCCATCTTGACTAAATTCTCTCTCTCACACTTTTGTGGACTCCCTCATAGCACCAAACTTAGCAAAAAATCACTTGTTTGGCAGTTTCTGAAAGATCACAGCAGTCAGGCAACAAGGTACGGCAGTTCAGGCAACAGGGATGATAGGGGACAAAGAATTACCGCATTTTCAGTGACCGCTAAAAATTTTCACAAGGAGTGACTGACAGCATTACGCAATTCAGGTATCATTTAACACAGATTACCAACAAGCATTGTGAATCTACAAAATATAAAATTATGTTTAAGAAACAAGATAAATACAAAAGAACACTAGAATTCTGACTAAATTTGTTGAGTGAACAATTCAGTGAATATATTAGTAAGTTTAAAAAAATTTTTAACATTAAAACACCATTCGTTCATTTTAATATCACAGACTACAATAAACTGTGTTAAATCTTATATACATCTTGCTTCATAGACACATGCAAAATTATTTGAGGTAATTTTTTTCCATATATTTTATAAAATTTCTAACCTGCAAAGAGGGTTTTACCAGTCAGCATTTCAGCAAAGATGCAGCCTGCAGCCCACATATCAATGGCTTTAGTATAATTATTAGGAGAAAGTAAAAGACGTGGAGACCTGTACCATTTAGTAACCAATCCTTCAGAAAGATGACCCTGAAAAAGAAACAAAAACATACTTTAACTTTTTACTTTAGCTGAAGAACAGTACATAAAACTTGATTCATTCAAGAGTCACTGATCTTAAAAAAAAAGTACTTGTGAAATCCTAAAACAGTACTGTTCATTTCTATGTCATTTTCAAGGCTCTTGTACCTTTCAGGCTGAATGGAGGTTAAACTGCCCCTGGGATATAGCATCTATAAGATGATGTTCACATGAGGTCTGCTGACCAAAACAGACCGTAAGAATTTAGTGCTGATTCTATGTCACACATTCAAAACATGTTTCAGAAGAGGAGCTATTTTTCACTTCAAGTCTTAAGTTACTTAAGGAGCAGGGATGTTTTAAATCAACGAAGGACTGGTAAAGAAGAGCACCTGAGGTGTTACTTACAAACCAACGTCAACCTCCTGACAACCCAGGAGACCCAGCTCTACTACATACTCCATTCCTAATCTATTTTACTATTTTACATTTATAAAGCATTTAACAAAAACAGTTATACGTTAAAAAAAAAAACCCAAAAAACAAAAAACAAACAAAAAACAGTTATACGTGTATGACCTTACTTGATCCTTAAAACAACCCTGAAAAATTATGAAGGTAGATAGTAACTCCGTTTTAGAGGGGCGGTAACATTCATAGACTAGGGAATCTGCTTAAGGTCATATAGCTTAAGTGGATGCAGAAATGGAACTCAATTTTAGATAGTTTAACTCTTAGTTCAGTGTTCTATCCACAATACTTTACTGTCACCCATAAAAAAGATGTGGTAGTCATCCATTTCATTTTAATACTAAATTTCTACATTCAAATTTTTAAAAAATTAAGTTATACTTAATGTGACATGATACATGTGAATGAAAAGATTTGCTTGTTTGTTTAGACATGTGCTATGGGAAGCCAAGCAAGCAGGGAGTTCCTAGAGGTTCTTTATAACCAAAGGAGCTCCACTTTAATATTTTAAACATCAGGGTCCCACAGACAATTTCATCTGAAAACTAAAAGACCAAAGTTCAGCTCAGGTTACTATGAATCCTTTTAGCTATTCTTACTGACATTTTATCTTTATGCAAATTTAGATACTGAACAAAATTAATTTTGCGTAAACAAGGCCTAACAGAATAGTAGAGACTCAGGGACAAAAGATCTAGAAGTTGAAACAGAAGCCCTTCTTACCTTCAGATAGAACCACAATTCTGCCCTAAACACATAAGAATATATCCCCCTTCTAAATAAGGGAGAGTTTGTTATAACAAATAACCAGACACTTCTAGGAATTTGTATGTAATTAGGATCACACTCCAATTTCCTTTTATAAACAGATGGAGATTCTGAATGAAAGCAGATCTGTATCAGAAAAAAAGATACTATGTAAAGTTTAATACAATTAACGACAAAAATCTGTCACAATATACTAAGTAGATACAAGTACCTATTCCTTCCTGATGATGTCCATCAGTTAAGAGGGGTGTCTCAGCTAGCTTTCCACATACCTTATGGGAATAGTGGGGATCCATGATCCGTGCAAGACCAAAGTCACCAATCTTCAGCACCAAGTCTTCAGTATTAATGAAAAGATTAGCTGGTTTGAGATCTCTGTGCAGTACATTTGCAGAGTGAATATATTTGAGCCCACGTAGCAGCTGATACATGAAAAGCCTGGCATGCTCTTCCAGTAACGGGCCCTGCTCCAGCACATTAGCCAAGTCTGTCTCCATGTACTCCTGAACAATGTAGACACTGTTCAGTTCGGTAAGAGAGCCCACATCGTCTGTTAACTGGCTTCCACTAGGACCAAGAATTTCAAACACTTTCACAATGTTATCATGGTCAAGTCTTCTAATAATTTTGATTTCACGCAGCGCATGTTTGACACTCTGGGGATCAGTAAGGACAATTTTCTTGATGGCTACTCTTTTGTCACAGTCATTGTCTACAGCAGAAAAAACCAAGCCATTGCCTCCACAACCCAATGGTTTTAAGTCCATATACCTAGAGCCCAGATCAAAACCATGAATGTTCATGAGACTTTCAAATTTCTCTGCCATTCTGAAACCGTTACTATTGCCTCTTCCTTTCGAATTGTTGAACTTGTGTAAACAAGGAAGAAAACTGACATCAAAAGGAAAGATCTTTCAAAAAAGGAAAAGAAAAATAATTTTGCTTCCACAGCAAGATGATTTCTTGATGTTCATTGCATATGCCAACCAGGCCCGTTGAGTTCCCCTTAGATTTAAAGCTCAAAAGGCTCTACTCATATTGAGAATTAAAAAGATTGCAGTACTCATAGTTCAAGGAAGGGGCAGCAACTCTGCAGACATTTAAAGAAAACACTCAAGAAACTCAAACGGAATGAAATGACATACTATGCACTCAGATTTACTGTGCTAAACGATTGAACATTTAACGAAAATGTGAATAAATATGCACACAACAGGCTTCTATGAACATTCTCCTCACAGTGCAGATACATTCAGTGTTGGACTGGTCCTGAGCAGCATCATTCTAAGGTGCTGGTAAGCACTATTTCCGTTTTGCCTCTTTTCTTCCTTTGTTGCTGTATATTTCAACAGGAAGCCCTGGTGGCTGTTGGTTAACAGAAGATGTCTTTTGTTAGTGATCAGGTGGCTCCAGCTCACCACAATCACAATCAAAGCTACCGTCCATCTTACTCTGATAAAACCTGGAGGATGAGAAAAAAGAAGGAAGGGTCACCGCCGCAGGAAATACTAAACACTCCTCAACTTTGTAAAATGACACGAATTGGGCATTTAGCTATAAACGAACTGGTACATTTAACTTATTTATTTATAGTTACTAAATGGAAAGATGACCCTTAATCAAAAATAGCTATCCATGTTGTAAGCAATTCACATGTACTGGGCTCAGACTCTAGATCCCACCACATTAGACCCTTTATAATATTTACGGTCATTGGGTTGTACCATTTCTTAAATGCCAATGAGAAAAGGAAGGTTCACAGTACTTTTACAGAACTCCTTAGAATTTTTTGAGGAGTACAACATTAGTACCATTTCTCTTAAAAAACCATATGAGCCTGAAAAGTGTTAGTTCCTTAAAGAACATGTTTACTTATTAACTACACCGATCAACACTCAATGAACAAAAAATCAGTACAAATAAGAAATCTGCAGAGTACACTCTTCAATTTACAGAAGCGTGAACTCGAACAGTGACTAAATCAATGAAAAGGTGTCTACCTTCACTGATAATCAGAAAAATTAAACTACCTCAAGAAGATAACATTTCAGATTAAAAAAACATTTTTAAGAGTCTGTTATTATCAAGTCTGAAGAGGAATGTGGAAAAACAAGAACTTTCATACAATCCTGGTGAGTTTAAATTAGTAAAGAACGTCAAAGAGCAATTTGGAATAAATACATACTTAAGTAAGTAGCATACTATGACTTGGCTATTTTTCTTCAAAAAACACTCCCTAGAGAAATACTTGCAAATGAACATAAAAATGGCCACTTTTTTTTTTGTAATGGCAAAATATTAAAAACAGCCTAAACATTCAACAAGTTGAGAATAAATGAGTTATATTCAGAGTGGACTATTATATATAGTAAAGTGAACAGAGATGGTTGAAAACACCATACACTAAATTTAAAAAGCAAATTGCAGATAGAAATGTACATGCTGAAACCACTTACTTCAGGTTTATAAGCATGTACAGTGTTACTTTATGAGTGCATATACGTGGCAAAAGTATTAAAAACATACGGCTGTAAGTACCAAATTCATGATAACCGTTACTTTGAGGAATGAGGGAAGCGATTACCATCAGGGTGGGATTACACAGTATGCTCCAACTACATCTTTAACGTGTTATTTCTTTAAAAAAAATGTGTGGAAGTATGACAAGTTATTAGAATCTTATAGAGCTCAGAGATACGCATATGAAGAACTCAAATCATAGTGGGGGAAGACAGGCTGGCAAATAAGCAAAACACAGATCAGATGGCAGTAAGTGAGGTAAATAAATAAAAGAGAAAGAGGCCAGGGAGAGTGGTTAGGGAATGCCTCTAGTAAGGTGGTACTGGGAGCAAAGCTCTAAAGTGGGTGGGCCTTAGGGGTGCTCTGCGGGAGTAACTGCTGCAGACGCAGGGGCCAGTACATGAAAGCCAAAGGATGAGTATGCGTCTCATGTCTAAGAAACAACTAGGTGGCCAATGCAGTAGCTCATTCAAGTGTACGGGCCTATAAGCAAGTAATACAGCCTAAACCTTAAATGGAAAGGCTTCTTGCTGCTGCTTTTTGATCTAAAAGCTGGTATAGGTGTACATACAGTGTTATTTTCCGATTGGGTCTGAAGAAATTGGAAGTGGGACAGATACAATATTCAGTTATTCAAAGGGCTAATCATTTAAAGGCAATGAGAAACTGTATCAATACATGAAATAAAGCAGCCCGTTCTGAACCTGAATTATGCGACAACTTTCAATCGCCTTCAGGTGTGGCTTAAGAGAACTGCTAGGACTCTCAAACACATCAGCTGTTTCACAGGGGTGAAGCTTTTATACAACAGGGAATCTGCCTTTTCCTTCCTGCTACATATGCCCACATAACTCCATGTGGAAATACAAGAATCTGAAAAATACAAGGTAACAGCTACTTGCCACAATCTGAGCAAATCTTCAAGAAATCCACATACATTACAACTGTGTGAAAGAGAAACTGATTAAGTCAGAGACTGAGTAGATAATGACCCTTAGGGCAACAGCTTTTTATTTTTTTATGTTTTAAGATTTTATTTATTTGACAGAGAGAGAGACAGCCAGCGAGAGAGGGAACACAAGCAGGGGGAGTGGGAGAGGAAGAAGCAGGCTCCCAGCAGAGGAGCCTGATGTGGGGCTCGATCCCAGAACGCCGGAATCACGCCTGAGCCGAAGGAAGAAGACGCTTAACGACTGAGCCACCCAGGCGCCCCGGCAACAGCTTTTTAAAAAGATATATGAGAGAGAGAAAGTACGCATGCAGGCGTGCACAAGAGAGGGAAAGTGGGGAGGGACAGAAGTAGAGAATCCCAAGCCGACTCCCCTGCTAAGCGCAGTGCCTGAAGCCAGACATTGGGGGCAAAATCTCACAGCCCTGAGATCATGACCGGAGCCAAAATCAAGAGTCGAACACTTAACCAACTGAGCCACCCAGGCACCCCAGCAACATCTTTATTTAATAAAAATTGATATTTACTATCGCTGAGTTCTTTTAATAAATATGAGCACTTCTTGTATCTGTTTAATGATGTAAAGGACAATAGCATAAGAGCGTTCTTTGTTTTACTCTAACAAAGAGTTTCTTCTGTTTTCAAATTTTTGTCTGCTTCTCAGAAATCAAGGGGGAAAAAACCAAGCACACTCCTAAAAATTCTGTATTTTGTCAGTCTGTATAAAACATTTAAAAGTTAAAAGTCTGCAAATAAAGTTTTGAATTAAAAAAATATTTCAGACTTTTAAAGGGCTTTATTTTTTTTTTAAGATTTTGGGTTTTTTTATTTATTTGACAGAGACAGCCAGCAAGAGAGGGAACACAAGCAGGGGGAGTGGGAGAGGAAGAAGCAGGCTCCTAGCACAGGAGCCTGATGTGGGGCTCCATCCCAGAACGCTGGGTTCACGCCCTGAGCCAAAGGCAGACACTTAACGACTGCGCCACTCAGGCGCCCCTTAAAGGGCTTTAATTAATACTGTCTCCCCTTCCCAATTTTTCTATTTTTATACATCTTGATACTTCCAGTTCCCTACCAAATATCCTTTTAAAAACAGTATTTTTTCGAGGCTCCAATATTTCTGAAATTTTACATTTCTAGTCTCCACCTGAAATAGAATGTTTGTTCATACAAACACACATGCGCACGCATACTTTCTTCTTTGTTCTTGCCCTTCTGTAGACAATCCCTTAAAGCTCTACTTTTAAGTTTTTGATAAATGTACATTTTAAAGTCAGTTCTACAGACTTGACATAAGAACAGTAAAATCTCTAAGTACTCTCTCAAGCTCCTAGTTCCCTAGTAGAGCAATCAGAGTCAAGCACAAATAATTTAGCTTTGCTAAAAATGACACCACTATTATTTGACAGAGTAGCACTATAACAGGAACTGCAGCCAGATTATTGGAGAGAGGTATGAGAATGAGAGATCTCCACTCAAGACCTCCACCCACATCTGCTCTCTTTAAATTATAGTGAAACCAGGAAGCATCACACACCAGAAACTACAAGGATGACAATGCCTTTTCAGAAATCTCAGTGACTGGTCAGCACTTAACAGGGGTGGAGAGTAGGTAAAAATTCATCTTGAGGAAGGCAGGAACTTGTGCCTAGGCTGAGAACTGCAGAGTCCTCATAGATTCAGATGATGACTATACTGAAGACTTGAAATAGACTTTACAGAAATACGAGACCACTCTAAAGAAAGAAAGGAATATTAATCACCCAAACTATAATTCTAGGTAAGAATTATACCAATAAAAAATTAGGGGGGTGGGCGGAAGAGACCAATAGCAGTGCTTGCCCAGTGATCAGCCTCACTGCTCTGCACTATTCTTCAAAATCCTTCAATAACAGACCAAAAGCTACTGAAGCATGTTTTCATCCAGGAGCTTGGAAAGTAAGCCCACCTTAAGCAGTAAGTTGAAGGTAATGTTACACTTCTGCATGATAAAGTGGATCCAGTAAATGTTTCCAATTCAGTCATGCTCCATTCAGCAAGTATTTGCTAATTATATGTTATATACCTGTCAATATACTAGGTACTGGGGATAAAAGGTACGTAAAAAACAGACCTGTGCCCTGCCCTCATGGGGTTTGCAGTATGGTTGGAGATAAACAATTATAAATTAACAACAGGAAAAAGGGGGAGGCAAAAGGGACAAGTGGTACTAAGGAAGGGTACAGGACGCTATGAGAGCCTGCACACTGGGGGATCTGACCGAATTAGGGAGATCGGAATGTATGCCTCTGGAAGCCATAAAAAGGCTTAGTGACCATGAAGACAGCTTCCTCCTTACCACCCTGATACCAAATTGTGATGTCTCCAACTACTTTCATTTTCCACACCAATCATGGAGTTCTTTGGCCTGGCTAAAGTATGCAGTTACAACTCAACTGGACCAGCAGATTACTGGTCAGAGCACCTTCCATCCATATCAATAACCTCTAGAAATGTCCCATTTACACCACTTTCTCTATCATCTTTCATGTTTAACTTCATAAAAGCCAAGCTCAAGGAAAGATCTGGGGTTCCATATTATTTTTGCATTTCCGCACACTTCAAGGGAGGAAAATGAAAACTAAGATGAGACAGTAACTTAAAATAACTCTTCCCAGCATCCAATTTCTCTGCCTCCAAATGTTACCCACTCCTACCAACCTCAGCACTGATACTGTGTTGCTTGGAGAGGAATCCTTAATTAAATTTTAATTAGCTGGGCCAATATTTTGCTTTTAACAACAACTGGGTGAAAAAAATGAATTTTAGTGAATGATTTGTAAGAGTAACATTGGCTTGGGGTGCCTGGGTGGCTCAGTCGGTTAAGTGTCTGACTCTTGATTTTGGCCCAGGTCACCCATCCAACCCTGAGACAATCTCCACTCAGCTAGGAGTCTGCTTGGGATTCTCTTTCTCGCTCCCTATGCCCCTCCCCCAACTCTCTCTCATGCTCTCTCAATAAATAAATCTTTAAAAAATAATAATAAAGTTGGCTTTATGCTTTCCCTTTGGCTTTCTTTCCATCATAAAATGAAGTAAAAGTTTTCTACGTAGCCCAGTCTGGGTACCAGCTTCGTACATTTATAAGGCAGTTAGTTCCCTGAAACTGCATTAGCCACACTGGTCTCCTCAAGCACTTTCTTCCTTTAATCACCACCTGCTTTCTGTCACTTAGCCTACCCCCAAGCCAAGAGAAATACAGGTACTCTGAGTCAAGCCGAAGTATATTCAGTAAAGTTATAAAATGCAAAAGAAAGAAGACAACAGAATAACTTCATTCTGCCCCATCTCCCCATTCTATAGAAACTGGATTTTCCTTCCCTTCTTACCTAAGAACAACTTGGCCACATATCGGAAAAGGAGTCTGGATGTGCAAAGCAAGTCTGAGGTGGGAGCCTTAAACATAAAGGTTACTTATCTGGTTTTCTCTTCTATCTTCCACTCGGCTGCTTATCAGGCAAATGTTGACATGGGTCACCTGGCCTGATCACAAGCACTGAAAGCTCTCCACCTCCCTCCTCCTCAATGGCAAGCCTCCCTCCTCCTCAATGGCTCTTGCCTATTTTGCTCTTCTCCAGGGTCAAGCGAGTAACTTGAGTTAACTGGAATCCAGCCAGCCTCACATCTCCTCAGCCAAAATCCAGTTGCTTTTGGAGAGAAGGGCAAGGTTGAGCTCTACTTAAATTCACATAGGACTATCTCTTAACCCTGGCACAGAGAGGTGTTGTTATAGCAAATTCATCCTTCCCTAAGATCGTATCTCAAGCTCTCATCAAATCTACTATGTTTCTAAGGCAGAGAAGGCCAAAGGCTACAGCTTAACTGCTTATTCACAGGCATTCTCGACAAGGCCCTTGGCTGATGTAACGTAGCCCTTAGAGGTAGATCCCTCTCAGGATCTGGACCTCAAGGAGGATCATGGTGTAGACTAATGTCAATGAATGATCTTAGTCATCTGGGGAGCGGGGGGAGGACCTTAAAACTAAAACACCAAAGCCTAACAGGCCTTGCGCCTGCTATCAGTAACCAGTGTGTGCTATGGAGCAAACTTATGAAGTCAAAGAGAATTACTTGGCTTCTAATAAAGTACCCAATATTTTTAAAAAACTCTTCTACTTCCGACTTCTGTTCTTAAATTGTCTAAACCTTTGCCTAAATACACTTTAACATTACGGACTTGCATTTGCCTTTGACTATTTAGAAAGCCATTACAAAATGAAGTCATTATGTTTACTCTGATGCCCATCTCTGGTTGCTATTTCTTCTCGCGTATCTATATTAGAATATAAGAACTCCACAGACCAGATAAATTGGTCAAAAAATCTCTAAGGACCCTTCCAATTCTCAGTCTATCATCTGTGAAACCCCAGTACAAGTCTTTCATTTGACTGGTCGTTTGTTCCCAAGCACTTATTATGGTGGTATGCCCAGACTGGGAGATACATGATTCAAATTTCTATATACTAAACATTAAACAAACACAATCCTCTCTATATACTTATGGCTGGAAATTTTAAAATAATTATAACCCTTCATCCCCTCTCCTATCTTTCTCCTGCCTGAGCCCTCATTTCTAAGACTCCTCTCCTAACTCATGTTAAGGAAACACTGGAGCAAATATATATAAACATGAGACATGTGGACAGCCTCCTTCTTCAAGTATCTTTGGCCATCTGAGGATTCCAACCAGACGACAATTAATATAAATTTCTGTAGCATTCAGGATAGGTTAGAAAAGTGTACAGTTAACAAATAACCCCCAACATCTCACTGACTTACAACAGAAGTTTTAAGTCTTGCTAATGCAACGAATCTAACGTAGCTGTCATCCAAGTTGTCTTAACTACCTACCAGCTCTGCCCATTACCACTCAATGTGCTAGAAGTGGGAATATCTCATTGGTC
Organism: Ursus americanus; assembly: GCF_024610735.1. Taxonomy (NCBI): domain Eukaryota; kingdom Metazoa; phylum Chordata; class Mammalia; order Carnivora; family Ursidae; genus Ursus; species Ursus americanus. The sequence goes on along the minus strand of NC_142162.1, from coordinate 7,453,753 downwards.
TAAAGCTTCATCCAAAAATGACACATTTGAAAATGCTCACATTTTACTGACCATGGCAGATTACATGGTCACACCTGCTTCAAGGGAGTAGGAAAATGCAATACCAACATGGTCTCAGAAGCAGAGAACCCAGATGTTCTGAACAGCTTTGACTAAAACAGCTTCAATTCTGCCATCCATCCATTACATTTTTAGTCTACCAAACCCTACTGAGTGTTTACCATATGCCAGACATTGTTTTAGGCATAAAGGTATAGCAAGGGTCAACATAGGTTAAAAAAAAAAAAAAATCACCCTGACCTCATGAAGCACAAACTCCCAGATCATTGTAGTAGATTCCTCCCTGTTCCACTAACATTTCTTCCTCCTCTCTTTTCTAATACTATTCTCCTTCCCTTGTCTTAGGCCATCCTTCCCCCGTTTAGTCTAATCTCTATTCTTCAGATGCCTCTATTCTTCCAGGGTACCATTTCCCAGGGCATCACCTTACCATTTCCCCCTCCCTCCGCTTTGCTGTATGTTGTTCTATTTTAAAATAAAAGGTCTGAGGGGTGCCTGGGTGGCTCCGTCGGTTGAGTGTCTGACTCTTGATTTCAGCTCAGATCACGATCTCAGTGTCGTGGGCTTAAGCCCCATGTCGGGCTCCATACTCATCATGGAGTCTGCTTGAGTTTCTCTCCCTCCACCCCTCCCCCTACTCTGTCTCTCAAATAAATAAATCTTTAAAAAAATAAAAAATAAAACAAAAGGTTTGAAACTCAGTCACTTTACTAACACTTTCTGAGCATAGCACCTGGGTACTTAGCAGGCACTTTACAAACTGTACCGAGTGAATTAATATAAACAGCATATTTTATTTGACAGTAGAACATTTTGGAGAAGCCAAGCTCTACCCTCAATTTTTTCAGAATCTGATCACACTCTGACCCACCATGGGGAACATCAGTGATGACTCCTAGATATGGTACTTTCTCCTTTCCAGGAATTCCCCCCAGGAGCTTCACCCTATGGTAAACACATAGGTTTGTCAACACATGAAGAAAGCAATGATTTCAACTCACTCAGACTGAAGAAAAAGAAGAAAACTTCAACTTTGTTATAGCTCCTGTTTTATTTTGTTGAGGTAGTAAGAAGGAATTATGCCACTGAAATAGTGTTTTATATTAGCAGACAAGCAGGATTCTATAAAAAGTCCCATCAGCCCATGTGATACCAAGTAGGTATCATGAAGATACATGAGACCTTGACATTATTCTGATTATTCTTCAGTTCATCCCAGCAGGCTCTATGGCATTTAGCACCACAGCTTTCCAGACTGCACACCAAATGTAACTGCTGTCGTTTTTCAGCGAACCCTAGTGAGGGTATGAAGAAGGCCACAACATGCAAGGCCATCCATACGAAATACTTCTGGACTCTCATCATGCTTGATGCTTGATTAGAGAGTACCCAATTTTTAAAAAATGAATCAGAACAGCATATAACTTTCCCGGAATACCCTTCCTCCTTTGTTTCTCATTTTCTCCAAGGCTGAACAAAGCTTACAAGATAAAAAAGTGTAAGTTTCCGATCAGATTCGCACTAAAGTTTGGCACCATTGAAAAATTCTGCTCCGGTTTCACTAAGACGATACTAAAAAGGGAAAAAAATGAGTTAGAGAGATCTGACATCGAGTCCGGGATCCGTGGCTAAATTAGCTTATAATCAAAGCAGTTCCCATTTCTAGGCCTCAGTTCGTCATCAGGTAAACGACGCAGCTAAACTACATGACTGCTGTGGCCTCTTCCAGCTCTAAAGTTTTATAATTTCAGGATTTAAATAATTCAGGATTCTGATTAGAATGCAGAAAAATTACAAGACACCATTACTCACACCCTATATCATGATGCGCTGGATAAGCTATAATATTGTAGTTTTTGAAAAACCCATCAGGAAAGCTAAAGATGCCAAGAAATCTAAACTAAATATTAGAAAATATTAAGGCCTTCATGAAAAAGAGACCATGGCTATTCTCATTCCTGGCAAGTGGCAAAGCAAGGTATTTTCCACTAACAGAGTTGACAAGAAACCAGCCAAATTTATAACCAACTTTTAATAGCTGTATGTGGTTGCAACTAACAGATTAGAATCCAGAGGAGGCCCAGTTGTAAGTTCCACCTGCCAACTCTTCCCCACAGGTCCTCACTGAGAGCAAAAGTCTGAGCGCAAGGTGGGAATGCTGAGAGAGAATCTCACGAAGCATACGGGCCTCCACCACAACCGAGGCATCTTCTCTGAAGGTGGGGACAAGTCAGGAAGCAGGAGATAAACCCCTCCAATGCATTCTGAGTACAAGGCAGACATTCTTCCTAAGGCAAATAAACAGGGCACAAACATGAAGTAAAGAAAACCTGAAGTGGTATTAGAAAGCAAAGAGAATGTCCAAGCAGTCCAAAGAGCTGGTAGCTAAGCTGAACAGGTTCAAAAAGCTGATGGTATAGAAGTATATAAAGAGATAATAGAAAAAATTTTCCAAAACTGGGGATGTCTGGGTGGCACAGCTGGTTAAGTGTCTGATTCTTGGTTTCAGCTCAGGTCATGATCTCAGGGTTGTGAGATCGAGCGCCATGTCTGGCTCCACGCTTAGCCCAGAGTCTGCTTAAGATCCTCTTTCCCTCTCCCTTTGCCCTTCCTGGCTCCTGTTCTCTCTTTCTCTAAAATAAGTAAATCTTTAAAAAATAAAACAAGGACACCTGGGTGGCTCAGTCAGTTAAGCATCTACCTTGGGCTCAGGTCATGATCCCAGTGTCCTGGGATCAAGTCCCACATCAGGCTCCTTGCTTAGCAGGGAGTCTGCTTCCTCCTCTGCCTGCTGCTCCCCCTGCTTGTGTGTGTGCACTCTCTATCTGACAAAATCTTTGAAAAAAATAAATAAATAACAAAACAAAACAGAATTTTCCATAACTGATGAAAGACACCTACTCACAGACCCAAGTATTCAATGAACTGCAAGCAGGATGAATACAAAGAAACCCATACCTAGGTATATCATCGTCAAACTTTGAAAATGGGGTGGTGGGGGTGGGGAGAGCAACTCTTAAAAGCAACCCGGTAAAAGAGAGTTAACTATATACTAGGGAAGTACAATAGGAGTGATGGCTGATTTATCACTAGAAACGATGCAAGCCAGAAGAGAATAGAACGTCATTTTTCAAGAGCCAAAAAAGAGAAATATCAACCCAGAATTTTGTACTTAGGGAAATGAAGATGAAATGAAGATGAAATAAAGACATTTTCAAAGAGACAAAAGTGAAAAGAATTGGGTCTCCCTCATGATGTGGGAAACAAAGGCAGAAGAAAAATTTAAATTTCCTTACTACCCACAGCCCATTGACAAGTCCTTGAAACAGGCAGGGTGACATTCCTCTAGGGACTCCACTGCCTCGATGCTGACACTCTGCTAAGGGCAAAAGGCAATCCTAGCTCAACCCCCCCCCCCAAGGAATTTTGGAAACTTCCTTTATGTCTAAACCCTCCCCCACTGATATACATCTGAAGGGTCTCACGACTAAGGTTTTATTAGAAAGTAATAAATGACCTTTTCCCAACAATAGGAAGCCCCTTCAAGGTCCTGGAAACCTTGCTTCCAAATTCCTTAGAGATTTACGCTAATCCCTAAACCCCTAACTTGAAAGTATATAATAGGCCACTCTTCATGACCCCAGTGCAGCTCTTTCTGCCCATGGGTCCTGTCCCCGTGCTTTAATAAAATCACCTTTTTGCACCAAAGACGTCTCAAGAATTCCTTCTTGGCCGTCGGCTTTGAACCCTAACATCTTTCCTACATCACCTCAGACTTTTGCTAAAGAAATGCTAAAAGTCCTTACACTGAAGGAAAATGACAACAAATGGAACCTGCATAAAGGAACAAAATCTCCAGAAGAGATAAATAATTAGAAATTATAAAAGGTCTTTAAAAACAAAAAGAAAACTTATCTACATTTTTTTTAAAGACTTTATTTATTTGAAAGGGCGCACACATACAGGAGCAGGGGGAGGCGCAGAGGCAGAGGGAGAAACAGACTCCCCGTGGAGCAGGGAGCCTGACCCAGGGCTCCATCCCAAGACCCTGGGATCATGACCTGAGCTGAAGGCGGATGCTTAACTGACTGAGCCACCCAACCACCCCCTGTCTACATGTTTAAATGTCTTTAAGAGACTACTGATTAATATTTAAAGCAAAACAATAATGTATTGTGAGGTTTACAGCAAATGTAGAAATAAAATATAAGACAAGAGCACAAAGGGGTTGGAAGGGGGTGAACTGAATCATGAGATCATAAGGTTTACAGTACTGGTGGAGTAGTTTAGATTATTTTAAAAAGACTATGATAACCAGTGAAAGGTTCATGGGTCATCTTTAAACACCTTCTTCCTCTTTGGTTATTATGTTTACTTAATAACATGCCCATCAATGGAGAGTAAAAGGAAGAATAAAAAGAAAACTAAATAAATTACCAACTGCAAGCAGTTTTTGTGTACTTTTAAATCAATCATAGTACCATGACAGACTCATGGGTAGTTCCAAAGGAAATGGAAATTAACCATGTTCATCAAGATAAACATATTTTATTTTTTAAAAGATTTTATTTATTGCCAGAAAGAGAAAGCGAGTACAAGCAGGAAGAGCAGCAGGAAGGAGGAGAAGCAGGCTCCCTGCTGAGCAAGGACTCCGATGTGGGACTCGATCCCAGGACCCTGTGATCATGACCTGAGCTGAAGGCCGACGCTTAACTGAGCCACCCAGGCATCCCAAACATAAATATTTTAACTGAAATAACTTTGAGGGGCTGTACTTTCTTTCTTTTTTTTTTTTTTAAGATTTTATTTATTTATTCGACAGAGATAGAGACAGCCAGCAAGAGAGGGAACACAAGCAGGGGGAGTGGAAGAGGAAGAAGCAGGCTCATAGTGGAGGAGCCTGATGTGGGGCTCGATCCCATAACGCCGGGATCACGCCCTGAGCCGAAGGCAGACGCTTAACCGCTGTGCCACCCAGGCGCCTGAGGGGCTGTACTTTCTGCTTCAAATGTATACACTTTTAAGACAGTAAAAAATTATACTATGGAATATGGTCCCAAAGTTCAAACTGGAGGATATCAGTATGTTTGGTACATATTTATCCCACATTATGAACTATTATAAAAGCAATTAATGAAAAAAAGATTTGTTTATATAATAAAGGCGCTGGATGTAAGAACAGAATTTTTAATATCTGAATTTTCAAAGAATATAAAAAAATAGCAAGCTTGATTAAGAATGTATTATGTGAGAAGCATTGTACTGGACATACACCCTTACACTAAATCCTAACTACACTGTAAAATGGGTTTTATGATCTTTATTTCAGAGAATTTAAATAATGCATTCAACGTCAAACATCAGTGAGAGAGCCATGATCTGAATTCTCAGATTGTAAACCAAAAGCCCAAGACCTTCTCTCAAATAATAATGAATTTTTTTTTTATTGACCAGTACACACTCCCTCACCTTTTTGAGAGTCTATTTCCTACAGACAGGACATTCTTCTGCATAACCAAAATGTAATCATCAAAATCAGGAAATTAACACTAATTTACTGGAGACCAAGAGAATTTGGTGATGGATTAGACATGGAGGATAAAGGGAAGAGGACTTAAGGCTAACTCCTTAAATGCCAATTACTGAGATGGGGAAAACTGGGAGAATAATATGGGAAAAAGTTCTATTTTGGATACATTAAGCCTATTCATATAGTGTCTATTTTAGATAACTGAGTGGTAACATCAAGCACGTAATTTGATAATGTGTCTGGAGCTCAGGTGAGAAGTCTAAACGTAAATCTGAGAATTACCCACATGTAGATAGTACTTAATAAACTGAATGAGACCACTGGAGGGAAGAATTTAGAAAGGGGGGGAGGGCAGGAACTAACCCCGGGGTATGCCAATACATGGAGGCAGGTACACAACAGAAACCTGTAAAAACTTACGACAAGGTGTGAGGTAGGAGAAAAACAAGAATATGTCTCATAAGCTAAGAAAAGCGGGCGAATATGCGGAAAACAGTGGTCAACTATACTGAAAGCTGTTACAAGATCCTGTAAGATGGATTTGGTCAAAGTCACTGGTATCTTGATGAGAGCAATTTCAAGTGGTAAGATGGTTTAACAGAATTCAGTCTGGAAAAGGTTGAGGAGCAAAGTGGAGAGAACACACAAAGACAACTCTTGAAAATCTGCTTGAAAGATGATCAAAGAAATGAGAAACTAAGAAAACAGCTAGGAGAGAAAATGGAATCCGAGAGGGTTTGTAACAGATTTCTATATCCATACTGTTCAATATGGTAGCCAATTACTGAATGAATGAAATGTGGTGAGCAGGGCTGAGAAACTAATTTTTTTCTAAATAAATTTTTATTTAAATAGCTATATTTCGGGCGCCTCGCTGGTTCAGTTGATTAAGCATCCGTCTGCCTTAGGCTCAGGTCATGATCCCGGAGTCCCAGGATCTAGCCCCACGTGGGGAATCCCTGCTCAGCGGGGAGTCTGCTTCTCCCTCTGACCTTCCCCCCTCTTGTGTACTCACTCTCTCTCAAATAAACAAAATCTTTTTAAAAAATAAATAAATAGCCACAAGTGGCCAGCGGCTACCAGATTGGACAGTAGAGTTCAGAGCACATTTGTATACTGATAAAGACAACCCAATAGAAAGGGAAAAATTCACGATGCAAGCAAGAGTTCTTAAGGAGTCAAGAGAAGGAACCCAAAACACAAGCGGCAGAATCTACAAGGGATAAACATGAGTGAAGCAAAGCATGAAGTTACAGCAACCGGTGGGAACCGATAAAATTTAAAATCAGAGTATATCAAGCCTGGTTGAAATCTCATGCATAAGACTAAATTATAGAAGGCTATAAAGCTCAGCAGGAGGGCTTGGGGAAGGTCGTTTATATCTACTGAGCATGCATTCAGAGCCAGGCATTTTCTAAGTGACAAATTACTTCTGCTACTCAGAACTAGTACCTTATAAGTCTTATTTTACAAACAAGAGTACTGATGCTCTGAGAAGTAAAGCAACTTCACTAAAATCACCTACATAGTAAATGTCAAGATTTGGACACAGGCCAGTGTGATTTACTTTAGGTTTAGATTCTTACCACTAGCTAAGGTGGGAGGTTAAGAACCAATGTTTCTACACCTGGAAATAATATAAAAAAATGGCAGATCAATCTGGCAGCTAACAAGTACCAACGAACCTGGAAGTAGTGGCCAGACGTAAAAACTGTCCTCTCCATGCTATCTGCAAGATAATTAAGGAATATTTATTTAACAACTCTTTTTAACTTTTTTTTTAAATCCAAGTGAAAATACCTTTATTAAGACAAACAGGAAAACACACATTCTTGCAACTTAGATTATCTACTTCACTGAATACAAGAGTATCAATCAGAAAATTGGCAGTGCTTTATAATAACTATTAAAATCATATCTGGGCAAACAAAATCGTATCTGGGTATATTGAAAAAGTAGGCAGTTAGAAACTGACTGTTTGTCCAATCTGTAAATGAAGGAGGCAATTATTAAACTGAGCCTAATCAGTTTTTAAATTACAGCTTAGATTGTTTTAAATTTAGTGTCGATACAAATCATCTAGCTCTGAGCCGTCCAATACGGTAGTCACTTGCTACGTGCAGCTATTTAAAAATAATTAAAATTAAATTAAAAATTCAGTTCCTCAGATGCACTAGCCACCAGTAAGTGCTCAACAGTCATGTGTGGCTAGTTGGCTACTTCAGTGGACAACAAAGAATAGATCACCTCATCATCACAGAAAATTCTATTGAATGTTGATTAATTATATCTTCAATTTTCCCTCTGACTTTTTTCAGGAGAGCCAATAAATGGAGTAACTCAGAAGAACTGAGTTTTCCAAATCGGTCACTAACCAGCTAAGCAACTATGTATGCATCATTTAACAGTACTTCTAGAAATGAATGTGCATTTGAATCACCCGAGAATCCTGTGAAAATGTAGATTCTAATTCAGTAGGTCTTGGGATGAAGTCAAGAAATCTGCACTAACAAATTCTTAGGTGATGTTAATACTGCCGGTCCAGCAATCACACTTTGAGTACTAAGATCTTAGCTCTCTCTGGGCCTCAGTTTCCTCAACTGTCAAGTACCTGGGGCAAGATAATGGCCATGACCCCCCTGTAAACACTAACATTTTATAGTTTGTACAGAATGAAATGCAGAGATTTCACTTTCTGCAGAGGAAGTTTCTTCCCTGAAGTAAACGCGTGGATTCTAACAAACAATAATTGTGCTACCATTTTTTTCCATGAAAAGACATACTAAATTTAAATGAAAATCAATGGAAAAATGTGATTTGCCATATAAACATTCAATCTCTGTACAACTTTTCAGAACAGGACTTAAAAGACTGACGTGTATGAAAGACACACCATTAAGACCCACCAGAGGGGTGCACTGTATTTTCTAAATACACAGCTCATGGAAGAGAAAAAATGATGCTCGACTCAGCCTGCACTACTGTTACCTTAAAAGCATCAGCTCCACATGAAGAGCCATTAACTACAATAATATTATTGTTGTTTGGTTTTTGTAAACTTTCAGTCAGGGCTCTGAGCAATAAAACTGACAAAAATCCCCATACCACTAAACAGGCTACAGAGTAATGTAACAGTCCGCCTAACAGGCTGAAGGAGCTGACACGGGGCAGCCAACAATGCCACAAGGAACTTACCTTTGGGACATCTTTCTATTTTAACGGGGGCCCTAGTGTCATACACAGTTCAAATGGGCAATGCAAACAATGAAATGGACAGCAGTGGTGTGGCTCGCCGTTTCATAAGACAGTACCTCATCAAAAGGAGACAGGCTAACATATCCAGTTTGTTCATAAATTCTGAATTATGCATGACAGGTACTTATTTATACTCTTAAAAAACAAACAAAAAAATGGAGGGCGCCTGAGTGGCTCAGTTGGTTAAGCATCTGCCTTTGGCTCATGTCATGATCCCAAGGTCTGGGGATCGAATCCCATTACAGGCTCTCTGCTCAGCAGGGAGTCCGCTTCACCCTCTCACTCTCCCTCCGTGCTTCCCCCACCTCCACACTCTCCAATAAATAAATAAAATCCTAAAAAAAAAAAAAAAAAAAAGGCCCCTGGAAACATATGTTCAACTCCTAGGTGACAGGATGTTTTGGAAGTCTACAACACTTTTTTATATTTGTATTTTTATATGTCCTTTAATAGGAAACATATTTTAAAGTTTAAATTAAGCTTCATTAAAGTTCTTCTATACAGATCATTTCAGACTCTTCCAAAATCTTTCCAAAGATTTAATTCACATTAACAATACACCTTACTACCTACAAAACTCTTCAAATAAATCACTCTGAGAAGATAAAACAGTATACAAAGGAAACCTAAGGGACAGGGAGTTTTTTTCTTCTCACTCTTAAAACAAATCGCTATCCTCAATCTTATTTTCTCCCTCAATCTTATTTTAAGGCCAACCTGCTAAATGATGGCTTTTAAAAATCAGTCAAAATATCTTATTACCAAATTTCAGTGTAGGTCCTAAATTTGGAACCCTACATTCTGCTTATCTTTAAAAAAAGACTGATGGGGGCACCTGGCTGGCTCAGTCAGTGGAACATGTGACTCTTGATCTCAGGGTTGTAGGTTCGAGCCCCATGATGGGTGTGGAGATAACTTAAAAATAAAAAATTTAAAAAATCTTAAAAAAAAAAAAAAAGACTAATGGAAAAGTGCCTACAACAATACCTACTTCAAGTTGTCTTTATTAAAACAGAAAACTTTTATATATCATAAATTCATACAGAAAATTCATATAGATCGGGAGAAAGCACTATTGTATAGTTCTGTTGGGGTGAAATGCTCGTGTTCAGAGTTATATCCAATTAGTACTTCTGCACCTTTACAACACTTAAACTAATCTGTAGATATTATAAAGATAACTTTTACATTACCAATGAGAACATAAGGCTAATTTCTACTCACACCATAAAATTCTTTTATAAATAATCTGTAACAAATCCTTCCCAATAATAAAGGAAGAACTGCTAGTATCAAACATTTAATTGCAGCAATTAATTTTACCTTTTTTTCCCTCTCAACAAATGTTATAGAATTCCACCTGTAGGATATCTGACCTCCTTTTACAATGCAATTTAAGAAGCCATTACTCTTAGAGAAACTGCGGCTCCTCTTGAGAGAATTGTAATGTGGACAGAAACATTTTAGCCCTATCATTTAAAAAAATACAGTGTATAAAAAAAAGGGCCACGTAGCAGTCCGTGGGCAGTATGAGTCATCACCCAACTCAAAACTTGCAGCACTTCTAGGCTTCCTCCTACCAGACCCCATCCCCTTCAACAATGTACCCTGAGTCAGCAAACCTCACTATTTTGTCAGTTATGAATTCTCACGATGTTTAAATGAACTTATGCAAACACACTGCAACACATTTAGTATTAACACTTGTCATTAGAACATGTGCTGTTTCTATTACAAAATTAACCCAACTTCAAATCAATCTTCTTTAGATTCTTTCTTAATCACAAACAGTAGCCAAACACTACATTTAATCCTCCTTTGTAAGAACCTAACTCCAAAATATGGTCATATATAAAGGTTTTTATAAACAACTCTCCGTTTCCCAGAGGTTTTCTTTTTCCTGAACAGTAATATCTAAATAATAAAACATGTCCTGCTCAAATCTGGCATATTTCCTAGATGACTACAATTACCGAATTTAGAACACCAATAAGCAATTTTTACAAGTTTCACCAGGCAATTCTAAGTGATGTAACATATATATATGTGAAAGGACTTTACACCCCTTGGCACATAGGAAGCAAGCCCTTCATAAACGTGTTTGAACTACTCGTTAGAGATGTTAGAGATTCTTCCATCCAATTCAAGATTATTTTTCAAACATTAAAATCTGACATCTCTAAGAAGAAACTCTAGAGGTAGCTCCTTTTCAGGGCCAGGCCCTGTTTGGACTGGACCCTACGTTCTTCTAGTCAAATTACTGTTTCCACCTCAGTTTCCCAAGGTTGAAGAGAGAGAGAATATCCAATCAGAACCTTAAAAAATAACAAGGCTAGAAGAATCAAGCAATTAGAAAATTACTCGGAAGCTGTTTGCGCTCCATTCTGTCCCCGTTAATTTTTTCCCTTGACAAATCATCTTATATCGTTAAAAAAAAAAAAAGTTGCATACTGACTTTTAAGAGCATTTTTAGCATTGAAGAAAACAACAGGAATTTTGCTGCAAATGCAGTAAGGCTTCTAATTCCACCACTTCACTGGACCTTTGCCAATGAGCAAGAAAAGAGAAAATAAAACAGGAAAGCAAAAAGATCCTGCTTCACAGAGCTCCCACATAACACCTGAGCCCGCTGAGTCTTACTAAGCCAAGGAACAAAAGGCGGCCAAAAGACCTTTACTTTTCCACGCACCTCACCAAGTCAGATGAACACGCACAGCGAAGTGAAGAGGCCCTTTTCAGTGAACTGACAAAACAAGTTTCCATTTGGGTACTTTCACAGACCAACGCTCAACGTCCCGAACGCAGCTAAGGAAAGGCTGCAGCAGGGTGGGGAGGGCGGGGGGAGGAAAGAAATTAGGAATTCCGACCCAGACAAGTTTTCTGTACCTCATTTACGGCTAGAACTCAAAACTTGGGCAGAGGACTTCGGGGCTCTGAGACCAGCCGGGTTGAGTGGTGCGCGCTACGCAATTCGCCGAGTCCACTGGAGACTTTGCCCGGCCGGAGTCAGCTGAGGCCGAGTCACCGGAGTGGGATGGGGGAGGAGACGCGGGAGCATTTCGAAGGCAGCGTGCCAGGAAGGCGAGACTTCGCGCCACCTCACGCTCCCCGGGCCGCCCCTCCCGGCCGCCGCCCCTAGCCCGCCGCCCGCCGGCCGGGGCGGGCTTCGAACCCGCGGAGCCCGGCGCGGGAGGCTGTGCCGCAGCCGAGCGGCGGGGCCCGGGGGCTGGCGGGCGCGGCCCGGCCCGGCGGCCGGCGAGGGGCGTGCCGGGTGGGAGGGGCGCGCCGGCCGCTCTGCCGGCCCCACGCGGGGACCCCGGCCCGCCGCCCGCCAGCCCGCGCGGGGACGCGCCGGCCAGGCCCGAGCGGGCGGGCCGGCGGACGGGCGGGCCGGAGACGGAACAAAAGCGCCTTTGTTGAGCGGCGGCCGCCGGAGGGTCACACACAATGGAGGAGGGAGCCGGCTCCGCTGCCGCCGCCGGGCCCGCCGCGGCGCCCTCCCGAGCCGCCCTGCCGGCGCGCCCCGCACACGTACACACACACACTCACGGGACTTCTCCGGCTCATCGAGGGAGTGCGGGGCCCGCGGACAGCCCCCAGTGTCGGCTCAGGTCTCCGGCTGTGCTGGCGGCAGCGGCGTCTCCGAGGCTCTCGCTTTGCCGCAGTCGCCGCCATGTAACCCCGACCCGCGAGAAAGGGCGAGGGAGAGGGGGCGGGGTCTCCGTGAGCCACGCCCCCTCGCGTCACAGGCTCACTCCACGGGTTCCCCCGCCCCCGCCCGGCCCCGAGCGCTTGCACGCGCCGGAATTTCCAACGCTGGTGACTGGGCTCCGCGCGCTGCGGGGGCGGCGGGAGAGGCACGCGGTCTCGTCAGTCGCCGGCGGTGGGCTGGGCCGGGGGCTGGCGGAGAGGTGGGCTGATGGGCCCTCCTAGCTCTGCCTTTACCCCATCCCTACAGCTCAAAGTGAGCAAACTCCTTGGAGGGGGAGGGTGTTTACTGCGCACGTAAGACTCGCAAGCCACTGGGCGATCCAAGAGGAATGAACCTTCGTCCATGTGCCCAGGGATGGGCCGGGAACACGAAAGGCTGGGCCTGAAGATGGATTGGCTGGAAGGCAACAGCCGAAGTACCAGGCAAACCGTTGTTAGAGCCAAATGCTAAGAAGGTCATTAATTCTGCCTGAGGATACGGAGGAAGGCTTCTAAGTGAGGTCGCCACTGGTGACCTTTCAGCTGGATCAGAAGGAGCCCAGTATAACCGGAGGAGGCGAGGGGGAGAGGGGAGGGACCTGTGAGAGCGAGAACAGGAAGGAGGAGAGCACCTGGCTCGATGCTGAGCTGGGACTAGGCCTGAGTCGTAGAATTTGGGAAGGGGTGTACTGTGAGATGTAGTGGGAAATGCAGATTGGTGTCTTCTTGGGAGCACTTAGATGAGAATAGACTTTTTTTATTTACCATGGCTTATTGGGTCCAAGGAGCCTTTCCAGTGTTTATGGGAAATTGATGTAGGTATTTATGAAATTAGAGACGCGGGTCAGCATGTTTTTTCAATGACTTAATCATTTCTGATGCGAACCAAACGTTTGGCAGTCCCTTATCCATTATTAGGCACATCCTCAAGCTTGAGGCAAATAACCACTTTAAAGATCACATAGTAGCTTGAAGTTACTTGGTTGGGATGGAACTTGAATATTTCCTATTTTTTATATTTAAATAATACCATCTGAGTACTAGGTGTGAAGAGGAGATGGTGAGCAGATAAAACCAAGAGAAAGGGAAGGCCTGGTCCAACCACAGGATTTCTAATTTGTGGTTGCATCCTTTCTGCAACAAGAGCTCCTTACCTGTGACTACTATAAATCCCTACTGCCCCTGCAATAGGATACTCTCAGATTCCTGAGACACCTTTCCTTCCTTGTCCATCAATGTTTCATCACCAGGAGGAGGCAGGAGGAAAATAAATACTGCATTTTCCCTTTAGAGCTTATAATGTAGTGTCAGCTCCTGACTTCCAGCAAAGACCACCGAAAGAACCTGTTGATCAGACAAAGCTAAGTTTATTGCTTACAACAGCAAGTGATACCAGTGTGTTGACAGAGTCTTAGTAGCATCTCAAAGAGGGAGGTCAAGTGTAGAATAGTTACAAGATTCAGGGCATCTGGTTTAAGACAAGTCTTTCAATGAAAGCGTGATTGCGATTGGACTACATTTGTGATATAATCATTTAGGATGATTACAGGGAGGGGAGAGTTTTGAAGCAAGCCTAGAAGAGTAAACAGTTGTTTGATAAACCCAAGAGTAATTGTGTCGAGGAGCAGGCTTTTTATCCTGATGAAGGCCATGTCAGTCAGTAGTCTATTGTTCAGATAAATAGACTTTGAGGAAGTTCCTGAAACTGCAATTAAGTTATTTGCAACTTCATCTTCTTGGGCAAGAATTTCTTGGAATTCAAGTCATGTTTATGCAAACGGTGGAGTTGTAAAGTCCTGTTACTGTAGTCGGTCTTAGTTCTTAATCCTATTGTATGGCAGTAAATAGTTTCAGTTCTCAGTTTTTCAAACTGCAGGTGATGATCCAGTAGTAAGTAGTGAGTGATTTTGGTGGATTATGACCAGCATTTTTTTTCTTAAGGAAATAGAGCAAAAAACTAGAGAGCATTGCCCGCAATAAAGGGTAAGTATGGTTTTGTGAAACTTTTGTTTCCTTTATGTACTATATTTCAACAAGTCTGAAATGGCATAAATTATGACACACCATTACTTCATGTACTATTGTTTGAAAGGGAAAACAACAACAAAAAAGGAAACAAAATCTCTTATCAGAATGTGATACTCTATTGCTATATCCTGATTTCAGAAATATTAACATACACATATTTCTTAAACTTGATGAAATAAGGTATATATAAATGTGCCGATTGGATAACAGTGTAAAATGTATTTCTACTTATCGCCCATTATTGCTACAAACTGTGCAATTGTTAAAAGAGTCTGAAAGCCACTATTGCAGTGGAGTAATGCAGGAGAGGATCAAGTAAGTACACCATAAAGCAGCATGAGATGAGTGCTTCCAGAGCAGAAATGCAAATTACCTGCTCTTATTGGAAGGAACAATTAATGAGAACATCAGGAAAGATTCAACAGGAAGAGAAAATATCTGAGCTGGGCTTGATTCCATCAGGAAGCATCAGGAAAAAGATTTCTGAATGAGAGAGCAGAACATACAATGGCAGGGCACTTGGGTGGGCTCAGTTAAGCATCCGACTATCTCAGCTCAGGTCTTGATCTCAGGGTTGTGAGTACAAGCCCCACATTGGGCTCCACGCTAGGCATGAGCCTATTAAAAAAAAAAATGTGCAAAGGGGGTGCCTGGGTAGCTCAGTCGTTAAGCATCTGCCTTTGGCTCAGGGCGTGATCCCAGAGTCCGGGGATCGAGGCCCGTGTCAGGCTCCCTGCTCCGCTGGGAAGCCTGCTTCTTCCTCTCCCACTCCCCCTGCTTGTGTTCCCTTTCTTGCTGACTGTCTCTCTCTCTCTCAAATAAATAAATAAAATCTTTTAAAAAATAAAAATAATAAATAATAAAAAATTTTAAAAATGTACAAAGGCTTGAGTGTGCAGGGCACACTTTGGAAATGGAAGAAATCTGACACGCCTTGGGGAATGAAGACAAGTTAGCACCAGACTGAGAAGTCCTTGATTTTATGCAAACACTTTTGGATTTATGCTAGAGGAAGTATTTGGAGACGCACTTAGATGATACAACTAGTGTTTTAGACAGACGATTCTGGCATATATGGGAAGGGTAGGTTAGACAAGAAACTGGAGACAGGGAGAGGGTAGGAGAATCCATTTTTTTTTTTTGCCCTGCATCCTTAATCTGATAACAATACTCATGTCCTCTAAGAGCCACCCTTTCCTGAGTAAGTCAGAATTCTGTCACAGTGATGGAAAACCCAATCCAAAGTCTGGTTTAAGCATGAGAGAAAAAGAAAGGGAGAGAATGTGTCTCTACTGGGCACAGAAAGGAGATGACAATACAAGTGATATTATTGGGGCAGAATCACCTGGTCTGGGTGAATGCTCAGATGAGTGAGGGGTGAGTCTGGAGTCACCCAGTAGCTCCCAATTCACCTGTTTGGCTTTAAATTCCCACATTAGCTACTCGTTTTATCTTTTGATTACTATCTTCCTATTAAGATAAATTGCCAATATCATGATTTGCAAGGTGGAGGGAAAAACAGATTTTGAAAATACAGACCACTAAGCTTGATGCCAGTCCCTGGAAATTTTACAGTATAAATCATTGAACACAGTGTGTTGGGAAAATGTAACCGTTAATAGGAGTCATGGATTGTTTTCAAGTAAATCATTACAAAGAAACACCACTTCCTGGGGCGCATGGGTAGCTGAGTTGGTTGTACATCTGACTTTGGCTCAGGTCATGATCTCAGGGCCCTGGGATGGAGTCCCACATTGGGCTCCCTACTCAGCAGGGAGTCTGATTCTCCCTATGCCCCTACCCCCTCCACCCTGGTCGTGCTCACTCACTCTCTCTCCTCTCTCAAATAAACAAAATCTTTTTTAAAAAAATCATTTGAAAAGGGCCAGGATTTGGGAGATTCAGCTTGACCTGATACTCTGGCAGTAAGTTACAGATACTCGTGCAGTGTGAGCAACCCCTAAAAAACTAACAATGTAAACGGTGTTAAAGTAGAACAGCATTCAAGTTACAGGGGTACCAGACCTGTGCTATTGAGCTCTGGATTTCTGAACTTAGGTGTTCAAATGTAGATATCACATAAAAAGAGCTACCACACGTAACAAATTAGGATTCATTCGGAAGAGACATCCAGGAAAAGTGTGTAAATCTTGTCCTCTGAAGAAAAGATGAAGGAGTTGGGTCTACTTTCACCTGCAGAAAAGAGATCTGATAAAGGGTTCTTACGCAGAGGAGAGAGTTGATTTATTCCATGTTGCTCTGGAGTTCAGATCGAAACCATCAGGCGGGCAATTTCCAAGAGGAAAATCTTGGCTTAGCATAAGAAAGGACAGTTTTGAATATTGGAACTGAGCCACAGTGGACAGGACTTCTGGTGAAGTGAGCTTCATCCTCGTCACTGGAAGCATTCAATCAGAAAACAATGGCCACCTGTCAGGGATGCTATAAAAGGAATTGATGGGGGGAGGTGGGGCCCGCAGAGAGGTGAGAACATCCAAGATCTTCTCTAATGTAAAGCTTCTATGTGTCTATGTTTATACTCTTCATTTAAAATGATTGCTCTCTTAGACTTGGTTTCTAAAAGAACACATTGTCATTTGATTTATAAATAAAATAACTTTCCGCTGAAGAAATTCATTGCCAGGTACAGTTGAATCTTTGTTCATGGTAGCTTTGTTCCATAAAGTCACCAAGAACACTGAATTAGTGACTGCTGAGCCGTTGCTCCTAGGGGAAATACAGGATTAGTTTCCTGCAAGCCTCTGGTCACAACATTTTTGTCAACCGGTCAATATATAATTTTGTTTTATGTGTGTTTATGTTTAAAGACACCTAATTTAATATATAGGGCTGATTCTCATTAATATTTAACCCTTGACCAAAAGCACTGTAACTCATGCTAAATGAAGATTATCTAACATATTTTCTCTGGAAGGCATATCACACCTTTTCTCTCTTACACTTAGGGACGCTACCCACCACATCAATATTATGCTTGGAGGCCATTTTAAATAGCTAAATCAACAACAAAGAAGAAAAAAGGGCAAAAAAACATGGCACTAAATAGACCATGGAAAAGACCTTTGTTTCTAGCATGTGAGTTGAAACAAGAAGGCAGAGTACTGCCTCGTTCAACCTCAGTGGGAACATACACATAGGACAACAAATTTTTCACCGCTCTGTGCATGTCAGCAAACGACTGTGAAAATGCTGACTATTGATTTTGCTTTTCTTGTGTTCTTAATGGATTGACATCTGCAGACTCTTTGGGACAAATAAATTGAAACAAGCAGTCAAACTTGCACACAGAATCTGTGAATCTGTGAATTGACTGTAGTTAAAATTATGAAGGGCGGGTACCCGAGTGGCTCTGTTAAGAGGCCAACTCTTGGTTTTGGCTCAGGTCTTCGTCTCCTGGGTGGTGGGTTCAGGCCCTGCAGGGGGCTCCACGATCAGCAGGGAGTCTGCTTGAGAGTCTCTCCTTCTGCCCCTTCCCCTGTGCACACGCACACACGTGCACTCTCTCTCTGTCTCTCTAAAATAAATAAATCTTAAAAAAAAAATATGGGGGCGCCTGGGTGGCACAGCGGTTAAGCGTCTGCCTTCAGCTCAGGGCGTGATCCCGGCGTTCTGGGATCGAGCCCCACATCAGGCTCCTCTGCTGTGAGCCTGCTTCTTCCTCTCCCACTCCCCCTGCTTGTGTTCCCTCTCTCGCTGGCTGTCTCTGTCTCTGTCAAATAAATAAATAAAATCGTAAAAAAAAAAAATATGAAGGTGGGGCACCTGGGTGGCTCAGTGGGTTAAGCATCTAGCTTTTGGTTTCGGCTCAGGTCACGATCTCATGGTTCATGAGCTCAAGCACCGCATCTGTCTTTGTGCTCAGCAGGGAGTCTGCTTAAAGATTCTCTCCCTCTGCCCCTCCCCCCACCCCTGCACATGCACGCACTCTCTCTTTTTCAAATAAATAAATAGATTTCAGTTTAAAAAAATTATGGAGAATGTTTTCAGTCAAAATCAATTGAAGCTGAATGTAAAGTTCATCAAGAGGCAGATCCGTTGAATGCTCTTTTGCAGTGGGAGACCCCTATAAATGAAAATCAGAGACCCCCCATTTCACTTGGTGGGACAACAAAGAGCTTTCCCCTCAGGAGGATGGTAATAGTGTCATTTATCAAGTTCCCACCAAATAGCCTGTTCCAGGTAAAGACTTCATAAACATTTTATCATTCTCTCAGGCTATGATACATGGGATTTTGTAGAAAAGCTGCAGTAAGCTACTTAAATTTTGTAGACAAAGCCAGGCTTTCTGTGTAATAAAATTGCCTTCTGAAACAAGGATCTGTACACTTCTTGAATAATGGTTATGTAACTAAACAAATGTACTGGGAAATACCTATTGGAGTAATTTTGAGAACAATCCAGGCTTGTGCCACGTGACTACTGTAAATAAAAGGAAAGAATAGACATGATGTCCTTCAGCCCATCCACAGGGAGTGATGAATATTTTGAACTGTGGGGACAACGCAGCTTCCACTCTACAAGGTCATTCTCTTCCCTTTTGCACTCCAAAATAGACGAGCTATCTGTCACTTGGGGAAGAAGGGAATCACTATCTGTAACTCTAAGTAATCTTGTGTGGAAGATTTGTTTACATTGATCATTCTTAGTACTCAAGTTATCAACTAGTTTATAATATGGTTTAGTAGGTCTGCCTTCCACAGTCCTGTCTCTCAGCTTCTGTTTGACTAATATTTTGCCAACTGGTCGTTGCCACTACTGGAATACCCTTTCCCAAAAATGTCATCATCCTTAGAGGTCAGTGCCCACCCCTGGGGTCTTGACTGAAGCCGTTACGGTGTCTAACAATACCCTAGGTGTGGTGTCCTGAAAGGAAAATGCCCAGGCCCTCAGGAGGCCTAAGATGCACCTGCCCACCCTGGGTAGCTCTATCTTGGTGAATGGCCACCCTAGGCTGCCACAGGCCTCCTCCCCCCTCCCCCACCCTTCCCATACCCAGGGCATTATACAGAACCCCACATTCAGAAAGACCCCATGCGGGGCGCCTGGGTGGCACAGCGGTTAAGCGTCTGCCTTCGGCTCAGGGCGTGATCCTGGCGTTATGGGATCGAGCCCCACATCAGGCTCTTCCGCTATGAGCCTGCTTCTTCCACTCCCACTCCCCCTGCTTGTGTTCCCTCTCTCGCTGGCTGTCTCTATCTCTGTCGAATAAATAAATAAAATCTTAAAAAAAAAAAAAAAAGAAAGACCCCATGCTTGGTTTAATACTCTATTGCTGCCACCTTGGAATTCCTAACAATTTTATCTTTGAACTCATGCTTTGTAGTGCAGTTGGTGAGATAATGGAGCAGGCATCTGGGCAAGAGAAGACACGATATGCAAGACCGCTGTTCCTTGCCGCCCCATTCACATATAGCGTTCTCGGTGCCCCAAGAGCACAGAGCTCTGGTAGACCCACAATGTGCTGGAGCTCAGCGAAACCAAGCAAGTAAGTACAAGGTGTGCTATGCCTACAGCTGAGTAAGTGGGGGTGCTGATAGCTCTGAAAGGCCATGCTTTCCACTGAAACCAGAACTTGCTTTGAACGCAGAGAGAAGGCAATGGCATTCTAAGAAACACAAAAGACTGAGGAACCCTATCATACCCTTTCTTTCTTGTGTTCCTTCCCTGTATTAGCCAACGACCTACGCTGAAAACATTTGTTTCCTTTCAGTCCTTTCTTATTCCTCAGTGTGGTAAAGGTAGACAGTGTTGGTGGAATGTGTGTGTATCACGAAGTGAAATAGTAATGGTTAAGTTCGTTTTCTGCAGTGTTCCCACTGCTCTAGTAAGAAGAAAATACATATGCATGTATGAACCACAGAACAGAAATTGTGTCATTTTGGTGATTTAACATAGGAGGTAAATGCTCTCGTATTTCAAACTGGCATTGTACAATATAAAAATTAACTATGAAACTCAGGCTAGTAACAAAATATTTCCTTACTTGGAATGATATTATATAGTTGTAATAAACTGTCTATCTAAATTAAAAACACCAGGACAAGTGGAGAGAGAGAGACCAGAAGAAAGGAAAAAAGCTTTCTGTTTTAGTACTTTTAGCTGCATTTTTTTTTCTTTTTGAACAAGAGGCCCCAGGAATTATGGCTTTGAACCCCTCAAAAGAATCCCAACAGCCCTAGTCTGAAAAAGGTGAGTTAGGGAAAGACTTCCCACCTTTCCCCCCACTCCCCTCACTGACAGGCTTAGGGCAGGAGAGGTGAGAGACTATCTCTGGCCAGTGGGTAAAGCATGCAAGGCCGCCACAGTGCCCAGCCACCCACACTAGGAGCTGCATTTCCTGTAGTAAACACAGTGGCTTCATTACTCACAGAGGTAGGAAGTGAGGGAGGAAGGAAGACCTTCTTCCGCTGCTGGCACACATTTTCCTCATAGAAACAATGTTATGGTCACACAGTTCTCATCCTCTGGTAGAGCTGCGTATGTGCTAATGGGCTCCTAAGAGGGGCCTGAGAGCCTGACCCTGGTGTGTCACATTGTTTCTCTGGGGAAAATGCATTTTCAGTTTCAAACAACCAAGTTAGAAGTCGACTTTTGGGAACATATCTTGATCTTGCAGGGGCTGTCTGTACCTTTCCTAGCTCAGAAATGCTAACCACAGAGGAGGATGGTGTCTGTAAGACTTACGTAAACAACTAAACATTAACGAGAAGGTTATTAAAAGTAATAACTTCATAGGGCGCCTGAGTGGCTCAGTCAGTTAAGCCTCTGACTCTTAATTTGGCTCAGGTCATGATCTCAGGGTCGTGAGATAGGGCTCCACGTCTGCTTAAGATTCTCTCGCTCCCTCTCCCTCAGCCCCTCCCCCTGCTCACAGACAGCATGCTAAGAATGAATGAATGAATGAATGAATGAAAGTAATAACTTCACTTTCTCCTCTCCACGTATGAAGAGTCCAATCCTGCAGATTTGTAGCTCAAACAACTTGACTGCAGGTTCACCAGGGGTGATTGGTCTCGGGAACCAGCACACGCCTACCAGACCCAAGAGACTGAGTACACAAACCGAATGCCAATCCACTAAGAACACAAGAAAAGCTGTGCTCATTCGGACTAAAGATCCAGCCAGTCCGGTATTCTCTGACAATGGTTGTGAATTTCTGTGTTTTATTCTTTGTAAACTCGAGTGTTGAGCTAATGCCTGAATATCATGTTCTCTCAATAAATGTTTGTAGAAAATGAAGTGTTTTTGAATATTCTAGTTGCTCTCTATGACATAAACTTCAGAAAGGTAAGGATGTTCTCCAAATATCCACTTAAGACTTTTTTTTTTTTTTTAAGCAACTGTCTTCTTGGAACGCTATCTGATTATTTTCGTGGCCCTTTACGATGACCTCATGTATCTACTAGGCTCTTTTTTTTTTTAAAGTTTTGGGGCAGAATTCGGTGCATGATTCCGGGTATAGCTTCATTATCATTTTGTCGAATGTAAGATAAAACCATGCTTTCAGTTTTATTTTCCACATTCTTAGCAACAAGACCTAGCATTTTAGATGACTTTAAGAAACAGTCAACAATAACTTATGGTTCTGTTTCTCTCCCTCTCTTTTTTTAAGTAAGCTCCACGCCCAGTGTGGGCTCAAACTTATGATCCCTGAGATCAGGAGTTGCAAGCTCTACCAACGGAGCCAGCCAGGGGCCCCTCACGGTTCTCTTTCTTGAAATAAAACATAGCCCCAGGGGCGCCTGGGTGGCGCAGTGGTTAGGCGTCGGCCTTCGGCTCAGGGCGTGATCCTGGCGTTCTGGGATCGAGCCCCACATTGGGCTCCTCCGCTATGAGCCTGCTTCTTCCTCTCCCACTCCTCCTGCTGTGTTCCCTCTCTCGCTGGCTGTCTCTTTGTCGAATAAATAAATAAAATCTTTAAAAAAAAAAAACATAGCTCCAAACTCATCTTCTTTTAAGTGTGCTTCAGACTAACAACCCTAAATACATTGTCCAAAATTAGTACAGAATGAAACTCATTTGCCATGCTTCTGTCCACTCACATAGCTTTGTGCAATTGGTCTTTTCTTCAATTTAGATCCTTCTGCTTGGTATTTACTACTCTGGAGAGCCTAAGGACATCTCAGCCCAGTGACTTTTTTTATATGAGCCTACTTCCAAGCAGACCCTGCAAGTTTTAAATATGACAAGTCCCCCAGCAGTAATCCTTGAGGGCTCCACTCTGAAATCTGAAGAATCCGTCTGGTGTCCAGGCACCAACAGTAGAAAGCAGACCTGAGTACCAGCCCCAGTTCCGCCACTTATTAGTTGCTAGCTTCAGGCAAATCATCGAATCTTGTTGGTTTTTTTTTAAACGTATCAGTAATACCCGCCTCACCTCCCTCCAGGATTGTTCCCAGGATCACCTGAAATAATGTGCATGAAAGCACTCTGAAAATGCTGAACAACCGCATAAGTAAGGGGTGTTATTAATATTTTCATCCAGAAGCTTGCCTGGTTAAAGCATAGTTTCCTGAAGTTCTCTCTTCTTTCGTTCAATTCATTCCACAGATATTCTTCAAGTGCCTACTTTTATCCAAGATAGGACTTTCTCCCCACTTTCTTGGTAACTCAGTTGGCTGAGATTTTTTCCCCATTGTTTATTGTGTAAATTGGTAGAAACTTTTTAAAAAGTGCAATGTTCACTGTTTCCATGCTTATTTGTCTCTCAAAGGAATGTGGTCAAATAGGGAAGCAGGAGACGTGCTCAAGCCTGTTGCTGCAAAGGTGGACGGCCAGAGCACGATCTCTGCCTGCATCTCCCCACAGAAAGCGAGAATGCCTTCTCCTGCTCTGAGGCTAGGAGAGACAGAAGGCAAAGCCCAGCGGAGGTTCAGCAGAGGGAACAGTGAAGAGGGCATGAGGAGTAACTGTATCCAACCTCTCAGATCCCAACAATCAGTATTACAATAAAGAAATTTACTTACATGAAAGTAGCTTAAGGCAATCTCCTTTAATTTAGCCTGTGGTCCATTCAGCAAAGACAAATGTCTTCCATTTTTAGAAGCTTCTGATGAAGATTGATAGACACTGTTTCCAAAGGAAGAAATAAAAGGCAAATGATTGTTGGAGAAGAGGGAAAAAGACAAAATTTTAAAATGATTTAGCTGTACAGCAGGTTATGAAGGAGGGGAAAGGAAGAGATTAAAATGGTTCTTTCCCTCCTCCCCCTGTGACTCAGAGATTCATCCTAAAAATAATTTTCATCCCGGTTTGGGGAAGCTGAGCAAAGACTCACATCTTCACATTCCAAGTTCCATGATGGCCTTGGACAGGGAGGGGACAAAAGGAAGATGAAAATAGGAAACAGTGGCTATTAAAGGTAATCTGGAAAAGACTTTACCTATTCAGAAGAGGTGAGGTAAAATTAAAGACCAGGCTAGCTGTGATGAAACAGGCATTTTCTGTTCTTGCCCTAGTCTGAAGTGTGTCGTGTCAGCAAGGATGAAGCCTCAACTTGCCTTTCAGCCCGATTTCCCACCAGCTTTTTTGGTGATCTGTGTTTTACTCATTCAAATGAATTTTTGTCTTTCAACATCATTCCCCTTGCTTGTTTTTTTTTTAATTTCTATTTTTTATTTTTGTTATTTTTTAAACTTTAGGTATAATTGGTCATTTTCCTTTCTTTGTATCAGCAATAGGGGTGTTTCTTTTTTTTTTTTTTAAAGATTTTATTTATTTATTCGACAGAGATAGAGACAGCCAGCGAGAGAGGGAACACAAACAGGGGGAGTGGGAGAGGAAGAAGCAGGCTCATAGCGGAAGAGCCTGATGTGGGGCTCGAACCCATAACGCCGGGATCACGCCCTGAGCCGAAGGCAGACGCTTAACCGCTGTGCCACCCAGGCGCCCCAATAGGGGTGTTTCTTTAGTCATATTTAATTTATAGAAGTATGTCCATTTTCTAAAAAAAAGATTTTTATTTTGGAAGTATTTTTTTTTTGCTTCTTTTAAATTAAACTTACAGAGAAATTGTGCATATAGCATAATGAACTTTTTTTTTTAACCTGAACAATTTGAGAGTAACCTGACATGATATCTGTGGCAGACATTGAACTGCAT
Organism: Ursus americanus; assembly: GCF_024610735.1. NCBI lineage: Eukaryota > Metazoa > Chordata > Mammalia > Carnivora > Ursidae > Ursus > Ursus americanus. The sequence goes on along the minus strand of NC_142162.1, from coordinate 7,429,068 downwards.
GGACTAGAAGCCCTTCAAGGAAGGACTTACTGCCCAGCTGTGGGCACTGTGGTCAGCACACAGCTGTCAGCTGTCATTTCCTCCCGAGTCTGCTTCATCTGCAGAGAGCCACCTTGCCCAAGAGATGCCCCTTTTCCCAGGTGGCCCAAATTCAGTGGCTGCTCATGGCAAGGAGAGAAAGGCCTGGCTATTTTGGCCCTGTGCGAGACGACCCTGACGGGCCATATCCACCCCAGAGCTCCCAGTGGGGTTAGCTGAGGCTATCAACCTGCAGCTCAGATCAACGTCTTCCTCTGCCCAACCCTGTTTGCTTCCCCTCCCATCCACAGATGTTGATCCCAAGAGCTCTCCCCAATAATTATGTTGAACACCGAAGTCCGCTTCAGAGTCTGCGTCCTAGGAAACCCACACTGCCGTGTTGGAGCCAGGAGAGGTCTGAGAAAGCAGACAATAAAATAGACTTTTGGATCTGGATCACTCGCCACTCAGCTGGTAGGAGGACCTTGTCACTGTGGAGTACAGATCACCCCTGGCACAAGGTAGTAGCCCAGTTGTTAAGACTTTCACCAGTGGTGAATTGGGATAGTATACCAGTGAAAGAGAAAGGATGAGCTGGTGCACTGCATGGAGGAAAGAGTAACTACAAGGGGATTGAATGGTTATTGTTTAGCTCCACTGAAACTTCAGGTGAAGAAATAAAAAAGCCGAGAGACTGACTAGCCGGCAGCTGAAAGCCAAGTGTGAGAGCCAGAAGGCCTCTTTCATAGCAAGAGGCTTTCATCACCTGCAGTAGGACAGCAGAGAAACCTGAAGACCAGATGGAGCTAAATCATCAGGTAGCCAAGCTCCGAACAGCCAACTAAACTAGGTCTGCGATGCTAGAGACGCACCGTGGGTGGGAAAGAATGAGACCCTGGCACGTGCAATGGGGACATCTGAGTTGATACCCCCCAAAATCTTGAATTCCCAGATTTCTCTTGACTCTGAGCCTGCTTGTCAGAGAGAGAGAAGTGAACTACCCTTCCCTACTAAGAGCTGCATATTCCCCTTGTTTGAGACAATGCCAAGGGCTCTCAGCAAAACAACACGTCACTGCTCAGGATCTGCCCCCACCTACCCTCCTATCCACTAAATCTATAACTAGGGTTAAGGGGCAGCATAACCCAGCTGGGGACATGCTAGGCATGATAAGGAAGGAAAGAAACCAGATCCCAAAGGAGCAAAAAGATCGAACCAGCACAGCCTGCAGGAGGTTGGGGAATACATGTGGGAATAGATTCTGAGGGCATTTGATTAAAGGGGGATAGAACATGAGATTAGATAACAATTTGTGTGGGCTCTCCCAAAGTATAAAATTTACACCCTGAGAAAGCCCCCAGGAAATGGTGCAAACTTGCTAGTAAGAAGGCTTCTATGAAGCATGGTAAGAGTGATGACCCATGCTAAGGGAAATCAAAATACCATAAATGTCTTGGCAGGTGGTAGAGGAAAGGATTAAAATGTTAAGAGAAATACAGGACGCCTGGGTGGCTCAGTCGGTTAAGCATCTGCCTTCAGCTCAGGGATTGAGTCCCACATCAGGCTCCTTGCTTGGCAGGGAGCCTGCTTCTCCCTCTGCCTGCTGCTCCCCCTGCCGCTCCCCCTGCTTGTACGCTCTCTCCTTTCTCTCTCTCTCTGACAAATAAATAAACCTTAAAAAACAAACAAACAAAAAAACCCATAGCCAACCAAAGAAAAATAGGTAATTTGGACTTCATCAAAATTAAAAGGCTTTGTGCTTTGGAGAATACCATCAAGCGGCTGCCTTTGGCGGGGGTCATGATCCCCAGGTCCTGGGATAGAGTCCCGCATTGGGCTCCTTGCTCAGGAGGGAGCCTGCTTCTCCCTCTGCCTGCCACTCCCCCTGCTTGTGCTCTCTCTCCTTTCTGTCTCTCTGACAAATAAATAAAATCTTAAAAAAAAAAAAAAAAGCATGCCATCAAGTGAAAAGACAACCCACAGAATTGGAGAAATAATTTGCAAATCATATATCTGATAAGAGTTTAATATCAGCATATATATTTGTATATATATCTATATATCTTTACTCAATAATAATAAGAGAAATAGCCCAATTCCAAAATAGGTAAAGAATTTCAAAAGCGATCTTTACAAAGAAGATACACGAATGGACAACAAGTGCATGAAAAGATGTTCAACATCAGTGGTCAGTAAGTAAATGCAAATCAAAACCACAGTGAGGGGCGCCTGGGTGGCTCAGTAGGGTGACTGTCTGACTCTTGATTTCAGCTCAAGTCATGATCTCAGGGTCCTGGGATCGAGCCCCATGTCAGGCTCTGGGCTCGGCCCAGTGTCTTCTTGGGATTCTCTCTCTCCCTCTCCCCCTGCCCCTCCCCCTGCTTGCATGCATGTTCTCTCTCTCTCTCTCTCTCTCTCAAATAAATAAATAAATAAATAAAATCTTAAAAAATAAACCACAGTGAGATGCCACTTAGCACCAACAGAATGACTATTAGAAAAAAATGGAAAATAGGGGCGCCTGGGCGGCTCAGTCGTTAAGCGTCTGCCTTCGGCTCAGGGCGTGATCCTGGTGTTATGGGATCGAGCCCCACATCAGGCTCCTCTGCTGGGAAGCCTGCTTCTTCTTCTCCCACTCCCCCTGCTTGTGTTCCCTGTCTCTCTGGCTGTCTCTCTCTCTGTCAAATAAATAAATAAAATCTTAAAAAAAAAAGAAAAAATGGAAAATAACAAATGTTGGTGAGGATGTGGAGAAATTGGAACGCACATACGTTGCCGGTAGAAATGTAAAATGATGCGGCAAGTTGAGAAAACAGTGACAACTGCTGCAATAGTTAAACCTAAAGTTACTATTTGACCCAGGAATTCAACTGCTAGGTATACCCAAGAGAATTGAAACGTATGTCCCCACAAAAACTTGTACACAATTATCTATAACAGCCTTCTTTATAATAGCCAAAAAGTGGAAGGAACCCAAATGTCCATCAACTGATGAACAGATAAATAAAATACGCTGTATCTATACTGTGGAATTCTATTCAGTTATAAAAAGGAATAAGACTCTGATCCATGCGACAGCATGGATAAACTTTGAAAACATTATGCTAAGTGGAAGAAAGCAGACATGAAAGGCCACATTTATGATTGCATTCAAAAGACATTTTCAGAGGAGGCAAATCCATAGGACACACAGGAAATGAGCAGTTGCCAGGGCTGTCGGAGGGGACAACGAGGAGTGACTGCTAACTGGCACAGGGTCAGTTTTACCGTGATGAAATATCCTACACTTGACTGTCATGATGGCTGCACGACCTTGTGAACATATTAAAAACCACTGTTGCATGCTTCAAAATGGAGAATTTGATGCATATTCATGGTACCTCCATTTTTGAAAAAGGGTTCAGGGAAGTGGGAGTGCTGGTGCGGGTATATTACATAAGATCAGAAACCCCAGCAGATGACTGTTCCGCAGGAGGACCTTGCACAGCGTCCACCAAAGCAAAAAGAATGTGCTGGTTAGTGGCACCAGGATCACCGTGAAGTCTAGTGGTGGCTTTCTTTTGAAGGCTGGACTTACAGCAGGGGAAGCTGTTATAAAACTGAGCTCCTTATTAGCAATGGAGATAATATAACCCAGAAATAATTGAGCCAGATGGCATCATGCAACTGTCAGAAATCATGTGGATGCAATTATGATAATGAGTGGCGAGATCAAAGTGGCCACCATGAGTCCCTTACCTGCAGAGGGTTAAAGAGATGGTTAATAAAACATGGTGTCACTTGCTGACAGTAGATGAGGAGCCAATAAGGGTACTACTCGGTCTGTGTAAGCGAAAGAAAACAAAGGGCGTGAAAGGAATGGAATATTTGGGAGCAAAGTTCTTGTATACTATTGAAATTAAATTGGGATTAATCTGAACTAGGTCGTTATAAATTAAGACATTAATTGTAATACCCCAAGCAACCACTAAGAAAATAACTCAAAAGATAGATACATATGTACTAAATAAATAGAGAGAGGGAAAGAGAGAGAAATGACAAGGGAATTAAAACGGTCCATTGGAAAATATCTTTTTAGCACAAAAGAAGGCAATAATATAGGAATAAAGGAACAAAAAAAAGACATGGCATATAGGAAAGAAAGCAAAATGGCAGACGGGCAAATATAAATCCCACATGTATGAAATGACTCAGCCAGCTGAATCTGCTTCTGTCACTGACCACACCATTACTGGCACAATGGATACATGAATGAAGTGGCCATGGTGACAGAGACTGAGGTCTTTCTGGGTAAATAGCATGGGTTCCTACTTATCAGGACTCATCTAGCCACTGCCAAATGTCCAACTTGACAGCAAAAGATTGGTGCTGAGCTCCTGATAGAGCACGATTCTTCAAGGAGACCAACTAGGCAGTTGGTGGCGAGTTGACCGCTTCGGGACCTTTCGACCTTGAAAGAGCCAGTAATTCATCCTGATAGGATGAACACATACTCTGGGTAAGGGTTTAAATATCTCATCTTCAGGCATCGCCCTGGCCTTACACAAAGTTTGAGCCACCAGCAGGGGACCTCCCATAACATTGCATCAGACCAAGGAAACCAACTTACAGCCAAAAAAGGTGTGAGAGTAAACTTGTGACACTGTTATCTACTGGTCATATCACTGATTGCAGCACTCCCAAGCTTCTGTCCTGGTAGAGGACTGGAATGCCTTGCTGAAGGCACAGCTGAAGTATTAGTTCAGATGAAATGCTCCGAGTGCCATCTTCCCGGATACGTTAAACCTGTTGAATAAAAGATCTTCATATGGTGCTGTGTACTCAACAGGAAGAATACATGGGTCTGTGAGGCAAAATATGGAAGTAGGAGTGGTCCTGCTAATCATCACTCCCAATGGCCCCTTGGGGAATTTATTCTTCCTGTTCCTGCTATTCTGGACTCCACAGGGTCAGAGGACCTGGTTCCTAAAAGGGGAATATTTCTACCAGATGGTACATCAAGAGTCTCTTTGATTGACTAGCTAACACTGCTGCCTGGGCCCTTTGGGCTCCTAGCGTTCAGGAACGAATGGGCTGTAAGTAGAGGACCAATCTTGGCATGGGTATTTACCCTGATCATGAGAAGGAGTTAGGTTTACTGTCACAGGGTAAGGGTAGGGAGGAATATTGATGAAGGAGAGGTGGAAGGAAGGCAGGAAGGGACAAGGGGTCCCCACCCTAAGAGGAAACCACCCTCGAGAGGATTTTACACCATCCTGGAAGGAGCCCTCCAACCTTTCCCACAGGATAGATAGATGACAGGCGCATGGAGGATTAATCAGATTAAAACAGCCCACCAACAAGCCCATAAAAACCCCCAGACTTAGAAACTTCCATGGCAAGCCTCTCAGGTCCCCTCCCACTTTGGGAGCTTTGTACTATCGCTCAATAAACTCTGCTTTGCCAGCCACCACTCTTCGTCTGGTCTGCCACTTCAGTCTTCGAAGTGGGGTGACCAAGAACCATGGGCACTAAAAAAAATAAATCCTGTAACTCCCCAAGACCAGCCGCAGGGGAGGGCTGTAACTAGTCCCACAAACCTTCCTCTTCTAAGTTTTCCGAGGAGGAGAGGCTCATCAGGAGCCTGGAGAAGCCACTCCTCAACAAAAATGAAGAAGTAGATCTGAGAGCAGCACAGGGAATGGACATGGAGATGAGCCACTGAAATTTCCCTTTGCAAGACTTCTTGTCCAGGCTACCTGGAGGACCGTCAGCAGACAGCCTTTAGTTACCAGCTCCTACAGCTGCAGAGAGCTGCCTTATCAAAGCTCACACCCTTTGGGAAATGGCCCATGTCTAACGCATGATCAAGGCCTGATTTAAAGCCCAGCCCTGGCACCCTGGTTTGGGACAATAATGAAGGGACATCTCAGCTCCAGAGCTCCTCGTGGGGTTAATTGAGGCTGCTGGGCCTTCCTTAGACGCAGCTTGCTTTTCATTCTGTCCAAGCCTGTTTCCACCTCTTCCCTTCCACAGGTGTCAATACCAAAGGCACTGCCTAATAAACATCCTGGACACTAAACTCTGACTCTGACTCAGAGTCTTCTTCCTGCAGAGCCTAAACTGTGAAAATGCCCTGTCATCTCAAATACTTTGGGGTGTGTTTCTTACTAATGAAAACTTTCATCTTGATAACCCCAGTAGAATGATCAAAATCAGGAATTTAACATTGATGTGTTACTATCTAATCCTCAGCCCTCGTTCAAATGTTGCTAGTGGTCCCAATACTGTCCCCCTTTTTTTTTCCAGAGAGAGAGCTCGAGCAAGGGGGTTGGGAGGAGCAGAGGGAGAGGTCGAGAAAGAATCTTAAGCAGGCTCCATGCTCAGCATGGAGCCCGACACGGGGCTCGATCTCACAACCCTGAGGTCATGACCTGAGCTGAAACCAAAAGTTGGACAATTAACCAGCTGTGCCCCCCAGGAGCCCCCCAGTAATGTCCTTCTTAGAGGAAAAGGATCCTGTCCAGAGATTACACATTGTATTTAGTTGTGTCTTCAGTCTTCTTCAGTCTTGCAGAGTTCCCTCGTCTTTACTTTCATGACCTTGACACTCTTTAAGATTACCAGCCATTTTTTTTTAGAATGTCCCTCAATTTGGGTTTGTCTTGAGGTTTTTTTTCGAGACCACCTTCGGGTCGTGCATCACTGGCAGAGCTATTAGAGGAGTTGTGCCTTGTTCCCGTCATTGCATCCTACAGGTGGCACATGACTGATTTGTCCCGTCCCTGATGGCGCGATTAAGATGGTGTCTGCCCGGTTTTTCCACCATAAAGCTACTCTTTTCCCCTTTATAATTAAGTATTTTGTGGAGAAGTACTTTGAGGCTATGTAAACATCCCCTTCTTCATCAAATTTCCTATTTCTTCTTTTACTTGTATCCCTATTGACTATGGAAGGAATTCCTATACTTTCATTATTTTGATACTCAAACTGTTCCATATTTGACCAGTGGGAGCCCCTTCAAGTTTGCTCCTTTATCCCTTTGACATGTCTCCACCATTCTTTTTACACTGCCTTGCTTGCTACACAAGATTGTCCAAGCTTATTTTATATTCTCCCTGCCCCAGCCCTAGAATCAGCCATTTCTCCAAGGCGCTCTGGTTCCCTTTGGTGGAGAATGGCATTTAGAAACTAAGATCTCAGCATTAGGTGTGCTCATTGCTATTGAGATGTCACTGTTCTCAGTCCCTTTCAGTGGGCAGAGCTAGGGACTACATGACATACATGTATGTATATACATAAATACACGTGTGTATATCTATATTTATGTTTGTTTACATAAACACACATTTGCATCTATATTTCTGTATGTATACATATCAAAATCATGAGTTTATACTGACACCTCTAATTCCAATCCAACACCAACTAATTCATTCTAATTTTTTTTCACCTTCCATATATTTAACTACCATGTGTACCAGTGAGAAAACTGACTCTTATCATCCCATTTCTACTTGTTTAATCAATCCTTCTGCACATAAACAACCTCCTGTGATTGCTCCTTCCCCCAGTGTGGGCGTGCTTCTCACCCTGCACTGGACTGCTGCTTTGCCCAGATACCTTCTACATCTTGCCTGAGCTCCAGTGCCCCAAGATGGACCACCAGGATGAGGAAGACTACGTGGGCACCTTCCTCTCCCTCATCTGACTCTGACATCTGTGCCAGGTGGCCTTCCTTCATGGATGCCCCCCCCCACCTGGATCTCTGCACCCACACTAGTCCTCCTCTCTCCTACTCCGCTTCCCTGTTGCATGTAGGTAGCTATAGTACTGCCCTTGGGCTCCAACACCTGGCACCTGGCTGTCCCACTACAGGGACTCCGTTCTCACTCTGCCCATGATATTACACTGCTTTCCCCCTCCTTATGGGGATACCTTTCTCATCCCAGTTAGGTCACCATCTTACCCAGATGCCCTCCTTTCACCACTTGACCACCATGACTCCACGCTCACCAAAGACATCCACCTTGCTTGGCCTCTGTAATGACTTTTGGACTGACTTGTGCAGGAAGAAGGAAGAGAGTGGAAAAATGGAGGAAGAAGCAGAACATCAGTTCATCTTTTAGTTAATTTTTAATAAAGTAATTTTTCTGAGGTTCACTTCCATTTTAATTTCTCGATAGATCTATTTCTGTCATCGTGTCTGTTAAATTTATATTTGCTGGGAGAGCTGCCTGCTCAGGTCATTCCTTATCTATGACGGTTACCATCTCCTCTTCCAGAAACATTGTAGTTCACACAGGCCAATACATAACTGAAAATCCCCCTCTCTTATCCTTCTTTTCAGTGGGGTTATCAGGATAATACACGGATATAGGCATGCATATTTAAGGGAAGGGCACCTTGCTTCAATACTTTCAACTTCTTTTCCCTGTTTCCTTTTCTCCTCTTCCTAACAGCACTCTGTTAATCTCATGAGGTTCGTTTAAATGGAACCTCAGTTGTTTTAACTTCCTGCTAGAGTTTTTCTCATAGGAGGGTACTTTAAATGTCCTAAAGCTCTATGTACCCCAGATCCCAGTAAGAATGGATTATTCACCTCTCTTCGAATGTGTCCCAAGCTCTTCTACACATCTGCTTTTATCCAGTCCATCCTCTCCTTGTTTTTCCAAAGGTCAAAGCCCCACATCCTGCAAGGTACATTTCACATGCTATCTCCTACCAAAGCCTTTGCCAATATCCCCAATTCAGGACCCCCACAGAACTTTGTATGCATCTGTGATATATATCCTTTCCTGACATATTCTAATCATCATTCTTAAGACACTGGAAACGAGTTCCTTAGGTACAGGCACTGTTAATTTTTCATATCTTTACTTCATGGAGGATTTGCACATAGTAGAGGGTCTATATATGTTTAATTGAAACATAATAAAGGCTTATATATTTTATATTATTTTTTCTTTACATAGTTCCATCTTCAAAATAATTAAAGTTTCTAGTACTCTTTTCTGGCATGAGACCTAAATTTTCTACCTTATAGAAGAGAAAGATGTTTACTTTCATCATCTAAAGGACAAGAGAGTGAAGATGTTCATCTTTTTTTTTTCTTTTAAAGATTTTATTCATTTGACACAGAGAGACAGCCAGCGAGAGAGGAAACACAAGCAGGGGGAGTGGGAGGGAAAGAAGCAGGCTCATAGCGGAGGAGCCTGATGTGGGGCTTGATCCCAGAACGCCGGGATCATGCCCTGAACTGAAGGCAGACGCTTAACCGCTGTGCCACCCAGGCACCCTGAAGATGTTCATCTTTTTTTCGAACATGACACACTAGGCTGCATTAATGTATCAAGAGATAAAATCTACTCTCAAAGGAAATTCATATAAACCTACGGACACCTGTATTTTTATCCAGCCCAAATGACACTTTAAGTTTTGAAGACTTTTTTTTTTTTGGAGGTGAAAGCAGAGTTTATTGAAGATATGGAGAGAGCAGGTATAGATGGAGTGTTCAGGAGACTCGGAAAGGAAAAAAAGGAGCATGAGTCTCCAGTTTTAAAGTTATTAAATATAATATTGTCATTTTCTCTAGAACATACGCGTTTGCTTTGCATAGTGAATAAAATCATATTTTCACCTGCAGAGAGATGGCCCCAATTTCTCACTCCCCATAGGAATTATGTAACCACATGAGGAGACCTGCTTCTTTTGTGTTGGTCTTAGCCTGGATTCTCATAATCTGTCCCAAAGTAGGGCATTATCAAAAATCTAGGCTACTTTGTTATATTTTTTCCTCCATTTCTCCATTGTTTATTGCAAGGGCAATCATTCAATTGTAAACACTTTGACTCAGAGGTGTCTTCTAACCCTTTTGTATTATTTGGTGTATGATAATAGCACATTATATAGATGTGCAATGAATAATTTCGCCAAATTGCTCTCAGAGTGCTTCGCTAGCCTGTCACTACCGATCTTGCTGTGTTCAGTAGCCACAAATATGAACTTTTGGTGTTTTTCTCCTCATGCTCGATCCTACTGGTTTTAGACCTCTCTTCATCACTAGTGGTCTGACAGCCATGACACCAAGGTTTTCGAGTTGGCAGTTTGAAGAATTTTAAGCTCCTCTTTCTATATCATGCCACAAAATGGTAAGAACTGGGTGAGGAAAAGAGGGCTGGGGTCCACAAAGAGCTTTCCTGTGTACTAATAGGACTCCTTCTGGCAGATACCTGTGGTAGGCTGAATCATGGCACCCCAGAAGACCTCTTCGCCCTAATCCCTGGACTCTGCGAATGTTACCTTGTATGGCAAAAAAGGACTTTGTAGGTGTGATTGAAGATTTTGAGATGAAGAGATTATTCTGGATTATCTGGGTGGACCCTACATGCAATTACATGTGTCCTTTAAATAGGAAGACAAAGGGAGTTTTGACACACAGAAGAGAAGAAGATAATGTGACCATGGAGGCAGAGACTGGTGTGACAGGATCACAAGCCAAGGAGTGTTGGCAAGCCACTAGAAACTGGAACAGGTAAGAAACAGATTGTCCCTATGTCTCTGGAGGGAGCACAGCCCTGCTGACACCTTTGTTCAACACAGTGGAACGGATGAACTTCTGGCCTCCAGAAATAAGAAGGAATAAATTTCTGTTGTTTTAAGCCACCAAGTTTGTGATGATTTGTCACAGCAGCCCCAGGAAGCTAATACTTATAGACTTTGTGTGGGGGGTGGGGAGCAAAAAAGAATAAACATAAACTCCATCCTTAAATATTTAAATTAAATCAGAAACAATTTGTAAAATACAACACCCAGTGGGTGATAAAATGCAAAGATAAATAGCAATGTCAGGAAGTAGTGTAGAAATTCAGAAAAGTGGGGGCGCCTGGGTGGCGCAGTCGTTAAGCGTCTGCCTTTGGCTCAGGGCCTGATTCCGGCGTTCTGGGATCAAGCCCCACATCAGGCTTCTCCACTAGGAGCCTGCTTCTTCCTCTTCCACTCCCCCTGCTTGTGTTCCCTCTCTCGCTGGCTGTCTCTCTCTGTCAAATAAATAAATAAAATCTTAAAAAAAAAAAGAAATTCAGAAAAGTGAGTAATCTTTGGTGAGGAGATGGAGTAGATTAGGTGGGTTTTACTGCATAGGCAGATTTTGAAGGTAGGCACTTAGACAAAAGGAGAGGAGTTTAGATCATCCTCTGGGCAGTGGGAATTCAGTCACAAATTCCCTCCTCATTGTATTTCTTTTTGCAGTAGAAAAGTAATCTAGATTTTTCTTAAAACATCTCAGAGACATAAAAATTAGAATGTAAAATTCCCCTATAATTCCACTCCTCCCAGAGAAAAGCCTTGCTAACAACTTGGTATATGTTCTTCCAGATTTTTTCTGTATATATATAGTAAAATGTTTATATTAAGTATTACCCAAATGGGATCATGTTGTAAATATCCTTTTGCAACCTGCCATTAAAGACTTTTCAGCAAAATGGAAAGGGAAACCATATTTTAAGATGATTAGTCTTTTGGCAACACACACGTAGATCTCCCTAATCTGTCCTAATTACAGTATGGACTGTACTGAGTGGAGAAATGAAAACAGAGAGAAAGAAAGAGTAGCTAAAGGTTGTTACAATCATCTGGGCAAAAATTAGGGTAGGGTCTGTGGCAATAACTAGTAAAGTAAGGGATTGGGAAATTTTTCTAGTATGAGTCAGGAAATACGTATATGTATTTCAAGATCTTAGGCCACATAAATAAAAAGTAATTCCTCCTTATGCCTTTGAGGGAGAGGAAAAACAGGAAAGATTCCACTTACCCACATTTGAAGATAGTCATATGCTCTGATCGTAGTAATAGCAATCCTAAAGGGAAGAAATTGCTTCTAAGCAGTGATAACAGGGCTAAGTATTTTATATACAGTGATGTGTTTTCTGATTATGAAAGCATTATATATTTACAAAAGCATTTGTAGAAAACGTGGGAAATATTGCAAAGTAAAACAAAAAACATAATCACCCAGGGTCACCTGTGTGCTTCAGTTGGTTAAGTGTCTGCCCTCTGCTCAGGTCATGATCCCAGGTTCCTGGGATGGAGCCCTGTTCAGCAGGGAGCCTGCCTCTCTCTACATCTGCCGCTCCCCCTGCTTGTGTACTCACTCTCTTTCTCTCTCTTTCTCTCTGTTAAATAAATGAATAAAAAAAAGAACTCACACAAAAAAAACCACCTAGAGTTCCATCTCTGAACTATAACTACCATGTGGGTTATAGACAATTTCTTTCAGACAATTTCTTCGGTAAAGGAACATATATATATATATATATATGTATATACATATATATATATATATAGAGAGAGAGAGAGAGAGAGGAATATATATAAAGGATTTTATACATATATATATAAATGAAATAGAGATAATACAAGATACTGCTGTGTGACATACAATTTTTAATTGACAATGTGTCATAAGCAGTTTCCCATGTATTTAAATTAAGTAATTTGTTTGTTTGTTTGTTTGTTTGTTTGGTAGGCCAGTATGGAGCCCAGTATGGAGCTTGAACTCACAACCCTGAGATCAAGACCGAAGCTGAGATCAAGAGTCTGATGCTTAACCAATTGAGCCACCCAGGCGCCCCTAACTATTCTTTTAAAAATCTTTGTTTTGGGGTACCTCACCTGGGTGGCTCAGTCAGTTAGGCATCTGCCTTTGGCTCAGATCATGATCCCAGGGTTCTGGGATGGAGCCCCGCATCAGGCTCCCTGCTCAGTGGGGAGCCTGCGTTTCCTTCTCTCTTGGCCTGCCATTTCCCCTGCTTGTGCTCTATCACTCTGTGTCAAATAAATAAAATTAAAAAAAAAAAAACAACCTCTGTTTTTCCAAATTGGTGGTGTTTTGTTGTTGCTGTTGATTACAACAGTCCAATTTCATTATAAAAAATGCAAACAGGGGCGCCTGGGTAGCGCAGTCGTTAAGCGTCTGCCTTCAGCTCAGGGTGTGATCCCGGCGTTCTGGAATCAAGCCCCGCATCAGGCTTTTCCGCTGGGAGCCTGCTTCTTCCTCTCCCACTCCCCCTGCTTGTGTTCCCTCTCTCACTGGCTGTCTCTCTGTCAAATAAATAAATAAAATCTTTTAAAAAAATGCAGACAAATGCAGAAGTATATAAGGTAGAATACTGAATGCCTTCTCATAATGTCACCCCCCAGAGGTACAGAGACATGCTGGGCGGTGCTCACACAGGCTCATTGAGCTAACTGTGTGCGTTCCTTCCCAGATCCGTGTTCCATAAGTACAGCTTGAAATCAGCCACGGCAGGAGTATTTACACCATGCAAAGTGGCAAACATCACTTATCAAGGCTTTATGTTTTGGAGAGCTGGATGTTAAACTTTTACCATTACATCACTATGTGTATCTTCTCAGACATTTTGTGCATATTTAAATATTTATTTACATAAACATAGAAAGTATGCAATTTTCTCTTTCCCCCCAGCTTTATTGAGATATAATCGACATGTAACATTGTATAAGTTTAAGGTATACAATGTAAAGACCGATATATGTATATATTGCAAAATGATTACCATAATAAGGTCAGTTAACACATACATCACCGCAAATAGTTGCAGATTGTGTGCGTGCGTGTGTGCGTTTGTGGTGAGAATATTTAATATTTATTCTCTTAGCAACTTTCAAGTATACAATTCAATATATTTTTTAAAGATTTTATTATCAGGGGCGCCTGGGTGACTCAGTCAGTTAAGCGTCTGCTTTCGGCTCAGGGTCCTGGGATTGAGATCCGCGTTGGGCTCCCTGCTCAGTGGAGAGGCTTCTTCTTCTTCTCCCTCTGCTTGCTCTCTCTCTCTCTCTCTCAAAAAAATAAGTAAATAAATCTTAAAAAAAAAAGATTTTATTTTTAGGGCAGCTGGGTGGCTCAGTTGGTTAAGCATCTGTCTTCAGTTCAGGTCATGATCTTGGGGTCTTGGAATCTAGCCCTGTATTGTGCTCTCAGCAGGTAGTCTGCTTGTCTCACTGCCCTTCCTCCCACTTGTGCTTGCTCTCTCTCTCTCTCTCTCTCAAATAGTCTTTTAAAATAACTGTTTGTTTGTTTGTTTTTTAAAGCTTTTATTTGGGGGCACCTGGGTGGCGCAGTCATTAAGCGTCTGCCTTCAGCTCAGGGCGTGATGCCGGCGTTATGGGCTCAAGCCCCACATCAGGCTCCTCCGCTATGAGCCTGCTTCTTCCTCTCCCGCTCCCCCTGCTTGTGTTCCCTCTCTCGCTGGCTGTCTCTATCTCTGTCAAATAATTAAATAAAATCTTAAAAAAAAAGATTTTGTTTATTTATTTGACAGAGAGAGGGAGAGAGAGAGAGCACACAAGTAAGCAGAGCAGCAGGCAGAGGGAGAAGGAGAAGCAGGCTCCCTGCTGAGTGGAGAGCCCCACACAGGGCTCAATCCCACAACCCTGAGCTCATGACCTGAGCTGAAGGCAGAGGCTTAACTGAATGAGCCACCCAGGCACCCCACAATTCAATATTTTAAACTAAAGTTACCATGCTGTGCATTAAATCCCCAGGACTTACTCATCTTATAAATGGAAACTTGTGGGGCACCTGGGTGGCACAGCGGTTAAGCGTCTGCCTTCGGCTCAGGGCATGATCCCGGCGTTGTGGGATCGAGCCCCACATCAGGCTCCTCTGCTATGAGCCTGCTTCTTCCTCTCCCGCTCCCCCTGCTTGTTTTCCCTCTCTCGCTGGCTGTCTCTATCTCTGTCGAATAAATTTAAAAAATCTTAAAAAAAAAAATAAAATAAATGGAAGCTTGTACCTTTTGACCCCCTTCACCAATTCTCCCCTCCTTACACCCCTCTCCAGACTCTGGCAGCCATCAGTTTGCTCTGTTTCTATGACTTCCTCCCCTCCTCCTCCTCCTCTTCCTCCTCCTCCTCCTTCTTTTCTTCTTCGTCTATAGATTCCACATGTAAGGGAAATTTGTCTTTGTCTGCTTTATTTCAACTTTGCACAATGTCTTTAAGTTCATCCATGTTGGCCATGGCAGGATTCCCTTCTTTTTTATGGCTGAATAATATTCCATTGCATATTTACCACACTTTCTTTATCCATTCATCTGCAGATGGACACAGGTTTTGTTTTGTTTTGTTTTCCATGTCATGGCTATTGTAAATACTGCTGCAGTTAATATGGGGATGCAAATATGTCTTTGAGATAGCAATTTCATTTCCTTTGGATATATACCCAGAAGTGGAAATGCTGGATCATATATTAGTTCTATTTTGAATTTTTAAAGGAACCTCCATACTGTAAAAAAAAAAAACAAAACCATTTTCTAACTGTTTTTGGCAGTCCAACAATATATAATGTTCCTCTCTTCAATACACATTCACCTACCCAATCCTAGCTACTTAGTATTTCACTGTATGACTGCATTATAATTTATTTGAACAATTCTCCACTGATGGGTGTTTTGATAGGTTACAATTTATGGCTATTACAAACAAACTTTCAGTGACTATTTTGTTCATATATATTTGCATATCTGTCATTTTCTCAGGATAAATATCTAGACATTGGAATGTTGAATCAAAGTGTATACCCATTTACAATTTAAATAGATGATACCAAATTGCCCTTTTAAAAGGTTATCTTATTTTTGTACTACCTTCGCCAGTATGTGACAATGCCCTGAAAAACATAATTTAAATGATTGTGTAGGATTTTGGTTTATGGATGTCTCATAATTTATTTGATCCTTTCCTACTATGGTGTTTCCAATATTTCTCATTTCTATAAATAATGCTATGATAAATACCCTTATATATTTTCATGCCAATCTCTTATTTTCCCAAGATAAAGTCTTTGATATGGAATAACGGAGTCAAAGGTAAGAATATGTTTATGACTTTTCGATACATATTATCAGATTCAGGTCAATATTTGGAACTTAAGGTTTTTAAGAATCTACTTGCTGTTAAAAAGAAAAAAAAACTTCTAATGACTACTAGGACTACTATTGTTTTTGGAAATAGTCTCGTAGGCTCAAATACCTTTACGCTATTTTCCCTTTAGTTTCTTCTTTAGCATTTTAGACCCAGGATTCTACCCTTCCAAATTTTGTTTCTGTGTTAGATGGCAGATAAAAAGTTATATACATGTGTGTTTGCAAGTTGGAAAATTAAAGGGTACCCCTACATCAATACGAATCATTATTAACCTAAAATGTCCCACCCATTTATGGGATTAACCCTGCCTGCCATTTCCTTAATGAGTAAGAAAATAAATTGCAGTCAAGGCAATAAAATCTTTACTGGATTCTAGGAAAATTTCATTTTATGGAGCCCAAGAAAAAGAATGGAAATTTCCAAAAAAGACAATAGTTACATTATTCAAATGTATCACTTTATTAATAGATACATAATAATCAGATACAGAAAGAATTTTCTTGGTGTTTACCAGTCTTAAGAGTACTGCTTTCATTTTTTTTTTTTAATTGGGAAAAAAAGAGAAACCAAATGGATAAGTACTTCTAAGTTTTGTTAAAGGAAGTGTTTTTATTATTATCTAAAGTTAGCGTTTTTCAAATCTCTTCTCTTCTTCGTGCCACTGTCCCTCCCTTAGCCAATTTTTTACAAGGAGAAGCTGGTAAGCTGGGGGGCGGGGGGGCGGGGAGCGGGGAGTGCGCGCGCACCTCATTTTGCTGATGAATGAGGTCTCTCCAGGGTATACCATCACCATCTTGTGGCCTTTTGCCATATTACCGCTAAGGGTTTTAAGACGGGAAAGCATTTTTGCAATTGCTCAAGTGTGAAATACAGTGTATCTCCTTTTGGTAATCCCTCTGTAGATTAGATGAAATACGTTGAGGGCCAGATACAGCCAGGAGGGCCCACTTCAGATATCATCAGAGATGATATCTTTGCATTTGTGCTGTGCTCTCACCTGATTCTAAAACAACCAACTGAATAAGGAAATCTAGTGAAAAGATTGATTAAATTTATTGTAAAGTGATATTTTCAGTTTTGTTTTAGGTTTGAGCTGAATCTGTTTTAGTGGTTCCTTGTGATTTGTAAAAAATACTGGTTGGCAGGGTAGTTTGTAAATCACCTCATTTTTTTGTCTGTCTCTTTGGTTATAACGTTGGGAGTGCTTTCCACGTTTGTTTCAATACGCCCCCCCCCCCATCTTAGTACTATTTTATTATGTTCTTTAAAAAGAGCGGTTTTTTTCGCATTCTCTTCTCCTATGGATGCTTCCTCCTTTCCCCTTGTCTCTTTAATCTATTTTTCCCTCTTTTCTCTCATTCCTTATGCTTCTCATCTTGCTTCTTTGGTATCCTTGCTGCATATCGCTTTACTCACTCGGCTTCCTCTACTAATACCCACAAGCACAGCGCCCCGCCTCCCCTTTCTGTGTCCTCCTTTCTTTGTTCCTTCTAATTCCTTCCCCCGGTAGTCGGTGTTCCGGCTCTTCTAGTGTCGAGTGCATCAACCTCGAGGGCTCGCTGCATAGGTCTTTTAAGGACATAGCTCCCTGGTAACCCTGAAGCTTCAGGAAGAAACCTAAATCCTACCTATTCAAGAAAGCCGTTCTCTCAACCAACTTACATTCAAGAGGAAAGGTTTCAAAAGGACAACCTTTGTTTCAGTCCTAAGAAATGCATCATTACCTGACTCATTATTTTTCTTCTGTTCTTTTTTATTTTCTCAACGTAAGTGCAAATTTTCTTAGGAAGTGTACTGGGACATTCTCCAAGCTCATATTCGCTGCCCAAATTCTCATCTGCATAGGGAACAATTATTGACTAGTGCTTTGGAGTTGACACTTGAGTCTTATAAAAGTGAGTGACATTAATAATGATGAGAGGAAAGAGATCTGGGGAAAGGGCTGCTATCATTTTGGAAAACTGCTGAAATTTTATTATGAGATGTGTTTTTCTGTCTTTTTCTTGGTAGCCTGAAAACTCTCCCATGAGGTAATTAGCTTTACATTCAAATAACTTTTTTCTTTTCTTTTCTTTTCATTTTTTTTAAAGATTTTATTTATTTATTTATTTATTTGACAGAGAGAGACAGCCAGCGAGAGAGGGAACACAAGCAGGGGGAGTGGGAGAGGAAGAAGCAGGCTCCCAGCGGAGGAGCCTGATGTGGGGCTAGATCCCATAACGCCGGGATCATGCCCTGAGCCGAAGGCAGACGCCCAACCGCTGTGCCACCCAGGCGCCCCTCTTTTCTTTTCTTTTAAGAGAGGGAGAAACTGGGTGTGTGTGTGGGGGAAGCATGTACAGAGAGGGAGGGAGAGAGAGAATCTTAAACAGGCTCCACACCCAGCATGGAGCCCAACTTGGGACTTGATCTCACAATGCTGAGGTCATAACCTGAGCTGAAATCAAGAGTTGGACGCTCAACCGACTGAGCCACCCAGTAGTTCAAATGACTTATAACTCCAACTGAGTAAACAGAGCTTCTATAAAAAATTACTTGAGGCCCACTGTGGATTATGACAATAACAACAATTGTCATTTATTATTAGCCAAAGAACCCAAGATTTATTCACTCTTCAGAATCTGAAGACTTCTATAGTCATAGGATCCTAGACACCGAAGTAGTAGGAAAAATATAGTTAAATAAAGAATGTACTTCCTAAAGAAAGATTTTTTTCCCACTTACTCTGAAACTAATACATGTATATTGTACAAAATTTAGAACACATAGAAAAGAACAAAATACACTAGTCCCTTCATTGTCTGCCCCTAGTGAGTACTAAATATACACTATGACTTTTCCTGTACATCTATATCTATGATAAAGTTTAACTTATAAGTTAGGCACAGTAAGAGATTAATAAAAATAACTAATAACTAGCATTATTAGTAACTCTGTAGAATTAAAATATGAAGTTTTGTTTTGTGCTCTTTCATTATTTATTACAACAAATTTTTCCCTGCAGGATGACTGTTTGTAATCTTCAGTTTGTTTACTCATTTTGTTGTTTTGGTTTCTGATCTGTTTGTGTTAATTAAAATAGAATTTTGCGTGAGTAGGGAGTTTCTAAAACAAGTTTCACTCTTCTGACAGCAATAAAACATGTTAGTACAAAGAAATAACTAATAATAGGGGCGCCTGAGTGGCTCAGTCAGTTAAGTGTCTGCTTTTGGCTGAGGTCATGATCCCAGAGTCCTGGGATCGAGTCCCACATTGGGCTCCCTGTGCAGCGAGAAGCCTGCTTCTTCCTCTCTCTCTGCTGCTCCCCCTGCTTGTGCTCTCTCACTCTCTCTCAAATAAATAAATAAATAAATAAATAAAATCTTTTTAAAAAGTGAGAGAGAGAGAAAAGAAATAACTAATAATAATATAGAACAATTATAACAATGTACTGTAATAGAAGTTATGTGACTATGGTCTCTCAAAATATCTCACTATGCTGTACTCCTTCTTCTTGTGAGGATGTGAGATGATAAAATGCCTACACGGTGAGTTAAAGTGAAGCGAATGACGTAGGCGCTGTGACGCAGCCTTAGGCTCCTATTGACTGATGCATCAGGAGGGGGATTGTCTTACTTCAAGATGTGGTTGACTGCGAGTACCTGACACCGTGGGAAGTAAAAGCAAGACTAAGGGAGGACTACTGTAGAACAAAATCTGAGCATCTGGAGTTCACTAAGAAGTACTGACACTTTGGTATCTATCCTCTCACTATTTTTTAATTAAATTTAGTTGAATCTCGAACATAGTCACTGGGTATAAAATTCAAATATTTCGAAAAGTACACAGTGAAAAGTGAGGTTTCTCTTCTCCTCTCTGCCAGTCCCCCAGCTCCTCTCCTCTGTTTCCGCTTCTGTTGCAGTCTTCCGGAGACTGTATCCATTTACATGTTACACACACATTTAAAATTTGATGGTAGCTTTATATACACACTATTCAGAATGTTTTTTCCTCTGAACTCGTGTGTCTTGGATCTTTCTATATAAAAATCCTCCTCACTAAAATTATGAGTGTGTGTGTGACATTTTAGAAGTCAAATAGTACTACTAAACTTAGTGTTTACATAATTATGACCAAGCAAGTCTCACTAGCTGTGTAACCAAGGCCAGAGCCACTTAGGTTCTCTGTGTTTCCTTCAGGTTCCTTATGTATAAAATAGGAATATAATAGGATTGAATACTCAGCTCTGGCCCAGAAG
This sequence comes from Ursus americanus, assembly GCF_024610735.1. Taxonomy (NCBI): domain Eukaryota; kingdom Metazoa; phylum Chordata; class Mammalia; order Carnivora; family Ursidae; genus Ursus; species Ursus americanus. The sequence continues at coordinate 7,408,883 of NC_142162.1, read as the reverse complement.
CCCTTATTCACAATTATGAAAACCAAAAAGCTCTGAAATAGAAAGTATGTCACATTTGGTGGCAAATGCTGCCTGGAATTGACCTAAAGCTATTTAAAGTTCTGTTTATCCCTCTTAGTTTGGATTTTTGTACATTTTACCATAGAAATTTAATTTTGATTTTTGGATACTCCTCAGACCTAATTGGATGTTATATATGTGTTTTATTCCCTTTCTAAAATCTGGGGAAATATCTGAATTTTGAAACACATATGGCTCTAAGAGTTTTGGATAAAGGACTGTGGACCTATATAAAAAGCACTCAAAACCGTGCCTAGCACAAGGCATAGGTAATATGTGTTATTTGTTATTATTATTACCAGCTGAGCTACAAAGCACTCCGTCTGTACATTCATTTTCTTTTTCTTGGAGGTGATAATTGCCTTGGTTTTCTGTTTGCTTAGTTTTAATTTGTCAGGTACAAATTTTTCATATACTAATTACAGAAAAATACCCATTCAAAATAGTCAAACACATCAAATATAAATATGCAAAACTTAAAGTGTATTTCTTCATTAATTTATTAGTATATTCCTTTATTGTGTCTCATCTTCCACCAAAATGCAAGTTTCTGAGAACAGATGCTTGTCTATTTTGTTTTCTGTTGTTTCTCAAGTGCCTACGATAGTGTCCGGCGTAGAGAAAGCCCTTAAACCCCTATTGGATGAGTGAATGTAGCAGGTCTTCTATTAGCTTCGTTTTCTTCTCAGGCTATTCTCTCTTGGAGACTTCTGTCCTCTTGCTCCATTCGGGATCAGCAGCCTTCTACATAACAGGGATTCTTTTTGCCTCTTTCTTTTCTTTCTTTCTCTTTCTTTCTTTCCCTCTTTCTTCCTTTCCCTCTTTCTTTTCTTTTTTTTTTTTAAGTAGGCTCCACGCCCAACATGGCGCTTGAACTCATGACCCTGAGATCAAGAGTTGGTCGCTCCACTGACTGAGCCACCCAAGCGCCCCACCTTTTGTCTCTTTCCAATCTTGGGCTTCCTTTTACCCTAAAGCTTTTCTCTTCCTTGGATTAGTTCTTCATTTTGGTGGTCACAATTCACAGATCGTAAAATGTTTGAGTAACTCTTCAATTGCCATTGCTATTGCTATCTAACAAACCACTTCAAAACTTGGTGTCACTCTGCCACAACACCCACACGTTGTATTCTGCATTCTGTGAGATTGGAATTTCAAAAAGGCTCAGCTGGGCATTTGTGGCCTGGGGGTCTCTCACTGAGGTTGTATTCAGATGGAGCTGGAACCACAGGAATTCTACAGCAGCTAAAGGGCTGGTTAGGTCTCTCTCTCTCTCTCTTTATTTCTTTGTATGTAACTGAGGGCCTCTCCATTTGGTCTCTCTGTGTATCTAGTTTGGGCTTCTTCACAGCATGGCAGCTTCAGGGCAATTAGACTGCTTACACAGAGGCTGCCTTACACAGAATATCATTATCGTTTCCTTCTACTTAATGATAGGCTGGTGGGTATAGAATTCTAGAACGGATCATTTCCCTTCAGGGTTTTGTTTTTTAACTTTCAGAAGTATTGTTGAGAAGTCCAATGTCATTTTAATTCCAGCTGATTTTTCTCTCTGGGAGCTTTTAAATGTTCTCTTTATCCACAGTGTTTTGGAACTTCATGTAAATCAGGGAATCGATTTAATTAAACCAATGGAAGTAGGTCTTAGTTGAATTTTAGGTTCTGCTCAATTTTATATCCTGAAAACTGGGTTCCTTCTCATTACTTCAATAATCTAGCTTGAATCAACCTGAGTCCATTTGGACTGCTTTAACAAAAATACCACAGACTGGGGAGCTTACATATAACAGAAATTTGTTTCTCACAGTTCTGGAGGTTGGGAGGTCCAAGATCAAGGTGCCAGCATGACTGCATTCTGGTGAGAGCCTTCTTTTCTTCCTGGTTCATAGCCAGGACGTTCTTGCTGTGTCCTCGCATGTTGGAAAGGGCCAGGGAGTTTGGTGGGGTCCCTTTTATAAGAATACTAATCCTATTCATGAGGACTCCACCCTCATGACCTAATCACCTCCCAAACTTCCCTGGGAGCCTCTTAATATCATCACTTTGTCATTAGGATTTCGACATGAATTTTGAGGGGACACAGACATGCAGACCAAGAAACCTTTCCTGACTAACCACCATTCATGTTGATCATTTTCTGGCTTTCCATTCTTCAGCACCTGTATGTAAAGTTGTTGTTGTTCTTCTTCTTCTTCTTCTTTTTTTAAATTGGGTTGTCTCACTATTATTAGGTTTTAACTTTTTTTTTTTAAAGATTTTATTTATTTATTCGACAGAGACAGAGACAGCCAGCGAGAGAGGGAACACAAGCAGGGGGAATGGGAGAAGCAGGCTCATAGCGGAGGAGCCTGATGTGGGGCTCGATCCCATGACGCCGGGATCACGCCCTGAGCTGAAGGCAGACGCTTAACCGCTGTGCCACCCGGGCACCCCAAGTTGTTCTTCTTTTTAAGATTTATTTTTTGGAGAGGGAGGGAGGGAGAGATAGGGAATGAGCGGGAGGGGCAGAGGAGAGAATCTCAAGCAGACTGTGCACAGAGTGTGTAGCCTAACGTGGGACTGGATCTCAGGACCCTGAGATCACAAGCTGAGTGGAAACCTAGAGTCTGACACTCAATGGGCTGTGCCACCCAGGTGCCCCAATCTGTATGTAGTTTACAATTTACTTCTAAGATTTAAGTTCTTCAGATGTTTTAGACTATATGTTTCATTTCCCTCAAACTCATATATATATGTTTGCACTTATTTTTACGTCACTGTAGCACTGATCGCAGGGCCCCAATTCAGTAAAGAATGTAATAAAGGCGGAGTATGACTAGAATGCTCCACATCTTCCAAGAAATGAGCTGCCCCATTGTTGACGTACTGCTATAGACAGAAACTGCAGGACTTCTCTCTTCCTCTCTAGTTCGGACCCCCTGTCCCTTTTAAAGGCTAGCTCCTTCCGCAGTATGGGAAATAAGTCACGTGATCGTCCTGTGGCGCAGCTGCTTGCCCTAAACGGAGTGAAATTTCAACTAATGCATTGTTAAATCAAGCCGTTGTTTTCCCTCTAAGTCTTTAAGATGTTATACTGTTTTGCAACTTAATGTTAGTATATATTTTGTAAATCTTAAAGTTATTGTTACCTTGTAAAAATGTTTATGATACAGTAATTGGGTTGTGTTATGTAATCCACCTGGTTGAACCTCTGTTCTTTGGGGATATTTTGGTGTCTCTAAGGTCACAATTCTGAGGATCTATCTTCACATTATAAAGGCAGAAAATGGGGGAAAGAGGCAACCTCTTAAAAATTTGGAAACAAAGTAAAGTTGCTCTGCAGTTGTTTTACTTAGTTACACATCTAATAGGTGAAATTCTCCATCCCTGGAAGCACATCAAGAGACAATCTTAACGCTGAAATTTAAATTAATCAAACATAAACCCCATAGGATGAACTTCTCTGTCTTTGGTAGTAAGTGGAAAGATTGTTTTACTACTCTAAACATCAATGAAAGTGACCTGAGTGTAGCCTCAGACAAAGCAGTCCATCAACGACCGTGACTGATTTAGCTGAAATCTAACCGAATATATTGTATTCTGTACAAAGAAAGACAAGGAGTAGAGAAACAATGATCAGCATAAAGTATAACAAAAACAACATAAAATTAAAGAACCGGAAGTTATTTGTTTTGCAGTAGTCATATGAAATAAACACAAATTCTGTTAGGCATGAATACAGGCAAGGTGATTCAGTAGGCCTCATTATAACTCAATTTATTGAGATTTAGTAAGTGCACTTTTCAAAGATGTTACCCTGAACGAAAATGAAATTGAATCACAGATAGAATACTTATTTTTCCAGTATTCCTGAAAGTTTTAAAGTGATCCCATCTACCCAGTCTTACATTTTCCACTTCATGCATAACAGCTCTAGGACTGATAACATACCAGGTCCCACCTTTTGCCCATTTGAACCCTGTCAGGCCCTCTTTTTTGCAACAAAAATATATCTCATAATCTCCAAACTAAAAATCCATTGTTGCCTGTCTAACATCAAAACTCTTATATGAGACTAACCAGATAATAATTTAACACAAGATGTACATTTTTAAAAACCAAAATATAAGCTTTCTAAAAAAGACCTGATCTTTAACATGTGCAAGTCACTTCATTTCTTTAAGCTTCTACGAAGCAAGAGGGTTTACCTAGCACTAACCTATTATGAAAATTCTCTTACGGTCTGATTTTATAACGTTCAATTATAGCCACATTTCCTACCAAAATAAAACTTTTTGCCAGCAAAATAAACACAATGGAACCCTCTGAATAGTGTTTTCCTAGCTGCAGGTTGCAATCCAGTAGTAAATCATGAAAGCAATTTAGTGGGCGTACCGCTTGCGGGCATTAGAACCAAAACAAAACAAAAGCTGAAACAGAATAAAAGAGAATAGTAAATCTCAGACTGTATCTTAGTGGTAAAGGAAGTTTTGTTTTGTGAAATATTTATTTCGTTTTATACATGAAGTGTGTACTGGGCTAAGATGGAAAGTTTGTTTGAGATTCAGTGCTCTAAAGCTGCAGTCGTCAAAAAGCGGGCTGAGGAAGACCCTTTCAAGGAGTCTGAGAGACCTTCTCCTTAATTACGTACATATCCGTATGAGGCCAGATTTTCTTCATCCAAATGCCTCAACCAAAACATTTCTCAGCAGATCGAATGTAGAAGTGATGAAATTGGGGAATATACATGAGGTTCAGTGGGGTGGGGTCTGGAGCCGACGACCGAGAAAGAATTCTCGAGACGTCTTTGGTGCAAAATGGTGGTTTATGAAAGCACGGGGACAGGACCCGTGGGCAGAAAGAGCTGCTGCACCGGGGTTGTGAGGAATGGCCTATTTTATACCCTCAAGTTGGGAGGGAGTTAGGGATAGGGTAAGTCTCTAAGGAATTCTGGAAGCAAGGTTTCCAGGACCTTGAGGGGGCTAGCTGTTGTTGGGAAAAGGTCATTCATTACCGTCTAATAAAACCTGAGTCATGAGACCCTTCAGATGTATATTGGTGGGCCATATGCTTGGGGGATGATTGCCAATACGTATCTTAGGGGGTTAGAGATAAAGGAAGTTTCCAAAGGAATTTTTATACGTTAAAGTAGACTTACAGGATCTTGGTGGAGGGGAGGGGGTCAGGCTAGGACTGCCTTTTGCCGTTAGCAAAGTATTAACATGGGGCAGCTGAGTTCCTAGAGGAATGTCACCATGGCTGTTTCAAGGACTTGTCAATGGGCTGTAGGTAGTAAGGACTGTTTCTTTGTCCTTTAGGGCAGCCAGGAGTGCCTGAGGAATGTTGCATACATCCCATGGCGGGGGAGGGGGGGGGACGACTTCTGCTTTGTCCTCAGCTTGCCTTCCGTTCCCTCATCATTTTCCCCCTGAACAATTTTGACCCTTTAATCTTTAAGGTTGTTGAAGGTGGAAGGTCTCATCTTCTGTAACTTCTTCCTGCTGAATAGGGGTGTAGAGCTGTCCCTACCTATGGGTCAACATTGGTCAGTTGGGGAACATACAGGGGAGTTATGAAAGGGGAGGCCGCTGAATCCAACGTGGACAACATGGATGAACCTCCTTGAGGAGAAGGTATTATCTGTTACCGTGAATTGCGGCGGTGAAGGAGTCTTGGCACTAGGCAGGGAGACATCAGATATGACAAAACAGGGTTAATATTATAAGAAGAGATCTGAAAAAAAGATCTTTGATAGTTGACCTTTGATAATTTTCCTCCAGTCCAGGAGTTTAAAGCAATCACTAAAGGAAAGAAATCATTTAAAGCACCAATTTGAGCATTCATGTCAGGTAGAAACCCAGAAGTATTTTGTGGTAATCTGGACTGTATACACAGCATTGTTTTTATGCTACCACATATTTCACCCTGTATAGCAGTTAAAAACATCTAACATCACTCTATTCTGTAGAGTATCACTTAGGGCTTTGACCATGTATTCAAGAGTTTCCATGTGCCAAACAACATTCTCCAGTCTCAAAGAGGTAACAAAGATAGATGCTAGGTGGTCATTGACCAGTGAGACACAGAACATGTCCACCATGGTTTTAAATTTGGAAGGTTGGCTGGGTTGGTAATGGTTTTAATAATGCATCCATGCATCCAGGCAAAACCCAGAGTACAGTGGCTTATCCAGCAAGGAGGAAGCTATGGACACAGGTTAAGTTGCAGAGCCATTGGGTCCCAGCCAGGAGCCAGTCATGTAATACTGGGCCTCCTTGAAACTGCAGTCCGGATTTCAAGGGCTACTTGGTTTTGGAGGGCCATACATGCAATGATTTCAGGCCCCTATTTGATTGGGGAGTTATGGCTTGATAATAATCCCCTTTTCTTCCAAATTGCACCGTGAGCATGGAGGACCAGGGAAATATAATTAAAGTCAGTATAAATATTTTTAAGTCTTCTGCCAATTGCAATGCACGGGTGGGCGTTATTAATTATGCTTTGGGGGCAGATATGTTTGCTGACAGGGCTTTGCCCTCAACAGTCTTGACTATAGCATACCCAGTTTTTCTTACCCCTCTTTTCCATGAAACTATTACCACTGGTGAACCAGTTGTCCTCTGTATTTTCAATAGGGACATCTTAAATCTGATCAACTAGAATAAACAAGATCAATAACCTCTGAACAGTTATATTCTATAGAAGTACGATGGTCAGGTCCAGGCTTAAGGGTAGCTGGGTTTAAAGTTTGACAGGTTCTAAGCATTATTTCAGGCTTATCTATAAGCATAGCCTGGTATTTAATAAGTCAGCCTCCTACCACCTATTGGTGGCCTTTGGTCTCTAAAACATTCTGGACCTGATGTGAAGTCATTACAGTCAGACTGTCCCATAGTGAGCTTTGAGGCTCCTTTTACCAGGAGGGCTGTTGTATGTTCGGCTAAAGCCTCTCCTTATAATTGTACATTCAGAGAGGTGGCTTCTAGGATAAATGTAACTATGCGGGACGAAACCATTAAGAAGTGTGGAGGTCCCTTAAAAAGTTAAAAATTGAGCTACCCTATGACCCAGCCATTGCACTACTGGGTATTTACCCCAAAGATACAGACGTAGTGAAGAGAAGGGCCATATGCACCCCAATGTTCATAGCAGCATTGTCCACAATAGCTAAATCGTGGAAGGAGCCGAGATGCCCTTCAACAGATGACTGGATTAAGAAGCTGTGGTCCATATATACAATGGAATATTACTCAGCCATCAGAAAGAACGAGTTCTCAACATTTGCTGCAACATGGACGGCACTGGAGGAGATAATGCTAAGTGAAATAAGTCAAGCAGAGAAAGACAATTATCATATGATTTCTCTCATCTATGGAACATAAGAACTAGGAAGATCGGTAGGGGAAGAAAGGGATAAAGAAAGAGGGGGTAATCAGAAGGGGGAATGAAGCACGAGAGACTATGGACTCTGAGAAACAAACTGAGGGCCTCAGAGGGGAGGGGGGTGGGGGAATGGGATAGACTGGTGATGGGTAGTAAGGAGGGCACGTATTGCAGGATACACTGGGTGTTATATGCAACTAATGAATCATCGAACTTTACATCAGAAACCAGGGATGTACTGTATGGTGACTAACATAATAAAAAAACATTAAAAAAAAAAAAGAAGCCTTCTTTGTTTGATGTCTAGCCTTAATATCTTAACAAGGAATCACTGGCGAGTGGGGGGGAAGACTTGTCAAGAGATAAAGGCATCCCCAAGTCATCATCCAGTCCAGTCACAAGGAAAGTGGGGTCATTATCTCCACAAGCCCATAGTTAACCCTATGGAGTGGGGTATGCTCTGGCTTTTAGGGAATGATTTCATCATCCCAGCCACATTGGTCAAGGTGATAGCTGAGTTATACAATCGTTGGGGAATCTATCCCATTTCCCAGTTGTTCAAATAATTAATTATATGCCCATGGGGTCCTGTTATTAGCCCCATAGAATAAAAAGCATGAAGATTATCTACACATGAGCTATTGTATAAAAATAGAGAAAAGCTATTTCTCTGAAGTTCACCTCAAGTTGTCTAGCTTAAGCAAACATTTAAGGACAATCAAATCTAGAATTTAACATCCACAAAGGTGGGTTATTTAAACATAATTTTTCTCTCTAAAATCACCCTCATTCCAGAGATAGCCAAATCAGGACTAATTTGTTTGCAAAACAAGTCCAGTTTTAACAAACTTGGCCTGATTATTTACATAAATTCAGCAAGAATAGTGACTAATCGCATAGATCTTTTAGAATCTGCTTTGCTGGAACTTTTGTAAGGAATATCCAGGTTGAACTTTTAGTAGCCTTTCCAGGCCAGAAGCCAAGCCAAGTACTTGCCATCAGTCATGCCTGTAATACCTGTAGATTTGGGCAGATTCCTCTCCACGAGGTCCCCAAAGTATCCTCAGGTTCCTGCACCTGCCAGGAAGTGACATTCTTTACTCACCTGGTGAGGCCGCTGGGAACTCTAAGCAAGGTTATAAGGCCATTTCCAGGGGCTTTATGGCTCCAGGTTTCATAAAGTCAACCTTAGCTCCTGAAAGCTGTTTGGTCATATCTGAGTCTATGCATGTCTCTCAAATATGACATTCCAGTCAAAGCCTCATGGTAAAATAACCAATGTTTCCAATGGTGTCCTGTTACAAGGAGAACAATACTTATTGAACTTATGCAAATCATTGTGATTGCCATGGAAGAAAGAATACTTACTGAGGCCTTTTTAATTTCAGAGGGTTCAGGTAGAGAGAAAAGTTAAATGCTTTAATTTGCTTTATTATTATTTCTGTATATCACTGATGTCTTAAGGGAAAGTTTCCTCAATCTGGAAGAGTAAACATTAGAGAATCAGTAATGTTTTAAGCAAGAGTCACAACACTATAATCTTTCAGTTAATTTAGTCCTATGTTACTAATTCTTGTTTAGTTTGAATGCAGCTTTAGTTAGTTCTGGAAATTTTTACCCATTTCAGTTTTAGGATTCCATAAAGATATCGAATACCTGTACCTGTCCTAAAAAGTCCTTTATATGAATCTCTTTGAAGATGAAACTCATTTTGGAAGAGAATAAGAACAGTTACAAATAACAAAAACACAGAATGGACATGGTTAGTAACTGACGAGTTTACAGTATAGCTGGCGAGGAAGTCAGGTTACTTCTGTGACACGCAACACTCCGACAGCCAGAAAAGAGTAATGACGACCTTATATTAAAACATTAAAACTTAAAAAAAAAAACATTAAAACTTTAGGAATTGCATATTATCTCTAGAATAGTTACAGAATAGTTACAGCATTTACCCAAATGTAACCTAAGGCTTATCATTTGTTTAACAGTGCTTCCAGAGTAACTCAGCATACCAAAGAAAAAGGCCTAATGAGTTAAAGAGACTTCATTGACAATTTAAATCTTGGTAAAGTTTGTTAAAACGTTAAAATTATAGCACAAGCCTGAATAGAATTACAGATCACTACAAAACTCTATTTTTATTTAACCAAGGTGACAATACGAGATTTGAAGGTAATTATGTAGGGTTCTATAGTTGTCAGCCAAACTTAGCTTAATACGGAGAAGTTTTAACTAAGTAGTTGAAGGCCTGTTAATGACAAAACATAGAAACTTTGTTTTCTGGGCAAAGAGAAAACTGTTTACATTTTCTTATCCAGAGCAGATGAACAATTCAAGAAACCTTTGTCTTTCCAAACAGAGAGAAAGCAGACATAGATCTTATACCACTGTATCTTAAAAATCCATTCACTTCCCTCTTAGTCGGTTCTGACTACACCTAAAATTCTGTTCCAAACCTTCTACAACTTTCTTTTGCATTCAGATTTTATCCCATGCCATCTTTCCAAACGACCGTCTTATTTAGGACAAAATTGTCTTCTTTTACCTTCAACAAAAATGCATTCCCATTCCTTATCCTTCTTCTTCCTTATCTCCTACTTTTCTACATACAGAGTTGCTTCCCTTATTTCCATCAGCCTTCATTATGTTTAGCAGAGTTTTGCATATTTTTTTTTAGAAATTGTAGTCTCCAGTGAAAACTAAGTAGTAACCAACTGTGAACTGTTACGCCAGAATTCTTTAGATGGCAAATATATGAATCAATTAAGCACAAAACGTGTTTACCAACAGATTTAAATATCCTTAGTTTCTTTGCAATAAGAAGTCAAAAGCACAAACCTACATCCAGTACTCAATGCTTCAGCACTGTATCCTATTTTAAAAAGACCTAGATGTCCAACGAATTCAATCCCATTTACTATCCAAGCAGTAAAGATTCAGGTTACCGAAGACTTTGAAAGCTATTTTAACAATTACCCATGAAAACGTTGAGACAGACAATTAACCATCATTTTAGTCATATTTTTACTAACAACTCACAACAGAGGTAACAGAAGTTTGTTTGACCTTCAGTAAACCTCGATAGAATAAAAGTTTTACATTTAGTGCCGATAACTTTAAAGACAGGTCTATCTTAATTAAACCAACAAACTTCACTTAGTTTAAATACTGAATTACATTCCACCTGGGCCCACCCCATTTTCAGTTTTTACCTGAGACACTGGTGGGGAAATCTGGAGTGGGTAACATTAGGTCCAGGGGGTGCTCTTCTTTGCTCCTTGATGGTGAGGGGAGGAGGAGCAGCCATGGTGCCTGAGACACCGAGGATGGTACACAAGGCAGTTGTGCAGGCCGCACCCCAGGTGGTGCAGAAAGAAGAGGGAGGGGGAGACAGTAGAGGCAGAGTGCTGCCAGAAGGCAGAGAAAGGGTTTCCGGTTTTAGAGCTCACCAGCTCCAACAGGAGCAGACGCCATGTTTTCCCGCCAACAAGGGGGAATAGGCAGTCTATGTCGGGCCAGAGAAGACAGGGAATTTCCCCGAAACAAAGGGAGTTTCGGCAGCTGCTTGGGAATATTCCTTCAACTCCCCGTCCCGAGGTAGACTAACCACAGATGGCTCCAGTTATAGCCATTAACCCGGGAAATGAGTGAGGGAGACGCCCCCACATCTGTTAGAAGGAACAGTGAGAGAAGAGAGTCAAGTCCCCTTTGCTAGGGATGGCCTGTGTTTCCTCCAGCAACCTGGGTTAACTCGGAGGAGGCCTATTTAGATAATTATCATCCAGTATGTCAGGAGAGTTTACTAGCTGACCCATTCGGGTGAACACATTCTGCAAGAGGCCCTTATGTCGGGATCCTGGTGTAGAGCAATGAAGGCCTAGGTACGAGCAATGAAGGTAACCTAGGTCCATCTGCCCTGTTCCTTCTGATAGATCCCACTGAGGCCATGCAGTATTACAGGAGCTCAGTGCTTTCCTAAATTTTGCAATCCCAATTGTTTCCAATGGGTTAGAAGGCACTCCAAGGGAGAGTCCTTGGGAACTGAAGAAGCAGCCTATTGAGGCCATGCACAGAAAAGTAAAGAAGGTCCATTACCAAATCCCCCCCGACTCCCGGGTGGCATCCCATGCAGGATATGTCAGAGGTTCCTGTGTGTCAAAAGCGACCGGAGGCGTCCCTCAACAAAAATTGCTATTGATCGCAATCCTGCCTTCCCGTGAAGGCATTCCTGCCATAAAAGGCCCATAGGAGGGATACCGGCGTCCCTCCCCTACCCCATTGCATCCTAGGCTGCCAATGGGTGCCTGGTGAATGGACTGAAATACCATGCCTTGAAGGTCATGCCGTGAAGGTCACGCCTTATTTTGCCTTGCCTTGAAGAACCAGCTGTTTTTAACCCATGGAGAAACCCAGAAAAATTTTATAAGGGGAAATTATCGAATTTTGTAGCCTAAGTAACTAGTAGAGGACATTGACGGAAAACAGTAAGGATAGAAGTCCATCATGGTCTAAACGACATTCCAACACATGTGGTCCTTACAGCCAACTTCCCTAGGAAATGGTCCCTGGTTGGGTTTTAGTTCAATCGGGTACTGGTTTCGGCTGGCTCCGAGTGGAGGTCCCGCGGCCAGAAGCGGCTAGACCAGCAATGTGGAGGGGATCGCATTAGATCCATCAGGAGGAAACCTCACACGGGAGTCTTAAGATTGGCAGCCGTGCTAGTCACTTAGGTGGCTGTCCCATGCCCAAGACAGATGACTTTGTATAAGGACAGCAGTAAAGAGGGGGCATTATTACCATCCCGGCCAGAGTACTAACTTCCAGCCAAAAGGCAGGCCTTTTCCTCCCCAGAGAGTAGCCATGGGCTAGAGGATTATAGCCTGAGCAGTCGGCATGAAAGGTGTTCCAATAAGACCGTACTCCTTGAAGAGCCCCAGAAAGGAGAGTAAAGGAAGAGAAGGGAAAGTACTCACCAATTTTGCACGGAAGCTCAATGCCCCACGTTCGGGCGACATTATGATGAAGGTGGGGAATATACGTGAGGTTCAGTGGGGTGGGGTCCGGAGCTGACGACCGAGAAAGAATTCTCGAGACGTCTTTGGTGCAAAATGGTTTATGAAAGCACGGGGACAGGACCCGTGGGCAGAAAGAGCTGCTGCACCGGGGTTGTGAGGAATGGCCTATTTTATACCCTCAAGTTGGGAGGGGGTTAGGGATAGGGTAAGTCTCTAAGGAATTCTGGAAGCAAGGTTTCCAGGACCTTGAGGGGGCTAGCTGTTGTCGGGAAAAGGTCATTCATTACCATCTAATAAAACCTGAGTCATGAGACCCTTCAGATGTATATTGGTGGGCCATATGCTTGGGGGATGATTGCTAATACGTATCATGGGGGGTTAGAGATAAAGGAAGTTTCCAAGGAATTTTTATACGTTAAAGTAGACTTATAGGATCTTGGTGGAGGGGAGGGGGTCAGGCTAGGACTGCCTTTTGCCCTTAGCAAAGTATTAACATTGGGGCAGCTGAGCTCCTTGAGGAATGTCACCATGGCTGTTTCAAGGACTTGTCAATGGGCTGTAGGTAGTAAGGACTGTTTCTTTGTCCTTTAGGGCAGTCAGGAGTGCCTGAGGAATGTTGCATACATCCCAAGGCCAGGGTGGGGGTGGGGGTGGGGGTGGGGTGGGGGACAAAACTTCTGCTTTGTCCTCAGCTTGCCTTCTGTTCCCTCATCGGAAGCAGCTATGAGAATTGAGCTGTCTTCTTTAAAGTCAGGCATTAAAGGTATTTTAAAACTGTAAATGAATCCGCTCTTATAATTTTTTGGTTTTGTAAAGAATATAGTCATTTAAAATTTTAAAGTGCTATTTATGTAATGTTTGTTATTTAAACACTTTGAATTTAAATTTAATATTTGAATATAATTACTTTAATTGCTTTAATTACTAATACGGTAAATAGCAATAGATATCACCTATACGAGAATCGTTTTGGAGCTCTCAACAATTTGAGAACAGCTGGTCACTATGAAACAAAGGACTCCAGGCCTGACTCGTGGCAGGTTTAACTCGGTCTGAGGCCCTTCAGCGGAGCACCTCAAGCACCACCCACTCCGCGGACACCGAGAGGGGGACGCCCCACCCTCGGCGAGAGTTCTTGCAAATAGAAACAGATATCGACTAAAGGGCGGGATTTGTTCCCTGTGAGGACGTGTAACACTGTACAAGCATAGGTTCCAATTGCAGGGGAAACCAGGTCACAGAAGGAAAGGAGCCTTTTAGCGAGTCTTTGCGACACTGTCGCGTTTCATGGGTTCCGTGCCGTAAAAACAGTCGCGGAGCCGCCCCCAGCCGAGGCAGCGGCAGACGTGCGGGGCAATGGCGGATATGGAGGACCTCTTCGGGAGCGACGCCGACAGCGATGCTGAGCGTAAAGGTGGGATCTGTTGGGCTTCAGGGGAGGGGTGCGTGTAGGGGCTTCTGCGGCGGTAGCCCGACGGCGGTCCAGTTCCGGGTCTGCGAAAGCTAAGGCATTGCGGACCAGTGGTGCCGCTTCCTCCGCTCCTTCCTCAGCGCCCCCTGCACTCCCGGCGGTACCAGCCTCCCAGGGCTGGCGGGAGTGGAGGGACAAACTGTGAGCCTCGGGGTTCTTGGTGTCCGTGGAGCATGCGGTGCCTGGGAGCGTGTGGGGTGTAGGGGGGCGCGGGACAGGGGTGGCGGCGCGGGCGAGCCTACGCAGCCCGCGTAGGAACCTTGGGGTCCTGCTCTGTCCTGTCTTGCACAGGCAAGCGCAAGTAAGAGCTGTTTGTGAATGAATGGACATTAGGTGCTCGGGAACATGGGGATGAGATGGATGAATTTACAGAGGGGTTCGGAAAAGCCACTTGATTGAAACCAGAGTGTGGCGTGATGCGGAGTTTGAAATGTCTGGGTGAGGAAGACCGGCAGGATACTGCGATAGGGCTATACAGAGGCGTAGTGCTCTGGAGACAATGTGTCTTCTGAGCCTGTGCAGAATTTCTTGAGTCTATAGTATTAGACTGGAGAGCGTATATGAGATTAGTGCTTGGAGAGGAAAGATGATATGTTGATGAAATGAATGATAATTGGTGCATGGAAATATTTCTGGCACAAGGACTGTAGTTTGAGTTTGAAATACGAATGGGCGTTATTTGAAGTGAGAAGGGCCCCAAGGTCAAGTTCAGAATTCTTGCAACCCTCCAGGCTCAAAGTAACGTATCTCCTTTTTTCGTTAGCAAAGTGCGTTATTGTGGTTGCTCTTTTTGCTCCGGCTCCAATTTATTGATACTTTTTCTTTTTTCTTTTTCTAAGAGTGTAGTGAAGGGAGCGCTCGGTGGAAATGTAAAGTGAGGGCTCTACGGAGATGCGTGTCCAGAAGATTCTAGTCAGGATGAGTCGGAAAGTATAAGCCCTGTATACTAACTCTTATTCTATTATCTTTGCTAATGTTTTCATTTCCCCCTCATTTTTACTTGTCTTTATTCCGTTTGCCTTTGAAGGCACAGTGCCGTGTGAGCCCTCCCATGACTCATTGTCATGAAGTTGTTCGTTCAGTAAATACCCAGCCCCATATTTGTTCCAGTTACTTTGTTAGGTGTTGGGAATAGAATGATGAAAAGATTGTCTCCCCTTGCCCCACCGGCTTACACGGATGTTTAATACATATTTGATAAATAGTTGGATGGGTAGAAGCAATAGTTTATTTATTTTTTTAGATTTTATTTATTTAAACAATAGTAAGTGTACCCTGCATTACTTTCCTATTGCAAACTCAGTGTATGGGAAGTGATGTATGGAGATGGTTGCTTCTCTGGGCTTCATGTTTTACTTTCTTGTGAGTCTGTTGCTGCTTTCTTCCATGTTATCATTAGATAATAGGATGCGGTAGGATTTACTTCCAAATCTGTCCTTGAAGATTGCTATTGGACTTGAAGGTAGTATGGATGTGACAGGGTAATTGCTGTTAGGCCTAGCATATTTCATTATGTCCTTGTACTAAGAGAGTTGTGGAAAATAATTACACCTGACAAATTTCTTGCCATAACAATGGGTTTGTTCTACCTAGGCCCAACGTGTTTCTTTTATGTATAATGTTCCAGGTGTCTTTAATTTCTTTCAACAGTGTTTTGTAGCTTTGTTTAAATCTTGCACCTCCTGAGTTTAATTTATTCCTAAGTATTTTATTCTTTTGGCTACTATTGCAGGTGAAGTTGTTACCTTAATTTCATTTTTGGATTGTTCATTGCTAGTGTATAGAAATACAACTGATTTTTGTATGTCCGTCTTGTATCTTGCAACCTTGCTGACTGTATTCGCTGTAATTGTTTTTTTGTGTGTGCATTCTTTAGGATTTTCTACATATGAGATTTCATCTACAACTAGAGATTGTTTTACCCTTTCCTTTCTAATTTGGATGGCTTTCTTTCATTTCTTTTTTTTCTTTTCTTTCTTTTTTTTTTTTAAGATTTTATTTATTTATTAGACAGAGATAGAGACAGCCAGCGAGAGAGGGAACACAAGCAGGGGGAGTGGGAGAGGAAGAAGCAGGCTCATAGCAGAGGAGCCTGATGTGGGGCTCGATCCCATAACGCCGGGATCACGCCCTGAGCCGAAGGCAGACGCTTAACCGCTGTGCCACCCAGGCGCCCCCTTTCTTTTCTCTTTTCTTTTCTTTTCTTTTTTCTTTCACCTAAATGCCCCAGCTACATACAACTTTCTGTACAATGTTGAATAGAAGTGGTGAGAATGGACATCCTAGTCTTGTTCCTCATCTTAGGGAGAAAGCATCCGTGCTATCACAATTACATATATTAGCTGTGGGTTTTCGTAGATGCCCTTTATCAGGTTGAGGAAATTCCCTTCTGTTCCTAGTCTGTTGAGTAGTTTTATCATGAAAGGGTGTTGGATTTTGTCAGATGCCTTTTTTGCATCAATTAAGATGTTCACTTTCCTTTATTCTGTTAGTATGGTCATATTAATGTTGAAACACCATTGTATTCCTAGGATAACTCCCACTTGGTCATGGTGTATATCTTTTAATATGCTGCTGGTTTAGTTTCCTAGTATTGTGTTTAGTATTTTTGCATTTGTAGTCATAAGAAATATTGGTCTGTAGTTTTTTTGTGTGTGACATCTTTGTCTGGCTTTGGTATCAGGATAATGCCGGCCTCATAGAATGAGTTAGGAAGTGTTCCCTTTGCTTCAAGTATTTTTTTTTTGTTTTAAAGATTTTATTTATTTATTTGACAGAGAGAGACAGCCAGTGGGAGAGGGAACACAGCAGGGGAGAGGGAGAGGAAGAAGCAGGTTCCCAGCTGAGGAGCCCGATGTGGGACTCGATCCTGCAGCAACGGGATCACGCCCTGAGCCAAAGGCCAGATGCTTAATGACTGCGCTACCCAGGCGCTCCCTGCTTCAAGTTTTGGGGAGACTTTGAGGATAGGCATTAATTCTTCAAACATTTGATAGGATTCAATAGTGAAACTATCTCGTCCTGGGCGTTTCTTTGTTTGATTTTTTTTTTTTCTTTCTTTTTTTTTTAAGTAAGCTCCACACCAAACATGGGGTCTGAACTCAGGACCCTAAAATCAAGAGTCACATGCTCTACCAATTGAGCCAGCCAGAGATGCCCCACATCTGTTGGATTTTTTTGATTACTGATTCAAACCTTACTTGTTGTAGGTCTTTGCAAATTTTGTATTTTGTCTTGAATCAGTTTTGGTAGTTTTAGTAGTGTTTCTAGGAATTAATCCATTTCATCTAAATCATCTAATATGCTGGCATAGAATTGCTTATAGTATTCTCTTTTAATCCTTATTTCTGGAAGGTTAATGTCCCCCCGTCAGTAATTTGAGTCATCTTTTTCTTGGTCTGTCTGGCTAAAGGTTTGTCAGTTTTGTTAATATTTCAAAGCACAAACTTTTTGTTTCATTGATTCTTTTATTTTTCTCTTCTCAATGTCATTTATTTCTACTCTAATCTTTATTTTTTTTTCATTCTGCTTGCTTTGGGTTTAGTTTTCTTTATCTAGTTCCCTAAAGTGAAAGGTTACCTTATCAGTCTGAAAGTTTTCTTTTTTTTTCTTTCCTTTTCAAGCTCTATGCCCAACATGGGGCTTGAACTCACGACTCAGAGATCTAAGAGTTGCATGCTCTACTGACTAAGCTGGCCAGGCTCCCCTTTTCTTTTTTAATGTAGGTGTTTACAGCTACAGATTTCCCTTTCAGCACCGCTTTCCCTACATCTCTTAACTTTTGGTATCCTATACTTTCATTATCTGAAAATATTTTTAATTTCCCTTGTGATTTCTTTGAGCCCTTGATTGTTTGAGTGCATTGTTTAGTTTCCATATATTTGTTCATTTTCCAAATTTGCCTTTGGTACTGAATTCAATTTCATTCCATTGTGGTCAGAAAAGATACTTCATGTGTTTTCAATCTTCTTAAATTTATTAAGATTTATTTTGGGTCCTAACTTATGGTCTATCCTGGAGAATGTTCATTGTGCACTTGGGGGGAAGAATGTATACTCTGGTGGAGTGTTCTATTGATGTCTATATAGCTGGTTGGTTAATAGTGTTTAAGTCCTCTGTTTCCTCATTGATCTTCTGTCTAGTTCTGGCTCTTCCCGTAAGTGGGGTATTGAAGTTATTATTTCTGAACTCTTTCTCCCTTCGGTTCTGTCAGTTTTTGTTTTTAGGTGCCTATATGTTTATAACTGTTATTATCTTCATGTCGGATTGACACTTTTTCCATTTCATAATGTCCTTTTATTTCATAACCATTTTGTCTTAAGACTTATTTTCTCTGGGTGCACCTGGGTGCCTCAGATGGTTAAGCATCTGTCTTTGGCTCAGGTCATAATCTCCAGGTCCTGGGATCCAGCCCCGACTTGGGCTCTTGGCTCAGCAGGGAGTCTGCTTCTCCCTTTCCCTCTGTCTCTCTCCCCTGCTCATGCCCTCTCTGTGTCTCAAATGAATAAAGAAAAAATCTTTAAAAAATTTATTTTGTCTGATATTAGTATGACCACTATAGCTCTCTTTTGATTCTTATTTACATGAAATATCTTTTTCCATCTTTTCACTTTCAACCTATTTGGGTATGTGGTTCTAAAGTGAAACCCTTGTAGAAAGCATATAGATGGATCATTTAAAAAATTCTGCCAATTTCTGCCTTTTCATTGAAGAAGTTAATCCATTTCCATTTAAAATGATTACTGATAAGGACTTCTGCCCTTTTGCTACTTTTTTTTCTTAAGATTTTATTTACTTATTTTAGAGATCACAAGCGGGCAGAGGAGGAGGGAGAAACAGACTCCCTGCTGAGCAGGGAGCCCCACGCAGGGCTGGATCCCAGGACCCTGGGATCATGACGCGAGCCAAAGGCAGACTCTTAACCAACTGAGCCACCCAGGCTTCCCCATTTTGCTATTTCTATGTCATGTTTTTTTTGTTCCTCAATTCCTATATTGTTGTTGTCTTTTAAGACTGATTTTCTTTTAGGGTACTGTTGATTTCCTTCCTGTTTCTTTTTTTGTATAGTTTTTAGTTTTCTTAGCAGTTACTTTGGTGATAACAATTAACATCTTAATTTATAATCTATCTTGGATTAATACCAACTTAATTTTAGTAGTATACAGAAACATTTTTTTTCTACATAGTTGATCCTCTCTTGCCCTTATGTTATGTCACAATTACATCTTTATACATTGTCTTCCCAGTGATGTGGTTTTATAATTATTGTTTTACATTACTGTGTTTTAAACCTAATCAAAAAAGGAGTTACCAGAAATACATTGATGTTGACTTTTATAATTACCTATTTAGTTACCTTTACTGTTCTTTATTTCCTCATGTGGATTCAGATTACTGTCTGTTGTCCTTTCATTTGAGCTTGAAGGGCTTCCTTTAGGAGGATGGCCTACTAGCAACCAACTGATTTTTGTTTATCTGGGAATGTCTTAATTTTGCAATTTTTTTTTTTGAGGTGAAATTCATATAACATAAAATTAACCATTTTAAAGTGAGCAGTTCAGTGATAGTACATTTATAATGTTTCCATCTTTTGACTGTATACTGCTGCTATGAACATTTGTGTACAAGTATTTGAGTTCCTGTTTTCAGTTCTCTTGAGTATATACATAGGGGTAGAATTGCCAAATCCTATGGTAATTCTTTAACGTTTTGAGGAACAAGTAAGTAAACCATCGTCCGCAGCGGCTGGACCATTTTGTTACTACCAGCAATGTTCAAGGGTTTCATTTTTTTCACATCCTCGCCAACACTTACCTTACTTTTTTTTTTTTTTTTTTTAAGTAGGCTCCATGCCCAGCATGGAGCCCAACACAGGGCTTGAACTCACAGCCCTGAGATCAAGACCTGACCTGAGATCAAGAGTTGGACCCTTAACCGACTGGGCCATCCAGGCACCTCCACATTTTTTCTTTTTTTTAATTGGCCATCTCTGTTGGTGTCAAGTGGTATCTCATTGTGGTTTCGATTTGCATTTCTTTTTTTTTTTTTTTTTAAAGATTTTTATTTATTTATTTGACAGAGACAAGAGACAGCCAGCGAGAGAGGGAACACAAGCAGGGGGAGTGGGAGAGGAAGAAGCAGGCTCATAGCCGAGGAGCCTGATGTGGGGCTCGATCCCAGAACGCCGGGATCACGCCCTGAGCTGAAGGCCGCCGCTCAACCGCTGTGCCACCCAGGCGCCCCTCGATTTGCATTTCTTAATGGCTAATGGTGTGGAGCAACTTCTCATGTGCTCATTGGCCATTTGTATATGTCACTTTGGAGAAATGTCATTTCAAGTCCTTTGTCCATTTTTTAATTGGGTTGCCTTTTTGTTGTTGAGTTGTAAACATTCTTTATTCTGGATACTAGACACTTAGCAGATACATGGTTTGCAAATATTTCCCCTCATTGTTTTGATTGTTTTTTCACTTTTTTTTTTTTTTAAGATTTTATTTATTTATTTGACAGAGAGAGACAGCCAGCGAGAGAGGGAACACAAGCAGGGGGAGCGGGAGAGGAAGAAGCAGGCTCATAGCGGAGGAGCCTGATGTGGGGCTCGATCCCATAACGCCGGGATCACACCCTGAGCCGAAGGCAGACACTTAACCACTGTGCCACCCAGGCGCCCCTGTTTTTTCACTTTCTTGATGATGTCTTTTGTTGTGTAGAAGGTTTTCTTTTTGAAGAAGTCCGGTTTATTTATTTCTTATGTCACTCATATCACTTTCATTCTGAAGTATAGTTTTGCTGGGAATAGAATTCTTGGTTGACAGTCTTTCTTTCAGCACTTTGAATATATCATGGTTTCTGATGAGAAATCATAGTTATCCAGGATTCCTTGTATGGGACAAGCTGCTTCTCTTGATGCTTTCAACATTTTTTTTTTTTTTTGGTCTTTGTCTTTAACAGTTTGATAATGAGGTATATAGATGTGGATCTCTTTAACTTTATCCTTTTTGGCATTCACTGAGTTTCTTGAATGTCTTTCATCACATTTGGGATGTGTTTGGCCATTATTTCTTCAAAAAATCTTTCTGTCCTTTCTCTTCTTCTGGAACTCCCATTATGTATATGTTGGTACATTTGATGGTATCCCACTGTTCTTTTGGATTATATTCATTTTTTTTTATTTTTTTCCTCTTCTGTTCCTCACTTGATCTTAATTGACCTATTTTAAAGTTTGCTGATTCTTCTCCCTGCTTACATTTGCTGTTTAGCTCCTTTAGTGAAGTTTTCACTTCATTTATTGTATTTTTCAACTGCAGAATTTGTTTGGCTTTTTAAAAATATCTTTTTTTGTTTTTTTAAACGTCTGTCTTTTTATTGATATTCTCTATTTGGTAAAACATTTTCATTGTCTGGGCTGCTTCAAGGACAGTTTCTAGCTTTTTTTTCATACGTATGGGCCATGCTTCCTTGTTTCTTTACATTTCTTTATACTTTTTTGTTAATAACTGGCCATTTTGAATATTATAATGTGGCAACTGAGGAAGTCACGTTCTCTCCTCAGGATTTGTTGTTGCTCTTTGTTGTTGTAGTGCTTCTTTTGAACTAATTCAGTAAGGTTCACAATCTTTGTTTTGTGTGGCCACTAAAATCTGTCGCATTAATTTAGTGGTCAGCTTTTGATTGGACAGAGATTTCCTTAAATGCCTAGAACCATAAAACAAACAAACAAAAAAAAAACAAAACAGAAAACCTCCCGGTCTTTGCAGAGACCCAACCAGACAGTTTATACAACCTGTTTTTGCCTTCATTTCTTGCTTGTGCAGAGACTGAAGGTCAGCCAGAAGTGAGAGCTTAGTGCTCTCTGTTCTTTCCTGAGCATATGCACAGCCCTGGGCAAGTGTGTGGCTTCCCAGATCTCTTGTAATATGTGAGAGCTTTTAAAAGCCCTTACTCCGGGGCGCCTGGGTGGCTCAGTCGTTAAGCGTCTGCCTTCGGCTCAGGGCGTGATCCCAGCGTGCTGGGATTGAGCCCCACATCTGGCTCCTCTGCTGGGAGTCTGCTTCTTCCTCTCCCACTCCCCCTGCTTGTGTTCCCTCTCTCGCTGGCTGTCTCTCTCTCTGTCAAATCAATAGATAAAATCTTAAAAAAAAAAAAAAAAAGCCCTTACTCCCCATATTATGTAATTCTTCAGCCTTTCCTCCCAAGCTTTTTAGTTTATTATTTGCCCCAACTACTATCCATTGTCCCAGGAGGAGGCAACTAATATATTTGCCTGTAAATGTTCTTGACAAACATTCCAGGTGATTGACTTAGCCCTGGAAGTTCTAAGTTAGCTTAAGTCAGCCCTCTGAGCCAGTCCTTCGGTGATCCACCAAGCAGATCAAAACTAACAACCATGATTCTTTGTGAATGAGGTGCCTCTGCTCCCTCTGATAGTGGCTCATGTACCAGAAATTTGGGCTGTCTTTAAGGCATTATTGAGTTGGGGAGCTGAGGGTTGGGGTGGAGGAACAGGGTAAGTAAGTTAAAACACCACGAAGTTTTATTGAGATTCAGCTGGTTTTTCTTGTTAAGCATTCCCTCGGTTGCCGCAACTTTTGGTTAGTTTCCTGAGCAGAGAGAAAATTCTGACAGTTTTTAACATGTTTTTTCATTGCTTTTATTTTGAGATTGACTTTTGGTGTTCTTTACTTGGCCTTTTTCACTGACATCACTGTGTGTTTATATGATCTCATAGATTCTGATTCTGGATCAGACTCGGATTCTGATCAAGAGAATGTTGCTTCTGGCAGTAATGCGTCTGGCAGTGAAAGTGATCAAGATGAAAGGGGCGATTCAGGAAAGCCAAGTAATAAGGAACTGTTTGGAGATGACAGTGAGGATGAGGGAGCTTCACATCATAGTGGGAGTGATAATCACTCTGAAAGATCAGACAATAGATCAGAAGCTTCGGAGCGTTCTGACCATGAGGACAATGACCCCTCAGATGTAGATCAGCACAGTGGATCAGAAGCCCATAATGACGATGAAGATGAAGGTCACAGGTCAGATGGAGGGAGCCATCACTCAGAAGCAGAAGGTTCTGAAAAGGCACATTCAGATGATGAAAAATGGGACAGAGAAGATAAAAGTGACCAGTCAGATGATGAAAAGATGCAAAATTCTGATGATGAGGAGAGGGCACAAGGATCTGATGAAGAGAAGCTGCAGAATTCTGATGACGACGAGAAAATGCAGAACACAGATGATGAGGACAGGCCTCAGCTTTCAGATGATGAGAGACAACTGTCTGAGGAGGAGAAGGCTAATTCTGAGGATGAACGGCCAGCAGTTTCTGATAATGATGATGAGAAACAGAATTCTGATGATGAAGAACGGCCACAGATATCTGATGAGGAGAAAATGCAAAATTCTGATGATGAAAGGCCACAGGCCTCAGATGAAGAACACAGGCATTCAGATGATGAAGAGGAACAGGATCATAAATCAGGTAAAGCATTTAGGAGGGCCAAAATGGTTTAGTAGAGCACCTCCATGCAGCAGTGGCCCGTTTATTCTTTCTGCATTCCCACCTTTAGTGCCCTGTTTTTCTCTTCCGTCCCTCCATTTCAGCCTTTTCTAAGTATACATTTTGCTTTAAAAATTTTTTTGTGATGCATTTATTATTTCTGTCCCTCTTCATTTGTTAATTCATGATAGGTCAAGAAGAAAAATATTTAAAGAGGACAGCCTTAGAAAAAGATGCATGGTGCTTAAGTAGCTAGATAATAGAGTTGGTTCCATTTTGTTGGGTAACTGAGAAGCGTGCCTCAGGTGAGAATAGATTTGCCTGGGGGAAGAAAAACAGTGCTGTTGAAATGTCTCCGGAGGGCAGGTGTACTGGGATGTAAATACCATGTTCCAGCTCAGTGTTTTGAGATCCAAAATGCGATCATCCAGAAGTAATTACGCTCCAAGGAGTTCACTCAGACTAATCAAATGCATAACAAACTAATTTATAAAAATCAAATTGCAAAATTATTTGTTTCAGGAGGATCAGTTATTTTTCTCTTGTCATTGTATCCTTGCTCTGGGGGAAAATTGACATTGGATGCCAAATGATAGTATCAGGAGATTGCCTGGGAAGTATAACATCCAGAAAATGGAAACATAGCTGACTGCCTGCGGTGAGCTATGGTAGCTTGATACATGCATCCTCCTCGAGAGATGTGCTTGGGTCAGAATATTCATTCCTTAGAGGCTACAGGAAACACGTAGCCAGACTTTGGCTTCTTGACCCCCTTTTATAATATCCATTTACACTATTCTTCTCAAGTTAACATATTCTTCATACAGAACATTAAAGAAATTTAGAGGTCTTATTTCTTTATATTGTAAAAGTCATCTTGATTAGGTTAGAATTCTTCCTTAAGTAATTCTTGGATTGATTCATTTCCATAGGTGATTGATTATAATTACATATTGATCCTATCTTAGAAAACTTATATATGGGGGAGGAAGTCTTTAACCCTGTAATACATAACTCACAGGATAGCATTCAAGACCACATTTTGGCATTATTGAGGAGAGGAGACCAGAAAATTTGGAGAGATGGGTATAGATCTATCTAGACTACTGGGCTGCAATAAGTATTCAAAAACTAGTTCTGGGTAGAGTTATTTTTACTGGTAGCAGAATCATTAAGGCTCATGCATGACTTCTCCAATACTAGCAGAGTAACATAAGACTAGGGTTATGGTAGGGAATCTTACAGCTGGTCATTCTGCCTAATTCTTACCTAGATCGACAATGATTTTCTAAAGTTTACAATTAGGTAAACAATTGTACCATTCAGAGATAATGTTATACAGTTGACCCTTGAACAACATGGGTTTGAACTATATGGGTCCACCTATATGTGGATTTTTTCATTAAATACAGTACATTGTAAGTGTACTTTCTCATGATTTTCTTAATATTTTCTTTTTTCTAGCTTACTTTATTGTAAGACTATAGTGTGTAATACATATACAAAGTATCTATTGTTTATGTTATCAGAAAGGCTTCCGGTCAATAGTAGGGTATAAGTAGTTGTTTTTGGGGAGTCAAACGTGGATTTTTGACTGTGTGTGTTTTGAAGGGGGGAGTCTATGCCCGTACCCCCCTGTTGTTCAAGGGTAAAATGTATTCGTCTCTTCCACTGCAATATTTTTGCTTCTCTTCCTTGTTTTGTAATGAGTCCTATAAATTTGGTCATAAGTTTCAGTACTACTTTTCTCATTCTGTCAAATTTTTCTGCTTATAGAAACCAATGTTCCTTTAATGAACTTTATTTTTAAAGTAACTGCAGTCTGTATGTGTAAGTACAGTTCTGTTAATGTTAACGCATATGTCGGTTTGTGTAACCACCACCACAAAACAGTTGTGTCACCCTCAAAAACGCCCTCACTTTGTCCCTTTTGTAGTCATATCCTTTTTCCATCCCTGTCCCCTGACAACTACTGATCTGTTTTATCACTTTAGTTTTATTTTTTTGAGAATGTCATTAGAAAAATGAAATGATATAGAATGTAGCCTTTTTTCTTTGATTTAGACTTGTTCCACTTAGCATTATGCATTTGAGATTCATCCAAATTAGTTACATGTATCAGTAGTTCCTTCTTATTTGTTACTGAGTGATTTTCCATTGCATAGCTATACCACGGTTTGTTTATCCCCAGTGTTACTTTTAAAGCACAGAATTCAAAGTTAAGACATGACTGTGGTTATGAAGAACCTTTAATTCTACTCTTAACAGAATCTGCAAGAGGCAGTGACAGTGAAGATGAAGTTTTACGAATGAAACGCAAGAATGCAATTGCCTCTGATTCAGAAGCAGATAGTGACACTGAGGTACCAAAAGGTATTCCAGTTACTTCTTTTACATATGTATGTATATATTTCTGTCTCTCTGCATTTAACTGTAGTGCACTGCTGACTCTGGGCATTTACCCTAGACTGCACGACCCCCCCACAGAGAAGAGTGTGCATATACGTAGCGTACACAGGGAAGTTGTGTGGATATTAGAAACTGTTTATGCTTAATCAGTTGAAGAAGAGCTGGCTCCTTCTTCTTTTTTCTAATGTAAGCTCTTTGCCCAACATGGGGCTTAAACTCATGACCCTTAGATGAAGAGTTTCCTGCTCTACCAACAGAGTCAGCCAGTAGCCCCTCTTCCCCGCCCCCCCCCGCATCATTTATAGGTAGATGAATGTGTTGGTAGGAGGCTGAAGCTCTCGTTGAGGTTGAGGTGGTAACCTCTCTTCTTTAGTTTGAATACTGATAGTTCCAGGACAACTTGTTCTTAAGTCCTTAACAGGTTAATAACGCATAAAGAACTTGATTCTTCAAGCTGTGGGTTAGATGAAGAATTCATGAAAACCCAGGGTTAGGTAAGGTAGGTTTGTTGTAAAGATAAAAGATCTACCTATTCATCTCTATGTATGACTATTTTTTTTTTTTTTTTTTTTTGAAAATCACTAGAAGACGGGTACCTGGGTGGGTCAGTCAGTTAGGCATCTACCTTAGGCCCAGGTCATGATCCCAGGGTCCTGGGATCGAGTCCTGCACTGGGCTCCCTGCTGAGTGGGGAGTCAGCTTCTCCCTCTGCCCCTCCCCCCAACTTGTGCTTGTGTGAGTGTTCTCTCTCTCAAAAATAAATAAATCTTAAAAAAAAAAAAGTCAGTTTCTTGATCTAACCCTTTAATCATGCCTTATTGCCTACAAGTTAAGGTCTCTCAATAGTCTGACTCCAGCCCTCCTTTTTGGCCTGATATTCTTGCCTATCCTTATACAGATATTTAGCTGTAGCACTAACTCTGCTCATTTCTGCCTCTGCATCCCTGTTCTGCATTTGTATCCCCTGAAATATTCTTTTTTGAATTTTCTGTTTATCAAAAATTTATTCTTCCTTTCCCAGTTTAGTCTACTTTTTTTGTTGCAAAGTTCCTGAGTTCCTGTCCTCAGTGATCTTTTTTTTTTTTTTTTTTTTTTAAAGATTTTATTTATTTATTCGACAGAGATAGAGACAGCCAGCGAGAGAGGGAACACAAGCAGGGGGAGTGGGAGAGGAAGAAGCAGTATGTATGACTATTTTAAATGGCAGATTGCTATACAATAAAGATGTTAGTATAAAAGGTTCTACAAATACAATTTTGATAGTTTGATTATGCACAACCATCATTGTACTGAATGGTAATTAGACATTAATGTTAAATAGCTTATATAAATTATCATAAGTAACACTACAACTAAAGCAAGTAATTAGAGGGTCAACTAGAAAGAAAAGGAGAGAGCTGGCAGAATAGCAAGCTCTGGGATTTACTTAAAGACAAGTAGTAATTATGTGCCTGGACTTTGGAATCAGATGATCTAAGTCAGAATTTTCGTGGCTCCACTTTCTAGCTGTAGGAGTTTGGTCAAATTAATTACTTACTACACGTCAGTTTTTTTTTTTTTTTTTAAGTTTTTAAAATTTATTTCTCAGCGTGCACAAGCAGGGGGAGCAGTAGGCAGAGGGAGAGGGAGAAGTAGTCTCCCGCAGAGCAAGGAGCCCAATATGAGACTCAGTCCCAGGACCCTGGGATCATGACCTGAACCGAAGGCAGACGCTTCACCGACTGAGCCACCAAGGCATCCCTCCATCCCTCCATCCATCCCCCCATTTCTTTCTTTCTTTCTTTCTTTCTTTCTTTTTCTTTCTTTCTTTCTTTCTTTCTTTCTCTGACAAATAAAATATTTAAAGAATCAATTTTCTGATATATAAAAGGGAAATGATGCTAACCATCTTAGAGGGTTGTTATGAGAATTAGATATATTCATTCTTTCATTTTATTCAGTTATTTATTGAGAATCTGTGTAGTAGGACTCTTCTGGGCACTGGGAATGTAGCAATGATCAAAACAGATAAAGACCTTTTTCCTGTAGAACTCACATTCTGGTGGGGTCAGGGTAGGGTAGCGAGACTGGCAATAACACAAGAAGTAAATTAAATTTATAGTATGTCAGATGGTGATAAGAACTAGGAAGAAAATGATTTGGACATGAGGGATGCCTGAGTGGCTCAGTCGGTTATGTGTCTGACTCTTGATTTTGGCTTAGGTCATGATCTTGGGGTCCTGAGATCGAGCCCTTGTAGGGGCTGCATGCTCAGCGGGGAGTCTGCTTGAGATTCTCCCTCTCTGTCTCCCTGCCTCTTCCCCATGCATGTGCGTGCTCTCTCTCAATTAAGTCTTAAAAAAAGAAAAAAAAGGTGGGACATGTGGGTGGCTCAGTTGGTTAAGTGCCTTCTTTCGGCTCAGGTCATGATCCTAGGGTCCTGGGATCGAGTTCTACATGGGGCTTCTTGCTCAGCAGGGTGCCTGCTTGTATACTCTCTCTCTGACAAGTAAATAAAAGCCTTAAAAAAAAAAAAAAGATGAGAGTGTTTGTCGGTGGGGTTTTCATTTTGATTTTATCATATAGACAAACTTTCAATACCCTGACCTTCCTTGCCGCCTTTTTGTTGTTGTTGTTGTTATGGCTTGCTTTATTTATTTATATATGTGTATATATACGATGTATATATATACGATGTATATATATATATATCTCGTATATATATACATGAGATCATATATATATATATATACATGAGATCATATATATGTATATATATATGTATATATATACATATATATATAAATGGCAGTTTAAGGTTCACTGTGAAATTGGGGGAAGATACAGAGATTTCCCATATACCTTCTGCTTACACACATGCATAATCTCCCTCGTTAACAGCATTGCCCACCAAAGTGGTCCGTTTGTTACAATTAGTGAACCTACATTGATACATCATTATCATACAAGGCCCATAGTTTATATTACTGTTCATTCTGGTTCACTCTGGTGTTGTACATTCTGTGTGTTTGGACATATGTGTAATCACATATATCCATTATTAGGTATCATATCTGGCAGCATATGGAGTAGTTTCACTGCTCTAAAAACCCTCTGTGTTCTACCTGTTCTTCTCTCCCTCCCCCTAACCTCTGGCAACTACTGATCTTTTTACTATCTCTATAGTTTTTCCTTTTCCAGATGTCATATTGTTGGAATCATACAGAATGTAGTCTTTTCAGATAGGCTTCTTTTACTTAGTAATATATATTTCCTCCATGTCTTTTCCTGGCTTGATGACTTCTTTTTAGCACTGAATAATATTCCATTGTCTGGATGTACCAGTTTATCCGTTCCTCTACTGTAGGACATCTTGGTTGCTTCCAAGTTTTGGCAATTATGGATAAAGCTGCTATAAACATCTGTGTGTAGGATTTAGTGTGGACATAAGTTTGCAACTCTTTTGGGTAAATACCAAGCAGTATGATTGTTGGAGCATATGGTAAGAGTTTGTTTAATTTTGTAAGAAAATGCCAGGCTGTCTTCTAAAGTGGCCATAACATTTTGCATTCCTATGAGCAGTGATTGAGAGTTCCTGTTGCTCCACATTTTTGCTAGCATTTGGTGTTGTCAGTATTCTGGATTTGGGCCATTCTAATAGGTTGCCTCTTCTTTTTCAGTGATCTGTCCTCCCCCTTGTCTCAGTAGCTCCTCTCCTAGTTTATCCTAGACTATGTCATTGCCAATAATTGTAACTCTTCTATAATCCCAGTTGCAAGCAGTCTACTTTCTGACCACTCTCCTTTCTTTTTACCCCCTCTTCTACCCTACTTTGGTTTATTGGTTTATTACGGATTATTATTGTTTTGTCAAACCTAGGTGAAGTTCTGCCTCAGATGGTAGACCGGAGTCTGCAGTTTTAAAACTTGAGGGAGTATGTAGAGAATAGGCCTGTATTGAGTGCTTAAGCCCCAAATGTGAGTATCTAGACCATAGGAGGGCATTTGGGCTCCTGGGGATTAAAGGAGAATGGAAGAACAAGGTTGCAGTAAATGAAGGGAAAAAGACGTCTCTCGTGCAGTTTTGCTTTTAACCGAATTTGCCCCCTTCCCTCTCCACAGGCACTCTGGTCCTGTCTTTGAGAACCAGGGTCAGAGTTGTGCTTCGTGGTTTCCTGGTGCCTGGTCCAGAAACCTTGGGAATATGTGGAAGTGCTAGCTTTGAAAAGCCTTTGTTATAGATACTAATACTGTGACTTTTCCCTCAATATTAAAGATAACAGTGGAACCATGGATCTGTTTGGAGGTGCAGATGACATATCGTCAGGGAGTGACGGAGAAGATAAACCGCCTACTCCGGGGCAGCCTGTCGTAAGTAAAACCACCAGTGTGAACTGGGCCCTTCCCGAAGGCTAAGTAAATGTTTCAGAGGTTTCAGGTCACTGTTATGCCAAGAAGAGGAAGTTGCTAACTGATCTGCAATATGAAAATACAGGGAACAGATGACTGACTTAGTCATGTAGGAACTCTTGTTTATATGGGGGAGTAGAAATGACTGCCCTGGTGCAGCCACGCCATGGGACACTATCGAGCAAGGGAGAGGATTGACGTATTTATACACATTAGAGCTTGGATGAAATTCCAGGGTATGCAGAGTTAGAAAAAGCCAATCTGAAAAGGTTCCATGCCGTATGATTCCACTGACTTAGTATTTTTAAAATACGGTTGCCTGAGATTAAGGAGGAATGAGGGCAAGAACAAAGTGGATGTAGCTATAGAAAAAGGTGATATGAATCTTTCTGCTGATAAAAATGTTCTGTATCTGATAGTAGCAGAGTCGGTTTCCTGGTTATGATATTGTGCTATATAGTTTGTAAACTGTTACCACTGGGAGAAACTGGATACAAAAAGAAAGAAAAGAGAAAGAAGTAACAGCCCAGCATGAGGTTGGTGCCGCACCTGAAGAGACAAGACGGCAAGGATTTGTGATTTGAGACCCATTGATTTAAGTGTTCTTCTTGTTCATGCCAAGAAGTGTGCTGTGTTGAAAATCTCTGATTTTTTTAATTGATAGAGTGACTTTTGTTGGTGAATATGTGAAACACAGATTTATCACAAAAGAGATCTTATATTGATGCTTCCCAACTGATCTTGTTTCCCTTGTGGTTTTTGGTGGGGGCTTGGGTGGGCTGGGGTAGAGATCGAGGGCTGCGTTAACTCCAAAGCCTCAGTATGCTTCTTGTCTACCTAAGTCATTAAAGTGTGGAGGTTGAGCTAGAATAGACCATTTCTCAGGTTCTTTCAAGCTTTAAAATTCTGACTTTTACTAGGATGAAAATGGATTGCCTCAGGATCAACAGGAGGAGGAGCCAATTCCTGAGACCAGAATAGAAGTAGAAATACCCAAAGTAAACACTGATTTAGGAAACGACTTATACTTTGTGAAACTGCCCAACTTTCTCAGTGTAGAGCCCAGGTAAGGGGGTCAATTAAAAGTGTTTCTAGGGGTTGGATAGAAACATGTGGAATGGTGGTATTTTTCTGATTTTACACGAGGTGACTAATCACAAAATGGAAAACTCACCATGTGTTTCTGAAAAAAATAAATCAAGCGTATCCTGTGATGGAAAAAGTATGGACTATTGGTAAAGGACACTTTTAATGCTTGTAATTGTTTTTAGAAGTTTGATACTTTCTTACAAATTAATAGACATCACAAGCCTTTGGTTGTTTTGACTAGTGCAGCCGTGAAAAGGCTGAAATCCGGAGTGGCGAACTTTGCTAGGGAAACTGCAAACACGCACTGTAGCTGCCATTGCGGATCTAGAAAACCTAACGGTTTGAGACAGTTAGTGTTGATGGCTGTTATTCACCGAGTAACATGCAAGCTGTTGTGAGATTTAAATTTTTTTTCTCCAAGCAAAATGATGTGGAAAGCTAGAGCATGTGTGGCCTGTTCTTTGGAAGACTTATGTAAGAGTAAAGAATATTTTGAATATTTAGCCTTGCCTTTCAAGCAGTATGTGTTAACACCAACTTTCAAGAAGGTATAGTGATTTGAATACTTCCTTAAAGTTGGAACTTGAAGATATTTGACCATTATGACTTTTAATTATGTTATGATTTTTAGTATGATGTTGCCTATTAATAGAAATGTTATTATGTAGGTGTAATAATATTCCTTAAAAATATGATCAGTAGGTTTATTTTGAAAACATTTTGTAGACCTTTTGACCCTCAGTATTATGAAGATGAATTTGAAGATGAGGAAATGCTGGATGAAGAAGGTCGAACCAGGTTAAAATTAAAGGTACTCTTCCGGGCTGTACTCATTTAGTTTTTTCTTTTGTGAAGTAAAACTTGGGGATAGTCACTTGAGACTTGAGCTTTTAAAAAAGATTTTTTATGTTTTTTGTTTTATAAACAAATGAATTGTCTTTTCAGAATATTTTTAGGAAGAAAATATATAGCTTTTTTTCTGTAAAGGTGGCACTTTTCCATCTTTTTCACTGTTACACTATTTTGATGCTTTAAAAAAATTATTAGCTTCTTCCTTCAGAATAAGTAGCATTGTGGTTTGGTGTTTATAATGACTACCTCCATAGCACTGTGGGTTACGTTCTAGCAACTTCCTGCAAGAGGAAATCCTTCAGGTTCTTTGATCTGTCCATAAAAAAATATATATACAAAAGGAGAATCTATTACTAGTGCCTTCCAGTTGCTCTTGTTGACTATTAGAGATTTTTGTTGTACTACATTCCTAGTAATGTTTCTCTTAAACCTTATACTAACTCTCTGTTCACGAAGGGCCTCTAATCTTCCTTGAATCAAGGAGGATGTAGGTTAAGCAGATGCTTTAAAGCTGAGTTGTACCAGAGAATGAGAAGCAGTTGAACTCATGGTACTATAACTGGAGCTATGCTTTTTGAATTCTTTTTTTTTTAATTAAGATTATTTATTTATTTGACAGAGATAGATAGCCGGTGAGAGAGGGAACACAAGCAGGGGGAGTGGGAGAGGAAGAAGCAGGCTCCCAGCAGAGGAGCCCGATGTGGGACTCAATCCCGGAACGCCGGGATCACGCCCTGAGCTGAAAGCACACGCCTAATGACTGCGCTACCCAGGCGTCCCTGCTTTTTGAATTCTTAAATCCAAAAGATTTCTGTAAATACTTCATTTTTCAGTGGATATTATGTATGGTGTTTGAATGTTAAGAAGTGGCAGTGTGGCATTCTTAGAATTCAGGGACTGAATTTTTAGAACAATTCTATCTCTTCAAGTGTGATAGATCTACAGGTATCTAAAGAACCTCATATGAGATGGTTTCTATCCAAAATGTGTGGGCTTCCAAAGCTTTTCAGTGAAATTTCACTACTCCTTCCTCTTTTTTCCCCCCACTGCTCCTTCCTCTTAATGGAAATACAAATTAAATGAGAAAATAGAAATAGATACCAATAACTTGCTCCAGGACATAGAATTAATAGGCATAGTTCTTAGACTAATATTATTATTATTATTTTTGCTGTCCTTTTCCTTGCCTCTTCCCCCGTTAGCTCATCTGTTAATATTTTTCCTTCAAGCATGTGTATTTATTGATACAGAGTTAGCACTATGAATTTTTCTTGCCTGGTTTAGTGCCTCTGATTTTATTCCACTGCTTTTCATTATTTCTCATCATTTATATAAATTAATGTATTTATTTACTCTACTGAATATTTTTGCATTTTTGCCTTACCTTCTATTAGGGTGCAGCAAATATCAGTGTGTCTATTTTCAGGCCAATATCAATATATCTGTTTTCAGCCCATGTAATATCAGACTAGTATAGACATTAAAGATTAAAAATGAGTATTTCTCATTTCTCTCACCAAAACCTTGGTGCTTAGGGGCACCCGGGTGGCTCAGTCGGTTAAGTATCCTGCCCTTGATTTCAGCTCAGGTCATGACCTGAGGGTCCTGGGATTAAGCCCCGCATTGGGCTCCCCATTCAGCGGGGAGTCTGCTTGTCTCCCTCTTCTTCTGCCCCTCCCCCTGCTTATGTGCTCATTCCCCTCCTTAAATAAATAAATCTTAAAAAAAAACCCAAACATCTTGGTGCTTAGAGTACAAAGATCGATGTGTGACAGACTGCTGTTTTTTAAAGCCTTGGTGTATGATGGAAAATAACCCTGGACCCTTTGTTTCTTGAGTGATGTTCCCGAGACTAAGATGATCATTGTTTTGTTTTGTTTTAAGATTTTATTTATTCATTTTTGAGAGAGAGAACACAATGGGGGAGGGAAGGTGGGGGGAGAGAGAGAAAGACTCTGAAGCAGAGTCCGCACTGAGTGCAGAGCCTGACGGGCTCAATCTCACAACTGCGAGATCATGACCTGAGCCAAAACCAAGAGTCAGATGCTGAACCGATTGTGCCACACAGGTGCCCCTAGGATGACCGTTCTTAGAGAGTTGATGGTATAATTAATTCTTTGAAGAATAAGGATCCAGGGTACCTGGCTGGCTCAGTTGGAAGAGTGTGTGATGCTTGATCTTGAGGTCCTGGGTTGGAGCCCCACATTGTGTATAGAGAGTATTAAAAAAAAATAAACTTAAAAAATAAATTATAAGGAACCAGGTATAGTTTACGTATCTCTAGGAGGTCCTCCGTCTTTAAAGCTACTTCATTGTGTCTTTCATCCCAGTAGGGTAAGACCTAACAGTGTACCCCGTCATAGCATCATTGTAATTTGAATCATTTTATAAAATACCATTTTTCAGAATGGCTTCTCAGTTACTAATGACCTGTATATGTGTGCATAGTTTTTGTGTGAGAGGGAGGGTAGGAATAGTATAGATTGTTTCTATCCTTTTGTTAAGGAAAATTTTAAACACATTACAAGTATAGTGAGAACCATATAATGAACTCTCATGTGCCTGTCTACTCACCTCAGTGGTTATCAGTTTGGACAGTCTTGTTTCATCTATATTCCCTAACAGACCCAGACTTTCGAAACAATCTCAGATATGATATCATATTTAATTAATGAATATTGATTTCTTTCATCAGCCAGCTTCATGGTTATTTTTTTTCTTTTTTATTTATTCTTTTAGTAATCTCTACACCCAATGTGGGGCTCAAACTCACAACCCTGAGATCAAGAGTCACATGCTCTTCCAACTGAGCCAGCCAGGCACCCTCATAGTTGTTTATTTAGTGAGAAATAAAGAGGAAAGGGGAAAAACTGGAGGGGAACCATTAGGACCCTGTTGCAAAGCCAGTTGCAGCTAACAGTGGGGGTCCAGAAAATCTAAGTGGGAAAGGGAGCTGCTGCTTTTCGGCTTGATGGTGGGGAGATAGGCATAGGGAAGCATGGGCTTGGATCTGTCGGTTTTCAAAGTATTGACTTTGTTGTCATCTTGATTTATATTCTGCTTATCCTTGTGAGTATATCCTTTTTTAATTTCTTCACTGCCATTTCAGTGGGTTTCCCGGATGTAGCAGTGATAAACTACATGCATTTAATATGCTGTATTTTCCTGGTAGTTCCATTTTTTGTTTTTTGGTTTTTTTTAAGTTTTTTTTTTAAATTTTTTAAAACTTTTTAAAAAAATTTTTTTAATTTTTAATTTTGTTTGTTTGTAGAGCAATATTGGTTTCTGGAGTAGAATTCAGTGATTCATCACTTATGTATAACACCCCAGCCCTCTTTAATACCTCTCACCCATCTAGCCCATCTCTTACCTCCCTCCCTCCATCAACCCTCAGTTCTCTGTTGGTAAGAGTCACTTACGGCTTCTTTCCCTATCTCCTTTTTTTGTTTATCCCCTTCCCATAAGCCGTCTGTTTTCTTTCTTAAATTCCACATATGAGTGAGATTATATGGCATTTGTCTTTCTCTGACTGACTGACTTCACTTAGCATTATACACTCTAGCTTCATCCATGTCATTGCAAATGACAAGATTGCATTCTTTTTGATGGCTGAGTAATATTCCAGTGTGTGTGTGTGTGTGTGTGTGTGTGTGTGTGTGTACACACCACATCTTCTTGATCCGTTCATCATGGACATTTAGGTTCTCTCCATAGTATGGCTATTGTTGATAATGCTGCTATAATTATCACGGTGCATGTGCCCCTTCTATAACCCTTGTATCTTACTTAGTAGTGCAATTGCTGGATTGTAGGATAGTTCTGTTATTTAACTTTTTTAAGTTAAAAAGTTTTCCAGACTGGCTGCGCATTTGCATTCCCACCAACAGTGTAGGAGGGTTCCCCTTTCTCCACATCCTCACCAACACCTGTTGTTTCCTGTGTTGTTAACTTCAGCCATTCTGACAGGTGTGAGGTGATACCCCATTGTGGTTTTGATTTGCATTTCTCCAATGATGAGTGATGTTGAACTTCTTGTCATGTATCTGTTAGCTATCTGGATGTCTTTTTTGCAAAAGTGTCTATTCATGTCTTCTACCCATTTCTTAACTGGATTATTTGTTTTTTGGGTGTTGAGTTTGATAAGTCCTTTATAGATTTTGGATACTGACATTTATCAGATAAGTCGTTTACAGTTAACTTCTCCCATTCTGTAGGCTACCTGTTAGTTTTGTTGATTGTTTTCTTTGCTGTGCAAAAGCTTTTTATCTTGATGAAGTCCCAGTAGTACATTTTTGCTTTTGTCTCGCTTGTGTTTGGTGACATATTTAATAAGTTCCTGTGGCTGAGGTCAAAGAGGTTGCTGCCTATGTTCTCTTCTAGGATTTTGATGGTTTCCTGTCTCACATTTAGGTCTGTTCTCCATTTTGAATTTATTTTTGTGTGTGGTGTAAGAAAGTGGTCCAGTTTGATTCTTCTGCATGTTGCTATCCAGTTTTCCCAACACCACTTGTTGAAGAGACTTTTTTCCATTGGATATTCTTTCCTGCTTTGCCGAAGATCAGTTTACTGTTTAAAGATTTATTTATTTATTTTAGAGAGTGATTGGAGGGGGTGAGGAGGGGTAGAGGGAGAAGGAGAGAGAGAATCTCAATCAGACTCCCTGCTGAATGTGGCGCCCTGACACGGAGCTTAATCTCAGGACCCTGAGATCATGCCTGGGCTGAAGAGTTGGGTGCTTAACTGACCGAGCCACCCAGGCACCCCACTCCCATTGAGTTTTTAATTTCAGTGGTTTTCGTTTTAGAAACTCTTGAATGTTTTCCACATCCACCTGATGTGTCCCCCATATGCAATCAAGATAAAGTTATACTCCAAACCTCCTCAAAAACCTGAGGTTTTCATCTTCCTAGGGTGCTGCTTTTTCCTTACCCATATTTGGGGAGCTTCCCTGTTTCCCTGGGCAGGGAGGTTTTTGGTCCCACATTTCTTTGGTTTTTAGGTCTGTAAGAGAACCTGCTTTATAGAGGGAGCCTCGGGTCCACATTGCTACCTCCTGTGGCCTCAAGTCTTACTTCCTGTCCTCATAGCTCTTACTATGAGCTCTTTCTTCACATATCCCAGGGCTACTACAGATTTGGCACTAGCTCAAATGCTCTGGCACTCCACTTCCTTTGTGATTCCAGCATTAGGAGTTCAGAAGTTAAGCCAATTGTTTTTCCTGTTGTTAATTTATTCAGCATCTCTAGATGATTAAAACGAGGGTTTCAGTGTTGTCTGTTTTTCTGTCACTAAGTGTGTGACAGAAATTCTATGATTATATGTCTCTTGAGAAGAAGCATAAATTAGAGCATTCTAAGGCACTTGTGTTTTGAACCAGGTAGAAAATACGATAAGATGGAGGATACGCCGGGATGAGGAAGGAAATGAAATCAAAGAAAGCAATGCTCGAA
Source organism: Ursus americanus (assembly GCF_024610735.1). Lineage (NCBI taxonomy): Eukaryota > Metazoa > Chordata > Mammalia > Carnivora > Ursidae > Ursus > Ursus americanus. The sequence continues at coordinate 7,371,285 of NC_142162.1, read as the reverse complement.
TCGTCAAGTGGTCAGATGGGAGGTAAGCCCAAAATGCCTTGAAGAACAGTGACATACCTAGAATGTGGCTAGGAAGGGTCAAACTTTAGAAGAAAACCTTATTTGGGGGATACCTCTTATTAAAGTGTTTCCATTGCTTGGTCTCTGGCATTTCATAGAAGACCTGAGAGAAATAAATAGGTAGTTGCAGGTTGGACGGGCTGGTGAAAGACATTATAAGTAGGCCCAAAATGTGGTCATCCTCTCCGGCCACAGCATAGTAGTTTGGAAATGTTAGACCAGCTCCCCTCCCCATTGCAAGCTGCTCACTGTAAGGTGACAAGTTGGAAAACTGAGTACCCGGCAGAGCATGCTTTCCTTCTCAACACGCTTTGTTTGTAAACATAAACATACAACATGTTTTACTCCGTGTAGGTCATTTCTCACATCATGCCACCTTTTTTCTTTCCTTCTGAACTCCGTGTAGGGAGAGAAAGTAGCTGTTGAATCACAAAGTAAAGTGAAGCGGTAGAACAAAGCTTTATGACTTTAATATGCAAAATGTTCCTTCTTTTCAGCATGTCGCTGCATTTAGGCAACGAAGTGTTTGATGTTTACAAAGCTCCACTCCAGGGAGATCACAACCATCTTTTTATCAGACAAGGTACTGGTCTACAGGGACAAGCCGTTTTTAAAACCAAACTCACATTCAGGTAACTATTATCAACTACTATTTTTATAGAAAAAGCAGTGACTATATTGTCCAAAATACTTGACTCCTGATTGACATAACCTTCTGTATAGTTCACCAGGGATCAAGGTCTGGTTTTCAGCTCTGAAGCTTCAAAGGCTGTTTTGTCAAGTGCACTAAAAGTTGCTGTTTCACAGGGAACCGGGTCATAATGAGAAAACTCACAAGAGACTGTTATGTGAGCTAGTGTTAATTTATTAATTCCAGTGATGTCTGTAACTGCCAGGGGGCCTAGAATACTTGCTGGTCAGTGTGTCTGTTTTTTTTTTTTTTTTAATAAAATTGACCTGGAGGACTTACTGGTAACTGGAGGTTGGTTGTGTGCATGCAATTAGAGGAAGGACAATGAGCTGGGTGTGAAGGCTGGGGTCATCCCATTCTTGAGGCTGCTGTACCCCGTACCTCTCCAGGGATGTGTCCCCCAGGCAGCCCAGGACACTGAGGTCAGCTGGTGAGAGCATTCCCCTTCTTTAGACTGGTAGGCACTACACTGAAATGTTGTGCTTTCCTTTTCTTTATTCGAAGCAGATCATCCTCCTTGGGTAATGTTTATCTTTAGAGAGGGCACAGCAATCTTGGTTATGACTTAGCTTTTCGAGAATTGTAGTGATCAGAAGTAGAGGTTTCAGAATCAGACCTATATGTCTGTCCCATTTCCCTTTGTGTGACCCTGTGCAGCTTTCTCAATCTCCGCCTCTCTTTCCTGATACGTAAAATACAGTAATTATAGCGTAGCTATGAGAGTGAATCATTTAACCCGTAAGTGTGAAGCACCTCGCTTGGCACTTTGTTTTCAGTAAATGCCCCTTGAGCCTGTGTATTTACTGATTCTGGAGGGCGCTTGTGCCTTGCAGAAACTTTTATTCCAGCTTTTGTTTTTTACTTTACTTGTAAGATAAGAATGTTCCAGTGAGCCACAGAATGAAGAAAGTTTGGAATCCCATCACCTAGTATATGCAGTGGAGTGTCCCCACCTATTTTTTTTTTTTTTTTGGAGAGTAGGAGATGATGTCTGGTCTCTTGTTTTTGTGCTGTTGATATGACTGGCTCACAGATGTATGTGGTAAACAGGCATTTGTGCTCATTTCCTGCAGACCTCACTCTACAGACAGTGCCACCCATAGAAAGATGACCCTGTCACTTGCAGATAGATGCTCAAAGACACAGAAGATTAGAATCTTACCAATGGCCGGTCGTGATCCTGAATGCCAGCGCACGGAAATGATTAAGGTATGTTGGCTAAGCTTTATCCTGGCATTTTTGGTACAGGCATACCTCAGAGAAACGGCAGGTTTGGTTCCAGGCCTCTGCAATAAAGTGAATATCGCAATAAAGTGAACCAAATTAATTTTTTTATTTCCCAGTACATGTAAAAGTTATGTTTACACCATAGTGTGCAGTAGCATTATGTCTAAAAGAAATGTATATACCTTAGTTTAAAACTTTATTGCTAACCATCATCTGAGCTTTTCAGTCGTAACCACTCATCACAGATCATCACAACAAATATAATAATGAAAAAGTTCGGAATATTGGAATAATTACCAAAATATGATACAGAAACACAGCAAATGATGCTGGAAAAATTATGCCTATGGACTTGGTTGGGGCAGGGTTGCCCCAAACTTTCAATTTGTTTAAAAAAAAAGAAAAAAAAAACAAAATATCTGCAAAAAAAAAAAATGAGGTATAGCTGTATGTTAAGAATAGCATTTTCCAAAACTTTGTTTCTCAACTCTTCTGACCCACCTTTGCTCGCGTGCGCCAGCGTGAACACAGAGCCGGATCAATTCCCGAAGCATTTGCCCAACAAGAGTGATGTAGTGATGGTCACAAACCAGACGCAAGGGCTCGGGTTTCTCACCAGGTCCTGACAGTTCAAGAACAAACTGGTGACTGAAGGGATCTGAACCTTGGTATAGAATTTCAAAGATGATTCAGTGAGCTATGTCTGGCTTAGAATCAATGTCAAAAATTAATAGAAATGCTAAAGATGTAGTCTAAAGTAGAAAAAAAGTAGACGAGAAGTTTGAGTGGGAACATGCCTAAGGAGAGTCGAGCAAAGGTCCATTTATAATGTTCGACCTGTTAGAGTTGCCACAACTGCCAGGTGGGCACAAACTCGTCCTGGGGCATGGTCCCTTAGTGATGGGACTGTATGCTTGTATTGACGCCATTGGCCTTTTGTGCAGCACTTGGCTTTAAGAAGCCGAATGCAGCCGAGTAGTTTCATCCTCTGAAACCTGCTAGGCCTCACGCATTGCCCTGCCTGCTTCATGGGATTCCGTTCCCCAGTGCACCAGGGCACAGTGAGGCGAAGACACTCCGGCTGCTTCAGGGCCTTTCTCACTGATCTCACTGTCGGACTCTTTTGATGGCCTGGCCCTGGGCCCCTGCTTTCTCTTCCTCCTTATATTTCATTCATGGAGGCAGGTTAACTAAACCAGATTCACAGCAGTGCCTAACCCAGTGGTGTGTAGGCGTATTGGCTTTGGAGCCTGACTCCTTGCTCCGTTTCCCCACCTTTTCTCCTCAAGCGAAGGTAGCTAGAGGAACCTTTAGACTCCGGTCTCAGCATTATCGGAAGAGTCCTCTGGACCACCTTAAACGATCCCCCAAGCCCTCCTCCACTTCCCCAGTTTCCATGGCAATGCATAAGGAATGGGCTAGTTTGTTCTTGATCCCAGTTGTACCAACAGTGATTTTTTTCCTCTATACTCTGCACAACCTTCATGAAAAATTTGCTGCATAGAATGTCTAGCAACATGGAGTTGTGTGCGGTAATACAGAGTAATTAAATGACGAATTCAAAGAAATGCCTTGATATCCCTGACCTCTCATGTTCTGTCTCTACCTTGTAAACGCTTGTGGATTGCCAGGCGGAGGAAGGGTGTGAATGGTCTGCTTTGGGGCTCAGGGAGCCTCCCCTACCAGCGCCACCTCCTCTGTCATCAGGGCCATGGGGAAGCTCTCTGGGGTGAGGGGCCCAGACAGGACTCTCTGGGCCCCGTCGTAGTTTGGTGGAGCCCGAGCAAGCCGGGTGTCTGTCTCAGGGCTTAGCAGAGACAGCCTCCCTCACGTGTCCACTGGGCCTGGCCGAGGTCCCTCAGGCTGGTTGCTGCTGTCTGGGCTCTGAGTGGCTGGCAGCACGGGGCACGCTGTGGCTCCCAAGGCCACGTGTGAGCCAGTTCTGATCGGGCCGTTAGCGCGAGGGAGCCTTCTGCCTCTTCAACCCGTGTTGCCTTCACACCTTAGAACGAAACTACACAAAGTGACCGCTGTGTGTGGTGACAGGTATGGAAGGGAGAGAACTGCAAAAATAGGTGTTATCCTGGGCTGGGCGTTTTCACGTTCTTTGTAGTAAAAGTAGTTAAAGTGGGCCGTAAACGAGTTCATTTTTTAAAGTTCAGTATTTTATTTGCTTCTTTACAGAAAGAAGAAGAACGTTTGAGGGCTTCTATTCGTAGGGAGTCTCAGCAGCGCCGAATGAGAGAGAAACAGCACCAGCGGGGGCTGAGTGCTAGTTACCTAGAACCTGATCGCTATGATGAGGAGGAGGAAGGCGAGGAGTCCATCAGCTTGGCTGCCATTAAAAACCGGTATAAGGGGGGCATTCGAGGTGAGTGTGCAGAAGTTCAATTTCACAATTTTGGGGTTCAGGAATTTATCTTTACATTTGGCCTGCTCTGAGTGCCCAGTCACTGGGTATTTTATTTTTTTCGAGACAGCAGGGTGGGGGGAGGGACAGGGAGAAGGAGAGAGAGAATCCTAACCAGGCTCCACACCCAGCACAGAGCCTGACCTGGGGCTCTATCTCACAACCCTGAGATCACGACCTGAGCCGAAATCAAGAGTTGGGCACTTAACCAACTGAGCCACCTGGGTGCCCCTGGACTTTTTAGTTTTGAGGAACCAGTGTAAATGAGTGATACATTTCAAGGGCTACTGAACTAGACATTGCAGAATTCTTCCAGGTGAGCCTGAAAGGGTGGGAACTGCTGTCTTGTTCTTATTGAGGGAACAGAACAGAGACTTTGAGAGGTGGAATAACTTGCCCAAAGTTGCGTAGTTGGTCAGTGGACAGTTCTTGAACCAGGGTCATCTGACTTTTGAGGCCTCTGTCTCAACCACAGCACTGCATCCAGGCATGTCCCCACAGCCCGCAGACTGAACCTGAGGTAGAAGGCTGCCTGGTCCCTGACTCAGTTCTGCCACTCTCTAGTTGGATGACTTTTAGAAAGTTACAATACCTACCTTCTGTTACCCCATCAGGAAAAAAAAACCCAAAAACCAACCTATTAATAATGACAGTACTTACAAAATGAGGTTGTTTTGAGAATTAAATGACGTAACACACGTAAAGTACTTTGCCCTGCACCTGGCACATATGAGTACTAAATAAACATAACCTAAAACCATCGTTCCTATTCTTACCAGTCATCAGCTTCAGGAAGTGACTTTATATCTGAATATTGTGTCCCCATCTGTAAAATGAAACTCCAGTCCTCCCTAGATTAACCTGATAGAGCTTTGGGAACCACTGAACAGCGTAAGGTATACCATGGGTGACCATGTAGCCTAGTTTTGTCCATATCGAGTGACAGATTTTCAGAACACTCAAGTTTCCCCTCTCTGCCATCCTATAAAAGTCCTTTCTCCTTTTCTTGCAGTGACTGCATCTGTTCTCGTGAGCTGTTACACCTTCTTGCCTACCTGTTATTTATTTTGGCACTACACTACAGAGACTATTATTTGGTTAGTGCTCATCTCCCACAGAAAAGAGGAACTGTGGAAATAAGCCACATAAAAATGGAATAAAAACAAAAAAATTGAGGATGCTGTTAGGGGGAGAGATATATAATATTCGGTTCACCAGAGATTAAAAACCTAACTGACAAGTTCATTAGTGTTCAGTTCAGTTCCAGGGAAGACTCTGGGTTCTCTTGCGAGAGGGTTGGTTAGAGGTCAGCTGTGCTTGATTCCGTCTTGAGTTCACCTGGGCTGGGGCGTCAGTGCAGACTGTTACTCATCTCCATCTCCTTTTGAGATGTCCATCTGGCAACAAATGGTCTTTACAGCACTGGGAAGCCACCTCTTGCCTTTATCAATGCTTATTTTGGAATTAACGGTTATCCCCATGAAAGAATGACTCTGGTGTCAGTAGCTTGTTCTGGAAGAGAAGTGGTGTTTGTGTCTTTAGTGACCTTGCACACAGCCTTTTAATACTTAAAACTGGTCAGATGAACCATTCTTGTATTTTGAGAGGATAAGTGCTTCACTTCAACATATGAAATCTTACATTTATTATTTATTTATTTATTTATTTTAGAGATTTTATTTATTTATGTGACAGAGAGACAGCCAGCGAGAGAGGGAACACAAGCAGGGGAAGTGGGAGAGGAAGAAGCAGGCTCCTAGCAGAGGAGCCTGACGTGGGGCTGGATCCCAGAACGCCAGGATCACGCCCTGAGCCAAAGGCAGACGCTTAATGACTGTGCCACCCAGGCGCCCCTACATTTATTTTTAAATAAAAAATTTTTTAATGATTTGTTTCTTGAAAAAAGAAAAAAAAGTACAGAAGGAACTAAAGATATTCATCAGAAGAAGAATCCAGAAATGAACAGATCACCCTCTTTGAAAGTTACTCACAAATCATTCCTTTGCTTTCAGAGGAACGAGCCAGAATCTATTCTTCAGACAGTGATGAGGGATCAGAAGAAGATAAGGCTCAAAGATTACTCAAAGCGAAGAAACTGACCAGTGATGAGGTAAAACCAGATGTATTCAATGCTAGGGGTTTACCCTGTGTCCTCGGGTCCACTCCTGGAATGAAGAGTGGCTCCCAGCCCAGGAGCACAGACAGATGTCTGTGGGCCTCACTGAAAGTCAGTGAGGTCAACGCAGTGACAGGACGAGGAGCGGCCGGAGGAGGGTCTGACCCCTGTGCTCAGGCGGGTGTTGGAAGGCTGCTCAGAGGAGACCTCTCTCGGGTGTGGAAGACAGTGTTAGCTTGCAGGACACACGGGCCTGGTGGGCGTCCTAGGGGGATGGAAGGGCCTGTGAGAAAAAGTGCGGGGCCCTGAGCTACCAAGGCTTTACTAGAAACTAGAAATCATTCAGTGTGGGTAGATCAGGTGATTTATGTCTTCTCTCTTTCTTTTGTTTTTATTTTCAATATTTTTTTAAATTATAGAAACAATTCTTATGGCAGAAAACCCTTTTTTTTTCTTTAGATGAAATAGTATTTGAATAATATTGAGTAATTCAATAAATTAAAATTCTGTCAAAATAATATATAATTTCAAAGTAATTTAAAAATATTTTAACTTAATTTTCGACAGTATCCTTTCCAAATGATAAGAGTACAGGTGCTGAGAAATGTTAAGTCTTTTTTTGTGTGATGTGATTGACATGCAACATTAGTTTTAGGTGTACAATATAATGATTCAATCAGTAATTGTATATATTGCATAATGATCACCATAGTAAGTCTAGTTAACATTCATCACAGATAGTTACAAACTTTTTTCTTGTGGTAAGAACTTTTAAGGTCCTTTTAAGGTCTATGCTATTAGCAACTTTCAAATATTCAATACTGTATTTTTAGCTATAGCCACCATCCTGTACCTTACACCCCCAGGACTTCTTTTAGTTGAGTCTTTTTAGATCTTTCTTTGTCTTTGGTGTTCTTGAGTTGTACTGTGATATCTCTTTGGTATTTCCTTTTATTTTTCTGACTGGGATTTGTTCCTGAATGTGAATTCATCATCAGTTCTGAAAATTTCTCAGTCGTCAGTTTTTTAGATATTACTTCTGTTCTTTCTGTCCTTTCTTTATGAAACTGATTAAATGTTATTCCTGTTCCCTGTTTTTCCTTCTCAGTCCTCTACAACTCTCAGACTTTCGTATCTCCCTTGTCTTGGTCTCTGCATTCTGTGATACTTCTTTAGAGCCTTTTTCTCGCTCACTGCCCCTGTCTTCCGCTGTGTCTCATGTTGTCCATCTGTCATTGAATTTTTATTTCGATCGTTTTAGTTTTCATCTGTAGAGGTTTAGTTTCTTAAATTGGCCATTTAAAAAATGTTTAGTTGTAGCTGCTTTTTCAAAATGGTCATTTTAAAAACTCCTTCCCTTAACTCCTATTTCCAATTTCTCCTTTTTGTCTTTAAGTGTTTTAAACCTGTGTATGTGTAGTCTTTTACGTCAGATAATTCCAGTGTCTGAAATCTTCACATGTGTGATTTTACTGCCCATTTACTGGCCGTTTCTTGATGACTTATTTCTCTGTGTGTCCTGGGATTAAATGATTGATTTACTTATTAGCTCAGATCAATGGGAGTTTTTGAGGTGTCTAGATTGATGCGTTCCTATAAAGATGATTTATATTTGCCTCTGCCAGGTGTGTTGGGTATCAGCCACCTTTATCACTTTATTTATTTGTTTATTTACTTACTTACTTACGAGAGGTGGGGGGAGTGGAGAGGGAGAAAGAGAACCTCAGGCAGGCTCCACACCCAGCACAGAGCCCAAGGCAGGGCTTGATCCCACAACCCTGAGATCATGACCTGAACCATAATCAAGAGTCAGATACTTAACCTAATGAGCCATCCAGGCCCCCCAGCCACCTGGGATCACTTTAAAGTATATTCTTGGAATGAGGTCTTTTTGGATTACCTGGAAGAATTCTGACTTGAGGTTATGAATTTTCCCAGAATTAATTAATTTTTTTCTGTTTTATAATGATGACAGATATTCTGTGATCCAATCAGTGGCTTTAACTCTCATTCTGTGAAAGCAGCTTTCTCATACTACTTGGTTCTTGGTTATTTTTTTTTTCTCCAAAATCCTGTTCATTCTTCAAAGAATTCAATTATACATAAACTTGTATATGTGAGAAAATCGAGAATGCCAACTTTTTGTTTTTGTTTTTTGTTTTTTTAAGATTTTATTTATTTATGTGACAGACAGCCAGCGAGAGAGGGAACACAGCAGGGGAGTGGGAGAGGAAGAAGCAGGCTCCCATCAGAGGAGCCCGATGTGGGACTCGATCCCGGAATGCCGGGATCACGCCCTGAGCCGAAGGCAGACACTTAACGACTGCGCTACCCAGGCGCCCCCCAACTTTTTGTTTTAAGTCGAAGTGTAGTTGACCCACCTCAAGTGTATATTACAGTGATTCAGCCACTTTCTACGTTATGCTTTGCTCATACAAACTCGCTCATGGCAAATGACAGCTCACTAGCCTGCCAGCCATTTTTTAAATAAAGTTTTGTTGGAAACCAGACATGCATATTCATTTATGTATTGTCTATGAATATTTTTTGCTACAATCATGGAGTCGAGTAGTTATCACAGGAACCATGTGTCTTACCAAAGCCTAAGACGTTTATTATCTGGTCCTTTACCAAAGAAATTCACTGACTGCTGCCTCAAAGAAGTGGGCCTGGACTTATTTCTGGTTTGCCTTTATACTTAAGATGTAGTCATTGGGGTCTGCTATTAATCTCCAACTGGCGTTTGTCTCCTGTCCTCGGCACCTGCGGGGCATAAAAGCCACAGCTGATGTTTACAGTTTGGTAAAGGTCTTCAGGGAGAAAGCCTGCTTTAGTGCTCTACTTGCCTGTTGGTTTCACTGAATTTTTGGCCTCTGATTATGCCTCATTTTCTTGCTATCGCTTTGATTTGTTTATATTTTCCCTCCAGGAGGGAGGGATTATTTTGTCACATTGAAGGAAATAGATGTTGCGTTTCTGTTATCCATGGTTTAAATGTATTTTGATCATTTCGGTTTTCTGTGAACCAGAAACTGCTGTGAGGCTCTTACGTGAAGCAGAATTCTGTGCTGCATTACTGTTTGTCAGTCACAGCCTGTCATATTTCCCAGTCATTGTTTGAAGTGGCATGCTATGGAAGATAACTAGACAGAACTTGTCAAATTATTCTGCAACATGTTTGTTTTAAATTATATAGAAAGCATCTTAATGATGGTTTTACAGTGTGTTGCGCTGTTGGCAAACGGGAATCTTCATCTAAGCAGATGCTATTTTATTTCTTGGCAAGGAGAAACTGTGGATGAAAATTAAGATTTGCCATGGAACTTCTGTTTATCTCTAGTATTTTCAGAAATGAGATTTTTAAACGTGATCCATCAAATAGCCTTCTTCTAGGCTGGGAAAACCTGTAACTGCCTGACCTACAAATGCCTCTTGTGAATACCTCCTAGCTGTCTATTATGGGAACTACCCTCTATCTTCCTCTCCCAAATACTCTGGTACGTCTTCCTCGTCCCTTCCCTTCCCCTTTCATGACACCAGAAAAATCTTCTGCCTGGACCTCCCGTCCCCTGGTCACTTTCTTCTCACTACTCAAGTCCTGGCTGTGGGTTGCAGTGGGAGAGAGAAGGTAAGGGGTCACACCTGCTCCAGGTCCCTCTCCCTGTTTGTACACTAAGCCCCATTCAAACGCTATGAGCCTGGGTGAGATGGACGGGAGCTTGCAGATTCTAAGTTCCCAGAGAACTACTATTATCAGCAGAGCTTTCTGTAATATAGGGGGAAAGGGCATGAGTCTAGATTATAATGAACCGGATTATTGGATCATGGCCACTTGTATGGCCTTGATCAAGTCATCTCACATTTCTGTGTCTGTTCCCTCACCCTCATCTCTTCAATGGCATTTATGCTTGCTGCTTTCAGAGTTGTTGCATGATAATAAATGACAGATACAGAAGTGGGTAGCACAGTGGCATGTGGTATCTGAACAGGAAATGCTAGCTTCCCTTCCCCAACAGGGTCTAAGCTACAAAAAAGAAAAGTAGCTTTTTTATCCTCCCTTATTTTTGTAAGCGGTAAACTTTAGGAAACCTATATAACTTGAAAGGTAGAAAAATGGGTAAGAGGAGAAACTGTGGAAAAAGGAAAGACCCAAGTAGAAAGAAACAAGAAGAAAATGGAAAGGAAAGGATCATGGCCAGTCCTCAGCTTTCTTAGATGGAGCAGGTGACCTGCTGAGAAGGATTAGTTAGAAGGTGGTACCCAGTGGTCTGGTTCCTCTCCCAGCTCTCCCTCATGGAGCCTCCATTCCCCACCTTGGCAGCCCTGCCTTTCCTGTTAGAGGTCCTACCTCTGTTCGTGGGACCTTAGGTGACTTGGAACAAGCATAGTCCCAGCTCGCTCTCCAGTATAGGATTTCCCATGATCGGGATTCTGAATATATTTCCCTGGAGGACTTTGACATTCTTGGTGTTGGCCTCTTACACTTCAAGACACTCCTGTTTACATGTATTCTTAGGTATGTTTTGTGTTAAATAAACTCTGAGAGCTGGCTTATTAGTATGAAAAAAATTAGTCAATTTTAAAAACAATTGAAATTCATTTTAAATTGTTGGAGGACAATTCCTTCAAAACTGGGCTGCCATTCCTATATCTATATGGGCTTGCATTCGTGGCTATGTTAGCAGACTTCGGTCTAATAGGGATATTTCTGTCACTTGTTGCATTTATACACGGCGCTAGGATATGTCCCAGCTCAGTTCAGTAGGGCGGAAGCCCACGTTTTTACTTGCACAACGTGAGCTCTCCGGAAGGCTGCCGTTCACTAAGCCCAGCGTGCCCTTGCTGTGCTTTACTGTGCTTGCCTGTAGCCGTGGGGAAATCAGTCCCGGCAGGGTTTTCCAGGCAGAATTCTGGAGCATCTGACCCTGGAAGGTGGATTGGGATCGGTGCCAGCTGGACTTGTTTGGGGAGCCCTGATCGTTTCCAATCTGCTCGGCCGTGTCCTGCATCCTTGAGGACAGGCTCTACCACCTGTTACTTATTTATTTTACAGTTTTTATTTAAATTCGAGTTTGTTAACATACAGTGTGATATTAGTTTCAGGGGTACGGTGTAGTGATTCAGCACTTCCATACATCACCCAGTGCTCAGCACAGCAAGCGCCCTCCTTACTCCCCCTCACCTTTCTCATCCACCTCCCTACCCACCTCCCCTCTTTGTTGTCTGTAGTTAAGAGTCTCTTTCTTGGTTTCAGGCTCTGCCACCTTTTAGAAGTACCATGCCAGTCCTTTAGTTCACTCAGACTAAACTCCTTAGAGAATTTTAGAGCTGAAGATGTTTAGAGCTGAAAATAAAATGAGGTTTACGTAGGGAAGGTTGCCACAGTGGGCTTGCATGTAAAGTGTTTAAAATAAGATTTTCATCTGAAAATAAATGAAAAGACAAACGGTAGGATTGAATGTCCTCTTTGCCTTTGCTGATGTTAGACTGGGAGAGAAGGAAAGTATCTGGATTTTCTCTAGGCTAGGAAGTAGAAGGGAGCTCTTGTCACACCCTGGAGGCAGGATCCATCTTCCAGATCGCTGTTTGGATAACTTCACTGTTGCCAGCTAGGAAGTAAGTGCAAGAGGACTTCTGAAAATCTCTCTGGATTCATAACTTTCCCCCTGGAATTCTCCTGTGGCACTTCAGGTCTGTGGGGATGCATTTGGGGTGGTAAGACAGGAAACAGGTGTGGGATGGTATCTTGCTCCTCAGAGGGCCAGCCATAGGGGGCATCAGAAAAAGTCGCTGTGCCAGCTTGTGCATCCAGAAACATTCTCTGGTCATAGCAAGAGAGCCTGGCCTTCCCCAGCTTCAGCCTTCCGACTGTTCCCCCTGTTGAATTTTTGGTGAGGAAGCCGGTTAAGGCAGTTCTGGAGCGCCATATTGCGTAGCGATCCATTTTCGCCAGTAATTAATATTATTTAGATGTTGCTATATTTGAATTCTATCTGTAAAAATTGTTTTTAGATAACTTCCTGAATTGTTTGTTTCTATTAGAACATCGTACATGATTTTAAGTATTGCAGACTTGTGTAATAGGCCTTTAATTTCTTCAAATATTTTTTTAAACCTTTATGATGGGAGTTTTTAGTATATCCCAAACAGGAAATCATTATTTTAAAAAATTGATGGGCTTTAAAATACTGAATTTTATTTTATTTTAGTTTTTTAAAGATTTTATTTATTTGAGAGAGAGAGAGAATACGAGGGTGGGAGGAGGGGCAGAGGGAGAGGGAGAAACAGGCTCCCTGCTGAGCAGAGAGCCCAATGCAGGGCTCGATCCCAGGACCCCGGGATCATGACCTGAGCTGAAGGCAGACTCTTAACCGACTGAGCCACCAAGGCGCCCCTAAAATACTGAATTTCAGATAACAAAGAGGTGAAATGCCAAGGAAGCAGAAGAAGAGTTTAATTAAACACCTAATCACAGTAAAAATATTCCACAGGATTAGTGGTTATACAGGAAGACTTCTTTGGAGAGCCCTGACCCTTCCCAGGCAGTTTCCTGTATGCCCTTCTCCATGTACAAGGCCTCCCTTTCAAGAGATTGCTTATACTTTCTTAGCTCTTCCTTCCAGTCCTGAAGTTGGGTTGTTTTATAGTTTGTAATTAGCTCTGGATAGTTGTCATTTTTTAATGCTTCTAGTACTTGTAGATTTGGAAACTGGCCATGACCTTCACCACTGGTTTTATTCATTCGATGAATGTTCTTATTTTAAAAATTATTTTGTGTTTTCAGAGGATCATTCAGCTCAGAGCTACTTTTGATAAATCTTCCTAGAAATATTTTCTATTGACTTTCAGATTTTTAAAAATTTTATTTGTTTAGGAAGGGGAACCTTCTGGAAAGAGAAAAGCAGAAGATGATGACAAAGCAAGTAAAAAGCATAAGAAGTATGTGATCAGTGATGAAGAGGAAGAAGATGATGATTGAAGCACAATGTGAAAACATTTTATGTATTTTTTGTACAGTTTATTAAATATGATGTAAACATGAGTTATTTTGATTGAAATGAATTGATTTGCTTTTGTGTAATTTTAATTGTAATAAAAAAAATTTTTAAAGCAAGTCTCTGTTCAGGAAGTCTATTTTACCTAAAGCAAATTGATTCTGTATAAGCCAGTGAATTCCTCCCGCTCTGCCCCTCCCCTGCCGCACAAAGAAGCTTCCCAGTCAGGGCCAGGTGAGGCAAGTGCGGCATTCCTCTGGGGTGCAGAGTTCAAAGGGGCCCGAAAAGAGCTTCTGTAATTGTTGTTTGCTAGGGCTGCCGTCACATAGTACCACAAACTGGGTAGCTTAAAACCACAGCAATGTGTCCTCTTACAGTTCTGGAGCCTAGAAATACTAAATCAAAGTATTGGCAGGGCCAGGCTCCCTCTGAAAGCTCTAGGAAGAATCCTGCCTTGCCTTGTCCTAGCTTCTGGGGGCTCCTGGCAGTCCTTGGCTTTTGGCAGCTGAACTCCAGTCTTTCCTTGGTCTTCACATGGCTCATTTCCTTTGTTAGCTCTGTGTCTCTGTGTGTCTCCATTTCTTCCTCTCCTTATAAGGACACCAGTCAGTGGGTTTAGGACCAACCCTAATTCAGTGGACTTTATCTTAACTAATTGTATCTGCAGAGACCCTACTGCCAAATAAAGTCACATTCTGAAGTTCTGGGTAGATAGGAACCTGGGGGGGGGTGGTATCCCTATTCAGCCCATTACAGTAATCAAGATAAATACTATTGTGATATGACGTTAAAAAAAATTGGGACTAATGCAAAAATCCATGATGAACAGAATGTCAGCATTTTATATAAACAGGATCTGATGGCTGGAATTAGGGTAAGGCAGGTGAGGAGAGTAGCAGAAGTACACAGAGCTGGATGGATCTTTGCTTTACTTAAAATTTTGATATTTTGTTCATGGGGTTTTTCACATGGAGTTTTAAAAAACATTGTATTGCAGTGTCATTTATCTCGATCACTGAGATTTTGACATCCCTTGTATTTTTTACCCAAGGTGAATGTCTCACTTTTGCCTCCCAGTCCTGGCCCTGCTTTCTCATAGCATGCTGGCTGGGGTCCCAATGAACATCCGAAGAGAGGGAGCCAGGTAAAAGCTGTATTACCTCTTTGAGGTTTTATGGCTAGCATGGAAAGTCACATCCAAATCCAGTGCCTTCTGTTCATTAAAAGTGAGTCACTAATGTGTACCTGTATTCTGAGGGAGGGATTTGACTCCTATTGATGGCTGGAGTGGCAAAGAATTTGCAGGTATGTTTAATTTTTTTAAAGGATTTCTTTATTAGAGATGGATTGTGCTCTCACAAGTGGGGGTGGGAGGTGGAGAGGCAGTGGGAGAGGGGAAGAGAATCTCAAGCAGACTCCCCCCCCCACCGCCCCCGAGTGTGGAGCCCGACTTGGGCTCGACTCAGGGCTTGATCTCATGACCCTGAGATCATGACCTGAGCTGAAATGAAGAGTTCAACACTTAACTGACCGAGCCAACCAGGCGTCCCTGCCTGTATGTTTTAAATGTACCACACACGTATTTGTCTTTTCTGTGGTCTCCTATGTAGACTAATCTTGCCCTTATGAATGGATTCTGTCTACTTCCTTTCTAGTGCTGTTGGTACAGTCTGGGAGTGGTGGCTGTGGGAGGCTTACCTGAAACCTAACGACAGAGAAAGAAAAGTGACATGGAAAAAGAAGGAGGTCTTAGATCCCCAATGTGCCACTTTTCTTTTTCTTTTTTTTTCTTTTTTTCTTTTTTATGTGCCACTTAGCACCAAAACCTTCAGTCTCTTGCTGTGTCTTTGCTTATCAAGTTGAAACTCCTATGCCTGGCTTTTAAGAGCCTTCATCCTGGCTGTCCTTTTTAAGGCAGTATATTTTCTGTTTTGTTTTTTTAACTAGTAGTCATGTGTATCCGTTATTAAGCTCTTTTCGTCTCTAAACCCACCGTTTTATACCAAGCTTTGTGATGCTGAAGCCGAGATTCTGCAAGCATGTTTCATCTTTGCCAGCTGCCCCCTGTTAGGGGGCGCTGGAGGAAGACCGGAAGACTGAATAACAAAGAAGAGATTGCTCCTTCCTGTTTGTTTATGGAACTTTCTGGAAGCTTCCTGTCAACTTGCAGTTTTTCTAAGGGGGCCCACAAACACTTCTTCACCTCAGCAGAGGCAGTTCCTTTCCGCAGCAGCTCATTCATTTTGCAGCTTTACCAGAACTTGGAGAGCCAGCTTCATTGTATCCCCTCTCCGCCCCCCTCCCTGAGGCATCAGTGCCAGCTGGACACTTCTTTTCCTCAGGTATGAGTTTCAGCTCCATACTATAAGTTTTTAAGTTTAATAATTCCACCTCTTCCCTTTGTTCCCTCATTTCTAGGAGTGGAAACCTAAGTAAAAAAATATTTTTAATTAAATTCTGTGTAGACAGCTGGTGTGTTTTCTGTTCCCCAACTTGAACCTGACTGGGTAGTCCAGGAGACAAATCCTTAAAGATGTGATTTGTAGATTAGTTTGGGTTTGAATGCAGATCTGAGCTCCACACCAAAGAAACGGGATGCCGGCGATGCCCAGAGTGGTGGCATGGCGAATCAGATTATCCCCTCCAGCTGAGGACTCAAGTGGCTGCTACACTGGTTAGGCAGTAGCGACGATTATGCGGACTACAGTGGGGTGGGTACTTCCAGGTGCCTGGGAGCACTTACAGAAGAAAATTACAAACTTAGGTCTTTGAACATTCAGCTCAGGTGGTGGTCAGAGAACAGTGAGCTTTCCTAACAGCCCTAACGAATCTTCCGTCTCGTAGTCAGAGGGCTGAGGTAGCTGAATATTAAACATTCAATTGTGCGGTTGCAGAATTGCAACATTAGTTGAAGTCACAGCCTCTTGAAGGCTTACGTGAAAGGATATTGATAGAGAAAGAAGCTAGGAGTGGGATGTCTGTTCGGACTCAGAAGAAACAGAAAAACTCAATTTCCTAGTCACTCTGAGCCTCCCTTGCCTGGGAGAAGCAGTTTGCTTCCCTGCGTCTGAGGAAACTGGTCTTTCCTTGCTTGAAAACACTGTAACAACGTCACCTGGAGCAGGTTCCGTTCTCCTCAAGACTCAGCCAACTGCATGCTCTCTGACCCACTTGGTACCAGCCACCCCACCGCTAGGATCTCCTACTCTGCCGGAGAAAGCACAAACTCCCCACAGAAGAAGAAGTAGCTTGTAGAGCAAAGGAGATGCAAGGTTTTGCTCATACAGGGGGAAGCCTAGGGAATATGTGTGGAAATACTTGCTAAGAATGTGAGCTGAAGGACGGACTGTAACAGCAGCTTGGGCCAGATCGACTGGCTTGCGTGCATTTACGTGTTCAGGGTCCGCTGTGTTAGCACGTACGGCGGGACATGGCTCCGGAGTCGCTGAGCTACAGCAAACTCACTGCTGGCCTCCTTGGAACGAAGCTTCCCTGGCATTATGTGGAGGGAATCCAAAGGCTTAGGGAGATAAGAGTGTTGGATTAAACATATCTTGTGTTACCTGCATACCGCCCCTCACCTTCTCCAGCTACTCCGCTTCTCCCCTGAGAAGCCCGGATGAAAACAACTAACATTTAATATTCCACAATTTCTGAGGGTCATGATTGGCTTAGCAGGGTAGTTGTGGCTCAGGGTCTTTGATGAGGCCGCACTCAAGGTGTTGGCTGAGAATGCATTCTCTACAGGCTTGCCTGGGACGGAAGGATCTGTTTCCAAGATGGCTCACTCACGTGCTCTTGGCAGGAGGCCTCAGTTAGTTGCCACATGAGCCTCTCCATAGCAGTTTGCGTGTCTTTGTGTTATGGCAGCTGGCTTCTCCAGAGCAGATGGCCTAAGGAGAGAAAGAACAAGGCAGAAAAGCGACACTGTTGTGGCCTAGCCTTGGAAGTGAGGTTTTATTCTATTGATCCCATAGGCCAACCATGACACATGTTGGAGGAGCCCACAAGGGCAGGAGTATCAGAGGCAGGACCCACCAGAACTATGTTGAAAGCTGGCTATCACAGCAGCTTTGCTTTCTACCAACCAACTTAGCCACCTTCCTGCTCCACAGATACTTGTCAGGCTTCTGGGGGCTGGGCTCAGGGAGCCGGTTCCAGGTTGGCTTAGGGGAGATTTGGTTTCTGAATCTTGGGAAAATGTTGAAGAGATGGGCTAAGAACTGTGTGAAGAACCTCAATGAGAGAAATTAATACTGTCATTTTCTCCCAGCATTGAGGGTCACAGTGGGACCATGGATCTGTTTGGAGACATAGATGACATCTCTTCAGAGAGCGATGGAGACAGCGAACAAACTATCCCAGGGCAGCCTGCTGTAAGTACAATCACCTCAACAGGTCCTATTGGTCAAAGAAAGTTTCAAAGGCTGAAGGGTCTGACTCCTGTGGAGAGAGGACATCGACAATTGAGCAGCGGTCTGAAACATCTGAGGAATGGGTGACTTTCTCAGCTATGTTGGGAATTGCGGATATTTGAGGGCACAGACGGAACTGCTCAGAATGAGGTCAGTGCCATACTTTAGGGGCTAAACTGTGAGAACTCATAATTTGAAAACCTGTAAGTTTTTCTTTCTTTTTTTTTTTAAGATTTTATTTATTTGAGAGAGAGAGACACAGAGATAGAGCATCAACAGGGAGGAGAGGGAGAAGCAGACTCCCCACTGAGCAGGGAGCCCGATGCGGGCTCAATCCCAGGACCCTGGGGTCATGACCTGAGCCAAAGGCAGGCGCTTAACCGACTGAGCCACCCAGATGCCCATTGATTTAAACCAGATGCCCATTGATTTCAGTTTTTTTTTCCTTTTTTTTTTTTTTAAGATTTTATTTATTTATTTGTCAAAGACAGAGAGAGAGAGAACACGAGCAGGGGGAGGGGCAGGCAGCGGGAGAAGCAAGCTCCCCACTGAGCAAGGAGCCAGATGCGGGACTGGGTCACGACCTGAGCTGAAGGCAGGAGCTTAGCTGACTGACTGACCTAGCCACCCAGGCATCCCTGATTGAAGTTTTCCTTAACGCAAACCTGTGCCAGAAAGCATGTGCTGTTCGACTTTCTTCTCTGATTTTAAGTTACTTAGTACTGAGGGGTTGCACATTTTCACAGTTCTGTCATTTAAAAATGTCTTATGAAACCAGATATGTTGACAGAATAGATATTTTTTCTGGTAATGCAGGCCAACAGATCTTGTTTCCCATAGTGGTATTTTTGGGGGAGAGGATGAAATTTTAGGGAGAGGGCTGGAGGGGTTGCTGACTGTTTTGTTCCTAAAGTGGTGTGTGAATTTATTTTCAGTCACACCTGAATCTCCTAGTACTCTAGAAGGGCTAGAGCATTTTTCATTTCACTTCGAACTCTCACATCCTGACTCCTCTCTTAGGATGAACTTGGAGTGCCTCAGGACCACCAGGAGGAAGAGCCGATTTCTGAAACCAGAATGGAAGTAGAAATCCCCAGTATCAACTCCGATTTAGGAAATGAATTGTACTTTGTTAAACTACCTAAATTTCTCAGCATAGAACCCAAGTAAGAGGACTGATTAAAGTTTTTTTTTTTCAAGATATTAAACTAAAATACGTGGAATGTAAATGTTTTTTTCTTATGAGTTGGAGATTCCTCATATACCTCTGGAAAAGTAAATTTAGGATGTGCTGTGGTAAAAACTGATGGGTTACTGTGAGAATTTTATTTGTAAAGATTTTATTTTAAGATTTTGTTTATTTGTCAGAGAGAGAGCACAAGCAGCGGGAACAGCAGACAGAGGGAGCTGCAGGCAGAGCAGGGAGCCTGATGCAGGACTCGATCCCAGAACCCTGAGCCCAAGGCAGACGTTTACCCGACTGAGCCACCCAGGCGTCCCTAAAGATTTTATGTATTTATTAGAGAGAGAGAGAGAGTAAACGAGAGGGGGAGGGTCACAGGGAGAAGCAGACTCCCTGCTGAGTGGGGAGCCTGGGGCGAGGCTCAATCCTGGGACTCTGGGATCAGCACCTGAGCCGAAGGCAGATGCTTAACGAACTCACTCAGCCACCCAGGCGTCCCTTGTGTGAGAATTTTAATGTGAATGATTTTTCTAGCATTTTGGCTCTTATAAATAAACAGACATGATAGCTGATAAGGTGGTTTTCACTAGCGTAAAGCTGAAAAATCAGAAGATGAGATTGAGAAAGTTTACTAGAGAAATCATAAATGTTCAGTGCAAAAGCCACTATGACTGGAAAAGACAGTGATTTGGGACAACAAAATAGTATTGATGGGTATTTTTCATAAAAGTTCATGAGTATAGTTCTTGTGTAATTGAACAGGATACTTTTCTTTAAAAAGTAGAAAGATAGACCATTCTTATTTATATTTTAGAAGACACATTTCTTCAAACAAGACTTTGAATTATTAGCCACACTTGGATTTTATTTCAAATAATGTTTTAAAATCAAATTTCAAGAAAGTACACCAATTTGCATACATTCTTGAAATTTTACACGAAGTCATTTGTCTACTGTGACTTTTAACATGGTGTATGTTTTAAAGATGACTATTTTATAAGCATTAATATTCATTACTAAATATGGCTAATATGAGATCAAAAAACGATTTTTAGACCTTTCGATCCTCAATATTATGAAGATGAATTTGAAGGTGAGAAAGTGCTTGACGAAGAAGATAGAACCAGGTTAAGATTAAAGGTACCATTCTATACTTGATTCCTTTTTCTTTTTCTTTTGAAATTTTTCGTTAAGTGAAACAGGTAATGATTTGAGACTTGAGATTATGAAATGATCATTTATGTTTAGTCTTCAGTCAATAAACAACTTTAGAACGAGGACTGAAATGTCTTTTCAGAATATTTTTAGGGGAGAAGTTATATACTCTTTTTTTAATCCCTGTAATCGTCACTTTTCTAACCTTTTTCTCGAAGTTGTAATGGTTCAGTGGAAGTAACGATACAGATTCTTGAAAATTGTTAGCTACTTCCTCGAGGATAAATGTAGTTAGGTGTGTGGAGCTGCCTCTGCTTAGATCCCGGCAACCACCCACGGCGGAAACCTCTCAGGCTCTTCATGGAGCTCAGACTCTGCACAAAGAGAGGCCTGGTCTTCAGGCGGCTCCTCTCAGGAAGGCCTGGGACGGCAGGACACCGGTGCTCTCGCAGGGCTGCTGTCTTCTTGCTGGGGGTCGTGGACGAGCTGCTGCCGGGGGGCAGAGCCGATTTTTATGCTACCTTTGTGATTTGGAGTTCCCTATGACATGGGTAGGACACATTTGAACTAAAAAACAGGGCAAAGTGGAAGTCTCCGGTTTTAATTTGTTGTTCATGTCTTCATCGTGTACTCTTTTATATTTTTAATTTAATGCCCAGAGCTTCCCTTACTAGGCCAGGCTTACTAGTCCCTCCGTCATTGGGTTCGTAGCCCTTCAGGTGGACTTGCTGCCAGCAGAGGTCTCCATTTTAACTGCCTACCCCATGTGGACCCAAAGCGTCATCCTCTCTTCTTTGGAGCTCCGTGTGTGTGTGTGTGTGTGTGTGTGTGTGTGTGTGTGTGTGTGGTAATACCTCCATCCTGCATCGTACGTAGCTTCTGCTTCCACTGCTATGAACTAGAGCTTAGGAAAGATTTAAACAAAATGGTCAGTTTAACCAGCCTCTGTAGGTATTTGTAGCGGGAGGGTTTCCACGTCTCCTGATGGGCTAGTTCTTTTGGGAGCTTCCTTTATCACTACATATGAATTCTTGGCACGGGTTATAAGTCACTGGAGGAAAAAAGCACATGCAGTTTAGTTACATTGGTTTTCTAATGCCTTTGTGTTTTGAACCAGGTAGAAAATACGATAAGATGGAGGAAACGCCGGGACGAGGAAGGAAATGAAGTTAAGGAAAGCAATGCTCGGGTGGTCAAGTGGTCTGACGGGAGGTGAGCCCGTAATGTCCAGAGGGCGCTGGAACACCCAGAGGGATGCGGGAGGAACGGAGTTCTCTGTGCAGGACCTTACTTTGGGGCCATCTTTCATCTTTCATTTGGGGCTCTTTGTTAACTTGAGAATTAACAAAATCTAGGCCTCTGGGAGGACGCTTGAGAAGTGGGCCCAGGATGTGATCAGATTCACGGTAGCTGCCTTCTCGGGGGGAAAGCCTAATGCTTAGCTCACACACATGAGGCACTAATGGGCAGTAGAAATCGGTATGCTGGAAAAACATGTTTCTGTCTTATTAATGAAGGGGTCGAGACTGGGAAAATGACAAAACAATTATATTCGTAGTTAAAGGAAGAATGAATTTTACCACCTTTTGCTTTAAAAGGGAATATGTTATTTATAGCGCCTCTGAGTTTCTCATGAATGGAGTACGTGGTTCCTCAGCATTTAAGTAAAATCAGGGGAGAACGGGAACTGTAGGATTTGTTCGGTGTCCACCGCAGTACTGAATGGTTTCTCGTTACAGCCTTTCCCTGCATCTAGGCAGTGAAGTGTTTGATGTCTACAAAGCCCCGATGCAGGGCAGTCACAGCCACCTGTTCGTCCGAGAAGACACTGGTCTACAGGGACAGGCCGTCTTTAAATCCAGACTCACCTTTAGGTAACTGTTCACGCCGGCATGTTGCTACTGGTAGTGAAAGAGCGGCAGGGCGGAGTTGGCAGAAAGCCTGACTCAGCCCCGATTGACGTGATTTCAAGGTGCAGCTCGCCAGGGACATGGTCTGGTTCCCAAGCTCGTTTTCCACTTTTACTACAAATCGCTGTTTCTCAGGGAGCCAGTACTTGCTGTCAAAACCAACAGGAGACCACTGTGTAAACCAGACGACCAGCGAGTGAATTCACATTGGTCAGTGCACCTGGTAGGCCTAGAAGATGGGTCTTTGCCACTCAGTTGGCCCGTGTCCTTTCCCTTCAGTGGCATTTAGCTGGGAGGCTGGCCGATCACGAGCGCGTTGTTGGCGTGTGCAGAGGAGGAAAGGGCTGGATGATGAGAGGGGCTGCGGCCTGACCACACGCGGGCGGTGTTCCATATCCAGGCTGCACCCTCTTCTCTGGACGCTACTCACTCCCTCCTCCACACACCTGCCCGCTGAGGACACAGTGCTTCTGTCCTTCATGCGGCTCTCCTCGAAGTGGGGCCCTTAACAGACTAACTGTGTGCACAAGCTTTCTTTTTGAGGTCATGGAAATGTTCTAAAATCAGAGTGTAGGGGCACCTGGGTGGCTCAATTTATAAAGATTACAGAATCCTTATAAATAAATAAATGAATAAATGAATAAATAAATAAATTCAGGTTGTAATAATGGTCACACAACTTTATAATTTTTTTTTAAAGATTTATTTATTTGAGAGAGAGAAAGAGCATGAGCAGAGGGAGAGGGAGAAGCAGACACCCCGCTGAGCAGGGAGCCCGATGTGGGGCTCGATCCCAGGACCCTGAGATCATGACCATAGCTGAAGGCAGACACTTAACTGAATGAGCCACCCAGGCACCCAACAACTTTATAATTTAAAAAAATTGTTTAGTTGTATATTAAAATGAGTGAATTTTATAGTATGTAAATTACCCTTTAATCTGTTACCCCTTTCTAAGGCTAGACGGCTTTGAGGTGGTGTCTCACTTCTGTGTAAGCTTGAAGAAGATTCTCAATCTCACTAACTTTTATTTTTTATTTATTTTTTTAGAGAGAGAGTGTGACTTGGGGGGAGGTGCAGAGGGAGAGGGAGAGAGAATCTTTTTTTTTTTTTTAAAGATTTTATTTATTTATTTGACAGACAGCCAGCGAGAGAGGGAACACAAGCAGGGGGAGTGGGAGAGGAAGAAGCAGGCTCATAGCGGAGGAGCCTGATGTGGGACTCGATCCCATAACGCCGGGATCACGCCCTGAGCCGAAGGCAGACGCTCAACCGCTCTGCCACCCAGGCGCCCCGGGAGAGAGAGAATCTTAAGCAGGCCCCACACTCAGAACAGAGCTCAACACAGGGTTCGATCTCATAACCCTGAGATCATGACGTGAGCTGAAATCCAAGAGTCGGACGCTTAACTGACTGAGCCACCCAGGCGCCCCTCACTCTCACTAATATTTTAGTTTCCTTATCTATAAAGTAGAGATTATATCTACTTCACAGGACATCAGTTAAGTCAAATAACACATAAGACGTCACGCAAGGCAGAGACCTGGCATAATAAATGTTGCTCAAATCCAGCCTCTTACTGAGCTCCTTCGAATGGTGTCGCAAGAGACGAACGATTCTACAGCGTGCTTTTTCCCCTTGTGCTCCGTGTTCCACACGCCTTACGTCCCATCTCTCTCCAGCCTCAGGGACTCTCCCTTTCTTCTTTCCCAAGCACTAAAAACCTGTCTCCCTCTCGTCAGGGCTGTACTAGTTTCTGCGCCAGGGACTCCTAGTCCAGCTGCTACTGTCCTGCGCTGTCCTGAGGCCTCCTTGCTTTGACCTTCCTTCTAATCGTATTCAGATGGAGGGACGCCTCTCTAGTTCTCGAATCGAATTTTGACTTTTGGCCTCTGCACCACCCTCGTGGAACTGAGATTTCATACCCTTCTTTTCTCTCTGATTGTCATGGGGGGGGGGGTTTGGAAAAGCCCTTGACCTTGCTGCCTGCTCTCCTCCTTCTTCCACTTGCCCTTCCCCCCATCAGCTTTCCCTGGAGAAGGGACGGACGGAGGGAGGAGAGAATGAGGACGCCTCAGAGCGCCAGGACCCGCGGCCCGGCCTCCCTCATCTGCCGAAGGGGAAGTGGTCACTGTCCACACCTGTCTGTGCCCTTGTATAATCGCCTCTCAGTGTTCTTGTCTGTCCCCAGCAGACCTCACTCGACAGACTGTGCCACACACAGAAAGATGACCCTGCCACTGGATAAGAGATGCGCAAAGACCCAGAGGATTAGGATCTTACCAATGGCCGGTCGTGATCCTGAATGCCAGCGCACGGAAATGATGAAGGTATGTTGGCTAAGCTTTATCCTGGCATTTTGGGGGCATTAAGAGCTGTACTTCCCAGAATACTACTTCACAATTTTGTATTGCCACAACCATCTTATTTCTTGTCGTTATCAGGGAGCCAGCTTACACCCGAGCCTGTGGTGAACCGTAGTAATGTCAGTGGCTCCTGGTGCGATACAGCAAACCACACACTCACGTGCTCTCTCTTCAGTTTATGAGACTTCAGGGGAAATCTGATAATTTAGAAAATGTAACCTTCGACAGAGATCATAAAACTTTGTTAGCCGGATAGGAAATGCTAGAAGGTCAAAAAGACATTCCCGACTCAGTCGACATGAGCTCTGCCTCGTGAACACCAGTGTGTGGATTGCCAGGCGGAGGAAGGGTGTGAATGGTCTGCTTTGGGGCTCAGGGAGCCTCCCCTACCAGCGCCACCTCCTCTGTCATCAGGGCCATGGGGAAGCTCTCTGGGGTGAGGGGCCCAGACAGGACTCTCTGGGCCCCGTCGTAGTTTGGTGGAGCCCGAGCAAGCCGGGTGTCTGTCTCAGGGCTTAGCAGAGACAGCCTCCCTCACGTGTCCACTGGGCCTGGCCGAGGTGCCCTCAGGCTGGCTGCTGCTGTCTGGGCTCTGAGTGGCTGGCAGCACGGGGCACGCTGTGGCTCCCAAGGCCACGTGTGAGCCAGTTCTGATCGGGCCGTCAGTGCGAGGGAGCCTTCTGCCTCTTCACCCCGTGTTGCCTTCACACCTTCGAACGAAACTACACAAGGTGACCGCTGTGTGTGGTGACAGGTATGGAAGGGAGAGAGCTGTTCTCTGAAGACAAGAAATTGTCTTCAAGACACTTCAAGTGGTTTAAGTGGATACAAAGATAGTTCATTTTTTCAGTAAAAAAGTTGATTTGCTTCTTTACAGAAAGAAGAACGTTTGAGGGCTTCTAGTCATGAGACAATCCATCTGTGGGAGAAGCAGAACCAGCAGGGGCTGAGTGTCCCCTACCAGGAACCCAACAGTGTCCATGAGGAGGAGGAGGGCGCCGAAGCCATTAAAAGCCATTACCAAGGAGAGTTCCAAGGTGAGCTGGGCAGGCTGATGGGCTTTTACTCCCTTGTCCTGCTGTGATTTACTTAGGACAATAGTACAAAGGCCTTTTATTTTTACTATTTTTGTTAGGGGCATTTTCCCCACAGAAAAGCTTAGCTGGGAAAATAAGGTACCCTCAAAATCAAATCAATTAAATAATGTATGTCCTTATGGGGGAAAATGTGTAATGAGCAGCTTGCCTCTTGTGTAATTGACCCAGTATTTAAACTTTGTAGTTTTTAATGTGTGCATAAAACTCTTGGGTGTTTAAAAGTGATGACTTCCTCAGAACAAAACCTCCCAAACTGAAGTCATTTCAGCAGGTCTGAAAGTTATACATACCTTCTCATCAAAACTTTAAAAATGTTGGGGCGCCTGGGCGGCTCAGTTAAGCGTCTGCCTTCGGCTCAGGTCATGATCTCAGGGTCCTGGGATCGAGTCCCACGTCGGGCTCTCTGCTCAGCAGGGAGTCTACTTCTCCCTCTCCTCCTCCCTCTCAAATAAATTTAAAAAAATCATTTAAAAAAATGTTGGCTCTTCAAGAAAAAATGTACAGTGGGAAGCAACAACATTCAGGAGAAAAACTCGGGAACAAACAGGTCTTCATCTTTGAGGGTCAGTCCCATGTCTGAAGTTCCTTTGCTTTCAGAGGAACGAGCCAGAATCTATCCTTCAGACAGCGATGAAGGATCAGAAGAAGAAAAGGCTTAAAGATTACTGAGACCAAGGAAGCCGACCAGTGCTGAGGTAGAACCACGTTTGTCCTGAACCCAGGAGTCCTCTCCTGGAATGAAGAGTGGCTCCCAGCCCAGGAGCACACACCGGTGTCTGTGGGCCTCACTGAAAGTCAGTGAGGTCAACGCAGTGACAGGACGAGGAGCGGCCGGAGGAGGGTCTGACCCCTGTGCTCAGGCGGGTGTTGGAAGGCTGCTCGGAGGAGACCTCTCACTGGGTGTGGAAGACAGTGTTAGCTTGCAGGACACACGGGCCTGGTGGGCGTCCTAGGGGGATGGAAGGGCCTGTGAGAAAACGTGCCGGGCTCTGAGGCACCACCATGCTCGACAGTAATTCAGTGTGGTAGAGCAAGGGGGGTGCCGTGGTCCTCGTGGTCAACAGGCGTCTTTATTGTTTGGGTGTAATAGTAATTGAGGGTTATTCCATGTTCACATTATTAAAATACTTTCCCTTTAATTATTTTCTTTTCTACTTATGATGTCCTAAGTGCAAATAAATTTTAAGTCTTAAAATACACAGGGAATCACTATATTATTGCCCACACACCATTTACTTGATTCACTGTTTTCTGAATGTTTAACATGCTTTACTCTGGGTTTGGAGTCACAAATCGGAGTAAACGTCACAGTAACAGAAATGTTAAGCATGTCAGTTAAGCACTAGTCACCTAAGGGAGGCATTCATTTTTCATATAAAAATATATATTTAAAACTTCAGGGGCGCCTGGGTGGCTCAGCTGGTTGAACATCTGACTCTTGATTTCAGCTCAGTTCGTCATCTCAGGGTTGTGAGACTGAACCCTGAGTCGGGCTTCACACTCAGTGTGGAGTCTGCTTAAGATTCTCTCTCCCGCTCCCTCTGCCCCTCCCCACTGCTTGCTTGCTCTCTTTCTTTCTAAAATAAATAAAATAAAATATTTATTTATGTTAAGGATTTTTTTTTATTAGAGCAAGAGAGAGAACAGCAGGGGGTGGGTAGAGGGAGAGGGAGAAGCAGGGTCCCCGCTGAGCAGGGAGCCTGATGGGGGACTCGATCCCAGGACCCTGAGATCATGACCTGAGCCGAAGGCAGACGCTTCACCAACTCAGCCACCCAGGTGCCCTAAATAAAATCTTTAAAAAAAATAAAACTTTACAAGTATACTGAGAAAGTACATAAAATGCAAGAAGTCTTTTTTAAAAACCCACAGATTTTAAAATACTGAATTTTAGATAGAAAAAGTGAAATAATGAAGCAGGGGAAGTCATATGATTGGAATGTCAGTATAGAGGGAGGAGGAAGTGTCCCTCCTGCGCTGACCGCTGCCCAGGGGAAGCCCAGGTTTGTGGGGCCTGAGCAGCTAGAGACAGTGTCTGTGGACATGGGTTGCTGCGGGGGGGTGGCCTTTTTTTTTTTTTTTTTAAGATTTTATTTATTTATTCAACAGAGAGAGAGACAGCCAGCGAGAGAGGGAACACAAGCAGGGGGAGTGGGAGAGGAAGAAGCAGGCTCATAGCAGAGGAGCCTGATGTGGGGCTCGATCCCATAACGCCTGGATCACGCCCTGAGCCGAAGGCAGACGCTTAACCGCTGTGCCACCCAGGCGCCCCGGGGGGGGGGGTGACCTTCTAATGTGAAGGGCTGGCTCCCCCATCAGCTCAGAACTTTATTTTTTTAAAGGTTTTAATTCCAGTTAGTTAACACCCAGTGTTGTATTAGTTTCAGGTGTACAATATAGTGATTCAAACTTCCATGCAGCACTCGGTGCCCATCACAGCAAGTGCCCTCCTTCATCCCCATCACCTGTCACCCGTACCCCCAGCCCCTCTCCCCTCTGGTAACCATCGCTTGTTCTCTATAGTTAAGAGTCTGTTCCTTGGTTTGTCTATTTTTCTCCCTTTGTTCATTTTTTGTTTCTGACATTTTACATGAATGAAATCATAAGGTACTTGTCTTACTCTGAGTTATTTCACTTAGCATTTTATTCTCCAGCTCCATCCACGTCAGTACAAATGGCAGGATTTCATTCATTTTTACAGCTGAGTAATATTCCATTATATATACACACCACATCTTTTTTTTTTTTTAAGATTTTATTTATTTATTTGACAGACAGCCAGTGAGAGAGGGAACACAAGCAGGGGGAGTGGGAGAGGAAGAAGCAGGCTCCCAGCGGAGGAGCCTGATGTGGGGCTCGATCCCAGAACGCCGGGATCACGCCCTGAGCTGAAGGCAGACGCTTAACGACTGAGCCACCTAGGCGCCCCACACCACATCTTCTTTATCCATTCATCTAGCGATGGACACTTGGGCTATTTCCATAATTTGGCTCTTGATAATGCTGCTATTAACATCAGGATGCATGTGTCCCTTTGAATTAGTGTTTTTGTATTCTTCAGGTAAATACCCACTAGGGCGATTGCTGGATCATAGGGTAGTTCTATTTTTAACTTTTTGGGAACCTCCATCGTGTTTTCTAGTGTGGCTGCACCAGTTTGCATTCTCACCAACAGTGCAAGGGGAGGGCTCCTTTTTCTCCACATCCTCACCAACACTTGTTGTTTCTTGTGTTTTTGATTTTAGCCATTCTGACAGGTATGCGGTGATAGCTCTTTGTAATTTAATTTGCATTTCCCTGGTGACGAGTGCTAATGAGCATGTTTTCATGTGTCTGTTGGCCGCCTGGATGTCTTCTTTGGAGAAGTGCCTGTTCATATCTTCTGCCCATTTTTAAATTGGATTATTTGGTTTTTAGATGCCGAGTTGTATGAGTTCTTTATAGATTTTGGAGACTGACCCTTTATCAGATGTGTCATTTGCAGATATCTTCTCCCATTTACTAGGTTGCCTTTTAGTTTTGTTTTTCCTTTGCTGTGCAGAAGCTTTTTATTTTGATGACGTCCCAATAGTTTATTTTTGCTTTTGTTTCCCTTGCCTCAGGGGACCCAGCTAGGAAAAAAAATTGCTGCCTGTGCTTGCTTCTAGAATTTTTATGGTTTCAGGTCTCATATTTAGGTTTCTCATCCATTTTGAATTGATTTTTGTATATGGTGTAAGGAAGTGGTCCAGTCTGATTCTTCTGCATGTAGCTGTCCAGTTTCCCCAACACCACTTGTTGAAGACACTGTCTTTTTCCCATTGCATATTCTTTCCTGCTTGGTTGAAGGGGACTTGACCATATACTCATGGGTTTATTTCTGGGTTTTCTGTTCTTTTCTGTTGATCTATGTGTCTGATTTTGTGCCAGTAGCCTAATGTTTTGATGACTACAGTTTTGTGATATAACTTGAAGTCCAGAATTGTGATGCCTCCAGCTTTGCTTTTCTTGTTCAGGATTGTTTTGGTTCAGGGTCTTTGGTGGTCCACACAAATTTTAGGTTTATTCTACTTCTGTGAAAAATGCTGTTGGTATTTTGATAAGGATTGCATTAAAGGTGTAAAATGCTTTGAGTATACACATTTTAATAATACTTGTTCTTCCAGTCCATGCACATGGAATGGCTTTCTTTCTTCAATATTTTATCGTTTTCAGAGTTCAGAGTTTTTCACCACTTTGGCTGGGTTTATTCCTAGGTATCTTATTTTGGGTACAATTGTAAATGAGGTTGTTGTCTTAATTTCTCTTTCCGCTGCATCATCGGTGGATCGAAATACAACGGATTTCTGTATATTGGTTTTGGATCCTGTGACTTTACTGAATTTGTGTTATCAGTTCTAGCAGGTTTTTGGTGGAGTCTTGGGCTTTCTATATACAGTGTCACGTTATCTGCAAACAGTGAAAATTAATACTCCGTCCTCACTGATTTGAATGCCTTTTCTCTCTCTTTGTTGTCTGACTGCTGTGGCTAGGACTTCCCCTACTATGTTGAATAAAAGTGGTGAGAGTAGATATCCTTGTCTTATTCCTGACCTTACGGGAAAAGCTCTGAGTTTTTCTGCATGGAGGCTGATGATGTTAGCTGTGAGTTTTTCACAGGCAGCCTTTATTACCTTGAGGTACGTTCCCTCTAAACTTATTGTTGGTTTTTATCATGAATGGATGTTGTACTTTGTCAAATGCTTTTTCTGCGTCTAGTGAAAAAATCATAATTGTTCTTTCTCTTACTGATGTGATCTATCACATTGATTGACTTGCAAAAAAAAATTTTTTTTTTAAATATTTTATTTATGTACCTGACAGCCAGCTAGCAAGAGAGGGAACGCAAGCAGGGGGAGTGGGAGAGGAAGAAGCAGGCTCCCAGCAGAGCAGGGAGCCTGATGCGGGGCTCGATCCCAGGACCGTGGGATCACGCCCTGGGCTGAAGGCGGACGCTTAATGACTGAGCCACTCAGGCGCCCCGTGACTTGCAAATACTGAACCACCCTCACAACCCAGGAATAAATTCCACTTGATCAGTTGGTGAATGATTTTTTTAAAAAAATACATTGTTGGATTAGGTTTGCTAGTGTTTGTTGAGGACAGCTCAGAACAATTGTAGACAAAATTTCTTGAAAATGTTTGATATTGAATTTTACATCTTATCTCTTGTATCTGTTCAGGAGGTGAGGCCTCCGGAAAGAGGAAAGCAGTGGGTGAAGAGGAAGAAAATGACTGAAGTATGAAATGTGCCCTCACTGTATGCATTGTACGGACCCTTGAGGAACACAGGTTTGAACTGCATGGGTCCACTTACAGCTTTTTTTTTTTTTTTTTTTTTGATAAATATGGTACAGGGCTGTAAATGTATTTTCTCCTCCTTATGGTTTTCTTAATAAATTTTCTCTAGCTTACTTTAAGAATATATAATACATTTAATAAGCAAAATATGTATTAACTGTTATCACTAAGGCTTCTGGTCAGCAGTAAGCTATTAGTAGTTAAGTTTCTGGGGAGGCAACAGTTATACTTGGATTTTCGACTGTGCAGGGAGTTGGCGCTCCTAACCCCGTTATTCAAGAGTCAACTGTATATTGTTTTCAACAGTTTGTTTTAAGGCAATGGTGACATGACTTGTTTTGATTGAAATGGAGTGGCTTTTGCATAATCCTAGTTGTGAATAAAAAATGTTTAGCAGCAAGTCTGCGACTTCAGAAAATCCATTTTTCCCTAACGGGCAGCTTATTTTGGTAACTGTTCTAGGTCTTAGGTTTTTGTGCGTTTTGGCTGCTCTGCCCCACCTCTTGCTCCTGGCTGGGCCAGACGTGGGCTTCGTTCAGGTCAGGTATTGCTTCTTCGGGGATATCCTTCTCTCCTGCCTGGCTGGGTCTGCAGCCCTTCTGCGCTTTGTTATTTATTTCCATGGGCATGGCACTAACTCCCGTTGACCGCATGGCCCTGTGGTCTCGTCAGAGCAGGCACAGCACGGGAAGGCTCCCTGGACACGGGGTGCTCTGCCACGTGCCGTACTGGCCCTACCAATTCTTTTTTTTTTTTTTTTTTAAAGATTTTATTTATTTATGTGACAGAGAGACAGCCAGCGAGAGAGGGAACACAAGTGGGAGAGGAAGAAGCAGGCTCCCAGCGGAGGAGCCTGATGTGAGACTCGATCCCGGAACGCCAGGATCACGCCCTGAGCCGAAGGCAGACTCTTAACCACTGCGCTACCCAGGCGCCCCAAGGCCCTACCAGTTCTAATCCTCAGAACGACTTGAAAGGCAGGTGCTGTTATCCCCATTTTACAGACTTGGAAGCTGAGGTTTAAAGAAGTCTAAGACTATCCAGAGACGCCTGGGTGGCTCAGTTGGTGAAGCCTCTGCCTTTGGCTCAGGTCACGATCTCAGGGTAACGGGGTCGAGTCCAGCACTGGGCTCTGCCCTCAGCACAGAATCTGCTTGTGACTCTCTCTCCCTCTGCCCCTCCCTTCCACTCACGGGCTCTCTATAATAAAATCTTTTAAAAAATATTTTAAAAAAGACTTCTATCCAAAGCTTTTTCCTCCCAAGTAAAAAAAATAAGCATTTAAAAAAAGATTTTATTCATTTATTTGGCAGAGAGGGGCACAAGTAGGGGGAGCAGCAGGCAGAATGCGAGGGAGAAGCAGGCTCCCCACTGAGCAAGGAGCCCAGCATGGGGCTTGATCCCAGGACCCAGGGATCATGACCTGAGCCAAAGGCAGACACTTAACCGAAAGAGCCATCCAGGCGCCCTGGAAAGCTTCACATTTGAAGGATAAAAGATGTTTGGTGATTTTGGACCCACATATGGTCGGCCACCCTCATCATGGTCCCTGAAAGAGCAGGGGCCACTGTGCTGGGCACGAGGACACTGTCTCCCCAGGGCCACTCAGACTCACAGGAGCTGGAGCTGCCTGATAGTCCAAGCGCCGGGGCCTCCTTACTTCCAAAGAGGACGGGCCTCCAGACCTCCTGCAGGAGAAAGTAAGCCCGACAGCCATCCCTGGAAGGCCAGCTAACAGTAAAGATGCAACGGGAAGGTCTTCATTCCCCTACATTTCCGAACTCTGAAATTTTTAAATTATTTGGCGCTTGTCCCTAAAAGATTCCTCAAACCCATTAGAACCCATTTCATGGATTTTCTCTTCTGCTTGGTGGCTTTGGGTGACCGGTAAGAGATGTTTTTGCTTTGCTGTAAAAATTATCTCTAGTTTATTAATTAGTAGGATTGACTCTGTTTCGTCAAATTTGTCAACTCACTTTTATGGCCAGACCAGACCTAGTACCGACGGTATTTCAGCCATATGAAATTACTATTTTTAGGAGTTAAAATGGTTAAGTATTGACAGTTTTATATGGCTGAATGTAATAGACTGGACTGGGATAGAATAACTACCGGAAATAAACTTGTTCCTGAAGGGGTTTGTGAGAAAGTTTAGAACATAAGAACTAAAGGGATATTTCAAAAAGTTCAAGTCTACAGAATATTTGATAAACTTTACTGAAATTATTTCAGTATAATGTGTTAAGTTCTAAAAGCCTATAGTACAATAGTCTTCAAAAGAAACTTCACTATTATGAATCAAGTTTAATAATTTATCAGTATATTTAATATCAGTAATATTTGTCAGACTTATGGAGCTGAATTCTAATGCAGAATAGAAGAATGACCAAATTAAAATGACATAAAAATATAAAAAATCTTTGCTTATAAATATTCTCAATGTAAAAATAGTGAAGCATTTCTTTGATAAGCAAGTCTTGTGAGAATGATCTAGAAACATGAATGCTTAGTGAGAGCTGACAGAGAAGACAGTTCGATAAATGGTTAGATCCAAGAACTCACACCCTTGTCCGAGGGCAACAGGAGTTGTTGTTCTGGTTCATCCATGTGTTTGGTTCTCGTGGGTGCCTTGTGTTCAGTTAATACGGTACAGAAGTGAAGTGGCCGTAGAGGCATTATGCTAAGTGAAGTGAGCCAGAGAAAGACAAATACTGTATGATGTCACTTATATGACTATCTAAATACACTGAACTCAGGAAGAGAATAGTCGGGTGGTTTCCAGAGGCAGGGGTGGGGAGTGGAGGACACGGGCGAAGGTGGTCAAAGCTATCAACTTCCTGTTAGAAGGTGAATAAATCCTGGGGACAGCATGGCGACTATAGTTAATACCGTATTACATATCTGAAAGTTGCTAACAGAGTAGCAAGGAAAAATAACTTTTTTTTAAAAACCATGTGAGGTGATGATGGATGTTAACTGGGGGTAGAAATTTCACGCTATATATATATATATATATACATACATATATATATATGTATATATATATATATATATAATCACATGTTGTCCACCTTTAATACAAAGTTATATGTTAATTATATCAATAATATTAGAAAAGCATTTTTTTACAAGAGTGGAGGGAAGCTGCTGGGGATCCCGGGAGCTCACCATCCTCAAGTCTGCGGGGAGGTGACCGTGCTGCCTGACCCTGTAAGGGCAAGGGACAGGCCCTGTGAGCACAGAACCAGAACCAGCAGATTTTATGAAACCTCGTGAATCTTTCCATCTTAATGACAGCAAGGATTAAATATAATGTATAATAGAACATGACTAACATTTTATCAAAACATTTTTCTTTTATAATTTTTATTATGCCATGGAATCCCCTTTTTAAGTGAAAATACATCAGATACTGTCAAAGGAAAAACAATTTACAAAGTTCTATTTACATGTAACTTTTCCAGAGTGCACCTATTGCACGAAGTGAGTACGTGGGTTACTTCATTCAAATAACAGGAATTTGCAATTTAATGAGTGAGATAATTCTCCTTGAAATCTCTAACAATCTGCTGGTTTTCTTCAACACAAAATGTTTATTTGGTCTTCTAAATGACAGGCACCCTTATGAAATGTATTTCGCCTATACTTAAGACTTCGAGATCTAAGCTACAAGTTTATAGCACCAAAATCCATTTTAATATTGGTATTATTGTTGCTTTTTTCAGTACAATTTCATGTAGACATAGTTGCAAAATCAACTTCAAATATGAATGTAAAATTTTACAAAATGGGAAATGAAAAGATTTTAAAAAACAGCAATTTAAAAATGCAAAGAGTATTCTTTGAGTCGATAACCAGGTAAGCATAAATCGGTTAGCCTACGGAATGTTTTAAGGCCTTGGAAAATCTTTGGTTTAAAAATCAAGGCTATTTCAGAACCCTAACCTAGTACAGCATTTTAAAGCTACATAGAAATACTGTGAGTTACTAAAAGGCTAAGAGGTGCCAGAATTTAAAGATCAAAGTAAACATCAGTTTTCTCCCTTATAATTCTTGATTTTCTGATTCAATTGGGTGAATGGTCTTTAAAGATTTTTATGAAAAAATGTTTTCTTCAATTATATAACGAACTGTTGTAGCTCAGAACCGGAATGGTACAAGCAAAACACATCTTCATACCTCGGTAAGTCACAAATGAGAAAGATATGACCCGTGCGTACGATACGCATACTGGGTAGGGCCCCACCTACCTAAATTTTAAAAAACCTTATGGTAGAAGGGGTCACATGCTTCTCAACGCACTGACTTACAGAACAGCACAAGCCAGAAAGCCTTGCCGTGAGTGTAACGGGGGCTTCCAGACTTGCTGCATGTGGACCCCCGACCCTGCGGCGAGTAAGCAGTCTCTGGAATCGGGTACACTGCCAAAGTTGTACATGAAAAGAAAGACAGAAACACTTGTTAACTTGGAAAAAAAAAAAAACCATCAGTGGTCTCTAACTGAAAGGGAAGGGTGCAGAGTCCATCTTTGGCCCCACTAAAACACTGGTTACGGACTCAGAAAAAATAAAGACAACCCATTCTTCCAAGGGAAGCTTTCGCCTGTTGACAAGGCTTATTACCAGAGCACCCAAGATGCTCCGGGCTCGTTCAGCAGACTGTCCAGCCCAGGCCAAGGGAGTGACACTTTGTAATTCAATTTCAAAAACTCTTCTTTAGACCTGTCCCCTACTCTTAAATGGGATTCTTCCCTTTAGTCCCTGTAAATGATCTGGCCAGGCCTGAATTCCGGAGGCCAGGAGGACTCCGGTTCCTCCCCGCCGGTCTCCTGTAGCCGCGCGGGCTCTGCCATCTACTCCAGCGGCCGCCCTGCAACAGGGCCGGATCCCCGTCTCCGCCTGGGCGGGAGGTGGCGCTCACCCCAGTACGCTGTTCCAGCGTTCCCTTGAATACCGTGAGCATGAGCAGTAGGACGAAACTTCTCTCACGAGACATGACTTTTACACAATGTGGACAAAAAAGCATAAGAAGAAAGGAAACATAATAAAAATCGGATTCATGGAGGGCGGTTTCCCTTACTGGCCGGACAATTCGTAGCGAGCGCTGAGTCACGACCGCCTGTGCGATGCTGGCAGCGCGCGCGCAAATTCTCACGCTACTGTGCAACAGCTAATTCACCCCAGGCCAGGTTCTCATGTACAGTAATCCTCAGTTCCAGTGACCGTTTTGCACGTGCCTCAGACTCAAATTCCAGCGCATTTATTATCTTCGATTTCACGTGTTTAATAACAGCCTTTTTTCTCTTTATCTTAAATAACCGAGAGTTGGCTCTAGGTCTTTCACAGGGAAGAAAACAACTGTGAGCTTTCACAAAAATTTAATAATGCCCAATTAAAATAAAAAACTATAATGAACTTAGACATAACGATAGTTTTAAACAAAGTACATAACCTGGCCAAGCTGATGACTTTGTTTAAACAAGTCTAGGTGTTGCTGACTCACGTCCATCAGACAAGCGCAGTGGCCTGGAATATGCAGGAGGCCCCTTTCTCTCTCCCAGAGATGGGCTTGTACTCCTGAACAGAGGACCAGATTTTGAGTCATCTGTTGTGAAATTCCGCCATTTTGCTTTCTTGATAGAAACAGAAAGCACACTCTTGCCAATTTCATGTATTCTAGAACACGGAGAGGGCTCCTGCGATGGGATAAGGAAGGTTCTGAGGAAGGTCTTGTACCTAACAGGTGCAACAGCAATTCTCTCAGTCATGTCCCTTTTTGACTTAAAAAAGATTGGTCCTTAAAATGTTCGTATTATTCTACATAAATGATTTCCTAAACTTCTTTCATAATTGTACTTTTTAACTCATGAGTCATCACAAACCATTTAATAAAGCTAAATTAAAATTGATTTTAGCAGAAAGAAATGTTATAAAATATAAAATACCACCTACTATTGATTTTACAGTTTGAAACTGTTAACGTAAACTAGAAAAAAGAAACATGTAGTTAAAAAAAAAAAATTTCCAGTCTTTTCCCTTCTACCCAGGAAAATGTTACATCTGACATCACCACCATGAGCTCTTGGTGACCTCTTCAAGTCTCCCAAAGATTGGATCTTGGTGGACTTACTGGTGGTCTCCCTCCACTCGTCTTTTGCGAACTGTGAGGGGAAAAAAAAAACTGTTAGAAATCCTGGTTACTTTGTTAACTTGCTCGTAAGGAACGAGTTTCTGTATGATCCAGTTAGAGCCGTACAGAAATGTCTATTTGTTGTTCACAAGGCCATTAAAATAAATTCACATCCTTCATCATTGCCCTTTACTTGCTGAGAACTCAGGGGCTTCGAAATGTGAACCACGCGTCCTCAGCTCACTGGAGCACCCACAGGAGCAGGAGAAATCTAAACCACTGCCCCGCATTCACCTTGACGTCACTGCACCCGTCTCATTTGTTACTAAGAACACTGATACCTGTTAAGACAGGGACTTACAAACTACCATGTTAAATTTTGAAGTCACATTCAGACAGATGGGATTAGAAAGCATCAAAAGTAACAATTTGCATGTTCTCTGACGGGTACCACAACTCATTTCCTTAGTTTGTGAAAGAACATACCAAAAACATTTTTGTCATTTTAAAGGTAAGTGACTTGCTACTGCTTTCCAAATTCTTTTTCCAGGGTCTTCTACAAAATGAACTGGGCTCTGACAAAACAACAAAATACAAGGCAACGAACGCCTCAGACCCTAGTAATGTGCTGCGGTCCTATCTGGTGACCATAATAAACTTCGGCCACCAAAGGGGTCAGGAGCAAAAGAAAGGTGCATGTCTCAGGAGCCCCCAGCCGCTTCCCAGACTGGTGACCCCAAACCCATAGGCCATACGTAGTGACGGCAGGATAGGCTCTTCCAGCAGACATTCAAGGGATGTGCATAAAAGCTTGTCCAGCCATTGGGTGAGTGCCAGCTAGGAAGCAGAAACCAGGAGAACTAAAGTAGCAAGCTCCCATGAGCATTTTTACACTTCGCTAATTAAGTACAACCCTCACTCCAGATTTTAGTCCATGTTAATGAAAAGCAAGTCTTTGCTGAAATATTACGGGAAAAAATCAGAGACCGGAGTCCTCAAATACAAACCTAACTCATATACGTAGATCTCTGAAAAACACAGAAATACTTTCCTGAAAGACAAACCAGATTAACATTTCCAAGAGAATACTGAATTGCAGCAGGGTTTGGTTATTGGAAGACCATTTCAGATGTTAAAATGCATGTCATAGAAAACACATGTAAAGGAGGTCTGTGACAGAGGGAGCAGACAAAAAAGGTTGGAAATGATGTGGCTAGTGGTGTGCGGACAGTAACAGAGTCAGAGTTCAAGCAAATATTGCATGTGTGCCACGGACCCTCTCTGCTGTTCGCAGCTGGGACGCTTCTTAGCTGGAGAGATGGGAGTAGACAGGATTATTTCCATCAACAGGGAACAATGAGAGGTAAGACATCAACACTGAAGATTCCGACGCAGCCCCACGTGCAAGGTGAAAAATAACTAGCTGCCCCGGAGATTCTACGGTTCAAGTTTTGATCTTTGAGCTCTTTCTGGCGGCTACGTGTCAGACTGCCGGTACGCACACGTGCTCCTGATGCTTGCCACCTTGCCACGTGCGCTGACAGCGACGCACAGGGCTGGGGAACAAGCGGAGGGTGCTGGGAGCACACACGGCAGAAGACCGGGCCAAGAGCCAGGTCGGACTCTTGCTCCTCACTCGGTGCCTACCTGCCACCAGCGATTCCTCGGTTCAGCCCCTAGATGAGAGGCTCATAAATTTGGCCGTACTACCAACTGCCTTTTTAAAAAAGATTTTGTCAGAGAGAGCCAGAGAGAGCACCAGCAGGGGGAGCGGCAGACAGAGGGAGAAGCAGGCACCTTGCTGAGCAGGGAGCCCAATGGGACTCGATCCCGGGACCCTGGGATCACGACCTGAGCCGAAGACACTCAACTGACTGGGCCACACAGGCGTCCCACCTATTAATAATTCTTTGGCAATTTCTTTCCAAACCC
The DNA here is from genome assembly GCF_024610735.1 of Ursus americanus. NCBI lineage: Eukaryota > Metazoa > Chordata > Mammalia > Carnivora > Ursidae > Ursus > Ursus americanus. Next base: position 7,332,280 of record NC_142162.1, on the reverse strand, counting down.
CACTGCACTAACAAGTTCTCGGTACTTTATGATCAACTGCAAGTAAGTTCTAACCTCACATCCTATCTCTAGAAGAATAAAAAATGGAGTTTTTGAAGTATCGTTTTAATCACGTATTCAGAGGCCAACAATGGCTCTCAAATGCCACCCACAAAAAATCCAAAGAAACTAGGTTTCTTCCCATCTAATTTTAGTGCCTTTTACCAGCACTGCCTCTTAATCTGCTGACGTGACTTCTTCACAGTTAGCTTCCAGCAGCAAGGACTTACTGCGAGTTCACTCTGGGGGCAGCAGCCTGCAATGCGAGTCCGTTCTTACAACCTGCAAGCTGTCCTCAGCATATAAATAACTAGCTTGATGCCCAATTTGAGCTTTTATCCGTGTGCTTCCCCACTCCAGCAATGACCCGATTCTCATTTCATGGCTGAAACTCTGGCTTGGCTCAGAGTGAAACCGCATGAGGTGGGGGTCTCCAGAGCTACCCACACAAAGCTGTCTGCTTTCTCTCACTTCCGCTTCGCATCAGACCACACCTTCCACGTGGCCTCCTCATCCTCTATTACTCGGGGCCACGGACACCTACTCAGCGGCACAGTGCCAACAATAAAGGACCCAGGAAATAATTTTCATGTGTTCTCTCATCGTTTGGCATAGTGTTGTTTCTCGATGTAATTAGCATGACTTTGCAAATTACACTGAGAATCAACAGTACACCAAACACACCAATTTTCTAAAATGCAAGAGGCTGGGGCGCCTGGGTGGCACAGCGGTTAAGCGTCTGCCTTCGGCTCAGGGCGTGATCCCGACGTTATGGGATCGAGCCCCACATCAGGCTCCTCCGCTATGAGCCTGCTTCATCCTCTCCCACTCCCCCTGCTAGTGTTCCCTCTCTCGCTGGCTGTCTCTATCTCTGTCGAATAAATAAATAAAATCTTAAAAAATAAAAAAATAAAAAATAAAAAAAATAAAATGCAAGAGGCTAAAATCTATGGGAAGCTAAGTCATCAAAGGAGACAGAAAGGGTTTGAACTAATACTCTTCACTGTAATTTGGGTGGAGGGAAGGAAGCTGTAACTTTTCTGCTTTAGAAACCTTTAAGAATGCAAACTCGAATACGGCCGAAGCCTAAAAGAACTGCATCCCTTTGAAGTGTTACTCCCTTTAAGAAGTCTTATTTTAATTCTTGTCTGAACACATTTAAAAATATTTCAATGATAAAACACCAACTTAAAAGAAGACTCAATTACTGGAAACACGTAGAAACAAAATTCCAAGCATCATATTCTTTAATTCAGCCTTGGCTGGAAAACTTATTTCGAATAGAAGCACAAGCCTCAGCAGTATCTTCAGTAAGAACTGCGAAAAGAAACGGGCAGCTGCTGACCTTGACCGATGTGTGCAGCGAGAAAACAAAGTGCCCGGTAATGGCTATGTCAGGGAGACGGATTACGACAGCAGACACGTGCCACACAATACAAAACGTGGATCAAAACTGTAATCCATATTTTATCATATAAAAGTGAATTTCTGTCTAGGCCTGTTTGATAAAAAGGCCAAAAACTTTCCTGAAATGTTGAAATCTTCAATAGCTCCAAGAGGAGACTCATAACTAAGAACAAGATTTTTGGTCCAGGAAGCATTTATATTATGTTTCTGGTAGAAAACTGTTCGCTTAAAGCTGTGAAATGTTTGTGACAGAAGATTTCACCCACAAACCCAGTAATCACTACAACTGCGCTTAAACTGAACTCTAATTCAATCAATATAAAAAGGACTGTGCAGTTAAAAAAAAAATCCCTCTAATACATTAGCTTAATGATACAATTCAGAGATTTGATTTGAAATGCATGTGTCTTACCTAAGTCATTGTTTTTTGTTACAGCGTTAGCGGCCCTGGTTCGGGGTCCCTGCTGTGTAAACTGATATCCAAATTTAAGGATATTTGTATTTTCCTCAAGCATCTTGGCCATTTCCAATTCTACAGCTGTCCCCAACTGCTGCCTCTGCAATAATTAAAATAAAAAATAGTATTAATAAACTAGATCAAAATACTTTTCAAGGTAAAGTCAAGACTAAGACGTTCAGGTAAATGTTGACTCTGCTGGTCTTTTAAAATTTTCCCAATTCTTACAACATACATACATAAGAGAAACAAAATTTTAAAGCTCAGTGTATGTTCATACAGACATAAAAAAACTGGATTACCACAAGGAGATACAACTTCATACCCCTTATTATAAGATGATGATAACCAAAAAGACAATAACAAGTGTTGGCAAGAACGTGGAAACACTGGGAAGCTCACACATGCTGGTACAAACGTAAAATGGTGCCGTGGCTGTGGAAAACAACTTGGCCGTTCCTCGGAGAGTTAAACAGTTACCACGTGACCTTGCTATCCCACTCCTAGGTATATACCCGTGAGAAATGAAAACCTACGTTCATATAAAAACTCGTGTATGAATGTTCATATCAGCATTATTCCTACTATTCAAAAAGCAGAAACAGCCCACATGTAATATTCAGCCATAAAAAGAGTAACTACTGATAGATACTACAGCACGGATGAAACTGCAGAATATTCTGTAAGTGAAAGAAGGCAGACACAAAGACCACATATTGTATCATTCCATTTACGGACAAATGTGTAGAGACAGAAAGTAGATTAGTAGTTGCCAGGGCTGGTGGGAGGGGTGATGAAAATGTTCTGGAATTAGTGGCAATGGCTGCACAACTCTATGAACATGCTCAAACCCATACTCAAAATATTAAGCTAATATTCTGGATGCTTCTGATGTCCTCATCTCCTTTTAGGCCACCACCTTCCCACAAGGCTCCCCGAACGCCCTCCTCCCACTTGCCTCCTGAGTCCCCAGCCCCTGACGTGGAGCGGACTGTGGCCTCCTCAGTTACTGCTACAGAACACTGACCTGATTGTCAATCTTGAGCTCTGCCAGGGTTTCGTTATCTCTTAAAGCATCCATCAGTGCCAGAATCCCAGCTCCGGTAATAAAGTTGGACTCCATATTTAAGCTCTTCAAATTCTTGTTCACTCTTAGCATATCTGCAAAAGCCTAGAAATTAAAGAAAATAGAGATAAAAACTGACGCACGTATCACATATTCTCCCTGCCATAAACAAATACAATAATCAGAACTGCTCTGGTGTTCCTCATTAGACTGTGGTAGCCTGACAGACCACCTCACAGGCCTCGCGTCTATTTTTTACACAACCCAGTCCCGGTGTTTAGATTGGTCGCATGAAATCCTCTGTCGGTAATATTCTCTGCTGCCGTCCACACCGTATGTTCACTCATACCGCACTCCTCCTTTCTCCCGTGTGTCTCACACTCGCTCTCAGTTCCTGTGTAGGACTAACTTCATCAAGGTGTCTTTGGAACATCTTTTCTTACTCGGGTCTTACCGCAGCCGGGTTACTGTGTGGCTAAAATGAAGATAAATTACGGACTGATTTTCAAGGCCGAGATGGGAAGGGATGCGTGAGGCAGAAGGCCAGAAATGCTCACAGCTTCCCAGAACTTAAAGTCAGGTTAAAAGAGAAGGCAAGAGGGAGCAGAGATACTAGAAAGACCTTGGGACAGCTCTCTATACATGTGTACTTCTCATTAGTGACAGCTAGCTATGTGGAACAAACCCCTCGTCCATCTGTATATACACTTCTCCAACTATTATCTGATTAAGTACTGCGCTGTAGGTTTAGAAATAAAACATACAAGTCTTTGCCTGATGGAACTTACATTCTAGTGGGGGGGGTGGATAATCAAAATATAATGTCAGATGGTAAAAAGAGCTGTAGAGAAAGAAAACACGGTAGACAGCGCTGGGGGCAGGGGTGGTCAGGAAAGGCCTCACCAGGAAGGTGACATTGGAGCAATGACTCAAAGTGGTGACATAAAACAATGTGAAATATCTTAGGGAGAAAGTTCTGGGTACAAAGAGAAACCAGGATGAAGGCCCTGCATTAGGGGCACGCGTGGCACATCTGAGGAAGAGCGAGAGGCTGTACGTCTACAGTAGAATGAAAGAAGGGGCAACAGCGGAGCCTGGCTGGCACAGCTGCCTGAGCGTCCGACTCCTGGTTTAGCTCGGGTCTGCTCGTGTCGTGGGATTGAGCCCCACATCAGGCTCCGCGGTCAGCATGGGAATCTGCTTGAGGTTCTCTTCTCTCCCTCTCCCCCTCCTTCTCAAATCCATATTAAAAAGAAAAAATGGGGCAAGTAAAGGATTATAAGACCACTGAAAGATTGTGATTTTTATTAGTGAGATGGGGAGCTGCTGGAGGGTTCTGAGTATAGGAATGAGGTAACTAAAGTTTTTAAAAAATCATTTCTGGGGACGCCTGGGTGGCTCAGTTGGTTAAGTGTCTTTGGCTCGGGTCCTGATCCCAGGGTTGGGGGATCGAGCCCTGCTCAGCAGGGAGTGTGCTTCTCCCTCTCCCCTACCCCCCACTTGTGCTATCTCAAATAAATAAATAAACAAATCGCTTTTGATGCTATGTAAAAAAGCTGGCTTGGAGTTGGGAAAGGTGGACGGACACAGGCAGCTCAGTGAGGAGGCTAGTGCAAGAATCCAGATGAGAGAAGATGCTGGCTTAGACCGAACAGCGTGGTAGTTGAGGAAATGGTGAGAAATGCTTAGATTCTGGAATATTTGGAAGACAAAGCTGGATATACATTTACGGGTGTGAGAAAGGGAAATCAAGGATAACTCCATTTCTTTTTGTCTTGAGCAAAGGAAAGAATGAAGTTGTCATTTAGTGAGACAGGAAAAAATAGGAGAGGAGCAGCTGTGGGGTTGAAGCCAGGAGTTTGGTTTGGGACCATATGGGATGTCTGTTACACAGCCAAGCAAGGGGTTAAGCAGGCGGACATAAGCATGGAGTCCAGGAGAGGGGTATGAACAGAGGATAACAACCCTGGGAGTCCGAAGCATATACAGATAACACATAGCAACGAAACAGAGTGACATCACGCAGAAAGTGAGTGTAGACAAAGAAAAGAACAGGACCTAGGACTAAGCCCTGGGCCATTTCAATGCTTAGAGATTGGGAAGATGAGGAGGGACCAGAGAAGGATGTCCAGTGAGGAGAGAGGAGAATCAAAGGGAGTGATGTCCTCAAAGCCGAGTGAAGAAAAAGGTTCATACCATGACTGACTAGGATTTAGCTCAAGAATGCAAGGTTGACTTAATATGCAAAAGTCAGTCAATGTAATACACCGTATTAATAAAGGACAAACCACGTGACCATCTCAATACACACACTGAAAGCATTTGACAAAATCCAACACTGTAGATCCATAAATGGAATCCTCTGCAGATGTTAAAGGAATGGTGTAGAACTTTATGTAGTGATATGAAAAGATCTCTAAGATATATTGTTCACCGAAAAATTAAGTTACAAAACAGCATACATTGTGTGACTTCACTTAGGGTTTTTAAAATTGTAGGGAAGAAATATAGGAAAAAATAAACATAAAAGAGTAAATGCATTGCCTAATGGTGAGTTAAACATCAACTGAAAAGACAGTAAACCTTGATCATAAAATCAACTCGGCCACCTGTGTCACACACCACAGTCACACTTTCTATTCTCAGTAGCAGCTTACTTACAACAGCGACGGGGTCATTGCTACGCGTGGCCGCAAGACTGAAGTATTTCACGTGTGTGTTGGTTTCCAAAGCTTTTGCAAAATCTTTTAGGGTTGGAACTGGGATATTCTTGGAAGACAATAATGTGAAGTATAACATTTTAGTTTGCAGGAAATTCGGTCCATTAATCAAATATATTTGTACTTACTTTTTTTCATTAAATGTACTCAGAAATTATATAAACAAAACATTTAGCCTACAAAGGAAAACAAACGGCCTCCTTCCCATCTGTATGATTTCTCTATTACGGTACATTTGCACAAACCGCTGACCGAGAGCAGAGTAGGTATCATTTCTCTAGCATTTTTTGATTAAAGAAACTTTCATTATTCTACACTTAACTATTTGGATTATAAGACATCAACACCTGAGTATTCAAAATGGATCCACTTTTCTACAAAGGGAGAGATGTCACTTAGTTTAAGCTGTGAGATATTAAGAGAGATTAACCCTACACTACCTGAAATGTGGAAAGATGTAATTCTAGAAGGCACTAATTTCTCCCTTTAGTACCAAGACTACAATTCCCTGTAGCTTAGTTATTTTCAGATCATTACCTATTGATTTAGATATGCGAGGACTGAATTTTTTAAAAATTAAAAATCAGTGATCAACTAGGAATGTTAGCTTTTTCCAAGGCTTGCTTGCTTCCGCTCGCAGGAAGGAACACCTGCTAAAGGAGCACAGAGGTCTTATTCCCTGGGTTCTTATAATTCCCAGATGCTCTCTCAGCCCTCAATTCAGACAAATCAAGATTTAAAACGAGGGATTCTTAAAAATAAAATTAAATGAGGAATTCTTAATGCAGCTATCATACATTGACTAACACTCAAGAGAGAATCTAAATTTACTCTTTGGTAATTCATCATCCTATGCCCTCCCAACTCATTTCTTCTTTACTCCAGGGAAGCACTGCATTTTTTTAAGACTCAAGATCCCAGAAAGCCCACTACTAGGTGTTTACTCCAGAGAAACGAAAACACATGTTCACCTGTTCATATGTGTTTAATGGCTTTATTATAATCATTCCAAACCAGAGGGAATCCATACGTCTATCAACTGGTGAACGGATAAACGAATTGCAGCATGTCCAACCAACAACAGAATACGACTCAACAAACTACTGACACATTCAACCACACAGATGAGTCTCAAATGCGTTATGCTAAGTGAACGAAGCCAGACTCAAAAGGCTCGTACTCTGTGGTTCCATTTACAGGACATTCCGGAGAAGGCAAATGGAGAAGGGAAAGAAAACAGATGAGCGGTCAGGGGCTAGAGCTGGGGGCAGAGAATGACAACAAGGGGGACTGACATGTTCCTCATCCGTGGGATGGCTGTACAACTTCTGCACTGCTCAAAACTCATCGAACTGTACACTGAGCAGGCAGAATTCAGTAGGTGCAGAGTTTGGTTCAATGAAAAACAAAAACAAGACTAAATGCTCTCAGAAGCAGGCAGTACTTTGGAAGCCAGAAAGATTTAATGCTGACAGCGTGTAGGGTTTACATTTTTATATGATACTTTTTAAAAAGCAAGTCAGAAAAATATTATACTTTAATTTCTAAAATATAAAGGAATCTAAGCATACGGTTTCAAGCAAAAACTTTACCTTTAAGTAGAAAGAATCACACTATATCAAAACTGCCCAACTCTCATCCTAGATCTAACTTAAAGCAAGTCAAAACTTTATTATTTGCTTAGCACACATACCTTTATATTATTCAAATTAACTTCAACAAGACGAACATCATTTTCTTTAATTCTCTTTAAACTCTCTTCAACATTGGTTGGATTTGGTGGCTCATCAAATACTGGAAGAATCTTTTCACCTTTTACCACATCTGTAGTAACCAAAGAAAAGAGCAAGAGTCTCACTGGCTAATACTATTACGGAGAATGCATATATAACTTGATATCGCAAAGAACACGTACGTACACACACGTTCAATACAACTAACCAGAAAACTTTTTCCCCACAATTTCCAAAAGATCCTTTACATGCTGACATATATTGAAAGCATTCAAAATGTTATCCTCTCGTATCATTTTCTCTGAGATTTAACTGGTAATTACTATAAAGGGAGTACGAATCACAGACTTAAAGAAACACAGCCTCAGTGAGAAGAGTAAGGTAATGAAGGACACGTGACCTCTTTCTCTTATGGGAAAAGGGGGAGGACGAGTAGGAATAGGAAAGGGGGAGACAGACAGGTAATGGTACACAGAAGAGCTACGGAGACAGAAATCCCCCAAATTACTGCCCTCCTTCACTCCTATCCCCCAATCGTTCACCAAGTATACCATATCCATCTACATGGCCAAAATACAACTAAGCAAAGTTGAAAGAGGGCCCGGGAGCCTTGAATCCTCTAATGAGACGTAAGCACACTTTGATGTGTATATGAAGGTCTATGAACACAGGGAACAGGCAAACTTTAATGGATAAATTTTCTGGGGAGAAAACCTATAGCATCAGATTCATAGCAAATGACCAAAACAAGTTAAGAGCAACTGACAGAAAGATTGACAGGGTCATTATCCGGCTTAGTTCTTCCCTTCCCTCTAGCTTTTAGGAACAAAACTCATCTTAAGACAAAGTATACTGGGGGCACCTTCACGCTCAGTCGGTTAAGTGTCTGCCTTTAGCTCAGGTCATGATCCCGGGGTCCTGGAATCAAGTTCCACATCAGGCTCCCTGCTCAGTGGGGAGCCTGCTTCTCCCTCTGCCTCTGCCCCTCCCCCTGCTCTTGCTGTCTCTCCCATGGTCTCTCTCTTTCAAATAAGTAAAATCTTAAAAAAAAAAAAAAGTCAAAGTCTACTGAATAAATTCCCTCTAGGAGTACCTTGTTCTTTTCAAATTTATCACACACATGCACACATAGCATCCTGAGGAGATCAATTTAGACGATGGCCTGAAAATAATTTTCCTGAGGAAAGTGGAAAGATCTGGATATATCTAGCCTGGATGTATATATTAAAAGAAAGTATGCTCATGGTTTTCAGATTTATCCTGCAGAAGAAGAGAGAAATTTCAAGTTCTAAAAGGCTAGAACAGGTAGAGACTGCCTGGAGGCAAAAGAGATATAAGTAACACGCCTGATGGAAAATTTAAAGCAATGATCATAAGGATACTCACTGGGCTTGAGAAAAGAGTGGAGGACGTCAGTGAGACCACTGCCACAGAGATAAGGAATAACACACCACAGATTAAGAGCTCAAAAAACAAAATGAGAAACATGCTTGATGGAATGAACAGCAAGATGGAAGAAGCAGAAGAACGAATTAATGACCTAGAAGACAGAGCAATGGAAAGTAAGCAAGCTGAACGAGAGAGAGAAAAAAGAATTATGCAAAACAAAAACAGGGAACTCAGTGACTCTATCAAATATAACCTACATATTATAGGGTTCCCAGAAGTAGAGGAGAAGAGAAGGGGGCAGAGAATTTATTTGAAGAAATGATAGCTGAAAACTTCCCTAATCTGGGGAAGGAAACAGAAATCCAGATCCAGGGGCGCCTGGGTAGCGCAGTCGTTAAAGCGTCTGCCTTCGGCTCAGGGCGTGATCCCGGCGTTCCGGGATCGAGCCCCACATCGGGCTCCTCCGCTATGAGCCTGCTTCTTCCTCTCCCACTCCCCCTGCTTGTGTTCCCTCTCTCGCTGGCTGTCTCTATCTCTGTCGAATAAATAAATAAAATCTTTAAAAAAAAAAAAAAAAAAAAAGAAATCCAGATCCAGGAGGCAGAGAGAGCCCCCAACAAAATCACTAGAGAAGGTCCACCCTAAGACATATTGTAATTAAAATATATAGTGATAAATAGTAATTAGTAATAGAGTAATATAGTGATAAAGACAAACTATTGAAAGCAGCAGGACAAAAGACAGTTACAATACAAAGGAAACCCCACAAGGCTGTTGGGATTTTTCAGCAGAAACTTTTCACGCCAGAGGAGAGTGGCATAATATATTCGAAGTGCCAAATGGGAAAAACCTGCAGCCAAGAATACTCTATCCCAGCAAGACTATCACTCAGAATAGGAGATAAAGAGTTTCCCAAACAAGAACTAAAGGAGTTCAAGACTATTAAACTTGCCCTGCAAGAAATACTAATGGGGACTGTATGAGTGGAAAGGAAAGACCAAAAATGACAGTATGAAAGTAGGAAACACAAAACCAGCAAAAAAGAATATTTCTGTAAAAAAAAAAAAAAATCAGTCAAGGAACATACAAAATAAAAGGATGTAAGATATGACACCAGATACCTAAAACGTGGGGACAAGAGTAGTAAAGAATGGGTTCAAGCTTAAACAACTATCAACTTAACAGAGACTATATGCAGATGTTATATACCTAATAATAACCACAAATCAAAAACCCTTAATAGATATGCAAAGAATAAAGAGAAAAATTGAAATACATCACTTAGAAAACCAGCAAACCATGAAAGACAATGAATGACCAGAGAAAATCTTCAGAAACAACCACAAAACAATAAAAATGGCAATAAAAACATACTCATCCAATAATTACTTTGAATGTAAATGGGCAGAACGCTCCAATCAAAAGACAGAGAATGGATGGAAAAACAAGACCCATCTATATGCTGCCTAGAAGACTCATTTTAGACCTAAAGAGACCTGTACACTGAAAGTGAGAGGATGGAGAACCACTTATCATGCAAATGGATGTCAAAAGAAAGCTGGAGTAGCAGTACTTATACTGGACAAAATAGACTTTTAAAGCAAAGACTGTCACAAGAGGCAAAGAAGAACACTACATAGTCATAAAGGGAACAGCCCGACAAGAAGATATGACAAGTATAAATATTTATGCACCCATATACATAAAAGTCATTAACATGAACTAATCAATAACAATACGATTATAGTCAGGGATTTTTTACACCCCACTTACATCAATGGACAGATCATCTAAACAGATCATCTAAACAGAAAACTGTCAAGGAAACAATGGATTTGAATGACACACTGGACCAGATAGACTTAACAGATATATTTGGAACATTCCTTCCTAAAACAGCAGAATACACATTCTTTTCAAGTGCACACAGAACATTCTCCAGAACAGATCCCATATTAGGCCACGAAACAAGCCTCAACAAATCCAAAAAGATCCAAGTCATACCATGCATCTTTTCTGACCACAATGCTATGAAACGAGGAGTCAACCACAAGAAAAAAATCTGGAAAGACCACAAATACATGGAGGTTAAATAACATGAAAACATGCTCATCAACACTCATCAGAGAAATGCCAATCAAAACTACACCTCACACCTGTCAGAATGGCTAAAATAAAAAACACAAGAAACAACAAGTGTTAACAAGGATGTGGAGAAAAAGGAGCCCTCCTCTTCCACTGCTGGTGGGAATGCAAACTGGTGCAGCCACAGTGGAAAACAGTATGGAGGTTCCTCGAAAAGTTAAAAATAGAACCACCATACGATCTAGCAATCGCACTACTAGGTATTTACCCAAAGAATACAAAAGTGCTAATTCAAAGGAATACATGCCCCCCTGTGTTAACGGAAGCATATTTACAATAGCCAAGATATGGAAGCAACGTAAGTGTCCATCCATAGATGAATGGATAAAGAAACATGGTATATACAATACAATGAAATATTACTCAGCCATAAAAAAAGAACGAGGTCTTCCCATTTGTAATTATACAGATGTACCTAGAGGACATTATGCTAAGTGAAATAAATTAGACAAAGACAAATACCGTATGATTTCACTTACATGTGGAATCTAAAAGACAAAACAACAACCAACCAACCAACCAGGCTCTTAAATACAGAAAACAAAGTAGTGGTTGGCAGAGGGCAAAGCAGTGTGGGGACAGCCAAAATAAAGGGAATTAAGAGGCACAAACTTTCAGTTATACGAGAAATGAGTCACAGAGATGAAAAGCAGAGCATAGGGAATATAGTCAATCATACTATAACAACATAATAATATTGTATGGTGACGGGCGATGACTACACGTATTGTGGTGAGCACTGAGTTATGTACAGAACTGTTCAGTCAAGATGCTGTGCACCTGAAACTAATATAACATATGTCAACTACACTTCAATAATAAAAAAGAAAATCATAAGGAAAATACATTTACAGTACTATACTGTAATTATCAAAAAGAATCCATGTAAAAGTGGCTCCACGGTCAAAAGTAATATTATTATTGAAAAATTAAGTTGCCAGAAACAGCCGCAGTATGATCCCATTTTTGTAAAAAACAAAAGACTATGTGTAATGTGTATGTATATATATATATGTATATAACATACGGGTATATATGTATATACATATATGTAATATATATATGTTTGTATGAACATAGTATAAGTCTAGAAGGATATACACCAAATTGTTAACAGGTTGGGCGTGGGGGGAGCAGAAAGCATGACGGCTATGAACAGAGAACTTTCACTTCTTACCTCATTTACTTACGTATTGCTCAAATGTGTTAACAAAGTATGTATTACTTTGGTCCTTTTAAAACATCCTATAAATGAATTTTTTTAAAAGCCTTGCCTTAGGCTATTTAATATCAGTATAAATTAATTTAGGGGTTGAGTTCTGTGGTTTCTCCTGAATCTGATTTTTACAACATAGTTTTTTTTGTCAGCATTGTTGCACATTTCTTGAAAATCAGTAACATTGAGAATAAAATGTCAACAAAAGCCACGTTTGATTAGGTTTTATATTGTTTACCATTAGTATTACTTAGTGAGCTGAGAGTGGTTCCAATTACATTTGCTGACACATTAAGAATAAAATATTTAGGGGTGCCTGGGTGGCTCAAGATGGTTAAGCATCTGCCTTCGGCTCAGGTCATGAGCTCCAGGTCCTGGGATCGAGCCCCGTGCAGAGGGCTCCCAGCTCAGCGGGGAGTCTTGTTTCCCCTTCTCCCTCTGCTTGTGCTCTGTCTCTCTCTCTCAAATGAATAAATGAAATCTTTAAAAATAAAATAGTTAATATTCTATTTTCAATGGTTTTCTACATCAATACTATCTAGCTGGAATCTCGGGTTTCAAGCACATATACAAAACATTTGGTATGTATATACTGAATACATGGAAAAAACAAAATACATTTAACAAAGGATTGGAATTCACAATGGACTGTAAGTACTTACTTGAAAAATGTTCTTGGTCGAAACCATTACTACTTCCCACTATATCACATAACTGGGCATTCGTTATCAGGTTGTGCATCCCAAGAATAGCTGTAAATATAGAAAAAGAAAGTTATTTTTATTTTCATCATTTTTTAAACATAAAATTTTTTAAACATAAAAATTTGATTTTTAACATTTTCTGACATTTTCCTACTGAATTAACTATAGATTTTGCAGCCAAAAAAAGGAGACAATGTGATTAAAAAATCACCTACAATCTCTTTCTCATTAATACCCCTATTACTTCCCCCTTTATTTGGAATTTAGATTTCCCCACATTTCTGAATTCAGACACACAACTGGAGCCAGCCGAACCCTAAATGTAACTTAGCTCCATCTGGTGGTTATGAGAGAATACTGAAATGATCTATTTTTGCTGTTCATTCTTCTCATGAGGGTTCTAGAACAGTGTGATATAAGGCAGATTTTCAACTTCGCCATTATTTTTACATTTGTTAACTTCATGTTCATTTACATTCATATTTGAGCTAAGAGTAGAATACCAAAAGTATAGCTGAATTCTCATCTTTAAGATTAAAGTAGCATCCCTCAAAAATGACAGGACAGAGAAATTTGGGTTTCAGCTTTGATGCCCTTCTGCACACACGTGTCAGAAGCTACAGTATGGCCCTGGCCCAATCAACTCTGATGACAGCACCACTGACATAGCCAACAGTCCTCAGCGTCCCAGGGAATGAGACACCCGCTCTGGCTGTAGCACCACACGTTGATTGTCCCTTTCCTGGGTCCTTCCCAAAGAACCATCACTCTTCCTTTCAAACATGTTAGCTTTTGGGGTTCCTGTGTCATATTTTTCACCTCGGTAAATGGGTGCACGTACAGGCAGGTCAGGGAATTACTTGTCCAGATAAGAAACCAGCAATGATGAAAATAACAGGGAGGTCTGGAGTGTTCCAGATACACTTCAGAAAGTAGGGAAGGGGATGAGGATAGCTCGGGACTGTTTCATCTGCTTTCCAGTTACTCAACTTGGGGTCTTCCTTCCCCCCCCCAATTTATTTTATTTACTTTTAGTAATCTTGATACCCAAAGTGGGGCTCGAACTCACAACCCCAAGATCAAGAGTTGTATGCTCTTCTGACTGAGCCAGCCAGGTGCCCCTCATCTTGGTGTCTTCTGATAAAATGGGACAGCAGTTGACCCTGGAGACTCTTTCAATGCTTAGATGGGACAGCTTCTAGCTGCACACCAACTGGTAAAAGATTTTTATAAAGACTTACAAATATGGTAACATGGGGAAAGATGTCAAGTAGTATAATACATTCAATTAACATAAAAATTTCACCATTGAGAGCATTTTAAAAAGTGAAATCCTTTATGTCAAATTGATAGTGTAAAAAAAAAGCCATGTGGTCCACTGATTCAGCAGTAGTCTGCTAGGCAAAGGAAGCACCTGTACAACGTATGTGCTGGCATTCCCCTCCCTCCCCTCCACGCTCATTCACCCATTTGTTTTAGGAGATACCTGCAAGGTCACACAATTCTGTATCAGAAGCACTTGTCAAAGCTTCTTCTAATTCTGGATCAAGAGATACTTTTTCTTCTGTGAAAGTCTGCATAGGTTTCTGTTTAGGGATAAATATTTTCCCTGTAAAATAAAGCAGTTTGTTAATTCTGATACTACTGCTATGAACTAATTCATTACCATTTTACTCTTTTAACAAAAATTATGAAAGGTATGTACAATTGAGGCTGAGAAAAAGTCAAGATAAACACCTACAATAATGCTGTTTCATCTTCAATACGTATTACAAGTTTCCAGGGCAATACTGGGGTGTACAAGTTGGAATGAAGGAAAAAAAAAATCAATTGAGAAACTGTTCTAGTTGTGAAAATAAAAATAGGCTCTTTTTGGAGTAATTATGAGTTACTCAACAAATACTAAATTAAAAGATGAGTGTAGGAATAAATTTTAGAAATCTATAAAACTTTAGTGATTAAAAAAAATGGAATCCACTTTCTTACTCTTCAGCAACTGTTGGCAGAGATAAAAATCAAGTTTATGATTCCAGAAATTCAAAATCTAATTTCAGAAGAAATTCCTGTATGTCCTAAGGGGTATTCTGAAACTTTAGGTCACCGTTTTTCTAAGCCTCGATGGACGCTAACAAGGTTACCTGTTAAGAAACTAACAGGTTTTTAGAAAACTAAAATCTTTATTATGTGAAAATCAGTATTTTATTACCATATGTTCAATGCAAGACTGAAGACACGAAGGGAATGGAAAATGATAATAACAAGACATACACATGGTGGGGACTGGGTTACCAAGAATGCCCCTGGTTTCTCTCCCAAGACACGTGAAAAGTCTTACTAAATGATCTAGAAAGGTCTACGTATAGGTTCACAGAAGTGCCAATTACTTTCTTTTCTATTAGGAAACTACCGGGGAAATACACAAGAATATGTAGCCTGGTGACTCTATGCAGTGCTCTATCAAAAGAATGTCTGTGGGCTTCTAATTGGTACAGCGAGTGTTGTGTACTTCTTTTTCAAGGTACACATCAATCGGGGCAACCAAAAGGAATCCTTCCACAATGCAGACTGCTTCTAGCAATCTGGCCAAAACTGTTTAGCTATTTTCTGCTAAGCCATCTAAAGGATCTTAATTTCTGATATTGTATGTTTTTTATGGTGAGCATTTCCATTTGGTTTTTACTAAAAAAATGGTTTCCACAACTCTGCTGAAATTCCTCATTTGTTTATGCGTGCTGTGTACCTTGTCTGCTAGATTCTTGGGCATTTTTTCATAGTTATTTTGAAGTCTCTAGCTGATAACACCAATATCAGGGTCATGTCTAAGTCTTGTATTAACTGGTATTTTCTTGAGTATGGAGAATAGGTGTCTTAAGATCTTTGACTGCATGCTAGGCATTTTTGTATAAAAGTAGAGCAGAGACGGAAAGAAATGGTCCTTCTTCTTAGAAGCATGCCCCCTAGGTCAGGTCTGAATCAATATGCTCTACAGTTCAGCTGAATCTGGGCTTTGTCACAACTCTAGTTTAAGTCAGTTCCTCACTGGCTTCAAACATTTTGACTAGAGGATCAGGACTTTCTCTTCAGTAAGGCCTCAGATTACAACCCTTGTGAGGTTCCGGAGATCTGTGTTCCCTCCTTTTTTGAACCACGAACTGTGAGGAATTTCTACTGACATGTAGCCCAGGCTGCCAGCTTTCTGGATGAATAGGGAGCTGCCTTTGTTTTCCAGTCCCACCCCGATTTTTGGGCTTTGGCAGATCTCTCAGGCCCCTTACCTTGTCTACACTCTGTGAAGTTGGGGTTGGCCTGGAAGGGATTTCTCCCAGCCCTCCTGCCTCTCCCTTGGTCTCTCCTAGCTGAAAACCTATGCCTCAGAAATTTTCTCTCCACTCTGCTTCGCTGCCTTTGTTCTTCTAGTATCCCTAGCACTAAAGGAAGACCGGAAGGAAAGAATTGGGGGTAATCTCTAAAGCTGCACTGTCCAATATGGTAGCGACAAACCAAATGTGATTATTTAAATTTAATTAGATTAAATTTTATTTAAATTTAAATTAATTCAAACCAGAACTTCAGTTCCTCAGTCATACTAGGCACATTTCAAGTACTTGATAACTACATGTGGTTAGCATGTAGCTACCACACTGGTTAGCATAGACATTGAATATTTCCATTATGGCAGAAAGTTCTAGTGGAAAGCACCACTGTAGGGCTTTTCTGGATTTCTAATCTATCATCCAGTCCATACACAGTCATTAAAAGTTTGTTAAAAGTTAGGCTGGTTTCTCCTGACTCCTTTCTATGGTGGTTTTCTGCTTCTCCCCACATTTCAGCCAGTCAAGAGAGCAGAAGTGGGTCACTGATCTAATGGAGGGCTTGTCACGTACGTTCTAGAGTCATTTAGGTTTGTGGCCTCAAGCTGATAGGTTTTTAAAAACTATAACGCACTTGCTCTGCTTGTTTGGGTTAGTATGTAAGAACAATAGTCTCTTGCAAATTTCTACATCTGAGTTAGAAGTCATTCTGGTCAAGCATTATTTAAAAAATGGCATTTGGTCAATCCACAATGTGTTTGTATTAGTAAGGATGTTTTAAACTGCATGTAATAGAATACTCAATTAAAAGTGGTTTAAACTGGTGCTTCTCAGGCTTTAATGTGCACCTCACTCACTGGGTGATCTTATTAAAGTATGACTTCTCATCAGTAGGTCTGACATGGGATCTGAGTTTCTGCATCTAACTAATCTCTAAGGTAATGCCAATACTGATCCACAGACCACTTTTAAAGCAGCAAGAGTTTAAACAATAAGTATGTGTATTATCTAAGTCCATATATAGGTGGTTGTAGGGCTGGTTCAGCAGCTCAGTGTTGACACTGAGGATCCAGGATCTTTCCATTCTTCTCTTTGGCTATAATCAGCATAAAGGCCTTTGTTCTCAGGCCATCAGTCTCAAGATGACTTTTGCAAACACTAAGTATCCTCACGCAACTAAGTCCTCATGCAACAAGGTCAGGGCAGGAAGGAGGGGCATAATTTTTATAAGGAAATCTTTTACAGGGGCGCCTGGGTGGCACAGCGGTTAAGCGTCTGCCTTCGGCTCAGGGCGTGATCCCAGCGTTCTGGGATCGAGCCCCACATCAGGCTCCTCCGCTATAAGCCTGCTTCTTCCTCTCCTATTCCCCCTGCTTGTGTTCCCTCTCTCGCTGGCTGTCTCTCTGTCGAATAAATAAATAAAATCTTAAAAAAAAAAAAAAAAAAAAGGAAATCTTTTACAAGGAAAACTGTCCAGATTTCTCCTCAGGTTTCTCTGACCAGCACTGGTCATATGTCCAGCTGCAAGGGTGGCATTCTCATTCCATTCTAGAGAGCAGTTCTGCCAGTAAGGATGAAAGGATTTGTGAATTGTTACTGAACAGGCAACTACAGAGTGTGTTCGATACTGAACTGGATGCAGTACAGCTCTGTGCTCCCTTGATTCCCTGAACATTTTGCTATAGCTACACAGACACATTCCGCGTATTTGGCTGTCTTCTGTGAGTTTTACCAAGGCATGGTTTATGTGCTCTGTTTATCACTACATCCTTGCCTAGCGCACAGCAGGCAAACGAATTTGTTGAATAAATAATTTGGTGATCACCTCCAGTTCAGCTACATTATTTTATAAAGTATAATTTAAATACCCTGGTTCAAAGTTACACGGCAGAGCGAACACTAGAACACAGGTTCCCAAGCTCTCAATCCAATGCTTCTTCCAATAAACTGATCGTTTTCAAACTTAACTTTTTTAGCAGTGGACTTTCCCCCTCAAATACCTATGTATATGATGGTATCCATAACTGATCTTCTTAGTACCAAATTTTGGAGTTCTGATGGTTATTAGATAATCTTTTATTATCGGTTCACAAAGGCAAATCCAAATCATTACATCCTGATAACTCCATAGTACTTTCCTCAGTGGTTGACAGTGTAATTTTTTTTAAAGGTTTTATTTATTTGACAGAGAGAGAGAGAGAGAGAGAGAAAGTGCACAAGCAGGGGGAGCGGCAGAGGGAGAGGGAGCAGCAGGCTCCTGCTGAGCCGGGAGCCCAATGTGAATGCGGGGCTCGATCCCAGAACCCTGGGATCACGACCTGAACCAAAGGCAGATGCCCGACCAACTTAGCCACCCAGGGGCCCTGGTTAACAGTATAATAAAAGTGGCATAGAATTCATGCCTTTAATTGTCATTTCAGGATATTACATTTTCCTGAGCTCAGTCTCACCTGCATTTTCTTTTTTTTTTTTCTTTTTTTTTTTTTTTAAAGATTTTATTTATTTATTCGACAGAGACAGAGACAGCCAGCGAGAGAGGGAACACAAGCAAGAGGAGTGGGAGAGGAAGAAGCAGGCTCATAGCAGAAGAGCCTGATGTGGGGCTCGATCCCATAACGCCAGGATCACGCCCTGAGCCAAAGGCAGACGCTTAACCACTGTGCCACCCAGGCGCCCCTCACCTGCATTTTCAATAGTCTATGGCAGGGGTTCTAAAGACTGGTGGCACACTGGATTACCTGGGGAACTTTAAAAAATTCTGATGTCCAAGTCCCACCGCAGGGATTCTGATTTAATTGGTCTGGTGTACTATACGAGACATCTGGATTTTTAAAAGCTCTCTAGGGATTCCAATGCATAGCAGTCAAGGTTGAGAACCACTAGATTATGGTATTCACTTACTAAACAAAATTACACAAGCTATCAAATAACTGCCCATGTCTTATTCTAGGGACCAATGGAATCCAAAGCATTATAAAAATCTAAAATGTTTATTTTTGTTATCCTCATCTACATTCCATAGAGGCACTATTCATACCTAATTTTTCCCATACATAAACTTTTGCTAATACTTACAAATACAAAATGAATCTCATCATAAAAAATAAAGCAAAACAACAAAATTTCAAAGGGCTTATGGAAATTTTCCTGTGATACAGAATTTTATTGTTAATTTATACAGCTCTGAGACCGTTTGGTATCTCACCTGGCACTCCTCTTTATAATAAATTCTCTGTATATAGGCATTTTTGTTGTAGAGGTATTTAGCCCGTACAATATTTTAACAATATGAAAATTACTTCATATTTCTTCATGGTTAAACACTAACACTGTAACAATGATCTTTTAATGCATATGTAAAAAATCTAGTTATAGAAAACAGTAAGGAAATTTAATTTTATAAGAAAGGATAAACTAGGCAAAAACGAAGTTTAATATTATGAGTACAAAACCTAAGGAGACCCCCCCAATTAATTTATAGACTTAATCCCTTTCAAAATCTCAGCTGACTTTTTTGCACAAAGTGACAAGGTAATGCTAAAGTTCATGGAAATCCAAGGGACCCAGGACAGCCAAATAATCTTGAAAAAGAAGAAAACTGGACTTACACTTCTCAATTTCAAAACTTAATACAAAGCTACTGTACTCAAGACAGTGCATAAGGAAAGACATCTGGATCAATGGAATAGAACTGAGCGTCCAGAAATAAACCTTTTATGTTTATAGTCAACTGAACGTCTACAAGGGTACCAAGACAGTTCAATGGAGAAAGAACTGTCTTTTCAACAAATAGTGCTGGGAGAACTGGACAGCTACTTGCAAAAGAATGAAGTCAACCCCCTACCTCATACCATACAGAAACATTAATTCAAAATGGATTATAGACCTAGATTTAAGAGCTAAAACTAAAACACTCTTAGAAAAAGCTGTAAATCTCCATGACCCTGAGTTAGGCAAAGGTTTTTAGATATGATACCACAAGCACAAATGATGAAAACAAACAAACAAACGAACTACATCCAAATTTAAAACTTTTGTAGGGCAAATGATATGATGCCAGGAAGAAACTGAAGAGAAAATCTACAGAATAGTAAGAAATTTTTTCAAATCATATACCTGATAAGAAACTTATGTTCAGACTATATAAAGAAAGCCCATCAATATTAAATCAATTAACTGATGTAAAACATCAGGAATTTTTTTTTAAGATTTTATTTTAGCCACTCAGTGCTCATCATAACAAGTGTACTACTTAATCCCCATCACCTATTTCATCCATCCCCCTACCTACCTGCTTTCTACCATTAGTTTGTTCTCTATAGTTAAGAGACTTTCTCGGTTTGTCTGTTTTTTTCCTCTTTCCTCAAAATAGAACTCAATTGTTCTATTTCTTTTTTTTTTTTTTTTAAGATTTTGTTTATTTATTTGACAGAGATAGAGACAGCCAGCGAGAGAGGGAACACAAGCAGGGGGAGTAGGAGAGGAAGAAGCAGGCTCCCAGCGGAGGAGCCTGATGTGGGCCTCGATCCCAGAACGCCGGGATCACGCCCTGAGCTGAAGGCAGACGCTTAACCGCTGTGCCACCCAGGCGCCCCGACTGTTCTATTTCTTAAATTCCATACATGAGTGAAATCATATGGTGTTTGTCTTTGTCTGACTGACTTATTTCACTTAGCATTACACTCTCTAGCTCCATCCAAGTCACTGCAAAGGGCAAGGTATCATTCTTTTTTATGGCTAATATTCGTATGTGTGTATGAGGCATCTTCTTTATCCGTTATCTACTGAGGAACACTTGGGCTATTGTAAATAATGCTGCTATAAACATAAGGGTCCCCGTATTCCTTTGAATTCGTGTTTTTGATTCTTTGGGTAAATACCCAGCAGTGTGATCGCTGGATCATAGCATAGTTCTATTTTTAACTTTTTTTTTTTTTTAAGATTTTATTTGAGAGAGAAAAAAAGTATATAAGCAGGGGAAAGGGAGAAGCAGACGTGGGGCTCAATCCCAGACCTTGGGATCATGACCTGAGCTAAAGGCAGACACTTAACCAACTAACCCACCAGGCGCCCCTCTATTTTTAACTTTTTGAGGAACCCCATACTGTTTTTCCACCGTGGCTGCACCAGTTTGCATTCCCGCCAACAGTGCAAGAGGGTTCCTTTTTCTCCACATCCTCTCCAACACCTGTTGTTTCTTGTGTTTTTGATTTTAGCCATTCTGACAGGTGTGAGTGATATCATAGCTTTGATTTGCATTTCCCTGACGATGAGTGGCTGATGAGCATGTTTTCATGTGTCTGTTGGCCATCTGGATGTCTTCTTTGGAGAAATAAATGTCCTGTTCATGTCTTCTGCCCATTTTTTAATTGACTGTTTGGTTTTGGGGTGTTGAGATATGTGAGTTCTTTATATATTTTGGATATTAACCCATTATCAGATATGTCATTTGCAAATATCTTCTTCAATTCGGTAGGTTGCCTTTTCAGTTTTGTTGATTGTTTCCTTCGCTGTGCAGAAGCTTTTTATTTTGATAAAGTCCCAATAGTTTATTTTTGCCTTTGTTTCCCTTGCCTCAACTCAAAAGACCTCACAAAGTAATTTTTAAAAACCTAATTTAAAAATGGGCAAAAGATTTGAAGAGACATTTCTCCAAAGAAAATACAAAGATGTCTAACAGCACATGAAAAAAAATGCTCAATTATCATTAGTCATTGGGGAAAAGCAAATCAAAACCACAACACATGACCACCTCACACCTACAAGGATGATTATAATCAAAAGGACAGACAAGGGTTGACAAGGATGTGGCGAAACTGGAACCCTGATATATTGCTGGTGGGAATATAAAATGGTGCCGCCACTTTGGAAAACAGTTTGGCAGTTCTTCAAATTGTTAAACATAGTTACCATATGACCCAGTAATTCCACTCCTAGGCATACACCTGAGAGAAATGAAAACGTGTCTACACAACAACTTGTACACAAATATTCACAGCGGCATTATTCATAATAGCTAAAAAGTGAAACAATCCTAATGCCCATCCACTGATGGAAGGATAAAATGTGGTATATCCATACAATGATTCAGCCAAAAAAAAAACCCTGAAGCATTGATACATGCTACAACAGGGATAAAACCCCCAAATATTTTGCTATGTGAAAAAAGCCCATCATAAATATATATTGTATGATTCTATTTATATGAAATGTCCACATAGGCAAATTTAGAGAGAGAGAAAGTAGATTAGTGGTTTCTTAGGGCTGGGAATAGAGTGAGGAATGGAGATTGACTGCTAATGGGTAGGTATATGATTCCTTTTTGCGTGATGAAAATGTTCTAACCTGAAGACTGTGGTGATAGTTGCACAACTCTGCAAATATACTAAAAACCATTAAATTGTATACTCCAGGTGGGTAATTTTATGATGTAGATTGCATCTTAATAAAGATGTTCAAAAAACCACTAAGGGGCTGATATATTAAGTACAGGTTTTCTGTCTTCCCAAGTCAATTTATATTCACCCCTAAAACGTAAAGAAAAAAAGATAATTTTCTGAGACATATTCTGAGTGAGACAGGTTTGTGCTTCTTACCCAAAATCAGCTGTTTTCTGAGAAATACATCAGTAGCAAACTGCTGGATTGATTCCATATAACAGCAAATGCATTTCTAAACATGTGTCCTAATTCAGTCTTTAATCAGTTAGATTTAAGCTAAAAATTTTAATGACTATGAGACATTGACAAATATAATAGATCTTTATAATGGTTAGTTTGGTTTATGCCCTCAGTATCTTGCAGGATGAGTGAAGTGTTAGGCTTCTGTTCCATGCAGAGGTATTTTGTATGGTGGTGTTTTTGCAGACAGTAAGGAAATGCACAACAAATCTGATACTGCTTTTACATAAAACTATTAAACTTATTAGTATTCTACTTTATTATGATCATCTTGATTCTTTTGTGTTTTCTCAAAACATGATTATTTCTTTAAAGGAATCTCCATCTCATTCTGGTAAAATGATTTAACATATATAAAGGAATTGGTATATAATAAACATAATAGATACACATTAATTCTTTATTCTTATTTCCCCTGGAATTTCTTGCATTATGTGTGTGTGACAGACAGAGACGGAGATGGAGTTTTCCAAAACAAATTAACAAACCAAGAAGACTGAAAACCATATAGTCCCAGGTATTTTTATCAGTGGTTCTTAAACTCCGGGAATGAAAATAGGCTAGGCGTGGATTATTTTTGAAAAAGCTCCCTGGGTGATTCTGATAATTACCTACTCAAATTGATAACCACTAATCTCTATGATTAGAGTTCTGAAAAGACTAGGATGAGTTATCCTGGACTCACCTAATTTACTTTCCCTCTCCTTGAAATATGGTCAAAAAGCCCTGACATAACTTTTAATATACACATTTATTTGAAATAACGTAACGTCTGAGGAAATAAATGTTCATTTTTGTCCTTCAGTAGACAGCTTTCAATCTAAATGACTTTAATTTCTTAAAAACTGAAATTACAATTCTTTATATTGAAGCAAAATAAGAAAATAATGACTAGATCAGAAAAAAATCTGTCAGACAAGTATGATATGACATGCCCCCCCACCCCAAATGGAACAAAACAAAAAAAAACAGGGCTATGACTCTTGGTTGCTAAGAATGTTAAAATAGTTCAGTAATGTTTACGCAACTACCAACGACAGCTAAGGAAATAAAAGAAACCAAGATAAGAATTCATATAATAGCAATTTAAATGCATGGCACTGAGCCAAACTCCTGTTTGTGCCAGGAAGGGGGGGGGAAGGGAAGATCCTGCCAAGACCCTTGTTATTGTCACAAAATCAGTAAGAGATACTGCCAACCATGTTAACAATTTTATTGCCAGACCCTTTCTTTACTAGTCTCCATCTCTTTTGCTATGATATCAAGTTATAGCTACCACAAATGCTATTAAGAGTCATCTTAGTCACAGCTTCCAGCCCTGCTGAGCATATAAAAGGTATAATAACAAGAAAAAGAGATGGCTCTTATTTATTTCATTTCTACAGAGGTGAAAGGCCCTAGCTAATTTTGCTGTTTGTTGGTTTCTGTTCCAGAACAGAAACAAGGCAATCAGGCCACTTCAATCTCCAAAGGGGCTTTGGGATATGCCTTTTGACCAGATGCACACCAACCTTCAATCAACCAAACTAAAGAATGAAGGACAGATCCTGGAAAGGCATTTTTGTTTTCACCCAGTGACACACGATAGCTGCTCAATACTGTAAAATGATCACTAATAAATGCTCATTTATTCAACAGATGTTCAGTGAGTTTGTGTATACTAGGATAATGAGCTAGAAAGACTCTGCAAGGAAAATGAGAGATCTTTACTTTGCGGAGATAGGATTCTGGAGACTTCTGGCCAAAGTGAAATAATAAAGACAGGATTTACCCACAAGCCTGGAACCCCAAAATGGACAAAATAGATGAAAGAAGTTTTCAAGACACTAATAATCATCAGGCAACTAAGGACAGTGATCCCTGAGAGATGAGAAACAAAGCGAGCCCTCTGACCGCTCAGCTTCCTGCCTGGAGAAAGTGTCCAGCTGTAGCACAAGGGAGCGGGAACCCAGGCAGGGCCTGGGGAAAGTTCTGAACTAAGGAGACAGACAGAGCTGACAGAAAGACCAAAGCAGCTGGCATCTGCAGGACAGAATTCCAGAGAGGAGAGAGTAGCAGAGATGGAGCTCTGGAGATCTGCAGGGGCTGTCTTTTCATCCTCAGCAGAGGACTGCTCGGCACATGTGTGAGGAAACTACCTGGGGCCAAGGAACACACACCTGAGAAGATGCCAGATAATAGTGCCTGTGCTCATGCAGGGCTGGGAGTGAGCCCTGTTCCCAGCAGCCAGACTGTAAAACCTCATAAATCACAGGGCCCTGGGTAGGGAACTCATAAGGGTCTTGCCCCAATAGTAGAGAAAAAATTAGCCCTAGAACACTGCTCCAGTCCCACTTAACAAATCTTAAAAATAAGACCCTAAAAAATTAAACTGCTTCCAAATAACTTAATCATGTCCCAGAATGAAACTCAAGAATAATTTACAGGGACACCAAAATATCCAGCATGCAACAAGTTAAAATTCATGCCTGAATCCATTAAAAAAAAATAACAAAAATGCCCAGTATGGTAAGAAGCAGGAAAATTCGATCCAAAAGGAAGAAAAAAGAATCCATCGTAACTGACTGAGCAACAGATGTAAAATTAGCAGGTAAGGATATTAAAAGTTATTATATTCCATGGGTTCCAAAAGTTAAGTAGAGACATGGAAGATACGAAAAAAAAAAAAAAGGGAGGAAAAGGAGAACAAAGAACTGATTGATGGGACAACAGAAAAGATATACCATCCTAGCACTGATGAAAAGTATGATTGGCTGTATTAGTATTAGACAATGTAGATTTCAGAGTAAAGAATATTTTACCGGGGTAAAGATCACTTTATAACGACAAATGGTCAATTCATCAAGAGGACTTACCAATCCTAAATGAACAGAAACTAATAACAGAGCCTCATAGTATATGATTCCAGAACAATTAACACTACTATTTGACAGTATGTAAATTACATACAAAAATGTTGGAGGGAAAGGAATATTCATTCCCTGGATATGGTTATCCAGGGAAAGTTTCCCATAAAATGAGGTCTTAACACGAGTGATGAATGATCCATCTGACTAACTCCTTACCCCAAAGAGTGAAGAGTGAATTGTTCAGAAGACGCAGTGACCAGTCTGAAAAGGAGACACCAGCACCCGCATTACTAACTTAAGCAGCCCATTTCAAATACCAGCTTCGGTGCCAGAGAAAACCACTTTTTTAGAGGCCCATATAAGGGATATTTAGACTCATAAGACATGAATACAAAAATAAGAGCCCGTCTGCATCTTGAATTTAGTGGAAACCAACTGCCCGCTGGCAGTTACATAATCCTGTTGATTTAGGCAGGTTATAATCACTATCTTTCTGGTTTACTAAGGGATGGGGCCTGCCTTTTCTCAAGAAATCGTGTACTCAGCAAGGTGAGGGAAGCTTCTTTTAGTTTAAGAGTGACTAGAATAAGTTTTCCGGAAAGCTAATGTAATTGTGAATAATTAACTTGGAAAGTGTATGAGCAGTTTTTAGTTTAAAACAATCTGGTTAAATTCACCTTTAGTAATAAGCAGGGTAAGGCAGGGCCCATGGGATTTGTGGGAAAGAAACCCAAGGGCCTTCCCTTCTCAGGGAGGGGAAGGGGGGGGGTGGAAGCAGAGATGACTCTACCCTCAGGGCTAACAGGAGAACAAGAGGCTTGGCAAGGAAGGGAAGAGCCCCACGTGGTGAGTCAGTGGCTCAAAAGGAACTCCCTGGTGTACCCGAGTATAGTGTACAAGGTGCATGCGGCATGGCTCTGGTCCTTTCGTGAAATAAGGGACACTCGGGGGGAAAACACTTAGGCTAGGTTAAGGGTGAAGTGTGACACCAGAAATGCAGAGGAAGACTCCTGGCAAAGAAAAGCAGAATGAGAGTCAGTAAGAAATATCAAAGACTAGGGCAAATTATTTCTCCAAGTGTCAAATTCATGGCAAAGATCTATGCCTTATCTATCTTGGAGACAGAATATTCAAGATATGTAAAAATATGATGGGAGGGGCGCCTGGGTGGCACAGCGGTTAAGCATCTGCCTTCGGCTCAGGGCGTGATCCTAGCGTTATGGGATCGAGCCCCACATCAGGCTCTTCCGCTATGAGCCTGCTTCTTCCTCTCCCACTCCCCCTGCTCGTGTTCCCTCTCTCGCTGGCTGTCTCTATCTCTGTCAAATAAATAAATAAAAATCTTAAAAAAAAAAATGATGGGAAATAATCATCAGCTATATAGTCAGCACTCTGCATTTTCACCATTCTCAAGAGGGAAAAAGAACTGGATGAATGCTCTCCTTCACCTTTGTCCTGGTCTCTACTGCAGTCATGTATTTTGTAGAATTTCAAGGAAAAAGAGGTAAAAAGAGGTAAAAAGCTCCCAAACATTATAATATTTTATTTTCAAGTAAAAGGGATGTATATTGGAATTATATTGTTTTAATTTTCTTACACACTTAGTTTTTCAACATTTTGAAGAGTAAACTCCTAAGAAAGACCTTTTTCTTTAATACTTGCCAAGATTCTTGATACCATATCATACCTAGCATGAGCTTATTAGATTTTGATGAACTTAAGAGGTGCATCCTGTGACTTCTACTGTAAATGATGCGCTGAAAAACAATCTTTAATACATCTTTTGTCGACTGCGCCTAATACCTTCTTTTTGCTGTTAATAAAACAACAGTATTAAAAGCGAAACATTTTCTAGTGTTGGACAAAATGTTCCCAAAATGCATCTAAGACATAATGCCTTGAATTTCACCTAATTAGGATTAATTCCTCCTTCTCAGATGTTGACATACACTTTCAATTCTGTAAAATATACAACCATAATCATTTCACAAATCACAAAATGAACCTACTAATTTATATATAACAACTCTCAAGCATCCTTTTTAGTCTGTCATGTCTTTTTAAAACATTTTGAGATGATCTGGAAAGACAAAATTTGGCATGAGAATATAGTTTTTGTTCATGGTCGAAAGAAAAAAAATCCCAAAATGTCCGATTTTCAGTTTTATGTGGATTCCCTTCTGTCATACCAATCCTGCGTAATTTTTGCTCCACAAAGAGGGTGTATCTTTTAAGCAAACAATAAGTATAATTAATCATCATTTAATTAGTCTCAGAATATGAGAAAGCAGTCAACTTTAATGACTGGATAATTGTTTTAGTGGTTCCCAATTTTTGGCCTAAAAAAAAAAAAAAAAATCAATGGGGGGCCTGGGTGGCTTAGTCGGTTAAGCTTGATTTCAGCTCAGGTCTTGATCTCAGAGTCATGAGTCATTAGTTCAAGCCCCACATTGGGCTCCAAGCTGGGTCTGGAGCCTACTTAAAAAATAAAATACAAAAACACTGAGTAGTTATCTGTTCAATCTTTGACAATAATTTACAATGTGAGATCACCATGTGATTTTGGCATACGACCTAGAGCTGAGTGACCTTGCTATCACATGCACTGGCACAGAAAGCTAATGCTGTCACTGGTACTCAACTCTGCAACATGTCATCCTAGCGTGACAAAAAAAATTTAGAGACTAATGGCACATTTTATATGTTCTACCTAGTCCAACTACACCAAAAAAGTAGAGGCTTTTGTCTGCAAACTTTTTAAACAAAGAACTAGGAGAACCTCTGCTGCCTAGAAGACATCCTCAAGCTGAAAGTCTATCTCCTATGTAGTAAGTTAAATTCAGGGCTCAATCCAGGTGTTCAGGGTAAAAAGTCATAGGAGAGGCATTTAAAAAACACACACACACACACAAAAAAAACAAGCTTTGGGATTTTCAGAGCTAAGGAGGGGATTCACACTTAGTTCAACTGGGCGATATGCTAATAAGCTGTGGGTGAATTATTCTCAGGACCTTCCTTAATGTGATCAACATCTTGAGGATGAGACCCAAAGAAAGGAAGGCTTATTAAGTGACAAAGGATAAGCAAAGCTAACTGACTTAAGGCTGAGAACCTAGGATGGATTTGAGACCACGAAAGCTGGCTTTTAGCTCTATCTCAAAGTAGAGCTCTACGACCAAAGTTTCCCAACTGTTGAAGATGAATTTGTGCCTCTTCGGGTCTAAGGCACTGTCACGTGGCTTTTATGGCTTGACCTACCCCGTCTAGGGTGGTAGTATTTGCTTCCAGCAGATGGACTGCTGACAGTAGGCAAAGCAGATACTCAGACTGGATGATTCCTTTTACAGAAATTTCAAAACAGGCAGAACTAATTTATTGTATTAGAAGCTAGGATGGTGGTTACCTCTGAGAAGGAAAAAGTGAGTAGGAAGAAGCCGGGTAGTGACTACATGGCTGTGCTCACTATATAATCCACTGAGCTATATCCTTCTGGTTTGTGTATTTTCTGTAAGCATGTTATGCTTCAATAAAAAGTTCGTTATTTTTAAAGATTTTATTTATTTTATTTGTCAGAGAGCGAGTGTGAACACAAGCAAGGGAAGCAGCAGGAGGAGGGAGAAGCAGGCTCCCTGCTGAGCAAGAAGCCCAATGCAGGACTCGATCCCATGACCCTGGGATCATGACCCGAGCTGAAGGTAGCCACTTGACTGACTGAGCCACCCAGGTGTCCCAAAAGTTCATTATTTTAAAAAAATGTCATAGTCACTACATCATAGCTGCCCATAAATAGTATTTAACAAACATACATAGCTAGAAGAAACAGTAAAAATACTGAATGTATTTTTTTTAAGATTTTATTTATTTGAGACAGAGAGAGAGAGAACAAGCAAGCGAGCATGAGCAGGGGTAGGGATAGAGAGACAAGCAGACTCCCTGCTGCGTGCAGATCCCAACACAAGACTCGATCCCAGGACCCTGACATCATGACATGAGCCAAAGTCAGGTACTTAACAAATGAGCCACCCAGGTGCCCCCCAAATACCGAATGTATTATAAAAAGAAAACCACTAAGGGGCACCTGGGTGGCTCAGTCGGTTAGGTGTCTGACTCTTGATTTTGGCTCAGGTCATGATCTCAGGGTTGTGAGATTGAGCCCTGCCTTGGATTCTGAGCCAGCAGGGAGTCTGCTTGAGAGTCTCCCTCTCCCTTTCCCTCTGCCCCCACATGTGTGCACGAGCGTGCATGTGCTCACTCTCAAAAATAAATAAAATCTTAAGAGAAAAAAAACCCCACTGATTATGAACGCAAAATTACCTTTTTAACTACTTGTTTATTTCATACCCATCCAAAATCTAAGAAATAAGGTACAATTTAAAGAAGTTATCAAAGGAAACAGAAGCCATTACACTTCAGTTGAAGACAGTGTTTTTTCCCTTGTCACTCATATTCCTTCCTCTATCATTTCTCCCCTCTGATATTTTCTTGTTTTCCAATTCTTCTCTACTTTCTTTCCTCCTTCCTCTAATCCTCCGAGATCTTTCCCTAGGCAACTGGAGATTATGAAACAAGAGCATACTGGGAAGCTTCCTGGGTCAGCTCAGGACAAACCCAGCTCTTTCACATCTCTTATTTTCTCTTCTTGTCCTCAAATTCCACATTTTTTTTTTCCTGCCATCTCTTTTTTTCACATCTCTCCCTGATTCTACCTCCATTCTTCTTCCTAATTATACCCCTTGAGTTTACCTGAAACACACATAATAGCTAAAGGTGATCAATATTTATTCTCCCAAAATTATGTTTTCCTATATAAACAGGACTGAAGCTATAAACACTGTGTTGTTATAGGTACGGCCATTCAGATGAAAACATAACCAGTAGTTGTTTCTATGAGAAACACAAAGGAGCTGATGCTTCTGCTCATCTTTGGGATTTCCCACACTTCAAAACTATGCATTGGTTTTTAATCCTTTTTCTGGCCCTAAACGTTTGAGGGACAAGACAGTCCCATCTTGAACAGTAGTATCATGGTTAACTTTATGAGCCAGTTTGGCTGGGTATGGTGCCCAAATAATTGGTCAAATATTATTCTGGGTGTTTCTGGAAAGGTGTTTTTTTTTTAGATGAGACTGACATTTAAATCAGTGCACTTTGAGTAAAGTCGTAAGTGGTGGGCCTCATCCAATCAGCTGAAGGCCTTAACAGAACAAAGACTGATCTCCTCTGAGCAAGAAGGAATTCTACTGGCAGAATGCCTTTGGATTTGAACTGCAACTCTTCTCTAGGTCTCCAGCCTCTGGCCTATCCTACAGATTTCAGATTTAATAAGCCTCCATAACCACACAAGCCAATTCCTTGCAATAAATCTCACCCTCTCCCCAACACAGCCTTTTGGTTCTGTTTCTGTTTCTCTGGGGAACTCGAATACAAGCAGCTACAGTAGTGATGCTGAACTAGAGATAAGGGGGATGTGGGGTCTAGTGAAAGAGCAGAGGAATTGGGGATGACAGATAATTTTTTAAAAGGCTTAATGCAGACCTCATGAATTACCTACTTAAAAGTCATTTGCTAGCCTTCTGCTATTACAGCGACTACAATGCTAAAATGAATTTTCCAGCCTCCCTTGACACTAAGAGGTAGCCATGTGACAGAGCCGAGGCCGAATTCTTGAGAAGGGCTTCCTTCCTAAGTAAAAGCTAAAGCCTAACTAGGAGAAAGCACTACGCTCTAACTGTTCTTCCTGTCTGGATTACTCAGGATTCAGATGTACAAACAGTGCCTGGAAGAGCCCATGTTCAGATTTTGCAACTGTCGCCACCATTCCCCAGTGTCCCACACCCTCAACAAGAGGGCAAGTACACTGTGGCTTCTCGGGCCAACCTGTACCGAGAGCTAAGAAACTTAACCTACTTCGCACTGTGTTCTACACAGAACTTGAAGATATACAGCTGTACTCGGTCTCCACTCAGCTTACCTAATGTCCAACTCTGCAATGGGAGGGACCTGGACTAGAAACCTGAGAGTAATGGTTACAAAGCGTTGATGACTATAGCTATGAATTACTAAGGAAGGCTGTAGGATATCCTTTAAAAAGAGTCTTTGAAAATATGGCCTGAATTATGGCATTTCTCCTTCAAGAGAGGGGTTGGAACAGAGCAGTGCTTTGTCATCCTTTGCATTCTAGAATACACAAGTGAGTTTAACATTTTACCTCAGCACACTTTTATATTTGTTACAGTAGAGAACTAGAGTGTTATGTAAAATCACCGTATTATAAGACCTCACTTACAAATCATCAAAAAGGAACTTACTGGCCAAGTTGATGCAAAATGCAAAAGAAGTGCCAAGTTACCTCACAAGTTTTTAAGTCAACAGTGTCCCATCTTTAAGACTACGAATGATGCATCTCAAAAAATATTATCTCTCCAGACCTACCCCACCTATAAAAAGAAAAATTAAGTGCTATCGAACCATGACTTCAGAGTTCTATGTTTACCTTTTTTTTCTCCAGTGTAGGGCACATAGTCTTCCCTGTCCTTATGCTCCAACGCCTCCTTCTCCAGGAACGAAAGGAGGTGCTCTCTATCAAACGGCCCTGTGGCAGACTTTGACGTCTGGTTCTTCTGCCGGAACCCTGCAGGCAGAAGGGCATTCTGCCAAAGAGAATGAATCAGCCATTATGACCACCAAGAATGCCAACACTATATGCTTCCACAGATTACCCATTTAAGAAAGGCTTATAGACCGGAATGGGATACAGACATTAAACACTTCATTAGAGGATTTTAGGGCAGCAATGTAAAAGTGTTCCACACAAAGTTTTTATCAGGTAGAATTCAATTACATCACTAAAATAAGCACACACACATTTTCTTCAGAAAGTATTCTACTAGAAGGAAACACCCTTTACTTTCTAAATGTCCTGGATGGTAATTTTAAAAGTTTTCTTTTTTGATTAATAAATGCTCAGCATACATGCATATACAGAAAATATTTCCATTATAAAAGAATGTTCAATGATATATACAACATATTCCATAATGATTTCTATTTCATGTTAAAGACTTTTTTTTTTTAAGATTTTATTTATTCATTTGAGAGAGAGAGAGAGAGCGCACAAGCAGGGAGAGAGGCAGAGGGAAAGGAAGAAGCAGACTCCCTGCTGAGCTGGGAGCCCGACATGGAGCTCAATCCCAGGACCTGGAGATCATGACCTGAGCCGAAGGCAGACACTTAACCATCTGAGCCACCCAGGCGCCCCCTGTAAAGACTTTTTCATATAAAAACATGTATGCTGTACAGTAAGATATCAGAACATCAATGGTCACTTGTTTGTGTTTAAACACACTGTGAAGGGCTCAACTTCTTTGTGCATGCATGCATACACCAGTACGAGGCTGCATCTGCAGCAACCCCGGTCACTGCTACTCAGGCACCGAGGCACGCCAAGGTACTCGGAGCATGAGCTGTATCACTGGGCTTCCCTGTGGGTACAGTATGTGTGAGTGCATGGAGGGACTGAGAGTGGGGAAGGCGGGGAGGCAATGGATTAAAGTTGTCTCTTACAAGAGAATTTTCTGAATTTTTACTAAGTCCAGGAACAATAACCAGTGATTAGACAACATGAGCTCTATCCTTTTGCTCGTCGAAAGGCAAAGTGGTGATAGTGCTTTGTCTCACTATTCCCAGATACTCTTTTGCTTTGGAAATGGAAGGCAGCCCAAGAAGTCACACAAAAAGGACAGCCTTCTTTTAAACACATCCCCAAGTTGGCAATTATGCTGAATCTCATGGATTTTATAATTTTCATTATAAAGGAAGCTCTTATATAAATAATAGGGAATGTACATTTTGTAACGAGAAAATATAGCACTTCCACTGTGGTCATTTGCTGAGATCCATAATAATTTTCATAAAACTCACCTTTGTGTTCTCCTCCTGGAAAGGTAGGCATTACGCAGAAAGCTCACATATAAATATGAAACACAAAGGAGGTCTATTCCTAACCCTGCACTAAAAATGTTTTTGTAACACAAAATTGTGTTAGGGAACATAAATAAAGAAACAAGATTTCTACCTACCAACTTCAAAATAGACAGCTCCCCAAGAAGAATGCACTCCCAACGAACCATCACGTCCTACCCGTTTTTACTTCCTAAAAAACTCATCCATCTGTTTACTTCCCTCTATCTCCACCATCATTACTTTGGTCCAAGCTATGATCAGGCTGGCATGGAATAGTTAGCTTTTCAACTGGTCTCCCTAGATCAATTGTCTGATACTCCAACTCCTACTCCATGATGTTGCTCTAGCCTCACCCATTCTAGCCACACTAGCCCTTCTTCCTCCCCTGTGCTTGTCACACACTTCCTTCTACCAGAAGCCTTCTCTAGAATGCTCTGTCCACCATTTTTGCTACTCATTTTTTAAAAAGATTTTTTATTTATTCATTTGAGAGAAAGAGAGCAAGAACACCAGCAGGAGGGAGGGTCAGAGGGAGAGAGACAAGCAGACTCCCTGCTGAGCAGGGTGTCTGACGCAGGGCTCAGTGCCAGGACCACAAGCTGATGACCTGAGCCAAAGGCAGCCACTTAACTGACTGAGCCACCTAGGCGCCCCCTACCACTCATTTTTAAGACTGCAGCTCCATTTCCCCAAGGGAAGCTTTTCCTGACCTCGCATTATATGCTCTTATATTAATATGGCACAATTATTTGATTAATGCCTGCCTCCCCCCCCACTCCTGCCAGCCTGCATCATGAGGGTAAAGACCACATTTGTCTGCTTACTCTTGTATTCCTAACCTAGCATAGTACCAGAATCTATTGGTTGCTCCCCAATTATTTATTGAATAAAGATTTGAGAATAATTTTTTTAAAGATTTTATTGATTTATTTGAGAGAAAGAGAGAAAGCACAAATGGGGAGAGGGACAGAGGGGGAGGGAGAAGCAGACTCCCTGCCACATAGGGAGCCTGACGCGGGGCTCAATCCCCGGACCCGAGCCAAAGGCAGGTGCTCAACTGACTGAGTAACCCATGCACCCCCTGAGAATAGTTTTAAAGAAAAATGCTCAGGGCACCTGGGTGGCTCAGTCGGCTTCAGCTCAGGTCCTGATCCCAAGGTCCTGGGATCAAGTCCTGCATCAGGCTCCCTGCTAGTGGGGAGCCTGCTTCTCTGTGTGTGTGTGTGTTCTTTCATCACTCTCTCACCCTCTCTCTCACAAATAAATAAAATCTTAAAAAGAAAATGCTCATTAAGGCAAATTAATAAAAGTCACTTTTCATTACCATCAACAATGCATACATTTGCTCTTTGATGGTGGTAGTGACGGAGTTGCATTATTCCTGTGCACGCTCAAGCCCATGTGAAACACGTAAGTTTTAAGTGGTATGTGAGTTGGACTCCTGGCTCCTTAAATACAGTTTCTGAACACCTGGCTTTGGAGGCTAAAAACCCATCAACCATGCCTTATTAGAAGTATACTTTAGTCAAGTTAATAGATCATAATTATTTAAGAAACAGGTAAAGATCATTAAAATGACTGCCACTAAAAAGTACATGTTTCTCCCTCATAGAATTTTGTTGCAAGGATATATTCCAAGCCTTGGAAATGAAAAAATAGCTTTTGCCTAGGCTGGCGGGCTGGCTATCTTCAGAGACAGGTGTTTTGAGAAAATGCAGTAAGCTGGTAAATAAATATACTGAATGCAGCATAAAGAAAGTAAAATAGCCCTCCAAAATATAACACAGAACCATATTCAACGTCTATCTGCTCTTCTCTTCTGAGACCTTATAAGTTACAAAGGGGTTTCTCTGCCTGAAGTAGCTGCTACTACCCTTGCTCTCTTTTCTTACCTCATCTTCCACTGGCACTCTTCCCCCAAATTTTACCCAACAAGTGGCATGCTGTCAATAAACATCACTGTTCTTCGAGTCTCAACTAACAGTATCTGAGGTTGGGGGAGCTGCAACTGGGGTTGGGGAACTGGCAAAATACAGCCAGAAGTTAGAACTCAAGCCTCCCCATACAAGAAGCAGGCCATGGTTTTGCAAACAAGAAAATGCAGGCCATCAGCTTTTACAAATGTAGCATAGTGCATGTGTTAATAGGGGCCTCACTGCAGTTCAACGGAAAGACCACTAGATTTTGCTGGGGAGCAATGAGGCAGTGAGGAATCCAGTCTCAGTTCTTTCCCTAATTGTAGTAATTGAGGCAAGTCACCTAACTTTTGTTTTCTATCTGTAAAACAGAGGGCAAGTGCTAGCCCGATGATTCTCAATTGAGGTGCTCCCACAGGGGAGCGATGTCTGGCAATGTCTGGAAACATTTTTCGTTGTCAGAACTAAGGAGAGGAAGTTTTTGTTTTGTTTTTTTTTTTAAAGATTTTATTTATTTATTTGACAGAGAGAGACAGCCAGCGAGAGAGGGAACACAAGCAGGGGGAGTGGGAGAGGAAGAAGCAGGCTGCCAGCAGAGGAGCCTGATGTGGGGCTCGATCCCAGAGCACCGGGATCATGTCCTGAGCTAAAGGCAGACGCTTAATGACTGCACCACCGAAGTGCCCCGGAAGTATTTTTTTTTTAATAATAATTTTTTATTATGTTAGTCACCATACAGTACATACTTAGTTTTTGATGTAGTGTTCCATGATTCATTACTTGCGTATAACACCCAGTGCTCCATGCAATACGTGCCCTCCTTAATACCCATCACCGGCCTATCCCAATCCCCCAACCCCCTCCCCTCTGAAGCCCTCAGTTTGTTTCCCAGAGTCCACAGTCTCTCATGATTCATTCCCCCTTCTGTTTACCCCCCCTTCATTCTTCCCTTCCTTAAGGAGAGGAAGTATTAATCATGTTTTTTATTTTTTGTATTTCATGATGCTTTGCCATCTGTGGGCCCTGCTTATGTTAAGAAAGACTACCTCTCCTGGGGCTAGCTGATTCCTAGGGATAGCAAACAATTCTCCCTGCCCCCACCCAAAAGTGTGCTTTCCATATGAAAACCAACCAATCCAGAGCTTGAACCCCAACCACCTCCTTTATCTCTCTCTCCCACCAAGCCAATTTTCCACCCCCACCCCCCCCACCCTAAATCACTCAGAACCAGCTAACTAGACAACTGGAGACTACTCCTATGGCCCAAAGCCCACTGAAATTACTCAAATTACCCAATCCTAAACTCGCCCAAACTTGCCAACCCTGTCCCACCCATTCCTTCCCTCGGAAACCACAAGAAAGGTGCTGGGCCACATTTGTTCCTTGCTGCTTCTGCTTCCTGACCAACCCAGGTGCTTTCCCAGGCGGCCCCGCGTGCTTCCCGCTCTTGGGAACTATAAGTATTAAGTTCTTTCTCCATGTCTATAATCTTACCACAGCTAATTAAACAAAATCCCAGGTCCATTTTTAAATAGGGGGTGTGCTATTGGCATGCAGGGACCAGGATGCTACTAAATAACTTAAACGCACAGGATAAGCCCCATAACAAAGAATTATCCAGCCCCAAACGTCAGCAGTGTCGAGGTTAAGAAACTCTGGGCTAGATGAGCTCTTCTGCTTCTGCCAGTTCTACAACCACTCGATTCAAACAGGTCTAACAGGTAATTGCCTATAGAAGATATTGCAGGGACACGATCAAAACAGTACTGTTATCCTCAGTTATCCCCCAGACTCAGGAGTAATGCAAACTCTTCCTTGTGGTAACAATTACGGTCAAGGGTTTTGATCTATGGTATATACACATTATCGAAGTGAAGTAATGCTGAGAAAAGGAGTATAATTCTCAATAAAAATTCAAACACATTCCAGCAGGAAATGTGTTGTAGTAACAAGGACAATTTTATAAAACAAACTCTACCTCAATTCTTAAAAGGCACTAAAAATCAATGTCTCAACATAAACATGTAGTAAGAAGCAGCAGCCTAGCAAATAACCCTTACCTTCAGGTTAAGCAGCTGTAACCTTTGGGTTCTCCCCTCAATGACTCCCACCCCCCCCATAACTACCAGGGAATAACAATTCAGGTGTCAAGGGGCTCTACCTTAGCCTTGCATAATTTGTAAGACAAATAACACCCACTGTGCAAATTAAAACACTGATACATATACTCAGGTCTGCTCCACATGGATTGCAGGACTGCTGAGCCTACTTAGATCTAGTCTACTAATGACTGGAAACGTATTCAATTTGGTCCATATGTTTCAGAAAGGTACAGTTAGATTTAACATCGCAAAGAACCTTCTAGAGCCACTCTACACAGGGCCATTACAGTATAGAAGCTCTGAAGAGGCATAAAGTTGGCATACGTCAAAGAGCTAATCATGTGCTTCATCACACCAAAAAACGTTCCTCCCTGCCCAGAGAGGAAAAGTTTTGTTTTTTTAAAAGAATTTATTTATTTATTTGTGAGGGAGAGAGAGAAAGCAAGCGAGAGCACAAGAGCAGGGGGAGGGAGAAGCAGACTCCCCACTGAACAAGGAACTCAGATGGGAAGCTTGATCCCAGGACCCTGGGGTCACGACCTGAGCAGAAGGCAGACACTTCAACCGACTGAGCCACCTAGGCACCCAAGAAAAAATGTCTTACAGGTCAGACTTCAGAAATTTGAGAATAAGAATGCTGGTGAAAATAGTTCAGAACAGGCATGTCAGTGGAGCCGGGGGGGGGGGGGGGGGGGGGCAGAAGTGCGGGAACCGAGAAGAGGCAAAAAGTGCATCTGGATAAAGAGAGAACAGTGGGGGCGGGGAGTGCCAGAGAAAAGTCAAGAGAAAGATAACTGCTCAAAGGAAGTTACTTAGTTTCAAAGGGTTTGAAAAGTTATTTCATCACCACCTACCTCAGGGTCAAGATCATCCAGAACAGTTTCCAGTTGCTTCAGTTCCGTTTCTGATAGATTCCCAAGGAGCTCATCTTCATCTAGGTCCTTGTACTTTTCTAAGTCCTTCCGGAATGGTAGCGCCATGATTTGCAGTAGAGGAAGTCACTTAATTCTGCTGTTTAGTTCAGTCAGGAGTGATTTCCACTTTTTCTTAAAGCTATAGAGAGAAAAAAACACACACATTTCAAATATTAAGTCATCTCCACCTACTTCAATCTATTATTAGGTTGAGTGAAATGTAATTTCCAGCCGTCATATATTCTTTGGCCATCTATCACACACTACCCTTGTCTGTGGATCATTCAATGTCCTTACCTTTTATTTTTTGTTGATGAAAAACAAAATCGACTGGGAAAAATAGGGGGAGGAGGGAATATAAAATTCAAATTTATAAAACAGCCCTATGGTAGAATTGAGAATTTCTGATAACTGAGTTTTAGGAGGAAAGAACTCATGTGTGCCAAAATAAAATCTTTTCCATCAGTGACTTTCAAATTATTGCTACCAGAGTACTTTGTTTAAGCACGTTATGTTTAAGACACATTTGTTTTACTGTAAGTTGTGTAGAACACTATTTTCTGACTCAATAAGGGGGGACGTTAATATACTCCCCCAGTGAGGAGTGGCCAGTTGCCACTGGGCCGGGGGGGGGGTGGTTCTGAAAAGATACATCAAAAAAAATTTTTGGAAAGGTATTTTTAAAGGGAAAAATGCAGCATTTTGAAAATGTTTCCATAAAATACTCCAAACCATGCTGGGATATGTCACCCACTGACTGGCACGGGTGGTCACAAGGGTCTCATTATAGGAAAGGACCTTCGCCATTTCTTCACCGTGTGGATCTTTCCTAAATGAAGTAAAGCTCAACAAACAGCCTCTTTCCAGGTACAGCAGAACTGTCCCACGGGAAAAGATAGTTCGAATAAATCCCACAAAACATGCCAAGTAAAAATAAAGTATTTCTGTAAGTTCTAGCTGTAAATGTGAATCATTTGTTTCATAAAATGTTCCTATGTGAACAAGAAATAATCCTTAGACTTAGTGATTTGGCTCAATTTTTCTTGGCTGCAAAACACCCAGTACTTCAAAGTCTGGATATATTTCCTTTACTACTGCTTTCTCCCAAGTTTTTCCAACTTAATATTTAAACTAATATATTTTCGTCCTCAAACCAGCAACAGTTTATGGATCCTTTTACGTGTTTTCCTGTCCTAAGAAGAAAGGAAGGATCACCACAGGGGTCTGTCAGCTCCTGACCCGACTAGCAGCC
Source organism: Ursus americanus (assembly GCF_024610735.1). Taxonomy (NCBI): domain Eukaryota; kingdom Metazoa; phylum Chordata; class Mammalia; order Carnivora; family Ursidae; genus Ursus; species Ursus americanus. The sequence continues at coordinate 7,292,418 of NC_142162.1, read as the reverse complement.
AGCCACCTGGGTCCAATAACAAGCCAATTAACAGAACTGTGCTGATGCAGATGTTCAACTGCAGGCATTTTGTGTAACTGCCTGAGACAGGTCTGGCTTCCACCTGTTCCACTTGGCATCTCTTCTGGTTTAGCAGTTACCCTGGACTTTTTCAGTGTTTTTTTTTTTTTTTTAACAAATTATTATCGTTGTCATTACTAAGTTTGGTAAATCTCCACTTGATACTTCCAACTTTAAGATACTAAGCTTACGAAGTTTCTTCAGAGTATATTTTCTCAATTAAAAATAATACACTCTGCAGAGAAGATTAAATAGAGAGTATAAGCACTTTCAAATATATTTACCATCAAATGCAATTTTAAAGAAAGTAGCAGGCAATTTTAGGGGGAAAAATAAAAATTGGAACATTTGGGGAAAAAAAAGTCAATTCATAAAAATACCACTGACATGGTATTTGAGACAGATAAGGGTGAGAAATTGATAAAAGTATATGAGCACATACCAAGAGTAATTATTAAGAGTATGCTGTTTTTTTAATGCTTAGACAGTCATTATAAAAAAGTTTTTAATGTGGTTTGATAGAATTTATTTTTGAGGTTTACAGTATATAACAAAGCCAATCTCTTAGTCAATAAATTTTTTTTTTTAAATACTAATTATTTTGAGCATCCCCTCCCTTTACTCTCAAAAGTGTTCCAGTATGGGCCATAAATTCAATAGTAAGGCACTATAATGGACAATATGATAGGAATGAGATATTAGAGGTGAAGGCAATGCTGTATCACCCACGTTTGGAACACGACGGTCCTTGGAATGGCTAAATAGCTTACTCCAACAGATTGCTCTTTATCTCAGAGTAAACTCTGTCACACAAAGCTTGTTTATAGAATGGCTTAAAAAATAAAATGAACACCCACGAATGCACTGTCCAGCTTCAGAAAGAGAACATTACAAGGACTCACACATTCCCCTTTCCAGCTGCATCTCCTTCCCCCAACGAAGTAGCTACTGGACTGCATTTTGAATTAGCCATTCTCTTGCTTTCCTCTACAATTTTACAGTACATGTACCTGTCCTTGACAGGTTTAGGTTTGTTCTTTTTTTGCACGTTACACAAATGGACTCCTACAACATTTATCCTTTGGTGACTTGCTCAACGTTGTTTTGAGTTCGTGTTTAGAGCTGTACTTTTTTCATTTTCATTTTTGTAGAGTATTTCATTGTATAAATGAACACTTGACTGAACTTGCAGTCTTTCCCCTCTGTTTTTCCGCTATAAAACAATCTTGTTACCTATTTCCTGGTATACGTGTGCAAGAGTTTCTCCAAGTTATTGAAACCTAGGAATGGAATGGCTGGGGAAAGTGGTAATACTCAACTTTACTAGGTAATGTTAAACTATTTTCGAAGTGGTTGTATCAATTTACATTCCTAGAAGATTCCCTGCATGACAATTCATGTTGCTCATCCTTGCTAACAGGTTGGCTGTTGGCTAATTGTTGCTCTTAATGGTTCCTTATCTATGTTGCCATTATCCTTGCATATACCTCCATCTTAACCGCAGATTGTACCTAAGTATCTTCAAAACTTTAGGGTTTAACTGATATTTATCAACATACAATGGTAAGAGATGGTTTCCCAAAGAAGTAGATAAAATAATTTACTACTGAATGGTGGTAACGTAACTAAAGAAGGGAGTAACCATGCAAGTGTAAGAAAATGGGGGTCATCAAGCAAGATCTGGCCATGTTCATTAAGTGGGAGGGATGCACGGTGTCCTGACCAGCAGATGTGACTGGCTCGCTCCCAGTGCAATGACAGTACTGGTGTGGAGAAGCAGCAACAGGCAACCAAAGCCTGATGTCATTTGACATTTCCAGGACCCAATCCCTTCCCTTTGTTCTCCATGCTCATCAAGTAATCTCATTAAAACTTGGCTATTCACATAGCTTTCCTCACTGTAAATTACTAAACTGGTATTTTGGCTTACGTACCAATCTTTCATGAATGTGGTTAATATGGGCCACTTTTTAAGAGATCAGGCATCTACTGGTGGATTGAGATCAGGTCTCTCTGAAAGTAAAGCTGAGGACCACCATGCGAAATCCTAAGCATGGACTGGCTGGCCAGCAACTCCTAAAGATACGGATCTCATGTCAAACCAACAGTAACACTGTATTAGAAGTCATCATTCATCTGTCTTCCCTGCTAGACAACGTAAGCAACTAAGAGCAGACATTCCCTCCTATATCTCATTCCTTCTGGGTTGCCATCACCAGGGACAGTACCTGGTGGCAGGTAATTAAGCCAAATTTGATTGAATTAGATCATATATCATCTCCCTTTCCCTTTTTTCCCTTTTCCTCCCCCCAGACACCTACTGTCCCTCTTGTTCCCTAACTCTACTCTCCTTATCGCAATTAAAAAAGCACTGATAATTAGTCTTTGATACTTCTGTTAACCCTGCGCAGCCTCCCCATTACTCACCTTCTCTTCCCTCAGTGTCGACCCATTTGCTTTGATATTGAGAGTTCCCCACTGTCTAATCTTCCCCAGTTAAAACAAAACACATCTGATTGTCAGTCGTAAGAGCTCTGGAATTAAATATAAACCCGGATAGGGGCGCCTGGGTAGCGCAGTCGTTAGGCGTCTGCCTTCAGCTCAGGGCGTGATCCCGGCGTTCCGGGATCGAGTCCCACATCCGGCTCCTCCGCTGGGAGCCTGCTTCTTCCTCTCCCACTCCCCCTGCTTGTGTTCCCTCTCTCGCTGGCTGTCTATCTCTGTCAAATAAATAAATAAATAATCTTTTAAAAAATAAATAAATAAATAAGTAAATAAATATAAACCCTGATGAAAATTTGATTTTCTTTTGGGTAAAGAAATGAGTTTCCTCCTCGGGAGGCACGAGGCCTTATTCTTTAGATATACTAGGCTCAACACTGTGTGTCTTTTCCTCACTGGCTTCTCCTAGGAGCCCTAGGTACTTAACCAAGCTGACCTACCAGATCAGAAAGCTTTCTCTCAAGATCCCAGATGAATATTTGTTTTCCAATATATGTGCTGTTCATTCAACGAGTATTTTTAAGCATCCTCTGTACCAGGAATTGACTTGTTCCAGACAACAGGCATACACAGTATACAACAGAGACAAGTTCCTTGCTCTAATTCATTTTGAAGGTGGCATACAGACAAAAAATGACAAGCAAAGGAACAAGATAATATCAGATAGCAATAAATACTATAAGGAAAAACTCCAGGACAATTTGCTATGGGGGAGATAAGGGTCAGGAAAGTTACTCTAAGTGGTTCAGAAAGACTGTTCTGAAAGGTGACTTTTGAGCCAGGTCCAAAAGGTCCCTAGCGGCTCTCTGAGGCTAGGACTCTGCTATCTAGGTGAGAAACAATGGTTGTAGGGTTGTAGCTGTGGAGATGGAGAAAAGTGGATAAATGTGTGACATATTTTGGAAGCAAAGCTAAAAGGACTCGCGCACAAATTGGTTGTAGGGGTAAGGACAAGAGATGCACTACGGGATGACTCCTACGTTAACTTCAGTTAGTATTTAGCATTATTTTTTTGTTCCATGCCTATTTTTTCTGAGAGTTTAATACGGCCCTACAGCACCTCTACTTCTCAGTCTGGTTTCATTTATTTATTTTTAAAGATTTATTTACTTGAGAGAGAGAGAGAGAATACAAGCAGGGGGAGCAGCAGACAGAGGGAGAAGGAGAAGCAGGCTCCCACTGAGCAAGGAGCCTGATGTGGGGCTTGATCCCAGGACCCTGAGATCATGACCTGAGCCGAAGGCAGACACCTAACTGACTTAGCCACCAGGTTCCCTCAGTCTGGTTTTTTAAAAAAACGTTTCTTGGTTAATATTTTCATAATGGTTTTGAGACCCACACTGTGAACTGTTCTAATATGGCTACTGTTGAGCACAGTTTTGAACAATTTCTGGACAAATTTTTGAAGAATAATAACCAATGAACTAAACAAACCAACCAACTGCAAAATACTAAATAAAATAATGGCTGGCTATTTAATACATTTTTATGCTAAACTAAGGCACGTGTCTTTGCTAATATCATTTCTCGTATCATCCATTGCAAAGAGCTAGATCTAAAAAGTGAAACGAGCAAGTAATTTGTCATGATTCTTTTTTAATGTTACACAACTACTCTAATTTATTTTCTTTCAAATATTTTCCATTAGGGGCACCTAGGTGGCTGGGGTCCTGGGATCAAACCCTACATCAGGCTCCCTGCTCAGCAGGGAGTCTGCTTCTCCCTCTCCCTCTGCCCCTCCCCTCCACTTGTGTTCTCTCTCTCAAATAAAATGTTTTTTTTTTTTTTTTTTAAAGATTTTATTTATTTATTCGACAGAGAGAGACAGCCAGCGAGAGAGGGAACACAAGCAGGGGGAGTGGGAGAGGAAGAAGCAGGCTCATAGCGGAAGAGCCTGATGTGGGGCTCGATCCCGTAATGCCGGGATCACGCCCTGAGCCGAAGGCAGACGATTAACCGCTGTGCCACCCAGGCGCCCCTCAAATAAAATGTTTTTTAAAGATTTTATTTGTTTATTTGACAGAGAGACAGCCCGCGAGAGAGGGAACACAAGCAGGGGGAGTGGGAGAGGAAGAAGCAGGCTCCTAGCGTAGGAGCCTGACATGGGGCTCGATCCCAGAATGCCGGGATCACGCCCTGAGCCGAAGGCAGACGCTTAACGACTGAGCCACCCAGGCACCCCTCAAACAAATAAAATCTTTAAAAAACAAACAAACAAACAAACAAACAAACAAACCAAAATAGTCATTCCAATATTTTCCATGCTTAGAGTCAAACTGTTAAAGAAGAGATGGTCATGAATTTGGCACCCAGCAATCATAGTGATTTTAAGATCTGCACAGCTACCCTTCCAACACCTACTCTCTGACCTCTCTTCTAATGGTCCAGTCCTCCACCCTACCTCAATCCTACAATCCCACGGTTGTAACCTAATCCTTATCATTAGCAATAATTGTACCATTCCAGTACTCTCAAGAACTTTGATCCTCTCTGTCTCTGAACTCCTCTGGCAAAACCCCAACCCTGGTTAAAACTCTCTTCCTACTCCTCCCCTGCACAGGGCGTCAGATCAAGTGGGAGAAAAACACACATAGTGAAGAGCCGTATTTAACATTTATAAAGAATACTGCCTAGTAATCTTATGGCATGTCCCTAGTCCAGTCACTCTCCCACTCTCTAATAGGACTATTTTGCCTCTTTTTCTCCCTCAAATCTTTAATATTTCTTATTGCTCACTCTCAAAGACCTAATCCTAATATTTCACTGAGACTGTAGAAACTATCATAAAAGCAGACATCTAAGCTCACACTGCTACACTTACCAGCCTACCTGTATCTATAACCCTATACTCTACCTTCCTTTTTGCCTTAAGATTTTATTTATTTATTTGTCAGAGAGAGAGAAAGAGACAGAGCACGTGAGTGAGCACATAAGCAGGGAGAGCAGCAGGCAGAGGGAGAAGCAGGCTCCCCGCTGAGCAAGGAGCCCGATGTGGGGCTCTATCCCAGGACCCTGGAACCATGACCTGAGCCGAAGGCAGACACCTAACCGACTGAGCCACCCAGGAGCCCCTGTCTCTTTGCTTCCATAGATGAACTGTCCATACTCTTATCTAAAGCCAATATCACCTCTTGTGACCACATTCCATCCCCTTTCCTTTATACATGATTGCTCCAGTAATTGTGACCCTTCTTTACTGGATCATGCCCATGAGCATACAGCCTGTAATATATCCCCCAAATTAAAAACAAACTTTCCTTTGACTTCATATCCCCCTCCAGATACTACCTTACTTCTTGGTTCCTCTTTATTGAAAATTCCTTGGGGTGCCTGGGGGCTCAGTAGGTTAAGTGTCTGCCTTCAGCGCAGGTCATGATCCCAGGGTCCTGATATCCAGCTCCGTGTTAGGCTCCCTGCTCAGAGGGGAGTCTGCTTCTCCCTGTCCCTCCCCTCATTCATGCTTTCTCTCTCTCCCTCTCGTTCTCAAATAAATAAATAAAATCTTAAAAAAAAAAAAAATCCTTGAAAGAAAAATTCATTATCCCTAGACCTCTCCTCTTACTCTCTCAAACCTTCTCCAATCTAGCTTTTGTCCTCAGCACTCGCTCCACCCCCAAATGATCTGGTTAGCAATAATCTGCACAACAGCAAATCCAAGTGTCAGTTCTTACCCCTCATCTTATGGGATCTATCAGCATTTGACAATAGATCATTCCTTTCATCCTCAGTTGGCCCTGGGGACATTACTTCCTCTTGGTCGCCCTTTACCTCTTAGGCTATCCCATCTCACTCTCCTTTACTGGTTTCTTCTCATCTGTCCTATCTTTAAGTGTTGGAGTATCCCCAGGACTTAGTTCTTCAGACAGCTTCTTCCTATACTCACCCCCCCCCCAGGTGATTCACACATTGACAGTTCTTGGATTTCTGTCTTCAATCTGGACCTCTCTCCTGAACGCCATACTTAGAAATACTCCTAATTTTCTTCCCTATACCTGCTCTCACTACATTTTTCACCTTTTAATAAGTGGTAACTCCATTCTTTTAGTTGGTTGGGCCAAAAATCTTGGTTTCACTTTGACTACTCTCACACTCTACATCTGATCCATCACGCAAATCCTGTTGGCTCTAACTTGAAAACACCATGTCACGCTACCTCCACTGCTTCCACTCTGGCTCAAGGCATCATCATTTCTGACACGCCTACTGCAACAGCCTCCTAACTGGGGACCATACTCCCACTCTAATGCCCACACAGTCTATAGTCAATCTTCTGCTAAGGTGCCAGGACTAGCTTGTTCTTTGTAACTGAAGTTTTTATTGAGATAATTATAGATTCACATGTAAGAAATAATACAGAGTACACTCTGTCCAGTTTCCCCCAGTGGTAACATTTTGCAAAACTATAGTACACCACCATACTGACATTTATATAGTCTGCTGATCTTATTTTGATGTCCCCAGTTTTACTGGTACTCGTGTGTGTCTGTGGGGTGGGGGGGGTCCATACAATGTTATCACCTTGTAGGTTTGTATATCCACCACCAAAGTCAAGATACTGAATAGTTTCCACACAAGAAGTCCTCATGTTGCCCTTTTATAACCACACCTGCCTCCTTCTCTAACCCCTGGCCAAATACTGATCTGCCTCTATTTCTAAAATTTTGTTTCCAAAGTGTTATATACATAGATTCATGTAATATGCAACTTTAGGAACTGACATCATTAAACATAAATCTCTAGACTTTCATCCAAGTTGCTGTATCAATAGTTCATTCCTTTTTATTGTATTCCATGGTATGTATGTACTACAGTTTAACCATTTAGATGTTGAAAATGATTGGGAATGATTCCAGTCCTTGCCTATTACAAATAAATTGTCAGTAAACATTCCTGTACAGGTTTGTGATAACTAGTCAGATTGCATTAATTCCACTGCTCACAACCTCCTAAAGGCATCTCATCTCAATGAGAATAAAAGTCAAACGGTCCACAAGGCCCTACAGGATCTCCCTGCAAGCCCCAGCTCATTTCCAAGCATTCTATCCCCTTGCTCACAGCACTTGATATTCTCGCTCTTCCTCCAACAAACTGGGCACATGCTTGCCTTAGGGCCTTTGCACTTCATGTTCCTTCTGCCTAGCACGCTCTTCCCTTACACAGCTGAACCTGCTCCCTCACTTCCTTAACGTCTCGGCTTAAATGTCAACTGATCGGAGACGTCTTCTCTGATTATTATATATAAAAGATGAACCCCACAGGCACCACCCCAGTGCTGCACAAGGCAACCTCTTCTTACCCCGTATTTCCCTCTATATTACCTGACATTACATATTTATTGATTCATTGTATTCTGTCACTAAAATCTAAATTATATTCAAGCAAAGACTGTTTTGTTCACTCCTGCATCTTCAAAAGAGAACAGACTGTGGCACATCCTAAGGAATAAAAAATAGCCATTATAACTAATTTCAATGCTAACAGTAAATTTATGAAAGTCATATAAGTTAACCTGGAGTCAGGGTGCCTGGGTGGCTCAGTCAGGTTACTGGGATTGAGCCCCATGTCAGGCTCCCTGCTCAGGGGGGAGCCTGCTTCTCCCTCTCCCTCTGCTGCTCTGCCTGCTTGTGCTCTCTCGTCCATGTTCTCTCTCTCTCAAATAAATAAATAAATAAAATCTTAAAAAATAAAAAGATAACCTGGAGTCATTCAAGATTATTGAAACACTAAACCTCTTAACTTTATATGACAGTAACTTTGTTTTAGGATGGTTCTTCCTGGATCATATCTTTCTAAATTAGGAAGCTATTTAAGAAATAAAAAAATCAAGGGGCACCTGGGTGGCTCAATCAGTTTTGAGCGTCTGCCTTTGGCTCAGGTCATGATCCTGGAGTGCCAGGATCGAGCCCCATGTCGGGCTCCCTGCTCAGTGGGGAGTCTGCTTCTCCCTCTCCCCCTCCCCTGACTTGTGCTTGCCTGCTCTCTCAAATAAAAAAAAAAAAAAAAAAAAAACCTAAAAAAAAGGAAAGAAAAAAATCAAGAAATGCTTATTTCTTTTTTACACTAAGAATAGAAAACTTAACCCTTGATTAATATGGCTCACTCCATATTCTTAAGTTTTTCATGTAAAATTGCTAGGCCTAGGTTCTTTAAAATTTGCTAGGCCTAGGTTCTTCAAATTTTGCCTTTCAAAAAAAAATGCATTTAAGTAACCTTTACATCCAACATGGAGCTTGAATTCATGACCCCAAGATCAAGAGTCCCATACTTCCCCAACTGAGCCAGCCAGATGCCCCCAAAATTTGCCTTTTTAAAAATAAACATATCTATCTATATATCTACACACACACACACACACACACACACACACACACACAACCAGCATGGCTAAACTAAAAAATGATGACATTAGCAACTGTTTACAAGGACGTGAAGTAACTGAAACTCTCATGAGTTGCTAGTGGAATGCAAATGGATTCAACCACTTTGGGGAACAATCTGGCAGTATCTACTAGAACTAAACATACTCGTACCATAATAACACAGCAATTTCATATGTCCAAGGGGTATTAGTGTTTGTTAATAAAATAAGATTTACAAAATGTTTAATACAGCTTTATCCGTAATATCCTCAAATGAGAAATGATGCAGACGTCCACTACAACCAGAACACACGAATGAATTGTGGTACAGTCATAAAAGAGAACACTCATAGTAATAAAGTTCTGGACGTGTAAAAACATGAGTGAACTTAACATGTATTATGTTGAAAGGAATATAGAAAACTAGACGTGAAATACATACTGCATGCTTTTACGTATATGAAGTTCAAGAATAGGCAAAAATAATCCTTGGGGATGGAAATCTGAATAGCTATTGGGGGTTACTGATTAGGTATGGACATTAGAGAATATTCTGAGGTGATGAAAATGGTTATATCTTAAACTGGGTGACAGTTACACAAGTATATACATATGCATAAAATATATTAAGCTTCCCACTGAAAATTTTCTTCCTTTACTCTAAGTTATACCTCAAAACAATTAAATATACACTTGCTTTGTGCAAGTAATACATGTATTTGATGTCGAGAATTAAAGTTCCCACACAAAGACTGATTTTTCTGTAGCCACGGTAACTAGTCATCAAAAAACCCAAAAACCAAAACCAAGGATTTGCCTTTGCAAGGCAATCAATCACCGTCACTTCTCACTTCTGAAGGTCAGCCAATCAGGAAGAGAATCACTCCAGTAAACACTCCTCAGTGCCAACTAATCAACAGACTCACCCAAATAATCATGCTTCTCTGTATGATGTCATTTTGGCCTTGGAAAAGTTTGCCAGTCCCGGAATTCCACACTTTCCCAAAACCCTATATAAAAAATTGCTCTCCTTGCTCAGGCTGTCCCTAGCCAGCATAGCTTTCCCTTACCATAGTATTGTTTAGCTTTGTCTTCTTGTTTCAGATACTGACTACTGACTAATAGTCTAATTATCCTTTCATGCTAAAGAAACTTTTAGTCATTACCTAATGTTTATTTTAAATAAAAGTGTTTCAATGTTGATACATAGTAGATTATAGTTAGGATCAAAATATTCCCTCTAGATAAATACCCATCTAATCATTTGACCTGGATTACAGCTCACCATCTAATAATTTCCTAAGTATCTGCTTCATTTGCTTTCTTTAAAAAAAAAAAAATTCAAATCAACATTTCTTTTTTTTGTTTGAACCTGGCTTCAGAATTAATCCAGGGGCGCCTGGGTGGCACAGTTGTTAAGCATCTGCCTTCGGCTCAGGGCGTGATCCCGGCGTTCTGGGATCGAGCCCCACATCAGGCTTCTCCACTAGGAGCCCGCTTCTTCCTCTCCCACTTCCCCTGCTTGTGTTCCCTCTCGCTGGCTGTCTCTCTCTCTCTGTCAAATAAATAAATAAATAAATAATCTTAAAAAAAAAAAAAAAAAAGAATTAATCCAGAGACAATTTTAAAGTAAGTTAACTCCGTCTGGAGATTTTAACGTTTAAAGCCTCTAAAATGCTCCCTTATTTAATGCTAGGCTTGAGTTTCATCTCTGCTGGTTTGAGGAACTTTCCCTTTGATGGAGAAGGCAGGAGTAAAAGAGGATCATCTACTCATTCCTGGCATTATCAAAGCAGAGGCTGATATGAATATCTGTCAGGGACAGCGTGCAGCAGCTTCCTCAACTGCAAGGGAGTTTAAGAGTCCCAGAAGATCATTTCCTTTTCATGGGCTTATGGTTCTAGATAACACTAATTATAACCAAAACATGTACTTCGTGTCCACTGCATCCAAAGCACTATCCACAGTGTTTACCTTCTAAAAAGTAAAACCATTTTATTTTAGTTATACATAATATATATTAGTTTTATAGCAAATAAGACATTTTTTAAAGAGAAAAAAATTGGATGCTAACTCCATCCTTCTGTTCACTACATCTTTTATACAATGAAGCCTAAGAGACAGTGCATTAAATAATTTTGCGGAGTTGCTGTGTTTGACCCAGATGAGGGCACATCTGAGTGAGGTAGCTGCTTTGTGCACAGAAGTTTGAGAAAATGGTAGCTGATTATTCTGTGTAAAAATTCCATGGAAATGAACCAACCCACATACGAGATTAGCTAAGCAGCCCCATCTTTCCTGCCACGGCTACTGACACTGTATCGAATTTTTAAAAATGAGATCTACAGATCTCAAAAGCATAAAGAAAAAAATAAAATCTGAAGACTGAAGAGAACCCAGGAAAACTTGTTAGGGCCAGAAAAAAGAAGAGGTTTAATTAGAAGGTCATTTAGAGCATCCTCAAAGTAGAAAGCAGCCAGATAATTTCTGTGACTATTACAAGAAAATACTTCACAGGTTACTCATACCACTTCAAAAACCACCTTTCAACAAAACTACGGAGAGGCTCTGTGGCTCCCATGTACCCCATGTTCCTTCTCTGGCTCAAAGCAGCCAAACCAGCTCCCAGTCCTGGCCCACTACCTCTCTTTTTATACTTCTTGGTGGTGGTGTGGCATCAGAGATACAAGGCGAGGTCAGAGAGGCACCCACTCTGTGCACACCACTGCTCAGTGCCAAAACAGCCACACCCTAGCACACCCAGTTTCTCAGAACCAAATGTTTTCAGCCTTCTCCTTTTCCTCCTCCTTCTTCTTTTCGGTTTAATAGATTGGGTAGGCTAGGAAAGGCTGAAGCTTTTTAAAAAATTGTTGCAGACTCAAAAATCTTAAAATAGCAATTACATCATATGACCAAGTCTCTCGGGGTAATAAGGTCACAGAGCTCTTTATCTCTGCTGGTTAACCTAAAAGAGTCTTCGATCAGTCATACTGTGGACAAAACCAAATACGAGATGAGGTAGCTTGGGGGAAGCTTAACAGTGCTCAGCCATCAATCAAAACGCTGAATCCATTCCAAGTATATAATGGAGAGACCAACGTGAGGGCCTTCTTTCTCAGAGCTCTCCCAAAAGAAGGTATCGCTATGACTCATTCTTCCTCTAGCAAGAATTTTCTTAATCCACCAAGTTAGTAAGCGTTGAACTATATACAAAATCTTAAAATAAACTAGGCTAGATCTAAAAGAAATCATGCTGAGAGCAAGCTGAATTTCATGCAGTGAACAAAAGGTGAATGGTAACATCTTTCCTCAGGTTCATCCCTTCTGAATTTCCTGGGCTTCAGACCAGATTCTTTTTTTTTCTTCATTCTGAAAAGCTCTTTTTTTTCAACCTTACCAACTGCTGCATCTTCAAATCATATATATGTATACATTTATGAAGTGCCTATTACATTTAATGTACTGTCCTGGGGAAGAAGGGGCACTGAACTGGAGGCATAGGACATGGGGAGAGAAAGGGACCATGGGACAGGAGGCAAAGAATTTAAGAAAATTTATAAAACAGATTCTTGGTTTTTTTCTCCCTGCTTTATAAATGCTTCTCAAACTGGAATTTAAGACATCACAGGAATCAAAGATGGTACAAGTAGGAAACAGAGACTATAATAATCAATTGTAGATTTAATATTAAATGTACACACATAGTTAATAGTTTCAATTTTTTTTTTCTAAAGATTTTTATTTATTTATTTGACAGAGACAGAGACAGCCAGCAAGAGAGGGAACACAAGCAGGGGGAGTGGGAGAGGAAGAAGCAGGCTCATAGCGGAGGAGCCTGATGTGGGGCTCGATCCCATGACGCCGGGATCACGCCCTGAGCCGAAGGCAGACGCTTAACCGCTGTGCCACCCAGGCACCCCCAATTTTCTTTTGATACACTGTTGCTCTCTCTCAATTTTCAAAAGTGGTGACCAGCAAAGTTGGGTACACAGCGAAAGTAAATCTGATTCTCCCTCAGACCTTCCTGGCCCTTGCCGCCAGAGTATAGCCTGAGTGGCACACTGAAAAGAACCCATCACTGGGATGTCTCTTCTCTTTCTCCACTCCCCCTTTTCATCCATGCGTATGCAGAACACTACCCTCTAGCAACGCTATAAACCAACAACTGTGGCACAACAAAGAGATCACGAAGCAAATTGCCGCTAAACTGAAAATGGGTTTATATAGAAAAATATACTTCTAAATGAGGAAACTATCCTGGGAGAAATCAACAAAATGTGCCTAGATGAAGATATACATGATGGTTTTTAGCAATATCTGCACACCTACTGATTTACAGTTAATAAGGCATCGAAATATTTTGTATGAAAGCTGCCCCTGCATTCTATACACTGTAAAAAGGTAAAATTTGGTAAAACATGGGAGAAAGTGCTCTAAGGGCTTACCACAACTAACTTAAACCACCAAAATAAACCCCCAAGATGTGGAAAATGTCAGAGAGAATACTTTTTATATGAAGATTTCCCAAATCAATGTTTTAAAAAAATACTAATGTACACACAGTATATAGTTACGATTGTTATTTGTGTTTGTTGTGTTATTTGTAATTGCGAAATAATGTACTATCTTGACCAAAATGGCAAGCATTATAGTAGACAAACGTCTAAAATAAAAAGTTCTTGACGTATCTCCCTACCCTGTGTCATGCTGCTAGTGTTTTAATCCTTCATGACCAGATTTTGTTTTGAACCAACAACTGATCTTCAAATAAAATTCATTCTTTCTAAATAAAATTCTACTTTCCCCTTCTTTTTGGGGAGGGTGGGTCTGGTTGGATTACAACGGGGATAAGATAGTATGAAGTTTTAAAAAATTTTAATGGGAAAGCCTTCAGTCTTAAAAATAAACGAAAAGAAAATCCTCAATTTTAGCTAGACTATGTACCTCAAGCCCTTTTTCTCTGCTAGAATAAGGACAATCCTATCTTTAGACTGTCTGATGAATACTTCCGAGTCTTTCCCGAAGATACAACAAACTGTGACAAACTTAAGTACCAGACAGAATTCAATTATTACTCAAGGAGGAAAAACAACAATGAAAAATCCAGAAGGAATATCCGGATTCTTAGAGAGAAAATGCCTAGCACTTAGCTCCTAGCACTGGACCGGGCTTAAGAGCTCTGTGACTATGAGCAAGTCACTTCACCTCTCAGTTTGCTTGGGTAGATGAGGAATAACTAAATTATGGCCTCATTTCTGACAGTGGACTCATCCACGTACACAGCAGACACTGCAAATCAAACAGCCTTTTCCCCAGGGAGCACAGACTCCGCCTCAGTCCTTAAGCAGCCACTACCAACAGATGAGAAGTGGCAAAAGGATGAAGCCTATTCACTTCAGCCCTGGGCTCAAGGGCCTCGGGTTTCTTCCAGCTCTAACAGTCTATCATCTTAAGGAAACACTATTTAACTCAACCTTGGAAAAATATAGTAACTTGCCCTCATCACTGCCAAGTTGAACAATGTATAAGTAGGAAGGAAATATACGAAAGCTGAATCATGCTAGATAAGCACAGAAACAATAAAGTAAAATATTTCAGGAAAGGGACTTGAAAAACCAGAACAGATAGATTAAACAACGAGAAAAGTAAATAATGAAGTCAAACATGGGCCAATGTTGTGTAATAGAGGAAAAGAAGTTAAAGTGGAATGACCATATTAATAAATGCTTTCCTGAAAAGTCACCAAATAAAGCGAATCTCTATCATTTCTTATTTTCCTGTAATAAAATAGAAATGGTTTATGAAAACATGTATTCCCAACACATCAGAAATTATAGGAATGAATGCAAAAAAAATTTTTAATCGCAAAATATAAATTTTATTAATACAGTAAAAATACTAAAGTAGCACATTCATTTCTGCCTTTTTTATTTCATTTTCTCTTTTTAAGTTTAAAAGTATCTAACTATTGTCTCTATTTTTATTAAATTTTAAAACCAAGACATTCAAGAGTAGGACAGTACTGGAAGATATTACCAAAGACTTAAGAGTAAGGAAAATAGGTTAGGAAAATAGATCTGGAATTTAGGAAAGAGACCTTGGGAAACAGGCTTCATAAAGGCTTCAGTTTCAGATGGTGATATTCTAAGGAATTTTAGAGACGTCACTCAACCCCATTATTCATCTGCATCCATTCCTCTAATGTGGTCCACTTCTCTCTTTTAGCACAAGAAGCTTTAAGGGTTGGGGCAACTGGGTGGGTCAGTCGGTTAAGCGTCTGCCTTCGGCTCAGGTCATGGTCCTGGGATCCAGCCCAGTGCGATGTGTATCGGGTTTCCTGCTCAGTGAGGGGTCGGCTTCTCCCTCTACCCCTCCCCCTGCTTGTGCTCTCTCAAATAAATAAAATCTATAAAAAAAAAAAATGAAAGAAAGAAAAGAGAAGAAAAGAAAGCAAGCTGTAAGGGTTAACAAATGACTCCTAAGATCCTTCCAGATCTAAGAGTCTATGATCACTCAACTTTTAAAAATAGGTGCCTTGGGAATCACTCTGGAAAGATTCACAAGAACCAAAGACAAACTGGAAAGCTAAGGACACAGGGAGAGTGTCTCTCTCTCTCTCTCTCTCTCTCTATATATATATAATCTCCATCCAGTGGTCTCTTTTGAGTTATGTTTCATATGCATTTATTTTATTTTTAAAGAACAAACCTATCATTTGTCGCATCGTGATGCTGTATATGGAAAAAACAGTAACAAACATTGTCTTTGACTTTTGAAATATGCATGGTACATCCAGGAATAGCAAAAATACTATGGTGGAAGAGCAAAACAATAAAAAAGCATTAGCCATCACAGTCCTAGTAAAAGAATTTCAGAATGTTAATTAAGAAAAAAACCTAACAATCTATGAGACCAATAGTAACACCATTTAAAGAGAGTTTTGGGGAAAAGGAAAAAACATCCTAAAGAAACAGCAAGAGAAATAACCAACTTTTCTGAAGTTCTGCTCAGGCCTTCAAAGCCTTGTGTTTTTGGACCCCGCCCCTTCTCAGGAACAATTCCAATACCTAATGAAATTTCTGGAGCCTTATAAAGAGAGGAAGTGAAAACAATGCTTTACCAAACCCTCTCCCCCAGGGACAAGCAAACTCCTAGCTTGACTCCAAGCTCTTGCTTTCCTGCTCTGATGATCTTGCTTACAGTCACCTACCTGACCATGCCTCCTGTAACAGGGCTTTTACATTTCATTCCTTTGCTTAGAATTTTTGATTTGTTAGGTGTTTGTATTTTGACAGTTTTTCAGGTGATTTTGATAAAATTCCACCTTCCTACTTTCACTCAGAATTACCAGGAATCCTCTGCTCTAACCTGGCTGGCTTCCTCAGGGTCTCACAAATAAGTTCACTGCACCCCTTTGCCTCATTTCTTTCCCACAGTGGTGTGTACTTCTCTTCAACAATCCTCCCTACCCCATCCTCAAATTTCACTTCTCCGTTCTATCCAAATTCTGCACACCCTTCAAACACTAGCTCAAGTCCACCCTCTCCAAAACCCTTCCTAGCTCTTCCAACCCTACCTGGTCTCTTTTCTACTCTGATGGTCAACAACGCTCAGGGTGCATCCACACCATTTAGCCCAGTACTTGCCACTGACGCAGGTGTCTGGTGCCCTGACTGGTATGAATGCATGCTCCTCCAGACCATGCCTCACTCCTACATGGTGAAGACATTTCATACACCTTCAAAGAAATAGCACACTTGTGACTTTTAGAGATACTACCTGTTTTACTCTAATTTCAGGAGACTGGGGACATACCAAGCTTTGCTACAGCAATTAAATTAACTTTCAGACTAATATGGAAAAGCAGTTATAATGTTTGAAAAGGCACACACCTACAATATGCATAATGTGTCCTGATGTCTCAAAGGGAAGACGGAGACTAGAGAACCACTCCAAGAGATTGTAGACCCTGGAGTCAGGGTATAATTCTCCTCAAGTGGAGAATATGAAGACAGAATGAGTTCCGTCAGTTAACAGGCAAAAAGGAGCCATTCTTCAAGAAAATGGCACTACCCCCACCCCAACGTTGACCCTGAGTCCCAAGAGAACCTCATTCTGAACAAGTTACTGTAATATTCAGAATGAATCACTGAAGCAATAACCAACAGATGCGGGACCTGTGAGTAAGCACATGGCAGCCAGGAGCAACAACCACACATCCCATCTAAGTGATCTGGGGAACAAAAAGGGAAAAGGGCAAGCTGACTATCACCTTCTAGACCAAAGATAGCACTGAAGAGTTTCTGATAGGAAAAGTTATTTGGTATTACCGAACCATACACTTAAAATGGATGAATTTTATGGTATGTAAATTATGCCTCACTAACATTGTTTAAAACAGATTTGGTAACTTGAGCTGGAGTATCTGCAGGTGGTGAAGCATTCGACAGTCCAGTAAGGAAAGGGTATCACAGGTTTTTATTGGGGTTTTAAGACAGAAGGCAAAAAACCTCTGGTACAAAAACTGAAATTTTTCATGATACTAAGACAGAAGAGTTCCCCATAAATAATGAAAACTACAAAAATATAACCTCTGAAAAATACATATACACATACTATAAAAATCAAACCACATAAAACTACTGAAATAATGAGGACCAGACGGCTAATGGGAATAGTTTCTGGGAACAGAGAAATGGAAGGAAGTGGGGAGGAAAAGAAAAACTAATATTTAGGACTGATGATAGTAAAAAAAAAAAAAAAAGGAGAACTGATGAAATAAGGGAAGTCTTAGAAATCATGGCTATTGGCCAGGAAGCTTGGCTGACTGCCCTCAGGGTCATAAGGTTTGCTGAGGCACGGGTTCTTTTAAAAGGGGCTGATGGACAGTTTTCTTGTAATAGCAAACAAGGGGAATCGAGAGAGCCACACAAAAGTAAAGGCAATTTAATGCAGGGAAGAAGAGGAGGTTGCTGCGATCACCCAAAACAAAAGTCCAGGATAATATTTCTCAAATTAACAATTATCATACAAACTGAAAAATAATATTTTTAAGTGCTAGAGTAAGACTGCCTTTATCTTACGTCTTAAAAACATACTTCTTTCATTTACCTGAGTTTCTCAAATTAACAAGGAAGCCATATGCCATATTCTGATATAATGGGGGGGGAGAATCATCTTTTATCTGCATACCTATTAGATGCCAGGTACTTTACCATATACATCTCTTCATACTAATTCTGCAAAATATTACCATCCCCATTTCATAAATGAAGAAACTGAGGCTCAGACAATAAAGTGCCTGCCCAAGGATATATAACTTCTTTCTCAACAGTGGATGTGAGATTTGAACCTGACCCCAAAATCCATGCTTTTTGGTATATCCATGCTACACTATATCACATTGCCTCTATAAAATACTCACTTTCTACCATGGTTTTACTTTTATGTTACAGCACACCACACATTAACAGAAACAAATTACTGAAGTGACAGTAACTGGCAACAAGAAGCCACAGCTGGAGGCAAAAGAGAAGGACAAACTATAAAATAACTAAAACACAAAAGTGTGGAACAATTTAATGCAATTACCAACAGCCTATAAACGTCAACAACCTCAGAAGGCAAGTCAATAGCACAGAATAATACCCAACACACACAATGAATTCTAAATTCTGTGTCCTCCAAATCATCTTGGTTAAATTAAGTTTGAAGGATTCCATTTAAGATCAGTCATCAACAAATGGTGCTGGGAAAATTGGACAGCTACAAGCGAAAAAAATGACACTGGACTACTTTCTTTCACGTACACAAAATAAACTCAAAATGGATTAAAGACCTGAAACCATTAAAATCCTTGAAGAGAGCACAGGCAGTAATTTCTCTGACATCAGCTGCAGCAACACTTTTCTAGATATGTCTCCGGAGGCAAGGGAAACAAAAGCAAAAATAAACTATTGAGACATCAAAATAAAAAGTTTCTGCACAGCAAAGGAAACAATCAACAAAACTGAAAGGCAACCTACTGACTAGAAGAAGAAATTTGCAAAAGATATATCCAATAAAGAGTTAGTACCCAAAATATATAAGGAACTGATACAACTCAACACCCCAAATTAACAAACAATCCAATTAAAAAATGGGCAGAAGAACATGAACAGACATTTCTCCAAAGAAGACATACAGACGGCCAACAGACACATGAAAAGATGCTCAACATCACTCATCACCAGGGACATGCAAATTAAAACTACAATGAGATATCTCCTCACACCTGTCAGAATGGCTAAAATAAAAACAACACAAGAAACAACAAGTGTTGGTGAGGATGTGGAGAAAAAGGAACCATCCTGCACTGTTGGTGGGAATGCAGGCAGCCACAGTGGAAACACTATGGAGGTTCCTCAAAAAGTTAAAAACAGAACTACCCTACAACTCAGCAATTGAACTACTAGGTATTTAGCCAAAGGATACAGAAATATTGATATGGAAGCAGTCCAAGTGTCCAGCAACAGATGAATGGATAAAAAAGATGTGGGGCGCCTGGGTGGCACAGCGGTTGGGCGCCTGCCTTCCGCTCAGGGCGTGATCCCGGCGTTCTGGGATCGAGCCCCACATCAGGCTCCTCCGCTATGAGCCTGCTTCTTCCTCTCCCACTCCCCCTGCTTGTGTTCCCTCTCTCGCTGGCTGTCTCTATCTCTGTCAAATAAATAAATAAAATCTTTTATTAAAAAAAAAAAAAAGATGTGGTATACAATGGAATATTATTCAGCCATATAAAAGAATGAAATCTTGCCATTTGCAACAATTAAATCTCCCAGATGGGGGCTGTATTCTGCCATGCTGGTGGGAACAGATGGTTTCCAGAGGGGTGGTGGGTAGGGGGTGGGGGGATGGTTGAAATGGATGATGGGAATTAAATAGTACACTTATCAGGATGAAAAAGAAGATCAGGAAAAACATAATACATTTTACAAAAAATTACATTTAAAGTAGATTTTAAAAAGATTTCAATCTTCCCACAAAGATTTCAATTTGTAACCTTGGACAAATTTTTGTCCCTCTGTTTTCTCATCTGTAAAACAAAAATAATAATAGTACCTATCTCATGGGGCTGATATATTAATTCATCAGATGAATTAATACAAATAAATCACTTAGAATAGTTCTTGACACACAGCAAGTGTTCACTAAATGTTAGCTAATAAAGTCATTATTATTCTCAAAGTTCATTTTTAAGGAATACTTCATTAGTTCATATTAGGTAAATGAGATATTACTATGCTGTGAACCATATAAGACAGTTAATTGCAGAGACTGGATAAGAGAGACGAAGGCTAAAATAAAGAATACACAAAAGTGAGAGATGTATCTATACAAAGAGAACAGAAGAGGGGTGCCAAGTCACCACCTTGCCTACATTTCTAACAAAATTTATCTCACCATATTATAATCAGTTGTGTAATATGTTTCCTCCATAAGCTGTGAGCACTTTAAAGGCAGCCACTTCTGCATTTTATATTTTATATAATTATTTCATATTATTATTTATATTATCATACCATCATAGTGCCTGCAACATAATAGACACTAAATAAGTGTATAATAAAATAAGTGGGGGATCAGCAAGCTTTGAGATCAATGATGGGAGTACCTGATTTAACCACATCCTAACAGGGCCAGGAGTCAGAGTCAATAAAGACCTATTATCACTTTTTATTCAATTGATTATCAACACTCTATTTCCCTTTTCTTTCTGAACTAAAAAATAAATTTCAAAAATGTTTAAAAAATAGTTAATTAAAAAAAGTAAAAAATAATTTGTTCTAAAATTAGAAATCATTCAAATGATGATAAAACAAATTTCAGTAATTCATATTAAATATTAAAAATAATGTTCTGGGGTCACCTGGGTGGCTCAGTAGGTTGAGCGTCTGCCTTTGGCTCAGGTCATGATCCCAGGGTCCTGGGATGGAGCCCCGTGTGGGCTCCTTGCTCTGCAGGGAGTCTGCTTCTCCCTCTGCCTGTCACTCCCCCTGCTTGTGCTCTCTCTCAAATTAATAAAAAATATTTTTAAAAAATAAAAAAATAAAATAAAAATATTGCTCTGATTAGTCTGTTATGTCCAAAGTTAATTCTAATGGCCAAAAGGTCAGAGAATCATAGCAATAAACAGATACTAAATAAGAGACACACCTACTTTTTAGCTGTTAATCCGCTAGATGCAGTGCAGATACAAAAAAGCAAAGGCACATCACTTACCTCTGACCACAGGTACCAAAACAAGCATGCCTGGCGATGACCAACCCTAAACCCCTTGTCTGGGACCAACCTTACCCCAGGTCCTGTTTAGTATACAGCCCAAGCAACCATCATTGTCCCCTCCCTCACAGATATTTGGTGCAAGGGATATCCCTAGCCTAAGCAGGAGAGATAATCCAATTCTTCACCAAGAATATGGAAAGCTAGGAAACAAAACCTAAATTGAGAGATCACATGTGATTGGGTCTGGGGGCAGCATTACAGCAAGTTTAAGTTACATTTATACTGAAACTAAGGGGAAAGCAAAAGCCAAGAGAAAGCAGAGAAAACCAGTCCAAAAAGGAGAGGATGGAGCTGGGGCTAGGGTGAGGGAGAAAGGCACTTGCCTTGCGTGCAAGATTTAAGAGGGTGCCCCAATGTTCATAGCAGCATTGTCCACAATAGCTAAATCGTGGAAGGAGCCGAGATGCCCTTCAACAGTTGACTGGATTAAGAAGATGTGGTCCATATATACAATGGAATATTACTCAGCCATCAAAAAGAACAATTTCTCAACATTTGCTGCAACATGGACGGGACTGGAGGAGATAATGCTAAGCGAAATAAGTAAAGCAGAGAAAGACAATTATCATATGGTTTCACTCATCTATGGAACATAAGAAGTAGGAAGATCGGTAAGAGAAGAAACGGAAGAAGGAAGGGGGGGGTAAACAGAAGGGGGAATGAACCATGAGAGACTATGGACTCTGGGAAACAAACTGAGGGTTTCAGAGGGGAGGGGGGTGAGGGAATGGGATAGGCCGTTGATGGGTAGTAAGGAGGGCACGTATTGCATGGTGCACTGGGTGTTACACGCAAGTAATGAATCATGGAACTTTACATCAAAAACTAGGGATGTACTGTACGCAGACTAACATAATATAATAAAAAATATTATTAAAAAAAAAGATTTAAGAGGGTGCCAAAAAAAACCTCAGTAGTCAAGACAGGTAAATACTGTAATGCACGGTGTTCTTAAAAATCTAAATTAATGTCCTACAATGGAGCAGAGGGACCAAAGGAAGCTGAAGAGAGTCTTTGCAAGCTACAGGCAGAGGAGGGAGTACAGGGGCTTTCCAAGTGCCTGCTCTGGGTTCCAGCTGAGAACCCAGCTGTAAGGGAGCTCAGCTGTCTTAACAACAATCCACTACAACTCCCAGCCCTGTTCCCATACTTTCTGGAAGGCTAGCTTAAGTGGGTCGTATTCCGAGATACACTCTATTTGGAAAAATGAGACGTACATAAAACTATTTTTTAAAAAATCAAAGCAATATAAAATTAACTGATAAAAGAATGGGACTGGTAAATAGTGCAACAAAAGTTCAGAGATCACTGTGGGTGGTCATGGAAGGACAGATATAGCTAGACAGGAGGAGAAGTATATACTAAGCAAAGAGATCAAAGTACATGCCAGGGGTGGGGAAGGAACAGGAATGGAGCCAGCAAAAGGAGAGGAAGAAAAGTAAAAGGGAAGGAGTGATCTTCACACACCCTGTATTCTGGCCTGAGTAGCACTGTTCCTTGCTTTTCCGCCTCCAACCCTCAGATCACACTGTTCGTTATATCTTTTCCCCTTTTCTCGTGTTCAAATCCTTTCACATCTTTCAGGGACAGTTCAAACATTTCTTTGAAGAGGCTTCCCTGGTATCCTACTCAAAAGGAGATACACGCCAGAACTAAGGTTTTGCCAGTGGGAAGAGACAAAAAGAAAAGAGGATATGGCAGGGGGGAAGGCTAAGGGGCTGAATACAGTAACAAGAGCTACTCCCTGAAGAGCAAACTACACCCAGGAGTTCACCTGGGATGTAGTACCATGTCTTAGGAGAGCAGACAGATTGTTTGAATAGCCAAACTATGGAAAGAGCCCAGATGTCCATCAACAGTTGAAGGGATAAAGAAGATATGGCAGGCATGTATATATTTTTACATATATACTCAGCCATCAAAACTCAATATATATATTTCTCAGCCATCAAAACTCTCTCTCTCTCTCTCTCTCTCTCTATATATATATTTCTCAGCCATCAAAAAAACCATGATATCTTACCATTTGCAATGACATGGATGGAACTAGAGGTTATTACGCTAAGCAAAATAAGTTAATCAGAGAAAGAAAATTATCATATGATTTCGCTCATATGTGGAATTTAAGAAACAAAACAGAGGCTCATAGGGGAAGTGAGGGAAAAATAAAATAAGACGAAATCAGAGACAAACCATAAGAGACTTAACTATAGAGAACAAACTGAGGGTTGCTGGAGGGGCGGTGGGTGGGGGATGGAGTAAGAGGGTGGTGGGCATTAAGGAGGGCACTTGATGAAATGAGCACTAGGTGTTAAATGCAACTGATGAATCACTAAACTCTACTTCTGAAACTAATAATACACTATATGCTAAAAAAAAAAAAGAAAGATTGTTTGAAAAAGAGGAATAATAATGGGGACTCAAAGTAGCAAAGCGAAGGCAGGTGTAAAGGTGCTGATGACTAACAAGGCCTTGCAGAGGTGAAAATACGTGTTTGACTTTCAAATAATCACAGATTTATTGACGTCTGCCAATCTAAGCATTCTGCTCCACCCCCATTCCACCCCCACCTACTCCCACACTCCCACTATGCAGGGTATAACACTCCAGTGGCAATATTAAAGAGGAAACAAAGAAAGAGTTCTTTAAGAATACCAACTTGGGTTAATAATCACTCACCATGAACAAAAATAAATCTTGGGGTTATTTCAGATTTTGCCATACCTGCCCCAGCATAAGGGCTGCCTGAATAGATGCCCAACTTACAACGTATACATTTGAGGGGCCTCCTCTCTTTTCGCCATATGCATATCAAAGAAATATTCCATAATGACTCTTCATCAAAAAGGTAACACCACGCCCAGGGAGCCAAAATATTTTGTTGGTTATAGTTTTCCATAGGGATATCCCTTACCTTATAATAATAATTAATAACCTCCTGCTCAAAGGGACTGCTATGCAATAGGCTCAGGAACTCCAAGATTCTACCTGTATGCCTATATGCATATTAAATATGTAAATGCCAGACTGTTGCTTCTGGTTAGAACTTAACTAAAAGCTCTAAGAACTGTCTTAAACACCCGGAGAATAAATAAATTCAACCTGCCATCACACTCTCATTCACCCTTGTCCCGAGCCCTCATTTTCTCCCACTTGCCATGTTTTCATCCATTTTTCTCACACAGTTCAGGAACTGCATTCGCTTACGTGCACTTGGAGTGATATTAGTTGCTTAGATATGCTCTGACAGGAAACTGTTTATTTGGAAAGGGTTATCTCTGTGTATCAGGTACCTTGGTTTGCAAGCTTGTCTTGGTGTGTTTGTGTTCTTTAGTGAGTAAGTGTAGGTGTTTGCGCATATGTACCTGAGGGAGTGTATATCTTTACAAGTCAATAAGTGTGCACATCTGTGAAGGAAAGTTAATTGTATTTCAATGATTCTCAAACTATTGAGAGTATAAGGGCAAAAGAAATCAGTCACAGAAGACTATATACTGTATGATTCCATTTTGATTAAATGTCCAGAATAGGCAACCCCATAGAGACAGAAAGCAGATTAATGGTTGCCTGGGGTGGGTGGGGGGGACGGGAGAGGCTGGGGAAAGCTGGCAGCAACTGCTAATGAGTAAGGGGTTTCTTTTTTGGCGTGATGAAAATGTTCTAAAATGGACTCAACTTTGAATATACTAAAATTCACTGACTGGTACTCTTTCAATGGGTGAATTGGATGGTGTCTGAATTTCAATAAAGCTGTTACATATTAAAGAGAGAAAATAAGGAAACCAGAGCTGTCCTGCATTTCCATAGAAACGTAACCTGTCTTTGAGAATATTAACTTTGCTTCTATTTTACTGAAGCTTTGGATTCAAGATTCCCCACTGATAAGTCCCCTAACTGGTCTTTTCTCCGTCTCCAGTTTTCTCTTTACTCATGAGGATGGCACACATGTGGGACACAGCGTTTACTGATAATCGCTCAGTGTCTGAACAGAAAAGAACAGCTACGCCATGATTACACCCATATAAAAATATGTATATGGATGAACAAAGCCTGGAAGGAAATGAGGAAAAATTAAAACAGTTACACTGGAGTAATAGTTTGGTGTGGGAAACAAAGACAAAGGAAAAACTAAATTTCCTTACTACCTGAAGCCCATCGACAAGTCCCTGAGACAGGCAGAGTGACATTCCTCTAGAACTCAGCTGCCTGGGATGTTAATGCTTTGCTAGGGGCTAAAAGCATCTTAGCTGGACCCCCAGAATCCTGTAGGGTATGCAAGTTCCTTTGGAAACTTCCTTTATCTCTACCCCCCCAAGATATATGTTGGCAGTTATCCCCCCCCGCCAAGCATATAACCCACTGATACACATCTGAAGGGTTTCATGACTAAGGTTTATTACACAGTAATAAATAACCTTTTCCCAACAATAGCGAGCCCCATCAAGGTCCTGGAAACCTTGCTTCCAAAATTCCTTAGAGACTTCCCCATCTCTAACCCCCTCCCAACCTGAAAGTATATAATGGGCCACTCCTCATGACCCCAGTGCAGCTCTTTCTGCCCACAAGTCCTGTCCCCGTGCTTTAATAAAACTTGCACCAAAGACATCTCAACAATTCTTTCTTGGCCATCAGCTTCAAATCCCAACATCTTTCCTACCTCACAGTTGAGGTGACATTCTTTAAAAAATAATATTGTATTGTGTTATCAGTCAATAAAATCTGGGAGAAAAAAATAACCAACCCGTCTTAGAACTTGTTCCAAGACAAATTCAGGAATTGTGTGGCACAAAGGACAGGACTGGACTGACTGTAGTGTAATAGAAAGATGGAAACTAAAACACATGGATTATACAGATTTACATCTATTTTCACCAAATCAATAAACAAGAAAATACAGCTTGCTCTAATAGAGTCCTAGGTGATCTCTCTGGGCTTGAATCTTTCTCCCCAGTATCAGCCTGGCTTATGGGCAGGGTGCCAGTACTACTGAAACTGAGGCTGCCTCCATTACCTCAACCCACAGGAAAGCCATTTCAAATTCAAATTCATTATTGGCATTCCTGCATCAGAAAACATAAAGTAACCAGCTCTGGATCAATCTCAGGGTAGATGCAGTCTGGAAGAAATGCATAAAAGTTTGTTGTTTTTTCCTTTTGTTTTTAAAGATATAGGTCCATGCTTAAACTAAAAACAGAAGCACAATGAAAATAAAAAGTAGCTCTGTTGATTTTCAATTAACATACCAAGTCCATCTAACGGAGAAAGGCAAAACTGTTTAACTATGTTGCTGGAACAACTACATATCTGTATGGAGGGAAAATGAACCTACCTCCTACCTCCCATCTTAACAGAAAAATTAATTTGAAATGGATCACAGACCTAAATGTAAAACCTAGAACAAGAATGCTTTGGGGGAAAAAATAGAGAGTATCTTTGCAACCCTAGGGATAGGCACAAAAAACACTAACCATAAAGGTAAAAACTGATAAAATGGGCTTTATAAAAATTAAAAATTTCTTCTCATCACAACATCAAGAAAAGAAATAGAAAAGCCACAGACTGGGTAAAAAATATTGTATATCTGAAAAGGACGTGTACTCACAATATATAAAGAACTCCTACAAATAACAATTAAACAATGAACCAGCCAGTGAAAAAATAACCAAAAACTTTAACAGATACTTTACAAGAGAAGCCAATTACTACAGAGTAAAGCTTTCAATATCCTTAATCGTCAAAAAAAACCTACAAACTAAGGGACACCTGGGTGGCTCAGTCTGTTAAGCAGCTGCCTTTGGCTCAGGTAATGATCCCTGGGTCCTGGGATGGAGTCCTGCATAGGGAGGGCTCCTTGCTCCGTGGGGAGCCTGTTTCTCCCTCTCTCTGCCTGCCGCACCCCCTGCTTGTGCTTGCACGCTCTCTCTTTCTCTGACAAATAAAATCTTAAAAAAAAAAAAAAATTAAACCATAATGAGGTACTTTACAGCTTCTAATGTGGCTAAAATAAAAAAGACTGACAGCACTAAAATTCAGCAACATTAAAAATGTGAAGCAACTGGAACTCATATATAAACCATTTTGGAGAACTGTGCGGCAGTTTTTTAGTAGTTAAACATACATCTACCCTATGACTCAGTAATTCCACTCCTAGGTATTTATCAAGAAAAATGAAAACATCTATCCACAAGAGACTTGTAAAGGAAATGCTCATAACAACTTTATTTCTAATAACCCAATCTTGGAAAAAACCAAACATCCATCAAAAATAAAACAGACAAAGAAATTAGGCTATATTCATACAATGGAATACTATTCCTCAATACAAATGTACCAACTGGGGTGCCTGGGTGGCTCAGTCCCTTAAGCAATCTAACTTTGACTCAGGTCATGATCTCAAGATCCTGGGATTGAGCCCCCGCCCCAACCTTCCGCTGAGCCCTGAGCCCCCTGCCAAGCCCTGCGCTGAGTCTGCTTGTCCCTTTCCCTCTGCCCCTCCCCTTGCTTATACTCTTTCTCTCAAATAAAATCTTAAAAAAAAAGTACCAACCAGCAATATAACACAGATCAACCTCAAAAACACTGTATTACATGAAAGAAGCCAGACACACAAAAAAGCATATATTACTGTATGACTCCATTTATGTCAAGTCCAAGACTAAGCAAAACAAATCTATGGTGTCAGAAATACGAAGTAGAAAGTGGTTGCCTCCAGTGGAGGACAGCGAGTGAGGAAATGACTAGAAAGGGGCATGAGGGAACTTTCTACGGTGATAAAAATGTTTTCTATCTTATTCCGGTAGAAGTTACAGTGTATAAAGTTGTTAGAACTCCTTGAACTGGACACTTAACATACGTGCATTTTATTGAATGTTAATTATACCTCAATAAAAATACAAAGTAGCACTTTGCTTCAAGATATGTTAATCATTTTGTTTCAAATGAAATTCTAGAATATGACATAACAGACACCTACATTTTCAATTATTTGCCACTCTGAATAATTCACATTTCTGTTCCTTCGTTACTGCAAATAACCTAATGGATTACAGACATAGATAGTAGAATATGTGTTCATGTTTAATTTTTCATAAATAGCAAATTTAGTTTGATGCTTCACAATTTCAAAATGTACCCAAAGGACTGTTAGAAGTCGAGCAGACTCTTCTGTTTTCTATAGCATTTTCCTCTCAATATGATTTTATAGTTGTGATTTACAGTTGTGTGGGTCTGCTATAAAAATGAGTATAAGTGGGGGCACCTGGCTGGCTCAGTGGGTGGAGCATGACTTTTCATCTTGGGGTTGCAGGTTCAGGCCTCACATTGGGTGTAGAGATTACTTAAAAGAATAACATCTTTTTTTAAAAAAAATGAGAATAAATAAGACATATAACTCAAATGTCTTCAAGGAAAGTCACTGACAGGAGAACAATAATGCTTTAGCCACTATGACAGCCTAGAAAATAATGCCCTCCTCAACTATTTTAATCAAGACAGAGCCCATACATATTTAAATTTAAGAACAATTGAAAAGCATGAATAGTTTGCCAGCTAGGATCTTTAAAAAAAAATAACATGCCTAAATAACAAGACTTATTACATTAGTAATACATATTAGTATATCAGACTGACACCTGAAAACCCACTGAGCCCTTTTCTCCGGTTTCACTAGGTCCTCTTTCGTCTTTCTCTTCTTCATCTTTTCCTCTCCCTCTTTTGGTCTCTCCCGGTATATTTTTATCCCCACTGCCTCTCACTCTCCCTATGATACTGCTAATTGATTTTCACATAGCCAGCTCACCCCAGGTTCCAAATAAATAAATTTACAAAACTGTACCGTATTCTATGTAGATTGGTCACATACTCAAAACAGTATAGAGAGTATAGCCTGGAGGGCGGGGGTGGGTGTTGGGGGGACAGTGATGACCAGTGAGCGGGGAAAAAAAGATGATTCCACTGTTTCCCACCCCACAACTGTAAAAGATCGCTCCTGAATACCTACTGCAAGCTTTCATTCTCTACACATGGCTCTTACAGTAGTGCTCTGAGCTATAAACAAGTACATGGTGCCTAATATCGGAGAAAGTAAGCTCCCAAGCAAAAACCATGTTTTATACGTCTGTATTCACCATGAGCCTAAGATAGTGCCTTGTACAGGATGGGGCAAAACACATACTTGTTGAACTAGTGAATTACTGAATTAACGGGAATGAAAACAGTTGAAGGTGGAAGAAGATGACAGAAAAAAAAATGAGAGGACAAAGCAAAGAGAAAGGAGGGAGGAGACAAAACGGAGAAAGAACAGAAAAAATTTGTGATGGCAATTATTTTATTAGAATGAACGGATCTGGGGCGCCTGGGTGGCACAGCGGTTAAGCGTCTGCCTTCGGCTCAGGGCGTGATCCCGGCGTTATGGGATCGAGCCCCACATCAGGCTCCTCCGCTATGAGCCTGCTTCTTCCTCTCCCACTCCCCCTGCTTGTGTTCCCTCTCTCGCTGGCTGTCTCTATCTCTGTCGAATAAATAAATAAAATCTAAAAAAAAAAAAAAATAGAATGAACGGATCTTTTTAAAAATTGAGAGTTGGGAAAAGCCATTGCTATGTATCTAATAGCACAGCAATCACACTGGTCATCATAAACACCTTCAAACATCTCTCATCCCTTGATACTTAAAGTAGGAAAGACTACAGCATTCCTATGTGACATGCAGATTCTAGGGACCTTCTTCAAACTTACAAGATCCTGAGTTAGTCTGAAAAGCACCACCCTACACCCTTCAAGTCCTTTCTGTTGTACTGAACCTGTGTTTTATTTAAATGGGCCAGTAGCTGAGACTTGAAAAATCTGATTAGAGTGAAACTGATCATTGTAATGGGATGTGACCTGCACGTATTTAACTTTATGTATTTAACTTCAGGTGAAGTTATTAACTGCAGAATAATCTGGCCTGGAGAGTAGACCACAAAACTTTAGAATTAGTCATAAAAAAAATGATTAAAAGAAATTGAGCACTGGGACAGTAACATCCTCAGAAAATCATTTTTCTTCCTTCAGGCTTACCACAGGGCTTGGAATGACAAATGTGGCCAATGTTTCCTGAATGAATAAAATAAGTGAATATTAAAAATCAGAGATATTTAGGGCTAGAATAATCTGGGGTCATCTGGTCTAATAACCTCATTTTTAAAAAATTTTTTTCAAAAAGATTTGAGAGAGAGAGAGAGGGAGAGTATGAGCAGGGGGAGGGGCAGAGAGAGAAGCAGGCTCCCCGAGAGTAGGGAGCCCATGCGGGGGCTCGATCCCAGAACCCAGGGGCAATGACCTTAGCTGAAGGCAGATGCTTAACCGACTGAGTCACCCAGGTGTCCCTAGTAACAAACTCTGGGCACCCGGCTGGCTGAGTAGAGCGCACCATGCTTGATCTCCGGGTTGTGAATTCGAGCCCCAAGTGAGGTGCAGAGACTACTTAAAAAAATAAAGATGAGGGGGCGCCTGGGTGGCACAGCGGTTAATCGTCTGCCTTCGGCTCAGGGCGTGATCCCGGCGTTCCGGGATCGAGTCCCACATCAGGCTCTTCCGCTATGAGCCTGCTTCTTCCTCTCCCACTCCCCCGGCTGTGTTCCCTCTCTCGCTGGCTGTCTCTCTCTGTCGAATAAATAAAATCTTTAAAAAAAAATAAAAATAAAAATAAAGATGAGCAAACTAGAAATCCTCACCAGATGGAAAGTAAGCTGAAAGAGTCAGACTATACTGGGTCTCGCATTTTAATTCTCTTTTTGTTTCTTTCCTAGAAATGAGTTAGGAAGGAGATTTTAAATATAATGACTTCGGACTCTGAAAGAAGCAATAGGGTAAAAGATGCCAAGGACTAGAAGGAAGAGAGTAGCAAAAGTAAATGAGGCTGGACAAAACTATTTTTCTAAGCCTAATATGTTTTTTGACAGACCAATTAATTAATCAACCTAATCTACCAAAAAATTAATCTGAAGCATTCTCAGAAAAAGAAACATGAGCTGCATGAAAATGTTACAAACCAAGGGAGACCGCACATAACTAACTTAAATCTCCACAGGCTTATTTCCTGTTCAAGTATGACCTCCTGGGATAAGTTTTACTGCAATGTTCATTACCAGACGACTTTTGGTTTTAAGAGAAGCCAAGGGCAAGTTGGAAATGCGATTCTTAACTAAACATTAAAAAAAGAAAAAAGAAAAGAAAAGCGGCTGTTTTCCATTTGTTTGTAATTAGATTGCAGGCTTGCAGAGGAAACACACCAACTTCATAAGCAAAAATACAACGACCCAGTCACGTCCTCAAAGCAAATCAACACAAACTTCACAGCTGGATACAGCTGTGCTGCACAGGAGCCAGGAATTTATTTTAAGGCAGAGGATATAGATCAAAACCGGCAAATCCAAGACAAACCAGATTTTAATCTCCCCCTCCCCTATCGCAAAAGGGTGTGACCTAAGGTGTTGGGTTTTTTTTCCCCTTTTCTTCTAACTTTCAACTAGCAGAAGCGTTTGAAGGAGTCTTGGTGAGAAAACCTTTTTAAGAGGATCGTCCCCCAACGACGCCTCGGTGGAGTGGAAGGGGCGGATAGGCACGGCGAGCTCGCCCAGCTTCTGCAGGCGCGGGCTTCGGCGGGAGGGGAAGGGGCCGGTCCCGAACTCGGGGAGGCCGGGCCCCCGAGTGATTCATCAGCAACCGGGGGTTCGCGCGCCTCCACCGCGGGCGACGCCCAGCGCGCCCCACGGCCCCCACCCGGGCCCGTCTGCCCTCCCCCAACCAACCCCCAATGTCTCCCCGCTCCCCGAGAGACACCGGTAGGTTAGGAGACCGGGGCCGGCAGCGGGAAAGTAGCAACCTCTCCCTCCTCAGCCACCATGGCCGGTGCGACTCCCTGCCTGCGCCCGCAGACGGACTTCCTGGAGAGCACCAGGCTCGGCTTACCTGACTGGGACCCGCTGAGGCCGCCGACCTTCTTCACGGACCCGCGGAGATGGCCTATCCCTCGGTTCCCAGCACCCGCCCGTCTGCCTGCGTCTGCCTCCTTGGGAGTTGCCCGATCCACTCGCCCGCGGCTGCCCCAACCCGACCACTCTGTCGGTGCGGCTGGTTCCCCCTCCGCCACGGAAGCGCGTGCGCACTCCCATGTCGCGGGGGCATCCTGGGAGTTGTAGTTCCAGTCGGAGGGCGGCACCATGGGCTTTGCAATCCGCAGGATGTTGAAAGCGGCTGCGGATAGTTAGCCTTACTCCAGCCGGGGAGATCTTTACTAGTGGAAATATCTACCCTCGACCCTTTGTGAGCTATAAACAGCAACTCGAGGCTCTTTGGTATAGATTTTCTCTTTACTTTGACTTTTACTAAAGAGGTACACAAGGCAGGGCTTGTACTGTACCCTTGCTTGCTAATGCAAGGACATAACATTGAGCCCTTAAACTCGTCGTGAAAAAGTGATAGAAAAGTAAACAAAGGCAAAGGCACAAAAGGGGCATAAATCAGGCAGATGTCATCTCAAGGGCGTAGTGACCCTAGTGATTTCCTTGGGCATTCAACCAGGGATGATGTCGCAGCGATAGCCCCTATATTCCCAGACAGTTTTGGCCCCAAACCATCTTCCCATTACAGCTTCAAGCTCCACACCAGGTGGTAAAGCTGAGCGAATATGAGTGGGAGAAAAAACCAGAAGTGCTACTCAGAGGAGGGGACTGGGACAGATGGCTAGCCTGGACGGGAAGACAAGGAGAGTGGGAACACCTCAAAGGGCAATTCTACAGTGGCCTATGAGATTGTCTGCCTTTTCTGCAGGGCTCTGTGGAGAGGGAACCGCAATGGCCTTCCATTCATTGCCTTAGTCACTCATTGCTAATTTTTCTGGCCTGCTCTTCAAGACTACACCATTCCCAGGAGTCATGCTCAGCTTTGATACACCTTCTTTGAAGAATGCAACCAGGAAGAGGACGAAATGCCTGCTTGAGGTACATTCCAGCTACTCCTAGTGTGGAAACCGACTAATGGTTAAACCTCTCCTGTCATTTACATCTTCCCTTCAGAGCAGGAAGCACCCTAGGTAAACACCCTGGAATTTCATGCAACTAGTACCCATTAATCCCTGAAATGAAAATCACTGATGATTTGGAGTTTTTAAG
This sequence comes from Ursus americanus, assembly GCF_024610735.1. NCBI lineage: Eukaryota > Metazoa > Chordata > Mammalia > Carnivora > Ursidae > Ursus > Ursus americanus. The sequence continues at coordinate 7,259,019 of NC_142162.1, read as the reverse complement.
GAAAAAACCCTTCTAGGTTGCAAGTACTCTTAGGAGACCATCAACATTAAATCTAGTAGCCACTGCATCTAATTTTCTATAGCATTTTAGTGTTTACCGATTTCCAGTATTCTTGAAGATAGCAGCTTTCTGAGAGCAACTTCCTACAGAATTCAGGTTCAACTAATATTGAGTACTTAACCCACACCACACAGTGTACCAGCACTTCATTTATAATATTTCATCCAATCCTCAAAATAACCCTACAAAGAATATATTCATATCTTCCATTTCTACAGATGAGGAAACTAAGACCCAGAAAATTTAAGTGATTTGCGCAAGGTCACACAACCATAATTGGAGATCCAGAAATTAAAGCACGGGTATCCTGATTCAATAGCATGCTTTCCACTGTTGATCAGACTGATGGGTCTCCTAAATCTCATCAAATTCTTAAAAGTAAGACAATCTGTGACCGTGTCCACTGTACATGAAGAAAATTCTCTAACACAGTCCAGAGACATTGTACTCTGACTGGATGAGAGATTCATTTGATCTGGATTCCTTTGATAGGAATCTATATGTCATTATTAATTAATATACAGGTATTTTGGCTTACCAGCAAGTGTCTTATAAATTCCTGTGACACCTGTGGGGCATCACTCCTGGAAAAACTGACAAAACGGAGTTCCTGAACAAGCAAAGCAGAGGACCACAGCCATCCAGGTTTCGTTTATTGTTTTAGGACTAAAGGACTTTTAATTCAGTGTCTGATAATCTATGACAGGCTTCCTCCCTGATCTTCCAATATGGGGTGTTAAGAATACCTTCAATGTATTCTCTCTCTCTCTCTTTTTTTTTTTTTTTTAGAGAGAGAGAATGTGTGTGCTTGAGGGGGTGGGTGCAGAGGGGGAGAGAGAGAGAATCTCAAGCAGGCTCCATGCTGAGCTGAGCGTGGAGCACGACGGCTCGAACTCATAACCCTGTGATCATGACCTGAGCTGAAATCAAGAGTTGGACGCTTAACCAACTGAGCCACCCAGGTGCCCTTGTATTTTCTCTTTTAGCTAAGCTGTTTATTTTAAATTTTTTCTAACAAATGTCTAAATCTTTTTTTAGTTGCTTTTTCTAAAATAATGTGATTTGGTGCTAGGTTTTTCCCCCTTTCCTCAGACAAATATTAATGTATTATAACCACGAGTCTTGCAGACATGAATCTCCAAAACCCATGTGATTTAAATATTACACACGGTGGGGGGGGGGGGACACCTGGGTGGCACAGTCAGTTAAATGGCCGACTCTTGGTTTTGGCTCAGGTCTTGATCTCAGGGTCGTGAGATCCTGTTGGCGCTCCACGCTGACCACAGAGTCTGCTAAAGTTTCTCTCTCTCCCTCTCCCTCTGCCGCTCCCCGCCTCATGCTCTCTAAAATAAATAAATCTTTAAAAAATAAATAAAAAATACTACACATGGGACCAGAAGTGTTAATAATATCCTAATATTGAGTAAAACTGTAAAAAATAGAACCTTCCTAACTGCTTCCACTTCTGCTATGATTTATTCTCTATACTAGCAGTTTCTGATTTAAAAACAAATGAGATCATGTCACCTTCCTGCTCTAAATCAGTCATGGCCTCCCAACACATGTCAAATAAAACCCCAAGTTTCCACCCCTACACGTTCTTGTGTGACTTTTTAATATCCTACCACACTCACTCTTCTCCAGTACACTGGTTTCCTTGAGGTTTCTCCATACTGCCCAGTATATTCCCACTTCAAGATCTTTGCACTACACAGGAGAATGGTTTTCCTCCCAAATAGTCATGGCTCATGTCATCATTTTAATGAAGGTTCTGCTCAAGTGTCACCTCCTCTGGTCACCTTACCTTGCCTTTCTCCCCTTTCCTTACTGTCTTCGTAGCACTTGTCACTACCTAATATCATCTTGCTTGTATACTCAGTGTAAGCTCACGGAGGACTTTGTGTTGTCTACCCCTCTATCCTTAGCATCTGCAACAGTGCCTGACACTGGCTGGAGATTCAGTAAATATTTGTAAATATATGAATATTGAATCCTTCCCTCCCTTTCCTCTTCTCGATTTAGGACACAGAACAAGAGGTTTGCCTGTAAATGCCAGCCAGCGACCTTATGCAGATATAAACACCAGCTGTGAGAGGGCTGGCTCCGCAGGACAAGACACAGTGAAGCTCAGCCTGAAATGGAGACAGAGCTCTTAAAAGAATGTGTTTTATGGGTTGCCATTATTGGCGTCCAATTAGCAAAATACATTCTTAAAGAGAAAAAAAGGAAAAACCTAAAAATTAGATTGATATAAATAAGTGAAAAGATAAATCCACTGAAGGCCTGTGGAAGATTGAGATACTTTCCCCAAATATTTGCTGTCCTCTACAGGACAGAACAGCCCTACCCACTGCCATGTGACTTACAGTGCCTTCCTGTAGACCTTTTCAGGCTCAGCTATGATCTGGTAATGTGTTTTTCCTTCTTTCTTCACACAGATGCTGTCATACTGTGATCTCAGTGTTTATAAACATGGACCTCGTTTGGGCCAATGAGATGTGAGTGGAAGGGGCAACAGGACAGCTCAGAGTGGAAGCTTTAAGGGTCCTTGGTGTTTCTGGGGCGCCTGGGTGGCTCAGTCGGTGAAGCATCTGCCTTCAGCTCAGGTCATGATCTCAGGGTCCTGGGATCGAGCCCCGCATCGGGTTCCCTGCTTGGTGGGGAGCCTGCTTCTCCCTCTCACTCTCTCTCTGTGATCTCTCTCTATCAAATAAATAAAATCTTAAAAAAAAAAAGTCATTGGTGTTTCCCACTAGGGTGCTTCCTCTCTCTCTCCAGGAGGAGTATGACACATCCCAAATGGAGGCTGGCCCATCTGCCTGGGTCGTAAAATGAGAAGTCACATGGGTCAGTACGTCAGGTAGACACAGGTGCCGACATGTAATCCCACCTTGAATAATGGAAAACAGCACGTTCAGGATACTGCCTAGAACAAATCTGAGACTGTTAAGTAAAATATTTGAATAAGGGACAGAGTAGGGTTCTGACGAGTTTTCAGGGTTTGGTTAGAGTGAATGTGATTGATAAAATGACTCTTAACTCTACTTAATACTGTAAGCCCTAATTACTGTTATCTTTAAACTTCCAGCCAGAGTAACTCATAAAGCATGTCACACTGATTTGCATATGCAAATCAACGCCAGCAGCGTGAGGGTTTCCTTCAGCAAATAACGTCCTTGATAATAAGTACATAAATATTATACATACTTAATATGTACATCTGTACATATAAATATACATATTTATGTGCATACAAACCAGTGTACTGGAGAAGATAAAAGTACATAAATATTATGTACTTTTTTAAACATGTATTTTATAGGAGAGCTAAGAAAACTTAAGCTGAAGACGTAAACTTGAAACTAAAAGGTAAGGATTTCATTCCGGGAGCTTGGAGTTGGTTAAAGTGGGAGGTAGGAATCAGAGAAGAAAAACACCATACAATTTTACAGAAAGGATTCAAGCAAACTCTTTTTTTTTTTCCAAGCAAACTCTTTTTTTTTTTTTTTAAGATTTTATTTATTTATTCGACAGAGAGAGAGACAGCCAGCGAGAGAGGGAACACAAGCAGGGGGAGTGGGAGAGGAAGAAGCAGGCTCATAGCGGAGGAGCCTGATGTGGGGCTCGATCCCAGATCGCCGGGATCACGCCCTGAGCCGAAGGCAGACGCTTAACCGCTGTGCCACCCAGGCGCCCCTCCAAGCAAACTCTTAAGCTTGAAATGTTCTTACCTATCACCCACCTCTGTCGGAAACCTTCTCATGTTTCATTGTCCATCTCAAATGCCTCTTTTCTCACTCAAACTTCCCTAATGCCATCAGCTGGAACTAATTTTGCTGTTCCTCCTATTTTCATATCCTATGAGGTCCTCACTGGAGGTGCACTGAATATACACCTCAGCCAAATGGGCTGAGAACGAAAATTTTCGTTGAAGCCAAGGTTGCTGACAAATATCACTACCAAAGAATAAACTTCTAGAATACACAAATAAACCTTCAATTTTATGCCAAAAGTTAATTATTTTAACATTATTATGTAAAGGGGCGCCTGGGTGGCACAGCGGTTAAGCGTCTGCCTTCGGCTCAGGGTGTGATCCCGGTGTTATGGGATCGAGCCCCACATCAGGCTCCTCTGCTATGAGCCTGCTTCTTCCTCTCCCACTCCCCCTGCTTGTGTTCCCTCTCTCGCTGGCTGTCTCTATCTCTGTCGAATAAATAAATAGAAATCTTTATAAAAAAAAATTATTATGTAAAATATTAGTGCTAAAATTGTAAAGTTTAACATTGTAGTATAGGAACAATAATTTCCCAGCACTGTCAGCTGGTAAGACTCTTCTACAGACACAGAGTCAAATTCGGGTGATGTACGGGGATGAACAAGATCCATGTCCTAAATGGAATTAGGTAAGAATTAAACTGTGGTTTTAAATTATAAACACTGGTTATACCAAACACTTCCACAAAGAACAGAGGTATAATGTGATGTAACCTCTATTTATGCTTCCTCATATTGTTTAAATTTTTATAAACATTTGTTGACTAAAAAAAAAATTTATTGTCCTTCCTAAGTTATCTAGCTAATGCATTCTCTATATTTGTAGTTACTGTCAAGTTATTTATCTACTTGAAAGTTAATGCTTTTTATTTTGAATTGATTTTTAAATTCGTTTTGAACATAAAATAAACCTTTCACAATCAGCAATTATTACAACATTTTACTTACCAGTAATTAGTACACATTTATACTTACGTAGAATTTTAACAAATAAATAATATAGAGATTTTTCACTCATTGTATCTAGAACACCTGCCTGTATCTGAAAATGAATATTCATATAATAAAAGCCAATCCAAATTACATACTTTGTTCTTATCAGTGATACTATTGACTGATTAGCTATAAGAATAACCTTTATAGGGGCGCCTGGGTGGCTCAGTTGGTCAGGCATCTGCCTTCAGCTCAGGTCATGATCCCAGAGTCCAGGGATCAAGTCCTGCATCAGGCTCCATGTTCAGCGGGAGTCTGCTTCTCCCTCTGCCCCTCCCCCCACTTGTGTGTGTCTCTAATAAATAAATAAAATCTTTAAAAAAATAATAACCTGTATAAACACTTAATACTTACCATGCTAAAGTCAAAGGATGATGAAAATAATATTGAAGCACACATTCCAAAAGCTGAGGCCCAAAGCCCAGGACAAATAGATTTCTTTTAAAGATTATTTATTTATTTGAGAGAGAGAGAAAGAAATAGAGAGCACGAACAGGGGGAGGGGTAGAGGGAGACCCAGAAGCAGACTCCCTGCTGAGCAGGGAGCCTGATGAGGGACTCAATCCCAGGACCCTGGGATTATGACCTGAGCCAAAGGCAGATGCTTAACGGACTGAGCCACCCAGGTGCCGAAATAGAAGATTTTTGGCCAAATCTCAAGATTCTTTGTCTAATGTGACTTAAGATAGAGTTAGCTTTTGGGCAGGACATTCTATTTCTTATTCACAGGTAAGCTTTTAGCCAAGCCCAAAGTCTCTATCCACACAGATGGCAGTTAAGTCATATTTTTCCCATTTTATCTTTTGTAGTTTAATTTTTGGGATTAAAAATTGACAACTATACTGTTACTTGTATTAAATTTTACCTGATTAGATACAGGCTTCGACTTTGGCCTGTCCAGATTTCTGAATGTCTCAAAGAATTCCTCATCCCTCCCAGTGCCCATCAGTTGAAGATTCGGTTGGTATTCTATCAGTATACCTCCAAATTACCCATAAACTGCTGATCCAAATATGTCAAGGGAAGAGTCGTGTGGTGGCTACTAAGCCCTTCTGGTTGAAATTCTTCCATTCATCAGCATTTACTTATGATCAAGAGTCAAAAAAGATTGTTTAAACCAGTCATTTAACTATTTAGTTTCATCATTACGAAACCCACATTTCTCGAGGATGTTGCAAGACTCTGTCAAATGTCCTGCTGAAAAATACAGTGTGTTCTTTTCCCTGGACTCTCATGATTTTCTATTTTCTCTAAATGAATCTGTGCTGCATCTTAGAGACCCCTGCCTCCCCTCTAAGTGCCTAAAAACCACTAAAGCAGATAAAAAGTTTTCTAAAATTTTGCTCAGGATTGGTAAATGGAGTGGTCTACAATTTGGAGAACCCCTCCCCCAACACACACACATACCTTTTGAGTCATGAAGCTGCCTGATTTTCCTATTTCATCTCCTTAGGTTGGTTGGGCCCCCCACACAGCCCAATCTCATTCAAGCACACATACATCTAATTCCTCCTACTGAGGTCCTGTGACATGTGGGACACTTGCTAGAGGCTGTGGACATCTGATCATGTTCCCTGGCTGGTGAGCCACAAGAGGAAGGCTGAATAATCAAACCGAGAGAGGGAGGTCCATCACAGAGTAAAGTCCGGCACAAGACAGTCCCAAAAGTAAAGCAGTTGCTCCTGGAGCCAGACTGCCAAATGCAAAGGAGGGTACCCCGAAAGCAGAGCAGGTACAAACAAGTTAAAACATCAAGGAAGTCATAAGAAGCAGAACTAAATGAGAGGGCATGTCAGGAGTAACTCCTGAGTCAGCTCTGTCTTGTTTATATTCAATTATTGGAGTGATGAGGGAGGGCTTGTTTGCCAGAAGGAATGGACAGTAGAAACACAAAAATCAGTAAGATACGGTCCTGCTTAAATTCCTACATTGTCAACATAAAACGGACAACTTTATTGGCTTTCATATCCATGGATATTTAAGTTACAGTTTAGGATAGTAATACCTAAGTGCCTGCTACGTGTCAAGCACTGTTCTAAGTGTTTTACACATTAATCCTCATAATAGTACCATTGTCACTACTGTCAAGTATGATTATGATTCCTATTACACAGGTGAAGAAACAGAGGCTAGGAAATCTACGGAAAGTTATACAGCTGACAAGTGAGATTTGAACTAGGCAAGTCAGACTTCAAAATGCATATCTGTGGCTTTATTCAGTACAGCCCCATAGCCTGAAGGAATCCTTTAAACAAAATAATTACTATACTTCCTTGTGCACAAGAAGGTATGGAACAGAAAATACAGAAATTAGACATGGGCCCTCTGTGCTTCTTGGACCTTTCCATCAGTCTAAGTGACAAAGAGGGCAGAGTTCAGCAGGAGGGCAGGAAAAATAGGTTTTCTTGTTTTTCCAGGGCATATCTTTACAATATAACTTTGTTATTTTTAGTGTTCTGTGTTATCAATCCCGCATAGCTTTAAAAAAAAAACAAAAACAACTAAATCCAAAGTTAACATAAAAAAATCAAGGTAAAACAATGAACCCATTGGGATTATCTATATTCCTGCTCCCATCTAGTCTAACAATTTTTAACTGTTTAGCCAAATATGTGCGTATTTGTTTTAATACTGAATTCTTTCTCCCTCTGGCTACTTCTCGTTGTCTATCTACTTCTTATCTTTTTCATAATAAGGACACTTTATAGTCCTTTCTGCAAACGTACTCATCTAATATGAGAACATGGTGCCAACCATTCATTTTAAAAAGATGACGTGTCTAAAAATTAGCCAGATTCAGTCTTTACTTCCATTTTAAAAGGAAAGTTTATTAATTCCTAATGTTCTGTACATTTTCACTTGGAAACTTCATTCCAGGCATAAATGAATACATCATATCTTTGAAAGCAGAAAGATCTTGATGAATTAAAACAGTATACATTCACCTTAGCATTAGGTCTGGCTGGCTAATTCCAAAGGGTCAAACATTACACCTATTTGTGCCCACTGGGATTCCTATTAATTATCAGGGTAAGAGGATTTCACACTTCATACATTTTGCTTTATGACACACTTATTTCCCACAATGTCCACTTTCACATTTAAAAGGCAAATTAGTCTTTAATTCCCTAATGAATGTTTACCTTTGATTGAAAACTTTCGAAACGAAAAGTGAGACTATGTGAATTTTCAATAACTGCTTAGCCAAATAAATGTTGCCAATATAAGTTTAAACAGTTTACAAAGTATTATTTCCTTTGTTCTCTTCAAACAATACAGGTACACATAAGGTCACACGTTACAGGCATCCAAACTGGTAAGATATTACAATTGGTGGCATGCAAGTATTTTACATTTTTAAATGCAATGAAAAATGCTGCTTGTTTTCCTTGAGTAGATGAAACAGAATTAAGATAAAGATTTAATTAAAATATCAATATTATTCCATGAATATAGCGGGTTTTTTTTTTTAAACCAAAATGACAGAGATAAGAATTTTAGTTCAGAATAATTTCATTCTTAACTAAAGATTGTCACTGGCAATGTTTGGTACTAAAATAAAACTTCCTTAAAAAGCACATTTTCTATTCATCTCATTTCACCCTATGGCCAATTCCTATCTATTCGCATTTAGATTATCCATGGGAAATTTTAAAACCGCGGCCGGCTTGTCTCAATTACACAGGGTATTTCTGATTGGCTTCTCTCATTATCAATATGTGCTCAGAAACACACGCACGCACACGCACACACACTTTAAGTAAAAGCCTATGAAAAACATGCTGTGTTTACTGTGCTCAGTTTTCTTCTTTGCATTTCCTCCTCTTCTTCTCCACCAATTTTGAGGAGAAAATATTATATATTTTAAAATTTCCTTTTCTGAAGACAGTAAAAACTGCTGAAGAGGAACAGATAACTGTCTGTGGAATGTTCAGACCTCTTCCTCTGGATATAAAACCTTCTGAAGAGGGATGGAGCTGCAACAGAGGCATTGCTCACGCATGCTCAGAGGCAATGAAAACTTCAGAATCACAGGATTATTGTAACGCTTGGGAGCTGGGAAGGTCCTTAGAAAGCATCTAATTCACTCACTTCATTTTACAGATGAAATGAAGACAAGAGAGATGGAAAGTCTTGCCCAAAGTCACACACAGCGGGCATCCAAATCAGAGCTGTTTTCCAAACATCACATGATGACCAATGGAGCATCATTCTTGCGGGGCGGGAGGACAATTCAATTCAAGCAACATTTATGAAGCACCAGATATATACAAAGCACCTGACTAGATGCTACTGAAGACACAAAGCTTGATGAGACGCTCCCTGCCTCCACGCGCTTATGAAGGTCCCGTGACGCCATGTTTTGATATCTTTCTTAGCACAAAAATACTGACAAGGCTAAGGTTGCTGGTGATAACAAGGCAGTTGCTGACCGGGAGAGCTGATCTCACAGGTGACACTTTCTCCCCTTCACTATCAGGGCTAGAGCCTGTTACACAGCTGCTAGAGCCTTAAGGATAATCTTCGCTCCTAGGTCTCCTGTCAGACCTCAAGTCATAGCCTACCCCTGTGGTGACAGAGCCTGGCAGGAGGGCAGCACTGCCCCAGACTCTCCCCTCAATTCTTAATCACTGTTTGCTCCCCCACTTGTGTCCAGCTTTAGACTCACTGCAAGGGCCCTGACCATGTCCTGGGGGTACTGTCAAGATGACCCAGGAAAATGCGCCACCACACACATCACTCGTATACAACACGCGCCCACCCATCAACTACCTCTCCCGTCTCTGTGTTAAAAATGAAATAATTCCAGTCCCCTATGTATGTCATACCCATGCTGTGATTGCTCCTACTCAATGCTCAGAAGAAAATAAAGCAGATTTACGAGGCAGTGGAAAACATTAGTGAATAGATGATGAAAATGGTCTCCCACTTTTGTATAGCCCTTTCCAGTATAGTGTTTTCATCCCATTATCTGGTTATTTTCTCACCACAAATCTGTGAGGTAGTTAGTGAAGATAGTATCCCCATTATAATATAGCTGAAGAATCTTAGGCTTGAGAGACTAAGTGGCTTGCCCCGAAGTCACTCAGCTAAGAAAGCGTGGAGCCAAGTGTCCAGGTGTCTTGACTCCAAATCCAGTGCTCTTCCCCCTATGTAGTCTATAATTGTCAGGCAATTGAATGAATTGCCCATGATCATACACCTGCTAAGTGTTGGTGATGGGATTAGGGGTCAGCCTCTGAGTCCGTTAGTATGGTGCCCTTCCACCATACCGACTAGCAGAGCCAGTGTGCTCGAAATGACCACCACGGAAGACGTCAGAGAGAAGTCCAGTCTCCTTCACCCTCTCCCACGTCAGTGATGCATCACAAAACTAGCATGAGTTCTGCAAAGTGCGTGGCCTTCCTAGAACAGTACCCAGAGCCAGGGTACAGATTTAAACTTTGAAACACTTCCTCCATCCGTCTCCTGGATGTTTAATCATTACTGTTATGGGCGGATGGAAGGCGGAAGCTGAGCAGAGCTTACTTCTCCCCTTAAGCAAATGGAAACCTTTAATTTCCATCTTCATCCCCACCTCACTCAGCCCCTCCACTTAATAACTTCTGAACAACAAAACAAAATTCGATCTAATCTAGAGATGGGAGCAAGAAAACAATAAATACATTTTGAGGTTCTGGGTACTCTTCTCTCTCAAGCTTGTTGCCAGGAGGCCCGATCATATGATTTTCATCCAGAGGGCTCAGCCTGATGCTGCCAAGCGTTCTCACACCTTGCCTTTGCCTGTGTCCCAGTCCTTAAGCTTTGAGGATGGTCTGGTAAGTGGCAGGGATATTTGAAGTGAGGAGCAATAAGTGGAACCTGGTACTGGAAGGCAGAGCTAAAACATTTCTTTTTTGTTCTCTGCTCATTAAAATGAAAATAGCTATTATTGCATCATTAGTGGAAGAGTGGAAGGAAGCTTCAGGATCCTGACTTAAAAGCTGAAACAATTCCAACCCAGTAGAGGTAACATACCACAGAACCCAGTATTCACAACTTACTGCCCCCTGCCCACTTCCGCCGATGCTATCAATACTCAAACTAGAAAGATGGTATCCACTTTGCAAAAAGGCACTCTACTTCCAAAACCCAGAAACACATATCAAATTGTATTAATCCAGAACTCTTACGCTTTCTCTGTCTCCTTTACACTGCCTGGGAGAGGGCTAAGTACATCAAATCCCTGAAAAGAGGAAGTATCTGCAAACTCTTTTGGAAATTTAAACAGCTACCCCACATTTAAACATGCTGATGCTTCATGCCAGTTTCAGATTTGAGTATCTGAAAAGTTCTCATGGTAGTTCTTCAGAGCACACTGGTTTCCCTAATGCTGGTGCCCTGCCAGGGGCCACATTTCTGTCTGGAAGAGAAGCAGCTGTTCTTTTGGTTTGGTGTACCAAGCTTCCCTTAGGGAAATTGTTCTGAGGAGTATAGGCATTGGGATGATTTCTGAGTTTTTAAATGGAGATGGGCTTTTATCGTAAGATGAACTGGTGCTCTAAGACGGGCGAGCGGCCCGTGCCCCTCCAGGCTAGTGATTCTCTAACCTAGGCCCACAGCAGCTCCAAGAGGGGTCAGGCAAGAGGGACCGGGAGATAGCATCTCCCTTCAATCCGTCGTCCAGCTTTAGCCAAATACCACTTACAGTATTTGGTGATCTTTATGTACAAAATATTTATATACAACTTACCCTACCGAGATGGAAGGAAGGGGCGTAGTCATGTTGATGAAGATGAAAGTACTTCCATTTACACGCTTGAGGCGTATGAAGAGTTTGGTGCTGGGACAATGATTTCCAGGCTTCTAATTCCCTAAGACTTATCTTCTACACATGCTGTGAAATCTGGTGGTTGGTGACCTAAGCTGCCAGCTCCAGGGAGTGATCTGCATTGAACCTGGGCCTGCAGCAATGCTAAGAAGGACAAGGGAAATGGAGCAGGGGAGAGCGCATCTCCCTTCAATCAGTGGTCCAGATGTAGCCACATACCTCATTAGATAATTAGATATTTGGCCACACACACACACACACACACACACACACTTATTTACATTATGTCCTACCACGATGAAAGGAAAGCATTTAATTGTGTTAATGAGGATAAAAGAGCTTCCATCGCATGCTTCAGGCAGATGGGGAGATGCAGTGCTGGACTAGTTACGTGATCTCTAGACTTCCAAATTCTCTCCTAAAAAGTCGTCTTCCACATGTGCTGGGATGGGTGTTGGTGTATGAGCTTGCATGTCCTGATGAGTGATATGACACTAGCATGGGCCTGTACAGGTCTGAAAGGGAAAGGAGGTGGTCTGGGGAGAGATTATCTCCCTTCAATCAGTTGTCCAGGTGTTGCCAAATCTCTCAAAACATAGTATTTGGCAAAATGAATACATATAAAAATACTTTATATACATTATGCCCCACCATGATGGATGGTAAGGGGTTAATCGTGTGCAGGAATATGAAAAAGTTTCTACTTACACACTTTGGGCAAACAGGAAAATGAAGTCCCGGGCTAATTCAATGATTTATACGGTCCCCAAAATGTAAGTTTATCTTCTAATAGTTATCTTTGATATGTGAATACTCATGGAAATGTCACCTTTCAAGCTACTTTAAAAACACAAGTAATGATAAGATAAACTGATGAGTAATAAAGATTTGATTTTACACATTCTATTACATGTGACCCAACTATTTTAGCTTGTGAAAACAAGCTAAAAACAGGGCTAAATTTTGTTAATAGCCCACTATTTTGCTTTAATACTATCAACAACCACAGCACAGTCACCATCAAATTCTGACTTTTTTTCTTGCTTTCTGCCAGAGTTTGTCGGGAACTGCGTTAGCGCCCAGTCCTTGGGGCTGCAGGGAACGCTCTGTGGGACACAGGATTTCATAGAGGGGAAGGCGAGGAAGACAGCGAGTGAGGAAAGAAAGGAAACAGTCTGACTTGAAGGGCCTGTCAGGGACTCAGCACTTACAATATATCTACAACAAATCTAAAGAAGGAGAAAGACGCGGAAGAGAAAGGTTCTTCCCTTTGGCAACATGGTAACCAAAACATTTGTATACAAAAAAAGAAATGTGTACATTCTACCCTGTGGTGTGCTGATGAATGTTCATCAACCAGCAACCTGGGGGGGGGGGATGTCCTGATTTGTAACATTTGCTAATTTCCATAATGTAAGTACTGCCATTATCGCCAAGTTCAAATTACCAGCAAGAAGTCCTAAACTTCTGACTTGGAAAGAGATGCCCAACAGTACATCATTATGCAGTATTTCTGTCTCATACAGACACAATAGGTCTGAATGATCTCAAGAGCAAAGAAAATTAAAAGGTATTTTTGAGTATTACTTTTGTTTTTAAAATAATTTAATTGTAAATGCATGCCATTTAATTTTTAATAACGGCTGTATTTAACAACAAGTTTGCAAAATTCTGGAAAATGTAATAATTGGAAAGCCTGTATGAGTTGGCTTCAACACACCACACCTAAATGAGTAAGGGGGAAGGAAAAACCAACTGAAAACCATCAAATGGTATTTACCATGTTTTTTAGAGAGAGAGATCAAGTCAGAAGCTAATTCAAGGACTGCTAGGACTCGAAATATATCAACATATTCTGCTCATTATTCCCTCAAAAAATGTAAAATATTGTCAAGAAAATGAGACGTTTCAAAGGATTTTAGAGATACGGATGTGAGTTCTTGTAATACAGGAAAATGTCCACTTTTATGAAGGCTCTCTCTCCTAACCAGATTCCATGTGTTTTACGGGCTAACCAGAATACTGCACACAGTGTTTTCCCATTAGCTTGTTTTACTACTATCAAGTGACTCAGGAACACTCAGTAACTAAACAAATTCGGACGTGGGCCCATCTTCTTCTGAGTCAGCAATCTCTTTAGCTCCAGGTGTCACCAGCACAAGGGATGTTGCCTTTACAAGGCTCAGAATTTCAGACAAAAGAAGAGAAAAGAGAAAGAGCTGGATGGAAGGGAGGGGAGAAGAGAGAAGAAAGGGAGAGAGGGAGAGGTGCCTGAGGCAGTGTCAGAGCGCCACCAAGGACAGCCTCGGGCACTGACTGTCATCCAAGGCCTGTGAGCTCGCGCCAAACGCTGTAGTCCTGTGTTTCCTTAGCATCACACTGTCACACGGCTAGATGAAAAGTCACTGCACGCAACCACGCAATCATCTCAGTTGTACGTTCACAGGCTTTGTCCTTGAGAAGACAAACATTTGGAGAAGCGATAAATCACATTTTTCCCCTGATGTCTGCAGAAGTCTGGATAGATCATGCCAGAGGCACAAACGTCTGTATAAGTACCTTGAACATTCACATTTCGTTCTGTGATCTTGTCACACTAAAGATAAAGCAATACATGCTTCTAAAATTTGCCAAAATGATGCAATCATATGTATCCGACAACTCTGACTAAGGTGCAATTACTATTGTTTTATTGAGGAATGTACTGTTTTAAAAGCTGGCCTCTTTCTAAAATTTAAAAATTTCCCATCATGTCCGGAGAAGTTTAAAACAGCTTTGTAAAAAGTTATCTATTAGAGTCATGTTAAAGATCGAATTTATGTTGACTAATCAATAAAGGTAGGTGTGCTAAATAATTTTGCTGCCTGTAAGTCTGCCCTGAAGACTACTCATGGGTTACTATTTCAGACTTATTTGCTGATGCTGTGTTAAAGTATGATAACGCTGCCTTGCTTTCAGGAAGATGATACCACTGATCTTCAAAGAGCGGGACGCGTGCATTCAGAGTACACTTCTTCAAACAGTGGGGCATGTGCATTTAGTGATTTTCTGGAGAATTGGTGCCAAGTTGGTCACATTTTCTCACCCAGTGAAGATTGGCAATACTAACTTCTTATGTGGTCAGAAAAATACTTCTGATGTATTTAGCCTAACTCAAAGCTACGCATGTAAACAGAGATAGGCCTCTATCATAATCACAGTTACAAATACACGTATATACTAAACTCCTTTCAGTGATTAAAAAAAAAAGTTCATGTAAGAAAGACAGACAACCCAATATGAAAGTGGTTAAGTAATTTTCGATTGCTGTTACCCACTAAGATCTGCTGAAGTCCACTGGTGTGAGTTGCCAGAAGTGCCCGTGAGCAAATGAGACAATTGTATATATTAAAAAATCCAAGATAAATAAGTAGTGCTAAAAAAGAACAAGAATTAAATTATTAGCTGGGTGGTTAACGGAAATGCACAACCTTGGATAAAATGGTCCTGATGGGAAAGGAGAAGAGTTTTTGCTTGCTTATTTTTAAATGGCCACCATGGTGCAACTTTGCCTCCTCTTGCAGAAGTTTACCTTCGGTCTCCTTCAACTCGCTTTTTACGAACTAGGTGAGAAATAAAGACAGGGAAGAAAAACGATAAATGGGAGGGATGGTCCTTAAATTCCAGACAAACAACATTAATCACCCCGAACAGCAATCCCACACATTTAAGGATATAGTTATCTTAAATTTCCATACTCAATTACCCAATACATGGTATAAATGGAAATGATATAATAATCTAGTGTCTTGCGGAATTTGCATTTTAAATAAAGTCATGTCTGATATTTGGGAACTTGAATGGTAGAAATGTCTATGGAGTAGCAGGTCCAGAATAGACCCATGAAACAGTGAACTTCTGAGTATTTCCATGATCACTTACCCACAGCACAGCTCAGCCTCTGTGCAACCTGACCCCTAGCTGGCTTTAACTCCCCAGGATGACACGCTTACAGTCTATGAATTCTGCTTATGGCTTGAAAACGAGGAGGAGCTGCAAACAGATGTTCACAGTTTCTAAACCTGCTTTAAACAACCCCCCCTTGGAAGCGGTGATTCAGATGGCAGGCAAACTCAGAGAGTAAGGTTCCCTTGAGTGGGTACTCAGTACCAAAAAAGTGGCCCTGACTGTCCATTCCCAGTTTCTGCAATCCATTTCCCCCTTTCACCTCTCCACCTGCAGGCCTGGCTGGTGGATAGGAAGAGAGTTCCTCTAACCCTCTTGGATTTGGCAAAAAGGTGCCCTGGCTGGGGTCCTGCCCTAAGTCTCCACTTTAAATAGCCCAGCCCGCAGAAAATGAGACAAAAGCTATAGCCCACAGCTGCCACTCCTGGGCTCATGATCTTTTCCCCATTTACTTCAAGCTTCTTCTTTTTGCCTCTTTCTCTTTTGTCTCCATGTTGTTCAGCTGTGGACTCCCTGCAATTTTCCTAGGTGCCTTCTGACTGCTGCCTCCGCCCTTCCCCAGAGCCCTGTATGCGGGGCTGCCCTCTTAGCCTCATCCTCTACATTCCAACGGCAAGCACTGCCACATGCCTGGCCAGGCTCTGGAGGCCACAGAACCTGCCTCGCCTGGGCCTTAGCAACTTGGCTGAGCATGCTTGGCCAGGGAGAAGGACACTAATCTTTACCTGCCCCTTCCAGTTCCACCTCTTGGTTTCTGTCTTGTCTACGATCTGAATCCTCCCCGTGGCCAGCACTCTACTTGGCGGAACACCGTGCCCAGTTCTCTTGTCCAAGGCCTGGCATTCTGTCCCTGAACCTCAACCTGAGGACCGAGCTCTGCTATTGGCTGGCTGCTTGCCAAGTGACTGTCTGTTCTTGGATGGCCTTTTGCCATGCTGCTTCAGGTGACTGAGTGGTGCCCAGACTAAGCTTTCCCAATCTGTCCTATTCTTTTGCACTGCGGTTGACCAGGATATGCCCCCTCTCATCCTAACAGAAGAAATGTCACGGATCCTCAGCAAAGACTAGGCAGCAGGAAAAATTAAAGAGGGGCTAACTGAAGAGGCTACTTCTAAGTTTAACCTTGATAACATAGCTCCATTACTTTACTTCACATGGAAATCACCAAAGTATCAGACATAACCGCATTCGAACCCAAGTGCAAAAGCGCAGTCAGGGGTCAAACATAAGTGAACTGGGAATTTCCAAGTCACTGCATCCATCTTCTGGTGCAGATAACAACATAGGGTGATTACATGTAAGAAGTAAAGGAGAACCAAATTCATAAAGGAAATCAAGCAAAAATCAAAGGTTGTCCGGAAAAAAAGAACAAACGGTTCTTGAGAGAATGCTACAATAAAATTGAAACACTGTGAAACTGTTGAGAATTCCTAGGATAACGTAATAATGTGCCTTTGATCAAGGGCTGACACCAAACGCCGGTGGAATGATGTCTGTGAGATTCTGCATCGGAAGTGGAGAAATAAACAGTCATCCTGCTCTTCTAATTGCCAACAGCACACGTTAGGGCTGCATTACCCAGGTCATTATTCTTCGTGATGGCGGCTGCCACCCTTGTCCGAGGCCCTTGCTTGGTAAACTGATAGCCAAACTTGAGGATCCTTGAATTCTCCTCGAGCATCTGGGCAATTTCCATCTCCACAGCTGTTCCCAACTGCTGTCTCTGGTTATAGGTGCGGACACACACACGGGACGACCAAGAAGAAAGAGGAAACAGTTACTGGCATGGGAGAGATACACAGCTACTTGCTGGACGAAAAGGTAAAGGGGCAAAAGTATCACATTGAAAGGAATAAAGTCACTTGAGATATTTTCTCCCCGTCACTTGAGACCAACAAAATCCAACAGACAGCCATATCTGCTGGCACACTAAACTAAAACACTAAGCAAATTATTTATGAAGAAAAAGATGATTCCACACGTAAAATTAAAGCAAAGCTAATAGTCGGTGTTTCCAATTTACCCCAGTTTCCATGGTTTAAACAAAGGGTGTTTTTAAGTAGTGAAACTGTCTTACAGCAATCAATCCGATTCCTGAATTTTCTATTCTTGGATCCGTATCCAAAAATAATTAAAGTTCATCAACCAGCTGGCCATTCTTTTTCAGCAGAGTCTCAGTAGGAGATCCCAAAGAAGCTTCATTGTGATTTGAACCATGGCCAAGAGAATTATCAAACACTGAAGGGGTTATTGGGCTATAGAAAAATCCGTTTTTTAAGTTGGTGAAAGAGGTTTTTTGTGTTTTTTTGTTTGTTTTTTAAGTTGAGACAGAAGAAAAAAATTAAAAGAATTTTTAAAAAAGGGCATATAAATATAGGAATTTAAAATTAATCAAAATTTAACAAAAATTAAAGTCCAATTTTTCCATAATATATTTATTAAAAAATTTTAAGTTAAAAAGAATAGGCTTATTTAGAAAAAGCACACAAAAAAAGTATAAAATACAAAAGCTCCCTTCCCCCAGTATTTCCATTCCCCATACAGAAAGCCAGTTTGGCATATGTATGTAGTCTTTTAAGACATTTTCTATGCATTCATATGTCTACCTAATATGTACATGTATGCTTTTTTCACATAAATGGAGTATATCAGCATACTGTTCTGAAACGTGTTTTTATTTTTCATTTAATATTAAGAACACCTTTCCATTTCTACTTTTCATTTCTACTATTCCAAACAATGGTGCAATTAATTTCCCTTGCACACACAGTATATCCTAGGACATTTCTGCAAGTTTGCCTGTAGGGCAAATTAGGGCTGGGCCCAAGAGTAAGCATGTTTCAAATTTTGATATATTACTCACTTACCCTCAAAAGTATGACAGTTTTTTACTCCTGCTAATAAGTGTTTGAGATTTACTATTTTCCCTACCCTGGCCAACATGGGATATTATCAATCTTTCCCCCCTTTGTCAATCTAATAGGTGAAGATTTATATTTCACTTGTATTTATTTGCTTTAATTTGCATTTCTCAAAGTATGAATAAGAACAATTAATTTTCTTATGCATCTGTATTTCTCTTTTTGGAAACTACCAATCTCTGTCATTTGTGTATTTTTTTTTTACCAGCCCATGGTTCCTTTTTTTTTTAAATTAATTTGTAAGTTTATTATATATTAGGAAATTAGACTTTTGTCAAATGTGTTGAAAATACTTTGTTCAGTTTGTCTTTGACTTTCTTTTTGATTCTCTTTTCATTTTCATATGGCTAAATTTATATCAATCTCCTAGATTTTATATCATGTTTAGGAAGGCTCTTCTGATTTCTTCTATCAGAAATCCTTTTGGTTTCTTCCATTTTATGATTTCATATATTTTCATATTTATTTATTTTATTTTATTTTTAAAGATTTTTGTTTATTTATTTGACAGAGATAGAAACAGCCAGCGAGAGAGGGAACACAAGCAGGGGGAGTGGGAGAGAAAGAAGCAGGCTCATAGTGGAGGAGCCTGATGCGGGGCTCGATCCCAGAACACCGGGATCACGCCCTGAGCCGAAGGCAGACGCTTAACTGCTGTGCCACCCAGGCGCCCCTATATTTTCATATTTAAATCTTCATTTCATCTGGAATGAATTTTAGTATAAGAATCAAGATAGAGCCCCAACTTCATCTTGTTCCAAAATGCTAGTGAAAGTGTCCCACTCTCTTTCACTTTATCTTTTCCTCACGGAGGAACTCTGCTACAAAATTCTCAGGTATACTTGGAGGTGTTTCTGCAATCCATTATTCTGCCAAGTCTATTTCTGTGCCAGCACCATGCAATTTTGATTGAATTATTATATTTTAAAACACACCTTTTAATTTTGGAAAATTTAAGTATCGAGTAGATGAAAGAGAAAGGTTTAGGGAGAAACTTTTTTGTTCTAGGCGAGTCCTAAGGTCTAATTCTTTGCTCCTTTTCTTTCTTTTCACCCAGCAACCTGTCAAACCAGTCTCTCCCCAAGAAATTAACAAAATGTGGTATTTCCAGTCAGACAATAACTCTGGGTATCCAGTGTAGAGATTAGCGTTCTAAGCTAATGGGAGGGAGAGGCAGCAAAAAAAGAGATCCTGACCTCACAGTTCCATGAACAATTTTAGCTCACGACACGCTTTCGAACAGTGGGCTGTACTAGGGATTGAGACCTGAGCTAGGGTTGGGGCCGCCATAGTTATGCCGTATGCCCCTGGAATGAGCCAAGTAGTGCTATCCAAGGGCAGAAGGAGCTCACGGTGGATGTGGCTGATGGGGAGGGATGACATAAAGTCCCTTTACTACCCCTCACAAATCTCACACCTTTGTGTGGTAACATGCTTGGGTAACATGCAGGATGGGCTTGCTGATGGCTACGTAGTAAGGGATGCAGGAGCTGCAGAAAAGCGTATTGCGAGGGGCATAGAAAAGAAGGGGAGAACGTAATGTAACATAGGGCACCTTTCTTTCTCAGCCTGGGTCTTTTTATTTGAGGTCTTTTGTGTTATATAAATCCAGGGCAACAAACGGAGGCCAAAATTTCTTGTAATTTGCCTATGTTTCCCCTTAATAAGTCACTAACTACAAAGGCAAAAGAGAAACACAAGTTTAAGCATACATTTCTTCTGTTTTCTTTAAGTTACCTTTTTTGTTTACTCAAATTTATTTAGCAGTTGCCCATCTGTTTCATTAATATGCATCACCGATTGTTCTTCTCACATGGGGCATCTGATTAAATCATTACCTATTTACCTGGAGCCTAGCCACGGCAGCCCGCCCCAGTGACGGGTTCTCAGCAGGCCTTTGTTTCGGTGCAGCTGTCTGCTGCAAGGATGCTAAATTGGTCTCAGCTGCTGGCCCTGCCTGAGGAAACGGTCTTACAGATTATTTTATCCTTCATTACACAGATGAGGAAACTGAGGTCTACTTCTATGCCTATGAGTCGAAAAACAAAATTTGGATTGAAATCAAGTTTTTACTCTGAATTTCCTCTTCCTTGGAATAAAGCAAAGAATTTTTCCAGTTGCTCTAGAAAGTCTCCATCCTCTTTCTTGTCGCAAGTGTAAAGAAGCTATTTCAGAGGCATACTGGCGAATAAAATGGAAAAACGACACAATTCCATCCCAGATGACCGAAGAGGGGTGATAAGGTTGAGGTAAGGGGAATTTAAGAGAGCAGATTCTGGCTTTGTATTTCAGGGTCTTCTTCACATGCATTATGAAAAGCTGCTCGATACTCAATGTTCAGGATTCCAGCTCATTCACCAGATGTAGGGTTGCCAGATTTAGCAAATAAAAAATACAGGACACCTAGTTAAAATTGAATTTTGATTAATAAATATAAATAATTTCAATAAATGAAAAGAAATATGTATATATTTTAGTATAGCATGTCCCATATATTTCATGGTACATACTTACACTAAAAATTATTTGTTGTTTCTCTGAAATTCAAATTTAACTGTACTTTATCTGCCAGTCCTAACCAGGTGGTATCTTACAAGGAACTAGGAACAGAGTATCTGGAACACTACTTCAGATATGGGGTTTCATAATGGCCTAAACCAACATAAGAGGCTAAATACACTTTGGAATAAGGTATCCACTTCTGTCATAGGTGTCCTGGAAATAATATGCTAAGAGCTCACTTAACTTCTTTCTTACACTAGTGCATTTGGTAAATATTCCTGAGTCATCACTTCTTTTCTTTCAGTTCATATTTCTCTCTGGCTCATTTTCCTACTCTCCCACTCCCTGATGCCTCCTTTTAAATTTACTAGCGGCTGCACACACACCAGGATACAGGGCATTGAGCTTCCTGAGGGGGTCTGGATGCTGTGCATACCCCTTCCCATAAATGCATTTGGGAAAGCTGCTTTGGTGACGTGTCCCTTCTGGGGAGGGCGAGAGTAAAGGAGCACCTGTCTTCTCTAGGTTCCCCTGCTCCCCTGGCAGCAAGCCTCTGGAGGAGTCGAGGGGTGGAGGACCTGCACTGAAGCAGCCCCCATGTCCTAACTAGCCAAAAAGAATAGCAGAGCTGTTCGGGGGACCTGCCGGGGGTTTCCATACTTAAGGAAAAGTCCTGGGTAGAATCCTAGGGCTCTATCAGCTCTTGGAAGGTTTAGACTAGGGAATTTCCGGACATGCAGGGGGCACTCTCAGTGAGCGCCCTCCCCATGGGAGAATGCTCACAGCACAGGTCTCTGTGTTGTCTCCTCTTCCTGGGCCATCGCAGGGCCCCTTCTGCCCACTAGACCGTGTCTAGACCTCTCAGACTCACCGAGTCCCATGGTAGACGGTTCCCTGTACTGAAAGGGGCGGGGCACAGCACCATGCTGAGAACTGAGAATTGCTGTCGGACAGCAGGAGCCAGCGGAAGCCAGCAGAGCAACTGGAAACACAGCAGGCGGATGCTGGGAAAAGGCCTTCAGGGTTCAGGAAGATGTGGCCCTAGAGACAAGCAGCTTGCTTTGGCTGCTGATGGGAACCTAAGAAACACTGCAACAGAGCTGAGACTGATTGCACTGTGGGTGTGGCCTGCTCCTCCAAGCCAGACCATCTTCTAGAACCAGGATTCCTCTAACCAGGCTCTGTGGCCAGCCTCAGGCTGCAGGAGTCCAGTTCTGCTCAGAGCCGGGAGTCTCCCTCTGGGCATGGCCAGTCTGCTTTCTCCTCGCAGCCATAGTCCCAGTGAGACGCAACAAGCAAGGCTGGGACAGGACTGGCTGAGATTCCTGTGAGGAAGCAAGAGTGATGCCACGCAAAGCAGCCGGCAACACCTCCGGCCCCGCCTCCTCCTCACCTGGTGGCCGACTAGCCAGGGCTGGGGCAGAGCTGGCCCTTTCTGTCTTGGGCTGCCTCACTGTACATCGCGTTTGTTACTGACATGCGCTCCCACACACCCTCCACAGGCCAGCAGCTGCTGTAGCTTACAGGAAAGCGGAACATTGACTTGAGTCACAGAACTCTGGCGTTCAACTCACTGCCTTGTGGCCCCCCCCTTCACATGCACCCTGTGAGTCATACCTGGTTGTCAATCTTGATCTCTGTCAGGGTGTCATTCTCTCTCAATGCCTCCACCAGGGCCAGGATCCCGGTCCCAGTGATAAAATTGGATTCGATGTTTAGGCTTTTCAAGGTCTTGTTTACTTTCAGCATATCTGCAAAAGCCTTATTATGCAAAAAAGAAGTAACCATTAATGCTTCTGAAGATTTATTTACTGAACTCCCCAGCCCCAAATTAAACACAGATGTTTTTTGTGTACTTAAAGGAAAACTTAGTCAAATCAAACGAAGAATAATTCAGTCCAGCGGCCCAGACTTAGGAATTTTGCATACCTGTAAAACAAAAACAAAGACAAAAAATCCTGACACAGGATTACCAACTGTGTTAGATAAGGACGTTGAGTAAAATCCCACTACCATCTGTTATCATTATCAGTTTGCTTTGTGTGTGTGTGTGTGTGTGTGTTTGTTTTTGTTTTATTTGAGAAAAAGACATTTCAACATTAGGAGAAATATAGAAAGGACATGATCTCAGAATTATTTTATTTTGTCCCTTTTCCTATGAATGGATAAAAAAACTTCACTGTTGACTTGCATGTGGGCACTACTGATTTAGTCTTATTACTTCAGGCCATCTATAAATCAGAATTCCTCAAAAATAACTTTTGGAATATAACCACCATTCCGAGTGGCAAACCCACGGGGGACCCCCAGTTCAAAATAAGAGATACATACATGCACTTGCCTGTTCCCCTTGCACCCAAAGTTTGCCACTGGCATGAAGAAAAGAGGTCATTTTTAAGTGACTGGAACTCTCACAGTGTAAGAAAAACAAAACAAAACAGAGGGCCATTCCCTTGAAGAATTGCCAAAATAACAACAAAAAAAAGACAGATCGGTGGAGAAATGACCACAAACAAAGCTGTTGCCTGAGATGCCAGAGTAAGTCCCGATTGGGGCATCTCATTAAAGAACTGCCTGAGACAGCTAGAGCGGATGGAGAGCACATCGCCCCTCCCTGCAGCTTCCCAGGAAAAAAAAAATAACGGGGCCAGCGGCCACAGTCAATGAAAACTTTCCCAGGAAGAGCCTCTAGTGAGGCTAGGAGCTGAGATGGAAGCCATGTAGAAACAGAGGCACCTTCAGACCTCCCACCAGATATGGTGTGGGAGAAACCTCAGCTATGTCCAGAAATGAACCCCTCCCAGAGTGAAGCCCTCCTAGCTGTAGACTTGTGCGGGACTCCCAGCCACCTGTCAGCTTCTCATGCACACCCTTCAGAGAGGGCTGCCAGTCAAACCACCTGCCTGCTTACAAAAGCATTCATTCATTCATTCATTCAATCAAAAAGGACTATTTAGTGGGCTTCTACAGTGTGCTAGCAGCAGAGAAAACAAAAATCTCTTAAGAGGACAGCTGATAAATTAATCAATAAAATACATAGCCTGTTGGATGGTGACAAATGGGAAACAGAAAGGGCCTTCCTTTTGAGGGACAGGTCTGTTGGTGAAACAGATCGATACAACTGCTGCGGAAATGACCCTGGTTCACATAAAACAACCTCCTTCTCTACATGCAAGTCTGGCAACCGGTGACTGCCAGACCTTGTAGGAAAACCAACCTCATGGAAGAGAAAAGCCAAGTTAACCAAATAGGACAACATGACATAGAGGGAACAGAGATTACTCAGGGAACAGAAGCAAATGTAAAGACTCTAATTGTTATTCTCCCTCTTCTCTCCACCAAAAAAGAAAAAGAAAAAACCCCACATGGTATCCATAAAATAAATACTGGACTATTGTGGGGAGAAAAAAAAGAGGACTTTGAACCAGAAAATGTCCTGAAAAGTTTAAATACTACATTGGAATAAAGAAAAGTATTGGACATCCAGAATGACAAAATGAGCATGGCTGAAGACCAAGTTGGTGAGTGTAGACCACAAATCTGGGGATATTCCCAAGAATGTAGAGTCAAAAGACAAAGATAGAAAACAGGAGACAAATGTTGAAAGATATGGGGGAAGATACAGAAGTTCAATATTCAGTTAGTAGGAGTTTCAGAAAGAGAAAAGAGAAAGAAAAAAAAAGACAACAGAAGGGAAAAAATTAAATAGGAAAAAAATTTCCTAGAGTTGCAGAGAGTTATGAGTCTTCATCTGAAAGAACCCACAGGATGTTCAGAAAAATGAGTTAAGAAGTGGGCACATACAAGGGAAACTTTGGAACTCCAAGGGAAAAGAGAGAGTTCTAAAAGTTTCTAGTAAGAAATGATAAAGTATTTGCAAAGCAACAAGACTCAGAGCAGCATTGGTCACTAGACAGCAAGGCCCATGAAAACAGAGATTTATACATTTACACAGCCAGGAAATTGTAAGTACTGGTCAAGAGTTTTAAATGTTTGCAATTAATCTATATACAAAACATAGACTATAAGGGCTTAAAATATACAAAGCTGAAAGGGGTGAAAATAATGAAATAACCAAAATTCGTAGGTAGAAAAAGAGGAGGGATGAAGGCAGAGTATAGAACTGCTCTCAGTTTTTCTAATGGAGAAACAAAACTTATCTAAGATGATAAATCAAAACCAAAAAAGTATGTATATCAGGGGTTTTCTATTCTGCCTCCATGTTAGAATGATCTAGAAGCTTTAAAATATATAAAGCATTGGGTCCCACCCCAGATGAATGAAATCTGAATCTCAGGCTGTAGCCTGGACTGCTGTATTTCTTTTTTTAAGGTTTTATTTATTTATTTTAGAGAGAAAGAGAGAGAGAGTAGAAGCAGAGGGGAGGGAGAGAGACAAGCAGAATCTATGCCGAGCACAGGGCTCAACACACAGCTCCATCCTACCACCCCGAGACCATGACCCGAGCCAAAACCAAGAGTCGGGACACCCAAACGACTGAGGCACCCAGGCGCCCCTGGACCTGTGTATTTTTAAAAAGCTCTCTGGGTGATTAATGTTCACCAGGATGGACAACCATTTTGACTAAAGTCATAAAGACAACAACTAGAAGAATGAAAAACAAATTGCTTATACTGATTGTTCTGGGGAATGGAACAAGGAACTTCTTAATTATTTTAATTGTTTTTATGGTAGAAAACACAGGAAGAAGGAAGAGAAGGAATCTAACTTGGGACCAGAACAGGATTTCTCAACCTTGGCACCAGTGACGTTTGAGGCCAGAGGATTCTTTGTTGCGGGATGTTGTCCTGTGTCCTGCAGGACATTTAGCAGCTTCTGAGACCCAGTAAATGCCAACAGCACCCTTCCTGGACATGACAACCAAAAAATATCTTCAGACAACGCCGAATGTCCCCCGGAGGGCAAAATTACCCCGGGTTGAGAAGCACCAGTCTAGAAAAATAATCCTGTGTATTAGTCAAGCAGTTGCTTTAACTGCAAAGAAAGCTCGAAGATTTGGACTGACATTATTGTACACCACGTAAATCAAAGTGCATTTATTCACTGCTAGGTCCTTAATTAGGATTAAACGTACACATTTTAATTAGAGCATCAGGAGGAAACGCATCAGGCTTTTCCTTCTGGACGCTCCCGGCTTCAGGATTTACGTTCATTATCAGAATAACAAAATGTTGGAGCAATTAGGCCTTTGTAAAAAAAAAAAAGTTGCAGGACTTCCTGGCAAGTAGCCAGGATCTTGCCACTTTCTTTTAAACTTGAGAAAACACTTTTCTCATTCTGAACAAAACAGGGGAGACCCAGCCAAACATAACCCTGGGCTGCAAGCCCAAGTTAATTTCAGTTCAGCAAATATTTAAGCTTCTATTACATGTGCTGGGGATAACATCAGTAAAACAAAGACTAGATTTCTTAAATGTTATATAGTTACAGTGGAAATACATTTTTAAAGAGAAGGGTTTGCTTTCTGTAATTTACAGGATTATATGGAAATCCAGTTCCCTGCATTGTCCAAACCTGCACCATCCAAAGCATAGCCTCAAGACACATGTGGCTCTTAAGCCCTTGGAAAATGGCTGGTCTGCATTGAGACGTGCTGTAAATGGAAAACTCATACTGGATTTCAAAGATGCGGAATGAAAAAAATAATGGAAAAAACCTTATTACATTTTCAAATTATATCTTGAAATGATAATACTTGGGACATACTGGTTTAAATAAAATATAGGGGCGCCTGGGTGGCTCAGTCGTTAAGCATCTGCCTTCGGCTCAGGGCGTGATCCTGGCGTTATGGGATCGAGCCCCACATCAGGCTCTTCCGCTATGAGCCTGCTTCTTCCTCTCCCACTCCCCCTGCTTGTGTTCCCTCTCTCGCTGGCTGTCTCTATCTCTGTCGAATAAATCAATAAAATCTTAAAAAAAAAATATAGTATTAAAATGAATTCCATCTATTTTTTTTTTTCTGAATGTGGCTACCAGAAAAATATAAAATTATATATGTGGCTTACATTTGTGACTCTCATTTTATTTGTTAGGGACAGTGCTGTCCTAAACTCTTGACTTTTATGTGGCAACATTGTTAATAGTAAAAGTGTTTTTTAATGTATTTGGACTTTCTCTGGTCCCTGCTAGAGATGTGGTTCTATGGAAGTGCTCGGGGCACGGTGAACTGAACTTGATTATAGGTCACTTAAATGCACTTCCTGGCTCGTCTACATGCTGTGTAATCTTAGTGAAGTTACTCAAACTTTATCAGCCTCAGTTGCCTCATCTGTAGAATGGGGATAATGCCATGTCACATACTCACAATTTGCCTACGTTCACAATAATCTCACAAGTGCCTCATTGCATGTTTCTGAACTTTATTTTCTGTAGTTTTTTAAAAAATATTTTATTTAATTTATTTGAGAGAGAGGGAGGGGCAGAGGGACAGGGAGAAGCAGGTTCCCCGCTGAGCAGGGATGCAGGACTCCATCCCAGGACCCCGGGATCATGACCTGAGCCGAAGGCAGATGCTTAACCAACTGAGCCACCCAGGCGCCCCTCTGTTTCTGAATTTTAAAAAAGAAAAGTTTCTGAAACTCTTGGCTTTAACACTGATCTTTAATTCTTTTCTTCTCTCTTTTTTTAAAGTAATCTCTGCACTCAATGTGGGGCTCAAACTCACAACCCTGAGATGAAAAGCCTCATGCTGTATCAGCCAAGCCAGTCAGCCAGGCAGGCGCCCCCATCTTTAGTTCTTTGCAGCGAGTTGTTTAGTCATAATCACCGTCTGAAGATCTCTATTGCCTCTGGGGTAATCGACCGATTTTCAACCTACAGAAAAGTTCTTTCTCGACTTTCGTATGGCTGAAAGGAGAACCACCTGAGGGCAGCCAGGTTGAAGGCTGGACCATAGGAAGCCATCTAGGAATCAGGCCAGAGAAGCTGGTCTCTTCACACCCAACTATTCCTTCCAATTGTGTGGTGGGCTTGTCACGTGGTATGCAATCAACACATAGTTGTTGCATTAAAAAGAGTATCGAAGAGTTTGTTAGATTTGGAATTTATTTAGTCCATTTAGCAAGCTATCTATTTGACCGGGTAGAAGAGTTAGACTATTTGCTAGTGGTGTCAGCAATGGACTATAACCTATTTCCATCCCTGCAATTTTACTGTAATATATTATACTGAAGTGACAAATAATTCCCTCATTCATCCCTTTAGTCACTCACATACAAAATGTACTGTGAATATTTCGCTTTAGTGAAAACAAATCTGAACGACAGAGATTATAAAAATCATATACTGATAAAAATCCTTAAATTGTTAATTTCACCTTTCTGCTCTTTTTCTATTTTAATGATAGGTTTCAAATTCAAAACTGCTTTCAACTTACGCATTTACATATGTAATAACTGTTGGTGAAAACATCAATTCTGTAGCTCAGTACCTCTTACATGACTTCTTATTTTATATATGATATGGTCAGCATAGAAATATTCTTGATTGCTGAGAGGCTGGAGGTCATGTTCATTCATTCATTTGACAAGTGTTGTTCAAACATCTACTCTGTGTCAGCAGTTGTGATAGGGAGTCATCACTTTCATGTTGTCTGTCTTTATTATTTTATTTTACTTTATTTTACTATTTTATTTTATTTTATTTTTTTAGGGGTGGAGCAGAGGGAAAGAGAAAGAATCTTTTTTTTTTTAAAGATTTTATTTATTTATTCGACAGAGATAGAGACAGCCAGCGAGAGAGGGAACACAAGCAGGGGGAGTGGGAGAGAAAGAAGCAGGCTCATAGCGGAGGAGCCTGATGTGGGGCTCGATCCCATAACGCCGGGATCATGCCCTGAGCCGAAGGCAGACGCTTAACCGCTGTGCCACCCAGGCACCCCAAAGAGAAAGAATCTTAAGCAGGTTCCACGCCCAGGGCAGAGCCCGACTCAGGGCTGGATCTCATGACCCTGAGATCATGACCTGAGCTGAAATCTAAAGAGTCAGATGCTTAACCGACTGAGCCACCCAGGCGCCCTCCATGTTACCTGTTTTTCATGCCATTTTAGGTCTTCCAACAGACATGTTACTTTCAATCACATCATCAAGTCAAGAAAACTTGTTTGTCTAGCTTCATTCAAGGGCTGAGCATTAGAGGCTGCAGAACCACAGGCTGATGTTCAGGCTCCCCAAATTGACATATTTTAGCAAATGTATGACAGGCAGGCTCTGTGTACAAATATAGCAGAGCTTGATGGCTAAGCCATGCTGCTTGTAGAACCAGAAAAACCTGGTGGTGCCACTTACTGGCTGTGTTACGCTGGAAAAGAGAGTTAACCTCTCTGAGCCTCAGACCACTCATTTGTTCAAGTGGGAGCTAATAATAGTACATACCTCATAGTATTACAGTGAGGATTAGGTGAGCTGATATGTGTAAAGCACAGAGCTTACTGCTGGCGTTTACTAATTACCCAAGAAATGTTAGCTATTAATAGTAATAACATCGACGGTGGTAATAGTTGTAGTACTTACTTGGGCCCAGGGGCTTCCTTATGTAGCTGAATTACCTGAAATGCGTGGAAGGAACAGGGCTTTTGGTTGGTTGGTGTTTTTTTTTTTTTTTTTTTTTCATATTCTGGTTAACGGTGTCAAAAAAAGGTTTTAAAATCTGGCTGTTTAAAATATTTTTGAAACATACTAATCCATTTCAAAGGTTAAAATGAAATATACTTTTATATGTGCTGAGCTCCTGTAGGACTTGGGGGTCTTATAATAACCGTGGACTGTGACAGAATGTTAATGTAGATACAAAAGTTTCAGAAAACTTGTACTAAGCACAGAGCAAAATCTAAATATTTATTTAGCTCAATGACTAATCCAATCTTATTTCTTTCACTTAAAAGTGTAGTGCTCACAAAATTTTAGTTAATTCAAAGTGCCTGACATTTGGGTTCTGTTTTATTGTCTCAGTATAACTGATTCTGTTTAACTGTGTAGAAAATACATTTGCCAGGGGCGCCTGGGTGGCACAGCGGTTAAGCGTCTGCCTTCGGCTCAGGGTGTGATCCCGGCGATCTGGGATCGAGCCCCGCATCAGGTTCTTCTGCTATGAGCCTGCTTCTTTCTCTCCCACTCCCCCTGCTTGTGTTCCCTCTCTCGCTGGCTGTCTCTATCTCTGTCGAATAAATAAATAAAATCTTAAAAAAAAAAAAAAAGAAAATATATTTGCCAGATTTAAAAATTGTTAATTGGTAAAACAAATTAAAGACAGTTTCTACTGAATTAAATACTTTCATGTTATATTTATTTATTTATTTATTCATTTATCTATTTATTTATTTATTTTTTTAGAGATTTTAGTTATTTGAGAGAGAGAGAAGGAGAGAGAGCACGAAAAAGGGGAGGGTCTGAGGGAGAAGCAGACTCCCCACTGAGCAGGGAGCCTGATGCCCGACTCAATCCCGGGCTCCAGGATCATGATCTGAACCAAAGGCAGCTGCTTAACCAACTGAGCCACCCGGGTGCCCTCATGTTATATTTCTAAAAAAATTTTTTTTCTAAAATTTTACTCACAATCGCGACGGGATCATTGCTCCGGGTTGCAGCCAGGCTGAACTTCTTTACGTGAGTGTTGGTTTCCAGAGCTTTTGCAAATTCCTTCAGGGTTGGAATTGGAATGTTCTACAACGGGGAGAACATACACAGTTGATAAACCATTCTGTAGCTCCTCCTACCCCAAGTCAAGGACTCACAGCTTTTCAATACCTTATGGGTTTATTTTTTTTATTTTTTTATTTTAGTTTAAAAAAAAATTTTTTTTTTTTAATAATGATTTTTTATTATATTATGTTAGTCACCATACAGTACATCCCCGGTTTTCGATGTAAGGCTCAATGATTCAGTATATTATAATAAAAGTTATATGAATGTGGCCTCTCTTTCAAAATAGAGCTAAACTCATCCTTCTTCTTGTGATGACGTGAGATGATAAAATTCCTGTGTGATGGGGTGAGGTGAGGTGAGGTGCATGACGTAAGCATCGTGGTGGAAGGTTAGGCTACTACTGATCTTCTGACAGTATGGCGGGAAGATTGCCCACTTCTGCACTGTGGTTGACTGAGGGTAACTGAAGCCACGAAAAGCAAAACCACAGATAACAGGGAACTACTGTAATGAATTTCAAGGATTTAGCAAAGGGTATGGCCCATGGTGAGTACTCAAGCCAAGTCAGTTATTATTATTACATGGCAGATGTTGGCCCAAAAAGAAGTAACAAAATAGATGCCAGGCGATGTTCTTTCTCTCTCTCTCTCTCTCTCTCTCTCTCTCACACCCTTCCTTCCCCTCCCTTTGAGAGTAACATGACTAATTACCAAATAGAATAAAGCAGAAGTGACAATTGTGACTTCAGAGAATAGGCCATGTAAGGCACTGTGGCTTCCTGCTTGCTCTTTTTCTCTTTGACCACTTGCACTGGGGGAAGCCTGCCTGAGTCATGACACGAGGACACTGAGGCAGCCCTATGGAGAGACCCATGGGGTGAGAAATTGAGGCCTCCTGCCAACAGCCACGTGAGTGTGCCATCCTGAAAGTGGATCCTCCTGTCCCAGTCAAGCCTTCAGATGACTAGCCCTTGGTGACAACTTTACCAACAGCCTCACTTGGGATCCTGAGCCGCAACTACCCAGCTAAGTGCAGATTCCTGCTACTCAAAAACTGCGTGACATAACAAATGTTTGTTGCTTTAAGGCTCTAGGTTTTGGAGTTATTACCCAGCAGTAGATAACCAATATTCTGTATATAACGCGAATACTATGATTCTTTCCAAAGAATTCCAGAAATCACTTTTTAAAAATTTCTTCCTTTGAAGAGGATATCTTGTCTTAAAATCAGTGACTACAAGGGATTGGAAACAGGTGTGAAAGCAGGCAACCGGTCATCGCCATTAAATTTTCTCATGATAAATGAAGCGACTGACAATAATCATAATGAAATACCTTAATGTTGTTGAGGTTGACTTCTTGCAGGCTGGAATCATTGGCTTTCAGCTGCTGCAGACTTGCGTCCACATTGGTAGGATTGGGTGGTTCCTCAAATATTGGCTTGACCTTCTCACCTTTGACCACATCTAACACACACATTTTAATTTAATTTATTATCATTATTATTACGTTTACAAATTCTAATTTTAAAAGCAAAAATGTAAGGGGTCTCCTGCCAAAATCAGAGATGACTTCCTCAAAAATGACCTTTCCTTCCCATGCTCTGATTCTAATAATACTCTAATAGCAATGATAGTAAAGCTTATTCTCAACTAAGCAAACATGGGAATGGCATGGTTCTGAGTTACAGTTTCAAAGGTTGATGTTTCTCAACTGCCACGAGAAGAAGGCTCAGCAGCTGATGTACATGGAACCAAAAGTTCAGGGGGCCCTATATCAAACGCCAGCCACCCCACCCCCAAATCCACGGGCAGTTATTGCTGCTGCATATGGACCACTTTCAGACTATACTAATCAAACTATGGGATCTGAGATGCAAAAAAGAAAGACAGTCTCTTCATTTCCCAAACTAGACTATTCTTCTGGAATCTTTTTTAAAATTAATTAATTAATTATTATTTTTAAGTAGGCTCCACATCCAAAGTGGGGTTAAAACTCATGACCCCGAGATCAAGAGTCGCATGCTCTACTGACCGAGCCAGCCAGGTGCCCTCTCTGGCCTCTTGACCATACCTCACCCTTCTCTGATATCCATTTTGGAGCTTTAATTTTGACAATGATACGGGAAGAGAAAGGGACAGAAAGGCAAAACGGAACAATTCTCAAGAGCAGTTAACAGAAAATGTTTGCAGCATATATTTAACATACACAGTGTTAATATCTCAATATCCACAGAGCTCCTACAAATCAGTACACAACCCAACTAAAAATGAACAAACAAGATGATCAGAAGAGTCTCTGCCACTCAATCAAAAATATAACAAGTCCTTAATAAATGAAATACCTTTCAACTAGCAAACAATTGTAAAAAGAGATAACATGTACCACTGGCAACAATGTGGAGTACAATGCATTATCTTATGTTGTTGGTGAGAATGTAAGCTGAAGCGAACTTTTTGGGAGTCATTTGGCTTCACCTATCAAAATGTAAAATGTGGGTACTCTCTGACCCAGTAATTATGTATCTAGAAATCTAATCTACAGGAAAAAATAGCCTGGATACATAAAGACATATATTCAGGGATGTTCACTGAAGTATTACTTGTGACAAAATGATAAATAAAACGCCCATCAGTGTGAAAGTGGTTAAATAACTTATAGCATAATCACATAATAAGTTGCTACCTATTCATTAAAAGAATGAGGCAAACCTACACGTACTGATAAAAGAACCACCATTTGAAAAAAAAAATTAATGGAAAATGAAATACGTATAAATATAACAAAATACGTACAAGATCTATATGAGGAAAACCACAAAACTTTATTGAAAAAAATAAAAAAGAACTAAATGGAGAGACATTGGGAGAGACTAAACAATCACATGCAGGAAAAAAAAAAAAAAAAGAATCTAGACACAGACCTTATACCCTTCACAAAAATTAAGTCAAAATGTATCACCTAAATGTAAAATGTAAAACTAGAAAACTCCTAGAAGATAACACAGGAGAAAATCTAAATAACCTAGGGTTTAGCAGTGACTAAAGTTTAGCTACAACACCAAAGGCTTGGTCCGTGAAAGAAAGAATTGATAAGCTGGACTTCACTAAAATTAAAATTTTCTATTCAGAAAAAAAATTTGCAAAATACATTATCTAATAAAGGATTGTTATCCAAGATATACAAAGAACTCTTAAAACTCAACAACAGGGTGACAACCTGATTAAAAATTAGGCCAGGGGCGCCTGGGTGGCACAGCGGTTAAGCGTCTGCCTTCGGCTCAGGGCGTGATCCCGGCGATCTGGGATCGAGCCCCACATCAGGCTCTTCTGCTATGAGCCTGCTTCTTCCTCTCCCACTCCCCCTGCTTGTGTTCCCTCTCTCGCTGGCTGTCTCTATCTCTGTCGAATAAATAAATAAAATCTTAAAAAAAAAAAAATTAGGCCAAAGACCTTAACAGACACCTGACAAAAGAAGATATGCAGATGGCAAGCAAGCATATGCAAAGATCCTCCACATGATATGTCATTGGGGAAATGCAAATTGAAATCACTACTACACACTTATTAGAATAACCTCAATCTGGAACACTGATAAAACCGAGTGCTAGCTAAGAGTGGAGCAACAGAAACTCTCATTCTTTGCTAGTGAGAATGCAAAAATGTTACAACCACCTTGCAAGACAGTTCAGTGGTTTCTTACAAGACCAAACATACTGTTATCATACGATCTAACAGTCACACTCCTTGATGTTTACCCAAAGGAGCTGAAAGCTCATATCCACGCAAAAACATCCACAAGGGACGGTTACAGAAGCTTTATACATAACTGCCAAGACCTGGAAGCAACCGTGATGTCCTTCAGTAAGTGAATGGATAAATAAACACATCCTTACAATAGGGTATTTTGCAGTGCTAAAAAGAAATGAGCTATTAAGCCTAAAAAGGCACGGAGGAAACTAAAATGTATATTACAAAGTGAAAGAAGCCAATCTGAAAGGGCTACACACTGTCTGATTCCAACTACATGACAATCTGGAAAAGGCAAAACTATAGACACAATAGCAAGATCAGTGGTCGTCAGGAGCTAGGGAGAGAGAAAGGTGACTAGGTGAGCAGAGAGGACTTTTAGGACGAACTACTCTGCATGATACTCCAGTGGTGGACACACATCACTCTACACTTGTCCAAACCCACAGAATGTGCAACCCCAAGAGTGAACCCTAATGTAAACAATGGACTTCGGGTGATAATGATGTGTCAGTGTAAGTTCATAAGTGTAACATACGTACCACTCTGGTGGGGGATATTGATACTGGGGGAGGCTGTGCATGAATTGGGGGCAGGGAGTATATGGGAAATCTTTGTGCCTTCTGTTCAATTTTGTTGTGTACCTAAAATTTCCCTAAAAAATAGTCTTAAAAAAGTTAATGATACGTATATGCACAAAAGCCCAGAAGACGATGCAGCAGACTTTTAGTAGCAAATATGCTGTCAGAATGTTACCCTTTGATACTGAAGTAAAAAAGGATACTCATTTTTTTCATCTGCACGTATAAAAAGGCAAAAAGAAAAAAAACAAAAGTAACATTGCTTATTGTCTGGATAAATAGCCCAGTATAAATGATGGTTTGTAAATACGCTACTCAGACTAGAAAGCACCTGCTCGAACTCCTTCAAAGAGAATAAAATACAATTAACCTAAGAAAAGCTGTGATCTTCTGTAAATTTTTACAGCACCTGGACCACACTGTAGCAAAATTACCTGATTATTGCTCCATCCTAACCCTGGATAGGTAAGTTCCTTTGGGCAGAGACCATTTTTTATCTTTGTACCTAAGCCTAGAACATTCCTGACACATAGCAGGTATTTAGTAGATGACTAATGAATGAGTCAGTGAGAGAGTCTAATACTTCTCCAGGAAATGCTAATACAGAGAATTGTGGTCTCGAACTTTCTGTGCCAGTAAGTCTATGCTAGTGTGTCTTTCCTGCTCTCTGCGGGAGGTGGGTATTCAAATTCTAACGACCTGCGTCCATTACTGAGACAAAAAGACACCCAAATAGAGAAGGGAACTTGTCAAAAATACTATAGTTGATTAAAAAACATCATTAGGAACATGAAACTCTGTTTGCAATCTGTGCTATGTCACCTTTTTATCAGCAATTTTGTATTCTGACTGACCAGACCCAAGAGTATGTTCTGGGCAAAACACACCCAATTGGTACATTATGCTGCAAAACAGAACTTTGATAATTGGCTTCCCTGTTCTGGTTTGATTGCTCAGAGCCCAGTGATAGATCCTTGGTGAACAGACAGAATCCACCTGCAAAGTCTGCAAGATAGAAATCTGGATTCAACAGGCACCCCAGTCAACGGCCTCCCTCTTATGGACAACAACCTGGAGCTCCCAAGTTTCGCAAACCACAGATTCCACTTCAACTTACTTCTCACAGGCACTTTGCCGCCTTTAGTGCTGGCCGTTTCTTCATCAAACTTCGGATTGTTGAGTAAGTTGTGTACTCCAAGAACAGCTAGAAACGAAGATCATCAGTAAACATGTATTACGTTTAGGAAGGCATGTTAGGATGCCCACAATGTTAATTTGCCCCTGGAAGATCAATTCTTCATATCATAAAGTAAGTCTCCCGAACCCGCTTGCCTTGCATAGTGTGTGGGACACAATGTAGTGTTAAAAAAGCTTACCTATTTTAAAAAATCCAATCCTTTTCCATTGCCACCAGCAATTTTCCTATGTCTCTCTGTGACTAAACACGTAGAGTCATTTAGGATCTGCAGGACAATGGTCTAGTTATGCCCCCAAATTACTGAAAACTTGCTTAGACCTCCTAGTTAAGTAGATTCAACCTTTCTGTTTCCTCATCCGTAAAATGTGAGCATGGAACGGAGTCTAAGGATACTTTCAGATCTAACATTATACACATTACAGCAAATGGCAGAAAGAGCATGGGCGTCTTTCAGTGAAAGCCACCGCAATCTCTCAGTACCAACGGCAGTTGTCCTCTCCAGGTTAGGGCATCCTAGGATGGGAAATAAAAGAGACGTCAGCAATAAAAGGTCGGATAAGCATACAGATTTTGCGGGGCACCTGGGTGGCACAGCGGTTGGGCGTCTGCCTTCAGCTCAGGGCGTGATCCCGGCTTTATGGGATCGAGCCCCACATCAGGCTCCTCCACTATGAGCCTGCTTCTTCCTCTCCCACTACTCCTGCTTGTGTTCCCTCTCTCGCTGGCTGTCTCTATCGCTGTCAAATAAATAAAATCTTAAAAAAAAAAAAAAAAAAAAAGCATACAGATTTTGCATCTCCTGTATTACGGGGAGCTTACACCAGGCGGCAGCAAAGGATGCAAGAAACAGCCCTGGGCCAGGATGAGCTCTGGGCAGGCTAAAAGGCAACTGCCCCCTTTGCTAACGAAATTATACGGGTGAGACCGGCCACCTGGAGAAGGCTTCCAGAGCAGGGAGTCTGTCAGCAGGAGGCAGAGGAATCTCTCAGAGCTCCTCATCAGTTGTACTGTAATCTACACATCAGGAGGAGGGAGGCAGCCAGCACTAGCCCAGTAAAGGGCAAATATTTACAGCCAACGAGTCCAGGGTTAAGAGTGGCACTCAGGAGCCGTAGGCCAGCGCTGGAATCCTGGTTCTGTCCCATACTACCTGTGTGACTTAGGAAGTTACTAAAGCCCTCTGAGCATGCCTCATCATCAGTAAGGTAGGGATAATAATTATACTTTCAGTGTTACAAAGGTTAAATGACTTCTCATGTGTCAGACACTCTTCTAAGTGCTTTACACGTTCTTGTTAAATAAATAAGAATTTGGCGCTATGTTTCTGGCGCTGCCTAGGGAGAAGACGCCCTGTTTGATAAACAGACCACGGATCATCCAAATATATCTTGCTTTGGCCCCATGTTCACTAAGCAACTTCTAATTATAATTTGGCTCCCACTGCCAAGTTTTAATTTTTGTTTTATCTGTTTCCTGTGAGTCTGGCTAGTGGATCGGCCCCAGACTGACGGCTCCTATGTGCACTGACAAGATCGAATCTCTAGGCCAGCAGAACTGGTGACCATGCTGAGATCAAGCTGCTCCAGAAAGGGCTGTCTTGGAGGTCAGCTGTGTTCCCTTGATGACTGTCTTTCTGCTGTCTACCTGCATAGGGCATTGATGCTCTTTCCTATCGAAACCTCACTGGCTGTCAGCCCATCCGCTCATGGGGCTGCTCTTGACCTTCCAGAAAGGTCCACCCCCAAGAAGAGGCTGTCACCCACCCCCATGTGGGCTTCCTCCTGAGTTCTGAGGGAGCACCTGATGAGGGAGTGAGGTTGAGTAGAGATGAACAAGACAGTTTTTTATCTGGATTATTCCCCTGGTTTTATTGTACGAATTTCGGAATCTAGATTCTTCCAGACACTTGGTGTTTTTCTCTTTCTCCTTTCTTAAGCATTTCCTGGGAATTCAAGTCTGGCCCTGCATTCTCCCTTTGGGCAATTCTAGTAGAAACCACAAGACAACCCTTGAGAGGAGCAGTAACCATAAGAGGATCCCTCCACAGCAACCACAGGGCTAAGAAGAAAGGTCACTGCAAAGCACCTGCTTAACTGTGTGATGCAGGTGCCTCAATTCCTGGAGTGATTTCTGAGAGAGGTTCAAATATGTGAGCTCAGTATTGACCACTGGTATCATCACAGGAGGAACAAAGATGTAGCTGAGATGGTAGGTATGCTGGTTCTCCTGGGAGGGAGGATGGATTATTATTACAAATGTCTTTCAGTGGAATAAAGATCTGAAGATTCTTGCTAAGGCTTGTGAACTGTTTTTTATTTTTATTTTTTTAGAGATTTTTTTATCTTTAAGAGAAAGAGAGCACAAGTGAGAGGGTAGAGGCAGATGGAGAGAGAATCTCAAGTAGACTCCACACTAAGGACAGTGCCCAATTCCAGGCTCGATCCCATGACCCTGAGGTCAGGACCTGAGCCGAAATCCAGAGTTGGACACTTAACCAACGGCACTACCCAGGCGCCCAAATATGGGCTGTTTTTTAAAGCACCTTTATCCTCTAGTGAGCTAATAACCCTAATAACGCAAATTTACATCCCACTTGGAAAAAAACGCATCCCATTCATGCACAAATATGCTGGTAGACGCATGGAATCTTTCTTGAAGGATATAGTAGAAAGGGGAGAGGACTTCACGAGGGTGAGAAAC
Organism: Ursus americanus; assembly: GCF_024610735.1. Lineage (NCBI taxonomy): Eukaryota > Metazoa > Chordata > Mammalia > Carnivora > Ursidae > Ursus > Ursus americanus. The sequence goes on along the minus strand of NC_142162.1, from coordinate 7,220,124 downwards.
TTACTTTTGTGACATATTCTTTTGTTGTCATTGCTATGTTCCAATAAAACTTTATTTACAAACACAGGCAAGTCACGGTTTGCTGACCCCAAAACTACCGCCGTCTTGACTACTCGTTCTTTAATACTATGTGTGTTTTGTCTATCTGTATGTAGAACCAATTCAAATCATAACACCAATGATTATTTTGTTGCTACTATGTTAAGAAAACTAGAAAAAGATGAGCAGATCGGGCTGAATATGGCTTTAATTACTGTGTGGGTGTAATGGTAAATAACTGCTGCTCCATGGTTAGGCTAACAGACCTCTTCGTGGCAATCAAAATGCAACAGTGACCTGGGGGAGGGGGTGAGGGCAAGAACTTCATGGACACTTTATGATGATAAAATGTGATAAAACGCCAAATGTGAAAGCCAAATTATTTCACTGTTTAAGTTCTCAACACTCCTTTAGATTCTTTCTCTTTGGTGTCTCAAACTCTTGAGTTTTGTAGGAAGGGTGTTATTGGGATATTTTATAGCTGAGATAGGAATGTGTATCTTACAGCCGAGATAGAGCAAAGTAAGACTGGCTCAGAGAGGTGAAGTCACTTGCAGCGAGTCTTACGGCTACATAACAGCTGAAGTCGTCCTGGTACTGCAATATTGGTCAGTAGTTACTGAGAAGCGCAGAGGCTGCTGCTGGGTGTGCCGTGTGTGCCTGGAGCTCCAGAGCCAGACAATGAAGCTTCCCAGGGCTGAGGACTAACCTGCAAGATCATAGAGCTCGGTGTCGGAGGCGCTGGCCAAAGCTTCTTCCAGTTCTGGGTCAAGGGTCACTTTTTCTTCTTTACGAGTTTCTATGGGCTTTTCTTTGGGGATGAAGACTCTTCCTTTAAATCAGAAGGAAAACAAAAACCATTGCGTGCTGCTGACCAGGGTAGGGTAAAAGGACTGACCAGACAATGCAGCTTGGCCACTGAGAGCCGCATCATTAAGCCACTGCACACCCAACTGGGATTCCTTCATTGCTGGGGTGATGGTGGTATCATTAATCCACCATTAGAGGGAAGGAACATCAGAGGAGGAATCTGGCATTCTGCAACACAGAGATCTGAGGAGCCTACGGTCCTTAAATGGAGAAGGAAACGATGGTTTCTACTACCTCTCTGCCATCGATCACCAGCATTGTCCTTAGACCTGGGCAAAAGAGGCCCTGCCATGGGCCCCACGGTTTACAGAGCCCACTCTGGTCCTCTTCTCCTGCAGTCTTCCTCCTCCCCACATCAAGGGAGGGGGTTATGGGGCCAAAGGGACATCCCCATCCAGAATCCAGGCCACCTGCTAGGCCACGCTCCAGGCATCTGGGAGCCTGGAATTCCCTGCTCAAAGACACTGCACTTGCTTCCAGGGCCTACATGCAGCCCTTCCCCATGTCCATCCTCCTGAAGGCACGTCACATTGCTGGAGTGGGCACCCCCAGGCCAGGAGGAGGCTATTTGTGGGTGAGTGTGGATGAAGCTTGGATCTGTAGGCTGGGTGTCAAATATGTGTGAGGCCCTAGCAGTGTAGGACAGACCCATATGCTTGCATGGAACTTCTGGAAGCCCAAGAATTCTGGGCTTCTAGGCATATTTTAAGAGGATAGAACATATTTTAACAGTTTGTTTGCTTTTAAATATTTATAAAAGATGGCACATGGGCTCCTATTTGTGTTCTTGCCTTGAACCCTGCAAATATTGGAGGCAGAGTCACCCAGACAGCCCCAGAGGTTCCTGAGGGACAAACTAGCGCTCTGCCAGAGTTTTCCTCCCTAGATTGAGACTGTAGACCACTAGGATGCTCTATCTGGGGTCACTTGGAGGAGTGTAGTACCCCGGGGACACAGCTACCTGTCTAGACATACCAAAGGAAGTCAGATTTAAAAGGAGAAATCAGGATTGACATGTTTAGAAATTGTGGAGGTCTGTGAGCAAGGTTTTCTGTGCTTCCCACATGCACACACTCTGCCATCATCTCCTGCTTCATCCTCACAATCAGATTCCATTTGTTCTGCCCTGACTCCCTTCTGAATATGCCAATACCCATGCCCTACCTCCTCAGCCCACCTCTGGACTGAAGATCACATCTCTGGGAGGAGGACATATTACCTGTTCCTAACTTCCAGCCAGCTCAACGCACCCACATCCCACGTATGCAATGACTCCTAAGGGGAACCCCAAGACATTCCAGAGCTGCCATAGGAATACTCCAGACCTACTTACACTCTTTTTCAATTCCTTCCAGCTTTTGACTCTTGGTTTCTTTTCTGGAGCTGCTCTTACTTCTTGGCATGATCTTTGAAATTGGTCTCTTCCAATTTGATCTTCGGAGTTCCCTAAAGACTCACCCTTCCACTGCCTTCTCTTTGTCATCTTGGGTAGAACAGAGAGCTGGCTCCCGCTTCAGCCAATGGAGACCAACACTGCTTCCAGGTCTCTCTGGATAGCCAGCCCTTCCTCACTCCCATTGGAAAAGTAAGGGTCAGTAACTCTCCTCCATAAATCCTCTCCAAGAGGTGTCCCTGGTTGCAGGGGCTGTGGACTTCCTGATAGTTTACCAGATCTTCAAATGATTGGATATGAAATCAGGGACCGGGCAGCACTGCCCACCCTCGAGAAACACCACTGCTTGTGGTCAGTCTGGGGATCCTGGCCACAAGGTCTCCACCACTCACCATCACCCTCCTTCCTGCCTCCACATCACATAAGCTGCCACCTTTCCCAGAAAGGAGGAAAATACACTGGAGCATGATGAAAAATACAAGGAGAATGGCCAGAAGATAGAAAATGAAAAAAGAAAATAACCAGCCAATAACATCTCAGACACTGGGGTTCATCCCACACTTATTTTTCATAGTATCTGTAACCTGAAGCATTTTCTTTGTGGCTCAGATGATCCTGGTTCCAGAGTCAAATAGGCTTCTACATTCCTCCTTCTTGCTAGTGTTAAGGATTACCCTCAAAGCCACGTGCACAGGTGGCCCACAGCTGTCGAACTTTAGGACAACTGCTCCTGCACATTCGTTCCCGGGGGGTGGGCAACCAAATAAGTTCTGAGCGAATAAAGCTACTGCTGAGAGTGAAACGTGGTCCAGGAACCCAAGGGCCCAGGGCGTTCGGAGCTGAGGTTGTCCAGCCCCTCTCCTGAGGCCTTTACGGCAGCCTCCACTGCTTCCAGACCATCCGCTGGTCCTCCGGCTGGTCCTTCTACTCTGTTTCCTCCGCTCTGTTTGGAAAGCTTGCTCTATGCTCATTTTGCCCAGCCGTGTTCCCACTCCCCTGTGAATCCCCTGCATGCTCATCTGCATCGAGAGATAGTTCACCACTGGTGCTCCTCGGACCTCTACTCTGAGAAGAGACCACAGCTTTCCTCTTATTATTCTGTCACTACCCTAACGCTGGACGTTAAGTCAAATTTTATTGAAGAATTGACGTTGTAATTTTTCTTTCACAAAGAACTTAGTCCAATAGCAGCGATGCTGCCATGGAAACAGCTCCATATTTCTATGGGTATTTGCCCAATTTGTCACTGTCCAACTTCGCTTTCTTAATAAATTGACACGACGCATCGTGGTGCCCGATCCGTCAAATGAGCACGATCCAGAGGTAAGCCAGGACCCAGATGCCGCGGGACGGGAGGCAGCAGCGCTCTGACTCACGCCAGCTGAGGAGGGGTGCTCCTGCTGCCCTGGCCCCGTACGGAAGCTCCCAGATGGCATTCGTCCAAACCTGTATTTATCAAGCGCCTCCCCTGTGCCAGCTTCCATGCTGGGAGGCAAGAGACACACAGTCCCACTGTGGAGATCTCATCGAAGGGGGGAAACACACAAAACCCAAAGTAAATAAACAAAATGACGGATGCAGTGCTATGAAAGTGACACGAGTGTCATGGCAGAGAGAAGGGATCTGTTTTAGACAGAGGGGTCGGGGAAAGCCCGAGGCCCTGACGTTTAAGCTGAGACTTTTAGAATGTGAAAAATGGGGATGTGGGCCGCAAGGAAGAGGTCATGAGTAGATCCTGGGATGGGAAAAGAACTCAGCAGGTTTGGGGAACTGAACGCAGACGGTGGGGCTGAGGCTCGGCAAGGGAAGGGGAAAGATGATCAGAGAGGTGGGTAAGGTGAGGTCTCCCAGGGCACTGAGGACCACAGTGAGGATTTGAGACTTCAAGCAGGGAAGTGACATGATCTGATTTGCATTTTAAAAGGACTGCAGTTGCCATGAGGTTATGGATGATTCCATCAGTATCTGCGGGCCCAAGTCCCTATCTGTAGCTGAGGAAATCACACAGTCTGTTGGTACCCACGTTTCCTCCAAAGGGGAGCCTGGGATTGGGAGCTAAGGAGGAGGGTTTTCCTTGTCTTGGTTCTGAGCTCAGTCCTGGCATGGAGGAACACCCCTTCGCTCCTCAGAGCCTCACCAGGACCATCACAGTACTTCCCCCACTAGACCACAAGCTCCCTGAGGGCAAGGTAGGGTCCTGTTCACTGTGGGGCCAGCATGTGGCACATGGCTCTGCACAGAGCGGGTGTTTGGTAAATGCTGGACGAAGGAATGGGTGACTGCACTGGTCTCTCACGGTAGCATCTTAGGTTAGAGGTCTGGTGACAGAGCTATCCTAGACACGGAACAGAAAGGCCTTGAGGGGACGTCTGCGGTTGGTAAAGCCCCAGGCTAAGAGAAACACACCAACGCCTATAGGACCTTTTTTCAGGTACAACGCTATCTCACACTGCCAACGATTTTTCTTTGGGGCTTAAGATATTTTTTATAGAACTAATTTGAGTACCTTTACACTCTATGTATTAATTTAATACCTATTCTGCCATAATTTTTTTGTATTAATAAACTTTATTTTTTTGGAGCAGTTTTAGGTTCATAGAGGACAGCACAGAGAGTCCCCATATACTCCCCCGACAATGTCCTACAGCAGAGTGGGACATTTGCTACAACTGATGCATCTACATTGCCGTCATTACTATCCAAGTCCACAGTTTGTATTAGGGTCCACTCTTGGTGCACATTCTACAGCTCTGGACAAAAGTATACTGACATGTCTCTACCAGCCACGATTCTTTTTAATAACGAATCCAGTTCTCAGGCTTCTTTCCCGCTCCCAGATCAGCTCCCCTGCTGGACCCCCCGTGACAAGATATGAAGAGTACCTTTGTCGCAGGATGTGACACCTTGGGACCTTACCTTTCTTTTCTCCAGTGAAGGGCACAAAGTCTTCCCTGTCTTTCTGTTCCAAAGCCTCCTTCTCCAGGTACATAAGGAGGTGCTCGCGATCAAATGGGCCCGTGGCCGCTTTCTGGGTCTGGTCTTTCTGTCGGAATCCAGCTGGTAGCAGTGCGCTCTGGTGAGACAGAGGCGTGAGCAGGATGGTGTTTGCCCTACTGATTCTCGGTTACTTGCCCCCACCCCCAGCCCTGCTGTCTGTGGGGAGGCAGGGAGAAGGATACCTGTCCAGAGATGCAGGTGGGCTCTGAAGGCTGGGGACTCTGGCACGTCTCTGAGGCCCTGCCTCTCTAACCTGTGTGCTGAGAGGAAGGCCCCAGTGTGCATAGGCAGAACACAGATGGCTGGAGCCCCCTCCAAGCCTTCTGCACCTGCATTCTGGAATGTGGTAGCAAAAACCCAGGCACCTTTCACGGACTCCTTCCTTGTAGATCACACTTAGGTTTGGCCAGGTCTGTACCTGAGGTGCTCCCCAGCAGTCATACAGAGACTCACAAGGAGTCAACATGGCTATACTCTTATTTCTAGCCTCTTTCCTGGGAAAACATCCAAGCACGTAAGCAAATATTAGGGTAGATGCTCATACCTGCTTGATTAAGCTAGTGATTCCTTCCTTAAGGTTCAAAAACAAAAACATTTCCTTTTTAGGGCTGTGTTTTGGGCTATTTATTTATTTTTAATTTATTGTGTAATTTAAATTCAATTAATTAACATATAGTGTATTATTTGCTTCAGGGGTACAGGTCTGTGATTCTTCAGTCTTATATAATCCCCAGTGCTCATTACAACACATACCCTCCCCAATGTCCATCAAAAATAAAAACATTTTGGGGCGCCTGGGTGGCACAGCGGTTAAGCACCTGCCTTCAGCTCAGGGCGTGATCCCCGCATTATGGGATCGAGCCCCACATCAGGCTCCTCCGCTGTGAGCCTGCTTCTTCCTCTCCCACTCCCCCTGCTTGTGTTCCCTCTCTCACTGGCTGTCTCTATCTCTGTCAAATAATAAAATAAAATCTTTAAAAAAATAAAATAAAATAAAATAAAAACATTTTTAAAAGTAAATATAATATCCAAAGTGTCTGGCATATCGGAATATCATATAAATAATTTTTAGTGACTTTTTTCTTTATAGTAAAATCTCAATTTTGCATGCCTCTGATTTTAATTTTAAGAAAACACCATCAGCGCTAAAGAAAATGTTTGCTAAACAAACACTGTAACAAGCTACTTTGCTTTCCAAGAGCTCATAAAAATATTAGAATCTCCACATATATTTACATGATATCATGGCTCTAATAATTCAAATCTATCCATTGTTGTGAGATCACCAAAGATTCCAAGTTATTTATGCATTTTTAGAAAATGAGATATAAAAAAGATCTGTTCTGGGGGTTAAGGGCCTGGTTTAAATACCATCTCTAACGTTCACTAGTACGGGATCTTCTGTAAATTACCTCTCCTCGTCTGTCCCCCTCATTTATGAAATGGGAGTAATATAATTTATCCTCAGGGCTTCTGTGCCTGGTAGAGTGAATGACCTCACAGAAGAAATCTGGAAAGATTTGTTCCCTTTTCCTCTTTCTTTTCTTCTTCCCTAAGTCAGAGTAGTCCTTTCTCAAGCAATGGAAAATATTTTTACCATTTACATTAAATTGGTTTTTGAGAAATACATTTGCCATATCATATTGTAGACAGGGCTACTGAGGTTCTTTATGAATCCGGCAGAGTAAGTGACCCAGACCCAATCAGGGGAGGAACACAGAATTTGTAGTTGGAGCTAAGGGATTTCTACACTATTGTTTAAGGACCAAGCCACACCATTTATCCTCTACTACCCTTAACCACGCTGCTTCAGTTGCAGGTCACTAACCTTGGGATCTAGGTCATCAAGGACATTTTCCAACTGTTTCAGCTCCTCTTCTGAGAGTTTGCCAAGAAGCTCATCTTCATCAATGTTCTTGTATTTCTCCAGCTCTTTTTGAAAAGGGAGTGCCATGGCTTCTTATATGCCCTTCTCATGGGTCACGAACATTTAAACAGGCCAGCTTCCTGCGACTTCAGAATACTGCCAATAAGAAAGAAACACTGTTATCTTATTCTGCAAACAGGACTTATCCACAGGAGACAAGGACTGTGCTATCTGCCAATGGGGTCTTTATTGGACGAATAATTCCACGAAACCGTAACATCACCTCCATCTGCAGAGCAACCTGACAGCTTACAGAGTGTTTCCATATGCATTCTTTCACTTATTTGGATCTTTACCAACAACCCAGAAAGAAAGCCTGGACAGATACTAATATCCCATTTGACAGAAAAAGATTCTGAGGCAAAGGTGGCTAAGTGCCTTGCTCGAGGCTCTGGAGCTGGGATGTGCCAGGCCTCCTGATTCCCGGTGCGGGGCGGGGGGGGGGGGGCGGGGGTTTCCAGCACGCTACTCTGCCTCCTCCAGCTTTCCATAGAAAACAGTGACAAACAATGAACGAATTGTAAGGCAGTCGTAAGAAGCATACTTGTGTCTTTTCAGGGAGAGAGTGATGTGAAGAATACAAAATGGGGTTCATTCAGGAAAGAGAGTTTGGAACGTCTGTGTGAGAAAGCATTGTCCAATAACTCCCTGCAATGTATCTCAGTAAGATTCTAACATCCTGACTACATACTCTCTCCACGTTTCTCCTCTCTTTTTTTTCCTTCTCTCATCTCCTGTTCTCTTTCTAGTCCCATTTCTTTTTTGTGTCTTTACTCACACTCCCTAGTTCGTTAGACCTCTGGTCCCGTTCTCCTTTCAACACCTTCTTTTGTACTGCTTCACTGCTAAACTTCCACTCAGGATGTCATTCTTACTCAATCCCATCTTTCTTGCAGAGGATTTTCCATCTCTCCTCTAGAGAGATAATAGTGCATTCAGGAAACAGCAAGGTACTTAGCTGATTGTGTTTCTCCTTAGGTAGTAGTAAACTCAATCGGATCTTTCAAGGCAATTAATATTCGCTGTGCACCTTCTATCTGCCAGGACACGTCTAGAAAGCAGGAACACAAAGATAAACAAGATGTGACCCCTTCTTCAAGAAGATCACAGCTCGGTGAGACACACAAATAGAGATAATGCCACTTGATAAGTGTGATAGCAGAAGTAAAGTATAAAATAGGCTTAAAAACACACGAGGAAGTAATCACCCGGTAAGGGAGGGGGGGATTGAGGGGAAAATGTGAAAAAGAGGTTGCCTTTGAGCCTTGAAGGAAGAGATCATAGGCGGATGTGGGTGGGGAAGGGCTGTCCCAGAGAAAAGGAACAGCATGAACAAAGGCACAGAGGTAAGGAGGTGGATAATGGTGTGTTGGTGAACGGTTGGCGTGCTACAGGGAGAGGAAAGAACTGAAGGCAAGAAAGGGACATGTGTGAAGGGCCTTCCCTGTCAGTGCTGCCAAGGAACCGGGGCTCTGTTCTGTTGGAGACAGGAAGCCACCACAAATGTTGAAAGTAGAGGAATCATCCGAGAGGCCCTGTTTCTTACATAAAGTAATTCAAAAGGTAGGAATCAAGAATGGGTTGGCAAGGGAAGAGACCGGTGGTAGGTGAGCCACTAAAGGATTATTAGAATGTTGCTTCCCTCTCTTACTAATTCAGCTGCTCACCACATTCAAGTTTGTGGCTTTCTGTTTGGTGTCTTTCCCATGTACAATGTAGCTCTTTTCCCCATTAGCCAGCCTTCTTTTAAGCTTCCATTGCTATAGTACAGTAAAATGAACAAACAAACAAAACACTCCCCCAAAAACCATCCCACTAAATTCAGAGACCAATTAGATCATAGGTACTTTGTTTTGGTCCCAGCTACCACTAATTTATCATGTGACGTTGGGCACAGATCTAAATCTAAAGGAACTGGTTGAACCATCCTTCTTAATGGACTTGAAGTCACACAGTGTCCCACATTTACCATTCTGAGATTCAGATGTGTTTTACACTTGATCCTATGACTGCTGCGGGCCCAGCAGCAGTCAAGACGTACTTGACATTGCTTACGAATGTGTAATATCAAAAGCACCAGCTTCAAAACTAGAAGAATGGGCGTCAGGGATTTGGGGGAAAAAAAATCCCAGGGGCTTGTAAAAATAGTGGACCACTCTTTTAAAACCCAACAGGGAGGGAGGGAGACAGGTGGCAACTCAGGCATGTTTAGCAAAGCTCCCAAAGGAAGATGCATGTTAAGCTCATTCCACATAATTACAGAGTGGGCTTAAGCGCCCAGCATTAATGGCTTTTAGTTCTTTTACAGGGTTTTAAAGAAATTACCACTCTGGATGGCAGAGAGGAGATACTGAGTGGAAAAAAACAGACATTAGTGATTGTGAATCAAAACGTGATTCGAAAAGTTACACTCTAAACGTGAAGAAGTTTTTAAAGAATATTAACTAATTTGTTTCAATTGCATTTTCCCTTTTTATGCCCGGGGTGAGCTATAATTTTAAAAAAATCTATTCAGGGGTGCCTGGGTGGCACAGCGGTTAAGCATCTGCCTTCGGCTCAGGGCGTGATCCCGGCGTTCTGGGATCGAGCCCCACATCAGGCTTCTCCACTAGGAGCCTGCTTCTTCCTCTCCCACTCCCCCTGCTTGTGTTCCCTCTCTCGCTGGCTGTCTCTATCTCTGTCGAATAAAATAAAATAAAATCTTAAAAAAAAAAATCTATTCATAGAAGCTTTATTTCAATTAGCCAAAAACTGTAAATAAACTGAATGATCATTGGTAGGTGAGTGGATAAACAAATCCTGGTATATCGACATAACGGAATCTATTCAGAAGTAAAAAGGAATGAACTATTGAAACACACAACAACATGGATGAACATCACGATGATTATACTGAAGGAAAGAAGCCAGACCCAGAAGAATGCATAGGGTATGACTCCATTTATCTAAAATGCTAGAGACTGTAATTTATGTGACAGAAAGCAAATTCGTAGCTGCTTGGGGATGGAAGAGAGAGAGATAGGGAGGGGCCGGGAGAGGGATCATGGAGGGACATACAGAAAATTCCGAGTTATACATATGTTAATTCACTATCCTGACTGTGGTGGTTTCACAGGTGCATGCATATGTTAAAACTTAGCAAACTGTACACTTCAAATATATGCAATTTGTTGTATGTAAGTTAAAAGATTTCAAAAAAAGTCTATGTGTAAGTCTAAAACTGTTCCTTCAATAAAGTGAAAATTATGTTTTTAAGGGAGCATGCATCATATTTTAGTTGGCAGCATTTTTTCCCTTAGTGGTACATAAAATATTGATGTGTTTTACAATTGGTGATATCTTATAAATATCTATTTACATTTCTGGTCCAGGATTCTACAACTATACTCCTGACTTCACACCTTCCCGTGAAACTGACTTGCTCTTTAGATCATACCATTAATCTACCAGTCTTTCACTTTAAAAACGTGACCACCCTTTGATTCTCCCCCTTCTTTCCATGGCTACTGGTTTAGCACCTCCCGGAGATTCTGACTGCACAGAACTGTGCACACCACCCCTTCTTCCCATCACTCTTTTTTTTTTTTTTTAAGATTTTATTTATTTATTTGACAGAGAGAGACACAGCGAGAGAGGGAACACAAGCGGGGGAGTGGGAGAGGGAGAAGCAGGCTTCCTGCTGAGCAGGGAGCCCGATGCGGGGCTCGATCCCAGGATGCCGGATGCTGGGATCATGACCTGAGCTGAAGGCAGATGCCCAACGACTGAGCCACCCAGGTGCCCCTCCTCCCATCACTCTTGTTTGGCACCTTTGTCCTTTGGGCCTGAACTACTCTACTGGCATCTTGAAAGGTTTCTGTTCTTCCCTCTAAGGCAACAGAACACCACAATAGGGTCATCTCTCTTTACTGCTAAAAAGCCACTTCTCTGGGTAAGGACTTACAATGGCTCTCTCTTGTCTACAAAATGAAATTCAGAGAGTCTAGCATCTAAAACTTCCATAATTTGGCTTCAGTTTGCACTTTGTGCTTTCTGTCTTCATTACTTTCCCAGGGACTTACTCTACTCCAGCCAAAAGGCTTATTGGCTCCCCGTGATAGGCAGAATGATGACCCCCTACAGATGTCCAAATGTGAATCCCCTAGGACCTGGGAATATGTTACTTTACATGGCGAAAGGGACCAGGTGGGTTAAATCAAGGATCTTAAAATAGGGAGATTATCCTGGATTATCTGGGTGGGTCCAACAGAATCACAAGGGCTCTTGGAAGATGCAACAGGAAGGCAGGAGAGCCAGAGGAGATGTGATGACAGAAACAGAGGGTCAGAGTGATGTGACTGCTGGCTCTGAGGACAGAGGAAGGGGCTGAGAGCCAAGAAATGCGGCCGGCCTCTAGAGGCTAGGAAAGAAAAGGAAATGGATTCTCTTCTAGAGCTTTCCGAAGGGAGTGCAGACCTGACGACACCTTGATGTTAGCCCAATGAAACCTGTCTGAGATTTCTAACCTCCAAAATCGTAGCATAATAAATCCTTGTTGTTTTAAGCCACTGAACTTGGACCAGCAGCAATAGGATACGAATATACTCTTACCCATATATTTCCATTTTTCAAGATAATTGTTATGGATATCTTCTGTTTGCCCCTCTAAATCCACTCTTCGCCTTGCACCGTGCCCCAGGAATGTAATGTATTTACACTGCATCCATGGGCTCTCTTGCTCTCAGGCTTATGTTAGGCCAACAGCAGGCCCTGGCAAGATTGGAGGGCAGGGAGAGAGGGGGGTTGGTCCAGAAGGTCACATCTCCTCTCAGGCAGCTCTTTTATATTCAGGACTTCAGGCCTTGGGGTGGTGAAGAGTCTCTGTTGTGGCTAGTGCCAGATTTCTGTCTTATTGGATTCCTTAAACCCACCCTACATCTGTGTAAATAGCCTCTTTATTAAAACTTCTTCAAATTATTCAGTTTGAGTGTGTCCTCTGTTTCTTGTTGGGGCTTTGGCTGATATAGTAATATTCCTTGGAATGCCCTTCTCTATTCTCATGGCCCAGCCATGCACTCTGCTTTTGTGCACAGCTCTGCGGGACTGCAGCATGTCAGAGCTGACTGAGGCCTTAGAGATCATCCAGTCCAGCAACAGAGATGGTTTTTCTCTCACTTCCCTGGTCACTCCATCTTGGTGTCTTTTGGCAAGTCCTCTTCCTCCCCCTTAAATGCTGGAATCCTCAATAGTCCTGTTTTAGAACTTCTCTTCTCACACTATCATTCTCCCTGGGGGAACTCACTGCCTCCTAAGTTTTAACTATAATCCATATGTTAAAGACCCCAAATTCCATATCTTTGTCCTAGACTTTGTTCCTGAGGACTAGATCCAAATATTTCTAACTGCCAAACCAACGTCTTTACTTGGCTCAAGCACTCTCATCACTTGTCCTACCAAACATCTTCTCCTACTCTAGAATTTCCAGTTGGTGCCAAGAAACCAGGGAGCCATCCTTGACACCTTCTTTTCCTTGTCTCCTCCCCACCCATCAATCACCAAATCCTGACCTTATCTAAACGTGTTAGAATCCACCTACTGGACTTGTCTGCACTGCCACATCCAGCCTTACCCACTCTCCATCCATGCTCCAGACAAATGGCCAAAGTGATCTTTTTAAAACTCTGCTCTATTACTTAAAATTCTCCAGTGGCTTCCCATTACCTTGAGGATAAGAATCAAATTCACAGTCTGGCCCCTGTCATCCTCGTCAGCCTCATCCTGCACCACACTCCCCATCTCGTCCTGGTTCCAGCTTCCTGGACCACTTCCAGGTCCTGGATCGTGCCTTATGCTGCTCGCTCTGCTCAGAGCACTAGTTACCCCACCCTCCTCAGCTGAAGGCTGTCTTATTCATCTTCTGGTCTCATAGAAGCTTCAATTCCTCACGAAGGCCTTGTTCAGACACCGAGACAAGGTCTGGGTCACCCCCCTCTCCCACGGCATATCACTGATCACAGCTCTTGAGTTTGTTACCATTGCTTGTTTTATCTCTGTCTTCCTTGCTAATATCTGTGAGGATGGGGACTACATCCGTTTTATTCACTGTTATAATCCTGGTGCCCAACACAAGTCTTGACCCAAAGTAGGCATCTAACAAATGCAAATGAAGAAAATGAGCACAGGGGCGCCCGGGTGGCTCAGTCCATTAATCGTCTGCCTTCGGCTCAGGTCATGATCCCAGGGTTCTGGGATCAAGCCCCATATCGGGCTCCCTGCTCAATGGGGAGTCTGCTTCTCCCTCTCCCTCTGCCTCTCCCCACGGCTCGTGCTTTCTCTCTTTCTCTCAAATGAATAAATAAAATCTTAAAAAAAAAGAAAGAAAGAAAATGAGCACAGAGGTAAAGCGACCCACTGGTCCAGAGCTCATTCCACTACATGCAGTGCCTCTACTCTCTGTCATGGAACTTTCTGAGGCCACCTAAAACCGCCGAAATTGCTCCTCTTCCTAAATTCACATTGCTTATGTCCCCAATCAGGTGTTCATCTTTTGCTCTCTCTCGTTACCTTTTCATGTTTGTTACATACATGGTTTTCTCTTCAGCTATACCAGGAACTCCCCGAGGACAGGGACAACGTTGTAATTCTTTATATTCCTAGGCTTCTCAAGCTCAGGTTTATATATTCATTCAACAAATATCTACTGAAAGCCCATTGTTTCCAGATACTGGTGGGACAATGGCAGTGACCAAAACAAATGATATCCTGTGCCCCAACCAAGCTTACAGGTTAGCAGGGCAAGTAGTTACAATAACATGTTAATACTGTGTAACAGTACTTGTTAAGACAAATTATATATGTTGCATAAATGAGGGGGTGTCAAAGCCAGAGGAGAAAAAAAAATATTGCATCCTCCTGGAGCACAGCTTTGACTTGAAGATTTGGGGGAGAGCCAGTTACTATTGTTTAATACAAAATACAGATACACTGTGGAGAAGAATGCAGGATTCACAGAGCTTTTAAGGTCAAAGTGCAGATTTCTGGCTCATGGCTGGCTGGGCTGCTTTAGCCCCCGCCTGGGCCCCATAAGGGTTCACATCTGTTCTCTCCTGTCGGTGATGCCACAGTGGAAAGTCTGCAAAGCACTGCAGCAGCCTCGCCTCCGGCAGAGTGTCTGTCCCATGGCAAGCACTCAACATGCAACAAGATACTGACGTGCATGAGGGAATGAAGCAAGTGCCCAGCAAGGCTTCCTGGAGTCCAGGTAGCACCGTACACCAAGTCAGTAAGGAGCGTGGAGAACAGGAGTAAGGACTGGAGCTGAAGGAAGAATGCTTGGGTCCTCCAATAATTCTTCTATTACCCAAAGACACAGGCTCTAGGAAGAAAAACAAGGGGCGTAGCTTTCTTTGCTTCTCTTTCCACTACCTTATTCGTATAACTGCGGTATGAAAGAGGAAAATCAGATACCATACCAAGTGCCCAGCCTTTGGCCCTGCCTCACACAAACACTTAGAACCAAAGCCAAAAAAAGCAGCCCTATTTATTAAATCCTGTCCAAACCACAGATTAATTTTTTGCAAAAGAATAAACAAAAAATACTCTTAAAAACCTAGTGGAAAGTTTTTTAAACAGGCAAAACAGTGCCATAAGTTATGTTGGAGGACATACACTTCTAGGAAAGCTACACAGGACTGCTCATGGAAAGAGCATACACCACACTGGGTGTGTGGAGGGGTGTTGCCTGGAGAAGGGGGGCTCGGGCTTCAACTATAGTGGTGATGACTTATTTCCAAGTAGGGGTAGAGAAATGAGAAGTTATTATTCTCTATTATAAATTGTCAATATTCCATAATAGTTTTAAAATAATAAATGAACCAAACTGCATAAGGGCCAAATCTACATTTTCTAAAATTAGTAAATTAGAAAAAAATCAACATATCATCATATCCTCCAACAAGACTTGAGTGGTTCCTATATATTTAATTCCTTTCTAGCTGTGGGCAAATACAAAAACATGTGCAAAACACATAGCCTGTGTTTTCAAATCTAGCTATTTGGGTTTTTTTTAATATAGATTTTATTTGAGAGAGAGAAAGTGCACATATCTACAAGCAGGGGGAGGGGCAGAGGGAGAGGGAGAAGATGCCCCACTGAGCAGGGAGCCAGACATGGGGCTCCATCCTAAGACCCTGGGATCATGACCTGAGCTAAAGGCAGACGCTTAGCTGACTGAACCACCCATGTGCCCTGGAATCTAGCCATTTGAAGACGGCCCAGTCATGTCTGTTTTTTCCTCTCTCTCTCTTTTTTTTAAACAACCAAATGGCTCCTGTCATATTCTGGGAAATACTTGCAGGGGATGAAGGACAGAGAATGGGGTGAGATAAGGAGGAATTTCAGGCAAAAAGTGTGACAGGGCAATTGAAGGGAACAAGCTGAAAGGGGAATGAGGAACAGATCTTACCAGACTGAAGAGTTTGTATCTCAGACTATTGCGCCTTAACTTCCCAAACTTACCACACAAAAGTTGCCATAGCTCAAATTTTGCTTGAAAACAGTCTCTTTTTAAAACAATGTGCCCTGGGACGCCTGGGTGGCTCAGCCGTTAAGCGTCTGCCTTCGGCCCAGGGTGTGATCCCAGGGTCCTGGGATCGAGCCCCCCATTGGGCTCCCTGCTCTGCTGGGAGCCTGCTTCTTCCTCTCCCCCCTGCCCCCGCTTGTGTTCCCTCTCTCACTGGCTGTCTCTCTGTCAAATAAATAAATAAAATCTTAAAAAAACAAAACAAAACAATGTGCCCACCACTGAACCACCCCCCTCCAGGTTCAGAAGACTTAAAGGAGGGGCCTTGGAGTCAACCAGCCCTGGGTGTGATCGTTACAGGTCTGTGTGTGAGTGAAACTTCTCCAAGCCTCTGTTCCTTCCTCTGTAAAACAGGCAAAGAACAGTATTTATCTCAGAAGGTGGGGGTGATGCTTAATGTGATGATGTGTGCCTAGTACACACACATACAAACCTTCAGTCAAAGCCATTTTTCTTTTGTTCTTGGTCTGGGAATAGTCTTTTATTTGGGGTATCTGCTCCCTCTGTTACCCTTGGCAGGATCTGTTGGGTATACCCAGGCGGTATCTTCTAAGAGCCCTGGCTCAGCGTTGCCAGGTGTCGTGAGCCACCAGGTGGAGGCTGGCCAAAGGAGGAGATAGGTTTCCACCTGGGCAGGAAGCAGCCAAGAAGCTTCCTGGCTGGAGCAGAAGCTCGTTAGCCTGGAAGTCTTAGACTCTGTCCAGACTGCTACCTGGTTTCTAATTCTCTTGGCTGGTCCTACTTCCTGCTGCTGCCTCATCCCTTTGTCTGGCCCTATTCTCTGTTTTCTGAGGAGTTCCTATTTCCCGACTTCCATCTCCTTGCCTTGCATGTGGGTATCTGTGTCTGTTGGTTCACCTTGCCTTCAGGAATTGATGGCTTCTCACTTCCTGACTAGCACTATGGGTTCTCTGCTTTCTGTCTTTTGATTCCCGTGCCCCCCTGGCTCCTGCCTGCTTTGACTCCCCGATCTGATCTCTCACTCTGGCATCTGTATTCCAGGCAGGTTTTGATCAATGTTTCGTTGTGCTGTCCTGGTACTATGTGCACCTTGACTCATGACTGCTTATGCAGTTGATATGCAAAATACTTAGCGAGTGGTATGGAATGGGCACTGCCCAGTCAGAGTGGTTGTCAGCTCCAAACAACAGGGATGGCTGTCCCTGCACATACTGGCGAAACAGTAGCCTAGCTTACTAGACTCTAGACCCCTCCAACCGCTCTGATGAGAGGCTTTGTAGAGCTGGTGCCTCAGATTTGCTCCTTACTCATCTCCAGGCTCGGCACAGCTGGCCTTGTGCCTTGTTTTATGAGCTCCTATTACCCATGATCCTAGAACTGACCTTCTCATTACCACTCTATCCAGAGGTCCATAGGGGAAACCTAATGACATACTTAAAGAGATGGGGTAGCACTGATGCTGAAACAGGAGGCAAAAAAAGCAGAAATATGTATATTCCAGGTATAGCAAAAGGCTCTCTCTTTTTTTAAAGAGATTTTATTTATTTATTTGACACAGAGAGAGAGACAGCCAGCAAGAGAGGGAACACAAGCAGGGGGAGTGGGAGAGGAAGAAGCAGGCTCATAGCGGAGCAGGGAGCCTGATGCAGGGCTCGATCCTAGGACCTTGGGATCAGGCCCTGAGCTGAAGGCAGACACTTAACGACTGAGCCACCCAGGTGCCCCTATAGCAAAAGTCTCTTTGCAGCAAAAGGCTCTGTATAAAATTGTGTTGTATCTTAAGAGTTGGTTTTGTTTTCCTGGCCTGGCAACAGAAAGTCTTTTCTGCACACGCCTTCTATGAACGTGTTTGAACCACTTATAGTCCATATGAAACCATTTGATTGTATGTGATTTACAAATAAAGAAAATGAGAGGAAACCCTATACCTTCGGTTACATCAAAAGGCTGGAAATGTTCTTTCCCCCAACACTCCCCTAACTCAAAATAGAGCCACTACCGGGAACTTCCCTCTAAACAGACATAAGTCTTGAATGGAGAAAGGAAAGGGACAGTGCTTTCAGGATGGGTCTTGAGTAGAGCTAGCATTTCAAAGGTATGGGAATTATTAATACTTTGAGGTTGGAGTAAGGGGAAGATGCAGTATCTTTTTTTCCCTCTCTTTCTTTCTTTTGTTTAAAGTAGGCCCCACACCTAATATGGTGCTCGAACTCACAACCCCAAGATCAAGAGATGCATGCTCTACCCACTGAGCCAGCCAGGCGCCCCAGGGGCTGCAGTATCTTAAGAATAAATGGTTGTGGGACTCCTGGGTGGCTCAGTTGGTTGAACATCTGCCTTTGGCTCAGGTCATGATCCCGGGGTCCTGGAATCGAGCCCCACGTCAGACTCCCTGCTTGGTGGGGAGCCTGCTTCTCCCTCTCTCCCTCTGCCTGCTGCTCCCCCTGCTTGTGCTCTCTCCCTCTCTCTCTGTTGGATAACTAAATAAAATCTTAAAAAAAAAAGAGAGAGAATAAATGATTGACAGTAGCCAAAACAAACCAAGAAAGGGAACTTGCCCTGAACCCACTCACACGTCCAACAGGATTTAAATCCTGGAAACTCGAAGCCACAGATTCACTGCAGCTGTGTGTCACTAACCAACCAGTTCTCCACAATCCTTTCTCTGTATTTACTCTTTAATTGCATTGCTCTGTCCCACTTTAATTTAAAAAGTCCACACTTACAGAAAAGGTAAAAGAACACTACAACAAGTACCTGGCTCTTAGATTCACCATCATTTTGCCACATTCCTGACCTTGCTCGCCCACCCTTAGACTGGTTGCCCCTGAACCAGCTGAAAGTTGCAGATATTATGACACGTCTCCTCAAATACCTGCACCTCGCACGAAGGACAGTGTCCTACATAAGCACAGTACCACTACGGCGCCTAAGAAAGTGAAAAGTAATTCCATATTATGTAATATGCAGTCCATGTTAAAATTTTTCCAGTTGTCTCCAAATCATCTTTTAGCGCTATTTTTAAAAAATCTGATCTAGGATCCAAAGTTCACACATCTCAAATGGTTGTTACATCACTTGAGTCTTTTAATCTACAAAACTCCCCACCCTCCCATACCCGACTTTCCAGTCTTTTTGGCAGGAACACTGCAGAGGCAAAGTCATGATCTTACTGCATCCCAACAGGAGACTCTTAATAGATGCTGGTAAGCTTGATCACTAGGCTGAGGTGATGACCTCCTCCTCTTTCCATTAAAAGGACCCATTTTCTCGAGGTTATCTCTGGTGAGATAATCCTACTCTCCAACAAACTCTCACTCAAATGTTTTGAACCCATGGATGATTCCTTGCCTGAATCAGTTATGGTAGGGTTTGCATAGCACTGGTTTTCTGGCTCTTGTATTCCTTTCATTGTGTATTATTCAAACAATGACCCATCAGTATCCATCCTCTTTCCTCAGTGCATATGCTCTCTGGTTACTTCTTGCTGGGGCTTTCCCCCATGTCCTTGCTGACCACATCAGCCCAGACCTGGGGAGCCCTTTGCTTCTCCCTTTACCTGCCCATCTCATGACTTCACCTTCAGCAAATTAAAAACAAAAACAAAGAAACACATGTTGCCTACCAATTTACAGCCCTGCAAAAATTAAAGTGGCCATAATACATATTTATTAGGTTAAACTGAAGAAAATACATAGAGAAAATCAGTTTTATTTTTTAAAAAATCAGATTGCCTACGCCCTGAAAAATCTTTCCTCCTCTCTAGGGTAAAGCCACTTGCTCTGTCACAATCAGGCTTCTTGTAATGGTGTTGAACAGAAGCAACCTCATCTCTTCAGTCTCCTGATAGGAGAATCTTGGAAGAACAGAGGTTTAGAAATGTAGCCCAAACGCCCCATTTTACATGGATAGAGAGACTCAGAGAGGTGAAGGGGCTCGCCCAGAGTCCCTCAGCTCCTTAATGGTAGAGCTAGGACAGAAACCTGATTTGAAAAATACCTCCTCTGATGTTCTTTATGTTCCCTTCCCAAGTGTCTTGTGATTCGGCTGTTTAATGGGCAAGATGAAGCCATAGCATTCACGGCCTCCTTCATTGCTAATCTGCATTTTGCCTGCATCACCTTCCCACCTTAAAACGCTTTAAGTAAAAATTCCCATTAGGAGCCTTTTGTTAATAATATTATTTTAAAATCCATCTTCATTTCTGCGGATCAACAGGGAAAATTTAGGAAGACTCAGAGAGCACATGCTACCATTACTTTAACCGGGAAAAAAATAAAGGTCTCTAGGACCTGCATCAGGCCGCTCCCTGAATGCCGCTTTCCCAGAGGCTGAAACGCCCTGCGGGTGACAGCTCCAGGCATCGTTAAGACGCCAGCCGAAATGCACCCTTACCCGTCGCCCGCTTTGACGATGCAGTGAGAGGCACCGGGCTCCAGGAGCTTGTCTAACGTTCACAGGATAGGGGAAAGCGGGGAACAAAGCCCAGCGTGGAAAAAACCAGCCCCGCAGCGCGAGGAAGGCAGGAGACCGCGCCCTCACTGCAGCGGCCCGGCGGGCTGCCGAGGCTGCGGAGCCGCAGTGCGGAGCGTGGGACCCACACCCCGGCGGGCACCTCCCGCCCGCGCCGCCCCGCACAGCCCGGCCGGCCGCGGAGGCTACAGGCGGCCCCGGCTCTGGGCGCCCGCCCGGCCGAGCGCGGACGCCGGGGAGCATCCTCCAGCCCGCTGGGAGGGCGCCGCCACCCCCGCGCCGCGGGCGGGGGTCTGCCAGACCGCGGCTCGCCTCGGCCGCCCCCGGCCCCCCGCGCGCGCTCACCCGTCAGTGCGCCCATCCCGGAGCCGGCGGTGCGGGCCGTCCGTTCGTCTGCCCCGAGGTAGCGGGGACCGCCGAGCAGGGGCGGCGCCGTGGCCGGGGTGAGCGCGGCGATCAACAGGAGGCTCCCGGCCGGGCGCGGCGCCGGGGCGCGCGGCGGCAGCGGAGCAGCCTGGGAAGCGTAGTTCGCGGTGGCGCGCCGCGGCCGCGCGGAGGAGGGACCCCCCGCCGGGTCCTCCCCTGCAGGTGTCCTCTCCCGGAATCTACGTCCCGACCCGTCACCGCTCTGCCGGCGACGAGGACCTCAGCCTTGGGAAAAGGCTGTGCAGGCTCTTTTGAGAAGCTCGGGGCTACGGATAGGGTGGGTCGCAAAGGTTTTTCCAGCCTGTGAGGAGCAGTTGGGTGAGTGAGCATCTTTACGCGGAAGCCTTAAAACCTAGTTTTTACTGGCTTTACTGGGGCCTGGGGCGGGGACGGGGGAAGGAGGAGTAGCTAGAGTAGATACCTGCAAGAAGGGAGGTAAGCAAGTGGGGTTTAGCGAGGCTTATTTAAAGTTTGGGGGTTAGGGTATTGAAGAGCTCATGCACACGCAGTGGCTTTTTATTAGATGTTAGACTGGACAACGCAGCCTATCCCGAGTCTTGGCATCCTCATCTGTAAAATAAGCTTAAAGCCTGAAGATACATTGTGAGGACTAAACCCATATTAGGTGCATATATGAAAGCACCTGTGTTGGGGCACTTAACACATCCGCAATAAAGGTTCCTTTCTTAGGAGTTGCAGGGGTGTTCCTGGGCACACTTCTTGCCTGGAAAGTCCTCCCTACACTAAGTTAAAAGTAGGTGAGCCTCATTAGGCTGGGTAGATAAACGTTAAAACCCACCTCGCTTGTTATTGTCAGCCATTTAGCCGGTTTATTTCATCCTGGAATGTACTGAAATGTCCTCTCTTCCAGCTTCTTTGAAAGCTACAAAGACAGAGAAAATATGATCTTGTCTCTGAAGCATGAAAGTGGGGTGGGTGATATAGGAGTAAAACCGAAATTACTAAAATACGTGGCATAATGGGATTATCTTCCAGAAGCTTCCTCTAATTAGATGTGCTCTCACTCCTGTTTGAACCCTTTTTGCATACTTCTAGTGCAACTCTTGTATTTATGTGGACAGTTTAAGTATGTTGAGTTTTGTAAGTAGCTACTATGCAGTATTTCACCTTTTGGTGAGATTTGCATCTTAGGGATGTGATGGAAGGAAAATAAACCAAAGTGATGGATGTAACATTGCTGGTGTAATCTGCCTGAAATAGTCAAAGGGTGATTGGAGGTGATACACCATCATAATCTGGCATGACCTGTGCAGTTATCATGTGGCAAAAATAAAAAACAAAAATGAGGAGGAAATTCCATATTTGAAAATAATAACACAATTTTACATTTGTGAAAATACTTTCCTATTCATGTTCTTACTTGATTTTGGCAACAATCTGTGAGATCCAGAGTAAGGCTTTGCCCCAGGTTTCTAAGAGGCACAGAGAGGTGATATGACTTCCTCAAGGTCCTCTAATTGATGATTAAGCCTATCTTCTCTCCTTCCAGCCTGCACGTTCTCAGCCTTCCCCAATGAGGCACTCTCAGCACTCTTTCCTTTGTATGTTTCAAAACAGGGCCATGCCTTCCCCAGAAGGTGGGCTGAATCAGAAAACAGTTAATTCTCTAAGGCTCTTGGAACTAGTCAGGTGAACAGTGGCACACAGGAGGTGCTGACTGAGAGACCGGTGTGATTTCCACTTTCAACGGTGGCAATGGATCGTACCCTGGACGTCCTCACCAGATTGATACAACTGATCTGGAAATAGTGAAATGAAATGGAGGTGTGACCAAACGCATGTAAATCACGTTCCCAAGTTTTCCTGTCATTTGTTATTCCAAATGTCCTGGGAGACATGGTATCTTTGACTTTTTTATGTTGTGCATTTATCACAAATCATAGCCTCTGTTAAATAAGAATGGGACTGCTTACGAATCAAGCCAGCAGTTTCCCCAGAGAAAGTTGATGGTAGGCATAAGCTGAAAGTAATAAAGCAATTTTATTCAGATTGGAAGAAAGAGTAGCAAAAGTTTGATATAGCAACAATACTCAGTGGTGTACCAATTTTCTCTTTGGTTTTCTTGTGGTTATGCCTGTGTGTGATGAAATGAATGGAGCGTTACTTCAGCTGAAGTCTATGAAAGGTAGCAAACATAGAAATTATTTCTTAAGTTAAAGTCATAGTTGGCAGCTAAAGCAAAGGTACAAGAGCTCTGTGACAATCCCAGAGCCGTGTGTGAGCTCTAGAAGGACGCTGACACCGAATGAAAGGAAGTAAGTTGTGAAAAAGAACTTCTAATCAAACCTCTGTCTGTACCATGAGGGCTAGAAGCTAGTAGATGTTAACGAAAGAGGCAGGAAGGTAGAACACTTAACCTTTCTATTTTTAATGTTAAAACTTAATGGAAAGATATGATCAGTTCTCAGTTGGTTTGGTTCTTTAACACCCATGTCTAAACCTTTTCAAGGGAGAGAAGGATGTCAGCCATGCCTAGGACTTGTCAGCTGAAACCCATCATCATTTCTGGAACATATCTTACAGGTTTAATTTTTCAACTTGCTTTTTCGAAAATGAAAATGGAAAATGGAAACAGTTCGAACTGGAAGGGACCTTACGTATAATCTTATCTAGTGTCTTGGTGCAGGCAAGGAAGCTGATAGGTCAACAGTAAATGTCTCTTGATAGAAAGTAAAAAATTCTGTGTGGCACTTATAATGAAGTATTTGCATTACTCACAATGGAGTATGTAGCATAGCTCATTAGAACGTGGAGCAGATGCTGTTGCTTGCCTACTCAACATCCATTCACCCCTCTTCCTCCCTCTTTACAGAAGCCTGTCTAGGTGTTCACCCGCTAGGGCAGGTGACCCTATTACCGTCTCAGAGGTACACTCCTAAACTATCATGGGCAAGGGGAATAAGATCCTCTTGACCGGCCAGTGGGAGGTTAGGGGTGGGCACGCAAGCCAGTTCTGTCAGTGAAACCTGAGGAGAGGTCTGCTGAAAGCCTTCTGGGTAAGATTTTCTTGCTCTTAAACGGAGACATACAGGGAAACATGCCGCCATCTCCACTGGATGTTGTTGCATCTGGCTGTGTTACCTGAAACCTGACCCTTAGGACAAAGCCAACACATCAATGATGGCAGAGTGAAGAGAATGAACCTGGGTCTGTGATGTTGTTAAGTCAGCAAATCAATCAGACCTGCTGCTGTCCCACTTCTGGATTTCTTTTTCTCTTTTTTCTTTTTTAAGATTATTTGAGAGAGAGAGCGTGCAAGCAGGGGGAGCGGCAGAGGGAGAGGGAGAAGCAGACTACCTGCTGAACAGGGAGCCAATTTGGGGCTCAATCCCAGGACCCCGGGGTCATGACTTGAGCCGAAGGCAGATGCTTAACCCACTGAGACACCCAGGCGCCCCTGGATTACTTGTTATAGGAGATAATACATATCCTTATTGCTAAGTCAATTTGAGACGTTTTCTGTTACTTGAACCTGAAAGCATCGTAGGTATTACATATGAAATGTACAAGAAGTTCTTTGGATGGACCGAAGGACTACTTCTCAGAGTTTGTAAAAAACAAACAACAGGGGCGCCTAGGTGGCGCAGTCGTTAAGCATCTGCCTTCGGCTCAGGGTGTGATCCCGGCGTCCTGGGATCGAGTCCCACATCGGGCTCCCCGGCTGGGAGCCTGCTTCTTCCTCTCCCACTCCCCCTGCTTGTGTTCCCTCTCTCGCTGGCTGTCTCTCTGTCACATAAATAAATTAAAAAAAAATTAAAAAAAAATCCAAACAACAACCACAGCCACAGGCAGAAGATGGGGATCTTATCATGTAATGGATGGAAGTATGGGTTGTAACATCAGACAGACCTGGGTTTGAACCCAGGTATTTACTGCCTCAGGGGTTGACTGTGACCAATTTTTTTGAACCTCTCTAAGCCTTATTTTCTTTATCTCCAGACTTGAGATAATAATTCTTACCACATGGGGCCGATACACAGATTAAATGGGATGATTTGTGTGAAGTACGCTACAAAGGATCTGGTGCCTAGTAAGCACTAGGACGTGGCAACTATGTTGATGAACTATGAATTAAGTCACATTTATAGTGTACTTGGCAGCAAGCATCTGAAAGTGAATAGTGATCGTGATCTGATAGCGATCTTGTTAAATGACATCACAGTAATGCAATCAGCAAAATGCAGAATGTGGGAAACTACACAATATTTCTCCGATAAATAAATTGTAAGAAAAATAAAAGGGGGAGAGAAATATGAGACAAATAATGAAATGCAATGTGTAGCAGATCTTGATTTAAACAAAGCAGCTACTTTAAAAAATCACATTTATGAGACAATTGAGGGACAACATGAGAACATAGGATATTTGGTTATATTAAGATATTTTGAATTTTTTTAGATGTGATAATGGTACCGTATTTTTTTTTTTAAAAAGAGTCTTTTTCTTTTAAAAAGATACAACTGAGTATTATTGAAAACACACTGACTATTTGAAGAAGAAATGATATCTGGGGTTTGCTTTTGAAAACAAGCCAGTGTTAGAGTGGTAGCTGGGTGGCAGCATCGAGGTATAGATGAAAAAAGATTGGTCACAAGTTGATAATGGTTGAAGCTGGGCATTGGACCATTATTAAACCATCCTCTGTACATTTTTCAAAACAGTTTCATTGAGATCTAGTTCATATATCATAAATTCACCCTTTTAAAGTATACAGTTGAATGGTTTTCAGTACATTCACAG
The DNA here is from genome assembly GCF_024610735.1 of Ursus americanus. Lineage (NCBI taxonomy): Eukaryota > Metazoa > Chordata > Mammalia > Carnivora > Ursidae > Ursus > Ursus americanus. The sequence goes on along the minus strand of NC_142162.1, from coordinate 7,194,717 downwards.
AGTTACGTAACTATCACCCAATCTAACTTTAGAACACTTTCAAAATCCCAAAAAACAAACCCATACACATTGGCTCCCCCTTTCCCCCATACTGCCATACCCCGGTGACCACTAATCTATTTTGTCTTCTCTGGATTTGCTAGTTCTGGACCTTTTATGTAAATAGGATATATAATAGGCAGTGTTTTGTGACTGCCTTCTTTCGCTTAGCATAACGTTTTCATGGTGCATCCATGTTGCAGCATGTATCAGTACTTTCTTTCTTTCTTTTTTTTTTTTTAAGATTTTATTATTTGACAGAGACAGCCAGCGAGAGAGGGAACACACGCAGGGGGAGTGGGAGAGGAAGAAGCAGGCTCCCAGCAGAAGAGCCTGATGTGGGGCTGGATCCCATAACGCCGGGATCACGCCCTGAGCCGAAGGCAGACGCTTAACGGTTGCGCCACCCAGGCGCCCCAGTACTTTATTTCTTGCGGCCAAATAACGTTCCACTGTATGGATATGCTGCATTTTCTTTGTCAGTTGGTGGGCATCTGGTTGAGTGCACAGTTTCGTTATCACGGATAACGCTCCTCTGCATGTTTGTGTATATCTTGTACGGACATGTTTTCCTGTCTCTTGGGGTCGTACCTACACAGAGTAGTGGTAGGTCGTTATGGTAACTCTATGTTTAGCACTCTGAGGAACAGCCAAACTGTTTTCCAAAGTAGCTGAACCATTTTACCTTTTTACCAGAAATGTATGAGGGTTCCAATTTCTCCATATCTTTGCCATCACTTCTTAATGTCTTTTTTGTTTTTATTGTAGCCATCCTAGCGATTGGAAATGGGATCCCCTTGTGATTTTGATATGCGTTTCTCTAAAGGGTAATGATATTGAGCATTTTCTCATGTGCTTATTGGCCATTTTTATATCTTCTTTGAAGAGGTGTCTATTTAAATCCTTTGCCCAATTTTTTCAGGTAGTGATTTGACAATTCTGTACATGAAATGCTCATCACAAGGGTAGTTACCATCTGTCACCATACAACGGTATTACAGTGTTATTGACTATATTCCCTACGCTGTGCTTGTTGTCCCGGGACTTATTTATTTCATAAATAGTAGTTTGTACCTTGTAATCCCCTTTACATGTTTCACCTATCCCCCCACACCTCTCTCCTTGGCAAACATCAGTTTGTTCTCTGTATTTATGTCTGTTTCTGTTTTGTATTTTAGATTCCACATATAAGTGAAATCATACAGTATTTATGGCTTCCTTCTGAAATATTTCACTTGCCATACTACTCTCTAGGTAGGCAAGGTTTCATTCTTTTTTATGGCTGAGTAATATTCCATCGTGTATATACACCACATCTTCTTTATTCATTCACCTATTGATGGATACTTAAGATTGCTTCCATATCTTGGCTATTGTAAATATTGCTGCAATAAACATAGGGGTGCATTTTTTTTGAACTAGTGTTTTTGTTTCCTTCAAGTAAATACCTAGTAGTAAAATTGCTGTATTGTGTGGTGTTTCTATTTTTAATTTCTCGAGGAATCTCCATATACTGTTTTCCACAGTGGCTGCACTAATTTATATTCCCACCAACGGTGCACATGTTTTCCCTTTTCTCCACATCCTCACCAGCACTTGTTATTTCTTACCACATGGTTTTTTTTTTAAGATTTTATTTATTTGAGAGATGGTGAGAGGGAGCACAAGCAGGGGCTGGGAAAGGGAGCCTGGTGAGCCTGATGTGGGACTCAATCCCAGGACCCTGGGATCATGACCCGAGCCAAAGGCAGACACTTAACTGACTGAGCCACCCTGGTGCCCCTTTTCCTTGTCTTTTTGATGCTAGCCATTCTGACAGGTGTGAGGTGCTCCTTTTGGTTTTGATTTGCATTTCCCTGATGACTGGTGATGTTGAGCATGTTTTCATGTGTCTGTTGGTCATTTGTATGTCTTCTTTAGAAAAATGTCTCTTCAAGTCCTCTGCCCATATTTAGATCAGATTGGTTTTTTTTTTCTTCTTTTTGGTGTTGAGTTGTATAAGTTATTTCTATATTTTGGATACTAACCCCTTATTGGATATATCATTTACAAATATCTCCTCCCAATCAGTAAGTTGCTTTTTTGTTTTGTCGATGGTCTACTTTGTTGAACAAAACCCTTTTAGTGTGACGGTAGTCTCAATGGTGTATTTTTGCTTTTGTTTCCCTTGCCTAAGGAGACAGATCCAGAAAAATATCGCTAAGGCTGATGTCCAAGAGTTAATTGCCTATTTTTCTTTTAGGAGCTTTATAAGCTCAGGTCTTAAATATAGGTCTTTAATCCATTTTGAGTTTATTTTTGAGTTTATTTTTGAGTGTGATGTAAAAAAGTGGCCCAAGTTCGTTCTTTTTTTTTTTTTTTAAGATTTTATTTATTTATTCGACAGAGATAGAGACAGCCAGCGAGAGAGGGAACACAAGCAGGGGGAGTAGGAGAGGAAGAAGCAGGCTCATAGCGGAGGAGCCTGACGTGGGGATCACGCCGGGATCACGCCCTGAGCCGAAGGCAGACGCTTAACCGCTGTGCCACCCAGGCGCCCCCCAAGTTTGTTCTTTTGCATGTAGCTGTCCAGTTTTCCCAACACCATTTATTGAAGAGACTGTGTTTTCCGCTTTGCATTGCATATTCTTGCCTCCTTTGTCCTAGATTAGTTGACCATATAAATATGGGTTTATTTCTGGGTTCTCTATTCTGTTCCATTGATCCGAGTGTCTGTTTTTGTGCCAATACTACACTGTTTTGATTACAATAGCTTTGTAGTATAGCTTGAAATCTGGGAATGTAGATACCTCTAGCTTTGTCTTTCTCTAGATTGCTTTGGGTATTTGGGGTCTTTTGTGGTTCCGTACAAATTTTAGGATTCTTTGTTCTAGTCCTGTGAAAAATACTATTACAATCTGATAGAGATTACATTGAATTTGAGTAGTATAAACATTTTAACAATATTAATTCTTCCAACCCATGAGCATAACATATCTATTTATTTGTGCCATCTTCAGCTTCTTTCATCAAAATGTGTTATGGTTTTCAGAGTACAGATCTTTCACCTCTTGGTTAAATTTATTCCTAGTATTTTATTCTTTTTAATGTAATTGTAAATGGGATTATGGGATTATTTTCTTAATGTCTCTTTTTTTAAATTGTGCTTTCTTTTTATTATTGATCTATAAAAGTTTTTCTATATGTTCTGGTTATATCTCCTTTATCAGATGTGTGATTTGCATGTATTTTTTCCCATTCTGTGGATTGGTCTTTTTTTTTTACTTTCTTGATGGTCTCCTTTTATAAGCACCCTTTGTCAGTTTGAGGAGGTTCTGTCTATTCCTACTTTTTTTTGATATTTTTATCATGAAAGGGTGTTGGATTTCATCAAAGACTTTTTAATGTATCTATAAAGATGATCATATGGAGTTTCCCCCTTTTTTCTATTAATATGGTATATTACATTGATTTTCAGATGTTCAATGAACTCTTCACTCCTAGGATAAATCCCATCTGGTCATGGTGTATAATCCTTTTTACATGTTGATGGATTTGGATTGCTAGTATTTTGTGGAGAATTTTTGTCTCCATATTCATAAGAAATATTGGTCTGTAGCTTTCTTTTCTTTTGATGTCTTTGACTAGCTTTGGTATCAGAGTAATATTGATCTTATAGAATGATTTAGGAAGTGTTCCCTCTTCTTTTATTTTTTGGAAGTATTTGTGAAGAATTGGTATTAATTCTTTAAATGTTAGGTAGAATTAACTCATGAAGCCTTTTGGGCCTTGGCTTTTCTCTGTTGGAAATTTATGTTTTGTTTCTTTGTTTGTTTTTTTATGATTAACATATAATGCATTATTTGTTTCAGGAATACGGGTCTGTAATTCATCAGTCTTACGCAATACACAGTACTCACCACAACACATACCCTTCCCAATGTCCATCACCCAGCCATCCCATCCCTCCCACCCCCCCTACTCTGGCAACCCTCAGTTTGTTTCCTGAGATTAAGAGTTTCTTACAGTTTGTCTCCCTCTCTGATTTCATCTTGTTTTATTTTTTCCTCTCTTCCCCTGTGATCCTCTGCCTTGTTTCTCAAATTCTACAATCAGTGAGATCGTATGATAATTGTCTTTCCCTAATTGACTTATTTCACTTAGCATAACACCCTCTAGTTCCATCCATGTCATTGCAAATGTAAGATTTCCCTTTTTTGATGGCTGCATAATATTCCATTGTATATATATACACCACATCTTCTTTATCCATTCATCTGTCATTGAACATGTGGGCTCTTTCCATAGTTTGGCTATTGTGGACATTGCTGCTATAAACATTGGGGTGCAGGTGTCCCTTCGGATTACTCCATTTGTATCTTTGGGGTAAATACCCAGTAGTGCAATTGCTGGGTCATAGGGTAGCTCTATTTTCAACTTTTTGAGGAACCTCCATACTGTTTTCCAGAGTGGCTGCACCAACTTGCATTCCACCAACACTGTAGCAAGGTTTCCCTTTCTTCGCATCCTTGCCAACATCTGTTGTTTCCTGACTTGTAAATTTTAGCCATTCTGACTGTTGTGAGGTGGTATCTCATTGTGGTTTTGATTTGTGTTTCCCTGATGCCGAGTGATGTTGAGCACTTTTTCATGCGTCTGTTGGCCATTTGGATGTCTTCTTTGTGGAAATGTCTGTTCATGTCTTCTGCCCATTTCTTGATTGGATTATTTGTTCCTTGGGTGTTGAGTTTGATAAGTTCTTTATAGATTTTGGATACTAGCACTATATCTGATATGTCATTTGCAAATATCTTCTCCCATTCTGTCGGTTGTCTTTTGGTTTTGTTGACTGTTTTCCTTGCTGTGCAAAAGCTGTTTATCTTGATGAAGTCCCAATAGTTCATTTTTGCCCTTGCTTCCCTTGTCTTTGGTGATGTGTTGAGGAAGAAGTTGCTGCCGCCAAGGTCGAAGTTGTTGCTGCCTGTGTTTTCCTCAAGGGTTTTGATGGATTCCTGTCTCACATTTAGGTCTTTTATCCATTTTGAGTCTGTTTTTGTGTAAGGTGTAAGGAAATGATCAGTTTCATTCTTCTGCATGTTGGCTGTCCAATTTTTCCAACACCATTTGTTGAAGAGACTGTTTTTTTCCATTGGATATTCTTCCCTGCTTTGTTGAAGATTAGTTGACCATAGAGTTGAGGGTCCATTTCTGAGTTCTCTGTTCTGTTCCATTGACCTGTGTGTTTGTTTTTGTGCCAGGAAATTTATTTTTTTAAAAGATTATTTATTTATTTATTTATTTATTTATTTATTTATTTATTTATTTATCAGAGAGAGGAAGGGAGAGAGCACAATCGGGGGGAGATGTAGAGGGAGAGGGAGAAGCACACTCGCCATTGAGCAGGGAGCCCGATGCAGGATTTGATCCCAGGACCCTGGGATCATGAGCTGAACCAAAGACAGACACTTAACCAACTGAAACACCCAAGCATACTGTCTGTTGGAAATTTTAAAATGAATAATTCAGTCTCTTTGCTTTTTCTACATATATTCAGAATATATATTTCTTCTTGAGTCAGTTTCATTAGTTTATGCCTTTCTGGGAATTTATCCATTTCATCTAAGTTATCTAGTTTGTTGGCATATAATTCTCCATAATATTTATCATGCTTTTTATTTCTGTAAGGTCGATGGTGATGTCACCTCTTTTACTCCTAATTTTAGTATTTGAGTCTTTCTTCTTTTTTCCTTGGTCAGTCTAGCTAAGGTTTGTCAATTTTGTTGATCTTTTCAAAGAACCAACTTTTGGTTTTTTTCATTTTCTCTATTGTTTTTCTAGTCTTCATTTAATTTATTTCTGCTATTGTCTTTATTAGTTTTACCATGGCCCAGATGGTTTCACTCTGAATTCTACCAAGCATTTGAGAAAGAATTGATACCAGTTCTCTGTAATGTCTTCCAGAAAATAGAAGCATGATGAATACTTCCTAACTCGTTCTATTAGGCCAAACATCATGACATTAAGAGAAAGGAAAATTACAGGCCAATATCTTTCATGAAAATAGATGCAAAAATTTTCAACAAAATGTTAATAGATTGAATCCAACAATATACAATAAGAATTATGCATTACAACCAAGTGGGATTTTATTCCAGGTATGCAAGTCTGGTTCAACATTCAAAAAAATCATTTAATGTAATCCATTAAATCAACAGGCTAAGGAAAAATAATCATATAATCATATCAGTAGATATGGGAAAAGCATTTGGCAAAATACCACATTCATTCATGATAAAAAGCTCCCAGCAAACTAGGAATAGAGGGGAACTTCCTTAATATGATAAACAACAGCTATAAAAACTCTACAGATGACATCACACTTATTGATGAGAAGGGAGATACTTTCTCCCTAAGATCAGAAACTAGGCAAGGTTGTCTCCTCTTGCCATTTCTGTTCAACCTTGACTAGAAGTCGTAGTTAATGCAATAAGACAAGAAGGGTTGGGGGAAGGGTGTATACAGATTGGGAAAGAAAAAGTAAAACTGTCTTTGTTCATAGATGGTATAATTGTCTATGTAGAAAATCCCGAAGAATCATTGAAAACAAACAAACAAACCCTGGAACTACTAAGTGATTATAACAAGGTTGTAGATACAAAGTTAATATACAAAAATCAATTGGTTTCCTATAATTGGAAGTTGAAATTAAAAATGCAACACCATTTACATTAGTACCCCCTCCCCCCAAAAAAAGCAAAGAAAGAAAAAAATATTTAGGTATATATAATAACTATATGAGAGGAAACAATGAAACTCCAATGAAAGAAATCAAGGAAGATCTAAATAAATGGAGAGATAGTTCATGTTCATGGATAGGAAAACTCAATGTTAGGATGTCAGTTTTTCCCAACTTGATCTATAGATTCAGTGCAATCCCAATCAAAATCCCAGCAAGTTATTGTATAGATGTCAACAAACTGATTTCAAAATTTATATGGAAAAATAAAAGACAGAATAGCCAATACAATACCGATGAAGAACGAAGTGAAAGGACTTACACTACCTAACTTCAAGACTTACTATAAAGCTTCCGTAACCAAGACAATGTGGCATTGGTGAAAGACAAATAGATCAATGGAACAGAATAGAGACCCCGGAAATAGACTCACACAAAAATGACTAACTTATCTCTGACAAAAAAGCAAAGAAAAGTTGATGAAGAAAGGATAGTCTTTTCAGCAAATGGTGCTGGAACAACTGGATGCCCATGTGCAAACAAGTGTAAGTTCAGACTTTTTGCTGTTCACAAAAATTAACTCAGGATGGATCCTAGACCTAAATACAAAACACAAAACTACAAAACTTCTAGAAGATAACTTAGGAGAAAATCTAGGTGACTTTGAAATTGGCAAGGGCTTTTTAGACAACACCACCAGCAAATCCATGAAAGAAAAAATTGGTAAGTCGCACTTGATTAAAGTTGAAAACTTCTGCTCTGAGAAAGCCACGGCCTGGGGAAAAATATTTCTTGGCAACGATGTGGGGAAGTTGGAACCCCCACACATTACCAGTGGGAATGTAAAATGGTGCAAGAGCTATGGGAAATAGTTTGGTGGTTCCTTAAAAAGCTAAACAGAATTACCGTGTGACCCAGCAATTTCACTCAAGTATTTGTCCAAAGAAATTGAAAGCAAGAATTTGAACAGATACTTATATATCAATGTTCATTGTGGCATTATTTACAATAGCCAAAAGTTGGAAACAACCCAAGTGTTCATCAGTAGATGAATGGACAAACAAAATGTGATATATCTATACAATGGAATATTATTCAACCATAAAAATAAAGTTCTTTTAAAAAATGTTTTAACCGGTGATGGGTAGTAAGGAGGGCACGTATTGCATGGTGCACTGGGTGTTATACACAACCAATGAATCATCGAACCTTACATCGGAAACCGGGGATGTACTGTATGGTGACTAACATAATATAATAAAAAATCATTAAAATAAAAAAAAATAAAAATAAATAAATAAAAAATAAAAAATGTTTTAGTATCGAAATGTAGTTGACAATGTTATATTAGTTTCAGGTGTACAACATAGTGATTCAAGAATTCTATACTCAGTGTTCACTGTGAGAAGTGTAGTTACCATCTGTCACCCTACAACCTTATTACGATTTCCTTAGCTGTATTTCCTATGCCGTATTTTTCATCTCTGTGACTTGTTTACTTTATAACTGGAAATTTGTACTTCCTAATCCCCTTTACCTATTTACCCATCCCTCCACTCCCACCTTTCTAGCAACCACCAGTTCTCTATTTATGAGTTTGTTTCTATTTTTCTTTTAAAGATTTTATTTATTTATTTGACAGAGAGAGAGACAGCCAGCGAGAGAGGGAACACAAGCAGGGGGAGTGGGAGAGGAAGAAGCAGGCTCTCAGCAGAGGAGCCTGATGCGGGGCTGGATCCCAGAACGCCGGGATCACACACTGAGCCGAAGGCAGATGCTTAATGATAGAGCCACCCAGGTGCCCGTTTCTATTTTTTTTGTTTTGTTTTTAAGATCCCACATATAAGGGAAATTGTATGGTATTTGTCTTTCTTAGTCTGACTTATTTTACTTAACATAATACCCTCTAGGTTCATCAGAATGAGGTTCTGATACATGGTACAATATGGATGAACCTTGAGGACATTATGCTAAGTAAAATAAGCCGGAAACAAAAGGGCAAATATTTTAAGTTTCTACTTATGTGAGATATCTAGAATAGGCAAATTCATAGAGACAGAAAGTAGATTAGAGGTTACTAGGGCCGGGGGAGGCAGGAATGGGGAGTTATTGCTTAGCTGTTAAGTTTCTGTTTGAAGTGATGAAAAAGTTTTGGAAAAAAACCAGTGGTGATGGTTGCACAATATTGTGATGGTAATTAATGCTACTAAATTGTATATTTAAAGATGATTAAAGTGGGAGCACCTGGCTGGCTCAGTTTGTAGAGCATGCAACTCTTACCTCGGTGTCATGAGTTCAAACCCCACATTGGGTGTAGAGCTTACTTAAAAATAAAATCTTTGGAAAAATGGTGAAGTGGTTAATCTTGTTTTTATATATATTTTATCACAATTTAAAAAACTAGTGTAATATTAATATACAAAGAAACATTGAATCGTATACTTAAATGGATGAATTGTATGGCATGTCAACTTTTTTCTCAAAGAAGCTGTTCAAACTATGCAATTATAGAAGTACAGCACAATTTATTTATTCTGCTTTTGGTGAATAATTGATTGTTTCCAGTTTTTTGTTATTCCGAACAATGCTGCAACGGACATTCTCACACGTTTCCTGGTGTGTAGGTTCAAGGTTTTCAATAGGTCATGTGCAGTTTCTAGTACTGAAATTTCTGGTTTGTAAGAATGAGTGTGTATAGTTTTGCAAGATAATGCAGAGTGTTTTTCAAAGTAGTTGTACCAATTGTCCTTGTCCCAGTACTGCATAGAATTCCTATCTTCACCAATAACTGGTCTTGCCAAACTTAATGTTTTGCCAACCTGGTGAATGTAACCTGGTTACTTTTTGTGGCCTTAAGGTGAATTTTTCTGATTATTATTGAGGTTGAACATTTTTCATATTTTTATTCACCACTAGGATTTTTTTCTTCTATAAAATTCTCGTTTTGCCATTGGGCTATTTGCTTTTCTCTTTTTGTTATGTAGGAATTAGCTTTTCAAATATTCCAGATATTAATCTGTGGTTGGTTGTGCGCGTTACTAATAAAACATTCTTTGTTATCAGCTTTTGAATTCAGATAGCTGAGTTAAAATAATAAAGAAGACCTAGATTTCAGAATCTGGTTCCTGATTTTCATATAAAAGTTAGCTGGAGTTTGAATGATAAAGTATAATTCAAAGATTTCATTCAAGTGTTCTTGTTTCCTGGGATGCCTGTATCTTCTTCTGGTTTCTAATTTAATTTTTCTCTAAGGTATCTTTTTGTTAGCAAAAGTTCTTTTTTTTTTTTTAAAAGATTTTATTTATTTATTTGACAGAGAGAGAGACAGCCAGCGAGAGAGGGAACACAAAGCAGGCAGAGTGGGAGAGGAAGAAGCAGGCTCCCAGCGGAGCAGGGAGCCTGATGCAGGGCTCGATGCAGGGCTTGATCCCAGGACTCTGGGATCACGCCCTGAGCCGAAGGCAGATGCTCAACGACTGAGCCACCCAGGCGCCCCAGCAAAAGTTCTTAATTTTAAAGTTGTCGTGCTTACCAATCTTCTTTCTGAAGAATGCATTTTTGTCTCGGTAAAGAAGTATTTTCTTATCCTGGGATCATAAAGATATCTTTCTATATATTCTTCTGAAAGTTTAACGAGTTTTATCTTTCATTTTGAAGTCTGTAAATCCATTGGAAATTAGATTTTGTGTATGGTAGGAGATAGAGATCTACCATGTGGATGACCAGTTGTCCTGACATCATGTATTTCATACACCATTCCCCAGTGATCTGCAGTGCCCCCTGTGTCATGGATGAAATTCTCATACATTTGTGATTCTGGTTCTGGGTGCACTAGTAGTATTCATTAGTCTCCCAGCATGAATAACACCCTATCCTAAATATTATAGCTTCATAATAATTCTTGATATCTGGTAGGGCAGTTTCCCTTTCCCTATTCTTTTTTTTCCCCTAAAGATTTTATTTACTTATTTTTGTGCACATGGGGGGCGTGGTGCAGAGGGAGAAGCAGACTCCCCTCTGAGCAGCGAGGCCGATGCGGGACTGGATCCCAGGATCTGGGATCATGACCTGAGCAGAAGGCAGATGCTTAATCGAATGAGCCACCCAGGCGCCCTCCTCTTTCCTTATTCTTCAGAAGCATCTTGGCTGTCTATGGGTCTTTGCTCTTCCATATCAAGTTTAGAATTAGCCTGTCATGTTTCTTGCAAACCCATATTGGGATATTAATTGCTGCTGCATAAAATATACAGGTCAATTGGAAGAGTATTTACATTTTTTTATGATTTTGAATTTCTTTGTCTATAAACATGGCATAGTTTTTTTCATTTGTCTTGTATTTTAATAAAATTAAATTAAAATTTTTTTTCTTTATAAAGGTCTTGCTCATTTTTTCTTAGATTCATTTGTTGGTTCTATCTATTCTATCATATAATCTACTAATGTTTTAATAGTAAGTCACCCTTGAATTTCTAGGATAAAGTCATCTTGTTCATGATGGATTATCTTTTGTATGTACTGCTAGGTTTGTCTTCACAATATCTTAAGATTCTTATATCCATGTTTCTTTTCTTTTTTAAAGTTTTTATTTATTTGAGAGAGAGAGAGAGCAGGAGTGGAGGGGTATGCGATAGGCAGAGGGAGAGGGAGAAGTAGACCGCGCGCTGAGCAGAGAGCTGTACACACATCGTGGGCCTCAATCCCAGGACCCCGGGATCATGACCTGAGCCTAAGGCAGCCACTTAACCAATTGAGCCACCCAGGCGCCCTGTACTGATCTGGTTTCTTTTTTTTTTTTTTAAAGATATTATTTATTTATTTGACAGAGAGAGAGAGACAGCCAGTGAGAGAGGGAACACAAGCAGGGGGAGCGGGAGAGGAAGAAGCAGGCTGACAGCGGAGGAGCCTGATGTGGGGCTCGATCCCACAACGCCAGGATCACGCCCTGAGCCGAAGGCAGACACCCAACGACTGCGCCACCCAGATGCCCCTGATCTGGTTTCTTAATGGTTATTGGAACTATTCAGACTTTCTGTCTTCACATATTAATTTAGGCAAGGTATTTATGGTTCTAGCTTTCAGGTCCCTCTTGTTTTGATAAATAAGGCTGTCCCTTTTTTAAATTGCCAGCTTCATTATGAATTTCATTTTAAAACTTAATCTAAGTTGAAAATACTTGTAATAGGAGGACTTCATGTAAGTTTAGACCCTCTAGCTTGCTAGAACCAGAACTCCAATATGTGCTTCTCCAACTTTACTAGATATTGTTGCATAGCTCTTTAAAGTGGTTGCACCAATTTACATTGCCAGCACTGTCTGAGATTTCCTTTTGTTTGATAATCTCACTAGTACTTAGAATTGTCCAGTTGTTTAATTTTTGCCAGTCTCGTGCCTATGAAATTGTAGTTTTAAATTGAATTTCTCTGCTTATTGGTAGCATTGAGCATCGTCCCCTAGGTTTGTTGGCCATTTGAGTTTTATTTTCTGAAAAATTTGACCATTCTTCTAGTGTTTGTCTTTTTATAACTCATAGGCATCTTAATATATTCTGGATAGTAATATTTTGGCAGTTATATGTATTCAAATGTATTTTTTACATTTTATACCCTTCTATTTAAATTTTAAGGCACTTTTTATTTATTTTTATTTTTTTATTCATTATTTTTTTTAGCTTCCAGTGGATGTATTTGGATTCTTTTTTTTTTAATTTTAATGTTTTTTTTATTATATTATGTTAGTCACCATACAGTACATCCCTGGTTCCCGATGTAAAGTTTGATGATTCATTAGTTGCGTATAATACCCAGCGCACCATGCAATACGTGCCCTCCTTACTGCCCATCACCGGTCTATCCCATTCCCCCACCCCCCTCCCCTCTGAGGCCCTCAGTTTGTTTCTCAGAGTCCATAGTCTCTCATGCTTCATTCCCCCTTCTGATTACCCCCCCTTTCTTTATCCCTTTCTTCCCCTACTGATCTTCCTAGTTCTTATGTTCCATAGATGAGACAAATCATATGATAATTGTCTTTCTCTGCTTGACTTATTTCACTTAGCATTATCTCCTCCAGTGCTGTCCATGTTGCAGCAAATGTTGAGAATTCGTTCTTTCTGATAGCTGAGTAATATTCCATTGTATATATGGACCACAACTTCTTAATCCAGTCATCTGTTGAAGGGCATCTCGGTTCCTTCCATGCTTTGGCTATTGTGGACAATGCTGCTATGAACATTGGGGTGCATATGGCCCTTCTCTTCACTACGTCTGTATCTTTGGGGTAAATACCCAGTAGTGCAATGGCTGGGTCATAGGGTAGCTCAATTTTTAACTTTTTAAGGGACCTCCACACTGTTTTCCAGAGTGGCTGTACCAACTTGCATTCCCACCAATTAAGGCACTTTTTAAAACAAAGATTTATTTATTTTAGAGAGGGAGGGGAGGAGCAGAGGGAGAGAGAATCTTAAGCGAACTCTGCGCTGAGCGCGGGGCCCAACATGGGGCTCTATCTCATGATTCTGAGATCACGACCTGAACTGAAACCAAGAGTAGGACATTTAACCAACTGTGCCACCCAGGTGCCCCTAAGGTACACTTTAAGGCACAGAAATTTTTAATGTTGATATACAGAATTTACCAGTCTTTTTTTCTTTGTGGTTTGTAATTTGGTATTTTGCTTAAGAGATCTTTTGTTATCTGAAGGTTATAAAGATATTGTTCTAAAAGTGTTAAAGTTTGTTTTTCCCAACTATACCCTCAATCTGTAACTGATTTTGGTACATGGTATGATATAGAGATCTAACTTGATTTTTTTTTTCATATGATAACAGTGCCAACGGCATTTATTACCATAGCTTAACTTTCTCTGATATGTATGGGCCAGTTTCTGGGCTTCCTTTGTGGTCCCTTTGTTATATTTGTATATCCTGGCGGTATTACTGCTATGGTGTAGTTCTCATTGCTGCATCATAAGTCTTGATGGCTGTGAAGGTGGCTCATTCTTTTTTTGTTTATTTTTTATTTTTATAACATTTTTTTCCATTTAAAAAATTTATTTATTTATTTATTTATTTATTTATTTATTTATTTATTTCTTATGATATCTTAGTCACCATACAGTACATTATTAGCTTTTGATGTAGTGTTCCATGATTCATTGAGAGCAATCTGGCTGCGACATCTGTCACCCCCATTGATTGCCGGGGTTGATTCAGCTGATCTGGCTGGCTAGGCAGGTGTCCCCTTCCTCCCTCACCACTCCATGTGCGTCCCTCCTGCTTCCTCATTCTTCTTCAGGAAATGTCTTGCTCTTCTTAGCTCTCGATCGTATTTTAAGATAAGACTGTTATGTCCTTTGAAGACTCCTGCAGGGATCTTTTTCAAATTTCAATGAGTTTATATATTTGTCTGGGCAGGAAATTATATTTTCATTATTTTTCATCTTCCCATCCATAACCATGGTATATTTCTGCTTTTATTTGCATCTTCTTTTGTATCTTTTAGTAGGATTTTATAGTTTTTCCATGTAAAGCATGTTTTCCTTTTCTTTTTTTTTTAATTTAATTTAATTTTATTTTTTAGAAGATTTTACTTATTTATTCGACAGAGAGAGAGACAGCCAGCGAGAGAGGGAACACAAGCAGGGGGAGTGGGAGAGGAAGAAGCAGGCTCTCAGCGGAGGAGCCCGATGTGGGGCTCGATCCTGGAACGCCAGGATCACGCCCTGAGCCGAAGGCAGACACTTAACCACTGCGCTACCCAGGCGCCCCACATGTTTTCCTTTTCTTAACTTTATTCCTAAATATATTTGGGGAGCATCTAGATAATCTTTTCCACAATTATATTTTCTGACTGTTGCTGCAATTGATATTTGCATATTGATCTTTCTGTCTTATAACTTTGAAGTTTGAATAGTTTCAATGTAGACATTATTTGTACTGCCTGTAAACATTTCAGTGTTGTCTATTATCAATAAACAACAGTTTATTTCTCATCAATCTTCCTTTACCTTTCTCCTCCTTTTTCTTATTGCATTGGCTAGGGACTCCAGAATAAAATTAAATGGAAGCAGTAATAGAACGCTTCCTTTTCTGGGGTGCCTAGGTGGCTCAGTTGGTTGGGCATCCAACTCTTAGTTTTGGCTCCGGTTCTGATCTCATGGGTGGTAAGGCTGAGCCCTATGTCAGGCTCTGCACTCAGTCTGCTTGGCGTCTGCTTGGATATTCTCTCCTACTGCCCCTCCCCCTGCTCGTGCTTTCTCTCTCTCTCTCTCAAATAAATACATCTTTTAAAAAAAGGCTTCCTTGGGGCGCCTGGGTGGCACAGCGGTTGAGTGTCTGCCTTCGGATCAGGGCGTGATCCCGGCGTTCTGGGATCGAGCCCCACATCAGGCTCCTCCGCTATGAGCCTGCTTCTTCCTCTCCCACTCCCCCTGCTTGTGTTCCCTCTCTTGCTGGCTGTCTCTATCTCTGTGGAATAAATGAATAAAATCTTTAAAAAAAAAAAAAAGCCTTCCTTTTCTTATTCTTGACCTCAAAGGAAATGCTTCTTTTTAAAAAAAAATTTAAATTTTATTTATTTATTTATTTATTTATTTATTTATTTATTTATTTATTTATTTATTTTTAAAGTAGGCTCCATGCCCAGCATGGGGCCCAATGCAGGGCGTGAACTCAACCCTGAGATTAAGAGTCAGACACTTAACCAACTGAGCCACCCAGGCACCCCCAAAGGAGATGTTTCTAATGCTTCACTATTAATTGTGAGGTTTGCTCTGTGTTGTAGGTACATACACAAAACACCAATATTGAAGTTCTGGTTGAAGAAGAAGAAATAAATATAGAAAAAGTTCATTCTTGGGGCTCCTGGGTGGCTCAGTCAGTTGAGCATATGCCTTTGGCTCAGGTCATGATCCTAGGGTCCTGGGATTGAATCCCACATTGGAGCCTGCTTCTCCCTCTGCCTGCTGCTCCCCCTGCTTGTGCTCTCTCTCTGTGTCAAATAAATAAATAAAGCCTTTAAATTCATTCCAAGCCATAAATTGTAGATATTAACTTTTATTATTTAGTTTATAGAGAATTCAATATAAAGCTCACAGGAAGATTAAATATTTGGAAATAGCCTCGATATCTAAGGAAAACCCCCCCACAAAGAACCCTAACTATAAAGTATCAAACAAGTATTAATTCAAGCTGATTAAATCCTGAGATCTACAGAAATTCTAGTGAAGATCACAAAAAGGAATCATGGAGAAAATTCTGAGAACCGTGTAGGATTTATTTCAGAACATTTTATAACTGTTTTGGAGGTGTTTTGTGATCCAGGATTTCTTAGGGCAAGAGAAGTTGAAAATAACCTGGAACAGCTTAGAAACTTGCCCTTATGAGAGGGGGGTGGGATGGCTTTTGAATCTCTCCGCATTTTTGGTGATACTATTTTTTTTTTTTTTTGCATTTTTATAGAGGTCTTGGTCGTTTTGTAAAGTAATTAAGTGATCATCACCTAGCCTTTTTCCTACTTGGCTCATTTCCTGCCCCTTATTTTAGGTACCAACTGTTCTATCTTTTGGTATTCTCTAGCTTTTCCAAGTCATCTTCCTGGTTTCTTATTTAGGCCTTTCACCCCTTTAATTTAGCACTTCCCAAACTGCTGAAATTCTGAGAAAGAGGGGTTCCGTGGTTAAATGAGTTTGGGAAATACAGTGTTAAGCCAAACCCCATAGCTTACTTTACTGCAGGCCTTCTAGAACCTTCAGTATTCTAATGTGCATTGTGAATCTCCAAAAGGGAAACATAGCTCATAGTGTTTCCCCAATTAATTGATCAGTGAACTTTTTCCGAAGAACACCTAATAACACCTCATATAACCCAGTTCATTACTCTTCAAATAAAAACTTCTAGTTCTTGTAAACTTTTCCTTACTGGAAGACCTGTTATATGCTCTCTCACTACTAGGTTGTAAATTCTTTGAGGACAATTTCTTGAAGTGTTTCCTGATCTCATGATATATTGAAACTCTGGCATTCTTCTTCTCTTATAGTTCCTGGGATGGGCATAATGGATACCACTCAAGAGTTCATGTATGGCACAGTCTTGCTAAATAATCCAATTTAGCTTTCAGGATCTTTTTACTACACCTCAATTCAACTACTTTTGATGCTTTATTGAAGGCTCTGAGCTAGGCACTGCTCATGCTAAAAAGATGAGTAAGATCTAGTTATACCTCACTGGAGAACATGTAGAGGAAATAAGTACGACACAAAACACAAGTTAAATGCTAAACAAGAGGTACAAACTACCTTGGGGTTCAATGGAGACACAATAACAATTGGGCAGCGAGGGGAGGGAGACACATGGGAAGAGTCAGAAAAGATTTCTTGGAGGATGTATCATTTGGGATGGGCCTTAAATTTTTTAAAAATACAGATACAGTATAGAAGAGTGGCATTACAGGTGGGGGTGTATAGCATATGCAAACAGGAAGGTAGGGAAGAGGGGCAAGTTCAAGTGGCTCTGTCTGGCAGGATGTGTACAGGATAAGTTATAGACCGGATACGATCAGAGCGTGGATAATAAAAATAGAAACAATACTTAGGGCGCCAATGTGAGTTATGTTAATGCTGCTGTCCACATGGAGCCATTGAAGAATTTTTGAGTGGGAGGGTGATGTGAGGACCACTTGCTCCTCTCCTACCCTTTGTGGTGTCTCCAAGCTCTAGTGCCCTTGCCTCTGTCCAGCTCAGGGACATATAGAAACTTCGGCCAATGAATTAAACTTCCAGTGTCCTGACTTGCATATTGGGTGCCTCGTCTTGCAGAGCTGTCCAGAGTACAACAGAAATCGTGGCAACGGACTCTAGTAAATGCATACGCACTCTATTACTGTCAGAAGCCAGCATGTTGAGGAGAGAGTGTTCAGATGAAGACTACAGATAAGAGGTCATCGGTGGATTTAATGATAATACTTTGTGGAGTTATGATTTCAGCGTCTTAAAGAGGAAACTGATAAGAAAAAAAGGTGGGTGCAGATAGTAAATTCTAAGTAGTGAGCCGTGAGAATGGATGTAGCTAGGGAGCCTGTGGAATTGACTGTAACTAGTCACTCTTTCCAGGCAGCTCAGGGCTAAAATTGGCACGGATGTGCAGTGCAGAGTGAAACCCAAACAACTGGAGAGTTAGTTTGAGGTCACCCACCTGGTGTAATGTTCAAAGGCCTGTCCCTCCTGCTGCAATGTTGAAAGGCCCGGACCCTCCTGGCTGTTGAGATGGGCCTGGAGGAACTGTGTGTGTTTAATGGCCTTAATGTTTTCTGTGACGTGGACTTTGAGGTCATCAGGGGAGTCGGGTGGGGGGAGGGAAGTACCCTTCATGGGAGAGCTTGGAGGTCTGAGAAAGCTGGCGCCTGCTGGGGAATCAAAATAGGAAGCAGAGCAAAGCTTTGGTGTTTTGCAGCGGTCGGGGCAGGGCTCTCACTAGAATCGCCGGCGCGGAGGACGCCTGAGGATGGGGCCCTCTTAGCCCCCGCGGCCGCGGGCGTTAGTGCGCCCCGCTTCCTCGCAGCGCAGGGCCTGGCCCGCACCGGCGAGCAGGGTGGAGCCGCGGCGCTCGGCTCGGCGGCTGCGGGATCTCGTCTCGCTCTTCCGCTTGCAGGTGCGCCCGGGGAAGGCGGGACGCGCAGGAAGGGGGCGCCCGCCATGCCCGGCCCGCAGCTCCCCGTCGCGGCCTCCAGCCCGCCGCCCCCGCGAAACGGCCGCCCGCAGCCCCTGTGAGAAGGAAGAAGAGGCGGCGGCGGAGAAGGCACCGCCCCCTTGGCGAGCTTCGCGACCTGGCGGCCTCCGCAGGACCCATGGCGGATTCCTCGCCCGCGCTGTCCCTGCGGGAAGGCGGCCCCCGGGCGGCCCGGCCCTCGGCCCCTTCGCCGCCGCCGCCGCCGCCGCGCTCGCGCTCGGGCTCCGAGTCCGAGGAGGCCGAGCTGTCGCTGAGCCTGGCCCGCACCAAGACCCGCTCGTACGGCAGCACGGCCAGCGTGCGGGCGCCGCTGGGCGCCGGCGTCATCGAGCGCCATGTGGAGCACCGGGTCCGCGCCGGCGATACGCTGCAGGGCATCGCGCTCAAGTACGGAGTCACGGTGAGCAGGGCGCGCCGCGGCGGCGGGGGCCGGCGGCACGGGCGGGGGCTCGGGGCGGGGCCCGGAGGACCGGGGGTCGCGCAGGCGGCCGTCTGGCCCCCGCCGCTCGCTCCGCGCGCTCGGAGGGCCGCGGCAGTGGTCGCCGGAGATGCTCTGTAGCCAGACGGGCAGGCCGCCGAGGCTCCCTCCCCAGGTAGGTGCATCGAGTTCCCGGTGTCCTGCCCAGACTCGGCCCAGATCCTTGAGGAGGGCCAAAGACGACCAGGGAGCCACGTTCACCCGATACTCAGCCCAGATCACACTACCGTAGCGCATATTTACTCAAAGCCGAGCTGAGGCGTGGACTCAGGCAGAGAATTTTGTGTTCTCTGTAAACAAGCGCTGTGATGAGTCAGGGATGGTACAGTTGTTTCCGCAGGATGGTTCTGGTTTTATCGATTATGCTGCTTTATTTAGAAGTGAAATGACACTCCTGGGTTCACCGGCAACTGTGAATGTGACACCTGTCGCTAAGCAGCAGCCCAGAACTGGGTTCTAGGTGAGCTGGAGAGCTGTGTTTATTATAAATTTATAAGTGTGTGTGTCCTAGGTATATTGCATTACACCTCTGGGAAGAACATGGAAACCTGAGGGAGCATATTGTCTCATTAAAATTACTTATAGTTAACTCTGAGCCATGTGATGGCCTTTTAACATTTGAGTTCTGTATCAGTTTTCCGTGTTCTGTCCTGAAACACCTTAGACACTAATGGGAAGAAAGGCAATCTTACCTGTATCTTTCTCTTAAAGTGGAACTCTTTCTGGCCCTTCCCAGAATGACAGAGGCTAATTTCTTTTGCACCTTCGAGTTGTTACTGTATGTTTACCTAGTAGGTCTTACCATTTAAACATTTTGAGACCAGGGATCTTGTTGTGCAGGCATTTACTGATATTATCATGCCATGGATAGTCCCTTTCCATCTGCCTGGGGGTTTCTAATTGTGAACAAAGAACTGCAATTCTATGTACATCAATAAGGCCTGGTTTGGGTGAGGGCCAGAAGAAAGCAGAGTCGGGGAATATCAGTAACTACCTTCTGCCGAATGCCTGCTGCTTGCCAGGCATTACATTTGTCCTGTTCCATCTTGTTTTTATCCCATTTGATTTTCCTAATGAGCCTTGGAGGTAGGTGTAATTCACCTTTTTATAGATGGGAAGATGAATGAGGGGTAAGGATATTATCTAACTATGTTTATTCGTTGAGAGCAGCTTTGAGAGCAGTGCAGTGATAAAGCAAGCATTTGCTTTTATCTAGATATTACTTCTGATTTCCGCCCTTATTTCTATCCTAGTCTTATCAAGAGCTTACCAAGAGCTTAGCATCTTGGTTACTGAAGAAGAAAGGCCTCTTCTGTATGCTTTCTATGTGTCATACCCACTGGGCCAGGGTGACTGCACCAGGACTCCATGATATCCCTACCCACAGCAGTCTCTCCAGCCCAGTGCCCTCCATGGCTGCACTTGAGTGGCTTAGAGCTTCTAAACGTCTGCTCACAACTGTTCTCTGCCTTTGATCAAATGCTTTCTAATCTATGTTTTTGCTTACCATAGCTCCTGTTACTTACAACCTTAACACCCCTTCTGGTTAAAGTGTAAACCAGATTTTTCACTACTTTCATAAAGACTTGAGATGTTAATGAATTGGGAACTATAATGTATGACCACAAATAGTCTCAGCTACAGCACTATTGATACTATGGACCCCGTAATTCTTTGTTGTGGGGGTTGTGCTGTGCATTGTAGAATGTTTAATAGCATCTCTGACCTCTGCCTGTTAGATGCCAGTAAGACCCCAACCCCCACTGCCCATGCAGGCGTTGCCAAATGTTCCCTAGGAAGAAACTCATTCTTCGTTGAGAACCATTGGTTTATTACATGTGTATCATTTGCTTTAGGCCCTGAACTATAGTTGATGACATTTTTAGAGACTCTCGCACTGAGTCTGTAGAACCAGAGAAAGTGATCATTCTTATTGTAACAGTGAAGTGGTATTACTGCTTTAATTAACATAGGCAGATATTAATTAGATTTACTCATTGTAAATTGAGATTTTAGGTGGAAGCTAAAAAGGCAGAAAAGTTTTTTTCTTTCCCTGACTGAACAGAAAGAAGTTGAATTGGTTAATTTCTAGTATTGACTGCCAAAGTCATAAGCATATTTAAATTATTGTTTAAAGGAGTCAGTGATAATATGTTGGAGCTTCAGAGACCCAGGGCAGTGCACCTGGAAATTAGGAATCAGTCCAGGCAAACATTTGACTTTAACATCCCATGTCTGGCAAGAGCCGAGAGAACAGGAACTCTCAGGGAAGCCTGTCTGCTGATGACAGCTCTCCAGCCCCCCAGGTGGGAGTCCAGACAGGACTCCAGTCCCTCAGCACGGAGAGACTGGTAAGAGACAGTAGTATTCTAGGTACAGGGATGTTCCCAGAACAAAGACTGACAGGCGTGAAGGTGGAGGTCTGGTTGTCCACCCTGGGTTTCCAGGGGAACAAACTGGAAACTGGTTGTCTGAAGTGGTGCTCAATGGCTAGCAGCAGGGTACATCCCAAGATGTGGGGAGAGATGTGTTCCCCCAACTTGCCTGGCTAGGAGAATGCCCTGGGGCAAACTGAAAATAAAGAATCCTAACTGACCTTGAGCCTACTGAATCAGAATATCCAGAAAAGGAGCCCAGGAATCTTCCTGTTTTACATGCATGGCCTCTTTCTTGTTCCCAAAGCACTGTCCTTCCTGGGGTCTTGGCACTGCTGTTCCGTCTGTATGGAACACTCTTTCCCTGATAGCTGCGGGGAAGACTCACTTCATGGGTGTATGACCTGTGCGGTCACACAGGGCCCCATGCTTAGAAGCCCTGCACTTGGTGTCATGCTCTACTATTGCCATCTTGGGAAAAAAAATTGTTTAAAGATTTTATTTATTCATTTGAGAGAGAGAAAGAGAGAGAGAGAACATGAATGGAGGGGAGAGGCAGAGGCAGGGGGAGAGGCAGAGGCAGATGGAGAAGCAGACTCCCCGCTGAGCAGAGAGCCTGATGCGGAACTTGATCCCAGGACCCCAGGATCATGACCGAAGGCAGACGCTTAACCAGCTGAGCCACCCAGGGGCTCTGCCATCTTGAAATCTGTAATACTTTGTGAACAAGAGCCCCAGTTGCGCTTTTCACTGGGCCCTGCAAATTATATAGCTGATCTTGGTTGGCTGTGTGACCTGCTCCCTCACTGCCTTCAAGTTCTTGCTTACATGTCTCCTCCATGAGGCCTTCCTGACTACTCTCTGTCCAATTACAGCCCTCCTCCATACCCCCTCTCCCCTTCCCTGCCTTGTTTTCCCAACAGTATTTATTGTTCATCTCATTTTCCTTTTTTTCCAGCTTCCATCTTTTTGGTGATACATTAGTGAACAAATAGAAATCCATGCCCTCGTGGAGCTTATATCTTAGTCAGTGGAGACAGTAAGTAAACAAATGAAATACGTTACATGTCAGGTATTGATAAGCAAAATGAAAGAAAATTAAGCAGGGAAAGGAGAGAAGGAGAGCTAGCGGAGGTGGCCGTAATTTAAAATGGTGTGACCACAAAGACCTCACTGAGGAGGCAAGGGGGTGGGGAGGCGTGCAGATATCTGTGAAGAACATTCCAAGCAGCAGGAACAGCAAGTGATGCAAAGGCCCTGAGGTGGGAACATAATTGGCAAGTTCCAGGAATAGTGTACCTGGTGCTTAGCATGCAATAGGGTGTATTTGGACCAGATCATTTAGGGCCTTGAAGGCCGTTGTAAGAACTTTGGCTCCTTCTCTGAGTGAGTTGGAAAGCGCTGGAGGAATTTGAACAGAAGAATGACATGATCTGATTTGTGCATTAAGAGGATCACTCTGCTGCTTTGGGAACAGGCTGTAGCGGGGCAAGTGCCAAGGCAAGGAGACCAGATAGGATGAAGGCTTTGTAATAACGCAAGTGAGAGGATGGCAGCTTGGACCAAAGCAGCAGAGAAGGAAGTGGTGGGAAGCAGTTGGATTCTAGATGATTTGTTGATACGTTATCTATTTTCTGCTTATTTGCTTACTGTTTCATTTGAGTATCTCCACCTTAGAGATGGGCCCAGGGATCCAGGAGGTTTCTCTATAGGAAAGAAGAACGTGGATGTTGGAGAACCTGGCCAGGCCTGATGCCTGAGGACCCCAGTTCTTCTGCCAGTGCCTTAGAAAATATTTGAAGGACCCTTCCCACATCCCTTTTAAAGTCATTATTAGGTGTTAATAACTGGCACTTATTATTATTATTATTATTTTACCTGTTTTTATTGAGCCTGGTTTGTTTGAGTTCCTGTGCTGAATGCTGGGGCTACAGGATGATACATGCTTTCCTTTTGTTATTCATGGTGAGTTTGTCTACACCACTTTTCACTAGCCTGTAGCTACTCGAGAGGCCAGGTTGCTTGTCTGACTCATCTCTGTACATTCTGTGCCGAGCCTGAGTCTGGCACATGGCGGCCCGGTGTGAAATCACTGGGCCCTGGAGCTGAGCAGACCCTGAAAGACAGAGCACGGGGTAGGGGTTGAGTGACTGGAATTACAAAGTGTGATTTGAGGCTGGCTCTCCAGTCTACAGAAGGAATGGTGCTGATTTTCTCCCCTTCTACCAGCAGGGAGTCTTGACGCTGAGTCAAACGTAGGTTTACATTTGAGCATCTCTACCAGAGAGGCATTTGAGGAAGTGGTCTGGGAAACTGAAACTATTTGGGCTGAGTTGAGAAACCATTAAATACAGTGTAGATCTCAGACTTGAATTTGCTTGGGCTGGAATTTCCCTGGCTGTGTCTATCTCTACTGAGACATTAAGGTCCTTTCCCTAACCCAGTGTCTAGATGTAGCTATGGCCTTCGTGGTGATCTTAGCTCCTTTCAGTTGGATGTAAGCTTCTGGAGGAAACTCACTGGCTCCAGGCAGCCACTATGAACTTTTTGTTTGGAAACCCTGGAAAAACATCCAGAGAACAGTGTACAAACTAAAAGTGAGCAGGAGGCGGTGAGGGGACCTATTATTTGCATAAACTTTTTCTTTGTCTCTTTGCTTCCTCCTGGTAGCCTGCCTGTCCTCTTCCCTCTCCAGTGCCCTCAATCACTTCCTGTCCGGTTTTATTCCCAGGGTCTTCTCACTTTCTTCCAGGGAGCTGCTAAACCTAGTCGCCTTGCTGAGAAAAGGTGAAATGATTGTCATTTTAGGGATAACAAGTGTTGTGAATTAGAAATGTAAGTATAGGGGCGCCTGGGTGGCTCAGTCGTTAAGCGTCTGCCTTTGGCTCAGGGTGTGATCCCAGAGTCCTGGGATCGAGCCCCACATCAGGCTCCTCCGCTGGGAGCCTGCTTCTTCCTCTCCCACTCCCCCTGCTTGTGTTCCCTCTCTCGCTGGCTGTCTCTATCTCTGTCAAATAAATAAAATCTTAAAAAAAAAAATGTAAGTATATGTAAATCTTTTGTGTTCATAACTTTAGGCCCTGCTGCTGGTAGAAATCGTTGATCCTTGCTAATCGGAGGCAAGAGAACCACAAATAAATAGTGCAACATGTAGTGAGAAGTATGGTAAAATAGCCTTTAGTAGCTTGGGGTTTAATAGATTCTCATGTATTCTTTTATATTATTTAATTTAATTTAATTTTTAGGGGGGAGGGGCAGAGGGAGAATCCCAAGAATCCTTATGTATTCTTTTTTAAAAAACAGTTCCATTGAGGGGCACCTGGGTGGCTCAGTCGGTTAAGCATCTGCTTTTGACTCAGGTCATGATCTCAGGGTCCTGGGATTGAGCCCCACGTCAAAAAAAATCTCTGCTCAGCGGGGAGTCTGCTTCTCCACCTCCCCATGCTCTCTCTCTTTCTCTCAAATAAATAAACAAAATCTTTAATAAAAAACCAGTTTCATTGATGTATAATTTACATACCACAAAATTCACCCATTCTAAGTGTACAATTCAAGGACCTTTAGTGAACGTACAGAGTTGTGCAACCGTCAGCACAATCCAATTTTAGAACAGTGCCATCACTCTGAAAAGATCCCTGTGCCACTGACCATACTTCTGTTTCCTTCTCTAGCCCCAGGCAACCCCAAATATACTTTCTGATCTATAGATTTGCCTTTTCTGGGCATTTCATATACATGACGCCCCATATTTCTTCCGAGATAGCATGGGAAAGAAGTAAATCCTTTTCCCTATTAGCACATGGCAGTGAAGGAGTCTGATTGTCACCAAAACCTAGGACTTAAGAGTGAGAGTTAGACGGTGGCATGGTTGGTGAATCTAGCACTTACTAGAAAATGATCTTAAGAGAGTCCTTTAGTATAGAAGTCTTTTGTTTTCTGTAAAATAATAATCAAATGAAAGTTACGTGTATATATGAGGATATTCTGTAAGCCACACAATGCTGACTAAATGTTAGTCATTATGTATCTGGAAATATTTTTGGAAGGGTTTGTCTTTCTTAAGAAATGGAGAGGAAGAAACAAGTTTTGAATGTTGTTTTCACCGTTAGGCAAGTGGCCTGGTGAAGCTGATCAGAGCAGCCTTTGTGGAGAGTTCCCGGCCGTGCCCAGCAGCTGCTGTTGAGATACTTTTTGGGGGGGAAGTTTTGTGAGTTCCCTTCAGAGTCAGTTCACCTTTACAAAATGTATTTACAGGGGAATCATTTTAAAGAACTTGTTTTTAAGTTATCGATGGTACTCGTTCAACCTGATGTCACGATGGTTGATCTTGTGGTCACCTCGTTAGCTCTTACTTAATTATTCTGTAATCTGTTTCTTGGGGACCAGACAGTAAATTTTCTTGAGTCATGCTAT
The DNA here is from genome assembly GCF_024610735.1 of Ursus americanus. Lineage (NCBI taxonomy): Eukaryota > Metazoa > Chordata > Mammalia > Carnivora > Ursidae > Ursus > Ursus americanus. The sequence goes on along the minus strand of NC_142162.1, from coordinate 7,168,978 downwards.
TCAATCCTGATCGAAAGAGACTTTCGAGATGAAAGCAATTTGATTGCTATAGGTACCCCTGCTTATGTGCCCAAAAGAAATAGTTCGGTGTTGCTCTAAAAAGGTCATATTTTCTGTTCTCAACATTAATTGGGTGTTAGGAAATGTTGGACAGAAGGGCGGGAGAAATAGGTGAACTTTTTTTTTTTTAGTTTGAATAAATTGAATAATACATTTTTTAAAAAGTCCAAGGCGTTGGGTTCTATATAGAAGGCAGCATGGTTTCCCCAAAGGTAATCCATTCTCCACCATCCACCCAAGGCCTGCTATGATCCAGTCTTGTTTTAGAAGGATAATTCTAGCAATAGAGTGGAGGAAAGAGTATATATATTGGGGAGGATGGAGAAAAGGGATCATAATGTCTTCCAAGAGTTCTAATTTATTGTTCTCTGCTTTATGTGTTCCGAACACAACCCAGGCCTGCGTGGTGACAGTGCCAGAAAAATGCAATTTTCAAAGCCTGTAACAAAATGAATGCTTGTGATATCCAACACTTGAAGCAGCTGTAGTTATTCTATATATGTTTTTAACAGCAAAACTTGATGGCCTTGTATAACAACTGCAGTGAAGCGTGCTAGACTTGAACACAGTGGGACGTTTACCATTAAAGTAATCATTTAGCCTCGGGCACGGTGGACTTCCACGGTGAGAGCAGCTCCCGAGCCTCAGTGTGGAAGTTATTTCTGTAGCGCTCCTGACAAGTGTGTGTGCACTGGATGAGATTTAATGAGGGCTCTTCTTTATTTCTCCGGGAAGCCTATTTATTCACGGAAGAACTCTGCTAGAGACCTCTTCCTTCCTTGTATTGAAAAATTTTAACTTTTTTTTTTTTTCTTGAGAGAGAGAGAGAAGGGGGGGCAAGGAGGGGCAGAGGGGGAGAGAGAATCTCAAGCAGGCTCCACACCCAGCACAGAGCCCAACACGGGGCTCAATCTCACGACCCTGAGATCATGACCTGAGCCGAAATCAAGAGTTGGACACTTACCCGACTGAGCCACCCAGTTGACCCGAAAAAAATTTAACTTTATAAAGCATCTTTCAACACCAGGTTTCTAGTTCTATACCTAGGGGACAAAAGTTCAGAGGAATTTCATAGACTTTCACAGGACAGCATCTGAGCTACTTCTGTCCTTGGCTAAATAAATAAATAATAAAATAAAATAAAATTGGGTATTTGGAAATGTTGAACAGAGGGCAAGTGGGAAAGTTGTAGTTTTCCAGCTCTTCCTTGGGTTGGATCATGACTTTTCTGTCATGATCATGACTTAGCTTTATTTGAGGTGACATTCCCAGAACATCAGACCCATCTATGTTCAGATAAAAGTATAAAACTTTCCTAAACATCATTGCACTGTTTGGGATTATCTCATCTCTTATCCGTGCTGGTGAGGTTTTCTCCATGACTAGGCTTCCTGTTTCCGCTAATGCCTCTTTCTTGCTAATCCACGTTCCCCAAAGCTGCCCGAATGATCTTTAACTGTAATCAGATTGTGTTGCTCCCTTTCTTCACCCTCCAGTAGCTTCTCATCACATTAAAATAAAATCCAATTTTGGGGACGTCTGGGTGGCTCAGTTGGTTGAGTGTCTGACTCTTGATTTCAGCTCAGGTCATAATCTTGCGGTCCTGGGATTGAGCCCCAAGTCAGGCTCCGAGCTCGGCGGGGAGTCTGGGATTCACTCTCCCTCCGCCCCTCCCCACCCTCACGCATGCACCTCTCTTTCTCTTTCACACACACACACACACACACACACACACACACTCTCTCTGTCTCAAATAAATAAATAAAATCTTAAAAATAAATAAGATAAAATGCAGTTTTTTACCTTGGCATCCAGGGCCCTATGTGGCCTGGGGTTTTGCTCTTTATTCCTTACACTTCAGCCACACTATTTTTTCCCTGTGCTGGGGTCTTGCATCTGCCCTTTCTCACTGGAATGCTGCTTCCCTCCCCAGCCCCCTGCCCCGCCCCGCCCTTGGCTTTTTTCATGGCTGGTTTATTCCTTAACTTTACTACAAGTCCAGAGTTTGCAGCCTGCTCAGTTGGTTCAAGCCACTACTTGTACAGGAGAACAAGTTAAGATCAAATTTATCACCTTTAGGGTGGGGGGAACATAGAGCACACACCTCAGGGCAGTGACAACATTAATGTTAATTATCTGGGCTTGGTTTTATGAAATTTTTTTTATATATTCTTTGTAGGAGAAATATTTTTTATCGTGAGAAATTCTTACCTCCTTCCTCCTCATTTGCTAAATACATGTTAAGATCTGCCCTTACTTGTTGCTTTCTCACTTTTAGCCAAATTTAATAATAAGATAGCAACTATTATTATCATTTTTGAGGGCTTCCTGGGGGCTACGCATTATCCTAAATACTTTACATGTGTTAATTCATGTAACCCTCATAATCCTCATAATGATCGTACTGTGTGGAAGGTACTGTTATTATCCTTACTTCACAGAAAAGAAAATGGAACAGTGGATGATTAGAAAGTGGCAAAGCCAGGATTTGAACCCAGAAAGTATGGCCCCAGAGCCCATATTTCTAACTACTCCCTTGTATCAGGCTCATTTCATCTTCAGACTCAAATCTGTCAGTCTTTAGATTGGTCTCCACCTTGATGCTGACTACGTCTGGATATCCCGGATATCCTTGATGCTGTATCCCTTCTAGACTATGGGACGGATATACCCCTTAAATGCTTGCCGATGACACTGAGGTGGAGACAGCATAGTCTCTGGCTTCAGGAAGCTCATAGGCTAAAGAGGCACTTCTATGAGTGAATCAATGGGATGATAGACAAGAACAAAGGGAACCCTGCCCTTCATTCCCTGTGCTCCTTGACTACACCCAGCTGTTGACTCAGTCACTTTGTCTTCTGGTCCCTGCCATTGGCCTTTTGCCTAGCTGTGATGGGCTGTCTTGTTTCGAATGATAGATGTGTGGGTCAGGGTTCTGACAGGAAACAGATAGTGGGCACAGGGGGTGTGGCCAAAAGAGAATTTAGTGGAGGAACATTTACAGAAGTATGAGCAGGGTTGAGGGAACCAATTAGGGATGGTGAAGCACCTGAGACCAACAATAGCAAGGAGACATTACCCCAGGGCTTGAAGGGCAAGGGGAAGAAGTGGTGTACCCCACGTGAGGAAGGCTGGAGCCTTGGACGAGGGAGTGGGCACCTGGCAGGAACTCTGCCATAGAGGAATGCAGCCACTGGAGTCCTGGTGCTCTATCTTTCTGCTGATGACTTCCTTTGGAACACCCACTGGAATTCCAAGGACAAGGGGCATAGGTAATGTAGGTCTTAAGAGGTCAGCCTCCTGGGGTTCAGAACAGCTCAAGAAGAGTTGGGGATGGATTGGGTGGCGGGGGTGTATTGCAAGGGAGAGTAACTAACACAACAGATGACTTATTTTCCCTTTCTGGTTACTTCCTTGGATTCATCTTCTATGCCTGTTTCTCTGACCTGTTTTAATTAATTCATCCATCTATCTATCCATCCTTCTGTCCTAAGCACTTAGTGTTACAAGGTCTTTGTTAGCTTCAGGGAAGATATAGAAATAAAAGTGCTGGTCCTGAAGGAATTCACAGTTTATGCTTGACGTTCTCAGCCCTGCCTCGGCAATCAGATCCGGTGTTCCTGTCAGTTTCTGTCCTCCATCATTATGCTCAGAAAATAATAGGCCCCTGCCAATAAGCGCTTCAAAGGGCACTGAATCAGTGAAGGTTCTTTGATTTACAAGTGACAGAAAACCTAACTCAAATTGGCTTAAGCAAAAAAGAAACAAAAAATGGGTTTATTGGGTCATGGAACTGAAAGGCCCTAGGGTATTCTGGCTTTAGGCTTTGATTCAGAGGACTGATTGCTCTCCTCCCAGATGGCCTCAGGTTCCATGAGGTGAAGGGATGGCTGCTCTTTCCAGCAGAAAAAATAGAGGATCTTTCCCCTCCCAGACCCAGCAAAAGTCTCCCTGCATCTTTGGATTGTTCCAGGATGGAACTGTGACCTATCATGAAAGCTAGGACACCGTGACACTCCAAAGGGCAAGAATGAGTCATATGCTCATCCTAGAGTGTGTGTGTGTGAGGGGGTGAGTTGCTCAGGGCCACTGGAAGCCCACATACTAAGCCGGAGGAGGTGGATGCTAGCTGGTAAAAAAAAAGAAAGAAGAAAAAAAGAGGGGTATTAAAGGCATGGTAGACTCTACCTAAACCTGCTATGGATAAGGTATTCAAGTTATTTAAATCTCTCAAATCGAAGCCTGAACCAGACCAGAGATACTTAGGATTTTCAAATTTTAATTTTGTCTCCTAAATGCACCTGCCTATTCATGCCTCTCTTCCTCAGCCTTACCTTCTCTCCTTTAATCAGAAACTAGAACACAAAAGACTACCCCACTCTACACAAGATACTTTGATGTAGTATCTTTTTTAAAAGAAAAAAAAAAAAGCTTTAAGTATAGCATTTGTATAGATTCAGCTTATAGTAAGAAATCAGGGTTCATTTAGTAATCAACTATTGTTTTTTCAGTCTCTTTCATGTAGAAATCTAACTTTTTCACTCACAATTTGGCATTAAAGGATCCCATAATTTGGTCCCTTTAGTCATGCGCTTCTATTCTGGTGTTGCCTGGACTTCAGAGTCAGACAGAAATCTCGGCTCACGCTTTCTATTTTTTATTTTTTTAAAGATTTAATTTGTTTATTTGAGAGAGAGAGAGAGAGAATGAGGGGGGAGGGGCAGAGGGAGAAGCAGACTCCCCACTAAGCTGGGAGCCCAAGGTGGGGCTTGATCCCTCGACCTGAGCCGAAGGCAGACGCTTAACCTACTGAGTCACGCGGGCGCCCCTCCAGCTCACACATTTAAAGAGCCGTGGGCGCTTGGTCAAGTCCGTCATCTGTTGTGTGCCTTAATTTCTTCATTGGAACATAGTGTCTGCTGCCAGGTGCTCTGCGAAATATTCTTTCTCTCATATACATCCTATCTATGTGCTGTCTGCCTGCTTACCTACCTCCCCCTCTCTATCCCCTCTATGCAAATATGCGTGTGATCTCTCATTGCATCTCTCCGCCAACCCTGTGCAGCGTGGGTGACACCTGTTTTACACACGAGGAAACAGGCTGAGGGGAAGAAGTACAAGCTCCCGTGGAGACGGTTGGTGTTGGCGGAGCTGGGGTTTGAATCCAGGTCTGTGTGTCAGATTCCCAAGCCCGCGCGCTCGGCTCTCTTACCAAACCGTCGGGGGTCCCTGGCTCACAGGAAGGAGCCGTGCGGAGATTGAGGAGGCGCGCGGCACGTGCGGAAACCGGCGCGGGGCAGTGCGCCGAGAGGTCCGCAGACGCGGGGCGCGCCGGGGAGGGGCGCACGCAGTTCTCCAGCGCGCCGGGAGCCCGCGGACGTGGAGTCCTGTCTGCGCTCAGAGCGTCGTGGTCTTAGGCGTGCCTCTTACCTCTCCGGAGTCTCCGTTTCTTCATTTGCAAAGACAGTGCTGGAGGGCAGAGCTGTTGTGGAGGTTAAATGAGACTCCACGTGTAGATTCCATTCTCCCTTTCCAGCCCCACCTCCCATTCCCATCTCTGCGCGCTGCGGGAGGCATCCACAGGCTAGGAAAGAGTTTGACGGTACAGAAACTGTATTAAATTCTAGCTTCTTCATCTGCCAGTGTATGACGGTTCCATGGTCCACAGATTCTCTGAGTTTTGTTTCTTTTATTTGTAAAGTGGATCTTCAAATTCTTGCTCCATAGGGTAAGAAATATGAGATAATTATGTAATGTGCTCGCCACCTCCTTTCCTTGCCTGTACCACCTCTACCCGCTCTTCAAGGCCCATCTAAAGTCAAAAGAATGAAATCAGAACCCCACCTTCTCTGTGAGCTTTTCTTAATGCCTGCAGCCCCAGTCTACACCATTCTTGCAAATGCTCGTTGTATTTATCCCTATACCAGCTCCTGTATCCATTATATTTACCAAACACAATTCCAGAGACACGGGAAGCGCTCCGTAACTAAAATACAGTACTAGTTTTTTTAAAAAAATCACATAATAGAAATGTTAAAACAAGAATAGAATTTATTAGATAAACTAAAAATTCTACATTTTTTAACTTTAGGGATTTAAGGCTGCTTTGTAAAGGCTGCCTTGTAGGGGAAATATTATAGTGGGAGAAAATTAGTCTTTCCTTTTTTAAAGTTGGGAAACAATTCCCTGACTACTCTTGAAATAACCAGGAGTACCTGGGGAAGTAACTAAACTCAAATTGAGAATCTCGAATCCAGAGAAAGTGTTGCACATATTCTGAGCCTGGATATTTTTAGTTCTGTTTGTGTAGTAAACCTTATTAATGGATTTATTTATATATAACTCTGTGTTTCCTTTTTTATATTTTAGATGGAGCAGATTAAAAGGGCAAATAAACTGTTTACCAATGATTGTATATTTCTGAAGAAAACTTTGAACATCCCAGTTATATCAGAGAAACCTTTGTTGTTTAATGGACTTAACTCAATAGATTCTCCAGAAAATGAAACTGTCGGTAGCAGTTTTTCTCACGAGGAAGAGCCAGTAGCAGCTGGGGAAGACCTTTCTCCTCCCAGTCCTCAAGAATCTGATGTTAAACCCGTACAGCCTGAAGAAGTGTCAGCCAGAGATTTCCTGCAGAGACTAGACTTGCAGATTAAGATGTCAACACAGGCAGCCAAGAAACTAAAAGAAGAGAGCAGGTAAAAATACACTGGTAAAATGTCAGAGGCTGAATAAATTACTCTTACGATGTCCTTGCTTTCCTAAGATTTTGTTTTGTTTTCTCTTCTTTGCTCCTCTCTTTCCTTTTTTTTTTTTTTTTGCTTTGAAAACTATATATTAATTCTAGAAAATCATTTTCAGTATATGAAGTGTAAAAAGAGCTCCTGCATTCTGCTAGGGCTTTACTGTTGCAGTATACTTGCTTTTGTCTCTGTTATTTAGTATAAAAAGGCTGCTTGTTTCCTTTAGTAGCGTAACTGTCCAGCGAGCAATTGTGGATAGCAGCCAAGCAGAAACATCCAGTTTATCCCTTCAAAGGAAGGACTGCCCTGGGAAGTACTTGTATAATACTGATCCTAATGCAATTGTCAAAGACATTGTCCATTATTTGTTACTGGGTGCTTTTCATGTGAGCTTTTTTCTTTGTTCTTTAATTTGGTACAAGGGCAAGTCTTTCTCTCTCCTACAGAATTGGTTTTCTTTTTCCTTTATGAATTCAAGAATGGCACAAACTATTGTGTTTCCTTTTTTGCCCTGGCTACCAGGAAGCTCACAACTAAAACTGATGTTCAGTTCAACTACTACAGTATTTCTTATGGTTAATATATTCGTACTGTTCTCTTTTCCTTAGTCCTGATTTTTTATTTCTATCTAATTCATCTTATTTTATGTATGCTTTTTGTTGTAGGCACATCAAGTCCTTTTGAGGAAAAGGTGGATTATAAAAAATATAAACAAAGATGAATATAATCATTTTATAATTTAATGTTTTATTTAAATGTAATAAAAAATGGAAATATATAAGAATATATATTCTTTTTTTTATAAGTACCCTTCTTTATTCCAATAACTGAGATGTCAATAAAATGCAGATAATAAGGTATACCCTAATGATTATTTGCATTTCATACAACTACTAGGACATGCGAAATATTATAAATTGATATACTCCTGCCCTTCTTTGGCAAGTGGATATTAACTTGTATAATAAGTATATGTATTAGTTTTCTGAATATCATTTTTAAACACTGATTTATGCTGAATTTCTTTTTTTCAGAGATGAAGAAAGCCCCTATGCAACTTCCCTCTATCACAGTTAGATGATCGGGGTGATAATCTAACCTGGATTAAGAGATCGTTGGGTCATAAAGAAACCAACAACTGAAGATAAAAAAGCATACGTCGTTAAATCACAGTTTAGTGGTTCCACCTACTGCAGTTGCACTGACGTGCTTATTTCTGGCTTTCTATAATTTTAAGTCTTTATTATGGCATGAGAGCAAAATTGTATCCTAAAGCTCATCACTTTTGTAGGTGATGGTAGTTTTTAGACTAGTTTTGTAAATACTAGGTAACATAAAGCATCAAAGACTATATACATATTCAAGCTGAAAACAATGTTGATCTTCCGAGAAATCCTAATTATGTGAAATATATGGTTGCTGTTTAAGTGATGCTGATTTTGCTATGTGTTTATAACTTAAGTGCTATATATATATATATTTCGATATGTATTACATATTCTGTATTAATATAAAGAACCAAATTTTGTCTGCTATTTTGTAAAAAAATAAACTACAAAAGCCTGAATGAGAAAATAAACTATGTTTTCATATTTGAGTCTTCAATTTTTTTCAACAAATGGAAAAATAAAATTGATTTTTAAATTATTTTTGAAATGGTGGCAGCTTCTCCTCCATTTTAATTGCTTTTATTATTATAATTGGAATTTTGAAAAAGTTTCAGTAATCTAAAAGCAAATTGATTATGGTATTAGTAACCTTTGCATTTTCATAATATTTGACCTGATATGTTTGAGATATGGTATAAACATAGAATATGATCAGGAGAAATTAGAAATACCATGCTCTGACACATTGGTGAATTCTAGTTGAGATTTCATTGACTCACTTTATAGAGTGTTTCGTAGGCATTGTGCTCATTTTTTTTTTTTTTAAGATTTTATTTATTTGACAGAGATAGAGACAGCCAGCGAGAGAGGGAACACAAGCAGGGGGAGTGGGAGAGGAAGAAGCAGGCTCATAGCAGAAGAGCCTGATGTGGGGCTCGAACCCAGATCGCCGGGATCACGCCCTGAGCTGAAGGCAGACGCTTAACCGCTGTGCCACCCAGGCGCCCCAAGGCATTGTGCTCATTTTAACCGAGGGTCAAGTTTTTATTCACATAATTTGTCTTTTTTCATATGTACAATTACAGCCATAAATCTTAAGCCAAATATTATTTATAGGTAGACTGTTTTTGGTCTCAGTTTTTATTCAAGTACCAGGTTAAAGAAATCTTTAAGCTTCTACAAAAATTCCCCATCTTTTCCCCTCCCCTGCATCCCCAAAGGAATCTGCTTTCTATGGAGCAAACAGGACTCCCATCATTTTCTCTTCCCCATCTCCCTCCTCTAGGTCTTCCATTAAGCAGGAAACAGGTGCCCTTAGGCGTCAATGTGGCAGAGCTTGTAGAACCAGAAGGGCACATCTCCAGCCCTGGAGGGTGACCGACAGGTGCTTGCATGGGAAACAGTAGTCATCTGCCCTTGTCTCGAATGTCTTGTTTGTCCATGACATACATACTCCCTGATGTGTTGGTTATTTTCTCATGCTGTTACCGTCTTTGATACAGGGTGATGTCTTGGTCATGTTTTGCCATTCCCTGACTATGGGAAGTTAGTTGGAAGAGGAGAAAACAAAACAAACAAAGGAAGGGAAACTGTTGTGTAGCCTCTCTGGAGGCACAAGAACTTTAAAAGATGTGAAGTTATCATGCTGTTTAACGTAACATGATGTGAAATTTGAGAGTAATCCAAAAGACATAAATCCAAAAATGCTATCCAAAAGATGTTAATACAAGCAGATACGTACAATTAAGACCACAATCTTAAGAATATTCTTCTGAGTATTTCTTTGTTGCCTAAGGTTTACTCTTAGTACTTTCTGGCCAAGACCTTTCTCTCCGTCAAGTTATTCAAAACTCTGGATTTGTTGTGGCCACAGTTGAACTGTCTTGGACCAGAGTACTTTAGTACAGCCTTGGAGGAGTGGACTGAGCCACAAGAAACCAGGTTCGAGGCTGTTTTAACCACTTCCTGGCCATCTGAGTTTGAGCACACCCTATGCCCTTCCTCTTGTGAACAGTTTAGTCATTTCTAAAACAGGGCCGATGATCTCCCTTTTCTTTTGTCTTGGTTACTGCTGGGAGCTAATGAATGTGCGTCAGAAAACTACAATAAAGTCCCTAAATAAATGTCTTATTTAAAAATAGACTGCATAGATATCTAGATAAATTATAGACAAGTGAATGGATAAAATGTTTTAAGTGCAGCCAGACTTTTTTTTTTTCCTGTTGTGCAAGCAGCCTATTTGGACTATAGGACATGGGTGAAATAGTCGATCATGTTATCAAAGATGACATTAATACAGTCTGACTCATTGTGTTTGGCAAGGATAATTTGGGCACAGGTGTTTTTAGTTCCCTCATACTGCTCACTAGGGAGTGCTGGCCTCTTGAGAACATACCGAGTTTAGTTTTTGTGGGTGTCAGGCTTTGGTTTTTGTTTATTTTTACAACCCTAGAGAGGATGGGGAGGAGCAGCAGTGGTTTCCTCCCTGTGAAAAATAACCTCTTAACATTTTCCCTATAAGTTTCCCAGCCCTCACCAAAAAGTAGATACCAAGTAGGAGCATTCGAGACAAGTATCAGAAGGCCGTTTGAAGTCATGACAGCTAATACACAAAACATTGTATTATTTTTAAGATTTCCAACTGAAATAGAAAAATATGTTATCACTTTATGCTGAATAATGCATTTTCAAAGCATTCCTTGGTTTGGGAGCATTGCCCATTAACATTTCAGGAGGACCTTGGGCCATTGTTTGTTGTTTCCAGGGCTGTGTTTGCGATGGCAGCTGAGGAAGACCCCAAGTTCATTAACCTTTTCTTCCAGGAAAGCTCATTTACCAGCTTTGGTCCAGAAAGAAGGGAATGACCGTTTTCTCTATTTCTGTCCTACTGCCTGGCCCTCTTGCTCTCTGTTGTGAAACCTTGGCCTCGAATAAATCCAGTTTAGATAACTCAGGTCTGGCAGACATTTTTACTTTGCTTCTGTAGTGTTTATGACCTCATTCTTCCCCTTGGAGAGCACATAGTTATCCCTATTAATAAACAAACTCGATATCTGGAAATCTCAAGAGTGGGGAGAAATTGTTGATGAATCCAGCAAACCCTATGCTTATCTTTTGGGTTCCTTTTTGCACCATTGGACCCGATAAAGAGGCAGCAGGAACAGCCAAAAAAGAAGAGAGTTATCCTTTAAGCTAGAGAGGCTTTGAGGAAATGTTAATTTATTTTAACTCCCCAAAGGGAACTGGTAGTGGAAACGACATCTTGTAACAGACATATTCTATGAGGTGCTTCGGTACCCAGCATGCCTTGAAAACAGAACCCCCTAATTCTTCAGGGGGGTGCCTGTGGGTGTGACACGGCAGGAAGAAGCTTCAGTGTTAAGTTCTGTCCATGACAGGCTTTCCAAAGCAACATATCTCTGATTATAAAATGTAAATCTATAAGGAAATAAGGATTCTATATACAAAATCACAGCTTACATACTTTACTTCTCAGACAGTTTTTATGGCAAGAAAGCTATGTGTAACCACTTCTAAAAGGTTAACTACTGCAATTTCATCACTTTCTAATAATCCTTGGGTCAAATAACTTTAATGACAGAATTAGAAGGGTTTTAAGCTATGGTGACTGAAACAGTCTAAAGACCCCAGATCTTCTGCCATTTCTACAGGCTGCTGTAGATACGCTTGATGGCATCAGCTTCTTCTTTATCAAGGATGCCTTTCTCCACATAAGCATCAGCTTGTTGGTTGATGAAGTCCCTCATCTTTGAAAGGTCATAATCTGGAAAAAATCGTTAGGGTATCATGAGCAACGAACAGGAAAGAGACATCCCATTACAGTGATGACCATTAACTAAGAAGCTTGTAATGCAACAACCCAACTACCATTCCATCCCTGTCTCTCACACTGGAAAACATAGTAGGTCTTGGCATTGGCTCAGTCTTTAGAGTTAAAAATCATGTTTATGTGTATGATATCTCATTTGCTGTCCATCATCACACCTGTAAGGTGTTCAGGTGGGGCGGGGTGGGGGGTAGTACCACCCTCATTTGACCATAGAGGGAACAGGCTCATAGACCAGGGCTTTGCAAACTTAATATTTATACCAAGCACCCGGGGCTCTTGCAGGTTTGTATTCAGTAGGTCTGACGTGGAACTCTGAATTCCGCATGTTAAATAAGCTCCCAGGGAGATGTTGGTGCTGCTGGTCCAGGAATCAATCACACCAGGGTAACAAGATCCTAAAGCTTTACTACCTTGCTCAGGATCACATGGGTAATAAGAGTTACAAACAGAACCAGGTGTTTTGGTTTTCTGCAATTGTTATACAGGTTAAGTCACTGTTGATGTGACCCCCACCACTTCCTTTTTTTTCCAAATTAACAATTACCATGATTTTTCATATCATCTGAATTATATGCATGGAGCCAAAAAAAAAATTATATGCATGGAGCTTTTTTTTTTTTCTGAGAAACCTCTTTATGGCTCTTCTGTCCTACTTAAACAAAAAACCTGTGTAAACCATCAAACCGCCCATCAAAAACAAAGAGATCCTCAAGTAAGGAGGCTGCCTGTGGCATTTTTCTGAAGGCTTAAAGAAAACCCACATCCTCCCTTGATGGTTATTGTTTTAAAAAGCGGAAAACACAGAAACATGAAAAAAACATTTAAATCACCTGAATTCTATTAATCATAAATAACCACAGCTGGTTTTGTGTTCTACTTCTTTTGCTTTTCAAACGTATCTGTCTCAAGCCAGAACTGAGATCACAGTATATACACAACCTTGTTAACGCGCTCCTTTCACTTTGCCCAGTGAGCAGCAATATTCCTCAGAAACACCGCTTTTAATGGCTACCTACAGTGCATCCTATGGTGGTACCAACATTTAGCACTGACGTCTGTCAGGGCCGGACATGTGGGTCTTCTACACCCCAGCATACTTGGGGAGACCCCCCCCCGATTTTGAGTTGCCTGAGGCTGAGTTCCTTGAGGACAGTGTCGTTCACCTCGGCTATAGCAGCCCCTGGAACACAGCCCTGTCTTTGGTCAGTTTGTAAAGGAGAAAAAAAAAGGGAGGGAGTGGGGAACAAAAGCTCAGAGCACCCCTGAAAGGAAAACTATGAAGGACATCTCTGTAAGTGCCAGGTGTTTATCATATCAAGTGAGCCGGAGGCTTCTTCGAGGCTTCGAGAAAGCCTGTTTCCTCTCCGAGAAGAAAGGCATTTGTTCTCCTCCGGGCTTGGCCATGAAGATTAAAGAGACAACTGTCAGCCCTGGGCACTTTATGACTGTCATCTGACTTGCTCCTGGCGAACTTCCATGAGGTAAGCATTAGTAACGCCATCTCAGAGACAAGACACAGGACAGAGGGGGTAAGTCACTTGCTTGGGTCACGGCGGAGTCGGGTTCTGAAGCCCTGTCTGATTTAGTCCCTGCTCTGGCCATCTCCGGCCTCGAAGGAGGGAACGTGAAGCGACTAACAGGTGTAGAACCACTGCTCCGTAAGTGCCTGGGCCTGTTGCTGTTGTTGTTCACTTTCCCTTACTGTCAGGACAAAACAGAATCGAGCTGAACGTACATTTTGTGCGCGCCTCACCAGCCCGTTCCTGACTGGCTCGTAGGGCACAAAGGGGCGCCTCCTGATGATACTGGTTCAGATGAGCTCTGGCTCTCCCGAGGTGGCTACAGGGTCAACACCTTTAGTGGGACGAAAGGCAGCCCAAGGGCAGATGTGGAGAGGTCTGGGTGATTGGAATGGACACACAGGAAAATCTTCTGCTTTCTTTTGAAATGGAGGAACTATTGCTAAGACATAGCTGTCACTGTGTGCCCTGGGAGAACAGCATGGTGCAGTAGAAAGGCCACTGGCTGCCTGTGAGATCACACACGCCAGGAGCCACCTTGCCAACCTTAAGAAGGTTTTAAGGTTGTTAGGCTCAAAAGAGAAAAGGGCTGTGATTCACTTTTTTAAAAGCACAGACTTTATTTTGAAGGGTGCATAAAGTTTTTTCCTCCTCAGTATCACATCACACGGACCTCCCTTTTCTGGATTTGGGAAGCAGACGCAGGTCACCCAGTCCCCTGCCCAGCAAAGGGCATCCGCAGAGGTTAAGGAAGGTCAGAACTCATAGAGCAAATGGACTTTCTGCTCGCACAGCTGCAGCCACTGCAAAGCCCCAGGAACTAGACGCCCACAGGCTTTAAGGGATGAGCTAGGTCAAGCACGGCACATACAAAGGCAATGGAGGAAAAGCTCTCCGCTTCTGCACTCGGCAGGGCATTCTGCCTGTCACCCTCACTGCCTAGAGGCAGAGGGGAGCATCGAACTCAACACTGTCATTCTGAAATTTGCTCACAGCGCCTTCGAGCTGCAAGCACTATTGTTCCCTGCTTCGCTAGGTTGGCCATTTCTGGAAGTGCAGATTAAATGGCAGGGTGTTGCGGGTTATAACCAGGAGTCGGATTCATGTTAATCAGTGAAAGAAAGAACATAAGTACTCCCGATTGTTGGACCATAAAATTAACACGGGTTTCAGAATACATTTTGATACCTACTGTATGACGCTGATGCTAAGATCAACATTTTTTTACAATTTGAAAGTCTTCACAGTGATGGCACGTTATAATTTTTCTTCCTTAGTGGTATATGAAACAGTGGTGCATTTTCTAATCAATGACAGATTTGATGAAATATGGTGCATGTGGGTTTGACTGGAACTGACAGCCTGGAAAGTCACATCATTTTGAATCAAATCAAATCAAAAATATGCGAAAAGCTGATAACTGTTTCCATCTTACTCGGTTTAACAAGATCACAGGCTAAAGAGGGGCTAAAAATACCTCTTTCTCCCATCGCGCTCTCAGTGATTCTCAGACTTGGCTACACAGTGAAATCACGGGAGAGGGGTTAAAAATACTGATGGCGGCATCCTTCCTCTGGAGTGTCTGATTTAGTGGCTCTGAAATGCGACCGGGGCATGGAGACCCTGAGGAGCTCCACAGGTGATCTGAATGCACGTTCAAGTTTGAAAACACCGCTCATCTCATTTTAAAAGCATCACCTGACAACTGCTTGGCCAGATTCCTGGGAGTCATAGTGGACTCCTCTGTCTCCACATTGCTCTTAAGTTTCTCCCTTCTTTGTTTCCTCTGCCTTGCCTTGGTTTAAACCCCAACATTTTTGCTCCAGATTCTTGCCTCCAATCTCTGTGCAATCCTCTGGGGTCCTATTTCTTCAATCTGTAACCACACTGCTGCCAGATAGATTTCTCATTTCTTAACCTAATAAAGCCCTAATTTAGGCGTTTCCAACTAAATCTTATCTCCTTTGCAGGGTGCACAAGCTCCTTCCTGATCTGGCCACAGGTCCTCCCCACAGACACCCAGTGTTCCTGGGAAACCGAGTAGCTCCAGTTCCCAGAACGCATGACTTGCTTTTGTCCCTTTATGTCTTGGTACCCAGTGTTCTTTCTAGTTCCATCTCTTGTCACTTAGCTTTCCAGCAAAAGCTTTTCTGCAGACCTTTCTCCCAGTGCTCTCCCTCCCTCTAAAGAGATGGGCTCCCCACCTTTGCACCACTCCACCTGTCTGTGATAGCACTGAGCGGGGCCAAGTGTAGCTTGAGTGATGCTGGGAGCTCCTTGGGGGACCAGGGAGAACAGGGGGAGGCTGCCTCTTCCATTTTCACATGTCTGGTACTCAGAACAAAACAGTCTTGTTCTGTTTTTTTGTTTTAAGTAAGTGAGTGACAGCTTTTGTGACTGCAGGGTGCATCTAATATGTAGTAAAAAATGCCTTTGTTTAAAATACTCCAAGGAGAAGCACCGGGTGGCTCAGTCAGTTAAGCGTTTGACTCTTGATTTCAGCTCAGGTCACGATCTCAGGGTCATGAGATCAAGCCCCGCATTGGGCTCTATGCTGGGTGTGGAGCCTGCTTAAGATTCTCTCTGTCCCTCTCTTTCTGCCCCTTCCCCTCTCTAAAAAAAATCAAAAATTTTTAAAAATTAAAGAAATACTCCAAAGAAAGGGCAAAATGTTGATAATCATTGGAGGTGGCTGATGGATACACGGGGACTCATCGTACTAGTCTTTCTACTTCTGTTTGACATTTTTTCATAATGCAATGTCAACGAAAAGGCCTTTGCTTGAGAGGCTGCTTTGAAAAAGAAGAGAAATGGAGATTCTGTTCATTCCTGCATCAGCATTCCTTTATCCTGGAGTCTTTTTAGACCAGTTTGATTGTAGGAAACTTTAACAAACGGGTGAAATTGGCAATTTACAACCATACTAAATCCTTACCTTCTTTATTTCCTTTTTTGTTGTGTTTCTTCAACCATTCAATATTTTTTCTGATGGCTTCCAAATAGGCTTCTGTTTTCCCTGGAAAAGGGAAAAGAACCCATGTCAAACACTCATAAAATATCCCTGCATTTCTTTTTAAAGACCACAGTCTTGTCTAGAACCATAAACGCTGGACTCGTCGAGCCCTTGTGAGGTGGTGTCCCTGATGAAGTAGTGTGTGTACTTGTGTGCGTGGTGGTGGGGGGTGTTGTTCAGGAGAATGGGTAGTGACAAGATTCCAGGAGACAGGACCAGGCTAGTGTCAAGGAGCCATTACACACACACACACACACACACACACACACACACACACACACACACAACTGCAGTCTGTTGTCTTAGCAGAGAAGAGTTTGGATTCAGTTCACTGGATAGGTAGGTCCCTTCATTTCTCAGACCGCATCATTTCTGGTTAGGAATGCTTCTTCCAAACTGAGGAGTATTCTCAGGTCAAGAACTAAATCGGAGGGGCGCCTGGGTGGCACAGCGGTTAAGCGTCTGCCTTCAGCTCAGGGCGTGATCCCGGTGTTATGGGATCGAGCCCCACATCAGGCTCCTCTGCTATGAGCCTGCTTCTTCCTCTCCCACTCCCCCTGCTTGTGTTCCCTCTCTCGCTGGCTGTCTCTATCTCTGTCGAATAAATAAATAAAATCTTTAAAAAAACAAAAAACTAAATCGGAGTGATAGATACTGAAAAGACTCCATCACCAAATAAATAACATCCAAATGTATGACTTTTTGTAGGTCGCAATACAAATCTTCTGCCCAATCTGGTAGGGAGTGTGTAAAGACTCAGATGAAGAGGTGACCCAGGCCTCATTTCAAGGTTTTGGATGTGAACCTTAGAACTCATTCCAGTAAAGCTCCCCCAGATGTAAACATTCTCCCGTGGGCCTCAGGTGTGGTGAGAGGAAACGAGGCATCACTGAAGCATGTGCTCCCTGATGCCCTTTATATACATTGTGGTCTGCAAGTGGGTATCAGCACCCACTTAGAGCTGAGGAAACTAATGCTCAGAGAGGCTAAGAGGCTTGGCTGAGACCACACAGGAAATAACAGAAGTAGAATTTAGACTCTGGTCTTACCAAGTTTCTGCTACCTGTACTCTCTGAAAGAAAAGATCTGTCTTCAGACATGGACACCGATGTAGCCTTGTTCTGTGTCAAAGAAAATTTTTTTTTTAAAGATTTTATTTATTTACTCATTTGACAGAGATAGAGACAGCCAGCGAGAGAGGGAACACAAGCAGGGGGAGTGGGAGAGGAAGAAGCAGGCTCATAGCGGAGGAGCCTGATGTGGGGCTCGATCCCACAACGCTGGGATCACGCCCTGAGCCGAAGGCAGACGCTTAATCGCTGTGCCACCCAGGCGCCCCTCTGTGTCAAAGAAATTAACCATACTTGAAAGCAGATGAGTCCCTAATGCTCAGAGCGTCTGCACCCAGGGACCAGGTGGTCTGGAGAATTCTGGATGGCCTGAGAAAAGAAGCCTTCAAAGTCTAGGGACTCTGCAAGAAGTAATGGCTACCAAAGCTCAATGGTGACCACCCATTCTGAGCCCCGTTGAGCCCTGTTACCTCTAGTGTACTGCCCACACTTATTGGTTGAGTTACCTGTGCTGTGTGCTTAGGATGTGCCAAGGGCTGCGCTTTGTGCTCCAAAATGCAGTATCTCTTTTACTATTCACAACAACCTCTCCAGGCGGTCCCATTTCATCCCCATTTTACAGATGAAGAAACCGAGGCACAGAGAGACAACGTAATATGCTGAAGATCCTATGGAGCCAGGCTTCAACCGCAGTGCATTTGACTACAGTCCATGAATGATAACGTTGCCTTAGGGCCTGCTGATGTTCCAGTTTCCACTGCTGCATTTACCTAAGTGACCTCCCGAGTATCTTCCTTCCTGATCTTGTAAGCCCAAACTTTTGCCTCACCCCTGGGGCTCCATGTTATCTGGACCCCAAAGAAGCACAGAGAAGCTCTTGTGGAGAAGGGGTGAGTGGACAAGAGAAGAGAGCCACAGTTTTCAGCCCTAATTCACTGCAATCACCTGTGCAGAAAAAGTCTTTGTGTCAGTGCTTTGTTTTTAAGAATGCTGGAGCGTATGAAAGACCGAGTCCTCCTGGCTGACGTTGGAACATTGCAGTACAATGAACATAGTGATGCTCATTGTCCGTTGCCTGTTCGTTGAGAAGGTCGGCTGGATTTGGTGACATAAACACAGCATTCTCTCAAATTAACTCAGAAAAGTCACTTTGAACAAAGAAAGAAATCTTAGTGTAGACGATTTCTAAAGAATACAGTTTCATTGTTTCTAAAGAGTTTAAATCAAATTAGTGGGTCTCATAGGGCCTTAACAAATAGAGAATTTGTTGTCGGCACATTAAGTAACTAGGGCTTCTGAAACTTTTAAGAATGTTTGAAAATGGTCTTGTTCTTTAAATCATGTTATGCAGTCATCGCACAATCTTATTTATGATATATCATAATGTGGAAAGCTTATTCAAGAAAAAGAAAGCCTGAGCTTAGTCTCTGTGTAAATACTGGGTTAAAAATTCTGAATTAGGAGGGGCGCCTGGGTGGCGCAGTCGGTTAAGCATCCTGGTTTCAGCTCAGGTCATGATGTCAGGGTGGTGAGATTGAGCCTCGTGTTGGGCTCTGTGCTTGGCAGGGAGTCTGCTTGAGATTCTTTCCCCCTCCCACTCTCTCCTCGTGTGCTCTCTGTCTCTCTCTAAAAATAAAATAAATAAATAAAATCTTAAAAAAAAGCATATCCTTATTTTTTAAAAAGTCTGAATTAGGAGACTTAAGAATAAATATGGGCTCTTTGCCACAGCATAGCATAAACTGGCTTCTCCACCCTCATGTCTCCCTTACTCCAGATATGCTAATAGAAGGGCCCTCACCTGATGATGGACAGAATCAGTAGGTAAATACCCAGTTTCCTTTTGCTTTAAGAACATTCCACACAGCCTCCCAGAGATCCTCAGTGGGACTGAACTGAAGTCATCTTGTGAACCCACCTTATATGGGCTTCTTTCTTCTCCCTGTCTCACGTACCTATCCCCCCAGTGGTATTTCCTGGAGTCATCTTCCAATTAAACTTGACCTCGGGGGCACCTGGGTGGCTCAGATGGTTGAACATCTACCTTTGGCTCAGGTCATGATCTCCGTGTCCTGGGATCGAGCCCTGCATTGGGCCTCCCAGCTCAGCGGGGAGTCTGCTTCTCCTTCTCCCTCTGCTTGCAGCTCCCCGTGCTCATGCTCTTGCTCTCTCTCTCTCTCTCAAATGGATAAATAAAGAAAAAAAAAACTTAAAAAAAAAACCAAACTTGACCTCAAATCCTTCTCTCAGGGTCTGCTTCAGAAGGAACCCGACCCAAGGCAATTTGAAATAGAGGACTTGGTATCATCTTGTTAGTGCTTTTCACTCAGGAACCAATTTCCTAAAAACGTTAAATTTTAAAAAGTATGAAATGCTTGAAAGTAATTTTATTCACTATATTAATACTACCAACCCATAACAGAGAATGAGTTTACTGCAGCTTAAAAGAATCTATACTGCAATCCATTAAAAAATTAAACTACTATCTTGTGGATCATAGCAACATATGATTAGGGCGGTTTCTCTAATTTATTTAATTATTTTTAAAGATTTATTTATTTGAGAGAGAGAGGGATCAAATGTGGCAGAGGGTGAGGAGAGAGAGAGAATCCTCAAGCAGACTCTGCGATGAGTGCGGAGCTCAGTGTGGGGCTCGATCCCACAACCCTGAGATCATAACCTGAGCCCAAACCAAGAGTCAGATGCTCAGCTGACTGTGCCATCCAGGTGCCCCACAGTTTTTCTAACTTAAAATAGGCCCCCCTATCACCTGCATCCCCCCCCCCCGCTTCTGCTTTATTTTTGTCCATAACACTTAGCACTTTCTACCAAATCATATAATTTAGGTAAGTTTATTGTTTGTCTTCCTCCTTTAGAAGTATTTTTTGTTTGCTGATAAAGCCTGATACATAGTAGTTTATCAATAAATATTTGTCAAATAAGTGAATGGATAAAGGCTTCATAGATGCCAAATTGTAATCAGAAGAATTTAATTTTTTTAAAGTATAAATGGTATAGATTTTTTTAACAAAAAATGAATTGTTTATTTGAAAGAGTTGAAGTTTAATGAATTCTGAATTGAAATGATAGTTATAGCAGAAACAATTTAAAATATCTACAAATATGCTGGACATAGTATATCCATATGTCATTTAATCTTCACAGAGCTCTATGAAATTAGCATTATCATCCCCATTTTACTCATGAGGGAACTAATGCTCAGAGAGGTTAAGTGACACGCCCAAGGGGACACAGCTGAGTAAGGGTCAGAGCCTGGTCTTGAGCTAGAATGAATCCGGAGCCTCTACTGAGAGTACCTGGGTAAAATTCAGCTTTTAGACGAGAACAATTTAGTGCCTATTGTTACCAAACTAGCCAACAAGGCAGCGGTTCTCAAACATGGCTGCACAGTAGAATCATTTAGGGTAGATTTTAAAAAATCCTGATGCCAAAGTTACTCCTCATACCAATTAAATGAGACTATCTGGGGGTAGGGGCCAAGCATTCATTAAAAAAAAAAAAAAAAAAAAAAAAAAGGTCCTGAGGTGATTCCCATGTGGGGGAAGTTTGGGAACCACTGCCACCAGCATTGAGCCCTCCACACATTTACTGGAGCGCTGGTGACAAGGTGAATAAAATCAGGTGTCCCTCTGCTCTTGGAGAGAAGCAGCTGGTTCCTATTTACATTTTCTCTTCTGGGGAGCTGGAAAGCAAATCTTTCATTTACACAGTACGCAGTAAAAAGCCCGTGAGAGTCCACTTTGGAAAGCTGGACTATTTTTTTCAAATTTATTTCAGTTTCCTTTGGAAAAAAATAGCTCATGGCTGAGGTAATATGGCACAATCTTTAAAACATATGCTGAAGCAGATGGGAAGAGGGCCAGAATCAAGACGCAGCCCTGCTTTTCTGGCTGTCCTGGTTTTCAGCACTGCAAAAGAAATACCCCTTTTTATACATGAATTTGTCCTGACTGTGATATATGCTAACCTGATCTGTCCCCCCAGCCCCATAAAAACAGCAGCAGCAGCAACAACAACAACAACAAACCTGTAGAAATCAATAGAATTAACCTATTGACTACTGGACATTGTAAAGATACTAGATCTTAAGAGTGTTTATAAAAATTAAGTTTTGTACCCTTAAAATTCTGTGAAGATGACATGACTACAGTTTTGAACGGCATAAAACAAAGTCAGTGATAATGGTATCACGGATGCCAACATGGGCCTCAGAGCCACTCAGTTCAAGAATTTTTGTACAAGGCTGACATTTTGCCTGCCCAAAAGAAATACTCAGATGAGTCCTGATTAGGAGTCAAGGGACAAGGGTTCAACGCTTGGTTCTGTCCCTCTTTGGCTAGGAGATCTTGGGTGTGTCACTTCATCTTCTGAGCCTTGATTTATTTATTTATAATTTAGGGATGAATTCTAAAAAGAAGATTTATGGTTTCTGCAGATGGAAAGATATTCTCCTTTGCTATCCTGGAAAAACCCATGTTGATGGGAGGTCTCCTGTGCCTGCGCTTAGCTCCTGGCATACTTGCTGATTCACGGGGAGAAGACTGGACTTACTATTTTTGGGCATTCTTAGCAGAATGCCTTGGGGCTTGAATAAAGGCACAGATTTTCTCCTCTTATGTTGCTTTAAAAATAACAGCATCCGCATGAGGTAGCCAATTTATTAATTAAACAGGCTGCCTTCTCTTTTCTGGTTTCTGTAAGGAAGATAGGGGAATGATAGACTATTTTGGTGAAAGGTATCTTAGAGATCACTTTTTTCACCTATTTCCATTATCTGGTCATAAACTTGACAAACGATAGCTTTGGAATGAGTTTATGGGTTTGATAATGATTATCTTATCCCTTGGACAATTAAAAAAAAGGATTTTCAGTGACTCATAGAGCAGAAGTGAATGAGTAAACATAGAACTGGCAAATAGAACTACACTGAGATCATGGAATAAAGTTTTGAAGTACTTTTCTTTAGTCTCCAAAGAGCAATTTACTTGAAAAATTAGGTAACTTTATAAATACGGTTGAAATCAGAATAAATTTGATTTCATCGGCATATCCCTAAATTTAGGAATAATTACTGAATCATTCAAATGATTGCACCAATTAGAAATCAGTATTTTAAAAGATTATTCTTAATGTGAGTCCCTGTAGAATATAAGAGTTTAAATAGTCTAACTCGACTCTATTCAAGGGTAGATGTGCCATTTTTCATCATCGGTAATTAAATTGGATTTTTTTTTTTTACATTAAACCTAAAAAGAGAGCCATGGAAACATGCTCTGTAAGTTGAAGGGTGATATAAATTTAGGGTATTGTTATTATTATTCCTATTCCTCACAGGATCCAGCATATGCTTGGCATGGTTAGTAAATATTTGCTCTGGTTTGATGGGGCCATCACGCCACATCGCCAGACCGAGACACACTCTTTACAGATATTCCTGACAATGTGTTCTGCTTATAATTATTTTTTAAAGTGGTTTTAGCTGGACCATTACCTCATTCTTTGCTCTGCCCTGTAATGTCTTCCAACTTTCTCTCTGTTCTACGTATTCCTGACTCGTCAATCAGGGAGATATGTGTACACGTATGTAGTTTGTGTGACACTTGCCTGCATGTGGGTTAAGAACCTTTCTCAAATCATTTTGAAGCTGGCTTGAGTCCTCAGAGGTAAGCATTAGTTCTTATATGACTTCTATTGGTCTGCTTCCTGAGCATGGGGCCAGGCACACCCTCAGAATAAATATGTATTGATAGCTGAATAAACGTCTCAGGAAACCCAGTAAACCCTGCTTTTTCACCCACATGGATGCTTTTATTTTTCTGTCTGGAGACGATACATGTTGTCTCAGTGGGCTTTATGATAGAGAAACAAAACCGCCTCCGAACAAAGTGCAAGCAAAGCAATTGTCAATACAAAGGTATATGACATAATATGCTCTTTTGGGGATTACATACATTTCAAGAAATGTTGGCCCTTGGCTTAAGCTGAGGTTGGTGTTTTCTAAATTGTACTAAAATTAGTTTTCCTTATCTCAGAGGAATAGGAGTCAGGGGTAGCCTGAATAAATTAAATCTCCAAATAATGGAGAAGGAGCTAATTTTAGCCCCCAATCCCTACCCTTTTCCTAATGTTTCAGGAGAGCCATTACAAACAATAACACAAAATAGATGGAGTTTTACTCTCCTCTCTCCCTATATAGTATCTGATGGAATTCCTAATGAGAAAAGAAATCTAACCTCATCATTAGTCTCTAAACACTCACATCCTAAATAGGAAGAGTAGGCCACCAAGAATCAACTCCTTCATATTCCTTTTTTACACAATGTTTTCCTAAAATAAGAAAAGACCCGTATCAGCATCCATTTCCATGGATATTTGCATGGTGGTGATAGAAGGTGTTGTCTTAAGGCACCGAGATGCTGCCCCTGCAAGTCAAAGGTCTTAGAGGATGGCTTACGGTCTTTGGGAAATACAATCATTACACATGGGTAGCTCCCAGAGGAGATGACCTAGGCATGCTGGTTTTCTGTGGGGGTGAACAGCAGTGCTCTGTGCTGCCCAACTCCTGGCTTTCTATCTTAGGCCACAGGACCACTCTTTTCCTGGTTGGCTATCTTTTCGAAGTTTATCACTCCTCTTCCACCTCACATCCATTAGTGTCTATGAGGATGTGGAGAAATTGGAACCCTTGCACACTCTGGGGAGGAACGTAAAAACGTGCAGCTACTATGGAAAACAGTATGGTGGCTCTGGAAAAAATTAAAAGTAGAAGTAACATATGATCTAGCAATTCCACTTCTGGGAATATTCCCCCCAAAATTGAGTGCAGGGTCTTGAGGAGATATTTGTACACCCATATTGATTGCAGCATTATTTATAATAGCCAAAAGGTGGAAGCAACCTGGGCATCCATAGATGAATGAGGAGATAAACAACATTTGGTAGATAAATGCAATGGAATATTATGCAGCTCTAAAAAGGAAGGAAATTCTGACACATGCTACAACATAGATGAACGTTGAGGGTGTTAAGTGAAGTAAGCCACTCCCATATTGTATGAGTCCACTTAAATGAGGTACCTAGAATAGGCAGATTCACAGAGACAGAATGTAGAATGATGGTTGCCAGGGGCTGAAGAGGGAGGGGAATGGAGAGTTTTATTTAATGAGTATAGGGTTTCAGTTTTGCAGGATGAAAAGAGTTCTGGAAATGGATGGTAGCAATGGTAACACATAATATGAATGGACTTAATGCCACTGAACTATACACTTAAAAATGGTTAACGTGATCATTTTTTTATGTTTTATGTATTTTACTATATTAAAAAAGGCATTCAAAGGAGTTTGCTACTCATCCAAAGTAGACCTAGGAAAGTATCAAGGCAGTGTGACTGACTGGTCTACAAAGTCAGCAAACATGACATGTATATTACTAATTTCCCCTTCTTATGCCCATGACAAACATTAATTAATCATTCCCAAGTTCTTTCCTCCTGAGCCTCATAACCTTACTCAACACAGGCTACTGCATCAAATGATTAGTGTTGATATGTCAGCTGTGCTGATGTAGAAGGAAATTGTGACGGTCTATGAAATCTGTGCTAGAGAAAAAAATACAATAATATAAAGCCTCATAAGATAGGAAAAATCAACATGAACTTGATATATTAAGAAAAAGATTATTTTTCCTGTCTCAAATAATTGAACTACAAGCAGTACTTTTGGCCCATATTACTACTCATTTGAACCCGTATAACCCAGATTCAGGTCTCTATATTCTCTACAAAAAGGAACTAGAACTCTTTGAAGAGGAATTGATTTTAAGTCTTGGGATGAGAAAATTCAGTAAGTCAAGAATATCCTGTTTTTGCCAGGGAGCAAAGATCCTTTAAAAACTACTGGGCACAGTACTAAAAGGATAAAGGAGGAACAGGTGTCGGGGCAGGGGGGAGAACTCCTGCAGCCCAAGCTATACAATTTAACCATAAAATCATCATCATCATCATCATCATCATCATCGACATCGTCGTCATCAAGGTGAACATCTTGCATAAATGGAAAAGGCTGGTATTAAGTCTTAACAAAGGGGGCGCCTGGGTGGCACAGCGGTTAAGCGTCTGCCTTCGGCTCAGGGCGTGATCCCGGCGTTATGGGATCGAGCCCCACATCAGGCTCCTCCGCTAGGAGCCTGCTTCTTCCTCTCCCACTCCCCCTGCTTGTGTTCCCTCTCTCGCTGGCTGTCTATCTCTGTCGAATAAATAAATAAAATCTTAAAAAAAAAAAAAGTCTTAACAAAGGTAGTTGTGATATAAATGGGAAATAGTTGGTAATTGTTTTCACTGTTAATAAGTTAGAAGATATTAAATATATAACTAGTTTGCTTCTTTCCGACTTAATATACAGACATTGTTAAGCAGGATCTATTATCAAGTATGAATGTGAACTCGTTTCCATCTGTATGAGCAGGAGAGACTAGAAACCTGTAAGTAGGTCAAGCAGTCCCTTCAAAATTAAGAGCTATACCATGAACATGATCCACTTTTGTATTCTCATATCATCCAGAAAGGGAAAGTAAAGCCCATCAGTTCATTGCCACTAATGATTATACGTAATAAGTAGTGAAAAGAGAGCCTAGTGGTGTCTCTTCAGACGATATAGGAGCTGAATGTCACACCTCCCCTGCCCCCAAGAGAGAGCACTGACCCACTCTCCCAGTTTCTATGGAATGAAACCTCTAGATGACCCTACTAATGAGACACTGATAAGACCCTACTAATGAGACACTGATTAGAACATTACCAATGTTCTAATTATACCATAGAGGTCAATATATCATAATGACAGAAAAATAAGGTAGTTAGTTTAAGCCATCTGTTCACAATTTCAGGTAAAGACACTGAGTTTCAGAGAAAGAATATCTGAGGGGTAGTTACATTTTCCATGATATAACTAGCACACATCATAATAAAAGGGTTTTGAACCACCAGACTGGGCAACCAGATCTCACATCCTGACCTGAAATCAAAGGGTTAGCAACTTAGAACTTGCATCCTCATAGGGCCTATTTCTTTTTTCTTTCTCCCCATCACCAGCACCCCCTGCCCCCCATAGGGTCTTTTTCTTTAAGGCTGTAGTGAAATCTCTTAAATCTTAGGAAAAAGTAAATTTTATATCACATAGACTTACTAAGGCACAGTAGAAATCAGACCACAGGACTGTGTAAGAATAAGGATAAAAATATAAGTTTTGTAATTATTGGGTTAGTTTAATGTGTGCTTTTGTGTTTTTTAAGGTATTCAGGTTACTTAAGGAAATTCAATATATTGGATTTATGATTTTTAATCAGGTCCTTAAGAGTGCTTGTCTCATTTCAATCACTGTAAATGATTAAGGAAATTTGCCCTTTTAAATCCATAAATTCTGATGACTTTGTTGAATAAGTAGTATATAATTATTTAGAGGAATGTTAATTATGTTTAAAGAAATATTGTTTAATAAATTATAAATTAGACATTAAACAATGCACAAGCGGTCATAAGTATTCCTCTCCAAGTACAAAAGTCCATTGGACAGTAAAGACCATCAGAAGACGAGACCAATTTGCCATTCCAGGAGACTCAAGACCATTAAAAAAGATTGCTATTCCAGTAAAGATACCATGTGCTGAATCTTTTCTAGATACATGGTGCCAATCTGTCAGATTTGGTGGGGCTTGCATTTTTTTCTTTTTAATATTTTCTCCTGGGATAATTCTTTTTTTTTTTTTAAAGATTTTATTTATTTATTTGACAGAGATAGAGACAGCCAGAGAGAGAGGGAACACAAGCAGGGGGAGTGGGAGAGGAAGAAGCAGGCTCATAGCGGAGGAGCCTGATGTGGGGTTCAATCCCATAACGCTGGGATCACGCCCTGAGCCGAAGGCAGACACTTAACCGCTGTGCCACCCAGGCGCCCTGGGGCTTGCATTTTTGATCAGCGTGTGTGTCGTGAAAATTTTTGCTTCCCCAATTTCACTGCCAACCTAGAGCTGTTATTTCCATACCTTTTGGCTCCTCTGTCTTTCCTCTTGGGTTATCATCTTTTGTGGAATCTTTCGAGGTTCCATATTCCTTTTCCATCTTAGCAGCTTCTTCCTTGGTACTATCTGTTTCTTCATGACTCTTCTCTGAAGGTGCTGTAATCAGATTAGGCACTATTGTTATCACCCTATTTCCTATCTATTAATTAATTAATGTAGAAATAAACTTTATTGAAAAGGTACAGTTTAAGGTCAGATCATTTTTCTTTTTTTTCTTTTTTTTTTAAAGATTTTATTTATTAATTTAACAGACAGAGAGAGAGACAGCCAGTGAGAGAGGGAACACAAGCAGGGGGGAGTGGGAGAGGAAGAAGCAGGCTCTCATTGGAGGAGCCTGATGTGGGGCTCGATCCCATAACGCCGGGATCACGCCCTGAGCCGAAGCCAGATGCTTAACGACTGAGCCACCCAGGCGCCCCTAAGGTCAGATCATTTTTCGAACTGAAAGGGATCTTAGTGATTATCTAGTCCAGCTTCCTCCCCCCATTTCACAGAAAAGGAAACAGAGGCCCAGAATGAGGAGAGATGTGCACTAAGTTAGCAAAAGAGCTGGGTCAAAGTCCCAACTTTTCAGGTTTCGGTTTAGTGTTCTTTCCCCTCTGCTACTGTGTCACTAGAGCATAGACTATTTTCCTTACTATAATCAATGTAGGCAATCAAGTAGGACATGTCAGGTCCCAAAGTAAGTTTGAATCGTCATTCCAAAGTAAAATAACTCTGTAGTTGTTCAATCTCTCCATGATGTACTGTTGAATAACTCTGTATAACTCGGAGGAGCACCTAAGAATTTGGGGCTTTGGCAGGACTTTCCTTTTGCCTCTTTCTTCATTCTCCCTTATCCCTGGCCTCCCTAATGCAAAGAAGAGAACTGGACCCTTGCTGTCAGGATGGGATCATCTTTGTTCACTTGTCACTTAAAAATAACTGATTTCCGTATCAATTGTACTTTTAAAAAAACGTGAGGGGACAAGAGTGGAAAAAAACTATATTTCCTTCTAGCAATCTTCTATTGAATTAGAAATGTCATGTACCTTAAAGTAGCTAACCACGTGAAGACAGTTGTGATGCATCCCTGTTGTAAATAAAATAGGAAACGTCAAGCAGCCTAACAATAAGTTTTGTTTTTTCAATAAAAGGGTTATTACTATAAAAAAAGAGGAAAGAAGAAGTCAGTTGTTAACCTCATTATGAAAACATCCACAATTAGTGCTGTGGTCTGTATGTATTTTTTTTTAAAGATTTTATTTATTTATCTGACAGAGAGAGAGAGACAGCCAGCGAGAGAGGGAACACAAGCAGGGGGAGTGGGAGAGGAAGAAGCAGGCTCCCAGCAGAGGAGCCTGATGTGGGGCTCGATCCCAGAACGCCGGGATCACACCCTGAGCCAAAGGCAGATGCTTAACTGCTGTGCCACCCAGGCACCCCTGTATGTATTTTTTGATGTGTAATTTTTTTTCATAGCTGCAGTACGATTTTGTTGCTTGCTTTTGTCATTAACATCATTAAAGAAAGATGTTCCCAGGTTATTAAAAACTACTCGGAAATATCATTTTAAAGGGCTGCATAATATT
This sequence comes from Ursus americanus, assembly GCF_024610735.1. Lineage (NCBI taxonomy): Eukaryota > Metazoa > Chordata > Mammalia > Carnivora > Ursidae > Ursus > Ursus americanus. Next base: position 7,139,944 of record NC_142162.1, on the reverse strand, counting down.
CCATCAAATATATGTACATAACTTCCGTGACAGGGGCACAGAATTAGGCATATGAACCTGTGATCTTTTTTCTTTTGGTTCCTCCCTCCCCCCTCAAAGAAGGCTCCTTTGCATCACTTGGTTCCATGGTGTGATGGCTGGAGATTCAGAGAGAAGAAACCAAGAGGAGGGGGAAAAATATCACACTACTTAGGGGCCCAGACTGTCTCAGAGGAGAGAGGAGGACTTGCTAGGGGAGAACTGGTGGAGGGGCAGCAGAGAGTGGACAGGTGACCAGGGATAGTGCTCTGGAGAAAGGGTGATCTCGGGAGAGAAAAAAAATGCCTAAAGGAGAACTTCAGGAAGGATAACTCATTTTGTGATAGAGTCTCCTCCCTTTCCCACCAGCCACCTCCTAAGAATCTTCAGGGAAGATTTGTATTTCTTTTCAGTGCTCCTTGGGATCAGATGTCTATGCTGAGACTAGCCACAAAATAGCCTATGGTTGGATTTCAGATTTTAAAACTTTTGAAATCTATAATTGCTGATCGTTTATTGAACTCATTATTTACCAAGCAAAGGGTGATTGTGCTAAAAGGTAGAAAAATAGTGAAATAATTCATACCTGGGAAAAGCTTGCTTTTATTGTCAGTAACGTTTTTTTCTAGCTTGTTCTTGGTTTGAAGAGCAATAGTTTCATCCAAGTTTTCTGGAGTGAGGAGGGGAAGAAATATGAAATATAATTTTATTTCCTGAAAGATGATATCAAACTTTTACCAAAACTGTTTAAACCTCCCCAGAAATCTCACAAAGCAATTCCACAATATTAACACTGTGATTAAGATGCTTTGACATGGATCTTATTTCTAGGAATCTATTCCGTGCTATTTGGGATCCTTAACTCAGCCTCCTAGTCAGTCAATTACAGAAGTCTCTTCCACATCTCTGGGGCCACATGTCTGGGGTTGAAGCCTTTAATGGACACATGTGGTTTGGGCTTCCTCAACACTTTCTGGAAACTACACTGAACCCAGGCGATTTCCATTCTCAGAACATTTGGCTCAGGTGGGGCCTAATAACCCAAGCCTGGCTCCTCAGGGTCTCCACTGCCCAGGCTGAGTGAATGGTTCAAAGAGGAGCCCGTGATGCAAGCCAGGACCGTGAGATTCAATGCCAGGGCCACTGGGGAAAGAGGATCTTTTCCTGCCAGGACTGCTGTACTGTGAGGATGGAGATTGTCCACCATCTTTTTCCCCATAACGGAGCAGCTTATCTGGAATGAATCAACACATGGAAAGTCAGTGTCAGGAGATGGGGAGGGATAGATTCCTCATACTATTGGTGGACTCTACAAACCCAATGTTAGACTACCCCCGGTCCTGGACTCCTGAGTTACATGAGGCAATGAATTCCCTTTCCACTACTACACTGGATAGCACAGCTATGAACAGTAGTGGAAATACTTACTTTGCACCTAAGCCTTGTGGCATTTCTAGTCTAGTTCCATTGGATAAATGACTTAAGTGTGGCATTTGATTCACAGGGTATTGGTATGAAACAGTGATTGATCTGAAACAATGCCTTTGAGCAACTGTTGAGTAAAGTAGGCCACAAAGCATTATGTATAATGTGAGCCCATTTTTGTTAAACAAGAGAAAACAAAGAAAGAAACAACCAAGATATATATGTGTGCAAACACACAGACAAAAATCTGGAAGTATATAACAGAATGTTACCTGGATGTCAGTATTACGAGTGATTTTTTTATTTCTTCTTCTTCCTCTTTTTTTTTTTTTTTTAAGATTTTATTCATTTATTTGACAGAGAGAGAGCACAAGCAGGTAGAGCGGCAGGTAGAGGGAGAAGCAGGCTCCCTGCGCTCCATCCCAGGACCCTGGGATCATGACCTGAGCCAAAGGCAGATGCTTAACCGACTGAGCCACCCAGGTGCCCCTTTTTACTTTTTTTTTTTAACATCATTTTGCATTGACTGATTTTAAAAAATAAATATGCTCTTTCGTAATCAGAAAAACTAACAGCAAAATTATTTTTCATGTGGAAAAAAACGGAGCTCATGGAGAGTAATTCTGGATTATTCTATCTTATGAGATTTTCTCTTCTAATTCTTCCTCCTCTGTGAGAGATCAGAGTAAGGGGCCATGAGGTCATCTTACTCAAAGGACATCAGGGATAAATGGTATTTGTTGATTAAGCAGGAAAACCAAAGGTGTTTTTTTTTTTTAAACAACCTGTATGAATAGAGAATGTTCAAGCTTATCTACAAAGTTCAAGGAATCAAAGGCCAGCGAACTTTTTCAGTAAAGCGCCAGATAGTAAATACTTTGTGGACCATCTGTGGTCTGTGTTGCAACTTCCCGACTCTGTTGCAGCCACAGACAGCATGGAAACAAGTAAACGTGGCTCTGTGCCAATAAAACCTCACGTATGGACACTGCAATGTGAATTTTATATACTTCTCTTGTGTCACATGATACGATTTTTCTTTTGATTTTTTTCAACCATTTAAAAATATAAAAGCAATTCTTAGCTTATGTGTTACACAAAAATAGTCAACGGGGCGGATTTGGTCCATGGGCAGTCGTTTACCAGCGCCATCATTGATCACAAAGTCCTTTATTTTATAGATGCAGAAATGAAGGCCAAGTAAGGTGAGTGCCTTCCCCCATGGGACGGAGCTGGTCTGTGGCCGAGCTGGACCAGGGGGCATCATTTCTGCTGCCCACTCCAGGGCTCTTTCCTTCCCACACACACAGATCTCACTGGTTAAAATCAACTCTTTTAATCCTGACCATCCGAACACAATTGGAAAAAAAAAAAAAGAGGGTCAAATTTTAATAAAATTGTCTCCATGGAGATATTTAGAAAATGTTAGTAAGAAAACATGTAATAAATGTGAAATGTTTGTACTTAAGCTGTATCTGTAAAGAGTTGAAAACTTCTCGTTAATTTTATTTGTATGCATTATCAAGCTGGTCAATTCCCATTACCCAGGTGCTTTGGGCTCTTTTGGCATAAATGATCAAATTTGTGAGGTTATTATTGCCAAATCCCTATTTCACTTTGACAATGAAAACTATTACAGTAAAAACAAAACAGAGAGGACTCTCACCGAGGTAGGAAACGCCTTCTTCTGGAGATATTGTGCCATACTTTACCATCATCTTCACAAAGTCAATCAATGTTTTCATGATAGTAATCAGTGTTTCTTTCTCTTTTGCCTCTTTTTCTATATAAAAGAACAGAATAATTTTTTAAAAAAACTAGTGGAGGATAGCTTCCTCTTTCAGTGCCAATTTATGAAGAATGACATTTTTTTAATAATTTTTTATTATGTTATGTTAGTCACCATACAGTACATCCCCAGTTTTTGATGCAATGCTCCATGATTCATTATTTGCGTATAACACCCAGTGCACCATGCAATATGTGCCCTCCTTAACACCCATCACCGGCCTATCCCAATCCCCCACCTCCCTCCCCCTCTGAAGCCCTCAGTTTGTTTCCCAGAGTCCACAGTCTCTCATGGAAGGGAAGAATGAAGAGGGGGGGTAAACAGAAGGGGGTATGAAGAATGACGTTTTATTGAAATATTTCTCCCTACCTTTATAGCTGAAACCATATATATATATATATATTTTGAAGATTTTATTTATTTATTTGACAGAGACACAGCAAGAGAGGGAACACAAGTAGGGGGAGTGGGAGAGGGAGAAGCAGGCTTCCCGCTGAGCAGGGAGCCCAATGCGGGGCTCAATCCCAGGACCCTAGGATCATGTTCTGAGCCAAAGGCAGATGCTTAACGACTGAGCCATCCAGGCGCCCCTGAAACCATATATATTTAATTGACAGAAAGCCTAAGACTTGATTTGGAATACAGGATAATGTATAGGTATACTGAACTTTTCCAGAAATGGGCAATTATAACTTCTCCAAAAAGATTTACTTTAATCTAAAATACTTTATTAATAGAGTAGATGATAGTTTGCAACCTGAGGTAATAAGAACTCAAAAAGAAAGATTTGTGACCCAACAATTTTTCTTTACTCATGTAAAGATACTGTATGTTTTTCAGGGCAAGAATGACCTGTTTTCATTAATCAAACTTAATATTTGAAAATAAAAACACACATGTATCTTTTTTTATAATGCAAGGTTGTTCTGTTAATAGTAGTATATATTGCTTTCTAAACTTTATTTGAAAGAATATATGCGTATGGTAAAAATATTCCAACAGTACAGAAGTAAATAATAGTGAAAATAACATTTTCTTCCTACTCCCCCAACTCCTACTCCCTATAGGTAACGACTATTAACAGTTTCTTGATTTGATATACTGTTCTACATCTTGATAGAAAAGGATGGCTTATGATTCCATAGTCATTCTATATATATATATATATATATAAATTCTAAAATTAAAAAAAAGGTCTATTTCCATTTTTTAAGAAAGGTGCTAAAGGAGAGCCCATTTTCCCTATTCTTTTAGCTGCCATGAAGGATTTCTTCTAAGTACTCCTGGCCTTTCCCCCTCCCTGCAGATGAAGTTGGTAGGCAGTGGCCATTAGTCTATATTTCTTGACTGAGAGGGATTTGGAATCTTTCTTCTTTTTGCTCCCTTGGAACAGTGGAAGGCAGGGACCTGAGACAAGTGCCTGCTCTGTAGAATCCAATGATCCTTGGTATTGGCTGTTCCAAGAACTAGACTGAGGACAAGGAGTGAGCAAGCCCATTGTTGGATCTCACACTAAGCTGCATTCTACAACACTTACAACCCAGACTATATCAGTATCAGAAATATTTTGGTGTTTCACCCATCTTATTATTTCTCAGTTGGTTCAGACCTTGGGTGAGACAGATGGGTATTATCAAAGACCTTAGTGTAAGGATTTAAATTAAAATTCTATAAAAATAAAGGAAATAATGGGGTCAAGGAAACTGAAAGATAAAAACAAATAAAATAAAAAACATTCCCATACAGTGGAATCTTTCAAACATCATCAAAGTCCCAAAGTTTGGAGAGAAGAAAGGTGAGAGAGGAAATGGGGAAGAGATCCTGGAAAAGCACCAGTAAATAACTTCAGCCATCACATTATTTGTTCAAGGTCACATCTGTGTAGGTATTTGGTGTCATGCTGATGTTCTTCCCTAACAAGAAGTGACTCACCAAGATGACAACAGTTCTGAGCTGGGCATTTGCCATCCAATGGGGCAAGATGCCTGAGAATGGACCCTCAAGATGTACCAGCCCTGCAGACACCAGCAGAGGGGCTGGTGCCATTTGGCCAATGTCTGGTACTGAAGGACAATGGAAGTTCCCCAGAAATGACAGCTCACTCTAAGTCACTTCTTGGGGAAATATTTATTACAAATGTTCAATCCCAGGCTGAATCTCTGAACAGTGAGAGGAAAAGCCATAAAGCAGTGCAGAGCATCTGTCTGGACAAGAACAACAACAGCAAATGTGCCCACTATTATCTTCTTTGAAGATCAATCAAAATGTGAATTGAAATCTTCAGCTAACCTATTTTGGTGTACAGATAAGAAAAACGGCACATTAAGGACTTTGTTTTTAAAAAAACAAATCATTCTCCAAGTGTGTTTAGGGCTCCTGACCTTCTGTGGTCCAATGTTTAGTTCATTTGAACTCATTTCAAGACCAAAGCTGAAAATGACTAAAAAGCAAAAATCTGAATTATTTTTAAAAGGATAAATTATGTTATATGCACCATTCCCACTAAGAAGGGAAATGAATACAGCCTTAAAAAGAAAAAAAAAAAGATTTGCAATAAGATATGAGGCTGAGCAAGTCAGGCAGGGACACTGATTTCTCTCCTCATCCGCACAGGGCTCACCTCTATGTCCCCAAACACCACACTTGTCCAGTAACTGTTTGTTGAACAAATAAATGAAAGCTCTGTTAACACGAAGATTAAATTATTCAGAAACTCCACCTTTCCTGATTATCCTTTCCTAAATATTTTCATGACTAGTATACTTCTTTTGAAAAAATTGACGTGAACTCTTTTCCCCAAGGCCACAATATATGTCATTGAAGGCTGCTTTTAGAAACTGAAAACAGGAAGAAAAAAACCCCACCCATACATTTCCTGGAATTACTGTTTCTATTCCACATGTTCAGAAAACACAGTGTTTACCTGAATCAATACTTTTCAGTAGTGCGTAGAAGTTTGGGAAATATTGGAGCTCCTCCAAGTTGTCTTCATTGTAGATTTTAGTTCTCCTTTCCAAGCCATTTGTCAAGGTTAAGGTATTAGATACTGTTTCATCATTTTGTCCATTAGTAAAACCATCTTGAATTGCTGCCATTGGAGTCTTCCATTGGGGGGAAAATCAATAAAAAATAAACATTTTGTTAGAACTAATTATGATCCAGCTTGATTCTTTCCTCTGTGGTACCCTTGAATGTGAAGTGCAAGAATACCTCCTCCTTCGCAAGCTCCTGCAGATTCAAACCCTTTCCCAGGCATGTGGGCATCTAGCCACATGGAAAGGTCATTGGGGCTAAGAGACATATGCTTCACCTGAGGACCCTGGCTCCTGCTCCTGGAGAAGAGACAGGGAATTTCTAGGCTCCTACTTGGCCAAGTTCCCCTCTGTCAGTTCTCATGAGTGTCTCCTCATAGAAATGCCTTTTACCGAGGAGGGGAGCTTTGAAGTCATAGAATTGATGACAGGATACAGGAAAGCCTGTCAGAATATCTAACACCAACAGAACAGTCACACCTTGGGCACTTCTCAGTGAAATTTTCAGGGCTCTCTGGAAAGGTACACAGGACACTTTCTCCCAGATCTGATCCATTTCCAGTGTTCTGCATCTTAGTTAATGATCCATTATACATTCAGTGGACTAGACAGAAATTTAAGAGACTTTTTGTCTCTTCCTCTTCATTTCCTTCATCTGATCCATCCTTGTTGGCCCTACTTTCAAAATCTATCCCAAATTTGTACACTTCTCTCTTTCTCCATTACCTGGCTCTAGTCCAGATACTTTCATCTCTTACCTTCTAACCAGTGCATCAACTACTTCTAATCTATTCCCAACACTGCATTTTCCGTGTTGTAGCCAGAGTTATCTTTTTATGATCATGTAATTTCTTTGCTTAAAATCCTCCATTGTTTTCCCATTGATCCTACAATAAAGATCAGAATCCAAGGCCTTGCCTGGTCTGCCCTGGGTTCACGTTCCCAGGATGACCTCTCATTGCCCTGTGTGCCAGCCACCCTGCCCTTGTTGCAGCTATTTGGATACTCCACACATTCTTCTCTACATCCTGGGTCTCATATTCACAAGTTAACTCCTATTCAGCCTTCGGTTATGGCTCAAGTCACTTCCTTGGGGAAGCCTTCCCTGAGCCTAAGTCCAGAAGAGGTTCCTTTTTAACGAGGTCTCATAGAACCATGTTTCTTTCCTCAGAGCACTTAAGGCAGTTGTAGTTAAAATAGGGGACTGTTTGAAGACCATCTACTTCTTCCATTAGACCTTAAGCTTCATGGGAGCAGGGATTCTATCTTTTTGAATGAGCATTACATCCCCAGTGCTTGGTTCATAATTGGTACCTTAATAAATATGTATTGAATGAATATTTCGAATGCATTAATGCATTTAGATGACATGAGTGAACAGGTCAAGTATATGGATGTTTTAGAGATGGGTGAATAAGGAGTACAAGATGTGAGTGAAAGATCAGGAAAATATAGTAGCTGTGTCACTTTCAGTTCAGAGGGGGGCTTGAATGAATGTCATGAGTTCTTTGATAAATCAAGAATGTTTTGAGTGGATCTTTAAAAGCTGTTTAAAAAAGTGAAAGCTGGTGGAGATCGGAAGTAGGGAGACCAAAGGGAGCTGTTATGCTGTCTAGTAAAAGAAAAATCCAGACCCAGTTTCTGTTTTCTAGTCTTCTCCAAAACAGGACCATAGGCCTATACACTCTTTTTCTTTGTATTTGGGATACAATGTTGGAGGGGATGAGGAACCATGGGGTCTGGGTGCTCTGGTGGAGAGGTGAAGAGTTTGATATTTTCTTATATCCCTCTGTGTCAGCTCCATCTAGAGTTTTGCAAGGAATTCAAAGAGGGGAGAAAGATTTTAGTAGCTTGGTGGATGCCAAAGAAAAGATGAAGAGGCACAGAGTCCAGGAAGGGGAAGGAAGGATGAATGACTAGTCCAAGTAAAGGATGGTTCCAGGCCTCTGAACCAATGAGAAGAGGAAAGAGCAGGTGGAAGAGCTCAGGATATAACAGAGAGGCAGTATCAGGAGACTAGCTCTGGGGAACACAGGCTGGTGTGGCAGAGGATCAAATCAACCCGAGTTTCTTTTTTTGGGTTCTGGAGGCAGATGATGACATTCTGTGAACAGAAGTTGTATACTGAAAGAGCTGTGAAATATTTGGTTCCAGTCCACTGACATTATACAAGCAGTTGTTATGTGGAATGGTTATAACATTTCCACCTAACATTATGGGTTAATTTACTGTGGAGTATAAGATTCAACCTTTACTGTGTAATATAATATAACCTGTATCTTCATTTTCAACATAGAGTTGATTTATATCTTTTAACTTACTGGTATTTTGTGAGGATATATTTTAAGTGGGTTAAACGTGTCACATATCCCAAATCTTCTTGAGCACCAAGTCGGATATTAATTACATACAAATACAAGTAGACACAGACGCACATGCATATTCACACATCCATGACGTGCATATGAGTTCACATATACATACCACTTTCTCTGGTATTTTTCCAGCCTGACTCTCAGTCACACTTGTCGGTTTATTGAGTTCCTCCTCATAAGTGTTGGCTTCCTTTGAGATCAATTTTTGTAAAACCTCTGCTACCTCATCTTCTAGTGTGTGTGCTTGGCTTTCTGTGATCTGTTATAAAGAGTGAAAACACATATAACTGGTATTCTCATACTTGTGATTAAAAAATCTAGACTAAACTCTGTAGTTGAATACATTTTTTAGAAGATGAGAGAATCTTTTGGTCCCTCTTTCTAGACAACCCTTGTTTATGCCTCTGTTAGTTGCTGGCCATTCTAGTGCCTGCCCCAGCACTCCTGGAGAAAAGTGCTTGTTGGCCACACAAGTAATCAGGCCTATCTTTGGGAATCCATGGAATCCTTATTTTGAGAAACATCTTGAGGGTTACTTCTCTCTCTTTTTAAAAGATTTTATTTATTTATTCATTTGAGAGAGAGAGAGAGAGAGATAGTGAGAGAGAGCACAAGCAGGGGGGAGAGGGAGAAGCAGGCTCCCCGCTGAGCCAGGAACTCAATGGGGCTCAATCACAGGACCCTGAGATCATGACCTGAGCTGAAAGCAGACGTTCAGCCTACTGAGGCACCCAGATGTCCCTCAAGGGTTATTTCTCAATACTCAGCTGCAAGTCATGGCCAGGTAACCTCTGAAACAGGCAAATTTAGCACCCTACTAGAGCCTGACAGGGCTGTACAACGCCTGGGAGCCAGGCTGAGGGATGATCCGATTAAATTGCATTCAGTTTCCCAAACATTGCATGTCTTTGCACCTATTACTCTCTTCTCACGATTCACGTATCTTTTACTGCTGCGCGTTAAATTCTAACCATCCTTTTAAGCTGACCTCAAACACCTCCTTCCCTGAAGCTCTTCTTTACTGCCCAACTGTAGATGACCCATCCTCTGACATGCTGAACTGCTTTCATGGTTTAGATGTCACTCGCATTGTGGGCATGTGTATGTTTGTGTAGTTCCTCCTGTAGACTATAAGCTTCTAGAAGAATATTGTCTCATTTGTCCTCAAAACCTACAGAGACTAATATAAAGTAGAGGTGTTATAAACATTTGGCTACAACTTGGATCATGTGGCTTGGCTTCTTAGCCAATTCCGAACTGTACTAAGAAATGGGTTAATTGTCATGCAGGACTTACGAGGCCAAGATTCAGCAGTTTAGAAACAATCTTATCAAATACTCCTCTGTCATTTTCCTCATAAATCCTGGTAGCAATTTTCTGGACGATGTCTTCAGCAGTTAGAGGAGTTCCATCTAGTTGATGAAGGCCATCTGGATCATCTAGACAGAGCAATCGCAGTTCCATATCATAGCTGTCATAGGCCTATTTCATGGATCATATTATATTTACAATCTGTACCTTGCTCTGGTACACTCAGATATGTTTGGAATGCATTTATGGTGTTGCTTGGTCCACATAAGCCCTCGGTTTGAAATAAAATTTTACTTAAAGGTGAGATGCTAAGAGGGTAATGGAAATTCTGAAAGCTACTTATGTGATGGTAAGAGAAAGGAAGATCTGAAGACAACACAAAAGGCCTCTCCATTTTTTATTCTCACTAATAATACAAACAAGGTTGTTTTTTAAAACTTTACAGTGGGCCATATTTATGTAATGTGCCATATTGTCCGAAACACCCTTCTATATATTATATAATTTGGTATTCCATTTCCATATAAGGAGTAGACTGGTAATACCTGCACACGTATTCCTTCTGCTGGCAAATTCCTGGGCTGAGGGTGGGGAAACCTGCCTCCCACCCAGAATCAGAGAGGGTGTACTGAAGATTTGATGACTTATTTGGAATAAATATTTACTTCTAACTGAACGTGTGTCAGAACTCCTTTATGGAAGACAGCTTAATGTGATAAGCCCCTTACTCTAGAGAATAGGGAACTTATTTTATGTGTCTGAAATTTAAACTTTTTAAAATGAGACAACAGATTTGTATAAAGCAATATGTAAATCTATGTAAATCTCTGCAGAGATGCAAATATGTACCCTTGGCTTTCCTGGCAACACATGTGGCAGCACTACTTCAGAGTAAAGCAAGAGCCCATCCTGAGGGAAAGGCACAGTAGGGTTGGTGGCAAGGAAGCACTGCCCCAGGTCCAAGACAACTCTCAGGTGTCAGTTGGTCTTTTCTAACCTAGACCACATCAATCAATATATTAATATGTGCAAATTTACAAGGCACTTACGTCTTCCTGTCATCTCTAGACAGATTGGAAACATCAGAATTTTAGCCCATGACACCACTTGTTATCTATATATCCTATATATATCTATATCTATCTATCTATCTATCTATCTATCTATCTATCTATATCTATATATCTATATCTATATCTATATCTATATCTATATCTATATATACACACCACTATACCACTGTAAAGGGTTATCTGTTTCATGGGATTATTATGAAGTTCAGAGGGAATAAGATGTAAATGCACCTTTTAAATCGCAAAGTACTATATGAAAGCTAATGTGCAGTATTATATGAAAGCTAAAAATTATTATATATAGTGGATTTGTACCAACTGCAATTACCTTCTAGAGAAAATGAAAATTGAGTCTCTGGTCAAAATCTGCCTAAATAATTCTGATCATATTTACTCAAAGAAAGAAGAGCCTAGTATTTCTATTTTTATTCTGTCTTTTTCTTCCATGACTTTGAGGATTCAAACAAGAAAGTTCTCTCACAACCTTTCTTCCAGAGTCTGTACAGCTGAAGATATACGTTGCCTTAGGCAGAACATTTTCTTTTTGTTTGAAAAGAAGCTTAGGAAACTGAACAGGGTGATTATACATGGAGGACTAGAAGCTTCCTGACCGTATATTATTGCTGAGCTGTCAACCAATCCATTAGCTAGGAGCCCTTTGATCCCTCTGTATCAGAGCAACTAATAAACAGAAAACACCCTAAGAAAAAACCCATAAAACCAGTTCCCCTCCTGACTGACTGAAGATTGGGTTCTTAATCCATGTTTCTCAGGAGCAGAGACTCACTGTTATTCAGGTCTGATTCTTCCATTTGTGGGTTGCAAGACAGACTCTAGGGAATATGTGGAGCAGAAACTACACAAGGTCTATGCAGAGGTGGAAAAATTTATTTCCCTTCCCACTTAATCCCTCAGGACCTGAAATAAAGGAAGAGTACTGGTTGCCTGCCAGAGCTGGAAAATAACTGAGATGACTGTTTTTCAGTTCATTTACTTCATAACAGGGAGAACATAAGCAACACTCGGAAGAAACAGCCTCTTTGCTTTGCTGCACTGCTGCATTCTCTTGAGCCAGGAGCTTAGGACTCCCCTAGCAGACCTTTGCTAGATGGGGTTAATAGTTGACCACTTGGGCAATGCTCCTTACCTTCCACTGATTTTCCCTGACTTCTCTAAAATGGAGAGAATTACTCAGAGTGACTTCTCTACTGCTCACGAGGGCGTATTTCCCCCTCCTGTATATACCCTCAGAGGGAAAGCAAATATGAGGTCAACATCCATAACACTTTTTAAGCAGCTACAACATTCTAAGGGGATGTAAAAGGACCATCTTCTAAGTCATCATCTTCCCAGATTTTTTGAATCCTTTGCATCTATTTGTGGTACCTGACATTTATTTGTCCAACACATTTTTATTAAAGTCTTAATATGGGCCAGAACTGGAAACAGACTGATAAATAGTTCAGGCATGATACTTAATGACACAGAGCTCATTGTCTAGTTCATAGTCTGAAACATAGTAATTGCTCAATGAATATTTGTTTGGTGAATACACACAGGGGCCCCAAAGCACTACTTCATAAAAGAAACTTGGAAAAATTCTGAATCACATATACTGTAGAAAACATAGAAAAGGAGACCTGATGAGTCCCACAAGCCCATCTGGAGGCTTCCTAAAGGTGTACAAGTACCCTGCAGAAGTTCACTCCCTCACTCTCCCTTCTGGGATGTAAGTCTGCATGCCTCTGAGGTTCCAGTTAACTTGGTGGTCCCAAACCCACCTAGTTCCAGGATTTCCAAGGTATGAGAGGAGACCAGTAATTCACTCATCGACCATTCTCTCCAAAAGCCTTCTCTGTAGTCTCAAGTGGACTTGAAATGACTCCTAGGGTAAACCTAGAGCCATCAGGGCTAGAACTTGGTAGTTCTGAACCCGTTTGGGATGGTAATAAAATGTTGAACAATTTAAAAATAAGTTATTCAGGTTAGTGGTCAGATCACAAACAGATCTATGCCTCTGCCTGCACATACAACCAGTTTGACCAAAAAAATGTAGTCAAACAAACATTAGACTATTTTTAAAAATTTTGTTAAATCGGATGGTCAGTTAATCAAAGTAGTTGAAACTGTTTTGTATGCAGCTATATCCACTGCCCATTTATTTCTAGTCTAAATATTGTAGGTTAAAGAGTAGAATTCAAGAGAAACACATTTCTGTGAGTAGCACACAATATGAAATGTTTCAAAATATAAACAACCTCCCCTACCCCAGTCATATACAAAACACTTCTGAATTTTCCCCAGGTTGTGATATCCAATAAAAGTTATATTTAATCAGTAGTTGTTTTCTGGCAGAGATAACCAGCATTATTCTCTTGTGGCCTTGGAGCAGAATAAAAACATTAAAGAAAATCTGTAGTCACTCTTAAGCAGTGGTCCTTAGCACAGAAAATACATTCTCCTCCTCAATGCTCAGATACAATAGTTCATTTATTCCCTGGTGTATTATTTTATTTGCTCATTCATTCCTTTATCCATCTACTCATGCAGTGAATTCATAAGCATTCAGACACTGGGTATACAATGTTTCTGTTCTAGTGAAGTTTTCAGTTTAGTTAAGGAGAAAGACATAAGTAGTCACACTTAGGAATGTAAAATTACAAATTATATTAAGTGTCATGAAGGGAAAGAACAGGTTTCTACCAGATCATGTGTGCTAGATGAACACAGGAATCTGTCCTTCTAGGACTATGGAAGTCACATTAAGGATTTTGGTTTTTTTCCCAAGAGGAATAAGAATCTACTAATGGGTTTTATGCAAGAGTGACAAGTTCATACTTGTGTGTTGACAAGATCACTCCAGGTGCTCTGAGTTGGACAAGGGCAGAGTGGATGTTGGAAGACCATTAGAAGATTTTGCTGTAGTTCAAGTGAGACATGATTAGAGTTTGGACAAGGATGGTGGTGATCAAGGATAGAGAAAAAACTATTTTATATATAGGTAATATATATATTTCAGAGAAGGAGAAGTGTGGGCTAGTGTTACGAGACATCAGGCTATAGATGATAATTAAAGCCATGGAAAGGTTAGAATGACCTAGGGAGAAAGATACGACTAGGAAAAGAAAAAGGAAGTAATGGATATTTCAGCTTTTGTGAGGAGTATTTTATTGATTTAATTATTTGAGAATTATGGTATTTCCTTTGTACTAATAGTTAAAATAAATCAGAATGTTAAAATGAATTCAATCACATAAAACACAGATAGCAGATTTAAATTGTTTTCAATGCATCAGTAAAGGAATCTTAAAATGAGAAAATAAAATTTGGGCTTCTGTGAATCTGATGCCTCACACAAAAATTTGGGCTTTGTCTTAATATTGGTCCTGACTAATACAGGACTACGAATATACAAAGGCTGTTTTTAAAACATAAGACTTTCTCTTAACCCACAATGGGAAGACTCCATGTTAGAGAAAATAGGAAGCAAAAGTTCTTTTTCCTCATTTACCTTGAAATTTATGATTCAGTCCACTCTTAGTAGAATCATAATCATCAATCAGTCTTCGATTTTTGGTTGAATCAACATCTTCCATATTCAATTTATTATCATATGGGGAGCTTCTAATAGATTGTCTTTCTTTCTCAATTTTTTCCTTTTCTGTTATTGCCTTTAGCAGGTTCAAGTTATCAACAAAGGAATAATTGCTTTCACCTGGCTTGTTTTCTGGAAAAAAAGCCCCCAAGCCCAACACATCCATTTTAGTTAAGAGTTCCATAACCTACATTATTTAAATTATATCAACATAATTTATTTTTACCTGGAGGGTATGTTTTTTTAATCTTGTCTGCTTCTGCTTCAGCAATCTGGGAAGTAAATCGGAGATAGACCCGGTTTTAAATCATTGCTCCACTACTTACCAAATATGACAGCTAAATGATTTAATCTCTGTAGGATTTAGTTTTCTTATTTGTAAAATGTAGATAATAATTTCTATTTAAAAGCATTGCCATAAGGATTAAATGAGATAAAATAAAGGGCAGATGGTCTACAAATATTAATTCCCTTCTGTAATATTGGTGAAAGATAAATCTGATAAATTAAGCAGTCTTAAAATAGAGTGGATGTGATATTGGGCTTACTGGGTTATTATATGGTCAGTTCTATGTATTATACAGAATTCTATGTATGTAACTGTTAAGACATACAATTTCCCAAACTATATTTTCCATCCTAATTTCTGTCAATTTACTATTAAGCTCCTGAAGTTTGTGAATTCAAAATGTCTAAAATGTCATGGCATAATTACATTAAATATAATAACTAAAGTAAAATGAAATAGCATTTATAATTTTACTTTTGACCTACCTGTTCATTCAAAGGTCTTTCTGCACTTAATTCTCTATTATGTAGGGGTTTGTCTAGAATAACCAAACACAAATATAAATTTAATTGTGCAGTGGAAAGACACAATATGTCTCTTACTACATAAAGTCTCCAAAAAAGAAAAACAAATATTAGGAGAAATGTTTTTGGATGACTGTGAAACAAAAATATGTATTAACAAAGATAATCAAGATTATACACTAACGACGATTATCAACGTTGCCTTGCTTATTATCCTAGTGTACTTTCTGAGTTAATAGAATTACACTTTCATTTTTCTGCCCAGAAATCTAACATTTAGTTCTAACACTTCTCTTACCAGCTGTTTCCAGCTAGATAGAGCGTAATTTAGATTGGCATTACTGGCACATTAAAAGCTCTTTTATCATATGCTGCACATAGTATGAATAAAATATCTGAGAAAGGTTGTAAGACAACTAGAAAAAAATGCCACTTTTTAAGGCGGAAAAACCACCCCCCTCGCCCAGTTTCAAAATATTTCAAAACAACCCATGTTATCACTCTATCATTCAAAAAGTGTGGGGGGAAAAACCTGTCTTCCTGTTTCTAAATTCGAACTGATTTCTCTATCAATACGCACGGATACGATCTGATCAGAAAAGAGGCAAGGTGATTTACAATTCACGGGATTCTGCCAAGCTTTACCTCTTCGTGGCGAAATAAAAGGGAGGTGGGAAGAAAAGTGCCCACGTACCTTGACCGCCTCCCGGCTTGGGGAAAGCTTGAATTGGGCTGCTTTGGAGCACCAACACCAGAATCCAAGTGCCGGTCCAAAGGAACCCCATTCTTCCACGCTTGGCTTCTGAAACAGCCTGGCACCGGGTTCCCAGAGCTGTGGCTTTTGTTATGAATGAAAAGGAGGAGTAAAAACAGGAAGAGCTAGGAGGGCGGGCGAGGGGAGGGAGAGTGGCAGGGACCCAGCGGCCGGTGGAGCTCCGCGCGGCTACCCAGTAAAGGGATTAGAAAGGCTCCAGGCGCTCGGGAGTCAGGTCCTCAGGTGGAGGAGAGCGCTGTCCGCCCCGTGGGTGCTGAAGTTCCTGTGACGCGAAGCCGGCCGCGGGTCGGCTAGGGCGTAGCCTTACTCTCTCCCTTCTGGAGAGGAAGTGAGGAAGGAGGCGCATGCTCCCTGAGAGCCAGAGGCGGGAAGGGATGGCGTCAGCGACTCCAATGCTACTCCAATCTCCCAAGAATGCTAGGGGGAGGGGCAACTGGCAGGCTAGCGTATTTTCTGTGCCGCAGTCCTACGGGTGCTTCTGCGCTCAGGGTCACCTGGATTGCTATAAACTTGGACGTCATTGTCCTAACTTCCAAACCAAACGCTATCTCAAGGACCAAATGCCTTCCCTGCCCTTGCACCTGTCAAGGAAATCTAGATAACCTTGTAGGAAGGTTTCTGTCTTGGGATAGTTTTGGGATATCTGCTCCAGAATCCCTTCTTTCCACTCCATCTCCTGAACCCAAAAGGTATATATTAATTCTTACATCCTTAGAAAAGCCCTGCCTTTGTGATTTGGGTTGACATACAAAACATCCCTCGTCCCTCGGTGCTCTTATTTCTGTCTTAGCTCTATGCAGTCTTTTGAATTGGGAAATTCAAGGAACGTTCTTTCAAGTAGATTGCTGCTACACATTCTGACTCTCCTAGATGCTGAAGTAGAGCTAAAAAAAACTGTTACCTGTTCCCCCAAACATGGATGGCCTCATCAGTCCGGGCTAAGTAAGCATCAAGGGCCAGTTTCATTGTAAAATTCCCCCTTCCCCACTAAGGGAAAAGCTCCCTCTTCATCACCACCAGCACCACAAAACAAACAAACAAACAAACAAACAAACAAACAAACAAACCTGCATTTCAGTAAAATTCTTCCCCAGGATTCAATTGTGCCTAAGAGCCTGGCTGTTCCAGAGGTCTTTGAAGAGAGGGAATAGTCACAAAAAACATTTACATCATAACTAGGTCAGGAGGTGTTTCCTATGTTCTGAGAAAATTCCCCGAAGCCTAATATTATTGCATAAAAAGGGTTATCAGAAGACTTTTAAATGATGAATACAAGCAACAGTAATGTGAGCAGGATGCTGAGTAAGCTCTTTAGTTTCTGATTTTTAAACAGAGCTTGGAACCTTTCCTTTGAACTGTGGCATTCTGGGAACCAATCTGAATAATGACCAAACAGAAGGATTCAGCACAATCAGGCCTTTGATTTCTGCACCCTTGCTTTCCAAGGAGCAAGTTAGTCATTCAAGTACCTAAAAACAAACAAACAAACAAACAAGCAAATAAACAAATCTCCCTTGTTCTGAAGGTTTTTGAGTTTGGAAGTCACTCAAATACTTCCCTTAAGAATCTGAAGAGTACTTTCAATCTAACAGCTATTTCAAAACAAATAGTTGTTTCTTGGCAGTGATAACATAGTATTATTATCCCAGTATACTAGTATACTCCATTAAAAAAATTGTCACAATTTAAGATCCCAGCTGAGTGAAGGGTCAATTTCCTTACAATCCTCTTCTTTAAACAGAGATGACGCACTCTGTTTACCTCATAATGTCATTGTGGGGATCAAATGGTACATGTTTTGATCAAGTCATTCTGATGCCAAGAATATTTTGACACAGCCTAAAAAATAAGTCATGAAATGTTTTCAGCACTAAAGAAACATTACCGAATATTATGTGAAATAGCCATTCACCAATCCTGACAATCTATTGCTTACATGATTCCTCAGTCTCACACTATTTTTTAAGTCATTTCCCCCCATTTTTAAATTAAAATATAATTGACATGTGTAACATTAGTTTCAGGTGTACAACATAGTAATTTAACAACTCTATACATTATGCTATGCTCACCACTAGTGTAGTTACCATCTGTCACCATACAACACTATCACAATATCATTGATTATATTCCCTATGCTGTGCCTTTCATCCTGGTGACTTATTCATTTCATAACTAGAAGACTGTACCTCCCACTCCCTTCACCCATTTAGCCTCACTCTTTTATTTGTCTTGTTTCTGACTCACTTCTCCCCTGGATGTATGTTTGCAGTTGAGAGAGAAGCTCAGGGTGGAGTAAAGGTAAGCGATGGCTACTGAGCACATTGTATTGCTTCCCAAAAAATTTTTTAAAAGGTGTTTGACCTTTCTCTGCCATTTGGACTCAAGGTCACAGTGTTAAATGGACACTGAATCTAGCAACATGTTATGTTTCTGATCAAATGAGCTGTGGAAGACTGAGTAAACTGTAAGGCATGAATTAGTTTACATTCCTCAGTTTTATGGATATTTCTGCTGGACGCAGTGTAATTCTGAATGGAGTGATTCTAAGTTTCATTTATTCATTAGGAAATGTTTATCAAGCACTTGAAATGTAGCAGGTACTGAGACAATTGCTGGCTATACAAAAATAAGATGGCCACTGCTAGTCTTATAGCCTAACAGAGAGAAAGGACTGTGATTATAACAACAACAACAACAACAACAATAAACACAACTATTTACTGAGTGGTTTTCATGTCCTACACATTGATTTCATTTAAATATAAGTGAACAAATAAGCACAAACGTGTGTTATGGGTCTTCTCTTTAATGTGCAGAGTTCAGGTGGGGTGCAAATAATGGAATGAGTGGTCAGGCAAGGTTTCAAAGAGAAGATATCTCTTTTCTTAATAATAAAAAGATTAAAATATTTGATTATTGTATATACATACACTATAAACATTGAATAGTGTCAAAAATACATGTTGAAATTACAAGTGTCATTGACACAGATCAGATGATCATAAAATAGACAACATTCAATGTACAGATAATTTGTCAGTACTTCTTGTGTGTAGGTGAACACAAACATGGATTGCTTGTCATGCTCTCATTCTCTGGTGGAGAAGATGCCTTTTGAGCTAAGTCTTGAAGATAGAGATCTTTGAAGGATGTTTTTATTCATTATTAAAAAATCATTATATTAATTATTGCATATTTTATGATAGGAAATTTCAAACAAAAACAAAAGTAGAGAAAATACTGAAATTAACACCCATGTGTTCATTACCTAACTTTAATGGTCATTAACTCATGACTACTCTTTTTATTTTATATTCCCAACCACTTTGCACCCCCAATGGATTATTTACCTGTAAAAACCCCAGACTTCATATCATTTCATCCATAATTATGTCAGTATGTTTACCTAAGAGATAAGGATTCTTTTTTCCTGACATTACTGTAATACCTTCAGCATACGTCATAATAATAATACTACCTTAGTATCATCAAATTACAGTCAGATTTCAAACTTTCCAACTTGACTTATAAATATTTTGACAGTTGGTTTGCTTGGACTGGGATCTAAACAAGGCCATGTATTGCATTTGGTTGGCATGTGAGGGACACATATGAATACAAGATTGGAAAGATACATGATGCAAGGTTTTCTTTGAGTTCCCCAGATAAGTTAATTTCTTCCTTAGAATATTGTGCACACTTTCAATGTAGCATGTAGCCCATTATGCCGCTTTTTGAACATGCTTCTTTTTCCTTATTTCAAAAGTAATAAATATACATCAAAGGAAAATTCTGAAAATACAGATAAGCAGAAAGGGGGAAAAGATCTGATAGAGATAACCACCAACTTTGGTATATGACCTTTTGGTGCATGTATTTTTCTTAGAAAATATTTTATATATATCTCTATAAAATTGTTTTTCATACTATAATTATCTCCTTATATAATTTATACCACTAGCTATTTATCCCACTAAACCAGGAGATCCTTAAAGGGAAGGATCTTGTCTTACTTATCTTTCATTTCTCAGCCATCCTTACAGCATCTGGAAATCCATCTGCTTAAATAAATGAATAAAATGACAAGGATTATCAGTTCACCTTCAGTCTTCAAACACTGAGACTATGATGGCTGTTCCATGTTGGAAGATTATATAGTCTTAACAGTGCCAGGAGCTGCCAGTTCCTTAAAGAGCTGTTAGCCCCTCAATCAGTATGAATCTCCGCTCAGCACTTTTTTTTTTTTTACACAGAAGAGTAGTCTTGCAGAAGAGTTCATGAAAGGCCTAAGAATAGTGATGCAGAGCTTGCAAAGGCCCTCACAGCTACAGAGTTATAGGAATGAATGGAGAAGTAGATGTGAATCTGAAAAATCACTATGGGAGGAAAGTTGAAATAACCAAGGGTAATGGAAATGAGCAAATAAAAAGACTAAAATAGTCAAAGAAAATGAAGTCATGGAAATGAAAAAAAGAAAAAGTGGGCCCACATGACAGGTCACCTACAGAGTAGAAAGTGCCAGAACTGAATCTGAGAGTGGGAAGGAGAAGGTAGCTGAATGGTAAACTATTCTTCTTGTTCACTTACTTTGGTTGTACCATGGTTGAACCAGATTGGGTCAGTCACCTGCTCAAGGGACCATGGGCAAAAGGTATGAGATGCTATAATGGAGGGCTCCCTTCAGAACTACAAGGGTAGAGCGGTTTCCCAGAAGGAATCAGGGTGAGAGCATAAGACAAACACTACTCACTACATCATGGAATATAGTATTTAATATGGGTTAAACAGTATTGAGTGAAAAGTAGGTTGCCTGTTAGCAGTATGATTCCTATTACAAAAATTGTGCATAAGTGTGCCATATGTGTGTGCACAAATAGAGTTATCTGAAAATTTTATTTCCCATAATATTTACAGTGGTTTTCAGGTAAGAGTTTTTTCTTTGTTGATTAGGTAATTCTGAATTCCTTGAATTTCAACGTAAGTATGTATTGGTTTTATAATTAGAAAAAAACCCAATGCAATCTATATAAGTGATAGATTACTACTATATACTGTACACTTCATGATGTTTCGGATAGTTGTAATGAATTATTTTCTTCTAGGATGTAAGACTATATTATGATAAGATCAGCTGAGAGAAAAATTAAAATCTGGTGGGATTTTTTTTGTTTGTTTTGTTTTGTTTTTTGGTCTTCTCTGACACTCTGCTGTCACTTGAATGCCATTCTAAACAATTTCCACAGATTTCCACAGTGCGTTGTCATTACTTATATGTCTTTTAATTGTGTCCCCCACTTGGGAGAAGAGGCTGGTCAGGATTCATCTTTTTAACTCAGTGCCTGGAAAGAGTATGGTAAAGAGGTCAATAAATGTTCTTTGAATAGAATTTTATCATCTTATGAATCTATCTATAGCAGCTCTCTTACATGAGACTTGGCACCTTTTTCCAAGCCACAGGTGTATTTCAAGTAACCAAATTGCACCATTTCTCCCCATCAGCCCTGCCCATCTCCTCTCTTTCCAGGCGCAAAACTGCTAGGTGGTCAGGGGCATGCTTGAGAGGGCTAAGTCTGCCCAAGGACTCCTCAGGTTAGTGCACACCCTCAACCCTACCAGGCCCTGCAACTAGGCTTTTGGGCACTGGGAATTGGGAATATTCCAGTTCTTCCTGTTCAATAGTGGAGGTATGAGGGTTGAAGGCAAGACAGATAAAGGGTACAAACTGGGGTTCCTTTCTGTAGGGTCTAGCCTTGGAGGATTTGCCAAAATACTAATGACATGGTCTCCCTTGTGGATTTTCGCAAGGTATTAGCTATGCAAAGTATGTTCAGCTTGCATGAGTCAAGGCCATTCTTGACTTTCTTAACTAGTGTGGTAGCCAGGCTGGCCATGAGTGGTCTAAGGATTTTAAATCCTTAGAAATGCTGAGTAGGGTCATCTAGGTTTTCCTAGAGGAGAGGGCATACATCAGAAGCTTGCCCTCTAACTGCAGGAAGACACTCTTCCCAAGTTTGTGCAGAATAGCAGGTACATCAGAATCATCCTGCCAGGCCTCTGATGTCAGGTAGAAGACAAGGTTGAGATGGGTACCACTCACCCCCTTATGCATGTCCAGGAGGCCGTGCAGGGTGTGCATTAGTAGCAATGGTGCTAAAGGAGTCAGTGTCTCTGTCCTAGGTAATTGGGCTCCATAAAATCATCACCATCTGGGTCTCTTCTGACTATTCAGTGTGACAGAAATTAGAATCCCTCTCTCATTAGGTGTGGTGGGTTTAAAGATGAGTTGTTTTTGACCCACAGTTACCATGAGTGGAGATGATGGACAAGTACCACGAATCATGTCCTAAAGGAGGGCATGATTAGAGTTGTGATAAATAGTATAAGTCAAGTCACCAATCTGAGGGATCCAGAAACAGGAAACAGAGCTCAGAGCTGAAAGGGGGAAGGAATCTCAGAGAACTGATGAATCAGAGTACTAAGAAGGGGGCCAGTCTGGAAGAAATTCTGACATGGCCTATAGACACCATAGTTTTTTATGCAGTTATTTTTCTTGTTTGCCTGGTTGTGCCAGGTGAATTAAAGGAACTAAAATGGACTGAACAGGGATATGTGGAAGTGGGCACTAGTCTTAACTGTCATCATAGAACTCATGGCAGACCTTAGCTCTCCATTATTCTTCTTTATGAACAAGATGAGAGGGATCCACAGTGCAGAAGAGTTCCCATTTTAAGTTCTCATCTATTCTAAGAGGATTCTAAGAGGGTCTAAATCTTCTAAATATCAGGCTCTATGATGAAGTATATCCGTTAGGTCCTTATCGAGGGCCCGGATGAGAATATTCCAAGAGATCTCTCTGTAGGTCAGCCAAACCATGGACAGTAGAAGCAGCTTCTACCAAGTTGTATCAGCATCTGTTTGACTGTGAGCTATCCAAGGGACTGAGGAATCAATGTCCAGACACAGGTAGTCCACTCTCCAATGAATTAAAGAGACAGCCAGTTCTATTTGTTCCTTGCCATAATTCATGTTGGGTTGCCCTACAGGGGCTTCCAAAGACTTTTTCTAAGAAAAATGGTGGCTTAGAGATTGGTGGAACCTGGACCCAGTAGAACTAGAGAGTCACTTACAGCTGGCTTCTCATATGTCTGGTAACAATGGGTTAGGACCCCCTTCTAGGTGTGGTTGGGGGCTTCCTTGCTGCTTGTGGTTTAATCCATTTATATGACTCATGCATTTGGAAGGAGATGAGGACAACTGGAAATCTTGCCTAGAGAGTTGAGTCTTTTGAGGCAGCTTGAGAGAGAAAGGAATGAGAGAGCTTTTTAAGGAAATTCTCAAGCTCTCTACTTTACTCTGAGAAAGAGCCAAGTCCTTAAATGGCCTTTATATATGTCTCTACACTATTTGGCTTCCCACCACATCTTTGATCTCATCTTTTGTTATTCTCCCTTTACTCTTTCTAATCTAGCCACATTAGAGTCCTTGCACAGCAGGCCCACTTCTGCCTCAGGGCCTTTGCACCTGCTCTTCTCTATTCCTGGAATTCTCTTCCTCCAGATATTCCCAGGGCTCAATCCCCTATATATAGCATATATATCTAAGAAGTCATGTTCTTAGGCCTACTTTTCAGGTGGGATTCCCTAAGAAGCAGACTCTGAAGTGGAGTTTAGCAGTAGGAAGTTTATTTGGGTAGAGGTTTCCCCTGTTCTCTGAAAGTAGACCATTCCTATGAAAACTTTCATAAGCTGAAATGGCATAAAGCAAAGAAGTAGTTACCATAAATTTATATGGAAAAAATTTTGAGCATTCCCAGACCTAAAAAAATAACCTCTTTGAGGCTTTTCTCATAATTTAGGACACATCTTGCTAATGGATACATGAGATAAATTAAGATGAAGCACAGATGCTCACAGACACAGCTTGATGTGGAGATGCTGAGTGTAGTTCCTGGGGTAGGAGCTTGCTGGTGCCCTGCTCAGGTGGTGTTTCCTCTATAATGGATCCGTAAAACAAACACTGGATGCTAATTTCGCTTTTCAGCTTTGTGTGTGTGTGTGTGTGTGTGTGTGTGTGTGTGTGTAAGCAAAAATCCTCTTTGGATTTCTTTCAGTTAGCAAAAACAGGTACAAATGTAGGTCTTTTATAAAAGTGAACTGGCATAATGTGAACTTTTGAAAAACAGGGGATACCTGCATGCTTTTGAATCAATATCCATGGAAAGGAAAGAATGGGGAGGATACAGGGTTTGCCAGAGGGAGCAGTTGAACTGCTACAGTCTCAGTGGAAGCTTTAGTCAATTCTACAAGGAGTTCTAAAGTTCTAAAGGAGGTGATCCTTCAGAGCTGTCCTGAGTTGGGGAGAGAGGTGGAGGCCTTTATAATCCTGCATAGATCAGTCGTTGGGTATAGGCATCCCCAGAAGTAATCATGACCCTGGATGAGATGGCTCTTTCCAGCATCTGCGAGAATAAGTCCTTTGGTCCTAAAAATGGGATCTGAACAGTGTATCCCAATATTCACCACGTGTACCCTGACCCCTTATTTAAAGTTGTAACCCCTGCTCCTGCACTCTCTCTCCCCTGCCTTTTATTTTTCTATTCTACTGTACATTTCACTTATTGATTTTAGTTATTATCTCTCTTCCCCACCTAAACTGTAAGAGATTTTTGCAGACAGGGATTTTTTTATCTACGTACGTTTTTTTCCATTGCTATATTCAGAGCATCTAGAATAGTTTCTGATATATAGTAACTACTCAACACACATTGATGTATGGAATACGCTTTAAAATACCCCAGGAAAAAATATATAACTAGACAAATAGAAAAAATAAAATTGGCCATTTATAGATAATTATCGAATCTGGAGGTTGACTATATGGAGATTCAATATATTATCTTTTTAAATTTTGTAAATGCTGGACATTTTTCATAAAAAGCTTTAAAAGAAAAGGGTTATTTTAAAATTTACTGTCCACCAGTAGAGAGAGTAGTAAGAGAAACTGTTTTCCTTTCTTATTTCTCCCAAAGGTATTCCGAAAATGCGATTAAACGTCTTCTTCCATGGAACAGAAAATCAATCGCTTTTCTCTGGTGCTCCAAGGCCCATCCTCCAGCCATCCCTGTAGGCGTGCTGCTGTCATGGGGACCCCAAGCCATTTAGCTACAAATGTCCCTGCAGGGTTAGTGGTGCAATTTCAGTCCTCTTCTCCTAGGATGGCAACATTTTACAGATATTAGAGAATTAGGCCAGCACTTCTTGCTAGCCACTGCACAGAAACAATTAGACAGGACAAATGCATTCTGAGAAACTAAGAGTGATTACTGGGCTTCCCCTCCCATCAGTCTGGGAACAGTGGCCAGGCGGAGGCTGTGAGAGAATGCTCAAGTACACAGCTCTCCGCAAAGTGGAGGGTGGGTTGACCCGCACAGGGAACCAGTTCCCTCCTCTCTATTGCCTCTCCTCCAAACAAATTCCCCAAAAGGTGTCACGTGACTTGTCTCCTATGGCCTCTCTGACTTTTTTTCCCACTCGTTGCCAGGCCCGTGAGCTCCGGTTACACTGGCCTCTGCTGCTCTTGACTCAGCCAGACATGCCTTCCTATTGGTGCTTTCCCAGTGACCTCCTCCTCTACCGGGAATAGTTTTTATTCCCTCCCCAAACCTTAGTTCGAATGTCACCTTCTCAGTGATGGCTTATTTGAAATTGCGCGCGTGGGTCCTGGGATCGAGTCCCGCATGGGGCTCCTTGTTCCTCCAGGAGTCTGTTTCTCCTTCTCCCTCTACATCTGCCTCTGCCCCTGGCTTGCGCTCATTCTCTCTCTCTCCCACTCTCTCTCTCAAGTAAATAATAAAATCAAAAATCAAAAATGAAATCTAAAAAAAAAACCAAAAACAAATTTGCACCTACTTCTGCCACTTCTGTATTCTCAACCCTATTACATTGCTCTACATTTTCATTATTCCTAGCCACTATCTCTTTTAAACATACTCTGAAATGTGTTTATTTCTCTATCCTGAGTGCCTATAATAGTGCCTGGCACATAAACAGTTATTGAAAAAAACTGAACAAATGAGTGGAACTCAGAGTCCTGTGTTTCTCAGGCAGTGTCCATACATTCAAGATTTTTCAAGTCAGTCCTAATTTTAACTCTGTTGCTGTCACGATTGTGCTCCCTTTCTCTTATCCTTTATCTCCATCCCTCCAATTTATACTTTAAAGCAATCAGATCTTTTAAAAATGTAAGTCTGATCAAAGGTAAGGGTGGAGCAAAGCAACCTGGAAAGTTGCAGCACCCTGTGCCTAGTCATAGGTGGGTGTCATTACCACCCAGCCTGAGCCTGGTGTGAGCAAGGTATAGCCTTCAGTAGAGGATGCAACCAACAGGAGACAACCTAATAGGGAGGGAGCCAGGGAAATAAATCTCCTGACTCCACTCTCCTCTCTTTCTCTCATCTCCTGCCAGTGGCCCCTTGTGGCTGACCTCAGCCAGAAACCAGAAGACAAGGGAGCTGTTCATACAGTCCTCTGAAGTCAGCCTTCTTGGGCACAGGGTTGGGTGGACTGTGGATACGGCAGGAGGGAGAAAATAGAAGATATCCACTTTGTCTCTTCTTCTTTCGTGTGGCTCCGGTCTCACGTCTCTTCCTATCTTTCCCAGAATATGACAAGCTTTCTTCCCACTCAGGGCTTTGCACCAGCTCTTGCTTTTGTCTGGAGAGCTCCTTCTGCTAGCCCTTTCTTTCTTTCTTTCTTTCTTTCTTTCTTTCTTTCTTTCTTTCTTTCTTTCTTTCTTTCTTTCTTTCTTTCCTTTTTATTTTTTAAAGATTTTATTTATTTATTTGACAGAGAGACAGCCAGCGAGAAAGGGAACACAAGCAGGGGGAGTGGGAGAGGAAGAAGCAAGCTTCCTGCTGAGTAGGAAGCCTGATGCGGGGCTCAATCCTAGAACGCTGGGGTCACACCCTGAGCCGAAGGCAGATGCTTAACGACTGAGCCACCCAGGCACCCCATGCTAGCTCCTTCTCATCCCAGTCAATGCCCCCTCCTCAGACAGGCCTCCTCTGACCAGTGTCCTCACTCAATTATCTTCTATCACTCTTTCTTTCTTTTTCTTTTCTTTTCTTTTCTTTTCTTTTCTTCTTTTCTTTTCTTTCCATTTATCACAACCTTCAATAAATATGTTTTATTGTCTATCTCTTCCTCCAGATTATGCAAGCACTCTAAGAGTAAAAACTTTGTCTTTTTTTTTTTTTTAATTCCGACACCTGGAACAGAGTCTGGTATCTAGTAAGCATTCAATAAATATTTTTTGAATAAATGAACAAGTACATGAATAACCAAAAAAAATTCTTAAAGTAAGAGAAGGGGAATTCCCTACCAGATATTGTAAAGCTACAGTATCTAAAACATTGCGACCCTGCGCAGGAAGAGAATATCATAGTTCAGAAGTAGAACCACTGCAATGCCTTCCTAATTGGTTTTCCTGCAGTGTGGTGACTTAGTATATGATAAAGGTGGTATTTAAAATCAGTGGGGATTAGAGGGGCACCTGGGTGGCTCAGCTGGTTAAGTGTCTGACTCTTGATTTTGGCTCAGCTCATGGTCTCAGGGTTGTGAGATTGAGCCCTGTGTTGGGCTCCATGCTGGGTGTGGAGCCTGCCTGAGATTCTGTTCCTGTCCCTCTGTCTCTCCCCCTGCTCTCTCTCTCTCTCTCTCTCTCTCAAAAAAAAAAAATCATTGGAGATTAGATAATTAACACCTAAATGATGTTGGGATATTGACTAGCAATTTTGTTTTATGATGGATGTATTCCTCATACCTTCGTTGAAATAGACTACATATGGATCAAAGATTTAAATATGAAACCATGATAAATTGTGTGAATACTTTTATGATCTTGAGAAAAGAAATGCTACTCTAAACATTATAGACAAAGCAGAAAACATAAAGAAAAGGAATGATATATTAACTACCTAACATTTATATTTAAAAAATGGTCAAATGTTATAACAAGTTGGAAAAACTGGGAAAAAAATCACCAATGTTCACAACCACCAATAATCAAGAATGCAAGTAAAGTGACTACAAAATATCACTTTTGATCTTTCAAATTAGCAAAGATTAGAAAGATTGACAATACTGAATGATGACCAGTGTATTAATTTCTTATTGCTATTGTAACATATTATCATAAACTTAGTGACTTAAATTCACAAACTTTATTATCTTATAGCTCTTTAGGTCAGAATTATGCCATGGGTTTCACTGGGCTAAAATCAAGATATCAGCTGGGTTGCGTTCTTTTTGGAAGCTCTAGGGGAGAATCCTTTCCTTGCCTTTTCCTGCTTTTAGAGGCCATCACATTCCTCGGCTCATGCCCACTTCTTCCACCTTCAAGGCCAGCAAGATTGCATCTCCCTCTGAACCTTCTTCGGTAGTCAGGTTGCAATTTTACAATTGCAGAATCAGGACGTCACCACATATTTTGTGATTCTATGGATGTACATGCAATGTTTAGAATAGACAAACCTATAGGGGCAGAAGGTAGATTACTGTTCGCCTGGGGATGGTGGGGATGGTGGTTGGGAATTGGGGGTGACTGGTAATAGGTATGAGGTTTCTCTTTGGGATGATGACAATTTTCTAAAAATGATTATGGTGATGGTTATACAACTCTGTGAATATACTTTAAACTACTAAATTGCATGCTTTAAGTAAATGGTATGTGAAATATACTTGAATAAAACTAATAGAAAATGAAAGAATCAGGCTGATGTTATCCAAATCCAGAGATAAATCTTAACATCACGAAGAGTAGAACAACCAAACATACGGATATTCTGTTCTCGTGCAATTTGAAGTACTTCTGAAGTAGTTTTGACAAAGAATAAAATGTTTATTTGAATCTAATCAAGACTTTAGACCTAAATTCCAGGGTACTTTAATTCCGAGAATAAATTCTGTTTCCATGAAGAAGCAATGAGACCAGAAGTTGGCAAATCCTACCAGACGACTCTTCTTCTAGCCTTCTCAGGAAATCACTGTCATGGAAGGAAAAGTGTGGATAGAAACAGTTCCAGATTTCACAAGACTTAAGAAATATAACAAATGCAATGTGTGGGCCTTGAGTAGATGTTATTTTCAGCAAACCAACCAGAAAGGACATTTTTAATACAATTGGAAAATTTAGATATGGAATCAGTATTTTATGATAAAAGGAATATTGTTAATTTTGTTAGAGAGTATAGTTATATACCTTTAACTATTAGAGATCTTCACTGAGCAAAATGTCATAATGTCTATAATCTACTTTAAAAAAATCAGGGGGCGCCTGGCTGGCTCAGTCAGTGCAGTGCATGATGCTTGATCTTGGGGTTGTGGGTGCAAGCCCCACATTGGGTGTAGAGATTACTTAAAAAATATAATCTTAAAAATAAATTAGTTAAAAAATAAAAAATCAGAAAAAATATAGACGAAGCATATGTGGCAAAATGTTGACTATTGTCAAATCTGGGTGTGTGTATAGGGGTCCATTTTACTAGCTCCTATCTTCTCCATATGAAAATTTTCATTATAGAAACTTTCAGACCCAGGAAATTGTAAAATCTGTAATGATAACTGAAAAGAATTATCCAAAGAGTTTTCTAAGAGATGTTTGAATAAATTAAGGAATATAAATAATCTTTAGCAATTCTGAGTTCTATATTAAACTGCAGGTGCTATCAGCTTCTACAGTAGACACATATATTACAAAACGACAACCCAAATGTTACTGAATTTTGTATTGCATTTGATAGAACATTATCCTTTTTTAAATAAAGGGAATTAAAAAATATATATAACTAAATAGTTAATATCTATACCTAGATAAAACTTTTCATGAATATAAATTTAAAAAACAGGAAAAGTCCTTTATTACATTACGATCCCTACATTGTGATCACAAAATATGGCCATTTTATCCATATAGAAATCTAGAAACATTGTATTCATGAAATTCCAGCAGTAGTCAACAGATAACAGTAAGAAAAAAGGAACTAGTTTTCAATTTCCTGACATGTTGATC
Source organism: Ursus americanus (assembly GCF_024610735.1). Classification (NCBI taxonomy): domain Eukaryota; kingdom Metazoa; phylum Chordata; class Mammalia; order Carnivora; family Ursidae; genus Ursus; species Ursus americanus. The sequence continues at coordinate 7,109,668 of NC_142162.1, read as the reverse complement.
TAGCGTTCCTCTGTCCAGTTGCGTCTCTCTCTCTCTTTTTTTAAGATTATTTATTTATTTATTTATTTGACAGAGAGAGAGAGACAACCAGAGAGGGAAGGGAACACAAGCAGGGGGAGTGGGAGGGGGAAGAAGCAGGCTCCCAGCGGAGCAGGGAGCCCGATGTGGGGCTTGATCCCAGGACCCTGGGATCAGGCCCTGAGCCGAAGGCAGACGCTCAACAACTGAGCCACCCAGGCGCCCCTCCAGTTGCCACTCTTGTCCTATCCACTCAGTGTTCTCTATGTCATTTCTGGAATTTCTTATCATTCAGATGATCTAGGAAACAGAGGTACGTAGTCAGATTTTCTCAACAGGATCGGAGGCAAGTCATAGACGAACGGTTATTTTATCCTACTTCTGGTCGAGCTGTTGTTTGCTACATTCAAAGACAGATTTATGGTGAAGCTAATGAAATCTACTTGTACAAGCCTCTTCCAAGTGCCCAGGAAAAGTCCTAGCTATTGTTCACATAGCCAGATGCTTTTGTAAAATCTGAAGATTTTTTTTTAAGATTTTATTTATTTATTTATTTGACAGAGATAGAGACAGCCAGTGAGAGGGGGAACACAAGCAGGGGGAGTGGGAGAGGAAGAAGCAGGCTCATAGCGGAGGAGCCTGATGTGGGGCTCGATCCCAGAACGCCGGGATCACGCCCTGAGCCGAAGGCAGACGCCCAACTGCTGTGCCACCCAGGCGCCCCATATCTGAAGATTTTTTAAAGCACAAGTGGTAGGGGTGCCTGGGTGGCACAGTCGTTAGGCATCTGCCTTCGGCTCAGGGAGTGATCCTGGCGTTTCGGGATCGAGCCCCACATCAGGCTCCTGTGCTAGGAGCCTGCTTCTTCCTCTCCCACTCCCCCTGCTTGTGTTCCCTCTCTCGCTGGCTGTCTCTCTCTGTCAAATAAATAAATAAATAAGTAAATCTTTAAAAAACAAAAAACAAACAAAAAAACCCACAAGCGGTAGACTTTTGTCTTTGTACTCCAATCTCCCACCAAACTTTCCTGCATGTTAAATGTTGGATGCATAGCTACTGGCATTTCTGGAAGTCAAATAAAGGGAAGTTGAGTTGGGGATACATCGGGTTTAGTTCATAATATAATTTAAGTGCTTCGTAATCATGTCTGGGTAAAGTTATTGCTAGTCTGCTGGATATAGGAATGGATCCCAGGGACACACCTACCACCATCTGTGCCAACTCATGTCCTGGCATGAAAGTGCAGAGCTAGAGGTCCCACCACAATATGAACATGTCCTAAGCTTACGGCACCAAAGTATGTCAATACAAAGTCAAGGATGCGATGGAGTCACTGGGGAATGATCAATGCAGCTGCAGAGAGAACAACAGGAAGAACAAGCAAATGGACTATGTACTCTGATAGAAAGACAAAGATGATCAGACTGGGTGAAAAAACAACCCAACTATTCACTGCTCCCAAGTACATACTTTAAGTAAAGACATAGAAAGTTTGAAAGTAAAAAGAAAAAAAAAAAAAGATAGAACCAAACTGAGCCAGAGTTTGTATGTGGAAAATTCTTCTAGTCACCAGAAGTGTAAACCTGTAAATGGAAGACTCCCCCCTAAGGTGGGAAGGAGCTTGGTGAGCTTGAGAAAGAGAAAGGAAGCCTGTGCGGCTGGAGCGGATAGGGAAAGTGCCAAGAGATGAGATAGAAGATATTGGCAGGGATCAGATTATTCAAGGTCTTCTAGGCCATGGCAAGGAGTTTATATTTTATTCTTAAAAGTATGGGAAGGCTTACAGTGTTTTTAATTTAAAAAAAGAGATAAAACCTGTTAACTACCTTGAGCTACTAGTTAGCTCCAGCTTTGCACTAAGGTGCCCAACAGAACTCACAGGATATTTTAAATTTTAAAGAAAATATAGCAATACATCTGTCAGATACCACTCTAACTGGTAGCTCCAGATGGTTAACAACTTCAACTTTAAATGGAGCTACATTCAATTTGGTGATGTCATATCCTTGGGAATCCGGATTTTCAGCACAGCTGTGATAAAAACACAAGTACCACATGAAAATCATTGTGCAATAGGAAATAATCGTGGTAGCATGCAATCCAGTTGCAAGGTTTGGGAAATTGAGCAGTGCCCAAAAGGTGCACACATCTCATCAGTGGTTAATTGCAAATACTTAAAAAATAAGTAAAAACAGTTTTCTTTTACGTAAGTTTGTTGTGTTTTCAAAGAACCACTAAGTTGTTAGAATGAAAAATTATGAAGTTATTTGGACCTAACTTACTTAATAAATGGGACTATTCACTGTTTCCAGAGGCATTGTGAAAAAGTCACTGAAACACTAGGGTACTGTAAACCAAGTAAGTTTGGGAAACTTTTTTTTTTTTCTTTCAAGCTTTTATGTAAATTCTAGTTAGTTAACATATACTGTAGTATTAGTTTCAGGGGTAGAATTTAGTGATTCATCACTTGCATATAACACCCAGTGCTCATCCTAACAAGTGCCCTCCTTAATGCCCATCACCCAATCCCCCCGTCGCCCCACCCACTTCCCCTCCAGCAACCCTCAGTTTGTTCCTTATTGTTAAGAGTCTCTTACGGTTTACCTCCCTCTCTGTTTTTATCTTACTTTATTTTTCCTTCCCTTCCCCTTTGTTCATGTTTTATTTAGTAAATTCCACATATGAGTGAAATCATATAGTATTTGTTTTTCTCTGACTTATTTTGCTTAGCATAATACACTCTAGCTCCATCCATGTCATTGCAAATGGCAAGATTTCATTCTTTTTGATGGCTAAGTAATATTCCATTATATATGTACATATATAATGGAATTTTATACACACACACACACACACACACACCCCACATCTTCTTTATCTATTCATCAGTCAATGGACATTTGGGCTCTTTCCATATTTTGGCTATTGTGGACAGTGCTGCTATTAACATTGGGGTGTATGTGCCCCTTCAGATCACTACTTTTGTATCCTTTGGATGTGGATGTGGAGAAAGAGGAACCCTCTTATACTGTTGGTAGGAATGCAAACTGGTGCAGCCACTCTGTAAAACAGTACAGAGTTTCCTCAAGAAGTTAAAATAGAGCTACCCTACGACCCAGCAATCGTACTACTGGGTATGTATCCAAAGGGAACCTTCGTCTTAAGCACAATTTTAGATTGATGAAGGAGGCCAAGGAAACCCAAGAGTGGGGACTAGAAGGGATGGAATCATTTGCACAAAGGAGTTAGCTGTGGAAAGGAAGAGGTATGTTATTTTCCTCTAAGGCAGGAATAAGTTAAATGAGTAAAAAAGAGGTGAAGGCGAAGGCATAAGGGTAAAGACAAAAATGTGATAGACAAGAGAAAGAAGCTGAAGGAGTTTCCTCTGTAGGGCCATGGTTTTCTTGGTGTATCTGCAAACAATGGGGGAGTTCCTAAGGGCTTTAGGGCATGAGGAGGATTGGATACAGAAGACAGGGAAATCTCCGCATTTGAGGTACCATGTGGTTTGATTTTATTCTCTCAGATTATTTATTAAACATAAAAATTGTACTGGGATGTACTGTATGGTGACTAATATAACAAAATAAATAGTATTTTAAAAAAGAAAAGAAATTATACTAGGCAATGCTATTTTTCCTTTCTATTTTTTTTATAATTTTTATTTTGTTATATTAGTCACCATACAGTACATCCCCAGTTTTTGATGCAATGTTCCATGATTCATTATTTGCTTATAATACCCAGTGCACCATGCAATATGTGCCCTCTTAATACCCATCACTGGCCTATCCCATTCCCCCACCCCGCTCCCCTCTGAAGCCCTCAGTTTGTTTCCCAGAGTCCACAGTCTCTCATGGTTATTTTTTCCTTTATTTTGTTCTTTTTTCCCAGAAAGGAGATATGCCCATTTTCAAAAAGTGTTTCTATTATGAACATTTTCATACATTCAGAAATTTGAGAATAGTAATAATGAATCCTGATACACTCATCATCTAGTTTTAACTATTAACATTTTGCCATGTTGGCTTTTTTTTTTTTGCTAGAGTATATCAAAGTAAACAATAGTCATCGTTGTATTTTATATCTAAGCACTTCAGTAAGCATCTCTGAAATGTGAAGACATTTTCTTACGTATTGTCAAAAGATGAGACCATTACTCAACATTTTAAATGCAAAACTAAATCTATTACTTAAGTAAACAAGTGGTATACTGGGCAGGGCAATCTATGTGTAATTTCTTTTTAAAGATTCCGTAAGTGAGATTATACAGCATTTATCTTTCTCCTGGCTTATTTAACTTAGCATGATGCCCTCGAGGATGTTGCAAGTAGCAAGATTTCATTCTTTTTTATGGCTAAAGTCCATTGTATATTTTCTTTATCCACTCATCCATTAATGGACACTTAGTTGTTTCCATATCTTGGCTATTTATAAGAAAATACTAACTCAGAAATTATATTTTCAAATAATTTCCAATCCAACATGGATCAGTATGTTTGTAAAATAAACTAAAAACAAAAATTAATATAAAGTTTAAAAAGTAATATCCTAGAAGGTTCTGGTTCAAGATGGTACTTTCTGAGTTAGTATTTTCTGAGTTTGTGTTTTCATTTTGTCAGATAAACACACAGAAGTAGAATTGCTGGGTCATACAATAGTGCTATTTTTAGTATTTTGAGGAAACCCCATACCATTTTCCATAGTGGCTGCACTAATTTACATTCCCACCAAGAGCGCACAAGGGTTCCCTTTTCTCTATGTCCTCACCAACACTTGTTATTTCTTGTCTTTTTATACTATCCATTCCGACTGGTGTGAGGAGATATCTCCTTGTGGTTTTGTGCTATTTCTCTGATGATCACTGACAAGCATCTTTTCACGTACCTGTTGACTCTTTTTTGTACTTCTTTGGTGAAATGTTTATTCAGATTCCTGCCCATTTTTAAAATCGGTTTGTGGTTTTTTGCTGTTGAGTTTTATGAGTTCTTTATATTTTTTGGATATTAATTCCATATCAGATATATGAATTGCAAATATTTTCTCCCATTGAGTGGGTTGCCTTTTCATTTTGTTGATGGTTTCCACTGCTGTGCAGAAGCTTTTTAGTTGGATGTAGTCCCACTTGTTTATTTTGCTTTAGTTTCCTTTGTTTTTGGTGTCAAATGAAAGAAATCATCATCAAGACTGATATCAAGAAACTTACTGCCTACGTTTTCTTCTAGGATTTTTATGGTTTCAAGTCTTACATTTAATGCTTTCATCTATTTTGAGTTAATTTGTGTGTGTGGTGTAAAATAATGGTCCAGTTTCATTCTTTTACATGTGGCAGTCCAGCTTTCCCAACACTATTTACAGTAGAGACTGTCCTTTCACTATTCTTTTTTTAAATAATAATATTTTTATTATATTATCTTAGTCACCATACAGTACATCCCTAGTTTTTGATGAAAAGTTCCATGATTCATTACTTGCATATAACACCCAGTGCACCGTGCAATACGTCTTTTCCCTATTCTATAGTCTTGCCTCCTTTGTCATAAATTAATTGACCATATATGTGTAGGTTTATTTCTAGGTTTCTGTTCTGTTCCATCAATGTGTGAATCTGTTTTTTTGCCAATATCATACTATTTTGAATACTGTAGCATTGAAATATAGTTTGACATTAGGGAGCATGATGCCTTCAGCTTTGTTCTTAAATAAAAAAAAAATTAAATACAATTTATAAGAAAATAAAAAAACAGCCAATATCTAGGGATATACCTAATGAAATGTGCAAGATCCCTCTGCTGAAACTGCAGTACATTACAGAAAGAAATTTTAAAAGATCTAAGTAAGTGGAGAGGAAGGGCGTGTTTGTGAATTAGAAGAATCAGTACTGTTAAAGTATCCATCCTGCCCAAATTGACCTGTAGATTCAATGCAGTCCTAAAAAGAATCCCAGCAGCCTCTTCTGAAGAAATTGATAGGCTTAGTTGACGATTTATTTGGAAATGCAAGGGAATCGAATAGCTAAAATCATCTTGTAAAAGCACAAAGTTGTAGTTCTTACACTACCTGAGTTTGAGACTTACCATAAAGTTATATAATCAAGACAGTGTGATATTGCCTTAGAGATAGATGAATATCAATGGAATAGAATAGGGAATCCAGCAGAAGTCCCACAGTACCAAGGTAATTCAATAGAAAAATGAAACTTTTTAAACAAATGGTCCAGAAACAACTGGATATGAGTATCAAAAAAATTAAATCTTAACACTTGTCTCACTCCATACACACAAAAAAATATTCAAAATGAATTAGAGACGGGGTGCCTGAGTGGCTCAGTTGGTTAAGCATCTGCCTTCGGCTCAGGTCATGATCCCAGGGTCCTGGGATCGAGTCCCTGCATCAGTCTCCCTGCTCAGCGGTGAGCCTTCTTCTCCCTCTGCCTGCCGCTCCCCCTGCTTGTGCTTGCGCTTTCTCTGACAAATAAATAAATAAAATCATAAAGAAAGCAAAACAAAATGAATTAGAGAGGGTATAGCTCAGTGGTAGAGTATTTGACTACAGATCAAAATGTATAATAGACCGTAGGGGAAAAGCTGGAACTCTGAGACCTGCACTGTTCGATACAGTGGCCACTGTGACTACTGAGCCCTTTGAATATGGTTCGTCCAAACTGAGATGTGCTGTAAATGGAGAAGACACACTAGATCTCAAAGCCTCTGTATGAAAAATTGTAACGTTAATCAGTTTTTAATAATGTGTTAGATAAGTTATGTTGAATAAGATGTATTATTAAAATCAACTTCACTTATTTTGTTTTACTTTTCTAAAAAAGAAATGACCAGGACATTTAAGATGACATAGATCGGATGTGGAAGCAATGATACTCTGGTAGTATCATTGCTCAGGTCTGGTTTTCTAATTCTTCAGTAAAGAAAACAGGGCTCCTCGGAGAAGTAGGGGATTCTTTTTTTTTTTTTTTTAAAGATTTTATTTATTTATTCGACAGAGATAGAGACAGCCAGCGAGAGAGGGAACACAAGCAGGGGGAGTGGGAGAGGAAGAAGCAGGCTCATAGCGGAGGAGCCTGATGCGGGGCTCGATCCCATAACGTTGGGATCACGCCCTGAGCTGAAGGCAGACGCTTAACCGCTGTGCCACCCAGGCGCCCCAGGAGAAGTAGGGGATTCTAACACTGGGGCAGGAAATATACAAGATAAGCCTGGAGCATTTTATAGCGCTAGAAAGAAAGAAAATGCTCAAATCAAAGAAAAAAATATCTGCTTTGATGGGACACACCAGAGACAGAGGAGCCAACTGAGAGCTCCATTGGCCAAAGCTGGAACAATTTGAGCAACAAAATCCAAAGTATTAGGTTATAATCAGAAGTATAGGGGCACCTGGGTGGCTCAGTCGGTTAAGCAGCTACCTTTGGCTCAGGGTCCTGGGATCGAGTCCCACATCAGGCTCCTCCTCAGCAGGGAGCCTGCTTCTCCCCTGCCTGCGGCTCCCCCTACTTGTGCTTGCTCTCTCCCTCTCTATCTCTCTGTGTCAAATAAATAAATAAATAAAATCTTTAAAAAAAGAAATATAAAATAAATATCAGTGAGCCCATACTGATATAAATGATTAATTGAATAAATAAATAAATAAATAAATGGGAGAGATGAGACAAATTTCTCTTGCAGAAGACTTCAATAAATTTCACGCAGATACTCTACCTTCAAGGAGAGGGGGCATGACTCCCCGCTCCTTAGATATGGGCCGTACATAGTGACTTACAAGGAATGGATTCTTTAGTCAGGAAAACGAATCAAGTACTGACATAAAAACATGGATGAGCCTTGAAAATATTATGCTAAGTAAAAAAGTCAGAATGAAAACGCCACATAGTGTATAATTCCTTTGATATGAAATGTCTGGAATAGGCAAATCCATAGAGACAGAAAGTAGGTTAGCGGTTGCCAGGGACTTGGAAAAGGGTGCTATTGGGGGTGATTGTTAATGGACACAGGGTTTCTTTAGGTGTAATGATAATGATCTGGAATTAGTGTGGATGGTTGCAAAATGATGTACACATCCTAAATACACTGAATTGTACAATTTAAAAGCATGAATCTGATGCTGTGTGAATTACATCTCAATTTATTAAAAAGTTTAGAAAATGCCTGGGCCCCATCTTAGCCAACTGAAAATAAGCTTTGGGGGTGGGCCCCAGGCATCTCTATTTTAATTTTAATTTATTTTTTATTTATTTTTAATTTTTTAAATTTAAATTCAATTAATTAACATGTAATCTATTATTAGTTTCAGAGGTAGAGGTCACTGATTCATAAGTCTTATATAATACCCAGTGCTCATTACATCACATGCCCTCCTTAATGTCCATCGCCCAGTTATCCCATCCCCTTCCCCCCTCCCCTCCAGCAACCCTCAGTTTGTTTCCTTTTTATTCATAATAATAATTTTTTATTATGTTAGTCACCATACAGTACATCCCTAGTTTTTGATGTAAAGTTCCATGATTCATTACTTGCGTATAACACCCAGTGCACCATGCAATACGTGCCCTCCTCCAGCACCGGCCTATCCCATTCCTCCACCCCCTCCTCTCTGAAGCCCTCAGTTTGTTTCCCAGAGTCCATAGTCTCTATTTTTAAAAAGCCTCCTTCAAGTAATTCCAATAGACGATTAAAGATGTGAACTACCAGTTTAGACCAAAAATATTCACATCAGAGCACTGGAGGTTAAAAAAAGGGGGGTTGCTAGAAAGCAGGTGGGGGAGGAGTGGCTGCCAGAAGGCAACCAACAGTATCTGCCACACTGGGTAGTAACTTGGATTATGTTTCAGGTAGAATTTCTCTCTCTCTAGGATATCTGAATATTTATTGAGCACCTACTGTGTGCTGGTGCCGAGTGAATGGTGGTGAACTCAGCATGGTCCCTGCCCTCATGGAGCTGAGTCATGGGGGTTAGCAGCTCTAGTGTGGAGAAGTGTTGCTAAGGTAACGAGGCAGGAACAATTCAAGAAGTGAGGGGGCTGGGGGTGGGTATGTCCAAGGCAGTGAAAAGGGGATGATTTGGCCATTCTTGGGGCTTAGGACCTCGGGGCTTAGGCCTGGTCAAATACCAGGCCACCTTCCCTCAGTACGCATATGCAAGGAAGTCCTGAGATGGTACCATAACTCCAATTACAAAATTAAGATCTAACCTTCTATAGTACTCATGGACAGTATCTTTAAATTAATTCCACAGGGTAATGTTTAATTAAAGGTGTTTGATATGTAGAATTCTATGTGTTGTGTTTGTGAGGCTGCCTGGAGTTTGCTTTACTGTCTCTGAGGCCGTCCTTTATACTTCAAATATTTATCATGACCATTCATGTCATCATTAAAGAAGACAGTAGCAAAGATAGGCTTACATTTGGTAAATTCTTAGAAAACTTATAATGGACAGGTACCTACGTAGGATTAGCCATCCTAAGCAATCTCCCAGAAGAAACTCATTTCATTCACTAAATATTTATTAAGATTATACAATGGAGGGGCGCCTGGGTGGCTCAGATGTTAAGTGTCTGCCTTCGGCTCAGGGCATGATCCCAGAGTCCTGGGATCGGGTCCCACATCAAGGTCCTGTGCTGGGAGCCTGCTTCTTCCTCTCCCACTCCCCCTGCCTGTGGTCCTTCTCTCGCTGGCTGCCTCTCTCTCTGTCAAATAAATAAAATCTTAAAAAAAATTATACAATGGAAACATGCGTAAATATGTAATATATTGGTTATTGCTATTATATTATGAGATACAATCTTATTTATATTTCTAGACTTTAAGGTTATCTTCTGTATTTCCATTCCTGATCACTTCTCTGACCTCATTTCCAGATGCCTACTTGCACCTGAATGACCCACAAGCGTCTCAGAACCCAAATGAAACCACTCAAGCTCCTTCTACCCTCATTCCTCCTGTTTCTCCGGCGATGTTAGCCAAGTGTCCGCTGATACACTGAAGGTTATATGTGACTCCATCCTCACACCCCACAGCCTACTGATCATCTTTATTCTCTTTGTCCAATCCATCTCCCTCCTCACCATCCCCCCATTATTCAATTCATGCATTTGTTAATTTAGTAAGTATTTTTTGAGTATATACCATGTGCATTAGTGTTCTAGGCTTTGGAACAAAGTCTCAGTGACCAAAACAGTCAGTGAACAAAACCAACAAAGACCCTGCCTTCATGGAGCTTACATTCAACTGGAGAGAGAAAATAAATAAAATAGATACGCAAAATATACATTGTTAGAAAGCAACTGGCACTTAGGAGGAAAAAGAAAGCAGGAAGAGGGATATGATGTGTTGGGGTTGGGACTCAAGAGTTTCAATGAGAAGGTGACTTTTGAGTGAAGACTTGAGAAGAAAAGGAGGGAGCTAGTCCTGTGGATACTTGGAGGACACCTCCAGAGGAAAGAGTACATGAAAAGGTCCTGGGGTAGGATTGTACCTGGTCTGTTTCAGCATGGCAAAGAGGCCAGTGTGGTTGCAGGAGAATGAGCAAGGGATAGCGGAGTAGAAGGGATTGAAAGAAGTGGGAGAGTTAATAAAGACAAGATCCTGTAGGCCACAGCAAGGAGTTGGGGTTTTGTTCCAAATGGGGAGCTATCAGAAAGTTTTGAGCAGAGGAGTGATAGAATCTGACTTACTATTTTAAAATAAAAGAATCACTTCAGTTGCTACCTTGAAAACAGACTGAGGTGGGGAAAGAATAGAAAGAGGAAGAGAAGTGAAACTATTTGAGTAATCTACTAGGGAGCTGATGGTGGCTCGCACCAGTGGGGGAGCAGTGGAAATTATGGGAAATGATCAAATTCTAGAGCCCCAAAAACATGATGATTAACCAGATGTGGGGTGTGAGAGAGATGTCAAAATGACTTAAGCACCTGAAAGGATAGAATTGTCATTAGTGGAGCTGGGGAAAACCACAGGGGAAACAGGTGTGTGTGTGCGTGTGTGTGTGTGTTAGTGGTGGTAAGTGGCTTTCAGGAGCTCAGTTTTAGACATGTTAAGCTTGAAATGCCCAGTAATTATCCAAATGGAGGTGTCTAGCCAACTCCTGGATATATGAGTCTGGAGTGCAGGGGAGAGGCCTCAGCTGGAGATGTAAATTTGGAAGTCAGTTAAATAAGGATGGCATTTAAAGCCATGAAACTAAATGAAATCAGCATCTCAATGAGGGTGGGTTGAAAATGAAGAGACTCAGCTCAGCACTGGGGCCTTCAAACAGTTAGAAGAGAACTAAGGGAGAACCAGAACAGAAAGGGCAGCCAAAAGGATAGGAAGAAAGCCAAGTAAATGGTGTCCTGAGAACAAAGTGAAGAAAATATTCCGAGGAAGAGAGGGAGCGATCAACTAAAACAAATGTTCATAGTTCAAATAAGATGAGGTCAGAGAAACTAATTTAGGTTTTAATAGCATGGAGGGCTTTGGTGACCTTGAGAAGTCTCAGTTTGGGTGCTGGGATCAAACCTGACTGGACAGGTTCAACAGGGAACAGGAGGAGAGAAATTGGAAACAATGAGTAAAGGCATATTTTCCACTGAGTTTTCTTGTAAAGGGACAGAGGAGAAGGAGTAGGAGCTGGAGAGGGAGTTGGGATTAAGAGAGATCCTTTTAAGATGGGACAAATAATACATATTTATTTGTATGTTGATGGGAATAATCCAGTAGAAAGCAGGAAAAAAAATTGATGTAGGACAGAGAGGAAAGGATTGCTGGCAACTATGTTCTTGAGTAAGTGAGAGGGTTAAGATCTAAGTAGGGCACAGCAGACAGGCTGGTCATAGCATGGTCACTCCATCCGCAGTAAGGGGGGGGCAAGTGAGTGCAGTTCGGGGGGGGGTGATAGATGGCTTGTGGAAGTTCTCTTGTAACTGCTTACATTTTCTCAGTGAGTAGGAAGCAAGGTCATCAACTGAGAGTTGAAATAATATGCCTATAAACAATTTAGTTCCTGCCTTTTAAAATACATTTATATGCCTTCCTGTTGGGGATACATCTAGAGGTAGAAATGTTGGGTTATATAGAATGCAAACGGAACCAAATAGGATTTTTAGGGTTAATTTTTTCCCCCTGATTTTAAAAGTAGAAAACACAAAATTGTTTAAAAAAGCAAATACTGATAGAACCCACAACCACCTCTCCTGGAAACACGTGTTATTAACATTTTTATGTATTTTATTTCAATATATTAATTTTTCAATGTGATTAATGTTAGGAGGAAAATGAAGTCAATTTTATGTACAGTTTGATTGCAATTATAAAAATATGCTTAGAGGAAAAAGGACCAGAAAGAAATATAATAACATGCTAACAGGGTCTATTAATAAAAATAAATTTCTTTTCTCTATTTCAAAAAGTTTCTGCAATCTGGTATTTTTTAATGAGAAAAATTAACATAAAAATTTTAAAACAAGCTATCTGTTGAAGCAACCCTCACAGAAAACTTCTAGAATTACCATAGAGCTGTAGTGACCTAGTAAGTATTTGCTGTAGCAATCCTACCTCTTTCCATTCAGGTGACATTGGACATCACTTCATAGGATTGGGTTTACATGGAAAGTACTCTTGAAATAACAGAAAGTACTTATTTTCGCCTGATATTCTACCCAATATTTAGGAAATACCGCCACCAAGTGGATAGTAGGAATTTAGTTTGTTTCCTGTTTTCATTCCGTATGGAAAAGTCAGAATAGAGCAGACAAAAGGTGTGTGGGAGGGAATTTGCGGAAACGTTGGGCAGTTGGGTTGAATCAGGAGAGTTAACTCAGATAGCTGCTTATGTATATGGGAGCCAAGGAGGAAAGATGAAATCCCAAACAGGAGGGAAGCTGAAGTGGAAATCTTCAAGACACTGACTTGCACATCAAGTAGGCTGAGTCCTGTGTCCTGATTCTAATTTTAGAATCTATCCTAAGGAAATAAACATAGCTGTGCAAAAATATAACAATGTTGCAAATACTTAATGCTGGTGTTTATCATGTTTGTTTGTTTTATAACAAAAAAACCAAATATGTAAATTTCCAGTGATTGAGGATCAATTGAATAAATGATACATCTTTACAAGTAACAGTTCCAGGTATTTTTGCTGCAAGCATCTTTGTTGTAGCCATCTTTGCTGCAAACATTTTTGCCACATAACTAGTTGGCCATAATGCTATTTTATTTTTTAAGATTTATTTATTTAGGGGCGCCTGGGTGGCACAGCGGTTGGGCGTCTGCCTTCGGCTAAAGGCGTGATCCCGGCGTTGTGGGATTGAGTCCCACGTCAGGCTCCTCCGCTATGAGCCTGCTTCTTCCTCTCCCACTCCCCCTGCTTGTGTTCCCTCTCTCGCTGGCTGTCTCTATCTCTGTCGAATAAATAAATAAAATCTTTAAAAAAAGAGATTTATTTATTTATTTATTTATTTATTTATTTATTTATTTATTTATTTATTTGTCAGAGAGAGAGGGAGAGAGAGAGCGCGAGCAGGGGGAGCGGCAGGCAAAGAGAGAAACAGGCTCCCTGCTGAGCAAGGAGCCCAATATGGGACTTGATCCCAGGACCCTGGGATCATGACCTGAGCCAAAGGGCAGATAGATGCTTAACCGACTGAATCACCCAGGTGTCCCCATAACACAATTTTTTTTTTTTAGATTTTATTTATTTATTTGACAGAGATAGAGACAGCCAGTGAGAGAGGGAACACAAGCAGGGGGAGTGGGAGAGGAAGAAGCAGGCTCATAGCGGAAGAGCCTGATGTGGGGTTCAATCCCATAACGCCGGGATCACGCCCTGAGCCAAAGGCAGATGCTCAACCGCTGTGCCACCCAGGCGCCCCCCCCATAATACAATTTTAATATAAAAGATAAAATCATGAAAAATTAAAAAAATAATAAAATTATTGCATTGTGGACACTTTCCACACTGTTATTTGTTCTTGGCATGTTGTTACATGTTCGTTGATAGTCGTTTCAAAGTTCTATGGGAAACATGAAAAAACTGCAATACTGTAGCCCATTTGTAACTGAGCCTTATAATCTTTGTAACTGACATGTTGTTATTTTCTGGTGTTGTATAGTATGCGCTCTGGCTTTACATTCTTTTTTTTTTTTTTTAAGATTTTATGTATTTATTTGACAGAGATAGAGACAGCCAGTGAGAGAGGGAACACAAGCAAGGGGAGCGGGAGAGGAAGAAGCAGGCTCCCAGCAGAGGAGCCTGATGTGGGGCTCGATCCCAGGACTCTGGGATCACGCCCTGAGCCAAAGGCAGATGCTTAATGACTGAGCCACCCAGGCGCCCCTGGCTTTACATTCTTATTTCACACTTCCAGTATTTTCTATCAAATCAATAAAAATAGCTGTTATCATCCACTATCTTAAGACCACCATGTATACTCATCACTTTATAGACCATTATGAGGGCTGGCTACCCTTTAGATAGACCATTAATTATGAGGGCTAGCCGAGATTTATGTAATATAAAAATGGGAACTTTGTTAATGGAGAAATGAAACCTAAGTGATAGCTAGCTTCAACACATTAGCTCCACCAAAGGTGGTTGATTCATCAATGAAGAAATGAAATGAAACTGTCAACCAGTTATTTTACCTTTTATGGCAAAATTGGCTATGGCTAATTAGTTATGCAGTAAAAATGTAGCAAAATGCTTGCAGCAAAGATGTCTACTGCAAAGATGCCTACCGTGGTAATACCAGACACAATTAACTACTCTTTGACCATTAAAGTGATATTAAAAATATGTAGTGACAAGGAATGATGTTTGTGATATATTTTCTAGGAAAAAAGGCAAATTACAAAGTAGGATATATCACACACAGCTAAAAGACCAGAGTAGTATCCACTAATATGTTAATAGTGACAATAATAACATATATTCAGTGCTTACTATGTGCCAGATAGATTAAAATAGCTATCCTACACCCACCTAGTACTCTCTTCTCTAACTTAGTCCTTCTAATGCTTCTCTTACTCCCCCATTCCTAGCCTTTCTGGGACCCCAGACCTCTTTGGCAGTCTGGCACGCACATGGAATCCAGAAGGGTATTTTTAAATACACGAAGTAAAACACAGTGCATTAACCAGGAAACAAATTACATTGAAACACCACTATTAAAATGTCTAAGAAACCAAATTTGTGATGTAATAATACGTATGTAAAGTCCTTCATTAATTCATTAAATAAGATATAGTAGAAGGTGCAGTAAAGATCTCTCTGTGATATTAATAAGTGATATTTCAAGATAATTGAAACAACTGTGATATGATGAAAATATTTGTGATTTCTATCAATGACGAAGGCGCTGTGTTTCGTTGGCTGTGTTCATAACTGAATAGTGTTAAATCGCAGCTACAATTTGGTGACAATATAGATGGGCATGTTTTCCTACCCATGGGCTCTAGGCTAAGAACCACTGCCCCCCAGTCTGTAATCCAGCCAGCTGTCTGATCATGTCATTCTCTTTTTAAACCCCTTAAATGACTTCCCATCTCACTTAAATCCACACCCCCTGAAGATCTGGCCTGTAGTTCCCTTTCTGATCTCATTTTCTACCATTTCCTACCAGCCCCCTTCATGCTCCCTGCCTCCAGCCACACCGCCTTCTGGGCAGCTCTTTGGACACAAGCCAACCACAGTCCTGGCCTTTGCTCTTGCCATTGTCCCTGCCAGAACATTGCTCCCCTGGATACTGACAGGGCTTGCTCTCTCGTGTCCGGGGTCGACATTTCACATAAAGGGCCAAATAATAAGTATTTTAGGCTTTGTGGGCCATGTCGTCTCTGTTGCAACCATTCGACTCTACTGTGACAAAAGCAGAGACCGTACATAAATGAATGGGTGTGGATGGGTTCCAACAAATATTTTTGAACACTGAAATTTGAATTGTATATAATTTTGACATATCATGAAGTATTAATCTTCCTTCAAAAAATTTTAAGCCACTTATAAAAGCAAAAAATCATTCTTAGCTCTTGAGCTCTACAAAAACAGGCAGCCGGTCAAATTTAGCCCACAGCCCAGTTTGCTGACCCTGCTTTGTGTCATTCAGGGTTCTGTTCAAATGTCACTCTTTGGAGAAGTCTCCTTTGGCCACTGTATCTCAAATTGCCTTCTTTTCTCTCTCGTCTCCTTTGCCTTGCTTAATTTTTCTTCAACAAACTTCTCTGGACCCAACATGTATTTTTATTTGCTTATTTTCTCTCTTCCTTCTGGAATGTAAGCACCATGAAGCGGAGCCTTAGTCCTTTTCCTCACTGCTATACTCCCGCCAGTATGACAGTGCCTGCCACAAAGTAAGTACTTGAATATTTGTTGAATGAAACTTATTGCTGGTGGGTTATTGTGATTTGTAATAAGAAATATATATTTGGTTTTCATTCCTGTGTCCAGCACAAGCTTTAAAATCTCTTTAGAATTTCTTGAGTGATAAGAGTGATAGAGATACCAAAGCAATCTACGTATTTAAAGCAATCCCTATGAAGATACCAATAACATTTTCCACAGAACTAGAATAAACAGTCCCAAAATTTGTGTGGAGCCACAAAAGACCCCGAATAGACAAACCAACCTTGAAAAAGAAAAGCAAAGCTGGAGGCATCATGATTCCGGACTTCATGTTATATTACAAAGCTGTGGTGATCAAAACAGTATAGTATTGGCACAAAAATAAACACATAGATCCATGGACCAGAATAGAAAACGCAGAAGTGAACCCATAAATATATGGTCAATTAATCTTCCACAAAGCAGGAATCCAAATATATATATCCAAAATATATAAAAACTTAGAAACTCAACACCCCCGAAACGAATAATCCAATTAAAATATGGGCAGAAGACTTGAACGAACATTTCTCCAAGGAAGACATACAGATGGCTGACAGGCACAGGAAAAGAAGCTCCACATCACTCGTCAGCAGGGAAATGCAAATCAAAACTACAATGAGATACCACCTCACACCTGTCACGATGGCTAAAACTATACAAGGAGGATGTGGAGAAAGGGGAACCCTCCTGCACTGTTGGTGGGAATGTAGACTGGTGCAGCCACGGTGGAAAACAGTGTGGAAGTTACTAAAACGTTCAAAATAGAATTACCCTATGATCCAGTAATTGCACTACTAGGTATTTACCCAAAGAATACAAAAATACTAATTCAAAGGAATACATGTTCCCCGATGTTTATAACTATCTACAATAGCCAAATTATGGAAATAGCCCAAGTGTCCATTGACTGATGAATGGATAAAGAAGTGGTGTATATATAATGGAATATTAGCCACAAAAAAGAATGAAATTGTGCCATTTGTAATGTCATGAATGGAGCTAGAGAGTGTTATGCTAAATGAAATAAGTCAGCGGGAGAAAGACAAATACCATACGCTTTCACTCATATGTGGATTTTCAGAAATAAAACAAAGGAGCAAGGGGAGAAAAAAAGAGGGAAACAAACCCAGAAACAGACTCTTAACCGTGAAGAACAAACTGATGGTCTCCAGAGGGGAGGTGGAGTAGGGGTATGGATGAAACAGGTGATGGGGATGAAGGAGGGCACTTGCTGTGATGAGCACGGGGGGGGGGGGTTGTATGGAAGTGTCGAATCACTATACTGTACACCTGAAACTAATATAACACTATAAGTTAACTAACTGGAATTTAAATAAAAACTTTTAAAAAGTAAAGCATTTTGATAAGCTAAAAAAAAAAAAAGAGTGACAGAGGTGTCTTTTGTGATGATAATGAGGTAACATTTGGACATAGCCTAAGGATGGGGGCAGATTGCCAATGGACACAGTCATGTGATTAGAGGATTGGAACTTTCAGCCCCCCCCCCCTTCTGGAATGGAGTCTGGATCTCACGTTAATGGCCAGTGAAACCTCCATAAAACCCAGGAGTTCAGAGACTTCTGGTTTGGTGAAATGTGGAGACTAGGGACAGTGGTGGCACTCGGGGCCTAGAAGCTCCACACCCTTCCCCCATACCTTGCTCTGGGCATCTCTTCCATCTGGCTGTCCCTAAGTTACAATCCTTTTCTAATAAACTGGTGATCTAGTGAACAAACTGCTTTCCTGAGTCCTGTGAACGGTTCGAGGAGATGAACAGAACCCAAGGAGGGGTTTGTGGGAACCTCGGATTGATAGCCATTCAGTCTGAGGCACAGGCGACAACCTAGAGTTGCAGTTAGCATCTGAAGTGGGGTGGGAGGCACAGTTTTGTAACACCAAGCCCTTACCCTGTGGGATCTGCCACTGCCACCAGGTAGACAGTGTCAGAATTGAATGGAATTGTAGGCCACGCAGCCAGTGTTGGAGAATGGCTTGGTGGTGTGGGAAAAAGCCCCCATACCTATTAGAATTGGATGCAGAACCCTTAGCTAGTCATCTCTTTATGAATTTCTTTATCAGAATTAGAATTTCTCTTAAATTATGGTCGCTAGAATTGAAGAGTATTGCCTGATACAGCCTGAATCAATGCAGAATAAAAGAAAATTATGCTCCTATTAATACTGCAGTTTTTACAAAACATGATTATCAAATGGAAATTTTGACAAATCAGATTTCTCCAAACCTATACTTGTGGTTGATTTTTTTTTGAACCTATGTCTAATTCTCTATATTTATATTGTTGGCTTGGCTCTGTGCTTTAGTCTGTTTAAATTATTTTGCATTTGATTTTGTTATTTCCCACATCAGTTTTCCTGGCCATCTGCGTATTTAGCAACATTCAATATCTTCCTCCAAACTTTCCAGGGTAAGGCAGAGAGGGGGACTGACTCCCCCTGACTCCTCCAGGTGGCTGAAACACTACTAACCCACACTTATGGGATACATACTGTAGGATCGTGATCCTTTTGGCCAAGGTAACAGGGAAGTCCCCCACACAAGAACAGGGAGTTGCGGGAAAGGGGGAATTCAGAAAATTAAAATTAAAATCAACAGCTGGGGGCGCCTGGGTGGCACAGCGGTTAAACGTCTGCCTTCGGCTCAGGGCGTGATCCCGGCGTTCTGGGATCGAGCCCCACATCAGGCTCTTCCACTATGAGCCTGCTTCTTCCTCTCCCACTCCCCCTGCTTGTGTTCCCTCTCTCGCTGGCTGTCTCTATCTCTGTCTAATAAATAAATAAAATCTTTAAAAAAAAATAAAATCAACAGCTCTGATACTCAAACTGTATTCTTCAAGAGGGCGATGACTGAGATTTAATTGCCTTAAGAGAGGATGTGTCCATATTAAGGGTATGAAATCAGCTGTGCAGAAACAAAGGAAAATCCCTGAGGTAAAATATTGGTCCTACTCAACCAGCCTTATGTCAAGCCTCTCGATAGAAGAGCTCTGTTGAGAGTGGATATTCGAATCATCTAACAAACTCCCTTTGTTCTGATTCCAGACTCATACAGACAGTTCCTGAAAATTCAGCTTCCATGTAATGAACCCGCAGGGAGAAAATAGGTTGGTCAGATTGACCCCACTGTCTGGGCCACCAGCCTATTACATTTCTCACTGAAAATTAATAAAGTGGTATGTGTTTCAACAAAATATATGACCACTGATGTTCCAACAAAGGATAGTGTCATCAATAAATTATATAAGCTGTTATATTAATACAGTGGAGCACTGCTTAGCAGTAAAAGAAAAAATGATGAACTGGCCGTATAGGCAACAGTATTGAATGAATTTCAAAGCACAATGTGAATAAGAAGCCAGATACAAAAGAATCCATGCTGTAGAATCCCGTTTATGTAAAGTTCGAGAACAGGTAAAACTAACCTATGCCGGCAGAAATCAGAATAGGGGTTGCCTCTGGAAGGTGGAGTACTGACTGGAAAGGGGAATGAGGAAGTTTTCTGGAATTATGGAAATAATCTCTATCTTAATCTGATTGATGGTTATATAAGTATATATATATAAAAAATATATATATATTTTAAAATTCACCAAGCTATACAGTGAAGGTGTGTGTTTTTTTCTTTATGTAAATATATTTCAATATAATACTGTTAACATGTTAACAAGTATCTGGTGTTAATTATTAGTTTCTTATGGATTTTGGAGTCATGGGGAGATTGAGTTTCTGAGATGGCCAAACTGAAGGTCAGAGTTTCAATGATGGTGAATTTACCAAGGGTTCTGCCATTTTGTACAGGCAGCTGGGACCTTATTTAGGTGTGATAATCCAGTAAGGATATTGTCAGATTTCTCACCGAAAGAAAAGAAAAGTTGTCTGTGGCATTAATTATGCTATTGAAAATAGATGTGAAGTAAATCTGATATGATTTGTTCTCAGGGTGCACTTGCTGGCTCCTGGTAAATATAGTCCTTTAAAAAATCGCCACAAGATGTGTTTCATTACCCATCAAGGACTTTCCCAGGTTTATTAGTGTGTAGTTTTTGGTAACCCACTGCTCTTTCTAGAAAATTAAGATAACATTTGCCTGCATAAAACCTCCCAGTACCTCTCACTAAGGAGCAAGTTTGAGTCATAAAATGTATTTGCTTTTTTATGAATTAGAGAGAAATGTCCTAGAGAAGATCATTAGCCACCCAAAGAACTTTCTTTGAAGGAAGCAAAAAAGAATAGTAATCAGTACTTTTGCTTCCAAGTTAGACACTTGGTTTGACTCCTAGCTCACAGATAACGTCACCTTAGGCAAGTTACTTAACCTCTCTAAACCCCATTTTCCTAACCTACACAAGGGAATTGCCACAGTGATGATGAGATTTTTATAAAGCACTTCACACACGTTTGGCACACGGTGCCACCACCACCATCAGCGTTAGTGGGAATACTAGCTAGCCACTCATGAATTGGTTTCCTAGGGCAATCAGTATCTTGTGAACCTCTGTGGAATGCTTCACAGGCCAAAAACTTGACCTTTCTGCCCACTTGGTGACTGAGTTCAGAAGGATCAACTCACGTACACACCAGTTCATAGGAAACCCCCTATTTATGTAATCACAAAAAATAGCTGCGTGAGTGTATTCTTTCCTTCTATATATAATTGGGAAGCCAGCTTATCTACAGGGAGATAGACCCATAGACCTCAGTGCTTGGTGTAAGTGATTTCTATAGGTAGTTGATCTTAATCCATGTTCTCTTTTATACTTTCATTTTCAGAGGAAATCTTATCTCTAGGCTTTGGGGGTACATCGCTGTCTTTAATTATTCATACCTTAATTTGCTTTTAAAGCTCTGAAGATCTGAATTTTTGAAATGCTTTTTGTGGGGCTAAAAGCAAAGACTGTTCTTTCTGGAGGCTCTAGGGGAGAATTTGTTCCTTGACTTTTTCACCTTCAAGAGGCTGCCCACATTCCTTGGCTCATGGCCACATCATTCAGACCCTGCTACCATTTTAATCTCTCTGTCTTGGACCTTCCTGCCTTTCTCTGTCTTGTTTTTTTAATGCATGAAAACCTCAAATCATGAAAAAGATACGCAAAAAACCCAACAACCAATAAAAAAAAACAAGGTCACTATAACTTGACATGCTTATAAGTGGCGACATTTTATTCCTACTGACCTATATATAAACCTCTAGCTCTGAATTTCATCACTTCCCTACAAAAGGTAACTGAACTACCCCTGCATTTCCTTTTTTAAATTTTTTAAAAGATTTTATTTATTTGTCAGAAAGAGCACACAAACAGGGGGAGAGGCAGAGGAAGAAGAAGGCTTCCTGCTGAGCAAGGAGCCCAGTGCAGGACTCGATCCCAGGGCCCCAGGATCATGACCTGAGCAGAGGGCAGATGCTTAACCAACTGAGCCACCCAGGTGTCCCTACCTCTGCATTTCATTAGCACTACAATGCCGTTAAAGAACAACATGATTGGGTCTGTTGTGTAATCTCCTAAACCTACACTTGTGAAATAATATTTATTTTTTATTTTTAAAAATGTTATTTGTTCGGGGCGCCTGAGTAAGTCAGTCGGTTAAGCTTCCAACTCCTGGTTTCAGCTCAGGTCATGATCTCTTGGTTGTGGGGTTGAGCCCCGCATGGAGCTCCATGCCCAGTGTGGAGTCTGCCTCAGATTCTTTCTCCCTCTCCCTCCCCCTCTGTCCCTCCCTGTCCCCCCCACTCTCTTTCTAAAATAAATAAATGAAATCTTTAAAAAAATGTTATTTGTTCTTTTTAATGTAATATAATTAACATACAGTATTATATTAGTTTCAGGTGTACAATAGAGTGATTCAACAATTTTTTTTCAAGATTTTATTTATTTATTTGAGAGAGAGAATGAGAGAGAGAGATAGCATGAGAAGGGGGAGGGTCAGAGGGGGAAGCAGGCTCCCCGCTGAGCTGGAAGCCCCATGCAGGACTCCAGGATCATGACCTGAGCCGAAGGCAGTTGCCCAACCAACTGAGCCACCCAGACGCTCTGATTCAACAACTCTATACATTACTCAGTGCTCATCATGATAAGTGTACTCTTTAATTCCCGTCAGCTATTTCATCCCCCCACCCTCCCCGCAACCATCAGTTTGTTCTCTATATTTTAGAGTCTAATAGTTTGTCTGTTTTTTTCTTTGTTCATTTGTTTGTTCTTAAATTCCACATGTGAGTGAAATCATATCATATTTGTCTTTCTCTGATGACTTATTTCATTTAGCATTATACCCTCAAGATCCATCCATGCTGTTGCAAATGGCAAGATCTCATTTTTTTTTAATGACTGAGTGGTATTCCATTGTGTATGTATACCATAACTTCTTCATCCATTCATCTACTGATGAACACTGGGTTGCTTCTGTATTTTGGCTATTGTAAATAATGTGCAATAAACATACGGGCCCTGGTCCCCACTATCCCCTAAGTGAGAGTTCCCTGGGCTCCCCAAATTCCCTAAGGTACACATTCTTGGGTCCCCAACACCTAAGGTAGAAATTCCAGGACCTTCAATATATCTAAAGGTAGAATTTGGGGAGGGGAGTTTTACAAAAATCACTAAGGTTTACTTCCTGTCTCCCTCAAAGACCTGGGGTCAAGTTTTCTAGGCACCCACAATCACCTAAGTTCTAGTTTTCTGCCCCTTTCTTCCCCCACGTCCCATGAAATATTCTGAGTTGCAGCTGTCTGGACCCCCTACAATTGCCTAAGGTGAATTTCTTGGGCCCCAACAATTAATCAACGAAGCTGAGTATGTCCTGGCTCTCCAGAATTACCTAAGGTAGCGTTTTATGGGCCCCCAATGTTCTCCTAAAGTAGTGTGTCCTGGCTCTGCACAAAATCACCTAAAGCTACAGTCTCCTGGGACCCTCAATTAATCTGGCAGAATTAGCTTGGATACAATCATCTAAGGTCCAGTGTCCTCCTGGGCCCCTCAGTTGCCTAAACTAGACATAGCTGGGCCACCATATCATCTAACACAGACCTCACGGGGCCCCCCCAATCACTTCTATAGTATTTCTAGATCTACAATTCGTAGGGTAGTGTTTCTTGGGGTCCCATAACACCTAAGGGAGAATTGCCTAAGCCCCACACAATCACTAAGGTATGGTTTCCTGGCCCCCAAAATAGAGTTTTCTTGGCACCTTCAATCACCTAAGGTAGACATTCCTGGGACTCTACAAACATGTCAGGTAGAGTGTTGGGGGCCACCCTATTCACATAAGGTACATTATCTTGATCACCCACAATCATATAAGGTAGAACTTTAGTTCCTAGGCCCCTGTGTCACCTAATATATAGAGAGATTTGTGAGCACACACACCACCTAAGTAGAGAGTCCTAGTATGTACTCTTGAAATCTGGGATTCTGATACCTCCAGCTTTCTTCTCCTTTTTCAAGATTGCTTTGGCTCTTTGGGGTCTTTGGTGTTCAAGTCACATTTTAGGATTATTTGTTCTGTGAAAAATGTTGTTGGTATTTTGATAGGGATTCCATTGAACCTGTAGGTGGCTTTGGGTAGTATCAACATTTTAACAATATTTGTTCTCCTAATCCATGAGCATGGAATATCTTTCCATTTGTTTGTGTCACCTTCAATCTCTTTCATCAGTGTTTTATAGTTTTCAGAGTACAGGTCTTCCACCTCTTTGGTTAAGTTTATTCCTAGGTATTTTATTCTTTTTGATGCAATTGTAAATGGGATTGTTTTCTTAATTTCTCTTTCTGCTGTTTTGTTGTTTATAGAAATGCAACCGATTTCTGTATATTGATTTTGTATCCTGTGACCCTACTGAATTCATTTATCAGTTCTAGTAGTTCTTTGGTGGAGTCTTGAGGGTTTTCTATATATAGTGTCTTGTCATCTGCAAGTAGTGAAAGTTTTACTTCCTCCTTACCAATTTGGATACATTTTATTCCTTTTTCTTTTTTTTTTTTTTTGAAGATTTTATTTATTTATTCGACAGAGATAGAGACAGCCAGCGAGAGAGGGAACACAAGCAGGGGGAGTGGGAGAGGAAGAAGCAGGCTCCTAGCGGAAGAGCCTGATGTGGGGCTCGATCCCAGAATGCCGGGATCACGCCCTGAGCCGAAGGCAGACGCTTAACCGCTGTGCCACCCAGGCGCCCCCTTTTATTCCTTTTTCTTGACTAATTTCTGTGACTAGGATTTCCAGGGCTATGTCAAATAAAAGTGGTGAGAGTGCTGGTGAGAGTTGTCTTCTTCATGGTATCAGGGGAAAAGCTCTTTAGTTTTTCATCCTTGAGTAGATGTTAGCTCTGGGTTTTTCAGAAACGGCCTTTATTATGTTGAGGCATCTTCCTTCTAAACCTACTTTGTTGAGAGTTTTTATCATAAATAGATGTTGTACTCTGTCCAATGTTTTTCTGCATCCATTGAAATGATCATATGGCTTTTGTCCTTTCTTTTATTGATGTGATTTATCACACTGATTGATTTGCAAATATTAAACCACTCTTGCATGCCAGGAATAAAACCTACTTGATCATGGTGAATGATTTTTTAAAATTATTCTTGGATTCAGTTTCCTGATATTTTGTTGAACATTTTTGCATCTGTGTTTATCAGAGATATTGGCCTGTAGTTCTTTCACTCTCTTCCTCTCACTTTGTGTGTGTGTGTGTGTGTGTGTGTGTGTGTGTGTGTGTGTGGCGTCTTCATCTGGTTTTGGGATCAGGATACTGCTACCTCATAGAATGGATTTGGAAGTTTTCCTTCCTTTATTTTTTGGAAGAGTTTGAGAATAGGTATTAACTGTTCTTAAAATGTTTAGTAGAATTCACCTGTGAAGCCATCTGGTCTTTGACTTTTGTTTGTTGTGAGTTTTCTGACTACTGATTCAATTTCATTGCTGGTAATCAGTCTGTTCAAATTTCCTGTTTCTTCCTGATTCAGTTTTGGTAGGTTGTATGTAGGAATTTATCCATTTTTTTCCTAGGTTTTCTGATTTGTTGACATATAATTTTTTTATAATATTTTCTTGTAATCCTTTGTATTTCTGAGGTGTCAGTTGTTATTTCTATTGTTTAATTTTTAATTTTGTTTATCTGAGTCCTCTTTTTTTTTTTTTTTTTTGATGAGTCTGGCTAAATGTTTATCAATTTTTTTGATCCTTTCAAAGAACCAGCTCCTGGTTTCATTGGTCTGTTTTTTGTTTTTAGTTTCTATTTTGTTTATTTCTGCTCTAATTTTTATTATTTCCTTCCTTCTACTGGTTTGGGGTTTTGTTTGTTCTTTTTCTAGGTCCTTTAGGGGTAAGGTTAAGTTGTTTATTTGAGATTTTTCTTGCTCCTTAAGTTAGGCCTGTATTGCTATAAACTTCTCTCTTAGAATAGCTTTTGCTGCATCCCAACGATTTTGGACCTTTGTGTTTTCATTTTCATTTGTCTGCTTGTATTTTTTAAATTCCTCTTTGATTTCTTGGTTGACACATTCATTGTTTAATAGCATGTTATTTAATCTCCATATATTTTCTTTCTTTCCAGATTTTTTCTTGTGGTTGACTCCTAGTTTCATAGTGTTTTGATCAGAAAAGATGTGTGGTATAACCTCAGTTTTTTTAGAATTTGTTAAGACTTGTTTTATGGCTACCATGTGATCTATTCTGGAGAATGTTCCATGTGCACTTGAAAAGAATGTGTGTTCTGCTGTTTTAGGATGGAATGTTCTGAATATATCTATTGATCCACCTGGTCTAATATATCATTTAAAGCCACTGTTCCTTGTTGATTTTCTGTTTAGATGATCTGCCTATCAATGTAAGTGGGGTGCTAATATCCCCTACTATTATTGCATTACTATTGATTACTTCTTTTATGTTTGTTAAAAGGTGCTTTATGTATGTGGGTCCTCCCCTGTTGGGTGCATAAATATATACATTTGTCATATCTTCTTATTGTTCCCTTTGTGATTATGTAGTGTCCTTCTTTGTCTTTTGTTACAATCTTTGTTTTAAAGTCAATTTTGTCTGATGTAAGTATTGCTACCCCGGCTTTCTTTTCACTTCCATTTTCATGACACATGTTTTTCCATCGCTTCACTTTCAATCTGCACTTTCAGTCTTTAGGGCTGAAATAAGTCTCTTGTAGGCAGCATATAGATAAGACTTGCGTTTTTATCCATTCCATCACCCTATGTCTTTTGATTGGAGCATTTAGTCCACTGACATTCAAAATAATTATTGATCGGTATGTACTTACAGCCATTTTGTTACTTGTTTTATGGTCATCTTCTCTGTTCCTTTCTTCTCTTGCTCTCTTCTTTCCTGTTTGTTTGGCTTTCTTTATTCATATACTTGGATACCTTTTCTTTATTTCTTGTCTATCTATTACCAATTTTTAAAAAGATTTTATTTATTTATTTGACAGAGAGAAACAGTGAGCATAAGCAGGGGGAGCACCAGGCAGAGGAAGAAGCAGGCTCCCCGCAGAGCAAGGAGCCCAAAGCAGAACTTGATCCCAGGACCCTGAGATCATGACCTAAGCTGAAGGCAGACGCTTACCTGACTGAGCCACCCAGGCATCCCTCTATTATCAATTTTTTGATTTGTGGTTACCATTAGGTTTATAAATAACATCTTGTGTAGATAATAGTCTATATTAAGTTGATGGTCATATAAGTTTGAACCCATTCTAAAAGCACTAGATTTTTACTCCTCTCCCACTTGAGTTTTAGGCATATAGTATCATACTTTACATCATTTTATTTTGTGACTTCCTTGACTGAACTTTATAGATATACTTAATTTTACTGCTTGTGTGCTTCCTCCTTTCTTACTCCTGCTTATGGTCTTTCCTTTCCACTCAAACAGTCCCCTTTAATTTTTCTGATTTAGTGGGAAACTTTTGTTTGTCTGGAAAACTCTTTATTTCTCCCTCTGTTCTGAATACTAGCCTTGCTGGATAGAGTATTCTTGGTTGCAGGGTGTTTTTCTTTCAGCACTTTAAACATATCATGCCACTCTCTTCTGTCCTGCAAAGTTTCTGCTGAAAAATAAGCTGATAATCTTATGGGATGTTGCTTGTATGTAACTATTTTCTGTTCTCTTGCTGCTTTTAAAATTCTCTGTTTATTACTACTCTTTGCTATTTTAATTACTATGTGTGTAGTGTGGACCTTCTTTGGTGATTTCCTTGGGAGTTCTCTGCGCCTCTTGGTTCTGGATTTCTGTTTTCTTCCCCAGATTGGATAAATTTTCAGCTATATTTTTCTTCAAATACATTTTGTGCCCCCTTTTCTCTTTCTTCTTCTGGTATTCCTATAATGAGAATGTTGTTATACTTGATGGTGTTGCTGAGTTCCCTAATCTAGTCTCACTCTTTATTAGTCTTTTTTCTCTCTCCTGTTCAGCTTGATTGCTTTTCATTATTCCATCCTTCAGGTTGCTGATCCATTTTTCTGATTCCTCTAGTCTACTGTTTATTCCCTCTAGTGTATTTTTAATTTCAGTTATTGAGTTCTTCATCTCTGATTGGTTCTTTTTTATATTTTCTACCTCTTTGTTGAGGGTCTTACTGAGATCTTCCACTCTTTTCTCAAGTCCAGTGAGTAGCTTTATGATCATTACTTTAAAGTCTCTATCAGGCATATTACTTATCTACATTTCATTTAGCTCTCTTGCTGTGATTTTGTCCTTTTGTTTCATTTGGGACATAGTCCTCTGTCTCCTTATTTTGTCTAACTCTCTATGTCTGTTTATGTGTGTTAGGAAAGTCAGCTATATCTCCTGCTCTTGCAGGTGGTGACCTGCAGTGCCATGTCCCCTGTGCTCCAGAATGTGGTGCTTCAGGAATGTGTCCTATGTGTGCTGCATGAGCCCTTCTGTGGCACATTTGCCTACAGTGCAGTCATCTGCAATGGCTTTCTTTGCCTGTTGTGGGTAGGGTTTGGTTCCTGTGTTGTTAAGGGGCCAGTGTGGAGCCACTTTGGGCTTGAGTTGAGTCAGGCCAGGCATTTGCCAGGGCTGTGGTCACACTGAACTGCAGGGTGCTCTCCCTCTGTTGTTCCCTGGGAGGTTTTTGTTGGTGAGTGGAGCCTGCAATCAGATAGATGTCTGCCACCAGCCCACTGCTGGAGCCACAGTCAAACTGGTGTGTATAGCTATCTTCCCCTCTTCTCAAGGCAGGAGTCACTTTGGACCCCGTTGTGCTGGCCACTATTGGAGCTGGTTGTACAATGCCAAGATTGTGGTGCCGCTTTGGATGTACTACTACTGAGGCCTGGTTAGAGGGGGCAGGTCTGCAGAAGGGGGGAGGGGACTGGGTGGATGACGTTAACAAGGTTTGAGCAGGTCTGCTGCAAGAGGAGGCTTGGCACCCATCTGGAGCGCTGCAGATGCCAGATTGGAGGAGGCAAGTCTATATGCAGAAAAGCACAGGGGAAGGGCACACCATTGCAAGCTAATTGGAGAGTGTTGACACTGTGCTGGATTCCACAGGTGTCTGTGTATCTAGGCTGGAGGGTGGGGGAGGGAAATGGTGTCAGCTAGCTCTTTTGTTCTTGCAGACCTCTCCAAAGGTCCCTGTCCCTCAGTACATGCTCTGAGATTAGTAAACAGATCTCCTTCCTGTATACCCTAGGTGTTTTTCAAACTGCTCCTTCTATGCTGTATTTCAGAGGGGCTGTTTGTTGTGCTATCTCTATAAGGGTAGGGACTCAATTTCCTATTGCCCTCTGGCTCTCCCAGAGCCCGGCCCACTGATTTTTAAAGTTCCAAGTGTTAAGCCCCACTGATTGTAAGAACTTGCAAAGTGAAGCCCCTCTGGTTTTCAAAAGCCAAATGTTATGGGGATTCATCTTCCCAGTGTGGGTCCCCCATGCCTGGGATGTTAGTGTAGGTCTACTCCTCTTCCTTCTCCATGTTTGTGGTGGCTCTCCCTCCTGCCGACAGTCTCATGGGTCAGCTTGGTTCCCAATTGTGTCTTCACCCTTCCTCCTGTTTTCAATGTGGCCTCTCCTCTACATTTAACTGTGCAGAGTCTGTTCTGAGTCTTTGGGGGCACTTACTGGGCTATTTACATCGATGTAGGTGTTATCTAGTTGTATCTGTGGGACGAGGTCAGTTTAGGACCGTTCTACTCTGTCATCTTCCCCAGAAGTCTTTGGAAAACAATATTAAAAACAAAATACCTACATTTCATTCCAAAAATTAACTAGGAGATTTTATGCCTAACAATACAGTGGTATGATTTCCACGGAAAGAAATGTTTAGGTTTTTAAAAAATAAGGTAAATATGTAAGGCTAAAATAGGTCTTTACCTACAATGTAATTTATAAGGCAAACTAGAATCAGAGGATTCTCCTTGATGTTTGTGAGGTACATTTAAGAGAAATAAAGGAAACACCACAGATGAAATGAAAATAAAACAACATAGAAATGAGCAAAAACAAAACGGCCCGAACCCAAAGCCAAAAACGAGGTCCTTGCCTTCAGCAGCACTGGGTCCAGTAATGGGAATTGACCCTTATTTAAGAAAACTGGATAATAAATCATCGAACTTTACATCAGAAACCGGGGATGTACTGTATGGTGACTAACCTAATGTAATAAAAAAATTAAAAAAAAAAAACTGGAATTGTGACTTCTGATCACATGCTTTATTAAGTGAAGTTTTACCATTATAAAAGATATATAGTGTTTGCCTGAGAGGGCTTAGTGACCTGGACACCTTTTCTGCTGATTTAATTAGGAGGCAGGAACCAGATTATAGCTTCATGATAAATTTCTGTTGAATTTTCCAAACACACAATGCAAGAGATGCCATTTTTGGGGCACCTAGTTCACAGTAAACGTTCAATAAGTGGTCTTTTGGTAATTTTCACCAGTACTCTCACCAGGCTTTATCGTGTTTCCTTAGTGGTACACATGTATTTGTTAGGTGAAGTTTCATAATAATAATAATCTTTGTTATTATCATTACATTTGACCTGAAACACTTACATAGCACTATTCTGTGCTCTGCAGTGTCCTAGGTATTTTATATGTGTTAATTTATTTAATTCTTACAACAAGAAGAGATAGGTGCTACTATGACCCCCATTTTACAGATTAGAACACTGGGGTATGGCATGGTTAATGTGCTGAAGATCACCTAACTAGGGTTTGAACCTAGCATGTTTCACTAGTCTTTGTGCCACATTGCTTCCTGCTTGGGATTTTGTTCATTAGAAACATCAGGGGAACCCCACATCGGCTTGCTAAATAATCAGAATCTCTAGGAGTAGGACCCACATGTTGGATGTTAACAGGATTTCCAGCTGCTTCTACAATTAGGACAGCATCAGTCAATGGACAGACATTAAGGAACTAGAGCCCTACGTTCCTCTTGCTTCCTCTTGCCACTGTTGCTCGGGCAACCATCATGTCAGAGTTGTCATTGCCTATGCAGGTATGTCGGTTCTTTAGAACGGGTGTCAGAATCCTGGAGAAAATCCCAGAGACAATAACGAAACATTCCTTAGGAATTCTGCAGCATTAATGCTTTTGATCATTCAGAGAATGACATGGTGGGGAAAGACTTAACACTGACAATTCTGAGTTGCATAGTGATTCAGTAGAGCTGAAGTCCAAGTAAGAGCGAGTTTAGGAAATTTTGACCCATTTACTTTGTTTGTTTCTTTTTCTTCCTTTCTGTACATGTGTGTATAGTCCAAGAGCTAAATTTGATAAAAATCAAGAGAACTTTCAATAAATTTAAAATAAATATCCCTGGTAATAAGAAGGCAATATTGCACAGTTTAATTGGCAGTTTTTGTTCTTTCTGTTGGTCTATAAAATAATGATAATCTTAGAACTGGTAGCATTTTAGAGTAGAGGAGTAAACAGATGCTTCTTTAGTCTTTCAGAATTATCTTGTGGTTCCTGATAAATGGATGAGGTATGTAAATTTCTTCTCCGCAGACTCGGATTCTCTTTTGGGAAGAACCAGAACAGTGCACTACAAAGTGAAAAGAAATCTTGTGAACCCAGTGAACTAGATGATAGAATCCAGAATAAACTCTTACCTAGACCCTCTTCTTTCACATAATTCCAATTTGGTTGAGATGTTTGAGATGGGGGTGGGGTGTGGTGGAGGAAGTTGAAGGCAAAAACAACACTGGTTGAGCTGAAGCGTTATGTACCACGGGTGTAGATAATTTATTACAAGAACGGCATGATTTGGGGATCAAGGTAATATTGGCCTCATAGAATGGGTTTGGTAGCTTTCCTTCTGTTTCTATTTTTTGAAATAGCTTTAGGAGAATAGGTATTATTTCTTCTTTGAATGTTTGGTAGAATTCCCCAGGAAAACCTTCCGGGCCTGGAGTTTGGTTTTTTGGAAGGTTGTTTATCACTGACTCAATCTCTTCATAATTAATTGGCCCATTTAAAAAATAAATTTCTTCCTGTTTCAGTCTTGGTAGTTTATAGGTTTCTAGGAAGGCCTCCATCTCTTCCAGCTTGCTTAATCTATTGGCATAAAACTGTTGATAAAAGTTTCTAATATCCTTCCAGTTTCATTGGTGTTGGTTGTGACCTCTCCTTTTTCATTCATAATTTTATTAATTTGGGTCCTTTCTCTATTCTTTTGGATAAGTCTTGCCAGTGGTCTGTCAATTTTGTTGATTCTTTCAAAGAACCAGCTTTTAGTTCTGTTGATCTGTTCTACTGTACTTCTGGTTTCTAATTCATTGATTTCTGCTCTAATCTTGGTCAGCTGCTTCCTCGTGTGTGGATTAGGCCTGTCCCTCTGTTGCTGTTCCAGCTTCTTGAGGTGAGAATATAAAAACTGCATTTTAGATTTTTCTATTCTTTTGAGTGAGGCTTGGATGACTACGTATTTCCCCCTTAGGACTGCCTTTGCAGTATCCCATAGGTTTTGGAACATTGTGTTTTCATTCTCGTTGGTCTCCATAAATTGTTTAAATTGATTTTTGATTTCCTGGTTTATCAAATCATTCCTGAGCAGGATGGTTCTTAGTCTCCAAGTGTTTGAGTTTCTTCCAAATTTTTCTTTGTGGTTGAGTTCTAATTTCAAAGCGTTGTCGTCTGAGAATATGCCGGGAATAATCTCAGTCTTTTGGTATCGGTTGAGACCTGTTTTGTGTCCCAGAACATGGTCTATTCTTGAGAATGTTCCATGGGCATTAGAATAGAATGAGTATTCTTTGGTTCTGGGGTGTAGTGTTCTATATATATCTATGAGGTCCAACTCGTTGAGTATGGCATTCAAAGCCCTTGTTTCTTTGTCAATTTTTTGCATGGGTGTTCGGTCTATTTCTGATAGTGGAGTGTTGAGGTCCCCTACTATTAACCTATTTTTATCTATATGTCTCTTTATTCTGGTTAAGAGTTGGCTTGTGTATCTTGCTGCTCCCCTGTTGGGGGCATAGATATTTATAATTGTCATATCCACTTGTTGGATACATCCTTTAAGAATAATATAGTGCCCTTCTGTGTCTCTAATAATAGTCTTTAGTTTAAAATCCAATCTGTCTGATATGAAAATTGCTACCCCAGCTTTCTTTTGAGGTCCATTGGTGTGAAAGATGGTATTCCATCCCTTTACTTTCAGTCTGAATGTATCTTTAAGTTCAAAATGAGTCTCTTGTAGACAGCAAATGGATGGGTCATTTCTTTTTATTCAATCTGCAATCCTGTGGCATTATGGGAGCATTTAGGCCATTTACATTGAGACTGAATATTGCACTACTGGGTTTTTACCCCAAAGATACAGACGTAGTGAAGAGAAGGGCCATATGCACCCCAATGTTCATAGCAGCATTGTCCACAATAGCCAAAGCATGGAAGGAACCGAGATGCCCTTCAACAGATGACTGGATTAAGAAGTTGTGGTCCATATGTACAATGGAATATTACTCAGCTATCAGAAAGAACAATTTCTCAACATTTGCTGCAACATGGATGGCACTGGAGGAGATAATGCTAAGTGAAATAAGTCAAGCAGAGAAAGACAATTATCATATGATTTGTCTCATCTATGGAACATAAGAACTAGGAAGGTCTGTAGGGGAAGAAAGGGATAAAGAAAGGGGGGTAATCAGAAGGGGGATGAAGCATGAAAGACTATGGACTATGAGAAACAAACTGAGGGCCTCAGAGGGGAGGGGGGTGGGGGAATGGGATAGACCGGTAATGGGTAGTAAGGAGGGCACGTATTGCATGGTGCACTGGGTGTTATACGCAACTAATGAATCATCGAATTTTACATCGGGAACCAGGGAAGTACTGTATGGTGACTAACATAATATAATAAAAAAAAACATTAAAAAAAAAAGAATGGCATGATTATCCCAGGGTGTTCAGCTCACCACACTGGCTCTTTTTAGAGTTCAGGCAGGGTCCCATCACATTAATATCATCAAGTTCCATATGAGATAATCTCAAAATAACATTACTTTGCTCCTATATGCACAATTAATTTCATAAACCCCTGCTAATATTTTAGCCAGACTCTAAGCGAAACTATTTTTTAAAAAGATTTTTATCTATTTATTTATTTATTTGAGGGGGGGGAGAGAGAGAGAGAGCACAAGCAGGGCGAGAGGCAGAGGGACAGGGAGAAGCAGATTCCTCACTGAACTGGGAGCCCAACGTGGGGCTCGATCCCAGGACCTGGAGATCATGACCTGAGCCAAAGGCAGATGATTAACCATCTGAGCCACCCAGGTGGTCCTCTTAGAGAAACTATTAAAAAACAAGAGCAAGGAAAGTGTTCTGAAGCCAGCCAGTGATCAACTACTACAGAAACTCACTCAAAGATTAAAACAAAAAGTACAAAGCCACGAGAGGCTCTTAATGCACAGAAAGCACTTTACTGGGAGTGTGAAGGGGGAGAATCTGAAGCCAGGTTTGGTTTTGTGACTTGAGGATGGGTAGTAAGTGCCCCACAGAAATTATTGTCCACAGGCCAATGGCCGAAGCTCTAAGAATTATGTTTTGGTTTCATAAAAGTAATGTGATTTTATTCTTTAACTGAAAGAGTGTTTGGGAATTATATTATGACTTTCCTAATTTAGAGTTCTCCCTGCAGGTGGCCAGTGTTATTTAAAATTTAAAACCAGGGGCGCCTGGGTGGCGCAGTCGTTAAGCGTCTGCCTTCAGCTCAGGGCGTGATCCCGGCGTTATGGGATCGAGCCCCACATCAGGCTCCTCCGCTATGAGCCTGCTTCTTCCTCTCCCACTCCCCCTGCTTGTGTTCCCTCTCTCGCTGGCTGTCTCTATCTCTGTCAAATAAATGAATAAAATCTTTAAAAAAAAAAAAATAAAATAAAATAAAATTTAAAACCATCCAATGTGTGTTAGAAAACATGGTGAGTGAAGTTACAGTTCATATGTCTATCCAACCAAAGCTTGTGTGGCCTGCTAGCTTTGGACTTGGTACTCTTCATGCGTTCAACTCACATCAGTGTGAACGTCACTCAGCCAGCTTGGAATTAGGCGTACACGTGTGCAGAAGCCCAATCGTACCGATCTCTGCTACTGTGTGTGCTCTACTTTGTTTCCCGCTTCTCTCTGCTGCCCAGCCTTTTCTGCTTATGTAGGGCTCCTCTGCTGCATCGTTTTGGCTTCTCTTGTGCTCACTTGAATCCAATCTTTACAAGACCTTTCAAGTCCTACACCCACCATGATTCAGCTGAGGGTCTCTGTGTCCCAGTGTCATATTCCCAGCTCAAAGAAGGATTGGTTCAGCTGGCCTATATGTTGGTTCTTGTTTGAATAGTTGTATAGCCCTGATCCAACCAGCTGATGCAAAACTTTGTGGGGTCAGATGGGGCAAACATGGTTAGGATTCCCTTTTTAGATTGGAAGGCAGATGGAGGCAATTTGAAAGAAAGGGGCATGATTTGGTTTGGCATCCCAGAATGCCTTTTATATGTGGTAGAATTAATCATTACTCTGTAGTTCTCAATACCGTGATTGTATCGTATATGACTGTGGTTTTTGTGTTTTTCCTATTTCATTAGACTCTCAGCTCCTAGAGGGCAAGATTTAGCGTTGTATGACCTCAATGTGCTCCTGTTTCCTAACTTACAAAAAAGGATCTATAACAGCATTTCGATAATTAGGTGCTTGCAAGCATGAAAGGTAATGCACTCAGCAAATAGTAGTTATCAATGTTATTTTCTCTTCTTCTTTGTAGCATAATTTAGTCTTCTTGTTCCTGACATACCAATAGTGAATGGCATTCAAAATTTGTGTGTGTGTGTGTGTGTGTGTGTGTGTGTGCGTGTATGTGTATGTGTATGTGGTTGAACTGCATTCTCAGTAAGTCATGAGTGGGTTTGGCCATAGGGGTGTGTGTGGGATCACTTCTTTCCTAAGAATAATCCTGGGGCGCCTGGGTAGCGCAGTCGTTAAGCGTCTGCCTTCAGCTCAGGGCGTGATCCCGGCGTTCTGGGATAGAGCCCCACATCAGGCTCCTCCGCTGGGAGCCTGCTTCTTCCTCTCCCACTCCCCTGCTGTGTTCCCTCTCTCGCTGGCTGTCTCTCTGTCACATAAATAAATAAAAAATCTTAAAAAAAAAAAGAATAATCCTAATTGTCCTCTCTCCCCCAGTTCTCTCACTATTCCATTATGTGAGTGTCGCAGGTTAATCTCCCTAAGTCCCAGCTCTTATATATTGTATATAAATGATTTGTTTATATACCTTTAATATATACTAAATATGTCCCTGTGATCAGAAAAGCTATTTTTCTACCTTTGTATGTTTGTATCTTCTAGAATCTTGCTTGCAGCCTGGCATGAAGGAGCTCAGGGTTTTTTTTTTGTTTTTAAGATTTTATTTTTATTTAATCTCTACACCCAATATCAAACTCATAACCCCGAGATCAAGAGTCACCCGATGTATACCAACTGAGCCAGCCAAGAGGCCCTGAAGGAGCTCAGCATTAAAACTTTTTCTGAAGATGTGGCTTTGAGTGCATATTCTCGCAGAAATAGATATCCAAGCTATACAACATCAGGAAATATTATGTAACATTCGGAAATGGGCAAAAGAAATTATTGGATGTGCCTTCGTGAAGTATTGGGCATCGCCTGAGGGAAATTTAGGGATTATCTGATTCTGTTTGATTGATTTGCTATTGATGAGGCCATATTTTTTTTAATATTTTATTTTTAAGTAATCTGTGCACCCAGTGTGGGGCTCAAACTTACAAGCTAGAGATCAAGTCTCTTGTTCAACCGACTGAGCCGGCCAGGCGCCCTGAGGCTATTTGACAACTGTGAGAGTAGAAGTTAAATTTTAGAGTAGTGATAGCATACAAAGAATTCATGGTCATAGCAATGCAAATAAGCTTTCTCAGAGAATATAAATTTGTAAGTCAAATTCTCACTTGAACTAGTTTTAACATCTTACTGGTTTCCTCACTAATGAGTTAAATAAAATCTTTGGCACAATTTCATTTTATATTTGCTTTTTAACTTTTCAAAAAGTATAGCTTGATAGAAATCTGCAGCACCCCCATGCATGCTCTCACTCTCTCTGAAATGAAAAATAAATCTTTAAAAGAAAATCTAAAAAAACAAAAAGGAAAGAATGTGATAAATCCTATCATGGAGGCACAAAGATTTGTGGAATCATAAGGTGGGATCAATTTATTTGATATCACTGGGGTGGGAAGATTTTCACCCAAGTGGTGATTTTTAAGCTAGGTTTGAAGAAAAATTTGAATTGATGTGTGGTTGTGGTGCGAGGAGAGAAGCGAGCAAAGAAAAATCAACAGTCAAAAGCAACTACAGATATGTGGATCTGTCTCTGGCCCCCACTGTTTAAGGGTTATGAGTCTTAGAACTACCACTGGCTCCTCAACCACTTTTCAAAGACGGTGAGATTTCGGGGTTAGGCCCCCCATGCTATTGCAGAGCTATGGAAGTCATCATCAACTCTGAGGTCAAAGGCCCAGTAGGCATCTGACCCCTTAAGGTATCCCAACACATACTCTGTGTAGGGTTATTCACGGTATAGAACCCACTGAAATTTTAAAACAAATTTAGGCAGGGCATTTGCATTCATATTTGAATTCTGTATATAAGTGTGTGCAAATGATTGGATTTTAAACATAGTAAAATATATTCCATCAATCTCTTATATTCTCATTTAAAATCTAATTCTGCAATAGGAAAACTGACATAGATTACATATTAATCATGAGCAAGGTTTTTCCTAGTTTCTTAATTTAACCTTTTCGTAGACTTGAAAGGCCACCCTTTGTTTAAAAATATAAAATCATTGTACGTTTTCTCAGTGTAAAACCAATGTATATATGTTCATTGTGGAAAAACTGGAAACAAATGTGCAAAAAGATTAAAATTAAACTTGTTCATAATTCCACCAACTAGACACAGGACCTGTTAAAATACCTTCCAGATTTTTTTCTTTGTACTAGTTTTTTTTTTAATTCACAAAATATGGCTGTTTCTTTTTTTTAATTGACGTGAAATTCATATAACATGTGAACAAGGAAAAGTGAACAAGTCAAGGGTATATACTTCCAAAAACATTTTCATCACCACATAAGGAGACCTAGTACCCATTAAATATGTACTACCCATTTCTTTCATTCCCAGCTCCTGGCAACCACTAATCTGTTCTCTGTCTCTATGAATTTACATATTCTGGATATTTTGTATAAACGGAATCATACAACATGCAACTTTTGTGTCTGCTTCTCTCACTGAGCATACTTTGAAGTTCAATCATTTTATAGTATGTATCAGTACTTCATTCCTCCTTATGGCTGAATAATATTTTATTTACATATATACCACGATTCATTTGTCCATTTATCCATTGATACACAATGATTTCTTTTTGACAATCTCTTTTTTAAAAAATACAGTAAAACCTTAATACATCCTGAACATTTTTTATAATCTTGCTTCATACGCGGTCACAGGAATATGCCTGTACAAATGTGCTTGCAACATTTAGAACTAGATTAAAAGGAGAGTCAAGTTAGAACTTCAGGTTTTTTTGTTAACACCTAATACATGTCAGCACACCCCCACACATGTACATACGTGCCATCACTACCATCACCACTGGAGGCAGACCCTCCTGAGCTTTCTCCTTTCTGCCCCCAGAAACGCATTTTATCTTACAGGAAGGGACAGCATGAGGAAGTGTTGATTCCTGTCCCCTGTCACCTCTCATTAGGGGTATGGTGTTGGGGGTCCAGTCCTCTGAGCATCTTAGCCATGCCTAACAGTACTATACTGTACTTGGTGATCTCAGTAGCATACAGCCTGGTCTCTCAGCAGTAAGAACGCTAAGTTCATTTTATTCTGTAAATCTAGGACAAGATTAATTTATTACTCCCTATTTAAAATGTTTCTCAAGCACCATGCCAGCAAAACTAATTCATTTCTCCAGAGGCATAGAGTGGTCTGTTTACTACTCGGTAGGCCATACCTAGCTTCGATAACTAATTCCAACTCTGTTTAGTTCTTACCCCTATCTTAATGCCACTAGCCCTCTATTCCCATAACCATCGTCTACCACTCCCCGGAGGATGCAGTGTTTTGTTTTCTGAGGCCTTGGGAAGATATGAGTTCTAAAATATTTGTGATTTTTACTAACTCAATTTACATAATGTACCCCCAATACAGTTAATAACTACTTGGCTTAATAAACATTTCTTGAGTTCCTACCATGTTCCAGGCACTTTGCCAGGCTTTAGAATTAAAAAAAAAAAAAAAAAAGCTAAAAATGAATTAGGATCAGGAATAATTCTAACAGAGACACAAAAAAATAGTGGCTTAAACAAGACAGAAGTTTATTTCTCTTTCATGTAAAAATCTAGATGTAGAAGCCAGTAAGGGCGCTCCATGATTGTCGGGGACTTAGTGGAAAGCTTCCAACTTTCTACTG
The DNA here is from genome assembly GCF_024610735.1 of Ursus americanus. Taxonomy (NCBI): domain Eukaryota; kingdom Metazoa; phylum Chordata; class Mammalia; order Carnivora; family Ursidae; genus Ursus; species Ursus americanus. The sequence goes on along the minus strand of NC_142162.1, from coordinate 7,070,332 downwards.
TGCCATCCCTAGGAATGAGCCTCATCCTTGTGTTCCAAGACGTTGCTCCAGCCATCACATTTATATTTTAGAGAAACAGGATTAAGGAAGGATGAGGCATAAAGAGTGCCTTTAAAAAAATTTTTTTTCCAGAAACTGCTATACATTCCATCTTCAGCTAACATCTCATTTGTCAGAACTTAGCAACATGAACAAATAGCAACACATAGGCTGGGTGGGAAATGTAGTCTTTATTCTAGGCATCTGTTTCCCAGCTAAAAACTGGAGGTTCTAACAAGGAGAGAGCAGATAAGGGAGAAGGCAATCAACAGCTGTCATCAAGACACAGTCCCTGCCCTCCAGACAGATATGGGAAGGAAATACCTGTAAGAATGCATAACAGGGCATCTAATTCACAGTGGCCAAAGCTATCCAGAGATGGGGCCTTCTGAACTGAACTTTTAAGAAAGAGTAGAAATTAGTCAGGCAAAGGGCATAGTGGCTGTGGTGCTGATGGTGGTAAGGGAAATCCTACGTAGGGGAAGTAGCAAGTTTCCAGAAGTTGAAATCCCAGAGGAATTACTAGCACTTCAGTGTGATTGGAACATATATTTAAAGGTCAGGAATACTGAAAGATGAAGTTGGAAAGATAAGCAGGGGTCAGTTCATGTCAGATCTAATCTACTCTGCATAAACATTATTTAAAGTGACAAAATATTTTAAAAAAATTAGTTCCCCCTTAGGCTCTCGCTTAAATGTTTATGAAACCACTAAACATTGATAGTTAAGAAAATCAGTTACATTTGTAGAACGTCTTACTTTTCACAGTATAATCATAAATAGTGCCTGCAAAGATAGGAGCCCTTGGCTACAATTCCTCTATGATGATCAATGTTCTCAGATTCTAGCAACAAAAGAATACAACTAGATTCAAACTTACCTTATTCACCGGCTTTTAAGATTCATAAAGATTCATTTCTGCCTCCTCGAAAAAGTGTTTAAAAATTGCCCTCTGTTCAGTGTATCCATATTAGAGACAAAAAGCTAAAAAGCTTAAGGTGTGAGTTAAATAGCTAAGATTCTGAGTTGTAGTCGCCAAGAAGACAATAACTTGATGCTGCCTGTAGCAGAAAAGGACAGCCTTTTAGGATTCCTGGACTCAATTCCAATGCCCCACCCTGCCAACCCCAAGCAATTCTTAGACACCCCGCTGGTGTCAACTCCATTCTGACACTATCTACCCAGAGATAGTATCAGATTCTACAGGTTAAGGATTGTCCTGAAAGACTGCCCTTCACTCCCCACTTCAAATGCCAGTTGCAAGCCCCAGGCTGTTACCTGTGCTTCTGAACCAACCGGCTACTGATTAAAGGTTCCAATGACCTCCTCCTTAGGTCAGATTAATTTGTTAGAGGGACTCAAAGAATTCAGGCAAACATTTACATTTACCAGTTTATTAAAGGATATGACAAAAGATACAAATCAACAGTTAGATGAAGAGATACATAGGGCAAGGTCACAAACAGGAGACCATCTGTCTTCGTGGATCTTGGGGCCCAGCTTGACGGTACACGGAAGTGTTCTGGTTCCCCAAGCATGGCAGCTCTCCAAAAAAAGACCAGCGATCTGCCTTCTTGAGTTTTTTAGGGAAGCTTCATTAATACTCGTGATTGTGTAAGTCATTGGCCATAGGCTGATTTGATCTCAAGCCCCTCCCCACTTGCTGGAGGTAGGATAGGGGGAGGAGTGGGACTGAAATTTCCAACCCTCTAATCACAGGTCTGGTTTCCCTGGCAATCAGCCCCCATCCTCAGGTGGGGTCCAAAAGTCACCTCCTTAACATAGCAAAAGACATTTTATCCCTCTCAGTACTTAGAAAATTCCAAGGATGTGGGGGGCTGTGAGCCAAGAACTGCAGATGAAGACCAAATATATATGAGAAATATATATTTCTTATAAATCACAACATTGCAAACATCATAGTAAATATATAAAAATTGTCATCCTATAAGTGCATTCTTTTTTTTTTTTTTAAAGATTTTATTTATTTATTCGACAGAGATAGAGACAGCCAGCGAGAGAGGGAACACAAGCAGGAGGAGTGGGAGAGGAAGAAGCAGGCTCATAGCAGAGGAGCCTGATGCGGGGCTCGATCCCACAACGCCAGGATCACGCCCTGAGCCGAAGGCAGACGCTTAACCGCTGTGCCACCCAGGCGCCCCCTATAAGTGCATTCTTAATTCAAACAAAGCAAAAATAATAAGTCAGTGGCCATGGAGATGATCAGAGGTAGAGTTTGGGTCTGTGATAAAGACTGTTTGCAAAGATGGCTAGGATAATTCTTCCTATATCCTTTTGCATTATGACTTTTCTGTTCCTCCCATTGAAAGATGGAATTATTTCCCTATCTCTTGAATCTTGATGACCCTGTGACTTGTTTTGACCAAGGAACATGGTGGAAGTAACTCTGTGCATGACTTTCAAGACTGGGCCTAAGACCGGTATGGAAGTCTGTCTGGCCCAGGGAGGATGAGAGGCCATGTAAAAGGAAACCAAGACACCCCAGCTAACAGCTAGCATCAACTGCCAACCATTATGCCATCTTGTACCTTCTACTCCAAGCGACCCCTCCAGCTGAAAGCAACCCCATTGGTGATCCCAAGTGAAACCAGCAGAACTCTCTATCCAATGCACAGAGCATAAGAAATGATAAATCATTGTTGTTTTAATCTACTAAGTCTCAGAGTAGTTCGTTACATGGCAATAGATAACTGAAATAGGATTGTTCCCTTGACATTTTAGATTAAAATACACTACCACTATAGCTTATGACTCAAAAGCAATCAAAGGCAGGGGGGCCTGGGTGGCTCAGTTGGTTAAGCATCCGACTCTTGGTTTCAGCTCAGGGCATGATCTCTTGAGTTGTGAGATCGAGTCCCATGTTGGGCTCTGTGCTCAGCGAGGAGTCTGATTGAGATTCTCTCTCTCCCTCTCCCTGTGCCCCTCCCCTCCATGTTTGCTCTCTCTAAAATAAATAAATAACTCTTTTCAAAACATTTTTTAAAAAAGCAATGAAGGCATTGCTATTACATCCATTTCAGGTTTAGTGTAATAGACTTTGCAAACTGAACTGGTAATACAGTCAGGGTGTTCGTTGTTAACAAATGAAGAAAACAGCCTCTTAAAGCATTAGACATCTGTAAGACAACTAAAAGGTCTCCACAACTAGAGGAAACATCTACAAACATGGGTATTAGAAATAGAAAGCAGAATCAGACTTATACCATATGATCTCACTCATATGTGGAACCTAAAAAATAAAACAAATGAATAAATAAACAAATAAAAACATGGGTATTAGATCCCTGAAACAAATAAATGTACTCACTTGGGAAATTCAATATTTAAAACATATAGCTAGTTCACCATTAAAGAACTGATAACAGATACATCAAAGATTAGCATTATGGCCTTTTATATTTATAAGTAGAAATTCCAGTGACCTGTGTAGGTAGGAATAAGAATGACAGAAATGATGCCCCTTGAGGCTTGAAGATAAAATCCTTGAGTTCGGTGGTTTGGCAGTTACCTTCCAAGAAAGCCTCCAGTAATTCTCATTTCCTGGGACTCACTCTCTTGGGAAATATTCTCCCTAAATCAGGGGTAGCTTGTGTATCCCGCAAACTGTGGTGGAAGTAGTGGTGTGTGACTATAAAAGATATTGCAGTTTCCCCCTTGATCTCTCCCTTGGATCACTTGCTCTCGGGGAACCACCTGCTAAGTCTCGAGTAGACTCAAGCAGCCCTATGGGGAGGACCGCATAGTGGGGAACTGAGGGCTCTAACCAGCCACTAGGATCAACTTGCCAGCCATGACACTGAGCTGTCTTGGAAAAATGTCTTTTCGTTCTCAGTCAAGCCTCCAGGTAGATGACGGTTGTTCTGGCCGACACTCCTCATTAAGACAGATTTTTTTGAGGTTACAGCTTATTTACCATAAAATTCAGTATTTTTAAGCGTACAATTCAATGATCTCTAGTAAATTTACAGACTTGTGCAATTATGACCACAATCTAAACTTAGAATATTTCCATCATGCCAAAATATATGCCATGCCCATTAGAGTTACTTCCCTTTCCACTACCAGCCCCAGGCATCCACTAATGTATTTTCTGTGTCTATATATTAGCCTTTTCAGAAAACTTAATCTAAATGGAATCATGCAATATGTGGTCTTTTGTGTCTAGCTTCTTTTTAGTGCCTAGCTGACATTTTGAGAGACTCTGAACTAGAACCTCCCAACTAAGCCACTGCTGAATTCTTGATGCACAGAAACTGTGTGTCTTTGGTTGAAGTTAGCCACTACTTCTGGGGGTAATTTGTTACACAGTAATAGATAAGTAGTACACAGGAATATGTGATTACTGCTGGAAACTAAGTCCCTCTGACATCCAATGTTCCATTAAACCCAACCCCAAAGGTACAACATTTGTTACAATTAAAACCTGTGGACATGAGAAATTATACCTTACAGTTGTATTGGCATGTTCTGTTAGTGACACAAAACTGACATTTCCCTAAGTTTTAAAAGAAAGTCACTTCCAGATCAGAAGAAAAAAATCCCTACTTTATTTTTAGGTCTGCACAGAAGGCTGGATGAATGATGAAGAAATGAATTGTGGACAGTTAAAATGTGGTGGGTGGGCTACTAAGGAAACTTGCCATATTAGTCTGGAAGGAATTTTGGTTGGTCAGATTGGACAAGAAAAGGCTCAGCTGTAATTCCAGGACACTTAACTAGCCAGTTGTACACCTGAGATGTTCTATCAAGAAGTCATGTAGGGGTACCTGGGTGGATCGGTTGGTTAAACAATGGATTCTTGATTTCAGCTCAGGTCATGACCTCAGGGTCTTGGGATCCAGCTCCGCATCAGTACGGAGTCTGGTTGAGATTCTCTCTCTCCTTCCCCCTCTTCCCTCTTCCCTGCTCATACACACCTGCTCGCTCTCTCTCAAATAAATAAAATCTTTTTAAAAGAAGATTTATTTGAGAGAGAGTGAGAGCACGTGAGAAAGAGAGAGAGAGCACAAGCATGGGGAGGGGCAGAAGGAGAGAGAGAAGCAGACTCCCTGCCTAGCAGGGATCCCAAGACTCCTGGGATCATGACCTGAGCCGGTCAGATGTTTAATTGACTGAGCCACCCAGGAGCCCTAAATAAATAAATCTTAAATAAATCTTAAAAAACAAAAACGGGGGTGACTCAGTGGCTCAGTTAGTTAAGCGTCTGCCTTTGGCTCAGGTCATGATCTTGGGGTCCTGCTCAGAGGGGAGTTTGCTTCTCCCTCTCCCTCTGTCCCTCCACCCATCTTGTGCTCTCTCTCTCTTTCTCTCTCTCAAATTGATAAATAAAATCTTAAAGAAAAAAGTCATGTAAAGGATTCAGGAGGGAAGAGAAGACAAGTAGATGCAAGCTCCAGATTTTGAGTTGATACCAAAAGGAAGAAGAAAGAGGTTTACAATTTTACAACTGTGCAATGGCTCAAAACTTCATGGAATGCTGTAAAACTGGAGGCAATTGTGAAATGGTTTAAATAATAGTGAGTTAATAATGCTATTGACAATATGAGTATAATGTATTGTTTGATGATCGTTTTTACTCAGCGTTTCTAACGCTGTGAAGGTTGAAGATTAAGAGATTCATCGAGAATCCAATAGTAGTAATGGTTTTAAAACTTAAAAAATATTTAAGTTTGAGGGTGAAGATAAAAATCTTTATGACACTTAGAAACAGTGATCATTTCTTGTTATGCGACTATTATTCACTAAAATACTAGCTTCTATAATGCATATTCAATTTTCCCGTTATTCAATGTGTATTACTGTTTAGTAAAATATTTGCCTTTACTCTAAGTATGAGCATGATGTTGAAATTTCTTCAAATTTATTATTTTGCTGTATGTTTTGTTCCAGATTTTACTGAAATGTTTGTCTACATGTATTAAACCTTTTTTTTTCCCCTAAAGATGTTATCTATTTACTTGAGAGAGAGAGAGAGCAAGTGAGAGAGAGCATGAGCTGGGGGGAGTGGCAGAGGGAGAAGCAGACTCCCCGCTGAGGCAGGAAGCCCGACGGGATCCCAGGATCCTGGGATCATGACCTAAGCCAAAGGCAGATGCTTAACCGACTGAGCCACCCAGGCACCCCTGAGATCTTGTGATTCTACTTTTATTATTTTTTTAAATTAATTTATGTTTTAAAGATTTTATTTATTTATTTGACAGAGAGAGAGAGGCAGTGAGAGAGGGAACACAAGCAGAGGGAGGGGCAGGCAGAGGGAGAAGCAGGCTCCCCGCTGAGCAAGGAGCCCATTTTGGGACTAGATCCCAGAATCTTGGGATCATGACCCGAGCTAAAGGCAGATGCTTAACTGACTGAGCCAGCCAGGCGCCCCTAAACCTTCTTATAAAAGAAATTTATTTGAATTTGTTGTATTTAACCCTGCTTGCTTTACACCAATTTTTACTGATACGTGCTGTATATGTATGAGTTCTCTCAAATTTATTTGCTACTGTGGCATGTTTTTCAGTGGCAAGTACCAAGACGTAGCACCACTATTTGCCTTCATGATACTTCATGCACAACATGGGGCTTCATTTACTGAATATTTGTGTGTGTGTGTTTTGTTGTCTGCTATATTTTCACTATTTTTTTTAGCTATGTGACTTAGTACCTTTATTCATGTTTATACTATCTAATTAAATATATAAAACCCGTGACTTCCTAGAACTTAGTATACTGTACATTTTATACAATATTAACACAAGCACGTAATACGTCCCTCCACAAAACCACTGTAAAGTCATGTAAACACTTTCATAAACACAAATATGTGTAAAATGAAAGGTACTTATTTCCCCCATAAATTTTCCTAGTAAGATTGGGTGTTCTTATCCACATTCAAATCGTGTATTTCAGCAAATACAGTTGACCCTTAAACAACAAGGGTTTGAAGTGTACAGGTCCCCTTATACATGGAGTTGTGGTTTTCTTTTTTTTTTTTTATAAATACATTTCAGTACCGCAAATGTATTTTCTCTTCCATATGATTTTCTTAATAGCATCTTCTTTTCTCTAGCTTACTTTATTATAACACATATAACATACAAAATATATGTTAGTTGACTGTTTTTGTTACCTGTAAGTCTTCCTGTCAACAGTAGGCTATTAGTAGTTAAGTTTTGGGAGAGTCAAAAGTAGTATGTGGATTTTTTACTGCACTGGGGGTTGACTCCCCCAACCCCTGCATTGTTCAAGGGCCAATTGTGCTATGATCCAGGTGCTGGGAAACAGAGAAAATAAGATACTGATCCTGACATAAAATATCTAAGACTCTAGTGGAAGAAACAGACACAAAACAATGAGTGATATGTGTGTTTCAAGAGGAGGAAGCCTCAAGGTATTTGGGCGTGGATTAGGAAGGCTTTATTGAATAGGTGACTTTTAAACTAAATTGTGGTGTATCAGATCAATAAAGGGAGGAAGGGCATTCCAGATGGAGCAGAGAGCACATGAACCAAGACAAAGAAGCATAAAACAACATAGTATGCTCTGGAAATGGCAAACAGCTCAGCGCGGCTGGAGAATAGTGGGTATGAGGGAACATCCTGAGATAAAACAGGAAGATTCCACAGAAGCCAGAATGAATGGGTCTGTCAGCCAAAGTAAGAAGTTTAGACTTCAACCTGTAAGGAGTGGGGATTTTAAGTGGAGGATTTTTTTTTCCTTTAAAAAGGTTTCTCTGGCTGTAGTGTGTTGGAGAGCAAAGAGGTGGAAGGCTGTCAAGCTAGTTAGGAAGCCATTATGGTAATTAAATGAGAAATGATGAGGTCTGAAATGAAAGTAAATAGCAGGGGGAAATGCTCAGGGTCATGAATTAGGGACCTTAATAAGGGACCCTTAAATTTGGGCTTGAGAGGAAGAAGCCAAAAGCGGTTCTGCAGTTTCTAGTCTGGGTGACTGGGGGGGAAGTTATGGCACTAAACAAAAAGGAAAATGCCCTAGGTCGTTGGGAATTATCTTTGACTCCTCCTTCGCTTTTCCACCGAACATACTACCAATCTCTGCCAGGCCTTTGCCTCCTACCTTTCCCACCCTTCTAATTATCCTTCACAGTGCTACAAAGTCATCATCCTGAAGCAGCTCTGATTGTAGAAATTTCTGCTCAGAAACATTTGATGGAGGCCCCACTGCATGCAGAATGAGATCTAAGCTTCTTAAGGGAGCATTCAAGACTCTCCTTGTACAGGCAGGCCACACGCTATCTCTTGGATACCTTTACCTTGCTAAGTATCTTTTCCTTTCCCCACCCTATATATCATCTGCTCCAAACATTAATCTAATCTTTGTTCCCTAACACATCCTGTCATTATATACCTCTAAGGCTCAGCTCATGCTATTTTCTCTATTTGAATGCAGTTTCTTGTCCTTCCCAACCCGCCAAAATTTTACCCTGAGTTTACGTCATCGTCTCCATTACACTTTCCCCATCCATCCCCTTCGTCAAAAGTATTCTTCCTTTTCAGTGGTGCGTAGACTTTTGTGTCTCAATCACAAGACTTTTGGCGTTCTGCTTGGTTTTTTAGGTAGTTCTGTCTTGGAATCCCTTCTACTCCCTTGCCCTAGTGACTTATACGCAGTATAGGTTCAAAAATTGGTGATGGATTTACCTGGAACAGGGATCTGAGTTCTGTATCCACCACCGAAAGTTTAGCGTATAGTCTGGAAAAATCAGACGATTCTGCGAATCCATGACATCACGCATGAAAAAGGAGTCACCTGTCTCTAGGGGGCCCTTTCGCTATCTCAAACATCCGTGACAAAAGGTGGGTGCACACCTTCTGTCAGGGGAGTACGCCTTCTCCAAATAGTTGCAAGATGCCTTGTTTATGTGAAATTAAATACCTTACGTGTTGTACGGTACAAAAGCCGTACGGGATCTAAGATTTTCCGAGGTGGAATTTCCCGGTGACTGTCGTCCTCCTGAGGTCAACTGCCCTGACCGTCACACGCTGTACTCTGGAGTGGATTAAACACTCATTTAGACAGAACCGAGGCGCGTCCCCAAGAGAAGGACTGCTGCGTGCCCCAGAGCGGCCTCTGCTGCGCCCCGCCCCACTGGCCGCAGCTGGGAGGCTCCGAGGGAACTCCCGCACGTCTGCGCGCGCAATCCCGGGACAAGGGTCCACGCGGCGCGCGCAATTGCCCTGGAAACCACTGCGCGCGCACGCGCAAACGCGGGGCGGGGAGCAGGAGTGAGCTAAGAGCCTAGCAGCTGGAGGAGGGGTTTACCCTCCCACTCTACTGTAGCTCCCTCGAGGGTGGGCGCGCGCACCGCCCTTCTCCCTCGGGCGGAGCGTCCTTTCCAGCACGCTCCCGGCTCACGCGCTACCCCGGCCCCCCCAACCCCCCCGCGCGCCTCACACGCACCCTTGCGCTCCTCCCGCATTTGTGCGCCGGTGCAGCAGGCTGTGGGAGCATCCGGGCATTTCCGCAGCCGAGCGGCGATCCGGGCGGCGGCAGCGGTCGAGGAGCTCCCATGGCAGGGACGAGGAAGGGGGAAGGCAAGAGGGGGGCGAGGCGTTAAGCCGGAGCCGCCGCGGGGTGGGTCCCGAGGGAGGCGGAGGGGGAAGCGCTCTCGCGGTCGGGCGCGGGGCTCGTCGCTCCTCTCGCGCAGTCCCTTGCCAGCCCGGGCTCCGGAGATGCATCTGCATCAGGTCCTCACCGGGGCTGTCAACCCTGGAGACAACTGCTACTCCGTGGGCAGCGTCGGGGATGTCCCCTTCACGGTGAGCGGCGTCCGGGAGCTCGAGGGGGAGAGACCGGGAGCCGAGATCCCCGTCCCGGCCCACGCCTCCCCGGGGAGGCTGTGAGGTGCTGGTGGGCCCCACCTGCGCCCCTTTTGCAGCTCAATTTCGGGGGGCGGGCGTGGGACTGTGAGTCCTGCGGCTGGTGTAGGAAATTACCCTTCAGGGAAAAGGATTAGGAATCCACCGCACTGTCCGCCCTCAGCAAACGGGCCCCCGGGGGTGACTGGACTGGAAGGTTCCTCTCCTAGGGCGGCCTCGGGTCTGCGGTGGAGGAAGATGGTTGCAGATCGCCAAAACCCTGAGCGTCCGTTTCGCACCTGCTCTCGGCGTGGAGGCGAAGACTTGGTCTTGTCTCGGAGCATGGAGGCGATGCTGCACCTGGCTCCTCCTGCCCGCCGCGTTAGGGCAGCGAGGAGCGCTGGAGCCTGTGGCTATAAACCCGATACGACCCGACCTTCTTTATCTCCTGATGCAGAGTCTTAATTCCAACAAGGAAATAGAAAATTTAATTCTTTGCCCCCGAAAAATCTAAATGGAAGGGTTAGAGTGACAGTGGCCTGGAAAGCTATTTATCACGGGATCAGTTTGGTAAACTTCCTAGGTAATATTTAATCCGTTTGCAAGGTAGGCTGGTTTATTTGTTTTTAAACTAAGGGAATGCGAAAATTTTATAACTGTTTTTTTTTTTTGTGTGTGCGAGTAAAGTGTGTGTAAACGATAACGTGTTAGAACCGCTTTCAAATCTCCATGAAAAAGACGTTTTCTGAATGAGCTTGGACGGATCATTCCTTTTGGAGAATGGATGTTGTTAGTATAGCTAATTCAAACTAAGCCCTAGAGCTTCTTTTTACCCAGAGATAGACTCCCATGGATCAACATGAGTTCCTTTTCTGTATTAAATTTATACAGGGTCCTCCTTCGAAGGCACTGTAGGCAATAAGATCTTGATTAAATACACAGTGTTATTGATAACTTATGCCTGATAAAACTGGAAATAGCATAATGGTATGCTTTTTAGACAAGGAAAACACTTTGGTGTCTGCCTTCCAACAGCATGTTTTTAAAGCTGCAGAAATAAGAAAAGCTCCAGCAAAACTGCAGAATCATTATGTAGCACAGTGCATTCTGGAACAGAATTTATCTATCATTATGATACATTAAAAATAACCCCATAAGATTGTCTTTTGGCGATTTTAGTTTTTAAATGTAATCAACTTGGCTTTGTTTCAGTTTAGAATGAACCTTTAAGGATATAATTTGCCTGACTTATATTGTTACACATGACCCTATCAATGGTGTCATCTGTGTTTTGTGTCCACGTGACTTAAAAATCCATATAGAGTTCAGCTTGAACTTCATATGTATAGAGACAATTTGGGGCATAGAAAAAATTCCCCTTTCCCTAGTTGTGTAGGTGGGGAGGAGGTTTCCTAGCTTAGAAGTGTAGGCTTTCTCCATCGAGGAGTCTGGAACCTTAGGTTATGAGGTTATTTCCATACTATCATAATGGTGGTAGTTTTTTGTTTCCATCCGAAGTGAAGTGCCTCGTTGTGGGAATGAAATGAATAGAGCTAAACAGGTTCAGATGCAGTCTGGAAAAGCCAGCGCGAGAACTGTTAGCATTGCACAGGTGTGGTTATGCTGTAGGCCATCCATGACCAGGTCCTTGAAATCATTTTCAAATCTTTTATCACCTCCCTAGTTCAACCTATCGCCAGGGGTGACTGACTCTCAGCAGTATCTATCAGATTTATTCCTTTTCTTCCTTTCTTTTTTTCTTTTTAAAGATTTTATTTATCTATTTGTCAGAGAGAGAGAGGGAGAGCACAAGCAGGGGGAGGGGCAGAGGCAGAGGGAGAAGCAGGCTCCCTGTTGAACAAGGAGCCTGATGTGGAACTCGATCCCAAGATCCTGGGATCATGACCCGCGCTGAGGGTAGATGCTTAACTGACTGAGCCACCCAGGTGTCCCAGATTTATCCTTTTTCGTCTTCTTAGTTACCACCTTATTGTAGAACCTAAATTATATTACTTAATATAAACACTTCTAAACTGGTTTTCCTTATACTCTTTTCTGATCAGTTCATCCTCCACACAGCTGCTGGGATAATTTTTCTCAAATACCATTTCACCATATCATTCTTGGCTCGAGAATATTAAGTTGTTCCTAGTAGATATGCTATGAAATTTAAGCTTGTCAGATATTCTGCCATCTTTGACTTTATATTTGATTATATGTTCTCCTCATCTTGGCCCCTCTGCTATAGACCTACTAATCATCTTACTCTATCCTACATTAAAAAAAATTATTTAAGAGAGAGAGAGAACAAATTGGGGGGGGGTCAGATAGAGAGGGAGAGAAGCAAACTCCGCACTGAGCGCGGAGTCAGATGTATTTAGGCTCCATCCCACAACCTGGAGATCATGACCTGTGCTGAAATCAAGAGGCAGATGTTTGACTGAGCCACCCAGGTGCCCCATATCCTACATTTTTATGTTGCAGCACGAGAATCCTTGCTTTTTATTTTCCCAAATATGACTCAAAATTTACTTGGTTTAGGACGCCTGCCTGTGATCCTGATTATTTTGGTCCTTTGGCATTTACAGACCCATGTTGCACACCATCTCCTTTTAATATTTTAGTTTTGAGTGCACTGATGCAGTTATAATTTTGTCATGAACTAGAAATGACCTTTTGGACTCTAAGAACAGATTCGCTTAAAAAAAATTGAGAACAAGTTGTTTTCAAGTTCTCTAGAATCGACTAAGAATTATTTGAATGCCTACGTTAGTATAGTAAAAATAAAACCCCCCCACAAAAGTAGAGCTCCTTTACATAGGGTGTGCCATTTGATTCATATAGCAGTCAGACGAAAAACTTGAGTTCTCGGTCAGATGACTAAAAAGGGGACCAGCCAGTACTGGAATGGAGGTCCTGTGACTTCTCATCTGGTAGGCTTTTCTCTGTAGTATATTCCTTTCCTATCAGAGTGCTTGCTTTGGAGGGTGTGTGTATGTTTGGAAGGCATAGAAACGTGGCCAGTGTAGAAAGAAAGACTGTCTTGCAGCTAGACAGTGGTTTTCAGCGAATGGTGTCTTTCATGATAACCTGAGGCTCTTTTCAAAATAGGGCAGATCGTTTATTTCAGAGTCTATAAATCATAAGTTTTTTTTAAAAAAGGAATTATTTTCAAAGGATTTTGAAGTGTTCATGACATTGCAATTGGAAAACAGTGTGTTATATATATTGCACTGTGCGTGGTGTGTAGTGGGTGGTGTGATCATCTGGGTTGTGAATGACTGCTTATGTCACCATGTCCCAATCATGCTGTGTTGTCACGATGGTGCAGTTTGTAGTGGACAGTCCCAGTGATGTGTGTATCTGTAATGCTAACGCGTGCTATGATGGTTTTCACTTATATTTGGGCAGTTAGTGGTTTTTAAAAACAATTGTGATGTTATAAATGTAGTAGTATGTATCGCTTTTGATCGTTCTGTTCTTTTCAGTGTGGGAGCTAAGTTATGGGAATACTGTTATCCTGTAATATATCAGGTCCCAGATAGTCCAAGGAGATGATCTTTTACTATGTATAAGCTTTGTTGTACTTTGTTTTGCCATTAAGACATTCCTAGCTACCTTCTTATCTATAAGTGAATGTTTTAAGGCTTAATGTAACAGATAGTGTAAATTTTCCTTATATATGTTTTTTATTGCTTCTCTGAAAAATAGACTTTAGTTTTTAAAAAAATTTTCTGTAAGCATCAAAATATCAATTTAAATAATGATAGTACATGATTGTTAATATAATTTTTTTCACATTTTGGCCTTAAGGGGTACAGACTGTATTTTCAGGAGTATAAGGGCAGTTGATGTTATTCCAGTCTGATATGAATTCAACACATTTATTAAAGTTTACAAAAATTAGTCATTTCCACTCAGGGAGCTTATCATCTGGTAGAGATTAAAAATGATGTACATAATTATAATGTAAGGCAGATGAAAGATCACATATAGTTGGGAAGACAAAAGATTCCACGTAAGACTGACAGTTGTAAAGATAGGTATTAGGCCTTTCTGAATGGCAAGAAAAGCAAAAGCCAAGGAATAATGTGATATAAAGGATAAATTATTGGGTGAGTGTTCCTTCACAAAGCAATTTAAAAAAACACAAGACTTCCTTATTAAATAAGAAAACACCCTCAGAATGTTGAAAAATATAATTTGCAAACATTACCCGTAACTTCTTAGGAAAACGTGTTCTGACATTTCCTAACTTTTATTGTTTTGTTTTTTCCTTAAAGCACCACCAGACAGTTAGTAATGAATGAGAAACTCATTCAGAAGTTCGAAGTTACTGTTATAGGACCTCTTTTTCTGGGGGGTTTAGATATATTTTAATTCTGTAGTAGAATAACATTCCAGTCCTAGAATTATGGCAACACCGAACTTTGAAAATGATCAGCCTGTTTATATATTTAGCACATGTTTGTGGAGCACAGAGGTGTGTCAGGCTCTGTGGAGATTAACAGCAGTGGCAACAACAGAAGAACAAAAACACATAGTACTGATTTCAGGGAGTTTATTAAAGAAGTATAGGAACCTGGTAATCTACATGGAGAGTTAAGACATGTACTTAACCACAGCCAGCTGGCTGTGTGGTGTTGTGAGGCACTTAAATTCTTGTGGGAATTCAAGAATAAGAGATCACATTTGGCCAGGAAGACGAGAAGTTGGACAGAAAAATGCTTCTTGCTGGTCAGTTATCGATGCATATTAACAACTCATACCGCTATTGACAGCCTGTGCTGATAGTAAAGGGAAAAACAATGGTCAAGAATTTAGAATGGAGTTGTTTTCCAAAAGAAATTGGCTTGTTTCTGGAGAGTAGCTTCTTGTTTATTTAAATTGATATCTTTCAGAGTTTGTGGGCTTGTGTTTAGTGTGAGCCTGTAGGTAAATACGAGGTTATGTAAGTTCTTATTTATGCCCCTGTATAGATTGTTAGTTAGCCTTCCTCCTTCTAAGCCTATAGTACTCTTAGCAGGTACGCAGAAACTCTGGTACAAGTCCCAAATAATGCCTCCTTGGAGATGAGAAGAGACCAACTACTTCTATGACCCTGGCTAACTCACTTAAACTTAGTTTCAGGTTTTTCATCTATAAAATGAGGTTCTCAAATTAGGTTCTTTTAAAGTATTAAGACCTTAAATGAGCATTATATGGACTTCTCTAGAGATTTGCAAGAGGCAAAAGGGAAAATGGACCAGAAACATAAGGTGATTGTGGTGAAGCGATAGGTCTGGAGTCTGTTGTATATTGCCCCTCCGCTGACATGTATAGGATTGTTCATCTGACTTTACAGCTAGGGAGTTTGACCTCCGTTCCGGCTCAGAGAATAAGCCATGCAGAGTGTTTATGAAGTAGTGCATCATCTTTGGGCCCATAGTCGAGAAGGTGGCTCTTGTTCATGATTTTATCTTCAGCATATGGTAGGTGGTGGTTGCCTGGGACTGTCACAGTGCAGTATGAAGTGGAAGATGGGGCCAGTGTGATTGTTTTGATGCTTTCCATGCTCTAGATATACTTACTCCTCTACTTTATCTTCTTAGGATTTGGGGTCTTTAAAAGACGACTTTCAGAATTACAATCGGTATCTTACCTTGGGTCTTGGGAAATTTTTAGAACAAATCAGAGTCTCAGTATTTAATTATCAAAAAGAGCACAGGGTGTTGGGTTACAACCGCAGTGGCACAGTGGAAAAACAAGTCATGCCTGACCAATTTAATTTCCTTCTATGATAGAAAGCAAAGCAGTATTTAAAAGGGGATAATGATAGAAAATATCTGTAATTCACATTTAATAAGGCTCTTCAAGCTTGTGGGTTATTTTTTAAAACAAGTTTGGAAGCCAAATATTTTAATAGAAATTTTAGGGTTTTCAGTCTTCTTAAATTTGTAGAATCCTTTTGCATTATTTTTTTGCTCTGAAACAGTAATTCATTATGTAACAGGATATAGAACCTATTATTGAGGAAGCAGGTGCAACTTACACAGGTGGAATGACTGTATTTTCTTTCTCTTAGACATAGTTCATGTTATCCTGGAACTTGATGTATAAATGTGAACCCAATTGCCCGGGCTTTTTATTCTCAAATCTTCTCATTCCATGATTGCTAAGGACTTGTTCAATAACCCCCCCTCTTTCTAAGCACCTGCAAAATAAGATGGTTATCTCCTATCCCTATGATAGAGGAGTCAGTAGGTACAAAAGGGTCAGTGAACACAGTGAGACTCCTTTAAATGCTACATGGTAATTTGGTGGAATGATTTGAGAACCATAAATAATACCCTCTTAGATTGTCATTGAAGATGTTCCATTAGGGCTGCCTCCTCTAAAAAAGTGAGCCTTCTCAGGGATAGTAACATTTAATTAATTGATTAATTTTTTTTTAAAGATTTTATTTATTTATTTGACAGAGATAGAGACAGCCAGCGAGAGAGGGAACACAAGCAGGGGGAGTGGGAGAGGAAGAAGCAGGCTCATAGCAGAAGAGCCTGATGTGGGGCTCGATCCCAGATCGCCGGGATCACGCCCTGAGCCGAAGGCAGACGCTTAACCGCTGTGCCACCCAGGCGCCCCTAATTGATTAATTTTTAATTTTAATTAGGCTCCACACCTAACGTGGGGTTTGAACTCAAGACCCTGAGATCAAGAGTTGCATGCTCTACTGACTGAGCCAGCCAGGCGCCCCTAGTAACATTTAATTTAATTTGCACAAAGCCGTGACGTTTTCATCCTGTGACTTGAAGAGAAACCCAGGAAACTTGGGACTATGTGGGCATTATGGAAGGGGGCATGGATGGATCCAAAAAATACATAGAAGTTTTGGTTTAGATTCAGTTCAAAGATAGACATAGCTTATATGTTAGCTGTAGTTCAAGAACAAAATACTAACATTTTCCTTGGAGTGATGACTTTGGTTTTGTGATATGCTAGCAATTCCTCATGTTTCCTCTGGCCTTGACTATGTGTACGCTTAGGAGGATCTAATCAGAGGGAGATATTCAAATTATGCTGTACTCTACCCAGAGCATCTTCTATCCTGCCTTTAATGTACATGAATTGTCAGTATTTCCAGCAAAGGCTATTTCCTCCACTTATACTTGTGGTTTTAAACTGGGAGTGATTTTGCTCCCTAGGGGACATTGGGCAGTATCTGGAGACATTTTTGATTGTTGTGACAGGGTTGTTGGGGGAGGACAGACATCTATGTGGGAAGGCTGCAGATCCTGATAAATGTCATACAATGCAAAGGACAGCCACCTCACCCCCCCCCCCCCCATGTCATTACTGTAGAAGTTCTGAGAAATCCTGATTGATACTCTAGTTCCTATCTTCTCTTATCTACTCAAGGGCATTGTGCTAGCAGTTTCTCTTTTTCTCTTCTGTAAAATTGCTTTTTCCTCTTTATTGAAATACTTTCTTCGATAGCTCTCTTGGTTTTCCTCTACTTCCCTTACCTGCTCCTTCTCAGCCTGATTCCAGACTTCTATATCCAGCTATTTCTTTGTCATCTCCCTCTTGAATGTCTAATAGCTATGTCAGAATCCCTATCCTCATAACATTTTTCTTCTCCAGTCTTCCCTAAATCAGTAAATGGCTACTTCTCTCTCTCTCTCTTTTTCAGTTCCCTTGGAATCTTTCACTCTTCTCTTTCATTTACACCCTGTATCTAATATTGGCAAGTTCTGTTGGCTATACATTCAAGGTGCATCCAGAATCTGACCATTTCTTATCTCATCTGTACCGCTACCACCCTGATCCAAGACCCCAGCATCTCTAGGATTATGGCAGTACGTTCCTAACAGGTCTTCCTGCCTCATTTGCCTTTAGTCTTATCCTCCTTCAGTTTATTCTCAGTAGCAGCCAGAATGATCCTGTTAAAATATAAATCAAATCTTATTAATTCCATGCTCAAAACTTTTAAATGGCTTCTTTTTTTTCACTCAGAAAATACCTGAGTGCCTTAAATGCCCTTTAGTTTTATTTCTTTAGCACCTAGAACAAAAATTTATTGGGTACAAGAAGTACCCAGTACAATAGTGAATGGAAAGGGTACTTAGTGTAATACAGAACATGCTTGTAGTAAACATAGTGACCACTTTTATAATACTGGTTTTTTTTTTTTAAGATTTTATTTATTTGACACAGAGCATGAGCGAGCACAAGCAGGGGGAGCAGCAGAGGGAGAAGGAGAAACAGGCTCCCCGCTGAGCAAGGAGCCCAATGCGGGACTCAGTCTCCATCCCAGGACCCCGAGATCATGACCCGAGCTGAGGGCAGTTGCTTAACCGACTGAGTCACCCAGGCGCCCCTATAATACTGTTTTTTGTAATATCTTTTGATATAGGATGGCATTTGGCCATGTTTAGATAAATGAATTTTATAGGATGGCATTTGGCCATGTTTAGATAAATGAATTTTATAGGATGGAAGCAGGGAGAGCTGATAATTACAATACAGGTATAAAGCTTTGCTGGTCTGGTTTATTTATTTATTAATTTTTAATTTTTTAAAAAAGATTTTAGTTATTTGTCAGAGAGAGCACAAAACAGGGGGAGCAGCAGGCTAAGAGAGAAGCGGGCTTCCTGCTGAGCAAGGAGCCCGATGCAGGACTTGATCCCAGGATCCTGGGATCATGACCTGAGTCAAAGGCAGCTACTTAACCAACTGAGCCACCCAGGCATCCCTGGTCTGGTTTAATCAAGGATGTACATTATGTATTAAAAGGAATTGACATTGTGCCCATCAGGCAGTTCTCACTTTTTCCTTAATTATGCTTTTAAAAAATTATGCTTTTAATACATAAAAAAAATTGGAGATTAACCTAATACTTGGAGTGTGTTGATTCTGTATTTTAAGAGTTACATGTTTTAAACTGAGGGCCTCAGAGGGGAGGGGGTTGGGGGAATGGGATAGACCGGTGATGGGTAGTAAGGAGGGCACGTATTGCATGGTGCACTGGGTGTTATATGCAACTAATGAATCATCGAACTTTACATCGGAAACCGGGGATGTACTGTATGGTGACTAACATAATATAATAAAAAAATCATTAAAAAAAGAGTTACATGTTTTAACAATCAGCTGAGCTAGGCTTGGAGTTGAAAACTGGGGAGCCTGCAAAGACATGATAGAGGTGGCCGCCCCACTTGGTGGTAAACTGAACCCAACCAAAGGAGTATTGGATAGAAGCAAGATTCTCTTTAGAAAGTAATTTGAATAATGTTCTAGTATATAGACAAATGGAGCATTCAGATATGGCTATCATAATTTTATGCTGGAAAAATTTTATAAAATTTAGATAAAAATCAAAAGCTCAATTTGGCCATTAAAAACAAAAAGCAAACAAAACCCATAAAGAACTCAAATTTTTTGTTTTAAAAAAATCATTAATGTAATGCTTGCATTGTAAAAAACTCATCATTCAGACAAAGTTGAATTACAGAAAATAAAAAGGAAAGTAAGGAAAGTTTCCGTTCCCCGGTAGATTAACACAGCTTCATAGTTATCCTTTACTCAAAAAATATTTGAGTACATAGGCATTGTGCATACCCTCTAAGGTCAACCAGCTGTTTAAATGTGCACTGTTAATACAAGAGGACTTGGTGTATGTTCTTTTAAGCTGTAAACTAGTTAAACTGGGGGTCATCTACCAAAGTGATGACTTTGGTTATAGAGGAATTGAACTGTAGCCCTTCTTTCTGGCAGTATTTTATAGTGTCAGTTGTATGTGGTTGGTATATAGGAAAAAAAAGAACTTTTTTTCTTTTTGAAATGGTGGTATTAATGTCAATCTTGTATGTTAAATTGGTAAATAAAATGAAGTATTTCACAGTTTGATATAGTACAGGAATTTTAGATCTGAGAATTAAAGGATCTAATCAAAGACACAGCTAGACCTGGGATAGAGTTAACACTGGAACCCACGCTCATTCATATGGCTTTGTAGATTATCTGAAAAATGCAGGAAAAGATATAATCATTTGTAATGATATAATCCAGAGATAACCCCTCTTAGCATTTTGGTAAATTGGACGTAGGCCTCATGGAGGAGGCTTATATTATTGATTTGAGAATGTTTATCTGTACTTTTTTCCTTAAAAAAGATTTTAGTTATTTGTCAGAGAGAGCGCAAAGCAGGGGGAGCAGCAGTTATTTTTCTAAGGATTTCTTCTTCTTTTGTGTAGATTTGCAAATTTTTCATATAAAATTGTTTGCAGCAACCTCTTACTATCTTTTTAAGGTCTGTATTGCTTCTTTTCTCTTTTCTGCCATTTATTATTTGTGCTTTCTCTTTTTCTTCAATAGAAGTTTATGTACTTTATTAATCTTTTAAAATAACCTACCTCTACATGTACTAGTTTTATTACATATTTATTTTCTATTTCATTAATTCTTATTTTTAAATTATTTCCTTCTCTCTACGTTATTTGGATTAATTTTGCTATTTTCTCCCTAACTTGTTGAGATAAATGCTTAGCTCATTTCAGTCTTTCTTTCTAATAAATGCATTTAAGAATGTAAGTTTCATATTCTTAATAATCTGCATACCACAAAGCTATTTTTTTAAAGATTTTATTTATTTATTTGAGAGAGACAGTGTGTGTGTGTGTTGGGGGGGAGGGCAGAGGGAGAGGGAGGAGCAGGTTCCCTTCTGAGCAGGGAGCCCAATGTGGGGCTTGATCCCAGGATCCCAGGATCATGACCTGGGCTGAAGGCAGAGGCTTAACCGACTGAACCACCCAGGCGCCCCAACACAAAGCTATTTTTTAATTACTAACTTATAAATAGCTTGGCATATGTTTCTAAATTTCCAAATATATGGAACTTTTCTAGTTGTAATTCTGCTTACTAATTTCTAGCATAGCTGTATTGTCTAAACAATATACAACACGTACTCTTTTTAAGTTGTTGAAATGTAAATTGGTCAGTCTTTATGAATGTTCCATGTATGCTTAAATGTGTGCTCTGCAATTGTTAGGTACAGTGTTCTACATATGTCCTTTAGGTCATTTGTTAGTAATGTTGTGTAAATCTTCTGAAACTTTACTGTCTGCTTATTCATTGTCTTACTGAGAGACGTGTTAAAAGCAACTATGAGTATGAATATATACGTTTCCTTGTATATTTGTCAATTTTTGCTTCATTTGTGCTTACAAATTAAAAAAAAATATCTTCCTGGTGAATTGACCTCTTTATCATTATGAAATAATCCCCCCTTTATAAATCCGTAGTAATTTTTTTTTTAGTCTACTTTAGCTTTCCCAGCTTTCTTTGGGTTAGCATTTTCAAAACTTACCTTTTTCATCCTTTTGCTTTGAATTTCTCTATGTAGTTATATTTCAGAATTGTGTCTCCTAAATATCTCATAGCTGGATTTTAAAGATTTCTGTGTTAACTAGAACTTTTAATTCACTTATATTTAATGTAATTACTGACACATCCATGTTTAAATTCACCGTCTTACTATTTGTTTCCTTTGCTCTTTGCTCCCTTTTTCTCCTTTCTTGTCTCTTTCGAAATGAATATTTTTTCATTCCATTTTTTCCCTGTAGTAGTCCTAAAGTATATACTCTGCTTTCACCCTAGAAATTATTTAAGTTACTATTTAACTTGCCAAAGTCGGCTGAGGCTTTATAGTCCTTCAAGCAATACAAGAATCCTTTATATTGTTTTTTACTCTCTTCCTGCTTGTAATCTATCCTTCTGTGATAAGTCTATTCATGCTTATAAATCCTGCAAGACTGTAGTATTATTTGATATAGTCAGTACTTACATTTACCTATATATTTATTATTACATTACTCTTCATTCATTCCTGCATCTTTCACATTCCATTTGGGATCATTTTCTTTCTTCCTGGAGAACCTTCTTTAGAATTTCCTTTGGTGTGGATCTGTTGTTGTTGTAATGTCATCTTTTGTTTGTATGAAAATGTCTTTATTTTGTTTCATTCTTGAGAGAGACTTTTCCTAGGTAGAGGATGACAGTATTTTCTGCACCTTCAAGATGGCCATCCACTGTCTTCTGGCCTCTTACTGTTTTGGTTGAGAAGTCAGCTACCAGCCTACTGGTTCTTTACAAGTTGTATTTCTTTTTTCTCAAGCTGCTTTTAAGATTTTTTTCTTTGTCTTTCTGAAGTTTTAGTATGTTGTGTCTAGTTGTGTGTATATTTTTTTCAATCCTGTTTGGGGCTTTTGAGATTTTTGAATCTGTGAATTAATGTATTTTAGCAAATCTGGAAAAATTTCAGCTAATGTCTCCTAAAAAATTGCCTCTACCCCATTGACCTTATGAGATTAAATATATTGGACCTTATCACTTTATTTTTGTGTCTAGTATCCTTTCCTCTGTATTTTCTTTTTATCCTTCTCTTCAGCATTCTGGATGGTTTCTTCTAATCCATTTGCTAATCCTATTTAAGTCATGTCTAATTTGCTTTATTGTACTTACTATATTGACTAGTACTAGGTTTTGTTTTTATAGACTATGTCCTTCATAAGATTGAGCAAGTTTCCTTCTATTCTTTTTTTGCTGAAAGTTTTTTTTTTTTTTAAATCATGAAGAGGTCTTGAATATTGTCACGTTTTTTCTTCACTGATTAATATGGTCATGTGGTTTTTCTTCTTAAGACTGTTAATGTGGTAGATTACATTGACTTTTGAAAATTGAATTAGCTTTGTATTACTGGTATATTATCCTTTTTATGTATGGTTAGATTCAATTGGCTAGTATTTTATTGATTTTTTTGCATCTGTGTTTATTGGGGATGTTGATCTATAGTGTTTTTTTTATTTTAAGATTTTATTTGAGAGAGAGAGAAAGAAAGAGAGCACATGAGCGGGAGGCAGAGGGAGAGGGAGACGCAGACTCTCTGATGAGCAGGAACCCTGATGCGGTGATTGATCCTAGGACCCCGAGATCATGACCTGAGCTGAAGGCAGACACTCAACAGACTGAGCCAGGCACCCCTATAGTTTTTTTTTTTCTTGGCATTGTTTTTGTTTGGTTTTGATATCAATGTAATGCTGGTTTCAAAAAATGAGTTTGGAGGCATTCCTTTTCTATTTTCTGTCAGAGGTCATGTGGAGTTCATGTCATTTATTCTTTAAATGTTAGTAGAATTTTCCAGTGAATGGCTTGGAGTTGTGGGCGGAGTTTTCTTTTTAGAAAGTTTTAAACTACACATTTGATTTCTTTAATAGTTAAAGGACTGCTCAGGTAATATATTTCATCTTGGGTGTGTTTTTGTAGTTTCTGGTTGTGGAGGAATTAGTCTTTTTCATCCATTTCTTTGTCGTATTTATGTGTATAGAATTGCATATAGCATTTTAGTATTATCTCTTTATTGTCTGCAAGATTAGTACTGGTATTCCCTCCTTTATTCCTGGTAATTTGCTTCTTCTTTTTCTTTGTCTTCCTAGAGATTTATACGTTTTATTGTTCTTTTTCAAATAACCAGCTTTTGATTTCATTCATATTTTCTATGATTTTTCTGTTGTCAATTTCAGTGATTTCTGCTCTTTATTATTTCCTGCCTTCTACATGCTTTGAATTTGTTTTGCCTTCCTTTTCTACTTGATTAGGATGGAAGCTTAGATTACCGATTTGAGGGGCGCCTGGGTGGCTCAGCCGTTAAGCGTCTGCCTTCAGCTCAGGGCGTGATCCCAGCGTTCTGGGATCGGGCCCCACATCAGGCTCCTCCCCTGGGAGCCTGCTTCTTCCTCTCCCACTCCCCCTGCTTGTGTTCCCTTTCTCACTGGCTGTCTCTATCTCTGTCAAATAAATAAATAAAATCTTAAAAAAAAAAAAGATTACAGATTTGAGAGTGTTCACCTGTATCTCTTTGAGCATTATTTTAGCCACTTTAATGTTTTTGTCTGATAATTTCAGCATATGGGTCTGTTGATTGTTTTTTCCATTGTGAGTTGAGTTTTTTGTTGTTGTTTTTTTCTTGAGAGAGAGTGTGTGAGTGTGTGTTTGGGGGGACTGCTGAGGGAGAGGGAGAGAGAGAATGTTAAGCAGACTGAATGCCCAGTGTGAGCCTGATGCAGGGCTCAATCTCATGACCCTGAGATCATGACCTGAGCCGAAATCAAGAGTTGGACGCTTAACTGATTAAGCCACCTAGGTGCTTCAGATTTTCTTAGTTCTTTGTATTGCTGAATAATTTGGATTGTAACCTGGACTTTTAAAAACCTTGTGTTATGAAACTCTGGTACGTGTGTAAATCCTACAGAGAACGTTGATATTTTTGTTTTAGCAGGCAGTCTACCTGTTTGGGTTCAGGCCGAAAGTTCTGACCAGCCTTCTATGGTTGTCATTTCAATGCCTGTTCCATTTTTAAAGCCTTTATAGTCTTAGTTAAATATAGCCTGTGTATGTTCCACCTTGTGGCCAGTAAAAGACCTGGTCAGTGGCCTCTCCTGTAGTTCATTCTTCAGGTTTTTGCTCTTCTGTTTAAGGTATGAGCCATGCATGTGCTGCCTGCATATGAGCCCAGGAGTTTATAAACAAAGTTTATAGGCTCATTTTTCTGAGCTCTTTCCTTTCTGTGATTTCCCTGGTACTTTCTGGTTTTTGGGGCTCCCCTTTGTGGTTCTTTGGCTGCAAAGTTGAGACTCTAGTTACTCTGCACTATACTTCCTGGGAATGTACCTGTGTTCAGTGCCAAGTAGCAGTAGGACAGGGAAAGGAAGAAAGCAGTGGGGGTTCACCTCAGTCTCTGGGAATCATAGCTTCTCATATGGGAGCTGTGGGATTGCTTGGGGGTGGGATGTGAGAAAATGGAGAAAGGAAAAAAAAGGATAAATGGAGAATTCTCTATCCCTCTCTTTGAAAACTAAGTCTCTTTCCCCACTTCTTCAGCCAAAAGTAAATGGCTTCTTTTCGGGCTCTCTCCCTCTCTCTTTTTTTTTTTTTTTTGCTTCTTGGTTTCGTCCTAACTTTAAACTGCGCTGGTACAGTGGACTTCAAATTCTGATATTTTTTCCTAATTCACCCGCTATCATTTACTTTTCAGAGTCCTCAAATGACAGTTTCATGCATTCTGTTCATGTTTTATGGCTGCATTCAGTGGGAGAGACATAATTTATTGCAGTTCTTACTTTGAACTGGAATGATGAATACCATTTTTCATACCATTACAAAATATCAAGGACCTAGCAGTAAGTCTAATCATACATGTAGAAGACTTCTGTGGGCAAAATTAATAAAACTTTAGGGAGATAAATTCGTATTTATGGATTGGAAGATTCACTACTGTAAATACATCAATTCTTTCCAAGTTTATTCATAGCTTTGATGTATTACCAGTCAACATCTTATGAGGATTCTGTGAAATTTGAGAGAATGATGCTAAATTTTATGGAAATAATTGGGGCTAGGAATAGATAAGGCAATCTTAAAGAACAATAAAATAAGAGGACCACTTTGACCAGCTCAAGACTTAAAAGTCTTGACCATTAAGATAGTGTGATGGCAGCCTAAGAGCAAATACACCAAAGTAATAAAATAAGGCACCAGAAAGAGACTTACACATTTATTGATGTTTGATTTATGTCAAGGATGACATGGTAGAGTAGTACAGAATAGTTGATCTTTTTTGATCAGTGGTGCTGGGACATCTTATCTATATAGGAAGGAAGTAAAACTTGGTCTCTATGCACTGCGTATACAAAAAAGAACTCCAGGCAGATTATAGATGCTGATGTGAAATATAGAACAATAAAAATTTTAGAAGACAATATAGAAAATTTATTGGTGTTGAGTTGTATAAGTTCTTTATATATTTTGGATTTTAACACCTTGTCAGATATATTGTTTGCAAATGTATTCTCCCATTTAGCAGGTTGTCTTTTGTTTTGTTGATGGTTTCCTTTGCTGTGCAAAAGTTTTTTATTTTTATGTGGTCCCAATAGTTTATTTTTGTTTCTGTTTCCCTTGCCTTAGGAGACACATGTAAAAAAATATTTCTAAGGCCAGTGTCAAAGAAATTACTGCTTATGTTCTTTTCTAGGCATTTAATGGTTTCAGGTCTCACATTTAGGTCTTTAACCTATTTTTTCTTAAAGATTTTATTTGTTATTTGAGAGCAAGAGAGTGAGAGAGAGAGCATGAGTGGGGGTGGGGGAGAGGGAGAAGCAGACTCCCCACTGAGCAAGGACCCTGATGTAGGGACTCTATCCAGGACCCTGGCATCATGACCTGAGCTGAAGGTAGACACTTAACTGACTGAGCCACCCCAGCACCCTTGTATTTAATCTATTTTGATTTTTTTTTTCTTTGTGGTGAAAGAAAGTGGTCCAGTTTCTTCCTCCTCCTCTTCCTTTTTTTTTTTTAATATAAAGATTTATTTATTTGAGAGAGAGAGTTCGGGACAGTGGGCAGGGGCAGAGGAAGAGGGAGAGAGTCTTTTAAGCAGACTCCATGTCGAGCATGGAGCCTGATGCGGGGCTTGATCCCACGATCCTGAGATCATGACCTGAGTTGAAACCAAGAGCTAGAGGCTTCACTGACTGTGCCACCCAGGTGCTCCCAGTTTCATTCTTTTGCATGTAGCTGTCCCATTTTCTCAACATCATTTGTTAAAGAGACTGTCTTCCCCATTGTATATTCTTGCCTCCCTTGTCATAGATTAATTGACCATATAAGCATGGGTTTATTTCTGGGCCCTCTATTCTTTTCCATTGATCTGTGTGTCTGTTTTTGTGCCAGTACTGTATTGTTTTGATTACTACAGCTTTATAGTATATCTTGAAATCTGGGATTCTGATACCTCCAGCTTTCTTTTTCAGGATTGTTTTGGCTATTCTGGGTCTTTTGTGTTCTGCACACGTTTTCAGAGTATTTGTTCTAGTTCTGTGAAAAATGTTGGTATTTTGATAGGGAGAGCATTGAACCTGTAGATTGGGTAATATGGACATTTTAACAATCTTAATTCTTCCAATCCTTCAGAATGGAGTATCTTTCTATTTATTTGTGTCATCTCCAATTCTTTCGACAGTGTTTTATAGATTTCAGGGTACAGGTATTCCTAGGTATTTTATTGTCTTTGGTACAATTGTAAATGGGATTGTTTTCTTATTTTCTCTTTCTACTACTTTGTTATTCGTGTATAGAAACAACTGATTTCTGGGTATTTATTTTGTATTCTGTACCTTTACTGAGTTTAGTTACTATTTCTAGTAGTTTTTTGGTGGAGTCTTTAGGGTTTTTTGTGTAAGGTATCATCATGTCATCTGCAAATAGTGACAGTTTAACTTCTTCCTCACCAATATGAATACCGTTTATTTCTTTTTCTTGTTTGATTGTTGTGGCCAGAGCTTCCATACTGGTTGGATAAAAGTGGCAAGAGTAGACACCCTTGTCTTGTTTCTGATCTTAGAGGAAAAGCTCTGTTTTTGCTATTGAGTATGATGTTAGCTGTGAGTTTTTCATATATACACTCAACACCAAAGAAAATCTGATTAAAAAAATGGGCAGAGGCCTTGAGTAGACATTTTTCTAAAGAAGAGATACAGATGGCCAACAAACACATGAAAAATGATCAGCGTCACTAATTATCAGGGAAACACATATGGACTACAATGAGGTATCATCTTATACCTGTCAGAATAGCTAAAATCAACAAGACAAGAAATAACAAGTGTGGGCAAAGATGTGGAGAAAAGGGAACCCTCATGCATTATTGGTAGGAATGTATATTGGTACAGTCATTGTGGAAAACAGTTTGGAGGTTCCTCAAAAAGTTGAAAATAGAGCTACCCTATGACCCAGCAATTGCACTACTGGGTATTTACCCTAAAGATACAAATGCAGTGATCCGAAGAGATACCTGCACCCCTATGTTTATAGCAGCAATGTCCACAATAGCCAAACTATGGAAGGAGCCCATATATCCATTGACAGATGAATGGATAAAGAAGATGTGGTATATATATATACAATGGAACATTAAAAATGCAGCCATAAAAAAATGAAATCTTGCCATTTGCAATGATGTGGAGGAAACTAGAGGGTATTATGATAAGCAAAATAAGTCAATCAGAGAAAGACAATTATCATATACTCTCACTCATATGTGGAATTTAAGAAACAAAGGATCACAGGGGAAGAGAGGAAAAAGTAAAACAAGACAAAACCAGAGAGAGAGACAAACCGTAAGAGACTCTCAATCATAAGAAACAAACTGAGGGTTGCTGGAGAGGAGGAGGTGTGAAGGGATAGGGTAACTGGGTGATGGACATTAAGGAGGGCATGTGATGTAATGAGCACTGGGTATTATATAAGACTGATGAATCACAGGCCTGTACCTCTGAAACCAATAATACATTATATGTTAATTAATTGAATTTAAATAAAAAATGTTTAAAAACAAAGTTAAAAACAGAATTACCATATGATCTAGTAATTCCGCTACTAGGTATTTACCCAAAGAAACCGAGAACACTAATTTGGAAAGATAAATGGACTCGTATGTTTACTGCAGCATTATTTAGAATCGCCAAGATATGGAAGCAACCCAAGTGTCTATTAATAGGTGAATGGATAAAGAAGATGTAATATATACAAATGGAGTATTACTCAGCCATAAAAAAGAATGAGATCTTGCCATCTGTGACAACATGGATGGACCTACAAGGTGTTATGCTAAATGAAATAAGTCACAGAAAGCCAAATACTATATGACTTATATGTGGAATCTAAAAAACAAATGAATAAACAAATAAAAAGCAGAATCAGACGTATAAATACAGAGGACAGACTGATGGTTGTCAAAGGGGTGGACAGAGATGGGCAAAATGGGTGAAAGGGAGTGGGAGATACAGGCTTCCAGTTACAGAATGAGTAAGTCATATAAAATATAAATAAAAGGTACGTCATAGAGAATACAGTCACTTGTGTTGTGATTGCTTTGTATGGTGACAGATCTTAGCTACACTTGTGATAAGCATAGTGTAACACAGTTGTTGAATCACTATGTTGTGTACCTGAAACTAATGTAATGTTATGTGTCAAAAACCAAATACATAAAAAAATTTTATTCATGACTTCTAGGTTGCAAAAGATTTCTTAAAACACCAAATATACTACAATTGCAGATAAATAAATGTGTTTTGTATGATGCGAGCCAGGTTTCCCATTATTAAAGAGGGAGGTACAAATATGGAAAGTAGGAAGTCTAGAATGAATCATGTGGTGGAAATAATCAGGTTAGGGGCATTAGTGTGACCTCATATATATGTGCATAAATCCAGGTGTTTATCATGTGCATATGTGTGTATATATATATTTAGAGAGCTAGAGAATAATGATGTATAAGTACAGAGATACATAAGATATGGTAAGGATGTATGCGTGTTCTGGGTATAATTGCTTCTAAGCCTTTCAGTGGAGAGTTGAAAATGAGTGTGAGTGTCTACATACACACACGTGTGTGCACGCACACATCTTTTTCCTAGTCTCTTCGCTGAGAGGACCTAAAAGTAGTGATACCCCAGTAGCAGTAAACACAATTGGCGTCTAGATCTTGGTTGCTAAATACCATTCTCCACTAAAAGGAAACAACATTTCTTGGAGAAATAGCAGGTTCTAGGCCTAGGCAGGGAAATCACAAGATGAGCCTAGAATGTCTTATGCCAGAAAGTAAGGAATTGTTCAAAGGAGATGAGAACATAGGAAAAGAATGTGGGAGCTAGCTTGAAGAGTCCTATTAGCCAAATCTGAGACAATTTGGGCATATAAATAACTGATTATAACCCTTTGAATGAGATAAGAATCCATGACCCTTACTAATAAGTACAGAAATAAAGGAAAACTCTTCCTTACAGAGGAAAGCCAACCAAAAACAATGAAATGACAGAATTAGATAATTGCCATTTGGCAACTCTCATAGTAGTAACTAATCAGGCAAGAATTGTCGATACTAAAACTAGTGGGTAAATTTTGATAAGTAACAAGATATTTACATAGCCTCAAAATATCTTTCCACAAGATACTTAGCATTTATGAAGGAAAAAAATAATTTTATAGAGGAGAAACCTGGCAGACACCACCCTCTATCAACCGGTCAAAGTTAACATCACCAGAAATGGGGTAAATTGACAGTTGTGCCTCTTGATGAAATGCAATAAGAACACCACCACATTTCTGTGATACTCCTGCTCAAAACGCATAACCTGAATCTAATCATGAGGAAACATCAGACAAACCCAACTTTTGATTCTACAGCATCTTTTCTAGAAAGCTTTAAATTTACTTGGCCCAGATCCATCAAAGGAATCACTATCTACGGCAGCTGTAGCCTTATGAAACGTATTTCTTAAGTAATAGGACTTGAAGGTCGAAATTCCTCCTTGATCCATGGGCTGCAGAAAGGATGTTGTGTGAGCCAGCACGAAAGTAACATTGATCTCGTTGTACGTCTCCATCAGCGCTCTTGGAGGACCGGGTGCACCGACAGTGAGCCGTCATATTTTGAAAGTAATCTCTGTTTCTGGGCAGTAAGACTCAACAGTGGGCTTAAAATAATCAGTGAACCATGTTGTGAAGAGATGGGCTGTCATCTACACTGTATCGGTCCACTGATAGAGCACTAGAGGGGATTGAGCATCATTTTTTAAGGGCCGTGGGATTTTCAGAATGGTAAGTGAGCGCTGGCTTCAACTGAAGTCACCAGCTGCATGAGCCCCTAACAAGAGAGTCAGCCTGTTCTTTGAAGATTTGAAGCCATTGACTTGTCTCTAGCTATGAAAGTCCTAAACGGCATCTTCATCCAACATAAGGCTCTTTTTCAAAGTAGATCTTCTGGAGAACTTCCTGCAGCTTCCACATCAGCACGTGCTACTTCACCTTATGTCATGGAGATGGCTTCTTTCCTTAAACTTCACGACCCAACCTCTGCAAGCGCCACACTAACCTTCTGCAGCCTTTTCACCTCTCTCAGCCTTCATGGAATTAGAGACAGTTAGGGCTTTGTCCTGGGTTAGGCTCTGGCTCAAGGGAATGTTTTGGCTTCTTTGATCTTCTATCCAGACCACTAAAACTTTCTCTGCATCAGCGATAAGGCTGTTTCACTTCCTTACCATTCACGTGTTCACGGAGTAGCACTTACAATTTCCTTCAAGGACTTTTCCCTTGCATTTACAACTTGGCTGGCCGTTTGGCACAAGAGGCCTACCTTCTGGCCTGTCTTAGCTCTAGACGCACCTTCCTCACTAAGCTTAATCATTTCTAGCTTGTGATTTAAAGTGAGAGACGTGCAGCTCTTTCTTTCATTTGAACACTCGGAGGTCATCATAGGGTTATTCATTGGCCTAATAGTAATATTGTGACTCAGGGGACAGGGAGGCCCAAGGAGAGGGAGACAAGTGGGGGAATGGCTGCTCAGCGGAGCAGTCAGAACACATACAACATGTATTAAGTTTGCGTGGTTTATAGTACTCCAAAACAATTACGATGATAGTAAAGATCACTGATCACAGGTCACCATACCTAATATAATCATGATGAAGACGTTTGAGATATTGTGAGGATTGCCAAATGTGACACAGCCATAAGTGAGCACATGCTCTTGGAAAAATGGCACCGATAGATTTGCTTGATGCCGGGCTGCCACAAACCTTTCAGTTTGTAAAAAAGAGTTTCTGTAAAGTACAGTAAAGCAAAGCACGATAAAAGGAGGTATGCCTGACATATTCTAGATCCCAAGGGATCATAGGTGACTGCTTTGGTAACTATCTCTTTTATACATGCTGTTTTGCTAGCTTTCCAAACTAGCATCCTCACTGCATTCCTTACTCTAATCCCCTAATCTAGCCAATTCCATATTTTCTTTGAAGCCCTGCTCTGCGTATTCCCAATCTTTGTACCAGTTTTGGTTCTAGTCAAGGCAAGGGACAGGTGAACTGAAGTAAAAGCCAGGTTTTTGTCAATGAACCATCAAGAAGGGGCAAGTGGGCTTCAGGGTGATTGGGACTAAAAAGCTGGTAGAATCAAGCCTGCCTTCTCTTTGGGGTTTTATGTACTAGTTTTTTCATGAATTCTTCATTTTTTGGATATCTGATCCATTTAGATCATTTTTAAACTGGTGGTTTCAGTTTCAAATTGCTGATTTATCCCTGAACATTTATGACTTTTCGACTTAACCTTTCCATGCTAACTCTGGGTCTTTTGGTTTAAATTCTTCAGAGTAGACTTTGCTTGGCCTAGGCCTTCTCTTTCAGCTGGCTGGTAGCCACTGTTCATTACTCTGAACCATCCTCATATCCTGTCAGCTGTGAGTAAGGGAAGGGGTTACAACATGAAGACCATTTAGCTGGGGCTCTATGCAGAATAGTGCACTATTAAATTAATTTTAAAAGATTATTTAATTTTTTCATCAGGACTTTTTGAAGCAAATTTGTGCACAGAATTACAGCTTAAAAATTGAAAGGGGTCTCAGAAGCGATCTAGTCACAATCTTTCATTTGACTGATGAGGGAAATACCTATAGAGATTGTTATAGTCAGTATTAGCACTCTAGATTCTCGAGAATATATTCTTTCCATCATATTGACAGTATTGAGAGTTTAATTATCATTTAAAAGTTTAATCATATCACTTGGGAAATATTTTTTGGAACACTGTCAAGACCATCTCCCTCAAAATATCAATATTTAGGTTAAATGAATATCTGGAAATTTCCACTAGTTACAAAACAAGTGGAAGTTGTCAAATATTACATATTAACATTGGTACATATTACTTAATGTACTATTAACTTTAAATTTTTTTTTTTCAGTGCAGAAAGGTGGTTTTATTCAAGCACGGGGACAGAACCTGTGGGCAGAAAGAGTTGCCAACTGTAAAATTCTTTAAATGTAAAATGTATAACAAACTAAGGAACAAAATATTGAGTCACTTATTTTCTGTATTTCTCATAATTTAATGTCAAAAAATTATTCTATTTCTTTAAAAGTAGCCATTTAAAAAAGTAGTCTTTTCTTCATTATTCTTTATGAAGCAAATTGTTATATATCCCAAGCTTTAGAGAACAATCTGAAGCTGAAAGGTGGCTCTAGGTTTTTATACATGTTGGCCAGTCCATGGGACTTACTTTTACCAATATTTTTGGTAAGTAATACTTTGAATGGTTTATTCTTAGCACTGACATATTTAGAAGAGATGATATTTGATTTCTACTTCCAGACCTACTTTTTAGTGAAAATGTATGCAAGCTGGAGATAGAGCTGATTTTGTAATAGTTAATTAGAGCAAAGTAATTACTGCATATTTCTCTTTACAAGGTCTCATTTGCTTTTCAGATTATTTACTAGCATCAGTAAATTTTAGAAAACCCATGTTTTTGTTCTTTGTTCAGGGCCATAGAAGTAGACTTAGCTTGTACTGCAGGTGTCTCTTTCTCTTTAGCTTCGTATTTAGAAGTTTGTTATATAGCTCCATCTATTTTGTCGGTAATTATCAAAATTGGTTACTTTCTGACTAATACTTAAGATTGTTCTTTTTTAAATTTAAAGTTTTACTTTTAGATCTATCGCACCTTTGAGGTTGTTAGGAAGAAAGTAAAACAAGAATTATTTTGTCTCTTACCATTTAATCACAAACACTTGTAATATTTCTTTTTTTTTCACTCGTATTTCCTAAATTTTCTTCTGTTTTTTTCAGCCATAAATTTTTGTTTTTATATATTATTAAGTTTTATGTTTCACTCAGTGTACCACTTTCAGCTTGGCTTTTTTCTACTACTATAAGTAGTCTGTTAATTTTGCATTTCCTGACGTGAGTTCTTTCTAAAAGGAACAATCCCCTTTGGTTACCGCACACGTAGTTATTATTATATTATTTCTGACGTTGTTTTACCTGTCTCTTGACCTAGGGTAATTTTTTTGCTCTAAGCTTTTTGCATACTATTTAGTTTCCTTCTCATTTATTTATCCTGCTCATTCAGCATTCTTTTTTTTTTTTCCCCCTCATTCAGCATTCTTTGTGGACTTTAGGCTGTTAGGGTGATTGAATCATATTAGTAAAGTCTTTTCTTAGTCATGTGGAAAGAAGAGCTATTTGTTGAAATACTACTCTCTCCCCCTTTTCTAACTGTAGTACGGACTTCGGTAGTACAGACTGGCAGGGGTCTTATCTCTTTTAAAAATAGTAATGGTAGGGGCACCTGGGTGGCACAGCGGTTAAGCACCTGCCTTCAGCTCAGGGCGTGATCGCGGCGTTATGGGATCGAGCCCCACGTCAGGCTCTTCCGCTATGAGCCTGCTTCTTCCTCTCCCACTCCCCCTGCTTGTGTTCCCTCTCTCGCTGGCTGTCTCTATCTCTGTCAAATAAATAAATAAAATCTTTAAAAAAAAATAAAAATAAAAAATAAAATAAAAATAGTAATGGTAGGCAGCAGTTGATAATGGTTAAGGCTTTGATTTTAGGTATAGAAACCTATAGAAAGGCAAATGAGGCTGATTGAATATATCGCTGATAAGTACTGTTATACTATAGACTTAAATTTCATTTTGAAAAATCTCATTCAGTTTGTATATATTTTATATGTAAATGTATAGTTTCCTGGTAATCCATAAATTAGGCTTTTAAAATAGTCCACAGCCTATTGTGATCTTTTTATAAAACTTTTCAAATTGGAATTGTGTATTATATAAATATACTATTTCAATGAAAAAAATGTTTTGTCCTTTGCTTAATGTATTTTTAGTTCAGGCATTTCATTTTTTTTTAACTTATTGGCTATATATGACAAAGGGTGAGTTTCCATAATCTATAAAGAGCTTTTATAAATCATTCAGAGCAACAATACTAAAGACTCAGTTAAAAAATGGACCAGTACCCTCAAGAAGTTAAAAATAGAGCTACCCTATGACCCATCAATTGCACTACTAGATATTTACCCCATAGATACAAATGTAGTGATCTGATGGGGCACCAGCCCCGCAATGTTTATAGCAGCAATGTCCACAATAGCCAAACTGTGGAAAGGGCCCAGATGCCCATTGACAGACTAATCAATAAATAAGATGTGGTACACACACACACACACACACACACACACACACACACACACACAATGGGCTATTACTCAGCCATCAAGAAAAGGATGAAATCTTACCATTTACATTGATGTGAATGGAACTGGAGGGTATTACGCCGAGCGAAATAAGTCAGAGAAAGACAATTATCGCATGGTTTCACTCATATGTGGAATATAAGAAACAGAACAGAGGATCATAGGGGAAGGGAAGAAAACTGAATGGGAAGAAATCAGAGAGGAAGACAAACCATGAGAGATTCTTAACTATAGGCAACAAACCGAGGGTTGTTGGAGGGGAGGTTGGCGGGGGCATGGGGTAACTGGGTGATGGGCATTAAGGAGGGCATGTGATGTGATGAGCACTGGGTGTTATATGCAACTGATGAATAACTGAACTCTACATCTGAAACTAATGATGTACTATATGTTGGCTAATTGAATTTAAATAAAAAAAAATAGACCAATAACAGGAATAGTTTTCAGAGAACGAACCATAAGTCGTTGATAAATTTATGAAAGATGCTTAACTTTCTTCCTAATAAAAATACGAATTAAAACAACAGGGAGATGCCATGTTTTGTTGGATTTGAAAGATAAAAACATTTGATAATTATCAGAGTTAGCGAGGAAGGGGAGAAACAGGTACTTTTCTACATATGGGGAGTATAATCTTTTCGAAAGGCAGTTTGCAGGAGTTACTGATTTTAATCACTCACCCAGCAAATTATGTCTTAGAATTTATCCTTTGGGTATACTCGCACACATATGTGTGATATCATAAATAGGTGTTCACTGAAGCACATCTTGTGATACTGGAAGACTGGAGACAACCTAAATTAATTATGGCAAAGCCCCAAAATGGAAGATTCTGCAATTATTAAGAAGAATGAGATCATTCTTTGCTGCTAAGGAAAGTTCTTCAAGATAAATTGTTAATTAAGTGGAGGACAAGTTGCAGAATTGTGTATAGTATAATCCCTTTATGTAAAAAAAAAAATGTTTACACATAGATACACTTACATATACACTAAATATTTCAGAAAGGGCCCATAGGTAACTGTGAAGTGATTTCTCCTTGGGAATGAGGAGGAGTGGTCAAGGGTAAGGAGAACTAATTTTCCTATTTAGTTTTTTTTTTTTTAAAGATTTTATTTATTTATTCAACAGAGATAGAGACAGCCAGCGAGAGTGGGAACACAAGCAGGGGGAGTGGGAGAGGAAGAAGCAGGCTCCTAGCAGAGGAGCCTGATGTGGGGCTCGATCCCATAACGCTGGGATCACGCCCTGAGCCGAAGGCAGACGCTTAACCGCTGTGCCACCCAGGCGCCCCTCCTATTTAGTTTTTAAATTAGCATATGTTGCTTTTTCTATAAGAGAAGAAAATCTTACTGAAAATATTAAAATTAAACATTTAAAATGGTTTATTTAACTTGTGGGTGGCCTTTACAGATAACTGATATATGAAAATTCTGGCTTAATAAGGGACCCATTCAAAAAGGAAATCTATTTGTTTTAGAAGTTAATTTTTTTAAAATAAAGTACTTTTTAAAGTAATCTTTAAGAGCAACATGGGGCTTGAACTCATGATCCCAAGATCAAGAGTCATATGTTCCACTGACTGAGCCAGCCAGGCACCGCTAGAAGTTAATTTTTAATTCTGAGGAGCAGAAGCAGTTAGGTGTTTAATTACAACTAAAATGAACAGGGAAAGGATGTTTTTTTGGGAAATTTTTGTTAATCTGTGATTCATTTCCTTGATTGTTAAGCTTTTTCATAGGTCAAGACTGGCCTCTTCAGACTTTTTCTGTAGATAACTTGGTACAAACAAGTGACCATCAAAGTCAGACAACCCTGTCTTCTTCAGCTTTTTGTTTGTTACAGAGCAAAGATCACAGCAGCAATGAAGAATTTAACTGAATGTATATAATTAACCAACCAATAAGAAGAACAGAAATTTGAGCAATAGAAAACAAAGTGGAAGGAGACGGTCATTAGTGAAGTGCATAAAACAGTGTAAAGAGACCTGAATTTGCCTCCCAGCCTTGTATTTACCTTGCTACTTAAAACTTCGATTAAATCCAATGAACTTCCATTTCCTCATATTAAAGTAGGATTAATAGCTAACTTGTAGGATTACTGCAGTCTTGAAAAAGATACTAGGAATGTAGAATGCGTGGTATAATATCTGTTACCCAGTAGGCTTTCAATAAATGGTACCTCTTAAAATTCTTAATTATTTTTTTTTAACTCTTAATAACATGTGCCCTCATTTGTAGAAGGGTGAACATACTTACATGAGTCAAAATTCACTCTCAGGGAGAGGTGGGAATTTAACAGTAACACTCAGTAGAGTATTCTTGGTAAGACCACAGCACCTTGTTAAATTAGATAAACCTCTCAGCATGCTTGATACCTCTTAATTCACTAGTGCTTTTCTTCTTTTAAATTTAGATATGTGTGAACATTTGTCAGTGACCTCAAACTTTGACCCTGTGACCACCAGGATGTTAAAGCATCCAAGTATTCCATAGAAAATGCCACTGTAGTTCATCTATTTGTATTTTATATTCTCCTAGGAAAATTCATGTTTGTGTAGGATTTTTTTTAAAAATATTTCTTTACACTCTAATTTATCTAAGACTTAAAGGAAGTCTGAATAATTCGAACAGTTTGTGGGATATGAGTATTAGTTTGGTTTTCTGAAAATAATTTAGTTAAGGCAATTATATATAAAACTGAAGTTAGGACAATGTGTTATGTCATTCAGATACATGTAATCACAATGACATTAAACCCTCTAGAGAAGGTAGCAATATCTTTATTACGATAATGACAGTATTTTAATTCAGAGTACTTTATGACTTTAGAAGATGATATTTAATTTTTTTCCTCAAGTGAAATTTTGATAGGGTCAAAGAAGAGGGTGACTTTTTCAGGCTCAACTAATTGGCAAGGCTCTTCTGATGAAATTTTGGATATCACAACTAAAAAAACAAAAAAGAATCTTGGTAATAACAAATACTCAAGTTTTCAGCTTCCATAGAATTATTGTGGGATAGACAATATGACACACCATGCACTTTGTCTAAGTAGGAGATTCTTTTAGACAAACTAATGAGATCTGTGGATTCAGGAGGACAAGAACATTCACATGACTTTAAATATAATTTTCAGGAGTTCAGAGACCATCTGAGACCATCTGTGACTTCCATCCATTAGACTCGAGGTTGGAAACTCTTCGTTTCAATGCTCAAAGCACAGACCATTTTTCTCTTTGCTATAAGGATGGATTTACTGTCCAAAACTAAGGTTAAAACGAGTGAAGATTAATATATTTAAAGCATGTCTTCGACGTTAGGGCCTGTGCTACAGAATTATCTCTTGTTAGGACTTATTGTCAGCCGGTTATTCTTTATCATAAGGACAGTTCACTCCTTCCATAAAAGAAATCCTCCCACATGAATGGATGGAAAGTGTGTTTTTCTAAGATGCTTTCTTTTTTCTTAGGCCTTATCTATGTGTTGGGGCCAAACCATATCCTTGACTTTGAGATAAAAGATTTTATAGGTCAGTACCGTCGTAAGTGCAGGACGCTGGTATGCGGTGCTGTGGCACCGGAGTGGTTCTGCCAAGAACCCAAGGGAAGAAGAACCTGGTTAAGGGATTCCATGTGCTGCAGAGAAGGCTTGCTGCCCCCTTTCCTGCTTTCCAGTAATGATCCTGTGGCTTATGTCCCACATGTGGAGTAGTTCATAGTCTGCTAAATCAATGATACTTCATTTACCTAGTACAAAGAAGCCCACTCCGTATTCTCTGGGTTCATTTTAGTATTTGTGCGTAGTCTCAGTGAGTACCCTCTTTTCTTTCTGCACTATAAATTCTATGACTGAATTCTGAAAAAGAAGAATGGAAACAAAATTGCTTTTGACCAAAAATTGAGAGACTGGGAATCTCTTGAGTAGTTACGGCTTCTGTATAAGTGCTTCTAAGCAGTTGGTTTTTACTGAGTACTTACTCTGTGCGAGGTGCTGTGGTAAATACTTGGGATTGCAAGGATGAACATGGGCCTTCTAGCTCGAAGAAGACAGAGTAGATGTGGTGGGAAAGAGCAGGGGCTTTATTACAAGCAAATGAAACCTCACTCCATGAACCTGGGCAAACTACTTACCCTTTCTGGGCTTCAGTTTCTCTGTCTATAAAAGGTGGCCTGTGAAGATACAGTGTTCATAAAGACCTAGCAGATGGCCTCATTATAGTAAGTATTCAGTAAATGGTGAATTATGAAGGAGGGCTTTTGGTAGATTCCCTTCTGGAAGGTCTTCTAAATCCATGATACTGTTAGGCTGAAAAATCAGCCAAAATCTTTCCTTGTGTAGCTGCTGTTGTAAATTTGGCCAGATTATTAGCAATGAGGTTATGTCATTTGTCTGAACTCTTTGACTAGGTTTCCAGGTATCGAGACTTCTGGAGCCAGAAATGAGGAAGATTTGGGTCATTTATTTGTTGTACGTGTATTTATTGAATAGCTGCTTATGCTAGGTGCTGGGAGTGCAGTGGTAAACAGGACACGGTTGTTTGTTTTGGTGGACATTCCAGAGTGGTGGGAACCTGACAGATATTAAACACATGTTTATATAAATTATTAAGATCTTGTGAGCCTTCAGTTATATAATGCATGTGATTCAATCTTGACTGATTAGGAGGCCCCTGTTTTTCCCTGCTTTAGACTCTTTAGATAAAGAGTAATAACAGTCTTCCTCTGTATTTTTGCAAGCTGTTTGTGTGCAGTAGTTTAGGGGGTTCTGTTCTAGCCGTGACCATGGATATGTATAAAATTGTAGGCATTGCCTAGTTGTGGATCCAGGAATCCAGTACTACACACACTCGTTCCATTTTGTTGGGAACTACTAGTTGGATGAGGAATTTGAGACCATTTTAGACTAGTGGCCTCTCAGCTTTTAGTAGCTGTGTAGTGTTCCAGCCTATGGATATTGAGTAATTTACTTAACCTCCGCTACTGATGGACAGTATGATTATCTTCAGTTTTTGCTGCTATAAATTATAAGGCAGTGACTATCCTTCTACATATATTTTGGCAAACTTTTGTAAGTATGCTTATAGGGTAAAATAAAGACTTGTTTGATTGAAGGGTATATTGTATTTAAAATTTTGGTAGCTATTGTCAAATTCTTTTATCCATGAAGATTGTGATTTGGTAAGTCTGGGGTGGGACTAAGCAATTTGTATGTTTAATGGGTTCCTTAGGTGATTTTGATGCAGCCAGGTTTGAGAACTATTGCAGGACCAGAAAAATGGCAAGATTCCCTACAGCTAAGGAGTATAGTGCATGTCCTTTGGAAAAGATCTAGCAATTATGAATATTTAGGAAAGAGAAAACATCCATTTTGGTGACTGAGCAGTAAAAGCCTATCTCTGTAGTAGCATTTGCTAGGAATGGCCCATCTTTAGAGAAGCAGGTATACTAATACTTATCTGGAATACTTTAGGTGTCTTTGACGTCTAATGTAGGGGAAAATAGCCTTAAGAATTTTAAGGACCGGAGTTTGAACATCTTCTGCTTACTGACTGTGTAATCTTGGGCATATTAGTGAACTTTATTCTTTATACAATGTTAATGATAATATCTTCCTTTCAGATTTGTTGGAAAGATGGAAGGGGGGAGTGATATAACATTTATTGATTACCTTCTGTCTTCTGCTGGTATTTTGTGGGTATCTCTGTCATGGCAGTTTGTCATTTAGTTGTGACTGGTGATTCACTTGGTTATCTTCCTGTTAGACTCTCTGGAACCACATCTTGTGGTTGTGTATTCCCCGTCCTTAGCACAGGCTTGGGACATCATGCTCTGTTGTTTATTTTGTTTTTCTTAAATGAATGACGTGTGCTAAGCACTATGCAAATAGATTTTCTACTTTAATTTTCATAATTGTCCAAAGAGGTTAATGTTATTCCTTCCATTTTAGCACAAGTAAATTCTCAGACAGCCTGAGTAGCTTACCACTTAGTATGTCATAACCCAAACTGAAAACCCTGCATACATGATTTCAAACTAAAGTTTATGCTCTTTTCATCAGTTCACTTTGCTGGGATAATACTATAAAGCACTTTGGAAATTTTGAAATATTGTTCAAAGGCAGGATTATTTTTGTCATTTTAATATATTTTTTTCTATTGAGGTATAATTGACATATAACATTATGTTAGTTTCAGATGTATAACATAATGATTCGATATTTGTATACCTTGCAAAATGATCACCACAATAAGTCTAGTTAACATCTGTCATCATACATAGTTACAGAATTTTTCCTTTATTATGATGAGGATTAATAATATTTTAAAAATTAGCAGGGTGACACAAGCATTTCTTTTGCCTACACTCAATATTCCCTTTCAGTTTAGCTTTCTTGAATGCATGGAATAGCAAATCTGCCTTGTCCGTAAGAATATAAATAGTTATTTCCTCCCATAAGTGATTTTTTTCCATATTTCCCTTGCTTAAAATTCTTTGTTTTTCTTTTGGTGAACTTTCTTATATTTATAAACACATGATTGAAGATGGTTGATAGCAGTTACAGAGGGATTTTGGCAACGTTGGAAGTTTTAGTAACCAGTCGACAAACCAGTGTTTGTCTTCCTGCCTGCTCTTTATCCTCATTTCCCTCTTTCATTAGCAGCCGTATGCGGACCTCTTCAGAGGTTAGGTCTTCACATGTCAGCCCGGGCTGTTGGATGTCTCTGTTTTCTAGGACAGGACCATATTGCTTAAAGTTGCAGAGAGAGTAGAATAAATTATTTTTTAATTATTTTTTCAGTGTATATACATACATGTATATATAATATGTAGCTTTTAATGGGGCTTTTTCATTTGAGAATTAAATTGTTAGGTTGTTTAGAATATTTAGTCATAAGTTGAGTTCCAGAGAAAAAGGAAAAGTGTCCTCACTCTCTCCCCTTATGTCTTCATAAAATTCACAATGTTGCAAAACAGGAATAACATACATCAAGAAGTGTGGCAATAGGAAGAAACATTTGGTTTTACTCTGAACAAGGGAATTTTCCAGGAACTTAATTTTGTGTTTCATTTTGCAGACTGTATAGTTATACTTGTTAACATTTTATATAAATCAGTTTATTTTAGAATTAAATTAAATTTATTTTAATTAATATTTTTGTGTGTGAAGCCACTCGGGTTATTTTTGTCTCCCTCACACCTCATAAGGTTGAAGGGAGGGGGGCAGGCAGGCTGTTACTCACTGTTAGGCAGTTGGTGAGTTTAAGTTTAGTCTTTGCTTTAGTGCATGTAATTCTGCCTTGGGGGTTCATGTCTATTTCACTAGCTCTTTAAGCCCCCTGGATTTGTGTTGGAAAATGCATCCCACTTCTTTCTTGATCTTTCTCAAGCCTGGTTTGAACTTTGGGAACACAATTGCAGGCTTCACTGCCTTATTACCCTCAGATGGAGGTTTTATTCTTTAGGATTTACTAAGATGAGCTTTGGAGGGAACCTCTGAACAGAAAGATTTATGGCCTGCAGGCACAGAGGCTGCAGTGTTTAAGAACTAGAAGAATCCTTTCTTTGTTAGTACTAGTTGTTGAAAGATAACCATGGGATGTCATCATCCTATTTTTTTTAATGTAACTATTTATTTATTTATTTATTTTTCATGTGACTTTTAATGCCTTATTTGGAAATTGATATCTTAATATTTTTACATTAACTGTTGTAAAATGTGTCAAAGTATGGTGGCAACGAGATCTAAGGTATAATTTACAAGTTTCGTATCTTACATACTGTAAAACTTTTCTCTTTTAGGCGTACGGATCAGGCTGTGATATTGTTATTCTGGCAAGTGACTTCGAATGTGTGCAGATCATTCCTGGTGCTAAGCATGGAAACATCCAAGTCAGCTGTGTGGAGTGTTCTAACCAACATGGAAGAGTAAGGGATTTAATTGCTTTGTTAAATGTCATCTTTTAATGTGTTCTTATTCTTTTCTTCATGGGTTGCCTACAATTTCTTACCAATATATACCTCGTTTAGGTGGTTATTGATAGGAGTGGATAAAGTGACAGGATGTCTACAAATTGTAAGGAGCCATTAAGCTGATAATGTGATAATTATTCTACCTGTGTAGGTGGTCTTGAAAGATCTGTAGGCCTTACAATCCTGTGCATACTGACATTCTGCCAGTTGATAATTCTAGCAACTATTAAGCCAATAGTAGGGAAGTAAACCTCTATCTTCTCTGTGTAGTATCCCTTATCTCACCCAAATTATCATAATATCAAATTTTTATCAAGAAATTTAGCAAGTTGTTAGTGTCTAGTATAATATTTGTCATATAACAGCTGTTTGTAAAGCTTCTGTTAATTTAATAAATGTTTATATGTTGATGAAGAATCTTAAGGTCCCTTCATTCAGACTTTCAAATAGAAGGTTTATTTTGAAATAGTTCATATTTCATCATATGTACCTCCACCCCCAAATATACATCAAATGTAATATATGTCAAATTCTGGTTATATGTAGAGTAAATATAGCATATTTGCTGTATACTCTAGTAGTTCAGTAAGGTCAGTGTTGCGTAGAAGAGCTAAATGTACAATATAAAAATGAACTTTTCTTGCAATAATTGTAATAATTTAAACAGTCTTAGTGTTCTAGAAATTGTTCTTTACTAAGAAGTAGCAAATTCTATCAAGGATATGTTAAACCAAAATTTTATGGTGATAAAGAGTAATGATGCATATTTATGCCAAATAATAAATTATTATTATATTATTTTTTAGTGTCCTGCACTGCTGTTTGTGTCAAGCTTTAGTATTTGTGTAAATGTGGCATGATATGACAGTTTAGTGATATCATTGATCTACTATTGAAACACTGAATTTCCTGGTGTTTTTTCATACTTATTTCTTGCTTTTCTGATTTTTTTCCCGTTTTTCCCCCCTAAGCATTGCTTACTCTTTAAAAAGCACTGAGAGTGCCAGATTTCTTTCATTAATTTTTCATTGTTCATCTCCCTAAAGCCAAGTAAGGTATCTTTAAACCTGCCTCGAATTGTACGATAGTGGTCTGAGATGAGTCTTAATAAATTATTTATGTGTTGGTAACAATCACAATAAAATGATCTGGGAGAAAAGTTTCTTTTCATATGTAAGTCCTTAGTGTTCATAACCATGTTTCTACTTTTCCTTACTTACCTGGTTGAAAATAAAGAAGACAAAACTGACACCTTTGGTTTATTGTCTTCTCCTGCATTCTTCTTTCATTTCCCTCATTCCCAGTCCTTGTGGTGATAACTTTGCACTGATGACTTTATGTCAGGTAATTATAATCATTCATTCTTCAGTTGACATGT
Organism: Ursus americanus; assembly: GCF_024610735.1. Classification (NCBI taxonomy): domain Eukaryota; kingdom Metazoa; phylum Chordata; class Mammalia; order Carnivora; family Ursidae; genus Ursus; species Ursus americanus. The sequence continues at coordinate 7,025,993 of NC_142162.1, read as the reverse complement.
TGAATGTGATCATTCGTAACTTTTTTTGCCCAGGTGTTTCCCTCAGCTGGGCATTGTAAGTAGCTTCCTCCCTACTGTTGTGGATTAAAAGCTTTTTCTTGGAAAGAGTGTTAGATATTAAGTAACAGTTAAATCACCTTTTGGCGTGAGAGAGCTCTGAAATGACAGTAGGCCTTTTTGGCTGGCCTTAAAAGAACATACACATAGTTTTGTCTTACAGGTTAACCTTTAGGTCCAGAGGCGTCAGCAGGGATGGGTTTTGGTCTGTTCCTTGTAGTTGATTCCCTCTTGACAAGAGGAGGATGAGCTGGGAATTGGCTCTCAAGGAGTTATTGTAAAGCGGGTTGTGGTAGCTTCCAGGGACAGAGAGATTTATGTCCCTTTTTATCAGGTATGTGACCTTGAAAAAAGTCCTCCCGGCCCCCCAGTCTGTAGCTTCAACCCACGTAGATGTCTTCGTCAGCTCTTCCTCTTCCACTTGAGTCTGATTTCTTCTCCTTAGTCCATTTTCTCTGTTCCTCCTTCTAGGTGGGTTTCCCCTTTGGTATTTTTTGTTTTATGGTATAATTAATGTCATTTTATTTGAAATATTTTGAATACCTGTTTAGTACTTTTTTGATGTCTTTTTCTATTTCTCATGGTTTTTATATTATTTTCACTGGATTATGAAATTTCTGACAGATGCACCATTGAAATGTATCTTTGTTAATAAAGTTATTCCTATATTAAAATAATTCTTTTTTTTTTTTAAAGATTTTATTTATTTATTAGAGGGAGAGAGAGAGTGTGTGTGTGCATGAGTGGGGGGTGGGGCAGAGGCAGAGGGAGAAGCAGATGTGGGACTCAATCCCAGGACCTTGGGACCATAACCTGAGCCAAAGGCAGACAGAAACTTAACTGACTGAGCCACCCAGGTGCCCCCAGAGAAGAGATTCTTAAGTCCAGTACTTTTTCAGTTATATTTATGGAATGGAATAAATCATAAATACTGTATCGGGATTGTATTATATGTAATTAGTTTATACGTTATTGTGAAAAGGATGTTGTCTTTCTTTTCTTTTCCTGAATGTTAATGCTTTGTTCATTTCTTTTTAGATTGCAGCTTCATATGGTAATGCTGTTTGTATTTTTGAACCCTTGGGCATAAATTCTCATAAGAGAAATTGTGTAAGTATTAAACGGTAGTAGAAATTTTTTAGAGTTAAATTTAGAATCCAGTTGATAGCAGTGAAGAGCTCCTTGGGAGCTCGTGCTGAAGGTGGTCTGGAATGTCCACGTGAAGCTGGTCTGGTGCTTTGTGGTGAGATCTTTTACATCCACTGGGAATAAATGCAGACATTTTAGAAGCCTAGTTTTCTGCAATATTGCTAATTGAGATTTACCTTGTAATCTTCCTTAGTTGAAGAACTATTATTTCTTGTCTAGATTACTAGAGTAATCTCTGATATGTTTTATGTCCCCCTCCCCCTTCCCTGTTCTCGATAGCAGGTCATGACATACTTCTCTGCTTAAAATTCAGTATTTCTCCTAGACTCAAAGCCAAAAAAGCCTTAAAATAGATGGTAGCTTTTCTTCCCTCCAGTACCCCCTTACCACCCCTCAGAGCTCAACTCCTACTATTTTTGTCCTCTCTGATGTCACTCCAGCCACACTGGCATTTTTACTGTTCTTTGAACAGTTATTTTCTGTCGTAGGGTCTTAGTATTTTTTTTTCTCTTGTCTGGAATGTTTTTCGTGTTTGTAACTTTCTCTAGATAGCTTTAGGGCCAGCTCCTGCAGATCCTGTAAATCTTTGCTCAGTAATACCTTCTCACTGGGGGTCCACCCATTTAAAAAATTGCCAGTTGCTTCTACCACCTTTATTTTAACCGCCATCCTCCTATTTTTAACTTTTTTTCCATAGCGCTTTTCTTGTTTATTTGTTATTTACTGTTGAGAGTGGAAGCCCAATGAGGGTATGGATGGAGCTTTGTTTCTTTTGTTCACTGATGCATCTGAAGTACTTAGAACAGGATCTGGAACATAATAGATGCTTCTAAATTTTTTTTTTAAGATTTTATTTATTCATTTGAGAGAGAGAGAGACAGAGAGAGAAAGAGAGAGAAATAGAGCACAAGCAGGGGGAGAGACAGAGGGAGAAGCAGACTTCCACCTGAGCTGGGAGCCTGATGGGGGGGCTCGATCCGAGGACGTGGAGATCGTGATGTGAGCCGAAGGCAGACGCTTAACCATCTGAGCCACCCAGGCGCCCCCTAAATATTTTTTTAATGAAGGAGTTAGGAACTTAGATAAAGTCACTTATCAGCTAAGTGGTCTAGCATATCACCTCGAGAACTATTCAGATTCATTCTGGGTGCTATATTTTATTTTACTTAAAATTCAGAAAACCTTGTATGGCTAGAATTGTTAACCCTTTTAAAAATTACTATGTGCATTAAGACTCCATTATCACCCACAAGTAGTCAAGACTGCCAGTATGAAATCTGAATGCCAAGAGTATATATTTAATAATTTTTAAAAAGTGTATTCTTAAATGCATTAAAAAAGTAGATTTGATATATTTCATTAAATATATGTACTTGATTATTTCTTTTCATATTTCAAAAAAAGTGCAGATTAAAATATGATAGCATTAAGAAATAGATATAAAATTTGAGAGTGCTTAAGAGTCACCTAGGGTACATATTAAAATTCAGATTCCAGGCCTCACCCTCAAAATTTCAGCTGCGGAGTTGGCGCACATACTACACTGTGAGAAATACTAAAGGAAAGAATATTAGGGATGTCTGTAGTTTTAGGAATGATTTGATTATTACTCTAAAATAGATCTATTGGGCAATATTTAAAGTACTGTTTTGACTTTTGTTTGATAAGCAATAGTAGGGTTCAAAAAATTATATTAAAAATATTAAATTATTTTTCGATAATGAAATTCAGATTTTGCAGTTATTTTATTTTGAATGAATTTTTGCTAAGTATTTAGAAAACATAGAGAGGGAATTGCTGTGTATTAAACTATTATTACTTGCCAAGCAATTAATGTATAACTTGCCTAAGGTGACATGGCTTTACGTCATCACAAAAGGACATTTTATATTTGTGTGCTACATAGAAATGACAGTACAAAGAAATACAAAGAAGATAAAATCTAAACTTTTTTTCACATTATTTCATGGCAAAGGCCTTTGACTTTTATACTTTGAATCTTCTTTCTACCTTTTAGTATGAAAATGGTAAGAAAAAAGATGGAAATTACTCAAATGAATACAACATATGTAATACAGGTTTATGAACTGTATATATTGTATAGTTCAGATCTGCTGACTTTGGGAGATGCATCTAGTTTATTTTAGACATTGAGTCCATAGGATTATGATAATTTGCACTTCTTTCTCATGTGCACTTATTTTGTTTTCACAAACATCTATTGAGTGTCCGCATATGTTCCAGCCATTATAGCACTCAGGACACAAAGCTTCTGATGGCATAATTGCTGCCCCGAGGTGTCGGAGTTGAATAGGAGAGTCAGACATATGAACGAGTAATACTCCAGTGTGACCACTGTTAGATGGTAGGATGTAAAGACTGCTCTGAGTGCTGCCAGGATGTCAGAAGAGGCCCCTCTGCAGAAGGGATGATGTAGCTGGGTCTTGATGGAAGCAGTTTGCAGGTGAAGAGAGAGGAACAGCATATCCTGAGTATGAGAATGTGTTCATGGACGTGGAAAGAAGCCTGGGAGAATATGCTGTGGCAAGTGGCTTGGTATGGTAGAATAAACAAGTGAAACTATCAGAGGTTATTTTAGAAACAATATTTTAAAAATAATAGTGGAATATTTACATCTTTGTTTTAGATCATGAGGTCTTAAGTCAAAGAAAATGATAAAATGGTAGTATTTGTGGATGTTACTTTAAAAATTATCATAAGATTTCTCTCATCTCTGGAACATAAGAACTAGGAAGATCGGTAGGGGAAGAAAGGGTAAAGAAAGGGGGGTAATCAGAAGGGGGAGTGAAGCATTGGAGACTATGGACTCTGAGAAACAAACTGAGGGCTTCAGAGGGGAGGGGGGTGGGGGAATGGGATAGACCGGTGATGGGTAGTAAGGAGGGCACGTATTGCATGGTGCACTGGGTGTTATATGCAACTGATGAATCATCGAACTTTACATCGGAAACCGGGGATGTACTGTATGGTGACTAACATAATATAATAAAAAAAATAAAAATAAACAACCTATGTTTTTCTTTTTTCTATGTTTCAGCAACTCAAGTGTCAGTGGCTTAAAACTGGGCAGTTTTTTTTGAGCTCTGTGACATACAATTTAGCATGGGACCCTCAAGGTATTTAGTGATTACATTCAGAAATTATGAAGAGTAAATATTGGTTTTAAAATGTATGATTACGATGTGAAATAGTCTCTCATAATAAGAAAGTGATCCGTAGTATATTTTCTTTTTGCTAGTGGATGAGTGTATATTTTTTTTGTTGGTATACACTGCTTTGTACAGTGCTTAATTTACTATTACTTCTGTGCTTTTCTACCCCTGCGTTTGAATGTCTTATTCCAAGAAACAGTGGTGATTTGTTTCCTTAGTTAACATGTGTTGTCCTTTACTGTTACTGTATTTAGTAAGAAATAAAATCAGAAATAGGGCCTAAACCCCTATCTTGTTTTATTGTTTGTGTTTTAGGAAATTATTGTCTTTAAGTTTGAAAGATTAGAAGTCTCTAATGATAATAGCTGTTGCCCCTTTTTACATTCATGATTAATGAAGGTAATTTTAATATTCCATGTAGAAAACCAAAATGCCTTGATCTTTAGTTAAATTTTATATCCTGAGAACTTTCTGTGTTTATATATCAGAGCTTTTGGGGTTTGTTTTGTTATTGTACGTTTGCATTTCTTTTCTTTTTCTTTTCTTTTTTTTTTTTTTAAAGATTTACCTAATACACAATAGCTCTTTAGCTCTTTGCCAGTAAGGTTTTCTTTTTTGTTCTCAAGTCTCTCCTGAGAACTACTCTCTCTTGGATAGTGGATTCTTAGAACTTTGAAATGGATATGCCCCAAGTATTTTTCATTGACAGTATTGCTTATTTTTCACAGAATAGTTTATAGACCTAAATACAAGCCCACATACGCATTTCTTTCTCCAGATAATCCTTGCTTATTCATGAGAACTCTCTTTAAATTTCAGATAACAGATTGTTGACAGCAACTGATTCTATTCAGTTGTGGGCTCCTCCAGGAGATGACATTCTGGAAGAGGAGGAAGAAATCGATAATAAAATCCCTCCAGTTTTAAATGATTGGAAGTGCATCTGGCAATGCAAGTTAGTATCTATGTTGTTCTGCTCATTAATTTAAAAAAAAGCTTCCTAAAATATATTCCCTTTCAGAATGATCTCTATTTTTTGATAGTACCATTACATTTAGAAGCTTAGAAAGTGGACTTTTTCTAACCAAAACCCATTATAATATTACCCTTCAGTCTATCAGTTGATCGTTTAAAAAAAGCAAAATTATTTTCATAGTTATAACTTCAGAACTTGGGTAGATAAGGTTGACACAGGGGAATCACTCATTAATGGATGAGATATGGATGGGGACGGGGAAGATGTGATGAAAGTTACCAGCCACTCTTAAGTAGGAGAATGGCTGTACCATTGACAGTATGGATTATGTGAAGGGGACCAATTAGCCAGGAAAAATGGTGAGCTCAGTTTTTAACGTGTTATATTGAAGATGTTGGTTGGACATATAGGTGAAGATATCGTTTATGCATGTTGATTGCATTCTTCTTTGGATCCCCAAAGTGAACTTCAGATTAGTTTTATTAATTAATTTGTATTTTGGGGGAGGTGAAATTTTTAATTTTAGAAAACACTCTTGTTATGAAAATCTTATTTTGACCATTTATATATAAATTTTGTATATATATATATATACAGTGTTCCAGATTTTAAAAATGCTGACTGTTTAACTTTGTTTTTTTTAGAACCTCAGTATCTGTACATTTGATGGAATGGTCCCCTGATGGTGAATATTTTGCTACTGCTGGAAAGGTAAAGGACCAAATAAAACATAAACAAAACAGTTGAAAATGTTCCTTTTTCATTCTCATTTTCAGTTTTCTCATCTGTAAAATTGGGGTAATCCTACTCTGCAAAGCTGGTCTGAGGAATAGTGATAGTATTTGTGAAAGATCTGGTATGTTCCCCATAGGTAGTAGGCACTTGAGAAAATAAATGGCTGTTGTTGTTGTTATTATTACTTGACCTTTCTTTAAAACTTATAATTTTTAAAATTAAAATTTTTATGTTTAAAGAATAGTATATGTAAGTAATTTAAAAAGCTAAATAGTACTACTGTAGATTCACAATGAAAAAAAGCACCCTTTCACCCCGTTCTTAATTCCTGTGTCCTGGAGGGAATTATTCATCAGATTGCATATTTTGGTATTTCCTTCCATGTTCCTAAATAACTTGCTTATCCTCCCATCTCTTGACTTTTTTTCCTTCGGTTTTATGTATCCTCTCTTGCCTTCCTACTATGGAAGCTGAGACTTGAGTCCTCCAGCTGCTGTCCCCAGCCCCATCTCCACTTCTACCACATACACGTGTTCACTTTCCTTCCTCCTATCATCCTGCTGTAGATAGCTCATAATATTTGGGTAAATGTTCACATTATTAAGATTGTGTAAAATACTCTTCACAGAATAATTATTTTGGAGTTAGCAGTTACTTTGTTTTATTCTTTGCTTCATTTTCTACGTGCCTAATTCATCCGCAAACCTCTGGCAGTCTTTGGATCTCCTCTGGGTGTAATCCCACATAGGAGGTGTCCTGAAAATGTGTGCTCTCTTTGCCCCACTCTGGCTTGGTTGCTCTCCAAGCCTAAAATAGCAGAGCTATCATTTTTGAATTTTCTCTTACCAACCTCAGGAGATTCTCTTTGCCGTTTCTTAGCATCATTCATCTTCTTTCCTTGATCTGATGGAGATACCCTCTAAGTAGGTTCCTGAGAAAGGTGAATGTGCAAAAAAATTTTTAAGGCATTGCAAAGCCTAAACAGTTATTCTTTTTTAATGCTTGATTTGGCTGGGCATAGGATTGGGTTGAAAATTTTCTCCGAGAATTTTTTATGTCCTGGTTCTCTTGCCTTCTAGCTACCAGTGCTGCTATTTGAGAAGTACAGTGCCATTAGGACCGCACTCCCCTATCTCCAGCTTGTAGAGATTTAAAAAATCTTCCCCTTATCCCTGGTGTTCTGAAATTTCAAGGTGATGTCGTGGTACGGGTCAGTCATGTATAAATACTTTAGTGTATACCTCTAAGGGAAAAAGACTTTTGTGTTCAGGCAGTTTGGTGGGCTTGTTTAATCTGAAAACTCATCTTTTGTTCGGGAGATTATTTTGTATTACTTCTTTTGTGCTATTTCCTTCCCTTCATGTTCTCTTTTTTCTCTTTCTGAATTTTCCCTCACTCAGATATGGATAATTTTTTTATCGATCCTCTAATTTATCTTTTCTCTTCTCTTCCAGTTTTTCAGTTCTTCATCTTTTTGTTTAAATTCTGGGTGATTTTCCAGCTTTAACTTTAAAATAATTTTTTTCCTATCTCATTTTTAATTTTCAAGAATTTTTTCTTATTCTATGAATGTTCATTTTTAAGTTATAAAATATTTATAACATATAACATAAGTATAAATGAATATATTTGAAATATATATCTAATATATAGTAATATATTACTATATTACTAGTATAGTTTTATATATATATACTATATATAGTATATATATATTACTAGTATAGTTTTATATATATATATGTATATATATATATATAGTATAATAATACACATTTACCTACTACCTGATTTGGCACAAAGAACATAAACTGATGGGTTCCTTATCTTTCTGCTTGTACCCTCTCCTTCCCTTCCCACCCAGACAACCAGAATCCTCAATTTTGTTTTATTTCATATTTTTTTCAGTTTCACATGTATAAATTCCCAAATAGTATAATGTTTAGTTTTGCATGGTTTGGAACTTACAAAAATTATACCATAAAGTTTTTGAAATACAGCTTCAAGATATTAAAAAATACATTTGTGATAATTGCCGTTATGTACTTCTTGGCCAATGCTTCAGTAACAAAAAATTACATTTAAAAATCACAAGTTGAAGTTTTAATTGTACTTAATTGTTGTATATGGAATTAAAACTTTGATATTACACTACAAGGCAAGAAGAGGTTTTCCAAGAACACCAGAATTAACCCTTTTTGAGTTAATCTCTAGTTGTAAACCACTCACCTGTTTTGTGGCTGAGTAATGAGTTGGCCCAGAGGCAGTTGCTCAACAGGTGACATCGTAGACAGGAAGACTGCAGCCATGTGCGGTTCAGTAGTTACCTAATAACTAACAATTTCAAAGTAGCAAGGAGTGTCAAAAACATTTTGAGATATTTATAGCAACTGTCATGTAATACTAAAATATCTGTGGTTTCTGTTAGAGATAAATTCATAGGTGCCACTAATACTATTTTGGTTTGTTGCTTATATTCGTAACTGAAATTTAGCATTTCCTTCAGTTAGCAATTATGAAAATAGAGAAGTAATTGTTTTTCACCACTCAAGTTCTTGGTAACTGGTGGGTCTTAGTTGTCTTGGTTTCTCAAGAAGCAGATCCTGAGACAAGAATTCCAGTATAAGTAATTAACAGGGGGAATGATCACCAAGAAATATACTGGATTTGAGGGAGAGAAGGGAAGGTGCTTCCTAAAGGGCACATAATCATGCAAGTGATTCACAAGCACGGATCTCTGGGTAACTCTGGGAGCCAGTGTTCTTCACAGCATCGCGTTCCTCACTCATGTTCCTCTTACACATCGGTTGTTGGTTGGGGGCTAGTTAGGGCGGGGCATTAATTCTCAGCACTCAGAAACAACTTCTTGGAAATCTCAGGCAAAGATATGTAGATGCTGTCAGTTAGAACTGGCACACTAACCTACTAAGACATGAGAGGAAACAGGATTTATCAAAAATATCTTTTATATCTTGAATTCTTTCCATAGGTCCCTTGAGTTAGGAGACCTCAGGTAAAGAACCTGTGACCTAAAATCTGGACGTTTTTTTTTTGTCTTCCATATTTATGTCTAAATTTCATGTAGAATAATCTTTGGATATGGTTTGAGAAAGAGGTCAAGTTTGATTTTTTTTCCTCTATGGATATCTACTTGCCTAGCACAGTTTATTGAAAAGTCTCTTCTTTCTTCATTGCTCTGTATTACCACTTTTGTCATAGAATCCAGTGTCTATATTTGTCTGTTTCTGGGTTATTTTCTCTCACTGGCCTTTTCTTGTACCAGCCACCTGTCTTAATTGCTATAGCTTTTAAATTGCTTTGATATCTGGTAGAGGATATCCCTCTAAGCTTCACTTTATCTCACAAGGTTTTTTTAATTCCCTAAGTTTTTATATGTATTATTTTCATAATTATTCTAAGCATACATTTTTCCAATTTTTGTTGTGATTCCTTTTTTGACCCATGAGTTTTCCAGAGAATGGGTTAGAGTTGAGTTCAGTTATGTTGGGGGTGAGGGTAGATGGTGCAGGAGTACTTCATGGGTGGTGACAACTTTTATTTTCATTGTTAAGTAAAACTTGCAAGTAGTTTGTAATTAGGATAATTACTACGACTATTATGACAGCAGCTACTAATGATTGAGTGTTATATGTGCCAGATCCTGTGCCTCCACAAAGCCTATGGGACAGGCACTACTCTCCTTGATCTATAGAGGAGGAAGCTGCAGCTTGAGAACTTCCTGGAGAAGTTAGAACTAGTCAAAAGGAGATCTGGGGCTTTAGCTCAGGTGTATTGGGTAGCAAGGCACCATACCAGCTCACTTTGTATTTCACTGAGAAAACGTTTATTACAAGTGCGTTTGTGATTCTTTGAGCCCTTGATTGACAGTGCCTTCTTTTAGCTTCTGCCAGGCACCTGGGGGGAAAAACCCAACTCAAAGTAAATTCTCAGCTTGGAGTTGCTGTGCCGTGCAGGTAGTGTGAGTTTGGGTCTCGTGGGGCCTGCCTTGTGGTTGTAAACGCCCAGCGGAGCCTCCCTTCTCCACTCACTCTAGGCGTAGGTACAGCCTTCCTTACCATATCCCTTTCCAGAGGTTTTTTTTTTCCTCCCTCAATTTCACCCTTTCACTTAGGGATATTCCTTCGTGGTCTTCTTGGGGTTATGCTGGTGCCTCTGATGGGACTTCTCACCTTGCATGGACTCTATGCATTGTCTCCGTGTAGCGGTTTGAAACTGTAGCTCTGTGCCATTGGGTGTTGGCAGATTCCCTTGTGACAGTCCAGTTGCCTGCTTCAGCATTTGTTTACTGTGGGTTCTTGCCTGAGAAAATAGATGCGGTTGGAAGAGAAATTTGGTAAGCTCCTACCATCTGTCTGTATCTGTTCACTTCCCGACATCGGGGCCTATATGTACTGCCTTCCTGGATGTTGCCATGGCCGAACTGTCTGTGTTTTTTTTGTTTTGTTTTGTTTTTTTTAAGAGCATACGAGCAGGGTGTGGGGTGGAGAGCAGAGAAAGAGAGAGAGAATCTTAAGCAGGCTCTTTGCCAGAACCTGACATGGGGCTCAATCTCATGACCCTAAGATCATGACCTAAACTGAAACCAAGAGTTGGATGCCCAGTGGACTGAGCCACCCGGGTGCCCCACTGTCTGTGCTTTGTACAAGGCCATTTCTTTCACTTGTTTGCTAGATCCCATTTGCTCTTGCTTCCTCAGAGACATTACTATTGCAGTTGTCTCCTCTCTTCTGCACGAGTTTTCCCTTCTCCACTGGGTCATCACATTGGCATATGTTACAGACTGAACATGGCCTCCCAACCCCCATTCATATGTTGAAGCCCTAACCCCCAATATGATGGTGTTTGGATATGGAGCCTTGGGAAGGTACTTAAGGTTAGATGAGGTGTTGTGAGCATGGCCCTCACGATAGGAATAGTGAGTACTTTTATAAGAAGAGACACCAGAGAGCTTGCTCTCTTTCTGCGATGCGAAGACACGGCAAGAAGGTAGTCAGTCATCTGCAAGCCAGGAACAGAGCTTTCACCAATCTGACCATGCTCGCAGCCTCATCTCAGCCTCCAGGCCTCAGAACTGTGAGAAAGCACATTTGTTTAAGACACGCAGTCTGCGGTGTTTTGTTATGGCGGCCCAAGCTCACTAATGCGGCGTAGCATGCCAAACATGCTGTAATCTTGCCCCTTCCCATTCTGAAACAAACAGCCACAGTACCAAAAACCCTCCTTCGACCTCTTCTCAGGTCACGTTTCCTTGTCCTCTGTATGACATCTTCAAAGAGTTGCTTATAGTTGCTATCTCCCAGTTTTTTCATTTTCTGTTTTGTATACTCACTACTGCTCTTCTGAAAGTGTCATTAGCAAGTTCCTGTTACTGAATCCTGTGGTTAGTTCTTACTTACCCTAATGGCATGATTTAACAGAGTTGGTTACTTCCTCCCCTTGAGCACTTTCTTTAGTTTACTTCCAGGACACTGGACACTCTTGATTTTCTTTTTAACTTTCTGGCTGCCCCCCATTAGTTTGCCGATATCATCTTTACTCCCCTACTTTTAAATGTTGGAGTTCCCCAGGGCTTATTTCTTAGACCTCTCCTCTGACCATACTTACTTCTCTGACAATCTCATCTCATGGCTTCAAGTGCATTCAGGTTTGTATCTTTTGCCTTTACCTCTCCTCTGAACTCCAGGGTTATTGTTTATACACACACACACACACATATATATGTATTTATACATACACACACACATACATGAATACATATATACATGCACACATCTAACTAATATACGCCTTCAAGTAAGCATGTCTAAAATGGAACTCCTCATCTCTACCCCCTGCCCCCTACTTCCCTGATGGCACTACCTTCAAAATACATCCACAGTCTGCTCACTTCTGTATCATCTGCATTGTTATAATCTGTTTGAAGCCTCCATCACTTATTACTTGTATTATTGTATTAAATTCTTAATTGGTTCTCCCAACTTGTGCTGCGCTCCTGTACGGTGTATTTTCAAACCAGTGGCTAGAGTGATCTTTTCAAAGTGTACGTCAGATAATGTCACTCCTCTGTTCAAAACTGTCAAAAGGCTTCCCATTTCATTCATTAAAAAAACAAGTTTTATGGCAGTTTTTCAGGCCTGCCCCATGCTTACTACATCTCCCATCACTTCTTTGACCTTATCTCCTGTTAGTCTCCTCCTTGGAAACCTGACTTTAGCCATATACCCATTGTGATTTTTTCTAAAAATAGCTTTTGCACTTGTTTTTCCCTCCCCCCAGAAACTCATCCCCCCAGAGACCTGCATGGCTTTTCCCTTTAATGTCTTCAGTGTCACCTTCTCAGTGAGGTGCTGCTTAAGCACCTTTTTAAAAATTGTATCCCACCACCCACTCTACTTTTTATTCCCCTTTCCTGTCTTACTTTTGCTCCTACCACTTATCACTAGGAGTCGGTACTAGTTTTCTGTTATTGCATAACAAATGACCACAGACAGCAGCTCAAAACCACACATTTACTATCGTAGTGTCTGTGGGTTACGTGTCTGGGCGTGGCTTGGATAAGTGCTCTGGTCTGGGACTCTAAAGGCACCAGGTGGACTGAATTCTTACCCGGAGACTTGACTAGGGAAGAATCCTTTTCCAAGCTCACTCGGGGTGTTGGCAGAATTTATTTTTTTGAGGCTGTGTGACTGAGGGCTTGGCCTTTTCCTGACTCTTGGTTGGAGGCCTCCTTCAGGCCCTAGAGGCTGCCAGCAGTTCCTTGCCATTTGGGCTTTCTCTCTCCCTTTCCCTGCTTTTTCTTTCTCCCCTCTGCTTCTCCTTCCTCCTCTTCTCCCCCCCCCTACAGATAACAGGGCTATCTAAATGATTTGGCAGGGTAGATTGTAAGAAACCAAAGGCTAATGGGGGAAAATAAATAATGGTAAATAAATTAGAAGGAGAAAATTAAAGTAGGTTTTAAAAACAAACACTGAAAAACTTGATAAGCCAATTAAATCACCTACAAATAAAAAAACGCTAATATTTACTATTTCTAGGTAGAACGTAGAGCTGCAAGTGGAATTTTCTGTAATGTCTGGAAAGCGTGGTTAAATAAAAGGAAAACTTACCAAATCACAGGCAAAATAATTGAAAAAATAATAGAATTCTTGCCTTTGATCTCTAAAACTAGGCAGTCACTTTTAAAAAGCTTTGATCTTTAAAAACTAGCATCCCACTACTCCTAAAACTTGACTATGAAAAAACCTGCCGTACTCACAGATTTGTTCTTTTTGTTACTCCTATTTCTCCCGGATGATTAGTAAGGTTAGTCATCCCTTTGAGTCAGTGAATCTATCACAGGTGAGGCCGTGATGATTTAATATAGGACCAATTCGGTGTGATCAGAGAGCTACTCTAGTTCATACTGGAAGGCAGCTGTATCATATTCCCAGTCAGTCGTTGCCCTGACATCAGCTTGGGCATTGTTGTGCATCCTATGCTGCATTCAAAGCATGTTTTCCTATTATCCTCTTTCAAAAAAAAATTAATGGCACTATTGTATACAGTCAGGTCTTCCTTAAAACATGTATTTTGACATATATATTGTCTAATGTACCTTTTATCATAGAAAATTTATCAAAGAAAATGCTCTTCAGAATTCCGGTAATTCATATTTGCAAAGCATACAAGAATCTTTTCATAGTTGTATTCACATCATGATAGACTCTCTCATATTTATGTATATTTTATATATGCATATATATATACATAAAATTTGTCTTTCTCCGTTTCATAGTGCAGTTTTGATGAAAGGCTAATTTAAAATTTTATTTGAAATTAACGACCTTCACGTGTTTAGCATATATTTTTTTGAACACCACACGCCCTGAGCTGTTCTACATGTTGAGAGTCTCGTGATGAAGAGGATAGACAAGATTGCTGTGTGCATGCAACTTAACTTGTAGTGAGGAAAGACAAAAGAATCATGTATTCATAAATGCTATCCAGAAAATTAAGACAGGATGATGTAGTAGTGTGACTTGGTGTCTGTTAGAGTGGATGATCTTTAAAGAATGCTGTTCTGGGGAAGTAACTTTAAACTGAGAACTGAATAATTGGAAGGGGTCAACTGTATGAAGTTCCGAAGAAAGGGTATTTTTGGCCAATGGGACACCAAATATAAATGCTCTAGGATGGGAATTAGCAGGGCTTGTTAAAATACAGCAGATGCTGGAGTGTAGTGGCTAGATCAAAGTATGCATTTTGGTTAAGATATCACACAGAGTAAGATAGGAGTTCCCTGGAGAGGTCAGAGTTAAGGATTCCAGGTTTGAATTCATTAGGCAAAAAAAAAGATGGTGTTTAAGTTATGGGGCTGGGTGAAATTAACTAGGGAGAAAATGTATGCTGGAGAAGGGAATGAAGTTTAGGATGAAATCCCAGAATCCTCAAACATTAAGAAGTGGAGGAAAAAATGGGGAGAATCCACTGAGAAGGAGTGGCCAGTAAGATAGATGGAAAACAGGAGAATGTGACACTAGAGAAATCAGAAGGAAAAAAAAAATTCAGGAAGGAGGCAACAGTTAATTATGTCAAATGACCTATAACATGGGGAAGACAGTTTAGATATGCATAGAAAGAATGGGCCTACCTGTATGTGCATATATCAACATATAAACTTATATACACTTTTAGCATCATAGGATTCTAGCCATCTTTGAGATCATAGAAAGAAGTTGAGGTCTTTAGGGGTGAAGTCCATTTTTCTGTTCCTCCACTGCCTCTAAGCCAAGTTAGCATTTTCTTGCCTCTGGAACCTTAGAGGCGTCTGAAACTGCCCTCTAATCCTGTGTTTTCCCAGTGGCCAGAGTCCCCCAAATGTATTACTTTCATAAAGTTTTCATGACTCCTGTTGCTCCTAGGATAAAGACCACAGTTCTTACCATGGCAAGGCTGTAGGGTATGGCATGGTGTACCCCCAGCTTGTTCCCACCTTAACACCTATCACACTGACGGCTTTTTAGAGCCTTGAATATCATGCCAGGCTCTTGACTGCTTTAAGCCTTTGTGTGCTCTCTAGGGAAGTATCTTTCTCTATTCTTTCAATGGCCATCTTCTATGTGTCTTTCAGGTCTCAGTTTAAATACCACTTTTTAAAGGAAACCTTCCAGGCAAGGTCAGACCTCCCAAGGAAATGCTCTGACAGCATGCTTTTTCATTTGTAGTGTTTATCATGATTGTATTAAAACAATAATTTGTATCTTTATTTGCTGTTGTCTTCTCTTCTAGCGTATAAGCTCTGTGCAACTAGGAAATATATTTTGTTGTCTCTGTCTCTTCCTTCCCTGGTCCCAACTATATCCCCTGCAGTTATACAGTGCATGCCTGCATTCACTAAGTGTTTATGTGAATGAATCATGTGACCGTTCTGTAGTATATAAGCAGTTAATAGCACCTCATAACCCATTCGTATGTTACAGACTAATTTTAAGTCTGAAACAGTTTGAAATCCATTGAATTTTCTCAGAGTAAAATTTAGCTGTTTAACAATCTGTATCTGGACATGATCAAATGAAATATAATTCTTATAAGATATATTTTAAAATGCATGTAATTTAATTGAATTAAGAATAGTACATTAATACAAATTTCAAGATGCCTACCCTTCTCTAAATGAGACAAATGAGCCGTTAAAATTATTTATAGAAAGGATTGTTTTGTAGCTTCTTCTCTTCTTGTAGTTGATTTCCTTCATCTATTCTTTTACCAACGATTGTTATGTCTTGTGTTTTTGATTTTAGCCATTCTGACAGGTGTAAAGTGATATCTCTTTGTGGTTTTGATTTGCATTTCCTGATCATTAGTGATGAACATTTTTTCATGTGTCTATTGGCCATCTGTATGTCATCTTTGGAAAAATGCATCTGGCACGTCCTCTGCCTATTTTTTAGTTGGATTATTTGGGTTTTTTTGTGTGTTGAGTTGTATAAGTTCTTTATATGTTTTGGATATTAACCCCTTATCAGATCTGTCATTTGCATATATCATTCGGTAGGTTGCCTTTTTTGTTTGTTGATGGTTTCCTTCACTGTGCAAAAGCTTTTTATTTTGTTATAGTTCTAATAGTTTAATTTTTGCTTTTGTTTCCTTTGCCTCAGGATACATAGAAAGTGTTTCTATGGTGGATGTCAAAGAAATTGCTGCCTATGTTTTCTTTCAGGAGTTTTATGGTTTCAGGTCTCACATTCAGGTCTTTAATCCATTCTGAGTTTATTTTTGTGTATGGTGCAAGAAAGCGGTCTAGTTTTATTCTTTTGCATGTAGCTGTCCAGTTTTTCTAGCACTGTTTGTTGAAGAGATGGTTTTTATTCCATTGTATATTCTTTCCTCCTTTGCCATAGATTAATTGACCGTGTAAGCATGGGTTTATTTCTGGACTCTCCATTTTGTTCCATTGATCTATGTGTCTGTTTTTGTGCCAGTACCATACTGTTTTGATTACTACACCTTAATAGTTTGTCTTGAAATCTGGGATTGCAGTACCTCCAGCTTTCTTCTTCTCTTTCAAGATAGCTTTTTTTATTCAGGGTCCTTTTGTGGTTCCATGCAGGTGTTAGGATTATATGTTCTGGTTCTGTGAAAAATGTATTTTGATAGGGATTGCATTAAATCTGTTGATTGCTTTGAGTACTATCAACATTTTAACATTAATTCTTCTAATCCATGAGCATAAAATATCTTCCCATTTGTTTGTGTCACCTTCAGATTTTTTTTATCAGTGTTTTTTGTTCTTGTTTTTTTAAAGATTTTATTTATTTATTTGTCAGAGAGAGAGAACAAGCAGGGGGAGAAGCAGGCTCCCCACTGAGCAAGGAGCCCGATGCAGGATTCAATCCCAGGACCCTGGAATCACGACCTGAGCCGAAGGCAGACGCTAAACTGAGCCACCCAGGTGTCCCTATCAGTATTTTATAATTTTCAGGGTATAGGTACTTCACCTCCTTGGTTAAGTTTATTCATATGTATTTTATTCTTTTTGGTGCAATTGTAAATGGGGTTATTTTCTACTTTCTTTTTCTGCTACCTCATTATTAGTGTATGGGAATGCAACAGATTTCTGTATATTAATTTTATATACTGTGATTTTGCTGAATCTATTGATCAGTTCTAGTAGTTTTTTGGTAGATTCTTTAGGGTTTTCTGTAGATAGTCTCATGTCATCTGCAAATAGTGAGAATTTTACTTCTTTCTTACCAATTTGGATACCTTTTATTTGTTTTTCTTGTCTGATTGCTGTGGCTAGGACTTACAATATTATGTTGAATAAAAGTGAGTGGACATCCTTGTCTTATTCCCTGTCTTAGGGGAAGATCTCTCAGTTTTTCACCATTGAGTATGATGTTAGCTGTGGGTTTTTCATATACAGCCTTCATTTTGTTGAGGTGTGTTCCCTCCAGACCTACTTTGTTGAAGGTTTTTATTGTGAATGGATATTGTACTTTGTCAAGTGCTTTTTTGCATCTGTTGAGATTATCATACGGTTTTTATCCTTTCTCTTGTTAATGTGATGTATCACATTGATTGATTTGTGAATGTTGAACCACCTTTGCATCCCTGGGATAAATCCCACTTAATTGGGGTGAATGACTTTTAAGATGTATTCTTGGATTCAGTTTGCTAATATTTTTGTTGAGGATTTTTACATCTGTGTTCATCAGAGATATTGGCCTGTAGTTTTCTTCTTTTGTAGTGTCTTTATCTGGATTTGATGTCAGGGTAATGCTGGCTTCATAAGAATGAATTATCCTTCATCTTTTATTTTTTTGGAATAATCCCTCATATAATCTTAATGTGTCTGATTATCTCTCTTTGCTTACTCAATGTGTTATATTTGCCTCAGCTATGTGTCACAACTGGCTGAACTTTGAGACTGCTTTAGGATGTATGGTCTTTTGACAGGGTCATGTGGTACATTAAAAACTATTACGAACCCATGTAAAGTGATTAGTATTCATTGTTTGAACATCTACTGAATTTGAACTCTCATCTCTGATGAATCCAAAAGATGTCTTTTTACTTCAAACACAACTGAGTAATAAGACTAAAAGCACATCTTCTTAAATGGGACATGTAGATTTTAAGCTCCTTGAAGGCGGTTCTATTTGCGTGTTCCATAATGCTCAATATCTTTTCTTTGAATTTTTATTACAGTAGCTCTAGCAATTGACTATTATTTTTCCCCAAGTATTAGTCATGTTTTCCTTGCATTAAATTCTTCAATTCTTCTAAGAGCTAAGTGTTCTGTAATTCAGATGGAAAGATAAGAATGCCTTATTGGTAAGGATACTTTGGAGGTTAATAAAATGTGTCACGGGTTTAAAAAGCTTATTTCCTCACATTTTTGAGAAGATACTACGTCTAATTAGGATCTTCTTGAAAAAAGAACAGAAAATAACTTTGTAATGTTGGCATTCCCTCCACCCCCCGCCACAGTCTGTTCTGTTTCTGTTAATAAAGCCAAGTCTGTCTGACTTGATGAAACAGATGGCAACTGTGTGATCTACCACTAGAAGGCATTTTCCACCGCCTCTGCTACAGATGACAGGACTTCAGTTCAGGTGTTGTGCGACTCAAATTCAGTTACCTTCAGGATTTTTAATATTTCAGTTCGTTGAGCACTTTTGCTGGTAAGCTCTACTTTTTATGAGTGTGGTAAATTAAAATTTCTTGGGCTTAGTAGTATTTTAACTTTTTATCTGAGCTTTAAAGTCTTACTTATTAAAGAGACTTTTCCCCCCACAAGGTATACCCGATTACATCTTCAACTCAAGAATTGTTTTCTTCAGTTTGTTTGCTGTATTTATTTGAATTGTTTATAAAGTTTATATCTGAACACTTTCTATAACAGTTGGTTATTTTGTAAAATTTGAAAATGATTTAAAATACTATTTTCTTGGGGTGTCTGGGTGGCTCAGTTGGTTAAGTGACTCTTGGTTTCAGCTCAGAGCATCTCACGGTCCTGAGATCAAGCCCTGCATCGGGCTCTGCACTCTGTGTGGAGTCTGCTTGAGATTCTTTGAGATTCTTTCCCCCTTCTTCTCCCTCCCCCTCTCCTCCTCTCCCTGTTTGCATTCTCTCTCTCTCTCTTTAAAATAAATAAAATCTTAAAAAAGTTAAAAAATAAAATACTATTTTCTTCAGAAACATTTTTTTTTAAATAGAGGCTTATGCTTTTGAGTAAAAAACTGTTTTTTTTTAGGGCTCGGATAAGAATTTTTGAGGAGGGTGATTTTGGCAGGGAGGAAAGGAGAAGCCTACAGAATGTTTCCAGAAGCTTTCTTCCTCTTGAAAGCACTTCTCTGTTCCTAGATTCATTGTTTTAGTTATTTAAGGATTGGCTTCTTAACCTTTTTCGTTCTTTAAAATAGAAATATCTTTTCTTTTTAAGCATGATATGTATTTATTATAAAAAAACATGCAGAGAAAATGAAAATCCTCTGCCAAATAGTCTTACCTTCAATAAAAAAGGTCACTGTTTTCTGTTCAAAATATATTTTTCCACACTTTCTGATGTCTTTGTAAACCACACACATACGCACACATACTCAAATTAGGTCATATTCTTTAAATTTTTTTTTTCATTTAATCTAGATTGCTTTGTCAATACACATGTATATGTATTCTTTTTAAAGGTGACATAATTTTTCACTAAATGAATGTACTATATTTTAACTTAATCAGATAACTATTAATGAACATTAAGTGGTTCTTATTTTTCTATTGCTATTAAAAATGAACATCCTGGTACATATATCTTGTCCTGTTGCTTCCTTTTTACAATTAACTTTATCAAAATATAATTGAGATAAAATAAAATGTATATTTTAAGTGTATATCTTAATATACACCTAATATATTTTATATAAGTATACTCAATATACTATATTAATATGCCATATTAACTATATTAAGTATATAACTATGTATATATTAGCTATATGTAATTAATATGTTAATTCTATATAGATAATTATATCTTCTATAATTATGTACAATATATTAATATGTAATTAACTATATTAATATATTAACCATATTAATATATTTTATATTAATACACTATATTAATAAATATATTATTAATACACTTGATATACACTTTAATATATATTTTATTTAAATAAAATGTATATTTTAAGTTCAGCGAGCCTTGACAGATTTATAGACTTTCTCAAGATTGCTTTGGCTATTCAGAGTCTTTTGTGGTTCCATATAAATTTTAGGATTTTTTGTTCTAATTCAGTGAAAAACACCATTGGTATTTTGATAAGGATTGCATTGAATTTAGATTGGTTTGGGTAGTGGAGACATTTTAACAGTATTCTTCCAATCCATGAACATGGTGTATCTTTCCATTTGTTTGTACCTTCTTCGATTTCTTTCATCACAGTCTTATAGTTTTCAGTGTGCAGGTCTTTCACCTTTTTGGTTAATTTATTCCTAGGTATTTTATTCTTTTTGATGCAGTTGTAAATGGGATTATTTTCTCAGTTTCTCTTTCTGCTATTTTGTTATTAGTGTATAGAAATGCAACAGATTCCTGGATATTGGTTTTGTATTCTCCGGCTTTACTGAATTCATTTATTCTAATAGTTTTTTGGTAGAGTCTTTAGGGTTTTTTATATGTAATATATCATCTGCAAATAGTGACATTTACTTCAAAATGCCTTTTCTTGGGGCGCCTGGGTGGCACAGCGGTTAAGCGTCTGCCTTCGGCTCAGGGCGTGATCCCGTCATTACGGGATCGAGCCCCACATCAGGCTCCTCCGCTATGAGCCTGCTTCTTCCTCTCCCACTCCCCCTGCTTGTGTTCCCTCTCTCACTGGCTGTCTCTATATCTGTCAAATAAATAAATAAAATCTTAAAAAAAAATGGCTTTTCTTTCTTTTTGTAGTTAGGACTTCCAGTACTATGCTGACTAATAATAGTGAGAGTGGGCATTTTTGTTTTGTTTCTGATCTTAGGGGAAAGCTTTTAGCTTTTTACCATTGAGTATGATGTTAACTGTGGGTTTGTCATATATGGCTTTTATAATGTATGTTCCCTCTATACCACCTTGTTTAGAATTTTTATCAGGAATGGATATTTGTCAAATGCTTTCTTTGCATCTATTGAGATGATCTTAGGAATTTTATCCTTCATTTTGCTAATGTAATGTATCACGTTGATTAATTTGCATAAATTGAACCATCCTTGTATCCCTACAATAAATCCTACTTGATTATGGTGAATGATCCTTTTAATTTGTTTTTAAATTGGTTTGCTAAGATTTTGTTGAGGATTTTTCATCTATGTTCATCAGGGTTACTGCTCTGTAATTTTTTTCCCCAGAGTTGTATAACTTTATTTTATTTTTGTAATTTTCTTTGTGAGTGAGTGAGTGTATGTGTGTCTTTGTCTGATTTTGGTATCAGGGTAATACTGGCCTCATAGAATGATTTTGGAAGGATTTCTCCCTGTCCTATTTTTTGGAATACTTTGAGAAGTATTAAGTATTTGGTAGAATTCACCCACGAAGCCATCTGGCACTGGACTTTTGTTTATTGGGAGTTTTTTGATTACCAGTTCAACTTCATTACTGGTCATTGGTCTGTTCAGATTTTTCATTTCTTAATGATACAGTCTTAGAAGGTTGATGTTTCTAGGAATTTATCCATTTTTTTCTAGGTTGTGTAATTTGTTGGCATTAATTTCTCTTTCATTTCTGATTTTATGTCCTTTGTCTTTTTTTCTTGATTAGCCTGGCTAATGGCTTAATAAGTTTATCTTTTCAAAGAACCAGCTCTTAGCCCCAATTGATGTTTTCCATTCTTTTTTAGTCTCTGTTTCATTTGTTTATGCTCTGATCTTTATTATTTCTTTTCTTCTACTCATTTTGGGCTTTGTTCTTTTTCTAGTTTCTTTAGTTGTAAGGTTAAGAGATTTTGATTGTTTCTTGAGGTACACTTGTATCTCTCAGACTTCCCTCTTAGAACTACTTTTGGGGCATCCAGCAGATTTTGGACCATTGTATTTCATTTTCATTTGTCTACATGTATTTTTTTTATTTCCTCTTTGATTTTTCATTGACCCATTGGTTGTTTAGTAGCCTGTTGTTTTGTCTTCATGTGTTCCCCCTCCCCCAGGTTTTTTTTGTTTTTTGGGGTTTTTTTTTGGTAATTGATTTCTAGTTCATACTGTTGTGGTCAGAAAAGATGCTTGATATGATTTCAGTCTTCTCAGATTTATTTAAAAACTTGTTTTGTGGCCTAACGTGATCTATCCTAGAGAATGTTCCCTGTGTACTTGAAAAGAATGTGTATTTTGCTGTTTTTGGGTGGAATGTTCTGTATATATCTGTTAAGTCCATCTGGTCAATGTGTTGTTCAAAGCCACTGTTTCCTTATTGATTTTCTTTCTGGATGACCTATTCATTAATGCAAGTGGGGTATTTAAGTCCTCTACTGTCATTGTATTATTGTCGATTCCTCCATTTATGTCTGTTAATATTTGCCTTATATATTTAGTGCTCCTATATTGGGTGCATTGATATTTACAATTGTTATATCCTCTTGTTGGACTGAAACCTTTATTATTATATAATATTCTTTTTTGTCTTGTTATGGTTTTTAGTTTTAGTTTTAGTTTTTGTTTTTTCTTTGAGAGAGAGAGATCATGTGAAGGGGGTGCAGAGGGAGAGGGAGAGGGAGAGAGAGAATCCCAGGCAGGCTCCACGCCCAGCATGGAACCTGACATGGGGCTCAATCTCACGACCCTGAGATCATGACCTGAGCTGAAACCAGGAGTCAGATGCTTAATTGGCTGAGCCACCCAGGCACCACTATAATTTTCTGTCTTCTAATTATAGCCTTTTCTTTCCACTTGAAGTTTCCTCAGTATTGTGAGGCCAGTTTAGTGGTGATGAACTCTTTTTTAACTTTTGTTTGTCTGGGAAACTTTTTCTCTCTCCTTTAATTCTGAATAACCTTGCCTGATAGAGTATTCTTGGTTGTATCTGGGTCTTTCACCACTCTGAATATATCATGCCACTTCCTTCTGGCCTGCAAAGTTTATGCTAAATAAGCAGCTGATAACCTTATGGGGTTTCTCTTGTATGCAGCTGTTTTTCTTTGCTGCTTTTATGATTCTCTCTTTATCTTTAATTTTTCCATTTTAACTGTTATGTGTCTTGATGTGGACCTCCTTGGGTTCATCTTGTTTGGGACTTTCTTTGCTTCCTGGGTCTGGATATCTGTTTTCCTTCACCAGGTCAGGGAGGTTTTCAGTTATTATTTCTTCAAAGTCATTTCTTTCCAGTCAAGTCTCTGTCTTTCTTCACTTTTCATTGTGACCTGCTCTATGATTAGCTGCAGAAGTTCTCAAGTTGTTTTTAGAGTTGCTGTACATGTAGTTGTTGCTTTGGCATGTCTGTCAGAGGAGGTCCGCTCAGGACACCATCTTCCCTACTTTCCATAACTTTATAGTAAGTTTTGAAATTGGGTGGGGTAAGTCCTCTAACTTTGTTTTTTCTTTAAAAATATTTTTGGTGGGAGTGCCTAGGTGGCTCAGTCGGTTGAGTGTCCAAGTTGATTTTTGGTTCAGGTTATGTTCACAGAGTTGTGGGATTGAGCCCCACATTGGGCTCCCTGCCCAGCACGGAGTCTGCTTGTCCCTCTCCCTCTTTTCCTCCTCTTGCTCACTCATGCTCTCTCTCTCAAATAAATAAATAAATAAAATCTTTAAAATATTTTTTTTTTTTTGTGGTATTGTTTCTTTGATGTCATACAAATTTTAGAATAAGGCAGTCAATTTCTACCAAAAAACTTGCTGTGATTTTGGCTGTTTTTACATTAAATCTCTATAGATCTGTTTGGGAAGAATTGGATCAGTAACATTTGTATTTCAGATCCCTGAAGGTGGTATGTTCTCTTTTTATTTAGCTTTTCTTTCTCTTAGCAGTGTTTTGTAGTTTTTAGCGTACATGTCTTATACCTAATTTGTTACCTTCCTAACGTAAAAGGTATTTAAGCAAATTACATTTCCAGTTATTGCTAACATGTAGAAAGAGAATTGCTGTTTGAGTTTTGATCTTTAGTCTTATGATTTTGTTATCAGGTGTAAGTCTTTTCTTTTTTTTGTATAGATTCCTTAGGATTTTGTGAATAAAGACAATTTTACTTCTTTTTTTCTAATTTGGAAATTTTCTAGCTATCTTACTGTTAACGATTTCTTTCTTTTTTTTTTTTTTTAAAGATTTTTTTTTTTTAATTTATTTATTTGACAGAGATAGAGACAGCCAGCGAGAGAGGGAACACAAGCAGGGGGAGTGGGAGAGGAAGAAGCAGGCTCATAGCGGAAGAGCCTGATGTGGGGCTCGATCCCATAACTCCGGGATCACGCCCTGAGCCGAAGGCAGACGCTTAACCGCTGTGCCACCCAGGCGCCCCTACTGTTAACGATTTCTAATTCACTTTTGTGTGGTTTTAGTTTAGGCAGTAACAGATGAAAATGGGACTGCTCCAGTTGAGTGAGGGGCTACTGGTGGAATGGGAGAAAGGTGCTAGAATGCCACCTGTTCCATGGAGGCACTCTGCATTTTCTTTATGAATGCTGAGGGGGCTCTGAGATGCCTCTATCGTTTTTATGGTATGTGGCCTGAAACCACTACTGTAGGTTGTGCACTAAATTTGGTTAGGTGAAAATGATGCTAAGTTGAAGAAGGTACTTGGAGGAAAGTAACTAGTACATTGTTAAGTGGTTGTCTCAGACTAAGCACTTAAAGAGACTTGCTGTATAATTCAAATATCCAAATAAATGAGACCTTAGTGGAAACATACATTATGCAGTATAAATTGAAAATAAGTACCAAGATGGTAAAAAACAGAAATGTTTATCTAGTCTACATGATAGTATTTGATCCTACATGCACTTTCCAGGAATACATAGTTCCGTTGTTTCATAGAGTGAGATTTTTGCATGAATGGTATCATTTTATTATTTCCCTCAAGACTCTCTTCACTTTTGAGGATAAAGCACTACAAAGTAGATGCTTTCTGTTAAATAAGATAAAATTATTTTGGCCTTTATTTTTTTTTTTAAAGATTTTATTTATTTGTCAGAGAGAGAGGGAACATGAGCAGGGATAGGGGCAGAGGCAGAGGGAGAAGCAGGCTCCCTGCTGAGCAGGTAGCCCAATGCAGGGGACTTGATCCCAGGACCCTGGGATCATGACCTGAGCCAAAGGCAGATGCTTAACTGACTGAGCCACCCAGGTGCCCCTATTTTGGCCTTTAACAAAATTCTTAGAACTGAGTAAAATGATAAAGTCGGTGCCTATTGTTATACTTGTAAGTATCTTATTTAAGTGGACATAGAGGTGATTCCTGACTACTACCTAAGTGCCTTCACTTCATTTAGAGTGGGGATCAGAAAACAATGGTTTTTACGTTCTTAAAAGGTTGTAAGAAAAAAAAAAACCAAGGAGAATCTGTGTCAGAGACTACTCGGTCCACAAAGCCTAATAACGTTCATACTGTCTGGCCTTTCACAGGGAAAGTTTGCCGATTCCTGACATAGAGTCTAAGAAGCAGTTCATATTTAAAAAGGATTGATTTCACCCTTACAGATATCTTCAAAAAAGGAGAGAATGTTAACAGTGACTAATAACATGGCATATTTCTTATTTTATCCAAAGGCATCTGGTTTCAGAGTCTTCTCTACAGTGACCCCTACATGTTTAAAGGAGGGAATTTGAAAACCACCATTATGCAGAGGAGATTGATAAGGAGAAAGCATTTCTTTTTCAAGAGTAGTATTCTTTAGCGTAATAAACATTTTACACTTGAGTTTGTGCTATATAAAGCCACGTGTTAGTTTTTCAGAGAGCTTGATTTTTGAAGGTTCTCTAAATCACATTTTGAATTGTGTATGTTCAGATTAATTTTATATTGACCTGTATATTTTTGCAGGATGATTGTCTTTTGAAAGTATGGTATCCCATGACTGGCTGGAAATCCTCAATTATACCTCAGGATCATCACGAAGTGAAAAGGAGACAGGCGTCCACCCAATTTTCCTTTGTTTATTTGGCACATCCCCGAGCTGTGGCAGGTTTCTCATGGCGTAAAACTAGCAAGTATATGCCCAGGTTAGACAAATGTGTCCTATAACGTTGGTTTGTTTACTTATATATTTGTAAAAATAATGAAAGCAAAAGTCTTTTTAGTGCGTTGACTTGGTGGAAGTGAAGAGCATAGGCGCTCTGGGTGTTAACTGCCTGAATTCAGATCCTGCTGTTGTTACTCACTTTGTGAGCTTTTGCCTAAATTTCTTAAGCTCTCTGTGCCTCAGTTTTCTTTTCTTAGGTAATAGTACCTACGTCCGAGAGCTGTAGTGAGACTTACTATGTATGCTACTGCATGTAAATACTTCCTGCAGGCCTTTGCACATAGTACGGGCTTAGGCTGTGTTAGCTGATATTGTTAGTAGTAGCAGCAGCAGTAAAAGATTCCAGGAAGGAAGTGTTTGCAAGTAACAGGAAAGCACACACTGAAAGAAAAGAAAACATAGTAATAAACTATCAATGATACACGTGGTGGGAAAGCCTATCATACACGGTGAATCAAGTCATCAGGTTTTTTTGAACTTAGGGCCATCAACAGAACCTTCTCAAAGAATTCATTGTTACAAGTTTTTCCTCATTGTCCAGCATCTCTTAAAAGTATTTAGAAGATTAAACAAACTACAGAACATCTCATACCAATGATTCCTATATCATATATATAGTTGTAAAAAAACTTGCTTAGAAATCTGTATTTATTTTTGAGAGGTTATTTCATGTGTGAACTGTTCACAACTGATAGGAAATACAGCACACGTTATAGAGGTGCTCAGTAAATGGGAAATTCATTCATTTTTAGAATCTGAATAAGAAGTTTATTCTGCTGAAATTATTTGCATCTATTGAAAACATTTGCAAAATACTTTGAGTCGGATTCCATGTAAGCGTTTTTTTTTTTTTTTTAAGGGAGAATGATTTTTTTCTTTTATGATGAGTGTTAAGTCATCAGCTGCTTGATGCTGTAACATTTTTCCTTATTTTAACTTAACGGAAATTGACTTATAGTTTGAGATTATATTCTCCTTGCAGTTTTATTTTGAAGATACTCATTTGTTTACCTGTTTATAATCTTTTAGATTATAAGAAGGAAGATACAGGAAGACACAAGTACTGCCATAAGCCATGCAGTTTAATTGCATGTATGAATTTTTATTATGGTGATTTTGTAATTTGCAATGATTAGGTTTTTTTTTTGCTCTTTAGTTTGTTTAGAAGATACTAATATTCCCACAGAGCCTAGTTTCCAAGCACCATGTGTATAATCGGGCATAAATTTCTGTTTCCTTTGTCAAGACCGTTTCCTAGTTTTTATGGTGTTCACGTTCTTAGTGATACTGTGTATGATGTCAAGCTCTTTGATCGACCTCTTTCTCCATATACTGTAATTTCTAAGCATTGGAAGCATATACTGTCGTTTAGCTGAGCTGTTCAAGGCATGATTTTTTAATGAATCAAAGTGTCAGGGACAGATAGGTTGTTCTATTTTATGGTAACTGATTGGGCCCTTTACTGAGCCTGCCCTTGCAAGTATGAACAGGTAGTAAATGGGGTTTGGGGAGAGTGTGAAACAGCTGGTATAAATCAAATCTCTTACTGTTACTGGAAAAATCAGTACTCTCGGTCATACTGTTAGTTGTGCACTGATGCTGTTTTTATACGTGAAGAACAAAATGTTAATAGTCTTTAATCAGTGGCACTGACATTCATAGTAACTTTTGTTTATTTCTCTTTGTCATTAGAGGTTCTGTCTGTAATGTGTTATTAACTTCATGCCATGATGGCGTCTGCCGACTCTGGGCAGAAACCGTATTACCAGAAGATTGCCTTTTGGGGGAGCAGATCTGTGAGACGACCACTTCTAGTGTTGCCAGTCACCTCACTCAGGCTGGAAGACACAAAGACAGAATACAACATGCTCTTGAGGTACTATATTATTTAAAATGGTAATAAATTTTGAAGATATGTGAGTTTGGTGGGAATTTATAAGTTAAGATGCACATAGTGCACCTGGTACATGTAATGATGAAATTAGTAGCAAGTAATTCTCACTAATTTGTTTTATGCTTGTAAGACTACTCATTTTATGCCACTCAGAAGCCAAATACAATAGTAATGATCTCAGACATGTAGTCTAGGTAAGTAGTATAATTTTAATTTTTTCATTTTGCGTGTCAAATATGAAAATTTATAGGAATAAGCAGCTTTGATTAGTAAAACACATAAAGGACCCTGAAACTAGTTGTAATTAAAAATTATACTTGTGAGTTCTAATTAAAAATGACTATTTTGATTCTTAATTAAGAATAAAGATACTAAAATATTAGACACAAGTCAACTTTTATATATTTGCTTTATAATTTCCAAAGTTTAATTATTTGGAAGGCGAACTGATTTTTCCAATTTTAAATGTAATATATATGAAATAAAAGTGCTTCCTCTGAAATTAGATTGTTTATAATATAAACTGTTGTGTCCATTATGGGAATAAAATGAGATAAACACATTTTTGAAAATTACCAGAAATTTATTAAAGCAAACCTAGATTGCTAATTTTCTTCATTTTTCATGTGACTTCTTACTACACAAAGAATATGTGCTTTTTCTAAAATTAGATTAGAAAAAATATGGAATTTATAATCCAACTCTTCCAGTTATGTGTGTATGTGTATTTTTTCTTTTTTTACAAGATTGAGATCATATTATGCAGTAATGTTTTGTAACTTGCTTTTTATACTTAATGTGTTATAAACATCTCTCTACATTACTAATTATGTTTTTACATCATACTTTTACATTAACATTTTATGGATGCATAGCCAGAATGTTTTGCTGTTTCAGCAAGCAGAATTATTTTCTGGGTTTGGTAGGCTGAAGATGTGCTCCTTAAAAGTTTTATATAAAGTAGGCTTCGTCTGATACTATCTGTGATTGGGCACTGTTTATACATTTTTCCCCCCCAAATTTGAAGTATAAATGAGATTAAAAGCAGAGGTCAGAACAGTTAAAGTTATAATTTGTTTTAATATTTGTTGAAATTTAGTGAGACAAAGTACTTAATTTTGTACATGTTTACAGTCATTTTTATATACTTATGTGACATTTTATCTTCAAATTACATATGAGCTTTTGGAGACAAAGTGCTTTGAGACATCTTTGTATCCTCAGTGGTACCTAATATATTGCTTTTCATGTATTAAATTGAATTACTAATTGTTACATAAGATAAAAAGCAAAAGTTATAAGTAAACATATAATCAGTGATTTGACAAATGTTTGCTACCTTTTAGTGATCTTATTAGTTAATAATGTTAAAATTGTTTTTAATAGAACAAGCCTAATTGTCTGATTTATAAACTGCCTTGCTTTTTAACATCCTATTGTCTGAAACTCCTAACTGTAAGGTCTATATAATTCTGTACATACTTATACATTTTGTTCCTAGGAGAAAACAATCAGCCAGTATTACACCAGCCTTGCCAAGATAATTTAAAATAATGATAAATGTCAAGATCGAACGAAAATAATTTTATAGGCATTGTGGTGCAGGAGGTCTTTAATATATCCATCTTAACCCTGTTATCAAAGAAATAAGCAACTCTGTAGCAGGGAGACCAGAGGTAGAGGACAAGCCATAGACCTGATACTGTTTTCCATATGAAAAGGAATAGAGGAACAAAGGAATAGAATGGGAAATTATTGTAAAGCATGGTATTGGGGGTGGGTTAAGTCACAAAATAAGGAAGTGCTGTGAGTTGGGGTTATGGTGTGGAGATCTTTTCTTTTTAAAGTAGTTCAGATCATTCGATATGCTAGTGGAGAATTTTTATCCTATAGACATACGTCAATTTAAACAAAATAAGTCAGTACTTTCATGGCTCCTCTCACCTACATAGATTCCCCTTACTCTGTATTTTTGTACTCTGTTTTTCTTCTTTATAAATAAAGATCATATATTATTGAGCTGTAACTGTTTAGTTGTAAGTGAGAATTTTGGGGAGAAATACTCTTCTTCCTGGTAGGAAAATTCAGGAATTTTTTTTACTGTTATGGCTAGTAAATTTCATCTCAGTAGTGGGCTATCCTGTAAAACCTCGACTTTGGACTCCTAATCTTAATAGGAGTTTCTATAAATAATGAGTTATTTTTGAGCAACTGCTCCTGCCTTAAACTATAAAATTTGCAGAAACTATGGAGAATATAGTCAGAATTGTTCAGTTGAAGTTAAGGTCTTTCCCTTTAAAATATTCAGATTTTGCAGAGAGGAAAATTATAAAATCCTTAATAATCAAAAGTATTTGGATCAGCATTTTTTAGACTTTCCAGAGTTGGATTTAGCAATTATTTTTCTATTTTAGACAATACACCATTTGAAAAATTTAAGAAAAGGACAGAGGAGGTCTTCTGTTCTTGTAACTCACACCGAATTAATGCCTGACCAGACGGCAACGCATGAAGTTCAGAGACACATTTCCCACCATGCAAATGCACTGTGTCATTTCCACATTGCAGCAAGCATCAATCCTGCCACAGGTAAAGGGTAGTAAAGTTTTAGTTCCTATAAATATGCTGAAATAAGATAAAGAAATAGATAAGTGGGACTACTTATAGAACCTGTTTTTCATTTTATGTTACTATTCCATGTTCCTTTAAAAATACTTGTTAATTCAAATAGGAATATAATATAAAGTACCATTTCTTAAATTGAGACTATGTGATTCTCAGGGAACAACTGCAGATAAGTATTTCTGAGGACCTCTGTCTAGTATATAGCAAGGTTCTAAGTAAATTAGAGCTTTAGTTGAACTTTGAGTAGAATATAATTAGTGATAGTATGCGGTGAATTCAACACATATTAGAAAGGTTGGCTTTTTAACTGTATACACTATGCTAATCAAATGGAATAGGTTCACAGGCTTGTCCCCTCTGGATAAGTACTCTGTCACATATTTGAGTCTAAGTACTGCATATGTTCTTGTAGCCATTAGCCTTGTCTTTCAGCATCTTTATTAAATAACCTTCACCTTTTAACCAATTTTATCTATTTTTACTGTAACTTACTACATACTATTTTAAAAATCATTTCATAAAAATATTTAACATCATGTATTTATAGGTCCTGTATGTAAATATAATACATATAGTTTGACCAAATTCATTGCTAGGTGCAAATAATTTTGTATTGTAGGACTCCTCCTCCTCAACTGTTTTTCAGGATACTTTTTGAATCTACATTAAAGCTGAAAGCATAATTCAACGAATACCCGTATAATGTTTACCCAAATTCACCAGTTGTTAGTATCTTGTCCTGCATGCTTTTATTCTCCCCTTCTGCCCATGTATGTTGTCTTTGCTTCCTCTTCCCTTATTTTTGGCTGAGCCATTTGAAAGTTGTCACCAACATTAGCCTTCATTTCCTAAATATTTTATGACATTATCTAAATATTTCAAGTGTGTCTTCTTATAAAAAGGGTTTCCTCCATTACCACAATACTGTTATTGTATGTAAGGAACACGGAAAATATGTTTAACATATAGTTGATATTGAAATATAGATTCTTTCTTTTATGCATTTGATTGTCATTTCTTTTAAACTCCTAGTCTGTAATAGTCCTCAGTTGTCAAAAAAAGGTCTCTCAGTATCAAAGAACTTCTCTCTGTTATCTTTTAGAGCATCTTGCAGTCTGAATATTTGTTCGTGATAAGGTTTAGGTGAAACATTTTTAGCAAGAGTAGGGGATGTGTTGTTTTATAGTATTCCTAATTTACAAATCCTATTTTATATGATTTGTTTTATTTTTATCAGAAAACTAGGACTGTCATCCGGGAATTAGAAACAAAGAACAACTTGGAACTTTATTTAACACTGATACATAGTAGCAGAACACCACCAGAATATCCTGTGCATTTTATCTTTAGGTTTTCATATCTTTCTGCAGAGGACAGTGGTTTTTTTGTTTTGTTTTTGTTTTTGCTTTCTGTTGAATGGATTATTTGTAATATGAATTGGGATTTAGGAGATTAATTTTTTTTAGCTTTACTATTTTACATGAGCTAATCTATGTTGTGAATTTCAGTTACCCCAAATGGAGGAAACCTGCTAATATACTTAAAGTTTGCTTGTCTTCCTATGTTCTTCTTCAGCATTATTATTCCCAGCTTTTTAGTTTCAGACATTTAGAAAGGTTGGAACAATACCACAGTGAACACTCATGTCTTCTACCTTGAGCAACAGCTGTTAACATTTTGCCAAAGTTGCTTTATTCTCTCTGTATATACCTGTGTGTGGGGGTGGGGTGGGCATGCGTGAGTGAAATTCTTTCTTAATCTTTTGCGATAAGTTACATATGTCATGGCACATCATGCTTACGTACTTCAGAAAGTATCTCCTAAGAATAAGGAGATTCTCTCACGTGATCACAATATCATTATTATACCTATGAAAATTAGAAGTAATTCCATAATCTCTAATATCCAGTTCATATTTAAACTAAATTTCTCCAGTTATCTTAGATGTCTTTTATAGCTGCTTTTCTGTTTTATTTTTTTGTTCCTCCATCCCCAAACCAGCATTTAATAAAGGTTCATGCATTTGGTGTATTTGGTTTTTAAATTAGTAATTTAATTCCATTAGTAATTTAAGTCTGTGCCATTAATTCTTAATATTTACTTTTACCATTAAATTCAGTTAAAGTTTCTACAAATCCTGCTAGAGTTATGTTGACCTTTTCTGTGTAAGTATAGAGTTAGTCTTTATAAAGACTAACTTATAAGTTAAAGGTTTACAAGCACTTGGTAATCCTTTTAAAGGCATGAAAAATTAAAAAAATAAAAATAAAGACATGAAAAATTCATATAGAAATCTTACCTTTTTTTCCCCACAGATATTCCAAATGTCTTGGTTGGCACTGTATTTAACATTGATGATGGAAATGGGGGCTTTGTGGTTCATTGGTTAAACAACAAAGAGTTTCATTTTACATCATCTACTGAAATATTTATGCAGCAATTACGAAAACTTTCTGAGAAGCAGATAGATCATGAAAGCGACGAAGGAGATAGAGAAGATGAGGAACGTTCGCAGGAGGAGAGAGAGAGGGGTTTACATATGAAACTAGACCATGGTTAGTATTCCATGTTCAGATTTTTCTTTTTGGCAAGGCAGCAGCTTTTTTGTGATACCACTTTTAGTTTATAATCCTTCCTTCCTGCTCTTCTTCTTCTTTTTTACTTTCCCAGTCATTTATTGACCATCTACTATGGACCATCTACCATCTAGCTCTATATGCTTCGTTATACACATTGCTTTGAGTAATGTATTACATTGGAAGCCATTACTTTGGAAGCTTTTTTTGGAGAACAAGTTTTGATAATGCTAATGCTAACGTGAATGACATTTTGATTTCTTTAAAAGTAAGAAATAATAGTAATTTTCAGTTCAGATCAGAAAATGATTTTCTTCTTTTTTCTCCTTCCCTCCCTCCCCCTGGCCATAAATTGGAAGAGGAATTTATGGTTTCTTAAGATAGTATGCTCTTGATAGTCCAGTATGTAAATGAATTTTTATGGTATTATTAGTATGTACTGATAAATTAGTATGTACTGATCAATTTATTTTCTGATTCAGAATTATCCCTGGATAGAGAATCTGAGGCAGGTACAGGATCGTCGGAACATGAAGATGGAGAAAGAGAGGGAAGTCCCAGAACCTTTTCACGACCTAGTGTACCGATGCCGCTGCCCACAGTCCTGCTTGACCGGAAGATTGAAATGCTGCTAACTGAATGGAATAAGAATCCCGACATGCTTTTTACTATCCACCCTGTAGATGGTACCTTTCTCGTGTGGCATGTAAAGTATTTGGATGAATATAATCCTGGAATATTTAGACAAGTCCAGGTATATTTTACTGATGAAGCAATTATTACATTTATTAAAAAAAGAGAAGATGCTATTCAGATTTACCATGTTTTCAGAGATACTCAAAAGATTTTGTTTATGAAAAGCAACTGAGAAGAGAATACTTATTCATGTTTTCGAAGGGGAATCAGTGACCACAAATTTTACAAACCTGGTTAATTCAAAGTGAAATGAATTTGGCTTTGAAGTGTGGTATTGAATATTCGAATATATGTGCATTGGCTTTTTTCCCCGGGAATTCACAATATTTTGAATAAACTTAAGAAAACTACCCTAAAAATGTGACTCAGGATTCTGTCCCCCCTCCCCCCTCCCCATGTTTTACTAACTAAATCTAGCTACCTTTATCTGTTATCTTTCTGAACTTCACTTCTATTTAGATTTGTGGTTGTGGTCATTTAGCTGTACAAGTAAGGCACTTGAAATTTTTCTTTTTTCAGGCTTCTCTTTGGCCTCAAATAGAGATACGATATTACATAAATAGAGGAAAGGGATTAGACTGTAAAGAGGTTGAAAATGATAGTTTTTTCTGGGAAACTGAGATTTCACATTTTGAAAATGGAAGTGATTTTGGAAGACTTTTGAGAGGAGGAAAACTACTTACATTGAATTCATACTGTGTTTTTCAGGTTTCTTTTTCTTCACGGATTCCTGTTGCTTTTCCGTCTGGTGATGCGAGCTCTCTTAGTAAAAATATCATGATGTATGCCTGCATAAACGCTACGAAAGATTCTCCCCATACTCTGTTACACCAAGAGATGATGGCTGTAGGCAGTTCTCACGGATCACAGCCATACTCCAGATCACACACAACAAATATGAACATTTTAGCTCCTACAGTAATGATGGTCTCCAAACACATAGATGGTTCTTTAAATCAGTGGGCTGTCACTTTTGCAGATAAGTCTGCCTTTACCACTGTTCTGACTGTATCTCACAAATTTAGATACTGTGGTCATCGATTTCACCTCAATGACCTGGCATGTCATTCAGTTTTACCATTGTTACTGACATCCTCTCATCACAATGCTCTATTGACTCCTGAATTAGACTGTCAGTGGGACTCAGACAATAAAGTAAGTAGGTTGATGGATCCTGTAAGACATATAAAAGGCTCCTTGAAACAGCCTCTTAGAAATGCAGCGACACGTACATTTCATGACCCGAATGCAATATACAGTGAACTTATTCTGTGGCGTGTAGACCCAATAGGACCTTTGTCCTACACTGGAGGAGTATCAGAATTGGCTCGAATTAACTCTTTACATACATCAGCATTCTCTAATGTGGCTTGGCTTCCGACTCTTATTCCCAGCTATTGTCTTGGTAAGTGTTTGTTTTAATTCTGAAATTAATAAAAGCTTTTAAACTGTCTTTCAATACACAAAATGGTTTCTTCTTGTCATTATTAGGAGGATTTTTAGTAAGTATTGGGGATGTAGACATCAGACTTACGTTTAGAATTTCCAGAAGTTTGTTTTTAATTTTTCCCCCTCTCTTAACATATTTTCTATTGAATTCTTTTATTAATAATTCTATATTCATTAATTTTATCTTTTAAATTATGATTCCGGACCATGGTTGTGCCTAAAAAGAAAAGTGTTACTAGGTCTCTCATACTCCAGCCCCAGATAAGCACAAACTACGTATATAACGTGAAGCTTTTGCTCTCTCAGGCACATACTGCAATTCTGCAAGTGCTTGCTTTGTTGCTTCCGATGGCAAAAATCTGAGACTCTACCAAGCTGTGGTGGATGCCAGGAAATTACTGGATGAATTATCAGATCCTGAATCTTCGGTGAGCATTTCCTAATCTTTATTAAAATACCCAGTCTGATAAGGAATTCTCTTTTTACTTTGGGACTTTTAGTTGGTGTTTAGGGAGTGAGCACATGTTCTGGGCTCTATACGACAAATTTACTGTTTCTTAATTTGTGTTTCAAGGTACATGGGTCAGTATCACACATCAGTACATTCTACACTTAAAGAAATAAATATGACTTTTCCCCTAAAATATCCTGATTTCTGCTTGACCTATTTCACCCTCTAGTTTGGTTCTGTTGATCTTCCTTTGCTCTAAGGCAGGTTTACCAAGCTCTTTGTTTAGGTTGGAAAATTTGAGCTTTTCTAAGCTTCATTGACCATTTTAAAAAATCCTGTGGTTAGAATATGTTATCAGTGGGTGGCAGTATCTTACTCTGGTAGTTCTGTAGCTGAACTGGAAGTCAGCGTATATTAGTTACTATTCAGATTTGAACAGTGAATTTTACCTTTACCTATGAAAACATGCCTTTTTATAAAACACTTGTCCTAACAAAAATCTGTCCAATATTGAACACCAAAGATAATTTTGAGGGTGTAGTATGTGTCCTTCAAAGTGTAGGGGATACAGAGCATAAGTTTCAGAGTGTGGCTTTAAGGAGCTTTTAATTTAGTGGAGGAGAGAAATTATTAATAAAAGGTTAAATAACAGTTTAAGCCAGAAACAGTGTCTGAGGGTGGTGTGTAAGTAATTGTCAAACAGATGGTACCAGAAGTATTCCATAATCCAGACGAGAGAGAGATCAGAGGAGGGTAGGCCTAGAAGGCTTTAGGAAGGACGGTATTTAGGTTTGTTTTTGATGGGTGGACAAGAGTTAGAAAGACAAATCCTTTCTCTTTGCCAGAATGAGAGAATGGCCTGCAAGTGTGGATACGGGAAAGTACACGTGTAGGTAAGGCTTGTTCCAGGTACAGTGGGAAAACCACGTGGACTGGAGCCAGAGGTCTGGTGTAGAGGGAGTAGCATCTTAAAATCAAGGAGTTGGAAGATACTTTATAGGTCACCTAGTCCAAACCAGCCATGTGATGCTTTATTCCCTCTACCACATTCCTGCCAGTCTGTCATCTGGCCTCCGAGGCGGGAGCCTCAGCTCTGAATGCAGCTCATGCTGCGTTTATTTACCTTCACTGTTACACTGAAATTAAATTTGTGTTCCTTAAATTCTGCTTGTTCGACCTGGTTCCATTTAGAGTAAATCTAATTTTCCTCACATGTGAGATCACTTCAGATAACTGAAGATGACTGTATTACAACCTGTGAAACTTTTTTCCTCAGGCCAAACCTGCCCCCCTCCACCAATAAATTAATTCTGTTTTATATTTGACCCTGGTTACTCCTCTTAGCAGTTTTCAGTTTCTATACTCTGGGCGTTGTAGGACCACTAGAATACTGGCAATATTATGGCCCCTCTCATTAGATCTTATTGTGTTTTTGGTAGTCATGCCAGATTCTTTCTTTGTAATTGATTCATCCTGAGCTGACTCTCATTTAAATATCCCAGAGTCTCTTTTTGCCAGCAAGCTATTCCGTAGTTGTGCATTTGAGTTGTGGCCCAAATGCAGGCCTATTTTCACTATTACATTTCATCTTGTTAGGTTCAGTCTTTCTTTTTTGAATCCAGATTCTGTTATTCGTGTTATTGCTTTATGACTTATATCACCAGTCTGGTTGTTGAATGTTATTTCCACATCTTTATCTGAGTCAATTATAAAAATGTTAAACAGGATAGGACTGAAAAAAGACCCTAGCAGTGTACATTTGAAATCTTTTTCCATTTTTATTGTCTGAAATATTTCTTCAGCTTGTCCCTAGGATTTCCATGAGGCAGCTTGTCATGCGCTTTGCTGAAATAAAATACACCCTGTCTGCCAAATATTCTGCAGTCGAAAAGGAAGTCAGATCTGTCTGAGATGATTGTTTGAATGTATAGTAGGTTAAATGTACCTACCCTGATGTCTGTTGTTGACTAAAACCTTGTACTAAATAGCCATCAAGCTCTTTAGTTTGTCTTATTGAATTATATTGTTTTCCTTTTCGAAAATTGGAACGTTTACCTAATGCTAGTATTTTGGCTATGACATTTCCCATGATTTCTCACAGAACGTCTTCTATAGTTATTGAACTTATTTGCAAAATTTCCCACTAACCCAGGCATTACTTTTCCAGAAAATATAAATTTATGTAGAGCAGTTAGATACATTCTTGGAATTTCTTAATTTATCCTGTCTTCTACTCGTCCCCTTACCAATGTACATTTTTTCTTAAACCTATTTTCATTAAATTTTTTAATGTTAAAAAGTAATACATATTCATTGTGGAAAATTTTTGTTTTTTTCTGTTTTTTGCAAGCTAAATTCTTTTTTTTTTTTTTTTAAGATTTTATTTATTTATTCGACAGAGACAGAGACAGCCAGCGAGAGAGGGAACACAAGCAGGGGGAGTGGGAGAGGAAGAAGCAGGCTCCCAGCAGAGGAGCCTGATGTGGGGCTCGATCCCATAACGCCGGGATCACGCCCTGAGCCGAAGGCAGACGCTTAACCGCTGTGCCACCCAGGCGCCCCTAAATTCTTTTTTTTTAATTAAAACAATTTTTTAATTTTTCTATTGTGCGTGTTGGGGGAGGAGCAGAGAGAGAAAGAGAGGATCTTAGGCAGTCTCCACGCCCAGCTCGGGAGCCTGACTCAGGGCTTGATCTCACCACCCTGAGATCATGACCTGAGCTGAAATCAGGAGTCTATTGCTTAACCGACGGAGCCATGCAGGCACCAACAGGCTAAAATTCTTGAAATGGAAGACCAGAGACAAAGTAGGAATTAGGAGTTCTTATTCTCTACATCTTTATTAACATTAAAATATCATCCTCTACTAATGAGCTCATCTTTTCCTTTGTCTCTAGACTCTGAAATAATTTATTGTTACTTAATTTTTAAAATAAATTTTTAGTTTTTGAATAGTTTTAGATTTACAGAAAAGTTGCAACAGTAGAGAGTTCTCATCCACCCCACAGCCAGTTTCCCCAATTGTTAACATCTTCTATTACCAGAGTATATTTATCACAACTAAGAAACCGTCGTTAGTATGATATGACCAATTAAACTCTAAACTTTTTAAGATTTAGCCGATTTTTCTGCTAATGTCCATTTGTGTTCTGAGATCTCACCCAGAAAACACATTATATTTAGTCATCATAAATCCTTAGCCTTCTCTGATCTAGGACAGTTTCTTCGTTTTCTTCATTTCTTTCTTCCTCAGTATTTTCTCATGACTTTGACAGTTTTGAGTAGTACTGGTCAGACATTTTGTAGAATTTCCCCTTGATTTGGGTTTGCTATTTTTCTCATGGTTAGACTGGAGTTACGGGTTTTTAGGAAGAATACCCCAGATGTGAGGTATCCTTTTTCACATTATATGACGGGTACATGCTATCAACATGGTAATTAGTGCCTTTCCTCTCTGTTTCCAGTCTTGCTACAAAGTTGTTAATTTTATTGATATTATCAAAGAATGAGCTCTTTGTTTCATCGAATTCTATGTTTTTGTTTTCATTTTCATTAATTTCTGCTCTTTTATTAAGTTTTCTTCTTACCCTTTTTTGGGGGAAGGGGAGGTTCTTTTTCTCGGTTTCATGACATGGTAGCTTAGAGTCTTGTTT
Organism: Ursus americanus; assembly: GCF_024610735.1. NCBI lineage: Eukaryota > Metazoa > Chordata > Mammalia > Carnivora > Ursidae > Ursus > Ursus americanus. Next base: position 6,986,354 of record NC_142162.1, on the reverse strand, counting down.
TGAAACTTTTCATATTTTCTAACATATGCATTTAGTACTACAAATTCCTCTCGCAGCACTGCTTTGGCATTTTGGTAAGTAGTATTTTCATTTTATTCACTTCACTATATTTTAAAATTTTCCTTGAGGATTCTTGTTTGACGCATGGGTTATTTAAGAGTGTGGTCTTTAGCTTCCCAGTAAATCCTGGGAAGAGATTTTCCTGTTATCATTCTGTTACTGATTTCTGATTTAATTCTGCGGTGGTAGGAGAACACCCTCTATGATTCCAATCCTTGTAAATTTACTGAGGTTTGTTTAATGGCCCAGGGTGTGGTGTATCTTAGTATGTCTTCCACGGCACTTGAACACACTCTGCTGCTGTTGGGTGGGATGTTCTAAAAATGTCACTTAGATATGTTTTCATTAATGGGGGCGTTGAGTTCCTCCAGCTCTTTGCTTATTTTCTGTCTAGTTCTACCAATTCCTGTGAGAAGGGTGTTGAAATTCCCAACCATAATTGTGAATTTGTCCATTTCTCCTTTCAGTTCTAGAGGTTTCATGTTTTGCATATTTTGCAACTGTTTTTTTTGCATACACATTTAGTCTGAAACGAAGGTGCTGGCAGGATCGTGCTCTTTCTAGGGGAAGATCCTTTTTTGCCTCTTCCTGACTTCTGGTTGCTGCCCCCAGTCTTCAGTGTTCCCAGACTTGGAGCTGCAGCACCGGAGTCTGGCTCTTTCTTCACATGGCCGCCTTCTCTCTGGTTGTCTCTACGTGCCCTCCCGTCTTCTTAGAAGGACACCCACCCTAATCTAGTATGACCTCATCTTAAACAGTTTAGATCTGCAAACATCCTTCCTCTAAAGAAGAGGGCATTCCGACATTCTGGGTAGACGTGGATTTTGCTGAGACACTAGCCAATCCCTTACACTAACCACCTTTTTTTTTTCTCATCAGTTGTGTTTGCAGTTACGTAGTCAGGAACCTCCAAGTCCTGACTCTCTTAAGCCATTTTGACTTTCAGAGCCATATGTTATAAGGAATTCTGAAATTTTTGCCTTTCTGAATGATAGACTATAGGGTCTCGCTGTTATTATTGATCTTAAACTCTTAACATAACATGATTGCTCCCTGTCAAGTTCCCATTATTTTTGCTGATCTTTTTTTGTTTTTTTCTATGTCAGAGCAGCAGTTCTCCTAGTTACTTCCTCTACTGATTGTAAGTTGAAATATGGCAAGAAGTTGTCACATGCTGTCCTCTTCCTCAAATGGGATTTTCAGTAGGTGCTGGGTAGAGGCTAGCTTTTTTTTCCCCCCGTAAGAAACATCTGAAAGCATTTGAATTTTATTCTGGAATCAGGAGATGGATTTAGGGGACAGTAAACTTTTTAGGGAAGTAAAGTGAGTTTGCAGGATGAAGTGCAGTTGGTAGGCACTGGAAATGTTGGAGATAGCTGGAAATCGACTGAGGTCATCAAAGCATGTGGTAAAATAAACCTGAGCTCGAGTGGGATTTGGCAGATATTGAGAAAGCGTAGGGTAGGGCTTAGTAGTTGCTGAATATGGATACAAAGGAAATGATGCTAAGGTTTCAAGTTCGTGACAGTGGATCCACTAGCGTTGGTTAGATGTTTGTGAGGTTGATGACTTCAGTTTGAGGTACACTGAGCGTGAAGTGACTGAGGTTTTAGGTAGCAAAATGTAGTTTAGATAACTATTTTGCAGACATTTCAAATAAATTCCTAATGTTCCTTCTCAGATACCAGTGTACATTTGGTACTTATCATTAAGGCAGAACTTGAGGTCTTTAGACTTTTAAAGGCATGAGTACTGTTAACATTCATAAATGTGACTCTGAGTCATCAAGAAGGGATTTCTCTTGACCAAGCTGTTTATGAAGGCAGCGATTTAAAGATTCTATTTTTAAGTAGTCTCCAACTCATAGCCCCTCAGAGCACACTCCACCAGCTGAGCCAGTTAGGTGCCTTGAAGGCAGTGATTTAATTAAAATTTAAAAAAATTTCCATCCAGAATACTGAAGATAAAGTTGTTCTAGTGCTTGGTATAATGTCCTCTAAGTTTATCCATGTTGTAGCAAGTGACCAGATCTTTTTCAAGGCTGCATGATATTCCATTGTATGTGTATACCACAGTTTCTTTATCCACTCACCTGTCAGTGGACATTTGGGTTGCTTCTGTCTTTTGACTATTGTGAATAATGCTGTGATGAACACAGGTGCCCGAATGTCTCTTCGCAATTCTGCTTTTAATTTTTGGGGTATATACCCAGAGGTGGAATTGCTAGATCATATGGTAAATCTGATTTTTTTTGCGACCCTCCATACTGTTTTCCATAATGGTAACACCATTTTACATTCCCACCAGCAGTGCACAAGGTTCCAACTTCTCTGCATCTAGTCCAACACGTATTTTCTATTCTTTGGTAGTGGCTGTTGGGTATGAGGTGGTACGTCATGGTGGTTTTGATGTGCGTTTCCCTCGTGATTAGTGATATTGAACACCTTTATCATGTGCATGTTGGCCGTTTGTATATCTTCTTTGAAGAAATGTCTGTTCAGGTCCTTTTGCTTTATTTTGTTGTTGAGATGTAGAAGTTCTTTCTGTATTCTGGATGTTAATCCCTTATCACATATCTAATTTGCAGTTACTTCCTCCATTCTGTAGGTTGCCTTTTCACTGGGTTGGTTGTTTTCCTTGACATGCAGATGTTTTTAAGTGTGGTGTTGTCCAGTTGTCAATGTTTTATTTTGTTGCCTGTGCTTTTGGTGTCATATCCAAGAAATCATCGACAAAACCAGTGTCCTGAAGCTTTCCCCCATATTATCATATGAATTTTAGGATGGTTTTTTCAATTTCCGCAAAATATGCCACTGGGATTTTGATAGGAATTACATTGAATCTGTTGATTGCTTTGGTAGTATGGACATTTTAACAATACGAAGTCTTCTAATCACAGCATGAGATGTCTTTCCATTTATTTATATCTTCTTTGATTTTTTTTAGCATTGTTTTTAGTTTTCAGTGTGTAAGTCTTTCATTTTCTTCGTTCAGTTTCTTCATAAATCTTTTATTCTTTTTGATGCTCTACTAAATGGGATTATTAGTTTCCTTTTGGACGGGTCATTGTTAGTGTATTGAAACAACTGATTTTTGAATGGTGATTTTGTATCCTACAGCTTTGCTGAATTCATTTATTAGTTCTAACAGGTGTGTGTGTGTGTGTGTGAAATTTTTAAGGTTTTTTGCATATAAGATCATGCCATCTGCAAACAGATAATTTTATGTCTTTTCTAATTTTTATGCTTTTTATTTTTTGTCTAATTGTTCTGGCTAGAACTTCCAGTCTGTGTTGAATAGTAGTGGTGAGAGTGGGCATCCTTGCCTTGTTCCTGATCTATCTTAGAGGAAAAACTCATGAGTCTTTTCCCATTGAGTACGACATTAGCTTCGAGCTTTTCATATATCTCTTATTATATGGAGGTGGTTTCTTTCTATTCATCGTTTGTTGAATGTGTTTTTTTTTTTCCATGAGAGCATGTTGAATTTGATCACTGTTAAATCTGTGTCTTGGACTTCCTGTTCTCAACAGAGAAGTCAGAATGGTACTTTTATACTGTGATCTGTTTGGATCATGTCACTCTTTTGTCTACAGTGAGCTGTAATACTGTACAGACTCGACCTCTCACCCCCTATCCTGCCTTCCTTCACTTCTTTGATACTGTGTTTTTCTATTTTCCCCTCCCTCATTTTGGCTCCAGCCATACGAGTCTCTTTACTGGTCCTGGATCGTGGCCAACAGTTTCTCATCTTAGTGTCTTCTACTTACTGTCCTCCCTGCCTGGAATGTTCTTCCCTCATAACACATGGCTTGTATTTTTGCCTCCTTTAGGCCTTTCGTCAAATGAGGGCTTCCTGACCACTCCTGCCCAATACTTCCTGTCCACATACCCACTTTCTTCCCCTTACCACTTAGTACTGTTTCGCAGTTGGTTTTACTCACTTATTTGTGTGCTATTTGTCTGTCTTCATTTGAATGTAAAATGAGGGCAGTGCTGTATTCCCAGTGCCTGAGAGCTGATAAACACTCTATAAATATTTGTTGAGTTAATGAAGAAGTTGATGAATATCACGCTGAAGTGTTTTATTACCTTGTGAGGGCAATGGGAAGCTAGGTGTTCTACCAACTTGTACTTCATCAGTAAAGTACGTGAACAGAGGTTTTCTCCACCCTCTCGTTCTTTCTTCTGTCAAAATCTTCACTATTTTGAGCTGATATCTATTATTTTGACTTGTGCCTTTTTTCTCATTGAAGAAATGGAATGGTTTTTCTTTTTATTGGCTATTTGTATTTTCTTTGGAATTGCTCGTTTGTGTTCTTTGTGGGATCGTAGTATTTAAAGGAAGATCATACTAAGGAGGTGAAGCTACATAAGGATCTTCCTCTGCATTTTGTGGGGAAGAACACATTGGTAACTGTTGCACTTTTTCAGGGAGAGACAATCAGAACCACCTTGATTTAGTCCCTGTGTCAGTCAGGGCCGAGGTGGGAAACGGTGACACACTTATAAAGGTTTAACTGTTGAGGAGTTTAATGGAAGAACTCCTTATAGAGGTGGGCACGTGGTTAACCCACAAGTGATAATGCTCTCAGAGTCTAATAATGGTGAAGCCGTCGTTACCATTATCAGAACAATGGTCCCCCCAAACGTTCACGTGCTAATCCCCAGAACCTGCAAATTTGTTACCTCACATGGCAGAAGACACTTTGCAGATGTGAATGAATTAAGGACCCTGAAATGTGGAAATGATCCTGGAATATTTGAGTAAGCCCATTGTAATCACATGAGTCCTTGAAAGCAGAGAACCTTCCCTGGCTGTGGTCCAAGAGGGAGGTGAAAAAAGAGGAATGGTCAGAGAGATAGTATTTACTGGCTTTGGGGGAGGAGAGGGGCCCATGAGCCAGAGAATATGGATAACCTCGACAAGCTGGGAAAGGCAAGGAAATTGGACTCGCCCCTCGAGTCTCCAGAAAGGAATGGAGCCTGTTGACAAGTTGGTGTTAGTTCAGAGAGACCCATGTCACACTTCTGACCTACAGAACTATAAGATAATACATTTGTGTTGTTTTAAACCACTAAGTTTGTGGTAGTTTTTTGCAGTGGCAATAGAAAAATATATCCCTGTGCCTGAAGGGACAAGAGAGCAGTAACAGTGTACCAAAGGCTGGGGAGAGCTAACGCCATGGAAAAGGAGCTGCCTGTTGGGAGAGGTGGCCACACAGGAACATCGCCACTGCCGGCACTGTGGGGAGCAAGGGGGCACATGCCTGACTTTCTCTCCTCTCCAGTCTCTGACCAGTCCCTCCCACTCAGTGAATTCAGCCGGCTGAAGCTGAAGCCGGCTTGCGAGTGAGGTGTTAGGGTGCAGAAGTCAACCTCTTGGGGCACAGAATAAGGCAGACAGGAGTGGAGAATCCATCAGGGTTTAGATGGAGATCAAGGGTAGCCAGCAAAGTCCACTCTTTTTGCCCCCTAGCATCGATTCCTGTTCTTTATTTAGATGGAGAAACTTTTATCTCCAGCATGGGGGAAACACAAATTCCCATGTGGCCTCGTGTCATTGTGTAATGATGCCAGGTTAGTCGTGGTCCTACTTGGAACCTGAATTGAAGTTGTTGCACTATCGGTACTTGTCACAATAGGAAAATAGGGAAAAAGAAACAACATAGAGGAAAGCTGTCAGAGCCCTGCTTCTACAGATAGTCACAGAGCCTGAATTCAATAATCGTAGTCTCCTTCTCCCACCACCAAATTCTGCATTCCCTCACACCTTTGTCAGCACCTCGGGTGTTTGCCTTTTTTTCTTTTTAAACCTGGTGGGGTGGCCCAAACATTACTGTTCTCTTTTTCTTTGAGTAAATACCCAGTAGTGGAATTACTGGATTGGGTGGTATTAGTGCCATATTGTAGACAGTCAAAATTAATGCAGAAAAATCCTTGATGAACAAAATGCCAAAATTTTAAATAAAGACAGATCTAGCAGTGCCATGATGAGCCACATTGAAGCCTGGGGCAAAAGGAAGAATGTGTACTCTAGAAACATATGTTCCTGTAATTTTTTAATGGTTGATCGAGTAAAAGTGGAGAAGATTGTGGGCACCTGTATTAGTTTCCTACTGCTGATATGACAAACAATGCATTTAAAACAATACATTTATTATCTTATTGTTTTGGAGGTCAGATATTCCAAAACCAAAATGTTGGCAGGACCATATTCCCTCTGGAGGCTCTAGGGGAGAATCCATTTTCTTGCCCTTTCTAGCTTCTAGAGGCCCCTGCATCTCTTTTCTCATGTCTCCTTCCTCCTTTTTAAAGCTAGCAGCAGAGCATTTTCAAATCTCTCTTTTTCTGGCCTTTGCTTCTCTTTCTCTGAATCTGACTGTACTTCCTCCCTCTTGTAGGGACCATTATGATTACAGTGGGCCCTTCTCCCTAATCCAACATAATTTCCCATCTCCAGACATTTAATTTAATTATACCCACAAAATCTCATTTGCCATGTAAAGTAACATACTCACAGGTCCTGGGAATTAGGATGAGGACATTTTTGGGGGGGCCATTATTCTGACTACCAACCATAATAATTTCACATTCAAAATGGAGGTATGAAAAATTAACTGAAGTGCTTTGGATTTTGGATTTTCAGCCGGAGAAATGTTACATGGATAATCTTGTTTACAAAATACAGCCACTGACTTGGCTCTTAAATATTTTGACAATTTAAGTCTTGTGAAAATTTATCTGAATACTTTTAATTGTCATGAGATGTCCATAATCTGTAATATAAAAGCAACATTGTGTTTGGATCTTCTAAAACTGACTCATAGATTTTGTTTCGTGTAGTCATACGCAAATTTCGAAGTGGACTTCAGAACTTTAAAAAAAATAATACCAGTCGCAGTGTTATCCTGCAAAAGAAATTTCAGTAAGCTGAAGTTAATTAAAAATTATTTAAGGGACACCTGGATGGCTCAGTTGGTTAAGCGTTCGACTCTTGATTTTGGCTCAGGTCATGATCTTAGGGTCAAGCCCTGCATTCACATTGGATGTGGAACCTGCTTAAGATTCTCTCTCCTTCTCCCTCCACCCTTCCCCCTCCTCCCTCTCTAAAAAAAGATAAATTAATTTAAAAGATTAAGATTGTCACTTGGTCAAGGGGCGCCTGGGCGGCTCAGTCATTAAGTGTCTGCCTTCAGCTCAGGGCGTGATCCCGGCGTTCTGGGATCGAGCCCCGCATCAGGCTCCTCCGATGGGAGCCTGCTTCTTCCTCTCCTACTCCCCCTGCTTGTGGTCCCTCTCTCACTGGCTGTCTCTCTGTCAAATAAATAAATAAAATCTTAAAAAAAAACATAAGATTATCACTTGGTCAAGACACTGTCAAACAGGGAAGTTGTTAATATTGAAAACAAGCAAAAAGTAGATTTTAAAAATATTGACAAGTTTGCTTTCATTAAAGCCAGGAAAGTAAAATAATAATTAATCTTATTTTGGTATAAATAAATTTAAATATAAAATAATACTGTAAGTTTTAATATGCTTTCTTTTCAGTTTTTCAATAATTTTCTTTTTTTTTTAATTTTTTTTATTATATTATGTTAGTCATCATACAGTACATCCCTGGTTTCCGATGCAAAGTTCGATGATTCATTAGTTGTGTATAACACCTAGTGCACCATGCAATACGTGCCCTCTGGTTTTTCAATAATTTTCAACCGCTTTAATGTTCTGGAAAAATATTAATCATTAAATATATAAAAACATATCTTTGAAGTTTTGCTTTTGTCTCAGGCTTTAATATGGCTCATCAAGACATTTTTCTTTTTAAAGTTTATTTAATTAAATAATCTCTACACCTAACGTGGGGCTTGAATTCACCACCCAAGGTCAAGAGTCATAGGCTCTTCTGACTGAGCCAGCCAGGCACCCCATGACAGTATTGAATCCTGTATTTAAAATTTTGATATTTTGTTCATTATGAATTTTTTTGCATTAATTCTAATTTTAAGAAATACTGCATTGGGAGACCGGGTGGTTCAGTTGGTTAAACGTCTGACTCATGATTTCACCTCAGGTCAGGATCTCATGGGTCATGCATGAGATCAGGCCCTGCCTAGGGCTCTGTGCTCAGCTGGGAGTCCGCTTGAGGTTTTCTCTCTCCCTCTGTCCCTCCCCGACTTGTGCACATGCGCTCTCTCTCTTTCTCTCTCTAGTAAATAAATTTTTTTAAGATTTTATTTATTTGAGAGTGGGAGAGAGAGCATGTGTGTGTGCGTGTGCAGTGGGGAGAGGGAGAGGGAGAAGCAGACTCCCCGCTGAGCAGGAACCCCAATGTGGGGCTCGATACCAGGACCCTGGGATCATGACCTGAGCCGAAGGCAGATGCTTGACTGACTGAGCCACCCAGGTGCCCCAGTAAATAAATCTTTAAAAAAATACTGCATTAAGATATTATTTGTCATGATTATTGAGTTTTGGGCACCCCCTTAAATTTTGCACCCAAGGTGAGTGCTTTATTCACTTTACCCTAATTCTTGCCCTATCTTCTGCTATAAAAAGTGTTCCTTTGTGGGAGGTAAAGTTGAGAAGCATCCTTTTAGTGTTGAATAAGGCATTTGGTAAGGTCTTAGTCACAGTGCTAGCAGGAGAGTTGTGGGCAGGGAAGGCAAACCCTTACCTGGAATGGGTATCCCTACAAGGGGATGGCAACCTTGGTTGCATGTCAGAAGCACCTGAGGAGTCTGTAAAGTGCCTGCGATCAGACTGTATTCTAGACCAATAAATCAGTCTCTGCGAGTGGGACCTAAGCAGCAATGATTGTTGAAGGTCTGTGGGTGATTCAATGTGCAGCCAAGGCTGAGAACCATTGATCTACATTAGTACTTACTAAACTTCAGTATGTACACGAGTCACTTAGAGGTCGTGTTAAAATGCGGATGTATTAGCTTTCGGGCCGGAGAGTCGCATTTATAAAAAGCCTCATGATGCTGCTGTTGTTGCTGGTTCACTGACCACACGTGAGTGGCAGGGGTTCATGGTGTGTTAGAGGTATTCCAGTGTTTTAACCTCACCATCTGTAGGGTACAGTTGCATCCAGATTTCAGTTAACAGACCCAGGAGACCCTACTTCCAGGTGTCCGAGCTAACACTTTAAATCCTGAATCTTGGGCGAATATACTCATAACAATAAATTCGGCCATAACCAGCCACATATTTTGTCCTCCTTGGTCTAATAAGCCTCGAATCTGTTCCTAACCATGTCTCTGGAATCTTGCTGATACAGATTGAAAAAGTGCTACAACCCCAGTGTACGTGCTGTTTTCCCAGAGGCCATCTTGTATTTATATCCCTGGGCTAAGCTGGGATCTAACCCCTCTTAGTGGCCTGGAGGTGGTAAGAAGTAATGGCGGTGATGCTGAGGAGAATGGGCATCTCCTTGTGACGTAACTGCTTCAGGTGAAGTTACTGAAAGGTTTTTATACAAGGGAAGCCTGAGTGGAAGGAGGGAGAAGGGACTGCTCTTTTCAGCAGAAAGGCTTGGGAGTTTGGGGGTCCAAAGTTTGACTTCCGTGTTAGTTCAAACATCCTCATCTCAAAATGCAGAGTCCCACTTCCTCTCAACCATTGTCGGTACCTTCTCACTGGCAGGGTCGTACTTGTACGTGGCATTGCAGATCTGCAAACTATGCACGTGGGTGTGGGGCCAGGTCTGCCGTGGAGCTTTAAGATTGCAGAATGAAGGCATGTTAGAAGAACCGGATGCCTTGACATTCTACACTATTTAGCCAAACACTATAGAGTCTTCTACCTGGTTAGTTCATTTTAAAAACGAGAATAAGAGTGAGTACAGAAATTTGAAATGATTCTTTGAATGAATGAATCACCATTGCCAATCATTGAATATTTAGAGGGGCTTCAAATGCCTGAGATGCTGTATCATACTGACAATAGATTCATAAATTGTTGATGATTCACATTTTCTGTTTTTTATTCACAGAAACTTATTGGAGAAGTGTTTAATATCGTGAGCCAACAGTCTACTGCTCGACCTGGCTGCATTATCGAACTCGATGCAATAACCAACCAAGTAAAAACATGCTTGTGAATTGGGGGTATTAATATACTTTATCCCTGAGCGTTTTATGTGCATATGTTTCACGGTCAGAATAATTCTCTTGTTTGAGAATACTAAATACAGCCAGCTTCTTTTGATTTTCTCGGTGAAAATCTAATGATTTAGGAATTTTTCTCCAGCTAAATTATATCCGTAGCGTTATTTCCTGTTTAAAGGTCATTCGATTCAGTCAGGGAAACCATGAAGGAAAATACAGTTACAGCTGCATAGGGGCTTGGTTTGTGGTTTCTCTTTTTATATTATTCCTCATTTCAATTCAGTTGATAGTTCAGCTTTAGAGTGTTTACCTTGTTAGGCTGAATAGTAGATATTTTTACAATATCCAGTAAAATGCAGATGAAAGTAGGATCAAAGGATCCTACATTTACTTTCTAATCATAGGTCTTTTGTATAGTCAGTGTTCTTCCCTGGCAACTACCTAGGAAAGAGGGAGAACCCTTCTCCCTACAGAGAGTTTGTAAATCCCTTTCTAGTCCTCAAGATGTTTGTTCCTTGAGGATCATAGTGATGGACTAAGGGATAGAACTAATATACTCATTCCAAATAGGAAAAAAGATTGTTTCGGTGAGGAAGTTACCAATGTCTTCAAACAAGGAAATGAAGAAAGAAAGAGCTAACCATATTTAAAAACAAATATAGCTGTATTATTCTTTTTTTCCATGGTGCCCGGTACATTCTGTTGGGGAAAATGTAGTAATTTCCACCAATGTAGAGAAATTACCATGTCAGCTCTTGGCAACAGAAATGTGGCTGCCAGACTCAAATTACTAATGCCTCCAAGGAAATCCCTAACCTGTGGTTTCCTTATTCTCCTCCATAGGGATACGGGAGAAGAGTGGATTGTCTTCATTCCCATAAAGGTCTTCATTTTTAATGGGCTGGGTGTTAAATTCATCTCTCACTGTAGCTTCTCTTCACCATGGGGTATCAACAGAGGTCACTCTTACTGAGCATTATGCTTCTAACTTCATACCCATTCAAGATTTTTTTCCCCCTGTAGCTGTGACTATCTTTAACGCAAAGGCTGGAAAACTGCAAGCACTGATAAATGGCTTAAACTCATTCTAGGTTTGTTCCCAATGTGCTGTATGATTTCTATATCCATGAAGACCTCACCCTTCCCTCTTCATTTATCTTTTCATTTGGGGAGGTGACCATTTTCTCTATGTGAAGAGATTTTTGGTTTCTATGTAGAGAGACCTAAAAATACCATATCACTTCCATAAACATTCTGTGGGTCATCCTAATATTATAGTCCTTTCATTTCTGTGTAGTTTGTAAGGAGGTTGATCTCTGTTCTGTAAGATTTAGCCCACCCATCCATGCTTCCCTTCCTTGAAATCTGTGGGGCAGCCACCTAATTGTCTTGACACACTTCCATCATAAGATTTTGTTTGGATTTAGTTTTTCCTTGAATTTCAGCTCCCTTTTGTGATTATAAGTAGCCATTTGTATTATTTTTACTCTTCTCCTCTGCATTGTTAAAAAACATGCTCACGTCGCATAGCCGTAGCAGCTGACAGTGATGGCTCATCCATCCATTTAGAAATGCTAGTTACTTACGTGTGAATACATTAATCCAGAGGTGTGGCACCCAACTGGCTGTCATAGGGCCCCTCATAATTCCCACCAGACAGACTGGGAATACTTTGAGGACGTTCCTGGTTTTCCTATTTTTGGTTCCCAAGTGGAGTTAAAAAAACTGAGGGAATCCGATACTAGTCGTCTTATTTACATAGTCAGCATAGCCTTCTCCAGCCAGTCGTGAGACCTAATATTTTTTAGCTCAAAGTGGTGTGGATCACTTATGGGTCTGTGTGTGTGTGTGTGTTTTGAGAAGCAGATCTGTTGATTTGTTTTTATTAGAGCTCTTGAATTCCGCTATTAGCTATAGCATCTTTGAAAGCAATTTTCTCTGCCCAGGTGATTCTAATGATTTTATTTTCTGTTGCTTTTTCCTTTCTAATTTGTCAGTTGATAAAGAATAGAAATTGTTAGATTTATTTCTTCTACATTAGTGTTCTTGGGGAGGTGGTGGGTGGAAGACAGGGAATTTCAAAGATAAAACTTCATTTTTTTCATATTTGTAGTGTGGCTCAAATACACAGTTGCTTCATGTGTTTCAAGAAGATTTCATTATAGGATACAAACCACATAAGGAAGATATGGAGAAAAAGGAAACAGAAATATTTTTTCAGCCATCGCAAGGTACTTTTAAAAAGTTGTCTTGAGTTTGACACCTTAATCTTAGAAAAGAATCTCTAAATTTTTGAGTATGGATCTTTATATCAAAACTCATCACTCTTCTAATTTTTAGCAAATAACACCAGCTCTATAAAAATTGCTTGTTTGTATATAGAGAAGGTAGTGGGTGAAAATTACATTTTGAAAGACAGTTTCAACCAATGGCATAGACTTTTGCCAGGAAAATGTTATTTATGAATCTTAGTTTAATTGTTTTAAAAAGTAATTTTAATTATTCAGTTCTACAATTAAATTACTTTGATTGGTAGTAAGTTCCCTGTATCTCAAGGAAACCAATTAATTTCAGTGTAAGTTTTTAAAAGTCCCCAATACATTGCTGAAGACCATTGATGAATATATTAATATAAGACATTGTTTTGTATGGTATATCAGGAACCTCAGGTACACTGTGAATTAAAGGTACCATTTCACAGTGTTCCCCTATGACACGTAGTATTTGTTTTTTTGTGTGTGAAACTAGTTCTCCATAAGAGCTTTCAAGAATAGACCCCATATGATGTTTAGTTTAAACTTTACTATTTAGTTTAGAATGTTCCCTTTAAAAGTTCTAACTTTGTGCATCTTGTTTCTTATATTAATACTTTCCTTCTTAAGAAGTTACTCAGTTGTCACATGGTTTTATTTTACTCTCAGTAGGGCATAACAGGACTGCTTTATAGATTTAAAATGTGCTTTTCCATATTTCACCTTTATCTGGGTTGGACATTTTTATATGCTTTGCCACAAACCTAGGTACTGTTTATCATTCTACCTCTAACAAGAAATTCATACCAACCTACTAGAAACAATGCTTATAGAAAGTCAGTATTTTATTATAATATTTTTTATTGAAGGACTTAGATTTAAAAATAATTTTTTATTTCCCTCTTTTGATATTTCTTTACGTCATTGCAAAATTAAGCCAGAAGATTTTCCTTTAGATTTTGTGCAGTTTCTTCAATTTTCTTCTTGATTTTATAGCTATTTTCTTAAAGGACTTGATAGGCATATGTTCTTTCTTCCCTGCCCCTGCCTTATCTTGTACTTCCTAAGTTTTAATTAAAAATTAACTTCTCTTTAATTTTTTTAAAACTTTAAAAATTTTTTTTATTTTAAGTAGGCTCCATGCCCAACATGGGACCTGAACTCATGACCCTGAGGTCAAGAGTTCCATGGTCTACCAGGCACCCCTCTAGTTTCTCTTTTAATTAAGAAAAATGCCAGTTACAGACCAAAGTAGAGTGCATGGTTTAAAGATTTTAAGATTTTGTTTCACTTGCTTTATCCTACTTTTTTATTTTAATTTTTATTTTTTTAATAATAATTTTTATTATATTATATTAGTCACCATACAGTACATCCCTAGTTTTTGATGTAAAGTTCCATGATTCATTACTTGAGTATAACACCCAGTGCACCATGCAATATGTGCCCTATTTTCTTTTCCTTTTTTCCTGAAAAAATTTTTAAAAAGATTTATTTATTTTATAGAATGAGCAAGAGGGGGGAGGGGCAGAGGGAGAGAAAAAATCCTGAAGCAGACACCCTGCTGAGCTAGGAATCTGATGCGGGGCCAATCCCACGACCCTAAGACCATGACCTGAGCCCAAATCAAGAGTGCCCCGTCCAGAAATATTTTAAAACAAATCCAGCCATCATGTGGTTTCACTCCTGTATACTTCCACATGCATTTCTAAAAATGACTTTCTTAAATGAGTGCTATTATCACATTGATAAATAACAAAACTCCTCAGAATTGTATAATAACTAGTCCATATTTACTTTATTCAGTTGTCTCAAAAATGTTAAAAGTTATTTGGTTTTCATTTGTTTGGATCCATATCCAAAGTCGATACATGGTATTTCATTGTTTAAGGGTCTTTTAGTCTAAAGTGACACTCCCTTTATACTCTCATCATGCCACTTATTTGTTTTAGAGGAAATTATTTTATAAGAATTTCCCTAAGTAGTTACTTATGGTGTTATTCAAACTTTCTCCTATCAGCAGATTACCTATGTACATTTTATTAGATCAGGGTTCAACTTCCTAGGTAATTCCGCGTCCTTCATCGAAGGACGTAAGGAAGAACGTCACTTAAGGTTGTCTCGTTTTTAGTGATGCTAAGATGCAGAAGATTCAGGAGGTGGTTCCAATGTAATGTTTGCTACAATCTGCTATATCATGGTTTCTTCAATTAATGTTGTTTCCGAATCTATTATTTCATTAAAGATTGCAAAATTATAATTTTCCTAACTTTATCAGTTCTCATTTATTTATTAGCTGGAAAGTATTTGTAAAGAAGAGCTTTCCCTTATCAACCAGAGCTATTTGGTTACTTTGAAATACAGAGTTATTTTTAGGAAAGGCAGGGTAAGTATTTGGTTCCTTCCCTTTAATGACCAATTTCAGAGAAGGGAGTTTGTGCCCAAGTTATGAACAGGGTGATGAATATATTATTGTTGTTGTTTAGCTTTCTTTTGAGTATCATTATGAATCCATTTTTTGAAAACTCTTTATTGAAGAATAATATGGATACAGAGAGGTACTCATCACTCATGGATTTTTATGTACTTAGCATATTTCAGTCAGTTTTCAGTCATTATTCATTTTAATGCTTACATTGTCCTATATTAGGCTAGAGAGGACCCTTTCAAGTTGGTCCTGAGTCCTTCTGACACAGCCTTATTATTCTTACTATTTTACTTTCTTTCAGGCACCGTAAGTTATCCTAGGCTCATGTTGTAGGCATCCTTTGCAAGAATGGAGTCACCACTACAGACTATTCTTGGGGGTGTGGTATTCAGACACAATTAGAGCTCTAGCAGTGCTCATTGCCAACGAGTTCTCATTATGGGTTTTCATCTTTAAAGAAAGTTTTTCCTTACCACCATTCATCAGGGAAATGTAAATCGAAACCATAATGAGATATCACAGATTACATCTGTCAAAGTGGCTAAAATCAAAAAACATGAGAAATAACTAGTGTTGGCAAGGATGTGGAGAAAAAGAAACCCCCATGCATTGTTAATGGGAATGTAAACTGGTGCAGCCACTATGGAAAACAGTATGAAGGCTCCTCAAAAATTTAAAAAAGAACAACCTTCTGATGCAGTAATCGTACTACTCGGTATTTACTCAAAACAAAAGCACTAATTTGAAAAGATATATGCATCCCTATGTTTATTGCAGCATTATTTACAATAGTCAAACTATGGAAGGAACCCAAGTGTCTGTTGACAGATGAATGGATAAAGAGGATGGGGTACATATATACTATAGAATATTATTCAGCCATAAAAAAGAATGAGATCTAGTCATCTGCAACAACATGGATGGAGCTAGAAAGTATAATGCTAAGTGAAATAAGCCAATGAGAGAAAGACAAACACCATGTGATTTCATTTGTATGTGGAATTTAAGAAACAAACAATTGAACAAAGAAAAAAAAGAGACAAACTGAAAAACAGACTCTTAACTCTAGAAAATAGATGGTTACCAGAGGCGAAGTGGGTGGGGGGATGGGTGAAGTAGGTGAAGGGGGTTAAGAGTACACTTATCATGATGAGCACTGAGTAATGTATAGAATTGTTGAATCACCATATTGTACATCTGAAACTAATATAACACTGTATATTAACTCTACTAGAATTAAAAGGAAAAGAAAAAACTACAAAGTTTTTGTTTTGTGTAGATTTCATTTTCGTATGTGAAAAATACAATTGTCAACAGGGAAAATTATATCCACGATGTCTTTTAATAAAAAAAGTACATGAAATTTCTAACAAGTTTCTTCTGTACCACTGCTACTGCCCTTACCCCATGACTTTTAAATTAAAAAAAAAAATGCTGTTTTCGTATATGAAGGAGGATCAATGGCACTTCAGTTTTCCACGTGAGGAGCTCATGTCCCAGTTACTGTGAGGAGCACCCAGTGAAGCTGACTGTGCTTTTCACACTCTCTTTCCCTCTCTGTCTCTCCCTTCCTCTCTGTCTCTCTGTCCTTCTCTGTTTCTCTTCCTTCTGTTTTTTCTTGTCCCTCCTTTCCTTTTTCTCTTATGTGCCCTCTCTTTCTCTTTCTGTATTTTTAGGATTTCATGTTTTTTTTATATAGTCAATATGTTTTAATAAATTGTATTCATTTTTATTCTTTGACACTCAGAATATCCCCTCTTTCACCAACAGGTGTACCTTCATGTTGGCTTTTGTGTACTTTTGACATAGTTCTGTTAGTCTTTGATAGCTACCTAATTTTTGGCACAAAAATTACATAAAACTCCTAAATATCTTTCCCTCTTCCTCCCGACTTGTATACACATGAAGAGAAGTTTTTTTAAAAGTGTCTTTCTTTTAACCCAATACAAACATAACTTAAATATACTTTTCTTTTGAACAATAGGATATCGTCCACCACCATTTTCAGAAAAGTTCTTTCTAGTAGTAATTGAAAAGGACAGCAATAATTACTCTATTCTCCATATGTGGCACCTGCATCTTAAATCTGTACAAGCATGCTTAGGTAAGTAATTATAATCTTATGCAGAGATGATGTGAAATAAATTCATTTTACTGAATATGTTTTAGGTTGGTTAATTCTTTAAAATGTAGATCCAGTGAACTATAAATTGAGTTGCTGGATTGAAGAATGTATATGCCAAGCTTTTAATTACAAGATCATAAATAAATGATGAAACAGGTTAATCTAAAACCAAACCAGTCTGTGGGCACATTAGACCTATTTTTTAAAAAGTTTGATCAATTTATTTTTTCAATTAATATTTATTAAATGCTTATTATGACTCTGTTCTAGACACTATGTCTCTATAAATCTGTTTTGCCCATAGAATTAATATTGTACTTTTCTGTGGATTAATACACACTTTCATCTGACATACTGTACTTAGCTTTAGAATCACTACATTGACATGGATGGAGCTAGAGGGTATTATGCTAAGTGAAATAAGTCAGTCAGAGAAAGACAATTATATGGTTTCACTCATGTGGAACATAAGAAATAGCACAGAGGATCATAAGGGAAAGGAGGGAAAACTGGGAAGAAATCAGGGAGACAAACCATGAGAGACTCTTGATTCTGGGAAACAAACTGAGGGCTGCTGGAGGGGCGGTGAGTTGGGGGGATGGGGTAATTGGGTGATGGGCATTAAGGAGGGCACGTGATGTGATGAGCACTGGGTGTTATACGCAACTAATGAATCATGGAACACTACACCAAAAACTAATGATGTATTATATGTTGGCTAATTGAATTTAAATAAATAAAAAAAAAGAATCACTAAGAGAAGATTTGCTATTTATAAAAATATGATTGAGCATCTGAAGCTCATAAATCGACTATTTTGTAGACTATTAAGAAATCCAACAGTGATAAGTTATATTAGCCATGCTTTTGCTGTACACATTCATATTGATTTCTTAGCAAATTAGAAAATCTGTAGTATGAAGCAAAGAAGTTGATCATGGGTCCTTCTTTTTAGAATGAACTTTAACTTTCTGAGAGATAATTGTTAAAATAAACTGCACAGATAGCCGTATGAAACTGAATCTGCTTTAAACTGGTTAACTCAAAATATCTAAGTTTTTAAAAGATTTTATTTTTTCTGGTGGTTATATAATTTAACTGATTTTATACACATTAAACATTTAATACAGTCAACTAATACTTTTTCTGTTCCCTTTGTAATTCACATTATCACAAAACTCTGTAAACAGCAGTTTTAACTGGGCCATGAACTCAGGTTAGAAAAGCCAAATGATTTGATAGAACATTTACCTGTGCCTGTTTGAGCCTAATCTTCTCGAAGCAGCAGGAATCCAAAAGTTCTTTCAAAGCCTTTGAAGTTCGTTCTTGGTGTTACATGTTGTTTCACAAAAATGCAAGAGTAGAGCGATCTAAAACCAGCTTGTCAAAGAGAATATAGTTTTTTTCTAGGGTTGGACACAGAGCAAGGAACGGTTCTGAAGAGATTAATAGAGGTAGTAACAGATCCTTGTGGTAGGACCGGAAGAATATGATACCTTCTGTCCCCGCTGCTTGTGAGGGAGTTTCCCACTGCTGTTCCCCTTGAGCCAGGGCTAGTGTAGAGTTGCTTGCTTTCTCTGTTTCTGATAGCAGTAAAAGGTCACAAACAGTATGACAGTAGAAGCAAACTAATAATGGGCTCTCTTCAACTACGACAGAAAGCCTCTATCTTTTGGTTCTAACATTCATAGCAGATTTAGCATAGTGTATGCTGTCATTCACAGCTAATACTTGAATTTATCAGTATGTTGAAAATCCTGGCAGAGAATGAAATGATAGGCTTAAATTTGGATGGGGAAGGAACACGGTGACTACCTTTAAGGTGCCAGGCACTGAGATAAGTGCTCTATACATGTGAGACAGACATTATCCCCAGTTTACTAATGGAGTAATATTAAGTAACTTGATCAATTCCACATCTAGTTTGTCATAGGACCAAGTTTCAAAATCAGGTTTTCTGTCTCTTAAGGTTTTTGCCTTTTCCCCCTGCTCTTATTTTCTTTCTTAGCATGAGATATACATTAGAAAATGCTTGGTTTTCAGGAAGAGAAGTAATATAGTTTAGCCTTGTTTTGCAGATGAGAAAATAGCCAGAGATGGTGAAGTGCCTTGCTTGAGGAGACATACCTAGTTAGTGATAGGGCCAGGAAGAGTACTTGTTTCTGCTGAGCACTGATGCAGGTTTGCAGTCTCATTCCATTTTGTGGAAAATGTTTTCATATTTCTCATCTTGTGATCTGCCACTCTAAAATAGATGGATATATTTAACATCCACCAGAAGCAAAAGGGGATTACCCAATATCTCTTAGTATTCTGATGCTTCTTGAGATATACAAAGCAAGCATCATCCTTTCCCTTGATAAATTCACAGTCTAATGGGGGGAGACAGGCCCACAAATAAATAAATGTAATTCAAAGTATCCCTCAAATGTAGCAGAAGCACAGATAACTGAATCTCCTTAGAGATTTATATTCCACTGTAATGTGAAAGCTGGAACTCTTTTGGGAAGAAGATCAGGTCAATACCCCCCCTTTTTTTGTTTTTGGTACAAAAAGATGATTTTATTACAGCATGGAGAAAGGGACCCATAGGCAGAAAGGGCTGCCCTAGGATTGTGAGGAGTGACTGATGATATACTTTAAGTTTATGGAGGGAGGGGTGATAGAGATGAAGTAAGTTTTTAAGGAATTTTGAAGCAAGGCTTTTAGGACCTTGAGGGGCTAGCAGCTGTTAAGGTTAGTATTAGTCTTTAATAAAACATAAATGTTAAGGCACTAAGGCAGCCATGAGTTCCTTGAGGAAGGTCACACTCTGCATGTTTCAGGTATCAGTGGGCTGCAAGCCAGTTGACTGATACTGTCTTACATTTGTTTATCACTTTTATTTTTTTGTATTTGTTTTTGAAATCATCTTGTTTCAGTGCTTGGTAGTCAAGAGGCTGGTATTTTAGTGTCTTCTTTACCACTAGCTAGTTATATGACTGTAGGAAAGTCATTAAGCTCTCTAAACTTACAATTCTTTCATCTACTATGTGAGGCAATACCTTGCTATTTCTCAAAGTTTGATTCATGATACTCTGTTTCAGAAACACTTGGGCCGCTTATTAATGCAGTTTTCTGGGTCTACCCCAAAACAACTGAATCAGTTTTTCTGTGGTGAGGCTCAGGAATCTGCATGATGACAAGTTTCTCCTCAAGCTTTTGATACTTTTTAAGATTTATTTATTTATTTTAGAGAAAGAGAGAGCGTGTGCCTGTGAGTGTATGAGTTGGGAGGGGGGCAGAGGGAGAGAATCCCCAAGCAGACTCCCCACTGAGCACAGAGCCTGACCACTGGCTGGATCCCATGATTCATGAGATCATGACTTGAGCCGAAACCAAGAATCAGACACTTGACCGACTAAGCCACCCAGGTTTTGATACTTTTTAAAGGCCGAAAACATTGGACAAAATAACTTGAGGGTTTTTTTTCTAGGTTTTACATGTTGTGATTAATTATCTGTGATAGAGTTGGTGATGCTAAGAATAAAATAGGAAAAAAAAGTTTGTCAAGGGAACTGAGCGAAAGTCTGAAAATTGACCTTGTCTCCAAAGTAGTTTTAAAAAGCCATGTTTCTTAAGTGATAACAAAGTATTATTCTCGCTAATGTATATAGTGATGATAGTAATGTAGTTCATAATTTATCTTCAAAGCTAAAGCTTCAGAAGGCATTTCATCAGACAGTCTACTTTCAGTCCCTGGACAGAAGAATGTAGACTCTTCTCCAGAAACTTCTCCTAGTGTGAGCCCCATGCCACACTCTGCATCAATTGCCAATCTTCAAACTGCTAGTAAACTTATTCTGAGCTCTAGACTGGTCTATAGCCAACCTCTTGATCTCCCAGAAGGAGTTGAAGTAATAAGAGCAACGCCTTCCGCAGGTAAAGTAACTTGAAGACTGGGCATTTGTAGCTCAGAGTGGCCTTCAGTGAGTAAAATGGACGAACCCTCCTGAAATATGTGTTATGTGGACAATTGTAATTTTATAGTAATGATGTGTCTCTTTAGAAACATGTCTTTATTGGAAAGTTTCCTGTGATAAATGTAATCATCCTGACAGAAAATGGTATGTTTTAATGTGAAGTTTCTTGCCTGCACTATGATTTCCTATAAATAGGAATAATATGATAGTACAATTATAAAGAAAACATGTGTTCATTTGCAAATCATTAAACCTTTTTTTTTTAACTGAGGCTGTTCGTCCACGTTGTGCTAATCACCTTTATTAAATGTATCACCTTTATTAAATATGTTTGAGCAAGAGTTGGGAGGAAATATGTAGGGGAAAATATGTAGGATACAGGATTATAGTTTGGCTAGCCTCGAATGATACCGAGTTTAACAAGGCGGATAAGATAGTTTGGAGGGCAGGTATATTTAAAATGATCTGTCACTTGTAGAGCTGTAATTAAAGAGTTCCTAGAATAGTATTTTTGGGAACTGAAATTGGAGGTTAAGACTGCTAATTACTGGTGAATGATTTTGAGTATGAGGGTTCTTTTATTCATCCCTAAGATAGGTTTGAATTCAGAGTTGGAAAGACCACATTAACAGTTTACTCTGGGCCGTCGTGGCAGGTGCAGATCTGAGCCAGTTTTTAGTCTTTTCAAAGTATTTGGAAAGTTTGGCGTATACACAAGTTTATCAGAATTGATAATATAATAAGTTATATTTTGCAGAGGCTTTGTAAAATGCTTGTAAATGTGTTACTTAGAGTATTACTCCAAGGGAAGTAGTAACATGACCCCTAATATTTAGATGGAAAAGGCTCAGATGTTGAAGCGGCTTTCCCAGTGTTTCAGAGTTATTGATGGACTAGAACTTGAATCCAGGTCTTCTGACCCGAGTCCTAATCACACTTACTCCTCATGTTGTAGTTGACAGTGGATGGGCGGTGTTGGTCTTTGGCAGTCAGGAATAAATATGAGGATTCTGGTTCAGTGTTAAGAGAGTTCAAATTAGCCTTAGTAGAAACGGTGAGATCTAGCAGTCTGTTTAGCTGTCTGAAAACACTTTGATGGTAGGAGCAGATTTAGGGTCTGGATTATTCAGGGTGGGTTAGGGGCATTTGTATGGGAAATTGTAGTGATGGCTTAAGCTTCTCTGCTGAAAGTGATAACAAGCAGAGACTGAAAGTCCAGCGAGGTGTGTGGTGAAGGCGTATATAAATTATAGCAGGTAACGGGTTTAGTGGTAACGGGTTCACTTGTTTGTGTTTGAGTTTTATTTTAACAGAATATTCACCTCATTTAAACTTAATCACCTAAAAACTAATTAAGTGATTATTATTGCATATTTTGATTTCACCAGTGGGCCATTCAGGACTTGTATAGATATCTTGGCCAGTGGACACTTAGTGTAAAGCACTAGTTAAGAGGGGGTTTGGTTTGCAGAATTATAATGAAGAAGCTTATAGTGGCTTTGGATTTGTCATATTGTAGAACTTGATTATTAGCATTTTATTTTGTGGTTCTATTATCATGACTCTCTGCTTTTTCTTTTTTAAGGCCATCTGAGTTCTTCTTCAATTTATCCGGTGTGCCTTGCACCTTATTTAGTGGTTACAACTTGTTCTGACAATAAAGTACGCTTCTGGAAGTGTAGTATGGAAACCAGCCTACAGTGCACAAGTGATGAGAAGGAAACTTACCATTGGAGGAGATGGCCCTTGATGAATGATGAAGGAGAAGATAACAGCAGTACAGTGAGCATTGTGGGAAGACCAGTTGCTGTTAGCTGTTCATACACCGGTCGCCTTGCCGTGGCTTACAAACAACCTGTCCACCACAATGGTTTTGTTTCTAAAGAATTTTCCATGCATGTTTGCATCTTTGAATGTGAATCTACAGGAGGGTCAGAATGGGTTTTAGAACAAACAATTCATCTTGATGATTTGGTGAAGGTTGGGAGCGTACTTGATTCAAGGGTCAGTGTTGACAGTAATCTGTTTGTGTACAGCAAATCAGATGCGCTTTTGAGCAAGGATAGATACCTTATTCCAAATATCAAACATTTAGTACATTTGGACTGGGTATCAAAAGAAGATGGCTCCCACATTCTCACAGTGGGGGTCGGTGCTAATATCTTCATGTACGGGCGGCTTTCAGGAATTGTGACTGAGCAAACCAATAGTAAGGATGGAGTAGCTGTCATTACTTTACCACTAGGTGGTAGTATCAAGCAAGGAGTTCGGTCAAGATGGGTTCTTCTTAGATCTATAGACTTGGTGTCTTCTGTTGACGGTACACCTTCGCTGCCTGTTTCTCTCTCCTGGGTGAGAGATGGGATACTGGTGGTAGGAATGGATTGTGAAATGCACGTGTATGCACAGTGGAAGCATGCTGTCAAATTTGGAGACATTGAAACTGATAGTCCTGATGCAGAAGAGGCAGCAATACAAGACCATTCTGCCTTTAAATCTAATACGTTGTCAAGAAAAAGTATTGTTGAAGGCACAGCTATTGCTGATGATGTTTTTTGTTCACCAACTGTAGTTCAGGATGGAGGCTTATTTGAGGCCGCACATGTACTTTCGCCTACTCTCCCGCAGTATCATCCAACTCAGCTGTTAGAATTGATGGATTTAGGGAAAGTTCGAAGGGCTAAAGCCATTCTCTCTCATTTAGTAAAATGCATTGCAGGTGAAGTTGCAATAGTTAGAGACGCTGATGCTGGAGAAGGAACTAAGCGACATCTTTCCCGAACCATTAGCGTAAGTGGCAGTACAGCGAAGGATACCGTCACCATAGGAAAGGATGGTACTCGCGATTATACTGAGATAGATTCTATTCCTCCACTACCATTATACGCATTGCTTGCTGCAGATCAAGATACGACCTACAGAATTTCAGAAGAAAGTACAAAAATACCCCAGAGCTATGAAGATCATACCAAAAGTGAACCAGAAGATCAGTATTCAGAGCTGTTCCAAATCCAGGACATAACAACAGATGATATAGATTTAGAGCCGGAACAGAGAGAAAACAAATCAAAAGTCATAAATCTTTCTCAATATGGACCCGCTTACTTTGGCCAAGAACATGCCAGGGTGCTTTCAAGTCATCTTATGCACTCAAGTCTTCCGGGCCTTACCCGTTTGGAGCAGATGTTCCTTGTAGCTTTGGCTGATACGGTGGCTACCACTAGTACGGAGCTTGATGAAAACAGAGATAAGAGTTACTCAGGTAAATATCCCCACTAACATTACGAAGTTATCACGAATAGAACCCTTTGTATAATGTGTATAATGATTCACATATTAAATGGCAGTCTTTCTTTAAACCTTGCAATGGAAAGACCTCTCTAGTAGACAGTTCCTGTTACATAATATGATTAATTGTGAACGTAAAGACAGCGGGGCAGGCTGTGACTTGCACATATGACTTCATGGATTTGGGATATCTGTGTACATTCTCACATGAGTTTTTACATGGAAAGCTTTGTGTCACTTTAGATCTATGTGGTCTTGTTTCTACAAACATATTGATTCCTATGGCTTATTTTAATTTTTATTTTACTTTTAGTAATAATGCCCCCTTTGGTAATTTTACTATTAAACCACGAGGCTCATAGGGACCTCATAACCTCAACTTGTTCATCTTTTCATTTCTAGGTATAAATATTTTTTTACAATTACCTAATTTTCCCTGAAACGTCTCTTGAGAAAGAAGTTCTAATACATTTTACTATAATATGTGTTTTGATTAATTTGCTCTGTAACCAGAACATTTTTGGCTGTCTCCTAAAACAAGATTCCATTCTCTTTCATGCAGATAGTTGAAGGTAATGGTGTTGATTGTAAATGATGGCATTAGCCAAGGAAACTGAAAATTACTGATCATTCATTCATTCAGTAAATATTGTGGAGGAGTGAACAGTTGCTATGTGCCAGGCACTTAATGTACTTTATCATACTTAATTATCACAACAATCTCCTGGTAGGTAGCTATTATACTAAATTTTATAGATGAAGACACTGATCCTTAGGGAGATTAAGTGACATATAAGGTCACACAGGTAGTAAGTGGCAGAACTGGGGTTTATATGTGAATACATCATTGCCTCCCAGCCTGTACTCTTACTATTTCACAAGACTTCCAGATTTGAGGAAAAAAGACTGTTCCTCAAAGCTACCTGGAATATATCTCTTCATACACATTTATATACTTATATCCCCAAAGTTTTCTCTTTGTAGATTCAGATAACTAGGGACCTCAGAAGTTTTTGCCTATGACCTATTTTCTAAACATGTTAATTAAAACAAATCCTAATGATTATGAGGTGTGGCGTGCAATAGAGCAAGATTCTCCCCACAGCAGTCTTCAGCCTTTGTTGAAAACTAGTTTTTACTCTGGGATATTAAGAGAATAGGCCACAATCCATGCAAAATAGTTTAAACTTTCTGATTCAGAACTATGTGATTGGCCGGGCAGTATAAAAATGGCTCATCCTGGTCACAGTGCCCTGTCATGGGGTAGTTACGGCAGGAGTTTATGTCTCCAGTTCACAGGTGGGCAACTGAAGCTCAGAGCTTACGTAGGTCGCACATCTCAGTAAATGGATTCTAAGTAAATGAATTCTTCCCAGTGGAATTAAAGGCATTCCTGACTCTGCATTCTCTCACACCCCATATCTGGTCTTTGGACAAATGCTACCAGTTCTCCTATATCCAGAATCCAGTCATTTCTCGCCACTTCTCCTTTTACCACTCTGGTCCCAGTCACTGTCACCTCCTGCCTGGTTATCGACAAAGTCTCCAAAACTGCTTCCTTCTTGTCACCTCAGTCTGTTCTCCATGTAGGAACCAGTGATTAATCACATTTATTCTCTCTCTGCTCAGCATACACCAGTGGGTTGCTGTCTCACGTTAGAATAGAAGCCAGATCCTTACGGAGGTGCGCAAGGCCCCGTGTGATCTGCGTTCATTTTCACTCTACTACACTGGCCTCCTTGTGTCCCAGAAAGACACTAGACACACTCCTGTCTCAGGGTCTTTGCACATTTTGTTTCCTCTGTATGGAATGCTCATTTTCCAAATTTATGCCCGGCTCATTCCCTTACCTCCTCAGGTTTCTGCTGAAGCATCATCTTCCTGGAAAGTTCTTCCCTGGCTATGCCATATAAAACAAGAACCTCTTGCTCCAGGACTCTCTGTCAAGCCTGCTTCTTATTTCTCTGCATAGCATTCTTGCCACCAGACACATTGCTTGTGTGTTTGTTGTGTTTTTGTCTCCTAAAATGTCAGCACCGTGAGAGGAGAGGTTTTGTCCTCTTCGCCGCCAAATCCCCAGCACCTGAACTGTGCCTCATCTGCAATAGATGCTTGATTTGTTGAATCAATGAATGAATGAATGGATGGACGAAGATAGCTGATGGGAAGTAGAGCTGGAACTTGAACTTTGAGAATTTAAAACATTTTATTTTCTCCTAGAACATATGATTTGACATTCTTAGTACTTCCTAAGTGGCAGTTACCGGGCTGGTGCTGTTCATGCTTTTGCGTTGCTTTTCTCCCACAGTGGCTATAATTTTAATTAACTCACCACACTTCATACCTCTGTGCAGATTTAAACAGGAGTAAGTTTGTGAAATTAGGTTAAGGTTCAACCTTAGCTTTGTAACACTAGCCTAGAGAATCGGATTTTTAATCTTTCATGGTACTATGTATCAGTTGAGCTAACCAGAACTAGAAAATACTACCTTTTTAATTAATAATAATGATAATAAAGAAGTGATTCCATTTTAGATGTGTAATTCCTGTCTTTTAAATCTCATCCGACTTCATGTAGGAAATGCTTCTTAAAATTGTGCCTAGCTTACTATGGTTAATATATTTTTTATTGAATTTCAAGATTTCATTTATTATGGGTAGCTGTTAAGTACTGTTATTACCTGTACTAATAATTATATTTTCCCCGCTCATTTTTCACTTGGGAGCTTTAGTATTTACAAATAATTTTGTAAAGATATATTTTTTATAAAGATATTCAAATGTTGACAAAGGAATACACTCAAACATATATTTCGTATAAATTGTTATGATTGAATTGAATGCTTATATCCTAATTTTTTATTGGTTTGTGACCTTTTTCTTGAAACATACTTTCTGTTTTCTTTACAGGAAGAGACACACTGGACGAGTGTGGTTTGAGATACTTACTAGCTATGCGTTTGCACACATGTCTTTTAACATCGCTGCCTCCTTTATACCGAGTACAGCTACTTCATCAAGGTATTTGACTCCCCGTTTGAAACTTTGCACAACTTTTATTTCATACTGTAACGGAATATTTGTATTTATATTTGTGGAAGAATTAGCTAAGTCCTTATATGCATACTTATCATTAGCCAGAAGGTCTTCTTGTCATATAGTACCC
Source organism: Ursus americanus (assembly GCF_024610735.1). Classification (NCBI taxonomy): domain Eukaryota; kingdom Metazoa; phylum Chordata; class Mammalia; order Carnivora; family Ursidae; genus Ursus; species Ursus americanus. Next base: position 6,958,962 of record NC_142162.1, on the reverse strand, counting down.
ACTCACCCTTCTTCTGGGCCTCTTTCCACCCTTTTTGTGACTTTGGCTCTTCTCTCTCAGTTTCTCAGACTTTACTCACTGAAGTCATACTGGCTTATAGGTAAACCTGGTATACCTAAGGCCAAAAAAAAAATGGCCCTGAATTTCTTCAATGTCTGATATTTTTTCTTTAAAACTTATGTATTATTATTTATGTTTTTTTTTATTTATGTTTATTTTAATATAAGCATTATGTTATAAGTCATATACTCACAAGTAAAGCTGATGTTTTGGGAATATCTGCCAGATAGTAATGCAGTAGATTTGTATACTTGTAGCGTACTGCCACACACCCTGATTTAAAATGTAAGGATTTGGGGCGCCTGGGTGGCACAGCGGTTAAGCGTCTGCCTTCAGCTCAGGGCGTGATCCTAGCGTTCTGGGATCGAGCCCCACATCAGGCTCCTCCGCTAGGAGCCTGCTTCTTCCTCTCCCACTCCCCCTGCTTGTGTTCCCTCTCTCACTGGCTGTCTCTATCTCTGTCAAATAAATAAATAAAATCTTTAAAAAAAATAAATAAAATAAAATGTAAGGATTTATGTCAGCCTCCTAATTTACAGATTAGAAAACTGAAACTAGGGGCACCTGGGTGGCTCAGTTGGTTAAGCCTCTGCCTTTGGCTCAGGTCATGATCCCACGGTCCTGGGATTGAGCCCCACATCAGGCTCCCTGGGAGCCTGCTTCTCCCTCTGCCTCCCTCTCTCTCTGTGTCCGTCTCTTGTAAATAAATAAATAAAATCTTTTAAAAAATAAAAAACTGAAACCGTAATGTGACTTGACCAAGATATAGGGCTATTTATTAATAGAGTTGGAACTAGAATCCCAGCCCAGTGCAGTCTTCATTAGACTATGTTCCTTTTGAAACCAGCATCCTGGACGCAGCCCCATAAGTAATGCTTTAGTGTAGGAACTAGAATACCAGGCTTTATAATTTGTTCTTACCCATAGCACTTACTCTTTACCGTCATAAATGTTCTTTGAAAATACAGTTCTAAACAGCTGTCTGATATTCTGTCATGTTTCTAAACTACCTTTCATCTATCCAGTCCTTTATTTTTGAAACAGATTTTGCTGGTGTTCTTTTCTATTTGAATGACCACTGTAGTGAATGACCTTATAACTCTGCATATAAATATTTATGTATATATCTGATTATTTCCTCATGTTACTATTCCAAAAGTGGAATTACTGAATCAGAGGGCTTGAAAAATTCTTAACTCTTTTTTTTTAAGGTAGTTATTTTTATTTTTAATGTTTCAGTCAACAGTTTTCAGTATTGCCAGGTCAGTATTCTAAATTCTGAATGTAACCGTATCTTAGTATTTTTTAATTCAAGTATAGGTAATACACAGTGTTAGTTTCAAGTGTACAATATAATGAACCATTAATTCCGTACATTTTTCAGTGTTCATCAAGATAAGTGTACTCTTAATCCCTGTCCTGTTTCACCCATCCACCCACCCACCTCCCCTCTGGCAACCACCAGTTCTCTGTATTTAAGAGTGAACTTCTTAACTCTTGATAAGTATTGTGCCAGACAGAAACACTGTACTCACTTACATTCCCGGAAGCACTGTTTGATAATTCCAGAACTTAACCCATTGTCGACACTTGATATTATCATTTTAAACAATCTGTGCCATTTGGTTAGGTTTAAAAAAATGATATCTAGAGGTTCTTTCACATTTTAGTTTTAAATGATAGTCAGATGGTAATGAATCACTTAATTACAGTTGTGTAATTGAAAATTCCATTTTCCCTTTGATACAGTTAAAACGCTGGACATAAGAAGTGACTGGTATTACAGGTGATATCTTAGGAACAGTTTTCAGGAAAAAAGTTAAGCAGCTGGTATACAGATAGGAAGGCTAAGAAGAACACAGAAGAACTGCAAAGACTAGCCCACTATTGGTAGACAAAAAATAAATAAATAAAACTACCGTTGGTGCCTCTGTTCTCTTTCTTCTTAATATCTTTTTTTTTTTTTTTTTTTTGGTATTGAGATATGGGGCAGGTCAGCTTAAACTCTGTAGCTATGATTTTTTAATCTGTAAATTAGGGGGCTGATATAAATCCTTGTATCTCAAATCAGAGTGTGTGGCAGTACGCTACAAGTATGCAAATCTACTGCATTACTATCTGGCAGATAGTCCCGAAACATCAGCTTTACTTGTGAGTATATGACTTACAACATAATGCTTATATTAAAATAACATAAATAGTTAGGCTTCCAAATATATTCACTGCTCTTTTAATCTTGCCTTCTGAACCTAATTCCCTTGACATACCCGTGTTTTTTTGTTTGTGCTTAATCATACCAAAAATTTAATCACATTTCATTTAAGGGTATAGAATGTAATATATTTTACATTATTCTTTATATTATAAATTTGCTATTAGCAAAGGTATACTGTCTGCTTTTTTTTTTTTTAAAGATTTTTATTTATTTATTCGACAGAGATAGAGACAGCCAGCGAGAGAGGGAACACAAGCAGGGGGAGTGGGAGAGAAAGAAGCAGGCTCATAGCGGAAGAGCCTGATGTGGGGCTCGATCCCGTAGCGCCGGGATCACGCCCTGAGCCAAAGGCAGACGCTTAACCGCTGTGCCACCCAGGCGCCCCAGTAATAGCAACTTCTAAAACAAAGCGTCAGTTATTTGATGTAGTGATTATTTCTTAAATCAGGCAAAGATTTAAAAATTAATCTGCCTTTTAGGTTCTGAAAAACTACAAATTTGTGTTGGTAAATTTTGACCATTTCCCCCTAAATTTAGGGTGGCAGTCAAGGCTTGTTGCATTGATTTTCTTTTTTTTTTTTTTTTTTTTTTTTTTTTTGGTGCCGTGATTTCAAGCACAGTAGTATATAAATGTTAGCAATGGGAAATTTAAAAGATTATTATTCAAAATGGTCATAATTGTTTTTCCTTTTACACTTTCTAAAGGAACCCTTTTGAAGCAGTAATGATTAGAAAAGCTTTAAACTATACTGGAAGGCTATATAGTAGTTGTTAATGAAAAAATTATACATAGTGACATTGATGGTCTTCTAGCATTGAGAAGCCTGTGCTGTAACGTGACTGTCATTGACTTTAGATGTGAGGTCCAAAATGGGTCCGTATAGACAGCTACTTTGCACAGTCTGGCCCCTTTTCTCTGGGCTCCTCTGGGCTCTTCCTGGCCTTCCCACTATCTGTCATCATTGTGTGTGTGTCATTTCCCTCATGTTTCCTCTTCACCTGCTCTAAGTGGAACAAAGTGTTAGTAGTTAAACTGTTGATAAACTCCCTCGTACTCCCAAGTCTGATGGTGTTGCCTCTAAATACAGCCCAGATCCCTGTCAGTCTTGTACCAGGGTAAAAAGGGTTTGCATATACCATCAGTATTAGGCAGCTTTAAACTACTTTTAACTGGGATGCTGAAGGCAGAGGAATGTGTCTCCTTGGCTGTTGCTACTCCCTGGAACTGTCTTGAAGTTTAGACCTTACTGTGAAATGATATTCAGCTCCTTGGCCAGAAGGATGTATGGGGCAGTTTTCAGTACTCAGTGCTAAAGGATATTGTCTGAGAGCAAGTGACTTGCTGTGAAAAAACACCCAAGGACATAAGCCAAGATAGTTTGACTTGACTGAAGCTTTCACTGTTGATAAGTTTGGTGTGTGTACGTATAAATGACTCGATGTTCAAATATCTTTCCAGTGATTAAGTTTTAGTGTCTCTATTTTTGCAGAGAAAAAAAGTGAATACTTTGGAAAAAAGATAAGAGATTTTTGGTTCTGTGTATTCTGCCACTGCTTTTGTATTTAGAAGCTTACAGTGTAAAATCCTTGAATGACGAAAGACCTTTTACCCTTTTATTTTCTGCTTGAAAATTCTCTCCAGAATGAACGAATAAGTACATGACTATGTGAAAAATTGTTTTGTTCTTTTTTGATATAATTCTGAAGGTTATTATTTTGTATTTCTCATTTAGGTGTGTCTACCTGCCATTTTGCCTGGGCTTTTCATTCTGAGGCTGAAGAAGAACTGATGAATATGATTCCGGCCATTCAGAGAGGGGACCCTCAGTGGTCTGAGTTAAGAGCTATGGGAATAGGTTGGTGGGTCAGGAATATTAACACTCTTCGAAGATGCATCGAAAAGGTAACTTTACTTCATTGGAAGCTTAAGTTAAAAAAAAATCTTTAAAGGATAAAAGATACTATCTTCCAGAAAATCTGTAGTGGGAAATTAGTTTGCACATCTTGAGATCTTGAGAATTTCTTTTTTTTTTTTTTTTTTAAGATTTTATTTATTTATTCGACAGAGATAGAGACAGCCAGCGAGAGAGGGAACACAAGCAGGGGGAGTGGGAGAGGAAGAAGCAGGCTCATAGCGGAGGAGCCTGATGTGGGGCTCGATCCCATAACACTAGGATCACGCCCTGAGCCGAAGGCAGACGCTTTAACCGCTGTGCCACCCAGGCGCCCCAGAGATCTTGAGAATTTCTTAAATAAAAATATTTGGAGATTCCAAAAACCTGTCCTTTATAAAATGTATGTGTAGTATATCAATTGCCTTTTGCCATATATACTGAGTTTATAATATTTATGGAATTGCATGTTTTCTGCTAGCAGTTCAGGTATGTCCTAGTTTGAGGAAAATCAGAAATCTTCTTTTAAAAAAATAACTGGAAGTTTGTCATGGATATGAAAAGTACAGTACAGGGAATATAGTCAGTAAGGTGGTAATAGCACTGTATTGTGGCACTGTTAGTGTGGTGAGCGTTGCATAATGTGTAGTGTTGTCGAATCACTGTTACACACCCGCGACTGTTGTAACGTTGAATGTCAACTCTATTTCAATAACAATATTTACAAAAGAAGACACACAAATCTAAATTTAGAAAGCAAACTTCAGTTCTTATCAGATATGTACATTATAGATATAAAAATCCTTTTTATATAAAGGATTCTCTGGCTATGTTAATGAATAGCACACTTAAAATACCACTCAGTAAAAGGTTTTGATTTGTGTACACTTGAATATATCTGTGGCAGCAAATTAAACATGCTATAAAATTTTTTATGACAGACTTTTGGAATCCGTTTTGTGGTAGTTTCCCTTTAGAAAAAAATGTGTTCAACAATTTGTTGGTGGAAGCTGAAAGTTCTTTCAGTGTTGCAGGAACAAGGTGTTATTGAGCACCTACTGTGTGCCAGGTTGGTGCTAGTTGCTGTTAATAAATTATTTCATATAATCATCTTATTGGCCCTGCGTTACCATCTCCATTTCCACCCGATGGTAACCTGCCCAAGCTCCTGGCATTTGTAAGTGTTAGACTGAGTCTGTGCCCTTTGTACTCTCCTGGGGTTAGAAAGGTGGACTTCTCATTGTTCACTTGTAGGAGCTCTTTGAAATTCCCACAAGTACAATTAGTGATACTACATTTGTGACATGCAGGTGTATTTCTCCCAAGAGGAATTCATTCCTCTACAGTAGTGGTCATCAAATTTTAGTGTCAGAAGAATCAGCTGGCAAACTTACTTAAAATGCACATGCCCCAGGCCCATTTTCATTTGGTGGGTTGAGGGTGGTTAGGGATGTGCCGTCTTCATCTCAGCTAGCATCCTGAGATTCTCGTGCTCCTCGTGGCCTCAGATAAGTTTGACATGTGAGCCCAGAAGTGTCATTTTCCCGCTACGTATAAAGTTGCCAATAAGGTATCAGTGTTTCTGTCCTCAAAATAGGCACAAATGTAAGAAGGAATTTATTCTCACACCAACCAAGTAATGTAGTTTCTGGTGTATAGGGAAAGTTAATTGTTACAGCAAGTAAATAACACAATATCTACATTAGACTTTTATATTCTAAAGCAATGGAAAAGGGGCGCCTGGGTGGCACAGCGGTTAAGCGTCTGCCTTCGGCTCAGGGCGTGATCCGGCGCTCGGATCGAGCCCCACATCAGGCTCTTCCGCTATGAGCCTGCTTCTTCCTCTCCCACTCCCCCTGCTCGTGTTCCCTCTCTCGCTGGCTGTCTCTATCCTGTCGAATGAATAAAAAATAAAAAAAATCTTTAAAAAAATAAAAAATAAAAAAAAATAAAGCAATGGAAAAAAGAGGACATATTTTCTCTGAAATGTTTCAGATGTTGTCTACAAAGATCTCTATAAGTTCTTGTCAACAGTCGGTTGTGTCATGTAATTATTTCTGATATGTACATACGATTTAATTCCACACGAAATCTGTCTCTTAAAATTGTATCAAAGAGATGTGAATTTTTTGCCTTGAGATATATATTATAAATCCTTAGCTAAAAATGAATAAAAATTTCTCTAAAAATTATTAAACATCAAAGTACTAAGTTAAATGATTGAAGGCAGAAGAAATACTAAAAAGGAAGAGAAATAAACAAGTATTGAGAATACAGCATTTTCGTGATGCTGTTTCCTCCTCTCCCAGGCCTTGGACCATCAGTCACTGTGAGCTAATAAAACATCTGTTATTTTTATTGTTCTGTCTCTCAACTTAGTGATTTGCAGAAGTTATCTAAATGTCTTTGAAAAATTAAGATACTGTCGGTATGGTAATTGTGTTCAAAACAGTATAATTATTTACAATAAGGTTATTGGCTTAATTTTTAAACTTAACACTGAGTTGATTCCTTCTGCATGAATTCAGCAACTTTGGCTGAAGCCCCGAGGAGATTATCAGTCATGTGCTCCTTAAGACTCTTTCTCATGGAATTTCTAAGAACTGAAATTTGTAAGCTCTTGAAGATAATGGAGCTTCAGCCTTCTGTATTTTAATTACATGCCAGAAAGAAGGTGTCAGTCCTTTAGAATTGTCAAAATTTGATTGGAAAGATACCAGAAAAGAATGTTTTTTACAAATATGTTTAAAAAACACTGGAACGCTTATTTTTGTCTGTAGTTGTTTAATGTGTGTGTGTATAATTGATATTTATTCACAGATGTCTGTATCTGTGTGAGTTGAGAGAGCTTTAAATTGTGAAATCACATCGACTATGGAAGTTAGCTTTTAGCTTTTACAAAACATTAAGAAATGTAACACCTAATTTTCAAGAAAAAGGTCACCTCTATTGAATATTCTGCCTTCTGTTTTGTTTCGTATGGTAGACAGTTTTATTACTACCTGGGTTCTAATACCGTTTCTACCCTTTGCTGCGTGACCTTAGGCAGTTCACTTAAGCTCTCTGTGTCTCCGTTGCTGCCTATGTAAAATGGGGCTAATCCTCATGGATTTAATAAGATAAATAAAAGGCACTTAGTCTGGTGCCTGGTACACAGAAGTAATCAGTAAAACTGCTAGTTGCTATTATTATTTTTATTATAATTACTGGCATACAAATGGTTGTCTCTCAGAGCATATATTATAAGCTACTGGAGATTGTGAAATAGAGCCAACTTTTCTCATCTCCATGGTTACTATCAGCCATTTAAGAGCAGGAAAGCATTAATTGTTGGTAATTCATTATAATTCTTTTATCAAATAGTTAATTTAATAGAATATTTTATTTACCATTTAGGTTGCCAAAGCTTCTTTTCAGAGGAACAATGATGCCTTGGATGCTGCATTATTCTACCTTTCAATGAAGAAGAAAGCTGTAGTGTGGGGTCTATTTAGGTAAATGGCCTCAACAACGAACAGGATTTAATAGAATGAAGACTGTACTGCAGGTCTTCTGATGCTGTAATGCTCTTGAAAGTACTTAGATATATGAGCTTGATTAGATGAGCTTACTTTTTTGTATCTTGGTTCCTTTATCTGCGAAAAATGGGTATAATAGTGGTTCAACCTAACCTAAAGGGTGGGATGTTGTTAAAAAAAAGTTGACAGAAGCACTTTGAAGAGGAAACAATGTGTCCTATTTATGTACATACAAGGACTTTGAGCTTTCCTTGTTAGACGTGAAGAGAAGCTTGATAACAGATACCTATTACTGAAGCTATTTCAGATGGATGTTTGAGGTTATTTTCACATATTCTGCAAAGGATTCAAAATACTTTAGATTTCCCTTAGCTGTTGATATTTGTGTTCTGTTTCCCAGGTCACAGCACGATGAAAAGATGACAACATTTTTCAGCCACAACTTTAACGAAGATAGATGGCGTAAAGCTGCTTTGAAAAATGCGTTCTCTTTACTTGGAAAACAACGCTTTGAACAATCTGCTGCTTTTTTCTTGTTAGCTGGTTCACTGAAAGATGCCGTAGAGGTACAAATATGAAAACATGCTGTGAAATACTTGAAGGAGACTGAAAACCTGAAAATGTTGTAGAGTAGACTGTAATTTTCCTTTCTTTTGTTTTTTGTTTGTAATACTGAAATTTATTTTATTACTTGCATTATAAATTATTTTATTTTATTTTATTATTATTTTTTAAAGATTTTATTTATTTATTCGACAGAGAGAGAGACAGCCAGCGAGAGAGGGAACACAAGCAGGGGGAGCAGGAGAGGAAGAAGCAGGCTCCTAGCGGAGGAGCCTGATGTGGGGCTCGATCCCATAACGCCGGGATCACGCCCTGAGCCGAAGGCAGATGCTTAACCGCTGTGCCACCCAGGCACTCCTATAAATTATTTTAAATCAGAAGACTTGTGTGTAAGAAATTAGGTTACAGATTTGTGAAGTTCATAACAATGTAATTCTGCATACTGAATTGCCTTTTTTTTCTTTTAATTTTCAGTTAGACTGTAATTTTCTGTCCTATGTTTATAAGGACAGAGAATAACTACAGAGGTCACTGAACTTAAGTAGTGGTGTGGTGATAAACGAAATTATAAATCAATTCAGGTGTGAAGTCTAAACAAAAATTTTATATAGGGTATATTGCATTTCAAGTATATATGTATCAAAAAAATGGCAAAAACTGGCTTATGAATATTTTCTTCCTAGCCATCTTACGATTCTGAACTATTTGAACTGTGTATAGGTCACAACCTCCTTCTCTGGGGTAGACAGGCAGCTACTTTAAGTTCTTTTTCTTCTAAATGAAATTCATGGACAAGGAACTGAAATTGCTGTTTGTACTGTTTTGTAATATAGTTGTCTTAGGTATTGGAAAATGAATGAGGAGGTAAAACTTCGCATTTTTTCATCTATACACTTGGCAGCTAATTAAGAGAGAAATTAGATTTAAGTCATGATTTAGATTCAAGTCATGATCTTGGTCCTGAGATCAAGCCCTGCATCGGGCTCCATGCTCAGTGAAGAGTTGGCTTGAGATTTTCTCTCTCCTTCTCCAAGCTCTGACACCCCCCCCCCCCCCCGCCGCTTGCTTGCTCTCTCTCATAAATAAATAAATCTTTAAAAAAAAAGGAGAGAAATTATGAATGTTACCGTTTATTTATGAGATCTTCCTCCTAGGATACTTATTGTCATTATGAGCAATCCAAACCGGTGAAGGAAAAACGGAAATAATTGGAAATAATACATGAAAGAAGAAATAGGAAATAGCCAACAAAAAGAAATTCTCTACATTTAGAATTAGCCATATTTTCAAAATTATCTCTGGTGTATGATTTTTTAAAATAACAAATATTTGTGATTTTGAAATGGGAAGTTTAACCTAGAAAGTAATCAGGAGAAGAAGAGAGATGTTGATTGAGAGATGCTTTTATTGCCTGAATGACCTCAAATTCTCTATAGGAGTAATTACATTAGGATATAAACTTTCAGAGAGTAAAAATAGAATATGTGGCTTTGTTTCATATGTTATTTGTTATATAATTAGAAGGTTCTTTTAAAATAGTAATAGTTATGTTTATGTGGAAATGTATTTGGAAATTAAGAGGAACTGATATATACAAAGTCAAATATAAGTATATTTAATTTAAAATGAATATTATTAATTTAAATTGACTTAAGTCTGAGATGATGTCGAGATTTGTCTTATGCTTATTTTATAAATGATCTTTCTAGGGCAGAAGCTGCTAAGTTCTAGTTTCTTCTTCTTCTTGCTATTTCTTAATCTCCTATCAAGCAGTCATTTAACTGCCTTACTGTCTCAGCCTCTAGACCCCTCCTACCACATGAGACTATAAATGGTAGCTTTTAGGGTATCAGTGGAATATTTCATATCTCTAAGTAATTATAAGTATTTCTTAATATGTGAATTTACAGGTATGTCTTGAAAAAATGGAAGATATTCAGCTAGCCATGGTTATTGCCCGTTTATATGAATCTGAATTTGAGACTTCATCCACTTACATATCCATCCTAAATCAGAAGATTCTGGGTTGCCAAAAGGATGGCTCAGGATTCGAGTGCAAAAGGTTACATCCTGATCCTTTCCTGCGTAGTCTTGCCTATTGGGTAATGAAAGATTATACCCGAGCTTTGGACACGTTACTGGAACAAACACCAAAGGAGGAGGATGAACATCAAGGTAGGACATTTGTGGGTCTCTCTCTCTCTTTTTAAGATTTTTATATTTAAGTAATCTCTACACCCAAGGTGGGGCTCAAACTTACAAAAAGAGTCACATGCTCCACCGACTGAGCCAGCCAAGTGCCCCTATTTTTCTTTTTTAAAAGAAAGCTGTTTCTGAACTTAAGTTTTATTCAGAAAAAAAAACACAAAACAAAAACCAATTAAAGTGAAGCATACGTAATGTTTACACACTGTATAGCTTTTTCCATATAATCATACAGCCAGTGTTTTCTTATTTAAGTAGAAATTTTGGCTGTTGCACACACTGGTTTAGTGCATGAACCTTTATTCTTGTGTGATAAGCTTTTTTGCTGGTAGTTATCCCAAATAACTTAGATTGTTTAAAAAGTGTCTGGGGAACATTTATTAGCAGTCTTTGCAATAATTTTTTTAAAAATTGAACATTCTAAGTGCTTGTCAGTAGGATAGTTAAATGAATGATAGCATATCCATACTACAGAAATAGTGTGCCATTAGACAATGAGGTAGGTGGATGTATGTTAATATGTGCTCTATTATTCAGTGAGACAAGTAAGATGCAGAACGGTGTGATTCTTGTTGCATTTTATTTACATATGCATGTTGCAAATATGTGTGTGCGTTTACATACTGGGTCTAGTCTCCCTTTTCCTCTCCCTTTGTTGTTTTCTGGAACAAATAAAAAAAACTGAATACTGGGGCACCTGGGTGGCTCAGTCAGTTAAGCCTCCAGCGCTTGATCTTGGCTCAGATTGCGACCTCGGGGAGGTGGGATTAAACCCGTGCTGGGCTCGGTGCCGGGTGTGGAAACTGCTTAAGATTCTCTCCCTCTCCGCAAACCCCCCTTCCTCCCCGCCCCCCCCCCACCGTGCTCTTTCTCGCTCTCTTAAAAAAAAAATATTTTTTTAAAAAGAAACTTAATACTGGTTACTGGTTACCTTTGGGGCATAGGTGTGGGGAGATCCAAGCTTTTGCTTTGCATTTTGTGCTTTCTGTAGTTGTAATAGGGTGATGAGTGATACTTGGACGGCGCTTGTTGTAATGAGCACTGGGTGTTATATGTAAGTGATGAATCACTGAATTCTACTCCTGAAACCAATATTACCCTATATGTTAACCAGAATTTACATAAAAACTTGAAAAAATATTTTTGTTATGTTTTATTTTTAATGCAAAAAAACTTACATGGATAAAGAGATTAGGGGCCCATTTTTACTTTCTTCTTTATAAAGAAGAGATATTTTAATAAATAGTATTAAAAATTTTAAAGGAAAGGAAATAGAACCATGAGAAGAAAAATAAGTATCCGAGTTTCTCCAGGTAATTTTAATAAAATGTGAACATTTTTATAGAAGGAAGGTTCTTTTTATTTCTTAATGTTTTCTAGGTTAATTTTTAAAAACTTGTTATTGTGGAAACTGCAAATATATATAAAAGAGTGAATAGCGTATTGAAAGTCTGTGACTCCGTCACCGACTTCAGCAGTTATCAACTGAAACCACCTTTGTGTCATGTATACACCATCTTTGTTACCTCTTCCCATTCTCAACATCGATTTATTTTGAAGCACATTCCAGCATATCTTATTTCTTTTGTAAATATTTCAGAATGAATCTCCAGAAAGTAAGGACTCTTAAACACAACACATATCACTGTAACAAAATTCGATTAGTAATCACGAAATGGGCAATGTTCAAATTTTCCTGGTTGTCTCATAAAATTTATACAATTATTTTGTTTGAATCAGATTCAAGCGAGGTATATATGTTATGATTGGTTGAGGTGCCTCTTGTCTACTTTAATCCATAGTTTTCCGTCTTCCTTTTTCTTGTCCCTTGCAATATATTTGTTAAAGAAGTCAAATTGTTTCTTTTGTGGTTTCTCACTTTTTAGAATTTGTTGGTTGTGTCCCTTTTGTGTCACTTCATGTGTTTTTCACCCCGTGTTCTCTATATTTCCTATAAATTAAGGTAATTAAGATTCTAGATGGTTTTATTAGATTTTTGGCAGAAATCTTTTATGGTGGCGTGGGGTACTTCCATCAGGGAATGCGTAATGTTTGCTTGCTTTGCTTTTTGTTATATTAACAGCCATCAGTGATCACTGCGTAGATCCTTTATTTCCTTAATGTTTGTAAACTGATGATATTCTGATTGTGTCGTTTTATTCTTCCTTTCTGAGTTGGAATACTTCTCTAGAAGTACAGTCTTCCTCAGCCATTTGATGACTCGGAAATCCAGTAGTATACGCAGTGAAAGGAACATGAATGTTTGATTCTTTCTCTATACCAGTTTTCAAAATGATAGTTTGGTTCACTAACATACTACAAAGGCGACTACTTCGCTTTTATATTTGTTTGAGTTATTTGAACTCACAAATTTAGATAGACTTGTGTTTGAATCCATTGTAGTTTATTATTATGGATGCTCGGATGATCTCATTTTTAACCAGCAAGAGCTTCTGCAAGTTCTTGGATCCTTTTGATATTATTCCTTGATAGCTTCTTTGCTTTCTGTTACGACATGATATTTCAGGCTCCTCTTGTACATTGCATGCCCCAGGCCTGGAAATGGCCATCCTTCCAAGGAATCCTAGTTCCTTTTAATGGGGGAATAATAGAGACTACAGCCTGGGTATAGGGATCCTCATTTGCTGTTGGTTTGGTCATTGTGTCTAGGCTGTTTTAATGAATGGAGTGAGGATCTCATATATATATATATATGACATATATATAGTATATATTTTTTTTACCTTAGAATTCATGCATTCACACTGAAATTTTTAATTCAATATAGATTATAGATATCTTTTTAGATTTCATATTTGTGTCTTATAATGAAAAGCTTGAATTCTCACAGCATTAACATATTTGTTATATGTATATGATAGCTTCAGAATAATGATGCAAAAATTTTTCATAGCAACATGATTACTGAGAACAGTTTAAACTTTTTTTTTTTTTTTGGCAGTTATTTTTGTTTTTATGGTATATCCCGGTAAGGATGTGCAGCCAGATTACTTATTTTAAAGTCACTTTATAGTTCCTCTTTGCGTGGTTATGCTACCAGCTTGACATACAGAATCACTGATTTAATTTTGCCGTTGCTTTTTTGTGATTTTTTTCAAATTTAGTTTTTCTTTTAAAATTATATAAAATGTTGACATGACTTTGAAATAAAATATATAAAACCAAGGTGTTTTCAGAGAGATCTAGCTTCTTTCCTGACCTCTCTATTTGTGTTCTCTTCTTTTTTAGAGAACCAGTTAATCATTTTTTAGGAGTTTTCTCTCCATTTAGAAAATATAAGCAATATTAAAAATAAATATATAAATAATATTTAAGTATCCTTTATTTTGAGGAATTGCTGACCTATTTTATTCTTTTGTAATATAAGTGCAAATTAACATAATACCTTGTGATTCTGTGTTTTACTTCTATAGTTATCATCAAATCTTGTAACCCAGTGGTGTTTAGTTTCTACAACTACCTTCGAACTCATCCTTTGCTGATTCGAAGAAACCTTGCCTCCCCTGAAGGAACTTTGGCAACCCTTGGTCTCAAAACTGAAAAAAACTTTGTTGATAAAATTAATCTTATAGAAAGGAAATTATTCTTTACCACCGCAAATGCTCATTTTAAAGTTGGATGCCCTGTTCTAGCCTTGGAGGTACTCTCCAAAATTCCAAAAGTTACCAAAATATCTGCCTTACCTTCAAAAAAAGGTCAGCCTGATTCAATTCCTAAAAAGACAGATGACCTACCTTCAGAATCAAAGACCGTGAGCCTTGACAATGGCAGTTCCAGCATCGATTGGTCTCATGTAACTTCCTCACAGTTTGACTGGAGCCAGCCGATAGTAAAAGTTGATGAGGAGCCTCTTACTCTTGACTGGGGTGAAGAGCATGATAGTGCCTTAGAAGAAGAGGAAGAAGATGACGCTGTTGGTTTAATAATGAAAAGTACAGATGCCAGGGAGACAGACAGACAAGATCAGAAAGCCTCAGACCCTAATGTATTATTGACTCCTCAGGAGGAGGACTGTCTGGAAGGCGATACTGAAGTTGATGTGATTGCTGAGCAACTGAAATTCAGAGCTTGTTTAAAGATCCTTATGACCGAACTAAGAACACTGGCTACAGGTTATGAAGTAGATGGTGGAAAACTCAGATTTCAGCTCTATAACTGGCTTGAAAAGGAAATTGCTGCCTTGCATGAGATATGTAACCATGAATCAGTTATGAAAGAATATGCCAGTAAAACACATCCCAAGGTAGAGAGTGAGCTTCTGGACCAGGAAGAAATGATGGACAAACCAGATATAGGATCCTATGAGCGCCACCAAATAGAAAGACGGAGATTGCAGGCAAAACGAGAACATGCAGAAAGACGAAAGTTGTGGTTACAGAAAAACCAAGATCTCCTGAGAGTGTTCCTTAGTTACTGTAGCCTTCACGGGGCCCAGGGGGGTGGTCTGGCCTCGGTAAGGATGGAACTCAAATTTTTGCTACAAGAATCACAGCAGGTATGAACTTCACTCTTGTTTTCAATCTTGGTTATTTTAATAATTTTAAGAGCTTTTTTTATTAGTTAACCTAAATATGTCCAGCTCCTCTGATTGTAGACGGCAGATAATTTATGCTCTGCATGGCTCTGTGGAGATCAAAGCTTTAGTGATGATGAGTGGGCTTAGCTGCTTGAGAGCACAGCTGGGTCCTACTCGTCTTTCTATCTCCTGCATCTCACAGAGCAACTGGTGCAGACGGTGCTCAGTAGATTTTCGTAGAACGAGTGAATAAATACATACTGCTTTTATTCCTGCATCTCACAGAGCAACTGGTGCAGACTGGGTGCTCAGTAGATTTTCGCAGAACGAGTGAATAAATACATACTGCTTTTATTCCTGCATCTCACAGAGCAACTGGTGCAGACTGGGTGCTCAGTAGATTTTCGTAGAACGAGTGCATAAATACATACTGCTTTTATTCCTGCATCTCACAGAGCAACTGGTGCAGACTGGGTGCTCAGTAGATTTTTGTAGAACGAGTGAATAAATACATACTGCTTTTATTCAGTTGTTCATCACCAGTATTTTTATCATGTAAATACTAATTGATTTTTTTCTCCGTTTTACCTACTCTGAAAAAAAAATAACCCACGGTAACCCACAGGAGACTACGGTGAAGCAGCTCCAGTCTCCACTTCCGTTGCCCACCACCCTACCTCTGCTTTCAGCAAGTATTGCTTCAACAAAAACAGTCATAGCTAATCCTGTATTATACCTGAATAATCACATCCATGATATACTTTACACTATTGTTCAGATGAAAACACCACCGCATCCCAGTGTCGGAGATGTGAAGGTAATGTAAAGTGGATGATTGGTTGATATTGTACACATTGAGAAGGTAAATACGTTAAACTCGTCTTCCAGTTGGAACCTGGAGGAAATATTTTAAAGTGCTCTTCATGTGCCACTTCCCCAATCCTGATCCGTGGAAGGCTCTTTATGGAAAAGTAATTTGAGACAGGCGAACGCTTTTTTTGATGATGAAATTTCCTAGACAATATTCTTGCCTCTTAATATGCTTTTAAATCCTCCATTCCCCTTAAAATGAACCATTAATTTAGAAATGTTTATGACTATATGCCAGGATATTATGAGAATATAAGCTCAGGGAGTATCATGGAGAGAACCAGGACTGATCAGAAATACCCCAGAGAAAGTATTCTCACTGCTATTTCCCTGATGATTGTGTGTGTTGGAGGCTCTGCAGGATTAGGGGCAGTCAGGGTGTTGACAGACTGACTTACCCCCAAATGAAACCCCATACCCTGTGCTGAAAACCTAAGAACAGGTAGATTCCAAGAAAATACTAGGAAGCTTGGCAGGATTTGGAGTTGATCAGACTACCTCTGTGCTAGGCTGTGTGTATCTGTGCTCTGCTTTTCCAATTCCAGCGGCTGATGTCATTTCGGGTCCCCAACATTTTTGGTTATATCTTTCGTTTAAAAGACTATGGACTCTGGGAAACAAACTGAGGGCTTCAGAGGGGAGGGGGGTGGGGGAATGGGATAGGCTGGTGATGGGTAGTAAGGAGGGCACGTATTGCGTGGTGCACTGGGTGTTATACGCAAGTAATGAATCATGGAACTTTACATCAAAAACTAGGGATGTACTGTATGGTGACTAACATAATATAATAAAAAATATTATTAAAAAAAAAGGCACGTTTGACCTCTGGTAGTGCATTCTTCTAAAGGACCCATGATTTACTGGTTACACCAACCTATTAGAGACTTCTAATCCATAGCATGAATTACTCTGCATTAGTGTTTTAACAGAGATTTCTTAAATTATTTGTTAGGTGAATAGAGACACTTAGAAAAGGCATTAAATGCATATAAATTCTAAGTAAATATTTCCAGTTCCTAGAAATTTAGATAAGTCTTTCGAAGAATATGGGGCTATTTCTAAGGTCCCATAAAATTTAAGATTTTATGAGTCTGAAAATGTTGATTCAGAATTTTTTTTTAGGATTTAGTTTTTATATTGATAATTTTTAAACTTTCTAAATTCAAAATTCTAAGAGTATGCACTACTCATGAGTACTAAGTAAACTACTTGCTTTCTGAAAAATCAGCCATTTCACATAGTGATTGATATAGCTAAACATTTATAATTCATTCCTATTGATAAGATCAAGTATTTATTTTCACCAAGGGGAATTTTGTAAGGCAGTTTAAATAAAAGCTTAGAAAACTGTATACTTACTTTGGTTCTGCTTTTTTGGAATATTAACCTTTAAGCTAACCGTCCCACTAACAGATGAACATTGGTGCTTTGCTCAGAGCCTGGTAAATGGCAGGCTCACAGTAAGTAAATATTTGATAAAGATGTGTCTGAATCCGTTAGCTTTGTTGTGGGCATGCATCTTAAGTTGGGTGAGTGTTATTTTAGGAGTTTTAAAGTAGAGTTAGTGGTCTTAGGATCTAGTCTTATTTATGATATTGATAGTTTGCTGGGCATTTTCTAATATTTAAGATACTACTGTTGTATATAGAAATGTTAGTATAAAATGTAACTGTGGCTGTTTTGGTTTTAGGTGCACACACTTCATTCACTAGCGGCATCACTTTCTGCATCAATTTACCAGGCATTATGTGACAGTCACAGCTACAGGTAAAAAAAAAAAAAAGCTAAATTATTAATACAGTAAAAACACTAAACTGTTCCTGAGTTATATGAAAGTTCTATTTCCTACGGACGGAAAAATCCTCAAATGTGACTGCCACGTATACTCTAATAGATGAGAGAGAAGGAGAAATAAAATAACTTTAATTTAGCTGTCACCTAGTAACAACAGAGGCATATAGAAAATGATAAATACTAAATGAAAATTATTATCATCACTGTCTTTTTTGATTTTAAAGTAATTTTCCAGTCTTCAAAATAATTTCTAATACGAAGTTTTCTAATTTTTTTTTTTCCATAAGAACCATTTCTTTTAGCATTGGATTATCTCCTACTTGTTTGGTTTTCAGTTGAAAGAGGAAATACATTTAAAAAAACTCAAAAACTACATTTCTTACATAGAATTATTAAAATCAATTTTACTTGCTCATTTACATATACTATAAAAATCTTTGGAAGTGGGGGTGCCTCGGTGGCACAGCGGTTGGGCGTCTGCCTTCAGCTCAGAGCGTGATCCCGGCGTTCTGGGATCGAGCCCCACATCGGGCTCCTCCGCTATGAGCCTGCTTCTTCCTCTCCCACTCCCCCTGCTTGTGTTCCCTCTCTCGCTGGCTATCTATATTTTTGTTGAATAAATAAATAAAATCTTAAAAAAAAAATCTTTGGAAGTGATACCTATGAGAAGTAATGGTTTAAATTTTCCTATAGGAAATTAAAACCTTGCGTTTTAATAATGAAGGCAATGTAAGTAAGAAATTGAATCACTTGGAAAGATGACCCAGATTTAAATGAATCACATTAATGAAAAGTTTGTAAAATAAATAGAATCACATTAATTTCTATTAAACATATGTGTATGTTTTCTCCTTATAAATTCAGCAGCCTTTTGTGGGAAGACTTGATATTACAAAAGGAATTACTCCCTTAAAATAAGGCTGGTACTCTGCTTTTAGTCTAGTGAGGCCACGTCTAAGTAACTACAGAGACTTGGAAATGTGAATAAGGAAAAAAGAGTTTATGTAATTGACTATGGTCCTCTTAATGATCAAAAACCACTTGTTGACATCACTCACTGGTTAAAATGGCACCAAATGAGAATCCAAATGAGTGTTTTTAAAATGTGTATTTTCTCATCCTTAGGCTATGATTGACTCTGAAGGGAGTTAGCTTTACTTTCTGCTTTTGTATTTTCCCCAGCTCCACAAAGATGAGGGAAATAAATATTGAGGCACATTTGGCTTTAGGATTAGATATTTCTAAGCTATGATTCTCCACATTTTAGTTCATGTTTTAATTCAACTTTGCAGAGTTAAGAAATGCAAGAAAATAGTGTCCTGAAACTTGCTAACATATTCTAGTACCAACAGTAGTCTTCTTACTCTCAGATTCTTATTTTTAATAAAAATGGGTGAATTTAGAAAAGATTTTCAATTGTTAATGGCATCTAAAAAAGATTTGAAAAAGACTAAATGTCATATTCCTGAAAGCGATATTACACCATATATGTTAACCAGCTAGAATTTTTTTCTTCTTCTTCTTCTTCTTTTTTTTTTTTTAAAGTAATCTCTATGCCCAACATGTGTGGCTGGAACTCATGACCCTGAGATCAAGAGTCGATGTTCTACCAACTGAGCCAGCCAGGCGCCCCTTAACTAACTAGAATTTAAGTAAAAACTTGAAACATGGAAAAAAATGACTAAATGTCATTATAATCATCGAAAAGAAATATATATAAAGTGCAATCGCTTATTAGCTCTGTCAGGACGCTAAATAACTGAGCCGTATTTGTATTAGCAGTCAAACAGAAGGAAACCAATTTACTGGAATGGCTTATCAAGGACTTCTTTTAAGTGATCGTCGAAGACTGAGGACAGAAAGTATTGAAGAGCATGCAACCCCAAATTCTTCTCCTGCTCAATGGCCTGGTGAGAATTTAAGTGTTTTTGTTTATTTGCTTTTGTTTTTTTTTTTTAAATCTTCTATTTGGCAATTCCATTTAAAAAAATTTACTAACTGGTTTCCTGATTGTTGTTCTTTGTGGATTTGGTGAATGGTTTTTTTATTTGTTTGTTTTTGATGATGTTTTCTGCCATGGATTAGGAATTCTTAAGTACTGTAATGTTGTCTGAAGACTCAGAAAGTTAAGGCTTCAAAACCCAGCTGTGTTGACCAGAATAAAAAAGCAAGGTTTAACATCTTTCATAAGGGTGAGCACATCCTCTTCCTTATCCTTAGAAATCCTAAATTAGAGAACAGTATCACACAGATATTTTCACAGATGTATCAGAGAGACTACAGTTATTCTCCAGTGTAAATTTGTATGTTGGGATAAGAGTGACCGTTCTGTGGCACTTCTGTCATGCTGTCAGTCAGTCCTTCTCTTTCTCTGGTCAGCTCTCTTTCTCATTCTCCACATCAGTTATTTCAGACCACCTCCACTCTCTTCATACCTTTTCCTGGTCTGCTGTGTCATTTAGTTTTTACTCTACTTGCTTTATAACTCTGACTTTATTTGTTGTGAAGAGTGGCAGTAGAAACAAGTGACAAACTCAAAGTATATATTTAAAATTCACTTATACCTAACTTTCTGGAAACATCGTCTTCACTTTAATTTTTTATTGAAATAAATGAGGCTTACAAAAAGTTGCAAAAACGGTACAAAGAATTTTTGTATAGCCTTCACCCAGATTCTCCAAACGTTAGCATTTTGCCATACCTGCTTTACCATTTCATCTGTCTCTCTCTCCCTCTCTCTCTCTCTCTCTCTCTCTCTGTGTACATATGTATTTTTTCTGAAGTATGTGAGAGGAAGTCGCACACATGATGCCCTTTTACATCTAAATATATCAATATGTCTTTCCTAAAAACAGACATTTTCTTACACAACCATAGCACAGTTTTCAAATTCAGCATCTTAACATTGATACAATATTGTTCTTCTAACCTATAGACCTTACAGAAATTTCACCAATTGTCCTACTCGTGTCTTCCATGTAACATTTAGTTGTAATGTCTCATGAGTCTCCTCTGATATGGACTAGTTGTTGTTGTTGTTGTTGTTGTTGTTGCTGCTGTTGTTCCTCTTCCTCTTCTTCCTCTTCTTCCTCTTCCTCTTCTTCCTCTTTTTCCTCTTCCTCTTCTTCCTCTTCTTCCTCTTCTTCCTCTCTGTCTTTCATGACTGACAATTTTGAAGAGTACTAGCCAGTTATTTTTTAGAATGTCCTTCAATTCGGGTTTTCCTGACCTTCTGTTAGTATTAGACTCAGGTTATGTATTTCTGGCAGGGTTACCACAAAAGAGATCCTGTGCCCTTAGTGCAGAGTGTCAAGAGGCACATGATCGGTTCCATTGCTGGTGCTGTTAACTTTGACTGCTTGTTAGGGTAGTTTTTGCCGGATTTCTCATTTGTTAAGCTACTATTTTTTCTTTGCAATTAATAAGTCTCTTTTGAAGAGAGAGTTTGAGACTGTATAAAATATTATACTTCTACCCACTTTTAGCATACAGTGATGACACTCGCCTGAATCAGATATTCCTGTGGGGATTACTGGATGGTGATTTTTTCTGATTTTATATCATTCTTTCTACTTTTAGTTGAAATTGTACTATGAGGAAGAGCTTTCCTGTCTCTCCTTCTTATTTATTTATTCACTCATTTTTTAGTATATAAACTTATACTTATTAGTTTATAAACTAATGGGTCTTATTTTATTCCATAGGCTATAATTCATTTCTGTCATTTATTTTGTTGCTCAGATTATGGATATGATATATGTTATATAATATAGATACATAATTTTGGTTAAGTTACCAATTTGGATTTTTTTTCTTCTGGAGCTTTCTGCTGATATACTTCTTATTATGTACCCTTACAGGTGTGAGCTCACTCATTAATCTCTTGAGTTCAGCTCAAGATGAAGATCAGCCAAAATTGAACATTTTGTTGTGTGAAGCTGTTGTTGCCGTTTACTTAAGTTTACTAATACATGCTCTAGCTACAAATTCCTCCAATGAACTGTTTCGACTTGCAGCCCACCCACTAAATAATCGAATGTGGGCTGCTGTTTTTGGAGGAGGTGTGAAACTTGTTGTGAAACCTCAAAGGCAATCAGAAAATATTTCAGGTAAGAAATATTTGATACCAATAATATTTGTAAATGTAAATAATTTCCAGTGTTAAAAGATTTTTTTAATGTTTTAAGAATTTTTATTTTGAAAATCAGTGATTTTTTTTTTTAGAGATTTTATTTATTTATTCGACAGAGAGAGAGACAGCCAGCGAGAGAGGGAACACAAGCAGGGGGAGTGGGAGAGAAAGAAGCAGGCTCATAGCGGAGGAGCCTGATGTGGAGCTCGATCCCAGAATGCCAGGATCACGCCCTGAGCCGAAGGCAGACGCTTAACCGCTGTGCCACCCAGGCGCCCCTGAAAATCAATGATGTTTAAAATATAATCACTCTGGTTAGGATAGTAAATAACTAAACTCAATGTTTGAATAAAAAATATAGTTTCAGTTCAACATTTTTTGATAAACCGGGACAAATTTGAGGAGGATAAGAAAGAAATAGAGGACAGGTAAAGATAAGTGAGGAGAATGTTAAGGGATGGAAAGGGAAAAGGATAGTTATTAGAGAAGGAAGATTTAAATAATCTTTATAGAATATGCCAGCAATAGGCTTCAGATTAGGTCATGGTCATGTGCAGGATAGCCTTTCCAGTCATGCATATGGTTTTTGAAATTCCATTTTATTTTTTTTTCTTCCCTCATGGACTAGAATGTATTTTTCTTTTTCTTTTTTTAATTTTATTATGTTAGTCACCACACATCATTAGTTTTTGATGTAGAATGTATTTTTCATTCCACTTTTTAAGATGGTAGGATATGGTGAGGTGTAGGCCGATGCCATAGGAAAGGTTTCCATCTTGGTGCTGAAACATCTTAATCTACCCTTAGAAATTATCCTATTACAGATGAGGAATCAGTGGCACAAAGATTTTAAATGGCACTGGTTCTGATCTGTTCTTACTGCCCAAGATTGAATTATTTTTTTTTTAAAGGTATTTGTTTGAGAGAGAAAGAGACAAGGTGTGTGCAAGCGGGGGAAGGGACAGGGGGACAGAGAATCTCGAGCAGACTCTGTGCTGAGCATGGAGTCCGATGCAGGGCTGGATCTCATGACCGAGATCATGACCTGAGCCGAAATCAAGAGTCGGATGCTTAACCGACTGAGCCACCGAGGCGCCCCTGCCCAAGGTTGAATTAAAGGTAAATCTGTGAGTCGCAGTAGGGAAGGAGACCTTAGCCACTTTCATTGCTTTCACTCCCACCATATGTGGGTGACTCTTCCTCTAGTTCCTACCTTGTTGTAGTCCACCTCGAATTTGAAAGTTTTCCCCTTAAATCACTTCTTTCTCTTCCTGAATTTTCTGTTATTTTTTCATGGTTATTCATTCGTCAAGTCATCCATGCGTAATGCACATTCGTGTTTGCATTCACTTAACACCTACAATATGCCAAGCAGTGTTCTGGGCTTTGGGGTGAAATCCCGTACCTTCATGGAGCGCACATCTAGTGGAGGTAAACACACAGTAAAAAAAATTAACAAGTAAATAATAATATTTTGGTTATGATAAGAACTGTGATAAAAATAAAGCAGAGTAGGTGGAGAGTGATGGAGGAAAGCGTGTGGGAACAGTCTAGAGTGGTCATGAAACACATTTCCAGTGAGACTGTTTGAACAGAGTTCTGGAAAAGTCAGGGATCATACCATGCAGGTATTTGGGGCCAGAGCCTTTCAGGCAGATGGTTAAGGGAGTGTCCGGGTCATGAGAGAGGAATGAGTTTGGCCTTTTCCAGGAACTACAGAAGAGGCCAGAGTGGCTGTCTTGAGCTGGGCAAGTCTGGACAAAGATAGGGTAAGACAACAAGCTGAGGGTGAGGTCATTTAGGATTTCATGGATCATGGTAAAAACTTCAGTTGTTTTAAAGAAAGACAGGAAATTACTAGCAGGAATGACCTAATCTGATTTAAATTTTCATGGGGTCTACTCTAGCTGTAAGCCATGTAAGTCATGTAAGCCTTGTCAACCAGGGGGGAAAGAAAGACAAAATTGCAGCTGCAAAATAAAATCTGTGCTGTTTATTTGGGGACTTCGGGGTTGCAGTCTGGGAGACACAGAGTTGACCGAAATTGAAAGCATGCTCTGGAGAGACAAAGGAGGCTACAGTTTTTAGGGAGGAAAGCGGGAATTTACATAAGTTGTTTTGAAGGAGATGTGATGGTACTGCTGTGGCTACAGTTACCCTAATCTGTATGTGAGTGGTTGCTACGACTAGTGCTAGGTGAAGAAAAGTCCGTTTATGTCCATTCTAAATGCAGCAGATGCCTTGGCTTTTAGTGGAATCCAGAAGCAGTTACGAGAGTTGGAGACAGGAGATGCATAAACCCCCACTTCCTCAGTGTCCTCCTGGCTCCATTTAAATAACCCTCTTAGCAATGCTTCCTCCATTTTGTTCTCTCTGTTCTCATTCATCCAAACCCTTAGTCACTGGTTTCTGTTGTCCCTTCTTTTCACACTGAGCGTCTGCCTTCTTTATTTAAAGGCATGCTTTACATCCGGCATCTTCAGTGAATCTTCCTTGAACAGCATAGCCAGAAACACTCACTCAAGCATTAATGGAGATGCCATGTATTTGATGCATTGTGCCTAGAATACTCTAATCCTAATTCTGTGTAGCGCATAGGCTACTTCATGGCAGGATATTCTCTGATGCTCTGTCCTCATCTGCGTCTCTGTCCTCATCTGCGTCTGTGCCATGATTGCTGGAAAACGGGTGCAAAAGCTTAGAACACAGATGGAAGTAATTTAGTCTAAAGTAAAACATGGCAAAAGTAGGTTGAAAAGAAAAGTTAACGTTAACTCTTTGAATTAATAATGGAAGATAAATGCTGGGTTTTTTCCCTCTTCTGTCTTTATTCAGCACCTCCTGTTCCTTCTGAAGACATAGACAAACACCGTAGGAGATTCAACATGCGAATGCTAGTCCCCGGAAGACCTGTAAAAGATGCTACCCCCCCGCCAGTGCCTGCAGAGAGACCGTCTTACAAAGAAAAATTTATTCCTCCTGAACTTAGTATGTGGGACTATTTTGTTGCAAAGGTAAGCGGTGTGAGGAGCACAAGTTTTGTATGTGTTTATTATATTAATTCTTATGTATATATATCACATAAGAATCCAGAGGCAGCTTGTCATTGAAATAACTACAGTTTATTTTTATTTGTTTATTTATTTTCAATTTTTTTTTTTTTTTTGAGAGAGCAGAGTGAGCAAGAGTGCGTGAGTGGGGCGGGGGAAGGACAGAGGGAGAGGGAGAAGCAGACTCCCCACTGAGCGCAGAGCCCAATGTGGGACTTGATCCCCGGACCCTGGGATCGTGACCTGAGCCAAAGGCAGATGCTTAAACGATTGAGCCACCCGCGTCCCAAAGGACTACAGTTTGGATATTTATTCTCAAGTCCAGAAACCGAATAGTCATTCAGGAATGATCAGATACTTGATACGGATGAAACGAATGAAAGTCGTATGGGATTTAGATCTAAAACAGAAGTCAGATTTATTAACATTTAATCAGCGTCATGGTTTTCTAGTGACTGGAATACTTGTATCTGCCGTCCAGGTTCCCTTTATCTCATTATCAGTAATTCCTTTAGTCACCATGAAATTAGAGCGAGTGGAGATGGATGGATTTTTTTTTTAAGATTTTATTTATTGTATTTATTCATCAGAGAGAGAGAGAGCACAAGTCGGGGGAGGGACAGAGGGAGAAGCAGACCCCCCACTGAGCAGGGAGTCCCATGCAGGGCTCCATCCCAGGACCCTGGGATCATGACCTGAGCTGAAGGCAGATGCTTAACTACCCAGGCCCCCCCCCCAAGGGAGAATTTTATTGCGATTAACTTAAAAGCTATAAATTAATTTGTAAAGAATTATAGTTTTACATGTCTCAGTCTTCTTATATAGCTTTTAGAAGAATTTGTGTTTTCCTTCACTGTAGCTCTCTGACAGTTTTCATAAAGTTTTTCCTTTGGTATTTATGTTTCTTAGTGTATACTTTTTCTTTGGACTTCTAACTAGCTATGTTGATACCTAAGAAAAAGGCTTGATTTTTAATGTTTCTGTGACATGTGTTTTATTTTTTATTGAAGTGTAGTTGGCATAGGAGGCTCTATTAATTTCAGGTGTGCAACACGATTCAGCAGTTGTATCCACTATGTTGTGCTCACCACAATAAGTGTAGTCATCAGCTGTCACCATACAACATTATTACAGTATTATTGGCTATATTCCCTTATACTATAGTGTTCCTCCCCATGAATTACTTATTTTATAGGTGGAAGCTTGTACCTCTTTACCTGCTTCACCTATTTGCCCATCTCCCCCGCTCTGGCAACCCCCAGTTTGTTCTCTGTATGATTCAGTGTCTGTTTTTCATTTGTTTTTTATTTTTCCTTATTTATTTTTTAAAAGGTTTTTATTTATTTATTTATTTATTTATTTATTTATTTATTTATTTGAGAGAGAGAGAGATTGTACATGAGCAGAGGGAGGGGCAGAGGGAGAAGCAGACTCCCTGCTGAGTGGGGCTGGATCTGAGGACCCTGAGATCCTGACCTGAGGCCAAGTCAGCCGCTTTACTGACTGAGCCGCCCGGCACCCAGTTCGTTTGTTTTTCAGATTCTACGTATGAGTGAATCATATGGTGTTTGTTTTCTCTGATTTAGTTCACTTAGCGTAATATCCTGCAGGTCATCCATGTTGTCACAAACGGCAAGATCTCATTCTTTTTCATGTCTGCGTAATGTTTCTCTGTGTGCGTGCCTTATCGTCTTTATCCATCCATCAGTGGACACCGGGTTGCTTCCATAATTGTTGTAATTAATGCTGCAGAGGTATTTCTGTTGTATCCAGCTCTCAGTTATTTTATGGAATCGGAAAGTTTTTCCTAGTTTTCTTGACTCATCTAGGTCTAGTATCACTTGTGAAAGGAAATTTTTACTTAGATACCACTTAAAATATTCAATATTAAGTTACGACAAAAACAGCCCAATTATATATCTACAAATAATTTTGCCTTTTATTGCAGCCATTTCTCCCCCTGTCTGATAGTGGTGTTATCTATGATTCTGATGAAAGCATTCATAGCGATGAAGAAGAAGATGACGCCTTTTTTTCAGATACACAAATACAAGAGCATCAGGATCCAAATTCTTACAGGTAAATAAGGATTTTCTCTTTTTTTAATTAAAAAAATCCTGATGTTAGTAATTTTAAGTAATATTATCATGAATTTATATAAGAACTGACTTACAGCTTCAGGTTAGTAGTTCTGTACCTTTGAGGTACATTTCGAGACAGCAGAGTATTTCTTTACCATCTAGTTTTAAAGAGTAGCTTACATCTAGAGTGGAAACAAACATTTTTAGTGAGGGAAAAATACATAGTTTATTGCTGTGCTATTAAAACTTAATATATATTCACTGATATGCTGTTAGATTCCATGTGACTGTGTGGTAAATCTTTTTCCATTAGGTAATTTTCAGATATTGTAAGTGTGATATATTGTTACATATTTTGTATTTTCAGAGACTACAAAGGTTCAAGTTGTTAGAGAAAAAGAGCTTTTTTTCCTGGGTTGGAGATTGGGTTAAACAATTGACAGGAATCATCACTGTGCTTCTCTCCTGATGTTATTTTCAGTGAAGGAGAATTTGTTTGTTTGTTTCCCTTGAACAGCTGGGCTCTTCTGCATTTGACAATGGTTAAGCTAGTACTTCACAACGTGAAGAATTTCTTTCCCATTGCTGGATTGGAATTCTCTGGTAAGTAATTAATGTTGTTAAACATAATAAATTAGCATTGAGTTTGTCTTCATGAAAATCTATAGAAAAGAGCATTTGGTACTAAAAATTAAAGATTCTATGAGGTCTTGTGTTTTTTTTAGGCCCCAGTCTGTGATTTTAATTCATAGCAGGAACCCCTGATTACCCAGAGGCTGGAAAGAAAAAGCAAGAAATCAGCCTAGAGAAGCTACACATTTTCTCAGTTCGTTTTAGAGAGCTGGCCTTCTGTTTTGTTAAAAGCACTAAGAATCCAAGTGGTAGAAGATTAACATTTTCAGGTGTATTTGTGTTTTCAGCGGTTTGGGCTCTAAAAATTCAGATTTTTAAAGCATATGGATGATGATCACCTTTTTTTTTTTTTTTTTATCAAAACAAGATGACATTTTCTGTCACTTTTTAGAGTTGCCTGTGACATCACCGTTAGGTATTGCTGTGATTAAAAACTTGGAGAACTGGGAACAGATCTTGCAAGAGAAAATGGATCAGTTTGAAGGACCACCCCCTAACTATATCAACACATACCCAACTGACCTTTCAGCAGGAGCAGGACCAGCTATTCTTCGAAATAAAGCAATGCTAGAACCGGAAAATACTCCATTCAAGTAAGGACGCTGTCACAATGCTCAATGAAAGTGTAGCCTGGTTTAAGTTTCCCGGGAGATAGTTTGGCAAAATATACCCATATTATGTTTATATAAAAACATTCATAACTTTGAACCTGCAGTTCAATTTCTAGGAAATTGTTTTAAGGAAACAATAATGTTTTAAGGAAAAAATAATGTTTTAAGGAAAACATTAGAAATCTAGATAGAAAACATTTCCCCCACTATTACCTATAATTCAATAGACTTATTACTTTTATAATTAGAAAAAGACATTTATTATATGTTAGCCATTATTTTAAGAACTTATACAGAAATATTTTGGAAGAAGAATCTACATAAGCAAACAAGGTGCTGCTGACATTTTGGCAGTAATTTTTGTGAAGCATTTGTCCCATAATTAAAAGTATTCCAAGCTTGAAAGAGAAGGCTTTTTAGGTGGGCTATTAAAAATGAAATCTGTGACCTTATATTCATTGGTGGTGATATGTAACCAAGAGAACCAACCCTACAATATAATTTAAAAAGAGAATAATAAGAACTTCTTTTGACTCACAGCTCAACCTGTTCATTCAGAGAAGCTGTAATTAGAGAATTAATTTCTAGATGAAGGAATGATTTTTAAAAGAACTAAAAATTAAAAGAGAAATTTTAAAATTTTGTTGAGCTTAATAATGTTTATTTGCAATAGATAATGGAGAGGTGTTTTTTTTTAAAGTTTCTGCAAATATGAAGCCTATTTTCTACAGAGTAAAAGAAGATATGTTAATTTTTTCTAATAGATCCCGGGATTCTTCTGCACTTCCAGTCAAACGACTTTGGCATTTCCTCGTTAAACAAGAAGTCCTTCAAGAGACATTTATTAGATACATTTTCACAAAGAAAAGAAAACAGAGTGAGGTATTTTGAAAAAAAATTTTCTGTTGTAGTTTTTGTTTAGTTTTAACATTTCTAACGAAGTCAGTGCTTGATTTACTTTTTGATTGGAACTTACTATCTTTCATACCTTATAGGTACTAGTTTACCAGACTACAGTGAATTTCTTCTATAAGATAAAATCTTATAATTTTCATTTTATAACAATGAAGCCAACATAGGTCCCTTGGTGAATCACGTATAACCAAGTGAAAGTTGGTCCTTCTTTTGCAATACTTGCTGTTGGGCTTTTACAAATAATAAACATGTGATGGATGATTTGGGTAATTTAATATATAAATGAATGTACTCAATATTATGATTCTTTGAATATCATGTATTGGAAATCTAACATAGCCCTTTAAAAGCATCTTATTTATGTAGCATTTAGAAATGAACGTGATAACCTTTAGAAGCAAGAAATTGAGGATAATTTTGTGAAAGAGAATAAACTACAGAAATACCAATATGAGATGAAGGAAGTTTGCTTTTATAAAGTGAGGCAGAGGTATTTTTAAGTGAATAATGTAATGCCATACAGGGTTCAAGAAGAATCAGGAATTTGGGAGACTGGTACTTTAGAGCTGGAAGTTATCTCTTCCTTATAAAATGAAGGGTGCACAGGTCTGTTCTATGAGCATGAGTCCATTTGGCTACTGAGTGAGGTAAGGAGCAGTTTGGAGAGTGTTCAGAGTAGAGTATCAGATGAGATTAAAGATTTGGCAAACACAAGATCTATGAGAAAAGAGGAATGAATTAAATTTCACTTAGAAAAGTGAAAACTGAGAGGGACAGTTTACATGGCTCAGTTTCCCAAGGTAAAACATAGAACTGCGTCTCCATTTTCTCCTCTACCTGGAGTAGCAGAACCTACCCGACTCTTTCTTTCATTAGTCACCCAGGTGTAGATGGTAACTGTGGTCAGCCCTTGTGAATAGTCACTGATTTTCTGTATGGATTTAAAATTATGTACCTAAGTGAAGAAGTAGGGGAAATGAGCTGTGGGGATTCTCTGGAGTCTTAGAAGCTTTTTTTGATAACAAAAGATCCAGATGGTATTGAAATTATTGGTGTGTAGGGCGGGTTAGGGAAATCACAGAGCCAGATTCTTCTCCTCTTTCATTCAGTCCGCTGTGTACAGTATTCCCTGTAGTGATGCTGAGTCCAAATTCTGTAGAATAAGATCTAGAAATCTAAGAAATAGACTTAACATAAGATACTTGCTCAGGTAGGATTCTCTCATTCCCAGGAAGCCAGTTCACTGAAGGATCGATTTTTTTTGAGTGTTTAGTTCTTCAAATTCTTAAATGTAATGATTTATTGAAAATATACTTTAATTATTCATAGTTTGTAGTGGTGGTTTGGTTGTATCGTCAGAGCCTCAGAGGCTGTGGGAAGCCCGGGGTCTAGGTTGCTGGGACCCCCAGTCTTGTCCTTCAGGATCTGTTCTCTCAGGTTTCTCTCCTCTTTAAGCCTCTCCCTCTTTCTGCCCCTTGGTCTCCGTGTTCTTGGGATCAGCAGCCCATGCTGTGTGTTCTCTTCAAATTTTCTACCAGCAGAGGGTCTCCAGGAAGAGGGAGGTAGGATAGAGATAAATTGAACATTTCTTAAAATGCTGTGTAAGTTGGTTGGCTCCATGGATGGGAAGTACATGGTGGGAGTTAGGATGGGAAGAATTTTTATCCTGTACCCTTTTTTGTACCTTTTGAATTTCAAATTACGGAATGGAATTATTATCTTGTCTAGCGCTATCCAGTAGAACTTTCTGTGATAATGGAAAATTTTATCTTTTCTACACAGTAGTTAGCAGTCACATATGGTTACTGGGCACTTGAAAAGTGGCTAGTGTGACTTAATTTTCTTTAAGTGGTCGTACATGGTTAATGGCTATTGTACTGAGTAGACAGATCTGAAAATTTGTTTTCATTAAGGAAAAAATTTGAAAAAATGTTAAAGCTGTTAAGACAAAATAAAAACTGGTCACTAAGCTCAGAAATATGGAACAATTATCAAAACTACCCATTCAATAAGTGTTGTTTATCTTTTGAAATCGTTAAATAGGATTTTGGCACTCGTAAATTTGATAAATTCAGTGAATTGACTGACAAACTAATCCTAAAAATTCTAAAATTTTGCCTCATTTTAAAAAATTACTTAGAAAATTCTCTTGACAAATGCTGAAATTTTAGATATATTCATAAGATATTTTTACTCATTGAACATATTAAAGAAAAATATTCCATAAGACAGTTTTTTTGCGAAATCAATAAATGTTGCAAACTCAGCGACTTGATTAAAGGCCAAAAGGTTCTTCAGCAGTTTGGTTTTTGCAGAGTGGGCCTTGCACACATGTACCTTTCTGTCGTTGTCCACGGCAGCAGCCCTGGGCAGTCGCCGAAGGCATGTGCAGAGAATTTGGCCCTTTTGGCTAAAGTGAAGCAGTCACTCCAAGAGGTACCAGGAGGAGTGTGTTGCTCGGATCAAACCTTCACAGGTTTCCACAGCAGAGCAGAACCGTCATTTCTAATTGTAGCCATCCCTAATGACCCTGTCATCAACCAGGAGCAAGCTGTTGATGTGATTTCTTTCCTGTGCCCCATTTGATCAAACATTTCTTTACCTGTAAGGAGAAAAATTTGATTATAATAAAACAGTTGATGGGAATTCTGATCCCTGACTCCTCCTTCATGGATATATTTCTTATGAGTAAGAGTGAAATAATTATCAGTACTTTGAATCTGTGTTCAGAAATAGTTTCAATTTGTATTTGAAATGACCCCTGTAGGATAGGAATCTATGTAGTATAGAATGCACCCTCTCATTCAGGCAGCTTTTGTTTTTAGAGAGATTGCAGCTTAAGTTAGGATTTTTAGTTACATTACTGGTATGCAAATAATTTTTATTCTGAAATGGTCTTTTACGCATGGAATAGTTACGTTACCTTGAATTTCACTTGCTTTGCTTTGTGTTGTGTTCATCTGAGGACATGATATTTCACTCGGTTTTTCCTTTTTGATTTTGTGCTTTTAAAAGGAAAAGTTGACACATTCGCTTTTACCACCTTTAAGTTATGGATTGACCATTTCAATTTGGAATGTTTCATTCTCCTTATAATTTCGTTTCATGCATGTGTTTTGTGTTTGTGACGGTGTGGTGTGATTTAGTCTGTGGAAGAACATGTGGAGCAGGTCAAACAAAACTGCATAGCAGAGGATTCCCGCAGCAAGGTAGTGTCCCGTGCTCTTGTCCTTGGCTCATTCTCCGAGTTCAGGGAGCTAACCTTCACCGCTAACACTAACCACGTGGGCTGATCAGAACACTCGCGGCTCCCATACACGTCAGTGGTGTAGGGTAGGAAATCCTCCACCGTTTCCGACCTGGTCTTCCTCAGCGTTGATGCTTCTCTTTCCTTCTTTCTGTTGCGTCTTCACGTCTCCCCCTTTCCAGTCTGTTTTTAGACATGGTTGTTTTATCTTTCCACCTTGATTCTGTGTATTCTTTCCTTCCCGTTACCTTTGACCCTAAGCCAGTGCACCTTCCTTTCATCCGTCTCCTTTGTCCCCTTCTAACTGTTCTTTCCAACTTTCCTTATTCCTGTCTTAGCACCTCACCCTATTTTACAATGTTTACTTTCTTATATGACTCCTTTGTCTGACTGTCTTTTTCCTCCACTCTGTGCCTCTTGATGCGTACACATTCTTACCGCAGTGTCTGCACGCTTTTGCAAGAGATGCAAGGGGCCTACTGCTGTTACAAATGTGAATGAAAACTCTGCCAGCCATCTATGACGGTTAACCAGTATCCTCTTACCCCAGTGGAAGTCTGTTAACCAGGGTGATTACAGGGCATCAGAGAATTTAAGCTAATTCCAAAGCTAAGTCTCAGCATACTAAAATTACTGGTACCTTTTTTCTTGCTGCTGCGGTTATGTTTTCTTATCCTTCTTTTAAATTTTGTGGAATGTTTGTGTCTCACATGTTGCTACACGACTGAACCTGCGGATGAACATTTTGTAGGTTGAAGCTGACCTGGGCTACCCAGGGGGGAAGGCGAAAATCATTCATAAGGAATCAGATATGATCATGGCGTTTTCCATTAATAAGGTAAAAGCTATAGTCATTATAAAGATTGCACTTTTTTTTTTTTTTTTTTTTTTTAGTGAAATTGCTTTAATTCCTGACTCTGCTTTATAGGCGAACTGTAACGAAATTGTCTTGGCTTCAACACACGATGTACAAGAACTCGATGTTACTTCTCTGTTGGCCTGTCAGTCATACATATGGATTGGAGAAGAATACGACCGAGAATCCAAAAGGTTAGTCTGTCTCGTGTAGTATCTAAAATGAGGTCTTCTTTAAAAAGAACCCACTAAATGGTTATGCACATGATTTGAATTATCTTGAAAAGTATATATGTTTCTCTCTTTACTTGGGTAGGAGACAAACATAATTGGCTTAGCTGCCAATAAAAGGTTCTTCTTACATCAATGAACAAGTTAACTGTACTTCCTCCATTAGACATGGAACTAACTATTCATAGTATTGGAGTCAGAATAATCTCCAATACCAAAGCCTAATGCCATAACGATAGCATTGACATTTAACCCCAGAGAAATGTCAGGAATTACATAGTATTCAGTAAATTCAGCTGATGTGGATAATTAAAAAGTAGAATACACTAATATATTAATTAAACTGATAAGTCACATTTACTGGGTGATTTTCAGTGTTTCTTCTTGATTAACACCTGATAAGCATACCTTTTTTACAGATAAAAATGTAGACAACTCTACTTTCAGTAATGCTATGGGAACTGCACCAGCAGTGTTGTGCAACACCTTCCTCTTTGGGGTTCCTCCTCCATGCTTGCCCTCCGTCTTTTCTCCAGACTCTTGGATATTTTATTTGCTTGGGAAATGGTGCATCATAGCCTCTCTCCTTGTTCTGTTGGGTTTTCTGTTTTGTTAGCATATAATATTACTTCAGAGTTGATGTCAGCATATTACTACAGAGTTGATGTAACCATGTAATATGATACAGTCCATCATAAACATTACTTTAACATTTTTTTGTGATGATTACTAATACTTGAAGAAATCTTTAAACTGAGATTTCTCTAAAATGTGTATGAATTTGATACATGGGATATCTGTATTTGAAGAGACCTTATAACCTTTTCTATACATGATAAAAAGAATATTTGTGTTAAATCCTTCAAAGCAGACATTTGTTCCAACTTGTGCCAGCAGTAAAATTGCCCCCAGACGACATTAAATTTATAAATTTTGTCTAAAGGGGAAAAGTTAACCAGTACTAAAGTTGCCTATGGTTAGGAATTACACCTACATTTTTCTTATGGATACTTATTCTTTATAAGTACAGCCTGTCCTGTGGGTACGTAAGCAGCTCTGTAATTGGAGTTTGAGTTGGGACAATGGAATGTCCCCATTAACACACGGATGTTTTCCACAGTTCAGACGACATCGATTATCGTGGTTCCACTACGACGCTTTACCAGCCCAGTGCGGCACCGTATTCAGCAAGTCAGGTGCACCCACCTTCCTCTCTGCCCTGGCTGGGCAGTGGGCAGACCAGCACCGGAGCCAGCGTGGTGGGTTACTTACTATTACGTATGGCTTCTGCACATGGACTCACCCAAAATAAGTTGAAATCACTTTGACTCAGGAACGATCCTAAAGATCAGGGGCAGTGACCCGTTAGTACCCGTAATAATAGTAGCTAAGATTGCGTGACTTCCTTTGTGTCGGGTACACGCTTTCCCTCACAACAGCCCGAGGTGGTAGGTGCTTTTATTATCTCCCATTATCGTTTGATAGGTGAGCAAACCGAGAGGCACCAGGTGGTAAAGCAGAGACAAAGAGGAGTTGTGGCTACTACAGGTGTTCGACCAACGTGTCTGTAACGTTGGTGGTGGTTGTTAGTCACCGGTTGAAGGGGTCCCGTTCTCTCGTTCTGCTCTGAAGAATCTGCAGCTACTCCTCCTTGTCCGCAGGGAGGGCACTTGGAGGACAGTCTCTTACTCACTCGATGAAGCCGCTTAGTGCCTGGCCCCACGGGCCAGGGCTGTGCCAGTGACTGCTTCCATGGTCTGTTCGGACAAGTGTCACATGTGAAGTGGCTCAGAAAACCCACAACAGGGCGTATGCTAGTACTAATGCAGCTGTGAGAGGAATAAAGGTTATAAAACTTAAGAGTTGGGCTGAGGCATATTCTTGTCTCTTCTGTGATGTGCAAAATGAATTGGGCTTTTATCTTCCTTTAAAGCTTATGAAAAGGAATCTACACAATGTTAAGAGAATGACCTCCCACCCAGTCCACCAGTACTGTAAGTGTTTTATTTGTGACCCAGAGCTTTGTAAATGGCCTGTCTTTTTGAAATTCATTTATAGAATGGGAAATATTGGAACTCTGTAGCTTCTTCATTTCTTATTTTCTGCTTTCCCTTTTGTGTTTCAGATCTTACAGGTGCTCAGGATGGCAGCGTACGAATGTTTGAATGGACACGACCTCAGCAGCTTGTCTGTTTCCGCCAAGCCGGCAACGCAAGAGTTACCAGATTATATTTTAATTCACAAGGCAACAAGGTTGGCTCTTGGGGCTTACTGCTAAATTCATCTGAAAAAGATATTTATGAGTAGATGGTTAGTAAAACTACATCTAAAATAACCAATTCAGTGACCTGGATGTAAGCTGGGCAGGCAGTTTACTGGTGTCTGCTTCTATACCCCCCCTGGGCGCCTAGTAGAGGACAGGTCTTCAGAATTTTATATGGATCAATCATCCATCTAAAGATATTAAATACTGTGAAAGTAAAGAGCGCTCTGTTGAGTGTACTGGTGCCTGTAAGCTCGATCAAGCACCTGAGAGAAACCTTCTAGTTTGTTACTAAATTATCTTAGAGATGTTTGGAGGAAAATGAAACAGGTATGGAAAAGCATTTAAAAGGTTGCAGGATATTTATAGTGCCCGACTTTCTTAGGAACTACAGTGATAGAAATAGGCGTAGGCAGAACGTTAAGTGAGGTTTGAGTGACTCTCCATCAGTGATTTTGCTTTTGATATGCTTACTAAGAAGCTGGTTTAACATTCATGCTGTTCTTACAGTGTGGTGTTGCAGATGGAGAGGGTTTTCTGAGTATCTGGCAAGTAAACCAAACGGCATCAAATCCTAAACCGTACATGGTGAGTACCATTCAGCATTCCCAGAGCACAGATGGAGGCTGCTTTGTTTCTGCAGTGTCTGTTTCACACGCTAAATCTCACTGGAGATTCACTCATTGGATCTGTTGAGGAGGGGTCCCCTCTGCCCAGCAGCACAGCACCCGTTCTTGCCCTGGTTTAAACCTAAAGGACTAACAAAAAACTTCACTTTTCAGAACTTGAAGGATGACCATTATGTTTTAAAATGTTCAGGGGCTTTCCCTGTATGTGGTCCTACTTTTTTGAAAACTGACTTCTTGATAGATTTTTAATATAGTACCTAAAATGAATCACTAACAGGTTCTGTGCATTCTAATTTGCTCTAGAATTCTTACTAAACCAATTGCAATAGATCACGTCATTGATCCAAATCATACTAAAACATTGGGTGATGCAGACATATCTTCACTCGGTGGGGGCTCAGGTGGGGTAGGAGGGCTGGAAGGTAGTGCTGTCCTGTGCTGAACTTCAGGCTTCATATATGTTGATTCTAGTTTTCTTTTCTGGACTACATATGTTTTTAATTATGAGACAAGATATTTCTCTTAAATTAGTGCCCTATCATAAATTCTTTACAGAAATGGAAGTGATCTTGAATCTGTCCGTTTGCCTTCACTCAGATCAATACCATAATTCCAAACAGAAGAATGCCTATTTTAAAATACCTGGACACCCTCCTGGGTCTTTGCCTCCAAATTTCTATTCATTCACCTGATCCAACAAGAAAAGTCATGCCTGGCTCAGTAAATGGTTTCCAGTGGTGCTGGAATATCCTTAGGAGTGGTTTGGGGCAGCCTTCAGCTTGTGGATAACTTGCAGGACCCTTTGACCTTGGCTTTATTATTGCTAAAGGTCTTCACGTGGAAGGGAGGAGATGGTAAGGAAGGTGGATGTTTGCGGTTAGGTTACAAAGGTCATTTGACTTGAGCTCTTCACACTAGTCTAAGACTACTAGCTGGGCATGTAGGGGTTTCCCTCCTTGGGTTATTAGTGTTTATTATGATTTATATTATGTAAAGTTTATTAAATGTATTTGAGATCATTAACATGGAGTTTGGCTGGGCTCTTAATGTAATTAAATGGCTTGGGTAGGTTCATCCTATTCCTGTTAGATAATCTTTAAAAAAAACCCTTTAATTCCCTATTTTTACTAACTCTTCCAGAGTATCATTGGATAAATAATATGCAAATAATAGCTAATCCTCTTATCACTTATTCTTTATTCTGGATGTTTAACAACTGTTCTTAGTTCATGCCTGTACTGCTAGCAGAATTGGGTGTGTGTGTGATTCTGGATCGCCTTGGACTCCTAGGTAACATCATCTGCATTTTGTTTCTTGTAGAGCTGGCAGTGCCACAGTAAGGCCACAAGTGACTTCGCATTTATCACCTCTTCAAGTCTGGTTGCCACATCCGGACAGTCCAATGACAATAGGTAGGTTGACAGAAGCATAATAAGAAGCACATTTTAAGCAGAAAGGTATTCTTGCTGCAAAGTATGGACTTTTTTACTTAGTAGAGTTTTTCCACGTCATGAATACAAAAATTTTGTTATGTAATTCTTATCTCAGTAGTTTTCTTTATCAAGAAGAGAAAAACAAGTATTCCTAATGTAGGCTCTCAGTAAGCATATGTAATTATGTTAAAGCTTCCTTTCTTCCCCCCCATTAATACTGTCGGGTTCTTGGGACGCTGTAACCCTGATACTCAGTATTTTCTTTGGCCTGACACTGCTTTCATTGGCAGCACATGCCATGAATAATGTCTCTCATTTCCTGGCAGTGGTTACCCCTGGGTTCAGAAACATCCCTTCTCCTCAGGAAACTGTGTCTCCGTTTCCCTGGAGTGGTAACGGGGAAGATGAGGGGTTGGGAGATGAGATGGCAGAGACACGTGAGACAGAACTCTGCGGTTAGGAAAGGATAAAAACTCTTAGGTGTATCCCTAGCTTCTGCCCTCGTCCTAGTTGAGAATCATTGCTTTATAAATATGAGTGAGCAAAAAAGATGCAATGAATAAAAATATTGGACTTGAAGCCAGTAACAAAAAGCACATCATGAACCATTGTGTTTTCTTCATCAGAAATGTATGCCTCTGGGACACATTGATATCACCTGGAAACAGCCTCATTCATGGTAAGTGAGTTAAGATCTGTGATTTTTAATACATTATGAAGGAATGCTTTCCTGGTTTTATTCTAGCCGGTGAGTGTTTGTTCATGGGGTATAAATGAATATCTGGTTATCTTGCTGAGGTAACTATCCAGCTAGCATAGCATAGTCTATTTTGTATTCTATTTGGGAAATATGGAATGGAGATTAGGGCTATTAATAAAGCTTTTTAGGAATTAGTTGCAAAGTATTTGAGCTCAGTAGGAAGGAGGTATTTTAAAGAATTACACCTAACTATAAAAAACCTTATAAGAAGAACAAGAAATATGAACAACGCCACTTAAAATATTATTCCTTTTAAGACCATTTTCCCAACTGGTGTCCTAAAGATCCCTTTTTCACATGACACTGTTGAGAGAAGGCTCTATGCTCCAGTACATTTGGGTTAAACATAGCCGGGTGGATTCTTTGACGGAAAGAGATTTCAGTTTTGTTATCCTACTGATACACCTTTTGAAAGTATAGTTATTTCTCAATTTTATTTGATTGCACATTGTTTTTCTGAATAATTAACAGCTCTTAAAGATTTACCACATACTGGCTTAAGGCTTTAATTATATTAAAATGCAGAGAATTCTGGGAAAGCTAACTCCGTACCTTGTAGCTGGTCATTGTCACACAACTGTAGTTGAGTTTGTTACTTACCTGACAGGAACTTGTGATGAGGCTGTATGGGCGGGAACTAAGAAGGGGTAGATGCTTGTCATGGTGGGCATGAATGTGGTGGCTGAGCGGATCATGGAGAAGCTTGGTCTCCTCTGCGCTTGTCGCTTCTACGGGCTTCTTACGGGGCAGCGTAACTTGGTTTGGGCTTAACATTTAAACTTCCTGCATGTGTTTTCATATTGAGATTGTGAATAAGAACGTTTTTTCTGTCATTGCTTGGGATCTTTTTTAAATACTTGGATCATGATTACAGAAATTGAAATGAAAAATTTGTCAGTAATTTGTGTTATTTAAATGTGCATTTAAACATTACCTGAACTGGCAGGCTAGAACTGTCTGGGAGAGACTTCCGGTGTTCTCCTTCTTCAGGTTTCACGTGCCACGATCACGGTGCCACGGTCCTTCAGTACGCGCCCAAACAGCAGCTCCTCATCTCCGGAGGTAGGAAAGGCTACGTCTGCATTTTTGACATCAGGCAAAGGCAGCTGATTCACACATTCCAGGCCCACGACTCCGCTATTAAGGCTCTGGCTCTGGCTCCCTGTGAGGAATATTTTACTACAGGCTCAGCAGAAGGTAACATAAAGGTGAGTCGGTGCAAGACGTTGGAATGTGCTATTAGCCGTCTATGCTGTCAAGACTGGGGAACAGAAACCCCACCGCACTCTTTGATCTTTGATCTCTTTCTTTCTCTTTTTTAACGACTTACCCTTTGTGTTTTTACTCTCTTTTCCCCCAGGTTTGGAGACTGACAGGCCATGGCCTGATTCATTCATTCAAAAATGAACACGCTAAGCAGTCCATATTCCGAAACCTCGGGGCCGGCGTCATGCAGATCGACATCATCCCGGGCAACCGCATCTTCTCCTGCGGGGCGGACGGCACGCTCAAAACCAGGGTTTTGCCCAGTGCTTTTAACATCCCCAACAGAGTTCTCGACATTCTGTAGAGTTCAAGATTGGGGCTTTATTTTTATAAACATTTCAGTTAAAATACACTGTAGTAACGGATAGGCGTTTCTGCTTGCCAAGCAGCTGTTCCCACACCGGAAACAATGCAGAGAATCTCTGTGTCGAACGTGAGGCCGCCCCCAGCTAGCGTTGCCCGTACAGGCTGGTGGAGTGACTGCGCATGCACCTTGCTACCAGGCTGACGTACTTCAGAACCAAACCCTAGTGTTGTATGCGGGTAGCTATGCTTTACAGCATTTAGCAGACCTGATTCAGAAACCATTGCAGGTAGAAGTTCGCGCGGTAGTAAGTTATAATAACGGGAAGGACCTTCGTACCAAACTGAGGAGCAGAATGTTGCAGAGTCGGGTTTTTCTTCCTCGTCTTTCCACTGGTGGGAGCGTGCGCGCAGGCTGCTGCGTTCAGGGAAGGGGAGTCCCCGGGCGCGAGCCGCTCTAGAGGAGCGGACACCCTTTCCGAGCCGTGGCGAAGCGTGCAGTGACTAGTTCTCTGCTGGGAGAGGTCATGTCCATTCCTTCCTGCTGATTCTTTTTCCTGTTAGTGTTTTTACTGAGCTAGGACTGTAACTTGCAAATGAGTGCAAATTTAAATGCAATGTTTTCCTTACAATTTGCACACTCACATTTTTTGGACTGCTAGGTTTTCTATTTAATTACCTGCCTCCATGTTAGGAATGTAACACGTGAACCTGACATATTTGTAGTTGACCGGACATACCAGTTCAGTACTTTTTTCTTTCAGGGTCAAGCACCCACCACATTTAAGGCTATGTTGAAACTACACTGATAGAGCATTTCGTATCATAATTTAAATGAATGTTAGGCTTTTCGTGGCCAGTTAATAGTTGATGAGATTGGTGATATTATTTATTACCACAGCCTATTGTATAAACTATGCAGAGTTAAAATATTATTTGCTTATAAATTATTAGCCAATGTTGTCATATTTTGATGTACCTCCTTGGTTATGACCAAAAAATGTTCTTGAGGTATTGAAACCAATGTGTGTGTGTTTAATGTTTACCAGCAAATTGTCTCATCATGTTAATGAGAATGTTTAATGCCTGTGTGGTAAATAGTAAAATATAATGGCATAAAAGCACCTTTCTCTGAAGGCGATGTGATGTTCAGGCTGTGAAATACATATGTAAAAGAAAAATAAATGTTATTTGTTAGAGTTTTACCTTAGTTTGGTCTCGTCTTCTTTAACAGTATTTTTTAACTACTCATCATTTTAAATTTGAGTAAATGCTTGACTGTTAAAAGAATGTTTAAGCTACTCGGCTCTTCACTGACTCACTGATATTTACTGAGTACTTCTGTAGCAGAAGCCGTTCTAGGAAATGGGACACAGTGGCGAGCCGGACGGAAGGGCCTCAGCGTTGGGGGTTAGTTGGGTAAGATCTAACCTGACTACCTTTTCTCGCCTGTTGAATTAAATGCTGATTTTGGTGCGGACCCTGGTGAAGGAGCGGAGCCGGGAACAGTGCTTCTGTGGAGTCAAGCTGAGGAAGGAGGGTGTCTGAATACATAGAAACACAGATGTGACAAGAATCACGAATCTAGCCCTACACTCACCGCAGCTCAGCACACAGGAACCCGTGCGTGCTACCGCTTCTCCGTCTTTGTATCTGTCACACTGAAGCAGTACCAGCCGATCCGGTCCATCTGCAAGAGAACAGAATTTTGAAACAAACTCAGACGTTTGCAGTAGCTCCATCTTCTTGGAGCTAGTGCTTTACAGTAATCTGCCACATGTCATACTAATTTGTTTTTAAAAAGTTTCAAAGACATGTTTACAAGTTTTAGGTTTCCAAAACAGTGAGCCAACACTAGGGTTTCCAGTTACTCCCCTCCCTCCCGGTTTCCCTCGCCAACACTTGGCGTTCGTGTGATATTCGTTACTGCTCAGGAACCAGTACGGGGGCATTAACTCAAGTCTCCGGATTCTATTACGGTTCACCCTTTGCGCTGTACGGT
This sequence comes from Ursus americanus, assembly GCF_024610735.1. Taxonomy (NCBI): domain Eukaryota; kingdom Metazoa; phylum Chordata; class Mammalia; order Carnivora; family Ursidae; genus Ursus; species Ursus americanus. The sequence continues at coordinate 6,916,896 of NC_142162.1, read as the reverse complement.
TCAGTGGGTTTTAGCAAACGTGTAATATCATGTACCCATTACAGAATCATACAGAATATTCTCATTGCCCTGCAAGTCCCCTGTGTTCACCGCTTCATTCCTCCTGTTTCCCCCAGTCCCTGGCAGCCCCCGGGCTCTCTGCCGCCTTTCCTGCAATGTCCTGGAGTTGGAATCCTACACGATGCAGCCATTTCAGCTTGTCTTCTTTCACCGAGCAGTAGGCGTTACAGTTGCTTGATAGCCCGTTTTTTAAAATCGCTGATTAGTCCATCTATGAAGATCCTGGTTTCTCCGTTCACCTTTCAAGGACATCTTGATCGCTTCCAGTTTTTCGCAGTTAACAAATAAGGTGCTGTAAACATTCGTCGGCAGGGTTGTGTGTAGACCTAAGTTTTCCACTCTGGTGGGTGAATACCCAAGTGTGAGATTGCTGGATCCAATGCTAAGACTGTTTAGCTCTGTGAAAAACTGCCAGACTTCTCCAAACTGCACCAATTCGTATTCCTACCAGCTGTGAATGAGCTCTGTTGAGAGTTTGTGAATTCTGAGAGGTCCCGTTTGACCTCCTCATCAGCGCTTGGCGCTGTCAGTGTTTGGGACCTTAGCCATTATAGACGATCTTGTACAAGGACACCTCATTGTTTCAGTTTGCAATTCCCTAATGATACAGGATGTTAAGCATCTTCGTATCCGTATATTTTCCTTGGTGAGGTGTCTCTCTAGCTCTTTTGCCCATTTTTTAATTGGGTGGTTCTCTGTTGAGTTTTAAGAGTTCTTCGTGTAACTAGAATGCAAATTATTTTATCGGATATGTGTTTAGCCAATATATTCTTCCAGCCTGGGGCTTAGCTTTTCGTTCCCTGAGTGGTGTCTTTTGAAGAGCATAAACTTTAAACTTTAATAAATTCCAACTCAGGTTTTGCTTTCATGAATTGCGCTTTTGCTGTTAGGTGTAAAAACCCATAAAAACCCCCCCGAAAAATGTCAACTGGAGTATCTGCTTTCTCATCTTCTAGAGTTTTACATTTTATATGTAGGTCTATGATCCATTTTGAATTAACTGTTTTTAAAGACCTGTGTCTAGATTCATTTTTCTGCTTGTGAATGTCCAATTGTTCTCACACTGTTTTTTGGAAAGACTAATCTTTCTCCACTGAATTGTTTTTGCTCCTTTGTCAAAGATCAGTTGACTGTATTTGTGTAGACCCATTTCTGGACTCTGATCTGTTCTTCTGCCAGTACCATACTGTCCTGATTACTGTTGCTGTAGAGGAAATCTTTTTTTTTTTTTAATTTATTTGACAGTGATAGAGACAGCCAGCATAAGAGGGAACACAAGCAGGGAGAGTGGGAGAGGAAGAAGCAGGCTCCCAGCCGAGGAGCCTGATGTGGGACTCGATCCCAGAATGCCGGGATCACGCCCTGAGCCGAAGGCAGACGCTTAACGACTGAGCCACCCAGGTGCCCCGGGAGAGGAAATCTTGAAGCATTTTCTGCATCTATGGATTTATCCGTGATTTTTCTTCTTTAGCCTACTGATATGATAGATTACAGTAATTTTTAAACATTGAACCAGTCTTACAAAATAGAATAAACCTCAGTCATGGTTTATAAATCTTTGTATGCGTTTCTGGATTCAGTTTGCTAATATTTTATTGAAGATTTTTTGCCTCTATGCAAAATAGAGAAATCGGTCTGAGTTTTCCTGTCTTGTAATGTCCTTAGCTGGTTTGGGTATTAGGTTAAGACTGGCTTCGTAGATGAGTTAGGAAGTAGCTCTGCTTCAGTTTCTCAAAGATTTTAAATAGGTCTCATTTCTTCAAATATTTGGTAGGAATCACTAATGAAACCATCTGGGCCTGGGGCTTTCCTTTTGGAAGGTTATGAATCATTGATCCTATTTCTTTAATAGATATAAGCTTATTAAATATATACTTCTTTCTCATTTTGTGAGTTCTGGTACATCGTATCTTTCAAAGAATTGGTCCATTTCATCTAAATTATTAAATTTTGTGGGCATAGGTTAATATTTATTTTCTTTTTAATGTACATGGGATCGGTAACGATGACCCCTCTCTCATTTCTGATATTAGTACTTTGTGTTTTCGCTTTTATTTTCTTGGTTAGCCTAGCTACAGGTTTGTTTTTTGTTTTTTGTGTTTCTTTTTTAAGATTTTTTAAGTAATCTCTACATCCAACCTGGGCTCGATCTCATAACCCCGAGATCAAGAGTTGCACACTCCACTGACTGAACCAGGCAGCTGCCCTTACAGATTTATCATTTTAATTGAACTTTTCAAAGAGCCAGCTTTTGGTTTTGTTGAATTTCTCTATCGATTTCCTGTTTTTATTTTTTTTTTATTTTTATTTTTTTAAAGATTATTTATTTATTTATTTATTTGACAGAGAGACAGCCAGAGAGAGAGAGGGAACACAAGCAGGAGGAGTGGGAGAAGAGGAAGAAGCAGGCTCCCAGCGGAGGAGCCTGATGTGGGGCTCGATCCCATAACACCAGGATCACGCCCTGAGCCGAAGGCAGACGCCTTACGACTGAGCCACCCAGGTGCCCCGATTTCCTGTTTTTAATTTCATTGACTTCTATACTAATTTTTATTTTTCTTCTACTTTCGATTTGCTCTTATTTTTGTAGTTTCCTAAAGTAGAAACTTAGACAATTGATCTTAGATTTTTCTTTTTAATAAATGCATTCAGTGCTATAAATTTCCCTCTAAAAGCAGTGCTTTTGCCAAGCCCCACAAATTTTGATAAGTTGTACTTTCATTGAGTTCAAAATATTTACTTTGAGACTTCTTTGACTTGCGGTATTTAGAAGTGTGTTTAATCTCAGATATTTTAGAATTTTCCAGTTATCTTTGTCACTGACTTGTAATTCAACCTCATTTTAGTCCGAGAGCATACTTTGCTTGATCTCTATACACTGACATTTGTTCAGGTGTGATTTACAACCCAAAATTCATCTTAGTAAATATTCCATATTTACTTGAGAAGACTGTGTATTCTCTTGTTAGGTGATTTAATTTTTAAGTGTCCATTAGATTCAGTATTTGTGGCGCTGTTAAATTCAACTGTATTCTTACTGATTTTCTGTCAATTACTGACAAAGGGGTGAAGCCTCCAACAATAGCAGTGGATTTAACAATTTCTCCTTCCACTTCTGTTAGTTTTTGCTCCTATATTTAGACGCTGTGCTGTCAGGCACATTCATGTCAAGGATCATGGACCTCTTCAGCATGTCATGTTTCTCTTTATTCTTATCATTTTACTTGTTATAAAGTCAGCTTTGTCTGAAATTAATAAAGCTGCTTTAGCTTTCTTTTGATTTGTGTTAGCATGGTTTATCTTTCTCTTTCTTTACTTTTATTTTTTTTAATGATTTTTTATTATATTATGTTAGTCACCATACAGTACATCCCCGTCTCTTTCTTTACTTTTAATTGATCTGTGATTTTATATTTAAAGTGGATGGTGGTGAATCATCGAGCCTCACATCAGAAACCGGGGATGTACTGTATGGTGACTAACATAATATAATAAAACATCATTAAAAAAAAATAAAGTGGATGCTGGTGTTTGTTTAATCCTGTCTTATTGGTTTATTTACACTGTTTGCCTTTACAGTGAGTATTGATATAGTTGTATTAATATCTACTATCTTCCTAACTTTTTTTGCACTTTTATACTTTTTGCCATCTGATTTTAATCGAGCATTTTACATTACCATTTTATGTTCTCTTATTGTATCAATTATGCTTTTTAAAAAGGAGTTTAGGTGGTGTCCTAGAGTTTGCAGTGTACTTTTAAAAACTAAGCTACGTTCAGGTAACCTTACACCACACCGTAAGGAGTGCGGTACATTATAACACAGCATCCCCAGTTGCCCCCTCCCATCACGGTAACACTGCTGTCGTTTACGACCTTGTCTATAATCCCAATACATTGCCACTGTTATTACTTTGAAAAGTTATCTGTTAGATCAGTTATGAATATGAAAAAGAAAAAGTTCCATTTTACCTTCGCTTATTTCTTCTCTAATGCTCTTCTGTTCCTGGTGTAGATGTTTCTGCTCCGTATAATTTTCCATCTCTCTGCAGAACTTCCTTTAACATTTCTTGTAAGGCAGGCCTACTGGCAAAAGAGTCTGTTTTTACTGACCTGAGAAAGTCCTTTCTTCACTTTGGAAGGATAACTTCACGGGATACAGAATTCACCCCTCAACACTTTAAATATTTCACTCCACTTCCATGGTTTCTTATTCCTCTACTTACCTTAAGAAGTTGGTGAGCTTCTGGCGGTAAATCCCACAAACGTGTGGGGTCCCTTAAGACTGGGCTCCAGGAGTTTTTACCTCTCAAGCTGGTCCACACCCAGCCTCCAGGAATTTCTTAAGTACCTCTTAAGTGTTCCTACCAGTGACTGGCTCTGGCAGCTTCTGCTCGAAGTAGGCTGTCATTCCCTGTATCAGCAGTCTCTCCAGTTCTGGAGTGGCACTTTTCCCTGGGCTTTCCCATCCTCTAATGGATCTAAGAAAATATGCTGATTTTTATATTCTGTGCTTTTTTTCCCGAGATAAGGACAGGAAAGAGGACTTCCAAGCTCCATACCTTCAGCCTGAAACAAAGTTCTACTTTGTGTTTTTATAACCATTATAAACTGTTTCTGTAACTAAAATTTTTCTGTGCCATTGTATAATTTATATAAAGTTAAATTTGCATGAGTCAATGTTATGTACCCAGAGTACTTATATATTTAGGCTCCACTGGAAGTTTTAAAGGATATTGAGATGCAATTATGATGGCAGTTTCTCCAGGGAAATGATGATTTTTTATGGATTACTTACTGTACCCTAGCCCTGGGCTAAGCAATTTACAGAGATTATCTCACTCCCAAAACCTATGAGACATTGTGTCGGTTGTTAGAGATAATGCATTTTTAAAAACCCTATTTTTCAGTTCGTTTCTCAGAGTTCAGAGGGGAGGGGAGTGGGGGAATGGGATAGACCGGTGATGGGTAGTAAGGAGGGCACGTATTGCATGGTGCACTGGGTGTTATACGCAACTAATGAATCATCGAGCTTTACATCGGAAACCAGGGATGTACTGTATGGTGACTAACATAATAAAAAAACATTAAAAAAATAAAATCCCTGTTTTTCAAATGAAAAGTAGTTGACACTTAGAGAATTGAGTAATATAACTCAGAAGTATAAGGATTCTACATTAGTTTGACTCCAGAGTTCACACCCACTTAACCCTACATTATATTGTAAACATTCTCCACAGATGTGTAAGTCCTCTCCACAGATCCCCTGAAGTTCCTCACAGAAACATAAGCTGGGTATATATTACTCGGCAGATCTTTGAACTCCATGGGAGATTCTTTAACATAAGCTATGTGTCAACAAAAGCTTAGCAGCTGAAGCAGACAAAAACAAAACAAAAACCTTGACTTACTACCTACCCAAAACTCAAATCTGAGTCTTGGCTCCTATGTTGCTTCAAAGTAGAGTACACACATGTTGAAAAGGAAAAACAGAGCTGGGGGCATCACAATGCCGGATTTCGAGCTGTACTACAAAGCTGTGATCACAAAGACAGCATGGTACTGGCACAAAAACAGACACATAGACCAATGGAACAGAACAGAGAACCCAGAAATGGACCCTCGGCTCTTTGGGTAACTAATTTTTGACAAAGCAGGAAAAAACATCCAGTGGAAAAAAGATAGTCTCTTCAATAAATGGTGCTGGGAAAATTGGACAGCTACATACAAAAGAATGAAACTTGACCACTCTCTCACACCATACACAAAGATAAACTCCAAATGGGTGAAAGACCTCGATGTGAGACAGGAATCCATCAAAATCCTAGAGGAGAGCATTGGCAGCAACCTCTACGACATCGGCCAAAGCAACCTTTTTCATGACACATCTCCAAAGGCAAGAGAAACAAAAGCAAAAATGAACTTGCGGGACTTCATCAAGATAAAAAGCTTCTGGAGGAGGAGTTAAGATGGCAGAGCAGTAGGGGTCCCCTTTTTCAGCTGGTCCCCTGAGTCGAGCTGGACAGGTACCAGACCATCCTGAACACCCACAGAATCAGCCTGAGACGCAGGGAGATACACCTGGACCTATACAAACGAACATCTCCAGCGCTGAGTATTGAGGTACGAAGAGGGGAGCCGTGAAACCGAGCACAGATATCGGAAGATAAACGGAAGGGGGAGGGAGCCGCCGCGTTCGGGCGCCGGGAAGCGGTAGCCACTTGTGTTAGGGAGCGGGCAGACTTCGGGATGGGCACCTGCAAGAGAGCGGACTGAGACTGTGAGCCTGAGAACGTGCGTGCGACTAGACTGAAAACCAGAGCTCCGGTGTACTCACTGGAACTGGACTGAGACCGGGAACTCAGGAGCGCGTGCGTCCAAACTGAAAACCGGTGGTACAGAGACACGCCGGCCCTGGAAGTGAGGGCTGGGACGCCGGCTGTGGGGCGCACATCCCAGGACGCTGCAGGGTTGAGCAGCACCAACAGTAACAGAGTTAAAGCGGCCAGAACATCAGTGGAGAACGGGCCGCAATCCCTCTGTTCTGTGACAGAGGCTGAGATTTGGCCACTGCTGCTCTGACTCTCAGAAGAGGCACAGCAAACCGTCAGGGAAAGCCGCCAGAGAACAAAAGCCTGGAAACACCGGCTCACAGTGTGCCTATCCCCATCCCCCCTCGCAGGGGACACGGAGACTCTACCCAAACAGGGTTGCCTGAGTATCAGCGCGGCAGGCCCCTCCCCCAGAACACAGAAGGCAGGCTGAAAAATCAAGAAGCCCACATCCCTAAGATCCCTATAAAACAAGGGTGCACTGCCTGGGTCCTGGTCAATAATTTGGGCTCTGGACAACCCCGCAACCTCTCCTCATCAGAATGACGAGGAAGAGAAATCCCCCCAGCAAAGAAAAGATAATGAGTCTGTGGCCTCTGCCACAGAACTAATGGATATGGATGTAACCGAATTGTCAGAAATGGAGTTCAGAGTAACAATGGTCAAGATGATGCGTAGACTTGAAAAAAATATTAACGAAAATATTAACGAGAATATAGAATCTCTAAGGGCGGAAATGAGAGTGAATCTGGCAGAAATTAAAAATTCTATGAGCCAAATGCAGTCAAAACTAGAGGCTCTGACGGCCAGGGTAAATGAGGCAGAAGAACACATCAGCGAATTGGAGGATGGGTTAGTAGAAGAGAAAGCTAAAACAGAAACTTGGCTCAAAAAAATCCAATCTCAAGAATGTAGGTTACGGGAGATTACTGACTCAATGAAACATTCCAATGTCAGAATCATCAGCATCCCCGAGGGGGTGGAGAAAAACAGAGGTCTAGAAGAGATATTTGAACAAATTGTAGCTGAAAACTTCCCTAATCTAGTGAGGGAAACAAACATTCGTGTCCAAGAGGCAGAGAGGACCCCTCCCAAGCTCAACCATGACAGACCTATGCCACGTCACGTCATAGTGCAATTCACAAATATGAGATCCAAGAATACAGTATTGAAAGCGGCCAGGGCAAAGAAATCTCTCAGGTACCAAGGCAAAAGTATCAGGGTTACGTCAGACCTGTCTACACAGACCTGGAATGAGAGAAAGGGTTGGGGGGCATTTTTAAAGCTCTTTCAGAGAAAAACATGCAGCCAAGGATCCTTTATCCAGCAAGGCTGTCATTCAGAATTGATGGAGAGATAAGGACCTTCCAGAATTGCCAGTCACTGACCAATTTTGTAACCACGAAACCAGCCCTGCAGGAGATATTAAGGGGGGTTCTATAAAGGTAAAAAGGCCGCAAGAGTGATACAGAACAGAAAGTTACAATCTATAGAAACAAAGACTTTACAGGAAACATGACATCATTAAAATCATATCTCTCAATAATCACTCTCAATGTGAATGGCCTAAATGCTCCCATAAAACTCCACAGGGTTGCAGATTGGATAAAAAGACATGACCCATCCATTTGCTGTCTACAAGAGACTCATTTTGAACCTAAAGATACATTCAGACTGAAAGTGAAGGGATGGAAAACCATCTTTTATGCCAATTGACCTCAAAAGAAAGCTGGGGTAGCAATTCTCATATCAGACAGATTAGATTTTAAACTATAGACTATAGTTAGAGACACAGAAGAGCACTATATTACTCTTAAAGGATGTATCCAACAAGTGGATATGACAATTATAAATATCTATGCCCCCAACAGGGGAGCAGCTAAATACACAAGCCAACTCTTAACCAGAATAAAGAGACATATAGATAATAATACGTTAATAGTAGGGGACCTCAACACTCCACTCTCAGCAATAGACACATCACCTAAGCAGAAAATCAACAAAGAAACAAGAGCTTTGAATGACATACTGGACCACATGGACCTCATAGATATATACAGAACACCACACCCTAGAACAACAGAATACTCATTCTTTTCAAATGCACACGGGACTTTCTCCAGAATAGACCATATACTGTGTCACAAAACAGGTCTCAACTGACACCAAAAGACTGAGATTATTCACTGCATATTCTCAGACCACAATACTTTGAAACTGGAACTCAATCACAAGGAAAAATTTGGAAGAAACTCAAACACTTGGAAACTAAGAACCATCCTGCTCAAGAATGATTGGGTAAACCAGGAAATCAAAAATCAATTTAAACAATTTATGGTCCCTGGGTGGCTCAGTTGGTTAAGCGGCTGCCTTCGGCTTGGGTCATGATCCTAAGGTCCTGGGGTGGCACAGCGGTTAAGCGTCTGCCTTCAGCTCAAGGCATGATCCCAGCGTTCTGGGATCGAGTCCCACATCGGGCTCCTCCGCTATGAGCCTGCTTCTTCCTCTCCCACTCCCCCTGCTTGTGTTCCTTCTCTCGCTGGCTGTCTCTATCTCTGTCAAATAAATAAATAAAATCTTTAAAAAAAAAAAATTTATGGAGACCAATGAGAATGAAAACACAACGGTCCAAAACCTATGGGACACTGCAAAGGCAGTCCTAAGGGGAAAAAACATAGCCATCCAAGCCTCACTCAAAAGAATAGAAAAATCTAAAATGCAGTTTTTATATTCTCACCTCAAGAAGCTGGAGCTGGAACAGAAGAACAGGCCTACCCCAAGCACGAGAAGGCAGTTGATCAAAATTAGAGCAGAAATCAATGAATTAGAAACCAGGAGCACAGTAGAGCAGATCAACAGAACTAGAAGCTGGTTCTTTGAAAGAATAAATAAGATTGATAAGCCACTGGCCAGACTTATCCAAAAGAATAGAGAAAGGACCCAAATTAATAAAATTATGAATGAAAAGGGAGAGGTCACAACCAACACCAATGAAATAGGAGGATCATTAAAAACTTTTATCAACAGCTTTATGCCAGTAAATTAAACAACCTGGAAGAAATGGAGGCCTTCCTGGAAACCTATAAACTACCAAGACTGAAACAGGAAAAAATTGATTAAACAGACCGATTAATTATGAAGAGATTGAAGCAGTGATCAAAAAACGAGAGTCCAGGGCTTGACAGATTCCCCGGGGAATTCTACCAAACATTCAAAGAAGAAGTAATACCTATTCTCCTGAAGCTGTTACAAAAAATAGAAACAGAAGGAAGACTACCAAATTCATTCTATGAGGCCAGTATTACCTTGGTCCCCAAACCAGGCAAAGACCCCATCAAAAAGGAGAATTACAGACCGATTTCCCTGATGAATATGGACGCCAAAATTCTCAACAAGATCCTAGCTAATAGGACTCAACAGTATATTAAAAGTATTATCCATCGAGACCAAGTGGGATTCATCCCTGGGATGCAAGGGTGGTTCAAAATTCGCAAATCGATCAGTGTGATAGATCATATCATCAAGGAAAGTGTCAAGAACGATATGATCCTCTCGATAGATGTAATAAAAGCATTTGACAAAATACAGCATCCTTTCCTGATTCAAATCTTCAGAGTGTAGGGATAGAAGGTACATTCCTCAATCTCATAAAAACCATCTATGAAAAGCCTACAGCGAATATCATTCTCAATAGGGAAAAACTGAAAGCCTTTCCCTTAAGATCAGGAACACGACAAGGATGCCCACTCTCACCATTATTATTCAACATAGTACTAGAAGTCCTTGCAACAGCAATCAGACAACAAAAAGGGATAAACGGTATCCAAATCGGCAAAGAAGAAGTCAAACTGTCTCTCTTCGCAGATGGCATGATACTTTATATGGAAAACCCAAAAGACTCCACCCCAAACTACTAGAACTTATAGAACAATTCAGTAATGTGGTGGGATACAAAAATCAATGCTCAGAAATCAGTTGCATTTCTCTACACGAACAATGAGACTGAAGAAAGAGAAATTAGGGAATCCATCCCACTTACAATAGCACCAAAAATCATATGTTATCTCGGAATTAACTTAACCAGAGACGTAAAGGATCTATATTCTAGAAACTACAAATCACTCTTGAAAGACATTGAAGAAGATACAAAAAGATGGAAAAATATTCCATGCTCATGGATCGGAAGAATAAACATAGTTAAAATGTCTATACTACCCAGAGCAATCTACACTTTCAATGCTATCCCGATCAAAATACCAATGACATTTTTCAAAGAACTGGAACAAATAGCCCTTAAATTTGTGTGGAACAGAAAAGGCCCCGAATCACCAAGGAATTGATGAAAAGGAAAAACAAAGCTGGGGGCATCACAATGCCGGATTTCGAGCTGTACTACAAAGCTGTGATCACAAAGACAGCATGGTACTGGCACAAAAACAGACACATAGACCAATGGAACAGGACAGAGAACCCAGAAATGGACCCTCGACTTTAAGGGCAAGTAATCTTTGACAAAGCAGGAAAAAACATCCAGTGGAAAAAAGATAGTCTCTTCAATAAATGGTGCTGGGAAAATTGGACAGCTACATGCAAAAGAATGAAACTTGACCACTCTCTCACACCATACACAAAGATAAACTCCAAATGGATGAAAGACCTCGATGTGAGGCAGGAATCCATCAAAATCCTAGAGGAGAGCATAGGCAGCAACCTCTACGACATCAGCCACAGCAACCTTTTTCATGACACTTCTCCAAAGGCAAGAGAAACAAAAGCAAAAATGAACTTGCGGGACTTCTTCAAGATAAAAAGCTTCTGCACAGCCAAGGGAACAGTCAAAAAAACTAACAGGCAGCCCACGGAATGGGAGAAGATATTTGCAAATGACACTACAGATAAAAGACTAGTATCCAAGATCTACAAAGAACGTCTCAAACTCAATACACGAGAAACAATCAAATAAAAAAAATGGGCAGAAGATATGAACAGACACTTTTCCAATGATGACATACAAATGGCTAACAGACACATGAAAAAATGTTCAAAATCATTAGCCATCAGGGAAATTCAAATCAAAACCACCCTGAGATACCATCTTACACCAGTTAGAATGGCAAAAATGGACAAGGCAAGAAACAACAAATGTTGGAGAGGATGCGGAGAAAGGGGATCCCTCTTACACTGTTGGTGGGAATGCAAGTTGGTACAGCCACTCTGGAAAACAGTGTGGAGGTCCCTTAAAAAGTTAAAAATAGAGCTACCCTATGACCCAGCAATTGCACTACTGGGTATTTACCCCAAAGATACAGACGTAGTGAAGAGAAGGGCCATATGCACCCCAATGTTCATAGCAGCATTGTCCACAACAGCGAAATTGTGGAAGGAGCCGAGATGCCCTTCAACAGATGACTGGATTAAGAAGATGTGGTCCATATATCCAATGGAATATTAGCCATCAGAAAGAATGATTACCCAACATTTGCTGCAACATGGACGGGACCTGAGGAGATTATGCTAAGTCAAATAAGTCAAGCAGAGAAAGACAATTATCATATGGTTTCACTCATTTATGGAACATAAGAAATAGCAGGAAGATCAGTAGGAGAAGGAAGGGAAGAATGAAGGGGGGGTAAACAGAAGGGGGAATGAACCATGAGAGACTGTGGACTCTGGGAAACAAACTGAGGGCTTCAGAGGGGAGGGGGTGGGGGGATGCGCTAGCCCGGTGATGGGTAGTTAGGAGGGCACGTATTGCATGGAGCACTGGGTGTTATACGCAAACAGTGAATCATGGAACACTACATCAAAAACTAAGTATATACTGTATGGGGACTAACATAACATAATAAAAATTATTATAAAAAGAAATTTAAAAATGAACTACTGGGACTTCATCGAGATAAAAAGCTTTTGCACAGCAAAGGAAATAGTCAACAAAACTAAAAGGCAGTTGATGGAATGGGAGAAGATATTTGCAAATGACATGTCAGATAAAGGGCTGGTGTCTAGACTCTATAAAGAATTAATCAAAATCAACCCCAAAAATAATCCGGTTAAAAAATGGGCAGAAGACACAAACAGACTTTTCTCCAAAGATGACATACAATAGGCCAACAGACATATGAAAAAAATCCTCAACATCACCCATCATCAGGGAAATACAAATCAAAACCATAATGAGATACCACCTTACACCAGTCAGAATGGCTAAAATTAACAACTCAGGAAACAACCGATGTTGGTGAGGATGCAGAGAAAGGGGAACCTTCTTACACTGTTGGTGGGAATGCAAGCTGGTGCAACAACTCTGGAAAACAGTATGGCATTTCCTCACGAAGCTAAAAATAGAGCTACCCTACAACCCAGCAACTGCACTTGTAGGGATTTATCCAAAGGATACAAAAATGCTGACCCGCGGGGCACCTGCACCCCAATGTTTATAGCAGCGATGTCCACAATAGCCAAACTATGGAAAGAGCCCAAATACCCATCAACTGACGAATGGATAAAGAAGATGTGATATATACACACAATGGAATATTCCACCCACCAAAAAGAATGAAATCTTGCCATTTGCAACGACATGGGTGGAACTAGAGTGTATTACGCTAAGCAAAATAAGTCAGAGCAAGACAATATCAGACGATTCGCTCGTATGTGGAATTTGAGAAACAAAACAGATGAACATGGGGGAAGGGAAGGAAAAAATAGAATGAAATAAAAACAGAGAGGGAGGCAAACCATCAGAGACTCTTAACTCTAGGAAGCAAACTGAGGGTTGCTGGAGGGGAGGTGGGTGGGGATGGGGTAACTGGGGGATGGGCATTAAGGAGGGCACGTGATGTAATGAGCACCGGGTGTTCTATGCAACTGATGAATCACTAAATTCTACCCCTGAAACCAATACTACATTCTATGGCAACTAACTTGAATTTAAATTAAAAAAATAATAAAGGGGCAAGATTACTATTTTTAATGGGCTTTTCTTTTTGCTTTGTAATCTTTTATTTACAAAAGTCATCATCAGTGCACACAGGGGCTACCCAGTAGCACGGACCCTCCAGGAGAGTTCTGAAAGGAGCTCTACAGGTCACACCAACAGGTTTTCAAACAGTATTTTTCATTATTTGGGCCAGTTTTATCATAAATTTATTTTAGAACTAAGAACCCTTTTTTGCTTAGTGCTGGTATGAAGTGTCAACTACCTAATCGAACAGGCCAGCGGACAGAAACCATGATGCCGGCTGTGGTCCCGACCCCTCTCTGCAGCCCCTGAATCAGGCTGTGAGAACAACAGGGTCACTCTGATTCTCCGCAGATATGAACTATAAAAGTAACAACAATCATTTCTCCAGAATTGTACAATTTTCACAGCATTTCTCATTTCACATAGAAAAATGCAAGGAGGTAAGAATACTGTTAGACATTTTACGGATGAAACGGAGGCGCCGAGGGATGAAGATACCTGCCCCAATCCACACAAAGTCAATTTTTAAAAATCTGTCCTTTTTTATTTTTAGGCCAAAAGGTGATCCTCTTTTCAAGTTGCTTTGCCTATGCCAATAAGTTAGCAGATCTTCATTGCATTTATATAGTTGCAATTATAGTTTTACAGCTTTCATGTTTTCCTATAAAGAACACACAGTCCATAGCAATGACTTTTCAGTTTTCAGAAGGAGTTAGCAAATTGCAGGAGTTTCAACAGAGGAGCAACCAATGTCATTCTTCAACAGTATTGTTTTTGGTGGTTACCTTCTCCTTTTAAATGTGACATGTAAATTAACAGGAGAGAAAAAACAGAATACACTTGTTTCAACACCTGATTGTATTCAGCAGGGATTATTTTACTGACTAACGTCAAATAAATGACAACCAAAAAAGATCCATTCACCATGATTCACTCATTGCTCAGAACGGTTCAGATCTGTGGTCACAGCCTGGAAGTCATGGTTTTGAATAGCGCCCTCCACCGGTCACAGCAGCGGACTGAACACTGAAAAGCCCCGTCACGTACTTCCCCAGATGGTTTGACATCAAATAGTCACAGCCTACATGTCGTCTTGCACTTGGGAAAGGACTCCTGGCTCTTCAAGCATCGTAGGGTCTCATTTGACCCTTCACTTTACAACCTTGAAGGTAATAGGACTATGGTGGCAGGGTGGGGGGGGCGCGAAGCAAAGACCAGAACACCTCATTTTAAAACTTTCACCCCAGATCTGTTTCTCTGTCCTAACACCTGTGCTTAGTGATACACTGAGACCCTAACTGCACGGCTTCAACAGGGCACGTTATCAGTTTGAGAGGAAAATGCTTTGAAATAGGGTCCGGCCTACAGTTGAGGTTGGGAGGACGGTGTTATTTACTTTCCAGGGGAAAGCTATCTGCTTTAGATTAAAGAAGAATTGGAGCATTCTCTGCTTTGATTCTGACATCAGAAGTGCAGATATTTGGAAAGTGCTCTAAAACAACTTTGATTATAAATGACAGTGTAAACTTCTAAAATGATATCTTGGCTTTGAAACATTAGGTTGTATGTTCTTTTTTATCAGGGAGCCCAAACTTTTTTTTTTTTTTAATAGAGTAGTGCTTGCAGGCAAGATTGAGTAAAATCTTAATTCTTGAAGTTTTCCAAATCTTAAAAAAATCTCTCCTCCATGAAGACAGACTTTCAACCATATTATAACATTACACATTATACCTCAGTCAGACTCCGTTGTCCTGGTAGTACTCTGCCATGGGAAAAATAAAATCCCAGAATGAGCTTTTCTAGAAGTATTATGATTCCATCCCCACAATTAAGGGAGCCAGGATAGCTCAGATATCAAGACGGAGGTTTCTAAAAAATTTGCTCTAAAAGGAGTACTACTAAGTCAATAACCTTTTTTGGTTGCTACCAGATATACAATTAGTATTGTATATGTTACTATTACTAATATACTATTACTATGAAACTATATTCATATCCAGGTCCCCTGTGTCCAGAAACAGCAATGCATATATTTAAATACTTTAAAAGAAGACTAGTATTCATTAGATATATTGATCTTAAACATGAATCTGAAAAGTATTTTTTTTTCAAAGCTATGCTGACATGACTACAATCAGTCTGATAGAAAAGTGGAGAAAAAGTTTCAAATATTGGCTATTTTGAGAATACAGCAACAGTCCCCAGTAGCTGCCTAAGTGTTTTTAGGGGTTAGGGGGATTTAAATATTCAAATCTGTATGGCCCCTAATTTTTAAAATGCTTCTATTAATAAGGCATGAAGCCAGAACGCAGGGCCACTGAGTATGAATGGGAACTCACGGGGAAAAACGCCCGAGGGCATTGCTCTCCTCCCACACACACATGAATTCAGTGAAGGCAAATGGATGAAAAATCCCTAGGTCCCCTTTCTGGCTGTAAGACCCCAGTAATTTTCCAGATTCCGCTCTCCTCTTAGCAGCCCTGCCTGGACCCCAGGCTGCAGAATGTCTAAAGAACAGATATGGCAGAAAATATATACTTAAGGGCATTCAGGTGCAAGTTAAGCTGGATTTTTCTCCTGGCGTCCAAGGGGACCCCATCACATCCTGTAAACCTATATTAGGGAAAGAACAGTTTAGGAACTGCTTTGGGGAGGGCCGCTTCATTTTATGCTGTTCTCACCCTTCCCCTCGACCAAACACCCAAACCATATAAATCGTTCCTTCTTAGTGTGGAACCAAACAAAACATAATAAACTGCCCCTGGTGAATAAGCCTTCCAACAGTCAGGTTCACTTTATATCCTAGCTCAGGGGTCGGCAAGCTTTGGCTGTAAAGGGCTAGAGGGTAAGGGTTTTAGGGCCTTTGCGGGCCCCTACTCGACTCTTTTGCAACGACTCAGTTCTGCTATTGGACAGCAAAAGTAGTCAGAAACTAGGATACGTGCGCAAATGGGTGTAACTGTGTCCCAGTACAACTTACAGGAACCAGCAGTGGGCATGCTTGGCCTCAGGGCCATAGTCTGTCCGTCCCCGCTCTAGGTAATAGCCACATACGGTGCCTCTCCCGCAAACTGCCAAGGGCTTCCCGTGGTCTAGCCGGGTTCATGCCTACTTACACAATATTTACTTCTCTGAGCGCAGAGGCGTCGCTGGGGAAGAAGCCGCCAGGGTGACCCAAGGAGTCGGCGTTTATCCACAGCTGCAAATCAGCACTATCAGAGATGGATGGGAGCCTGCAAGGGCCTGTGTCTGTTTCACTAGCAAAGCCGAGCATGCGGCTGTGCCTGGCTTTTGCTAATCCTGGAGCAGCAATCAGGAGCTGAGGATAATGGTCATTCTGGTGCTGGGGTGGCAGGTGTGGAGGCAGAGAAAGGTGATAAAAAAAGGGCACTCTGGTCCCTCCGCAGCCTGAAAGGGTCCATGAGGCTTCCCAAGGCACTGAAAACAAGTCAGTGCTCAGGAATTCACTGCTCAGCTAATTGGGCTTAGAAACGCGGAGGTACATTTGCTCAGCACGTGGCCAAACGCCCCAAAACCAAAACCAAATGTATAACAGTCGTGACAGCAGCAACAGCCAAGAACCACAGTTTCCCACAGGTAGAGGGATTCTTGCCAGTCCTCTTCGCCAGCCCTTTCATATTACCGGTCAGGAAAACAAGGCCCGAAGAGGGAGGGGTAACTCGCCCAGCTAGTCTGTGGAGAAACCACCCAATCTCAGCCATTTTGGCTTTGTCTTTGCTATTTTCTCCTCAGGAATCTGAACTTCAAGGGGGTTCCCTGACCATATCAACACTCATATCATGAGATTATGACAGCCGAGTACCTGGTTACCCTAAAGACAAGTTTTATGTTGGGGATTAAATGATGCCAGAGAACATCTGGAAGTTTCTGAGGGGAACAGGTGCCTCTCCTCACTGGTTTAATGGAGATGACAAAAACTGCACAGGGTAAAGCATTAAATGGCCATCTTCCCACGAATATAAATGCTGGTCTCTCATATTGTATGATAACATGGCAAGAACAGACTGGGAAGTTCTTAAATCAAAGTTAGCATTGATCTGTTTCCCTCCTAACAAATCAAAAGCAAATGTTATCCTCATATCTTTGGTGTCTGTGACATAAAGGACCCCCCGGGCAATGAAGGCGTTGCCGGCCTTGGCTCTGGGGTACGTGGTATTGACGTGCTGTCCCACCGAGAATGTCCTCTCATCCAACGGGGCGACAAGAATGCTCGAGCCGTCCACACTTGAAGCATAGATAATCCAAAGCCCCTTTTCATCCACAGCTATATTGAAGTACGTCTTGGAATTTGCAAAGAGGTATTTTCGATCAAAATACAGGGCATTTTCAAGCTTCAGAGTTTGGGAGGTTTCCTGGCCAAAATCAAATCTGAAATGTGGAAAAAGGCAGATATGAGTCAGCGTTTCTGTGGACAAGGGTGGTTTTGTTCGTGACTATCCTCTGTTAAACTGGGTGGGGCCTGGGACTCTGCATTTCTAAGTTCTAGGTCTTGCCCATACTAGTGGTCTACCCACAAGGCTCTGTGCATCAAGGATGTCAAGGACGGTCGCTACATGTGAGTGGCCGCCTGCGAGCCACGTGACCCTGGAAACGTTCCTTACCCTCATGACTCCTCAGGTGTTTGCTAACCTCCTGAAATGCCCTACGATTCTTAGACCTGCAGGCGGCCTTAAAAATGATCTAGTCCAGTCTTTGCATTATACAAATGAGAAAGGAGAGGTGACTGGCCCGGGAACGTAAGTAGCCAGAGTTTGAATTTAAGTTTTCTAACTGCAAGTTTGCGGGTTCTTCCTCTACCCCTGCTGGAGTTGTTTTTTTTTTTTTTTTTAAAGATTTTATTTATTTATTTGACAGAGACAGAGACAGCCAGCGAGAGGGGGAACACAAGCAGGGGGAGTGGGAGAGGAAGAAGCAGGCTCATACCGGAGGAGCCTGATGTGGGGCTCGATCCCATAACGCCGGGATCACGCCCTGAGCCGAAGGCAGACGCTTAACCGCTGTGCCACCCAGGCGCCCCCCTGCTGGAGTTTTTAAGATGAACATGTCACAGCAGTCTAAATGAAGCGGGAAATCGCCCGCCGAGAAGAGATGTAGCAAAGTCAGTGTGGTGAAGTCAATGTTCTCATCAGGAAAGTGATTCGGTAACTTGACCTGCGGCGTGGACTCCCCCTGCCCTCAGCTCCTGGAGGCTGTCTGCTTATGCAGACTCCACGCCCAGACCAGATCAAAAAAGCTGATAGTGATCCAAAGGTTACCTAACTCCAGGAATGAAAATTCGGAAACGTTAGGCTAAAAGAAAAGAAGAACACAAGAGGGTGCCATTGAGCAGCAGAAGAAACGGGGACAGTGGGACTGTGGCTGGAGCCTCACAAGCTGGAGGCCAATTAGGAAACCCTGGAGCAAGCGTGAGAAGAAGCCAGAGGCAAGCGAGGGCTGGAGAAGAGCCCGCCTGCCCAGCTCAGCTCACGGGCTTCTCCGAATGCCTGGAGGTCAGGACTGCCAGTGCTCTGGTATCGGTGCCTGGCGGCTGCGTTTCTCAAAAAAGCACACCTCCTTCGCAGGAGAAACGGGGTCTAATTCCAGCCTGCCCCCTGCCCCGCCACCTGCGGCTGGCGGAGAGCAGGGCTGCAGGACAGTCCTAAGCAGCACATCACACGGGCTAAGCTTCGTTTGAAGCCACTCTTTCTTGGAGTGGCTGATCCTCTTTCTGGGGCTCATTCACCCCAGAACTCCCTCACCACCCTCACCCCTAGGTAAACACAGCCCGGGGGCAACAAGGAGGAGAAACACATGAGGAGAAAGGGCACAGGAAGGAGTGCGTCTGGGGAGTGCTGGCTTCTACATAGGAGGGGGGTTGGTTGCTGTTTTCTGTTAGCACAAGACTCTCCAAATGAGGCAGACAGGGAGATGTTGCAATGATGGGGGGGCCGGGAAAGGGGGGGATGCTTCCAGCCCCAACTAACGTGTGTCCCCAGCCTAACCCACACTCCAATGCCAACAAGGTTGTTGTGGCTGGGCCTCATCGAGGGGAGGGGGGAAGGTGGGAGAAGAGGGACCCAGTTTTCCCCCAGATCCTTATCTCTTGTTTGGAATGACTAGGACCATAGCTTTCATCATACTGGCATTATTTCAGATCGGACTCCCGCTGGAGGGCTGCAGGGGCCCTGGTCCATCCTCTCATTTTTACTGGGGACCTGCAGACCACAGGAGGTGGCGTCTTGTCCAAGGCCACGGAGTGAGTAGGCAAAGCTGGAACCTGACCGAGTTCGCTGCTTTCCTGATTTGCCCAAGATGACCTGCTTCTGTCTCTAAAACCCAGAACTTGATGTCTTCTTCAGCCACAAAGACAGAATTTAGCAGTTCTTTTGGGGAGCCAGGAAGACTTGGCTCAGTCTACCCAGATGGCCACCTCCCTCCCCTCTGGGGGAGCGAAGGGGAGGAGAGGTGGCCTGGCCAGGGCTCCATCGGGATGACAGATCAATCTAAACACGAAGGTGCCCGACTTTGCCCTGTCTTCAGTCTTCAGTCTTCAGTGATCTGAGCTGCGACATGAAATTCTTCACACCCCAAGTTTTTCAGAATACAAGTGATGCCTTCCTGACAGGGGAGTGCTAGGTTCTGCCTGCCTCTTTTTTCAAAAGATAAGAAAGCTGCAGCCCTTATTACTCCAGATCTACTTCTCTCTGGTTCTGACCCTACTCCTGGTGTCCCCACCAGCAGCATGCAGACCCCAGGCCGGGGCTGGGTCATGGGGCTCACTCACTGTGTCCTGTGGTTCATTCAGTCAGCAAACCCTGACCGACCCCTGTGTGCCAGGCTCTGGGGCAGAAAGATGAAGGAACCATGGTCCCTACCCTTAGGCAGCTCTCAGATAACGAAAGCACCACACAGGTGCTGTCTGGGATGCGTGAGGAGGGCATCTGTGGCCTGAACGCCTCACCTCACTATGGTGTTGGAGCCTCCTTTGTGGTAGTAGAGCGAGTTGTTGTGAACGGCATGCCCGCAGCCATGGAAATAATACGGCAGGTGCACGAGTGTGTAACTGCCATTCAGCAGTGAGGGCTGGTCTTTGAACTCCTTCACCCTGATGCCTGCAGGGGAGAAGCCAGGGAAAGGCACAGGAGTTAGTCGGGAGGGAGTTTAAAGGACGAAAGTTGAGAGCGAAGTGTCTTGCAAGGGTCCGTGTCCACGTTGGAGTCTCAGACTCCCAGATACAAAGGCCAGTTCTCTTCTCTGGATTCCTGAACCGTCCTTCAAAGGTAGAAGCCACAGAGTTGGCTTTGCCCCTCCCAGGACAACTGTATGGCTCCCTCCCAGACCACTCTGGATTGTTTATAACCTCTTCTATCAGACTGACAGAGGCTTGTCCTGGGAACAGCGAACCCTTGGCGCTTCTGCGATCCCCTCTGCCTGCTCCTGCCACTGCTAACTGAGTGTTCCTCTTTCCTTCTGAGCCAGAGTCCTTCTCAGATGCTAAGCTGGGCCGTCACTGAGCCCTGATGAGATGAAGCAGTGTCTCAGCAATCGCTCTGACCAGTGAGTGTGGCCAGACCCCTTCTGGAACGAGGCTACTGCTACCACCGCTGGCCATCCCTGACCACGTCTCTCTGGGACCGTGCAATCAGAGTCATGCTTCAAGGCAGTATGCCTGCAAGCAGGCACTTCACCTTCTCCCTGGGCTCCCTGTCCAACAGATCTCTAAGAAAAATGGCCAAAAGTGCCCTCCTTCAAGAAAGATGGACAGTGCACAAGAATTTGACATTTCTTCCATGTTATGGTTTGGGGCTTATAAGGCTGTCGTCATAATGCTATTTGTTTCCTTCTGGATCCTTTGCCTAAAACTGGATAAGCTACACTGGGAGCACCCTGGTCCTGCCCCAGTGACCTGAACTGCAAGGCTCATCCCCAGTGAGAAATCCCCAACTGAGAAAAAATGTGCTGCCCATGCATTCGTGCTTTGGAAACAAAGAGCAGTTCTGTGACACCGGTCGGCAGGTGTTTCAGACACACAGACATAGAAAGAGCCTGCAGGCAGGCACCCGATGGAGGGCACAGCCCCCGCACAGATCTGCCTCCTTGCCAAGGGAAGGTACCTGAGAAGTGTTCAGTCACCCAGATCCGCTCATCACTCTTGTGCGCAGACTCTCTTATCCACGTTCCAAATGTCTCTTTAACTTTCAGGACTTGGGTTGGACTTCCGATGGAAGCGATCATGGATTCTACCAAAGGAAGAGAAAGGAAAATCACTCATCTACCAGCTAGGACTTTAAGGCATCCAATTTCTGAATTTCAAAACAAGACGCTTTGCTCCATGTACCTGCTGGTGGAGAATGGTGATCCCCGACCTTCTCATCAGCTTTTCCAACCAAGGTGCCATCGTTCGGTGTAACGCATGTCTCACCTACAACGACGACAGCAATCAGAGCGCGTGCAGGCACTGCGGTGAGAGTCCTGTAACTTCCTAACGGGCGCTTTCCCCACTTCACTCCAGGCTCTAGTCCTATAAGCGTCCCTTACAATAGGCCCACCGCATTTTTGGTTGCTTGCTTATAAGCAACAAGTCAAATACTTCCAATTCCCCCCACCCCACTCCACCCTCACCCTCCGCTTGGGGAGTTCCCAGCAAGCTTTCCATAATCACAGTTGCTAAAATAATGCAATCCCAAGAGAATGTCAGTCAAAGGGAAAAAGTGGCCTGTTCAAGCCCTCAGCATTCTGGGGTGGGGGAGGGGAGAGCCGTACTGACACTTTCCTGGCCCCTCTGGCCAGGTGGTATCGCTATCATGGATTGCATTTTCCTGGAAGGATTTATACCTTCAGGGAAGCTGATGGGACCTCATGACAGGGTGGCCCCCTTTATCTTGTCTTCCTGGACTGCCAAAGGGAGGAACCACAGAGGAAGAAGGAGCCCGGAGATGTCTGAGCTCCCCTCCACCATTTCCCACTCGCGTCTGCTTGAAGGTCGGTGGGACATGCAGGTCCTCAACAGGTGGCTGATTCACAGTTAGTTTGAGGCTATCCCTCATCCTACCTGGGTTGCAATTGTTCCCTTTAACAGATGGGCTTAATTCAGACCTTTGGCGAAGAGGTGTCCAGGGTTGGCAGAAGCAGGACAGAAGGGAGGAAGCCAGCCAGTGTGAAGACAGAGGGAGTGGACTGGGGAGAAGGACCTGGTCTGGGGCAGGATGGGGCAAATCAAGCTTTCTGGACTTCAGCCCACTTGCCTAGACCAATTCTGAGAGGTTCAAATCACCTGCTAGTTAGGAGCTAGGGGCACCTCCATTGTTCCAAGGGAAGCTCACAGGTTTCTTTATCAGTAAAATAAAGGGCAGGACCCCCTGTACTCTAAGCTTCTTTCTAAAAGCGGGATGAGCCTGTGTTTCCCTGAAGTCCTCCTGTCCCCTGCTGAGAGCAGTCCTGGGGACAGTGTTATCACTCCCCCACATGCAATCCTGCTGCCTCTGAGTTTCATCTGGAGTTTCTGTTAAGGAACGTGGGTTTTGCGCAGGAAAGGGACAGAGAGACCCTCCTGTTCTTAGTCTGAAGAAAAGGCTCTCATTAATTCATGTTGTACCAACCTGCTTCTAAATCTGCGGGGGCAGGTGGGGGCTTAAAGAAATGGAATTGGAGGAGGAGAGAAGGCCACGTTCAGATGCAGGATGCCTGGCAACCGAGCACTCATTTCTAGAAGGCAGCGTGGAAGATTACGGCCTCTCATTTCAAGCAGTTTTCACAACCCTGAGGCCCAGCCCCTGCTGACCAGCCTCTTAGTCGGAGGGCGAGGCAGGGGCGGGTCCTTCTGCAAGCACCCGTGTGCTGGCTGACACAGCCTATGGCAAACTGGGACTCTGCAAACGCTCAGCTCAGACTCCCCTCCCTTCTCCCGGGCGAAGGTTCCCGCTTGGGTCATTGTGGGAGGGCAGCTCAGCAAAGAGCTGGCGCTAAAGGAGGGGGTGGTGCTGAGCGCCGGGCAGAATCATAATCAGGCTCCACTGACTGGGGGGTGGGGGGTGACATCTTTGAGAGCACAGATTCGCCCACTCTGACTGCTGAGTGTGCCCCCCACACTGTCTTCCCAAAAGAAGAGGGCACTAAACAGAACGAAAGAGCATTTAGGGAAGTGGCCGTGAAATCCACAGCAAGAGTGGAAGAAACTCCAGGCAGGCTCCTCCTCTCTGTTTGCCACTGAAGTCATGGCATCAAGTTGTGCCTTCTCATGGCCTCAGCAGGTGAGTAGGTCCCAGGTCACCTCCCTGGGGAGAAGTTCTAGCATCACCTTAGAAGTATTTCTCGTTACGATGGCCCTTCATTTGTAATTAGCTTTCAGTCCCATGGCCACCTCTGTCACCAATTGGCCCACAAACAAGTCCTCCTGGCCTTCCAGAGATCAGGCGTCCCTTGCCCTTGGTTGGCTTAGTCTCAAAGTGTGAATTTCCATCTCTGAAAGGAAGATGCTCGAAGAGC
Source organism: Ursus americanus (assembly GCF_024610735.1). NCBI lineage: Eukaryota > Metazoa > Chordata > Mammalia > Carnivora > Ursidae > Ursus > Ursus americanus. The sequence goes on along the minus strand of NC_142162.1, from coordinate 6,893,052 downwards.
AGAGCTTTAGAGGCAGGCAGGCGTGAATCCCAGCTCTGTCACCTACTGACTGAGTGCCCTTGGGCAAGCTACAGGGCTCCTTGGCGTTTCAGTTGGGATCTGTAGGTTGGTGGCACTATCGATTCCCATATTGTGGCACCGCTGGGAGCCTCCAACAAACTAAGCACTTAGCACCGTACCCCGCACATGGTTAGCACGCAGAGCTTAGCGGTGGTGAGCGCAGAACCGTAGTACTGTGTCTCGCCGGCATCAGCCAAGCCCTTCATGCTCCCAGAGCAAATGGCTTAGCCTTTGAGACTGTTTCAGGGGAGAGGGATGGTGGGTTTGGCAAGGAAGAGGAATAGTTGGGATAAACGGGGGGGGGGGGGGGAGGTAGGGAGGGGAGGGTATGGGAGGCCCAGTTCTAAACCTGCTACAATTTCTCACCCCCAGGGCAGAGTGCTCAAGCAGCCCACCAGCCTGGAGCAAGGGGGATCTCTCACTTTAGGCAAAATCTCCACCCTCTGTTTAAAAAATCTGGTTGCAAAGCCTGGGTGAAGCCTGAGAGTTTGGGATCATTAGCCAAAGAGGTGGGTTTCCTGGGAGGGGCTGGTGACCTGCACACTGGCCATTGAGCATGTTTGGCTGCCGAGGGCCTTTAGGTCTTCTGCTTCCGGGTGGTCCTGGAGGACCTGGAGGGCCCGGGGGTCCGGCGGGGCCAGGCGGGCCTTGGTCACCTTTGGCACCTGGTGAGAGAGAAGGGGGTGGGGAGAGAGATTGGTTCAAGAACCATAAAGAGAGATGGGTTTCTCCCAGGGTAAAGGAGAATGAGCAGCTCCAGGGAGGATGGCTGGGCTCCCCCTTCCCAGACCTGACTGCATTCTAGCGCTCGTCCGCGCAAAGTTGAGGAAGCACCCACAGCCGGCGCTGCGTTCCAACTCTGTGCTGGGAACCGTGCTAAGAATTTTACAAATCTCCTCCCCGTTGTTCTCCCCACCCATTCTGTGAGATGGTGCTAGTAGCCCTTCAGTGGCCTGAGTCTTGGGGAAGTTCAGTGCTTTGCCCAAGCTCACAGCTGGGAACAGGGCTGGAACTCAACCTCAGGTGTGTCTCGCGACAAAGCTCATGCTTATTTCTCTGGCCATGTGGAAGGATCTCAACCTTGACTGCTTACTAGAGTCACCTAAGGAGCTGTAATACGATGCTAATGCTGGGATCCCACCAGAACAATTAGATCAAAATGGTGGGGAGACTGGTCGTCTGGATTTTTGAAAGCCTCCTCAGGGGAGCCTGCCCAGCCTGTGACCTTGGGCAGGCAGCTGAACCCTCTGAGCCTGTTTCTTCCTTTCCAGACTGAGTCTCATCCTCCCTGTCTTGCCCTGTGAGGAGCCACTGAGGTCACTGGCGTGAGTGCACTCACTTTCGATGGCCAGTGTGCATGGGTACAGTCCTTTGCAGGTGCTCCTGTCTGGACCCATCATGGATGCCATGAGGCTGGACCATTTAGCCCTTTGGTTTTACCCTCCTGTCCTAAGCTGACTGGTGATCTCAGGTCTTACTAGCTGCCTCTTCTTGGCCAGACCAAATAAGCCTTTCCAGTCTCTCTAAAATGGGCAAGCCAGGGTCACAGAGGCTAGCGGCAGGTCCAAGCCCACTCTGAAAGGGGCAGAGATCTGGCGGCAGGGCAGACATGAGCCATCCTCATATGCCTCGTTTGCTGTCTGGCCAGGGGACACTCAGCTCTGCCCAGTGTCTGGAACTGGGATAAACTCAGGGCGGTTGCTTTTCTGCATAGCTTGTGGGCAGCCCTCACTTGCTAGGTACTGTAGGAGAGTGTGGTATCTGGCATGTGCGGATTCCCATATAACCGAAGTGGAACATGATCTCATATTTTCACAGTATATTCACCTATATTTGATCCTGTCAAATCCCTTCTTAAATTTTCTGTATTTTGCATAGCAACCTCCCTGTTTAAGAAACAAAACGTGCGAAACATAATTTGAGCTTTGGGCTTAGCACGGTACCTGGCAAACAGTAGGTGCTCAACACATTTTGAGTGGCTAGATGGGCGACTGCTCCAAGGTCCTTGCTCTTGACTTATCATCCTAGCTTCTTCAGGACAGATGTCCTGTCTCACTCACTCTCATCTTCATAGTCCCAGCTACTAGCAAAGTCTTGACTTCATAAATGGTGTTCTTTGACATTCACAAATATTTATTGAATACATAAGGAGAGTTATGTTTTTATGATATACGTCCTCTGAAGTACTGTGGTTATAAAGTTCTTCTGCCTCTTCCTCCTCCATGACCATCAGCTGTCACCTACTCTTTCCACCATGTCTTTCTGTGGTTTGCTGTGCCTCTCCCCCCCTCACCCCTCCCAGGTGCCCACTGTCTGCTCTGAACCTGGGCTGGAAACCAGAAAAAGGAGATCAGTAACCCATGTCTGCTCCAATTCCATGTCACAAGGCTTAGGATAAAGATCTGAAGATGACCCTACCCGGACTGTGAAGAAAATGCCTGAGATTTCTGTCACTTGTCCCCGGAAGTATCTTAAGTTGCTTGCTTACTTGTCTTGTTCTAGATTGTGCTAGACTTAAGAGATATTTGAAAAAAGGAAGTCCCCTTCATCCTCATTCAATCTAACCATGATGTTGAGACTGGAGTTATCTAAACTACTTATGCTTAGATCTCAGATTTGGTCTCACCAACATTGGGATAACATGCATGGTTTTCTCCTTTTTGAAAGCACCTAACTCTAAAACATGCCGCAAAGCAGATGGGCACAGAGAGCAGGTAAGGACAGAAGACCCAAGCAGCCTTTCTGCTAAAAACCAGGCTGGGTTCTGGGCCTGTTCATCTGAGAGAGCCCGAGTGCCAGCTGCTTACCTGTGGGGACCACATCATTGGACACGTCCCCTTTGTCTCCTTTGTCACCCTTTGGCCCTGCTGGGCCCTCATTTCCAGTCAAGCCCAGCTCACCAGGGTCTCCCTTCTCCCCTGGAGTTCCTGTGGCTCCAGGCAGCCCTAAGGGGAGGAAAATGATTTATTAGCCTGTAATGCAAGAAATTCTGGTATACCACGTTGTAATATTGTACGTTGTCCTTTTAGGGTGAACAACCAAATACGTAACATTTGTGACCATTTGAGGACAGCAGCATGATATAAACTCATTAAAGACTAGTATTCCCAGGTGGTTCTTCTGAATATTTTAGGGACCTTTGGCTGGCCCAACAGGTTGGAGAGAGGAATGAACCAGAAAAGGGGCAATCACAGCAAGAACAGAAGGAAGGTAAGGCCTGATCCGAAGTCTGCCACCCCGGGAGGACGGAGCGCGCAGAGGGGTCTGTGCGGCGCCCTGAAGGGTGGGTGTTGTCCGCTGCCTTCTGGGTCCCTTGCTCACAACATATGGGGTGGTGGGCCGCTCAGTCATCCTAACTCTCATTGTAGGGAAGCTGCAGCTCAGGCTTGCAGTGCTCATCACTGAGGCCACCAAGTGAGCAGCAGAGATCTGATTCCGTGCTCTCTGTGCATTCCAGTGCAAAATGTTCTTCATCAAAAGAGCACAATGGGGGGCGCCTGGGTGGCACAGTCGTTAAGCGTCTGCCTTCTGCTCAGGGCGTGATCCCAGCGTTCCGGGATCGAGCCCCACATCTGGCTCCTCCACTAGGAGCCTGCTTCTTCCTCTCCCACTCCCCCTGCTTGTGTTCCCTCCCTCGCTGGCTGTCTCTCTCTATCAAATAAATAAATAAAATCTTAAAAAAAAAAGGAGCACAATGGGTAAAGTTGCTGTAGCACAGCGTTAAGGGGGATGGTGATAGTGCAAACAAAATCCGCAGCGGGCGGACTGTCTGCCTCTGTTCCCGGGGAGCCATAACTGCAGGGATGGCAGACCTGCCCCTCTCGGCTAGACACGGGCAAGAGTCTGGGCAATGGTCCCTCTCAGCAGGGATCATGGACCGCACAGCATTCTGATCTCTGGGAGGAAGGAAGCAAACTAGGTGCATGATACGATTGCTCTGGTCCCTGCTGGCAGGTAGTTTCCAGACAGCAGCAAAGGGAGTGGTGCCCGAATAGAGCCTCGCAATTTCCCCGAGGTGAGGAGACAAGAACCAGAGTCTGGGAAGGTAGAGGGGGCTAGGTTTCATGAGACAGAAGGAGGTTGTAAAGACGGAGCTCTGGAGAACTTCAGAGGGCTCTCCTTGGGTCTGCAGGGTGCATCTCTGCAAGGCAGAGCAAGAACAAATAGGAAGTTCCCTGTACAACTCCCCGTGCTTGCCCAGGGAAAGGGCTTCATTCCCACCAGTCAAAGCAGAGAGATCTCAGAAAATGATAGGACGATATTGGGTAAAGTTCTTGGAACTCTTGTCTCAGTACTGAGGCTAAATTAGCCCAAGAGTCAATGCTGCTGTGGGTCCATTATAACTAAGGCTAAAAACCAGCTTCAGAAGTATGAAGCAGAGCTGGAAGCGGCTTTGCTGCCAGAATGGAGTCCACGATTTGAATCGTTCAGTGAATGTCATGTAGCCCATTAACAATTTAAGAAAGAAAAGGATCGTATCCTCTCAGCAGATGCACAAAAGGCATTTGTAAAATGTAACACCCATTCTTAATAAAAATTCTCATCAAGGAAAAAAATAGAAAGAAACCTCCTCAATCTGAAAAAGGGCCTCTCTAAAAATGCCTATTGCTAACCTCATCCTTAGTGATGAAAGGCTAACTGATTTCTCCCTAAGAACAGGAACAAGGCAAGGGCATCAATACTCATTTCTTTTATTTCACACAATACCAGAGGTCCCAGCTAGTGCAATAAAGAAAAAAAGAAAGAAAGAAAGAAAGAAAGAAAGAAAGAAAGAAAGAAAGAAAGAATGGAAAGGATGGGGCTCCTGGGTGGCACAGCGGTTAAGCGTCTGCCTTCGGCTCAGGGCGTGATCCCTGCGTTATGGGATCGAGCCCCACATCAGGCTCCTCCGCTGTGAGCCTGCTTCTTCCTCTCCCACTCCCCCTGCTTGTGTTCCCTCTCTCGCTGGCTGTCTCTCTCTCTGTCGAATAAATAAATAAATTCTTAAAAAAAAAAAAAGATTGGAAAGGATGGATTCAAATCATCTTTATTTGCAGATAGCCAATTGTTTTGTAGAAAATCTCATGGAACCTATAAAAAAGCTACTAGATCTTCTCAGCACCCAGGGACCCTGGGGCCCTGAGAAGGAAAGGGATTGCCTAATATCAGGCAGAGGTATTGCCAGATATGAATCTATTAACACAGTCCCCTATCTGCAGGGCCCACATGCTCATTTTCACAACAGCTTCCTGGAGATACTGCTCAAAGTGACAGATTTCAGGCAACAGGGAAGAACCAGAGGCATGTTTTAGTGCAAACAGACCTTTAGTTCCTCTCAACCTCTATAACCAAGAGGGCTTAAGATCCAACCATTTTCTTTTCTAATTACCCTGCCGGTCCCGGAGATCCCCTCTTTTTTTTTTTTTTTTTTAGACTATTTATTTATTTATTTATTTATTTATTTATTTATTTATTTATTTATTTAAGAGAGACAAGAGGGGCAGAGGGGGACAGAGAGGAAGAGGGAAAGAATCTCAAGCAGATTCTGCAGTGAGCATGGAGCCCAAAGCGGGGCTCGATTTCACAACCCTGAGATCATGACCTGAGCTGAAACCAAGAGTCAGATGCTTATTGGACTGAGCCACTCAGGGGCCCACCCCCACCCCATGTTCCTTCTTATAGGCTCTGGCTAAGTGACCGCCCACAGCCCCTCTCTTACGCTCATCAGCTTGGCTGGTCCCCACTCTCCAGTTGTCCTCCCTCCAGATAAACACTCCAGATTTTAAGATTTGCACCCACCGCATCCCCACTTCCTACCAACCCCACAAGATTCCAAAATTCCTGTTCCAAGAGAATCCGAGAATTCGGGATTGGAAGGCACCTTGGAGGTCATTCAGATTAACCTCCCGTGGCAGCCTAGAAGCCTCTCTACACTACCTGATTGGCTCTTCTCAAGCCCTGTCCGCAGTGGGGAGGTTAACACATCCCATCATAGATCGTACTGGAAACCCTGTACTGCCCTCAAAGGCGATATTCCCCCAAACCTACATCTGCAGCCCTTAGCACCTTTCCTTTATGCCGGGGAAGTGATACACACTCCATATGGCATTTGCTCTTCCAAGTTCAAGGGACCCTGCGCGGACCACCCCCAGGAGGACGGCAATGAGCTCAGGAACCTTCAAGTGCCGGTCACTGTTAGACGACGCAGGGCACAAAGGCGTGTTCGCTGGACTTCAGCCAACCACAGAAACCGCATCTTCGTGAAAGCCCTGACCTGCAGCCGCTGCGGGCGCTTAGAGCCCGGGCTTCCCGCCGCTGCCCTTGGCCGCGCCGGGTGGACGTGCCGCGCGGCTGGAGGGGCTGGGGACACGGCGGGAGAGGCCGTGCACAGGAGCAGGGGCAGCCCCTCCGTGGCGGGCGCGTGCTCGGCGTGGACTCGGTCACGCAGACGGCAAACCGCGCGTGCGGGGAGGGCCAGGCTTCCCTCGCAGCGGCCCCAGGTCACCCTTGCCCACGGTCGCGAGGACAGCTTGCTGGAAAGTGGCGCATCCCTCAAGAAGAGCCCTTAATCAGGGGCCTCTGCCTAGGAAGACGTCCTTTTGTGGGGATTTTAAACAGGCAATCGGGCACATTATCCGAAGGACACAAGAGGCGAGAACGTTGCCATAGAGCCGCTCCGCGCGATGCGCCGGGGAGAACTGACACCTTCTACAGGTTTCACAGGACCCAGATTGCGCCGCGCTCAGGGAAAGGGGGTCTTCTAGTTCCTTTGGGGTCTTCTCTTTCAGGCGTCTATTCTAGTCACAAAGAGCCTCTGCATCAGCATCCGATTTCCCCTCCATTCCTCCCTCGTGTGCCTTTGCTTTCTCCAGGAGGCCGTGTGTGAGACCGGAAAGCGTTCATTCCGGGAGGCGGCTGTGGTCCTGCCGCCCCCACAGGGGTGACACTCTGCCGCTAAAGATATTAAAGACCTTTGCTGAAGAATGGATTTTGACTCTGAGCGGGGCGCGCATGATCGTTTTCTCCTCTTCTGTTAAGGAAGGGTGAGGGTGTTCTGTCTCCATAGAGTCTTTCTCTCATGACAGGTGCCTCCGACAGTTTCCTCTCGTCCCACCTTGGCCGTGCCCTGGCCCTCTGGCCCCCTGGCCCCCTGGCCGTGGCACGTCGGAGGTACAGCACCGCCTAATCCCACTCACCGCCGGAGGTCCCGCGGGGGGGCACTTTTTCCCCTGGCCTGACTCAGCGGCGCTGGGCAGCGCTGTTACACTGTGCGCATCCTGGCCCCCCGCACAGTACGTCCCCCGTGAGTCCCGGCAGGCTTCGAGTCAGCGCATTCTGCAGAGAAGAAAGGCCGGATTCTGCTCCTCTGCCTCATGTGCTAGGAGTGGCTCTCTGCTATTTTCCTTCCCCAGGGGCGCCCACTCAAAACAAACTGTCTCACCAGCTTTAGAGTTGGGGGTTGCGTGATGTTGCTGGGGTCAGCTTCGGCATCCTCGCGGCAGGGGGTGAGGGAGGATGGCTTATTTTTGACGGAACCATCTGTCACTGACGGAGGCAGGGCTGCGAAAGGGGGCCAGGGGGTGTCATAAAAAACCCGGTCCCAAGATGGGGATGAATAAAGAGGAGGGCATTTATTTCTGTTGCATGAGGATTCGATTTTTAAAGAAGGCGATGCAGTATTAACTCTTAGTGAGGAAGCGAGAGACAGATGGGGAAAAAAGCAAATGCTTGGTTTTGAGGCAATGGAATGTCAAACTTCATAGAAGATGCCAGTTGCAAAACCGACCATATTTAAGTCTCTTTAGTTCTTCTCTCCACATCTAAGTTGATGTTTTCAAATGAATACAGGCATTTCAACTTACATTTCCCTCTGGGTTAAAATCAAGTTTTGGAAACAATAGCTAACACCAATAGGGCACTCACTACGTGTCAGGCCCTATTCCAAGCTCTATATAACTTTCTCATTTAATCTTCTAGATGGCCTTATGAGGTTGATACTACTATTGTTCCCATTTTACAGATGAGGAAACTGGCACAGAGTGATTAAGTAACTTGCCCAAGGGCACACAGCTACCACCGGCAGAGCCAGGACCCAAACCATGCTATCAGACGCTGGCTGCAAGCTATTCCACTGTTGTTCTCAGCACTGCTAAGGTCAGAAACCGAGGGTTATCTCCGGTACTTCAGTCTCCTGGAAACAGTGGTTAGGCTAGAGCTCTATACTCTGGTTTCATCAGATTCTTCATCTCCTCAAGAGCCCACAGGGGCTCCCTGTGGGCTCCTGCAGACATGCATCTGGCCAGGGTCCCCTCCGGCGTCCAGGGGCAGTCTCACTAACAGTCCCTCCAGGCTAGGCCTTTCTCTTCTCCCCCTGCAACGCCCTCCACGGCTCCCCTCTGATTATTTCTAAGATGCTGATCACACTTCTCTCTCTTGTCCCTTACCCTTAGCCCTACTATACAACCCATCTTCTACACAGGGCCCTATTTGTCCATTATGTGACCAGGGAAGTTCTGCATTCTCTTCTAGCTGTAAGATACGGCTTCTCTTTCACTGGACGGGAAGCCCTCACAGACAGAAAGTACACTCTATGCGTCTCATTCACACACACACGCGTGCATTCTTCATTCGTTAATTATTTAGTGAGCCTCACCTGGGCCTGGGGAGAGCTGAGCCAAATAATAGAATATATAAGACATGGTCGCTCCTTCCTGGACAAGCACTAGAGCAGAACTATTTAAAAATTAGAAACCATGTTAGAGTTGTGGGAACCCGACCTCCTCACTCTACAGATGGGACCAAGGCTCGATGGTGAAGTGACCCATCCAAGGCCTCAGAGCCGGTGGGGGACCGAGGCAGGTGCTCCCGGAACTCCTTCCACTGCCCTCCTCTGCCTGGAGAGCAGGGAATAAGAGGCACAACATCCACTCCGCCCACCTGCCAGGCTATTCCTCACTGAGCTGCATACTCTTGCTCACGTTGTGCAGGCGTCTCTGAAGGGCTGGGGGCCTCCCAGCCTTCCCCGTAAGACTCAGTGTCAGGCTCAGGCTGGAGGGGTCCTCTGCCCTACGTCCTGCAGGAATTAATGGCACTAGCTCCCAAGGCCAGGCCTCCTTCCCGTCCGCTCCTGCTCTGTGGCACCTCTGGGGCCGCGGCTGTCACAGCTGGGGGCCGGGCCCTCCAGCCTGGAAGCTCAGTGTATAAGAGCAGGGGTCCAGGAGTCAGAGACACCTCCTCCACTTCTGACCTTTGCGACAGTGGACAAGTTACATCCATTCGTGTCAACAGTGACTTTATTGTCCCTCTTGGCTGCGTGTTCCAGGCCCTGGAGTTTAGTTCAAAGCAAGATAGACATGGCTTGGCTGTCATGGACCTCCCATTCTCCCTAGGGAGTCAGACCACCAGCGCATATACAAGCAAACGCAAGGAGAGGGTTTCTGGGAAGGGATATGTGTTTTGACAGAACAGGGAATGTGACCATGTTGATGAGGCAGGGGCTAGACACAGAGGTGGGGGACGAATTTGAAGAGGGGTGACAGTAGAGCTGAGACCTGCACCAGGACTAGCTGCAGGAAGAGCAGGGAAAGAGTATTTCAGGCAGTGGGCACAGCAGTGCAAAGGTCCTGGGGCAAGGGTGGGCTTGGCCTGTTTGAGAAACAGAAAGATAGGGCTTCTTCATCTGGAAAAAATATGGCCAACAAAAATATCCATCTCCTTAAGGTTGTTTTCAAGAGCAAATGAGATAAGTATAGAGAGTCCATGGTAGCATGCCTGACAATAGATATTAGCTACTTGCATGCTATTGTTCAGAGGAGCACTGCTAGAGGGCATAGTCCAGCCTGAGTACTGTCTCTGTGGAACACAGGCTCTTTTTCCCATTTTTAGAAACAGTACTTGTTGTCCCCTCTTTCTGGAATGCACACCCACTCCTCCTCTCTCCCACCCCTGCCTGGCAAACCACCATGGATCCTGAAACTCCCAGCTGGAATCATGCTTCCTTCTCCACAGTCATGACCCTGGCCCAGCAGGTCACATCCTGTGTGAGACCCTGCAGTGCCTCCCTGGGAGCTAACCAGGAGACCCAGACTACTAGTCAGAAGGCTCTGGAAGGGCCTCCCTTCCCCAGCCACACCTGTCGGGCTTTTGTGGGTGCCATGCACTCCGCCTGGGCCGCCCTCTGCCCGCTCACATCCTTCAAGTCTGACCTCAGACTTTGCCTCCCCGACCGTCTCTGTACTGTATCTCTTAACCCCCTGCTCTCTCCTCCAAACGAGTAGCTCACATTGTGATTGCAGATGTATTTGATTATCGACTGTTAAATTCTGCATTCCCACCAAAGATGGAAAGTTCCAGAATAGGGGTTGCCTCTGTTTTGTTCCCCCACTGGCGCTGGGAACCTGTTCAATAAATATTTGCTGACAGATGTTCCCACCCTCTCCTGGTATTCTTGCTACTCAGGGCCGTTCTTGGCCTCCTTTGCTGGCTCATCCCCCTCCTACTTGGTCATTAGACGTTGCTTCTCAGGGCTCAACCCAGGCCCTTCTCTCCGTTAGCTCCCTCCAAAAGTGACGGTGCCCATGCCCACATGCCCACTGGCCCCCTCACGTATACTCTAGCCCCAGGGTCTCCTCTGACCGTAGACCTGACTGCATCTCCAAGGCCCCCCTGACATCCCTCCTGGACGTTTCAAGGCACCTTAAACTCAGCACACGCCATGCTGAGCCACACTTGTTTCCCTGAACCTGAGTTGATATGGGGCTCCTCTCCTCGGGACAGAGCAGTCATCAGGGACAGAGATCTCAGAGTCGGTCTTGGGGTCCCCCTCCTCTTCCGCCTCAAATCCACCCACCCCAGGTACTGCTGATTTCCCCCCAGAATATCACTCAACTCCACCACATTCTCCGTCCCCGGGCCTGCCATCCCTTCGACGTGCACGCTTAGTAGCTTCTGAACTGTCTCCCTCCTTCTGTCCTTGCTCTCCTCGGGTGCTCTCCACGCAGCAGCCACAGTGTTATTTTGGAAAAGCAGACCTGACCTTGTCACTCTCTCCTACCTGAGACCCGTCAGTGGCTTCTCAGTGCTCTCCGAACAGAGCCCGGGCCCCCTGACCAGCTCTCATCTCTCCTCCCTGCAAGAACACTGAGTGCCAGGCAGGGTGTGCACCCATCGTAGGGCAAAGGAAGGAAGCAGAGGAAGAAAAGCACAGCTCCAGGGCTTTGGCCGGGTGACCGGGCCCTCACGCTGGAGCTCAGGGTCCAGGTCAGAACCGAAGCTGGCCCATGGTGGAGCTGTGCTTTCAACAACCTCTCCATAGAGCCAGGCTTGTCAGACAATCTTTGTGTTTGTACCTCTAGGATGGTGTTAGTCCCCCCTTCCCCTGGCCTGCGGCAAGGACAACTGCCTGGGCCCTTAGTGACTCAAGTTCTCTGCTTAACCCTAGTGGAGGCTTCTTGTTCTCATGCTGCTGACTCCTGAGGCTTCCTGCGCTGGGAGACTGCAGCAGAGGACGGTCTGTGTCCTTGCTGGAGGTCCTGTGGCATCTCCAGGAGACCAAGGATTTGGTCTCCCTCCCCTGACAAATGGATCCTGACCCCTCTCACTGCTCCACCACGGCCCCCCTGCCCTCCCTCGGCACAGGTGCAGGGGGATCCTTTCCTGGTGAGGCAGGGCAGCTCTCTGTGTGGCTGCCAATGCTCCCAGGTCCCTCCGAGTAACAACCACAGTTCTTATGATGCCAGGGCCAAGCTGACTTGGCTGCTGTCTCTCTGGCTTCGACTCCACCACATTCGCTTTGCATCCCCCCTGTCCGGCCGCTCTGGCCGCCTTGGTGTTCCTCAGACCCTGTGGGCACTCTGGACTCACACTCTGCTGGAGCCCCCTCCCCCGATAGCCCGCGGCTCCCTGTCTCCCTCCAGGTGTTTGCTCAAAGGCCTCCGGAATCCGCAGTCACCCTCATTGCCACCCCTGCCGCATACACACACTGGTCATTCCCTCTCTCCACGCCGCGTTTTCTCTTTAGCGCTTAGCACCGCATAACAGATGATTCTTTCTACTTACTGAGCTCGTTCATTGTCAATCTGCCCAGACTGGAATGGGGGTTTCACAAAGGTAGGGATTTTGTCAGCCTTTTCATTTCTGCATCTCTAGCACCTAGAACAGTTCCTGCCACATAAATAGGTCTTACAGGGATGAATGAACTTTTTCTGTCCTGGCTTCCCTGGGTCGTGGGCTACATATCAAGCACACGTCTTCAAAGCCAGGGATCTGTAAGCTTTTCGAAAGTCACCCCTTTCCCACCTGCTCCATACCCATGCTAGCTAGCATGGTGGTTTCCTCCCCCTCATAGACGGCTCTCAGAATATTCATTGCTGAATCCTCAGAAAAGGACTGGATTACATCTCTGGGGCCTTTCTGGGATAAACCAAATGTCTGCACACTGAGGGCCATCATTATTCAATGCCCATGCTCATTTATAATTATGATTATTATCTAATGTGGAAGGATCCGTTTCTGCTCCATAATTAAAGCTAGCCTTGTGAGGACTGAGCTGACTGTGACCGTGTGGACCCATCTTCACAGAGGCTGCCCCGGGAAACAGGAGCATGTCGGCTTGGCCAAGCGGCAGAGCCACTTAACAACTTTCTCTCTTTCCACTGGTTCTCACTTAAAGTGCTTCTAAGAGCAGAGGTGATGGGAGAGGGTACTGTGCCATTTGGAAGAATGTTCTAGTAATTATTCTAGCCCAGAGCCTGTCTAGGTGAGTTGGTGCCGCAGAGCTAAGAGGCTGGAAATAAACAAGATGGTTTGGTCGAGTCGGTAGGGTCTGCAGTAGCTCAGAGCCAGGCCTTCTGGAAGCCTCCTGGGGAGTCTCTCTGCCCCCTGCACTGACGCCTCCACTGTGCCACATGCTGGCTCTTGCCAGCTACATCTTCTAGGCCTGCTCCATGGACGCCCCAGAATTGGTGCTCAGAGCCCCTCAGAACTTGCCTACCCCGTCCTACAGCCTCCTGCCAGGCTCTGCACGAGCCCCTGCTTCTCACTGCTCCCTGGACACGTCTGACACTGATGTTTCCAGGGCTTTGCTCGTGGCAATGCTGCCCCTCACTGCAGAGCAGTGGAACCTCTTCGGAGACACCAGCCACAACGGTGTCATCATCCTGTGATGCCAGGACAGCAGACGCCGGCCGCCGGGACCACATGATCAGAGTGCCAGCCTAAGGGGGGCCCAGACGCTACCCTGCTACCCAAATGGTTTAGCTACTCCTCTAGCTGAGAACACCTAGGAGCCAGTATCGATCAGCTGATTTTCAGTCAAACACAAGGATTTGCTGGGCAGGAGGAGGCAGTGAGAGGACAGCACAGGACTTGAGCCTCAAAAGAACTTGGGGCGTCAGCACACACGGCCGTTACACAGCCCCTGGAGCATCCCTCCCCAGGGCTGCTTGCACTGGCCCATCCCATCCCTCCGTCTGCTTCCAAAGTAAGCAGAAGAGCGGGAATCAGTTCCCAGGGAGGCCGCTATCCAGGGAGATGTAAACCTTTGTCAGGGTTTCACCCAAAAGCATGCCCTTGGCACCTCAGCACACAGTGGCTTCCTGGCGAGAGTTAGAGCAGTCCTGCAGGCAAAGAGGAAACACTTTCTCCCCACTACATCCTGCTTGGGCCCATCCGAAAAGCAATAATTGAGATAAGCAACAAGAGAATTAACTAGAAAGTTGCCAAAATACCCATTTTTCCTCTTTTTCCAGTTGCTCCTTTTTCTCCTTTTGGGCCCTGGGGACCAGGATGTCCATCTGATCCATTGTGTCCTGGTAACCCACCAATTCCAGGAGGTCCTGCGTCGAAACATGGGAAACAAGCACATTTTAAAAAACTGTCACTGAACTTAACATGATTTGCTTTAGCCAAATGGATAGGCATCAATGCCTTTTCCAGATCTTTTCCCGCCTCTTCTCTTCTTTTTCCACCTTTGCTGCACCCCCGCTCCCAATGCAGTGACAGATGGGGAATGGTAATGGCAGGTTCTCAAGTGCGAGGGGACAGGAGAGCTTATGATTTGGGTAGAGACAAGGAGGGGGACACACTCCAGATTCTTCCCCCTTTCCCACCTCAGTCCCTCTGAGTGATCCTGGGGAACTAGCCCCCCACAACCTCCCCAGGAAGTAAGGAAATCCATGGGCTCTTACCTGGTGGGCCAGGTGGTCCTACAACAGAAAAAGAAATTTAGATGATAAAGCATGGCTGGAAGGAAGTGAAGCTAGCATCACAACCCCCAAATCAAAGAGCACCTACCCCGTCTTAGTAAGTACTAACCATCTACTGGCCCTAAGCAATCACTCCATGCCTTTTATTTAGAACCCAGCACGTTCACTCAAAAGATCCTTAAAAGCAATTCAACACTTTGCCAATCAAAATCACTTCTGCTTAGGTTTCAGTGGATTAAGAATAATTTCTGAGTGGGCTTCACCATAGATTCATAAATCAGTCATCTCTCAACATTCAGCTTTACTAAATGAGGCTTGGTTAGAACGCAGGAGGGCGCTAGTGCAGCCCGGGCCCAGGTAAGCATCGGGAATTGGTCGTGCTGTCATTGCAGGACTGAGGTCTGGCTGTCGTGAGAAAGCAGTCCCAAGAGCTCTCATTCAGCCGAGGTGTCTCCTGCAGGCCACCCAGGGCGACTGAGAGCAGGAGCTGATTCTCAGGTCCCTATTCTGTTGCACAAAAGGCCTGAGAACAATTGACAGCCCAGATCGGGTAACAAACACCTTGCTTAGTGTGTAATTACCCAAGGATCTAAGGGGTTCAGATGAACCATTTACACAGAATCTTGCAAAACAATTTTGCTTCCACAAATAGGAGAGTCTCATTGTCAATTATTTTGTTTAAGCACTCAGACAAGCCAATGGGTTTATAACATGTGCGGCTGAGGTCCTTCTGTTTCTCCAGAACATATATGATGATTACCCATATTGGAGTAGAAAGGTCTTTCTACAAATCCAAGTCTGTGACTTTTCAGAAGACCACCATTTAGTAAGCACTTACTGTGTGTACCACGCAGCAGCAATCTTGGTCCCTGTGTCTCTGGTGTTTACAATCTAGCTAGACAAGGAAGACACCCTGAAACCACAATGAAACATGAAGGAGAAAGCTACAGAGAAGCAGCCCCTCCAAAGGGTACTGGGGTGGTCTGGTACTCGGCCGTCTGAGAAGATGTCCAGAGAGGGTGAGCCTTCAGCTGTGGCCCTGACACAGCCACAGGGGTGAGGGCTGGGCAGCTCAGGTCGGGGGACCAGCAGGAGCAAAGGCACAGGGGTGGGAACTTCCATGATTCAGGGTGAGAGAAAGGAGGAAGATTGGCCAAGCGGGCATGTGTAGAGATGAGGCTGAGTCAGCACTCGGCAGGGTGGGTGTGGGGCAGCGGCATTTGAATGCCAAGAGGAGAGGTGTAGGTGGTGTCTGCCAGGCAGTGGGGAGCTACAGTAGGTCTTAAGTGGGGGCTGACACCGTGAATCAGTGTTTTTGAGATCCTCTCTGTAGATAGAAGTTGAATACAATCAGGGAACAAGATGAGAGAGAGAAAGAGAGGTGGGATGGGGAGAAAACACCCAGAGGATCTTTGTAGTTAAAATGAGGGGCAAGGTTGTGGACAAATTGGTTGGTAACTATAGAGTTGTAGGGAAAACTAGAAATTCAAGAGGTATTTCAGCAGAAGAATGAGCAGGGCTCCATATCTGATTGGGTAGGGGCAAGAGAGGAGGACTCTTGGATGATGGGGAACCGAGGATATGGATGGAAGGAGACATGAGGACTCTTGGAAGAAGTGTATGAACGTATACTTTCTATACATGCAGTTCCAATTTGAGCAAAAATGATTTGATGAAAATGGTACCACATTTTCCAGGGTCAGTGTAGCCTGTGGCTGCACGACTTTACCACCAGATGGCGCGTTGTGTGTACAGACACGTAAGGAGGTGATGGGAACAGTGGACAGACGGCCGAAGAAATCAATCATCATTCCTGACTACAGATGGAACCATATTCAGATGTGCAGATTGGTAGAAAAAGGTCACCAAGCAGGAATCGGCTGTCTATGTAGGTTTCAAGAGTTCTCGGGACAGCCCAATAACCATTTCTATGCAGCAGGAGTATTGGAGAGAGGTCCTGGCTAGAGCCGTACATTTAGGACACTTTGGTCATGGCCAAAAGTGTCACTATGGCGAAATGTGTAGATTAGGGTTTTCTGACATTGACCTGAGGTTCATTGACACTTACTGGCTACAGTTCTTAGTCATTTGAGTCCATAGAATCACCTAGAATGCTTGTTAAAATGCAGATACCCAGACCCCAGCTAGAGATTCTAATTCAGTTTGCATTTATTTTTTTTTTTAAGATTTTATTTATTTATGTGACAGAGAGACAGCCAGCGAGAGAGGGAACACAAGCAGGGGGAGTGGGAGAGGAAGAAGCAGGCTCCCAGTGGAGGAGCCCGATGTGGGACTCGATCCCAGAACGTTGGGATCACGCCCTGAACCGAAGGCAGACGCTTAACGACTGCACTACCCAGGCGCCCTTCAGTTTGCACTTAGAGTGAGGCCCAGGAACATGCATTTTCACCAAGCACCACAGGTGACTGGGAGGCGGATGGTCCTGGGTACCCCTGACCAGATGTGAAACTTTTCTGGAAAAAGAATCAGTCACTATCAACAGAGTCCTAAAGGGTTCCCTTCCTAGAAAGGCTGAGAGCTATTAGTCTGGAGGCAAGAGTAAATGTCAAGTGAAGTTGTGGGATGGAGAGAGAGGGGGACACACACTACATCTGGAGAAGGCAGGTGATAGAAGAGGCACCAGGAAAGAGAAAATGAACCAAAGGCATAGGAGGGAATCCAGGGGGTCCTGAGACCTGACACTAATGGAGAAGAGAATTTCAGAAGAGAAAGGAGACAAACACTTCCAAAGAGCTAAGAAGCAGAGTGCTATAGTGATGGTGAGCCTGTATCCTGACGCCCACTCGGGATGCCTGCAGAGCTGCCCAAGGGCCCCTTACACCGGAAGAAGCCCTAAGTATGTGTCATTATAATAATGTCAAATGTCAAATAGTATGTGCCAACTGGGCCTTGAGAAAACCATTTTCAAGGTGTTTTCTCAGCTCTTGACTCTTCTCTTCTTCACTAACAGAACCCCTGGGGATACACATGGACAGCCAAGTTCATGTTAGCACTGTATGCGGGGCTGGCCCAATGGGATAATGGAGCCTGTCTCAGGGACTTTGAGCCTTGGTTCCTACGTGGTCCTGCCTCCCACCGCCTCCCTGTTTCACACTGCCTCCTGGGCTTCTGATGCATTTGCCCCACTCCCCGCCCAGTCAAGGACTGTTGTCACCTTCCACACTGGTGGGGGCCTGGGCTGGACATGTGCCCTGAATGCCTTCATCACAGAGTGGGGTCTCCTGTGCTGGTGAGGGCTTGTATCCATTCTATGAGAATCCCACACCTGGAGGAAGATGGCAGTAAATAGCAAATAAAAAGCCCCACTACAGCAAGTGGAGCGTAAAACCACTGAAGAAAGGAGGAAGCGCTTTTCCTGCTTTTTGACCAAGGAACTCTGCGTTTTCATTTGCACGGGGCCCCACAAATGCCCCAGGTGGCTCAGAGTGTCCCAACCCACATTCCTAACCAGAATCAGGTAGAAGTCGGTGGATGCTATAGGACCTGCGCCGCTAGAGTTTTTTTCTCCTTGCAATCTAACACTGACCCGCAGTGCCCCTAGTTATGTAAACTGGAGGTCTGGGGATGGCCCTGCAAGGTAAAACAATCCAGAGAGCCCGGAGAGAGATGATCAGAGAGGAGAGGAGAGGCGGTGACTGGTGTTGACATGATGGAACCACAAGATGGCAGCACTGGGACCCCGGAGTCCCCAGAACCAACTTGGAGTGTCCCGGACTTTGAGGACAAAAAAGCCTTTTTTGCTGTGTTATGCCACTGAGGTTTTATGGTTCAATTATGACCAGAGCATGGCCTAACCTATCTTGACAAATACATCCCTCTATCCTTACAATCACTGGTAACCCCTTGACCTTTTTTTTTTTTTTTCTCAAATAAGCTTTAGCAGGTTTCTGCTAGTAACAAAGAGAAGAATTTCAATGCAGACAGGAAACGCAGGCACAACAGTTATGAGGAAGGAATAATAAAGAGGTGTAAGACTCACTTCCAGTCTCTGAGGGGGGGGCGGGGTATTGGCCAGCGGCTCAAGCTACAGTCCCCAGAGAGCCTGCCCACATGGCTCCTCTCACCACGGCCATTCCAAATCACAGGGCAAGATTTTACTACTTTCCCCTTACACCCGGGATGGTGTCACAATCGCTGTTGCCAGACCCAAGGCACCTGCTTAGCACAGCAATGACCACGAGGGATGTGGCTGACAGAGGAACACAAAGAAGCCCCCAAAGAAAAACTCCAAATAGAAACATGTCAGAAAGGGAGGCCTGGTTCTGCCACTTTAGAAAGAGCTGGTAAAAGACGCAGCTTCTCAAACCTGATAAGGCCAGGCCTGGCCCCTGTGAGATCGATAGCCCTGATTCTCTTCCTCTCCTGTTCCCAGCAGGGACTCCCCGGGGCTTGGGACTCAGGCCAGCCAGCACAGCTTCGGGCCCAGACGGGAGCCCTAGCCAAAGGCAGTGTGGCTCCCCTTTCCCTGGGGAGTCAGGAATACTTGGCCGTCCTTCAGGGATGGCCTGAGAGGGCCCTAGCTCCCACACGTGGAGCTGGAATCTCCCAACTCTAAACAACAGGCTAGCCGCTCAGTGGGGTCAGCTGAGCGAGAGCGTGAGCAGCTATACCAGCTGTTTCTGAGAACAGCCTGTCTGTCGGTTTACCACATGTTGCCCTGGCCACAGCTCTGAGGCCTCGAGACCCACCTCTGTGTGCTGGTACACCCTTTGTGGCTGCCCCTGCTGCCAACGGCTGGGCCGGTCCCAGGGCACCTAATGTGGAAAGGCGTCTTCCCGCACACATCCCCACTAAACCGCAGCTTTGGTCCAATCCCATTTATTTGGTGCATTTCAACTTTGGACTATGGCGTGGCAACCTTAAAGAATTAGAGTAGGGATGGCAAATAGGTTTTATTTCAAGTGCCAATTCTTATCCATTAGTACAGCTTTCTGGAATGCCAGAAAAGAATTACATGAGGCCATGCTCAGTGATGGCTGTGATCCATTCTCAATGTCTGCCCGGGTATAGGGTAAGGAGGAGTAACGAGTGGGGTTGGAGTCCCGCGGCTGTAAGGAGAACAGGAACTATGGATGCAAAGTGGCTCTGCCCTGAGAAGCAGTTCAGAAATGGGATAGTTTAGACATTTGCTGAAAAAGCCCATATGCAGAGTCCACTGGAAATGAAGAGTTACCCAAGTACCTGCCTTCTTCAAGATACCTGCTATTCCAGAAGATATGTCTCTGGGGTCCCAAGGACATCTGGGCTTACGGACAGGCTGCATCCCGAAAAGCATGCTGTTCGTACTCAAAAGCACAAACGGCACTAGCAAAACCTGTAACTACTCTAGAAGCTGAAGGGCCCTCACTATTTGCCTGAGAGGTTCTAGGCTGCACACATCTGTCCTTGTCTCCATAGCAACCACAGCTGTCTCCAGAGAAAGGAGCAGGGATGGGGCTTCACAGTCAGAGCTAGACTAGCCTCAAGTTGCCGGGCCTGCTTTTTCAGAGGTCAGTCCCGTCTAAAGCTAGATCTTATTCTCAGGCCAAGGGACCCGAGCCCGGGGTCTGCTCCGGCAGCCGCTCCTGCCCACATCTTCCTGGGGCTCTGGACCAAGGCCCTCTGCCCTTCTCCCTGTAGTTCCTAGTTCACTCCCGGGTCCTGTCACCTTCCTGCCCCCAGTGCAGACGGCGTGGTCTATCCCAAGGTACGACCTCACTGGGCAACCTGTACTTTTCATACCTAAATTTTAATTGAAGAGCTTTCTGCGTTAAAAGGGGGCCCAGTTTCAAGCTGGCATGAAGGGAGAAGGTGCTGATTTTTGAAAAGATTTCGAGGTGCCAAAGAACAACCTCCTCGACCCATTTCCAACACAGATGTGATTCCCAGCCCCCCCCCCCATCTTCCCTAAGTGGTTTTAACAGCTCCATCTGCATTCACCGAACAGCCTGGCTCTCCTTCTATCACTTCTATAATAAATATCAAAAAGGAAGAGGCTTTTCCTGTGCCTCTCAACGGGGCTTTTGTGCCTGTAATTCCATCCATCTGAGCATTTCTCTAGCGCTCATTACTGTCACACAGGGGAACTCTGAAAAGGACTTCCAAAGATGGAAGAAAGGTGCTTAAGACCCAAGAGTTTCAGAGTGAAGGACCAAGCTGTTCCGAAGATATTTAGTTTTCTGTGAGGGCCGAAATGTGAGTTGAGTAATTCAATTAGCATTTTCCAAGAAGCCATAGGATTATAGCTTTTCTCTCTAAAACTAAACTAAGCAAACAAGAGGCAGACTTGGACTCGGGGTTCCTCGGGGAAGTGTCTTTCTTACCAGCCCACCGCCCCCAATTTAATCACTTCCATAGACCACCATCGGTTTAGTCGTTCAGCAACTCCCACGAAGCTCCTAGTGCATGGCAGGTAATGAGCGGTCGTGGGGAGGATGCTGGCGAGCGGATGGCTTCTCACGGCTGGATGCACACTGCAGGGTTTCTCCGCCAGTGGCGCCCTGTCAACGCGACCTCCCCAGGGCCTGAGGCCAGACACTGAGAAGGTTCAACAGAAGCTTCAAAGTCTCGTGCTTCTGTTTTAAAGTTCACGAGAGCTGTGCATTTACTCCATATCAGATTTTTAATGCAAAGATCATTTCCCCATTGCCTCAGAATGCGGGAGAGGCACAAAATGCTGTATCTGAAATCAGGCTCCGTAGGCCCATCCTTGGGCCTGGCCAGAGCCTTCCTTGGTCTGGGGTAAAACAAACTGAGTGACTGTTCTGGGGTCTGTGTTCTTCCTTGCCCCAAGCTTCCGAAGGCAGGAGGCAGGCACCCCCCCCCACCTCAGTCAGGAAGCAAGCACTCCCCCCTCAGGCAGGGATCAGGCACCCCCTCAGGTAGGACACAGGCACCCCCCCCCCCCTTAGCAGGAGGCAGGCAACCCCCTCCCAGGCAGGAATCAGGCTCCTCCCCTCAGGTAGGACATAGGCAACCCCCTCAGCAGGAGGCAGGCACGCCCCCAGGCAGGAATCAGGCACCCCCCCCACCTCAGGCAGGAGGCAGGACACCTAGGTGCACGTGGTCATAGCAAGGACACTCTCCTCCTCCCCTTCGCAACCCATTAGCCATTCGGTGTCCCTTGGCTTGATGTGCCTCCTTGTTGATTCCCTCCCTCCTGTTTATTTGTCCTTGATTTCCTGAATGGAGGGGAGCCATGATATAACCTTCCATCCCACCAGCACACAGTAGACACCACATACAGAGCACTCTTCATAAAGATGGTTTTCTTGACTAAGTAGCAGTTTGCTTCTAGAACTTTCCATTCATGCCATAAGATAAGGAAATAATTCCTTCTGATAAGAGAGTACCCCTTTCTTTCTTTTCTCTTTTAAAAATGAATGTGAATAAGGAAAACATCTATGGCCCCAGTTCAAGGTACCACACGTTTCTAATTATCCAAGACCTTGGATATTATTTTCTGTGGCTATATTTCTATGGCAATACCAAAAATATTATTTTTCATAATTATATTACAATTGATTTTCAGCTCATTCAAAACATCTGGTAAAAGTAAACCAGTATGTGTTTTTAGGTGTTCGTTCTGCCCTGGCCCTTTCGCTAGCACACGTGTGTGCGGTGTGAGCACCACTTTCGCAGAGCCAGGCCGGCCTACCTGTCAGGCAGATGCCCTTGGTGCTGTTGCAGAGGTCCACCATCACCCGGATCTGCAGGGAGAGAGGGCGGTTAGCAGCACAGAAGACAGCGGGCCCTGAACCCACCCTTCATCCAGATGAGAGCAGTTACAAAGGTTCACAGAGTCACCTCAGGAGAACATGCAAAAGTCTGAGGAAAAGTTAGCCTCAACTGAAAGAGAAACTCTTAAAAGACCTAAAGATATATGATAACAGAAGCTCATCTATCAGTATTGTCAACCAAATCTCCTTGATGGCGAAGGAATTGCTAAATCCAATTTTCGAGGCTGTCATGAGCCAGCCCTCCAGCATCTGAAGGGCTCAGTCTGTGTGGAATAAAGAGGGTGGGCTTGGTGGTTGGGAGTAAGTACCCACTAGTTGGGCGAGCACAGGCAAGGTACTCAACCTCCGGATACTTTGGTTTCCTCTGAAAAGTGTAAATCCTGTAAGCACCTGTCCTGAGTTCTGTCCCCAGCATGTGGATGCTGCCACAGATGGTAGTCATTCTCGTGCCTTGTGGATACTGCCCGCTCATCACTGGATGGCCGCCTGTGGCAGGCGGTCATGCGGCATGGTATCAGCCGGGTGTCTGGACTCCCCACACCCGTTTCGCAGTCCCTTCCCCCATCCACTCTCCATGCTGCTCACAGTGAATGTCATAAAGACCAAATCTGAGCGGGTGAGCCCTGATTCACATACCCTGCTGATTCCTTGCTGCTCTAAAGATAGAACAAAATTCCTTCTTCTCTGGACTCATCTCCCACCACTCCCCTTTCCCTTACTGTTTCCCAGCTTCAGTTTGCTCATCCACAAAATGGACATGGGAATAGTGCTTTCTTTTTAGGATTTTTGTGAAGAGTAAAATCATTTTATGTGAAGTTCTTAGAACAATCTTGGAAGCACACCCAAAAGTATTTTCCGTTTCGTGGAGGCAACAGAGAGTGTAGACAGAAGAATGGATTCTGAAGTCAACTTGCCTATGTTCAAGTCATGGCTTTGCCACTCACAAGCAGTGTGACTGGAGGGTACTTACTTAACCTCTCTGTGCTTCTGTGTTCTTATCTGTAAATGGAGCTAATAGCACCTACCTTATACCATGGTTATGTGGATTAAATGAGTGAATATTGCAACACACTCAGAGCAGGGCCCAGCACATGGTAAGCACATGCTATTTATGTTATTGTGTTAGTTCCTTAAACATGCCAAGAATGACTTAGTCAATTCATCAATTTACCATCCAGTTGTTTTCTACTTACAGATTCAGTAATTTTTAGACCCCACTAATGTGACATTTCAAAACTATGGAGAGAACTTATTAAGAAGTGGATTTGAGACAACTGGATAGACATCTGGGGGAAAACCAAAAAGTTGAATCCTTACTTCACTCCTTACACTAAATAAGTTCATTAAGCGATATTGATAAAACAGTTAAAAGTAAAAACCAAACTCAGAAAAGCACTGGAAGAAAACTTGGGGAAAAAATTTATAATGGCATGAGAGTAGGAAAGAATTTTCCAAGAAAGAAACAACCCCCATACCATATGGAAAGAATGTTTAAATTCGACTGTCTGATAATTTAAAATTTCTGCGAGAGGTAAAATACTACACGCAACAACAAAGGAGAACCATAGACCTTGAAAAACAGTTGTGAAGGGCTGGTATATAAAGAGCTATTGCCGTAAGGAACAGGAAACCAAAAGAAAAATGGGCAATGGGCCCAAACAGGAAGTTCAGAGAAAAAAAAAAAAAAGTGCTTCATTTTCACTTATAGTTAAAGAAATACATTCGAACAATGAAATGCTATTTCCCACTTCTTAGATTTGTTAATAAAAAGACTAACAGAGCACATATCCTGAGAGCGGCCAGAAAGCAGCACTCTTTCGTCCTGTTGATCAAGTGTGAAGCCATACTAACCCTTTTGGAGGGCATTTTGGCAAAAACTACCAAAATTTAAATGGGTCTACCTTCTGATCCATCAACTGCACTTTGGGATTTATTCTTCAGATGTATCCATATGCGCGTGAGGAGACAGAAGTACAAAGATGGTCATTGCAGAAATGTGGGCAAGAGCAAAAACACCCTCAATGTTTATCAGAGGGTCTTGTGCAATGACGTGTAGCATATCCACAGAATGAAATACAACGAAAAACAAAGCATTTAGATCTGCGAGAATGACATTGAAATATCTCCAAGATAAATGAAAAAAAATGCAAAGTACTGAGTGGCATGTATAATGTCCTCTCATTTATGTAAAAAAAGTGGTGTGCACACAAATGTTTCTATATGCTTCTCTCTTGCTGCTTTCAAGATTATGTTTTTGGCTTTCCAGAATATGTATGGAGGGTGCCTGGGAGGCTCAGTTAAGTGTCTGCCTTCGGCTCAGCTCATGATCCCAGGGTCCTGGGATCGAGTGCCTCAAGGAGACTGCTTCTCCCTCCACCCATCCCCCCTGCTTGTGATCTCTCTCTCTCTCTCAAGCTGTCTCTCTCTCAAATAAATAAAATCTCTAAAAAAACAAAACAGAATATGTATTGAAAGAAACCTGAAAAGCCTCAAGTGAGGGGGGAATAGAGGACTAGGGTGGGAGGAAACTGTACTAAACATGATACATCCTTTTGTTTCATCAGAAATTTTCACTCATTACTCTTTCAATTAAATTCTTTTTAAAAAGAACATGTTTTGATTTGAGGGGAAAGATTGTTTTGTCTTCTACCTAGGCTTAGTCTGTTTGCTAGGAGATCCAGAGGAAAACTCACACCTGTGTCTACTTTGTTAAGTATATCAACAAGTATTTGTTGACGGCTTTAGAAATTTATTGTGAGGGGCGCCTGGGTGGCACAGTGGTTAAGCGTCTGCCTTCAGCTCAGGGCGTGATCCCAGCATTATGGGATCGAGCCCCACATCAGGCTCCTCCTCTATGAGCCTGCTTCTTCCTCTCCCACTCCCCCTGCTTGTGTTCCCTCTCTCGCTGGCTGTCTCTATCTGTGTTAAATAAATAAAAAAAATCTTAAAAAAAAAAAAAAAAAAGAAATTTATTGTGAAACATACATATCACAGATATATCAAAGGAGCACAACTTAAAGATGAATCATAAAACATACATGTATATTCCACACCCCCTCGGTAAAAAACGGGTGCTTCTTCCCGTAACACACCAGCCCCATCAACTCTGAGACAGTATACTGTGCAGTGTTCCTCTCCCTTTCATACAAGTAAGAACACAGAGGCATAGAGAGGTGACGTCATGTACTCAAGGTCGCATCACTTCCTCGGAGCAGAGCTGGACTCAACTCCAGCTCTCCTGATGCCAGGTCTGCTCTGCTTTCTATTATGACTCTGATGATTCGCTCAACACAACCAGGCAGAAGAAATTTCGACTCGCTATTTTTAGTCATTTTCATAAATGAATGTAATCAGCTGCACTATGGACAAGATTAATTATCTTAAAAAATGTATAATTGCCCATTGAGAGAACCATTAAAGACTTCACAATGCTTCATTTGTTGCCTGGGGGATCACAGCAGAAGGAATAGTTTGAAACAACAGAAGCATCAATAGGGAAAATTAGCCTTTCTCTTTCCTCCTCATCACCGGTCTGGGGTAGGCACAGTGTCTACAAAAGACAATGAAGAAAGAATTTTCATTTCCTGACCCTTGGGCTCCATTTATATGCTAAATGTCCATTTAGATATTAATCAGTAAATTGTGTTAATCTTCACACAGAAATATTCCTCTAACAGACTTGGTCTATATAAGGTTGTACCAGAGGGAAACATATGGTATGAAAAGTTGTGGCCATAAGAAAGTCAGAAACTGTCTTTTCTGATAGTGATTAAGAACTTGGATCAAAATAAGAGAACTCAGGGGCGCCTGGGTGGCGCAGTCGTTAAGTGTCTGCCTTCGGCTCAGGGCGTGATCCCAGAGTCCTGGGATTGAGTCCCACATCAGGCTCCTCTGCTAGGAGCCTGCTTCTTCCTCTCCCACTCCCCCTGCTTGTGTTCCTTCTCTCGCTGGCTGCCTATCTCTCTGTCCAATAAATAAATAAAATCTTTAAAAAAAAAAAATAAGAACTCAAAACTCATTGTCACACAATCTAGGTTGTCAAATTATGGAATCACATTTGGTATAGAGAGCTTTCTAAATCTTAATTTAGGACTTGAGAATGGTGAAGATGGAAGAGACCTTACAGCTCATTGTTCTGGGGGTGTTAGGCTTGATCTGTCCATGATGTGGCCCTGCCCCCTCCAGCTCCCACCACTTCCCGCCTCCCCCCGCCCCCCAACTCTGCTCCAGTTACACTGACCATTTCTGGTCTTTGCTATGCCTGTAGGTGGTACTCACCTCTTTGATGACACCTCAGCTCAAATGTCACCTCATCAGGAACACTTTCCCTGACTCCCCAACTGAAAATAGCCCTAGGGGCCACACGCCATCACCTCACCTGGCTTTTTGTCTCTGTAACGTTCATCATTATCCAATATTATCTTACTTACCTCTGCATTTATTTATTATCCGTCCCTGCCTCCCAAAGAATGGAAGCATTTTGAGAGAATTTGCTCTCTGTTTTGTCTCTATGCCCTGTGTATAAAATAGTGCCTGCTTCCAGACCCAAAACTTCTCCACTGGGGAGATACAGTTCAAGTAGGAAAGTACATCAATGGTCTCGAAGGGAGAGCTTACCTTGACAGAAGGTGACAATAAATTGCTAACCTGGGTTTATGATGTGAGAATCTGATGGTGTTGGGAAGAGAATGGGTGAGATGCAGAAAAAGCTCCATAGAAGGGGGGGAAAGGCCCTCCCAACCCACCAACACTATTTGGAGGATGCCTTTTACCGGAACAAATGGCTGTCACCCTCAGTGCAATATAAAGAATGGTACCCCTGCGAGCTCAGCTTTAGTGCAGCCTTGGTCAACGTGTCACCAAGGGGGAATCACCTCCCCGGAAGAAACACCATGGCCCGTCGGGGTCATCTCCCCAGTAGGAAGAGCAATACAGTAATGGACAGCTACACCTTGTGTGGGGGACTTGTTCTTGGCAGTGACAACATATGGGTGATGGGAGTAAAGACAACCAAAATGGGAGGGAGGGCCTTGGGTTCCTCATCAGGACGGTTCTTGGCTTTGCCTGAGGAAGAATTCAAGAGCAAGCCATTTAGAAGAAGGGCCAAAGATTTATCAAGTACAGAAGTAAGAAAGGTTTATCAAGTATACTTCACAGATGAAGTAGCAGCCTCTCCTCCCAGAGAGGGAAGAGGAACCCCCTTTGCCTCTAACCAAAGGCTTTGTACATTTTAAATATTCGCTATGCATATGGGGAGGGGCTTACTCTTTAACTTCGGGTTTATCATTTACATTGGGCAGTTCGTTTTTCCATTGTCCTAGGGTTGTGAAATTACGTACAGGGAACAATTTTAAGAATGCCGAGGCCTTGTGGTTTTTACTGTCTGGTGGTCTTCCATGAGTCAGATCTCGTGACTTTTTTTTATGACTTGCTGACTTTTAAGTTAAGGGTCAGCCTAAAACCAAAATGGTTTTACTCTGGTTAACTTGTCTTCTGCATTTCCCTTCCCTCCTGACTCAAAGTGGCTTGTTCAGTGATCTTACATAACTGAGTTTCAACTTTTCCAGAAGTGTTAATCCGGGTACAGCGGGTGGTGTTGGCCACAGCACAGACACCTCCCTGCTCTGCTAAAAGAGAGTCAAGGGTTATCCCACTATCAAGAACAACTTTGGCCAGAGAATCTAAGGATCTTTGCTGGCCAGAGAATCTAAGAATCCCAGGATCTTAGCACCAGATTCTGCAATCATTCCAAGAATTAAGAAGTTAGGCCTCTACATTTATCTCTAACCAGGGAAACAGGGCAGTTAGAGAATCTCCTAGCCTGAAATAAAAGGTTGTTCTAAACTCCAGAGGTTACCTGCCTTAACAATAGCCTGGGAGATAAAGATGAGGGCATTATCTTTCCAGGCCAATGCCAGGGTAAATGGCAGAAAAGTAAGGAGAAAGCATTTCATGTTTAGTTAATATATGAAGTCTCTATCTGTCCTCTTGAGTGGAAGGAGTGCATCCTGATTTCAGCTGCTTTTCTTCCTTGTCAGTCTGACTTAGAGATCTCCAGATTTTGTAAGGTGGACATTTCTGTGGCTGTGTGATACGTACCCAAGGCTCCACACCTTCTAGTTTTGAAACAGAGTCAGTGGACAGGAGCACTGGTAAGATCTCCTTTCAAATGGGGCTTGAGGGACATCTTTTTCAGAACACCCAATCACCACGCTCTAACTTGTGACCAAGTTAGATTCTCTGAACTGGGACCTGGGAAGACTTCTTTAACCTACTGCTGATAGGCTTGAGTATAAGACATTAGAGACCTACAGTAGCTGGCCATAGTAGCACGAGATGACAAAGGATAAGCAGAAGGTTGTATACTGATCAAATTTTAAGAAGTTTGTAAGGTTTTTGTTAAGGCTTATATGATACGTCCAGTGAAGTGGGTACCTCAATCATGGGAGATCATGAAAGGTATACCCCAAGAGGGACACAGACTTTTTACCAGTTTCTTTGCTACTGTGAGGGCATCAGTCTTGCAGCAGGGGGAAGCTTTAGCTCATCTGGAAAATACACATATGGTAACAAGAACGTATAGATAACCCATATTAAATGGCAGTTGAATGAAGTCCAGCTGCAGGTGTTGAAAGGGTCCAGAGGGATGTCTGAGGTCTCTGGGAATAAAAACAGTTTTTTCAGGATTATGGACCTGACAAGTCAGACGTAGCTGGTAGACTGTTTTTGCAATGTTACAGAAGTTTCCCTACCAACGCCTACTCATAATTTGAGCCATCTCAAATGCACTCTGGTGGGTGAAGGAATGTGGGGGGAAAATGGGGTTTTTCAGGGAGCTGAGAAGCACCAAGGAATCTGGGGTTCCCTACAGCCCCAGCTGTTCACTTCATCTACAGCCATTGCTTACCCACCTTAATTTCTCTGATTTAGGAGCAGATTGTTGCCACGTTACAAGGACATCAGGATGGCAAAAATCTTACTAATATTTGTGGAGATTTTTAAGACTTATGTTTGTCCCTGGAATTAAAGAGGTTGTGCTAGAGTTTGGGCACAAGAGACCTTTTAACTGTATTTTAAAGGTTTTGTTCCCTAAGCCTGGGTTGTGACAACCAAAAATGTCTCCAGACATTGCCCAATGTCCCAAGGGGTTAGGGGAGTGGGGTTAAAAGTCACCCTTGGTTGAGAACTGCAGTTCTAAATGTTAGTCACTCTAACCAGTAACACTGTGCCAAGTTGGTCCTCGGTACCCTCTTGTTTTATCCTCAGGCAATGTTAAGAGGTAGGTTTTATTGTTCCCAAGTTACAGAGAACGATTATCTTCCCCAGAATGCTGAGTAACTTGCCCAAGACCCCGCAGCTGATTAAAGCTAGAGCATGGAATTCAACGGCATTGAGCTGAAGCAAGTATCCCCAGTGGTGTGAAATATGACCAAAGTTGACCACTATGGATTTTCTGTATGGGTTGTGGTTTCCCCGAGCAGATTTCTGGACATGCCATACTGTTGCTTAAAAAACGTCACTGGAGTTTTGCTATTCACAGGGTAAAGTCAAACCTTTAGTTAAGGACCTGATATCAACCTTACAAGCCTGGTCCGGATGAGAGCCGTGTTCCCTGTCTGGGTGCATCGTGGCTCTCACTGGCATGTTAAGTTCCCCCAATCTTCTCTTCTCCAGTCCTTCAGGTTGACCCCTGACCTATGGCTAGAAGGAAAGTGGGGTTGCATTCTTTTTGTAGCTGTCCCTCTTCGAATAAAATGTATATCTGCAGTAAGATCCCTGGGTGGCTCAGTCGGTCCAACTTTTGTCTGACTCGTGATTTCAGCTCAGGTCACGATCTCAGGGTTGTGAAATCGAGCCCTATGTTGGGCTCTGTGCTGGGCATGGAGACTGCTTGAGAGTCTCTCTCCCCGTCTGCCCCTCCCCACCTCTCCCTTTCTTAAAAAAAAAAAAAAAATGGGTATCAGCAGAATATCAAAGTGGCTCCTGCCTTTAGAAGCTAAGTTGAGGACCTCCTAAAAACTTTCTCTCTTAAAAGTTTGTGTCTTGAAAATTTCAAAGAACATTGGATTTTAAATCCATTTTCTGGGATGAGATTAAGTATGTGTAACCCATAGAGAGAGCAGATTAATAGACTGCCAAGGCCTGGGGGGTGGGGGTGGGCAGGGAAGGGGCAGTGCCTGCTCAAGGGGAACAGGGTTTCTTTTTGGGGCGATGAAGAAGTTATGGAACTGGGCAGTGATGACAGTTGTACAGCACTGCAAATGTAAGCAGCACCACAAAATTGAACACTTTATTTTATTTTATTTTTTTAAAGATTTTATTTATTTATTCGACAGAGATAGAGACAGCCAGCGAGAGAGGGAACACAAGCAGGGGGAGTGGGAGAGGAAGAAGCAGGCTCATAGCGGAAGAGCCTGATGTGGGGCTCGATCCCACAACGCCGGGATCACGCCCTGAGCCGAAGGCAGACGCTTAACCGCTGTGCCACCCAGGCGCCCCAAAATTAAACACTTTAAAAGGGTTAAAAGGGTAAATATGTTAGGTGAGTCTAACCCAATAACAAAGTATGTGTTTAGAAGTTTAACTCTTTTAGGATAATTTGTGTCCTCCCTTTCCTAGAACAACTCAGTATCCTGGGATCATAAGGAAATGTGTTGGGGGATAATCTTAGGTTAATATTTCCAACATTACTACACCACACGAAATTCTCAGGTTTAAATATTTTTCCGTATTCTGCAGAGTTATGACTAACACAGTTTTGCCTTATATCTTGTTCTGATGGGAAGATATAAAAACTGACATGGTTAAAACTGATTTTAGGAACTTCACATGTAGTTATATTTAATTTATGGCAAAAGAACAATATTGTCCCAATCTACAGGTGAGAAAACTGAGCACACTTCTTTACGTTTGGAGCTCGGAATTGAGGGGGCCATTCAGACATTTAAACTACCATTTATTATAAAAGTGGGCATTGAAACAGTAATAGTAGGAGTTACTTACTTTTTTTTTTTTAATATGTTAAGTCATTTTGGGAGTTGCTTTCCACTGTGTTAAATATAGGATTAGTTGGGGATGGTGTCTAGAATTGGGGTGAGGGGTTTAGAGGGGAAGTGGGGCAAGAAGTTAAACTAATCTGGTTCAGAAGAAAAAACAAACAATAAAAAGACCTTGTTCCCTTTTATTTTTTTCCTTCAGTCTCAGGTGATTGTGGGCTGTGTTTATATTTCAAAGACATGATAAAATGTATACAGCAAGGGACGGAGAAAGAATATAAGTTCTTCTAAGAAGGGCTTGGGTTTCCTAAGGTCAATAATTTACAAGTCTTTTAAGATACACAGGGGAAGTTTGGGGATTGATGAAGGAATAGTGAATTTTGAATTGCCTCTAGAGCTAACTTCTGTTTTGTGAAAAATCTGTAACATTAGGATCATTGCTCTCAATTCCTCCAAGAATTGGCTTATAACTGAAATGACATCATAGATTGATCCATCTGTACAAATACATTATTCTCAATTTGTTTCTTTCCTTTTGGGTACATATTTCTTTTTTTTTTTTTTAAAGATTTTATTTATTTATTTGACAGAGATAGAGACAGCCAGTGAGAGAGGGAACACAAGCAGGGGGAGTGGGAGAGGAAGAAGCAGGCTCATAGCAGAGGAGCCCGATGTGGGGCTCGATCCCGGAACTCCAGGATCACGCCCTGAGCCAAAGGCAGACGCTTTAACCGCTGTGCCACCCAGGCGCCCCTGGGTACATATTTCTAATTTTAAATTCTTCTGGTGGTATTGCATAACTCCCCTTGGTATAAGACAGGTCCCCAAAGAGGGTGCAAAGGGTATTACCTTCCCAAAATCTAGAGCCACTCCCAAACACAGCCCAAAGAAAGAACCAACAATATGATTGTCCCAGTCAGGCAGAAAGCCAAACCCTTTTATGCAAAACAAGACAAGCTAAAAGGCAGGAAGTATCCTTGGGAAAGAAAGAATCAACGAACAATGGTTTTGGATTTGGAAAGGAAGGCACAACGTGATATTTTATTTTCCTCTCTTGACTGGGTACTACAGACAGAGACTCAGAAGAACTGTTTCTGGTAAGAATGTTCACCTGTCGCTGGCTTCGGCCAGTGTTCCTCAGATCCCCTTTGTAGGCTCTGGTATCTACCAGAGTGTCCCTGGGCTGTTTAAAGGAATAATTAGCAGTTTGCAAGAAAACCCCTCCATTTTGTCAACTTTGGGGGCCCTCCTTTGAAGGTAAGGATGGGGGTGTCTCTAAGGCCATTAATTTGGCAGTCTTTTGTTTACAGTTGTATAGTCTTTTCAGAGTGGAAAAAACAATTCAGACACAGGATTAATAGAATGAGCATTCGAAGGAGGAAAGGGGAGAACAGTAGGAGTGACGTCAGTCTTATGGGTTTTTTTTAAAGCAACCTCTTACATCTTTAATTTTTCTTTAGCCTTTTGCAATGAATCTTTTGATGAGCTATTTTGGAATTCTGAAACCTTTTGGAGATGTCTGCTTGCCCATTAAAACAGGTATCCTATTCTGTTTAAATTGGCAATGCTTGCTTTCAAGTGTACTTCTTCAATGATCTTATCTAACTGGAATATTCCCCATCATGGCCATTGTGTTTCTAGGTTGTAATTCCTCTGAGGGCTGGCAGCAGCTTGATAGGACCCTAGCTGCAAACAGAGTTAACTTACATTTCTGTGTGGCCATATCTAGCCACATGTGGGGTACAACTCACATTTCTGTTTAGCCTTATTTCGGGGCCCCTAACCCATTGGTTACCAAGCCAAGTTCTTTAGGACATAAAATAAGCTTGTATATTTTTATAACTTCCAAGACCAAAATTCTAAGATATAAAATAAGCATGTGTGCTGGAAGGTGGAACTCTTAACTCCAGAATTGAAGGATATTAGTCAAGGCTTTATTTACACAATACAAGACAAAATAAACCTAAGCACCTAAATACACCAGCAGTGACCAAAAGATGGCACCATGGACTGGCCAAGAGAAGGCAATGTACACCACCAGTATTTCTAGCATGGACCAGCAAATGGGGACTGCAGACTGGAAGTGGATTCCAACATGGAACTGTAGACTGAACCAAGGGCTAGGGGACTGGTATTCTGTTAGAGCCTCCTGTCAGTCTAGACTAACCTGTTCACCCTGGATTAGAAAGCCAATTAGATGGTAACTCAAGCACAGAGAACCAAGAGTGACTCACCAACGGCCCTCAGAAACAGCGAGAAAGACAGTGAACTCAAAAGGGCTCACTGAGCACCAGGACTGTGTTTCCCATTGTCCCTGAACGCCATTAGAAGTCTGCTTCAGATCCCACCACTGCCACCAAATCTGTTAAAAAACAAAATTCAACTGAGTAAATTTGAAGATTTAATTGGCTTTATTAAAATGGTTCATGAATTGGAAGCATTGCATCTAGCAAGTAGAGGGGAGCTCTGCTGAGCTAAACAGAAGAAAGGGCTTTCAAGGCAGAGAGAGGGCATTAAAAAAAGAAGAAGAAAGGAATTTATTAGCAAGGAATGCATAGTTTAGGCAAGGTTGCCCTCTTAAGGGGAGCAGCAGGGATCTATCAGTAAATTCCCTAGTATTGACAAGGAAATTGCCTGTTGACTAGCTAAAGGTTATATTCCTTGGAGGTGGGGCAGGAGGTTGAAACTGCTGCTAGGTTAGGTACTAAGTCTTAGTTTGCTGTCTTGGCCTAAGTGATGCTATTTGGGGCCTGCAGCTTTCTTTTTAACATAAGTATATCCTGGACAAGAATGCTCGTGGCAACATTGTGATGGCAAAAGCACTTGAACAATCTAAATGTTCATCAATAAGGCAGTTGTTAAACAGATGAAAAAGAATGATGTAACATGTTATGTCCTCATCTGGAAAGACGGCCTTAGCATACACTTAAGCAAGGTGCAGTCAGAGCCACAACACACAATACAACTTTCTGGTTAAAAAAGGATACCTAGACAAGTCTGGTTAAGCACAAAGGAAAGTTGGGAGCGTCATGAACCAAATCACTAATTGAGATTCCTTTTTCTCCTGGTGGCTGAGACCAGGGGAATAAAAAGGAGATTTTCACTTCTTAGCGTATACAGTTTTAGAAGACATGTTGGGATAATGAGTGATTTTTACTTTGTTAGGTTTTTAGTAATTTAGAGGGAGAGAAGAGAGCATACAAAACATTATGCGAACTCAAAAGATGGGTCTAATGGCCCAGCTTTCCCTGGGAACCCAAACATCATACCTTCACAATTACTCCCATCACTTGGAATAACCCAGACCTCTGTTGCTTCTAGACAAATGAACATAGAATGAACTAGAACAATCATCTAGTCCAGTGATTTTTAAAGTGTTCATTAGTCATAAGATTTTTCTTTTTCCCACATAAATTGCCAAAACCCAAAACATAAAACAAATAAAAATTGAGCTACTCTGGGTGAACTGGGGTGAGGTTGGCCTTATTTATCTGCAAATGAGAGGTTTGGACTAGACATGATTTCAAATTCTGCTCCAGCCGGAAGATGGGGGAGAGGAGGTGGGGAGGGACACCCAGAGACCTAGAGTCATGGGAGGACGGAAGGGAAAGCTGAGGACCCCAGAGAGTAAGTGGAGTAGCTGGTCCAGGTTCACTCAGCTGGCTTCCAGAGCTGAGTACTATTTTCTTCCACAGGTACCTTTTCATACTGCTGAGCCTTTGCAAAAGGAACTGTCTGAATTCCACTCGAAATGCAAAGTTTTGCTTTAGTTTAGTTTGAATATGAATAGGATATTAGATTTTTACTACTTGAAAATGCATCAATCTTAAAGAAGTCTTTTCTGGGCAAAAGTGAAAGGTTTAGTCAAAAGTGCTTCTCATCAGAATGAGTATTGCTAACTGCAGTGAGTCGCCACTGTTCATCGGAACACAAAACTGCCTGGTGATTGGCTGGCTCCCCTCTTGAACTACCTTCCTCTCACCTTTTACTCTCAGAATTGATTCATGAAAAAGTAAGAGAGCAGACCTGCACAACCACACCGGCTTGCTCTGGTTTGAGCCCTGCTTAAACAATGTATGCTGCTGTGGCTTCTCCTAAGTTCCCCAAGCATAGTCTCTGGTTTATCAGCTGGAACACTGTTCAAATTCCAAGTTACCTTTCAGATCTGACCTATTCTGTAACTTAAATTCCATTTTTCTTAGACAATTGAACACTCTTGATGACTCCCTGTAATTATGCAAATTGCTGTTATTATGCACATACAAACGATCCTTTAGAAACGGCTCCAGGGAGCTGTTAATCAGCCTGCCATTGACTGTAGAGATGGGGCTTTGAATGTGGGGGCCCAGCTGCTGGAGGGTTAGACCACAGGTGTTGGAGGAATCCCTCATGGGGTCTGCAGCTGAGGTCAGCCACCCTGGACTCATCCCCGTGAAAGACGAGAACTCACACTGGAGCCAAGACATGGTGATGACAATCTGCAAATCCCAAGAGGAAGGTGAAGTTTGCCTTACATGGGGCTGAAATTCTTGAGTATGAACTTGGTCCTGCAGGCCCACAGGAAGATCAGCCAAAGGTCCAGGCATTTGTCAGCTCAAATAAGAAAGCCCTGGCCATCCCACACCAATGGCCTTGGGGCTGAATGCTCCTGTCAGTTCATCCTGACTGGAATCCTGGGAGTCCAACTAAACCCTGCCCAGCCTTCCCCAAAGACCTCTGTTCCCACTGATTGCTGCCCCCCCACCCTTTGAGCCCAGCAGCATCACCATATGGCTGGTTGTTGGCACACTTCTCATGTGTTGCTCTGGCTTCTCAACCAGATGGGCTCATCGGTAGGGACTGTTTCATCCTTTTTCTGTATGCTCCACTGACTCATTAGTTCTCTTCCCCAATGCATTAGAATGGCATTGGGCACAAAGTAGGTGCTCAATAAATACTTCATAATTGGTTACTCACTCAACTGGAAGGAGAATGTACTCCTCAACCAATGATATTATTTCTTTCCGACCAGCAGTAACATTGCTGATGGGAAGCGAACATCTAGCATGTGGCTGCCTATCTCTCTTTGTGCCTGCTTGTTTAAGATAACTTTATTTTGGCAGACATGCCGCTAATGCCTAGAAAACAGGAGCTTGGAGCCTCCAGGATTATCCTATCAGGGTTCCGGAGACAGGGCTGTCCCCTTCCTGCCCACATGAACATGACTGCAAAACCAGAAACAATTGATATTCCCCTGGTATGCAGGGAAATAACCCAAACCTTTCACGCTCTCTTGAGCAGAGGCACCTGAATGAGCTCTGCACCCAGCTGGTTAAGGCTGGGGCAGCTAGGCAGAGACTGGGGTGCTGACATGTAGGGGAGTGTCAAACATTAGTGAAAATCCAATGCCATGCTGCTATTTACCAGCTACTCTTGCTTTACTAAGTGGATTAGGATGGGGGTAGAGGCTCATCTGCCCTCCAAGCAGAGGTTGGACTACTTCTCCCTGAGGCATTTCCTTTGCAGAGTAGCGTCTGCAGAGCTGAACTGAATTGCTGGAGACAGTACAGCCTCCTGCCACCCTCCTTCTCACCCTGGCTCAGTCACTGCCCAGACGCTAACAAAATGCTGAACAACTGATTACGGAGTGCTGGTTTAGAGTCCACGCACAAGCCTCAGCCAGCCCTCTTGCATGCAAAGTCATAGAAGCTGAAGCGGCTTGGGTTGGGCTCAGGACTCAT
Source organism: Ursus americanus (assembly GCF_024610735.1). NCBI lineage: Eukaryota > Metazoa > Chordata > Mammalia > Carnivora > Ursidae > Ursus > Ursus americanus. The sequence goes on along the minus strand of NC_142162.1, from coordinate 6,856,354 downwards.
CAATCCCAGTTGGAAGAGGTGGTTCCAGCAAACATCCTCACCCAATGTCTCTGACAAAATTGCTTTCAGCTGGAATCAGGGCCCGGGGACATTTATTAACACTGGGAACATCTGAAAATGTGCAGTGCAAGTTCCTGAAGGAGCATTTCCTCCCCAGGGTGTGCTTCGAGGACGTCTTTGGGCTCTGACCTCAGGTCCAACAGTGGTGGCAGATATTTCTTGTGTCTTGTTGACTGAGCAAGACCTTGTACAAGTGCTCCAGACCCTTGACAAAATCGGACTCATGACAATACTTACTCCAAGCAGCAGCTGGGAGGAGTAACGTAGTCCTCATAAAAACAACTTTATATGTTTGTACTGGTGTTATATAAAGATATTGTTTCATGATTTGAACATAAATGAAGTGGTTCTACTTTTTGAAACATCATTAATTCATGCTATTTAAAAAAATATTAGACTAAAGTCTAGTTGCTAGCTTGAAAATGTAAAACAGAGTAAGATTTATAAAAACAGCCAGACAAAACAATAAGCTCCCTAAGCCATTGAACAGAAATTGCCATTGGTCATTACGACTCCCTTCTTAAGCCTTTCCCTTCTCCTACCAGGCACCCCTCAGAACCAACAAGTCCCGGGTTCTCAGTCTTATCCTGTGTGCAGTCCAAGTAACTGCCCCTCAGGAATGGCCAGACCTTTTGCTTTTCCATCTGTTGATAGGCTGGGTGAGAGTCATTGGCAGCAAGGAGCACTGCTCACACCAATGGGCTGACCCAACTCCAGAACCAGAAACCTGGGCCACTCTCGGAGAAGGCTCAGAACACGTCCTCCCAGTATCTCCTATGCTCACATCATTCTTCTACCACCAGATAGGAGACAGATGCAAACACAGAGATGATGTGACATTGGGCCTATCCTGAAACAGTTCTCCCCACAGCCCCCATCATAAAAAAAAAAAAAAAAAGCAGCTTAAATCAAGTTTTTAAGCTCAAATCCTTGCCCATACTTTAAGAAGTTGTCTTGGAGTGAATCGTCTATTTTCAAATCCAGCCATCTATTGACTAATTCTGGCCAATTGTTTCTTAAAAGGAAAAGAACAATTTCTTTTTATTTCTGTAGAGTATAAGCACATGCAAATGTAATGGAATAGCTTCCAAACAAAATTATATGTAACTATGAGAAAATAGCGGTGATGATTTGATCTCAAGATCTTGAGATGGGGAAGAACATCCTAAGCGTAAAAGCAAAAGGAGAACCCATAAATGAAAGGCTTTATAGATTTGACTACGTGAAATGAAAAATTTTAACTCCCCTTGAAACAAAAAAACTCTAGAAAAAAAAATTAAAAGAGAGGAAATACCCAAGGCCAAAAGGTGTGGTACAAAGAACACGGGCTTTGGAGTCAGATCCAGCTCCATCTGATCTGAATTCCAGTTCTTTCACTCACTGGCCTGTGATGTCAAGCAGCTTAACCTCTCTAAGCCTCAGAGACCTGTCAGCCATGTGGAAATTACCCAAGGCCATATGTTTCTTCCCCTTGGTATTATTAAAAGGTGCCTAATTGGGGCACCTGGGTGGCTCAGTGGGCTAAACATCCAATTCTTGATCTCAGGGTCGTGAGCTCAAGCCCTGTGTTGGGCTCCATGCTGGGTGTGGAGCCGACTTAAAAAAAAAAAAAAAGAAGAATGTCTAATTGAGCTATAAGCACCCAAAACAAGGTAAAACTCACAATGTCTAGCATCCAATAACAAATTACCAGACCTGAAAAGAAGCAGGAAAACAGAACCCATAATGGGGGGCGGGAAGCAATCAATTGAAACTCACCGAGAAATGGTATCAGTGAAGGAATTATTAAACAAAGACAATAAGACAGTTATTTTAACTGTATTCCAAATGTTCAAGAAGCTAAAAGCAAGACTGAACATGTTAAATAGAAACATAAAAAAATATAAAAAACACCTAATTCAAACTTCTGGCAATGAAAATTACGATGTCTGGATGAAAAATGCACTGAATGGGACTAAAATCAGATTAGACATTGAAGAAGAAAGATTAGTGAAGACACAGCAATATCAGCTAGCTAAAATGACACAAAGTGAACGGATCACCAATGAGCCGTGGGACAACTCTACGTGTGTAATTAGAGTCCCTGGCTGGCAGGGTGGGAGGGGGGGAGAAAAATATTTGAAAAAATAATAGCAGAAAACTTTCCAAGATTTCAAGAAAACTATAAATCGGTATCTCCAGCAAGTTCAACAAAACCCAAGCACAGGAACCATGAAGAAAATGATACTAAGGCTTATCATAATAAAACTGCTTAAACATGTATTAAAAGGAAAATCTTTGGGGTCGCCAGAGAAAAAAAGACACAATCCATACATAGGAATAAAGACAGGGATAACAACAGTCTTCTTGTTGGAAACAAAGCAAGTCAGAAGATAGTGGGATAACATCTTTAAAGTATTGAAAGGAAAATCAAAATAATTGTCAACGATGAAGGCAAAGACTTCTGACGTTTTTATGCTGACCCGTATCATGCTGGAGCTAAACAAACCACCTGCTGTTCAAATGCCTTCTTGCTCCCGCCCAGCACTTGCCTTGTGAAGTCCTGTCCATCCTTCCAGGCTTGGCCCAAATGCCGCCTCCTTCTTGAAGCCTTTCCTGACCGCCCACTGGATTTTAGTCTTACTTCTCTGAGGATCCTATTATCCTTTGCTCTGTGTCATGAGTGTTTGAGGGTTTGCCTTTTCCTTTCCATTAGCCAATAAATATGTTGGGGGCTCCTGTCTTGTTCTTCCTCATCATCCACAGTGTGCGCCCTCACCGCCCAGGATAGGCACTTAGCATTTGTTATATTAACCTACATATTACTTATTTGCTTAAAGGATTCCGTTAAACTTCTAAGATATTTCTGACTGATTTAGAAGTACCTATTTATTCATCAGCAAACATTTGATAAGCCAGGCCCTGTGCTTATAAAGGTAAGAGAATATCTCTGGGCACAAAAGGCTCACAACACAGTTAATTGGTTTAAATTGGTTGCTTATAAAAGATTTTTTTAAAGCAGTCTGAGTTTAATATGGAGTGGAGGGATTCTTGGTTAGAGCACCCCAGGGTCCAGGTAATGAATATCCTCCTGTTCAGAATTTCTACTATATCCTGGGGACACTTCCAACTGGGACCCCTTCCCAGACTCGTATGCAGCTCCCTCTTTGACCTCTTCACGTGACCATCCAAAGGAAATCTCAGGGTTAACATACCTGACACTGAATTCCTGATAATCCCCTCAAACATCTATAGTTCGGCCACCTCAGTTAATGGCGATTCTATCTTCCATCGCTTGGCCACTAACCTTGAAGTCATTTAACATCACTTCTTCCCCTCACACCTGTAATCAGGCTGTCAGCAAATTGTATCAGTTGGACCATCAGACATATCCACTTCTTATCATAGCTGCTGCCAGCACCCTGGTCTAAGGCACTCTCTTCTTTCACCTGGATTATCACAATACTATATCGAAAGCCTCCCTGCTTCCACTGCCCACCCTGCTCCCGTAGAGAGTCTAGTCTAAGCACAGTGATTTCCTTGAAAAGACAGGACACACCAATCCACTCCTCTGCCTAAAATCCTGCAAAGACTCCCCCTAAAGGTCAGTGTCCTTACAACAGCCCACAAAGCAATGTGCGAACTGTTCTCCAGTCCCCCCACTTTTCTCTCTGACCCCCTTTCTGACCTACTTCTCCGTCCCACTCACTCTGCTCCAGTCTCCACCTCAGGGACTTTGCATTTGCTGCTCTGCCTGCATGGCCCTTCCCCAGATATCCACATGGCTCGCTTCTTCCTCCTATGAGTTTTCGCACAAATGTCACGTTCTTGGTGGGGCCTTCCCCACCCACATGACTTATAATTCCATCTTCATCGTTCCCACTCTCTAATTCTTACCCCTGCTTTATCATTTTCCACAGCACTTATCACCTTCTAATACTGTAGGTAATTATGTACTTTGGTTTTTGCCTGCCCTTCCCTTCCAGAACATAAAGTCCAAGAGGACAGGGATTTGTATGCTTTCTTCAGACTGTTTCTCATGCACCCACAATAGTGCCTGGGACATACTAGGTGCTCCATAACCACATATTGAATGAATGAACCTCTGACAGGTAGAGTAGGCCCCTAATTCTTACCAATACCTGACACCATCTTCTTTTTGGTGAGTAGCATGAATTCTGAGGAAGGAATTCAAAAAATGCTCCGGGACCTACCTTCGAAACTCTTAGCAGGGCAAGAAACCAGAGTCAGAGACTGACAGATACCTGACTTTAGATTTGCATTTGTTGAGTTGTGGAAGAATTCATCAGTGAAGAGGTATTCATCAGCTACCTCGCTAGAAGCATGGCGAAGAACGGTGAGATGTATTTAAAGAGACAAGGTGACTAAAGGTGACAAATTGGAGACCAAAACTGTACACAGAGTTTTAGTTTGTGTGATATAGACAGATAAGTACAGAAGGAGTGAGGGAAGGAAAAGATGAGTGTTTTGAAGTGAGCTGAGAATCACTTGTCCTCTCCTGGCCTCTAATGGAGTTTTCTGAAGCATGAGTGTTGCTGGAATAATCTTTCACCAACCATTAGTAACAATATTTTGTGCTCACATTGTTCCCTTCAACAAGCATCTTCAGATAATTTCTGATTTTTATCTAAGCATTCTTATCCTTACCTTATAGTCAGAAAAATATATATAAACCATAACAAGTAACTCGTCAGTGCTGGGGAATGGACAAAGAATTAAGCCATTATCCCCAAACTCTGCCCTGTGGCATTCTTTGTACATAGCAAAAGCATTTGTGAAGATGTTTTATCAACCTACTCCTTACTCAGACCCCTCCTCCTTCCTCCTTGTATCAGAGAATAGCTATAGGCGGTTACTCCAGAGAACGTTTGGAGGAGGTCCGTAGGGGTGAAATGCTCACCCACAAAATAATTAGTGATGCTGTTAGCCATAGAACACTGGCTGGATGGGACCACTGGTCTGACAAACACGCTGTTCCTATGGGGTTTAAAAAATGTTGGTCAATGAAAGAATGAATGCATGAGTTCACATTGGACATGAATAAAGATGTTTGTAAAGTATGCTTAACATAATTAAATTCCCTAAATATCTAAAAAATACATATATTTTTTCCTTTTGGACCTGATAACCAGAAAAATAACTAAGAAACACCATTCTTCTAGAGGTCTGTGTGTTTCCCCCATCACCTGAGATTCCAAACTTTAGAGTCATCCTACGATCTGCCCTTTCTCTGGCAAATTCTGTTCATTCAATCTGCATTGTTTTTATTAAGGTTTCAAAATTCCCTGAAGCACAGAAAGCAAGCATTGGAGAAATACTAAATTATCAGTAATAATAAGCTAACACATACTGAGTTGTAGGCACCATGCCAAGGGCTTTACATGGATTACTGAATTGAATCCTTGTGGTAACACCTAGGATAGACACGGCTATCATTGCCTTCTTAAGGATGGGACAACGAAGCACAGAGAGCTTGACCTGTCAAAGGTCACACACCTAAAAGGGAGCCAGGAGTAAACACATAGTATGATTCTAGTACTCATTGTAAAGGCCTTTCACTTTTTAGACTTGTAAAGACCTCTCTCTCAAAGCAAAGACAGAGTTCTTGGAAGCAGGATGTTCTCCTTTCCCTGAATGCTTTCTTTCTTCAGTTATCCTTCCCCCCCCCCTTTTTTCTCTCTTTTCGTTTCATATTCAGTCTCAAAACAAATTCAACATCCTCACTTAAAAAAATTTTTTTTAATTATATTTTAGAGGGTGGGGTGGGGCAGAGGGAGGGGGTGAGAGAGAATCTCAAGCAGGCTCCACGCCCAGCATGAAGCCCAATGCAGGGCTCGATCTCACAAACCTGAGACCACGACCTGAGCCAAAATCAAGAGTCGGACACTTAACCGAATGAGTCACCCGGATGCCCCTTGGCATCCTCACTTCTAAATTAACCTGCTTCAGTGTTTCCTCAATTTTGCGCATCTCAATGTTGGATGAATCTGGACCAGATGGTTCCTTATTCTTTCTTATATCCAATTAGTTACCAGTTCAATTCATTCTCTGTCTTGGCATTTGTAGGATAAAGATTTTCTTCGCCATTTCTGATGCCACCACCTTAGCCAGACGTGAATCCTTTCTTGCCCGGACTAAGGCAATTACTTCCTATCTTTCTTCTTGCCTCTGATCTCTCCCCTGCCTGTCCTGCACGACACCACCAGACCAGTCCTATAAAACCACTTTCTTCATGACTCCTTCCTGATGAAAGATCTACAACGCTCCCAGTTGCTATCAGATTCATTCTCAACTTCTCAAGAGTGTAAATTTAAGGAATTCCCCTCCTCCTAGCCCAAACTCCCCAGCGCAGGAAGATCTCCTTCCTCGCTCTTCCAGCTTGAGACCATTGTCATTTCAGTCCCTCGAGCTTGGCGTAAGTTATCATCTGCCCTTGGAATGATTCGCCCTCCTTGCCTTCCCAAATCTTACCAACCCTACATTGCTCACTTCAAGTTCTGTCTCTTCCATGAAACCTTCCTTCATAACTTTAGTGAGAATTTATTTTCTCCCTTCTTAACTGCTCCAATGTTCATCACACATCTCACTATAAAGGATTTTCCTCTAAAGTCTCCCTGTTCAGAAAGATTGATTCCAAGGTCCTCAGGGTTGCCTAGAGGGAGAGGGCATTTTTCACCTCTGAGTGAAAATGAATCCAGACTCCAATAGTCATCCATTAAGTTACTCAAAAACTGGGGAATTATTTTGCAGTTGTCAGTTCATCATTTTAGCTTGGGTATAGTTATCCACATTTTTCCCCCACGTACTTTACAGTCTTTACGTACAGCCCAGGCAGGGTCTCCAAAGTTTCCAGCACTTTGGTGAGCACAGGAAACTTTCTGAATGGCAGTTGAAAGGTTGTTCTACCTTTTGCGTTCAGAACAAACTCCACAAATTGCATTTTGAATGACCTTTAGTTGGCCTTGTTGTTTTAACTCTACCTTTCAGTAAAGAAAATTGTGCCTTGAACTTTAGTTAAACTGGAAGTAAATTATATCTACTTAAAATATAGAGCTGTTAAAACCCAAAGAGCTACATAAAAGCAACTGATGGGCTGAAAAATGCTCTCTTTGTAGCAGAATCACAACCGAAAAGCTTCAGTTTATTTCACACAACATGACCTTTAGTCTGTAGATAAAATGCATGTAAATTAAGCTTGAATGTCAACTAGATTTGGCCAAGGATTTCTTTTACGGGAGCAGGCAGGGGAGGGTGAGTTTGAGGAATGTAGAGAAAAAAAAGTATCTTTTTCTTTTTTCCTCAGATAAGTGTGTTTTGTCAGATCTGAATCCTGTTCTGATAGTTCCCACATAGGTAATCCTATTCTCGAAAACATGAGACCCCTAAGAAGTAAATTGTTCTTCTTTCTTAGAAGTTGTTTTTGCTCTACCTTCTGCTCACATTTTGTCGATTTTCCAAATGAAAGCATCCAAAACATTTTTTAGGACTGCCACCAGCAGTAACCAGTAGGAGTTAACAACAGCTGAGCCTGTCAGAAAGGGGGTCAAGATGACTCCCTCTTAGTGAGTGTCGAACCTCGTCATTGGTGGCCATGTAGAAGGGGCAGGGGCCCAGGAAATCCTGACCAGCTCCAGAAGCCCTGTCACCGCGTCCAGGCTAACTCTATTTCGCTTTCATGACAAGGTGATTTAGGCTGGTGTGATGTCAAGCTGGTGTCAAGAGGCCAAATATTATCCCAAAGCAACAGCTGATAAAGCACATGTGAACAGACAACTTGGCATTGTGAAAGAATTGGTGATAAAGCATAAACCCCGAAACAAGATGCTGAGATAATGGGGCAAGAAGGGCTAACGATAAAGTAATAGTGAAAAATCTTCATAACAGCAACAACAAGTAGCTCCTGGGAACCTGACTACACCAGGTGCTATATTTGACCTACATCATTTCCCTTAAACCTCCTAAGGGCACTATGAGGTGCTTGATAGTATCTCAACCTTACAGATGAGGAAACTGAAGTTTGGAGAAGTCCGAAGATTTGTCCAAGGTCGCCCAGCTACAAGGCTGTGGGCTCAGGATGTGAACCCATCTGATTCCCTGGTTCACACTGCTCGCCACCACAACACACTCAGGGAAGCAACAGAGAGAATTTGGCTGGGAACCTACGAGTGAAGAAGGAATCCCAGGTTGCTCAAATTAGGGCTGCCACACAATGGCTGAAGGTGGCAGGAGTACCGTATGGAGGTGAGACTGGGCCAGCCATAGAGAGGACCCTGGGACAAGGGCACTGGAGATGATGAACAACCTCTTGGCATTGGAAGACTCATGATATGAGAAGTCATTCTGGAACTCACCCAGAAGAGGGCTTCTGCCCAAAGATCTCTCAGCCTGTGGTCTAGTGGGCAGGGCCACTAAATGACAGGCTGTTCGGGGGGTTCTGCTCTCTCCCCAGAGTGGAGTGGCACTATTCCAGGGGGCATGTGGCTTTGAGTTCCAAAGGGACAAAATTCTTTTTATCCCTGGACTACAGGCAGTATCGGCTGAAGGAAAGGCAGGAAACAGAGAGAGTGGACAATTAACTAGGCCCCAGAAGGTCCATCCTGCGCAGGCAGTAGAAGTTTAGCAGGCTTATTCCTGCTTCCCTCACCTCTAATGCTTTGGCGAGAAAGAGACTAAGGGCTTTTTAATAGTGCCAGGATCTAGGAGCAGGTCCAAATGGCTGGTCAACACAACTGCCCTGTTCTCATGGGTCCACATGCTCAGTCCTGGCCCACTTGTTTTTTACATATGTCCTTAGAGAATCATGACAGCTTATATCTACACTGAATATTTTATTTGCATGGATGCAAAATGTGTTTTGATAAAGTGTCTGAAGGATGTAACTACGGAGCTGGCTCTCACCTGACTTCCTCAATGTGCCATCACGAGTTAAGTTTATGGGTGTGTTCACAGTACCAACATCGGACATAATCTTAGCAGGCCTGTAGCTTCAAGTTCTCCTCCACCCTTAATAGACACTCAGAAGTGGCTTCTGACATGCAAACCAACACAGCGTCAGGTGTGACATCCCAAGTGCCCATGTGCACCTGCTGCTTTAAGGAAGGCCAGGGAAACATACGCAGGCACTGCATGTGGGTTTGTGCCTTTGGCTGCCCTGTCTTTTCTTGTTCTTCTGTATCAGGCCTCTGATATCTCATTAGGGACCATTCTGTAGGACCTAATGGTCCTTCCAATTGAAGAGAACAATGGGGTTTGAAAAAGGCTTAGATATAGGATTAACAGTGGTTAAAAGCTGTCCTAACATGACTGCTCTTGACTTGTGGAGCTGGCCTAGAAGGAGCAAAAGGCCTGAGGGCCAACTTGGCCCTGCAGCCCCCCTCCAGGGTGGAACCACACTTTGGGTCAGCTCCATCCTAGATTCTGTCTCCTCGGGGGAGGTCTTAAACCCTATTAGAATGGCTAAAATTAACAATTCAGGAAACAACAGATGTTGGCAAGGATGCAGAGAAAGGGGAATCCTCTTACACTGTTGGTGGGAATGCAAACTGGTACAGGCACTCTGGAAAACAGAATGGAGGCTCCTCAAAAAGTTAAAAATTGAGCTACCCTATGATCCAGCCATTGCGCTACTGGGTGTTTACCCCAAAGATACAGACGTAGTGAAGAGAAGGGCCATATGCACCCCAATGTTCATAGCAGCAATGTCCACAATAGCTAAATCGTGGAAGGAGCCGAGATGCCCTTCAACAGATGACTGGATTAAGAAGTTGTGGTCCATATATACAATGGAATATTACTCAGCTATCAGAAAGAACGAGTTCTCAATATTTCCTGCAACATGGATGGCACTGGAGGAGATAATGCTAAGTGAAATAAGTCAAGAAGAGAAAGACAACTATCATATGATTTCTCTCATCTATGGAACATAAGAACTAGGAAGATTGGTAGAGGAAGAAAGGGATAAAGAAAGGGGGGGTAATCAGAAGGGGGAATGAAGCATGAGAGACTATGGACTCTGAGAAACAAACTGAAGGCCTCAGAGGGGAGGGGGTGGGAGAATGGGATAGACCGGTGATGGGTAGTAAGGAGCGCACGTATTGCATGGTGCACTGGGTGTTATACGCAACTAATGAATCATCGAGCCTTACATCGGAAACCGGGGATGTACTGTATGGTGACTAACATAATATAATAAAAAATCATTAAAAAAAAAAATAGAGCCATCTTACGACCCAGCAATTGCACTACTAGGTATTTATCCAAAGGATACAAACATAGTGATTCAAAGGGGCACATGAACCCCAATGTTTATAGCAGCAATGTCCACAATAGCCAAATTATGGAAAAAGCCCAGATGTCCATCGACAGATGAATAAAGAAGATGTGGTATATATACACGATGGAATATCACTCAGCCATCAGAAAAAATGAAGTCACGCCATTTGCAATGACCTGGATGGAACTAGAAGGTATTATGCTAAGCGAAATAGGTCAATCAGAGAAAGGCAAATGCCGTATAATTTCACTCTTATATGGAATTTAAGAAACAAATAGATGAACATTAGAGGAAGGGACAGGAAAATAAAATAAGATAAAAACAGAGAGGGAAGCAAACCACAGAGACTCTTAACTCTAGGAGACAAACTGAGGGTTGCTGGAGGGGAGGTGGAGGAGGGTGAGCGAAATGGGTTATGGGCATTAAGGAGGGCACATGATGTATTGAGCATTGGGTGTTATAGTGTTCTGTGCAACTATGAATCACTAAATTCTACCCTTAAGCTAATAAAAAAAACCCAAAACAAAACAAAATCCCCCCCGGGGTTACCCCAATCCTAGAATAACCCTGATGTAGTTGCTTAGGTTCTCCAAAGAAACAACCTCTAGGATCTCCTCCGCTCCAATGGACCACAGTCTACTGAGGAGTTGGCAAGCTTTTTCTGTAAAGAGCCAAAAAGAAAATATTTTAGGCTTTGTGGGCCATATGGTTTCTGTTGCAACTACTCAGTTCTGCTGTTGTCATGTGAAAGTAGTCACAGACAATATGTGAACAAACGGGCATAGTTGTATTCCAACAAAACCTTATCTATGGTGACTAAAATTTGAATCTCACATAATGTTTGTGTGTCATGAAATATTCTTCTTTCGATTTTTCCCCCTCACCCTTTGTAAATGTAAAAATCATTCTTACTTTGTGGGCTGTTCACAATGGAGCAGCAGACTTGACTTGGCCATAGGGCACAGTCTGATGATCCCTGGTCTGAACTCATCTGGAAGTGACTCCCTCCAAGACGTAGGAAAGGGAGGTTAACCCCAACACAGCCAATGTAGGGCTTTCAAGGAAGTATGGCATCGACGGAAACAGGAGCTGTGACTATAGGTAACGTGATTTTCCCCCTATAAACAAGATAATGTATAGATCCATATAAGCGTCCCTCATTACCGCCATCACGAAAAGCTCTGTTACAATAATGCATTAGCTCAACACAGCTGCATCTCCTCCTTGAGAACTATCCTTAGAACTGGAGCACATGATTTGAACAGCCACAGTGCCGGGAATCTCCATCCCCTGAAGGTGGAGCTGATTTTTAGAAAGAGCCAAAAAACAAAACAAAACCCAACCAAACCAAACACACATAGAAACCCATCTCCACTCAACCAACAATAACAATGGCACAGTTACTAGTATCCTTGCAGAACCAGGGTGGGAAATTTGTGAGGGAGGGGGTGTGGGGGAGCTAAATAAAGCCATTTCTGTTCAAAACCACTCCTGATTATAAGATGAGATTGCTGGGAACTAAGCTTGGTAGTCCTAAGATGGCCCCTAACAATGGGAGTGTTATTTGGCCAACACACTCGGCCAGTTAAAAACATTTTTTTGGAATTTTTTGGTCAATATCTTAAAGCCAAGAGATTTCACATAAAAAGTCAGATTGTTTTTACTTCTCTTGAAAAATAAAATAAAAAGATCAGGCACAGTGAGCTCTTGCCCTTCCTACAGGAACAATCGGTGAGAGCCCCCCCTTTAGACAGTGCATGCACTTCAGGCTGGCACCGTCTCTGCCACGCCCTACTGCCCCCGCCCCCCCCGGAGTCCAGGGGCAGCAGCCATGTAACCTTGTGGTTATGGCCTTGTCACTTACAGTTAGAATAACACAATCACATGGTTCAAAAGTCAACATAATACACAAAGCTGTACAGTGAGAGGCTCATTCCCATCTTATCCCCGCCCTCCTTAAGTAAAGCACTTTTGTTAATATCTTCACTTATTTTTCTGCTTCTTCCTTACACACGGTAATACAATATATATATTTTTTCTGTCTTACTTTCTTCACTTAAAATATATCCTAAGGATTATTCCCATAACAGGACATAGAGAATTTCCTCATTCTCATTTTACAGCTACCTATCCCAGTGAGCGCACAGGTTGGTTTATTCAACTAATTCCGTATTGACGGGCACGGGCTGTGAATAGTCTTTTGCTTTTACAAATATTCTACAATGAATATGTGCATATGTCATTTCATAGGTGCTAAAGTCTGTCATGCAGGATAAATTCCCACAAGTGAGGTATCTGGGTCACAGGGCAAATGTATTTGTGATATTTTCAGGCATTGCCAAATTGCCTTCCACGTGAGTTGTACCATTTTGTGGTCCAGACAGCAATGCAAAAGCCTGTCTATTTCCCTTCAGCTTCCCCAGAAGAATGCGTGGTCAAACTTTCGTAGTTTTGTCAGACAGGTACAAATTATTTTTCAGGGCAGGTGTAATTTGCATTTTTACACCAAGGCATCTTTTCTCACACGTTTACCTGGAGACGTTTGTATTTCTTTTTCTGAGAACTGTGTTCCATTTTCCTATTGGATTCCTATTTCTGTTGATTTTCCTATCAAATTCTTGGTTTTTTTTCTTGTAAACTTATAGGAGTGCTATATATATTCAGAAGAGTAGCCCTGTATCTATGATATGAGGTGCAAATATTTTTTTTCCAGTTTGTCCTTTGTCTTTGCCTATGTTTATGAGGTGTGTGTTTGTGTTTGTTGTTGTCTGCCGTCCAGATGTTTTATTGTTGTGTGTGCTTTTTAAAATGTAGTTAAATTTATTTACTCTTTCCTTCTGGCTTTTGAGTTGTTAGAAAGAAAGATTTCCCCCATTCCAATATTAAAAAGGAATTTACCCATATTTCCTCCAGTCATTTAAGGATTTCATTTTTTTTTAAATGTAAATCTTCAACCCATTTAGAGCTGGTTAAGATGCACATTGTGAGAAGTAAAACCTTTTTCCTACTGGGAGCTTGACCCTAGATTTTGGACAGGATGCTGAGGCTGTCGGAACATCAATACCTGTAAGACCTGGAAGATGGGATGAGAGAGCAGCTGATGGGAGGAGAAGTGAGACAGGGTGGTATGAGGTGGGGTGGGGAACTAGACAGGAGCCCCCTCGCCTGCAGGAGTTCCTGGCAGGTGGTTTCCCATTATTGGTCTAGCTCAGTGGTACCCAAGGCCCTTACTACTTTTCTCCAAAGGACCTACTTACTTTTAAGGATTTAATGTGTTTGGTTGTACCAAAATAACTGTTCTAAGTAATGACGAGTTATGTTGCCCTTTTAACAACCAGTTTCTGGGCAGAATGTGCTAGCCAAAATTACCATGCTGAGCTGATGTACTTTCAGCCAAAAGCATAGAACTTTGAAGCGTCGGTTAGCTGGAGGAGGCTCAGCTTGGATAAATGAACCATCTGGAAGACTGTTTGAAATGCTGACATTGGTGTGCCTACAGCTTATTTCTTTGTTCCTAGATCTCTAAGGACATGCAACCACAGTGGGGGGACCTCTGATCTCATCCTCATTCAAAACTTACTGGTGCTGTATAACTGGGTGGGGGAAGGTGTGACTTACCATATGAAGTGTGCACACAGACCTCCACAGTGTATACTAACTCTAACTGTATGTGTACTAACTGATGCATGTTAACTGTGTAAGTTCTCTTAGCAACTTTTCCACTAGATGTGCCCGTGAAAGTGCTTTTTCTTTTTCTAGGATTATTTATTTATTTAAAGATTTTACTGATTTATTTGAGAGAAAGAGTGTACGTGAGCTGGGGCACAGGGAGAGGGAGAAGCAGACTCCCTGCTGAGCAGGGAGCCCGATGTGGGGCTCAACCCCAGGACCCTGGGGTCATGACCTGAGCCAAAGGCAGACACTGAGCTGACTGCGCCACCTAGGCGCCCCTGAAAGTGCTTTTTGAAACATTGTTTCCTCGTGTGGATAATTCTCTATTCGGAGAAAAACAGGGCGTAAAAATGAGAAAAATTTGCAAAGATGAATGATGCTGGAATAAAGTAAAAGGCTTTCAGCAATAAAATTGGTTCCTGTGCTTGAAGCAGCGGCCTCAAGAGAGACCTGGTGGGAGTGAGATGCTTAATGCAGCTATCAGGAGGAAGGCATGCCAAGGTCCAGGCATGCCAGACTGCACCTCTAACAGCTCAGAATCTCTGGGGGTGGGATCTAGGTATCATTTTTAAAGCCCCCCATGTGATTTCAATGTGCAACCACTGCTCTTGAACCATGCTGTTCAAAGTGTGGTCCTCAAATTAGCAATATTGGTGTCAGTGGCTGCTTACGAAAAATTCAGAATCTCAAGCCGGAAATTAGAACTTCTGAGTCAGAATCTGCATTTGAACAAGACTGTCAAGGTATGCACATGCATATTAAAGTAGAGAAGCAGTGATCTAGGGCAGCTTTCTCAAAGTGGCACCTGGAACCCCCTATATCTAACTCACCAAGGGGCTGGGAAGGTAGGGGAATGGGGGTCAGCTGACTTCTTCAGGAAGACAATTCTGGAGATGATTGTTCTGTAAGTGTGAGGGTGGGACGGTGGAATCTGCATTTCAGTGCGCTTCCAGGTGACCCCCTAGCCTACTGCTTGAGAACTACTCCCAACAGGAAAGCCAGCAATATGACCGCTGTTTTCTCCTGACCTGCATGGAAATTCCCGCAATGGCGCTCTAAGGTCAAAGCATACCCACTGCAAGTGGGGGATGAGTAGGTGATGATCTGTGAATGCTTCTCAGCCTGCCAAACGTGATGTTTCTACTCTCTGACCTATAAGAGAGCAGGTGGTGATAGCTGAATCTAGCTTTCAGACTGACACAGAAATGGGTCTCTCTGCTCTCTTGGGTTAGTGACTGAACAAGCTCCAATACGCAAGCTTCTACCTTAAAAGCAGGATTAAAAATATAAAATGTTGATGCTCACATGCGTCCGTCTTGAAGGGTTTAAAAAACCCTCAAAATGCATGGTAGAGAGCCAAGAGAAAGAGTAAATTCCCTGAAAGGAGATTTCTTCATTTTACAGAGGTCTTTTTAATGTTTTTGCTTGGGCCCAGATTTTTAAATGATAACACAGGTGAAAAGCAAAAAAACCAAAAAAAAGCCAAGAATGGAAAATTTGATCTTTCCCAAAAGATGCATTTGTGGTATGGAGTACTTCCATGATGCAGTTGTAAAAGCATTTCAGCTCATATAAGATATTTAAAAGCTTTTCTGATACAGAAGCTTTAAGTGAGTTTATCTTCAAATACCTAGGATTCCGAAGTATGGCTCACACTTGGGTTGGGGTGCCAGAACCAAAATCTTTGTACTTATAAAATGAAATAAGACCAGTGCGGTTGTAACGGATAATGAAACGGAATGGGGAACTGCAATGTGATCTAAATGTAATTGTTAATTATTGAGTTAAAAATCAGCAAAAGCAAAGAAACTTCAAACCGGAAAAAAAAGTTTTGAGGCTTTTACGTTTTTAAGAGCAGAGTTTCTCAAACCTTTTTGGGGGAGACCAAATCTAATGAAAATCTAGTGAAAAGCCATGGGCTCTCTCTAGATGCACGCCCCCTGAGTGCACAGTGGTAATTTCTGGAGTTCCATAGACCCGCTGGAGCCCGCATGCCCACCTCAGCTTTCACAGTGGATTTTAAGAAAATTTCTCTATTTTGATCTCTCCCACTTGGAACCGCTTTAGACCCAAAAGCACCTTTCTCAGCACCAAGGTTCCAGGTGATTGGTAAAATTAGGGCTGATTGTTTTGCCTTCAGCCAATCTCATGAGGATGGTCCTAGACCAGGTTAAAAGCCAGGCCACTAGTTGAAGCCAGGGAAAGAATCCTTTTACTGAAGAAGTCTGCGTTCTCAGAAATGTTTTCCCCCGTGCTCTTAGGGGGGGCCCCACCAGTGGCGCAGGCCGAGCCCGGAGCCTCCGTGGCTCCCTTCACACCACACTGTGAAAACTTTTGTCCGAAGTTAGGAAGGAAAGTAGGCTCTTAAAAACACCGCCTGCGCCCCTCATTTTACTTGCAGACCCACAGATGTCAGAGTGGAAGACAGCCCTTTCAGTCCCTCCCCCATTTAACGGAGGAGGAAACGGACCTCAGAGGACTGAGGTGCTTGCCCATGTGACCTCCCCAGCCGCACTCACACCCAGAGCCCCTCTCTCAGCACCTCGCCGTCTAGCCAGGGGAGCCCAGGGCGTCTGGGCCTCTCTCCCCACGCTGCCCGCCGCCCACCCTGGCGGAGGCACCACGGGGAACCGAGCCCCCGCCTACCGGCACCATGGAGTAGGTCATCATCATCAGCATGTCGTGGCTCTCGGCGCGGATGTGTGGCGCGGGCTCCCCGCCGTGGCTGCGCTTGTTGCGCGCGGCGCCGGCGGGATCCGGGGGTGGCGCGGGCGCCCGGCGCGGAGCGCAACTCAACTCAGCCAGGAAGGAGCGCAGGGCGCTGTCCTCGCGCTGCTCCTGGCCGCGCTGAGCCTCCAGCGCCCGCACCGCCGCGCTCAGCCCGCGCCACTGGCACAGCGCAAACACCGTGCCCGCAGCATTGAGCGCCGACAGCAGCGCCACCGCCGCCAGCGCTCCCCGCAGCCCCCAGCCGGCGCCCCCGCGGCCTCGCTCCGCGCCCCTGGCCATGCTCTGCGCGCCTCGGGCTGGGCTGGGCAGGGCTCGCCGCCTCCCTCCGGGCAGCCTTTATACGCCGCGGGCAAGCCGTGGGCTGGTGGCAGCGCCGTGAGTCACGCTGCCCTTTGCCCGGGCTGGCGGGGCGGGTTGGGGACAGTAGTAGTGGCGCCTGAGAAGCCCGGAGGGACAGGGGGGTGAGAGGGGGAGAGGAGCAAGTGGAGATCGGGGGGCGGGGGGGAAGGGGTGGGCAGTGCTCATGCTCCTGGTGCCTGGCCAAGAAAACCGGCAAGCCCAGGTCTCCCTCCTTTTCTCACTGCCCTGCCTGTGGGCATTGTTGTGGCCCAGGCCAGCAGAGTGAGCGGCAGACTGAGGGGGAGAGCAGGAATTCTTAAGGCGGCAGAAGCCACTGGATTCCACTCCCTTCTCCCCCCACACTGACCTCTTCAGAGAAAAGGATCAGCATGCCCAGATGCCAAGACATGTGCCCACTGTCCCTAGTGTTCATGAAGGACCCTAGGTTTGCTGCTGGGCAGGGACCCAGGCTGCCCATCACGTGGCCACTGAAGACCCCATGAGATCTTTCTGAGGAAGGGAATGGATAGAGACAAGGAGACAGTTGGCATTGGAGGGTTAAAAAGGCCACCCATCAGAACCAGAAAAGCCTTGTCCTGACTGAGAAGCAGGAGTCCTCTGTGAAGGAAAATTTCTAGGATGTGACAGGCCAAGATCTCCCATAAGACCCATATCTAGGAGGCAGCAGGGTGGGGAGAAAAAAAAACTCAAGGGTGGAAATCAGGAGACCTGGTTCTACCCCCATTCTGCTACTACTCAACTGAAGGGCTTTGTGCATGTTGCGAGACCACTCCGAATTGATTCTGAGGTGCTTTTAGGCTGAAGAGCTGGGACTATTAGTAGACCCTTTCTGGACCTTACTTAGCCTGCCTTGTTTGAGGGGGCAGTTGCCTCATGCCTCCCAGTTACCTCTTCCTTTTCCTGTCAGCTCAGATGCCTGTACCTCAAGGATCACTATCCCCCAAATGCAGAGTCACTTCTCAGTCTCTTCAGAGGACCTCTCCACCCTGTTTCTCACCTTTCCCCAGAATGGCTCTGCCTCCCTGGTGCCCCAGGGCCCACAGGAGACCCTGGTGGTGTTGGAAGACCCCAATTAGAAGCCAAGATTGCTGTTTCCAGAGCCCATTATTTCAAAGGAGGAGGTGGCCCTTTGCCATCAAGCCAGCTGGAGCTGTCACGGTTCTGTGTCAAAGTCTGGATTCCTGAGTTTTAATTGGGACATTGACCAACTGGCATATTCCTAGGAGAGCATCCAGGATGAGAAGGACTTAGGAAAGCATGAAGTTCCAAGTGGTTCATGAAGGACCTCAACTATGGGGACATGATGTCTAAGAGGGAATGGAGGTGATAAAGACTTAGGATTTAGGAAAGCATGAAGTTCCAAGTGGTTCATGAAGGACCTCAACTAACATGGTGGACATGATGTCTAAGAGGGAATGGAGGTGATAAAGACAAATTTGTCCAGTTTCTCTGAACTCTAACATACGTGATCTATTTGAAGAATGCCATGTATCTTTATCTTATCCAGGCTTAAGATGCCAGGCTTAAACCAATGGAGAGAAGCCACAGAGAGACAGCTGGGCATCAGGCTCAGTAAGATCTTCATTTAATTCACTAAAAATTTAATGAGCTGTGTGTCAGGCATAGTGATGGGCATTGGAGGTACTGAAATGAACAAGGCAAGCAGCTTGCAGTGTGAGCAGTTGGAGTCCCATGGAAACTCCTGAGTTTCTCTTTATCCTGGCATTCATTGTAGTTACTACTGCCTGACCATGTCATCAGTGCCCACTGGCAATAACAGAGTAACAGCAGCTGAAGTTAGGGGCCACATATTGTTTGACCTTGTCTCTCCCAACACCTAGCACAGTCCCTGGCTTGAAATGGCCATTCAGTAATTACCTGTTGAATGAGTGAACGAACAAATGAATGAATAAAAGGCTGTAGAGTGAACATATGTCTATGTAAAATGATGTGTGCCTAGTGGTAGTAAGGCTTAAGCATGAAACTCTTCTTGTGCCACCGAACTGGAGCTACCTTCCTTGAAAGACTGCCTGTCCAGTGGTGGGGAGAGTAACTGTAGCCTGACACACACACCTTCAACCCCTCTGGTTCAGAGCCCATAGTTAGTAGAAGGAAGGGAGTTTCAGTTACATTTGGAACCAGCCAGGCTTTATCTGATGACCTCAGGTGAAGGACGCTACCCTTCTTGGGAAGTAGGACTCAAAAGGTTTGTGGGATTGACTTTGGGCTGGATGGCTGGAGTACCTGGGATACTGCACTCAGAGCAGACAGGCAGAAAGAGAGCAAAGGGAAGGCAAGATTCCTCTCCCACTCAACACTTCTTCCCATTCCCTCTCCAAGTCTTTCTGTGTAGGAATATAATATTTTATTGGAAAGGAGAAGGGTGGGGCAAGTTGTTATGGCCCCAAGATGGCTGTATGCAAGCATCTGGCCTTGCTCTGTTCTCTTTTCCCTTTCTTCTCTGTCTTCTCTCTACACCCTTGCTCCACCACAGCTCCATGCATTGACCCTTCTCCTTCACTGTCTTATTTCAGAGTTGTGCCTGTTTAAGGCCTAGCTCAGAACCCTGTTCCTCATCAAGCCTTGCCTTTTGTACCATACTCAATTCTCCCTCTTCCTGAACTCTGCAAGCCCCAGGGACTCGGAGGCTAGAGGCATGGGCTTTGGAATCAAATAGAACTAAGCTTAAAACTGCACTCTAAATTTACAACTTTGGATATGTTACTCAGCTTTTCTAAGGAGAGTGTAATCATATCTATCTCATAGGTTGTGAAGATTTAATGAGAAAATACATGTAGAGCACATGGCATATAGAAACACTCGGGGTGGACATTAGTGCTATTGCCTATGGGCTGTCTGAACTTGCTGACACCCTTGCTGTGCCTTGGGCTGTTGACCGAGATCTTCTAGATCTTACTTCTTTTGTTGGGTTATAGTATGCTTAAGAAAGGGACCTCTCTCCACTGTGACACATCAGGGGCTTATGCCAAGTAGGAATGTTAGATTAATAAATTGATTAGCTAATTACACTTTTTCGGATGCTTTTTGAGGAACAGAACTTTTCAACGCATGGTAAACTTGGCCGCTTTTCTGAACACAGTGGCTTTGAGTTTGGTTGTTTGGGGCCCTTCCATCTCTAACTTCCTAAGCCTGCCATGACTCCTTGAGGGGTAGATACATCTGTGTAGACTGTCCTACCTAGTGTTTCTCAGGATGGGCTGGTACTTTTAGTAATAAGTAATTCTAAAAAAAAAAAAAGTTAGCTATTAATCTGGCCTATTTTGTTGACACAGGGGTTCAAGATAGAGTGAGGACACAGGGAGATATCTGACTTTCTTTTTCTGGAGACCAAAGAAGCGAAGAACATTCTGTGCTATCTTTACAATGAGAAGTAGCTTTTCCATTAAAAGACAGATGCTTCATTTTCAAAGGTTAAATAGAATGGTCCTCAAAAAATGATTCCAGCTCGTAAACTTTAGGGCCCTGGAGAAAAATATCCAAGTCAAGAACATACTCCAACTTTAAGTCCACAGCATTTCCTCATGACCGTGAAGTGAATAATTTTCATTTACTCTCAGGCCTGATCTTGGGTATTGTCGTCCTCTGTGATGAAGTTGGCGGGTATGCTGTGACTCCTGATGGTGCTGCCTCCCCATTCCCACTCTTCCTCCTTGCCAGGGGTTAGGGAGAAAATCTCTGTAATAGTTGCCACCAAAGTATATTATCCGCCCAAGCATGTTGGGTTTTTAACTCAACATTTCTACATTTTAGCCCCATGAAACTTCAAGCTCCCCAACCAAAAAGAGTCAGAAATTTCTTTTCTTTGTTCATTCACTCATTCATTTATCCATTTATTCAACAAATCAAGTGCTTACTATCTGTCAGGAACTGTGCTAGGAACTAGGAATAGGATGGAGAGCAAAACCAGACACCATTCCTGCCTTCCTGCAGCACGTGGTCTAAGTGGGGAGATGGAATTATCCAAGTAATTGTGTGAGGGTATAATTCTAAATGAGACAATGAGATAGATGATCTGAAGGAAAGGAGTGCTATTCTGTGAGATCGTATCACTGAGGAACCTACCCTAGATGTGGAGTGTGGGGTCAGGGAAGATCTCCCTGAAGAAGTGATGGTGTTTGAGCTAGAATCGGAAGATTAGCAGTTGTTAACTAGGTGGGAGTGTGGGTGAGAGAGTTGTAGTAAGAGGGGACAGCACGTGTGAGATCCTATGGCAGGAAGCACCATGGTTTATTTGAGGAACCATAAGAAAACCAATATGGCTGTAAGATGAAGACCATAGGGAGCAAGGAGGAAAAGGGAATGAAGTGAGGCTGGAGACTGAGTTAGGGGCCAGACTGTGGGTGGGACCTTGTAGGACTGGGGTCTTTAGTGTAGGAGAAATGGGAAGTTAGTTAGGGGTTTTGTGTGTGTGTTGGGGTGGGAAGTTGGGTTGATGAAGGACAGATTTTCATTTTCAAAGATTACCTTTTATTGCTAGGATTTGCAGTGGCTTCTGTCACTACAGAAACCATCTCTGACCTCCACCAGGCTTAATCTCAGCCTTCAAACCCATCTTTCCAAATGAAATAAGATGACATTGAGTTCTAGAAAATGCCATTTTCTCTTTCATTGCACATTTAAAGGTAGTTAAAAAAGACTCATGACTAACATTTAGACAGTTTGGCTAATTGTGATACTAGCTGGAGTTTTTGTATGATACCCAGCAGGTATTTGCATTTTTTGAGAAGTCGGCCTTTGGTATTTCAAGGTGAGAGCATCAAGTCAAGTCATCTCTAGCACTGGAAATAAGAATAGATATTGCTTCCCCTATGATATTTTGGTCTAAGCTGGGGAAGTAACAACAGCTTTCCACCTGTCATAGGTGCAGTATCTGAGTCACCCAAACATTGTTAGACATGGAGCTGTCCGAGGTTGTGCAGTAGGGCTATTTCAAATTCTCTGTCTATACTTTCTGTGCTTTATTTCCTTTGTTTGTGATAAACATGTACCCCCACCCCACCCATCCTGCCCTCCCAGTGCATCCTAGCCAATCATCACAGGTTGGGTTCTCTGGAATAGATGAAGTGGAATTTGGGGTGCAAGATGTTTATAAGAGATCAGTATCTGTGGAGGAAATAGAGGAAGCAGGATTAGGTAGAGGGAAAAGTCCAACTCAGTGCAGTCTCGCAAAGCCACAGGCAACTCTTTGGGGAGCTCTGAATTGAGTATTGTCCATTGGAGTGTCCCTTGTCAGGCTAGAATGGGCTTGGTTTTCACCTCAGTCTTACCCAGTCACAGGACACATGTGGGCTGCCCCAGAAAAGGTGTGAACTTGGGCCAGGTGGCTCTCAAAGCTGAGGCATACCCTGACCTCACTCCCTGCAGCTGGGCAGCAAGTTCTTCCTTGAAAGGGAAGGTGGAAGGTGGGGCATATCTCCACATCTACCATATCAACCACCTGATTCCAATATTAGTGAACTTTACATTGTAATCATATCAGACAGTGGAGAGAAGCTTTCTTTTTCACCTAGAGTGATGGCCTTTCGGTAAATAAAAAAGTGATTGTTTTCAGAAACAGAATGAAAACACGAAGAAAAGCTCTTCCGGTAGCTTTGAAATGGCTAGATCCATGGAAGTAACTTAATTCTGAAAAGTCCCACTTAGGAAACTTGAGCCACTGTTTTTGAAAGGACAAAACAAAGCTTTACATGTGTAGGGCACTTCAGTTTTCAAAGTACTTTCTCATGTCATTTGAGCTCCATAATCAGCTTGTGCAGTGAGCAGAGCAGGTCTTATAACCATTTCACAGATGAGAAAGCAGGGCTCACAAAGGTTAAGCGACTTGCTCAAGATCATACTGTTGAAACCTCACCAGCATTCATTGAAAGTGGGAACCTTCTTGACCCAAATCTTGGGCCAGTCAGGAATGCTCAAGATGATGGACAGGAAGTGGAAAAATAGGGCAGGGAAAGGATTCAAACTGATGAAATGGAAAAGGACTTAGAGCGGCGCTTGGCTTGAAGACAAAAACAAAGGCGGGGCAAGCCCTGATTGCTAGATATGTAAACTATGCAAGAGAAAGAAAGCCAGTCCCTAGTCCAGCATTTTATGGAGGGTTCAGGGAGAGCAGTGATGTCAGAACGATTTCCTGGAGACCAAGTAGGGGAACTGTCATCCCTGCATCTCAGAGATGAATATGGAACCTGAACGAAAGGTGAATTTGGGGCCTGGGAAACCAAGACTTTTCCTCTTTGGGGTCAGAAGTCAGAATGACAAGCAAACCTAGATATGCCTCACCTCTCCAAAGTCTAAGTGAAAGGGACCAAAAGGGATTCCTGCCAATACCGAGTCTGGAGAGATGGCACTCCATCTGCACAACCAGGGGACTGGAGGACTGTCCTCAACCAGGGGGAACGCAGGTCAGACTACAGACCCTGAACCGAGATGACTTCTTCTTCTTCTTCTTTTTTTTTTTTTTAAGAGATGTGCATAACTATGATGTTAGGTTATAGTTCTCCTACACTTTCCTTCCTTCCTTCCTATTCTTCCTTCCCTTTCTTTCTCCCCCTTCCTTCCTTCCTTCCTTCCTTCCTTCCTTCCTTCCTTCCTTCCTTCCTTCCTTCCTTCTTCTTTTGGTTTACAGTCTCACAAAGTTATCAGGAATGAATTATTCTTGTATGTCATTTTACTTGGTCTCTTTTTAAAAAAAACTTATTTTATTGTGGTAAGAATACTTACATGAGATCTACCCTCTTAACAAATTTTTAGGACACCTGGGTGGCTCAGTTGGTTAAGTGTCTGCCTTTGGCTCAGGTCCTGATCTCAGGGTCCTGGGATCGAGCCCTGCATCAGGCTCCCTGCTCAGCGGGGAGCCTGCTTCTGTTGCTCCCCCTGCTTATGCTCTCTTGCCCTCTCTGTCAAATATATAAATAAAATCTTTAAAAAAAATTGTTATATGATACGGTATTGTTGACCATAGGTGCAATATTGTACTACAGATCTCTAAAACTTACTCATCTTGCTTAACTAAAGCATTATGTCCTTTGATTAGTAACTCCCCATTTCCCCCAACCCTAGTCCCTGACAACCACTAATTCCAGTCTTTGATTCTATAAATTTAGATACCTCATATTAGTGAAATCATGTGATATTTATCTTTCTATGACTGTCCTACTTCACTTAGCATAATGCCCTCAAAGCTCATCCATATTGTCTCATATTATAAAATTTCTTTTTTAAGGTTGGATAAGATTCTATGATATGTATATGCCACATTTTCTTTCTCCAACCATCAATGGATATTTAAGTTGTTTCCACATTTTGGCTATTGTGAATAGTGATGCTATGAATACCAGAATGCAGATAGCTCTTCAAAATCCTGATTTCGATTCTTTTGGATAAATACCCAGAGTGGGATTGTTGGATCATATGATAGTTCTATTTTTAATATTTTGAGAAAGCTTCATACTATTTTCCAATGCAGCTACACCATTTTACAGTTCCACCAACAGTGTCCAATTTCTCTACATCCTCAACAACACTTGTCTTTTTTTTTTTCTTGACAATAGCCATCTTGACAAGTGTGAGGGTGATATCTCATTGTGGTTTTGACTTGCATTTCCCTGATGATTAGTGATGTTGAGCATTTTTTCATATACCTATTGGCCATTTGTATGTCTTCTTTGAGAAATTATCTACTCAATTATTTAGCCCATTTTTTAATTAGGTCATTAAGGTTTTTGGTTTTTTTTGCTACTGAGTTGTAGGGGTTCCTTATATACTTTGGAAATTAGCCCCTTTTCAGATCTATGGTTTGAAAATATTTTTCCCATTTCATATGTTTCCTTTTCACTCTGTTGTTTCTTTTGCTGTGCAGAAGGTTTTTAGTTCGATGTAGTCTCACTTGTCTATTTTTCCCTTCTCTATTTTTGCTTTTGCTGCCTGTGCTTTTGTGTTAGATCCATGAAATTATTACCAAGACCACTGTTGTGAAGCTTTTTCACTGTTTCTTCCAGGAGTTTTACAGTTTCAGGTCATATATTTAAGTCTTTAATCCATTTTGAGTTGATTTTTGGGTATGGCGTAAGATAAGAATCCAGTTTCATTGCTCTGCATATTTATGTCCTGTTTTCTCAGTTGAAGGGATTATCCTTTTCCTATTGTGTATTCTTGGTACACTTGTTAAAAGATCAGTTAATCGTATATGCATGGATTTATTTCTGGGTTCTCTATTTTGTTCCATTTGCCTATATGTCTTTCTTTATGCCAGTACCATGCTGTTTTGATTACTGTAGCTTTGTAATATATGTTGAAATCAGGAAATATGATGACTCCAGCTTTGTTGTCTTTCTTAAGTTTGATTTGGCTATTCATGGTCTTTTGTTGTTCCATATGGATTTTAGAATTATTTTTTCCATTTCTGTAAGAACTGTCATTGGGATTGTAATAGAGATTGCTTTGAATCTGTAGATAACTTTGGACAGTATGGACATTTTCAACAATATTAAGTCTTCAAATCCAGGACCTTGAGATGTCTTTCCGTTGGTATTTTCTTCTCTTTCTTTTATCAGTGTTTTGTAGTTTTTAGTATAGAAGTCCTTTACCTCCTTAGTTCAGTTTATTCCCAAGTACTTTATTCTTTTTGGCACTATTATAAATGGGATTGTTTTACTATTTCTTTTTCAGAAAGTTTGTTGTCAGTATACAGAAATGCAACTGATTTTTGTATGTTGATTTTGTATCTTGTAACTTCACTGAGTTATTTTATTCTAACAGTTTTTCATGGAGTCTTTATTGTATATATATATATATATATATATATATATATATATATATATATATATATTCATGTTGTTTACAAACAGGGATAATAATACTTCCTCTCTTCTGATTTAGATGCCTTATATTTATTTTTCTTACCTATTTGCGCTAGCTGCTACTTCCAATGCCATGTTGAATGGAAGTGGTGAAAGTGAGCATCCTTGCCTTGCTCTCGATCATAGAGCAAAAGCTTTTAATTTGTCACCATTGAGTCTGATATTAGTTGTGGGCTTTTCATATATGGCCTTTATTATATTGATATAATAATTATATATTATATATATATTATATAATTATATTAATTTCTTTCTATTCCTAATTTGGTGAGAGTTTTTATCATGAAATGGTGTTGAATTTTGTCAAAAACATTTTTGCATCTGGAGACAATCATATGATTTTTATCCTTTATTCTGTTAATATGATGTATCCCATTAATTGATTTTCAAATGTTGAATCCTCCTTGCATCCCAGGGATAAATTCCACTTGGTTTTGGTGTATGATTGTTTTAATGTGCTATTGGATTCAGTTTGCTAGTATTTCACTGAGGATTTTTGCATCTATGGTATTGGCCTGCAGTTTCCTTTTTTTGTATGTGGTGTCTTTGCTTTTGGTATCACGGTTATGCTGGCCTCATAAAACGAGTGTGGAAGTGTTTCTTTCTTTCCAATCTTTTATAAAAGTTTGAGGATTGGCATTAATTCTTTAAATGTTTGGTAGAATTCACCCAGTGAAACCATCTGGTCCTTGGCTTTAGTTTAGTAGGAGGTTTTTAATTACTGATTCAACCTGCATGCTAGTTATAGGTCTGTTCAGATTTTTAGTATCTTTCTGATTCTGTCTTGGTAGGTTGTATGTTTCTAGGAATGTATCCATTTCTTCTAGGTTATCCAATTTGTTGTTGTATGATTGTTTATAGTAGGCTGTTATGATCCTTTTTCTTTCTGTGTCATCAGTGGTAATGTCTTCTCCTTCATTACTGATTTTTTTTATTTGAGTCTTCTCTCTTTTTTCCTTAGTCTATCTAAGGGCTAATCAATTTTGTTTATCTTTTGAAAGAACTGACTCTTAGTTTCATTGTGTTTTTTTAATTATTAATTTCCTATCCCCTATTTCATTGATTTCTTTTCCAGTCTTTGTTATTTCCTTCCTTTTGCTCATTTTTGGCTTAGTTTATTCTTTTTCTAGCTCCTTGAGGTGCAAAGTTAGATTGTTTATTTGAGATCTTTATTCTTTTTCATTCCTTCTTCTTTTTAATCTCAATAAATTTCCCTTTTAGTATTGCTTTTGCTACATCCCATAAATCTTAGAATGTCCTGGGTTTTGTTGTTGTTTGCTTGTTTGAGCTGAGGTATTTTCTAATTTCCTTTTGGTTTCTTCTTTGAACTAATTTTTGTTCAAGAGTATGTTGTTTAATTTCCACGTATCTGTGAATTTCTAAGTATTCCTTCTGGTATTGATTTATAGATGCATTTCAGAAAAGAAATGTAGTATGATTTCAGTCTTCTTAAATTTGTTATGACTTGTTTTGTGACCTAACATGTGATCTATCCTAGAGAAAATTCCATATGTATTTGAGAACCATGTGTGTTCTTCTGCTGTAGGTTAGAATGTTTTGTATACGCCTCTTAGGTTCATTTGGTCTATAGTGTTGTTCAAATCCTGTGTTTCCTCATTGATATTCTGTCTGAATGTTCTATCCATATTAAAAGTGAAGTACTGACGTATCCTAGTATTATTGTATTGCTATTCATTTCTTCCTTCAGTTCTGTCAATGTTTGCTTTATATATTGAGGTGCTCTGATATTGGGTGCATCTATATTTATAATTGTTATACCTTCCTAGTAAATTGACCCTTTCATTCTTATATAGTGTCCTTTGTCTCTTGTGACAGTTTTGACTTCAAGTTTATTTTGTGTGGTACATCTATAACCACCTCTGCTCTCTCTTGGTTACCATATGTATGGACTATCTTTTTCCATCTCTTCACTTTTAGCCTATGTGTGTCCTTAAATCTAAATAGAGTTTCTTATAGATAGCATATTGTTGGGTCTTATTTTCTTATCTATCCTGCCACCCAACAGTTTCGATTGGGGAGTTTAATCCACTTGCATTTAAATTAATTATCTGTAGGCATGGATTTACTATTGCCATCTTGTTGTTTTCTGTTGGTCTTGTAATTTTTTGGTCTATCTTTTCCTCTCTTGCTGTCTTATTTTGTGTTTTGTTGATTTTTTGGTACTAATATTTTTAAAATTCTTTTTTCTTTTTTTTTGTGTGTAACTTCTAGAGGTATTCCTGGTGTTGGTGCTTACCAGACTTTGGGGCTTACATAAAGTATCTCATATTTAAAAGCCTATTTTAAGGTCATAAAAATAGTCTATTTTAAGCCGTTCGATCACATAGAAAAACTCTACACTATAACTTCTCTCTTCACATATTTTGTTGTTGTGTCAGCACAATATCTATTCATATAGTTTCTCTTTTAACAGAGTAATTTTTAATATTTTTGCCTTTTTTATACTAGAATTAAAAGTAATTTACCCACTACCATTATAGTAACACAGTATTCTGTATTTGTGTATATATTAACCTTTACCAACACGTTTTATACTTTCTTATGCTATCTGAACTTGAAGAACTCCCTTTAGTATTTCTTGTAAGGAGGCCTAATGGTGATGAACTCCCTTTACCTTTTCTTTGTCTGGAAAGTCTTTATCTCTCCTTCATTTTTGAAGGGCAGTTTTGCCAGGTACAGTATGCTTGGTTGGCAGTTTTTTCCTTCGAGCACTTGGAATTTATCCTACTATTCCCGTCTGGCCTGCAAGTTTTCTGCTGAGAAATTGCCAATAGTCTCATGATGGTTCCCTTGTATACGGCAATTTGCTTTTCTCTTGCTGTTTTCAAAATTCTCTTTTTGTCTCTGAATTCTGACAATTTGATTATAATGTGTCTCAATGTGAACTTCTTTTACTTCACCGTTTTTGGTATTTTTGGGGCTTCTTGGATTTGGATGTCCATTTCCTTACCCAGACTTGGGAGAAATGTTCAGCTATTATTTCTTCGAATAAGCTTTTTGGTCCTCCCTCTCTCTTTTCTCCTTCTGGAATTCCTACAATGTATATGTTGGCCTGCTTGGTGATAACTCATATGTCCCTTAAGCTTTCTATATTCTTTCATTTTTCCCCCCTTTTTACTCCTCTGACTGAATTATTTTCAATGACTTATCTTCAAATTCACTGATCCTTTATTCTGCTTGCTCTAGTCTGTTATTGAACCACCTCTAATGAATTTTTAAGTTTAGCTATTGCATTCTTCAGATCCATGATTTCTGTTTGGCCCTTTTTTTATATTTTCTATTTCTTTATTGAAATTCACTTCACTCATGTTCTCTTGACCTCAGTGTGCATCTTTATGACAGTTATTTTGGTTTAAAAAAATTTTTTTATTATATTATGTTAGTCACCATACAGTATATCCCTGGTTTCTGATGTAAAGTTCGATGATTCATTAGTTGCATATAACACCCAGTGCACCATGCAATACATGCCCTCCTTACTACCCATCACCAGTCTATCCCATTCCCCCACCCCCCTCCCCTCTGAGGCCCTCAGTTTGTTTCTCAGAGTCCATAGTCTCTCATGCTTCATTCCCCCTTCTGATTACCCCCCTTTCTTTATCCCTTTCTTCCTCTACCGATCTTCCTAGTTCTTATGTTCCATAGATGAAAGAAATCATATGATAATTGTCTTTCTCTGCTTGACTTATTTCACTTAGCATTATCTCCTCCAGTGCCGTCCATGTTGCAGCAAATGTTGAGAACTCATTCTTTCTGATAGCTGAGTAATATTCCATTGTAGATATGGACCACAACTTCTTAATCCAGTCATCTGTTGAAGGGCATCTCAGTTCCTTCCACTATTTAGCTATTGTGGACAATGCTGCTATGAACATTGGGGTGCATATGGCCCTTCTCTTAACTACATCTGTATCTTTGGGGTAAATACCCAGTAGTAAAATGGCTGGATCATAGGGTAGCTCAATTTTTAACTTTTTAAGGGACCTCCACACTGTTTTCCAGAGTGGCTGTACCAACTTGCATTCCCACCAACAATGTAGGAGGGATCCCCTTTCTCCACATCCTCTCCAACAATTGTTGTTTCTTGCCTTGTCTATTTTTGCCATTCTAACTGGCGTAAGGTGATATCTTAGTGTGGTTTTGATTTGAATTTCCCTGATGGCTAATGATTTTGAACATTTTTTCATGTGTCCGTTAGCCATTTGTATGTCTTCATTGGAAAAGTGTCTGTTCATATCTTCTGCCCATTTTATGATTTGTTTATTTGTTTCTCGCATATTGAGTTTGAGAAGTCCTTTGTAGATCTTGGATACCAGTCCTTTATCTGTAGTATCATTTGCAAATATATTCTCCCATTCCGTGGGCTGCCTGTTAGTTTTGTTGACTGTTTCCTTGGCTGTGCAGAAGCTTTTATCTTGATGAAGTCCCACAAGTTCATTTTATCTTTTGTTTCTCTTGCCTTTGGAGATGTGTCATGAAAAAGGTTGCTTTGGCCGATATCGTACAGGTTGCTGCCTATGTTCTCCTCTAGGATTTTGATGGATTCCTGTCTCACATCGAGGTCTTTCATCCATTTGGAGTTTATCTTTGTGTATGGTGTGAGAGAGTGGTCAAGTTTCATTCTTCTGTATATAGCTGTCCAATTTTCCCAGCACCATTAATTGAAGAGACTGTCTTTTTTCCTGCTTTATCAAATATTAGTTGCCCAAAGAGCCGAGGGTCCATTTCTGGGTTCTCTATTCTGTTCCATTGGTCTATGTGTCTGTTTTTGTGCCAGTACCATGCTGTCTTTGTGATCACAGCTTTGTAGTACAGCTCGAAATCCGGCATTGTGATGCCCCCAGCTTTGT
The DNA here is from genome assembly GCF_024610735.1 of Ursus americanus. NCBI lineage: Eukaryota > Metazoa > Chordata > Mammalia > Carnivora > Ursidae > Ursus > Ursus americanus. The sequence continues at coordinate 6,825,512 of NC_142162.1, read as the reverse complement.
TTTTCCTTTTCAACAGTTCCTTGGCGGTTTGGGGCCTTTTCTGGTTCCATACAAATTTAAGGACTATTTGTTCCAGTACTTTGAAAAATGTCATCGGTATTTTGATCGGGATAGCATTGAAAGTATAGATTGCTCTGGGTAGCATGGACATTTTAACTATGTTAATTCTTCCGATCCATGAGTATGGAATATTTTTCCATCTTTTTGTGTCTTCCTCAATGTCTTTCAAGAATGATTTATAGTTTCTAGAATTTAGATCATTTACGTCTCTGGTTAAGTTAATTCCAAGGTAAGGTATGGTTTTTGGTGCTATTGTAAATGGGATGGATTCCCTAATTTCTCTTTCTTCAGTCTCATTATTCGTGTATAGAAATGCATCTGATTTCTGAGCATTGATTTTGTATCCCGCCACATTACTGAATTGCTCTATAACTTCTAATAGATTGGGAGTGGCTTCTTTTGGGTTTTCCATATAGAGTATCATGTCATTTGCGAAGAGAGACAGTTTGGCGACTTCTTTGCCAATTTGGATACCTTTTATCCCTTTTTGTTGTCTGATTGCTGTTGCAAGGACTTCTAGTACTACGTTGAATAATAATGGTGAGAGTGGGCATCCTTGTCGTGTTCCTGATCTTAAGGGAAAGGCTTCCAGCTTTTCCCCATTGAGAATGATATTTACTGTAGGCTTTTCATAGATGGTTTTTATGAGATTGAGGAATGTACCCTCTATCCCTACACTCTGAAGGGTTTTAATCAGGAAAGGATGCTGTATTTTGTCAAATGCTTTTTCTGCATCTATTGAGAGAATCATATGATTTTTGAATTTTTCTTTCTGGAGAAAATCTAAGACACTGATAGATTTGCAAATGTTGAACCACACTTGCATCCCAGGGATGAATCCCACTTGGTCATGATGGATAATCCTTTTAATGTACTGTTGGATTCTATTAGCCAGGATCTTGTTGAGGATTTTGGCATCCATATTCATTAGGGAAATCGGTCTGTAATTCTCCTTTTTGTTGGGGTCTTTGCCTAGTTTGGGGATCAAGGTAATATTGGCCTCATAGAATGAGTTTGGTAGCTTTCCTTCTGTTTCTATTTTTTGAAATAGCTTTAGGAGAATAGGTATTATTTCTTCTTTGAATGTTTGGTAGAATTCCCCAGGAAAACTGTCTGGGCCTGGAGTTTTATTTTTTGGAAGATTGTTTATCACTGACTCATCTCTTCATAATTAATTGGCCTGTTTAAAAAATCAATTTCTTCCTGTTTCATTCTTGGTGTTTATGGGTTTCCAGGAAGGCCTCCATCTCTTCCAGATTGCTTGATTTATTGGCATAAAGCTGTTGATAAAAGTTTCTAATAATCCTTCCAATTTCATTGGTGTTGGTTGTGACCTCTCCTTTTTCATTCATAATTTTATTAATTTCGGTCCTTTCTCTTTTCTTTTGGATAAGTCTTGCCAGTGGTCTGTCAATTTTATTAATTCTCTCTAAGAACCAACCAGCTTCTAGTTCTGTTGATCTGCTCTACTGTACTCCTGGTTTCTAATTCATTGATTTCTGCTCTAATCTTGGTCAACTGCTTCCTCGTGTGTGGATTAGGCCTGTCCCTCTGTTGCTGTTCCAGCTTCTTGAGGTGAGAATATAAAAACTGCATTTTAGATTTTTCTATTCTTTTGAGTGAGGCTTGGATGGCTATGTATTTCCCCCTTAGGACTGCCTTTGCAGTATCCCATAGGTTTTGGACTGTTGTGTTTTCATTCTCATTGGTCTCCATAAATTGTTTAAATTGATTTTTGATTTCCTGGTTTATCAAATCATTCCTGAGCAGGATGGTTCTTAGTCTCCAAGTGTTTGAGTTTCTTCCAAATTTTTCCTTGTGGTTGAGTTCTAATTTCAAAGCCTTGTGGTCTGAGAATATGCAGGGAATAATCTCAGTCTTTTGGTATCGGTTGAGACCTGTTTTGTGTCCCAGAACATGGTCTATTCTTGAGAATGTTCCATGGGCATTAGAATAGAATGAGTATTCTGTTGTTCTGGGGTGTAGTGTTCTATATATATCTATAAGGTCCAACTCGTAGAGTATGGCATTCAAAGCCCTTGTTTCTTTGTCGATTTTTTGCATGGGTGTTCGGTCTATTTCTGATAGTGGAGTGTTGAGGTCCCCTACTATTAACGTATTATTATCTATATGTTTCTTTATTCTGGTTAAGAGTTGGCTTGTGTATCTTGCTGCTCCCCTGGTGGGGGCATATATATTTATAATTGTCATATCCACTTGTTGGATACATCCTTTAAGAGTAATATAGTGCTCTTCTGTGTCTCTAACTATAGTCTTTAGTTTAAAACCCAATCTGTCTGCTATGAGAATTGCTACCCCAGCTTTCTTTTGAGGTCCATTGGCGTGAAAGATGGTATTCCATCCCTTTACTTTCAGTCTTAATATATCTTTAGGTTCAAAATGAGTCTCTTGTAGACAGCAAATGGATGGGTCATGTCTTTTTATCCAATCTGCAACCCTGTGGTGTTATGGGAGCATTTAGGCCATTTACATTGAGACTGAATATTGAGAGATGTGATTTTAATGATGCCATGTTGCCAGTAAAGTCTTTGTTTCTATAGATTGTGACTTTGTTCTGTATCACTCTTGGGGCCTTTTTACCTTTATAGAACCCCCCTTAATATCTCCTGTAGGGCTGGTTTCGTGATTACAAAATTGGTCAATGACTGGCAATTCTGAAAGGTCTTTATTTCTCCATCAATTCTGAGTGACAGCCTTGCTGGATAAAGGATCCTTGTCTGCATGTTTTTCTCTGAAAGAGCTTTAAAAATGCCCCCCCCCAACCCTTTCTCTCATTCCAGGTCTGTGTAGACAGGTCTGACGTAATTCTGATACCTTTGCCTTGGTACGTGAGAAATTTCTTTGCCCTGGCCGCTTTCAATACTGTATCCTTGGATCTAATATTTGTGAATTGCACTATGACTTGACGTGGCATAGGTTTGTCGTGGTTGAGCTTGGGAGGGGTTCTCTCTGCCTCTTGGACACGAATGTTTGTTTCCCTTGCTAGATTAGGGAAGTTTTCAGCTACAATTTGTTCAAATATCTCTTCTAGACCTCTGTTTTTCTCCACCCCCTCGGGGATGCCGATGATTCTGACATTGGAACGTTTCATTGAGTCAGTAATCTCCCGTAACCTATATTCTTCAGTGTGGATTTTTTTAAGTCCAGATTCTATTTTAGGTTTCTCTTCTACTAACCCATCCTCATTCGCTGATACGTTCTTCTGCCTCATTCACTGTGGCCCTCAGATCCTCTAGTTTTGACTGCATTTGGCCAATAGAATTTTTAATTTCTGCCAGATTTGCTTTCATTTCCGCCCTTAGAGATTCTATATTCTCGTTATTATTTTCGTTAATATTTTTTCAAGCCTACACATCATCTTGACCATTGTTACTCTGAATTCCATTTCTGATAATTTGGTTATATCCGTATCCATTAGTTCCGTGGCAGAGGCCATAGACTCATTGTCTTTTCTTTGCTGGGGGGGATTTCTCCATCTCGTCATTCTGATGAGGAGAGGTTGCGGGGTTGTCCAGACCCCAAATTATTGACCGGGACCCAGGCTGTGTGCCCTTGTTTTATAGGGATCTTAGGGATGTGGGCTTCTTGATTTTTCAGCCTGCCTTCTGGGGGTGGGGCCTGCCGCGCCGATACTCAGGCAACCCTGTTTGGGTAGAGTCTCCATGTCCCCTGCGAGGGGGGATGGGGATGGGCACACTGTGAGCCGGTATTTCCAGGCTTTTGTTCTCTGGCGGCTTTCCCTGGCGGTTTGCTGTGCCTCTTCTGAGAGTCAGAACAGCAGTGGCCGAATCTCAGCCTCTGTCTCAAAACAGAGGGATTGTGGACCATTCTCCACTGATGTTCTGGCCACTTTAACTTTGTTTCTGTTGGTGCTGCTCAACCCTGCAACGTCCCGGGATGTGCGCCCCACAGCCGGCGTCCCAGCCCTCACTTCCAGGGCCGGCGTGTCTCTGTCCTTTGTGTTTCTAACACCGCCAGCCGCCAGCTGCCCTGCACGGGCTCCCAGAGCTCCTGGTCTCAGTCTGGTTCCAGTGAGCACACCGGAGCTCCGTTTCAGTCTGGTGGCGCATGTTTCCTGGCTCACGGTCTGTCTGCTCTCTCGCGGGTGCCAGTCCGTGAGTCCGCCCGCTCCCCCATGCAGGTGGCTACCGCTTCCCATCGCCCGAATGTGGCAGCTCCCTCCCCCTTCCATTTATCTTCCGATATCTGTGCACGGTTTCATGGCTCCCCACTTCGTACCTCAATACTCAGTGCTGGAGATGTTCATTTGTAGAGATCCAGATGTATCTTCCTGCATCTCAGGCTGATTCCGTGGATGTTCAGGCTGGTCTGGTACCTATCCAACTCGACTCAGGGGACTGGCTGAAAAAGGGGTGCCCTACTACTCTGCCATCTTAACTCCCTATAACAGTTATTTTGAATTCTCTGTCAGGTATGTCTATGATGCTATTTCACTAGGGTTGTTTTGTGAAGATTTATTGTGTACCTTTGTGATATTTTTGCCTGATTCTTCATTTTCCTTGACTCTGTGTTGGTGTCTGTGCATTAGACAAAACAGTCACCTCTCATAGTCTTCACAGACTGGCTGTGTCCAGGAGAAGACCCCCATCAATTGGCCTGGCCAGAGATTCTAGGGGCTTCTCAATCTTTTGTATTAAACCAATCCAATTTCTATGTTATTTGCAGCTCCCAGATGTCTAGAGTATGCTGGATCCTATCAGTGCACTGGGACAAGTGAGATTGAAGCCAGTTCCTTGGATGGTACACAGAAATGTTGGATCATTGGACACTCTGTCCAACTTTTCCTTCCCTAGGGAGAATCTGGGAACAGTTTTCTATCTATCTATCTATCTATCTATCTATCTATCTATCTATCATCTATCTATCTATCTATCTATCTATCATCTATCTATCTATCTCTGCTTGCTCTGTGCAGAACCAGGAAAGGGTACCATAGGATGACTGCCAACCCAAATCTTGTTTCTGATCTCACTAGCCTCCAGACAGCCAGAATATGTCTGGCCACATCAGCCCTCCAAGACAGGCAAGTCAGAACTAGTCCTTTGGGAAGCTCCCAGAAAAGTTGTGATGTTGGAAGCCTGAACTAACTCTTTCCCTCACCAGGGAGAAGCAGGCAGATGTGGTTTTGCCTGCTTGCTCTGTGCTGAGCAAAGGGGAGGAGTCATGGCATTTACCAGTCTAAGTCACTGTCTCTGTTCTCCCCTGGGTGGCTAGACTGTGTTGGACCCATAAGAGTGCCAAGGCTGGCAAGACAGAAGCCAGTTCTCTGGGAAGCCCTTTTGGAAACGTTGGGCTACTAAAGGCATGAACTAACTCTTTCCCTTCCCTGTGAAAACCCAGGACTTGGAGAGTTTCTTCCTGATCATATCTAGGGGTGGGAATTCCGGCAAAACTATGTCCTGAATTTCCCTCCTGGCTTCAATGAGCCTGGTTTCATGTTTGCAAAAACCTTTCAGTTAGTTTCTGAATTTCTCACAAAAGGAACTTGTCTGTGAGTTGTTGCTGAATCAACGTGTTTATGGAGAAAGAAGGTCTTCCTACTCTGCTGTCTTTCTCATGTCACCCTGAGATAACTTCTTGAATGGAACCTGTGTTGCTTTCTTAAAGTTGTTCATGTAAGCACCTAGTCTCTGAACTGCCCCTTCTTCTTTAATCAGAAGGCCCCAGTATCTGGGTACCACTAGGTATCCTGGCAAAGAGACTCAGCTGGATTGAGGGGGGTGTGTGTGGAACTGTACAGGTGTACTGTGTTCTACTTCTACTGCCAACACTGGGCGATGTGAGAAAACTAGAGAATGAGAGTCTTCCTCCTGGCATCTTGACTGGGTGAATACTGCCCACCACTTGTGGGTCTGCTCCATCTTAAAGCACCTCAGTGATTGTCACTGAGCCCAGAGAGCAGACAAAATAATCTACAATACCTAAGGAGCCCAGCAATACTCTTAGGAAAGAGGTTTGCATAAAAACAAGCCACTAAAGAACAATAATAACTTTAAAAATAATTAGAACATTAGGATGTAAAGATTCTAGTAGAGTACGGAAAAACTTTCTGGAGCCAAAAGACAAGATCTGCACACAAGTTAAGTAGATGGAAAAGAGAGAGATAATATTTCAGTAGTAGAAAATAAATCTCCCAAGCTAAAAAAAGACCCAAGACTGCTGATTAGAAGGTTTTTGGCAAGTTCTGGGCAAGACAAATGAGTCACAGCTTGGTAAATTCCTGAAGAATCTAAGGATACAAAGAAAATGTTACAATCATCCAGAAAGAAAGTACAAGTTACTGACAGAGGAAAAAAGATCATGGGGACATCAACTTTCTCTTCTATAACACTTGGAGCAGAGAGGATTATGGTGAATCATGTGAAGATCATTGAGAAGAAATAGTGCATACCAAGAATCCTGTAGCAAGACATTGTTCCCGTCAGAGTGAAAGAAATATATCTGAGGATATGCAAAGATTCAAAGGATGTGCCACCTACATCATCCATCAGAGAAAAAGATATTAATAAAGGATCTAACCAAACAATATATGTATCAGTATAAAAGCTTCAAGATGGGTGGAGGATAAAAAGGAAAAAAAAATAGTGATGAGCAAAAATCTTTACAATATATAGTTACATTTGTATGTATAATAATAGACTGTTTAAGGATGTGTAATAGAAGTACTCAAAATAGAAGAGACATATTTCAAGGGAAATGTTAATAATAGCCTGGAACTGAAAGTACCAAAGGAGAAAGAGGGGAAGGAAAACTTTCCCACACGTCTCATGTTGGTGTGAGAGTGGGAAGTGAAAGCGTTCTAAAGGATTCATCCTTCAGGGGAGGAAGAACAGCAGGAGAATAGAGTTTGGGGAAAATAGTGGGGGTCTTATCTTCATGCAATGGAAGGAAAATATGAGTCTGACTATAAGTGACAAAAAAGAGAAGAAAGCTGATATATTACAGAAAAAGTGGAGATCCCAAATTAACTAGGAAAATAAAAGAATTGAATAACAACTCAGTACAACAACTAATTAGTACAAGGAAATGGAGGGGAGATGAAATAAGCAATGAACAAAATAGAAGAAACAAGTCACTGATGACTTGTTTGCTGAATACAATGTATACTTTTCAGTCTGAAGGTCAGCCTTATTTGACCTCTCTGCAAACTTTGATGGTCTTCATCACTCCCTCCTTCTTGGCATTCCTCCCTATCTTGGCTTCCACAACATTATTTTCTTCCAGGTTTCCTCCTACTTTTCTGACCATTCCTTCTCAGCCTCCTTCAACTGTTCTTTAACCCCTATTCACCTTGATTGCTAGTGTTCTCCAGCGTTTTGCACTACTTCCTTTCTATACAGGCTCTCCCTCGGTGATTTAGCTCACTTCCAAAGCTTCTGACCACCACCTACCATGAATGACTCCCAGACTCTTCTCTGCAGCCCAGGCCTCTCTCCTGAAGTCTGGACCCACAAGGTCAACTACCAATGGAGGGGCTCCATTTGGAGGCCCACAGGGACCTCAAATTCAACACATCCTGCATTCCCTAAAAACAAAGCAAAACAAAAACCCTTATGAAGTCAGAAGAAAGTACCATATCATTTCATTTATTTATTCATATCATTTATTGCTTATTAGTTATAGTAAGATGTTTTTCATGTTTTACTGATCAGTTGTGTGTGTGTGTGTGTATGCAAATCCTTTCTCTACTTAATATTCTGCATCCCCTTCCTTCCTCCCTGACTTGTGCCTTAATCTGGGTCCCCATCACACCTCCACCAAATTACTGCAACACTTTCCTGAGTGCTCCTTCTGCTCCTGGTTTGCTAGTCTATGCAACCAGACTCGATTCTTCAGTCTGAGTGATATGTTTATTATACAAATCTGATCATGCCACTCCCCTGCTTAAAATATTTCAATGGTTTCCTATTGCCTTCAGAATGAAAACCAAGCAGGCTAGCATGACCCACACAGGGCGTCCCATGATCCAACCCCTGCCTGCTCTCTCTAGCCTAGTTCTCATCACTCTACATCCTTACCTTATATCCCTTCTTGTAGATTCCAGAAGGTTCCTGCCCATCCTTGCTTCATGCCATTGCAGCACTCATCTCTCTACCTTTTCCCCCTTTTCTCCTTCTCTGTCTGGTTAACTTTAATTCATTCTTCAAAACCAAATTCTGATGTTCCCTCTAGTGAGTTTTCTTCACTCCTGACCCCACCTCCCTGGGAGGGTGAACTTCCCCAACTATGTGCTCCCACTGCAATTGTGTTTACTCATCCTGGGTGTACATTCCATTGTTTTATAATTGCTTTTTACCTGTCTGTCTCCTTGCTGGTTCATGAACTCCTTGAGGACAGGTCTACATCTTCCTCATCATTATATTCTCAAAACTTAATGCAAGCCTGGCATACAGTAGACATTCAATACATTTTTGTATGACTGAGTATGTGATAAAATGAAATACTCTTGCTATACTTTCTTTCTGAGACTCCTTTCCTGACCACAGAATTAATTTGTTTACTTAGAAGGGAGAATAATCAAAGTAAATCCAAGTAATCAAAATTCCTCTGGTCTTCTCCCAAAGGCCCTTCCACCCTGTTTTCATAAGAGGACCCAAGCCTGAGTTTCCAAGAAGACACTGAAAAGGGACCAAAGTCTCAGGGCCAGTCAGCTCTCAAGGGTACCTTTTTGGGTCCCTTCCCCTGTTTGCTATTGCTTGATTCGTGCTAAGTTTGGGGTGGGGTCCTATGTGCTGCAGCTGGAGCCTCCTGAAATAGTGCTTCAGAGTGTCTTACAGTGGATCAAAAACTATGATAGTCAAGAGCCCAACACCCTGAAGCGGGGAATCAGAGGGCAGAAGGCAGTACATGGCAGAGACATTACTCAGACTTGAATGGGAATGCATTAGAACTCTTCAGAGAAACAAGTTTCCCATCCTATTGGCTGTATATAGGATGTATATATAGCTAAGTATAGATTTTGTATTATATATATAATAAGAAATTGGCTTAAAATGATTATGGAGGCTGACAGGATGAATTGGCAAGGTGGAGACCCAGGAGATCTGATGATGTGGTTCCAGTCTGAAAGCTAACAGCCTTGAGACCCAGAAAGAGTCAATGTTTCAGTTTGAGTCCTAAGGCAGGAAAAAGCTGATGTCCCAGTCTAAGGCAGTCAGGCAGGAGGAATTACTCTTACTCTTACTCTAGGGAAGGTCAGCCTTTTTGTTCTATTCAGGCCTTCAACTAATTGGATGAGGACCACCCACATTAGAGAGTCCAATCTCCTTTACTCAGTCTATAAATTTAAATGTTAGTCCCATCAAAAAACACACAGAAATACTCAGAATAATGTTTGACCAAATAAAACTGGGCACCCCATGGCTCACAGGTTGACACACAAAATTTTTTTAAAAGATTTTATTTATTTATTTGAGAGAGAAACAGAGAGAGCATGGAGGGGGTAGGGGCAGAGGGAGAGGAAGAGGGCTAAGCAGACTCCCCACTGAGTCCACTGCTGAGCTCTTATCCTGGGACCTTGAGATCATGACCTGAGCAGAAGTCAGACACCCAGCCAACTGAGCCACCCAGGTGTCCCAACACATAAAATTAACCACCTCAGGAGGCAATAGGGTGAGCAGGTGATCCCTACCTCCAGCTATTATAAGATGCATATAACCTATACACACATACACACGCACACACACCACACACTCACACCTGCCCTCTAATTTAGGCTTCCCAGAAAAGATAGTTTCACTCCTTAAGAGGCATTTTTGGAAATTTATGGAGGCATTTGTCACAATCACAATTTGTTACAATGATGGGGGGGTGTGTGCCGCTGGACGGGGGTGTCAGATGTTCTGCCATGGTCAGAACAGTCTATACCACAAAGTACTGTCAACATGACTTTCAAATGTCCCACTAGATGTTTATGTCTATGAAAACCCTGTTTGTAATTATCTGGTTCTAACATCCAACTCCATTTTATATATAAACGTGAAAGACTTTTTTCAGTTTTAACATGAACTGAATTTTTCTAGGAATGCGAGATCGAGTGAAGGTAGCCCATTTTGTTTATGACTTAGTAGAGTTCCCCAGTATCCCCATGATTCTGGAAAATCATATAATGAATAGCAATGCCAATCAGTATTTGAGTGGCCCTTAAAATCCATGTGGATCTGTGCATTTATAACTATTGTATTCACGGTGATTCTGCACATATATGCAGACATCTAACTACTCATTAGGTCTTCCAGTGCAGCTGTATACACATTTTTTTCTGGTACTGAAATACTTAATATTTTACTATAAAATTTCTTTGCTCTTTGATTATAACAGTGCCTTATTTATATATATGTATTTTTTTTAAAAAGATTTTATTTATTTATTTGACAGAGAGAGACAGCCAGCAAGAGAGGGAACACAGCAGGGGGAGTGGGAGAGGAAGAAGCAGGCTCATAGCAGAGGAGCCTGATGTGGGACTCGATCCCGGTACGCCAGGATCACGCCCTGAGCCGAAGGCAGATGCTTTAACGACTGCGCTACCCAGGCGCCCCTATATATTTTTTTAAATTATGGATTTTGGAGGGAAAATTCTGTGTGTAGACAGATTGTGTTATTTATGGTTTTCATTTGAGCATAACGAAGAGAGAGTTACAAATTATGTTATAAAAAGAGACATTGGGTGTAATATGGTTGAGAGCCACTATTCTAAATGAACAAGTGCCTCTGAAGGGATGTTCCCCTACCTGTCAGTCCCAAGCCTGGCCCCAAGGGGCCTGCATGCAGTGAGGAGGCTAGGTCCCCAGTAATCTTATCTTCCATTTTGGGGAAATGTCAGAAATTAATGAGTCCTGGGGCACCTGGCTGGCTCCATAAGTGGAATGTGTGACTCTTAATCTCAGGGTTGTGGGTTCAAGCCCCACGTTTGGGTGTAGAGATTACTTAAAAATAAAACCTTAAAAAAAATTAATAAGTCCCTAAGCAACTGGCTACTGTCACTGAGTGTAACTGAGATATTTCTTTGTTCAATCAAGGGCTGGAAAGATCAAGAGGGCTTTGTGCCTACCTTTCAGGGGCTTACAAGCCCTGCCTCCTCCATGAACGCTGCCTGGATCAGGTCTACCACCTTGAGGAAGCTCTCTCTCCCCTCCTCTGCTCTGCCTACACGTGCTCCCCCTTAAATTCTTTTCATGAGTTCATTTCTTATCTCCTCAAATGGGCTGTAAATTCCTTGAGAGGAGAGATTGATGTGTCCCATGTCCTGAGGCGCTAAGAATGTTGAATGAATGAATGAACAAATTAGTGAATGAATGGATGAATGAATAAAAGAATGCATGATTTGGGGGAGTCTAACAGATGGCTCTACCAATATAATACCAATATCTTTGGAAATCAAATAAGGGGGACCATTTTGTCCTTATACCCAGCCAGCTGGCCAGCTGATGCCTTGGGCTTTAATCAGGAATTTAATTAGCCCTGGCACCTGATTCTGGAAGAAATGGGGAACAATGATGAGCATAAGCAGGGGAGAGCTAGGCTGTTAACCAGCCTGACATATGGTACCATGTATCACCCACTGGCTTTCGTTTAGGGCTGGACTCAGTCCTAAGTTACTTTACTTCTAAATGTTAGATGCGTTTATTCTCTTTCCTGATGTTAGATAATTAAGACCTTTTATTGACTGTCTGAAACCTAAAGTATGTGGTACTTTTGGATGTTGAGGGGTATATACAAAGTAGTTGCAGATGTAGAAAATGGAGGTAACATAGTTCTGGATAGGAGTTCAAAACACTGGGCGTGGTCCCTGACATTTTCCACCAACTAGCTGCATGGCAATGGAGAAACCAGTTGATATTTCCAGGTTGAAAAGTCTATGAATCAACGGAATGCAGTAAATGACTATTTAAATGAATTGCACAGTGATTCATTGGCAGAGGTAGATATACCATGAAACGAAAGATGCTCACACTTCTAAGACCCCTCATTGCACACTGGCCTCTTCCCAAGGCCCTGTGCCTCATTTTGTCAGATGGTATTATTACCCTAAACCTGGGTCTCTAATTAAAGTTTCTTCCAGGTTCAAAATTCTATGTTTCTGGCTAATGGGCTTGAGGAAGGGCATTTTCTTCTCCAGTTTTATACCTTGCTATTTTTGAGGGTCAAGGAGAGTGCTCTGTCATAGGTACATTGTTTCTTTCTTTAGGTATTTGGCATGATTTTGGACAATTCCAATAAAGAAAATAAAACCACGGAGTGAAAGTCTAGATCTGTGGGATTTACTAGTAAAATATTTAAACTCGAGCCACATTCCATATTTTATTGTAGTTGAGAATTCTACCCACAAAATTCTTTGACTGTAAGGCCCATGTCATGTTCCTATTAATTTTGCTCAAGTCTCATTTCTCGTTGTCCAGGAGACCCAACATTTGACTTAAATATTACAGAGGCACTTCTCTTCCTTCATTTTCCTAGAAGAGCTCTGACCTGGCCTCTTGGAAGCCATGGCTGGGAGGTATGGGTAAACTATGAATTGAGCTGACAGTGTTCAGTAAAACAGGTATTTACTGTGTGGCAACCCAACCTACACTAATCGAACTGGGATAACTGGGGGTGGTCAGGAAGTCTCTTCATTATTTGCCAGGTGAGTATGAGGCAGAAGCCCCAACGTTAAGTGTCACGCTGCTAGCCCAAGAGGACACAGCAGAGACGGCAAATGGTGAAGGAGGTAAATATCTTCAGGCTCAAAGTCCTTACAATGGAAGTTTTCTTCTCTGTCTCCTCAGTCTTCACAACATCTTGCCCTGCCAGCAACAAGCACCCACAGGGTCTTCATCTTCAGTGGCTTTCCAGAAGCACTGTAAGGGCCTTGCTCTGGAGCGTGCTTTGGGCATGCACTCACCTTGACAGAGTTGATGTGGGCTCAGGAATTCTCTTAATTACTTTGTCTTTCTTGTTACTGACATTTCATTCCTTTTCATAGAGAGGGGAGCAAGAACTCTTTGTTTATTCTTCCTGGTGATTTTCACCAAAAATGAGGTCATGGTTCCTTTCTGCCTTCGATTTGTGTCAAACACAAGCCCCAGCCTTCTGTTATTGTTTTTCTCTTCAACCTTGTTTTCCCAATATAGAATCACTTCTTCCATGGCATTAGGACCCACTGGGAGCCCCAGAGCTGAAAGTAAAAACTCCAGATCAGTGGACAGCTGAAGTGCAGTTCCAGTTCACATTTACTCTGCCTGTCTGATATTTGCATTTCCACTTATGCTTTTTCTCATTTCAATTTCATTTCCACCTATTTGTTAGTTGGATTTAGATTGGTGTTTAGTTTTGAACCAGCTTTGAATTTGCCTTTTTTTTTTTTTTTGGCTCGTAATTTTTTAGTTTATATTATTTTACTGCTGTTATGTTCTCAACCATCCACAAAGTGGATTAGAAGAACTGTATTCTAACACAGCTCTGATCAGCGTGTGACCTTGTTCCCCAGCATGCATTACCTAATTTCATCATGCAGGAGCTTAATAAACATGATGGTTCCTCTCTTTGCAATGTTCTAGTGTCCCATGAATTGGCTTTGTTTTTATTCACTCTTAGTTCTATGTTTGTATTTTTAGACTAATTCCCAAACTTACTTGGGAATACGTTGTTAACGTATAAGCCTAATGGTAATTAAGAATAGCTAGATTAATTCCCATCAAGTTAGGGCTTTATAAATATAAATCTTTGGAAGTGAGGAGAAACGTCTACGTTTAAATAAGGAGTGTCCACTCCGTTGGGGGCTGGAGGGCCGTCCCCTGACCGAGAGGAATATGTGGAAATAGCCCCATTCCATGTGCTGCCTGATTGTAAAATAGCACCAAGCATGTCTTCGTGCTGCCTAGTCTTCAAGGGGACTGAGAGACGTTGGAAAAAGTGTCAGAAAGGACACAATTTTGTGTAGTTAAAAAAAAAAAAAAAAGCATGCCCCTCATGTCTCCTGATTTTGTCCACCACACAGACCTCCTCTTTCCCACCCTGCACACCCGTCTTCTGTTGTCCTGCTGTAGGTGTCAGAAACCCTGCGGTTTCAGAGACTTGGAGCGCTTCGTCTAGGGGGCAGGGGAAAATCCACATACAAACACAGCACTTGAAATCCCTGTGATGATTAGGAGGTGGGGAGGGGATAAAGCGTGGGGAAGGCTGGAAGGCAACATGCCAGCATCTTTCTCCCTCTTGTTCTTCTCCCAAGGTAGTGGGAGTGAGCAGTGGAGCTAAGAAGGAGATGACTGGGGGTGGGAAGCGGGGGCATGGGCATAGGGGTCTATGCTGAACTATGCAGTTTGCAAGCACTTTCCTGTTATCTCATGGGGGTAGGTCAGTGGCTCCAGAGCCATTTTATAGTCCTAGAAATTGGATTTCAGAGTGGTTAAACACATTTTCCCAGAGGACAGGCCTGTAAAAGAAAGGGCAGAGCCACACCCAAATCCAAAAATCTGGTGTTGGAAAGCTCCCATGCCATAAAACCTCTTCCTCTCTTGGTTCCTCTTTGATGCCTCAAGTTCTACTCTTTAATTTCTTTGGGAACTTAATGAATTTTTTTTTCCTCCTATAGGACATCTGCATTTTAATTCTTTAGGAAGCATTATGTCTCGGTGTGAATTAGTCAGTTGGCTCCCTCCCACCTGAGAGCAGCTTCCTACAGAAGGAGCTTCTTAGCAGGCAGGGAACGAGAGGGCTGGAGAGGGCCAAGCACGGTAGGCACTCATTGGCCACCCAAGAGCCCAAACTCTTGCAGTGGTGATGGCATGGTTGTAGGGGTGTGGGGAGAGGTCCAGAGAAGGCGGCCCAGGAGACCACTGGAAGAGAATGCAGCAAGAGGGCAAAAGGTCAATTTCCTTCTTTTTACTGAGCCAGCTAAGTAAGGCCTGTCCAGGACCCTTGTGGTTCCAGCAGTCATTTGGTACAAAAGAAAACACTGAATTCCTTGGAGCCATTATTGAGGCTTGAAAACTTGGAGCCTCTGTGTTAGCAGCAGTCTGGGAACAGTTCAGCCAGAAGTGGGATATGTTCCCTGCAGACTCATAATTCTAGGAGCTACATTGTTTCCTAATGGGATCACTGGTTCTGCACTCATGGTGCTGAAAGGGACCCCTTTCAGCAGGAGAGAAGCTTAAAGGTCCTACAATCAGCAACTGAGACCAACAGCGATAGGGACTTGTCCAAGGCCACACAGTGAGTTAGCTTGGTCCAAAGTTGTTGCAATCAAGTGCACTGGAAAAACCCTAATGGGAGAGTTTGGGGAGGGAAGGTGGAAAGCATTCTGTCAAGCATTAGATTATGACAAGTTCTTCTCAGAAGGTTCTCTGTACTTCCAGAAGTTAAAAAATGTGATGACTGAAGGGGGCCTTGTGGGTAGTAAGCATTTTGGTGGTTATTGCTGACATTTGAGTATTTCCACTTGGCTTTTACTATTTGGATGGTTAGCAGCAGCAGCAGTAACAAACTCTTATGTAAAACTTATCTCTAAATGCCAAAGTGGTTTCTTTCTCTAAATATAGTCTACAAAAAGAGAGAGGTGTTTGCATAAAGTAGCTCTCTATTAGTCTCCCTTTGTGCTTCCAGATCAGGTAAGGGGCTGCGTGGTTCAGAGAAAGCCCCCACTTGTTCTCCACTCACTCAATAGAAGATCAGGGAAGGACACTGGACCTGGCAATTAGGCCTCCTTCCTCTGAAGAGGTCAGGGCCCTCAAAACTCACCCATGAGTCCCCCACAGTGAGGCAAAAAGGGGCCCCACAGGCTCCCCTCAGTCTACTTCAAGCGCAGGAAGAGGCCCCTTCACCTGCGCAGCCCAGCTCTGGCTGGTGGTGGCTGAATACCACCTTCTCGCCTCTCACACAAGGGGAGGACTTTGCTCCCTGACAGTTGCTGCTCTCAGGAATTTCATTTAGCAGGTTTTTTCCTAAAGAGCATTTCTCTTCATTTAGTTCATAGGATGTTGATGGGTTTCTCTTCCTTTGGCTCCTCCATGAGGGCCTAGGCCTCCCCACTTCCCAGGACAGAGTCCAGCTGCCAGCATACTCTTCCGTAGGCCTCTGAGGCCAGAGGATGAATCCATTTTGTTGTCCATGTGCTCTACTTACATCTGTTCAATTCAGCAGATGTTCAGTGAGGACGAACTCTGGAGTAGGTCTAGAGCACATGGCAAGGGAAACGTCTACTATCTGGCCTTGTGGAGTGTGTAGGCCAGTGAGGGAGACAGCTTTGGGGACGGGAAGGGATATAGCTGAAAGGGACCTTGGGAGTGGGGCTGAGGAAAGAGGAGTGATGAGGCAAATTCCGTGTCTCCCCAAACTGAGGTATTTCTTTGGGCTTGTTGGGGCCACAGAGAGCTTCAAGAATTTCCAGTGTTCCCAAATGGAGCATCTGGGAATGTCCCTCTGTCCTTCCTACTCATCTGGCACCTGAACATGTACTGTTCTGTGTTCAGCTGTTGCTGTGTCTCTGAGTTCTTGCCTCAACCAGATGACACATCTTTTCAGGGCAGTGCCACTGAATCCCATCTGCTTTTCCCAGGGCTGAGGTGGAAGCAGGTGCTCCACGGGTACGTGGCTAACATCCTTGTGTTGGGGAAAATCAGGCAGCTGGGCTGGGAGTAGGATTCATGGACAGTAGAGGCCCCAGGGGCTCGACTGCCTTCCCTTGGTCCCCTTCACCCCACTGTGTGGCTCTTGAGGACTGATTTGCTGCCAGACTTAAGGCCAACAGCTCAATGATGTGCTGTTCACAGTGTGCAGAGGACAGAGCCATGAGCAGGGATGGTGCCATGGAAAGTGCCTCCTCCCAAAGGTGAAAGAACATTGGACAGGGAGACCTGGGTACGGACCCCAGGTCCTTCAGCGCTTATTCACTTGAATCTCCACATCTGTAAAAGGGGAAAATGACCTCTACCTCCTATTATTGTAAAGATTAAAAGTTAATGTGTATGATAAAATGGCTAACCTTTGAATGTCGAAGGGATGTCCCAACTATGATCTCATTTGAACTGCATGGTAGGGCAAGCATTATCATTTCTATTTCACAGATGAAACACCTGGGGGTGAGAGAGTATAAATGACCTAGTAGAGATCAATATCACAATTAAGAGGTAGAGCTGGGCCTTGTGCCCAGCTGGACTTTGGCCACCATCTGCTACCATGTAAAAGGACAGCTGACACATTGTACAGTGTTATATAGGGTTTCAAAGTCCTTTCAAGTCCACCAACTGCTGATGCTTCCTGGGGGAACATGTAAATGTCCAGTGTTGCCATGTATGAAACATCTGGGGCATAATTTTAATGAGGATGTTGCAGTCAAGGAAGCTGTGAGCCTTTGGTAATCATGTGGGTCCAACTGCCTAACTGGCCATCACTTTTGGGTGACAATGACAGATTATGAGGATTGCATAAGAACCACTGATAAGAATGTCTACGAGGTGTAATGATAAGCTCTGGTGAGACAGTTTGACGACACTACAGTGCATAAAAGTATTTGTAAGAATTGTGCTTCTGCATTTGACAGAATCTGCTTATATCTTCAGAAAACTTTGTTATGAACAAATTTAAATTAGTCTTTCATGTCTGACTTCAGATGCTTAAAGTGGTGCATCTGAGAATAGGAATGTTGATTATAGTGTTGATAAGGAAATGGATGTATATTCTATCAATAACTATTAAAATCTGCTAGACATAGGCTAAGCCTAATGTATCTGGTTAAAATAAGGGAATTACATTCCACCTTCAGCCTGATTAGCCAGGGTGTGGGGTGAGAGTCTTAGGCTGAGCTTGGAAAGGAAGAGTGTTTTGCCAGTAGGAAGGGAGGCTGCACAAGAATGGGGAAGCCTGCTGATGACCCAGGGCAAAACCTGGCAAAGTAGTTGTTCTCTTAGAGTTGTGCAGAGAATGCAGAGGGGACGGGGTTCCATCAGTCACCTTCAGCTCTGCAGGCTACATCTCAGGGTGTTTCCTATGGAAGTTCCAGAAGAAAATCAGCATGGTCAGCTTAGGGGAATATGTGGTTTGTGTTGGAACACTGGACATACCACATTACTGGAAAGATGCACACTGGAGAACCAGCAAAATAAAACGCAACTTTCCAAATGTTGGCAATGGTAGGAGATTCAGTTCCAATGACCAGTTGTTTATTGAATGAATGCCAGTGCAAATCATAACAAATGCATTCTAACCATGACAGCCACAGGAAGGACACAAAGAATGCAGTGTCCCTGATTCCATGAAACAGCTCACTGGAATCTGTGAATTCTAGAACCTAGAATGGGAGGACTCTGACATGCTTGCCACATTACCAACAAAGACAAAGAACCCTGGGAGGCTTGAGGCCACAAAGATCTGGGCATCTGTAGGTCTACCTCCCCAGGAGATACCTCACCCATGCGATAGTCACGTGTAGGGCATGGGTGATAGGATTATTGGATAGGACGCTGACTGCTGACTGCAGGCGGAATGCGCACAGTGGGAATCTGGTACTGGTCAACCTATCAAACTAGGTAAGTCCTTGGTGTCTGAGTAGTAATAGAAGACTATTCCATGCTTTGGCAGGGATTGAGAAGACATTAAAATGTGGGGCTAAGAACACAGCTTTGGAGTTGAACAAATGTGGCTTTGAACTTCAACTCTGCCATCAATGGAGTGACTTTGGGTAGGTGGTTTCATTTCTTAGAGCCTCAGTTTCTTCATCTTTGTTGTAAAATAGGAGTGGTATTAAAACTTTCTTGTTCAATATTGTTGGCAGTAAGTTAGAAAATGTGTAGAGTGCCCAGCACTGTGCCTGACGCATGGGCACTTACCACATAGCAAAGCAGTACCCTGGCCACTGTAGCCTCATGGGGGTGGCTAAGCAGGAGGCTGAGGAAGGATCCTCTGACTTCAAGGTAGGTCTGGATCCTGAACTTCTAACCCCGCCCCCCAAATCTTCCTCTTAAAGGTGTGGGGGTATAAGGAGGGGCACAGTCTAGTTCCCTGGCTGTGTCAAAGTGCAAAACCTCCATTCCTACCCTGTTTGCCCCAGATTCTGTCAAGGACACCAGAACTATGGAATGGCACTGGTGCAAGTGTCAGTAGAATTGAGATCGGCTTGGTTCTGCAGCTTACGGGCTGGGTGACCTTGAACAAGTCCTGTAATCTGCCAAGGCCTGGGCTTTCTCATTCGCAAATTGGAGCCAAGCTTATCTGCTCTGTTTGCCCATCACTGGGTCAAGTCCAACGTCATTAGCCTGGCATTTAAGCTCCTTCCATAATATTCCTTGGCCTCATCTCGTAAAATCCTCTTCATGTCCACACAACCCTACCAGACCAAACCTTTTTTTAGCATTTCCTTCATACCAGACAGAGCCTTCCTGCCCAACTCTATAAACCTTTACATCCCCTGCAGCATCTAGCACAGGGTCTTGAATAAAATAGCTGATTATTTTATCAATTAGGGTTAGGTTTACATGTGCAAAGAAAACTAAAATAACAGTAGTTTAAAGAAAATGGAAATTATTTCTCTCTTATGGCAAAGAGGTCCAACAGAAAATAACTCAGGGCTGGGATGGTGGCTCCTGGTGTCAGGGGCCCAACTCCTTCTGTCTTGCTGCTCCACCATTCTTAGCACATCACCTCATGGTCCACTATGGCTACCAAATTCCAGACATCTTGTTCACATTCAGCCAGCAGAAAGGAGAGGACAAAGAAGGCAAAGAGTGTATTCTCCCCCTTTAGGGAAGCTTTACATGGATGCTATACATGACATTTCTGCTCAAACCTTATCTGTTAGAGATTAGTCGCATGATCATCCTAGCTATAAGGGAGGCTGGGGAATATAGTTTTTAACTGAGCATACTGCCATTTCTAATAAATTGATAGGCAAGAGGGAAATAATGGATATTGATATACCCCTATAGCTGCCTCTGCCAGAGTTACTTTAAGAATTAAAAATATGAAAACTCACTACCAAGTTTAAAGCCTCATATAATATGTAAGATTATGATCACAAAAACACTTACCTTGTTTGTAATGATATGGGTATCCTGATCTTTAAGCTGGAAACAGCCCGATTCTTCCTCCTTTCTGGTGGGAATGTGCTGACATGTTTATTAATGAATGCTAACTCAGAGCTATAAGTGAAGATAAAATCTTAGTCCTTTTCCTTCCCGCATTTTACCAATTGAGGAAACTGAACTCCAGTGGCTAAGTGATTTGCCTGTGGTTATAGAGCTATTGAATGAAAGAGCCAAGACGTGAACTTGAATTTCCGGACTCCATCTAGGCTTTCTCAGCTCCTCCTTGATGAGTGGTCCATTCAGCTTCTGAAGGTCTTGAATTTTGTGGGTCTTCCTGCTCACCTAGCACCCCTGGGGGCAGATCTAGGTCACCGTGTTGTCAGCTGCATTCCTGTCAGCACGTACTTCAAAAAGCCTTCAGTCTGGAAAAGGGAAACAGCAAGAAATAGAGGAGCATTTTGTTTAAATAATGAGGGCATTACCCCTTTCCCTCCATACCTAGTATACACAGGTCCCTGAATCAGGCACTGAAGGGAGATACAGAGAAGCATATACAATGTTTATTGCCCTTGAAGATTTGGATGTATAGACTCTTTTCATTTATTTATTAAAAAATCATTTCTTGAGCATCTATGAAAGGTAGACACTGGGCCCAGCACTGGATATGTAACAGTAAACTGTGCAGATATGGTTTCTGCTCTGAAATTGCTTATGGTCTAGTGGGGGACAAAGACCAGTAAACAGGCACCTATAAAGTGGAATTAAAAGTATGGTGATGGGTAGGGGACAAGGTACTCTGGGTAGGTCACCAAGACTGGGGTGTCTGTTGCGAGGCGGGCAGGTATCAAGGCTTAGTGGATGAGATAACATTGAGCTGGAGACCCGAAGACTGAATATGTGTAGGTGAAACAAGTGTTGTGTGAGACATGGTGGGTGGGAAGGAAGAGGATTCCAGATAGAATGTCCAGAAGAGTGTGTGTGTGAGGAGTTAAGAAGGATTTACCATGACCAGAATGTGGCAGGCCTCAGTGATAATCCTGGAAGTGGTTGGGGGGAGGGGAACGTTAAGAAATGTGACTGCAAAGGTGGGCAGGGACCAGCAAATGATGGCCTTTGAAAAGTCTGTTGAAAGTTTATATGTTATCTTGAGGTTAGTGGGATAAAGGGCTTGAGGCAGATTTGTATTTTATTTTTTTAAAAGATCTTATTTATTTGTCAGAGAAAGAGAAGTGCACAAGTAGGGGGAGCGGCAGGCTCCCCACTGAGCAGGGAGCCCAACATGGGACTCGCTCCCAGGACCCCAGGATCATGACCTGAGCTGAAGGCAGATGCTTAACTGACTGAGGCATCCTGAGGCAGATTTGTATTTTAGAAACAGTCCTCTGGGCTCAGGGTGGAGAATGAAATGGAAGCGTTAGTCCAGACTCAGGAGACTTCTCAGGAGGCCGCTGCAGTAATGGCGGCCTGAACCAGAGAATGACCCTGAGAGGTAAAGAAGAGTTGATGGATTTAAGAGAATTTTGAGAGGTACACCCAACAGGCTTTGGTGACTAGCTGGAAGAAAGAAATGAAAAAGATGGAGGAAACCAATAATCATGAAGAAAAAAATTAAAAATACCAAAGACAGTTGCTAACAAACAAAGCCATAGAATAAATGCTATCCAGAAAGAAAATGACGGCATGACCATGTGTTCTGAGGAAGAGATAATTTCTGTGGGCTAGAAAGATTTTGGAGGGCTTCCCAGAAGAGTTAGGACTGGTGCTGGGCCTTTTATATGGGTAGGATTTGGGTGAGGGGAGAGGACATTCCAGGCTGCACAATGATGCAAGTAAGATTATTGAGACAGAACAGTGTGTGATTTGTTTAGCAGATGGTTTGGTCATGTTTTTTTTCGGGAGAGATCCTGAGACCTGGTTCTCCAGGGTGTGCAACTAAAACTTGCTGAGGGACTGGGGAGATGAATCTCTTTGGTCTCCCAGACTGGTTCAGAGTTCTTTGTGTACGCCAAGGCCACTTGTGTTGGAACCTCAAGAGGTCTGTGAACCACTAGACAGCCCAGTATGACCAAAACGCCATGGATCCCAGTTTCCACCAGGAAAAAAAAAAATAACAAAAAGTCTTCCTTCCCCAAAAGGAATGTTTTTATGTTTGCGAATCCTCTGCAGTAACCTGGGTCCTCATGTTGAGACCTACCGCCCTAGGGTGTTGCTACCCTATTTCTAGGCCTCTGCAGAGCCCTGACTGGCAGCTTGTATTGTGAGGTCTGTGAACCCATCGGGGAGACTGCCTGAATCCAACGCTGTGGAAAAAAATAGCTGTATGAGTGGGTACGTGGGGCAGCCCCTCTGGTCCTGGGGTGTGAACTCTTGCCAGACACCATCCCCTGTCTGAGCACCCTGCACCAGACCTCTAGGTACTGGCCCTAACCTGTATGCTGATGGCATCTTGGTCCCACCTTCTCTGGCTCAAAACCCACTGGTGTCTCCTGCTTTGACCCGGCACTGGCCCTAGGTAAGGTAAATACGGATTAACCTCTAATGGACCAGCAGCGCCACTTAAGGTCCTGGTGCTGTGCTGGACTCTTTACTATATCATCTCTAACACTCAGAAACCTCTCGCAAAGTGCATGTTATTATCCCAATTTACCAAAGAAGAAACTGAGGGATATTAAAAGAATAGCCAAGCGCACCCAGCCTACCTGTCCTCTGTCCTGTATATCACGTGAGTCAGGGAAGTCCCTGAAATAATTGTGGCAGGTACTACATTTTATCCTCACAATACCTTATCAAGATAAGTACTATTCTCTTTTTATAAATGAGAAAACTATAAGTGAGATGCAGAGAGCTGAGATATTTATCCTAAGGTCACACAGGCAGGAAGTAGCAGAGGTAGGATCCAAACCTAAGTCTGCCAGCAAAGCCTCCTCTCTCCACCTCTTCAGGTACCTGAGCCAGGCGGGGGTTGAACCTTTTTTCCTGAATCAAGGTTCCAATGCCCAAGTAGGAAAGCACAGTGATTCAGAAAAATAGTTACAGTGAGGTCATGTACCCCAGTCCCCACCCACTCTTGTGTGATCCTTTTGAGGTTTTTATAGATGGGAAAACAGAGGTCAGGAGATGAACAAGGGCTTCATATGGCACCAAGCTACCATTCTATTTTCTCAGTCCCTTCTGCCCACTCCATGCCACAGGGACATGGCCCCAGCTTGGGTGTTACCTACACCCTGCTCCTCCCCCGTCACCCCCCAGCCTCCTGTTCAAAGGCCAAGACTACTCAGCTTTGATTCAGGTTGAATGAGTCATTAAGGGTAGAACAAAGAAGAGAAGGCCTACTCCCTTGCTAGATGAAATGAACCCGCCCACCTTTTGACATCTTTTTGTTCTAAATGATGATGGTATGCAATGACTCAGAATTATCATACTCAAAGAGACTACTTTGTATTTTTCTTGAAAATGAAGGAACAATGTGTGAGGAAAGGAGCCGAAATTGGCTTAAGAAGGGAGGGAAGGATGACCTCGGGGCACATCAATGCAGAGTGGAGGCTGAATGAATGTGCAGGAATGGGAGGGAACAGCAATTCCTCAGGGCAGAGGAGAGCAGAGAGGAAGCCCATGTGGGGGCCAAACAGCAAAGCCCTTCAAGGCCCCTCAATGGCAAAACCTGAAGACGCAACCACCAGTTCCCAAGCCTACTTGACTCAAAGCCAAGCACATTCTCAAGCAGCTGGAAGCAGGGGAGGAAAGACATTTTCAAAAGAGCTTGTGTCAAGTATCAGAGAGCCTCTCCATGCCAAGTAGACTGGCTAGTGGCAATGAGGGACTGGGAGAGGGACAGAGTGTATTGGAGCCAACTCTTAACATGGTGTTCCTCTTGGGAGGAATGATCTGAGAGGATCTAATGTACTACAGCCTGCCCTTAAAATGTGGAGTAACTAGCCTCTTGCCCAGTCGCTGCAGGTCACAGCTTGGCATTGCCTAGGGCCTGGTTCCTGGTGGTGGGAAAAGAGGACAGAATTGGAAGCCAGAGAGTTGGCGCTTTCTCAAGCTTAGCACTAGATGGGCCTGGGGTAAACCTCTCAACCTCTCTCAGAGTGTTTCCTCTGAGGAAACAGGAGGTGATTGCTACAACCTACTGCAGAGGTTGGTGGTTGGGAGGATGAAATGAGATTATGCGTGAAAGAACTGCTCTGTTCACTTTAAGATGCTATACAAGTCGTAGTTACTGTGTTTACAGACATAGATTTAACCTCTTCTGACAAGATTTGACATCAAACTAGGAATCTAAGGCCATGGGGGCATTCCATTCCATTCCTTAGCTTCTGAGACACATGATGACATTGGAAATGCATTTATTGGGAGTGAAAAGTTTTCTGATGAGCTTCCTGTCCTTTGCAATGAATTCCAGGCTTCCCATGGTGCTCAAAGAGCTCTGTAGGAAGCTGCCGGGGAAAGCCCACCTCCATTCTGGTTGCTATGAAACTTCATATTTGGTTCTGCTCTGTGAGCATCTCCATTTCAATCATTTGCACCATTACAAAGGGTGGAAAGACTTGGCAGGAAAGTAGTTTCTTGTTCCATAGCATTAGGTTTTGATAATGTTATCATTTTGAACACAAAAAGTTCACAGAAGAGCTGATAATGGGTGATATTTTAGAGCTGGAAGAAAATTAGAAAATCATGTAGGTCAACCCTGAGATTTTCTAGGTGAGGAGCCGAGGCGCAGGCAGGGGAATTGGTTTTCCCCGGGTCTCACACTGGAGTCAGTCCCTAGGAGTCTGACTCCTATTCATGTGCTCCTTCCCTGACTCCAGGGTCAAAAACTCAGATGTCTTCAGGGTCTAAGGAGGGCATTGGTGGATAAGATGATAGGGAATGGTGGGACATTCAGTTTAGTTTTCTTTACATTTATTCTGTTTGGGGTTTGCTGAGCTACTTGAATCTGTAA
Source organism: Ursus americanus (assembly GCF_024610735.1). NCBI lineage: Eukaryota > Metazoa > Chordata > Mammalia > Carnivora > Ursidae > Ursus > Ursus americanus. The sequence goes on along the minus strand of NC_142162.1, from coordinate 6,800,468 downwards.
ACATATCTCCCACCAAATTTGGGAAATCTTCAGCCGTTAATTTTTTTCAACTATTTTCTTCTCTGCCATTCTCTCTCCACTCCCTTAAGAACTACAATGACACAGATGTTAGACCGTTTGATATTGTTCCACAGGTCCCTGAGGCTCTATTCATTATTTTTCAAACATTTTTCTCTATGTTCTGCAGATTGGATAATTTCTATCTTCCAGTCTACTGATTCTTCCCTCTGTCATTTGCATTCTGCTATTGAGCTCATCTAGTGAATTTTTTATTTCAGATGTTGTATTTCTTAGTTCTAAAATTTCCATTTCAGAAAAGTTTCTATTTCAAATCTACTGACAACTTCTTCCTATACATTTCAAGAGTGTTTACTTTAACACCATGAAGAATGATTATAACAATTGGTTTAAAAATTTTTTTTTCTTATAATTTCAGCATTGTCTTCTCTTATCCCTTGACAATTGGTCAGATTTTCCTGGTTCTTATCACATTGGGTAATTTTGGATTATGTAGATATTTTATATGGAATATTATGTAACTCTGGATCCTGTTACAATCAGAGCATGTTGATTTTTTGTTTTGTTTTGTTTTAGCATTCAAGCAAACCAGTTAAGTGCAGACAGCAAGTTCTGTCTCCCTTTCTGTATGCAGACGATCCACTGTCAGGTCAGGTTCGAAAGCCTTTGCTGTGCGTTTGGGTGTATTCCACACATGCAGAGCTTGGAGGTAAAGCCCAGGACTTATGTTCATTCATACATGGAATCGCTTTCTCCCATTCTTTCCTCTCCAGGATTTCCCTCACATTCTTCAGCTCCCATAAGCACATTTCACTGGTCTCTGGCCAGAAAGATGGGGTCTTTCTCACTGTTATAACCACTAATGACATCACGGAGTTTCATTCTACTAGGCCTGCCCTCTGGATAAAGTGGCAAGAGCAAAGAGAAAAAACTGAGGACTTCCCTTATACTCTTCACGTAGCAAGGGTCCCTTTTCTACATTCTTCTATACAGAGGTACAGATTTTTCTCAGGGATTTTAGGTGCCTGAGCTGCTGCTATGGTGGTGGCAGTGTAATTTGGAAGCTGCATCTGTCCTTGAGACTGAGCTGAGAAAGAAAATATATGAGAACAAGAATATTCCCCACACACTGGCTTGCAAGGGCCCCCTTTCCAGGTCATTTGTCCAGAAAGATGGACTGGTTCTTACAGTTGTTGCTGTCTATGGCTGCTGTGCAGTTTAATGAGTCAGCTCACCCACAGGTCAAAGCCAGGAGAAAAATTCTAAGAAACTCACTGCCACCATATTGGTCATATATTGAGTTTTCTTTCCTCAGTCCACTTGCTTTTACTTACTTTTCAGAGTCCTTATTAATTGCTTTGTGTGTTTGTATTTTGTTCAGAGTGTTTAGTTGTGAATCAGTGTGTGTGAGAGTAGTGTCTCTCTTCCATTTGGTTGGACCTGGAAGTCTAGCCAAACACTTGGAATCCATCTCTTTTGGTTGGTGCTCCCCTAGGACTTAATGGCACAGGCCCACGGATAGAAACTGTTGTATTTAGGAATCCTATATCCCCTGGTCTGGTGGTGCCAGGTCCCAGGAGTATATGGCTCTAAATTTTCTGCCTTATTTAGGTTGATAATTGAGATAGATGTTCATTCAACAAAGGTGTATTGAATGTTCCTATGTGCTATATCTTGGAGCTACAAAAATGGCTAAAACATCATCCCTGCCCTTAATGAGCTCACGATTCAGTGAAATAACAGAAATTTGAACTAGAAATTTGGGATCCAAGCTTGAAATCTTTCTTAAGGTCTCTTGTGTGCCTCAGAACCACAACACATTGTTAGAGAGTATTTCCCAGCCTGATTCTGGGCCTTTCCTTTTCTAGAAAAGAACTGTTGAAGGATCGTCTCTCTCTTTTGTGGAAAACCAATAGCAAATTGCTTTTACAAAACAGTATATAAAGTATTACTTTTAGTTTTGTGAACCCTACAAAATGCCAAGATTACTCCATGTAATAGTTTTCTCACCTAATAAACATAGTCTTAGTGAATACAGTCAGGTTTGGGGCTACAGGACTCAAAGGGGAAATGAAGACATTGGAGGGTGTCCAGAGTAGCACTTGAAGTGGAAAAAGGATGAAATCTGATATTAAAAATAAAATGAGGGGGAGAAGCTGAGGCCATTTGCCAAGCACATAATTCTTCATAAGGAAGATTAACTACTCTCCCAGGCCATCTCTGCTATCTTTTCTCTTTGAAAGCACTTACCTTCTCTTTCTACATCAAAGTAATGCCAGTGTGTTGAATCTGGGAGAGGAGATAAAAAGCAGGAGAAAGAAGAGGGTTCAGCCATTTAGCTAGTACAAGTAGATGCCATGCATCACATCAGCAACAGTGTTCTGTGTATTAGTTATCTTACCATCCTCATGATAACCCAGCACGCCTTTGTGATAAGCTTTGTGATTCCTACATGGTTGACAGGGAGACAGACCCAACGGTGATGTGATTTTCTCAGGGTCCTAACAAGGAAAATGTAGACTACGACCTAGGTATCCTGAGTACAGGTTCTGTTTTCTCCACTGCCCCAGCCATAAGACCTTGGGGTCTGAATGTTTTCCCTTCTCACATCACGAGAGCCACAGAGATTTTCTGTGCAACATATGGGTCATTCTGAGGAGTTTGGGGAAGAGATATGAATAGTGGGATCCGAGGGCTCACAAGAAAGAAAGAAGTCCACTGGGAAGCTAGAACGCAGGTTCCCCAGACCTGTATCTCCTTGGAGTATAATTCAAGCAAGTGCTTATTTCCCTCTCTCAAAAATAAAAAATTCAGAAACTGACCATGAGACAAAGTAAGGAAAGGTGAGGTAGGGGTGGGATCATTCTCCAGGACCTCTTCTTCTGACCAGGAGAGTGATTTGGGGAGAGAGGGGAGAGTGTGTGGTGGGTAGTAGTAGCAGCAGGGTGGTGGAATCATCCCTAGTTCCCACTGAAGTTCTTAATTAGTCATGAGCTGATTCTCTAAAAATGTCACTGTAAGCTCACATACAATTATATTTCTCTGCAAAGAGAAAGGAAGGTGCCTGAGACCACTTGTCCCCACCAAACAAGCTGGGTCTTGGCCAAAATCTTTGAAGGTTTGTGGCATCAATAAATTCTCTAGAGAGGTATCACATCTTTTGGATTTTTCTGTATATTATATTTTGAATGTCATCTTCCCTGTCTCCTTTCCCCCGCGCTGGTTGGGTCCTTCTCACTTTTGCCAGTAGGCTCTCTGCCACCAATGCAAACAAACATAACTGACCACAGATCTTCATGAAACATTTGCTTTTGTTGGATCCAAAAGACTTCAGTGTCTTCCCATTGCATATAGGAAAAGCCTAGACTTGGTAATATTTTCCGAACATCTCCCCTACTTCCTTTGACATGAATCCTACCTTCAATCCAAATGATTTATTTATTGCTACACAAATATGCCTAGACTCTTCCAACGTTCCCAACTTTTTCCTGTCTTATGCCAGCCCTCCCCTTTTCAGTCCTCACCACTGATGGGAGATCACTCCTCCTTCAAAGATGGGCTGGTCACCCGGACTCTAGGCAATTCTTTTTTTTTTTTTTTAAGATTTTATTTATTTATTCGACAGAGAGAGAGACAGCCAGCGAGAGAGGGAACACAAGCAGGGGGAGTGGGAGAGGAAGAAGCAGGCTCACGGCAGAGGAGCCTGATGTGGGGCTCGATCCCATAACTCCAGGATCACGCCCTGAGCTGAAGGCAGACGCTTAACCGCTGTGCCGCCCAGGCGCCCCTAGGCAATTCTTCCTTCCCCTGCAATTATATCTTTGATTATCTGGACTCCTTGTACCACATATAATCATCCTGTAATTGCCTTTAGATGTCTGTAATTTGCTTCCACCTGTGGATGTGACAGCACTATGCCATACTTTTCTCACAGAATAGGCACTTAATATTCTATTGCACAATTTACTAGAGATTTAAAATTTCATATGAAGATAAGTTTGTCATTAAAAAAGGTTTATTATTTTCAGTGAAGACTTAGGGTGCTTGAGATGGTAGAAGAAAAAGAGATGGAGGGATTTCTTTTTTAAAGCTATTTGTCCTTCCTATGTATATTATATAACTTCTGATTATTTCTGGTGTTAAAGAAATAGTCCCTCTGGACCTTCTGAAATGATTCAAACTTTGAAATGATTCACCAGGGTGACCCAATTTTTTTTAAAAGAAGAAAAAAAAAAGAAAAATGAAATATTGGCTCCTTTGAGGGGAAAAATAAACTGGCTACACTTTGATTTTTTTCAATATTTTGAAAGAATTGAAATGCACCACAAAATGCAAGAGTTTGCTTTTGCATCTTTGGTAGCAAGTAACAACATGAAAGAAAGTTCTAGGAGACAACTAAATTTCAGGGAAGAAACTTGCCAAGTTTCATGACACAAAAATGAAGTATTTGCCTCTGAATGAAACACATTTTTGACCTCTCCCCAGGATATAGACATCATCTTTGGATTATCTCTTTTCTACCGGTCTCTTCTTGGGCAGGAAAAGTCATAGAGCTGCAGCCAGCACCACTCATCTGAGCATGCCTCTTGAGAAGGAAAGACCAATTGGCTCAGTTCCTATCACACGGATCCTTTGGAAGTAGGCAGGGCTTTTTTGCCTGACTTTATACTTCAGCACCTGTCACTGACTGACCAGCTGATCCGAATGCTTCTTGTTTCCCAGCTTCTCATAGGGCTCTAGATCTTACCTCCTCCTCTGTCTTCAACATTTACTCCTTTACCCACTGAACTAGTTTTCTGTTGCTACATAACAAATTATCACAAACTTAGAGGCTTAAGACAGCATAAATTTATTATCCCATGTGAGTCTGTGCACAGGTATGGGATAGCTACTCAGGGTCTCACCAGGCTGGAATCAAGGTGTTGGCCAAGGTTGCAATCTCACTTGAGGCTTAAGGTTTTATTCCAAGCTCACCGCTTGTTCAATTCATTTCCAGCTACTAAAGGCCACATGCCATTTCTAGCCACGTGGTTCTCTCTACAACATGGCAAACTGCTTCCTCAAGGTCAGCAGGAGAGCCTCTCTTCTACTTGGAATCACTCTGACTTCTGGGAAGCCCTGCACCCTTATAAAAGGTCACCTGCTTAGTCCAGGCCCAGGATAATCTCCCTTTTAATTTAAAGTCAACTGATTAGGGACCTTGATTACATCTATAAAACCCCTTTTACCATATAAGATAACATCATCACAGGTATGAAATTACATCTTTACCAATCCTGCTCACTCTCATGGGGAGAGGATTCTACAGGGGACTGGAATCTTGGGGACCTGAATTCCATCTAATATAGAATTATAATAGAATCAGAATTCCACCTACTATATCTTAGAATTCCACCTACTTTATCTACCCTCTCATGTCCTCAGTCAATGGGGCTCAGGCTTCCATTTAAAAGTTTGACAGAATAGGTTCCAGGTAAGCCCCTCTGTCATTCCTGAGCCCTTCTCTTGATGTAGCTTCCTGGCTCTTCTCTTTGTGTTTCTACCCCCAGATCCTCTCCCATTGCCCCCTCCTCTGTATACCTGATGAATTAATGCAAGTGTCTCCTCCTTTGTGACCCTCTTCCCTTATTTAATCCCCACCCTATTCCACCAAGCAAAAGTAGGAGTTCTCTGTGCTCCCTAATACCCTAATGAGCCTCTGGGCCAGTAGTCATCTGCTTTACTATCACCTTGGCATAGCTGCCTCTCCTTTTGGCTCTTAAGTCTCTTTAGGGAAGGGCTCTATCGTGTCCATTTCTATCATCTCAGAGCAAAGGTGCAGTAAAAGGCACATACTAGGTGCTCACTAAAGGTTGAAGGAAGAATGGAAAGCCTAACAACAGTCCAGCAGAAAGTGTGTGGGAATTCAGGGGATGTTGTCAGCTGGTTCAGAGCATGGGGGTATGAAGACAACAGTGGAGGGCAGTGACCAGCACCTGGTGCTCCATGTGTGAAGTTCATAGTGTCTGACTTTGGTTTTGAGACAATCCTAAGCATATGACTATGTTCTCCATTCATCCCTGCTAGGTGAATTTTTCCTAGACATATGACAGAGGCCATGACCTTACAGTTCTTTTCTCAGGAATCTTAAAATCCAAAATTTTCCTGTAATGCACTGAAGAGTTGCTACTCACGGGTGATGTCCTACATTGAAAGGAAGAAAAGCAGTCACTTGGGAGTAGTAAACTATTTTTTTTTAAGATTTTATCTGACAGAGAGAGAGAGAGAGAGCACAAGCAGGGGGAGCAGCAAAGGGGAAGAGAGAAACAGGCTCTCTGCTGAGCAGGGAGCCCAATGTGGGGCTTGATCCCAGGATCCCTGGTTCATAACCTGAGCTGAAGGCAGACACTTATCCCACTGAGCCACCCAGGCAGCCCATAAACTAGTTTGAATTGCAATCCTAAAGCTCACCTTATAGAGTTTCTGTGCATTTATCTCCTTAAAAAATAAATTTTAGGGGTTCCTGGGTGGCTCAGTTGGTTAAGCACCCAACTCTTACTTTTGGTTCAGGTCACGATCTCATGGGTGGTGAGATGGAGCCCCACCTGGAGGGACCACACTGGGCAGGGAGTCTGCCTGATGTTTCTCTCCCACTGACCCTCTCCCCACTTGCGTGTTCTCTAAAATAAATCTTTACAAATAAATTCTAAAAATCTGAATAATATGCTGAGAATTTTCTCTTTAAAGAGACACAGAGGTAATGCCATATCACTGAGAATTTCACAGCTTATGATTATCTTACAAGACTTTCTAAAAGTTGTAACTCCAATCATCTCCAATCTACTTTTCTTTCTTTAAAAAAATACAAATTTAACTATGGAAGTAATATTTGGAAAATGCAGAAAGTGTAAAGAAAATAAGCATTCTCCATAATCTCACCACCCCCCGAAAACCACTATTAACATGACTTGGTTTGGAAAAAAATAGGAAGAGAGTTTTGCTCCTGGAAAGGACTGCTGTCTCCATTTGATACTTTGCAGCAAACGTTAGCCTTAGTGATGATGCTGGGTAGAGGAGAAACACAAGCCACATAAAGGTGATTTTATTTGGTGAGATACACTTCCTGGCTAGCACCTAAAGGGAGATGAACAGGGAGAAAGCAGTGGTTTCCATAAACCCCTAAGACAAGGAATGCACTATGCAAATCCAGCACCAGGGAGAGCGCCAAGTGGGAACTTCAACTAAATGTTTATGGAACCTTCCATATGTCTTCCAACCCAGAAAAAGAGCAAAAATGTTAATCTTTTAAATCATTAAGTAAACACAATGTCAATATTTAATTTAAGCACAGTTGCCTTTAGAGCACACTTAAGGTTTCTAATAACGTTTCCCTCCCCCACCCTATATTTTTTCTCCCTGACCTTTTATTTCTGGACTTTTCTGCTGCAGAGCTCAGAAGCACTAAAAGCGCTATCTACCACCACTATCATCATCACCTCTCCCACCCCATCTTTTTCATTTTAACACCCCCTGCATGTTGCACCCTGCCCTTTCCTTTGCATTTGCTGGATCCATGCACTCCCTGTGACCCTGGTCCCCACCTATCTACTCACAGCCTGGGATCTTCAGGCTTCTAGTGGACATTTCTTCTTACTGACCTACCAACAACACAAAGTTGAATTTATCATGTCTCTCTTCAACTTGGCCCCTCTCTCCCCTCTCACTGCTTCCTGCCATCTAACCAACTCCATTTGTCAGTCCTTTAGGAGAGCTGTCTCTTCAGTCATTGGCCATTCCCTGTGTACACACAACCTTCTGGTTTTCACCTCCTTATCTTTGTTCAGACTGTTTCCACCACCAGAGAAACAGAGGTTTCAAAACCTGCACTGACACTTCAGAAATTCTAACAAAATCTATCTACATCTATACTTGGCACCTCCAAGCACTCATGTGTTTAGGGTGGGCTATGTGTCTATGTTGTTTATATTCTTGACTTATTAGTACTGACATTAATGATTACAACTTATTTAAGGGCTACTCTGTGCCAGGACATCTTCTTTAAAAAGACATAGGCAGAAAGAGAAAAAAAGTAGCTCAGAATACTAACAGGCTGTGATTGAAGGGGTATCAAGAAATAGCTCTCCCAATCTCCCAAATTCTTTCCTTGCCCAGCCTGTCATGCCTAAATCCTATTATAAGAGTGCATGTCATTGGGGACTGAAGGTTTTCACCCTCACCTCCTTCAGTACTCCCCCAAACCCCACCCCATCTCACCCCTACTGTTGAGTGCAAAGACTTCTGGGAGCAGGAACATTCTAAGCTGTTAACAGCTAAAGCCTTCACAGAGGACTCTGTCCCACAGTGACAGTTGGCTAAAGATAGTGAATGAGAGAGGTCCTTCAGGAATGGGTTGGGAGTGAGAATGAAAGGGGAAAGGAAATAACCAGATTTATGAAGAGGTAGACCCCAGGCCCAGCCTCCTCCTGGCCTACGGACAGAGTGTGTTGTGCCTTGTTTAAAGCCTAACTCCTTCCTCAGCCATTCCTGCATGCCTCCAAGAGGGTCCACCGGGCTCAGCCCTGCAGGGGACCCAGAGATGAATCAGACATGGATCCTGCCCTCGAGGAGCTTACTGTCTAGTGGTAGAAAGTGCCAAGTACCATATCAAAGGCAATTCCAAGGGCCATGGGGCTTCAGAAGAGAGAAAGATGCAGGCTGGTCATCAAGGAAGGGCTGCCAGAAGAGGTTGCATTTGAGCTGGACTTAGGAAGGTGACAGGGAACTTTCCACAGGCAGAGACTGGAGGTAGTGTTAGTTATGGTGATGGACACCTTCAGTCCAATACTGTGCTCTGTAGGGCGGTCGGTCACTGGTGAAAGGTGAGAAAAAGCCCAAGGAGACTGAGTGTGTTCTCCAGTAAGAGGACACCAGAAATGACATTTTGCCTGCTTGGGGCTTCAGAAGAGAGAAAGATACAGGCTGGGCATCAAGGAAGGGCTGCCAGAAGAGGTTGCATTTGAGCTGGACTTAGGAAGGTGACAGGGAACTTTCCACAGGCAGAGATTGGAGGTAGTGTTAGTTATGGTGATGGACACCTTCAGTCCAAGACTGTGCTCTGTAGGGGGGTCGGTCACTGGTGAAAGGTGAGAAAAAGCCCAAGGAGACTGAGTGTGTTCTCCAGTAAGAGGACACCAGAAATGACATTTTGCCGGCTTTAAACATTTTTCCCAATGTTGCCCAGATGAAAATAGGCCATTATTTATTTATAGGGAGTAATAGCTAAAAGTTGAGACCTCAGGGCTGGAATGACAAGTGCACTCTGAGGGTGGTTAGGTTGACTCTCAGCCCCATTATTCTATGAATCTGTATTTGGAGGGAGAGCCAATGATACACCTCTGGGCCTAGGCAAGGTCTCTCAGTGAATGCCCTCAAGCAAGCAATGATGCTTCACAGTAGAATGGGAGATGGGACCCCAAAGAGTGAATATGCTCAGGACTGTTCACTTGAATTTGCAAGAGTATCAGGTTGATGTTTAGTTCATGTCTGCCAGCAGAAACAGTATGGGCACATATTTTGAAGAGTCTGTAAGCAGAAATGAGAAAGAGGAGGACTGGAGTTGACATGGGTGGGGAGGAGTTGGTAATAAATTGCTTGATGAGAACAACCAAAAAAATGGTCAAGAAGGGGCAGCTGGATGATACTATAAAGATAAAAGAGGAAACTTATTTAAGAAGTCCATACTTTAAATATTTAATCCAGTTCTTCTTTTTCTCTTTGTTGCTGTTTTAAAATTGTAGCTCTACCATTTTGTAGAAACTATGGAGGGACCTTGTGAAAATTTTTCTTTGGCAGGGAAATCATTACCCAAATATGACTCTTTTAAAAATGTTTGTACAACTTCCAAGAAAAATTTTTAGTCTTTGGTGGCATCATACTCTTTGGACTTTGGTTTTTAAGCCCAGGTATAACCAGTATTTCCTCAGGAGTCTAGTCATTTCCAGTGAGCTGAATTTAGTCAGCAGTAACCTTAATCTTGGAAAGACAAAGCAACCCAATGATACCTGATGGAAGAGAAGTTGGCAGATAAATCAGGTCTACTCAACCAAAGGATGAAGAGCACAAGACTCAGGCCTGAGAGAGTAGTAGCACACCTTGGAAGGTGGCATTAAAAAAAAGGAATGAAGGCATAGTGGGTCAGCCAGAGAAGGGTCAACGTGCAGACCTGTGGCTCCTGATCTTAAGAATCCTCTGGAGGGAGGAGGAGACATTCATTCTCTGCTTGACCTTTTATACACCTGGCTGGGGTGGGGGTGTAGTCCTGCCATCCAGAATGAGGTGAACCCTGCTTCTGGTCAACCCAGGATCTAAAAGGCTCAATTGACCTAACTTGGAAAGAAAGCTTTGTGCCCTCTAAGTTTTATGCTTAATGTCTGCCATTGCTGGGCAAGAACTATCATAGAATAGTGCAAACAATCTCAGTATCATCAGAGTTGGGGAGGCAAATGACAAGGGGCAACATGGCCAACTCAGCTACTTGGACTTAGATTGGCAATTTGCCCTGGGTGAGAAATTGCCTTTGGGGGTCTTCCCACATCAATTTTTTCAGCCTCTAAACTCAGTCTTTCTTGCCTTTGCCTCCTGTAAGTTGCCTTCAAAGTCCAGCTTTTCTATACCCTTTCCCAGCCCAAGCAAAATGTCTCTTTAACCCTTACTGTGGCAGGTCCCTTTGGATCTGATTTCTCTTCTGACAGCTTCTCCACCCCCTTGTCTGATTGAATTGTCTCACCTAGGGAGGTGGTTTCCTTTCCTAGCTTTCTGTTCACTTCTCTTCGCCTCTTTCTCCTTCCTGCTGTTTCTCTGATCACACTTTGCTGGCCTTCAGTCCTATTGGTGTCCAGTTTGTCCCCTACTTTGTTTTCTGTTTCTGGGGGTGATGATTTTCTTAAGGGAAATGTTCTTGTTGTTATACTTTTAAACAAAGCAAACAAAGAAACAAAAAAAAACCCCAATAATTGCACTGACAGGGAACTTCAATCGTTTGATACACTAAAAAGGCACTGAAGATGGATGTAATCCAGGGAAAATGCTCTTCCTTGTAGGAGGGAAAAGCAGCAGGAGCTGGTTCCTAGTGTAGGGCTAGAGGAGGAGCTGGTGGTAGTACTGCTAAGACTCTGCAAGTGGCACAGGAGGTCCAGAGCTTTAAGCCTCACAGCTATGGTGGGAACAGGCTTTTTAGGGTTTTATTCTTGAAAGTCTCTGCCTATTGGTAGAGTGAAACTGACTCCTTAATGCTGTCGCATGTGACTCAAACCTTTCTAGTGCACCTGATCATTTGCTCCAGGGATGATTTCCTATGAAAAGAGCTGAAAAGCACCACAGTGATTTCTAGAGAGTCTTAGCTCTGAAAGATAAGCTAATAGGCTGTTTGTGGCCCTTCTGGTTAGTTGTGGTTTGGGGTACAAGCATAGAACACTCAGTAACTTATGTAGAAAAATGTTGGAAGACTCCAAAGAAACCTAGACAGGGAGGGAGTCAGCTGAGGTCAGATCATGGAGTTTCCTTTTAGAACTCCTTAGGGGTTACTTCCCTCTCAAAACACTTTATGCATTTCTACGAAGAAATGGGTCTAAAGAGTTTTACTCAAACTGGGCTCAGGACACTTAGGGGACCTGACTGACAAACTGGAAGAGCATCTTTGTGGTGACATGGTCCCTCTTGCCTGATCAGCTGCTCTTCCACCCTCCCTGCTGCTCAGATTGGCTCTGCATTCTATAGACTTCACACAGAAGCACCTGCATAACCAAAGGCCCTCCCATCTTTACTTCAGTCCAATGAAATTCTACCTCTCCTCCAGCCCAGCTCAAATGTCACCTCCTCTGTAGAACCTTCCATGAGTGTCCTGTTGGAAGTAAACATTTTCTTCTCTAGGCTCAACAACCATTTGGTTGGGCAGTCCCCTAGACTCTAAAACCTGGACAGCACGTTAGCAAAGGTCTTTTCTCCCCCCACTAGGCTGTAAACTACCAATGAAAGGAAGATTACTGAGCCCCCAACATCAAGATAAAGCCAGAAAGGTGGGACTTATTTTTTCAGCCATTAAATTCCTACGAAGGGGTTTCTCCTTGCTTTCTCTCTCCATGGGGAAGTGCCTAAAAGAGCCCCTCATGGCCTTGTCTTTGCAAAGGCACAGTCCGGTCTGCAGAAGAAGGATTTGAGCAGCTGACCACATGGCCCATCTTTTTCATTCTCCAGCTGACCTGATCAAAGGTCACTTTGGGAACAGCTCTGTCCTAAGAGCCACTAAGAGCTGTGGGGGCAGGAATGGGGGAGGAAAGACAAATGTCAAAATTCTTGGATGATACTGTGCAGCAACTGGCCAACGGGAGGATGAGAATGGGTGAAAGAGCCTTTCACCTTTAGGGTCAGCAGCATGCTGGGCTGCAGGGCCAGGAGGCCAGAACATCTGTCAGCTGGGCAGCAGCTACTATGAATGAATCGCCTTTGTCTTGTTGGGGGCGGGGATGAGTGTGTATTTATTTGCTCAACAGAAAGCCATGTAAACCAGGGATCAAAAGGAAGCCCTGGTGATGGCAAGAAGCCCAGTTGCCATCAGACAGCAGATGCCACCAACTATGGGAAGTAATACATGGGAGGCTCAGGAGGAAGGGTCCTCTGTTTTGGCAGAGGCCCCTTGCCTCTCTGTGAAACCCTCTGAGGTGGAGGATTGAGGGATCAGAAGGTGCCTTTGCTGGCTCCCAAGAAACCTAAAGGGATGGAGCTGACCAATGGCGGTCTGGTCCAGCCACCTTCTTTCCTAGCTTCCCACTAGTCATGTGAGCAAGCTCACATTTGCAGACAGCTCAGGACTCGTTTTCTAATTTAAGAAAAAATAGTAATCCATTGTCCTAGGGATGATTCTTTGCCCCCAAACCAGTTCCTTTTTCTCACTTTCTCAGCAACAGCTTAAGTGGGACAATGATCTTTAGCAGTTGAGCAATTTCTGAGTCATACTAGCAATGCTAAGAGTTACTGAGAGAGCAAGGATTCAGGATTTTAGAAGCAAATGATGCACAAGATAGGCATGGAAGGAAATGTTCTGGCCCACTGCTCAATAAAGGAATCCCCTGAATTTTATCATAGAAATGGCAGAGCTGGAAGAGTCCTTAGAAACCATCTATTCCATTTTCTCCCCTCCCTAGGCAACTGCTTTCTTTCTACAGATGAGAAAGTAAAGTGGATGATAGTCAGGGATGAGCCACATAGTGCCAGGAGCTGAGCCAGAGTGAGAAGCCACGTCTTCCTGATTCCCACCTGATCTTTCCACAAAGAATGTTTCTGGATTCCTTTATGTTAATTTCAATGATACATATCAACTTTTAAAAACACAGGCTTATGACACATCTCCCACTAAACGCCTTATCATAGCATGCAGCATGAAGTAGTTATATCATTACTTTTAATCATCAATCAAGGCCATAAAGGGTAGTGAGATGTCAATGTATTTTGTCAATATAACAATTGAAACAGTAATTTCTTACACTTAATTTTTCATGGCGTAGGCTCCATAAAAGTTTGAATTATTCTATAAGTTCTAAAAATGATAAATAAGCCAAAAATACAAAGTAACTTAAATGTCATTAGGGCATTAAATCTCAGCTTATAGTCAGTGGACAGATAACCTTATACGATCAGCTGGGGCATAACCCAAATCAGTAGGGAAGGACCATTTGATTCTATGCTACCCCAAAGAGTAGCTGCATCCCAGCTCGTGGGTCCTCCCTGTCTCCTTACGCAATTCTCCTCTCCAGCTCCTGCTTTGCTCTCTGAGGTCAGTACTATGACTAGAGGCAAGGAGCTGGGTTTAGAAGATCCTTTCTCTGCCTCGAAATCATTCTTCAAGGCCCAGCTCAAATGTCTTCTCTGTGAAGCTTTCCTGGGTCCTCCCCCTCATTCCTCAGAGTGACCCAAATTGTTCCCTGTTCTCATGCTCCCACGCACCCTGTCCACAATGTCCCTTATAGTCACGGCATAAGGTGACTGCTAGGTCTCACCAGCCCTGGAGGTATTCTTGTTCGTAATTCCTGATCTTTCAGCCTCAAACGCTACTATGAAAATGTCAGTGCTAATTGGTAAAACTGGGATTCCCACAAGGTCTGGTTCACTAAAAACAAGATGTCACTTCTGGGGTGGGCAACGAACAGAGGGGTGAGAGATGGAGCTGGCAGAGGAGACGTTTGCAGGAAAGCCTTGTTGAAATCGTGGAGGTTGAGGTGGACTATGAAAGCCTGGGCCTTGGAACTGACCCCTGGGTCATTGGAAAAGAAGTCCATTGGTGGTGGTGGGGGCGGGGGGACTAAGGGGCTGCAGCATCAGTTCTGAGTGATACAATCAGGAAGGCATTAAACATTTGAGGCAACAGCCATTATTACAAAGGAGAAAATGGCTCTCTATGTACCACCCCATAGGCCAAGCATGCTGGGCCAAGTCTGCTATTATTTGGCTTGAGGCTTGCCTGTGGGGAGATGAACAAACAAATTCTAAAGCTCTTTCCGGGCCTAAAGGTCTGGGATCCCAGGGCTGCATGACCTGGGTTTCCCCCACAAACCTGTTCATTTGTGTCTCTGGAGGGAGGTGTACACCAAAGTTGTCACCTGGTCCTTTTGGAAATCGTTGAGTCGAAAAGACTTGGTTTTCCACTTATCTTTATGGTGATCCTCAAAGGAAGTAATTCTCAATTCAACTGATACACTGGCATGAGGTTGTAAGTCCTAACCAGGGAGACAAAATCAGAAACGTCTTTTCTTGGGTGCCCAAAAATAGTTCATTTAAAATAATTGTCTTCTAAAACTATATTTTGGAGGCATATAAACATTAGTTTCAGAATAATGTTCTCAATAATTTATTTCACAAACAGGAACACGAAAAATAAATGGTGGTGATGGCAGAGGGAGGACTCACAAGGAACAGCATTGTTTTCTTTTGCTAAGTAAAGACATGGAGGGAAAAACCAAACTCTGATCTACTATCATTGTTTCACATTCAGCAAAGAATCAAAAAAGTGAAGAGGATATAATCTCAGAATAAAGGACAGTCCTTCACACTGAATTGAGATCAATATAAAAAGAACCTCAATTCAGTGAGAAGTTTACCATGGAAGGACACTGGTCCATGGATTGGCCCCAAGGATCACTAGTTTAGAGGTGATAGTGTGTGCCATCTTGACTTGGAAGAGGGGTACTCATGAAAGCACGTCAAATCTACATCCATTCTTTTCTGTTCAAATCCTCCAATCTCAGAGGAAGAATGTACTTCACTTCTGCTCCTCAGGTTCTTTCTCTCAAGGCCCTTTCTACCATAACCCCTACCCAGAGGTTTGCTGTAAAATGAACTCCAGGATCTGCCCCCTCCCCCAGCCCCAGTCTGACACAGACCCCCCTCCTAGCTTTTATCCCCTACTGCTCTGGAAATGTGGTCTTTGCCCTGCTGCCTCCCATCCTCCCAAGCTCCTCTTAGACTCTGCTGTCTGGCTTCTAGCCTCACCTCTCTGGAAACAATGGAAAAATCTAGAAGCAACTTCCTGAAATCCAGGGGCCTTTCCTTGGTTGGCCTCAAACTCAACCTGTCTGTGATCTTTAAAATGCTCCCACACACCTTCAAACATCCTTGTACCTGCCTTGGTCGTTTTGGCCACGTTTTACTGAGTCACTTCTCTCTTTTCTCACTCTTCTCTCCACTCCCCAAACTCCCCTGCTGCCAAGAGCTTTGTGATCCATGACAGGGCCAGATTTCTTTCCCAAAACAGTCCTGACTTGCTGGTACCTCATTTAATCTTCCCAGAAACACAAAGAAGTTGACTGCCTCAGTCAAGTTCAAAGGGATGGAGGAGGCATCAGTCTGGCTGAGTTTGGACTTTTTTCCATTTTTATTCCAGTCTCTCACTTAACTCTAGCTCTCTATACCCAACATCAATGCCTTCCTGAGGGCCTCCTAGGTGTGAAGTACTCTGTTGCATGCTTTTGAGGACCAGGATGTTAATACCACACAGTCTCTTCCTTTATAGGGCTCCCCAGCTTATGGGAGTTGGGGGGGTGGAGGTAGCAGAATTGATGTTTTGGTTACCAGGAGGCAAGGCCATTTGGTGGGAACTCCAGGAGAGAGGGGCAGTAGGTTAGGGGAAGATCCCTGGTGGGAACTGAGAGAAAAACGGCCAGAGTAAAGCTGGTCTGGACTCTTGCTTAATGCTTTGGCTAACGGTTCACTTGTCCTTCTGAATCACCCTGGCATTAGCAACAAAGAATAATGCACGATCCTTCTGGGAATAAAAAGCATTTAGTAACGCTTCACAAAAAATTCTTTTGTAAATATTGTGTCCTACCTCAAAATTATTATTATTTTTTTTAAGAAAAGAACGTTGTTAATTCACTGCAAGCCCACTCGGACGCTGAAGAATTTAGAGTATTTGGCTAGAGAGCTTTGTAATGAACAAGCGGTTCAATTATTCTAGTTTCATTATACAACGTATCAGACATTCTTTGGCATCAAGGAATTAAAGCACATTTCTCTGGCAAATGGCAATAATATTTGAAGACATATCCTACACAAGTGGTTCTTGACTAAATGTAGTTCCATTTAAAAGTAAGGGTTTTCACATGATTTAACCTCTTAAAGTCTGGTCTCATCAGTCTCATTCAAGAGGAGCAGGTAGCTCAGACTTGATAATTTTCTGTTTAAAATAATTTGGGCAAATTCTGCAGTTTACACTCTTAGCACCAGGCTTGTTCCCACAACTCAGCACATCATCTGGGCCCCCTTTCCTGTGTTATCCAGGGTTCTTTCTGGAGGTAGACCTTTCTACTCAAGACCACCATGACCTGTGGAGCACTGACTCCCAGCTCTTCCCACAAGCCCCTCAATGCTGGGCAGAGAACTGGAGCGCCTGGTCTCTGGGGACTGGGCCTGTGGTCACTGAAGGGTCCCCATCAGAGAAAATGGCTTCTCTTGAGGAGAGAGCTGCTCTCCACCCATGTAGAAGGACCCTAGTCCTCCTCCTAGCATAAATGTTTAGACAGGCCTCCACTAGCCCACACTCCTTTGTGCAATTTAGAAAAAGGTGTCCCCCCTGGAGGGATACAAAACCTGGCAAGGAGGCAGGGGTTGGATTTCACTCCTACTTGGCTCCTGTACACATGGTCCCAAGTAGAGGGAGCTTCCCCTTTGACTTTTAATGTCATTCTCTCTAGACAGCCCCCTCTCCAATCAAAGGCAGAAGAAATAGGCAGAGGCCAAGGAACAGGCTAATCTGTGAAAGTTAGATATGATTTGCCAGGTTATGAAAATGCTCAAAGCTTTCTATGGGATTTTTGGATCTAGAAGACCCCTGGCCAGCTTGCGCCTATCCCACTGCTGCATAGAGAGCTGAGCAAGACAATCTCCCAGATCCCAGCATTGTCTTGGAAAGTAGCCACCTTTAGAGGCCAGTGATTGTGGCAGAATTACTATCAAGGAGTTGGGGTTGAAAGGAGGTGTTACAGAACTGTTAAATGAAGGTGTGTTCTGTGCAAGGGCAATACATAATCTGGTTGGGGATGGTTTCTCTTTTCTGAGCATGGCACGGATTAAGAATTGAGTGATCAAGAAGTCTGTGCAATTCAGTTGTTAGACTGGTCCAAAGAGGTCCTCCACCCTGCCCACCTTTTCCAATACCTCTCCTCTCTTACTGCCAAATTTCTTGAAAGAAGAGTCCACACTTGTTGTCTCAGTGGCTCCTCTGCTCGCCATCTGACTAGATCTGATTGATGGAGAGCACCAGTGTGTTCCTTGCTGAAGCTGCTGGCCTTTTCTTGTTTGTTTGTTGTTATTTGTTTGTTTTTTAACTTATTTGTCAGTGTCAAGTGTTCTAAGCTGATGGTTTCTCTTCCCTGTTTTTACACGGTCCTCCTTGGACTCCAGTTAAATGGCCCTTTCCTGGTTTTCCCTCTACTCTGATGGCTTTTTTTCTGTTTCTTTATTAGTTCCTAAACCGAGGGTATCCCTCAGGGCTCAGGCCTGAGCTTTCTTCCCTGATCTGTACCTTCTGTGTTGGAGATTTGATGTGTCCCGGAGTTTCCATTGTAATGGCCACGCAACTGACTCCGATTCGTTATCTCTGGTCCTGATCTATTTCCAGATCTCTGTGCTCACAGTTCGAACTGCTGGCTTTGCTCTGCCCATCCTGCCAGCCCCTTGACATATTCAAAGCCATTTTCTACCCTCTATTTTGCTTCTCCTTTTGGCTTCTCTAGAGAAACACTCTGTAGTGCAAAGGGCAAGGACTTTGGGTCACGCCCCTAGATTAGAATCCTGGCTCTACACTTCTCTGTGTAGCTTTTGAAGCAAGGTCCTTTTTTTTTTTTTTTTTTTTGCCTGTTCCATGAATGCTACCAACACTCATTCTGTAATAAGCACTCATTAAATCTTGGTTCTTTTGCCCATTTCTTATTAGCATGAACATTTCCCTCTAAAGTGCATTTGCCTCATTCCCAGGTGATTCTGGGGAAACTGAGCAAGAACCTCAAGTTAGAAACTCTGAGGAGTTAGGGGAGTATGGGCTCAGAAGGGCTGGGTTCAGCCAGGGAAGACAGCATTCAAAAGATGGTTTTGCAATTGTCCAGTTGATGTAATAATTACTTTCCTTTCCCCTACCCTTCCTCAAATCCATATGAGTTCTGAACCATCTCTCACATTGGTCCCCTCCTGTCCACCTGGAGGGGAAGCTACCTGGATCCATGAGCCAGTCTTTCCACCTTTAGGCTCTCCCCATTCCAATCCACCTTTCCCATCCACCACTGCCTGAAGCAGAGCTCTGATCATATGAATTCCTTACTTAAAAACCTTCAGTGTCCCCACCCCTGATTCCATACCTTCACTTCCAAGGTTTTTATAATCTGTCTCCAACCTAGTTTTCTGCCAAATTTAGGCTGGCTCAATCACAAGGCATGCTGGGACTAAAAATGATACATAATCTGGGGGCCAGGGGAGGGAAGAGAAGGGTAACTAGTGTCCTATCCAAGGGCATTCAATCTAGAGCTTGGGGACAACGCTGTGGGGCCCTGTGGATGTTCAAAGTGAAGCGGGTACCATCTGCACCTAGGTGCTGGGCTCTAGCCCTCAGGGCAAGAAGCATGGCAAGTCTTAGGGGTAGGATACAAGCCTCTGCCCCAGCTAAGCAGTTTAGAAGTCAAGGCACTGCTAGAGGACCAGTTGGAAGTCCAGAGTCTCAGGAAATGGAGGTAAAATTCCAATCCCTCTGCGCAAAGTAACATGACAGGGGATGGGTGAGGGGAAACAGCGATGCTGTAATCCCGCGCTTTAAGGTAGCAATATTAGTTCTGGATTCTGAAGACAGAACCTCAGCTGTTTCTCTTTCTGTTCCCTGGCTTTAGGTGCGAATCTTGCAAATATTGCTTGTGTAATTGGTTTAACACACCTCACTAGCCTCACCTCCTTCTGTAGAAGGTGCCAGGTCCTTTGAAAGTTGTCTACATCACCTGGCCAATTGGAATTCTCACAGCCAAAACAGAAGGCAAGATGAGTAGTGTTTTGGTCCTAAATCTCCATCTTGGGCATTGAGTAGGACGTTTAGCTATTGCATGAAAAACCTTTCTTTAACTCTCCTGGAGATTTAGGAATAAGGAGTTCTTATCATTGTCATTTGGCCAACAGGCTTTCTTTTTCCACTTTAAAGAAGTGAAACTCCCTCCAGTTCAGAAACATCAAATGAATAGTCTACCATGTGCTGAGAATGTAGCTGCCTACCACTGTCTCAGCCCTTTGACCACTCCTCGCAGCTTTTATGCAAGCATCTCATGGATCCCATTCTGGATTTATTCTTTTTATTATTAATAGCTAATATTTACTGAGTGCTTACTATGTGCCAGGCACTGTGCTAAGGGAAACACATTGCCTCATTCCCAGGTGGCTCCTAGGAAACTGAGTAGGAATGTGAAGTAAACAGAAACTCTGAGGAATAAGGGGAATGCAGACCCATATAGGCTGGGACCAGCCAAGGAAGATGGCCTTTAAAAGATGGTTTTGCAACTCAGCCTCAGTCTTACACCTGCTGTCTGCCCTCCACTCACCCACTAGTGGGCCTGAAGTTCAGTGGTGGGGAAGGGGCATGGTTGGAAGGATGTGAGGGCTGTTGCATGTTTGACCCTCACCAGCTTCTGCTGGGTCTGGCAGCAGGAGTGTGTGTAGGATACTGGAGTAATGGAAGAAAGCCTCCCCCATCTCCTACAGCCTCCTGAAGATCAATGCTAAAATTCCTTCAATGGGACAAGCTTTCATTCTTTGATTCACTGGAAAAAGGCTTAAAACACAAATAGCTCTAGAGAAGGTGAGAGTGTTTCCTTCCATTTATAAGAAGAGATGAATGACTCAGGAAAGTTTTCTGGCAAGGGCTGGGGAGGATGCCCAGGGATTTTATCCTGGCTGTCTGAGGAGAGTGGTCAAAAAAGGTGGGGTGGGGTGGGGCACAGTCAGCAGCTGAGAGTTTTGCAAGGCAAATCTGCCCTCAAAGCATTGCATAGGGTCCCAAAGTACCCACCCAGCTAGAGATAGGATGGTGATTTGCAGCCTTTTGTGGGAAGAAGCCAAGAAAGATGACGAGCAGAACCAAATTCACACCTTTGTTGATGAAAGCATGACTCTTGGAACATGAAGCCTGAGGCAGGGCTCCAGGACAGGGTCCCCCTGGGAGAGCTGCTCTGTGCCCAGTACCATCCCGAGAACTGCACAAGCAGTGACCTGGTCACCTACTCAACCAGGGTTCCCCTTTTCCCAAATTCATGATTTGAGAAGGAATTCTTTTAAAATGTTTTTGAAAATGTGTATGAAGTCTAACAAGGCATTTGAAATATAGACATAATGTATATTTAGTAAAAGCATAAAATAAATGCCCTTCATTGAAAAGAATAAAATGCTAGGAAAGTGGGACTGTCCCAGATAATTTCAGCATGTGTGGTTCTCAGAGATCTATCTGTACCCCAGGTCCCCTCCTTCCATGAAAAATGTTAAGTAACCAAAAACTCTTGTTGTATAGAAGTAAACTCATTTCAGAATAACCCCTGTGGCTTAGTTCACCTTCCATTTCTCTTGGCAGTGCAAGAAGAAAGCTGGAATACAAGTGTGTGTTGGGGGTGTGTGTGTGTGGCTATTACCACCATATTGCAGATCCTTTTGCTGTGCTGAAGGTTGGCAAGGAGGGCTGGGAGACAGCAGGAGCCTCTCATCAGCAGTGGACAAATGGTGCACTAACTGGAGGGCCAGCTGGGAGGGCAAAGGGCACAGCAATCTCCTCTCTCGTTTTAAACAAATGGTCAGTACCAGGGGTTCACGAAATGAAGGTGGAGGTGTGCCATCGGAGGGGCAAAGCAGAGACCAGGCCTAGGGCAGAGAGGCAGCTGTCACCACTGAAAGCAGTCTAACAGGAAGTGAGCTGTGGGGCCAGAGGTTCATATCAGGACCTCTGTGTCCAGGGAGTGGGACAGAGGTGGGGGCAGAGGGTAGGGAATAAAAGCAGAGCAGGCTGAGGGGATAAGGGAACTTCAGCCGTCTCTGTAGTGGGCTGCAGGGGCAATGTGGCAGGGTGACGAGGCAGAGCTGGAGTGCTCACTGGACAGCTGGCCCAGAACAAGCAGAAGAGGTCCAGTGCAGTGCCCCTGGGTACCCAGTGGTGAAGCTTAGGTGCACGAATCACAGTTTCAGCAGGAGAATCCCCAGGGATACGGGATGTGGAGAATCTGTGACTTGAGTAGCAGCTGTGGAACACAACGGGTCAGCTCCGGGGTGCCGAGAACCAAATTAGACTACTGGCGGTGGCCAGTGAGTTGGTACCACAGTAGACGGTGGGCAGAGCTGTGGCTGCCTGAATGAGAGTTAGAATTCTTGTCTCAAGACATGACTGGTCTGGGAATGGGGCAGGACTGCCTGCTCAGGTATAGCTCAGTTGTCAGGATCTGAGGAAGACCGGGGGAGGCAGGGGCTGGGGGCAAGAGGCAAAGGGTAAGGAGTTTCGTTCTTTTAAAAATCACTGCCCAACTATGGAGTGCTACAGGCAGCAGCAGCCCAGGGATAGGAAGATGAGTAAGACATGGTCCTTACTCTTGAGAGGTTCATGAATTTTTAGGGGAGATAGGCTGGGGAAAAATAGACTTCAGTGCCTGAAGAGGAGTTGTCAAATTCACGGTGCTTTTAATTATTATGTGAAAGCAGCTATTATTTACATTTTACTCCAATAATACTTGTTAGCTTACGTATATCAAATCTAGTCAACCCCGGACTATTTTGCTGAAGCACTGAACTTCTTAACATTCCACCTTCAATTCACACCCCACCTCCCAAGATGCACAGAAGTTGGAATTTCCTGTAAGTTGCCCATAAAATCAGCTGGTGATCTGGACCTGCTTTGGGTTGGACATCGAGAAGCCGGTGCTTCTGTTTCCTTCAACATAGCTATGGCCCTGAATCACTGGAGAGAATCAGGAGTCTGTTTAATATGACTTTGGTAGTTTTAACTGAATGCCTGGGGGAAAGGGGCCATTTGAGAGTAGGGTGGAGACCTGGCCAGGGGAGAGTCAGGGAGAGGAGGAGGGGCCAGGGGCCGGGGGCTCCGTGTGGGAACAGACCCCTTCTGCAGAGCCGTGATACTGATGTCTTGGCTACAGCTGCCTGGGAACCAGAGAGGAGGCTCACAACCTCCTCAAGGAACTGGCACTAGAAGAAGCCCCAGTTCAAGTGGGCTCAGTTTTCCTGGTTGACTCAAAACACACCTGCCCTGATTTGACAAAAAACATGGCACATCAGGGTTCACCTTGCTTTAAAATACCTCTTGGCTGGGGCACCTGGGTGGCATAGCGGTTAAGCGTCTGCCTTCGGCTCAGGGCGTGATCCTGGCGATCTGGGATCGAGCCCCACATCAGGCTCTTCCGCTATGAGCCTGCTTCTTCCTCTCCCACTCCCCCTGCTTGTGTTCCCTCTCTCGCTGGTTGTCTCTATCTCTGTCGAATAAATAAATAAAATCTTAAAAAAAAAAAATAAAGTACCTCTTGGAAACAATCATGCTGGTTGATGGGTTGCATGCTGCTTTCTCTCTTGGCCAAAGTCTTGGTTGTTTTTTCCTTCATCTTGAGGAACACATTTCCCATTACTTTGATTGGAATTAGTCTAGGGGACTGGAAAGGACAGGATGGTTAAGGAAAGAAAGATGATAAATTTTCTAGCTCATGCCAAAGGTCTACATTTTGTTTCATTGAGTTATGGATAGGAGGAGCACACGGTGGCAAGCCCCACTCTTGTCCATCCTGCCCTCTATCAATAGCACCCCATGGATAGAAATGATAGGTAGGATGAATTGAAGCTTTTCCTGCTGGAATCATCCTCAGCAAGACTGGAACAGCACCTCCTGTCCCCTCTAGAGGCCTCCTAGAGGTGTATTCTGAATCTGCCACAGCTTACCTCTCTCACGATGTCATGGGCATGAGGGGTCCACTTCTTGCTTGTGCGTCAGCCAATGTCTCTCCTGTGCACGTATCCTTGCCTTTTATTTTCTTCTGGGTGATTTTCATCAACCTTCCACTGCTTGTCTGCTCCATGCTTACAAATCAGCAAATCCCCTGCAGAATGAAAACAGTTGGGAAACCCTGAATGGGGAGGAGGCAATGATGTTTGGAGCACACACAACATGAAAACATTTGCTCTTCTTGAGGAAGGTTCCCTTAAGCTATCAAAGGACTGGGGCCCTTACGCAGTGGGCTTTGGACATATCCACTATAATCAGGACACACGTGGCCTCAAGATGTGATGTGTTGAGTGAAATAAGAAGCACTTTGTACCCTCTGGTTGAAGGTTGTGGTTCAGACAGGAAGTAACCTTCGAAGGGAAAAAAACCCCAACAAAACAAGTGCCTCAAGACAGAGCAGTTAGTTTAGGGCTTCTTGGCCTTTATCTTAGCCCACATCACTTAAAAGATGTGTGTCTGTCCTAGGCTTGAGCAATGGTGTCTGGAGGGGTGGGAAGGAGGGTGCTTCCCTGCAGATGAGAGGTGGCTGGTGGGATGTACAGGTAGAGAGAGGAAGGAGACAGGGAAAGACTGACTCAGAGGCAGGTCAGAGAAGAGACAGGAGGATGGAGACTAGCTGATGAGAATTTTGCTCAGTTTAACTGCACTTTGATGAAAAAGTATTGTTGGCTTATAATTGTGTTTCAATTAGTAATTCTCCACAATTTTTTCTCTGGAGGATTACAAGATTTCAGAGTCAGTAGGTTACTGTGGAATTTGTTCAGTGTGGATATTAACATATGTACCTTGTGGGGGACACATCACTTTGTGAAGTTCAAGAGGCCCCTTGGCTTCTGTTTGCTTCCATTTCCCCCACCACATCATTTTCTTATTGCCCATCCCTCTCTCCAGTCTTTCCTCAGTAAACTACCTAACAGATGGATATAATTAATATCTGTAAGTTATCAAAGGCAGTGACTAGAGGTGAATTATGAATTTAGGGTCAACCAGGGTCAGACAATGTATGAGAAGAACATCATGGTTCTTTGTTCAAGCAAAGCAGGAAAATAGGAATGTGTGGTGATGCTTATTAGGCTGTACTCTTTTGTTACGTTATCACACAAATTGCAGTCCAAGAACTCCCTGCCTTGAATGAATGTCTGATAACAAAATGAGTTGGACACATGTGCTTGCTCTGGAGTGAGCAGTGGTTGGTGGACTCTTCATTGTGGTCTTCAACATGTCAGAGCAAGGCATTTCAAAGGCCTTCCTGCCTTTGAAGGGTTGCTGTAGCTCCCCGAATGGCAAGCTAGCTGCCAGAGTGTTGGTATGACCACAGCATTGGGAATTTGGTGTGGGTGGAAGCCACATTTTCTGTGGCAGGGGTGGAGAGAAAGGGGTGTTCCAGCATGAGGGAAGGGACAGAGTTGTTACAGGTAAATTTTCCTGGATAGCTGGATCAGGTCTATTGCTGGTGACAGGTGCAAGAACAAGTCTTTCCCAAGCACCCAAGTGATACACTGTGTCTGGCCTTGCTCTTTAGGCAATTATTGGAGAACTGGTGGGTGTGCACATGGATAGGTGTATACCCCACAAAGCTGGCATACAATCTGGATGGGGGAGAAAGATGTTTAGAAAAATTTTTGCTGAGAAGGGCTGTGATGATGTGCCAAAAAGGGAGGATGAAATGTGATGTCTTAAGGCCTCCATCACTGCAAACAGGAGGCAAGACCGTAAGGGAGGGAAGGGGGTGTGATCAGGGAAGGCAACTATAACCATGTGTCTTGAGGTCTGTTTGCCATTGACCCAGGCCTCTGTGTCTCAAGGCCTTAGCGTGCCAGAAGTCTCCGTGGACTATGACAAAGATTTTTGAGTCCAGAGAGGCAATCATGATTGCACAAGGGCAAGCTTGATTGCCATACCTCTGGCTGGGCTGAGCAGCTGTCTCCTGGAACACAGCCGACCTTCTGCCCCTTCACCTCATGCCTCCCAAAGGTACCCTAGAGTTCAGATTGAGGCAGTTGTGCTTTGCTGCTCTCGCTGCCTACATGCTACTCTTTAATAGTAACGCCTGGGCTGGGCAGCTAGAGGTGACTTTTCCAAGGCAGGTCTTCCTCTGCTGCCCCCTGGTGTCCTGGCTTCTAAGAGTAGCTTTCTGCCTAACACACTAACACAAGGCATCTGGCAAGGTAACGTTGCTTAGAAAAAGCAACCTTGTTTAGTGCTGGTCAAGCATCTACGACACTGCATGCAGAAGTCCTCCTTGAGAGGACACGGAGCACTTGAAGCAGCCTCCATCCCTATCTAGCAGGTCATGCTCCTCTATAGGCCTCTTCTGGGAATTTCCTGGAGAAATATGAACAGAGTTGCAGGCCACTACACTGGAACTTCCCACAGTGGGAGTGGATCCTGCCTACCTCCTAGCTAAAGAGGGTCCTGTGTGAGCCTTTCTAGAAATGAGATCTTGGCTTTTCCTCCAGGAGAGGCAAGTCCTGGAGGAACTACTGACCACTGGGCAGTAGGCAGTTGACGGCATCAGGATCCCTGAGTGCTCAGTTAGTGGGTTTGGGACACTGGTTTCTTCAACAAAAGGCACTAGCAGTGGCAGCCACTTCTGCAGAGAATGCCTTAGGGCTTGAAGTCTCTCACTGCATCATCTCCTAATCTTGAGGTAGGGGTCAACTATATTTCTAGCTGCTCCCCCCAGTTCCTGACATTGGGAGATGGAGCTTGCATGGGCTGGGCAGCTTCCCAGCAGAAGTGGGGTAAGGGTGTGGGGACTCTGTGGTTCCACGTACCTGTGAGGAAGCTGCCATCCTGCGGGACCCAAAATGACACCCGACTACATTCCTTAGTACAAACAGTTATATGCATGCAAAAAAATTTCCTTTCAAAGCTTCAAAGTTGGGACATTTGCAGGCAAAGGCCTTATGGATCCAAGCCTATTTCCTTCAGCCACACAGTGTTGACAACTGGGTGGATCCTTCATAGACAACTGCATTTCCCCACCTCCACCCAGGCAGGTGAAAGCCTGGAGCTTGCAAGGACTGGGATCCAGAATGGTGCCTCCTGATAGGCAGGGAAGTGGGGCGGGGGGAGGGGGGCGCTCGTGGACCTCGCACGCCTCAGAAGAAGTTAAGAACCCAAAGGAAATGGCCACAAGGCAGGGGAGAGCCAAATCTGAGCCAAAGGAGTATAAAGACTAGAATGGATGGATAAGAAGGGTGGACTTTTATTTTTGCATTGAGGTGTAAAATACAAATGTCTACAGACTGTGCTCCTTTGGAGGGAACCAGGCACAGGGAATATAGGGCCAAATCAAAATTCAACCCCCTCAGGCCCATCCTGTCTGCTCTTTTTGTCCTTTGACTTAGAATTTAACCAAAACATTTTATTGTGTTCTAAATGCAAAAGCCCTGTACAAAGTACTTGGAATGGGGGAAAGAAAAGCATGAGGTGGCTTCTGCCTCAGGGGACATACAGTCGAGTCCAAGGCCTCTTTCCCCTTTAGCCGCCTCCTCTTCTTTTTATTTCTTTAACTAGCATTTCCTAAGAACCGACTATATGTTTGGACATTTTTATTCCTCTTGCCTTTTTCTACCTATAATTCCCCTCAGTCGTATCCCTTCCCTTTCTGCTTCCATTTCTCTCTCAAAAAAAATAGGCAATGAAGAGAAATCTGGGAGACTAGAAAGAAGAGAAAAGACTTTAAGGGAAAATGTATGCTTAGTTTACCTGAGTTTATTCTGTGACACTCAAGTGCCCTGTGTCTGTGTCACTAGCAGCTTGGGTTGGGGAAAGTCAGTGTTTCATTGCCTCCTGTAATGAACTTCTGCTGAACATTAGCCCCTTTCCATTTGCATAGGCTGTAATTTTTTTTTTAAACTGCTGTCTATTCCTGAATAAATTCAAGCTGGTTGTGGGTCTTACAGCTACTCTGTAAATGAGTGATGGGAGGCTGCTTATCTGACAGTGACCAGAGCTAAAGAGAGAGCCAGACCACTCCACCCTCCCACTGGCTGCGTCCACCCCAGCCCACAGCCCTCATGCTGCGGCCTCCTGTATGGCATTTGTATCACAATCAAGCCAAAGGCATCAAGTCTTCTATGATGACAAGCATTTTGGAGCCTAGTAAAGGCAAAAAAAAAATCTCTAGGATCCTTGGTACTCTTTTTACCTCTTCTTTTGTTTTTTTAATTTGCTTCCTGCTTCTCACCCAAGATGAGACCAGAGAGCTGTGAAGGGTGGGAGGGGAAGGGGGGGAAGTGGACAAGGGGCTGTGTTACAGAGTCCTACAGTAAAGGGTTGTGTCTGGCTTTATCTGGCTCCCAAACATCTCCCATCCAACCTATTAAGAAGAGTGGAATGCCGCCATTCCTTTAGAATGGAATTTAAAGGAATTTAAGAGCCTTTATTTATTTTTAAAGATTTTATTTATTTGACAGAGACAGAGACAGCCATCGAGAGAGGGAACACAAGCAGGGGGAGTGGGAGAGGAAGAAGCAGGCTCCCAGCGGAGGAGCCTGATGTGGGGCTTGATCCTGGGACTCTGGGATCACGCCCTAAGCCAAGGCAGATGCTTAACGACTCAGCCACTCAGGTGCCCCTAAGAGCTTTTCATTTAAAAATGGAGTCCTAAAACGCCAATGTCCTTGGGAGGAGTAACACTTGAGTGATAGTTTGAGGGGACAGGGGCTTTGTGGGCAGAGTCACCCTGAAGGGGGAGAGGAAGAACGCCAAAGCCAAACCTTACAGACTTAACCAGATGGACACACTCCCGTCTCCTGGTTAGTGCTGTAGCTAAGGACAGGGGAGAAGAGAAAAGGCAGATTTGCATCGGGGCCCCCTCCCCGCAGCACATACACCCTGAAGCACTGGCAGTTGTTGAAACAGGAAAACATCTGGCTGAAGGCTAAGATCACATCAGATGTCCACCCTACATTTTCCTCATTTCCCTTTGGAAACCACTCCCATGGTTCCACAATCCCCACATGTTTTCAGATTCCAAACTGTGCTCAGGTTTGCCTGGGACAGGTGTGTGCATGTGTGTGTGTGTGTGTGTGTGTGTGTGTGTGTGTGTGTGTGTGAGTGTAAGTCTATGTTCCCAGGATGTGCCCAGGACCAGCCCCTCCTCCCGGGAGTCAAAGTCTCCGAGAGCCTCACGACGATGCATCTCCTTCACAGGGAGTCCGTGGCATTACTCTGCCCATGCGAGCGTACACACAGATCTTTTCTCCTCCTCATGGTCAGTTTTCTATTTGTGATGAGTAATTGGCTTTTCTTGGTATGTTACGATCTATTACAAAAGCCAAACATTCAGAGGGCCAGCTGAAATGACAAAATTTGGTTATAATTTATGTTGGCCCCTGACATATATATTTTTTTTTAATGATTTGGTCTCTAAGCAACTGATCTCTTAGCAACAAGAAGCACCTTTATAAAAGATGGCACACAAAGAGTGATTGCCAGAAAAGCCGCCCGGTTCTTAAACAGCCGCGCATCATTAGCAAAACTCACCATCTTCAAGAGTCCAAAAACTAGAAGTGACCAGCAGACCCAGGTAACCTTGATATTTGCACATTTTCCTGAAAAAGAAAAAAAAAAAAACTCATGCAACTATTGAAGAGAACAAAATTCTTTGAAATATGTGCATTTTTTTTGAGATGTTATTAGTTGGTTTTGGCTAACTTTTAATAGAATGTTCTATTAAATGACTGCTTCTTGATTTTGCTATACAACTTGGACATAAATTTTGTGATCAGAAAACAGTTCACTCAAAATATTTCATTGACATGAGGATGGAAGGGGGGGAACAATCTATCCTTTTCAGAGTTTATTTCTGTAGGTTTTCATTTGAAGGGGAAAAAAAATCCAACTGTGGCAAAATAGGAGTGTGCAGAATGTCACCCTGAGTGGTGTGCACTGCTGGGGGGTTACGTATATTTCCCCCAACCCAGGGTATTTTTAGACTGCTAAAATATTTAAAGAATAGCAAAATTATTTTACCTCCAAACTTCAGCCTTTTAATCCAGTTGTCAATTCCAGTAGCAAGTGATGTTCTTTTGTTGCAAATATTCAAGGACTGGTTTTCCTTTTCTCGCTCTCATAGCACAAAAGCAAGCATTTTTCTATTTGTTTTCACTGCCGTTGGGAAAAGTTTCATTCTAAAACTAAAAATAGGAGAAATTCCAGCTATCTGTACCTTGTTTGCTTTTTCAGGTACTCAGGAATTAAAGACTTAAATAAATGTCTTTCTAGAAAATTGGTACTGGCGATGAGGAATAATTGTTTTTTCCATCTGTATCCCTTCGATTAAGACTGTGTAATTACGAACCCACTTGGGGTACTCATGGGGTATAAAAAGCGGACGTTTTATGAGAGTGAAATCAAAATCTCCCTGATTGAGCCTGGCAACATTACACAGAGACATCACAGATCTAAGCAAACAGACTTTAGAAAATTGCAGTTTTGATAAACCCAAGTTAGGATGGTGATACTATGTTTTTTATGAGAATTGCATGTGCCACTTATCCTTCAGTTGAGAGGCTAGCTGAAATAAATCTTTAGAACCAGAGGGGACAGGGTCTACCGTCATCCTCGGAGAATCGGAAAATGGGATATTTATCTCAAATACAGAGCTTGACAATGGGTCAGGGCATCCAGAGTCGGGACAATCCCAGAAAAATCTGGGACTTACTAATGTTCTGCTGAGTAAAGGCTCCTTATCAGCACGATGTGATTACACTTAATTTAACGGCTGCTTATGACTTGTATTTCTGTTACTGCTAACAACTTCGGGCAGAAAGGATTTCTTCGTGTGATTGTTTTTGCTCAGAAGTTAGCAACGTGGGTATTTTAAGCTGAATGGTGGAAACTCTTTTTAAAGCCTTGTAATATGAAAGTACAGAGACACGCACAGCTTTGTCACTTAGAGCTAACGATTTTATATACTGGTAGTGTGAGCGTTAGTGTAGAAACCCGTCTGTAGCTTTAAGTTAAGGAACTTGGGTAAATAACGGTAAGATAACTGCTTTTGTTGGCTGTGTCTGGATACATTTCCAGGTTGAGGTGTATCATGGTCTGCTAAATTTGAAGAGGAATAAAATAAGCAAAGATAATGGTAACATATTGCAAGTGGCAGCTAAGTTGTTGCAGTGGCTCTTGAAGATTTTTCAAATCCAGTCACTCTGTCGTTTGAGGTTCGTGTCACCTATGGTTGTAGCATCTGTGCACGAGGAAACAAAGAGGGCCAGCGGCTCTGTAGAGCTTGTCATTTTGGCTGTCTTAATGAGCCATCTGACTAATAAGATGGACAAACAATGGCATGACTGGAAACCTGCGATGAAATACTCTGGCTAGACTGGCCATTATAAACTGAGCCAGCGCATTCTGCTGTGTCGGGATTAGTTACTTCTGAGATACACACACGTACACATGAATGGTCTCCATATAAATCCTAAACCGGGAGATCAAAGCAAGCCTCTCTGTTAGCGAAGGCTTCCTAGGAAAACGGGCAGCTTTAATTTCATGAATGAGAATTTCCATCGTAACCCTTATTTGGAGTCTAAAAATCCTAGACAAAACTTGATGGCTCTTTTCCTTCACACCTTGGCTGGGTTTGGGTTGGTGGAGGTGAGGGCGTGTTGGGGGGGGGGGGCGCTGACAGCTGGCAGACCCACTCCCAAACATTCCTGCGGCATGGGAGATCCGTGCTGCAAACGAATCCGTTTACTTTGGACACCTTAATACCTGAATTGAAATGATTAGGCAGGAACTTGATCAATTACTACTTTTAACAGAAAAATTTTAGCCCTCCTAAAGGAATTGTACTTGGGATAATCTGGTCTTTCTCTAGTGAGAGGGAAGCAAGGGGGAGAAAAAAAACAACACACACTTCTGGAGCAGCCGCTATGGGCTAGGCACTTTGCAACGTGCAGTTCTGTTTCATCCTCGCAACAGCTGTGCAAAGGCATCAGCATCTCCATTTTACACATGCGTAAACCAGGTTCAGCAGTTTGCCCATATGTTACCTAAACAGTGAATGGGCACACTGGGCTTGACACCCACGGCCAGTCTGACACCCCTCCCCCACCCTCAGCCTCCGCGCTTTCTTGTGCCACAATGGTACCAGCAATTATTTTAAGTAGACATTTAAATATCTCTGTAGTCTTAGTGAAGCAAAAGCTCTGAGTAGTTGGGCTGGCATTGGAGATTCAGGTAATTTTTCACGGAAGAGACTCCTTACCCTCCCTGGTTCTGCTGGCTGGGGGTGACTCCGATCCTGCATTTTCAATGTCTGTCACAGGCTATGAACTGGAGGTGGTCACTTGGCTGGGCTGTGGCAGTGGTGGCCACAGGGCATGTCGCCATTCCTTGCCATGATGCACATCCCAAATGAAGTGGGGTGTAGGACTCTTTGAGGGACACTTTCTGTGAGGACAGAGCCTGATACAGGGCTCTCTGGGGGGCATCCCCACACCACAACAGTCAGGGACTGCACAGGTAGAGAGGAAGCCAAACCAAGATCCTGACAGGGTCAAGCAACTTGCCACCAAGTTAAAGTGGTGGGGAGGAGGACCCAGGTGTGGCCGGAGCAGGGGGAGGGGGAAACAATGCTACAGAAAGCAGAGCTTTGCCCCAAAGACCTTGCTTCAAAGTTGCAGGACTTCAGGACCCTGTCCCCTCTGGTTCTAAAGCCTCTGGCTTACGTCGCCACACCCTCTTCGGGTTTCCCTAATAAAGGGATCAGTCCTAGATAATTTAAAAACTTCCCTCAATCAGTTTTTGGGTGGGCAAAGATTTGTAAAAGAGTTCAGCCATGACTAGCCCTGAAACAAAGCACCCTACACATCTCCATTTCTGTTGATCCTTACATCAATCGGCTCAGAGACCTAAACTATCTTGTCCAAAGACAGACAGTTTGTATACATGGGACTCAAACTCAGGTCTTTTGAATAGAAACCCTTTGGCATTTTCCTACAACTGGAAAATATGATGGTCTATATTGGCACATATAAGAGTCTCAGGTGTTATATGGATCCAGAAAGTTTGGAGCTGATGGTGACATGACCTGCCTTGAACTTTGCATGATCATCAAATGAACACCAGGGGCAGCTCTTCACCTGCTACACTGGAGTCCGTCCATGGAGAAGGGACTAACACACCAATAGGTATAAGAGGCAACTTCCCGCTTCTTTTTCTGGGGTATGCCTCTCTGCTGGGGTATGCCTAAGGGTAATCCCTCTCTGCTGGGGTATGCCTAAGGGTAATCCTTCCCACCATAAATCAGAGGGCTGGTGCACAGCTTAGGAAGTCTGAAAAGAATGCATAGTGATAGGTTCAATTTTTGTACAAAAAATAATACTTATTGTGAGAAAGCATCCCAAGTAATCCACATGCGTCTACTTTCCTGGGTTCTTATCCCCAATAAGACATGTATATACCTTTTTTGAGTTCCGGCCTTATGGTTGGCATATAGACGCCACATACCTACGATGGCCAGCACAGGCCAAATTCCCCTCTCTATAGAGTGCACAAAAAGTCTCTTCTCATCTGGCATCCTTGGGTAGAAGGCGGCCACTTAACTCATTTCCTTTCTTAAAAAAAAAAACAAAAAACCATCATTTTAAATTTGGGAGCTGACTTAAAAATTGCTTAATTTACACTTCTCATTTTGGAGGTGAGGGGACTGAGTTGAATTATATGCCCAAGGTCTATGCAGCTAGTCATAATGAAGGATAGAGCTCTGTTCTTTCGACTCCCAGTCCAGTGCTCTTTCCTCTGTATCATTTTTTTTTAAAGATTTTATTTATTTATGTGACAGAGAGACAGCCAGCGAGAGAGGGAACACAGCAGGGGAGTGGGAGAGGAAGAAGCAGGGGAGTGGGAGAGGAAGAAGCAGGCTCCCAGCGGAGGAGCCCGATGTGGGACTGGATCCCGGAACGCCGGGATCACGCCCTGAGCCGAAGGCAGACGCTTAACCGCTTTGCCACCCAGGTGCCCCTTTCCTCTGTCTCATTATAAATGCTAGTCCTAAGAGGGTGAGAGTACAAACTATTACCCCTAGTTTACAGATAGAAAAACTGAGGGCATATTTCAGTTTAGGGACAATTGCCACTCAAAGTATGAAAATTGTTAAATCCATGAAATTCATTTAACGGGTCTTCAGGAATAATAATTCTCATTCTCTCTGCTAGATACAGATATGCAGACTTCAGTGTTACAGTGAACACAGTGGAGTGTTTAAAGGTTATTCAGTGTTGATAATTTCTCCCCCATGTGAAAAGTAAAGAAGGGAAGGGGAAAATAGTCTCCACTGTTAATGAAGCCGGGCATCCAAAAAAGATTATGCATTTATGGAATCCCTTAAAAAGATAAACTAGGGGCACCTGGGTGGCTCAGTCGTTAAGTGTCTGCCTTCGGCTCAGGGCGTGATCCCGGCGTTCTGGGATCGAGCCCCACATCAGGCTCCTCTGCTATGAGCCTGCTTCTTCCTCTCCCACTCCCCCTGCTTGTGTTCCCTCTCTCACTGGCTGTCTCTCTCTCTGTCAAATAAATAAATAAAATCTTAAAAAAAAAAAAAAGATAAACCAGCATGTATCTGCATATCAGAATTGCCACAGCCAAACCCCACACCAAAAATCAACAGTCGTCCTGTTGGACCAAGATTTTATTTCTTAGAGATTATTACAAGTCCCACGCTCACATTTGGTATTGTCTCAAAAGAAGATCAAGCAAAAATACACTGACATGGAAAAGAAATTGTGAGAATTCCACAATTCTGAAAGTATTTCTAAAAACTTAGTGGGAATGTGTGAACTCGCATGGAAGGAGCTCTCTGTGCCAGGTTCTGTGCTAGGACCTTTACATAGGTTTTCTTATTTAGTGTTCATGACTTCCGATGTCCGTATTGTAAGCACAACTTTCCAGATAAGGAAGCTGAAACTCTTTTGTATTTAAGGAACTTGCTGAAGGGGGTAGCATCATAAAGTGGTGTTTATTTATCCAACATATGTTTACTGTACATAAATGATGTGCTTGGCACTGGGCTAGATGCTGGTGATATAAAGTTAAATAAGACATGGTCCTTGTCTTGAAGAAGCTCACAGCCTCATGATATTCATTTCCAGTTAACGTGGGAACTTCTATTCACCAGAGCTAGTTTAGTAGCAAATAATATATTTGCAAGTATACTCCTAGAACACGCATCTTGAAGGTTGGAAAGGGTTAGAGAAGAAATCCTAGGATAGGAAAATATAGGCCTTGGTTTTATAACGAGGGGGAAAATTCAAGATTAGCAGAATGTTGGCATTCATGGCATGTAGAATAAAACAGGCAAAAGCAAGCATGAGAGAATAATGAGGTCACGTAAGAGGACCAGCAAAGCTTGGGTTTCAGCTCTTGGTTGAAAGAGCTCCGTATGGAGCAATAGCGTGAACAATGAAAGTGGTGATAGGGGAGGGACACTGACAGACGGATGACCTGAAAGATCTGACAAAGGGGTTCAGATTTAGTGAACAGAAAATGGGGAGCCAATACAAAATCTGCTGGTGCAGGCTCCTGGCTTTTGAATATCATTGGATTGTGGATACCTCTGACAAAATGTGCCAGAGGAAAAGATTCTGGTCTACGTATTACTGACCCTGGCCGAGGAATTCTACAGACTCGAAGGTCACTCTTTGGATATCTGTGACTCAATCAAAAGTGAACTGATGTGGCCCTGGCCTGGGCAAGAGCTGCAAAAGATAGAGCCCACCCAAAACAGGTTCGAAGCAAACGATGGGCTAGGCTTGGTGGTTTAATGGGAGAAGTGAAGGAGGAAAGGAAACAAAAGGATGGTGGAATCCCCAGTAGTAGGAGAAATGAGGAATTAGCTACCCGTTTAGGTAGAATTATGATGAGCTTGTTTTTCAACAAGGTTTAGGTACTCTAAATGTGCCCCTCCAAGGGGGGCCATTTCCTTAGAAATGTTAACTATGTCCCCCCAAAGTACAAATCAGAAGACAAACAGAAGGTGACCAGAGACTTTAAAAGAGAACCGGAAGCAAACTGGATCACCCAGGTCCAAGATTTTCTGTGCTAAGGCAGCAGAGAAGTAAAAAATGCTTAGACTTGCAAACGGTCCGTCAGACGGGTGAGAGAGAGGTCACAGATACCCTCCAAAAGCAATGTGGGTGGAAGAGGAAGCTGGGAAACCAGACTGGGTGGTAGGCGCCCTGGGGGTGGAATACCAGAGCCCAGCCAGGCCTCCTGACCTGCAAGCCCATGTGCTAAATGAATGCCAAGATGAGCCAGTCTAAAGCCCCGGCCCTCACAGAAATCCAGTCTGAAACCTAGCTGTCTGCCTCAGTCAGCCTGGGGAGAGCCCGACCACGAACTGTGGAGTCAGACAGACGCATTTCAGTCCTTCTGCGGACAGAAACCAACTCGGAGACCGTTTCAAGGAGATTTAATCTCTCGTTTCTTCACCTTTAGAAGGGAACTACTTCCACTTATCTTACAAGGTGTTTTTGTTTTCTTTTGAAAGACTAAAATGGGGTAAGACACCTATAAAATATTGGGGGAGATGCTCAGTAAAAAACAACTTCTCCGGAACAGTGCCTTGTTTAGCTATGTTACTCAGAGTCTTGGAGCTCTTCAGAAATTCCCCACATCAGTTTTGAAGGTGGGGTTGAGTTCTGGGGAGGGAGACAGAAGCTAGTAGGAGAAGGAGCTCCAGCTGCCTACACTCCACTCTTACTACAGCACTGGATTCCCAAGAAAATTTTATTTCAAGAGGTCAGGGGAGCAGAGACAAAACTACTGGCACTAGTACAGTAGCGAGGTTTCAGGATGCAAGGTTAATACACAAAATTCAGTTGCATACTTATGCACTAATAACAATCAATTGGAAAATAATTTTTAAAAATTTCCAATACAGTATTCCCCAAAAACATAAAAATACTTAGTAAGTCCAGCAAAAGATCTCTAAGACCTCTACACCGAAAAGTACAAAACATTGCCGGGAGAAATTGAAGAATACTAATAAATGGTGAGATACATATATATGATATAAGGCCCAATACTGTTAAGGTAACAATTCTTCTCAGATTGATCGTAGAGTCAATGAACTGTCAATTAAAATTCTTGCAGGCTTTCTTCTTTTTTCCTTTTTTTTTTTTTTTTTGGTAGAATTTCATAAGGTGATTTCTAAAATTTACATAGAAATGCAAAGACCTAGAATAACAAAAGTATGTCATTTGAGGACCTTTGAGAAGAGGCAACAGGACTGGATTAGATATGCAAGAGATTTATAGGGCAAAAGACTGGGAAGGATAAAAGAGGAGGGAGCAGGAACAGGTATGGAAGCAGTCAGAACCCAGCGCTGGTCTGACACCTGTGAAAGGAGAGAGGGAAGGAAGAATTGTGTGGAGAGGGCTTCAGACCACATTGTAGTTCTGAGCAAGAGTTTTGGCCAGAAATGGGGAGTCCCCAAACAAAGATTTCCTGTCAGAAGAGTCCTGCCCTGCGTGGGATGGGCAAACACTAGCATCCCCATTATACCTAGTCACTGGTTAGGAGCTACCCAGAGAAGTGGGCCTTTCTGTGAACTTAGTGGGGAATCCACAGGGGAGGGCTGTCAACCACACTCCCAACAGCATGTTCATTTGAAGGAAATCTGAGCAGTGCACCTCCAATGGCTACCATGCAAAGTAATTTTTAAAAAGAACAGAGTTGGAGAACCTATCTTCCAACTTGCTGATCTTACCTTTTATATTTTAAGACTTACTATAAAGCTATGGTAGTCAAAACAATTTGGTATTGGGAAAAAAATAAACAGATCAATAGAAAAATAGAGAGTCCAGAAAGAGTTCCACACATACATTGCCAATCTAAAAAAAAAAAAAATATTTTTTAGATTTATTTATTTGAGAGAGAGAGAGAGAGAGAGAGAAAACACACAGAGGGAGAGGGAGAAGCAGACTCCCAGCTGAGCAGGGAGGTCAATGTGGGGCTCCATCCCAGGACCCTGGGATCATGACCTTAGCCGAAGGCAGACGCTTAACTGACTAAGCCACCCAGGTGCCCTGTATTGCCAATTTTTAACAAAGATACCAAGGCAGTTCAACAGGGAAAGGAAAATCTTTTCAATAAATGGCACTAGATCAACTGGATATCCATAAGGGGAGATCCCCGTCAACCCTTACCTCACACCATACAGAAAAAATAAGTCAGCATGGATCAGGGACCTAAAAGTAAGATCTAAAACTATTAAACTTCTATAAGAAAACAAGAGAAAAATCTTTACGACCATGGAGTGGCAAAGTTTTCTTAGAACACACACACAAAAGCATGAAACATTAGTAAAAGAAAAGTTTGATAATTGGGCCTCATCAAAAATTAAAAACTTTTGATCTTTAATAGACATTAGGAAAATAAAGCAGACCACAAACTAGGGGAAAATATTTGAAACACCTATCAGACAAAAAACTTGAATCCAGAATACAGTTTTAAAAAAATCTCTTAAAATTCAGTAAGACAAACCAATTTTTGTTTGCTTTTTTAGAGAGGGAGGTGGGGAGGAGCGGAAGGAGGGGAAGAGAGAGAATCCTAAGCAGACTCGACACGTGGCTTGATCCCACAAGCCTGAGATCATGACCTGAGCCGAAATCAAAGAGTCAGACACTCAACCAACTGAGCCACCCAGGTGCCCCAAGACAAACCAATTTTTAAAAACAGGGAAAGTATTTGACCAGACACTTCACAAAAGAAGGTATATGAATGGTCAGTAAACTGCTAAAAAATGTTCAAAATCATTAGTAATCAGGCAAATGCAAATTAAGACCCTAATCAGATACCTCTAGAATGGCTACAGTTAAAAGACTGGCACATACCAAGCGGCTGGTGAGAATGTGGAGCAACTGGAACTCTCGTATACTACTGGTGGGAATGTAGGGGTGCTTGGAAGATAACTGGGGAGTTTCTTAAAAAGTTAAACCTATATCTACCATACAGCGCTCTTGTATACTAGTGTCCGTAGTAGCCCTCTATGACATGGCCCAGATTGGGAAACAACCCAAATGTTCATTAACAAGTGAATGGATAAACCCCGGCTTGACTATGCGATAGAATCCTACTCAGCAACATTAGGGAACAAACTGCTGCTATGCACAGCCACGTGAATGACTCTCAAAATCAGTATGCTGAGTGAAAGAAGCCAGACAGAAAGGAGCACAGACTGTAGGATTACACTGCTGTAAAAATCTAGAAAACGCAAGCTAATCAACAGTGACAGGAAGCAGATCGGTAGTTGTTTGGGGGATAGAGGAGATGGATTACAGAAAGGGTGATGGAAATGTTAATCTTGATTCTGGTGATGATTTCACAAGTGTGTATGCATATGTTAAAACTCATAAGACTGTACACTTGAAGTATTTGAGGTTTATTGTATGTCAATTATGCCTCGGTAAAGTGGTTTTATAGGGGTGGAGGGAGATGGGGTCTGATGTAACCAATGAAACCCCATCTATAGACTAAAGCGGTTTAAATGGTGTCCTGGAAGAAACGTAGGGAGAGTCTGCTGCTTTGCTTTCCTCTTTGTCTGTTTTAGTAGGGACCTTTCCCTCCTTCAGGCTGGGGGAGGGAGTGGAGGGAGGCACAATGCCTAGAGGCGACCGGGACCAGCCCTGGCGTTCAAGCTCCCTTGAGCATGAGGAGAAGCAGGCAGGCCAGCTGCTTGGGCAGCCAATCAGCCAATGCAGTCACATAGGGCTCAGCACTCAGGAGGGGCACCCCTAGCAGGTTTAACGCTCTGCAGTCACAGTATGGAAATTCTTAATCATTTTATCGTTGAATTTGTAAGCAAACTCCAATGGGATAGTGGATGTACTGGGAACCTGGACCCTTAGCTCACACAGGGTCACCTCTTCTGTGGCTTCCCTGGGAACAGGGACAAGTTCTCTGCTGCCTGATCCTTCTCCTTCCTGTCCAGCTGACACTGCTGCCCTCTGCCCGGCAGTGACCTGGGCATGGGAGGAATGGGGCTGGGTGCACAGCCAGGGGACTGAGTCACAGGGTGGGGGCCCTTGGGCAGTTGTGAGGGTCTACATTTGCCATCAAGTGTCCCTGTGCCCCAGGTAGCACAACATTAAATGGCAAAGGAAAGACACCGTGACAGGTGGAAAGAAAGACTGAAAAAGATAGGAAAAGTCCTTTCACCTGCTTTCTGAACAAAGAAGGGGCTCTGCATTTTCATTTTGTGCTAGGCCCTGCAAATTCCGTGGTCAGTCCTGGCTGCAGGGCAGCCTGTTCGGGATCACCGCACTCCTTCCCCACCCTGCCTGCCCAGGGGCTCCGGCTACTGATTGCCACAAGGAGAGGAGCTGGACTGATTTTGCTCCAGAAAGCTTCCAGTGCCCATCAGGGGAAAGATTTGGCTCAATTCACCCTGATCAGGAGTGACAGAGACCAAAGCCTGTGATGGAGAGTCTGGAATGTAGGGAAGACTTGCTCTCCAGAGTAGGAAGTGTATCAGAGTAGAAGCAAGGCAAGTCCTGCTCTCACTAGATTCTTCTGGTTACAGTCCTCCCTGTTCTTTGATTTCCTCTCCAGTGTGGAATAAGGGTGAAAGTCCCAATTTGTTGTTTTGAAAAAAGTAACCATGACAACAGCCAAGACCACAGAGAGAGTAGTAAAATGCATCAGGCTCACTTTCAATACCTTGCCTTTCCTTCCAGAATGAATGCTCCTAGTCAGACAATGATCCAGCCACAACAAAAGACCAGACCTTAGAGAAATTTCGTGTGCCTAGCCCATCGTAAATTAGTGGCCCTACCTCTTTGATTTGCCAGTTCTTTGCCTCCAGCTTTTTCCATGCAGTCCAGGTCAGGTTTAGAAAGCTTATTCTGAAAGGGCAAGAGCAGGTACGAGCTCTTTTTAGGAAACATGCCCTACAAATCTGTTAAACTCGTGGATTTAGAAGCAAAAATAAACTTGGAAAGTTCCATTAAATGAGTCAAGGCGTGATAGAAATTTTGGACTAATCCTTGACTCCGTGGGTTAGAGAATTAACTGGCAGAAGCTTATCCACCTCCTTTTACGTGAGGAGGGAAGTGCTTTTCCTTCCGCCAGGCGGGGAGCGCCTCACACCCAGCCCTTCTCGGAGGCAGGATGAAGCAGTATAATCTGCAAGGGTACTGGCTGGGAAGAGAGGAGGTCTGGGTCTTTACCTCTGTCACTCATTAGCTGGGAGACCTTGGGTACATAGTTTAACCTCTAGGATACGCCAACATTTGCCACTCTGTCGCCTTTTAGTGAGAGGGAAGTGTTGTGCACATAATGTGACGTGTGAGAGCATTAGCATATATTCCTCTCTGCCCTTCCCTGAGCCTGGCAGGGTAGGGTTGGATCTGGAAGGTTTTTAAAAAAAGCTAAGTCTTCCTCAGCTGAGTCTGGGCTGCACAGCAGGTCAGATTTACGGGGCGAACAGAGGCTTAGTGCACCTAGGCACAAAGGAAACTATTTTTCTTAGTGTCGGGCGAAACTAAGATTTGCTTTGTCTCTGAGGCTACAGCTAGGTTTATCAAGCCCGGTCATAGTCACTAACCTGTAGCCTGGCACCTGGCCTGTTGCTCACCAGGGTACCTGTAGCTCAGAGAGCTACAAAGGTCAGGCAGGTAATGATGAGGGAATCATAATCAGGGGGGACGTAGGGTGCCTGCCCCCTTCGAAAGGATCAACAGACTGTGGCCACAAGGGAATGTGAGTCCAGTGTGGCCAGATCTTTTGAGTTTTTCTCCAGAGAGGCCTGAAACCTGGACTTTTCAAGATTGAGGTATTCGAAATTTTAAATGATGGCAGCAAAAGCAAATTTAAAGCACAGTGTAAACCAAAATGAGACAGGTTAGCAGGGTGAGTGGGTTAAAGATGGAAACTTCAGTTAAGGCAGGGAAACACGACAGAGGGCAGTCTTGTGCCCTGCTTCCTGTGGAGAGCCGCCTCCTCTAGGCTGCCTGGCTCCTGCCTCAGCTTCTCCCTTTCCGTCACTCCTCCCTCCTGCCTGTGGAGATTTCTTCTCTCTGTGGAAGGTGGAGGGGAGAAGCCTCGCTCCTATAAGCTGCACCTTTCCCCAGAGCCATTAGTGTGGCCAGTCCTTGCCTACCCCAACAGGGCCTGGATTTTGAAACTCAAAAACCAGGAAAATGTTTTTTCCCCTCCACGTTCTGCTTCTCTGAAGCAATGAAAAATCCTCACCCGACTTAATAAGGAGGGGGCATACAGAGTGATCAGGAAACACTAGCTAGCCTGCCCCCACCCCAGCGGCTAGACCGAAGGGAGGAACATCCCGCACACAATCTCAAGAGGCCCAAATGGGGATGGTGTGCTTGGGAAGTTAGGACTAGTTTGGTATAGCTGGGTGCAGTGTAGGGCACATGGCAGGGGAGGAGACTGGAAAGGCAGATGAAATCGGACTCAATATTAAAAAAAAAAAAGTTTTTCATCAGCTCAGGTGTCTGA
This sequence comes from Ursus americanus, assembly GCF_024610735.1. NCBI lineage: Eukaryota > Metazoa > Chordata > Mammalia > Carnivora > Ursidae > Ursus > Ursus americanus. Next base: position 6,758,440 of record NC_142162.1, on the reverse strand, counting down.
TTACTTACGCTACTTTTGTAGAGTTATTCTGTAAAGTTAGTGACTAATCCTTCAACCCATTGGGTGTAATTTATCATCTGTGCACTTTGAAGTGACATAAAGGGCTTCCGAAACCATGATGTGGAAACCATGCCTGTCATAATTTGGGTGGTCTTGACCTCTGCAATGTATCCCAAGCTGCTACGGGTTGCACTGAGGGCATTAGGTAATGCCAGACTTGACTGAGCTGTGTGCCACAGCTGTCACTAAACTTTGCTATTTCTGGAACTGCTACTGTTTTCTGCCTGCCCTCCTCCCACTCCAGCTCCCATTCCCCCGTTCCTCAGGCTCCGCCAACTCCTCCTCTTCCCCAGCGATCTTTCCAGCTCTGTCTCTGCACCACACTCAGCCTGACCCCTTGAGGGCCCTGTTTTCCCATCTGTCCGCTCAAGTAGAGGATGTGTTTTCAATCATCAGTCTCCCAGTGTCACTGTTGGGAGGTGGGGTTGGAGTCTTCCAGAGTGCTGCCTCTGACCATTATTCCCTTTTTCCTTCTAAAGAGCTGAAACCTGCTTGAGGTTCACAGCATCTACCCACTCATCCTGTCACCCCTAGTCACGGAAGCCTCGTCTTCCTCTCTACCCCATCATCAAAAGCAGCTAAATGTCCTTGTGGCTGCTAGAAGTAAGAACACCCTGGCTGCAGTGGCACGTGACACTTGCACCTTCTGTGACTGTCTGCCTCCACCTTAGCCACTCCCACGGGCACAGCCGGGATCTTGGCGTCATCCCAATCTGCACCTCCTCTGAAATCTCATTCTCTTGCCACCTCTTCCAGCTCATTTGCTCAAGTGCCCTCACTGAGAGATCTCCACACCAGTGGTCCCTCCACTTTCTCTGTCCGTGACCCCTCTTTCTGTTTTTACTTCCTTTATATGCACCTTACAGGCAATAGTTTTTCCCAGAATGCCCTAAACAGATTACTGAATGCATCATGCTCCTTCCAAAAGTCCTTGCCCAGCAAAGACCTGAAGAACTAGTCATGCTTGTGCTGAGCAGATGAGCCTTACTGAAGAAAATGACCTGCCTGCACATTTTGGCATGGCTCTCACTTCATGTTCTCCAGCCTTGTTTGGGCCCTCGGCACCGGCCAGCAGTATTGCTGTGCTTTTCTAGAAGCTCTCAAGCCACATTCACAATCACGATTTCATTTCCTCTTCTCAGAGCTTCATGCTTCCAACCCATTTATTCCCAGAGAAGAGGCCTGGCAGAGAACACCCTGGCCAGTTGTGTTTGCACCTGTCCTCTCTTCGTACCTGTATGACAGCAGAGCGAGGGTCTCCCCTCCAGCCACTCCACAGGTGTCCTGATCTCGTCCCCTCCTGCCTAAGAGAAGGTTCTACTCCATCCTGATCTTCAGGCCCTTCTCCCACCCAAATCTCACTCCTGGATTTCACTTAAATATATGCTAAATCCTCCATTACAAATAAAGTCCAAGCAAATAAAACTTCTGTTAACTGAACACATCCCCCAAGCTCTCACCTAATCTGTCTACTCTACGTCTATAGCCAAGCTTTTTAAGAGTTATGCATGGGTATTGCCTCCACTCTGTCTCCTCTTCTTCTTTCCAGTCTGGCTTCCTACCTCACCACTTGGCAGAAAGCGCTCTTGCTGGGGTCCCAATAGCTTCCTTGCTATATCAATATAAATCTTGTCTTCATCTGACTTGACCTCCCAGCAGCATCCGATACAGTTGACCGTATTCTCCTTCTTGAAACACTCTCTCCTCTTGTCTTTGGTGATAAAATGCTATTTCCGGGGCGCCTGGGTGGCTCAGTCGTTAAGCGTCTGCTTTCGGCTCAGGGCGTGATCCTGGTGTTCTGGGATCAAGCCCCACATCAGGCTCCTCTGCTGGAAGCCTGCTTCTTCCTCTCCCACTCCCCCTGCTTGTGTTCCCTCTCTCGCTGGCTGTCTCTCTCTCTCTCTGTCAAATAAATAAATAAATAAAGTCTTTTAAAAAATGCTATTTCTTCCTTATGCCTTCCAACTCTTCTCTCTTAGGATCGTTTGCCTGTTCCTGAATTCCTGAGTTCTTCGGGACCTTCTCTCATTCACAGCACAGTGTCCCTAGGCAATTTCAGCTTCTCCCAAGGCGTTGAAAACCATCTCTAACCTGGTTTGATCTTTCCTGAGTCCTCACCTTTTCTATCACAGAACTGTAATTAAGTACTTACTTGAGTGATTATCTATATATTGTTTGTTTGTTTCCGTTACTAGAACTGTAAGCTCCCTAAGGGTGGGCAATGTCTTCTTTGTTCACCACTTGTACAATCCACTCAGGGCCAGCTCAGTGACTGAGTTTCCCTGCTGGCTGCTACTTGATGGGCACCCCCTGCTCTGCCTGCCAAAAGAGGAAGCAAACATCTGCCTTCCTGGGATTGTCTAATAGTTAGAACTTGTCACCGCAGTCTGTTCTCCAGATTCAGTGTACAACTATCTTTTCTTTACTGTAGAACAGGAAGTCCGTATGTGTTTTTTTGCCAAACGTGGGGATATTTTGTATTAATAAAAGTAAACCTGGCACCCAGGAGTGGGGGAAGTCTTCAAGTTTTTAAGCAGAGCAGTGACACGGTGAGCTCTGCATTTTGTACAGCTGTCAGCAGGAAGGAGGAAGAATTGGTGGAAGGAGAGAAGAGAGGCAGGGGCATTTGTGTGACTCTGTTCCAAGGGAGGGCTGGCCAGAGCCTTAGCTCACAGGAGACATTGAGAATAGAGAGGAAAGGGAGAGGCGAGACTCACAGAGATAAAATAGCAATTGAATACGGGGGCGGGGTGGTGGGCAATGAGAGATTGCCCAGAATCGGGGGACTCTAGTATTCTGCCCATCACCCACTTCACTGGGCCCTCACAGCCATGCTGTTCGCTCTCCCTGGTAGGACCTGTCCCGCACTTCCCTCCTTGGAATCCTATTGCTCCATCGTGATCTCTATGAAGCGCTCCTTGGTTACCCCAGGGAGAATGACTCCTTCTCATTACCACAGCACTTTGTTCAAATGGTCAATGTTATTGTTGGTTGTATATAACACAAGTGCTCTTGTGGTTGACTGTATCAAGGCATTGTGCATCTGTGATGAACTAGCTTGTTCAAACTGGAACACTTGCCAAAAAAAAAATTTTAGAGAAGCATATTTACTATCTTTATTTCCTTGATCTATAATTAACCAAAAATATCTCTTTTCTTATATCAGACAAAGTTCTGGAAGGGTATGTTAATAATGCTAATTACTCATTTCTTTGACAAGATAAAGGTCTTGGCTGATCCTGGCCCTCTCCTTCCTTTGGTTTCATAGTCAACAACCTCTTAATTCCAGAATAGCCTGAGACACAATCTCTGAGCTTCTAAATGAGGCTTTTATCCTGAAGACCCATGGTAATTGCTCTCCAGCTCAGCTGGTTCAAATTAACCTCTTTGTGAGCTATCTGTGTGTGTGCTTTAGCAATGTAGCAAAGGGGCCAGACACCCCTAGTCACACTGGACGCATATTATAATGCAAATGGTTTAACTCATATATGCTTTGGGTTGATTTACAGACTTCCTCATAGTTAATGCTTCTCCTAAAATTTCCCAACATTCACCAAGGCTTCAGCAGCCCTTTAGGACCAATGCCTTCCATAAAAATGCTCAAAATACACCTGAGTCCTGTCCTACACCATTGCCAAGAGCACTCTGCCATCTAGTTCCAGCAGAATTCTAATGATTCCACAAGACCAGAAAGACTGCCTCCTCGAGAGACAGTTCCCGATTCCCATCTTCTTCCTCTGATCAGAGTCAATCCCTTTGCTGCTCCACCGTCATAATTTGCATACTCCTTTCCTGTGGAGTTGATCACAGAAAACCTTGCTATTTTTATTTGTATTCATGTCTTTCTCTCTAGCTGTATCAAAAGCTCCTTAACGGCACAGACGGTATTCTTTTAGTGTCCTCCCTACCTGCCCCCCCCACACCCACCCATACTGAAAGCTTAATACCATGACTTGCACTTAATTGGAGTTCAGGATTCTAGAAAAGTCAACAAATGAGTCATAAACATAATTTGGGTCATTTTTCCCGCAAAATGCATCACCTGTCTTTGCCCACATTGAAAGTCCTCAGTCTCTTCTCTGCCCACTCCTACTGGCTTCCTATAGTTTCTCCCCATCTGTCTGGCATTTCCCTCTACCTCTAGAGAGCTTTCCAATCTGCTCCCTCTTTTGACTCATTTTTAAAACTTTAATAGGGCTAGTTTCAGGGTTTAGCAGTCTTCCATTTGGAAAACTACCACTCCTGGTTTCTCCAGCCCTAAGAACACTGCCCCCCACCTCCCTACCCAGGGCAACTCTACAAGAAAGCCTTATGAAGCTTCCCTTGGCAAAGGAGCTGGTTTTCTTAGAACCAAAAGAAGCTGTATGCTGTGTCCAATTTACCCCTAAAATCTCCCTTGAAACTGAAGAACACAATGTGGTCTTACTCTGGGTAATTTCCTTATACCATCTTTTCTTGCCCATGGCCAAAATGTTTCCAGCTATCTCCAGTTACTTCTCAACTTAAGCATCTGCCAGAATTTGATCCTTGTGCAACGCATTCACCATTATTTTTTATGCAATTTCCTTTCTTTTCTTTCTTTTCTTTTCTTTTCTTCCTTTTGTGATTACTTGATTATTTGATGGATGTCACAGGGGATAGTAACGCTAAGTCTTAACTCTACCTAGCACTATTCTCTGAGTGCTTTTACTCCTCACTATCTCCTCTAGTGATCACATCATCCGCTGGACGGTCAGAGAGCAGGGATCATTAGCCCCATTTTACAGATGTACAATCTGGGGCTAGGAGAGAAATTTTGTGATTTTCCCAAACTGCCGCAGCTTGTAAATCATGGTAGGGGTTGGGGGTGGGGGGTTACTTAAACTTACAGCTTCCTAAGACTTTCTCACTTTCTCAAGCTTTTGTCAAATTTGTCGTCAGCAGCATTTGCTGCGGCCCACTTTGGTTCCTTGTAGTTTCCGTCATCTACTTAAGCTGGATGACCCCCCCCCACCCAGGTTTTTGGATTTGAACTCTTCTAATTGGATAAATCAGATTTACATTTTAAAAGAAAACCATTCTTATAGTCCTCTTGGCTTTTGTAAATTTTTGTAACAGTTTCAACAGGCCCTACCTTAGAATTCTAGGCAGCCAACACATAGATACCTACTGAGCACCTCTTTCTTAGAGCTCCTGCTGGACACAAAGAGGATGGCGTAGGGTGGGACAGGGTGGGAAATGGGGTGGGGAAGAAGTGCGGGGGCCAGGAGGAACTGGAATCCAGTCCAAGCTCCACTGCAGGGGAGCCTTTTCCAAAGTTTTCGTCCCAGATGTGGATCTTTCTAAATCATACAAGTGTGTTGTATAGGCTGATGGGGGTCCTGCTGGGAGGTGACTGGGGAGAGAGGCATGATAGTTTACAACCTAACCTGAGAGTCAAGCCACATGCTTAAAAGCACATGGGTTACACAGGAATAAAGACATGTTAGAAATGTCATGGAAGAAGTCCACCAAGTGCTGACCCTGGTCGTGGGCAATAAAGGAGAACACAGATGAGAGAGGTGACTGGGAGATCTGAAAAGCTTTGTGGGGTAGAGGCAGTGATTTAGAAAGCACACAATCCTAGCTAAAAGAAGGAGAACATCATCCCATCCCCTGGCAGGGCTCTAGAGTCCTACCTAGTGCCTGCTTAAGGAGCCTGTGGTCCTTTGGAAGTAGGTAGGATATGTAATGTTAGCTACCAGTATAGAGCAGAGGAGAGAGAAGAAAGCAAGAAGCAGTAGAGAGGATCAAAGTGTGCTTCTGAGCCACACTGCTTGGATCTGAGTCCCTTTCTACCACTCAGTAGTTCGGTGACCTTAGGCAAGCTGCTGCTAGTTTCTAGGCTTCATATTAGTGCCTATCTTCCAGAGTTGGTATAAGGATTAAGTGAGAATATTACCTAAGTGCTACCAACAGTGCCTGGCGCACAGTAAGTGCTCAATAAGTGTTAGCTATTGTGATTTACATTTACTGACAGATACACATATGCAGGCACAAAATACCTGTTGTGATCCACGAGCAAGATTAGGACCCACAGATTGAGAGTTATAGTCTAAAAGATACCACAAAAGGGAAAGCAGGCTTGATCTTCGTGTTGCTGCTGTTTTTTATATGGTTTAGCACACTGGGATAGTATTTGGAAGAAAATATTGCAGTGAAAATGGTGCTGTTTAAGACTGACCTCAGTGCCCTGGGTTCAGGCACCAGAGCACAGTGTCTAAGAAGCCAGGGCCTGTTTGGATTTCCTCACGCTCTGGCATGGAGGCAAAGCTCCTGTTGGCCACCAACCCAAGAGCCAACATTCCTTTCAGCTCTGCACCCTTCGCAGAGGTGTTTGTGGTTCAGACCCTGGAGGTCATGGGAGACCGGCTCCATTGGCAAAGGAAATTTCCAGAGTGGCTCTCCTCACCCTCACAGAATCACCACCTGCTCTGCCCTTCCCTGGATGGAAGACCACAAAGAAGCCTGCTATTCCATCCAGCCCCGAATTCTACACTGCATGAAATCTGGACTATTGGGCAAGTTACTTCATCTCTCTAAGCCACATATGTAAACTGGATATAAGAGTAAAATCTTTATGGGACTGGTTGTGAGGCTTAGATGTAGTAAGGTAAAGCTTGGTGTTCAATAAAAGGTAGCCATTATTATTACTAATAGCTGCAGTCACTGTAGTGTGATGCTGTAAGCAGAAAGAAGGGGGTGGCTGCTTCTGAAAGCACACTGGAGAATCACATATAATTAAGGTGATTATAAAATTTATTATCTAAACTGGAGCACTTTTGAGAGTAAAGGGAATACTAGTAATAATGGTGCAGGGACAATAGGCATAATTGGGACTGTTTTGGGCAAACCAGTCCATGAGTCTCTATCTACTGTCTACCCCTTGTCTCCAATGCCAAGCTATCTGACTATACATCTTTTCTCAAAACATAGTTCTTAGTTAAATATTTTTCTTCTTCTTGATATGTTTGTCTTTTTATGGGTATTTATTTTACCATTAAGTTTGTCTATCATTTATTGGAGAATGAATATGTGTTAGCCATTGTACTAGGTGCTTTGAGTAAATGAGCTATAAAATCCTCACCAACCACTATACAAGGTAGGTACTACCTCCCTTACAAAGGTATGGAATCCGAGGCTCAGGGAGGTTAAGTAACTTGCCCAACCAAGGTTACAGGTCAATTAAATGGTAATATTGTGGATTTACCACATAGGCCAAAGCCAGGCCTTTACTGGATCAGAATTTTTAGAGGTGAGCCCAGAATGATTTATGCGGGGCTGTCATGCTCACCCCTCAACTGCTGCACTTATGGGGTGAATGCCAAGGTGAATATCTTCCTCTCCTATTAAGGCCAATTTCCAAATCCTCAGGTCAGACAAATGGGCTGCATAACCGGTGGCTGCTGCCTTGATTTTCACAGAAATAGGAGCTTCATAAATATAGGTAATTGAACCTGCTCCTGGATTCTTTATAGATGGAATCTTGTGTAGTTTTCATTCATAAGACCTAAAGATTGTACAGCTAATCTGGCAGCAGATTTTATCTTTATTTTTTCCATTTAAAGATTCCTAGGGTGGGGGCAGGGGATGGAGAGCATTATCTCTAGGCCCAGTGCTTTTATTGATAAGCTGCACAGAAACACTTCTTTCATGCCTCCTTTGGATTCCGCCATGGTGATACAGATAAACTGCCTTACTCAGTAAGAGTCTGTTGGTGGAAAATATTAACTCTGAATGTCTGGTTCCAGGTGAGCAAAGTTAGGGCTCCCATAAATCGAGGGAATAATACTCAGGATTCGGCTGAATTATTTGGGCCACTTTATCATTTCTGGGGCAATAATTTTCAGGAGGATGGTTCCCACCATGTGGGGAAAGGACTGCTTCCTGTAGCATGGGCAGGGGTATGGAAAGAGCTCTTTGGCAAACACCTTACTTATCCATCATTACAGAGCCTGTCGCCTTCAGGGTGCTTTTCCAGAAGTACTCTCCACCTACATCATGTCCCAGCAAGGGGGAATTTTCCTCTGTACCCCTTGGCTGATTTCTTAGGGCCCCTACCAACAGCTTCCATGTAGAACTTGGGATCAATAGCAGGCAATTCACAACTTTTGTCTCAGCTAAACTTGAGCCTCAGGGACTGTTTCCATCCATGGGGTTAAAGGCTTCCAAAGTTTCCTGAGGAGTGGAAACACCAGAAAGCCTCCCTCCCCATTCACTTGTAAGCATAACAAACTGAAAATGAAACTTCTTCTCAAAATATTCTGTTGAGTGAAGATTCCTTTGAGTTACTTTAACTGGGTTTTAATCGAGACAGGGATCCCTCATTGTGCCCCAGGTCATTAGTGACTCTAATGAGAAATGGTGGAAATCTATTCAGGCCAGTGCACCTGCACATGGGGCCAGTCCCCCCTTCACTCCCTCGACGAGTCAGGAAACCATGTAAGAACTTACAGCCCAGCTGTTCCAGAAATCTTCAGCACAAGTAATGTCCGCCCCCAATTACTGGAATAGTGCTGTTTCCTCTCCCTGGAATAAGTCATCCTTTGTCATTCCTTCTCCTGGAAAATACTGTCTTTCAGATTGAGCTTGAGTGGGCACCTGACCACATGCTCCCTCCAATAAATCTTGTCTCAATTTTATGCTTACTAGTTCAAGGCCTGCCTTCACTACTAGGTCATGAGCTCTAGGCACGGGGCCTGTCAACCATGTTCCTCAGGTGCCCATCACCTGGCATGGAACCTAGAACAGAAGGCCCTTGATGAAGGAGTGGACTCCTTGGGAGAATGTGTCTGGTTCACTGGCTGTGGCATTTCAGAACCTTGCAGGGATCCCCGGAATGCTTACCTGAGGGTGTTTCTCTCTTTCAAGGGACACTAGATTGTTCATTTCTGCTTTGCTCCTAGACTCCAAGAGAGTTAGATGGAGCCTCAGGCAAAATCATGCTTGCCATCTGTACTCTATCACAGTTTATATAGATATGTCATCCAAGTTATCTCAAGGCTCTATTATCTCCATTTTACTGGGAAGGAAACTGAAGGCTCAGATGGGTTTAGTAACTTGCCTCAAGTCACACAGTATGGGGCTATAAAGTAAATTTTTCCCCACATATAATGTCATAAAAACTAACAATGCTGATTATGTCTTACTTCCAAGTTCCAACTGGTCACAGATCGTTCAAGGCCTTGTGCAAACTGCTACTATCACTTATGAAGGATTCACCCATTGCCTTTTTCCAAGTTTAGCCTGCCTTCTAGAAATGCTGATTATTTTATTAGAATTTCCATGCCTGGACAAAATGCCCCGTGTTCTCTATTCCATTCACTTTTGGAGAGGCCATTTTTATGTGTTTGGATTTCTGCTTGCTGCTCACCTCTAGCTGGGTCACTGACCTCCATGTCTAACCTATATTTGCTCTTCTGGGTCTCCCTAGTATATCTCTCTTCATTCTTTATCCCCTGCTGCCTCTTATGTTTACCACCTGCAACTCTGGACCCTCCGTGGGTGAAGTCTAGAGCACCTCTGACATCCACAATGCTGTCTTATTGTCACAGGGTCTGGCCATAGAGCCGTGGGACTGATGAGTTAACTGTTACATCAGACATTACAGGACCAAACAGATGACACTCTTATGCAGCTTACTCACTCATTTCAATGATAGAAGCCAAAAACATCACCAGAGCCCCTTCTTTGGGTTTGCTTTCAGAAGTCTGTGGCACTTGACTTCTAATATCCTCAGTCGTCAACTGGTTCAAGATGGTGGATGAAGCACATGTGACAGCCTGCCTTTGTGACCCCAAATCTCTGGAATTGATAGAAAAGATATTTTTAAAATCTACAACTGAACTCAAACAAGAAGGGAGCCCTCCTTGGGCCAGAAATTCTGAAAGTACAAAAACTGATGGCATCAACTTGATAGAGGAAACAAATAAAAATACACACAGAAAAGTATCCCTATGAAGGCAATACAAAACCGAATGGGGCTCCATACGTGGAGAGAGTAGGTTTATGAGAGCAGGAGGAAACGAAGGGCAACAAGAAGATTGAGAAACTGGCTTCAGGAGTTCCTATAGATCTCCCATCCCCTTATCAAGCAGCAGCTGAGGTAAGGACTCTTTCTAAAGAAGCTATTGGCACAGAGGGTTGGAATTGGAGATGCAGAGTGCACCCAAGCCCAGAAGCCTAACTCTAGATATTCTGACTAGTGGCACGTTCCACCCCTTTCTCACTCTTCCTATAAACAGACTGGAATACAAACTGCACCAGAACGTCCTGTCTCTTCTCTTCCTCTCCCAAAAGCTGGACAAACAGAGGCAGCTGGATGACTAATGGGGAATTTCAGCCACAAAAATGAGCACATAATTAAGACTCTCCAAAATCTGATGAATGCCAACACCATGGGAGGAAGTCACAAACTGTAAACAGAAGAGTTTGCACCTGAGGAAACAGACTTACTGATCAATCAAAACAGGGCCCTATAATACATTGAATTAATAACAGCCTCAGAGAACTCAGCAGATACTGCCATCCATAAAGAAATTAACATATAGTGGCCAGTAATAGTTTGATTTTTGAAATGAAAATCTGAATGGATGGACTGAAAAGCCAAATAACTGTTGAAGAGCTGGGAGATGCAACCAAGGAATTATCTCAGAATATAGCACAAAGAAAAGAGATGGGAAATATGAAAAGAGCAGGTAAGAAACACGAAGAATGGATCCTTAAGACTCAATATTTGTCTAACTGGTGTTTAGGAAGCAAAAATAGTGAGAATGGGGGAGAGACAACATCCAAAGAAATATTAGCCAAGAATTCCCCAGAATTGAAGGGGAACTGCCCGAATTCTCAGCAGTATAAAAAAGCCACATACAGATATCTCAATGGGCCAATTCTTCACTCACCAATGATAGACTTGATTTGGGGAGCAGTAAAAGGTCCTTTGAAGCCAAGCATGGTGGAACAAATGGATGATCAAACCCAGCACTTGTTGACAATGAGCCGTAAGTGAAATTAGTTGTGAATTTAAAATATTTTTACAAGGCTCACAAATTGGCTCTGAAGATGCCTGCCTCTAGTATTAGCACCCACACAGGCAGTTTAGCTAGTAGAATTTTCTATTTCTTCAAACCTTCTTCTAGTCTCCAAGCATAGGAGTACATGAACAAACTAGAAGCCAGGGGGTCAACTAAGAGAATCATGCCTCTCCCGGATCCTCCCTCATTAACCCCACCGCTGCTTAGAGCTCGACCAGTAGATATTAATGCCTCCAGACATGAATCAAGCTTCTTCAGTCTCATTATCCCCAACCACCTTACTCATTCCTGCCTCCAAGCACGTAGAAAACCCTGTCCTCCTCTAACCGTTAAAACTCCAACCACATTTCAAGGCCCAGGGTAAGTCTCACTGTTCATGCGAAGCCTTCTATGGCCATATCTCTGTGGTAATATCTTTTGGTACTTGTCAACAGTGTCAGGCTTATTAGTTTTCTTCTACTAGACTGCAGGCTCCCATAGAGCTGAGAGAGTGCCAAACATTTCTTTTGTGCCCTCCAAAAAACCACTCCAGGCACCTGTTACAATGAAAATATCCCTAGGAGGGAGAACAAGTTGAAAGATTAGCCCCTGGAGACCAATTATTTTGGTGAGATGATTTCTTATGACTGGGGAGAAGAAAGTGGGAGGATACAAAATGTGGGCAAATGATACAGAAAAGGAAGTCTGGGTGAGGAAGGGCAGTGGAGGCAAACATCAATTATTCTGCAACTCTGCAGTTCTGTTCAGGACACCTCAGCCTCTCTCCCTTAGCCCCCAATTACTCCGTGACAAAAGGGTCATAGAATCACTGACCTCCAGACCGCCCACCAATGGGGTTTACAGTGCCCAAGGGAGGTGTAGTGATCTGCCCCAAAGCACAGATTTCTTCGGTGACCCCCAGAGCACTACTCCAGTCCAGAGGCTGCTCCTTCCAGCTATTCCCAGGACTATCCCTTATGACCGATGTTCTTGCTGGAGACTGAAGACAAATAACATTTATTGAACTCTTACTACGTGGAAGATATGCTGATAAGGCCCCAACATGCTTTATCTCTTTCTTATAGTTACCATATCAAGAAACACGATTTTTCCCATTCTTCTGATGAAGAAACTGAGGCAGAGCTGTAGCAGTGAACATAACACAGTGATGGGGGTCCATCTAAACACAGGAAAGCTAATGGCATGGGGAGGGATGCAGGAGCAGCTTTGAGTTTCCCCTGTCAATTCTTTTCTCATTCTCTTAACCTGCAATGCCTTTCCCTCAATTTGATACCTTGAAAATAATGCTCCTCCTCCAAGGTCTGCTCATCAAACCATAGCCAACCTTCCCACGATAATCAGTTTCTCTTGTCTTCCCAAGGATGCCCCTGGTTAAACTTGTAATTTGACTTATATGAATAGTAATACAGGTGGCTCTGTCTTATATGAATAGTAATACAGGTGGCTCTGTCTTGTCCAAATTAGCTCCTTGAGGGCAAGGACCTCGTTTTGTCCATTGCTATATTCCTAGAGCCTAGAACAGTGCCTAGGATGTTGTAGATACTAAATTTAGGGAGTGAACACAGTAGTGTGCATGTGTGTATGTTCTCCCATGAGATGGGACCTTCCATGGCAGAAGTGCAGAGATCCTATGAGCCTTGATGCCTACCAAGGGTTAAAGTCTAGCCATAGACAGTGTCAGTGAGAGATGGGCCACAGATGGGATTTCAGGGTTATCAGACATTCTCCCATTAAATTTTTATCACCAATTCCATTGCCTGCTTAATCTACCATCTTATCATCAAGGCTTCGCCTATAGATTTAGGGTCCAAGTGAAATGCAAAATTTCCAAAGGAAATTTCATTCACTTACAATTTGAAAATCACACTCCGCTGGTCAGTGAAGGTAGTGTTTGATGTGCAAAGAGCCTCTAGGATATTGGGAAACTGAGGTGGAAGGTTGAGAAAGGAACTGGCCCCGGAGACTGTTAATTTGAAGTCTGTGGATGGGCCTCAGGGGATCCAGAACCCAGAACTGTATTCAAAAGCATTGCACATTGATTCCTGGGTGTGTTTCCCAGAGTGCAGTTCTCAGAATGGGCCTGGGGCTCTAAGGAGAATGAGAAGAGCTATAACACTCCAGCTTCCCTGACATCCCAGTTTTGCTCTGGACACCTGGGCCTATAGGCACCACTGGCTGGCCTAAGGCAATGGTACACAAGGAAAAAGAATCAAGGAAAATGAAGAGAAGGCCAGGAGGGGAAGCTAAGATAAAGTGTAAGAATGCTCGGCATCAGACACAGAACTAAAAAAGGTCATATGGCCTAATCCCTGTGTTTTAGAGCTAAGGAAAGGAGGTCCAGAGGGGTTAAGTAACGTGAGCACTTGGGGTCAGCCAGTGTGGCTCCCTTGTCAGAGACTGACCCTGCTCTAGGCCATCTCTGTGGCCTCACAATTTGCTCACTTAACAACAGATAAGCTCACAAGGAAAGGCCAGCTGCTGTTATCTGACTGTTTGGGTGGTGGCTGTGGGTTACTGCATTGCTGAAACTTGGCATGTGCCATCACAGATATGATATGGAAAACATTCCCTTGGGGATGTGTGAGTACCTCATGCTTTGACAACTCCAGGCCCCAAAAGTTTAATCTGCTAACCATTCACATCACTGACATTTACTGAGCACTAACTAGGTACAAGGCACTCACGTAGCCTCCATGGGAGCCACAGAGAGGAGAAAGATGTGACTGTTAGCTCTGGAGGAACTTATGCTGTGGTGATGACAAAAGACATCCCACTGCAGAGGCAGCTGGGTGTTCTATACAGGAGGCAGCTTTGTTATTGCCCTTACAAGAGCTTATCACATCCAAGTAGGTGAGCTAAAGCAAGGCCACTTGGGACCTCGGTGTAGTAAATCTTGGGCACCAAGGCTGAGGTAGGGTTCTGGATCTTGCCACAAGAAAGAGGTTCTCTTTCTGGGCCTCTCCAGCTGGTGGCATCAGGGCTACTCTAGGCAGTCCCACTTGGGGACCTGGTATAGTTGCTCCCAGAGTCCTGGAGTCCCACAACTCCATGTGCCACAGAGAGTTTGAGCCTGAGGAACACAAGCCAACATCACTGGTGCTGGCCTCTGGAGGTTTCACTTTAACCCTTGTCTCCATGTCCTAAGGTAGAGAGAGAATCGGCTTCCTCAGCCCGGGCTCAGGGAGGCTTGGGGAGCAAACGCGCTCACAGGACTGGTTAGCCATTGAGACTTGAAGTCAGGCCCCCACCCCAAATCCTGCTCCTGTGATACTGTCACTTCTGCTTTTTCCCTCTTCAGGTTAAAAGCCAAGATTAGGCTGAAAAATTACCTGTTCTCTCAGAAGCCAGACAACATGTCAGGTCTCATAAAACTGAATTGAAAAGTGAAGTGGGAGGAAACCTCTTAGAGAAATGGCTGCTGCTGTAAGAATGATACCCAGCCCGGCCCTTTCTGCCCCCTCCATGAGACAGGTCCTAGTAAGAAAAGTATGGGTTGATGTAAGGCAGCCTCTATGCAAGAGGGTCTGTGGGCCCCATGGTGGGCCTCTGGTTCCACAATACCCACACCTTGTCTAGTGGCCTGAAAGGCTTTGAATGATCAAGATCTAGAAGGCTTTGCCTGGGGCTCTCTGCTGACTATGCTTTAAAACAAATTGTCTTGGGAGAGGATATCAGATCCAGCCATTGGGAAGACAACGGATTAAGTATCTGAGGGACAAGAGGGCACCCTCACAGGGGCAAAGATGAAAGCTAAGGTAACAGAGCAGCCAGGCCTACTGGTAGTTGGCCAGTACGCTATTGCAAAGAAAGGAGCATTTCTACAAATGTGCACTGAAGTCACGGGACCTTAAAGATGAGGAAGAAAGCCCCAATTCTGCCTGATGCCCAAGAGCTTTGGATCCGCATGTTCATGTGAAATGTGGGTCTTGGCAGCTGTGCATTTACTAGAGAGGGAAACTTGCCTTTCCTGCACTGTCAGTAGTCTTCCCTTTGTGGTTAGAATGCCAGTGGCTGAGGTCTTGCCAGTGGTCCCTAAAGAGGAGTCCAGGCCAACCACACAATGTTTATCCCTCCAGGTGTCCCTTGTTGGTTCCTATTATCTCTCCTGCTCCAGAACAAGAAATTCCCAGAGACTCACTTGGAAGCTTCCTGGGAAGAATGACTAGAACCTGCAGTGTCATGACCCCAGTAGGAGGGTGTCATGGAAATCAGATCGTAGAATGTGCACTCGGGTGAACTTTTCCCACTTTTAAGGGACCACTGACAAGTGGATCTTTACTTCCCTGGACCTCATGTGGTTGGTTCATTTTTTAAGGGAGAAAACTGTATTATTGGAAGATCTCAGAGTTTCTTTCCAGCTGTGTTTCCTTGATGTAGCAGTTCATGGGCAGCTCTGCTTGTCAACCTAGAGACCTGTAGTCCTCACACCAGGCCCTGGGTTAACAGCACCTTCCTTGGAACTTGCCTTATGCCTCTCATGTCTGAATGTAGTACC
Source organism: Ursus americanus (assembly GCF_024610735.1). NCBI lineage: Eukaryota > Metazoa > Chordata > Mammalia > Carnivora > Ursidae > Ursus > Ursus americanus. The sequence goes on along the minus strand of NC_142162.1, from coordinate 6,742,834 downwards.
TTGCTCAGACGAGGTCCTTAATAAATGTTTAATAAAACCATCCATGGCTCTTGAGTTATAGATTGACTTGGCAGTCAAAAGCAAGAGTGTCCCGAACTTATGTCACGGAAAGGAGGAGGGGTATATATATACCAGGTAAGAGAAGGCTCAGAGATGGGAGAGGAGGAAGCAAACCTTTCCTGGTAGGCCGATGGGGCAGAACCAGCCAAGCTGGGGAGATATGTGGGAGGCAAGAGGAAGAGCTCCCAGGTAGGATGTCGTTGGGTCAGTGAGGAGTCAGAATGTTGGTGCAGAGAGCCAAGAAAAAAGTCTGAATGAGGATGAATTTGGAAGACTTGCAATCAACTAGAAGCAAGGAAAGGCTTAGCAAGGAACTGATGTCATGAAAACTGAACTGAAAAACAGCCCCGGCAACAGTGCACAGGACAGACTGAAAGGAAAGGTCTGAGAAGAAGGGTCTTGGGAGGTTGCAATGGGGAGTAAAATCTGAACGAATGTGGAAACTGCAAACCCAGGCAACAGGCTTGCAGTGAGCATATACAAAGTTCAGGACACTGTTCTGGGAGTAGGATATAGTCGTGAAGGAGAGAGACACAGATCTTTGGCCTTGGAGAACTCACCTTCTAGAAGGAGAGGTAACAAAAGGAGGGAGAGAACTTTTAAGAATGAATGCCTCATTTTATTCTGTAAGGGACTTACAGGGAGAACCAAGGTAGCTGGGTCACATTTCTCTGTGAGTGGGGACGTGAAGGAGGGACAGACCAGGTGTAGTGAAGAGAAGGAAAGGAAGGGCAGGCTGGGCACCTGGCCCTCAGACCCAGGGTGGCTGGGTCCTCTGGACAGCTCGCCCCTATACTGTAAGGCAAGATTTGGTAAGATCTGGCCAGGCTGGGCGGCACTCCTGCAAGGCTTGCCTGCTTCCCCACCCTGCAGAGAGTCAAGGCTGTACCAAGACATCTGGGAGCCCCTCCTGGCACTGCAGGGCCTTGAGTGTATCCTGAACTCAGGGCACCAGGACACCCAGGATCTGCAGTGTCCCCAGCAGCCTTTGTCCTGCACTGGGGACTTTGGGTGTAGGGCTGGTATTTCGTCATGCTGAGGTTGTGGGGCAGTAAGTGAAGGTGTTAGGAACCTGTGGTTCCACACAGCACAGGAACACCGATCTGGTTCCTCTTTGGTACCAGGACCCATGTGGGACGCCCACTGAGTGAAGAGTAGAGACCGCTCGGCAAACAAATGCCTGGAGCCCCCAAAGTTCGCAATGGCATTTGAAGGAACATGGCACTTGAGGGCCACGCATATGGGTATGTGTGTTTGGGGGCGTGGGGGTATTCCTGGCACAGAGGATATATAAGCATCCCTTATGAAGTTCTAGGACCTTCCTACATTCTTATACCACCACTCAAAGGCTTCTGTTCAACCAACCTATCTGTGCAGCACATTAGAATGTTCTAATGAACAGGAAAACCAACATGCAAGAAGGAAAGAATTTGACAGGACCTTTCCAGCTGTGGTATTTGGAGGTCTGAAAAGCTTACTCCTTCAAAGGAAGTCATTCTGAATAGCTTAGAAATGAACATAAATAGCTTAGGATTGAAAAGTTCCTGAATGTTATCATATGGTTTCACTCATTTATGGAACGTAAGAAGTGGCAGGAAGATCGGTAGGAGAAGGAAGGGAAGAATGAAGGGGGGGTAAACGGAAGGGGGAATGAACCATGAGAGACTATGGACTCTGGGAAACAAACTGAGGGCTTGGGGGGGGTGGGGGTGGGGGTGGGGGACTGTGATAGGCCGGTGATGGGTATTAAGGAGGGCACATATTGCATGGAGCACTGGGTGTTATACACAAGTAATGAATCATGGAACACTACATCAAAAACTAAGGATGTGCTGTATGGTGACTAACATAGCATAATAAAAAATTATTATAAAAAAAAAGTTCCTGGGGCACCTGGATGGCTCAGTCAGTTAAGCATCTGACTCTTGATCTCAGCTCAGTCTCAGGGTTGTGAGTTCAAGCCCCATGCTGAGCTCCACACTGAGTGTAAAGTCCACATTAAAAAAACAGAAACACAAACAAACAAACAAAAAGTTCCTGAATGTAGAGACCAAATAAATCCCATAATAGGCACCAAAATGGCATGATTGAGAGCACGGGGTCTGCACTGGGTGTCGTATTAAGTGATGAATCACTAGGTTCTACACCTGCAACTAACGTACGTTGTATGTTAACCTAACTGGAATTTAAATAAAAACTTGAAAAACCAAAAGAGCATGGGCTCCAGAGACAGACTACATGGACTCTAATCCCTGCTCTGCAGCAAACAAGCTGGGTGCCCTACTTATCACACTTCCGTTTCCTCATCTGTACAATGGGGATCATCTTACTTAGCTCAGGGTGGTTGTGAGGGTGAATGAGTTAGAATTTGTAAAGCACTTGGAACAATGTCCTGACACATAGGAAATGCTCTGTAAGCGTTAAAAAAAAAAAAAAACAAACCTCACACTCTGGGCATGTTTAGGACATAGTTTTGAGAAAGATGAGGAACCAGGCTTCTAAGCCCTATTAAACATTTAGACATACAGGCAGTCTTTGCTTTACACAGTAGCGCAAGACCATAACAATGACCATAAAAAGTGAAACTGTGTAAAAATCGAGAGACAAGTGCTCCCGGGTGGCTCAGTCGGCTAAGGCTAAGAGTCTGCCTTTGGCTCAGGTTGTGATCCCAGGGTCCTGGGCTCGAGCCTCAGGCTCCCTGCTCATCGGGGAGTCTGCTTCTCTCTCTCCCTCTGCACCCCACCCCCGCTTGTGCTCTCTTGCTCTCACTCTTCCTCAAATAAAACCTTAAAAAGAAAATTGAGAGAAAAAAATACAAGTGTTCCATGGCCTTTAAAATTTATGTTGAAACATTAAAAACTCTTATACTACAGGATTTAAGTGTATATGGAAACGAAAAAAATAGTAAGATCCATATCATAATACACTGTAAACATCAGAAACACTGCAATTCTTAAAAGTGTTTTGTTTGTAAAAAAAATGAGAGTATTTGAATATCTCTTGCTGCCGTCTCCTCTTTGTATAACTTACGATAAGGATGGAGCATCTTTTCTATGCCTTGGTGAATTGTCATACTCCTTTATAAATTTGCGTAAGCTTCCAGCATGTTATTCTTTGTGATTTCAATGCTGCGAAATATCTCTGAGACTTTCTTTTTTTTTTTTTTTTTTTTTTTTCGAAAAAAAAATTTTTTTTTCCTGAGAGTTTCTTTAATGTGAAGTGTCTGCCTGTATCACTTCCTCTGCTGCATCTTCTCCTTTTTGTCTGAATCACCTTCTTCACTCACACTTTTTTAAAAGATTTTATTTATCTGAGAGAAAGAGAGAGAGCATGAGCAAGGGGGAGGAGCAGAGGGAGAGAGAGAGGCAGGTTCCCCACTGAGCAGGGAGCCCAATGTGGGATTTGATCCCAGGACCCTGGGAATATGACCTGAGCCGAAGGCAGACGCTTAACCAACTGAGCCACCAAGACTCCGCTTCACTTACAACTTTTAACTTTGGGTTCAGGTCTCGTCAATAACAACAGAAACCTTGAGGGTCCTGGCTGTCATAAAGTCACAGGGAGCTTATTCACAATGATGTAAAAAATTCCACAATGGAAGTTCAATACCTAAAATTCAACCTGTTCAGAGCAGCTACTCATTAGCAAAGGAACTGGACGGTAACAGACACGTTGCTGACTTTTCAGCCTCATCTTATATATATTTAAGAAAAACCAAACTGCCCAACACATATGCAGGCATTTTCAATGCCTTGCACTTAACTGTTTATAATTATTTAAATGGTGCAATACAATGAATCAATAATATGAATCAAGCAACTGAATAAATTCAAATATATTACAAAATTTCTCTAATTGCCAGAAATGGGTTTTTAACTGGATATTTAAGATCTCATATAGATCAGGGGAGAAATGTAATTACATACTCTTTAAGAATCTGATGGAAGTTCTTTTCCCTTTCCTTTCAGGTGAGCAGATACAACACATTATGCAGCATTTCAGGGAGTTCACAGAGTATCCGAAATCCATTTAGAAGCTCTGGTTAAGGATCTAGAACTATCCTTGGATAAAATCCTGCCAAAATCTGTTTCAGAGGCATTACAAGTCCTTCGAACTCAGGTCGCTTTCCAAGGGAGGGTAATCCTCGGAGCAGTCTTCTGGCACCAGGACCACACTGAATGGTCGCTCTTGGCTTGCTATGCAAGTTTATTCAGTCTAGGTCTCTTCAACAAACCACCGTCCCTGAAACTCTCCTCTGTGAGTATTGGTCTTAGAAAATCTTACTGAAAAGACAGACTCAACATGACATTGTTGAGAAACACGACAGAACCAGCAAATGAAACTGAAAACTGTCTTGCACAAGAGATTAGCTGCTGTGGGCAAGGCATGAGTGGCACCTGAGCCTATCGCTGGCGGCATTCTACTCTTTCTGTCCTTTCTTTCCTTCCTCCTTCCCCATTCCTCCTCTTTCTCCTCTCCCTTGATTCTCCCTTTCTCATTCTTCTCTCCTACTACCTCTGACACTGGCCCCCATGGGCACTGCTTCATCTAGCCTGTGGTACAAGAGATTTTAAGTCTTATTAAAGCCAATAGAGAAAGATCATTCTGAGTGAGTCACACTGAATTCAACACAGAACCCAGTAGGAGGCTCTGAGGATCCCTCAACAATGCCCAAGCAACTATTCTTGCTAGAGAAGCTTACTCTTGGGGGGGGGGGGGGAAGTAATTTTGAGCAAGGAAGGGGGTTAGGGATTACTTTTTCAAAAATTGATTTGGTGTCAAGAGAAAAAGATTGCCTGAGCAATATCTGCTGATGAAGTCCAGAATGGCTCCACCTCTGGAATGAGCTTCGTTTTCTTGTATTTTGGTAAGAAATTTGATTCTCAATTGGGAATTCAGCCACTCTACCCACTCAAGGGCAAGATGATAAGGTTCTATCAAACCAAGCGTCTAAACGAACGTGAGACTCTACCAAGGTCAGAAATGCTGCACTTCAAGCCAAAAGATCTCCTTTGGCCTGCTTGTTTTGACTTGTAACCACAAGTTTGTCTTGTCTAGGTGTCCAATCACATTATAAAACAAATGCTGACTTCTGCACTACAGCATCCTCTGAAGCAACGGGACTCTTGGATGTACCCTTCGGAGGATTCTCTAATTTTTTTTTTTTTTTTGGCTCCTCTGATTTCCACAGGACTTTAAGTTGTTTCTCCTGAGATCAAGGAACAAAAGATGGTTTTGAAAATGCTGAACCCAATGCATTATAACATCACCAGCATGATGCCCGAAGTCATGCCTGTGGCCACCATGCCAATCCTGCTGCTCACTGGCTTTCTTCTTTTGGTTTGGAATTACGAAGACACGTCCTCAATACCAGGTAAGTCAGTCATTTCATTCTGTAACTAAGGAGATTGCTTTCAGTCCACAAGGGTAAAGAAAATTTTGCAAAAGGGCAAAGAGCAAACATGGGGAAATGGCTGAAGTCCATGGCAGTGTTAGCAAATAAAAACTCAGGTGAAAAATTTTATGCCAATTATCTGCACATTTCAAATGAAAGCATTTCAAAAAATATCTTAGATAATCCCTTCCAGTCTGTGCTTTGCTTTAGGAAAGTAGACTTGGCACAAGTATCCTTCAAAGTAAGTTTGAAAAAAAGAAAAGAAAAGAAAAGAAAAAAGTAAGTTTGAGATGGGGTGAAGCAAGGTAAACCAGGCATTTTTTTTAATTATTCAAATTCATTCCAATGTTGCTCTGAAGGTAAAAATGTCTCTGGAATGCCTTTTTTTTTTTTTTTAAGATTTTATTTGTAAGTGATCTCTACACCCAATGTGGCACTTGAGTTCACAATCCTGAGATCAAGAGTCATGTGCTCCACCGACTGAGCCAGCCGGGCACACCCGGAATGCCTTCTATACTCCTCTCCTCCTCCCTCCTGCTTTGCCTCATCCATGTGCTCTGCCCTCTTCCTTTCTTGAGCTTATTTCCTCTCTTCATCCCACTCTTCATTTTCTCTTATTCTTGGGGGTAGGTGTGATGGTGGTGCCACCATAAGGGCTGGCTGGGACCTGGGAAGTGGAAGAAAAATGGGGACCGCTATGGTTCCCTTGGAACATCAGACCCCGATAGAATCTTCAACAGGTCTGTGGATTAATCAAAAGTAGAGTACCATATAATTATCCGGATAATTCCAATAGAAACCCCTACCACTCCACACTATCAGATTAATTCAGAATTATCAGAAATATCCAATGATTTCTTTTGTTTTCAGTGAAAATTCTTCATGGCAGGCATCTATCCCCATTCCCATGAGATACCCAATAAGGCTTTACTTCAAGAGCACAGTCACTATGCACTTCCAAGTGTAGTGGGCCTCATCATAGAGTGATGTAGGGTAGGAATGTGAAGCTGGTGCAAAGTGCCCTGTGTCTGGATTCTTCCAAAATTTTCCAGAGAACTGTCTGTCCTGTCTATCTGATTCAGCCTGGTATTTTAGGTTGCTTTAATGTCCACGTAAGCAGAGCGCTCGGTTAATGTCCTCTACTCCCCGAGGGGTCTGAGGGAAGACCCTTCCATGGCCTTTAACTTGAGTTCCTTCCCACTACAGCCCCTTCCTCACTGGATTTCTTCTCCCACAGTGGGCTCCCAGGTCAGGATCCATGAATGGTGGGTGAGGTGAAGAGTATTTTTTAACAAGTCCCCCCAGATGTTTATGTTGCAAGTGTTAGAAGAAGTCCCTTGGACCTTTGAAAAAGGAGATCAGCCTACAGGAAGGCAAGCACAAGAACTGGCAGCCCTGAAGCTTTGGATCAGGAGCCTAGGTGACTCTGTCCACCACTCCTGCACTGGGAACATCATGCTGTCATACACTAATAGTACTGTGGTTCTCAGCCATGTCTGGAGCAGGGCCTGCACGTTGATATTTAAAAAAAAAAAAATCTGGGGCGCCTGGGTGGTTCAGTCAGTTGAGGGTCAGACTCTTGATTTTGGCTCAGTTCATGATCCCAGGGTTGTGGGATTGAGCCCACCTAGCCCTCACTGGGCACCATGCTAAGCTTGGAGCCTGCTTAGGATTCTCTCTCTCCCTCTGTACCGCCCCCTCACCCCAAATAAAAAATAAAATAAAATAGAAAATAAAAAAATCTTCCCCAGGTGATTTTTCATTAGCAGTCGGGATTGAGAGCCATAGATATGAGCCCAATCCCTTCACTTGATGGAAGGGGAAACTGAGCCCCAGAGAGGTGAACTGCCTTACCCAAGCAAACCCTTATGACAAATATAGGAAACCGCAGAGTTCAAACCCTTCCTTTTACAGGTGAGGGGTTCAAACCCAGAGAAAGGAAATGTCTTGTCAGCACCTCAGCTTGAAAGGAAGTGGGAGTGGGGGGCAGGGGGGGCAACCAGGAATTCCTAAATCCTAGGTTGGTGATCATTTTGCTAGCCAGGTAGCTTCTCGTTCCATGCTTTCCCTTTGAAAATGTGAGCTCTGGTCAGAACCCTCTTGTGGCACAGACTAATGTCCCATGGTGCCCAGTTGGGGCAGTTACGGTGAGAAAATTGGCTTTGTTGGGGGGGGTTCCTCCTGACCAATACTTCTGAACTCCTTTTGCCAGTTTCCTCAAATCACTGGTTCTCTGGGTTCTTGGTTTAAAGGTTTGGGGGAAGCTCAGGGTCAGGGAATGCCAAGGGGAGTTAAAAAGGTGTACTGATTTGAAAGTCCTTAAGTTAGTTACAATTTACAAAGCAGTTTCACATTCTTTTCTCTTGTGATCTTCCTAGCACTCTCGTGAGGTAGATGTGTTTATGCCTATTTTGCAAATGAAGAAACTGAGCTTAAAGAGGGTCGATGGTGCACAGCTAGTAAGGGATGAAACTGGGACTCAGAGCTAAGTCTCTTAAGCCATCCTCAACCTTGCACATGGGTTCACTCCCCCAGAGCCTCTCTCTGCCCTGGGCACCACGTCCCCAGAGGGGGGCACTGGGGAAAGGACATGGCTGCACATTCCCCTTTCTCCCATTAAAAAATGACTTCACAGAAAAGTGCACAAATAAATATGTCATCACAGTACAGGACCAGAAACAGGATGTTAGCAGCATCCCAGAAACTTCTCGTGTGCCTTTTCAATCATACCCCTCTCTCGCCTCCAGCGGTAAACATTCTTCTATTTTGTGATAATCACTCCCTTGCTTTTTATAGTTTTGCCACCTAATTTCATATCCCTGAACAATACAGATTAATTTTGCCTGGTTTTAATTGTTTTAGCAATCGGGTCCTACAGTACTTCTTCTCTATTGCTTCTTTTGCTCGATGTTGTGTTTGTAAGCTTCGTCCATGTGGTGACTCGCTGCTACAGCTCATACGGTATGCAGGAGCACAAACATCTCGTGGTTTAATTACTGACGCTACTGTTGGTGGATGTGTGGGTGTCTCCAGGTTGGGACTATTGTGAACAGTGCTGCTATGAGCCTTCCTGTGCACAGGTTTCTCTAGGGTGTACACCTAGCATGGAATGCAACGGCTTCTTGATTAGGCCAGTGGGTGAGAGGTCCCAGCTGTTGGCTTCCGGGAGGCTGTTTCTGCAAAAAATGCAGTGTAGTATCCGTGGCTCCTCTTAGGGTGTGGAAGAGGCTCCCGTGACCGCTGCAGGCCCAGATCAGCATTCCCAAATCTGAGAGGCAGAGAGCAGCTTAATGCGGATGCAACCAGAGTATTCCCAAATATTCTACAAAGTTTCTCCCCTCCTAGGACATTCTTTTCTCAGCTGGAGGGTATAAGATATACGTGAAAATGAAAGGATCACATTGTGTTATAATATTTCAATATTGTACTTTCTCCCCCCCCCCTTTACTCTCCTTTCCTGCCCAGGACTCTGATGGGAACCTAGTTATGCTTATCACTCCATCTCCAGTCTCTGACTCGTAGCTAGTGTCTAAACCTAGTAGGGTTTCAGTAAGTGTTTGTTGGATGAATTAAGCTGACACATGATTGATCACTAGGGACCCCAGACTTGGATTCTCTTCTGTTTAGAACACTCAGGTTTTCAACCTGAGCAAAGTTCATCATCATTTCCCTTTTTCAGTGGATAGAGATCTGCACTGACATATTTTAAACTTGAATGGTGGTTCCCCAATATTAAGACTTTCTACATGGCACCAAACTGTTAGATAAAAAATGAAGAGTGAAGGGGCGCCTGGGTGCCACAGCGGTTAAGCGTCTGCCTTCGGCTCAGGGCGTGATCCTGGCGTTATGGGATCGAGCCCCACATCAGGCTCCTCCGCTATGAGCCTGCTTCTTCCTCTCCCACTCCCCCTGCTTGTGTTCCCACTCTCGCTGGCTGTCTCTATCTCTGTCGAATAAATAAAATCTTTAAAAAAAAAAAAAAATGAAGAGTGAAGCCTTTCATTTGTATGTCTTCACTCCTCATAGGCCTAACATATTAAGCAAAGTAAACGTTTGTTGAGTGAGTCTATTTCCAAATAGCCGGATGTCTGACCTCCCATGGACTAAATGTACATGATACAACAATATTTTTCCATTTTACCAAAATGTAAATACAACCTGAAATACTGTAAATGAGGATGATATTTAAAACTCCATCCTTTATATTATACACACATATCTAATGACTTTAAAAAATTCACCAGGAAACATTTATTAGGCATCTACAACGTTTCAAGCTGTAAATACCCAACAAAGTAGTTTGTTACTATGTACATTTTAATTGATTAGAGATCTGTATATCTGATGACCTTTTAAGGAAATACATATTGAAATTTGCTTGTTTTAATCTTTTAAAGAACTTAATGAAATTATTTAACATAAAGTCAGTCATCTACTTACAATACAGTGTTAGCAGAACAATCAGAAGATTAAGAAGAACCCTTTGAAAATGTTTTGGTTCTATAGATATTACCAAAGACCTTCACGTTAAAGATTTTATTTGTCAGAGAGAGAGAGTGAGCACAAGCAGGGGAAGTGGCAGGCAGAGGGAGAAGAAGACTCCCCACCAAGTGAGGGGCCCGATGCTGAACTCAATCCCAGGACCCTGGGATCATGACCTGAGCCGAAGGCAGATGTTCAACGACTAAGCCACCAAGGTGTCCCAAAGACCTTCATTTTAAAGAAAAAAACCTGACGGTCTTATTCCCATTAATCCAGCTATTACAAAGGACTAATCTTATTTGCTGAATTTGGGACTTAACATCCAATTTAAATGATTTAAGCAAACGCTTAGATTATCTAGATTTATTTACACGGTGCTTGCCCCTGGAGTGAGAACACTGTTTCAAACAGCTGTGTATGTTGGCTTCCTATTTTACTACTGGAATGGAATTAAAGGAGAAAGGTTTGATGTAAAAAAAGCCACTACTTCACAGGAAAACTCCTAAAACCATTCCAAGAAGTTTTTGTCTAACTTTTTCCCACCACCAGTAAAATCAAGCTACCAAGTTTGTTCTCTGGTCTAAGCAATAGTAAATTCCCCCGTTTTTTATCTAAGCAAGGATATGAGCTGTCACTGCTGTAGAGTAAAAACCACATCACTGAATCCAAATTCTAGTCCAGACACTGATCGGACTCATTGCCTAATTCCTCAATGCTTAGCTGTATTTTTTTTTTTTTTTTTTTTTTTTTTTTGCCTAATGAGATTTACCTTAGGATTCTTCTCTTAAACTGTGTCCTTTTTGAAGGAAAAAAAATGATATTCTTTGTTTGGACATTATCTTTGTAGACCATGTCTCTCCCTTAAAAAGATTATACCAAAACTACAACCTAATTCTAATCTGCCCATTCCGTCAGCTGGGGCATGCAAACCAAAAGTTTTCAGACAAAACTAGGCAGCCAAACAGATCTGTCAGCTTGTCACACGTCCTGGTTTCCATGCTTGTAACTAGATGGACTGATTGACTTGTATTTAAAACTCACCGACACTGTTCAACATGGCAAGAAAACAGCAGACACAGACCCTGGTTTGTTCAGACTGAAATGATTGAGACCAAATGGAACTACTGTGGTACAGACACGGAACTACTGTTTTTTTCATGTTAAGCTTGTTCGTGTTTTTTTTTTTTTTTTTCGTGATTCACAGGTATACATCAGGTATATCTATCTAAAAGACCTGTTAGATAGAAAAGAACACAAACATGGGGCACCTGGGTGGCACAGAGGTTAAGCGTCTGCCTTCGGCTCAGGGCATGATCCTGGCGTTATGGGATCGAGCCCCACATCAGGCTCCTCCGCTAGGAGCCTGCTTCTTCCTCTCCCACTCCCCCTGCTTGTGTTCCCTCTCTCGCTGGCTGTCTCTATCCTGTCGAATAAATAAATAAAATCTTTAAAAAAAAAAAAAGAAAGAAAACACAAACAGCAATAACATAAAGCAGTTGCTCTTTTTTGGTGTTTGCTAAAATGCTGACTGTGGTCTGATGACTCTCCTAGGTCCCGGCTATTGTATGGGGATTGGGCCCCTCATTTCCCACTGCAGGTTCCTGTGGATGGGCATTGGCAGTGCCTGCAACTACTACAACAAGATGTATGGAGAATTCATCAGAGTCTGGATATGTGGGGAGGAAACACTCATTATTAGCAAGTGAGTCTGTTAATAATCGGAGACAGATTTTTTTTTTTTAAACCAAGGCTGTGTTTTTTTCTATTAAGTAACAAACAAACTCATTTTGATATCTTGATGCTTTTGTTGCTAAGACTGTGTTTTCACTACTCAAATGAAGGTGAGCAATTCCTAGGTAAAAATCTAACCCTGCAGACAAGTGGAGTAATTGGGTTTTGCCTAAACCCAGAGGTACATAGAAAAGGAAACTCTAGAAAGCTGGGAAACTATTTGAAATTTCTCTGAGCAGTGAATGGAAACTTACAATCCAAAGGATTTGGGTTTGACAAAACATACTTTAGGGAGAGGCATTATCTTTCCTGCTTTCCTAAGATTTTGGTCTTATTCCTATAAGCAAGCAGTTAAAACAAAACAAAACAAAATACCTGAGAGAAAGTAATCTGCACCAATTTGCTAATGTGCAGGCTCCTAGCCCCTCTAGAAGGGTAAACAGTAGATGACATTCCTATGCTCCTATTTATGACTGTGGGCAGGTGTCTCAGCTGAGTGATCTTAAATAAACCAGGAGTATTGCCTGTTCGAAACAATGATTTGTTACATTTTCTGGATAAGGGGCACCTGGGTGGCTCAGTCGTTGGGCGTCTGCCTTCGGCTCGGGGCGTGATCCCAGGGTCCTGGGGTCAAGCCCCGCATCAGGCTCCCTGCTCTGCTGGGAGCCTGCTTCTTCCTCTCCTATCCTCCTGCTTGTGTCCCCTTTCTTGCCTGCTGTCTCTTTCTCTGTCAAATAAATAAATAAAATCTTTGAAAAAAAACCAAAACGGTAGAAAAAGATGCCATTCCTATGCTCCTATTCTATTTATGACTGTGGGCAGGTGTCTCAGCTGAGTGATCTTTAATAAACCAGGAGTATTGCCTGTTCAAAACAATGATTTGTTACATTTTCTGGATAAGTTTAGCAGATTGAATTCATCCAGGATTAATCAAACAGGCATCGACTGTACAGAACTAGCTTTGTGAAATACTAGTTTTCTTATTTATTGATCATAGAAAATGGAGAATTTCAAAGAGAGCACATTTCACTGGACTTTCAGCTGTCTTTACTGGATATTTAATAATGTTATATGCCAACATTGTGTCATTAATGAGTTTTTATATTCCCTGACAGGGCTCTACCCACAAACAAAGACCAACGAGGGTTTTACTGATGCGTTAGAATTTTTTGTCCAGATACATGGACTATTACCCAGAGGCAAATGAAGCATTTCTAGAAGCTACACTGATTTCTTTCAAGCCAAGATTACACACATCATTTCATAAAATATCATGGTAATCTCAAAGCCCAGTTCTTTGAACCAAATAACTGATAGAAGGGAGTGGGGGACCAATAATTACCCTTGGATTTTACTTCTCTTGGGCTACTCTGGTCAGCCAGATTTAGGTGAACTTGATAAGTACTCATTTTATTTTATTTTATTTTTTAAAGATTTTATTTATTTATTTGACAGAGAGAGAGAGACAGCCAGTGAGAGAGGGAACACAAGCAGGGGGAGTGGAAGAGGAAGAAGCAGGCTCCCAGCAGAGGAGCCTGATGTGGGGCTCGATCCCAGGACTCCGGGATCACGCCCTGAGCCGAAGGCAGACACTTAACGACTGAGCCACCCAGGTGCCCCGATAAGTACTCATTTTAAAAATCAATACTTTACTCACTCCGGCAATGGTCTATAGTCTCAAAATGTCCTGGGACTGATGACACAAGGGCTTGGGGGCTTGGGACATTTGCACCTGTTCTTTCAACCACCGACATAGCGGCATGGCGAGTTGCCTTCCAGCCCTCCTCAGCAGACAGGGGAAGTGACCCGCAGGATGGTTATCCAAAAGGATCTCCACCTACAGCTCAGGATCTAAAGCGGAGGTTCTCACCCTGGCTGCACATTAAAGTCACCCACGGAGCTTTTAAAAACCCCAATGCCGGGGTGCCTGGGTGGCACAGCGGTTAAGCATCTGCCTTCGGCTCAGGGTGTGGTCCCGGCGTTATGGGATCGAGCCCCACATCAGGCTCCTCTGCCGGGAGCCTGCTTCTTCCTCTCCCGCTCCCCCTGCTTGTGTTCCCTCTCTTGCTGGCTGTCTCTATCTCTGTCGAATAAATAAATAAAATCTTAAAAAAAAAAAAATGCCCCAGCCACACCCCAGCTTTCAGAATCTCTGGGGGTGGGACCCAGGCATCAGGTGTGTGCAGAGCTCCCCAAGTAATGCCAATATGCTGCAGAGCCTGAGACAGGAGAGCAGCTTCTGGCACCAGGGGGCTTTGCCTTGGGGTGAGGGGAGCAGCTAAGCAGGGTTGGAATGCTTCTCTCTATCATCTTACCCTCAGTCTAGCTCAAGTGATGGTAGTATAAGACAAGAACCGGAGTGAAGAATGGGACAAAGGACCAGAGGACCAGAACAGATACTACATACGTGGATCCCCAGATCCAATCCTGGAAGCCCAAAGCCATTTCTGAAATAGGATCCTTGTGACAGTGCAGGGTGGCATCTGACCACTGCGCTGTCTGCATTAAGAAAGTGACCTCAGCGACCAATTCAGGTGCTGATTCATGCTCAAGATGAGCACACAACCCATCCTGCCCTTCCCCCAGCTCTCCCAGTTCTCTCCTCGTCCTGTTCTCACAGGCTTTTCACTGGTTGGAGTCTTTGTGTTCTCCTTAATTGCCTCCGAGCCGCTCAATTTTGTTGTTAAGGGCTGAGCTCCCTGAGGGAATAGGACATGTTTGTCCCCATCTCTTTCCCTTGCCTGCTCTTCAGGTCCCTTCCAGAACTACCCGTGCCTCTTGAAAATACCCCATTGGACCTCAGAAAGCTTTTTATGTTTAGTTGAATAGTTTGCCAGGTTTTTTTCTTTTGAAAAGTTTGAGATCTGTAGTCATTACAACTGAGTAGAGATTATGGTCCAACTTTTCCTACCAGCATAGTCCCAAAGTCGGGGTGGCAGGGAAGGAGTTTGCAGAATTTCATGGGGAGATTCAGGCCCGAGTGCTGCCAGGATGTTGTCTGAGCAGCTCGGAGTTCTGGGGGAAAGTTCATCTTGTCCTTGGTAGATAAAGTATGCACAGTTCCCCAAGCAGGTGAGCTCTTAATTAAAGAGGGTCTACAGATGCTGTGCATGACACTATATGTTGTGTGCCTATATTAGTTTTTGTAATGAATACCAAAAAAAAAAAAAAAAAGAATATGGGTAGCGTCCATAAAGGGGAGTTAGCAATTAACATGCTAATTAGGGTTATATTTGCAAACCTGTTAGTAATTAACATACTAATTAGGATTATATTTGTATTTTTGTCTTAATCATGTGTACATTTATAGGGAATGCACTCGTGTATTCTTTCAACATACATTTATTGAGAATTTACTATATACTAAGCACTGGATGATCCTATCATATAATCATTATTGGCTCTCCCTTCATTCA
The DNA here is from genome assembly GCF_024610735.1 of Ursus americanus. NCBI lineage: Eukaryota > Metazoa > Chordata > Mammalia > Carnivora > Ursidae > Ursus > Ursus americanus. The sequence continues at coordinate 6,727,750 of NC_142162.1, read as the reverse complement.
TTAAATAAACATTTATTGAGGACTTAACTATGTACCCTGGGTATTGTGAGCAAATCAGCCAAATATCCCTACCCTCATAGAGTAATATATTGTATTGTTAATATACCAACAATAGATGAGTAAATAGTACACGAGTAGGGTGACCAACTGTCTTGGTATTCCTGGGACTAGGGTGTTTCCCAGGATGTGGGACTTTTAATGCTAAAACTGGGACAGTCCCACCACGATGGTTGCTCACACTACCATCAGGTAGATATGAGCTATATAGGAAACTAAAGTGGGGAGGGCTAGTTTCAAGGATGGAAGTGCAGCTATAAATAGGCAGTTGAGGCAGGCCTAGTTGAGAAGATAGTATTTGAATAAAGACCTAAAGGAAGTGAGGGAATGAGTCATGCAGAGATGTAGAGGAAAAGAAGAGCAAGTACAAAGGCACTGAGGTGGGAGCCTGTCTGAAATGTTCAAGGAACACCAAAGATACCAGTGTGGCTACGGGAAGAATAGTGGAGATGACATTAGAGAGGTATTAGGATACCCAATCACGTTGGACTATGTCGGCCATTGTAACAACTCTGAATTTTACCCTGCATGAGATGAGAAGCCTTTGAAGAGTTTGAGGAGAAAAATGACATATCTGAGTCCTTCCTGTTTCAGCACATTCCCAGCTTCTCTACCCACACTCTACCCCATTCTACCCACGTTCTTTGAGAATAGGTGCTAAAGGGACAAGGGTGAGTGCACAGAGAGCAGTCAGGCAAGAGATGATGGCTGGTCCACGTGACAGCAGTAGAGGTTGTAAGATGAGAGGTGAAATTCTAGGTATATTTTGAAGGCAAAGCCAGTAAGGTGCTAAGAGATTTGATGTTGGGTGTAAGAATCAAGGTGATAGCATAGTTTTTGCCTTGAATACCTAGAAAAATGAAGGTATCATTACCTCAGATAAGTGGAGCAAGTTTGGGATGGGGAGAAATATCCCATTTGGGATATTTTGACTTGACACGCCTAGTAGACAGCTGAGTGGGATGTTGTGAAGGAAGGTCTGAGTCTTTAGACAACCCCACCACCACCACCACCATAGTCAGAAACTAGAAAAGGAGGCTGATAAGGACAGCCAGATAAGGGAGAACAAGAAGAGTGTGGCTGTCTGAAAGCCAGGTGATGAGCGCATATCAGGGAGGATGGAATTGTCAACCATGCCAGATAGTGCCTGGTGAACGAGAGATTTGACTGTTGCATTTAGCAACAGGGAGGTCATGGGTGACCTTGAAAAGAGCAGTTTCAGTGGAGTGGTGAAGGCAAAAGTCTGACGATAGTATAGAATAAGGGGAGAGAATTGTAGGCAGCAGGTGTAGAGAACTGTTCCAAAGGAGTTTGTCGTAAAGGCAGCAGAGAAATGGAACAAAGAAATAGAAAGGGATGTGTGGTCCAAGGAGTCTTGGTTAAGTTAGGAGAAATTACAACATGTGTGTTGAGATGGCAGTGGAGAATTACAGAGCAAAATTGTTGATGGAAGAGAAAGTGGTGTGCCAGGTGAGAGGTAAAGGGGGTCCAGGTGACAAGTGGAGTTGGTCTTGCATAGGGACTTGGAAGTTCATCCACAGTAAGTTTGGGTAGTTTGAATATATGAGCACGGATCCCAATAGTTGGAGCTCGCAGAGATTCTAGCTGCTTCTTTTTCCTCAGTAAAATAGGGAATAAAGTCTTTAGCTGAGACTGAGGAAGTAGAATATTTAAAGAGAGAGAAGGCTGGATATAATAGTCAACTAGAACAGTGAGAGTGAATGGACTTGGGGAAATGTAGAATTGTCAGCTGCACTAAGGGCCCACTTGAATTTAACTGGGACCTGTGTGTGTGTGTGTGTGTGTGTGTGTGTGTACGAACATGTGCATGTGTGGGTTTTTTTCCCAGCCGCATTCAGCTGCCAGGGGCAAGCAGAGAGAGTAAGCTAAGAGTTGGATTTACCCAGAAGTGACGTTTTACCAGGCAACTGTGACAAAGCAAGGAGAGGGTCAAGGGAGTTGAGAATGCATGAAAGAGAATGATTTTAACAACGGACAATAAAATGGTTTTTTCCTAACTTTCTATTAAGAAAATGTTCAAAGGAACAGGAAAGTTGAAAGAGCAGTCCTCCCATTCCCTGCACCACATGACACTGACCTTTTGAAGAGACCAGGTCTGTTATCTTATAAGATGTTCCACATTTCCGAATTTCTCTCGTTACATTATGGTGTCACTTAACATATTCCTCTATTCCCTGTATTTCTTATAAACTGAAAATTATGTCTGAAGGCTCAGTTTCATTCAGGTTAAATTCTTTTGTCATGATACTTCCTTGGTAGTACTAGGCATTTCATATTGCATCACATCAAGAGACGAAGAAGGTTGTTCCACTATTAGCGATGTTAATTGTGATCATTGGGTTACAGGCAGATCTCTCTGTTATAAAGATTGTTTCTCTCTTGCAGTGACTCCAGTATTTAAGCTGGGTAAGTGATATAAGTGAGGACATCAGAGGGGCAAAGGACAGGGGAAAGGCAATGGGATCAATGGACCATAAGGCTCAGGCACAAAACAGGTCCATACAGGCAAGTGATTTTAAATGTTTGGTACCAATTATTCCATTAGTTTCCGTATTTCTAGCACTCATCACTCTTGAACCTGGCCACAGATGTGTGAGTCATTTTTTTTTTTTGAAGATTGTATTTAAAAAATTTTTTTATTCTTCTGAAGATTTTATTTTTAAGTAACCTCTACACGCAACATGGGTCTTGAACTCACAACCCCAAGGTCAAGAGTCCCATGCTCCACCAACTGAGCCAGCCAGGTGCCCCAGTGTGAGTCCTGTAAATTCAGAACTGAAGGTGGCTTCCTCCTCACTACCTAAGAGCTTACTCTGGCTACTTTCCATTTTGAATAGACAATAGGTTTGCCATCTTTGGCAATGCCTTTTGACTTCAGTTATGTTTAAAGAAGAATAATGAAGGGGAATGGGGGATACTGGCTTCCAGTTACGGAATGAATAAGTCACAAGGATGAAAGGTACAGTATAAGGAATACAGTCAGTGGTATTATAATAGCACTGTATGGTGACAGATAGCCCTATACTTGTGGTGAGCACAGCATAATGTATAAACTGGTTGAACGACCATATTGTGCACCTGAAACTAATGTAACACTGTGTCAACTATACTCAAATAAGAAAGAAAGAAAGAAAGAAAGAAAGAAAGAAAGAAAGAAAGAAAGGAAGGAAGGAAGGAAGGAAGGAAGGAAGGAAGGAAGGAAGGAAGGAAGAAAGAAAGAAAGAAAGAAAGAAAGAAAGAAAGAAAGAAAGAAAGAAAGAAAGAAAGAAAGAAAGAAAGAAAGAAAGAAAGAGAAAGGAAAGGGAAAAAAGAAAAGAAAAAAGAATAACGACCCCAGTTACCATACAATTTACACTACCCACTATCCCTTCTGAGCTTGGGGACTCCCTTGGTCTCTCTTGAGTGGTAAGAAATCTTTACTGTCCCAGTTAGGATAACATCTCCCTTAACTGGTATTATAGGCTGGCCCAAAAGGCTGGAGTTAAGTTCTCTACTGTGTTCCTGAATGCCCTGAGAGCTCGGGGCTGGAATCCCTGTTCTTCACCAACTTTCTAATTTTCACTTTCTCGATTTACTCTGGTTAGATAAAGCCAGCCTACTTTTGATCAAAGACTTGGTTTTAAATTGCTCACCTGCCTCTGGTCACTCTTCTCCTGCAGGGTGTATCACTTCCGTCTTTGTCCCTTGCCAAGTCCAAACCTCCGACTCAAAAATCGCTGAGATGTTGGCGCCCCCTAAAGAACACATTTATGTTTGAAGTTAGCTCTTCATTAACTAATACACATTTAGTTGGGTTTAAGTCTGGGGTCTTTTGTTTGCTTTTTAAAATTGATTAGTAACTCCTCAAAGTTAATGGGCAGGCTAATGTGGTTAATGCAGTGTATAAAATCTCTAGGAGAACAGAAAAAAATAGTGTTTTGCTTTACCTCTGAGCACTTAAAATTTTTAGATATGAATCTGTGAATAAAGAATGTACAAATTACTTTCTGCTGTCATTATAGACTAAGGTAGGGGAAGGTAAGAGAAGCTAAAGTGCTGAAATATATTAATAAGCTTTTCAGTCCTCTTATAGCATAATTTTTCTATACAGGACAAAATTTTAGTTATTTGTCAGTCAAATTAATTCCCTGGAATACAAACAAAAGCATCTGGATTTTTGTTTTTATTTTTGTTGCTAGGGAGAGAAAAACTTGCCCAAAACTCAGGGATCATTTGATGAATATTATCTGGAATTGAGTCAAGAGAATAGTTGAATTAATGGAGAGTATTTTGATTTGAAAATAAGGTTTTTTTTTCTGAAAGAAATTAGTACACAATTTATTCATATAATAATTCTGTTTTCATTTCTTGACACTGCCATTATTTTAGTGTCTTTCTTTTAAAATTTAAATAGGACTATGGAACCATCATAAATGTGAGGGTTTGGCTAATGTTTAGCCCGCAGCCTAATCTCAGCCAGAGCACAGCTCCTTTGGCCCGATGTCTTCTTTGGGAATGTGTTTTCACAGGCATTAACTGAACAACCTCGTTAAGGCAAAGTCATCCACTTAGGAACCAAGTATCAACTTTAAGAGGTGCATATACTATAATGGCCACTCCCCATCTCTAACGGTTACATGTTCAGAAATACCACATGGTAGGAAGATTTGCAGCTGAGAAACAAAATTTCAGTGGAGAAGTGGAGAGGAAGAACCAAAGTCGCAATGAACACGTGCAAACTTGTATAAATATTGAGCTCACCAAAATAAAAAAATTACAGCATCTAAAATATAACACGGATGGTATTTTATGTATTTTGAATTTGCACATTTAAAGAACCATGCTGTTACTTTCTTTTTTTGTTCCCCCCTCTATCCCTCCCACACCAGAAAAATGCCCAGGTTCTCACTGTTTTGCAGTATCAGAGAGATGTTTATAAATATATTTTGCTTTCTTGCAATAATGTGCCTAATTTCTTCCTCATCCTCTGCTCAAATGTTTAGTCCCTTCCTAATTTTATGATCTCTGCCTCTGAATTCTACTCTGGTCTCAGAGACATGGAGTAATTTATAATCCTCAGGTGAAACCAAAGCTTTGGGGGCTCTATTTTAACTTACCTGGCAGACCTGAGTAGTTTAGTTCTAAAGCCCCAAGGTCAAGGGTTATGTCACTTGAAGTTTGCCTACAATCCCCACCAGAGCGTATACAGGTAGACAACAATTATACACGGCCGGGCTCTGGCACTATTAACATGGCTAAAAGTCAAATTTCCTGACAGTTTACCCTGCCTTCCCTTTCTTCACACCTCCCCTGGCTGCATGCCAAAAACTTCTACTCCTCCTCTGCTAACTACTCTGCCCCTCTTTTTAACTCCCAAACCCTGCTCACTTTTTCTCCCTATCTCCAAGAAAAATGGCAATCCATTTGAATATACTTGAGTGGAAATTTTTCGAAGTTGCTAAAAATATATATGGAGAGAAGTAAATCTGCTGATGCTTACAGTTTACCAAGGGGAATTTGCATTTGGCCATGTTGTCCACATGTAAATACTGGGACATCAGCCTTGTGATCTGAAGAGCCTGTTATCATGTACCTCAGAGGAGTCTGGGTAATGCATGTACTTGGAACATGCTTTGTTAGCATAGGGAGGCCAAGGACAATACATGAGACTTTGTGAGCACAAACTCTGTGGTCCTCTGTGTATCCTGTGTTCCTAACATCTACTCAGCAGCACAGAGATGTTGGAGGGTCGCAAGCCTCCAAGGGTCCCCAGCCTTCTGTATGGAAGGGCTGGGCCTTGGAAGGAAGTAACTGATGTGTGACCTCCCTTTCCTCACTCATTCAACCATGACCATGCACCCCTGTGGGTGAGGATTTTGGGGTCTGGCTGGCTGCTCCCCCTTCTGCACTGTTTTGTCTGCCTCTTATCCTCACTCTACTAACTTTCTTCCATATCCTTTAGATACTCTCATTTGATTTTTCCAAGTTGTGTTTATGTCTGCTCTACACCTACAATATGGTATTGGCATTTATGAAAATAATAGACATATAAGCACCACATGTCCTGTTTATCTTCTCCATCCTTCAGTAAACACTGTCCTGTCTGTCTTCATGTAGGGTTCATCTCTCTCAGCTTACGAAGGGTTAGCCACATAGCTTATAAGCACATGCCATCTTGGAGTTCCGGTTTCCTGACCCATGAGGTCCATGGCCTCAGTCATCACTCAGCCCTCGTCCAGCTAACCTGCTTCCCTCTGGGCCCTGCATGAACGTATTTTCCAGCCAAAGCCCATGCCACAGGAAATGCAGTCACCTGTGGCATTTCTTAATTTTTCTCTTGGCAGGTGAAAAATGAATTCATTCCATCTACCCCATAATTCTCAACTTCATAAATTCCCTGCAGACTTCTTTTGCTGAGCACTGAGGCAGGAGTCCTCTCTCTCCAACTCTTTACAGCATCATCTCAGCTCTCCTCCCCCACCCTCCCCGTGCTGCGTGAACCCACCCTCCAATAAAGCCACCTACCATTTATCCTGAAGAGAATAATTATCACTTTGTCCTTTATCCTTTTGATTATTATTTAAATTACCCATTTATCCTTCTAATGCCATAGGCTAACTTCTAAGCAGTCTTAACATCTTCTCAACAAAGCGAGTCAGTCTCCCCCTACAGAAGAATTCTGCACCGCTGTCCTAAGAAGGTAATACTCCCCTCACATGTACAGCCTCCTATAACTTCTTCAGCTAGAATTTTATAACATTTCATAACTCTCAGTGCCTCATCAAGTCCAAATCACCCCCGTGGAATGTGGGGGGCAAGAAGCAGCTACTAGAGGAGGAAATAGGTGGGGAGAGGAGAGACGAAGGAGCTTCCTCCTCCTTCCTAGTTCTTCCCAGGCCTTAAAAGCTGGGCATGGAGAGGGATGGAGGCAAAACAGTGAGTAGGAGCTGAGAAGTTCAAGGAAGCCCGTTGGCAAGGTCCCAGTGTTGCTACCTCAAGGGCTATCTAATGGCTCACCATGTCCTATGTCCTGAAAGAACTCTGTGACCCTGGAGACCTTGATGAGTCAGGATGGAATGCAGGGCCTCAAGATAGCAGCTGTTACCACCACAGAGAGCCTTCCAGGCCCAGCCCAGCCAGCTAATCCCAGAGCCAGGAATGCCCAGGAGATGCCCTTCAAACCCAGAAGGATATCCACTGGAGGGGCCAGGCCTGATGAGAGATTCTGAGGATAGGTGGTAAGAGGCAGAACTGCCGGTTCCAAATGGAAAAAGACGTGGGCAATTCCAGGAACTCAGGATTCTGAGACTCACTCCTGCAGGGGGTGGCAGCATCTGGACTGGGGCTGGAGGCTTTCGGGACCCTCTGGTGGTGTGGAGCGCTCAGCTTCTCAAAGCCTTGCAGTTCTGACCCCAGTAGTGAGCAGTATTTTGGAGACTTGGAGTTAGGGAAAAAAATACGAAATAAGGAATGGGGTCTGTGTGTGTGTGTGTGTGTGTGTGTGTGTGTGTGTGTGTGCGCGCGTGTGTGCACAGTAGGTAGGAATATTTCAACTAGAGAGGGATGTTCTGATGCTAACAAATGCTTATTCAATATGAATCCTAGAACATCTTGCATTTATTTTTTTTAAGATTTATTTATTTTTTAGAGAGAGGGGGAGAGAGTGAGAGTGGGGGGAGGGGTAGAGGGAGAGGGAGAGAATTTCCAGCAGACTCCCCACTGAGCATGGAGGCCGACCCTGGGCTTAATCTCAGGACCTCAAGATCGTGACCTGAGCCAAAACCAAGAGTTGGATGCTTAACCGACCGGCCTTGCATTTCGATTAACATGCATTTGCTAAGAGAGCCACCTGGTAGTCAAAATCATCACCATGAGTTCTCCTGACCCTTAAAAACTAATGCCAAGGTTTGCTGTCTCTGCAGGTCCTCCAGCATGTTCCATATAATGAAGCACAGTCACTACAGCTCCCGATTCGGCAGCAAACTTGGACTACAGTGCATCGGCATGCATGAAAACGGCATCATATTCAACAACAATCCAACACTCTGGAAAGCCGTTCGGCCTTTCTTCATCAAAGGTAATCAGGCGCTGGCGACATTCTGCTCTTTTGTCTATAACTGAGCCCCCTTTCCTGGAATTCAAAGTCTGCTGCTTCACTTATTTTGAAGTGATAAGATTTGGTAGGCACTGTTCTAACTCCTTGATATTTTAATCCCACAGCAACCCCATGTGGTAAATGCTCTCGTCACCTACATTTTACACATAAGAAAACTGAAGCTTTAATAAATAGGTTCAGTAACTTACCCAAGGTCCCCAAATTAGTAAATGGTGGCCCAGAAGACAATGCCACTGCCTACATTTTAAACCACCACAAACTCCATTCTTCCTGTTGGCGCACAAAGCAATTCTGTGGACGTGAAGAAGAGAGAGAGCTCTGTACTTAGGATCATTTCAGTCAAGAATTTAGTGTGTCGGTCACATGGTTGATTTAAACATAGTCAAACAATGTGTTTGCTGAATCATTGACTGACATCCCAGATGTTTGAACAGAAAGCAATTTGCAAATAAAATTAGAGAATTTTAGAACTAGGAAGAACTGTATACGTCATCTCATCCAGTCTCTGAATTTTATAGTTGGCGAAATGCGGTCCTAGAGAGGTTGTGATTTGTGCTGAGGCAACATAGCAAACAATAGATAAGCAGAGAGCTGATCCCAAGGCTCCTTATCTAGTGATTTCCCCCTTTGCTGTATTTTGCTGGAAATGAAGCGGTTGGGGAATACACATGACCAGTCTTTGACATCAACATCAAGGAAGATAATTATGTCCTGGAAACATTGTCAGTGATAGAATCTGAGGCTAGATGGGTCTTAGGTCTGACTGTGCAATATTCTTCCTTCTAGTCAGCCTCTGTAATGAACCTGGATGCCTCCCATGTGGCTACTGAGACTGGGAGAAGCTATGCCTGTCCCAGCTGAGTGTTGATTCCCTCTACAGAATTGCCCATCACCAAGACTTGGTACAACTCTATTGTAGACTCCACTTTCGTGGACTCTATTTGCCTCCTATTGCTGTTGTAACAAATTGCCATAAACTTAGTGACTTCAAACAATACATCGATTATCTTATAGTTCTACAGGTCCAAAATTTGACATGGGTCTCAACAGGCTAACATCAAGGTGTTGGCTGGGCCATCTTTCTTTCTGGAGTCTCCAGAGGAGAATCTGTTTCTTTGTTTTTTCCAGCCTCAGAGGCCACCTGCATCTCTTGGCCTAGAGCCCCTTCCTCTGTCTTCAAAGCTAGCAACAGTCACTTTCTAACTCTGACATCAGCTGGGAAATATTCTTTGTTTTCAAGGACTCAGGTAATTAGGTTGGGGCCAACCAGATAATCCACAGTAATCTTCCCATCTCAAGGTCCTTAATTTGAATCATATGTGAGAAATCCTTTTTACCATGTAAGGTAACATATTAAGAGGTTCCAGGGACTAGGACCTGGACAGCTTTAGGGGACTATTATTCTGCCTACCACTCATGTTGGGGCAGATCAATCTTCTCATGCCTTAGAAAACTGCAGAAAGAGTATAGGACTCAGGATTATAAGTTTGGGTTCAAGTCTTAGTTCTGCCACTTTACTAGCTATATGAACTTGGACAAGTCACTCAGCCTCTCTGAGCTTTGGTATTCCTTCTCCACAAAAGGTGATAAAGACAACCGAACATTAATTCTAGGGTTATTATGAAGACATCATGAAATAATGCTGTAAGATCCTATAGAAATGTGGTTTTTTGTTTGTTTTCATTGAAGTATAGTTGACATACAGTATTACATTAATTTTAGATGTACAACTTAGTGATTCAACAATTATACATGTTATGAAATACTCCCCACAATAAGTGTAGTCACCATCTGTCACAACACAAAGATGTGACAATATTATTGACTATATTTCTTATGCTGTACATTATATCCCCCTGACTTATTTATTTTATAACTGGAAGTTTGTACCTCTTAATCCCCTTCACCTATTTCACCCGTCCCACCACCCTCTCCCTTCTAGCAACCACCAGTTTGTTCTTTGGATTTATGAGTCTATTTCTCTTCATTTGTTTGTTCATTGGTTTTGTTCTTTAGATTCCACATATAAGTGAAGTCATGGGCTATTCATTAATCTTTTTCTGTCTGACTTATTTCACTTAACATAATACCTTCTAGGTCCATCCATGTTGTTGCAAATGAAATGTAAGTTTTATTTTACTTTGCTGTTTGGCCCAGGCACATTAGGAACATGGGAACTAGTATTTAGGAGCAGTTAACTCTCCCATACTCAAAAGAATTTTAAAATTTTTAGATTAATAGAATTTTCTAAACTCATTCATTTGTTTAACCAACTACTGTGTTCTCCTCATTGAGCTAGGTACCCAGAATGCAATGATAGTCAAGACATGGTCCCTGCCCTCAAGGAATTTATAATAGGGGGAGGGGCAGAGTGGCAGATCAATACATCACCAAATATCATCCTAGGTGATGTTATGCAAGAGGTGTGTACAGAGTGCTACAAGGCACAGAAAAAATGGGCCATCTAAAGTATCCTGAGGGGTCATGGGAAGCTTTTTGAGGAGTGGATGCTTATGATAAGTTTTGAAAGAAGGTAAAAGCTACCTACATTAAGAAAGTTGGACAAAGATGCATTCCACAGAAGGAAAGAACAGGATACTCCAAGACAGAGAAGGGTAGGTCAACACTGTATGTCCAGGGAACTAACTGCAAGTAGGCCATTGTGCCTGCCATGGATACATGTAGGCATGAGGCCAAGGGGAAGGCACTGAACTGAGTTTATCTCAAAAGCTACAGTAAATCATTCAAGATTAAGCAAAATGACACGAACATATTTGTGTTTTAGAAAAATTCCTCTGATAGCAGAATGAATGATTCATTGACAGAAGGCATGACTATGAGCAGTGAGAATAGTTAGGACTGCAGTGATACAGGGTGGGTGGAAGGGAAGTCATCAGTGCAAGAGATGTTAAAAGAGTAGAATCTGGGGCGCCTGGGTGGTGCAGTCAGTTAAGTGTCTGACTTTTGGTTTAGGCTCAGGTCGTGATCTCAGGTCATTATATCGAGCCCCGAGTCAAGCTCAGCTCTCAGCCCGGAATCTGCTTAACATTCTCTTTCCCTCTGTCCTTCCCTCCCCCCACCAACTCTCTCTCTCTAAAATAAATAAATAAATCTTTTTTTAAAAAAGAGTAAAATCTAGGGCACTTGAAATCAATTAAAAAAATCTTTGTCACTTTTTTAAGATAAGCCCTGTATATAGAAGATCAGATTTTCTAATAAAAACATTACAAGTCTACTCAGATTAAATACCAAGAAAAGAGGTCTAAAAAAAAAATAGAGAGGTCTAATTGCTTATTAAAAGTTCCCTGTTGTGTCTGATATTTTTAGTAATCAATGAGAGTCCCAAGCATTTCCCTTTTTTTTTTTTTTAAGATTTATTTATTTGAGATACAGAAAACATGAGCGAGAGGCAGAGGGAGAAGTAGACTCACTGCTGAGCAGGGAGCCTGGTGTAGGGCTCCATCCCAGGACCCTAGGACCATGCCCTGAGCTGAAGGCAGACACTTAACCAACCGAGTGAGCCAGCCAGGTGCCCCCCAGGCATTTCTTGAATTTCCTTTTAGAGTTATGTTCCTCATTAGTTTTCCTGATATAGCAAAAATGTGAGGGTACTTTTTGGTATCTAAAGTAGTAATATTAATGAAGGCATTGATTCCCTGGGCATATCTATGGAGAAATAGTGAAGTACAGCCTAGGCAATGGCCCATCCCAGAGAGATGAAGGCAGAGGGGCAAGAAATAGCCTGTGTTTCCTAAAACTGCCAAGAGAATTGTCCATAGTGAAGGAATTACGCTGATTTCTTGCTCACTTTTTTTTTTTAACCTGGATAAGATTCAGTACTTTTTCACACATTTTAAAAATTAAAATTATATCTACATCATACCACTGCCTATAAGCAATGATATTAAATTTTGCTTATATGTTTGAAACGTGGCTTCCAGCTCTTGGACATAGAGGCAAGTCATACATCTGTCTGGGACAAAACCACCAGGGATATTTGAAGCCAAACCTTTCGCACAAAGGGCTGAGTCATTAAGGAATCATTTGGTCCCACCTTTGAATGTGATAGTCACCCAAGAAACAACAGCCTGGTCTTTCATATCGGCCAGGTATTTCCTAAAGTCAGAAAGTATGCTACCAACCGAACCTTCCTTTTTATATATAAGTAGAAATCTTAAGAATCCAGAACCGCTCACCAGGCTTCCTTTCTTATTTGCAAAGTCTGCCTTTAGGGGTTTCTGTTGTGCAACTGTTTTTTTTTTTTTTTTAAGATTTTATTTATTTATTTGACAGAGATAGAGACAGCCAGTGAGAGAGGGAACACAAGCAGGGGGAGTGGGAGAGGAAGAAGCAGGCTCATAGTGAAAGAGCCTGATGTGGGGCTCTATCCCACAACGCTGGGATCACGCCCTGAGCCGAAGGCAGGCGCTTAACCGCTGTGCCACCCAGGCGCCCGTTGTTTTTTTTTTTTTAAAGAAAGAATTATGGCTACAAATTTCCCCACGATTTTTCATTCTATTTCAAGAACTCTGACTTTAACAGTAAGCCTGAATAACAAAAGACATAAATTGGAGAGATGACTCTTAAAGAAAGCTTTAAAAAATAGAACAAAGAAAGGAGAGCCTTAAGAGTTAAACTCTGGATAGATTGCCTACCACCACAACCCGCTAGCTGCCCAGAGGATCTAGAGCAAAGCCAGTTCACTCTGTCTTTACTCATTTATTCGCCCATCCTTCCATTCGTTCATTCTTCTATTTGACAAATATGATTTGAAGGCCACCATGTACTGTGGACTTGAAGGACAGTGCTAATAGGAGGTTGTCACTGCCCTTCAAGAATTCCCAGCCAGTGGGGAAGACTTGTATGCAAACAAAAAATTGTTTAGCTGTCACAACCTTGGTTAAGTAAGACAAATCTAGAAGTAGTTTGAAAAGAAGCCAAAATCAAGAGAAGAACACTTCTGGTAATTTGTTAAGACTAGCATTTTCAACCACATAAACCACAATTAAACAGGAAGCACTTTAGATCAATAGTTAAGGTCCAGTCTGAGTAGTTCGATAGCAATACCTTGCCACCTGCTGAAACATAAAATAAATATCTCCCTGGCCAAATCCAAACCTTCTTTAGAGAAATATATATACAATAAATATGGAACACCACTGATGTGTGATTCATGACTACAAGTACTAAAGGTTTCATTTGCAGTCTCACAAATGATTTGCCACACATGAAGAAGAGTTTAATTTTGAATTTGTTTAAAATAAGATTTTTATTCATTCATTCGTTCATTCATTCATTCATTCATTCATTCATTCATTCATTCATTCACTTTTCCCGTAAAGGTGATGCATGTTTGTAGAATATTAGAAGAATGCAGAAAAGTATAAAAAAGAACATGAAAACTTCTGCCAAGTTACCGAATAAAAAATCGTGTACAGTTAAACTCCAACCAGAAAAGGCCAAAATAACCTGATTGTGCGTGCCCCTGAGTTCATGTGACTCACTCTCTGATGTGTTCCCCTCAGCTTTGTCTGGCCCTGGCCTTGTGCGCATGGTGACAGTTTGTGTTGGATCCATCATAACACATCTGGACAGGCTGGAGGAGGTCAGCAACGAACTGGGTTACATCGACGTGCTGACCCTCATGCGGCGCATCATGCTGGACACCTCGAACATTCTCTTCCTGGGGATCCCCTTGGACGGTACTAGAGAGTTGACATTCTGCCCTTTATTGAACAGGGCATGAAGGGGATAACAGACTCAAGGGAAGATAATGCTCTTGTACATTGCTCTTGTTCAAACATCTCTAAGTATTCTTATGTTTTTTTTTTTTCCTAGTGTGTCTGCCTTGTTTATTTATAAGATAGAAGTTTCTGTAAGTGGGAGCCATCTCCTCTTTTATAACTCTCCTCATTGCTCTGGGAAATATGATTCTACCCACAGTCAAAACTTGACAAACGTGATCAATTAATTTGGACATGAATATACCCTACCCCCAATCAAAATGATATATTTAACCAATTCCAACCGTTCTTGTGGGCGCATGCACACACACACACACACACGCACACAGATATACATACATACATATATACATAAATATACATATACACTCCTCCCTCAAAGCTACTAAGCACGAAAACTTTTTCCATACGATGATAATGGTGCTGGTGCTGGTGCTGCTACTGCTGGAAATGATGAAAATAGCTACCATTAATTTAGTATCTACTATAAAAAAAAGTTGCTTTACATATAGTTTGTCATTTAGCATTATAACAACTCTGGCAAAAATGTCCAACACAAAAAGCTACTCCCTTCACTATACTACAGAAACAAATATTACAACACATACATGCAACTCTATCACCTTCAAAAAATAAACATTAATCAGTTGGGTTAATTCCGTGCTGCTTTTGTCCAGCTTAATGTAATTTTCCCTGAATTCTAGCATGTTCACTGACTCACGCATTCATTCAAAAAATATTTGCTAATTGCCTACTTTATGCAAGGCACTGTTCTAGGTTCTGGGGATCCAGCAGTGAACAAGACAGATAAAGTCCTTGCCTTCAAAGAGGTCACATCCCAGTGGCAATATAAGCAGCAAACAAGTAAATATCTAATAATACATCAGGCAATACTAAGTGCCCTGAAGAATAAATGAAGCAGGTCAAGGGGATAGAAAGTGAAGAAGAAGGTGCCACAGGGGGGAGTGGGTGTGGCTATCCCAGACAATGTTGTCAGGAAAGGCCTGTGCAGGGAGGACACCTGGACATCAGCCTAAATGAAGTGAGACCAGAAGCAACATCCAGGTCTGAGGGAAGGACATTTCAGGCATGAGAACAGGGCCTCATTTTAACACTGGCCCAAAGCAGGCAAGCTGTAATACCTGCTGCCTCATTGGCCACATTCGGAAGAACAGATAAGCTATAAGCCCTCCTTTCCTCCTCTCCAGCTCTGCTTACCTCTTGTCCCCTGCTCTTTACTTACTTCCTACAAGAGACATAGAAACCTCATCTGACTGCCATTTGGATGGGAGCCCCATTCAACTCTGCGTATTTTAAGTCACACCCCTTGCCCCATCCCCTTCAGACAGGAACTCTTAATCCCAGCTGGCCTGTCCTACATGCAGCTCTCCGAAGGTCAGGCAAGTCCGTATTTTACGAGTCCCTGCTTCATGGTTCCATGCTGGCCTTGGTTCTTGGGAAGGATGAAGTAAATGGAATTGTAAATCTCTCTGTTAATTTAGGGATACAGGCTGTGATGCTAAGAACCTGTAAAACCCCAGGCAGAGTTATGTAGATCCCCCTTCTCCACACCCGGTCCTGGTTAAACTCTCGATTTGCTTGAGGGAGTCAGTGCAACAAGAGGAAAGAACATTGCTCTGAGGTCAGATAGAACTGGGCTCCAGCCCAAGAGCCTGCCTGCCACACTGGCTGTATGGTGGTGTTAGGCAAGCTTCCCAGTTTCTATGAACGGCAGTTTCTTCATCTGAAAAAGTGATGACACTCTATCAGCCCCCTAGCAAGATTGTAAGGATTAAATGAGGTCTCTTTTGTAAAGCTCTTTGCATGGTGACTGGTATTTAGCAGTTGAAAAGAAATGCCTATTCCCTCTCTTTTTGTACAATGTGAAAAAAATAGAGGTTTTCTTTCCCCAAACATGCAATTTAATTAAAGGACATTCATTAGGAGCTGACTATGCATGAGGCTCAGGACAAGGCATTAGGGATACTAAGATGAATTCTATACTCTGGACCAAAATGTAACCAGGAAAGTGGCATGGCTTTCTGCCCTCCCAGGTGCCAGCATTGAGGCCGATAACAGCCATAATTCTGGTGTCCCTCTTATTTCCCATTGTCCAAAAAAACAGGACTGAGTTGGACACTCAAGTCAAAGAGGGGTATGTGAGATTCTAGGCTGTGTCTTTAACACAAACTTGAAAAGCAGTAAATCTCTGGTTAACTTGGTTGATTTAGATGTCAAGCAGAATAAATTAATGTTGATTTGTCTAGTGGCATTCATATGGCTACAACACCCACTGAAGCCCAGGCTGGTAAGAGACTCTATACAGGGGCTCTTCTCAGAGTACCCTTCTTGGGCTCACATTTTGGCTCAACTACTCTGCTCTTTTGTTTGTTTTGTTTTTTCAGAAAGTGCCATCGTGGTTAAAATCCAGGGTTATTTTGATGCATGGCAAGCTCTCCTTCTCAAACCAGACATCTTCTTTAAGATTTCTTGGCTATACAAAAAGTATGAAAAGTCTGTGTAAGTAACACAAGTTTGGAAAACTTATCAGTGAGATTGGATTGACTTTGGGTTGTGTCTTTGCTCTTGTTGGCCTCTTCAGCTAGCTTTCTGCTCTTCAGAACCCACAGGGGAGCTATGGATTAAGACACTGATGAAACATTGTACAGCAATTTGGCTGCACGTGGTGGCCAGACTGAAGAGTAAGGGAGGCCTTCGGCCCAGGCAGCTTTTCAGCAAGGGGGCCAAGTGGATGGTCTGCGAGCCCCATGTCTGGAATTAGGACACTGCAGTGTAGTTTGAGTTGAAGAGAAGGGTTGGTTGAACCTATCATTATTATCTGTAAAAATTCTCTTTTCATATCTGGAAAATGGAAACACAAAATCATTTTATAGTTGTGTTGCTTCTGAATGAATTTAACATAATTCAACTTGTAGGAATTAACAGCAGTCTCAAAAGAATTTTTTCACGATGAATATACCGGACTTCAATAAAATGTGTGATTTCCTTTTTTTTTAGTCATATATATTAGTCTTTGGGGGATCCTGAAACTGTCATTAAATGGCTTTGCATTGGTTATAGATGAGTCTAGACAAAAATTGGACAAATGCCCAACAGTCTACAGGCTAAAAAAAGGTTTCTAGAATGTAAGTAGCTGCCCCCCAACCACCAGTGAAAAGCCCATGGGATTTAGAGGCAGACAGACCTGGTTTATATCTTGTCTCTACTGCTTAGTAACTAAATGTCCTTGAGAAGTTATTTAAAGTAAAATATAATCTACCTTCAAGAATAGAGGTATAGATTAATGAGATCCTATACGTAGGGCAATTAACACAGAGGACGGCACATAGAAGACACTAAAGATATTAGTTTCCTCCTTCCCTCTGTTCATATCTTCTCCCAGATGTCCCTGATGATCTTAAATTCTCCATCTCTAAAACTTTCCAAACTTGTCTGAAGACCTAACTTTATCCTGTTTGTGTATTTTGAAATTTAATAATGTTAGTCTTCACAAGGAAACCAACTTGATGTTGCTTATATATTCTCATGTGGTTGGTGAGTATTAGGTAAGTGATCTGGACACTTGGGTCTTTATACATTTCATTGAGTTTCCACCAGAGCTTATTGTGACTTGAATCGATGAGATAAAGGATTCATCTCTTCCTTATGTTCAAATTTGGCAGTGGTCTGAAGGGGCTCATTTTATAGTTTCTGGTCATTTGTTTAGCTTTGGTTTTGGCCAGCAAGCGCATTAAAATTTATTGCATGAAACTATATTATGGTTTCTCTTAGGTTTCTGTAGAAATTAGCTCTGTGACATTCCCTCTCTATATAATATTTACCAATGGTTAGTACATTAATCCATATCTCCTATGTCCTAGAGCAGTAAAGACCTAGAGAAATCTTTGAATTTCCTCTCCCATCCATGCCCATTGCAATAATGCCATTTTTTTTAAAAATTGAGGTATAATTGACATAAAACAGTATATTACTTTCAGGTATACAAACAACATCATGACTCAGTATTTGTATATATTGTGAAATGATCACCGTCATATCTAGTTACAAAACTTTTTTCTTGTTATGAAAACTTTTAAGATCTATTCTCTTAGCAACTTTTAAATCTGCAATATGGTATTGTTAACTATAGTCGCCATGTTGTACATCATGTCTCCACGGTTTATTTATTTTATAACTAGAAGTTTGTACCTTTTGACTCCCTTCAGCCATTTTGCCTACTCTTACCCGCTGCCCCCCCCCCACCTCTGGCAGCCACCAATCTGTTCTCTATCTACGAGCTAGAGGTTTTTTGTTTTGTTTTGTTTTAAGATTCCACATATAAATGAGATCATATACTAGTTGTCTTTCTCTGTCACACCAATACTTTTGAGAAATATACTGATGGAAAGGATTCTGGGACATCTACTCCCATCCCTATTTATTCAATTTTATACTTCTGCCTGTCTTAATAACCAATATTACAGCAGTATTGTTTTCTACTTTTTATTCTGGCAAGTTTAAGGCTTTTTAGCCACAGAATACCTTAAATAGGTGTTTGTGGCCTGGACTGATAACTGAGACAACCTTGTTTGGGTGCAAAATACGCTCAGAGTTCCAAACCACAGACTCACAGATATATTCTTACAATACATATTTGTAAGTCAGAGATTTCCTATTCCCTGAAAACTGTCACTGAATTCAATTCTCCCAGTTTTTAAGGGTGTATAAATTCAGATGCATATATTTATGTAGGACCAGCTTCTAATCTGAGTAAGAAGGATCCCAACAGGCATTCACAGGCCCCCAATTCTGCCCAGGGAAGAAGATGTTCAGAAGTGGTTGCAGTTCCATCAAGGAATTCTCCATGAATTTATAGTCTTAGGGCATTTAGGGGCCATTGCTCAGGTAGGAATGCTATGAGCATTCACAGCCCACCAACTGAGTGAATATCAGTCCCTTGTATGTAAGAGTTTCAACAAATATTTGCTGAATAAATGGACTGGTAGATGAATGAATGAATGAATGAATGTGAATATATCCTTCGTGTATTTCTGGAGGTATGTATGTATTTATGGGCACACTTACAGAGATACGCAATAGATGGCATCCTCATTTTGAATGACACAATTACTCCACTAGCCTGAAGAATACCTCTTCAAATGTTTAAACCCCTTCCTTGAGATGCCCAAAAGAAACTTCAAAAAGTGGGATGAATCTTAAAGAATCTTCCCTTAATTTTCTTGCCCAGCTGGAGTAAACACAGAGGCTATTTATGTCAACATCATCAACAGGGCATAGAGGTGACCATGTCAACAAAAATTTGAAAGAAAGACTTATTACGCATTTAATGTAATGCAGAACACCATTCCCTGAGATTGGGGAACAATACACTTACACGTGAATGCATACACTTTAAGACAAAGGCAAGAATAGCAGAATCTAGATCTTAAGATGGACTTATTGTCTGTTAAGTCTGAGCCCTTCACTTTAAAAGAGATTTAAGAGACGTAGAGTAGGTTATGTAGAGAACAATCTGAACTAGAACCTGACTCTTTTTTCGAGATGCTCTTCCCTCTACCACACTGTCAAAATGCATATACTACATACTCGTGCGGCTAGTCAGTCAATAAGTATCTACTTCATGTTTACTATGTGGCAGAAACTGCAAGGTATGAGAATAAATATCAAGAGGATTACTTGATCCTTTGTGTTCAGGTTCTAGAATAGGAAATCTCAAACTCAATTTTTTCCAGAGTTGAGCAAATAGAAATGGGCTAGGTGGTTATAAGTCAAAAGGAAGTGAAGGTGCCTGGAGCAAACATGCCCCCAATAAATACCTTCACTAGTTTTTGGTTTTATTTTTCAATTTAGGCACTGTACCAGACATATCGAAAATCAGAAAACACAATTGGATTTACCATTTTGGTACCAGCTTTTAACCCTTAACTAGAGGTTACAGCCTTCATTTCGCTACCAGTACCTAGAAATCTTAGCTAAATTTGGTTCCTTAACATGAAGTGTAATGAATACATAATTTAAGGATCTTTGGGAAGAATTAAGTTTAAATTCAGTTATTTGTGAGTGCTGAAGACCTCAATTAGAGCAGATAATTTTACTTAAACAAATGCGGCTAATGAGTTTGTTTTTCTAGATGTCTTAACTGACTACAGATAGATTATATTTTCACTTTTAAAAAAAATTTTTTTTAGCAAGGATTTGAAAGATGCCATGGAAATTCTGATAGAAGAGAAAAGACACAGGATTTCCACAGCAGAGAAACTGGAAGACCATATGGATTTTGCCACCGAGTTAATTTTTGCCGAGGTACTGACCTGGGTTAACCATAATTCCCACGCGGTATGTGTACTTGACTGTGTCAGGTTGTGTAAAGATCCCCTCTTGTAATTGTTGCATACTTCTGCTTTTAAGTATCTGCTCTAGTACTTCTACAATGGCACCCCACAGAGCCCACTCATTAGACGTTCTGGTAAGACTGACCTTTTAAGATTGAAACTACTGTGTCTGCACAATACAAAATACGAAAATGGGGGAGCCCAGAGACAGTAAATACATATATAATTGGTTAAATTTTTCCCCTTTCAGCTGAAGACTATTATGAAAAATGTCCAAAGTCGATTACAGAGGTGTAATATTTATGACTTCATTTCATTGATGTTTTTGATCCCGACTGTCCCTTTCCCTCCTTTTTGGAAGCTTTGATTCACTTTTCCAATTTTTCGCCCTTCTCCCAATTGTTCAGAAACGTGGTGACCTGACAAAAGAGAATGTGAACCAGTGCATATTGGAAATGCTGATCGCAGCACCAGACACCATGTCTGTCTCTGTGTTCTTTATGCTATTTCTCATTGCAAAGCACCCTAAGGTTGAAGAGGCAATAATGAAGGAGATCCAGACTGTTATTGGTAAGAACTGATCAATAATAGAACTTAGAAAACAATTCCTTTTGAGTGTCAGCTTTTTATGTCCTAAGAATCTGATTTCAAACAAAATCTTTATTATAATCCACCCAGAAAACAATAAAGGTAGTCATTTTGCCACACTTGGTTATGCCAGATAGGTTGCAAAGTTAGTTCTGTTCTGTGGGGTTTTTTTTCATTATAAAAACAATGTATGCTTACTGAAAGGAAATTAAATAACACAAAGATGTATAAAGCCAAAAGTGACATTCCCTGACCCCTTCCACTCTCCTCACCAGCCTCATTTGCATTTCCCAGAGGGAACCACTGTTAATACTTTGCCGTGTATTCTTTAAGGTCTTTCTTAATGTGCACATAAATGTTCTGCCTACCTTATGGGGCCAAATGCTTTTGTGGGTCCACCCAGAGAACCGGCTATCATCTACAGCAGTGTTTCTGGGTTTCAAGTAGTCTGTCCACAAATGAACTTCCAGCCAGTGGCAGAAGGACAAGGGGAGGATGACAGCAAAGGCAGGAGAGTGATCAGTTTCCCTCTCCCCCCAAATCCAGTGATGCTGGACCCTTTTTCCCCCTGCCCTCTCCTCCTCCACCAGGTCCCTGCTCAGCTCTTCCTGACACAATGTTTTCCCTGCTCTGGCTTTGCCTAAGCATCATTCTGCCCACTGCTGCTGACGCTGCTGCCCCCTTCCATACGAACACTGTCACATTAGGAAGAAATCAGAATTGCTTTCTGGGGAAAAAAAACCAGAATTCCTTATTTGGAATGTCCTTCACATGGATAATTTTTTTTTTAAGAGAGAGAGAGAGTGAGCACCAGTATCATGTGCATGGGTTGGGTGGGTTGGTGGGAAGGGGCAGAGGGAGAGGGAGAGAGAAACAGAGCTGCTCAGGACCCTGGGCTGATTTTGATTCTGCAAAAGTGGTAATCCATTCGAGAATGCTCTGATGAAGGGCTTGATCTCACAGCCCTGAGATCACGACCTGAGCTGAAATCAAGAGTCAGAAGCTTAACTGACTAAGCCACCCAGGGGCCCCCACATAGATAATCTTTTCAGGAGCACATTTCTGACATGTGAAGAGACATCAGTAATGATACAGACTTTTCTCTCTTGACCTTATAAATCCCTGTGAAATGACTTATTTGGTTGTAGAGAGGCACCATCTTTTTAGAGGCACCATTGGAGTGCTACTTGAAATAGTTGACAGTAAGGGTTTTCATAAAAGGGTTAAATATGTGAGAGAATGGTTCTACAGAGGAGTTGCTGTAGGTGGGAAATTGCCTGGGAAAATAGATCACAGGAAGCCAGAATGACATTCAAGCCCCAAATTCTAGAATGGTTTCTCATGTGCCCCCTGTCAGGTTCTGAGTTCTGGGTCAGGTGCAGGGGCACATCAGTGAATAAGCCAGAGCTATTCCTAGACTTGTGGGCTCACAGGCTGGCAGGAGAAAGAGAACTTAACAAGCAAGCCCAGTGGAGTGAAGAGAGAGCCATAGAATGATGGAGTTCAGGCAACAAGGGGAAAATTGCTCTTGAAACCATGAGCCTTTAATACAATTTCCTTGAGAGATGAAAAGTGTTTGCCCCATGATGTCCCCCGACACTTCAACAAACCTCTGCAAAGATGGAAAATAGCTGAACCAGTTGTACATGTGTTCGTGCTCCCTCTAGATACACACACATAGTAATTACTTCCTAGAGAATGCCTCTGGTTACCTTCTTTGTCATCTTCCCTTCCACCATCCCACCCCAGATAAATGTACCGCAGTAGACCCTTGAGTGTACAAAGAGCAGCATGCAAGCGGCAGGGCTGTTAGAGTTTTCTGACCAAATGAGACCTTTTCTGAATGGTGCAGTTGTACAGGAGACAGAGATCCCTCAGGACCCTGGGCTGATTTTGACTCTGCAAAAGTGGTAACCCATTCGAGGATGCTCTGAAGCTTTGCCAATTCTGGGAGTAATCTAAGCCTCTCTGACCAGTCAATCCCCAGCACCCCCGTAGTTTAGCTGAGGCACCTATTTTGCTGTGGTAAGGAAAAAGGTTCTTGCCACTCTACCACAAAAGGTTGTTCTTGATGAGATGGAAGGAGGGACTATCAGTGATGTGTTCCAGGCAGATGACCGCAGAGGTAACCAGAGGAGGAAATTTCATTGAAAGGGATTTAATTCACCATCTCACTTTGACTAGAGAAGGAGTGGATGTCCCCTAGAATTTAGAGGAAGAGACAAAACTCAAAGACCTCAGAGGCCAGGCAGATAAAGTTTGAAGCAGACTGTGTAGGTCTACATAAAACGGCAGGTGGATACCCTCTAAAGGGCTCATTGGCTACTCAAGTTCAGCCCATCATTGCCATGTAGGGATGTAGGTCCAGGGTCACCAGGTTTTCTGATTTTTTTTAGAAATCCAGGCTTTTCCACAAAATCTCCTAGGTTTTATAGTAATTGGCTTCAAATCTGAATTTTTACAAAACATGCTGTGAACCAAATGACATATCTGGCCCAGGTTGTTGGTTTGCATTAGAATTCTAGAATGAAAAAAAAAAATGTTGTTTTAGCCAGGAGCTGAGTATTCTGTGGAAACTATGGGAGTTTTAATGCCCATCCCGTATTGAAACTATCATTACCTCCTTGTCCTATTTATCTGTTCCCACAGGTGAAAGAGATATAAGGATTGATGATATGCAAAAATTAAAAGTGGTGGAAAACTTTATCTACGAGAGCATGCGGTACCAGCCTGTTGTGAACTTGGTCATGCGCAAAGCCTTACAGGATGATGTCATCGATGGCTACCCAGTGAAAAAGGGGACTAACATTATCCTGAATATTGGAAGAATGCATAGACTCGAGTTTTTCCCCAAGCCCAATGAATTTACTCTTGAAAACTTTGCAAAGAATGTAAGAGCACTTCCTTAAAACCAAGCGTGCCACTCTTAAAAATGTCAACTGTTAAATCCTCTCTGGTTCTGTGTTTTCACCATGTACATTTCATTCTATTTACTTGTTCCCCTCTATTACCTCACCAGAAGCACATGTTTCCCCTAGCTTAGAACATGACTACCATATTCATCGTCAAGCCAAGGATGCTGGGCCTCCAGCTCTGAGAAGTATCCACATGGTGGCCACACAATGGGTCAAAATGTGAAAAATCCAGGCCCTTAATTTGGCTACAGTGAGGCAAATGTTGTTTAACCCAACCAACCTGCTTTTCCATTTCAACTTGTCACTTTTTAATCACGTAGATTCAGCTCTAGCACCATCTCCGCAAAGGAAAATCCAGTTGTGCCTCAGATGGAAATCAAACAAGACCAAAAGATTTAGTTTCACAGTCTGCCTTTGGTTCACCAAACGGCCCCATGAACACTAGTTCCATTCTAAATAGAATTCAGTAATTAGAAGAGCTCCAGCTTTTTCTATCATTGAAATATACTGTAGATTCTGTCTCCATTATGTCAAATTTTAGGCAGTGATGTTTACTAACCAAAATTTTCCAGATATTTCCCTCACTGTCCTCTTTTTCCATTTGCGTATGATGTAGAAACATGATCTTAATTAATCCAGTTCTCTAATTCATTCTGTTTCTATGTGAGCAACCCATGCTATGACAGCTGGTCAACAAAAACTTATTGAACACCTACAATGTGCCAGGTACTATGTAAGTACAAATGGTAACAAGACAGTCAGATGTTGTCCCCATTAATTTTCTGCATAACTAAAAATATTTGTATGCTTGGCACTAATAGGCCAGGAGTCAACATCTTTGCACAAAAAAACAATCTTTGCCTTGGTGACATGCAGAAGAGTAGCAAAGCTGTGGCCATCCCACAGACCTAGTTAAGTATGCTAACATTGGCTGGAACAAGATGATGTGCATTGATTTACCCCAGCAAATTTATGTGAAAAGCCACAGTGAGGACTGTCCAAGCTGGGCATATATCACAGGGAGTGAATCACATTGGATGAAGGAAAGAACTTATTTGCGTTACAGTCACTCATCTCAGTGAGGGAACAGTATGGTTTGGACCCTGTAACAACGTTCTGACCGTTCAGTGGTTTCAGGGTGAATCAAACAGAGACTGCATGATTCTGGCTAACTGTCTGATCATTTTCATAGGTTCCTTACAGGTATTTTCAGCCATTTGGTTTTGGGCCCCGTAGCTGTGCAGGAAAGTACATCGCCATGGTGATGATGAAAGTCGTCCTGGTTACACTTCTGAGACGATTCCACGTACAGACATTGCAAGGAAATTGTGTTGAAAGTTTACAGAAAAAATATGGCTTGTCCTTACACCCAGATGAGACTAGCAACTTGCTGGAAATGGTTTTTATCCCAAGAAATTCAGAAAAGTGCCTCAAACACTAAAGAAGGTTGGTCCGTACCTACTCTGGAGCATTTCTCATCAGTAGTTCATATGGAAGCCGTCCGTCTTTACCAGGTAGTGTCATCCTCACAGTGAACATTTGGTGGCCTGTGCCATTTTATAGGCATACCTTGTATGGACTGCAGCGAGTCAGGAGACATTGGTCATCTGTTTTTATCCAAACCAGAGAACCAGACTTCCAGAGAAAATAGAGGCCAAGAGTTTGCAGGGAAAATGGTCAATCCCACAAAACATGCTTTGGAAAAGACAGGCCATCAGCAAAACTTATGTCCTCCTTCCCACAAAATCTCCACTGCCCTGCCCCAAGAGCATTTTAATGTCTGGGGCAGAAGCATTCAAGTCCGTTAGAAAGGCCAGCCTGATGTCTGGGTACTTAGGGCCAAACATACCTGCTAATGTGAATAAAAGTGTTTTGATTTAGTTTTCAGTGGTAGGCTCCACAACATTCATGTTCTTTGGAGAAGGGCTTACAAATTCAACATATGACTTTTCCTATGAATTATTCAATTAACTCTTGATTATCCACAGGAGATGTGCCTGTGGCAAAAGTTAAACAGAGGACCATTCTTTCCCAGTCTCTCAATTTATGCCTCAGCCATCACCTCCACTACAATAGATATAGATTCGGGAATATAAAGTAACTTAGTAATAGCCTGAGTAAAATATAATCAGGACCACACATCTGGTGTAGGAAAAAAAAAATCACACAATGCATTTCAAATTCAAATAAAAATTCTTTTCTTCATGTTTGCACATTGCTTAGCTCCACTAGCGCTAACCAAGCGATAACTTTAAATAATGGAATCTATTAACTCTTACAATGGCCCCAATAATTTGAGGGAGGAGAACTCCTCTACATCTACATCTAATTCCACAACCCAGTGGGTTCAAACCCATTCCATCCTCTTTCTCCCTCAACAGTTTCCCCCCTCCTTCTTTCTGTGATCCCGAAGTCAACAGCAACAGATCAGTAGAGAATGTGGTCAGGGTAGAGGCCCTGCAATCGTCTTTTATCCTACCTCGGATTTAATAGTTACCTTGGAGATTGAACTGCTATCGAGTTTATTGAATCATTATACATAGCCATGGATAAAATGCACACCTTGTAAATTAGTTCTTTAAGAGAATCAAGTATGGGGCGCCTGGGTGGCTCAGTCAGTTAAGCGTCTGACTCCCAGTTTCAGCTCAGGTCATGATCTCAGGGTCGTGAGATCAAGCACCATGTCGGGCTCCGTGCTGGGTGTGGAGCCTGCTTAAGATTCTCTCTCCTTCTCTCTCTGCCCCTCCCACACTCCACTCTCATGCACTCTCTCTCTAAAATAAATAAATAAATAAATAAATAAATAAATAAATAATAAAAAATTTTTAAAAATGAAGAGAATCAAGTAGATGAGTTAATTTTCCAAATACCACTCCACTTGTGTTATACAGCCAATATGATTGTATCTACTGAATGCCGTTAAAAAATTAAAAACTTAAACTCATTTGTAAGTAAGTAAATGTTTGCCGTTGGGTCAACTTCCATCTCAACATTCGAATATTCTTTTCATCCTACTATTTGGTAATAGGACAACAGCTGAATATAAAATGAGAGCGTAAGCACCTTGAGAGCAGGAGATCTTTTCTTTCTTTTCTATATTTACTTTGGAGGAAGGACAGCACTGAACAGACACTCTTGCTCATAGATAATCTAATTGGCCCCAGAATCCAAGTAAAGGGGAGGCAGGTATTCTAAGAATTCAAGGATAGGTATTAGTAAAGAAAGAAATTTTTGAAGTTGGAACTATATGGATCATATATATGGTCTAAACATACACAGAAATATGCCTGTGTACCTGGATATATCCATAGTCAGGTCTCAACAATCATCCAAATAATTCAGACCCCAGAAAGAAAGACCAGGATTTTAGATTAAATGTATCCAAGTTAATTCACTTGATGACTATAAACACACACTTTACTTTGCCTCTGGCTGGAAAACAGACTTCAGATCAGTATACTTCGCCCATCCAGTTCCTTGGAACATCTGTTGTATTTTGTATGCATATATGTAGTCAAGGCCTATGTCTACACAAAGTCAGATGGAAGCTAATGTAGTTAGATAGAGACATTGTAGATATAAAAATATGCTGGGGAAAATCTAGGGATGGGGTGGGGGGCAGAGAAAGGATAGGAAGAGGGGAAGTGCTGGTTTGAATGATCCAAGCAAACTCCCAGAATCAAATTATCTGGGTAGTCATTCAACTTTTCACTCTGCTTGAACAAACCCCATATGTTTGTACAGGTTTTGCCTAAGGACTTTGGAATATCATTGACTTTTCATTAAGCTGATCAACATATATTTGAAAATCCTGTTTTCTCTTCAGAATTTTGTCTCATTGTTATGTACTTGATTATCATCTTGAATGTGCTGTGGATTCAGTTTTTACCAGTTTTCAAAGAAACTGTCAGTGAAATGCATGCATTATAAGGGCTCTATTACTGTGAAATCGTGAGGACAACTGTGCCCTCCTATCTTCAGACGTACTGGACATCCCCCCTCTGCCTTCATCAACATCCCACTTTTTCCTCTTCCAAGGAGAAAATAATCCCATACAGAACATCCCACCTATTAAGAATTGTCAGTTGGAAGTTGTCACTTTTATTTCTAAATAGCTTCTTTGGCTACTCATGGAGCTAATATTCCCATAAGTGTGTGGCACTGGACTACTTGAAAGAATACTAGCTGAACCTTCCTCAATCTCCTGTATCAGCTGGGCTCTGTGACCGAATCTTTCACCCATACTTGCAGAAGGATTTTGCTCAATTACATTCCGTCAAAGTAATGAGTGACATGGAATTGTGGTACTTGAGTTAGACTTAGCACAAGAAAAGCAAAGTCAAAGGCTGAACTCTCCAGGGCTTAACAGATAGGGCTTGCCCAAGAGAACTCCCACATTTCTTTTCCGCAGTTTTTTGCAGATGTTGGCCTATGTCTAGAGAGCCAATGTTGGCCTATGTCTAGAGAGCCAATGGCCATACTCTGTTTCCACCAGGTCAACCAAACAAACAGAATGCATTCACACAAGTCAACCTGGTCACCAAGCCCAGCCCATTAGGTATACCCTGCCTTTCCCCTTCTATCAAGAAAGCATTTTAAAGCATAAAACAAATGGGAACCATTATAAGAATATAATTATAAAAATTATTATAAGAATAACCTTGAATCCACTTATTATAACCAAATGCAAACATTTCACAAACTTCAGTATTTTAATTTACAGTAGTCCCCCTTTATCCATGGTTTCACTCTGTGCAGATTCAGTGACCCATGGTCAACAGCAGTCACAGAGAGAATGATCCTTCGGACATACTATCAGAAGGTCAACAGTAGCCTAACACTATGTCACAGTGCTTGCATCGCTCGTCTCAATTCTGCTCACCATGAAGGCACTTAATCATCTCACATCATCGCAAGAAGGGTTAGTACAGTACAATAAGATCTTTTGAGAAAGAGTGAGACCATGTTCACATAACTTTTATTATAGTCTATTGTTACAATTGTTCTATTTTATTACTAGCTATTGTTGTTAATCTCTTACTGTGCTTAATTTATAAATTAAACTTTACCATAGGGACGTCTGTACAGGAAGAAAACAGTACGTCTAGGGTTTGGTACTATCTGTGGTTTCAGGCATCCACTGTGGGTCTTGGAATGTATCCCCCATGGATGAGGTAGACTAACTGTTTTAGTAAAATATTTCTTGCGATGAAGATCTGAGATTACAAGACCTGGAGGTTGAGCCTGTGGCCCCGGTGGTTTTTTAAGTTCCTTTCAGCTCTATGATTCCATAAATAAGGAGGCAGTGAAGCCTTAAATCTGGGCTCAGCCTTTTCTTAAATGTATAGTTGGGACAAGCTGTTCAATCTCTCTATACCTCAGTTTTCTCGTCAATCCAATGGGGACAATAATTACTTCAGAAGATTGCTGTGAGGATTATAAGGGATGATTCATGTGAAAGGTAAGACAGTGTCTGGTACAGGGCAACCTCTTAATAAGCACAGGCATAATAATGATGATGCTCAGTAGTTAGGTTGACTCATGACACCCTCAAACATTTTCACATGCAGTAGAGAGGGCAGAAGATGTGCCAGATGCTTCTATATCCATTTTCTGATTTTTAGCTTCATGACAACTCTCACATTAGTATGATTGCTGCAGGAAGCTCATTGTATCCATAAGAACAGGGACTCAGGGAGTTTGGAAGACTTGCCCTCAAGTCCACCTCTCCTTCCAAAGCCCTTGGCCCCTTCATCAAGCTGCCTCTTTGTAAAAGGACTCACTCTTGGAAGGCTGAGGAGGTCAGCCCCGGTTTCCCAGCTCTCCCACCTTGTGATGCTAGGTAAACCCCTTTTGAGACTTGCCATTCCTTGCCTCCTTACCCAAGGAATCTGACACAGGAAATAAATCTGGATGATTCTGCCCTACCCACCCCATACCCCATATGTTTAGAGAATCCTTCTCAAAAAAAGATAGTCCATGGGAAAGAACTATAAAAATTCTCTTAGCATAAGGTGGGGGATCTAACATATGGATGTCAACATCTGCCTCAATAGGAAATTATCAGATTCCATTAAGCTATTCCGTAACCTCTAGGAACATATCTAGTTTTGCACAATTTCAATTCATTTCAGATGCGGTACTATGTAAAAAAGGAGAGTAGAGGGAAAAAAATAGTAATTTACTATAAACACATGGTGGGCAAACCGGACCTTATGATGGCCATAAAATCACCTCTATTTTAGCCAAAATGGAAAAGGCTAAGAAGCCCACTATGATGGACATCTATTAACCAATTTCTTCATTTGGCAAGGATCCCAGATATGTATGAACTATTCAGTCCCTCATCTCAT
This sequence comes from Ursus americanus, assembly GCF_024610735.1. NCBI lineage: Eukaryota > Metazoa > Chordata > Mammalia > Carnivora > Ursidae > Ursus > Ursus americanus. The sequence continues at coordinate 6,697,624 of NC_142162.1, read as the reverse complement.
TATTTCCAAATAGTCAGGTGTTTGGCAGGGAGGAGACACAACCTCAGTGCATACAGGCTTCCTCTGCTAGCCTAGTTAAGCTTGGATGGGTAAGAAGCTGAACACATTGCCCTTTTACCTTCTTCCCACTCCAGGTTATTGTGAAAGTGTGTTTCTTCTTTCAGACCAAGAAAACTGCATTTACTTTCTTCTTTCTATTAAGTTCTTTACATTATCATTTAATTCTCCCAACAATACTATGAAGCAGGTACTATTCTCATTTCCAGAAAAATTCCCCCATCCATCCATTTATATTCCTTTTCTACCTGCTTGCTACAGAGTTTCTCTCTCATACCCACACATACCCCAAAACACATGGTCAGTGTCTCAGGTTCTCTTATCAAAACCTGCTCTCAAAAAAATTTTTTAAGTCTGCTTTTATCCAATCTTCTTTTTTTTTAAGATTTTATTTTTAAGTAATCACTACACCTAACGTGGGACTCAAACTCACAACCCAGAGATCAAAAGTTGCATACTCCCAACACCTGAGCCAACCAGGCACTGCTTTTCAGATCTACTTCTAAATGCTTTTTAGGTCTACCTAAGTTCTAAATGATAAAGCTAAGGCTTGAAATGTTATCCTTCCTTCCAACATAGGTTTTTGTTTGTCCAGAGGATTTCCCAAAAGAATGATAGGCATCAGCAAGCTGGGCTTGTGGAGGGAGAGGAGGGAAGAGGAGGGAGTGCCTTTGAGAACCCCTAAAAATGGTAGCACCTGCTTCACCCACACAGAAAGCTGGTTCTACCTATACAGTGGTGTCTAGGTTGTTAGGGGTCCTGAATCAGAATGTCTAGAGGAGCCAGACAGGTAACATAAATCAGACGATCAGGCCAGCTGTTAAGTAGAGCTTATGTGAAAAAAAGCAGTATTCTCATCTAAAGGCATGCAAGTTCAATGTTCTTAAAACACAGTGCCAGCCAGACCAGTCATCCTTGGGCTGGACTCGGCCCATGGCTTAAGGTCTCTAATATCAATCCCTTTCACATCCATCATTTTTTTTTTTTTGGTGCCCCCTTCCCATCCAACCACCCTGTGAGGAAGGCAAAAAGTCTCCATTTCACTGATGAGGAAACTGAAGCACAGGGAGGTCAAGTGGTTTGTCCAATGTCACGCAGTTAGGATCACATCTAGCGTTCCCCCCCCCCCCCAGGGATCCCAGCTCCAGGTCTGACTTCACTTAGCCCAACCCTTCATAGCTGGCTGTCTTCTAAAGATGACTGTGGTGTCCTTTCACCAATCTGAACTTCAGTAGACCATCTGTACATGCAGAAGACACCAGAGGACTTCTACAGTCATTTTCAATGCTTTCATTCTAACTTGTTATTTTGCTTCATAAACATAACACCAATTCCCCCTTTATATCTAGGTTCTAATAAACTGAGTGCATAAGGCAATTTCTCTTGCAGTTCAGACATGAAATTTGGCTGCTGAAGGGATGATCTGGGCATTCCCCACACATCACCTGCAGAATACAAGCTCCCAAACACTTATATGTCTGTATGTAGCCCTACCTTACTGCTGCAGAGGCATGAAACATGTTCATGGACCACATTTCACTCACAAATAATCACTTTATGCCCTATTTGAACTTGCAGGCAAACCACTACATTTATTGAAGCAAATCATTTTTTCTGAGTGGCCTTGGTTTCATACTCAAACTAATGGATCACTAAGGTCAACAGTACTTCTTTTCCCTCCTGAAATTAATGCTCTCTCTGGCATGCTTACCACCCCTTCCAAATGCAGCTTGCTGCTTTTACTGCTCATATAGCTCCAGAAACAATCAAAAACACGCAAAGAGAAATGAACTCTCTGCCCGTGATAATGTAGGAGTGCCTGACACATCTTTGCATGTGGTCCTTGAAGCAAGTGTGAAGAGGAAAGAAATGTTATAAATCATTAAGATGTCACAAGTAATAGCTCTCCATCTTCAAGTGCTTGCCATGTCCAGCTTATCTCATTTAAACCTCACAACAATCATGCAAGAGATTATTCCCCATTTTGCAGATGATAAAACTGATTCTCAAAGAGTAACTTGCCCACACTCTCTTACCTAGAAATTTGAACCATCTGACTTATCCCAAAATCTATGATTTTTTTCCTGTATGTTACATTGACTAAAAGTGGGATTTGGTCCTTTGTAAAATCAAATATAAATATGAACATAAATATAATGCCTATACGTTTTCATTGGTATAGGTATTAAAATTGGGGGATGGAGTGGCAGAAAATCATGTCCTTAGAATACTGATGAATCTTTGCCCCTATATGAGCTCTGATCAGCCAGATCACCATGGCAATAAGTCCAAAAACAGTGACTTGGGACTTTGTCCTGTCTCTCAAACCACCAGCCAATGATGGGTCAAACCAGTTATATTCATTTGGCTATATGAAGGACTCAAAGTGAATTGATCAATATATTTTCTCTAGCCGTCCATGTTTTAGTTATTTAGTATCTGGCACACAGCATGAACTCAATACTTTGTTGGTGGATAGAACATTGGTGGAAGAGCATTTGAGCCACTAAGAGAATCAAGTTCTACTAGATTCACAAAGATAATTGGTATCCTATGTACACCTTCTAAAATGGGCCACTGAACCAGCCTGAGACAGTGAATGAACTGGCTACACATTCAAAACAAGAAAAACAGGGCACCTGGGTGGCTCAGTCAGTTAAGCCTCTGCCTTCTGCTCAGGTCATGATCCCAGGATCTTGGGAACGAGCCCCACATTGGGCTCCCTGCTCAAAGGAGAGCCTGCTTCTCCCTCTCCTTTTGCCCCTCCTCCCTGCTTGTGTTCTCTCTCTCTCTCTCTCCTATAAATAAATAAATAAATAAATAAATAAATAAATAAATAAATCTTAAAAAAAAAATAACTGAAACAAGAAAAACATGACCAAACAGGGGGAGCTGTATACTTCTTGGTCAGGGCTACTGGGGAGGGAGTTCCTGCTCATTAGGGAGTTGGACTAGATGAACCTTGACACCCCTCTTGCAACTTGAGATTCCACAAGTCTGTGGGTTGGTAAGGAGTCGAACGTTTTCTAATGGAAGCCAAAAAGCTGGTCCCATGGAACACACAGCTTCAAAGAGGCCATCTCTCAGAAGAACCTCTCTTAGCTCCATAATCAGTCCAAATTCATAAGGATCGTGAATATATGGTATTTTTGTGTTTAACGATCACATGTGATGACCACTGATTATCAGGAGAGATTACACTGCATATTTACAAGTCTAACTCATTTCCAAATAAATCCAAAAAGCACATTTCTTCATGTTTCAACACAATTATTCCCTGTTCTCCTTCTTAGGTCTCATTCTAGTCTCTAATTCAGTAGCCTGCATCCTGGCTTCTCATAGATCTTTTGCAAGACCTTCCACACGAGTCCTCCTCCTAGCCCCTTCACTGTCCTGCCGCCTGTCTCAGGTCCAGAGCTGAGGACTGTGTTCAGGGAACCCCTGCCCTGCCTCCTGGCCCAGGACTACTGTTCTCTTCCAGTGAATCTGTGTGTATTTGCTTTTCGTCCTTCTCTTTCTTCTTCCTCTGCAGATCCTCCTTCCATGCTCCCTTGTGCTCTCTGAACTTCTGTTATCTCTTTCCTTTCTCTTACAATCCCCAGTCACCTTCCCGAATTGCTCTGGACACAGGTCACAGGTTCAGCGGTTTCATGGACCCTTCATGATAGCCCTTCCTCACTGAGCCAGTTTCCTAGGAAGGCCATAACTACCCAAAGCTGGGAGGCTTAAGACATCAGAAATAGATTCTCTCATAGTTCTGAAGGCCAGAGGCTGAAATTAAGGTGTCGACTGGGCCATGCTCCTTTGGATGCTCTAAAAGAGACTCCTTCTGTGCCTCACCAGTTTGTTCTTGGCCCCCTTGGTTTGTGGCCTCATCACTCTAATCTCTGTCTCTGTGGTCACATTGCCATGTCCTCTTCAGTCTGTCTCAAGTCTCCCTCTGCCTCTCTCCTAAGGACACATCATGTGATTAGAGCACACCAGGTAATCCAGGATGATCTTATCTCAAGATCCTTAATTACACCTGCAAAGACCCTTTTTTTCCAAATAAGGTCACATTCACAAGTTTTCAGGGATTTGGATGTGAACAAATGTTTTGGTGGGGGAGGGGGGCCATCATTCAATCAATCTAGTCCCTCAGGACATGACTGGCAGTTCATACTTTCTAGAGCGGTGTTTCCTAAACTTGAATTTACATCTGAGTGACCTGGGGATTTTGTTACACTGTGGATCCTGACTTAGTTGGCCAGGGCAGGGCCTGAGATTCTGCATTTCTCCCAGGTCCCTCTGATGCCTAGATAAGTGGTCCAAGATGAGCAAAGCGTGTAGGAGAGTGGGCTACGGAGCAGCAGCAATGGCACCTGGGAGCCTTTTAGGATGAAGACCCTCAGGCCCCACTCAAACCTGCTGAGTCTGAATCTGCATTATAGCTAGATACCCAAGCTGCAACACGGGGGACCTGGTTGCATGTTGAAGTTTGAGAAGCACCAACCACACAAGGTTTTTCTCCTCCTGCATTACACCCAAGCCCCCTCCTGCCACTCTGTACCTGAGCCTGTGGAGTTTTCAGCCGTGGCAGGGCAGGTCTTCGGGAGTTCCCTGCCTGGCTGTAGCTACCCTGAGCCCCTGGGGGGAGCTCCTGGACGGAAATTAACCCTGCCCTCCCTTGCACTTAATAACATTGCACAAACTGCCCCACCCTAAGCCCCAAGCCAGGCAGCCATTTGTCCCAAGACTATGACCATGTGCTATACAATTCCTACAAGCCACCGCAGTTGTGGTGCCCACAGAAACTACTAAACAGGCTCCTGCCCTGCCCAGAGAGATCACTAAAAAACTCTCCCAGGGACCTTTGTTCCTGATATAGGGATCGGTTAAATGTGCTTTCTCCACTTTTCCAATGCCCACAGCCAACTCCTTACTTCCAAAGAGTCAAACTCTGCAAATGTGTCACATACAACAAAATCTTCTATTAGGCATCTGCCATCATCATTTGTGTGGTTTCTTTGATCAGGGAGTTTTCCCTGAAAAAGATTCACTCAATGCCTTCACAGGAGATGCCCAGTCAGGCAAAGGCTGAACTCCATCAAACTCGAATTAAGTCCCAGCTCTGTGATTTACAAGCTGCCTGTCCTGGGATCAACTGCCTAACTTCCCAGAGGCTAGTTTGACCTGTTGGTAAAGGTGGGTATAACGCATGCCCCACAGGATCCTTTGATTAGATGCACCCTGCGTAGTAGTAGAATTGTGCCTGTAAGGGTCAGCAAAGGTGCTCAGAGAGTGTCAGCTCATTCCTTCACTCTTCCTGTGGTTTTCCCCTTTCCGCACCCCTTAGGAAATTAACAGGTCAATTGCGTCTTTCCTTTCTCTTCCTCCTTCTCCCTCTTCCTGGCTCAGTGGTCTTTCAAATAGTTCATTTGTTTTTAAGATTTATTTATTTATTATTTTAGAAAGAGAGAGATATTGTGGGGCGGGAGAGGGAAAGAATCTCAAGCAGACTCCCCCACCCCACCCCCGGAGCGCTGAGCCACGGCAGGGCTCAATCTCTCGACCCTGAGATTCTGACCTGAGCCAAAATCAAGAGTCCGAAACTTAACTGACTGAGCCATCCAGGCACCCCTCAAATAGTTCGCTTTGAATAAAAGACTAGTCCTGATCTTAAGAGGTCTATCTACATTTGTCTCCACATCAAAATAAAACTATGCCAACTAAAAAAACCAAAAATCTCTGAAATTGATGTTATAAACCTCCAGAGTGAAGTTTTTCCCTAATGCTTATCACCTCCATCTTGCAACAAAAACAATTTATTCTTGCCCTATTCTTAATTTCTTTCTTCAACAAACATGCCACGTGCCAGGCCCTATTCTAAGTGCCTGTTCCTTTGCAGCTTATATGTTGAAACAGAAAATAAATAAGTTGACAGACAATAAGCAAGATCATTTCAGATGATGGTAAGGACAGTGAAGGAAATAAACTGAGTTATGAGATATGATGGGGGAAGGGGCTCTATTTTAGCATTAAGATGGTCAGGTGAGGCCTCTCTGAGATACTGACGTTAAGACCAGATTGACAAAGAATAACTGGGTCAAGATCTGGAAAAGAAAGTTCTAGATAGAAGGAATAGCTAGTGAGAAGGTCTTTGGGTGGGATGAAGGTTGGAGTATTTGAGGGTTTGCAGGCAGTGTGGCTGAAGTGTTGCAATCAGAGGGAGCATGAAACAGGGTTGATGAGGTAGGCAGATGCTATGCTCCCCCCCACCACTCAAACTCATGTAGTGAAGCCCTAACTTCACTGTGATTGTATTTGGAGATAGAACCTTTACAGAAGTAATTAAGTTAAATGAAGCCATCGGTTTGGGGCTCCAACACAATGGGATTAGTGAGCGCCTTGTAAGCACATGCAGACACAGTGAGAAGACAGCCGTCCACAAGCCAGGAAGAATGTCTTCACCAGGGACTAACTTGGCGAGACCCTGATCTGGGACTGTTAGCCTCCAAACTGGGAGAAAATTCATTTCTGTTGCTTAAGCCACCCAGTCTATAGTATTTTCTCATGGCAGATTTTATAGACTAAGACAGCAGACAAAGCTGGACCACAAGGGTCACAGTCAGAAGCTGGGTTTGAGCAGGGGTATGCTGGGTCTGGCTCATTTCAGCTCACAAAGGTCAATGCTGAGTTGTCAGGAGTTTTGTGAGTCAGTAAACACCAAGTTGGTAGCTTGAGATTGGCCTCAGTGGGAGTATGTACACCATGGAAATTGGAAAATTCTATAAATCAAGGCTCTTCTCCCTCATCCCAGACCACCCTGCCCTTTTAACCTTTTGCTCTCAGGCCTGATTTCCTGAACTTTTGATCAGCAAACCAGCTCTCCTCTTCACTCAAAATGACCATCAGTATTAGGCTTCACAGTTGAGACCCCGCCCCCAAATAAATCAAGCCCTCAAAGACTCTCAGAGCTAAAGGGCCTATAAGACCATCTGGCTGAGCCCTTGCCCCACCCCCACTCTGCTCAGTGTAGAAACTGAGGCCCGGAGCTTCGTGGCTTGCTTGTGGATGTACAGATAGATGGCAAGGGAAGAGCACAGATGGCCACTGGCTCCTTGTCCCGTATTGTTTCTACTACATGGAAAGGCTGAGTACTAGTGAACACAGAAGATCGTCCTTCCATTCTTACTTCAAAGGAGGCCAGTAGCAAATGATAATGGCAGGACATTTTTACAAACTGTTAATCACTAAACAATCATAACTTAAGACTGTTATGACTTATGTCTACTGTGGAGTCCGCTAAGGTTGAACTTTGGCTGCCCTGCTCTTCTCGGTGTGGTTTGCCTCCGTGGCTGAACGACCACCTGTGACTTGGTCTACATGAGCAGAGAAGGGACACTTCCAAGAGAATTGGTGCATCCACTTATCTCCAAATAAGATCATCTTAATTTTTTTGAAGTCCAATGCTGCTTCAGCTCATAAATTCCATTCTTCACAATCTGTCAGTATATTTTTTATTTTCTAGGTTGCTATTCATGTTTTCACATGACACACATCCTGCTTGGCACCCTCTGCAGCCTTTATGAGCATGTTCCCTGTAAGGCCACTTGGGTTAGGAGCACTTAACAAGAGTAGATCAAGAAACAGTCTCACACGGCGCCTGGGTGGCTCAGTCAGTTAAACATCCACCTTCCGCTCAGGTCATGATCCCGGGTTCCTGGGATTGAGCCCCGCATTGGGCTCCTCGCTCAGCGGAAAGCCTGCTTCTCCTTCTCTCTCTGCCCCTCCTCCCCTGCTTGTGCTCCCTCGCTCTGTCTCAAATAAATAAACAAAATCTCATTTAAAAAAAGAAAGAAAAAAGAAATGAAACAGCTCTCAGGGAACAACCTGCTTTTTACTCTGCTTTAGGAAGATGTACACTCAGTGCTGATACCTTCTCAAAGATTCTTGTTATTTATGACATGAATTCAGATAATTTCAAAGGGGCCATAAGGGCAATCAAAGAAGCTTCCCTCTTTTAATCACATATAAAAAGAAAAAAGAAAAAAGAAAAAAGAAAGGAAAGGAAAAGAGAAGAGAAGAAAAAAGAAGAAAGTTAATCTACCACCTCTTTCAAAAGATCTTGCAATTATAGATTATGGAAATACAAGTGACTTAAGTTCATTAGGATGAAACACTTACATCTTTTCTTAGGAATGAATCATATCTCGGGATTTCAGGAGAAATTCATTATATGATTTTTACCGTTTTCATAGATTCATGGGATCTCATTGTTCGGGGAGACGCAATCTGCCATCTATAAACCCTGAAGGCCGAGAGGTGATGATCTCTGCCTAAGGCCTCACAGCTCCTGGGCAGCAAGACGAGGAAGCAGCTCAGTCTCCCGATTTTCAGTCTGGTGCATGCTTACAAAACTCTCTGTTCCTTCAAGAAGGCTCAGGTTACCCTCTGCTTAGCGTGGAGGGCTATTCATCACCCCTGTGGTGGTACTGCCACCAAAGAATGAGGTCTAAATTCCATTCAACCTTCGAAGCCACCTCCCAGTGCAGGGATGTGCCTGCCCTCTGCTCCCAGCCTGGCTCTGGCCATGCCTTCCTGAAGCATAAAGCAAGACTGCTCCTTAGCTTGGCTGTGAACAGTGACATAGAGATGGCAAGAAACATTTCTTTTTCCATTGATGAATGCAGCTGAGTGCTTCATCACTTCATTCCACCAAGGTCTGGATGTGGGCCAGCCTCGGTCTACTTGGCCCCTATTCAAGTAGCTTTTCTTTTCACCGTGAACTATGGTTCTATTCATTATGGGGGAATTTGGAGGAAATGAATTGGCACATGAAGTTTTCAAGTCATCCTGCGTTTCTAAGGGACTGGCATCAAGCTTGTAGTAAAAACATAGTCATGAGATGCACAGATGGGGGAGACAAGAACTGAAAATCTACTTTTTTTTTCTTTTTCCTTTTTAAAAAAATTGCTATCATCATAAAATACACATAACATAAAATTTACCATCTGAATCATCTTTAAGTGTACAGCTCAGTGGTATTAAGTATATTCATGTTGTTATGCAACCATCACCACATCCATCTCCAGGACTCTTTCATCTTGCAACACTGAAACTCTGGATCCATTTCACAATAACTTCCCATTCCCTTGGCTCCACAGCGCCTGGTAACCATCATTCTACTTTCTGTTTCTATGCATTGGACTGTTCTAGGTACCTGAGATAAATGGCATCCTACAGTATTTGTCCTTTTGTGACTGGCTTCTTTCACCTCGCGTGAGGTCCTCAAGGTTCATCCATGTTGTAGCATGTGTCAGAGTTTCCTTTCTTTTTAAGGCTGAATAATCACCGCACAGATATATCGCATCTTGTTTATCCATTCATCTGTTGATGGGCATTGGTACCTGGTCCAGTAAAACAAACACAAACATCAGCTTTCTGGTTTACCTACCTGACTGAACGTTTGCCTCAGGGCAGCAGATGTGGAATGACCATGGTTGAGAAATTAGCTCAGTGACGCTGGAGGGTAGGGGATGAAGAACCTAGAAGACGCCCTGCATACAGGGAAGCAGATGGGAGGACCAAAGTAGGTTGTGTGATGGGGCAGAGGAGCGATGAAAGGAAACAGTGCCGGCTAACACACATTAACCCCGGGGCCCTTGGAAGCAGTGTATACCTCAGACTTGGCAGGCGAGCTAGGACTTCTAGATCTCTGGGCCATCTGCGAGACACAAGCATGTGGAAGCTACACCCTAAACTACAGTGCTGCCCAAGCATAAAACAATAAAAATGACATTATTTGAAAACACAGTTATCCTCAGAGGTCTTGAATAGATTTTGAAAAATTATACGTTTTTCTAATTATTTGTTCTACACAATTTTCCACGGGTTCTCTTATCTATACCTGAATGGACATACCCTGAGGGTGACCCTAAAATTCTATTGTTAACTTATGTTTCTAGAAGATTCCATTTGAATTATTTCCCTAAATCTCAAGTTATTAGACACTATAAAGAAAAAGTTTATTAATGTATGTCAATACCCCGGGTACTGTCCTCTGAACACAACTCTAAAAAAGTCATTCCAAAAGTGTTCTGAGCAGTGACAGCATCATTAGAACAACAGTATGATCCCCAAGCTGACTATAGGAGTTCCGAATGTCTACTGAGAAACAGTCTCATTCCTGTAAATTATATCTCCCTCAGGGGCTTAGTACTGTCCATTTTCTTAAATATTTTCAGGGTATTTCCTAACAAGAAGATAATTTTGAAACCAGATTACTAGTGTACCTAATTTTTATTTTTCAATCGAACAAAGTTTCATTAGCTTCGTAACTGAAATCAAAATAGAAACACATTAAATTCAGTTACTAAGATTCAAAGCTGAAAATAACCAGAAAACCGGAAAGGATAGGCACAGAGTTGGCCACTGTCCAGTCCTGCCCTGTCCCAGGAGAGCCAGCTCCTGCCTGTTCCCGTTTCTGGACATGTTTTTCTCAATACCACAGCAAGGATTTGGAGTTTTACGCTAAGTGTGGTAGAGTTTTATTAAAATGTAGTAGAGTGCTCTTGTTCCTCTACTTCTTGGTATCTGGTATTGTAAATATGTTCAAGTTTAAAGTAGGAAAGCAATACTTCTGCTGATGCTGAGAAACAATACCAGGAATCAGAGCACATGGCCATCGGCACACACAAATGTCTCTGTAAGGGGACTGTCTTTGGGTAAATGTGGTGGTGACAAATTAAGTGCTATGAGTTTTCCTTTTGGCTCCTTGTGGAAGCTGTCCATTTGTTGAAAAGTACTGTCTCTATTGTAATTATGAAGGTTGATTTCACCTCCAGAGAATCCAAAAACCAGAATTCACAAACTGGGGCTCATGGTGAGATAAACACAGATATAGAAAGTCAGCATTTAGAAATTTTATAGCAACATGACGCAGCCACGTTATTCAAGTACGTGATCAGAGGACTCATCTCACTGACGAGAGTAGGGACTGGTTTAGGCATTTTTTCGTTTCTTTTTTTAGTATTTTATTTTATTGTATTTTTTTAGGTGTCAGTCCATGATGGGCTGAAAATCAAGAAAAATAATTTGTCCTTCGCCACAGAAGCTCTGCGTTAGACGCTATCTGGGGTTGAATAAATGTGTATATTATGTGTGCTCCAAAGTAAATAACAAAAATCCTTCGGAAACTCTTATTTCTCCAGATACTACCAGGGTTGAACATGAGGTCATGTTCATAGAATAGCCACATCCGCTGGTTCTAACTCCCAGCCCTGCCCCACGGGAACTCCAGCCTCCACATTTCTCTTACGGCTCTCTGGCCTCCTAAGGTAGCCACCACTGGACCACAACAACTTTACTAGTCTCTCTAGATTTCCTTGGCCCCAAATTTTCCCAGAATTTCAACCATTTGCTCAAATGGAAAGTGCCAGCAGTCACTATCCCTTCATCTCTTGATATCCCTCTCTTAGCTTCCCCCCACCATGCCTGGCATAGCTGAAGCCTCAGCAGCCATGCACCCAGGTCCCATCCAACCTGACCCAGGGGGCTCTGGCCCCTTTCACTGCTTTTGGATCCTTGGAAGCACTGTACTTAGGGTATGGGGTCTGGCTTCCTCCGACGCTGCTGGAAAGGATCAGTGATCCAACGTGGAAGTACAGGGGCAAAACAGGAGACAGAGGGAGCTAGCAGGTAAATTCTTCTACCTCCTTCCCCCACAAGTTCTAATACTTGGTGGTTCTGTACATTGTAAAAACTTTCCCCACACATCCTGTTTTTATTTTTCGCTATACCTCTGTGCTGGGTATTACTATCCCCACCTTACAGTCAAGGAAACTGGGGTTCAGGGAAGGTAAGAGTGTCCAAATATACGACACACGGGTACAGGCTGGTCAATACAGGACAAGCCAGTACCAGCTTTGACTAGGATCTGTACCAGGAGCTTGAGCAAGGGACATCTAGCCATATGTAAGAAATCCGGGTGCAGAACTGTTCCAGAAGGAGAAGAGATGCTCCCACTAGAAAGAAGGGGTGAGAGGGCTTGTCTTGTCTGACACTGCCTTCTTCTGGAGTGAATAACCAGGTTGGAACTCTCACATTTCTGATGGGGTAAGTCCTGAGCTTGGTGTGGACCTGTCCCTGGGCAGCCCAGCCACATGCTGGCTAAGTGACTGTGTGCCTTGTGGATCTCTGGGCTCAATTTCCTCATACATATGTGGGTGACAGAAATGCCTTTCTCATAGAGTTGTTCTGTGACTCACAGAATGCTTTGTAAACTATCAGGTTGTGCAAAGGTTTGTTTTAACCTCAGATTCCATCTTTAACACCCAACAAAATCCCATATAAGCTGTTGGTTTCAGCTGCTTCTCTCTTTCTACATCCTGAGTTTGGTCTTGCCAGTGGGTGGGACGCAAGCTGGCCCAGATGCCAAGAAGTACAGCCCAGTTTACTTTCTGAACCGCGAGATTCCCATTTTCAGTTAGTGTGAGCGTAGAGATCTCATACAAGGTGCCAAGGCCTGGCTTAGGGTGGGAAGGAATGTGGGGCATCTAGGGAGAAGCAAGTTAGCCGGCCACAGAGGGATGCAAGTCAGCAGGCTCAAGAGGGGGAACATGGTTTGGGGGAGGAGTTTAGGGTGAGGAGGTGAGGTCCAAGGAGACCCAACTGAGGGAGCTCTTTAATAGACTTAATTTAGGGGTGCCTGGATGGCTCAGTCATTAAGCATCTGCCTTCGGCTCAGGGCGTGACCCTGGCACTCTGGGATCGAGCCCCGCATCAGGCTCCTCTGCTGGGAGCCTGCTTCTTCCTCTCCCACTCCCCCTGCTTGTGTTCCCTCTCTCACTGGCTGTGTCTCTCTCTGTCAAATAAATAAATAAAATCTTAAAATAAATAAATAAATAAATAAATAAATAAATAAATAAATAAATAACTGACTGACTTAGTTTAAAGGTTGGGGTTTAGGACCGCAGGCCCCTTCGAGTCATAGAAAATAATGTCTCATTTTGCAAAGGAGGGAACAGCTCCAGAGAGGACACCTGCCACTCGGTGGGTGGGCCCTCCTGGGACTAGAACTCAGGCCTCCTGACTCTTGTTCTAACGGTTCTAAAACTGACCTTTAGCTCCACCACGCCGCCTCTACCCTGCATCAAGAGACGAGGCCAACTAGACTTGCCAGGACAGCAACAAATTTTAAACAGCCTATCCTAAGGCACTTCCATTTGTCAGAACACAGAGGCCAGTTTGAGGTTTGGGTAGTACACCCCCTACTCTACAAACCTGCGGCCGGAGGGCCACGCAGAGGGCCCAGGCCTCACTCTCATTGAAGACCTCCCGCAACAGGCTGGGGGAATGCCCTATGATCCTCACGTCTACCAGCAGGGGGCAGACATGGAAAAGGTTTGTCAGCTTTGAAGTTTGGCAGCTTCCCACAGAGGGGAGGGCGGCCTGCCTTGGTTTCCAGCAGGGTCTCTCACCAAATCGGGCTCCCAGCCAGGGACCAGCAGTAAACAACCAGTATGATTGGTTTTACTGTCTAGTAAAATGAAAATATTCATAAATGTTCGTTTGTTCTATCATTTCAGATTCTTTAGGGCTTACACTGCCTGGCTCCAGACAGGGCACTTGATTTTAAATCATCACCAGACCATAGAAGAGCTGTGACCTTCGGGAGTCACTCTGGACATTTGGCTTCCACATTTGAAAATGAAGGGTGGAAAAAAAAAGAAAGAAAGGGGGGAAAAAGAGGAAATGAAGGGAACCACAGTGCCCACCTATTGAGGTCGTTCACTTGCACAGATTAGAATTTGCCGGCGGCATAGTAAGGACTCAGGTGTATTAGCCAGCACTTAATGGTGATTTTATTTTACTAGCTTATGTCTTAAATACTTATTGAGCACATACTATGCATGAAGCCCTCCCTAAGCCAGGTGTTTAGGAGATAGAATAATGAATAAGACACTTCTTCAAATGATAACAATTATTATCTTTTATCTATTGTTATCTTTTTTCTATTATCTTAACTCTAATCTCTGCTTTCTTTTATTGTTCTTGTTATGAGGAAGCTCAGTACCAGACCTGACAGCTGTTTTGCCCACAGTGGCCAGATTTGCGTTTTTCTTTTTGGTTGTTTCCCGTATTCTATTTATATTCTTACTTTACTAAGTCACCATATAAATCTTTGACCTGACCTGCTCCATCCAGGGGTGTGGGCTTGCTGGTTTGCTGACAGGAAGCACTGGTCAGAGACTAGAGCGCTTTGGGGAAAGGAGGGCACCAACCCGGGGGGGGGGGGGGAAACCTTATTTACAGGTAAGGAAGTGGCTAACGAGGCCTGAGGGAAAGGGGAGGAAGCAGAAACAGCAGTAGTCAAAACACCTCTGAGAAAGACAGGGTCTGGGCTCCCCTGTACTAAGAAAGAAAAGTGGGTGAAAATACACCCTGCCCAGGGCCACCTCCCAATGTGGCAGAGACCAAGGAGAAGAGAGGGCCACTGGAAATGTGTGTGCACTAAAAAGCACAGGTTAGGGAGGAGTTCCTTTGTGTGCCTTGTAGGGGTGAGAGCGAGAGAAGACAAGTAGCAATAGACTTCTCATCCAGAAATAAAGAGTGGGGAGTAGAAATCACTGTCCCTGCAGAAACAGGCACCTGAAGGGAGAAATTCCTGGGGTCAGCTTGTCCCACGGCTGAGTCTCCAGGTTCCCCTGTGAATGTGAGCTGGCTTCAGGATCACTGATGTTCCAGGAGCCCCCACCCACCTCCCATGAACCAGGATGTATACAAGGAGCTAGTCGCCACATATATTAAAAATACAACAGGGCTGCCATCGGCCTTGCTCGGCACATGCTGCAGAGGCCTGCAGACGGGCCAGCACACTTGACCTGAAGGAAGAAAAGGAACAAAAGCCAAATTGCTGATTGTGGCAAAGGAGAAGCAGACTGACCCATCTGTTAAGGAAATGTCAAGACCAACCAACTCACACCACTACTTTTATAAACTAAGCAGACCCCACAAAAATGTGAATCTCTGTGGGCCAAAACCTAAGTGCTGAAGCCATAAACTGGAAGCTATCAAAATGTCTGTCAATTATAGAACGGATAAAATGAGTTGTATTTTCACAGATCAACGAGAATGAATAAACCACAATTACTTACAACAAAATGGATCAACCTCATCAGCAGAATGTTGAACCGAAGAAGCCAGACGCAAAGATCTTTGCATAAAGATCCCAGACAGGGCAGTGCCTCCCCTTGAGGGCAGTGACCGGAAGGGGGCATGAGTTCGTTTCTGGGAGTTGGCCATGTCCTTACATGATTACACGCATAGGAGTTCCCTCGGAAAATTCATGGAGCTGTGCATTTTTCTATATTAGATTTCAATAAAATATCAAAACAAACAACAACACAAGCAGATTCTGGGGGCTTGACAGAGCAGTTCCCAAGGAGAGCAGTGGGCCCAGTGGCACCCCACCTTGGTGCCGAACGGGAATAGAAGTGATGAGAAAACAGAAGGCCAGCTGAGGACAAAGCAGAAACTGAAACCGGGCAACCCCCCCCCCACACACCACCATGGGATGTATGTGACATTCCTCAGGCACTCCTGGCTGCCCTAAAGGGCAAAGAAATAGTTAACCTATAGATACCACAATCCTGCAAGACTTAAGTCTCCCTCGGTTTACAAATGTCTTAACAGTTTACAAGAACAGAAGCATTTCCACCAATAACCTAGCTTCCGGAAGGGAATGTAGATACATTAAATGTCCTTATAATCTGCAGCCTCCAGGAAGTTCCCAACCATCTTAATGTTAATGCCTTGCTAGAGGGAAAAACAACCTTAACTTGACAATAGCAAGTCCTCTGGTATCTTGTGATTCTTTAACATATGAAAGTATTTTCTCAACCTCCCTTTTTCCTTACCTTCCCCCAACCCCATGGTATATAATCAGCCACCCCTCACAACCCGGTGCAGCAGCTCTTTCTGCCCGCGGGTCCTGTCCCCATGCTTTAATAAACCACCAATTTTGCACCAAGATGCCTCAAGAATTCTTTCTTGATCGTTGGCTCCGGACTCCACCCCACTGAACCTCACGTATATTCCCCGACCTCATCAGAAGGTGACCAGGGAGTGGGGAATGGCCACCAACCCAGTAGCTGGCTTCTTAGGGTCATTGGCCAACTCACCCAGAGATCACGACTCGGTTGCACTAGAGAAGTAAAGCAGGGCCATGGCACCTGCCATTCCAGGAGTGCTGCCTGAGTGAGCCAGTAGAGCCAAACTGCCTGGGTTTGAATGCCAGCTCCGCTGCACGACCCAGTAGTATGACCTTAGGTCAGTGCTTTAAATACCCAGTGCCTCAGTTTCATATCTATACCATAGAGGTGATGGTAAGATGAGTACTTTAAATTTGGAACTGTAACCCTCACACCTACATGTGAGGGAGACTCCAGGATTAAGTGATTTCAATGGGGCCACATGCCTAGTAAATGCAAAATGGGGATTGGAACCGAAAAGTCTGCCTGGTTCCAAAGCCCACAGTATAAGGCTTCCCAAAAGAGAGGGAAAACTCTCTCCCAGAAACCAAATAGGGAAGATGACCCAAGGAAAATCATTCAAATTCAAGGAAAAATGTAAGTCTTTGGAATAAGCAACGGAGATTACTGGATAGCCTTTCAAGGGAATGCTGGAACCTTTGCAAATTATAATAGCTCTGATGCTATTGAGTTATTTTACAACTCTGAAAATTGCATACAGGGGATAGCAGTGCAAAGAATTCTTGTCTAAAGACATGGAAATAAACTCTGCAACCTCCCCACAAAACATAATGAAGCAAGTTTCAAGTCCATATATAAAGTTACTTCAACATTCCTTAATCCCTTACAAATCAAGTGTTCTTTTGACTTCTCCTTTGAACCAGTTACAACATTTAACCAGTTCCCTCATTCAGTTAGTGACTTAAATAAAATCTCTTGACATGTGGTCACTTCATGTTTGCCTGAGAATCAATGATTTTCCTTTTTTTTTTTTTTTTTAATTCTCTAACACGTGGGAAACAGGTTCAGATTTGTGGCCCCAGGATTTCCTGAGGAAGATCCATCCACTCTTTGCCCTACTGAAATCTGCCAGCAGGAGGCCAGGTGACCATCATGGGGCAGGTGTGAGGCCAGGGCCCCAGGTCTGGCCCCGAGCTCTGCTTCCTGGCCAGGGTTGGCAAGGAGAGCGGAAGGCTGGCTGTACCTTGGAATGAACTCTGGCCAAAATAAAAGCAATTAACAGTGAGAGGGGATGGATTCGGGCAAAGCCAGGGCACCCTCTCAAGCTGCCTAATGAGGCAGGGGGCTGCAAAAAAGAAAAAAAGGGGGGTCTGACTGGGAGACATAGACATTGAATCCTGAAGAAATCAGGGTTTAAGTCTTTCTCTGCCTGTTTCCTAGATCTGTGACCTTGACAAATTATTTAAATTGCCTGAGTTTCATTACTTCCTGCTTAAAATGTGGATACCACAGTATCTACCGTTTTTGTGGAGAGAGGGATTGTGCAAACAAAACAAGGCGATATATATTGAACCCTTAGCACCAACTCTGCCCTTAGCATGGGACCAACGGCAACTATTTTCAATGTCATTGTCCAGTAGGAAACTCTGCAGCTCCTGGTGGAGGATGCAGTGAGGAAATGCTCGCAGCTTTTGGGTTTTTTGATCAATGGAACACTGTTTATTACAATTATTTTGCCTTGACATAAAAGAGGCATTGTAACCCACGCTAGGTGAAATATAACCCAATCTAAAAGCAAGTCAAGTTCTTATTAATTTAACAAAGCAAGAAGTAAATACTCTACAGTTCTTAACCACATGAATGAAGGTGAATACAGGATTTCCAAGAGAAAAAGTAGCTAGGGGTGGGAATACTACTGGCTGGCATTTATTGAATATTTACTCTCCACCAGGCATACCTCGGGCTTAGCATTTTCACTCTTTGTGACAACCTCATGGAGTGGGAAGTGTTACCTCCCCCTTCCTGGTTGGGAAGTGAAGTGGAACTGGGTTTCAAACCCGACCAAGACAATCAGCCCTACCATGTGCAGAGCACCCTAGAAGGCCTGATCCTAGACCCTAGGACGTGAGGATGTGTATCTAAATGATGGCTCTCAGGTGCTGGCAAGACCTCCAGGTGGCAGTCTCCAGCACCAGAAGACGGATGCTAAGGAGAGGTCAGATATTTTATCCATTCAACAAATATTTACTGAGGACGGTTCCATGTCAGGCACTGTTCTAGGCTGAATATAACAGGTAAAAAGCCCTGCTCTCATTGAGCTGAAATTCCAGTGGAAGTGGTTAGATGCTAAACATAAGCAAAATATATAGTATGTTAGATAGAAATAAGCTCTGTAGAGAAAACTCAAAAAGAGAAAAAGAAAAGAGAGCCAGGGGAAGCCTCAGCTGGGGCGCATTTGTGTAAAACCTGAAGCATTTGTGTAAAACCATTGCAGCTAACTCGAGGAAGAGCATTCAGAATGGAGGTGAGAGGGTACTTGGCATGTCTGGGGACAACAGGAGGCCATTGTGGCTGGACCAGAGTGGATGAGGACAAGCATGTCAGAGATGAAGCTGGAGACTGGCGAGAGGGACAGATCAGGTAGGGCCTCCTACACTGAGGGAGATGGGTCAGGTTCTGAGCAGACCAATGACATGACCCGAATTCTCTCTTGTAAGACCCACTCTGCCTGCTTTGTGGGCAATGAAATGTAATGGGGCGGGGTTGAGAAGCAGGGAGATCATTTAGGAGCCAACTGCAGCAATTCAAAAACATGAAGATAGGTTGGAACAGGGTGGTAAGTGGACGTGGTAAAATGTACTCAGGTTCTGGACACATTTTGGGGGTAAAGCCAAAGGAATTTGGGACTTTCAGAAACCTCTGGCACTACCCTTTAAGGAACAGCCCAATGTGAGTCCCAATCCCAATAAACTCCTTGGAAAGCCCTCTCTTGGTGCCTCCAGGATAAAAGAACACATCGCCCATGGAAAGAAGCTTCCCTGGCCTTTGCCAGGTGTCAGGGCACTGTGCCAGCTTTCTTCTGCCCCCTGTGGGTTCTGGGCCTCTCCGAAATGTGCAGAACAGCAGGTAATGGGCCTCCAAAGCCCTTCTACTTCCTTCGGATTTCTCTCAGGATCAAGGCAAATGCCACTAGGAGTGCTGTTTCAGTCCTTGTTGCTGTATAAAAAACCACCCCACAACTTACTGATACGAAACAGTATTATGCTCTTGGATTCTGTGGATCAGTAACTACGACAGGACAACACAACAATGGCTGATCTCTGTCCCATTATGTCTGGGGCTTTGACTGAGAAAATTCAGTAGCTGGGGGAGCTGGAATCATCTGCAAGTGTCCTCACCTTCTGCCTGCTTGTTGGTTGGGACCTCACCTGGCTGTTGGCTGGAACATCTACACATGGCCTCTCCCTGTGCTGTGTCTGTGTGGCATGGTCGGGGCTTCCATACCGTGGCGGCGGCTTACAATGGTGTGTATATGCGTGCATGAGATCTAGACCCACAGCGGCCACTTTGTAAGGAAGGGAGATACCCCAAAATGAGGTCAACACACTGAAGATGTCAAAGCAGAGACGGAAAGAACCTGAACCACTGAATTGATCTGGAATACTCCACTCAAACTTTTTGTTCAGTGAAATAAAATTGATTTTCTGTATTGCTTAAACCACTCTGAATTGAAGTTCTCTGCTGCTGCTAAAGAGTGTCTTCTAATCTGCCACTCTTCTTGTAGACTGCACACTCCTGGGAAGGGAGCAGGGGCTGCAGTCATTGCCAATGACGACTGGGGTCCTGCATCCAGCAAATAGCTGCTGCCTGCCAGACCAGCTGGGGCCTGGTGCCCTGCACCCATGAGTCTCTGGGCCACATGGTTGGCACCTTCATCTGTAAAGGCAAGGAATCCATTCTTTGCAATTATCAAGAACTTACACCTGGGAGGAGGTGGGGGAATACAGAGTAGTTCCGATGTGGATGACTTGATAGAGACAAACACAAAACACCCTAAAAACCCTTTACATGTGCTCTGCCACTGAGTCCAAGGGAGTTACTTGCCTTAAGCCATATGTGTGATGAGAACAGGTGTTGTGTAAATGCCCCAGGCACATCCCTTGGACCTTCCAGTGCATTCCAGCCAACTCCAAACTGCCAGTCTTGTACCTCTGTGCCCTGGGCTGTTTTTCAGAACTGTGGAAAGCCCCTCGGCTCACACAAAAGGAAGTTCTGTTAGTGCCCGGAATTAACACCCCAGGGAACAGTCCTCAACCTGTGCTCTGGAAATTGGTGTACAAATGCACCAGCCCTCTCGCCCTGGGCCCAAGCATTCCGAAGTGTGTGTCTGACACTGCTTTCCACAGGACTGAGCTCTGTGGCAGCTGGTGTGGCAATGTACCCTTTGTTGACTGAATCACTTTCCTACTGGAGTTCTCAGTCCCTCCCAAACAATTACCTGAGCCTAAATCTTTGTCTCAGCATCTGTTTCCAAGGGATCTCAAACTAAGGCAGCAATCACAGGGGAATCCTCAGGGAATGTGGGGAAGGAGGTGGACCGGAAAGTCCCTGAGGGATGAAGTAACCATCGAGGCCACGGTGTCCTCTCTATTGGGAAGTGCTGGAGACATAAAACCAAGGCTTTTGAGAATTGTCAACTGGGAGATGAGCCTCTTAAGTTTTCGAGGCCCACTGGTTGATCATGAGTGCCCCATTAGTAAGGCCTAGTATATCTATAGGTGTCAGGACACTGTTAAAGTGGTTCTGATTAGCTTCCAATCCTGGCAGCACTCCTGGGTGGCATTTTACACTGACAATCCGCTCATCCACTCGGCCCCCATCTCCCTGCAGCTGAGGGAACCTCTGAGCAGTGATCAGCATGGAGAATGGATCCTCTTTTGTTCTTTTCCATTCAATGTGTTTATTTTCAAGATTGCGTTTGTGGAAAGCATTTAAACAGCGCCATTTAGAAGAAAACAAAAGTCACCAGATGGAAAAATAGAATAAAAAACATTCACACACAAAAAATCCCCCAAGCAATATAGGCAGGGCAGCGGGAGTTATTGTCCTGCTGTTGTGGGTAATGCAGCTGTGTTGGAAAAGCTATCTGTTTTTGACAACCTAGAATTTTCAAGAAAGAATGGAACACAGGTCAATAGAATTCCATGCTGCAATTCCCTTCTTGAGAAAGTTTCACAAACCTTTCTTCTCCCTCCCTCTAGTAAAGACAGAACAGTTACTAGGATTACCATATATATTGAATTATAAAGTACAGGCGACTCTTTCTTGAAATATGCCTTGCAGTCAGTTCCTATCTTATTTGGACAAGCCTTATACTCAGGAGCCTGAGCAACACCTCTAGCCGCAGGCTGGCTGCAAAGCCAGACCAATAGGAAAGCAAGAGAGATGGTGGCTGTTTCTGAGGATAAGGCTCACATTACCTCCTGCCTCTTCGAGAAATCCCCCTCTCAGCCCACCACCAAACACAACATAATTTTGCCTACACTAGGGGTTGAAAAACTGCACCAAATGCATCAAGGGTGGCAGAAAGGCCAACTTTCATTCACAAGTAGGCCCTGATCATTACTTCTTCCTTGCATTTCTTTGTCCCAGTGGCGAACACAGGGAGAGGAAAGATGGCAGTGTGAAAAGATGCTCTCGTTAGGACCGGTGTTCTGGGTCCTGTGAAGAGTCTTAACATTAATTTTCCCTGGACTGATCTTAACTAGACTCTCACCCTCTCATGCACAGCCATGTTGAATGCAATGTGTCTGGGGCATGCCTCCGTCTGCCCAGGAGAGGAATCCAGGCACAGACAGCAGCAGTGGGACACTATGGAGCATGGCGGCTCCAGCAATGGGAGGGGAATATATTGGCTTGGTAGTTAGACAGTCCGGCCCCACCATTTATCAACTGTATGACACTCAGTAATTTATTTAACCTCTCTGACTCTCGATTTCTCTATCTGCAAATAGTGGCTCCTGCCTGATAGTTAACTTAAAGATTAAAAGAATAAAAAACACTAGTGACTAACGCATCACAAGCTCTCGATAAACGGCAGCTCCTATTAGGACTGTGGGAATCTGGCTGTGGTTTCTAACACTGTGAGCAAGTACAGGCTAATAACAGCTGTTTCCACAATTGTCATTTTTAGGGGCAGCTAACGTGATTCCAACTGTGGGTCTTCAAGCAGCGATGATTATTGGAGAACCCGACTGGGATTTCACATTAAGAAACCCATCACATTATGGAAAGAATGGCATGGTGGGCCCCGGGTGGATGGTTAGGACAGCTGCAGAGTGTGTGGAAAGCTACCAGAAGGTCCAGCTGCCATCAAGACGGCCTCCCAAGAACAGCTCATTCGGCCCGACAAGGACGCAGGAGACGAAGGAAAACGCAGCCTCAGAGAAATAGAACTCTGTGAGCCTTGGAGCAGAACAGGCGCACACAGGTTTCATTAAGCACGAAGTCATGAGAAAGAGATTTTATAGAGGCCCAGGCTCTCTGAAGAGAAAAGAAGTTGAAGACCACAGGCAAAGCCGTCTGCTTCATATGTGTGTGCTGTCAGGCCAGGTCTCCCTGAGCTCAGCCATGTGGCGTGGGCCCTGGAGACGGATCCCGAGCCCTCCTCCATCACAACTTTTGTTTCTAAAACACGAATCTGAAGCTTACTGGGGAATACCAAGCACTTACCTCTCCACCCTTTCCAGACACACAGAATGGCCATGCATGGCTGGGAAATACCAACAGGGAGAAAATTCTAGAAATGGGGTAGATTCTTTGAGGAAAAGAGGTAAAATAGAGATGTTGGTGGGGCTGTACATGATGTGTGAAGAGATGAAGAGCAGAATACCCTGGTGTGATATAGTGATTTATAAGAAACATATATATTCGTCATCCTATTTCTGGCACAGAGCTCCTAAGACCCCTAAAATTTCCTAAATGATAAGAGGAATATAGCTGTCTCGATATTTATAACAAACCCCTTTCAACCACATCTTAGTTTATGTTAATGAGGTGACTTTTGGAAAGCACCCGAGTTTGGGGCTGGTTGTCAGGAGAACCAATCATGTGATTAGAAGGTTGGAACTCTCAGTCCTACCCCCGACCTCAGGTGAGGGGCAAAGTGCTGAAGACTGAGTTCAATCGCCAATGGCCAATGATTTAGTCAGTCATGCCTATGTAATGAAGCCTCCATAAAACCCCAAAAGGACAAGGTTCATAGAGCTGCCGGGATGGTGAACACATGAAGATTTGGGGGAAATGGCACTCCTGAAGAGGGCATAGAAGCTCTATGCCCTTACCCTATACCTTACCCTATGCCTCTCTTTCATCTGGCTGTTCCTGAATTACATCCTTTTATAATAAGCCAGTAATCCAGTAAATAAAATGTTTCTCGATAGCCAGTTGGTCAGAAGCACAGGTGACAGCCTGGACTTGGTGGGGCTGGGAACACTTTGTAGGACTGAGTCCTTAACCTGTGGGATCTGACGTTATCTCCAGGTAGATCGTGTCAGAATGGAATTAAATTGTAGACACCCAGCTGGTGTAAGAGAATTACTAGGTGTCAGAATCCTGCTTGGGGAACTTTTCATAACACAGTGAGTGGCACTGACGTCTAAAGACTATCAGATTGGGGGGAGTGTGAAAAAAAATTGGAAAAATCTCCCCCACCCAAGTATATTTTGATGTACATCCCTGAGGAGCTGAGAGGCACCCAGAGAAGGGCCCAGGCTACCACAGAGAATGACAAGAGGTGGGAAAGATGCCGCCATGAACGTCTGGAGGCCAGGAACCATTTCCAATCCACATATAGTTCATTTATCTTAGTCAAATAAAATTGCTTTAAATTAATTTTGCATTCATTTCTCCCAGAGATATAACTTCTCTTCTCTCCCACCCTGACAACTTTTCCTCCATCCCGCAGGCACACAACACACACAGCAAATCCCACATCTTGTTACATAACGCAGTGCTGGCTCCTGCCCAGAAGCCACTGTCAGACAAGAGCAAGGCTGCATCCCGCATCTGTTAACCGCAGCTATCAGGAGCACATCATCATGGAGAGTTTTCAGTACACTTCACGAGTCTCTGCCTTTGTTCCATGAATCTACGGCACAGGGGCGCCTGGTCAGCTCAGTCAGTTAAGCATCTGCCTTCAGCTCAGGTCATGATCCCAGGGTCCTGGGATCGAGCCCTGCGTCAGGCTCCCTGCTCAGTGGGGAGTCTGCTTCTCCCTCTCCCTCTGCTGCTCCCCCTACTTGTGCCCTCTCTCTGTCTCTGTCAAATAAATAAATAAAATCTTGAATCTGTGGCACAATCAGGTCTGACTAGCACATTGCCCTTAAAAAAAAGCACAAGAGAAAATCTTTCTAAATCTATTCTATCCTGGGAGAATAAACTATCTTAAGTCTACTTAACACATTCGTTCCACTCCAGCCAAGCAAACCACACCCTATACAGACTGCTTATGACAGCCTCCTTGTTGCTGCCACATACCCCAACTGGAGTGAACTGCCCAGTCCGTGGACATGCCATGGTGGAAAGAACACTTGTTCTGGAGCAGGGAAGGACCAGGTTCAAGCCTCGACTCACATTTGCCTGCCTGTGGGTCCCCTTTCCTTGTTTGGAGAAGGAGGATAATGGTACCCACCGCATGGGGATGTCATGAGGTTTAAATGATATAACTTCTGTCCCCCAGGTTCTATGTTTAGCAGCCAAGCCATGGAAGGTTCTGAAAGGTGATCTCCTTGCCAAGTCACAACTGAACCATAGTCAGCTAACTGAACTTAGGGAGATGAATCAGTATACTGGGCTCCAAGTATGGGAAGGAGAGTAGGAGGAGGGGACACATGATGTCATGGGTCGGTTAAATTAGCTTTAGACACGATATGTGTACAGGGGAGCAGTCCAAGGCAATGTGACCTGGTGAATAAAGACAATAAAAAGAGATTATAACAGGGACACTAGTGCCAATGTGTAAGCAAAAAAAAAAAAAAAAAAAGAGAGAGAGAGAGAGAAGAAACAAAAAGACCTGGGGTTTTCAGATAGTGATCTAATAAAAAGACTAACAAAGGATATTGGACAAGTACCCAAAATACATCTTGATAAAGTATTAACCGAGGGGTTTGTTGAGAGTTTAGGATGCATGCCCAGATCCTCCCCTCTAGAATTCTCTGCTAGGAGAACCATCTACAGAAGAGAAAATTCTAAGTGTGAAATAAAATGTAGCTATCTACTCCTTCCCCCACACCATTTCCCCAAACCTACAAGGCGAGGACTGCAGCACTGACTCAGAGCACCCTTAATGGGCTCACAGGGGCTAGGAGCTAGAGGGGAGCTCAGACACCCTGCCTCTTGAAGGGAGAAGGCTTGCCTGCGTGCACTTTCTGCACAGAAGTGGGACATGCAAGAACTCTGGAAACCAAAAATTTTGTGACAGAACTTGACCTGAACTGAGTGACTTAAACAACAGACATTTTCTCAGAGTTCTGGAGACTGGGAAACCCCGGAACAAGGTACCAGTAGATTTGGTTCTTGGTGAGGGCCTTCTTCCTGGCTTGCAGATGACTGTCCTCACATGGTGGAGAGAGGAACCTCTGGGTTCTCTCCTCCTCCAAGAAGGGCATCATGGAGCTCCACCCTCATCACCTTGTAGAAACCTAATCACCTCCTGAAGGCCCTAGCTCCAAATACCATATGGGCTTCAACGTAAGAATTTTGGGGGGACATAGAAATTCAGTCCACAGCACCATTTGACCCTAAAGGTTTTAAATTAGGAGTTGTGGCCGTGTACCACACTCAGAGAATATCAATGTTAACATTTTGGTACCTAATCTAATTTTTAAAATTCCCCTGTTATTGGATATAGGAAGATATTTTCTATTTTCCCGATTAAAAAACAAATTTGGGGTGCCTCAGTCAGTTAAGCTTCCGATTCTTGATTCCAGCTCAGATGGTGATCTTGGGGTCATGAGATTGAGCCCCACATCAGGCTCTGTGCTCAGTGGAGTCTCCTTGAGATTCTCTCCCTCTGCCCCTCCCCCTGCTCTCCCCCCTCTCTAAAAAATAAATAAAATATTTTTTAAAATTTTGGGGGTGCCCATGTGGCACAGTCAGTTAAGGGCCTGACTCTTGGTTTCAGCTCAGGTTGTAATCTCAGGCATGTTGGGTTCCACGCTCAGGAGAGTCTGCTTGAGATTTTCTCTCCTTCTGCCCCTTCCCGTGCTCTCCCTCTCTCAAATAAATAAATAAATCTTTTTAAAAAAACACAAATTCTGGGGCCCCTGGGTGGCTCAGTCGTTAAGCGTCTGCCTTCAGCTCAGGGCGTGATCCTGGCATTCTGGGATCGAGCCCCGCATCGGGCTCCTCTGCTGGGAGCCTGCTTCTTCCTCTCCTACTCCCCCTGCTTGTGTTCCCTCTCTCGCTGGCTGTCTCTCTGTCAAACAAATAAAATCTTAAAAAAACAAAACAAAACAAAAAAAACCACACAAATTCTGCAATGATTATTTCTTTATGATAAATTCCTAAAAGTAGACTATAATAAAGGGGAATGCATGTTTTAAGGCTCTTGAAACATGTTGCCACATTACTTTCCAAACATTGTTTTGGCCAGTATTTAAGAAAAGCTATCAGCACACTGAATCTTACTGTTATAGCATTATTTTTTAATTTATAGGAAAACAGCGCATGTGGTGCTATACATCAATTATAATTTAATAATAATAAAAAAAGAAAACCAGTACGTGTGTATGATAAAGTACTCACTGAGTACAGAAATGTATACACCCTTGTTGCCAAATTTCAATCCCTTCCCCCAAAGGGAGGAAGGGAGAGAAGGAGGAATAGAGATTGAGGGAGGTTAACCATGTTCCACATATTTTCTTTAAACCTCTCTTAGCCTTTGCCCACTGCTGCCACTAACACTCTCTAATCCTGTCCCTTCAGAGGCCAGGTGAGGATAATGACGCTCACTGTATTCTAAACCTGACCTTCTCTCAGCTGTTTAATTCCTGGATTTTGCTAAATCTTCACCGTTCTAAGGCAGTTAAAAATTCCCTCTCTGCCACCTATTTTCTTATTTTAGCAGAATTGGACCTCCCCTGGTGTAGAAAGTAGGGAGAAAAAAAGAAGAACATTAAAATTTGTAAACCCCA
The DNA here is from genome assembly GCF_024610735.1 of Ursus americanus. Classification (NCBI taxonomy): domain Eukaryota; kingdom Metazoa; phylum Chordata; class Mammalia; order Carnivora; family Ursidae; genus Ursus; species Ursus americanus. The sequence goes on along the minus strand of NC_142162.1, from coordinate 6,670,398 downwards.
TTAGATCTCTACCGATGTCATCTACTGGATCTTACCAAGTATCTAGCCGGGGCCATATTTGAGAAGATGACTGTTGCAAGGCTAGTCTCCTCTGGCTTTAGCAAAGACTCTATATGCACTCCAGACTAGATCTCTTGGCCTGGGTGGGGTACAGGGGAGAGACAGGTCCTATGTTGGTGTCCCATGAGTACTACATGATTGGTGTGACAGCCATGGGTGGGAGTAGGGGTGTTCTGAGTAGACCAGGACAAGAGTTATCCATCATAACAGCCATTAGTTCTGCCCACCAGGGTCCATACCCTCTGGTAAATCTACCCTCCTGAGCCCTCAGCAGATTATCATGGAGAGAAGAGGGGAAAAAATAACCCCAAGTGGATTCATTATAATCCTGCTAGGTAGGTCAGATCCGTTCATTCTGGATGACACATTCCCAGTACCTACTCTGGGGTCATAGAGATAAACCCAACCCAGACACTGTCCAGGAAAGGACAAACCCTGTGATGGGTTTCCTTTTAAAGATCTTCCCCTTTACATCATAATTGCCATAGTGCAAAGCCATGTTCTGTAACAAGATATAGACTCCAGGTAATGGAACTGTTTCTGTACATTATAGCCCTTGCAAGGTGAACCCATCAGGTTGTGCAAACTTCCCTGAGATGCTTAAACAACCAGCACCAGAGGAGCAAGTAAACAAGGAGGGGAAGGGAAGGGGCTTTGGAGCCCTTGCCACTTCCTGTATAGCATCCTTCTCTGGCCCCTGAGCCTGAGGGTCCCCATGCTATGCTGTAGTGTTGCTCCTAGGCCTGTCTGCCCCAGAGCGCCACCATCCACATAGCTCTATTCCTTCCCTCTCTCCAGCAAAACCCCAGGTCTGAGACTCTGCTGCACCCCATCTCCCTAGACTTCTCAGGTTCAAACCTCATTCCTTAGCCCTTATATCTATCTGGTCTCTAAGACTATTACCTCCCACTGCCTGAGACTCTCTTCCCCATTTACCAGAGACGTTAGTAAGACTGTTGGCTCCATTACACTCTTCAGACTTGTAACACATAAAAAAGTCACCAAATCATATTTCCATTTCCTGATTTTCCATAGACTTCATGTGTCTGCCAATATGCTTTCAAGTATTATGTTTTTCAGGGATATATCTGTCATACAATTGGGATTTGCAAAGTAAGATTCCATTGTTAACACACTGATTTTCTTAAGTGTTTTCATTTTTATCCTCAATTTGTAGCCAAATTATCATTTGACAACAATTTCTTAGGTATCTTAACATAAAGACTCTCAGGCCTCCTTCCTACAAGTCCAGAATAAGCTGCATCATCAAACGATACAGTATTTTAATGGACACCCAAGTAGCCTATCTTTAGATTTAACTATAAACATTTCTATCTTATTAAAATCTATAATAAAAAGAGGACATAAGACTCAGCATACAGGCGCATCTTTGAAATACTTTCTAGATTTTTTTCCTTACAAATTATTTTGTATCCTTGTGCTATAACTCCAGTCAAAGTTGTTCCATAGTCTGAGAAACATCTGCACCAGACAGGTCTATTACTAAACACATCAACATTTATGTTGAGACTTTTCTTTGGGCAAGCATCTTGCAGATTGCTACTGAGGGATACTGCTTGAGCTGTGATGCCCCTAACCCTTAATTAAGAACAAGGGATGCAAAAGTTGGATAAGGATGTTGGCTTTGGAATGTGGACCCAGGCAAAGGGTCCAGAAATAAGATGGAGGCTGCCTTGATATAAACTGAAATTCTCTGACCATAGAACCAGGAAGGAGAAGGTCAAGACATTGCTGATACTGCATCCAGGAGCAGAGGGTGGGCTCGCGCACTTGGACATTCCAACCTAGACGCTGGCCATCCTGACAGATTCCTAAGACATGGCAATACAAAAGGACCTCCTTCAGGCCCCCATCCTACAACTGTTTCTGTGGGGAAGGCCAGAGAGGCACTGTTTCCCACCAAGGCTCAACTGAAGATATGTCCCTCTTTATGGGAAGCCAGAGGAGACATATGACCCATCCCGAAAGTTCTGCAGTCCACTGTGCTCTCCCCCACAACTGAATACAGACTTTGCCTGTCCCTGGCTGGATCTGGCTCCCTGAGCTGTTTCATGGTGCCGTTTGACGCAAATGAATAAGTTGCTTTAGGGCTAAGGAACACATTGGGCTCACTGGGAGGCCCAGCAGCTCCTAATGGAATCAGCATGAGCCATAACACAGACTCATTCGCTTTAACTCCTGACTGTTACCAACTGTGGAGACCTTAGGCAAGTTGCTTAACCTCTCTGAGGCCCCCATTTCTTTACCTGTAAAATGCATATAATACCATATGGGCATACTGAATGCAGGCACAAAAAAAGTATTATGAAAACACCCAGTGCAATTATCAGTCTGGCAATATGTTGATGCTAGCCTTGAACAGTTTGTATTACTTTCTAAAAATAAAAAAAGGCTGCTAAGAAAATTTTATGAGAATTCATCTTTCCACTTGTGTAATTTTCATAAAAACTCTGGAAGTGTTAGCATGTAAACAATGCCAGATACTCATTTTCTTTATAAATATCTATAATTGAAATCAGCTTTACAAAACAGAACAAACCCAAGTAAATTATATGCACGTGATTAATTACAAAATTTTTGTCTCATTAACAAAAGCTTATGTAAATCTGAATTAAGAATGTAAAGAGCATCCTCAAACTTTTTGATCCATTTCTTCAAGCTTGATTGCAAAAATCTTAAGAACCATACAACTACTCCCACTCCCTGAACTAAATCCAACTCAAGAGAGAGGAGTGGAGAATGAGCCTAAACCCAAGTCTTGAGGAATATCCACGCTTGAAAAGTGGGGGGAGGGTGCTCAAAGTCATCGGTAATCAAAGAAATAAAAATTAAAACTCCTAGAATGGCTGAAGTTAAAAAGAGTAGAAACACCAAATTTTGGTGAGGATGTGAAGCAACCAGAACTCTTATACATTGCTGGTGGTGGTGTATAATGGTACAACTTTGGAAAGGTTAGTTCCTTACACAGTTGAACACGCACCTCCTGCCCTTTTATACCTAGGTGTTTAACCAAGAGAAAGGAAAATGTATAGCCACTAGAAGACTTGCATTTATTCATAATGGTTTATTCATAATGGTTAAAAACAAAAGACAACCCAAATTCCCACTCCCAGGAAAATGGATAAATGAACTGAGGTATATTTAAAAGATGGAATGCTACAGAGTAATAAGTAGTAACAAACTATTGGTAATGTCATAGGCATTATGTTAAGCAAAAGAAGCCAGTCATGAAAGAATAGATACTGTATAAATTTATTTATGTGAAGTTCTACAAAAGGTGAAACCACCTATAGTGAAAAAAATCAGAAAAAAATGGTTGGCTCTGGGAGGACTGACTACGAAGGAACATGAGAGAACTTTCTGGGGTGATGGAAATGTTCTATGCTGTCATAGGAGTGGGGGGGGGTGTGAGTGTTCGTTTGTCAAAATATATCAAATTGTACATTTATGATTTGTGTGTTTCACTCTGTATAAATTCTACCTTAAAAATAACTGAAAATAAATGCTGAACTCTAATTAGTAGGCTTGCTTTTTTCAGTAGCATGAGTTAGCACTTTTGAAACTGCTTTCTGTGTATCCTAGTCTTGAGCAAATGAGTAAATGTATTTAGGGGGATCAGAGCCAGGTTTCTACTGTCAGAGAAGAGTTACAAATATGGGAAAGGAGGAAGATTAGATGTTCTCTAAGGTTATGGGTTAGAATTGGAGGTATCGGTATGAACTCATGCTTTCAGTACATATATAAATAAATGTATGTCCTAGCTCTGTCCACTGAGAGCCCTTAAAGGCAAAGACACCCCGACAGCAGTGAGCACATCTAGCACTCACATCTTAGGTTCTAAATAATTCCCTGATTCTCCACTAAAATGAACCAGGGCTCCCTGGAGAAAAGTCTTGTGTGCCAGGACTGGAGCATGAAAAGCACAAGATGAACCTGGAACATCTTATTACACCATAAACAAAGGAGATACTCAGTCAGTAATGGGAAAATCCAGAACTACCCAGGATCAGCTTGAAAGAACTTCTGCTGGCCAAATCTGGGGAAATTTGGGCATCACACATTATATTCCACTAAATAAAATAAAAATCTGTGAGATCACACTGTTATAAATACATGCATACATACACAAGTAGAGGGAAAGAGAAAGCTCTTTCTTACAGAAAAATGCTACCCAATAAATATAGAAGGAATGACGGAATTAGAAAATCATCAATGGATGCAAAAATGAGCTTGACAGGAGGGAAAGTTTGATAAGGAGCAGAATATTTACATCTTCTCAAAGGTATTTCCCTATGAACAAAGTGGTAACTTTATTACTTACCAAGGGAAAATAGTATGTTCCCTATGAACAAAGTGGTAACTTTATTACTTACCAAGGGAAAATAGTATGTTCCCTATGAACAAAGTGGTAACTTTATTACTTACCAAGGGAAAATAGTATCTTCATGGTGGAGAAATGTGGCAGACACTATTTTTCCGGTTACTATGGCTACATAACAAATCACCCCCAAACTGAGCACTATTAAACCATCATGTATTATGCTCATGGATTCTGAGGGTTAGGAATCTGGACGTGGAATATCAGGGACAGGTTGTCTCCTCTCCATGATTTTGGGGGCCTCAGCTGGGAAACTTGAAGGCTCAAGGCTGGAGTCATCTAAGGGCTCCTTTACTCATCCCTGCAGCTGATGTTCCATCACTGGGAGCCTCGAATCCTCTCCATGTGGATAGTTTGGGCTTCCTCACAGGAGGGTGGCTGCCCCAACTCACTGCTGTGAAGTTACTTCTTAACTTGTAATTAATTAATAAGTAACTTATTAGGATGTAGTTTGAGGCTTTATAAATACCCTACCTCTCAATCATGCTTTCTTTTGTCCATGACTTTTAGCATCCACTGATGACCTTTTTTTTTTTTTTTTTGCCTGCGACAATTACTATTGTGGTATTGTTGCAAATTCTTTTTTAAAATGCCAGTTGATTTCACAGACATCTCAATTTCTTCAAAAAGTCCAAAGTCCAAACAGAGTACTTCTTGGAAGTATGGAATCCATTTGTTTGGCTCACCAGCCTTCATTCACCTTTGAAAGCGTCTCATTTCCTATCTTGATCATCTCTGCTAATCTGATAGGTTAGGGGAAAAAAGTAACTCATCATACCTTCAATTGCATTTCTATTATTATAGACTGAAGTTGAGCATCTTTTCATGTTTGAATCATTTGTATTTCCTTTTTTGATAACTGTTCTTATTATTTGTCCACTTCCTATTTACTTACAGTTTTTTATGTACTGTGAAATAATTGTGAGAAAAAATATTATAGAAGACAGCCCTCAATGGTTATATAAGTTGTAGGCATTTTCCCCAGTTTTGCGTTTGCCTTTTTTCTTTTAATTTTTTTGAGTATTCTTTTTTTGTGCCTCACTTTTTATTGTTTCTATGTAGTAGAATTTACCAATTGTGTGTGTGTGTGTGTGTGTGTGTGTGTGTGTGTGTGTGTGTATGTTTCTTACAAGAGCCTTCCCCATTCTGGTATTATTAGTTAAATCTCTCCTATTTGTATGTACTACTTTATGATTTAATTTTTTATGTTTGTATATTTGATCATTCTGGAATTTAATTTGGTGTAAGAAGTGAGTTAGAGATACAACTTTTTTTCTCATATAGTGATCTAGCTGTCTCAACACCATTAAATTTCCTTTTCCTTACCAAATCACCTTTTATCATAGGCTAAATAACCTTGTTTATTTCATTTGCCTTTCTAATTCATATTATCAATCTAGTTATGTGTTTTTACCATGTTGTTTCAATTATTGTAGATTTATAATGTTTTAACATCTGGTAGGACTAATATCTCTTCATTACTGCTTTTTTTCCCCACAATTTTTTCTCTCCAAGAATATGCTTATTTTTCATGCAAACATTAGATTCAGCTTGTATGCATTTCCTGATTTTTATCAAGAAAGTGATATATTTCTCGGGGCACCTGGGTGGCTCAGTCATTAAGCGTCTGCCTTCAGCTCAGGGCGTGATCCCAGGGTTCTCGGATCAAGCCCCACATCAGGCTCCTCTGCTAGGAGCCTGCTTCTTCCTCTCCCACTCCCCCTGCCTGTGTTCCCTCTCTCACGGGCTATCTCTCTCTCTCTGTCAAATAAATAAATAAATAGTAATATATTTCTTAATTAGGGAGATTTGACATCTTATGGTCCTGAGTCTTCACAAGTATGGAAGTTCACACATAGCAGAACTTATTTAAGCTTTCTTTGTGTCCCCCTTTTTTGTGTGGCTTAAAATAGCATTTTAAAAGTGTTTTTCATATAAATCTATTCGTATGGTTAAATTTTTTTTTTAAAGATTTTATTTATTTATTCGACAGAGATAGAGACGGCCAGCAAGAGAGGGATCCCATAACGCTGGGATCACACCCTGAGCCGAAGGCAGACGCTTAACCGCTGTGCCACCCAGGTGCCCCGGTATGGTTAAATTTATTTGGGGGGATATTTATCTGTTTTGTTATGACTGCAAATGGATTCTTTTCTCCCATCATGTCTTCTGATTGCTGCTTACAAATAGTTGAATGTTTACTAATAGATAATAGTTCGTAAGTTCTCTAAGCTTATATAACTTCATGGGAGGAAGAGGATTGTATTTCTTTCTATATCAATCACCAACCCACAATGGTAGCCAATGAAACTAGGGCTATATACCAAAGCAACTTCAGGAGGTTCTTTCTTTTTATCTTGATAGAATGAAATAGAACATTCAGCACACTGACTTTCGGACTACCTATTTATCATGTGGCATTTACATATATTTATCATTTATATATATTGAATGTGTGTGTGGATGGATACTCCTTCAATAAATAAATCCTTAAAAAAAAAAAAAAAGACTGCTCAGCTTACCTTAACACTATCAGCCCCAGTTAATGCAAGTGAAGAGATAACGAGGAAGGGACTGAGGAGTGAAATATGGAAGATTTTGCAGTGTTTCTCAAAAGTCATAACCACACATCCACTTAGGGTATGGGCTTTGCAGTCACCACACGGCCCTTACAGGAAAAAAGAAAAAAAAAATTAATGTGAGTATGCATCATTCCCAGAATGTTTGATTATCTAATTCAGAGGTTACAGACTTCTGTGCCGAAAAAGGCCAGGCAGGTGACATAAATGAGTGCAGCAGCCCTGGAGGATAATGAAATAGGGAAGGGTGGGGACTGAGGCAAACTGCCTACCTCCTGCCCCACCAAAGGGGCAGCTGCCCCCAGCACCCAGCAGAGGCTTCCAGGTGGTAGTTAAGATCCATGTTGTGGCTCAGTCATTAAGCATCTGCCTTCAGGTCAGGTCATGATCCCAGGGTTCTGGGATCCAGCCCTGCATCAGGCTCCCTGCTCAGTGGAAAGCCTGCTTCTCCTTCTCCCACTCCCACTCCCACTGCTTATGTTCCCTCTCTCACTATGTCTCTCTCTGTCAAATAAATAAAATCTTTAAAAATAAAAAAAATTAAAGATTTTTTAAAAATTAAAAAAAAAAAGATCCATGTTGCTGTACGTAATCTTCCAATCTTTGAGAGAAGCCAGAATTCCATATGTAACATATGAAAGTTCCCAATTGTTAAATGCTGCCTCAAATTTTTAAAAACAAAAAAGCAGTGCAGGCCAGACATAACCCAGGCCCTCAGGCCAACCAGCATGAGTTCCTTCCTGCTCTGACCCTTCCTCCTGTACCTCCATGCTGAGTGGCAGACACAGCAGTGAAAAAGGCCAGCTCTGGACTCCAGACTGGGTGTTACCACCCCAGTTTGATGAGAGGATGATTAATGCCTGCTTTGCCCTAGAGACAGAAGTGGAAATTTACTTCTGAATTTTAACATTAATTATGGTGATAACCAGCTCCAGGAAAACGCTGGTTTCCTAATGGCCTTCTCCGAGTGAAGCAGCCATTGGCCACATATTCTGGGCAGACTGCACGCAGGGTACAGCACTGGCTTCCCACAGAATGGCTGCTGAGCCCAGGTTCTAGACTCCAGAGTAGCAAAGGAGTGTATCCTCCACAATCCAGTTCCACAGTTGTCAACTTTATTGAAATAATCCTCCAAAGCTAGTATGCTTTTTAAAATTAACTGAATGGTTCCTCTTCAAGAGCCACGTATTTTAAAAAGACATCTATTGATCTACAACATTGGTACAGTTATTTGCAATTTTGAGTGTCTCATGTCCTCTTCTCATCCAATCTTGAAACAGCCCCAAGAAGGAGATTTTATGATAACCCTCATTTTAGGTGAGAAAGCTGAGATCAGACTGTTTTGGTGGCTTGCCCAAGCTCTGCAGAGTAAGTGCCTCTCTTCATGCTGCTTAAAAAACCTTCTCTGTCCATCTTCAAAGGGTTAATCAGGTAACCCATAGAGCAAGGCTTTGGCCCTGCTTTTTGTAAAAACTTATGTAGGAGGAAAGAGACAAATAGTGCAGTTTCTTTCAAACCTCAGGAAAAAGCAGAAATAACTCCACAAAATCATAGGAGAGAAGCTGAGACCCACGGGACTCTGAAAAGCCCCTACCAGAATCCCTTGAGTTATGAATTCATGAAGGAAGTCAGGCTGGATACAGCCTGGTTAGAGAAAAAAGATCATTAGATTTGTTTGAATATTTTTTTCCTCAATGGTTTTTAGATATGTCTTTAGATATATCTTTGGCAAAATTTCCACCATTTCATTTAATGAAGTTTTGCTTTGTTTTTTACAAAGAGTAATCTGTTTTCCTAGAGCTGGAATGTGAGGCTCATTTTGCATCTCAAAAAGCCGACACTCTGGAGGGAGGCAAGTGAGTCTCTGTCGCCACCTGGTGAACACTTCTAAATGGGACGCCGCAGAGAAGACCAGGAGTTGGTGTGCAAAGCCCCTGGCCATACACTGCACTGGTGACTCCATGTGACAGCCACCGAGAGGCCAGAGCGGTCTTGGCAGACTGACCCACAATTGTCATTTCTGATTAGAAACACATCATACGGAAAAGATTCCGGAAAACTGCTTGTAGTATCTGGAGTGAAGCATCACAAATGGAGCAATACACCCTCACGGGATCTGTGTCACATTCTCCAGCTTTCTAGTATTATTTTCACATCTTCTCTTAACAACAGTGCTGCTTTGGGGCTTAAATATTTGTATCCGGAATATGAACCATTTGAGCTGACTATACTCCATGTCCGAACTTGATTCTTCTGGCCTTCAAACCTTGTTTTCACCTGAATATTGTGCTCCATCTCCAGCTATGACAGTTTATCATTCAGGTCTCCTATGCCTGCCTTCAAAATATTGTTTTAATTAATCCTTTCTTTCCTACTTCTACACCCCAATCATGGCCTTTATCCCCGAATTCTGGATTCCTTTATTTACTGAGTGCATTGGACTGGGCAGTGACCGCTGGTACATGGAACACTGAGCCTGGGCATGAGGTAGAGAAATGTGGGCACTTCTACCTTGGACCCAGGAAAAGACATCTTTGCAGAAGTTTTCAAGTAAAAACTGAGTAGTTCAGGTTGAGAAGGATGAGTAGCTTCCTTGCTGGGCTTCCTGACAGCAACTCTTTCCAGTTTGGCCCACCACACCTCATCTTCAGCCTGACTTCTCTCTTGCATTCCTGAGCCAAAAGTCTTCCGAGTTCCCTTCTTCACCCATCAGCTCATCCATAGAGTCTGTGTGGCTCTGCACTCAGAGACATAGGTGGGGTGAGTTCCAGTCCTGCCCTTGAGGATCTCAGCAGGAGGAAGACAGACTAGCACACGCACAAATGTGAAGAGGGCGGCCTGGGGCTGGGATAATAGGCACTCTGGGCCCAGAGAGGGTGTGAGCAATTCTACTGGGTAGTGGGGAGAGCTGGCAGGGAGGTTTCTAAAGAAAGGTTACATTCACACTGCTCCCTGAAGAATCCAGTCTATGAACTAGAGGTGGGGGAAGGTGAGGCAGACAGCATCCCGGGCAGAGGGAGCTGAAGGAAGAAAGGCACAGAGGAAGAGATGAGTGTCAGGGTCAGGGACAGCGGTCCTTCTGCATGGCTGGAGAGGAAGTACATGGCTAGCCTGACAATGACCCAGATTCTAAATGTATCACTGGATGTGATGGCCATATGTTCATCCCTACCACGTGGATTTATCATCCCTGAGGTCTCCTAAGGCAATAAAACTAATAATAAGATTTCAGATGAATGAAATCCCAGGCAGCCACTTCTGACTCTCATTTCACATGCCATTGCACTGATATGGCTGGGGCTGCATGTGGAATAGCAGTCATTGTTAATGAGGCTCTGGGAGCAAGGCTCATAGTCACAAGTCACGGTGAGGACCAGACTGGTGCAAGCGGTAGGAATGACATATCGATTGTTCATTGATGGCTGCAAGAGTGCTGGCAGCTGATGGCTCAGAGTTTTCCTCCATGACTCTCTCTCAGCTGAAGAGAGCTGCCTCATCCAAAGTCATGGCCTCTTCCAAATGACAGAGGCGGGGAACAAAGCCGGGGCCCCTTAGCCTGATACACAACAGCTTGGAAGGATCATCCCAGCTCCAGAGCCCCCACTAGGCTTGGCTGAGACCTTTGTCACATCTGCATCACAACCCAACTTCCTCGTTCAAATCCTTCACTCCACCATATGGTTGATCCCCAGAGCGCTCCCCAGCACACAAATCTCTGTCTCAGAGTCTACTTGTCTCAGAGCAACAGATAGTTCAGGGAAACTGGTTCCCATTCAAACAAGATCTGATGGCCTCAGCATAGTTTAAGAAAGACCTTGTCACTCAGAGGGAAGCTGATCAACCGTGGAAGCCCTGTAGAGGTCGTCACTGGCAGAGCTCATCCACTATGCTGGGAGAAGGAGCCTCCCCGAGCCTCACAAGCTCTGTTTCCCCTGGCAGGACTCTTCCTTCCTGGGGAGATGGCTGTGTAGGGCTATTAGAATCTGGTGCCATTAAATGAAACCCACATTCTATAACTAACTCCGCTTTCTCCCTGCTCATGGTCATCAAGAGACATTTTGGTTCTCATTTGCCTTTCTGTGTGCCTCATTACAGAGAGAAAATGCCTGAATGTGCAGTCCATCTGGCAGTTACAACTTCTTATTTTCAATCAGCACATTGACATTCAGGCTTGGATTCTTGCAAACCTGTTAGCCCGAGTGGACTGGTCGGTGCTGAGACAGCGAGGAGGACATATGTCCAAGCCTGCAAGGCAGAGATCAGAACTTGGATCACGGTCAATTCACCATGATAACGCCTTTCTGGGGGTCTCATGGTAGACAGTCCACTGCTTCTTATGATATCTCTGCCTCGACTTTCAAATGTCTACAGCCTTAACCCAGAAACAGTTCTTCTTCCTCCAGTGCAGCCACTTCTCAATCTAAACCCTCTAGGAAGCAGACCTCTTTCCCCCCACCCCAGAGGTCAGGGGAGATGACTGGAAGGTTGGAAGAGCTTTTTCACAAGCAAAGGAAACTAAAGGGATTGATAGCCCTGTTCCCCCAGGGGTAAGCCATGGCTAAGGTCCTATCATGAGGAGATATTGTCAGATATTGTCAATATACTTAAAAGCAACAATTTCCACAAATAATCCCTTTGGAATAAAGGAGATGGTTTTGCTAGTAACCGCTTTCTGACTTCACTTTAAAACCTCAACAGTAAAGTGATTGATATTGTAAGTAAAGAGCCCATCAAAATCCTGCCTGCCCAGCCTGCTTGGTGCCACTGAGGAACATCCACTCCGCTTCCAGCCCCTGAGAGTAGAGGCCAGGTGCCAGGCTATTACCCTCCAGACCCCATCTTTGCAAAATGGAATTCTAGATACACATTTCCTGTCTCTCGCAAGCTAGGTGTTTCTTTGGGGGGAAGAGTAGGTATTTTCCAAATCTCTGCTTTTGCAAATTGACTTCAAAATGGAATTTAGGGACTTGCTCTCATCTCTACACCACATTTATGTCCTCCCTTATTCCCCTCCTCAAGCCCTACATTATATCCCTGCTTCCCTTCTGAAGTGTGCGTCCTCAGAGGTCTACTAAAGGAGAACACATGTAACCTTTGGTTACTTGGTCAGTTGAGGTGACAAATTCCTTCAGGACAGGTCTATGTGACACCTGGTGCCGGCAAGACCTGTCTCGGGGTGGCAGGGTTAGGAAAGGGCTCCAATTATCTCCCCATGCCCATTTCCTGTTCCTTAGAAAAAGGAGGCTCAGGGAACAAAGTGAGCAGAGCCCAAGTCTAATTGCTAAACCAGTGTCCCTCCCGCTGGGACATTCTGCTAAGTTGCTTTCACTCAGGCACGAGTCAATCACATATTTAGTCAACCACTTAGTCAACAGATGTTCACGAAGGCCCTACCATTGGCAAGCCGAGAGCTGAGTTCACTGAAAGGATCTGGAACAAGTGTTGGTGCTGGGTGGGTGGAACTCTAGGCATACACAGGAGGACGTGCTGGCAAGCCCCAAAGATGCGCCCAGTGTCTGCAGGAAGCCATTGTTGCAACAGAAGAGGACTCAGAAAGGCTGGACAAAGGGGTCAAGGGCAAATGTCCCCACCTCACACCTTGGCCAAGGGCTGGCATTCACTCAGCCTCTAGTCCCTAAGAGCAGAGGACTGGCGTGGCCAGCCAGGCTCGTGGACATCATCTGCAGGGCCTGATGCAAAATTGAAATGTGAGGCCCTTTGCTCAAAAATATCATGACTTTCAAGACAGTGACAGCAGAGTATTAAACCGGGCATGGGTCCTTCTAAGTATAGGACCCTGTGTGACTGCATAGGTCACATGCCCATGAAGCTGGCCCTGCTGCTAACTCAACTTTACCTAATTCCTTTCATAGAGCCAAGGAATGCCAGATCTCAAACTACCTAATCCAGGCCCCTCCTAAACAAACAAGGAAGCTGAGGTGCAGACAGACGAAGTAACTTGTCCACAGTCTCACAGCTGGTCAGGGGCAGCCAAGTCTCCTTAAAAAACAGCTCTGCCCTGCTTTTGCCAATTAGAATTACATCATATATATTTGTCTCTGCTATTTGCTTGTTTCCTTCCCACTGAGAAGTGGCATATGTATAAAATGAAGAGAAGAAAACATGCCTCCTTTACACATAAAATAAGACCAAACCCTGCAGCCACCGCTGCCAGGTGCTCTTTCTAGGGAAGCAGCCCAGGTCCACCTGGGAAGCCCGTCCAGTGTCCAGCTGCTCATGCAAGGCCCACAGCACTGCAGGCTGTGAATAGCATCTTTCTAAAGTCTCCTGGCCACCCTCGATGAGGGCAAGGAACTGCAGAGCCCACATATCAGGTCTCATAGTACCAAGGAGGAACAGGTCCAGCAAGCTTCTTTGTCCTTGAAACTTCTGTGGGGCTGGGATGTCACGTCACCGCCAGAAGAACCTCGGAGTTGAGCATAACAACCCTCCCACTTTACAGAGGAGAGACCTGAGGCCCAGAGACAGGATGTAGAGAGTTGGGACAACTAAGGTGTCCTGGTAGAGAGTTCCCTCAAATAACTGTCTTGGCTCAGAAACTGCATGTGACCATATTCCTGGTAGTACTTTCTTCTCTACATGTGGAGAAGGGTAGAAAAGAAGGATGTGATGGAAGGAGCTTCTAGGCCAGATAGACCTGGCCAGTTCTGCAAACTTTGCTGCATCATAGAAACCTCTGAGCCACAGTTTCCCCAACTAAAAAATGAGGACAGTGATGTTTACCTCAAGGCTGTAATGAAATGAGGTGAGATGCCCAAGGTGCCCAGGAGAGTCCTGCCATTATAGCAGGTGCTCAACAAACGTATCCTGCCCACCCTCCTTCCCTTCCTTCCCCTGAATCAGGAGTTCCAGCTGGGACAACACTCAGATTTGGACCCCTCTCATGTGTGGTGTTAGGTGAAGTGTCTGAGCATCTAGTTTATCCCCCAGTATATATGGCACTGAAGAGCTCTATGAGAAAATTCTTTGACTATATACGCAATTGGGGTTCTAGCTCATAGGGCAAACTGGGGATCAGTGGAAAGGGAAGGAAAATAGCAGAAGGATGATCTTTTTGGAGCAGCAGAAGCCTGGAGTCACATCAGATAACCCCCAAATGCCCAGAAATCCTTGAGGGAAGAAGAAATCATGACAGAGTTGGGACGACCCTGTGGGCTAGCTGGGGAAGGCTAATAAGGTGGTGAAATCCAGGCATTCCCATGCATGGGCCTTCATGGATTTCTAGGGCTGCTGAGGCCTGCGATTGCCCCCCAACATGCTGCCATGAGAAAGCCCGTAGAGGCCCCTCTGAGTGGGGGACACAGAGGAGAGGCAGTCCATCATCACTGTCACCAAAGCTGCTCCCTCCCAGCCCTGACACCAGACAGGCTCCCCCAGGGGTAGCTGATGCCTCCCCAGCCCTGCCCGTCCCCTGCTCATGGTGCCTTTCAGTGACAAGGTACACCTGTCAGTGATTCCCATGCACAGGCTCTCCCCTTCCAAGTCAGCAAGGAACCCTCACAGAGCAGTTTCCCCAAACGTCCACCCTCCTACCCCTCCCCCAGCCATTTCCAGCCCTGCCTCAACCTTCACCTTGTCCTGGACACACGGACTGCATTTTCCCGTAATGGTGACCAAGGGCCTTGTGATTTGAGGGAACATACACTCCCCGAGATCCCGAATGGTGGGCATGTATGACCTTGACCCTTTAGGAGATCAGGGAACGCCCCCCTTCAGTGGTGGCTGGACTCTCAGGAGGTCTGATCAGAGGTGGCAGAGAAGTTCAAAACAGGATGTGAGAGTCTTGTCCAGTTGCTCATGCAGTTGACCTTCTTCACTCGACTCCATCCAGTCTTGATTTTCTTCTCTAACTCCGCTGAGTCACATTGCTCCAGAAATCCTGTGTCTTCCATTGCCCGCAGGGAACATCCATAGGTCTTAGCACGCTCTTCAAGCTCTGCATGGGCAACGTGGCCTCACTGCCCATCCAGATCACCTCTCCCTGCGCCCTCCTCCACATGCACCTCACCCCTCCTGCACCCACTCCTGCCAACTCCCAGAGATGTCCTCTCCACTCTCAGTGCCTCTCCTTTGTGAAGCTCTTCCCTGTCCCATCCTCGG
Organism: Ursus americanus; assembly: GCF_024610735.1. Classification (NCBI taxonomy): domain Eukaryota; kingdom Metazoa; phylum Chordata; class Mammalia; order Carnivora; family Ursidae; genus Ursus; species Ursus americanus. The sequence goes on along the minus strand of NC_142162.1, from coordinate 6,655,239 downwards.
AAACCCATTACATGGGTGCAGTCCTTCAATGATAGCCTGGGTCTTTTTCCCATAGCTGGCCTCTCATGGGGGCTGTAACAGAGGCCTGTGAGCCCCTCGAAGCGAGGAACATGGCCCAGGTAATCTCTGCACACTCCCCGGGGCCTGATAGAGTTGGGTGGGTGTTGTTGAATAGAGGAAATGGAATAATTAGGTAATTGTCTAATTATTCAGGACACATGCAGGCCTTGGCCCACTACATTTCAGAGCCAGAAGATGCACACATTCCTATGCTCAAGGCAGCATTTTGGAAGTAACCAGAAGCCAGCGGTGTCCCTTCCCACCCCCCTCGCACCACCGCACCAGCCAGCATATGCACGCTGCAGAGCCCACTGAGTTCCACGAGAAATTAATCACACACAGCATTTCACTACCTTTGCGGTTTTTTGGATGGCTATGGGGTCACAAGGAGAGGTCAAGCACAGAGCGCACAGCACTTCCCTGGGAAAAGCTACCCTTGCAGACCCACCACCTGCAGCTCTTCTACAGGCCTCACCCAACCCAGCACCCGCCCTCAGGACCCCTTTGCTTCCTCCTCATTTCCCCAGGCACTTGAAGCTTCCCACAGCTTCCTGGTCCTGAGCAACCTCTCCTCTGCAGAAGCTCTGACCTCTGTCCCTGTGAATCTAAACCATCACTCTCTCTGCAGTGCCAAGGACTCTCATTACAGACATACCCATCAGAGTCCCAACAGAGGGTGCAGAGAGTGACTGAAACCATGCACAACAGGGATGAGCACTGAGTCCTGGAGAATAAGGACTCCTGGGGAGAGAAGAAGAGAGTGGTAAGGCTTTGACTTAGCCATACTGTTTTATTTCTCCAAAGTGAGAGGCAGGGAGTTCTAAATCTGATGTGGCAAATAGGAAGGGTCTCTATGGTTGGCGATAATATTACGTGTGTGTGTGTATTTTGTATTTTAAACAAAATTTTAAAGAACAAAAGCACTTGGGGATGTAAGTACTACACACTTCAGGAACGTAAGCCAACAGTAGCTCTTCACTGAGCCCCCTGCTTATTCTTAGAGGTGGTGATCATTCCAGTCTCAGCCTGCTCCCCAAATCAGCCCTTGGGAGGGCCTCTCTCCCTGCTCTTCCCTGGCCTTGGGATACCTATTCCTGCTCCCCTCCAGGCTGCAGCTCATGTACTCCTTGCCTCCTGAAGCCTCCTTCCAAGACCACACCTGGCCCAGCCAGCCCCCAACTTCTTCTGCCATCAGCACACCCTTGCCTCCTGCAGAGTGGCCCTTGGGCGGCTTATCACTGCCAGGCCACAAGAGCCTGTAGTGAAAATCACCACAGGAACACCTACAGAAGCTGCAAACGTTCTTTCGAATCTCCCAGGAAGAACCAGCCTGAGGCCCCCTTAGCAACACACTGTGCTCTTCACCTATGCTTCTGGACTGGGGATGCTGCCTGGCTGGCCTCTATAACTCCTGGGCTGGTACACAGGGATCTCAATCTCACTCGGGAAAGTGGGACTGCAAGGACGAGGAGGAAGGAGAGGAGGAGCCGTGGTGGGCACCAGCTTCACAAAGGCCAGGCAGGATCACCTCTCATGGGGACCTCCTGGACCTCGTTATCTGCCTCATGGTGAAGGAAGCCCCTCTTGTACGCAGCAGGTCCCAAACCAGGGGTGCCCTTCAGCTTTCTCCTCTGGCCCTGCTCTTCCAGACCCCCTCCTTTCTCCTGACTCAGCTTCCTCTCCTTTCTGACTTCGGATAACATTCCTTCCCCATTTCGCTGGCACCAAAAGGCGGTTTGGTCACATAATACACATAATAGTGGGAAGAGCTTTTTTTAAAAAATAATTTTTAAATCTTTTTAATGAAGAATAATTGATGTAGAGAAAAGTATGTATTTCACATGCATTCAGCCCAGTGAGTTTTTCCAAAGTGAACACACATGTGAAACAAACTCACAGGTCAAGAAGCATGAGTGGACCCCAGGAGCCCTGCCCATAGCCTCTTCCAGGCACTGTCGCCCCATCCTAGTGGGGGTCCCTATCCTGACTTTTTTTTTTTAAGAATTTATCTATCTATCTATCTATCTATCTATCTATCTATCTATCTATCTATTTATTAGAAAGAGAGAGACAGACAGCGAGAGAGGGAACACAAGTAGGGGGAGTGGGAGAGGAAGAAGCAGACTCCCAGCAAAGGAGCCCGATGCAGGGCTTGATCCCAGGACTCTGGGATCACGCCCTGAGCCGAAGGACTGAGCCACCCAGGCACCCCCCTACCCTGACTTCTAACAGCACAGACCAGTTGTGACTGTTTTGTACTTTACTAAGTGGAACCACACAGTATGAACTCTTTTGTGTCCTGCTTCTTTTTTTAAATATATTTTTTAAAGATTTTATTTATTTGAGAGAGAGAGAGAGAACACAAGCAGGAGGAGTAGCAGGCATAGGGAGAAGGAGAAGCAGACTCCCCACTGAGCAGGGAGCCTGATGTGGGGCTTGATCGCAGGACCCCAGGATCATGACCTGAGCTGAAGGGAGACACGTTTAACTAACTGAGCCACCCAGGCGCCCCATGTCTGGCTTCGTTTGCTCGTCATTATGCTTCTGAGTCTCACCCACACTGTTTCTCGCAGTTGTGTTCTGTATTCCCACTGCTGTATAGGACTCCATCGTGAGGCTGAGGCACATTTTATTTATCTACCCTCCTGATGACAGGCATTTAGGTAGTTTCAGTTTGGACTATTATGAATCATGCTACTAGGCAAGAAGGAATTTTTATAATGTTGTTATTATGATTAAAAAACACACATAATATAAATTTACCCCCTTAACAATTTTTAAGTGTACAGATACCTGTATGCATATTGTTGTACGAAAGATCCCTAGAACTCTTTCATCTTGCATGACTGAAACTCTGTATCTAGTCAACAGCAATGCTCATTTCCTCCTCCCCCCAGCCCCTGGCAACCACCACTTTATACTTTCTGTTTTCAAAAGTTTGACTACTTTAGACACCTCATATAAGTGGAATCAGGCAGTATTTGTCTTTTTGGTGATTGGCTGATTTTCACTTAGCATAATGTCTCCTAGGTTCATCCACACCATAACATATGACATGATTTCCTTCTTCAGGCTGAATAATACTCCACTGTGTGTGTGTGTGTGTGTGTGTGTGTGTGTGTGTATTCACACCACATTTTCTTTATCCATTCACCCACTGTTGGACATTTAGGTTGCTTCCACATCTTGACTATTGTGAATAATGCTGCAATGAACATAGGTGTGCTAGTATCTGAGATTCTGTTTTCAATTCTTTTTTTTAAGATTTTATTTATTTATTTAAGAGAGAGAGAGAGAGAGAGCAGGGGGAGGAGCAGAGGGGGAGGGAGAAAGAATCTCAAGCAAACTCCTCACTGAGTGCAGAGTCTGACATGGGGCTCCATCTCCCGACCCTGAGATCATGACCTGAGTTGAAATCAAGAGTCAGATGCTTAACTGACGGAGCCACCCAGGTGTCCCTCAATTCTTTTGGATATATGCATAAAAGTAGGATTGCTGGATCCTATGATAGTTCTATTTTTATTTTTTTGATAAATCTTCACAATGTTTTTCACAGCAGCATTCCCACCAACAGCACACAAGGGTTCCAGCTTCTCCACATCTTCACCAACACTTGTTCTTTTCTGTTCTTTTAATAGTGGTCATCCTCATGGGTGTGAGGTGATGTCTTACCGTGGTTTTGAATTGCATGTCCCTGATGATTAGTGATGCTGACCTTCTTTTCATGTTTGTTGGCCATTCATGTATCTTCTTTGAAGAAATGTCTATGCAAGTCTTTTGCCCATTTTTTGTTTTTTATTGTTGTTGCTGTTAAGTTGGAGGAATTCCTTTTGTATTTTGGATATTAACAGCTTATCAGGTATATGGTTTGCAAATATTTTTTCCCATTCTATAAGCTGCGTTTTTGCTTTGTTGATTGTTTCCTTTGCCATGTGGAAGCTTTAAAATTTGATGTCATCAAAAAATAATAATAAAAATAAAATTTTGATGTCATCGCATTTGTCTATTTTTGCTTTGGTTACCTGTGCCTTTTTTTTTTATATATATATATATATCCAAGAAATCATTGCCAACTTCATGAAGCTTTCCCTGTGTTTTCTTCTAGAAGTTTTAGTCTCAGGTCTCACATTTAGGTCTTCAATCCACTTTGAGTTAACTTCTGTATATGATATAAAATAAGAGTCCATTTTCATTCTTTTGTGTGTGGTTATCCAGTTTTCCCAGCACCATTTTTTGAAGAGACTATCCTTTCCCCATTACATAGTCTTGGCACCCTTGTTAAAGATCATTTGGTCATATCTGCAACAGTTTATTTCTGGGCTCTCTGTTCTGGGCTATTTCTGTTCCATTGGTCTCAGTGTTAGTCTTTCTGCCAATACCATATTGTTTTGATTAACATAGTTTTGTAACATATTTTGAAATTGGAAAGTGTGAGGCCTCCAGCTTTGTTCTTTCCAAAGACTGAGTTTCTTGGCTATTCAGGGTCATTTGAAATGCCCTATGAAATTTAGGATTGTTTTTCTACTGCTACAAAAAAAAATGCTTTTGACAGAAATTGCGCTGAATCTGTAGATTGTTTTAGGTAAATATGAGCATTTTTAATACTAGTAAGTCTTCCAATCCATGAACACAGGATGTCTTTCCATTTATTTCTCTTCTTCCAATTAATTTCTTAACTTTTTTCATTTCTTTCAGCAACATTTTGTAGTTTTTAATGTACAAGTCTATTGCCTACTTGGTTAAGTTTATTACTAAGTATTTTATCCTTTTTGATATAAATGGAATTGTTTTCTTAATTTCCTTTCAAACTGTTCATTGTTAGTGTATAGAAATGTAACTGATTTTTGAGTGTTGATTTTGTAACTTACAACTTTGCTGAATTCACTTATTCTAACAGGTTTGTTTTCTGCTGTTTTTTGTTTTTGTTCTTTTTTTTTTTTTTTTGTATGTGGAATCTTTAGGGGTTTTTACATATAAGATCATATCATCTGTGAACAGAGATTATTTTACTTCTTCCTTTCCAATTTGGCTGCATTTTTTTTCTTGCCTAATTGCTCTAGCTAGGACTAGGGAGATCTTTTTAAAGACCCTGCCTGTGTCCCTATAAGGCTGTCTTCCTCCCTTCCTTAAACTCCCAGTATGTTGAACTTGCTCTTTTGGGTTAATTGATTTGCCCAAGTCACAGCTAATACTTGGTTAAGGCAGGAATTAGATTGAGACCTATATGACTATAGAAGTCACGGGCTCTTCTCACTTTCTCTCTTGAGCTAAAAGATCTGTCATTATTAAAATGACATGATTAAATTGAACAGGTAACACCCATTTATGCACCAATGTAGATTCCTTTAAAAAGGGGAGCTCCTAGATCTGGTTAGTACTGCCATGATTGGAAGAGCAGAGAGGAAGCTAGAATTGGGGCCAGGAAGGACTGGGTCTCTGGGGAACAAAGAAACTGGCAGAAGTCTCTTGGCAAGGGGTGGAATAAAGGGGAATAGAGCTAATGGGGGCTATGTAGACTCTGATTGAGGTGGCTACCTGTTTCCCAAACTCCCACTCGTGGGGTATCACTAGCATGATTTTTGTTATATTTTAGTACCATCTGCACTGTTGTTGACTCTGCTTTTCTAAAAATAAATACACTTTAAAAGGAAACTTTATATCTCCACTTTAAATCCCTACCAGAATCATTTCCCACAAATAGAATGTAGCTGTAGAAAATAAATACAGTGAAAACAATGGCACTTGTTAAATCCTAAGTAGTTGTCTACTAAAGGATGACAGCCTGGGGCCTATTTTTTAGTTAAAGAGTAAGATTAGCATAAGTTAGGGAGGGGTGGAAAACATTACCACCACGCTAAATTTCTCCTTGATACGATTAGAAAGATTAGGAAGCAATTAAAAAGGAAATAGCTGTGTCAACCTTGATTCCAAGTTGTTTTACATTGGGTTGAGGTGCTACCTAAAATGACCTCCCCCACCTCCAGTGGAACATGTCCTGGAGTAAAGAAATTCTTAGGTAGAGGATCAGGTTTTGTCTTGTTTTGAGGAAAGAGCCCAAAGCTCCACCCGAGAAAAGCCATGAGAAATGGGGGTTGTGGCTGAGAAGGGAATCAGGAACATTTCTAGGAAGGTAACAGCATGGAAAGCCATTAGATGCTGCAGGGAGTGGAGCTTGAGAAACGCAAATATCTCCCATTCCCATGATTAGCTTTCTTAGGAGGATCTGTGGGGGAAGCAAGAGCCATTTAAAGGTTAGAGACAAGAACACGAGCTAGCTGATTCTGCTAAGAATTCTTGGCTTCAGTTCTCTCTTCCCTCTTTGCTCTTCTTCCCTCTTCATTTTTTCCTCCCATCTTTCTCTCTCTCTTTCTCTCAATTGCTTCACTGATTATAGCCTACCTACCAAAGTGCATGAAGTTGTTAGATAGGAATCACCTGAACAGTACAAAGAAGATGGTTAATGGTTAATCTTGGGAAAAATAGAACCTAGAAGCCAGAAATAAATAGACTGAAATCTTGCCTCCCTAAAATAAAAACGCTTCTTTCTGTATAGCAAAAAGCATGATTAGAATCATAACAATATTTGACAACAAAAATCAACTGGAAAATAGGCACAGTGTAGGTAACAACCCAGAGGCTAATATCCCTATTATATAAAAAGAGCTCCCACAGATCAACATGAAGATAAACAGCTCAACAGAAAGGTGAACCAAAGAAATGGATAAGGCACTTTCAGAGGAAGAAATGCAAATGGCTAATACATGTAATGAAAAAATGATCAGCCTCCCTAGTTATCAGAGAAATCCAAATGAAAATAAGATGCTATGTTGGGAATACATAAAGACCTGATAATATCAAGCAGAAGAAGGGTTTAAAGAAAAAAGCTCTTTCATACATTGTGCTTTGTTTTAACATCTTTAGAAGATAATCTGATAAAGTCTATCCACAATTCAAATATACGTATACCCTTTAACTCAGAGATTCGCATTTAGGAATCTATCCTACTTCAAGGATATTTGCGCAAACATAGTTGCTATAACATTATTCATAATAGTACACAGTTTATAAGCATCTTTAATGTCTACCAAAAGAAAAATGGTTATATAGAGTACAGAATATCTGTGCTATGAAATACAATGCATTCTACCAAAAGAATAGGATAGAACTGTATGTCATATGGATATTGTCGAGTGAAAACAGCAAGTTGCAGAAAATGGTATATAAATTCATATATAAACCCAAAATAAGATCAAAGTATTATTTTAAAGAATAGTGAACTAACCGTATTTTATCTAATAATCAGTGCTTAAGTGGTTGATATACTTCAACTGATTTATTTTTGCATAGTCACAACTGTTCCCGCAGTTGTAGCGCCTGTTGAAACATTAATTGCACATCCTCTTTTGAATCTGCCTTCAAATGGCCTGTTATGTTAAATTTGATGATTTTGATGGTGTCAAATACTCTGTTTCTACATGTATTTCAATCTGGAAAATAACTAGCATTCCCACCATGACAAGAGGTCATACGCACTATTTGTTATACTTTTATCTCGAAAAATTGCCAAGTGATAAGTGATATCTAAGCTGTATCCAGCTCCAAAGGTAAACTTGTCAAAGAACAGTAACCACTTCTGCCAAAACAAATGAAGCTCCCAGTGCCCTGGAGTGTCGTAACTATTGAAGACTGGATGCTCATGAGGGAGGGTCCTCATAATAAGCCTGGCCTCCAGACTCTCTCCATCCCACACACCTGTCGGTGCTGGTCCCATTCTCCACTCTATCCTACCTCACTTCAAACACATAGGAAAAGATGGAGGGAAGCATTCTAATATGGCATTAGGGCTTGTACTTGTGGATTGAGAATGGAGGGAGAGTGGGTTGACAGGGATTTTAGTTCATGTACAAACTTTTATATCATTTAAATATTTTCAATAAATATCTACCAACTCAATTTTAAAACATTTTCATGGATAGAACAACAACACCCAAAAAGGATGACTTAAGAGGTGTAGGAGGAAAACTGCAACATGACAAATAAAGAAAAGGAAGCTGCTGGAGATTAATAGATCTCAAGCAGCAAGCAGTTAGCAAAAAGCATATTGAAAGATGCTATCTCTTCTAAATACCAATAATGGATGATGCACTTAAAAAGAACGGTGAGCCAGTAAAAGCAAGTCATTTTCTAAATGCTTTTGACAGTAGTTTCTTTTTTTTTTTTTTAAGATTTTATTTATTTATTTGACAGAGATAGAGACAGCCAGCGAGAGAGGGAACACAAGCAGGGGGAGTGGGAGAGGAAGAAGCAGGCTCATAGCAGAAGAGCCTGATGTGGGGCTCGATCCCATAACGCCGGGATCACGCCCTGAGCCAAAGGCAGATGGTTAACCGCTGTGCCACCCAGGCGCCCCTTTGACGGTAGTTTCTACCATCATTCTCTACAGTCACTCCTTGCTGCTTTTACATGGTATTTATCACAATTTGAAATTATTTTAATTATTTGTCCATTTGCTTTTTGTTTGCCTCTCTCCCGCATAGAATATGAGTCCACAGGAATGGGGCCCATATTTGTCAATCACAGTCTCTGGCAAATAATAAGTACTCAATTAATTTGTTGCATGAATGGATGGATGAATCTTTGTGTAAGGAAATAACAATCTCAGAACAATACAATTTGAGACAAAAATAGAGTAGAAAACTCCTTAGAGATCAAAAAGCCTACACGACATAAGAAGAGAAATTTGGCAGATTGTAGAGAAGGTTTCCCACCAATTCCTTAGTGAAGAGAAATTATGAATTAGTACCTTAGCTGTACTACCTTCATCAATACCTAAAGCCTAATAAATTGTATATATATATATATATACACACATATATACATACATATATTCAAGTTAAATGCAGTATAAACAATATAGGTTTTTCCATACATAATGTGAATTTGGTATGTGGAAAGAGTATGGGTTTGGGACCAGACCAATCTGGGTGTGAATTCCAGCCCCAACACTATGAAGGAGCATGTGTGATCCTGATTCAAACAAACAGTGAGCAAATATTTATGAGGTAACTGGGGAGATTAGAACACTGATGGAAAATGGATGATGTTAGGGAGCTGCTCACTTGGACAGGAGGTGCTAACAGTATTGTCTTATATTTTAAAAGGGTCCTTGTTTAGGGAGACATGCATTGTGGATGAAATGGTGTGATGTCTGAGATTCACTTTAGAATAATTGGGGTGGAGCTAGCTAGTAGAATGTGTAAAACCAGACAGATGGATTGATGGCTGTTGAAGCTGGATGTTGGTTGCACAGGACTTCACCATTCTATTCCCTCTACTTTTCTATAAATTTGAAAATTTTTCATAATCAGAGTTTAAAAAACAAACTGGAATGAGTACAGGTTAGAATAATACACTAGTTAGACACATGGATCAATGGAATAGGATAGAGACCCCAGAAATAAACCCATATTTATATGTGCAATTAATCTATGACAAAGGAGGCAAGAATATACAATGGGGAAAAGACAGTCTTTTCAATAAATGGTGCTGGGAAAAAAAGGACAGCTACATGCAAAAGAATGAAACTGGAACTGGACCACTTTCTTATACCATACATAAAAATAAATTAAAAATGGATTAAAGACCTAAATGTGAGGCCTGAAACCATAAAAATTCTAGAAGAGAACACAGGCAGTAATGTCTCTGACAACAGCCGTGGCAGCATTTCTCTAGATATATCTCCTAAGGCAAGAAAAACAAAAGCAAAAATAAACTCTTGGGACTGTATCAAAGTAAAAAAGCTTTTGCACAGCAAAGGAAACCATCAACAAAACAAAAAGACAACCTACTGAATGGGAGAACATATTTGCAAATTATATACCTAATAAGGGATTAATATCCAAAATATATAAAGTACTCATACAACTCAACACCGAAAAACCAAACAATCCAACTGAAAAATGAGCCGAGGATCTGAATAGACATTTTTCCAAAGAAGATATACAGATGGCCAACAGACACACAATGATCACTACTCATCAGGGAAATGCAAGTCAAAACCAAAATAAGATATCACCTCATGCCTATTAGAATAGCTAAAATCAAGAAGACAAGAAATAACAGTTTTGGCGAGGATGTAGAGAAAAAGGAACCCTCGTGCACTGTTGGTGGGAATGTATATTGTTTCAGGCACTGTGGAAAACAGTATGGAGGTTCCTCAAAAAATTAAAAGTAGAAATACCAAATGATGTAATAATTCTACCATTGAGTATTTACTCAGGGAAAACAAAAACACTAACTCAAAAAGATATATGCACCCCAATATTTATTACAGCTTTATACACAACAGCCGAGACATGGAAGCAACCTAAATGTTCATTAATAGGTGGCTGGATAAGGAAATGGATGTACATATTACTCAGCCATAAAGAAAGATGAGATCATGCCATTTGAGACAACATGGATGGACATAAGGGTATTATGCTAAGTGAAATAAGTCAGAGAGAGAAAGACAAATACCACAGGATTCCACTTATAAAAGGAATCTAAAAAAATGAATAAACAAACAAAAAGCAGAATCAGAACTATAAACACAGAGAGCAAACTAATGGTTGCCAGAGCGGAGGGGCATGGGGCTGGGCAACATGGCTAAAGGAGAGTGGGAGATCCAGGCCTCCAGTTATGGAATGAGTAAGTCACGGGAATAAAAAACAGAGCATAAGGAATACAGCCAGAGATACTGTAACAGTGATATAGTAAGACAGATGGTTGCTATACTTGTGGTGAACATAGCATAATGTGTAAACTTGTCAAATCACTAAGTTGAACACTTAAAACTAATGTAACATTGTGTGTCAACTATATTTAAAAAAAAAAACAAAACAAGAATAACACACTCTGGGTAAATTTCTTTTTTTTTTTTTTTAAAGATTTTATTTATTTATTCGACAGAGATAGAGACAGCCAGCGAGAGAGGGAACACAAGTAGGGGGAGTGGGAGAGGAAGAAGCAGGCTCATAGCGGAGGAGCCTGATGTGGGGCTCGATCCCACAATGCCAGGATCACGCCCTGAGCCGAAGGCAGACGCTTAACCGCTGTGCCACCCAGGCGCCCCTCTGGGTAAATTTCAAACCTCTGCACCTCAGTTTCCTTACCCATAATATTAGGATAATAATAACTATGTTATTCGTTGCTATGAGGTTGAAACAATGTAATACAGATATCAAACCTAACAGGGACTGGTACATAGGGCTCATTAATATTAGCAATTGTTGACACTAGTATTATTAGGGAAGAAGAGAGCGTAGACAAATCTGGATGCATATGTACCAAATGTTAACAATCTAGGTGGAGGGATTACAGGTGATTTTAATGTTCTTTTTTTGTTTAATTATATTTTATGATATTTTTACCCATGAATATGGATTATTTACATAATAAAAATTAAGCTGAATGCTGCCTCAAATCCTTTTATGTGTGAAATGTAATTACCTATCGAACGTTTAATGAACATGAAATTGAATAGTCATTAATTGAAAGCTAGCAAGGACCAAGGAAAGAACAAGTCACTGGAAGGGAGGTGGGCCAGGTCCAGGGGAGTGGACAAGCTGAGAAGAGTCAATGAGCCCTTCAGAGGGGAAAGAGGCCTCTGAAAGCTCCCAAGGACAGGCCGCCCTACACAGCAGAACTTTCTGCTTCCTCATTCTTTTCCTCCGCTACGGTCCTGGCCTGGCCTTTTTATTCTCAATGCATTTTCTCCTTGAAGAAAGAAGCCCCTCAAAGAGCCTCAGTTGTCACCCTCCCAAGGACAGCCCCCACACCCACAGCTCCAGTCCCCACGGTTGCCCAAGCTGTCCTCCAGCTGCCTGCAGACCAATTTCAACTTAGCATGCTTGTTTCCACCTTAAATTTCAACACATCTACTGTGGCCTGAATCCTTTCCCACCTTCACAATGACACTTAATGACTGCCTTTCCAGTTCCACTAGGCTTTCAGTTTCCAGAGTGAAAACCTCCCTCTCCTGCTCTCACAATTGATTCTATTTGACAAGAGCGATACAGTAGGATATTATGTACCAGGCACTGGGGTTAGAAAGATGAAAGAAGGTGTGTGGGCTCCACTCTCAGGAATCAAGTGCTTCTGCCAGTATCCCCGCCTAGATTGTCATTTGATCATTTTTTCCTTCAATGAACTCCTATCCACCCTTCAATGCCCAGTCAGATGTTACTTCTTTTGTGACATCTTTTCCAACTTCTTCCTCTGAGGCACCTGTCGCCTTGTATTATGATTAATTGCTGTGGAAGAGGCTGCCACTTGTCCCCCAATATTTAGTATCTGCTTTTCTCTCATAGCAATAGACTCCCTAAATATTAGCATAAGAATTGACCTCACAGGATAAAGATTACATTCCCTTGCCTCCCTTGCAGTTGTGGTCAATGACTGAATTCCAGTTCAATGGGCTGTGAAAGAAAGTGAGGTAGACAACCTCCAGGGAGAAAATCTGAAGACAGGTGTTATACAGTCTTCTTACCCACTTCTTCCAACCATCTGACTGGAGCAAAGATGTAGTAAAAGCCATATCGGTTCAGGCAGGTCAGGTCAACAACTGAGGAGCAGAGTCGCCATACCAAACTGGGATGCCTACCACCAGCCTGTTAAATAAAAGAGAAATAAACCATTTTATTTAAGCCACTGTTATTCTGTGTCTCTGCAACAGGCAGCTAAATGTATTTCTTAAATAATATACTTGCCTGACCCCCCTGCTAAGGTTGTATAATTCTTGAAGGTATTACATGCATGTAATTGGAATCTCCAAACAAGAAGGAGAAAAGCATGAAGCAGATGGTATGTTTGAAGACATAACAAATGATAACTTTCTAAAGCTGATGAAAAATCTCAAGCCATATATTTAAGAAGACATATGAACTCCAAGCACAGTAAATACCAAGAAAACCACACCTACACACATCATAATAAAGCTTCTGAAAACCAAGACAAAGAGACTATCTTGAAAGCAGTCAGATGAAAAGACACATTTACTTGCCCAGTGCTTGGCACAGAGAAGGTCCTGCAAAAATATGTGTTTAACGAGTGAATGAGAGCTTGGGTGAGTGTCTGATAGAATAAGATCCCCTTGTTGCCCAACATGCTGTGGTAGAAACAACACCGGGATGGGCATCAGGAAACCAGAGTTCTAATTCCAGCTCTCCCTTAATTAGCAGTACAAAACTAGACAACCACTTCCCCTCCAGACCTCTGCTTCCTTGCTACAAAGTGAGGGAGCCAGATTTCTGTTCCTTATAAAGGCGGGATAACTTGTTGCATGCAGACCAACCCTCCCACTGAGAACATCTCAAAAAGCTAGACAAGACACAAAAGGGAAGAGAGAAAGAAAGAGAGAGAAAGAATAAAGAAAAGAAAGGAAAAAGAAAGGAGGGAGGGAAGAATGGGGGAAGGGGGAAGGGAGGAAGGGAGGAAGAGAGGAAGGAAGGGAGGAAGGAAGAAAAGAAGGAAGGAAGGAAGGAAGGAAGGAAGGAAGGAAGGAAGGAAGGAAGGAAGGAAGGAAGGAAGAGGGGTGGGTTGGAGAGAGAACTTGGCAGGCAGGCTTGAGGAGACAGAATCTCAGAGAGAAAGAAACCAACCAAAGTGGTTGAGTTGGACACTGCCATCACTTTGCCCCACAATGTTCTTGCTGATTCATAGTTCAGGGTGAATAGATAAGGAGCCAAGCAGAAAGAGGAACCTAAGAGTTTAGCGAGCTAACCTTAGCTCTCAGCAGTTGCACAGGGTTGAGGAGACAAAAACTGGAGCATGTCTAAAACAGGTGCCTTGCCCCGGAAACTATAAAAGTTCTAATTTAAAATAAAATCTAGTAAATCATGGATGTGTGTTGTAATCTCAGAGGTAACCACTGAAAGAATGAATAATAACAAGCTAATAGAGGAGGAATTGGAACGATAAAAATATTTGATTTATCCATAATCTGTGCAGACAGAATGCTATTTGAGGTTACCAGGGAGAAGGGGAGAGGTAAATGAGGAGCGACTGCTTAGTGGGTATGTGGCTTCCTCTGGTGGTGATGAGAATGTTTTGGAACTACAGAGAGATGGTGATTACACAACACTGTGAATGTATTAATTGCTGTTTACTTTAAAATGTCAGATTCTATGTTATATGAATTTCACTTCAATAAAAATTTGAAAATACAAAAATGTTTAAAATACTTGACTTATCCAGAAGAAGACAAGAAAAAAGAGAAAAGGGTATACAGCACAGATGGGATAAAAGAAAATAGGAAAACACGTATTGTATGGTGCACTGGGTATTATACGCAAGTAATGAATCATGGAACTTTACATCAAAAACTAGGGATGTACTGTATGGTGACTAACATAATATAATAAAAAATATTATTATTAAAAAAAGAAAATAAGAAAACAAGATGGTAAAATTAAACTCACTCTATCAATAATTATATGAAATGCAAATGGTCCTAAAAGGTCAATCAAAAGACAGAAGTTATCATAAAACCCAACTATATACTGCTTATAAAAGACATACTTTAAATATCAGGAGACAAGAAGGTCAAGGGAAGGAAGGAAAAAGATATATCATATAGGGGCGCCTGGGTGGCTCAGTCATTAAGGGTCTGCCTCCGGCTCAGGTCATGATCCCAGGGTCCTGGGACGGAGCCCCGCATCCAGGCTCCCTGATCACAGGAAGCCTGCTTCTCCCTCTCCCACTCCCTCTGCTGGTGTTCCCTCTCTCACTGTGTCTATCTCTGTCCAACAAATAAATACAATCTTAAAAAAAAAAAAAGATATACCATATAAACATAAACCTAAGGAAAATGGTAGAACTGAACTCATGTCAGACAAAGTAGACTTTGAGGCAAGAAACATTACTAGAGATAAAGAGGAATGACTAATAATGATAATGATTCAGTCCACCAGGGCCACCTGGATGGCTCAGTTAGTTAAGCATCTGTCTGACTTCGGCTCAGCGGGGAGTCTGCTTCTCCCTCTGCCTGCCACTCCCCCTGCTTGTGTGAGCACGCCCACACTCTATCAAATAAATAAAATCTTAAAAAAAAAAAAGATTCAGTCCACCAGGACTCCATAGCAATTCTAAATTCAATTGTACCTCACAGCACAACTTCAAAAATATGAAGCAAAACTTGGCAGAATTTAAAAATAAGTATGTACTCCAGAGTCATGATGGAAGATTTAATATGCTTCTCAATAACTAATAGAACAAGCAGGAAAAAAAAATAACAAAAATATCCAAGATCTGAATACTACAATATACAAACTTGATCTAATTAACTCACAAAGATTGTTGGCACCCAACCACTGTCGGACCCACACGTTTCTCTAAGTTTACCAATCTTCTACATTTATCAAAACTGATCATTCACGGGGCCATAAAGCAAGCCTTGACACAATCCAAAGAACTGAAATCCTACAGAGTATGTTCTCTGACCACAGTAGAATGAAGCTAAAACCAATAATAAAAAGATAACAAGAAAGTCCCCAACTGTTTGAAAATTAAGTGACATGCGTCTAAAATGAGGAAGTTAGAGCAGATGCTCTCAGGGGTCCCTTCAAGGTCTGAGGATCTCTGAGTCTGGGCACCTCATTTGCCAAGTTTCTGCTTCACGCTGAGCAGGGGACCCTATGGCAATTTTCCTCATATCTTCAGGGGCTAATGGGATTGTCAGCTTTTGTCTCATTCCTTCTTTATTTTATTTTATTTTATTTTATTTTATTTTATTTTATTTTATTTATTTTATTTTATTTTATTTTATTTTATTTTATTTTATTTTGTCTCATTCCTTCTAAGAGAGAGAGAGAAATTCCCTGGGCAGAGTGGGACGAGCTCCTACTTGCTCTCTTTCTTCCCTCTGCCTCCTAGGGTTCTGCAGACAACATTCAGGCAACCAGTAACCATTTTTCCTAGTGTGGGCACATGTCACATCACCAGGGAAACTTCCACAGACCTTCCAGATTCCCATGATGTTCGACCAGCCCAATGACAGCAGCCGCTTCATTTCTGAGGCTGTTCACCGGAGGGGCGGCAGCAGCTACCTGGGCAGTGGTGCCTGGGCTTTGTACAGACAACTCAGAATCCAAAGGGACCAAGAGACCAACAGCTTAGGGGCATTATTGTCTTCTGAACTCTCTGAGCTGGGCCACTCATGCCCACCTTGTATGGGCTCCTGAAGGTGGCTGAAAGCAAGTCATATAAAACTGGCATCCTCTGATTGGAGGAGTCAGTAGGGCTGGTGTAGACTAGCTCCTAAACTGATAAGAGCTCTTCTCGGTCACCTGTCCAGCCTTGCCATGTGCTCATTTACTGGGGAAGATTGAACACTCTTTTACATTAGGGTAAACATGACTGATTGAACAGTCATCTACACCTCATTCATTCAACATACATCTATTAGGCTCCTACTACATGCCAGGTACTCTGCCAAACACTAGAGCTGCAAAAAAGAATCATACGAATTTATAACTAAGAGAATTAAGCTTTAAAGTGTTAGAGAAAGTCTTTTCAGAGGTATTCACCGGGACTATTCCAATGGATGAGTCTGAAGTCCAACATGTTTCTGAAACTGGAGCCTGGGCTTTGGCAATCCTGGAGGTTAGAGGGGGTCAGGTCTTATAGCTCCATAGTAAAAATCAAGAAGTGGCCTTTCCCCAACACTGCCCTTAGCACTAGGGCCCTTCCATCCTAAATTATAGGATGCAGACATTTCTGGAGATCCCTCAAAGCAGACATATGGATATGGGGCACATGCACTTAGCAACAATAGACCAAGCCACTATGACCCACAAACTCATGTGATTGGCATTATAACAGAGCCTCCTGGTGCCAGGGGCTGTGCTGAGGCCTGGTGAGGGCTCACATGTCATTCTCAGACAGCATTGTACTTGTATTTTCACAGATGGACAACATAAGCAGTGGGAGAATGCGGGAGGAGACTGGTGCTTGGAGCAATGGCTATGGGGACTGATGTGGGGAGAGGGTACGATGGAGTCCAGATGGCTGGGTAGGCAGCAAGGGACCTGAGCTGGGTCTACTGGGCCAGCCCGGGGCTTCCCTGCAGGTAGCTATGATGTCTGGTGCACTTCACCCAGCTGCCCCTCAGTAGCTTTCTACCCAAATCTCTGCATCCCAGCTCCTGGGGCACCTGTGGCTCTGCACTCAGAGATTGGGGCCTGCACAGACTACCATCAAGCTGACCTTCTTAGCTCTGGAGCCAGGCCACCCTCTGGGCCACAAAGCTGACCTGCAGCCTTGATGCCCAGATGAGGTGCCTGGCAGCCAGCTGAGAGCCAATCACATGGCACATGACAGAATCAAAGTAGAAGAGGTCGTTTGACCAATCCCCCATGGCTGGGTGAGAAGGCAAAGGCAGAGGTCTCCTGGCCCCCTTCACCCAGAATAAGTCCTTCCTCCACTCCTTCCTATCCTCTACCTGGCAGGTTCCCAAGGAGCTGTGAGAAATACATGCAGGGACACATACATGCAAAGGCAGAGGTCTCCTGGCCCCCTTCACCCAGAATAAGTCCTTCCTCCACTCCTTCCTATCCTCTACCTGGCAGGTTCCCAAGGAGCTGTGAGAAATACATGCAGGGACGCATACATGCAAACTTAAACAGGTAGGCCCACGCACATATACATGCACAGACACACGCAAATGCACACACCAAAAGCAGAGTTGAGCCCTGACCCCTGGCTGGCAGTTCTGCTTGCTGCACATGTGACAGTGCCCCCTTCCTGTTTGGCTTCCATGAGGCCCCAATGGAGAGCACATGACACTGGGGTCCAGGAAGGGACTACCTGCTGTAGGGTGGGGCAGAGGCTCCCCCAGAGGCCAGCAGCCAATCCTCACAGGCAGGAGGAAGTGACCAGCTCCTTCTCAGTGCTCTCTGGTCCCTGTGGAGTCCTCAACACTATACCCCACCCTGACAAGAGTGGCCTAAACCTGGCTTCTTGGTGCCAAACCCCACTCCCAGCATAGAGGGGGAATGACAACATTCTGAAACAGGGAAAAAAAAAATGGATGCCCTCCTCTATGAGAAGGAATCCTTTGGGACAGTCAAAGGGGAAGGAAATTAACAATTACTACATACTTGCCATGCATTTCAAATATGGTTTCACCAATGGTTTCCAGTTTCACAGAAAGGAAAACTGAGGCCTCAAATACTTATTATGCAACTTGTCCAAAGTCACAGCACTACTGAGGGGTGGGGCTGGAAATCAAACTCTTTAGTGGGCAGAACACAAAGGCATGGAGGCCAAGGTGATGAAAGAAAGAGTATGTGGAAAGGGCGGAGCTAGGTAGAAAAACAAAGCACTAGGCATTTAAGCTTTTCTTTTTTTAAAGCCTGAATTTCTAAAAGAAAGGAATGTACATATGGAATATGTGACATTTCTGGTAGGCTTTCAAAAAATAATCGATTGCTCCCCTCCCCCACAGTGAACCCATCCCCAGTCTAACTCTAAGTACTGGAGGCCGTGATGGAACTGGCGTGCAACCTTGGACAAGCCACTTAATCCTTTGGAAAGAGGCAGAGAGAGGAAACTGGAGCCTGCTGGCTTGAATGACGGATGCTGGGAATGTGAATGTGTGGATGCGGAAGGGCAGAGGGAAACAAGCGGAGGTCTGGAATGGGCGGTGAGGACCAATGGCCATGCCCATCTACCTGGGAGGCCTGGGATCAGGGGAGGGCACTCGTTATAATCTCCATGTCACTAAAACCTCATCTGGTCCCACCACTGACTCTGGCAGGGCCTGGGGCCTAGAAAGTATCCAGGGATGGGTTAAGAAAAGAGCAAAGGGGCGCCTGGGTGGCGCAGTCGTTAAGTGTCTGCCTTCGGCTCAGGGCGTGATCCTGGTTATGGGATCAAGCCCCACATCAGGCTCCTCCGCTATGAGCCTGCTTCTTCCTCTCCCACTCCCCCTGCTTATGTTCCCTCTCTCGCTGGCTGTCTCTATCTCTGTCAAATAAATAAATAAAATCTTTTTAAAAAAAAAAGAAAGAAAAGAAAAGAGCAAAAAAGAGATGGAATCTTGCTCAACTGGAGAAGGTAGAGTTCTAAGAGGTTCCTAAAAGGCACAGAGCATATGCTCAATATGTATTTATAGAATAGATTAGTACATCAGTATATCTAGTTTCTGACACAACTCTGCTTCTCCATGAATCTAAACAAATCAGTTTAGCCTCTCTGGGTCTCCACACTGAAGAGCGTGGACCAGACAACCTCTAGCTCAGGTGCTCTACAGCCCCGCGGCTGAGGGCCCCACTGGAGGGGGGCCCTCACTCATGAAGGAGAGTGGGGTTGACGCAACAGGCCATAGAGTCTGGACACCAGCCCAGGAGCTAGAAACCCCTCTCTGAAGGAACACAGGAGACAATGCAGAAAATTTATCTCATCTTTCTCATTTTCCCTCTCTTTCTCTCTCTCTCTCACACACATACATGCACCCCACTCCCTCTCATCTCCCAGATCACCCTTATCAGCCTGGCAAAGGTTTCAGCATGGCATGTCAGCTCAGGAAGACCTGATCCCAAGCCTCTGACAATGCCTCGAAGACTCCCATGTGTGTGGCCCTGTGTTACATTGAATATGAGATCCATTTCCCTGCTTTTCCTCCCACGTCCCATCTTTCATCCGTGCCCACTACTCGTAAAGCCTCCCACAGTGCCAGAGGGGCACGGGCACAGGCTCCAGCCTCAAACTCCCTCCCCGACACTTACAAGCTGGTTGACTTTGGGCAGCCATTTAACCATTCTGACTCAGTTCCTCATCTGTGAAATTAGGTAATAATGCCTACCCGTGGGCTTTTTGCAAAAATTAACTGAAAGAGTGAACATAAAAAGTCCTGCATGCTGTGATGGGGGTATTGCAATTAAGGAGGGAGATTGGGCTCAAGTCCCAAAACAGCAAGGACAAGTAAGGATTTACAGCCAATGAGCAGAGTGAGGAGTCAGTGGACGGAAAACTACTAAGAGGAGACATCACAGGGAGGAGATTCTTGCTAAACCAACTTAACAAGATTCTTCCTGAAGACAGGTCAGGGTGACCAGATACCAACGGTGTGGGGAATGAAGAATCTGATCATGTATCAAGGGTGATCACATATCACGGATGGGGGATTTCTTTAAACTGACTCATCAGGATTTAGGATTCTGAAACTGGGTTTGGCAAGAACAGACACAGAAACCCAAGGTCGAGGCCTAACCAAATAGAGGGCTCAGAGGACCCTGACCATAGTTTGGTCAATGAGAGAATTTTGGTCACTGGCCGTGATGGTCCAGCTACCCATTATCAAGGCACTGGGACTTAGTGTTCTGAATCTTCAAAATAATCCTGGAAGGCAGGGACCAAAATTATCAGTGCTGTTTCACTGATCAGGAGATGAAGGCACCAACAGGTTAAGCACCTTGCCCAAAGTCAGACTGCTAGTCAATGACACAACTGGGATTGGAACCCAAAATGTCTGGCTCCAAGCCCACAGCCAGCTGACACAGCTTCTCATCTCGTTCATTCTTTGATGGATTTCATGCTTAATTACTCCTTCCACCTCCAATTTGGGGCACAGAGACCCAAAGAGACAGGGCTCTCATACCATCCTGCTTTATGATGGACCTCCCTTCACATCCTTAATATGTACTTTGGGGCTTAGAAAGATAAGCCATTGTGATGATTGCTCCATAATGTGATTTGACCAACAAAAACATTGGTACACAAAAGAAGAAACCAGAGCAGATTTCTGCATTAGTTTCTATTTTTGTTGTGTTCTGCTTTTGTTTGATAATAAGGGGGAAGAGACTGAGCCTGAGCGCTCATCTGCAGCAAGAATTTTTTATTACCAGGGCCTGGAAAACAAAATGAGTTTTAATTTCTTCCAATTTTATTTCAACTTTGCCAGTGGACATCTGTGCTCGTGGGCTTGGAAGCCATAATACACAGCTAACACTTTCCAATAATTTTCTTTTGATAATCTCCTCTGACAGTGTTGGAAAAAAAAAAGGGCCCAACATGGATTAAATATCGCATGACAATACTTTCCCAATTCTATGTGGCAAACTGTTACTTTTCTTTTTCTACCAAGATAAGAGGGAGGAAAAAAATGATTTAAAGGAAAAGCAGCAGGCTAGGCATCAGGGAACTTGGGGTCTCAATCTGGCTACCTACTCTCTAGCTCTGTGACCTGGGGTGAGTGACTTCACCTCTCTGGGTGTCTGTTTCGAAATGGGAAAGGAGATGTTTAGACAACCTGACCCCAAACACTCTCCCAGCTCTGAAATTTCCTGATAAAAGATAGTGCCAAGAGACAATCACAGTGTCAGCAGCATTTTGGTTTGGGGCCTAGTCTGAGTTAACCTGGCTCCCTGGCTACCATAGAGGGGGAAATCCAGAACTGACTGTACACATTTATGAGCATAAAAAAAGGGATCCCATATGACAGACCACTTCAGCGAGGACATCCGGCTGAGCAAGGAGACAATAAGGAGTAGTAGGGACAGTGGTAAACAGTGTTTCTGAAGGTGGCAGCTGGGAAAACGCAGGCCCCGTGTGACCAGGGTTTGATATTTCAAGAGAAGAGGGAAGTCTAGATTTTTACAGATTTCCCAATTTTTAAAACAGTACTGGAACCCAGTTAGCAAATCCTAGGTCACATGTGCTAGATCTCCATGCCCTTCTTGGAACAGTGTGAGAGTCGTGGGTTCTACGTCAGTCTTGAGTAGCACATTGTCAATAATAAATGGCATAAAAGGATCTTATTATTTACAACTTTACAAAATGCCACAGACTGCATGGCTTAAACATTAGAATTTTCTTTTTCTCAATTCTGAAGGCTGGAAGGTCCAAGGTCAAGGTTCCAGGAGGGTTTCGTTTTGGGGGAGGCCTCTCTTCAGGACCTGCAGACAACCACCTGCTTGCTACATCCTCACATGGCCTTTCCTCGGTGCATAAGCTAAGAGAGAAAGCAAGCCATCTGGGGTCCCTTCTGAAATGGTCACTAATCCTACTGCATCAGGGCCCTACCCTTATGACCTCATTGAACCTTACTTCCTTAGAGGACCCATCTCCAAATATAACTACCCTGAGGGTTAGGGCTTCCACATGAATCTGGGAGAGGGGAAGGGAGGGCACAAACATTCGTCTGTAACATGCACCTAATTATAATCCACAAGAATTGACTGAAGGGCTAGGGGAGGGAAAGGACAAGAAGCTGAGTCCGGAGGGTGAGGGGGATGGGAGAGGCAGAGGCCCTCTGACAAGCTTGCCTCTGCCCTTGCCCTTTCCCGGTGGCTTGCACTTGTTTGAGCCAAGGCTGCTACAGAAGACAGTCCTCACTCCTCGCCTTGCTGACGTCCCCCGCTCCTCTGCTCTTCCATTACCCCCTGACCTGAGCTATGGGCTCTCCCAGGACCATGACCCTGAGCTTTCCTACAACCTAATACACATGCAAAACTGGCTGGGCCACTGCCAGCATCCATGTGCGTCGTCTCCATTCCTTACTATAAACCTGCCAGGGAGACAGCATTTTCTTCACATTTCTAATGAGAAAACTCAGATCCAGGCAGGTGGAGTAACAGGTCCAAGGTCTTGTGGCTTGTGAGTGGCAGGGCCCAGACCCAAACCCCAGTCTGCTTGGCAACAATGCCCTTGCTCCTCCCCTTGGGCATCGCTGCTTTCCTGCCGTCCACCTATCCACCAGGTGTCCTCTCTCCGACCTAGAACTTTCAGATGTTAAGAGCCCGCAACTGTAGCCCAAACTGACACCTACCAGGAGTCAATCCCCCACCTTCCCTAGACTCTGCCTTTTCTAAAGGAAGACACCTCATGCCCCAGCTGATCATCATTTCGCCCTCAGAGCCAGCCTTAGCATGCTACAGGTAGGAATAGTTTCTGAGGTCCCAGCAAGACCCCCTCCCACAGAAGTGGTTTCTTAACACCCTGCTTTCTGATGCTTGAAATTCCATTGACTTCCTCAGTCAATTCCTGATAATGAAGCTTGGCTAATTAGCAGAATCATTCAGGAAACGCTTTTTTTAATATGATGAAAGAGTTCATTGGTTTCCCTCCTGTTTATAAAAGTAAAAAATATTTTTTGTAAAATTTTGAACAATATATAAAGATATAAGGAAGAGAATAAAACTCACCTGAAATGCCACCCTGCAATAAGCATCACTAGATACATCTATGACCATAAATTCATGCATTTCTTTAGGAATACATATTATATACATACATACAACTTTTATGTGGTCTTCTCATCCACGCTGTTTTTTTTATTGCTACCTCTTTAAATGTAGTATTAGGGGGGTTACCTTTTGTTCTACCTCTGTCCCCCTTTTACCCAGTCCTTGGGCCAGGTCACCAATGTTAACAACCGTTCTCTATGTTCATCAGTCATATCTAGACACACAGATGATGACGATGATGACAATAATGAGAAGTTTAAAAGGGCGATATGGATTATCCTTTGATTTATTTATCCTTTAAGAAAAAGAATCATAGACATTTATCTGACTCTTGATTTTCTCATTTAATAATACCTCATAGGAAAACCTCTTCTTCATCTTTTCTAAAACTACAAAACATCCCATATTGTGGTTAATTACGATCCATTAAATTATTCCCCTATTGATGGGAACTTCATGTCCTATTCTTGTCACTATGAATAACATCACAGTAAACATCCTAGGACATATCAATCCATACACCCAGCTTTTATTCTATGATAGAGAGTCTCTGGAATGGAACCATTAGGTTGAAATAATGTGTTTTTATTTTCACTGTAAATTCCAAAATGTTGTAGCAATCTACATCTCTCCCAACAGTGTGGGACTATATCCTCTGCAGCTTCCCGCAGGTAGTGTTACCAGGCTTTAATGTCTCGTAATCCAATAGGTGGAAGCTGATCACCCCTTGTCACCTGTTTTTCCATTTTCCTCTCTACCAGAGAGCTTGAGCACCTTTATTGTTCATGAGTCATTTGGGTTTGCACTTCTAAGAATGGTCTGTCCTTCTAAGAACGGTCTGTCCTTATTCTCTGCCCATTTTTAAGTGGATTGTTTGCTTTTTTGTTATTAATTTATAAGATATTAATCCACTGGGATAGAGACAGGCTAACAGTGCACCTACCTTTCCTCATCCTCCTCAGAGCAGGCAGACGACATGTGCCAGCCTCCCTAGTGCTCAGACATAGCCACAGACTGGGTTCCAGCTGGTGCAGTGTAGGAAAAGCACTGTGCTCTACTTTCAGGCCCAGCCCACAAAACTGCCCCCTCGTGAGCCTCCCTAACCCCCTATCCCCAACAGCATTGGAAGTCACGTATTAAAGACAGAAGCTCACAGAACGGAGGGAGCCCGGGCTCCTGAATCTCTGCCCAGAAAAGAGCTGCTAGCCAAACAGGACCCCCTGTCTTGGACCACTTATGAGCGGGAAACTCATTTCTATTGCGTTAAGCCATAGAGAATGATGGGTTGATATGTACGGCGGTTAGTGGAGCCCTAACTAATTCACCCACCACCTGCCATGTGTAGTACAACTCTTTTCCCCAAATTATCATTTGTGTATCCACTTTGCTTGTAGTAAAATGTAAATTTCAAAACGCCTATATTTTCTTGTACTCCTGCGTTTTATAGCTTCTATATTTTCTGTCTAAAATGGTCTCTTGGAAGCTTTTCAGAGATACTAAGATCCATCCTAGAAAATTCCACTATAAGCAAACTGGAGTGGAGCCAGGAAATCTAGATATTTTTACAGCTCCCTGGAGGATTCTGCTATTTTCCCAGGATTGAGAGTGTTGCTTCGGCCATTGAGGCAGCAGCTCCTACCTACAGTGGAAGTAATTTGGGGGGGTCATGGCCAGCCTTATCACCTTTGATGCCTCTGAGAATCAGCTTACCTGTCTTCTAAAAGCAGATTCCTAGAAGCATCTGGAGAGAGCCTAACCTGAAGCTATGTGTTACCCATCATTCTAGGGAGGTCCTGAGTTCAAATCCTGACTCCATTGGCTGGTACATGTCGTTGGGCAAGAAACTTAACTTCACTGGGCCTCCTTTCTCCTTCTCTACAAAATGGGGGTGATTATAATTCCTACTTTGTGATAGGAATACTGACTTTAACTTTCAGGGTTAAGGTAAAGATAAAGATACATACAAAAATACTTAATCCTGGGGCACCTGGGTGGCTCAGTCGTTAAGCGTCTGCCTTTGGCTCAGGGCGTGATCCCGGCGTTCTGGGATCGAGCCCCACATCGGGCTTCTCCACTAGGAGCCTGCTTCTTCCTCTCCCACTCCCTCTGCTTGTGTTCCCTCTCTCGCTGGCTGTCTCTCTGTCAAATACATAAATAAAATCTTAAAAAGAAATACTTAATCCTAGACTTGGTACATAGGAGCAGTCCAAAAAATTGTTATTATTAACTCTAGGTTAGAGAGACAGTGAATACTTTACCTATATGCCTTACCTATATATATATATACATATTTTATATATAACATATTTTATTATATTTATATATACATACATATATATACACAATACACACACACAACTAAAGTACAGTTTAGCTCTACAAGCATAGAAATATTCCAGAAATTCTCTGAATCTCTCAAAGCTCGCTTAGTTCTATGTGCCTTGTGTTAGCATATTTATGCGTGTGTACAAGCTTGTGAGCTTGAGGTGTGGTGTGTTGGTGTATTTGTGGGTGTGTGTGTTTGTGTGTGTGCAAAAAATATTAGGCTAAGTATAAGGACTGCAGGCTCTTCAAAAAAAAATTTGGATGCTATGACAATGATTCATGAATAACTGTTCAGGGTGATTTCTGACTAACTTGACAGAAAAATAGCTGGTGACATTAAATTTAGAGAACTCAGATCTATTGGGGGCCAACACTGTGCCGGGCCATGTGCTAAGGGTGTTATTTGCTCCCTTGTTCACCCTTAAATAGGCCCATGAAATTGTGTGTTACTATTCCCACTTACCAGATGAGAAAACCGGGACTCAGAGAAGCTAAGTAAGTTGCCCATAGTCACACAGCTGTGAAAGGATGGAGTCAGGATGTGCTCCCAAATGCAAGGTTTCTTTAGGGGATGATGAAATTTTTCTGAAATTAGATCATAGTGAGGCTTGCACCACTCTCTGAATATATGAAAAACTGCTGTTACACACTTCAAGATAGTGAACTTAATGATATATAACTTGTATCTCAATAGAGCTGTTTTTAAAAAAGTGCATGGGTCTGCCTGACTCCAAAACCAGACTTATGTAAACTGTTTTCTGGCTTAAAAACCTGCCCTTCATGTGCATCGCTTTGGTGAGGTCCAAACTGCCCCCTTCTCCCAACACCATGAAGTAGCTGTTGAAACCCCGCAGGCCTACGGGAGGGGCAGAATGGATAAACAAAGCTAAAACTGTCGTGTTTTAGCTGGCCGCTCAGGCCAGATGGTCAGCAAAACCACAGGGAGGTCAGGGTGGGAGTCAAAGTGAAGAATCAGACTGGGGTGCGTGGGAGCGCAGGCGGCCAGGGCAGATGGTTCCCCACCCAGCACAACTGCAGCAAACCCTCCGCAGTCCATCTACACTTCGGGCTCGCTAGCCTCGGTTTACAACTCAAATCGGATCTTGCGGATCCCACCATAGCTCTCCTCTGCCTTCACAGTTAACGCACAAAGCCTTCGGGATGAAACCCAAATCCCTCAAGACCCAAGGCCACATGTTCTCCTGCACCCTAGCCACCCCAAGACTGCCACAGCCAGTCCCCCAACTGTAGTGGGCATTCAGGTCTGCACGCTTGCGCTCCCACACTGTCCCCTGTCTAACTAAAGGATCCTACCCAACACCGGATTCCATTTTAACGTTTTCTTTGTGGTCCTCCTCTGCCTTCTGTCTCCCAGGGCCCCCACCTCCTAGCTCTCCACTTACATTTCTTTCATAACCTTATTTTAGCACTTTTCACATGACACTGTCACCATTTGTTTCTTGACATCTTCCCTCCTCTCTGCAGCCTTACCACTACAGATCCACACAGCCAAGTGCCCATTTAGCCACTCCACTTAGAAGGGGCACAGGCACTGTTTTGGGTTGAATTGTGTCCTCCAAAAAGACAATGTTGAAGTGCTAACCAACTGCAGGTCCCTGTGAGTATGATTTTACTTGGAATAGGACCTCCATAGATGGAATTAGTTAAGATGAGGTCATGCTGACTAGAGTGGGCCCCCCCCTCCAATTTGATGGATGCCCTTATAAAAAGAGAAGACACAGAGACACAGACACACAATGAGAACGGCGTGTGATGATGGAGGCAGAGATCGAAGTGACACAGCTACAAGCCAGGGAAGGCCAGAGATTACCAGCAACCACATGAAGCAGGAAGAGGTAAAGAAGGTATCCTTCCCTAGAGCCTTCACAGGAGCATGACCCTGCCAATATCTTGATTTCAAATTTCCAGCCTCCAGAACTGTGAAAGAATAAATTTCTGTTGCTTTAAGCCACCCAATTTGTGATACTTTGTCACAGCAGCTCTAGTAAGCTCATACAAACACGTTATATCTACATTAAGGTGAAGGGTAGCAAAATACGCCACCTCGAAATAATACCACTTTGACATAAGGATTACTTTGAGCTGAAAGCAATTGAGAAGAAGCAGATACAAGCTTTGCTCTATTTGTCTAAACACAGGACATAAAATTGTAAAGGTGTCCCCTCTCCCCTCTCTACCAGGATGGACAGAAGTTCATCACCAAAGACAACTCTAGACCATCACCCATTCAGAGACGGCAGCAAGGAACTTACATAACGAACTATTAACTGGCCCTTATCTTCTACTAGTTACCCCATATATTTGCCTTCCTACAACTTGTTGCCCTAGAAACTCAAAGTCCTTTCCTTTTGTCTTGTCACTTCTCTGCAAACTTTATTGGTTTTCTTTTTGTTTCTTTAGTTGTTTGATAAGATGGTATATAAGCTCAAGTTCTAGCCACTCCTTTGAGTTACTCACCTCTGGGTACTCCCATGTGAATGTATAATTTCTCATGTCAATAAACTTCTGTTTGTTTTTCTCTTGTTAATCTGTCTTTTGCCACTGTAATTCAAGGGCCCCAGCCAATGAACCTAAGATGCGTAGAGGGAAAAAGATTCTCTCCTCCTCTACAAGGGCCAAATCTGATTTCATGATCTTGTCTCCAAACTGGCCTCTTCCACCGCTTTTAGCACACCTAATCCTGTTACATTAGCCAGAAATTCACAGACAGGGTGGCCAACTTCCTCGCCTCTGTATCTCCATTTCCAATTCATCACTGAGTCTTGTTGATTTTATCTGCTAAATATCTCTGGAACCTTCTCCCTGCTGTCCAGCTCCACTGCACCAACCTCGGTTATCGTCTCTCACTGGACGACCAGCCTCCCCACACATGTTCTTGCCCCTCCAGTCTTTCCCCACACTGCAGCCACAAGGTTATTGAAAAAGAACTCTGTTAGTGGGTCTCCACGCCTGCTTAAAACACTTCCCAGCTTCCCATTGCTCCTTAGGAGAAAGACGAAACTTACTCCTCTAGCACAGTGGGTGTCACCTTCTGTCTCCCTCTGAGATCAGCTGCTTTTTGACCTTTTGGGGGGTTCTTCTAATACACCACACTCCCTTCCTCCGCCACAGACCTTTTACTTCCACCTCTCCAGTCCATAACTCCCAGCATCATTTCTTAAATCCCTTTTTTGTCCCCTCTTTTCCTCCAAACATACTTCAGAGCTTCTAATTTGCCATATGCCCATTTGCCCCCGCACGTGTATCTTTTCCTCCTCTCCCTGCACTTTACTAAACAAATCAGCTTCAGTTTTCCAGCTAAACTCTTCCGCTCCCCCTCCAGCCTCTTTGCTCCAATCTTTTTACAGCATGAAAGTCCTGGAACCCTTCCGACAAATGGAAACTTCCTAATCATGGGAGTGGGGAGAGAAAGGGCAAGAAGGGACACAGGGATCAAAAGTTAATGCATAAAGGCAGCATTATCCTAATAAGAGGAGACGAGGGAATATTCAAGTCTAAGTATCTTTTAAAATGTGGTGAAGAGGAAAACGCAGGAAATGCTTTTAGGAAATGCATTTAGGAAAATGTCTACAGTTTTGATCTGACCCTGAAATGCTGAATATTCCAAAAGGTCCTAACTCTTATGATCCACCTGGAAAGAATATGACATAGATACACACAAAACCATGGTGGGGTAGATAGGATACCCACAGTGTTTCGATGTTCAGGAGCCAGTGGCTGGATGAATTCAAAGAGAGGAGGGCAAGCATGGGGAAGAATGGTGAGCTGAGAGATTATGTGTCGACAGAGCCAGGCAGGAAAGATGGTGAGTGATAAGCAACACTGACAGAGCTAAATTTTTGTGATTTTTCTGATGGTTAATGAGCCATGAGTCAACCATTTCCAAGTAAACATTTCAAGCTGCATTTTTAGGTCTTTGGGCAGTAATAAAAATGAAGGAGTTATATTTGTATTTTCATTCAATTGTCCTTTATTTTAGACATAACTCCAGACTTGCAGAAAAGTTGCAAGAATAGCTAGTTATTTTGTACAATGTCCTCAAGTTGGGTTTGTCTGATGCTTTGTCATCATTAGACTCAGATTATGCCCTTTTGGTAGGAACGCCATATAAGTGGTGCTGAGCCCTTCTCATGTCCCCTATCAGGAGGCAGTATATTTTTATTTGAAAATAAAATATAACATAATATGGAGAGATTGTTCTATGAATGACTGTGCAGAGATTATGTTTACTATAAAAATGAGAACAAACAGCTCCTAGAGGAACCTACAAACAATTGTGAACAACGTAACTGTTTTCCAAGATGACACCAAAGCCTGAAGTTGTTTTCTTTCTGTCTACAGAAATTTTTCTGCGTGTCTAGTCCTGAGTCTATGTAAGCCCATTTGGCCTTCAAAACTTTAAAAGTCATGTAATTTAAAAAAACAAGTCTTTATGATACACCCATAAAATAGAATGCTATGAAGTCATTAAAATGGTGAGAAGATAGGAATCATATGAATAGACGAGAAAAGATGTCCAGAGTAGGTTTTTTTTTTTAGTAGGCTCTACACCTCACATGGGGCTCGAACTCACAACTCTGAGATCGAGAGTTGTTTGCTCCACCAACAGAGCCAGCCAAGCACCCCCAGAATAGGTTTATAAAAGAAGGGTACAAAGCAGCAGTGCAGGAAACCATCAACAAAACTAAAAGACAGCCTACTGAATGGGAGAAGATATTTGCAAATGACATTTCTGCTAACAGGTTTGTATTCAAAATATATAAAGAACTTATACAACTCAATACCCAAAACAAAAAATCCAATTAAAAAATGGTCAGAAGATATGAACAGACATTTTTCCAAAGAAGACGTGCAGATGGCCAACAGACACATGAAAAGATACTCAACGCCGTTCATCATCAGGGAAATACAAACCAAAACTACGAGATGTCACTTTACACCTGACAATGGCTAAAATCAACAATCCAAGAAACAGCAGGTGTTGGTGAGAACGTGGATAAAGGGGAACCCTCTTGCACTGTTGGTGGGAATGTGAACTAAAGCAGCCACTCAGGAAAACAGTATGGAGGTTCCTCGAAAAGTTAAAAATAGAACTACCCTATGATCCAGCAATTGCCGTACTGGGTATTTACCCAAAGAATACAAAATACTAACTCGAAGGGATACATACATTCTGATGTTTATAGCAGCATTATCTACAATAGCCAAAGTATGGAAACAGCCCAAGTGCCCACTGACTGAAGAATGAATAAAGAAGATGGTGTGTGTGTGTGTGTGTGTGTGTGTGTGTGTGTGTGTGTGATATACACACACATACACCCTCAATGGAATAACTCAGTCATAAAAAAGAATAAAATCTTGCCCTTTGCAACAACATAGATGGAGCTAGAGAGTGTAATGCTAAGTGAAATAAGCAGTCAAAGATAAATACCATATGATTTCACTCCTATGTGGAATTTAAGAAACAAACAAGCAAAGGTAGGGAGAGAGTAACACTGGGTTAAACAAAGTTCAACAGGTTTTTTTCACACAGAACTCATGGAAGTCCTTCATATTCAAATGGACCCTTTGAATCTCCAAGAAAGAAGTTGTAAGTACATTATTTTTCAAAATTATTTGACCCCAGAATTTTTTTTTTTAATTCATAGAAGATTCATGCTCAGGAAAGACCCTTGTGAAGGGGCCATAAGATGGAACATAGGTCCCTGAGTCACTGCTTGGGGCTGCCCAGAGAACCCACCCTACCACAAACACCAGTGATGGGCTATTGGGTGGGTGGGAAAAACACTTTTATTGAATCCAGCCACTTAACCTTCAGGACTGTTTGTAACAGCAGTGAGACTATGCTGCCTCATGCACCAAATGCATGTAGGTTTTTAAATTATCTGCCAAAGAAGAGATTACCTTTTTCAGTCTGGGAAGTTTTTATCACAAACAATAATAAGCCACAGGATTGCAGCCTTCTTAAGAGTGGGGCATTGTGATAAACACTTTGCAAACATCATCTCAGTTAATCCTCTTGACCACGCAGTAAGGTAAATACTATCGCTGCCTCATTCGCAGATGAAGAAACCAAAGCTCACCAAGGTCAGTAACTTGGAGACAGGAAATCCAGAAAACGAATTCAGGTCAGCTGGCTTCTGGATCCTTGCTCTTAATTGCATTGAGGTCCTGCCGCGTAAGCCCAGGTTACAAGGTCAGAAAACCTGGATTTCAGGCACCATGTGTTAATTACCTAGACCAACAGAACATACAAATGACTCACTGACTTCTAGCCTTTTTATTTAGGTGGGTGGTTCTCAACGACAGGTGATTTTCACTGTATCCGGAGAGGTACTACTGGAATAGTTGTCACAATTGGGGAGGTACTACTGGAATAGTACCTTTGTGGCCAAGAATGCTGCGAAAACATTGTACGGTGCAAAGGACAGTCTCCCCACCCCCAACAAAGAATTAGCTGATCCAAAATGTCATAGTGCCGAGATTGAGAACTTTGACCCAGACATCTTATATATTTTCCTGACAGAGCTCAAAATGTCCTACATTCTTTTTGGAATAAGAACCATGCTTGAAAAGTCTGCTTTCTGCCTCAATACCTAAAAAAGCAGGAAAAGCAGTAACCAACACGTGGCTTCTGGTGCTTAGAGATGTTGAGCCTTGGCTATCATGGGAGGGAGTCCAGCCCAAAGAAGACTGGCCATGGATAAAGAATGTGGTTTGGAAAAATCTCAGGAACAATATATGGTGGCAGAATAGAAATTCTCTTGAAAGAATGCCAAACCTTTCTGGTTTCCTAGTAACATAATTTTCCTGAGATTTCTCTTATATTTGAATTTGCAGCATCCCTACACCTATTTTAAATCAAGGCAACAAAAGAAATTAAAAAGAAAAAAAAAAAGACGACATAACAGAATCAGAACTTCCCAAAGAAGGAGGGAAAACTAAAAGACATCTGGTCCACCCCCGGCCCACCGCTCTGGTATATGGTGCTGCTCTTTCAATACCGTATGATTTCAGGGTGGGGTTGCCACCATCATCATGGAATAGATCCCATTCCGTTTCTGGAATATTCTGTAGAAGTTCTCCCCAAGGGCAGAAACTATCCTATCTGAACTCTGTTGGTTGCCCCTAATTCAATCCAATGTTGGAGGTTGCGGGGGGAAGGAAAATAGATACAAAGAAAATAACACGGGATAGAAATTACCCTTTAGTGAAAACTTACTGGCCCCAGGCAGTGTACCTGACACTTTATGCATATTATTTTTATTTCTCCAACGATCCTTCTAATCCTTCCAATTCTCTGTCCTCAGCAGTCTCAGGTTAATGATTATGCACAGTCTCCTGCCAATGCCTCTTGTCCCTTTCCTTGACGAAACATCACGAGATCTACTTTCACGTATAAACACCCCTTTGGCACGCTGTTCATTCATTCATTCACTCAGCACACATTTACTGAGCACCCTCGATGTGCCAGGCTTGTACCAGACATTGGGGATACTACTGTGGGCAGGCTGATCTCTTGGGGCAGCGGGACAGCCGCATACTGTTGGCAAGGAAAGCTCTCAGTTTGGGCAGTCATTATTGTTATCTGCGCCAAAGAACTCCCAGGCCAACACCCTACTGACTAGCCTACAATATCAGGGACTCATCTTGGAGAAAGTGATGTCTAACTGGAAAGTAAAGCTCAGACAGGGGGCTTCACCAAGTAATGGGGATGAAGAGTGTTCCAGGCAGAGTGAGTCCTGTGTGGATACCATGAGTGCACTCAGGGCACTGAAGACAAGTCCATGTGGATGGAATGAAAAGCAAGGATCTGGGAAAGGCAAGAGCGATGGGCATGGGCCCAGACTGTGGTGAGCTCTGCAGGTCCCATAAAGAACTGGGTCTATAGCGAAAGAACAGTGAGGAACACTGAAGCTGAGAACAACAGGATTGATTCAACTTTCAGAAAGCTAGTCTTGAAAGCTGTGTAGAGAATGGGTCAGAAGGAACACAGGGGTCAGGGAATCTGGGTGGGAAGTCCTGCAGTTGTCCTGTGTCCTGCATTTGTGTGTGTGGGGGGTTGGCAGTGGGGACTGAGAGATGTAACTATGGTGGTGGAGGGATTGGGGAACCCTAGCCATTGCCCATGATCTCCATCAGTTCACCTCCAAAGTCACCCTAAGTAAACAGATCCTCAATTTTAAAACAAGGTGTTGGCTATACACCTATAGCTAAGAAAAGGCCCCCCATTCTGCCCCTCTGCCACCAGAAGCCCCCCTATAGTGAACTGTATCCAGCCTGGAGAAATGGAATTATGTAGGGTAGATAGGACTTGGTATTTGGACATGGGACACAGAGAGGCAGAGGAAGTAAGGATGACCCCAATCCCTGGCTTAAGCAGCAAGAAGATGATGGAGTCTTTCAAGAGCCAGGAGAAAGGGCATGTTCAGTGGGGGAAGAGCCAGATAGAGCAGGGGGCACCTGTGGGTAGTCCAGGTGCAAGGAAACGGATTGGGAGCCCCAGGAGAATCGGGGTGTGAGAGAAGACAGGAAAAAGGGGTGAGGCTGACAGGACAGTGAAAGCTTTGACCTCCATGAAATCTTCAGGGATGTCTGTGAAACTCACAAAATGCTTGTCACAATGGCTATCCCATGGAAACAAGTGTGGCTGAGCTCTGCACCAGGGTGGATGTGAGAGAAAACAGGATGCAGGAGCCAGAAGCTGAGGGGACCCCATGACTATCATAGCCAGGGCTTCCTCAGGCTGTGGAAATGTGTAGGATAGCAAGGAGGAGGGGTGTCTAGGGAATTTTACCTAAAATGCAAGGGAAGGGAGATCCCTAACCCACATCTGAATTATGTTCATCTGGGCTTTTGGTACAAGAGTTCATTTGCAGAAGGAGCTCAATTGCATTACCATCATCCCCTCAAAAAGAAGTTTGAAAACAACAGCATCAAATGGGAATATTACTTAGCCATAAAAAGAATGAAATCTTGCCATTTGCAACAACATGGCAAAATAAGTCAGTCAGAGAAAGACAAATACCATATGATTTCACTCAAATGCGGAATTTAAGGAACAAAACAAATGAGCAAAGGGAAGGGGGGTGGGAAACCAAGAAACAGCCTCTTAACTCTAGAGAACAAACTGATGATTACCAGAAGGGAGGAGGGGAGGAGGATGGGTAAATAGGTGATGGGGATTAAGGAGTGCACTTGTCGTGATGAGCACAGAGTGTCACAGGAAAGTTTGGAATCACTATATTGTCACCTGAAACTAATACAACACTGTATGTTAACTAACTGCCCCCTGAAAGAATGATCTGAGGGGCCAACTTTCCCTATGAGTTTTCTGTCTGGGGGCTGAATGAAAATAGGCTTAAACAAGTGCACAGAAATTTCATAATCTCCTGGAAATCTCTTGGAAAGCTATGAGGAAGATGTGGAAATTTTTTAAAAAATTTGCTGAAAGAATAATATGCAGTTTGAATGTTATATGAAAACACTTTTTATATCATGTTCATTTTCATTTCAGGCTCATCTTGTTGAAATAGCATTGTCTTTGTTCAATTTTTGTTTTGTTTTGTTGTTCAGCACACGGCTAAGCCAGAAGAGGCCCATGTTCTGCCTGTCTTGCACACACCTGCTTCTCCAGCCCCCAATCAAGTTAATCGACTCTTTAAGACTAAAAGGGTCCCATTTCTCCCTGTCTACTCAGCAGGCCCAAGACCATACCTCACAGGTAACAGGTGCTCAAGAAGAACCCGAAAATCTGAAGGAAACTGGGGGGGAAGGCAGCAGCATGGCCTTTTCCTCAGGGAAAAAAAAGGGGTCATGGGGCAGCCGTCTCAAAGGGCACCCGGGCTTCTGTTCTGAGTGCTCCATGACAGTAGGGACCAGCCATAATTCGGTTTGTATCCCCAGCCCTTGATACCCAGGAAGTACTTAGCAAATGTTCGATGTAAGAGGCCAGGCATCAGGGCCAGGAAAAAGAACATTTATACATCGAGGGAAGTACTACAAATCCAGGCCTTTTTTCCCTTGCCATCAGGGAACTTCAGGCCAGAGGAGCAGCCTCGCTTTGGATGCGGGCATAAAGAGCTGTCACTGGTGAGGAATGGCAGAAGAATTTCCAGAATCTGCATTCCTGCTGGGTACACAGTGTGGGCAAGGGGCATGGATCAGCTCCTCAATGCCTGGAACTGCAGAGCATAGGGCCTCATAATCCTCAGTTCAGAACTTCTTTCTGAATACATTCAACTGTTACCACCTTTTCTAGGAGGAGCTCTGGGGAAAGACAGATTTGGGTTTCAGCCAAAACTTCATCAATTAGCAGCTCTGTGACCCTGGACTAAATGACTTAGCCTTTCAGAGTCTCCATTTTCCCCATCTATAAAATAGAGATAAAATTTAGTAATGCCCATCTCATCAGGAAATCTCAACAAGCGTAAAGCACAGTGCTTAGCACATACAAGTACACTGTGAATTTCCTCAAGAGCAGGAGAGACTTACCCAGGGTGGGACCCCGCCAAAACTGCGAAAGGGGACATGTGTGTCCAATAAGTCCTCTCATAGTTCCTTTCCCCACCAGTGACTGCGTGCAAACAGGCCAAAACCCATGAATGGGGTGGGAGGACTGGCTGGGAGCATAAGTGGTGGCATTGCAGCAGGACCAGGAAGGGCTGGCCTGCTCCCACCTTGGTGTCAGGGGTGGGGGATGGGGTGGCCAAGTAAAGACTGTTGGGGTCATCCCAGGGAGGCCCCTACAGAACCTTGCAGAGGGATGCAGTGGGGAGGGATGGGGTTTACAGCCCTGGGGGAATTGGCAGGCAGTTTCCAGGGCCTCATCCAGACAATCTAGGGCTTTGAATAGAGCTCCTGGACTCTCTGGAAGGGAGGCAATCATCCGCCATTGTTTACTCCAAGCCTCCCAGGCATTTGGACTAGCAATCGGGAGTAACAGCTCCTACCCACGCCCATCTCTGACTTCCTCATGGACCCCCTCCCCATGTCTCCCTTGAGCTCCCAGACCCCCTCGTTGGTCCTCCAGCACATCACTTATTCTCCTGCTCAGGCCTTTGCCCCATCTGCTCCTTCTGCCTGGGGTGCCTTCCCTATGTTGCTCACTGACCCCCTCACCGCATACGGCTTCTGCCTGGCTGTCACCTCATCCAAGAGAACTTCCCTGTCTGCCCAGATGAGTATCACACACACCTTCCCCCACTCCTATCACTCTCCAGCCCCCTTATTTTCTTCACAGCACTTATTATAACTGACCCATGATATATCCATTGGTGAATTTATTGTTGATCTCCTACATAACGTAGGCTGCATGAGGGCAGGACCCGTGTTTACGCCAGTATCCCCAGAGTCTAGCCAAACACCTGGCACCTGAGCATGTTGCTCAATAAATATTTGATGAATGAGTGATGAGGGAGTGCATGAGTGCCAAAACCCACCTGCCGGGAGCTGAAGGATACCAACATTCTGAATTGGCTCCAGGGCAGGCCAGGACTGAGCCAGGACCTCACGAAGCTCACGTGTACTAGTGGCCAGGGGTTGGGAATGGGGAGGAAGGGCTGAGTGTAAAGAAGGCAGCAGCTCATCTTAGGGCTCCCATACACCTACTCCAACTATCTATCCAAGGATATTGTTATCAGGGGACTCTTACACTCTGAAAACTTGCTTTTGATTCAGTGGCCTGAACCACTGATGGTGGAACCTCAGGCACTGGGGCCAGCAGGAGAGAGGTATTGAGCTGCTGGCCTCACCCAGATCACACCCCTTGAGTCACTTCAGGCCTATTTGTAAGGCTAACTCCAATAGCAACCAAAAGGCCATTCATGCAGACAAGTAATTGGAGAAAATTGAGAACTTAAAGCCTTAGTTTCAGTGGCATTACCCAGATGAATGACAGCTTGTGGCTAGAGCTTGGATGGCATTCTCACCCACAGGTCAGTGTTCCTTATGTCTGATGCTTCAAATCACTGTCTAGCAAAGGACGCAGCAAGCAGCGTATCACTACCCTGAACAATTCAGGACCCAAAGTGCAAGAATGTCCCCAAGCCCTGCTCAGAAGCCCATGGTCACGATGCTTGCCCACCCAGTCTGCTCATGGCTGAACCTATTGAGCGGAATTATTTCAGTACCAAGAACACATTTCTCTAGTTCCTGTCCATATGTGAGAAGAAATGGCAAACGCCTCTCTGTGACAGCACCCAGCAGACTCTCACACTGGCGAGTGACAGAAACCTCACGCACAGCCATGGCTGACATCTGAGAGGTTTTCCCAAGAGCCTTCCTGAAGAAGCAATGATATTTTCCAGAGAAGGGTGGGGCACAGTGGTGATAATATGGAAGTGGGAAAAGAAAACAAAACACCCCATTAGGAAGGTGATGGTTGTGTAA
Organism: Ursus americanus; assembly: GCF_024610735.1. Classification (NCBI taxonomy): domain Eukaryota; kingdom Metazoa; phylum Chordata; class Mammalia; order Carnivora; family Ursidae; genus Ursus; species Ursus americanus. The sequence goes on along the minus strand of NC_142162.1, from coordinate 6,617,218 downwards.
GAGGCTGTCCCTTGTAGGCGTGTCCCTGCTCCATCTCCTGCAGCTCGGCTTCCTTGCAGGCTGCACCCCAGGGCACTGAATCCCTCCTTAGCCAGGGCCAGTTACAACACCCCATTTCCAGAAAGAGATGTACCTGCCCAGAGTTCACTGGGATGGGGTCTGATCTCTGCCTGGGGAAGTATTCTAACTTACGTGGGCCTCAAAGTTGTCATCAGTATCCGCCATACTGCAAAGTGAATGGAGTTTGAATCTCAGGTCTCCCAGTTAGCTGAGTGACCCTGGACAAACTTACTAACCTCTCTGAGCCTTGGCTCCTTCATTTGCAAAATAAGACAACTTTATGCCCATGTGGTTGTTTTATCAGGATTAAATATGATTAAGTAAAATTGTGTACCTAAAGGATCTAGAAAATGCCTGGGAGTGTGCAATAGACATTATTTTCCCTGTCCAAGTCCCTCATTGTTTTGCTTACTAAACAATATTGTATTACTTTGCAGTGAATAATTACTCCTTTTAAATTCTGGTCTAGACTGTCCCTTTTAGTTTCTTGTATTTTATTTTAGAGAACATAGAATATGTTTGGTTTTTAGCTCTAATAAAGCTGTATGTCGGAACCAACTCAGTCCAATAACACTCTCGAATACTAGAGTTATCTGAGGGATATTAGTTTTCCCATGAATTTTCATTTATACCCCAACTTGCTCCAAAAGTATTTTGAGGAGGCTTACAAAAATAAATATAGTGGGACACAAAGAGATAAGAATAGTTGTTCTAAATTAGTCACAAAGTTAATCTGAGCTTCCTAGAAGCCAAAGCAAACAGGGAAAGTGGAGCAATGATAAGACTTACAGTGTTTGTTAGATATCAGTTGCTTCCGGAAAACACAATTATTCCTGCACTAAGCTCTAAGTGAGCTCTGTCCCATCTTCAACACCATCTCCACAGAGGAGCTGCCTCTAATCCTGCCCGTTGATATGCAGCAGGGCGCCATACCTGAGGGCTGCTCAGGAGAGATCTAAGCATGGTAGGTTTCTGCTGGTCTGGCTTGATCCAGGGGTAGGATTTGATTCAAGGAATCAATAAAATACATCTGTCCCAGTTACTATAGATGCATCACAAATTGCCCCCAAACTTAGAAGCTCACAGCTATCATTTGCTCTTGCTTAAAAACTCATGGTCCAGGAATTTGGACAGGGTACAACGGGGATAGTTTATTTCTGTTCCATGGTGGTGGGGGCTCACCTAGGGGCAACTCCAAAGCTGGAATATGGAGGCATCCTCACTTACACGTGGTTGATCTGGTGCTCACACATGGTCTTTCGATGTGGCCAGGGCTGTTTCCCTGCATAAAGCCCTCAGGGTAGTCAGAATTCTCATGTGGTAGCTCACGGCTCCAAAGGTTCTAGTTCCTGAGAACTAGACAGAAGATGTGTAGTCTTTCCCGGCCTACCTTCAGATGCTATGCAACATACCTTTCACTGCATTTGGCTGGTTCCAAGGAAGTCACAGCCCACCCTGATTATGGGAGAGGACATAGACCCCTATAGAAAGCCTATTAAGGTTACATTGGAGAAAAGCATGTGGATGGGAGATATTTGTTGCTGCCATTTTTGGAAAATACAATCGGCTCCATCATCACCCATAAACACTATATCCTGCAACCAAACTTTTGGTAGGATTAGAATAGATGTAAAGGGCTTAAAAGTAACTTTCTGGTGCCAAACACCACGTGAGGAGGTCTTGGCTTAGTCTGATGGATATATAGCAGGTTTGAGAGTCACAGTAACTATATGCTAAATGGATCAACACGTCTGGGTCCCCATGTGCATCATTCTACTCAGGCTACCATAACAAAGTACCAATGACCAGGTGCTTCTCATAGTTCGGAAGGCTGGAATTCTGAGATCAAGGTACCAGCACAGTCAGATTCTGGTGAAAGTTTTCCCCTTGGGTTGCAGATGGCTACCTTCTCACTATATGCTCACATGACCTTTTCTTTGTGTGAGCATGAATGGGGGGGGTTGGCGTGTGGGGAGGACTTCTCTTATCTTTCTTCTTCTAAGGGCACTAATCCTATCATAAGGGCCCCACCCTCATGACCTCATATAACCCTAATTACCTCCCAAAGGTTCCACCTCCAAATATGCTGGGGTTAGGATTTCAACATATAAATTGAACACATTCAGTCCATAACACCATGGTTATAGACATGCCGCCATTTGGTAGAAAATGACATCGATTTCTTAATATTTCCAAATATCTGGAGTCTTTTATCAAGTAGACAAATCACCCACACACACGAATTTTTCACTTTCTTTCCAACTTAGTCTTATAGCTAAAACTCAAGCCAGAGACTATGACATAGATATAAATAGACCCAGAGCATCATTATATATAATTTGGAAAGGATTTCACTGGTGTACATCTGTAAGCAGTTCAGGCACACTTTCAAGCTGTGTTTACATGATACCAAACATCTGGATGAAAACTGAAAAAAAAAATAATCAATTTGGATTGGAAACAAAACAGAAGTACAAATCTCAGTGCATGGGCCCTTGGAATACTGAATGCAGAACTGATCCCCATACCCCAAGAATGAGATAATGGTGCACAAGAAGAGCCACTGAAACGGCCAAGGGGCAAAAGGGGCTTCCATGAGAAGACAAACTTAAAAAAAAAAAAAAAAGAACTCCATTATGCAAACAGGGGATAGGAAGGGATGAAATCAAGGACTATGAAAAACATGGAGAATACAAATCTTAAAGAACCAAAGTGCTGGAACCAGGAGCTTTGAAGCTTGAAGGCAATGATTTTAATTTAACTGAAAACCCAATATATCTTGGCTATCAGGGAAAGTAGCATCCAAGAAACTCAAGCTTCTAGATAATCAAGGAATTATTCCCTTACACATCACAACCTATTTCCACTCTTTCAGGCAGAAACCTTTCTAAAACGTACTTCTTCCCCAGCTTCCTATAGAGAATACACTATCCCTAGATCACCACTAAAGCCCTCAGTGTGTACAGTAATTATGTCACATAACCTCAAGTACCAATGGTTTCTGCTAAATGACCCCCGAGCCCCAAAATAGTTTAGTTCTAGTCCCTGCTTTTTCAGAATTCTTTCACTTTCTCTTTCCATCATTTCTCAGCTTTTTGTTCTTGTGGCATGATTAAGACAGGTTCCCCTAGACACAGGCCCTGAGATAGGATTAGAGTGCAAGTATTTGTTTGGGAGGTGATCCCAGGAAGCACCAGCAGGGGGCTGGAAGTGAGACAGGAATGGGGAAGCAGGCCATACAGGTGCATTACTTAACAGGTGCAAGTTACTTACCTCTGGGAGCAGCGGGGGCTCAGGGAACTGAGACTTCCACAAGACTGTGCAGAGCTGTTCCACATGAGGGGCAGGGACCTAGATTTTATCCCCAAATCCTGTCTGTCCTTCTTTAAGGGCTGCTCCCCCTTAGCAACCTGGCACTTCCAGAAGCCTGCAGGTGTTTGCAGGAGGAAGCCAGCAGGATATGGGGGAAGGTGAGTGTGAGGGACAGAAGCTCTGCCACAGCTCTGCAGCTGCCACCCCTCCCTCTTATTCTCACACCAGAATCTCAGGGTAAAGAAGGAAGACTAGACTATGACTGAGAGCCTAAGGGACCCTCCTTTGGGTAAAATATATCTTCTATGATAGTCCAGGAAAGTCTAACTTCTTCCGGTTCTTGGTTATATTCTTAAAAGGTGCTGTACGACAACTGGCAGTTTTTTAAAAAAAATATTTTTTAGCCACTCAAAAATATCCAATCACACTAATTTCTGAAACAAAATAAGAGTCCACAAATTGCAGGCTGTATTAGGCAAACTCTCTAGAGATGAAAACTGCCTTGTTTGTATTACCTCAAATAATATGATATGGCCAGACCTCAGAAAGAGCCAGTGTCCAGGGTGGGGTTACAGTCTCAAGAAGGATGCATGAGTGCAAGTGGGGAAACTGAGGCAAAACCAAGCATACTGCTTCAAGCATACACCTTCTGTCGGGCAGAGCCAAAGGAGAAACTGTGGGTCAGTGGATATGCAGGGTTCAGGGTATGCTGGATGCCAGGTTACGAACAAGACTCATCCCCTCCCTCATCTTAGTGGGGGAGGGGACTTGGTCAGGACAGGCGCAGGCATTAGCAGGGAAGAGAGGAGCCTGTTCAAGACATGAGAGATGGCAAGCTGAAGGTCCTCAGAACTCGCATCTGAGAAGGGCCGCGACAAACATTCCTGACCTATTTAAAGTCACGTATCAAGTTCATGAACAGCTAGGGCAAAAACCCAGGTGTCTTCACTCCACCACGGCAGAAATTACCCAACAGCTAGTGGTCCCAAGGCAAAGCCAAGAAGAAGATGTGGGTTCCAAGAACACCAGGGCATGCTGGCCTAAAGTTCCTGCAAGGATAATTTCAGGGAGAAGGGCCCCAGGCCAGGCCAGAGAGTCAAACAAACTGAGGGTTTCAGAGGGGAGGGGGGTGGGGGATTGGGCTAGGCCAGTGATGGGTATTAAGGAGGGCACATATTACATGGAGCACTGGGTGTTATATGCAAACAATGAATCGTGGAACACTACATCAAAAACTAATGATGTACTGTATGGTGACTAACATAATAAAAAATTTAAAAAAGAAAAAAGAAGAACTCCAGCCACCAAAGTGAAGCACCCTGGCTGACAGGAAGGAGACAGGCTTCATGCTGGGGAGAGAAGGAGCAAGGAGCCTGCACACCAGGGAGGGGGCTGCAGCAAACAGAGCCAGAGAACTTAAGTGTGCACCAAGAAGGAAGCAGGGAGAGACTGAAATGGGGCAGACGTGGAACAGACCCATCACTGCTTAGACTCTGGCTAGTTCTCTGTTTTGATATGTATTCAGGGTTCTTCCGTGCATGGGGAGCAGTGTAGGATAGGAAAGACATAAGCTCTCAGATGAGAAAGACAGAACTTGAGCTCTGGCTTGGGTGTAGCAGGATTTGGGCAAGGCTGGACAAAGCGTTGCTGACACAGGTGAAGTGCAGAGAGGAGGGAGACTGCAGATTTGGAATGGAAAAGGTAAAATCAAGAGAACTGTAGAGAAATGGCATAAGAATTTGATAGGACTGGAGATGCCAAAGGGAAAGAAAAACAAAAGTCTGGGAACTAATCTGAAGACTATGAGCCTGGGGAAATGGGGGTTGTTGGCACCTTGGGTGCTGATGGAGACTCTGGAAAGATGTGATTATTTGGAATGGAGAGTCCACGTGGCGCTGACCCCAGCCTGCACTCTGTATCTGGGCGAGGAGAGTATGATGGGGCTGGGATCCAGTGTCCAGGGCTGACCTCTCTCCTCTGTGCCACTCCCCATTCTTGCTAACTCTTACAGCAATGTCACCGCACTAAGGAAGGAGACAGGTGTCCCCTACACTTGTTTTCTGGGACAGAAACCCAATACTGGATCCTTGGACTCATCAACTTCACCGAAAGAAATTTAAGTATGAGTTATAGGAATGTGAAGGGTGAACTGAGTTCCTGGATTCTTGACAATTATGTGACTTGACAAAATCCACATTGGAAAAAAGTAACACAGAGTTTGGAAGGATAGAGGAATTTAATTAAGCCAACTGGAAATATGGTGTTGATGTGTCTGTTCAGGGGGAGGATTAGTGCATCTGAACAAGGTCACTGTGACTCAAATATCGTGCTGTAATGATGTTATCCTGAAAGAGCGTCAATAAATCTAACCTCTTGTGAATGTCCAGATAACACAAATTTGGAAAGATCTAAAAACCAGCTAAAACTGATACTGACAGCCAAAGAAGAAAGTTGTTGAAATACTGAAAACTACCATGGGATGATATGTGTTAATAGTTTGAACTAAAATAAATTTCATATTTGGGGCTAGAGAGGATTTCCCATCTATGCCATACCGTCTGAGATGTTAACATGCTCACATCCACAGTCAAGAGGCCAGCGGAGTAATAGAGATAGGCCCAGCGGTCCTTCTAAGGGATGACATTAATTTATGCTTTCCTCAGAAAATGATCAAAGGTTTATGGCAACCAGGAATCAGATACAGTGTTTGAAAGATTTCTCCCTTAGAAGTGTTGATGGCTTCAACCAGGCAGATTGGCTTTGAACACAGAGGGAGGAATCAATTAAAGAACAATGCTAAGGGAAGACTTGGTGGGAAAGAAAATGTTGGCTAGTAAGGAAAGAGAAATGGAAATTTTGAAAATCCACTAGAGAAGGATAGGGAAGGGAAGAGAAAGGGGAAGGGAAGAAGGGGAGGGGAGGGGAAGAGTTGGGGAGGAAAGGGGAAGGAAGGGAAGAAGGAGGCGAGAGGGGAGAGGAAGAAGTAGGGGAGGGAAGGCGAGAGAAAGGGAGGGGGGAAGGAGAGGGGAGGGAATGGAAAGAGGGGAGGAGATGGGAGGGAAAGAAGGGAAGGGCAGAAGAAGAGAGGAAGGGGAGGGAAGGGGAAGGGAAGAAGGGGAGGGGACAGAAGGAAGTCTTTGATGAGATGAAGAAATTAAAGAGGGGTCAGTCAAGTCCTGCTTTTGATAATTCCATTCCAGGTGGAGATGGGCTACTACAACACTGGTATGCAGGAGGTGATAAAAGGGGGAAATATCAGTATTAAGGAGAGAGATTTGGAAGCAGAAGTCAGAAGCAGATTGAAAACCAGATGTAGTGAAGAGTAAACAGCACGTAAAGGAGCATGGTACTATGATGGTGTCTTGAACTAGGGTTGGAGACCTGGGTTCTAGTCTCACTTCTGCCTCCAACTTTGGGCAAGTCACTCCCTCTTCCTGGGCTTGCCTTTTTATATGTAAAGTGATGGGCTTAGACTAGGTGACCTTGAACACACCCTCCCTCTTCTACAGCCCATAAACTCAGTGAAATGAGAGACTTACATAAATGGAACCTTCCAGACTGGAACATGTATTTAGCTTCCCTAAGTAAAAAATTCTTTGAATGGAGGGAAAAAAAGGTTCCACTCAACACTTGGCGAGCAGTATTTGTTCTGTAAAATAATTAGCAAGTAAGCATTAGTGAACTGGTTGTCCCGTAATTACAAGAGGAAGGAAAAAAAGAATTTAGGAGACTCAATTTTCCCTCCCATAGATCAGAAGAGTGATTAACATAAACCTTGGGTGGATGGTTAATGAAGCTATAAACAGGAGGAGAAAGCTAAGATCAGATGAAAAGAGTGCTAGTCTAGGGGTCAGGAGCCTTGAGTTCCAGTCCTAACTCTGACTCTTCCAGGATCTGGACAGGTTCTTTCCCCTCTGTGCCCCAACTTCCAAAGAAACCTAAAGATCATGGACGGCAGCTTCCCATGACATGTTCATCTATCTGTACTCATTAAAATAGTCCTTCTGCTCTCTGTGCGTCTATACTAAGAAGGTGCAACGAGGAAGGCAGAAGCTAGTTTATGTATTTTCAGTAGCACAGGGACCTGGCCACAGAGGTGACTGAAGAGCTGAGAAGCCAGACAGAGGACAGCGAAGCAAGAGACATTAGCAACAGCAGGGAGTCACTGCCACCCTGGGCTGGAGGGACAGAAGGAAGGCGGTGTTATTGCTGGAGCCCAGAGGCTGTGGTCACCTGAAAGAGGCTCAAACCACAGCGGGTCCATCTAGTGGAAGCTGGAGGAGCCACGGAGGAGATGCGGCCACTGTCGTACGTGCCAAGATCAACTGCAGGGGTCAGCGTTTCTCCCACACAGAGCAGGGAAACAGCAAGGAACGGATCTGAGGACAAGCAGGCCAGGACTGGCACAAAATCCAAAGTCTACTTTCTTACAGTGTCCACCTATTGATCCTGCATCGGCCTAGAGTCTGGGTCTTCCACACATTTGAGGACAACATCCCTCCAGTCATCCCTTGTTTTTTTTCTTTCCTAGCATGATATTCAAACTTCCTCACACAGAATGGTTTCCAAACCTCTCTCATCATCCTGGTCCCCTTCCTCTGGGAGCAACCTGGTCCATCTCCCTAAAATGTGGCTCCAGATGTTCACAAGACCCCAGGTGTCCATAATACCAGCTCATACAGAGGACTATTCCAGCCCTTCTCACAGCAACACAGCTGTTATCCCACTGTTGACTCATGTTGAGTCTATGGACAATCAAGACCACACATCTCTTCCATGTGATTCCAAGTCTTCTCTGACTTGTCCTAGCAGGGTAATCTATATATTTGATAAACACAACTAAATTCACCCTTTAAATCACTGATTTAAAAAAAAAAAGTGGAATAGACCAAGGACAGAGCACTGTGTCACTCTACTTGAGACTTCTGTCCAAATTAACTCAGAACAATGAATCAAGGCTCACCAGGTAGGGTTGTTCAACCAGCTCCAGATCCACCCTAACAAGAAGAGAACTGGGCAAGACTTCATCAAAGTCTTTACTTAAATAACAACTTACAGTATCTGTGGCAATCAGTTCCCTTCACTTTGCACCTGAAACACAGAGGGTACTCAACTAATATTCACTACTTTGAAGGTGAATAAAGTTATCTTGATTTATACACCTAGACACCTACTGACCCTGTTTAAAGGAAGTTAGCATGGTCATTTTAATAAGACATGAGAATGTACCCATGTTGGCTGCTGGTGACCACCATTTTCTTCTTTAAGTTTGTTCCAGACTTTTGCTAGAGGGTACCAAAAATGTCACCAATCTGTTATTCCTGGCATTTATTCCTTTCTTCCTTTTGAAAACTGGGGCAATATTGCCCTACCCAGTCTTTGAGTACTCTCCTATCTTCCTGGAAACTCTAAGGACTCTGCTGCTGCTAATGTCTTATAGGTCTTAACTGTCTTCCCTTCAGTGGGAATAATTTTTGACCCTTTCCATACCACAGAGTTGCATAAGGGTCCAGGATGACGGGAAGGCACTGAGCACAGCCGAAATAGTCACGTAGGGTGCCCACATCGGAGCCCTGTGGATCCGTGTAAGAACAGCCCCAGTACGGCACAGTCACACCCCACAGCCCCCAGGGTGAATGCCAGAAGCAGAACTAGACACCATATGCGATCAGGAAGACTCCCAGCGAGGCGGAAGCCTATGATCCTGGTCCTGCTGTTTAAAATGCTCACAAATGAGACCAGAGGAAGCTGGGCCAGAGCACAACAGAGATCGGGCCCATAGAGCTTTCTTCTTTCTCCCTCTTCCTCTTCCCTCTTTCTCAATTTACTTCTCCCCCTGAATCAGTGCGTTTGTTCTTTCTTTCTTTCTCTTTCTTTCTCCCTTTCTCCCTTTCTTTCTTTCTTTCTTTCTTTCTTTCTCTTTCTTTCTTTCTTTCTTTCTTTCTTTCTTTCTTTCTTTCTTTCTTTCTTTCTTCTTTTCTTTCTTTCTAGTGGGAGGTGGAGGAGGGAGAGAGAGAGAATCCTAAGCAAGTTCCACACATAGAGCCCAGAGCCACATGTGGGGCTCGATCTCACAACCCTGAGATCATGGCTTGATCTGAAATCCAGACTCGGAGGCTTAACCAACTGAGCCACCCAGGCACCCATGAATCAGTACTTTAGAGTCACTATAACTGCATTAGCTGCTCCAGACGCTATCCTATAGCCAGCTCATGAGAGCAAAAGCTAAGAACATAGAACAGCTTGATGCCCAAATTGCCCAGTTGCCCACACCCTGCCTCCCACGAGGTGTCTGGACTTAGGGCTGTGCAAAGGACACACTGCCCACAAAGAAAATGTGAAAGGAAATTTTTCACTCATCTCCTCAACCTAGAGGAATCCCCTCTGGGCTCAATCAATGTTTAATAAACGCAAGAGCGAACACAAATAACTCACCCCCTGCTGAATGGGGATCATGCCCATGAAAATTCTTAATAATCTTAAAGTCTTGAGATATATACAGCAATTATTTTGTTAGCCACAATCTTCTGTCTCTCTCCCCGCCAAAAAACAAATGAAGCTGCTGAAGGTTCACAGACATTGATTAAAGATATATGCAAAGATTTAGACATGAAGATGTTTACTAATGCTGTCAGTTACATCAGAAAATTGCAAGCAACCTATATGCCCAATAATAGAGGATTGTTTAACTACATTATGGTACATCCATACGGCAGAACATTGCGCAGCTACTAAACATGTCCAGAAGCAGATGAAATGATGTTCATAACATAAAATATGTTCATAACATATATTAAAAGGAAAAAGCAAGTTAAAAAAGCAGAATGCTACACACACAAAGAGGGAAGTTTTTCAAAAAAAAGCATTAACAGTTATTGTAACTAGTGGAATTATGAACGGATTTTTAATTTTTCTGCAGTGATACTTTTGAAATAAGGGATGGAGGACAATAAAAACTTATTTTTGCCAGCCAGAAAGAAAGAGGGAAAGCCCCCTCTTTCAAGGTTGTCTTCAGGAACCTTGTTCTGCCGGATGAATATGAAGCCAGTTCAGACCCCACTGCCCAGCCTGTCTAGATTCCCATGAAGGCCACCTTGCTCTGGGCAGAGCTTCTTTGGTGCCAGGATCTACCTGGAGACAATTATTAAAAATGGGGCTGTCCTGGCCAACCTCTCATCCCAAAACACCAAGGGCCACTTCAGCTTAGAAAAAATGGCAGTACCAGAGCCCTGTGGGGTTCTGAAGCCGAGCAGCAGCCCTAGCCTGTGAGAGGAGCCTCCCTCCGCTCTCCAGGCTGCTTGCCCGAAGGTTTACAGACAGCTCCCTTTCCATCCCACAAGAGGAGACAGGCAGATGAGTCATAGCACTGGCTTAGATTAAAGGAGTATTATTGTGTTCGCAGAAATGGATCTATTTTATTATCTGTTTCTTGACACCTTACAAAAAGATAGGCTTTTCCCACCAGACAGGCAAGTTCCTTAAAAGGCCAAGGACTTCGTTAGCTAAAGCTAAGGAATGACCAATAAGAGTTAGAAACTCATGTGTCTGAAAAGCAGCCAGGCTGAAAAGATGTAGTGGAAACACTGAGGAAAGTGGTTTATAACCCTCAGACTCTAGATTCAAGTCTGCAAAGTGATGCCATTCTTCTAAAAATACACAGAGGAACTACGGAAATCCTTCCCTCTTTCCTAAGAGCTTTTTCTTTCCTTCTTTTTCTTTTTAAAGAAATATACGAGGATTGGCTTGTAAAGGAGATTCACCACCTCAGATTTCACTGTTTTCGTGGGGGTGATGGTCATGAGATACTATTTTCAGGACTTCCTTCTCTTATACAGATTTTTCCACACTGGGAGGACAGATAAGGTATGTTCCACTAATGTTCCTCATTAAACACACATGCGTGCCAGCAGTCATTTCCCTTTGTCTTGCTATCCCATGACAACAGATTGCATATCACAGGAAATTGGAATGGAGACCTTATTTGGTTTGGATCTCTCTTCTCCATTGTTTAATTTCACATCCAGTTTTTCATTCTAGTCTCCCTTTTTTTTTTTTTTTGCAGAAATATACTATGACCGAATATAGGAACAGATAAATGAAAGGTGTAGTTTTTCTGAAGACTCACATCATATGCTTTTCAGAAGCCCTTTGACCAGCATCCTCCACCCCCAGTATTTTGTCTCTGGGCCAAATGTACTAGTTATTCAGTAAAGATCCAATGACTGATGGGCCTACATGTATCATAAATGTGTGCTCTCCATACCTTGTTTACTGTTAATCAAGTTCCAGTTGTGAGCTTCCCTATTTCCTTTATCGCTGTGACGTACAGATACCTCCATGGGATTCTGTATCTCTCACCCTTCAACCTAGACCACCTGTCCATTAAAACAAACAAATAAATAAACAATCATAAAAAAGCTTCTACCATAATGAATCATGGAACATTGCATCAAAAACTGGGGATGTACTGTATGGTGACTAATATAACAAAATAAAAATTATTAAAAAAAAAAAAAAAAAGCTTCTTCCAAGTGCCAGGAAAGGAGGTTTAAGGGAACAGAGAAAGTTTCACATTTCCTGTTGTTGAATCTAGGCTTGGCTTTCAAAGGAAGCTGGATGTCTTTTCAATCTAATATACTCTGTTCTCTGATGCTACCATCCTTGTTTTTCTTAAGAATGCAAAGCTATGGGGCACCTGGATGGCTCAGTCGGTTAAGCATCCGACTCTTGATTTCAGCTCAGGTCATGATCTCAGGGTCCTGAGCTCCCCCCACCTGGAGCTCTGCACTCAAAGCGGGGTCTGCTTGGGATTTGCTCTCCCTCTCCTTCTGCCCCTCCTGCCACTGGCATGCATTGTTAATTAATTAATTAACTAATTAATTAAAAATCTTAAAAAAGAAAGAATGCAAAGCTATGATGGCAAACTTTTTAAAGGATCCCAGCTATTTATTTTTTGAGTATCAACTTTTATACAGATGTTGCTGTTACTTTTTTCTTTTCATTTAAATATATGATCTTAAAATATATTTTCTAAATGGGATCCATTAGATCTAAAAGGTAATGTTCCCCCCACTTATCAAACATTAACTGTGTGTCAGGTATTGAGTGATAGCTTCCACACTCATTATTTCATTTACTCCCTTACAACCACCCTGTGAAGGAGATGCCAACACCTGAGGAAAATGAGAGAGGTTAAGCCATTTGCCCAGGATCACACATCTAGCATGGGACTCTTTTGACTGTTGCACAGAAACCCGTTCAACTTTTGTCAACTAAAGCCTATGAGTTTGGCCATCTAGAAAATGTTATTCTGGGGACGCAAAGTACAACTGTATTTGTACTCTGTGAAGCCCATACGTTCGCTAAAGGAGACAGCCCTCAGAGGTAGACAAGACGCCAGACCGACCTGTGCCACTACACCCTACCAGTTAGGAGCAGGTCTGGACATCAGATAAGCCTCATTTCAAGTCCCAGCTCACCCACTTCCTGGACGTGCGACCACAAGGAAATTATTTGCTCTCTCTGAGACTGTTTCCACGTGTATAAAATGGAGACAGCGATATAGGTAGAATTCTATGAAACTGCCAACTTCCAGCTATTTTTGAATTCCAAAAAAGCATCTGCGCGTGGTTCAAGCCAAACTCTTCACTGGGTCACTGTACAGATTAAACAAGTGCCCATAGGAAACAATGAAATGGAGCTTTCGAGTAGACTTTCTCCTCCTGACTTCATTTTGCTCACGTCAATATAGTTTGCATTTTCTGTGGCACTTTATATACGGAGAAACTGGCCTGAAGTTACGTAAGTGCTGGGCGTTGATAATTCAGGGAGACGGTGAGACTGCAAGGACCGTCGAGAATTAACCACCAACGATCTCCTGAGTCCTGCTCCTGCTCAGGGCGTTCTCCCCCGTCGTTTTGTCTCCTAATTACTAAGGAAATTCACAAATACCTCTTTTTCGAAAGTGAAAGGGTCGGGGCTTTGGAGCGTGTTGAGCACTCCTTGGTAAGACGAGGTAGAAAATTCCGGTCTTGGCCCGAGTCGGGCGCGCGCAGCGGCGGGCGGGGGGCTGGCAGGGCGTGTGGGCCGCGCGACGGCTCCCAGCTCGGCCCCGCTCCGCCGCCGCCGCCCCGCCCGGCCCGGCCCGCCCACGCGGGCAAGAAGCGCCGCCAGAGCGAGCGTACCTGCCGAGTGCTGTTCGCTTCCTCGCCAGGTGCCAGGCCCTGCTCTCGGCTCCTCACGTGCATTAGCTTATTTACTCCCCCACAACATTCCCGGTGAAGGGCAACTGTCATTTCCCCATCTTCCCGGTGAGGAAACACCTCAGGGAGCTTCAGTCTCTCGCCCAAGGTCTGCGAGCGGTGGCCTCGGACTCCAACCCGGGCAGCCCCAGGACTCCCACATGGAACCTCTCTTTTTTCTAACTGGGTAGAGGCGCTTTTCGCCTCAAAATCCTCCCAACTTGGCCATCCGCAAAAGACCGCGCTCGGCCTCGCCGACCAGCAGGACCTCGCCGCGCGCCTCAAGTCCAGGGCGCCGGGCGCGGGCGCAGGGAGCGGGTAGGAGGAGCGGCACCGCCCCCGGGGTATTTAAGCCGGGTCTGGAGCCCGCGGGGCCGGACGCTCCCGCTCCTCCCAGCTCGCGCCTCTCCTCCTCCTCGCAGCTCTCTCCCCGCGCGCCCCCACCCTCCGCCCCGCGCTCGCCTGGCGCGCAGGCACCGGCCGGCGGGGCGCGGGGAGCAGGGCGCGGGCGGTGCCCGCCTCTGCGGAGCCGCCCCCCGGCCGCCACCGCCGCGCATTGCCCAACCCGCGCCGCCAGGGCTGCCGCCGCCCGGCTACACGCACCGAGTGAGCCGCGGCAGCCGGAGCCCGGACGCCGGCCCCGAGCGCCCCGCGGACGGGCGGGCGGCTGTGGAAGTCCGGCCAGCAGCCCGCAGCATGGATTCGGATTCCGGCGAGCAGAGCGAGGGCGAGCCCGTGACAGCCGCAGGTACCGAGGGGCCGCGGCAGCCCAGCCGGGAGGACCGGGGGCGGGAGGAGGGGAGGCCGGGGCAGGAAATCTCGAGTATTTCTCGGAGCTGCCGGGCGGGAGGCCGATCCCTTCCAGGCCAGGACTCAGATTGCTCCGCGCTGTGAGTTTGCTGTGAGGCTTTCCACTGCACTTGGGCGCGCGGGAGGGAGAAGAGGTGCAACTGCGGGTGGCTCTCCGCGCAGCTGCGTCCTGCAGCGGGCTCGGGTCGCCCGGGCTGGGTGGGGGTGGGGAGGGGTTCGGGAAATCCGCGTCCCGTAGTTTGCTGCAGCGAGGGTTGCAACACATCTGCCCTTTGAAATAACTTTCCGAGTGCCGACCCCGTCTTCGAACCCGGGCGCCAGGGACGCTGCGGAACAGGTGACCCGGTCCGAAGGCGTGACAGGGGACTCCGGAAAGAAAAGGACCCGCGGGTGGACGGGCAGGGGTCAAACCACAGCTAGTGGCAGCGGTTCTCGAGACTGCTACACGAGCGGTGCAGAGGGGTTCGCCCATCACTACCTCGCACAGGCAAGGAGGTCCCGGCGGAGGGGTCCGGGAACACAGCCGCGGGGTGGGGGCGGGGGGAACTTGGGAGCCGGGCTTCGCCTTTAAGAGGCGCCGCCGGCTTTTCACAATCGATAGTTATCGAAGCAATGGGTGGATGCTTACTTTGGAGAAAATGAATGTCCTCCCCCGCCTCTCCCTGATACTGAGCAACAGGAGGAAGCCTCCCACAGCCTTGGGTCGACTTACCGCTGGGCTCTGCCCACCTTCACCGGCCGGCTCCACCCGCCGCCCACGGGTCCACGCACCGGAGACCTGACCGCCCTCCCCACCTATCCCCGGCTCCCGGCATCCTCGAGGCCCTGAAGGCTAGCCCCCGCCAGCCCGCAGACCTGTGACCTGAGACCCTCCTGTTACAGACCCGAGGTCCTAGACTAGTCCCCACTCTTCCCTATGTCAGACCAGCATTCTGAGAGTGGGGACCAAGTGCCAGGAGGCACTATCAGCCCAGGCGTGGGTGTAGGAAAGGCAGGCTCAGGAACCAGACAGGACAGCGCCAGGCGCTGTGCCAAAGGCCCTACATAGATGATTCCCCTTCGTCTTCACAGCATCTAGCTGGGTGGTTTATTAGCTCCATTTTACAGAAGCCCAGAGAGGCTAAGTGGCTTGCCCACGTCTCACAGCAGGGAGTAGCCAAGGGCAGAGTGTTTCCCTGTCTATTACATGGTACCCCTCAGCCTATCACAGGGTGGCTGTGGTCAACACCTTTGGGTGGGTGGGAAGAGCTGAGGCTGGCCAAGAAGAAAGATGGCATTACCAAGTTGCCTGTGTTGAGGATTCCCGTGTGTGTGCAAGGGCCACCTCCTTTGTGCAGGTATGTGTGGATATAACTAATTAACCTGAGCCCCTTGCCTACTTGTATGTTTCTGTGGCTACAGAGCACCAAGATTTTGTTTCACAGGGGTCTTGTGGATCTCCTCACATCTTTTTAAGTTCCAGTGGGTGCTTGTGTGTGTACCTATCTGGAGAGCTGGGGCTGGATTGGGAGGAGGGCTGCTGACCTTGACACTTTACTGTCTCAAAATCCCAGGAACTAACATGCTGTCCCCATCCCACCCTCAGATCTCTTATGCAGGTTGATGTTTGAAGGAGAGGAGAAGGAAACTTAGAGAAAGAAGAGGGAGGAGAAGAAGGGGGAGGAGACACTCCAGAAGATTTGGTGCTTGGGTAAAAGGGGAGGGAAGGAGTTCTCAAGGGTCCTGTTTCTTTTCCCCTAAGCCTGCCGAGCCCAGAGTATCCCAGATGTGTGCATGTCCGTTTGTGTCAGGCCTCTGCACTGCTCACAGCGGACCTTACCCCTGAGGTCAGATGGATCCCATGAAGAATAGAGCAGCCAACTCTGTGAGCTGTCGCCATGTGTTTGCACCTTGCTGTTTTCTATAGTCATTTCTTCTTTTCTGTGTGTGCATGAATCTCCCAAGCTGAACATTTAATTGAATATCACAAGCCGTTCTGCTAAATGGCATTCCATCTCATTATTCTCAGTCTTAAACGATTTTTCGTGACAAAGCTTCAGAACTAGATGCTAATTCATTGTCTTGCTGTAGCTGCATCCTGTCAAATGGAAACCCTTGTGGCAGCTTCAGATACAGTTTAAATGACAGATATGTTATCCTTAGGGGTTGACCTTTGTCTCTATAAGTAATGAGGCGACCTGTATCTGTGCAGGCTGGATGTGTTTGTAACCGGGGACAACAGAGACGTGGGACTTCTTGGAGTATTCACCGTGTGTGTGTCTGTGTGTACCTACCTCTTAGGGAGTTGAAATGTAAGGGTTGCTCCCTCCTGAGTGGCCTTCCCTTCTAGAACTTGTTAAAAAAAAAAAAAAAAAAAAAAGCCTTGCCATGAGATGTACCCTATTAAGGTGAAGAGCCTGGACTCTGGGATCGGAAAGACCTAGGTTTCATTCTCTACCTGCTGGGCAAGTTACTTAACCTCTCCAGACCTGTTTCTCCCTCTGTAAAATGGGGATAACAGTAGTACCACGAGGAGGTTGTGAGGATTAAATCAAATACCACATGAAAAGCGTTCCCTGTAATGATTCAGTACATGGTAGCTGCTATGTTGATTATCACCTGACTGGAGTATTTGTTGTAAGAATACTGTGAAATAATGTACCCCAGTGTTTTATAAAATGTAAATCAGTAGGCGTATGTAACACAATTAGTATTATTGTCATTATTATCATATTAATGTAATTGCCTGAGCAAGTTTGTTTTGAATTTTCTCTCTTTTATTCTCATTCTCTCTCGGGTGTGTGTGGGGGTGTGTTTGTATGTGTGTTTGCTCATTGGTTTGGGGGAGGTTATCTTTAATTTACCTCTTCTTATCCTCCTCATCTTCCAGCTCAAAGCGTGACGATGGGGACATTCAAAGCTACTACTTTTACCCCCCCCCCTTTTCCTCTAGCTCTAGGTAAAGTTGTACAAAGCAGAGAACCCCTTTCCAACCCACCGGCTAACTTGGAGATAGCCACTTTCATGCCATTTCAAATAAAAGGAGAGGTGGTAACCCTTCCCAACCGGTGAACTATTTTCCTTGAAGGTAGCAGGAGGCCTAGGAAGTCCTCGTCATTCCCCTTCCATTTTTACCCATCTCAGTCACCTTCCCAGTTACAAATTACCAGAAGAGTGAGAAAGTCTCCAAGGACCACCCACTCTTTACTGTACCCCTTTCAAGAGACTTTTCCAAAGATCTCCCCAGTGCCTGCGGTGCACTCATCAAGGAACCCAACACTCTGCGTAAGAGGGTGAAGAGGGGAGATGAGATTTGTCTCGAGCTGCATTTTCTGTTTTTCAGGAAGCGCACGATGATGCTTCTATGTCATTCTGCTGCCTGAAACTACTCTGCCTTTCTGTCATTTTGGGTTCTTTCTATGATTAGGAAGGAGGCAGGGTTTATGGAACACTGGATTCGTTCCAGAGACCCAACTTGGCAGTCTATCGTTTGGCAAACCCACCATCCATCACTCAGAAATCCTAGCACTTGGTATATTAACTTGACAGTGATTAAGAGACTTTCCTAAGAAACAACAAGCGAGTAAACATTAGCAGTGTCAGCTTTTTCCTTTTTTGGCTTGTAAGACCAAGGTAGTCTACCCAGCTGAGGGCACACAATCTCCTTCCACCCACAGCTAGATGGTGCAGGGCAGTCAAGCTGGTGGGGCTTCTTTACAGCTGGGCAGGTGCTACAGGAAAGCATTTCCATGCAATGGACTTGAGATATGGTAGGGGAGCTCAAGACAGTAAAAGAAATGGGAAAACAGCAGGCCCCTAATCTTGCTTTTGCCATCTTTCCCATCACCTAGGTCCTAAGCTTGGTCCTTGTGAACAAAGTGGCAAGGTGGATTAGGGAAGTAGGATTCAATAGGTAGCCAAGAAGAGGAAAGGTGTTCCAGAAGTCAGCCACCACTTGAGCAAAGGCACAAATAAGCAGAGAAGTGACTGGGGTGGAGGGCATATACTAGGGAGTACTAGGAAATAAAGTTATAGGAGTGTAGGGAGGGCCACATAGAAGAGGGTCTTAGTGACTGGTCCTGAGGGTGCCAGAGGAGCCCCTGTTGAGCTGATTGTTGTGCAGACAGGACTGACTGAGAGCTGGGTTTGCAGGAGCCACATCTGACAGACACACAGTGCGGGACTGCCTGGGCTCGGAGCCTCGGCGACCAGGGGTGGCCGTGGCATCGGAGCAAGTGGTAGAGGCAAAAGACGAAGGATGCAAGTGCATTTCAGAGAAGCAAAGAACAGAAGTTGCTGACAGACTGTATAAAAGCAGTGAAAGGAGAGGGAGAGTGACAGGAGACTGGCATGTTGAGTTGGGGTGAGGGTAGGGAAATGCAGGAGATGGACTCCCCCACTCAGGCTTCCCAGCCCCCCCACTTCTTTCCATCAGACATTTAGCGGTGATATTTTGCTTAAAGACCCTTTCCCCCCCTTAAAGACTAAACAGTAAACCATGCTAGGGCACTGGCTTCAGGGGATTGTGAGGTTCTGGAGTCTGTTGATTCTCATTGTTAGTTTCCTCATGGAGACTGTTGAGTAATCCTTGTTGACTGACAGATTGACAGTGGATGGGCTGGCCAACCTGGGACAGAGACCATCTGGGGATCAGGTACCACTTGCCCGTTAGTCATTGTTCCATGTCTTGTTCCTATTTGTGAATGTTTTCAGGGGCCTCTGCCTTGTCCACACAGTGTCCCGTAACCACTTTAAGGGTCAGGACCTTGTCTTGTGCTTTCATGTTCCTGAGATTCTATGGGCATAACAAATGAATGTGCATCTTCAGGAGCCTCCCGGGAGCTCTGCACTGAAAGGCTAGACAGCCAGAAACCTTTCCTATGCGGTGGAACTGCCAAAGCTTTCCTTCAGTGTTTTGTTTTGCTTTAGTGTTCTAAGAGTTCTTGTATTGTCCGGGACCCTGTGTTGGGAAAGTATGGGGAAGGCAGAGAGCTAAGGACACCATCCAATCTGAATTCCAGGGCTTAAGAGCAGATGGGGAGACAGGACACATACACCGATGGCCACAGCCTACACCAGTGCATGAAGACTCCTGACCCCCTTGCCCTGGGACTATACCCCGGCCAAATCCCTGTTGTCTTAATAACAGGCACTTTCCATTATGTGCTTTATGGTTATTCTGGTACATATCTCATCTCTTGTACTGGGTTGTTAGCTCCCGAAGGGCAAGGATTGGGTCGTTTTTACCTGTATCCCCTCCCACCAACACCTTGGATATTGAACACACTGGGAGGTTTCTGGCTGGCTGGCTGGCTGGCTGCACGGATAAGTGAATACAGGCACAGCTCAGAGATACTGCAGGTTCAGTTCTAGACCACTGCAGTAAAGCAAATATTGCCATAAAAGGTAGTCCGATGAATTTTTAGGTTCCCCAATGCATATGAAAGTCATGTTTACACTGTATCGTAGTCTCTTATGTGTGCAATTGCATGATATCTTTTAAAAAACAATTCGCATACCTTAATTTTAAAATGCTTTATTGCTGGGGCATCTGGGTGGCTCAGCTAAGCGTCCGACTCCTGATTGCAGCTCAGGTCATGAGCTGAGGGTGGTTAGGTAGAGCCCCATGTGGGGCACTGTACTGGGCGTGGAGCTTTCTTAAGATTCTCTCTTTGCCCCATCCACCCCCATCTCTCTCTCCCTCTCTAAAAATAAATAAATAAAAATAAAAATACTTTATTGCTAAAAAATGCTAACCGTCATCTGAGCTTTCAGTGCGCCATAATCACTGATCACAGATCGCCGTAACAAATGTTAATAATAATTTAAAAGTTTGGAATATTGCAAAAATTACCACAATGTGACACAGGGCATGAAGTGAGCAAATGCTGTTGGGAAAATGGCACTGCTAGACTTAACTCCACCAGGGTTGCCACAAACCTTCAGTTCGGGGCAAAAAAAAAAAAAATCTGCAAGGCGCATTAAGCGAAGTGCAACAAAGTGAGGTGTGCCTGTGTGTGGACAGATGGCTGGATGGATGCTGTTGTCAGCTGGTTCCCCTGGAAGCGGACTCAGTGATAGAGGTTGGCATGCAGTGGTTTCTTTGGGGAAGGAAAGGGGCAGTGAGAAGCTGAGCTGCAGTGCACCCCCAACAAGAGCGTCCAGCTCTGGGGCTAGGATAGCCCTTCAGAACTGTTTTGAGTCGGGGTGAGGGGCCAGGCCTTCGCGTCCCCTTACACCGCGGTCAGTCATTAGATGCAGGCCATCCCAGGGAGCAGGGTGTGAGCTGGGGTGAAGCTGTCCCCACCAGCCGAGGGCTATCTGCAGACCCCCAGCAGCTTGTGGCGTGCTTGGCTGTTCGTTCTCCAGGAGGAACTGGGCCAGTAACACCCCCTGCAGGTGGGCCCCAGAATCCTTCAGGAATGTTTCATTAGGGATGACAGCCCTGTCTAGCGGTAAAGGTCAGGGGATAGTCGTTGAGCTGTAAATTTTATCTAGACCTCACTAGGACAATTTAGATTGCCAGATGAAATTAGCCATTCCAGACCTCATAGCTCTGCACCCAGTTGTTCAATCCACTCAATCCAAGAGACATTGGCCGGTCATCTGTGTTGTGTTCAGGGTGGTACAGGGTGCTCTGGTCACATAGAGAAATGGAATTCGATGGGACCCTGCCCTCTAGAAATTTGCAGCTGTG
Organism: Ursus americanus; assembly: GCF_024610735.1. NCBI lineage: Eukaryota > Metazoa > Chordata > Mammalia > Carnivora > Ursidae > Ursus > Ursus americanus. Next base: position 6,596,119 of record NC_142162.1, on the reverse strand, counting down.
TTGGGGAGAGAAAACACCCACCCAGAATTGAATCTGCAAGACTGGGTGGCATCAGCTATAAATGCTGTAGGATTTGGAGCGTGGGGCCCTGTGGGTTGGAGTTCTGGTGGGGAGACTTCATGGAGGAGATGGGCCTTGAGGGTAGCCTTGAAGGAGTGAAAGATTTTGATTGGGGGGAGAAGAAAGAGAAGGTGGCAAGGCCGGGAGCCTGTGAGGCACTTGGCCTGACCCAGTGGGGATCTCCTTAGAGGACTAGTGGGAGAAGGGAGCTGTCATACTCAAAAAGTAAAATTGGGTGTCGTGGTGATGCTTGTAGAGATGGAACGAGAATATGTGTGAATGTGTAAATATAAAGCCCTATTTCCTGTGCTATTTTTCTCTTAAAAAATATGGCACCTGTTTTTTTATTTGTCAGCAAAACCAAATTATAGTCACACTTTGCATTAGCACTGTCCTCTGACTGGTTCCTTTTCCTCCGGAGTTACCATTGGCTCCCACTTGAATTCACATGGAGATCTCTATAAAGACACTATATACATAATTTGATTTTGTTTTTTTTCAGTCACTCAGCTTCCAACTCTATGTAAAATGCCTGTGTAGGTGGGTGTTTGGGCTGTATGCTGTGCAAGTATAGAAATAAAGGATAGCAAAGAATTTTAAAAACAAGTTTCCTCTAGCAAATTCATCTAAGAAAATGTATAAGAAGGGTGAATACCCTTGTCCCCCACATATATGAAGGCATGCCAAAAAATCTATTACTTTTTTTATACATCAGAGATGGGTTTTTTTAGGCAGTTGCATGGTCCAAATTCTGATGCTGCTTTCGAACAGTCTTCACTTTCATATTGGGTTTTCTAAACATCATTGCCTGGGAATAAATTTGAGCCTGTTCATGGAAAATCTAGTGTGCAGACTATAAAAGTGGAAGGCTTGGCGGCACAGAAAGTGCTAGACACACCCTAATAGAAACCAGTATTTTGTAACTCGGTTCTCCAGAAAAAAAAAAAAAAAAGACACTTTGGTGGTGTCCAAATACTGGTTTAAACTGTTGAAAAACCACACAAGCAGCCACCAGCTTGTAAGTTCTCTTCTCAAAAGTAAAATATGCTTTCTGTGAGACTGTTCTAACCCGGAAAGGAAACATTTCGGTGATACGTAGTTTTATGGAGATTCCCAGTTGATATTTTTATAGTAGAGGCATCCAGTTTCGTGTGCAGGAGGAAATTCTGTCAAGGGCTGTTCTGGTGAGCACGCACGTCCCGCAGGCCTGATTTGGGGCCTGTGGTTTATGCTGGGAAGGTAAACAGAGATTTCGGCGCAGACCACGGGAGGGAGATGATGGGCAGGTCTGCAGGCCAGGCCTCTGCAGCAGCCGTCGACCACGTTCCAGTCCGCTTCCTCAGTTTCCCTAGGAGAACACTGAGACAGCCAGGGAGAGAAGGCTGGGGTTGGAGTTACGGAGTAGAGGACGTGGGGTTTAAGAAATTGTGGCAAACATCACACAAGATGAGACACTGTGAGGATGGTCTTTGGCAGCCCGAGTCCAGTCCCAGAGGGCTAGTCCTCAATGTGAAATAATAGTGTTTTGAATTTTACTTACTTATTTCATGTTAACTAAGCACATACAATGTATTCAAGACTGGATTGATTGTTTATGTGATATTTAACCCTTATAGCAGCCTTCTGGGATGGGTGTTAGAAATAACCTCATTTTGTAAACCAGGAAACTGAGGCACAGAGAGGTTAAGTAACTTGCTCAGGGATGTGCAGCTTGTCAGTGGATTTGAAGTCAGTCTAACTCTTAACATAGTGCTCTTGTACGAGGTAGATTAGGTACTTAAGTTGATGGATGCCACCAGGCTCCTTTGTATTCCCCACCAGCGCCCATGGCACCCGGAACCCTGACCATTAGGTTCCTTCATGAGGCTCCTTCTGTTAGGACATTCCATTTCCAGAAGATCCTGTGTTAAGCAGCAGACATTACCTGCATTAGCCCAGTAGCACATGGGCCGGGATTGGCTGGCACAGGTTCTGGTTCTAGAGCTGGTGAAGGGCGGTTTGGGAGGGAAGATGGGGAGAGGGGCGCAAAGCTCCTGCCAGGGAGAGAGGGTCATGGGAGGACCCTGCAGCCATGCACATCTCCAGAGCCATGGACCTGGTGGGTGGTGAATGTAGCAAACACTGAGATGGGAGAAGGATTGAAAAGCAGAGTCAGGAGAGGTGCTGAAGACGGACAGACATTCCTTTTATCAGAGTGTACTGAAGCTGGGTCCTCAGGCATTTTATTAAGAATCATCTCAGATACAGAATTCCCAGGGCATGGTGACCCGTTGGATTCAAGGATGAGCGAAAACCCGAGGATGAGCATGCCTCACAGTGAAGAGAAGTTGAGATTCAGAGCTAGACGACTGGGGTTTGGGTGTCCAGCGCTGTCTCTTACTTGCTACTTTTTAGTAACATTAGGTTCTGACCAAAGGAATGCAAGCTCATGGTAGAATATGGGAAAACAGTACAAAGAAGAAAATTAGATTGAGCCCTGAGAATAGATGTGCTTTTCCAAAGCCAAAGAGCAATCCTGAAAAGATGCAAGGGAGCTTTATTTGGGGAGGGAGTGGGCTTTTTAAGAGAACAAAAGCCCCCCCTTCTGCAGGGTTTTCTTAGGGACACTAAAAACATCTGGTTACGCTGCCAGGCAGTGTCACAACCAGAACTGGAGGCCAGATCCTCTAGCTTCTCTGTCCTTCCCAAAAACATACGTAATTTTTAAAAAAGGATCAGCGTTATTCTGGATGTTTGCATATCAAAGGGACCCCTGCTCTGTTTCCTTCCAACACCTTGTCCTGGGTTCTTGCCACCCCCTCCCCACCAGGCACGTCTGTCCAGAAGTGAGGCCACCACAGGCCCACACCAGGCCTTACCCCTCTGCCCGGCCCACTCCTCCCCCTGCAGTCAGGAGAGCCTTGCACAGAGCCCTCAGAAGATGTGTATATTTTTTAAGAGCCAAAAGGTATTTACTAGGTTTTACAGATGCCCAGTGACAATTGCAAAGGTTAATTTACTTTTGAGTTTAGTAGCTACCAGCTTCGGGGATAGATTTATTGACCTCTGGTTCTCCGGTTATGTTTTTTATCTTTGTTTGGATCGACTGTTTTTGTAATGAAACAGGGAAATCTATTCATCTGTGTTAACCTCTCTACCCTTAGGATTTAACTTCATAATCCAGTGACTCAATCTCAGTGAAACAAGGCAGGCAGAGTTCAGTTAATACAGAGTCAACTTCTAGAAAGCCCAGAGCAGTATCCGATGGGAATTCAACAATAATTTCTTGACTTTTTTTTCCTTTCGACTTCTCCAACTATATATAATCCTAGTTTTCTTGCACCCTTCCTCCATTGCTCCTCCTGCGTCCATCAGTAATGCTTTTTTCCTCTCGGTGTCTCCTCAGGCTGAGCCCTCAGCCTAGTCTTTTCTGACAATACACTTTCATTTGGGAGAGACCATCCGTTCTCACGGCGCAAAGCCAAAAATTCCCAAAGCTGCAGTGTCGCCCAGTCCTCTCTCCCAAGCAAGAATCCTGCCTTTCAGGGCATCTGGCCAGGAGGCCCCTCAGCTCAGCACCTCCACACCCAGACCATTACCCCTCCCTCAGCTTTTCCCAGCTCTTCTGTGGCCTCCTCAGCCACCAAGTCGTTCAGAGTAAAACAACAGTAAAGTCCTAAGAACTATGAAATATCCCATGCACTTGATCCGTGGCAAAACCAGGACATGGATAAAGCAGGTATTATTATTCTCAGTTTACAGATGAAGACACAGGATCAGAGATTACCCCAGATCACAAAACAAGTGGTGAATTTTCACTATTGAAAACTACACCCCCCAGAATGGGGCAGCAACAAACCTATGTATCCAACCTAAAAACCAATATTCTGTCAAATAGCTACTGAACGACTAAATACATAACGACATTTCCACACAGCAGAATATTATTCAGCTGTTAAGAAAAATTATTGTGAAGAACATATAATAATATAGGGAAGAGATTGCATTATAATGGATAAAGAAAGGTTGATAGCTGTGGTCCCAATTGTGCTACATACATGCATATACACACATATGTACGTATATTTATTTAAATGCACACACGTCTCCATACATACATACACATGCACTCCTTTTTCTAGAGAAAAGGGGAAGAGACTCCCTTACATTCATTCATACACATAAATCTTTTTTTTTTAACTTTTTAATGCTGGAACAGAATTAATCACTATATGATGAGTTTATAGGTAATTATAATTTCCTTCTTTGTACTTTTCTTCCAGATATTTCTGCAATGCGTGTGTATAACTTTCAGCAGTAAATGTCATCGTAAAAGCAACAGTCAAGTGAGATCCAATAGTCCACTGCTCACCCTGTGGGCTTCCTTGTAGTTTTGTCCCAGGTCCCTCCATCTTCTTCCTTGAAACTGGTTCTTCCCTCACTTTCCTGTGATATTCTTTCCTCTCCTCTCAGACCAGTCCTCCCTGGGTCCGTCTCAGGGCTCCTCCTGGTGGGGGGCATGTTCCAGGCTTCTCTCCTCAGGCCTCTTCCTGCTCACCCATTGCCTGGGCTTTGGGCTCCCCTCTCCCTCGTGCCTCCCCCGCATTACTCTGTCCCATCTAGGCCCATCCAACCTGGGCCTTTGGGCCCTCGTGCCATGAAGAGGAAGTGTGGACCGTCAGAATGGGTAATAAACCCATAGATTTGGGGGCTCAGAGTCTGACACAGGGCACCAGAGCCTCTCAAGCTGATTGCAGTGCTGGGTGAGCTTGCTGACTCAGCCGTCCCGGCCCTTGAACGCAGCCTCCCTGTCGCTAGCTGACTGGCGTATGCAGCTGGCGTCCCTGACCCTCATTCCCTCCATGACCCTTTCTCTGCCCCTGACCTATAGCTCAAGTATGAGTGACTTTCACTTTCTGTTCCTTCATTTACACATTGATTTTTTGTCTTTATTACTTTTACAATTAGAAAAAAAGAGGGGTAAGCGTTTAAAATTCTGTTATAGCAGGATTATTAGTTTTTAGAAGGTATTGGTCTGCTACCACCATTGGTCTGCTACCACCATTGGTCTACCACTTTGGGAGTGAATTAGATTCCAAAAAAAATCATTACTGAGGAGCTGTATGGTATTAAATATAATGTATATCTATTTCTAAATGAATTAGAAATTGAGGATTTCTTGTGCATCTTGGAGCTGAAAATAAGAGACATCGTGGCCCTGATATTCTTTACTGCCTCCCTATCTCCACCTTGTTCTACTCTAGCCAACCAAGTAGGGGTAGCCCAGTCAGGAAGCTTATAGGAAACAGAAGTGCTAACCATTTAGGTTCACGTTTATCAGAATTTTTAACCTTGTTTTAAATGAGCTGGGGCTAATGGTATTCCCCATCAGCCATGATTCTGTCTACTTTCTTGGTTTATATTATATAAATGATTATTTTTATGTCTTTTCAGATATAAAAATATATATCGACTATGTATTTTCATCTTTCCAGAAAAGTTCATCCTCCCATTAAAAAAAAAATCACTTACTTAATTTTCAAGTGGAAAGCAGTATCAGTTCTTTATTAAGCAGCCATATCTCCTTCTTATAATTGCAAGTGAGTGAATATGGCCACTGTGATTGTTAAAATAGAGATCAGGGAATAGGAAAGGCAGAGTAATCAAGATAGGAGTGAATTCTTAGAGAAAGTAGGCATTCATTGCCAAGAATGATGAATGATAGGTACATCCTAAGACCAGCATTTGTAGTAAGCACCCAGGTGTTATCTCCAGAAAGCTGTCACCAAATACCTCTACCCTGGGCTTTCCACTCACCCTAGGAGGAAGGTCAGTGATGGACTAAGGCTCATGGGTGGGATGAAGATGTCTGGTTCCAACCATCCTTGGGTTTTAATGTTTTTTGTAATAAAAGTAATAAAGACAATAAAAATGTTTTTTTCATTTTTGTTTAAAAAAAAAATCTCCACACAAAAATAGCTCTGCCAAATTGTCATAACCCAATGAGAGTAACTGGAGTCTGAGCAAAGTCTGAAGATTGTTGATAATTAGGGGCCAAGTCCGTCTTAAGGAAGGCTGGAGGCCGGCGAGGACAAAGAGCAGCTGGTCAGGACATCAGGAAGTCGGGTCATGTGGCAGGGAGGCCAGAGGGGCAGGGGTCGCAAGAAGAGCCATTCTCTTGAGTCACTCGGCCTCCAGTGGGCCTGCCAGTCATGGCTGCCCAGCCTTCTTGGGCCTCTTCACCTGCAGGTTAGTCCCTCTTAAAGAGTCCAACACTTTGAGAAAAGCTGTCTCCCCAGCAGGGGCCTCCTGACCTCTTACCTCCTGCCCAGAAGCAAGTCCTCCTCCTGACCTCTCCCCTTCTGCCCTGTCTCCCTGGCCGCAGATCTCTGCCTCATCCTTGATGCTTCCCTTCCCTGCAGCCTCTCCCACCCAGGTGCTTCTCTCCATTTCCTCTCCCTGAGCCCCCCACTCACCTCAGAAGCCCTCCTGGGCATTAGAGGGATAAAGGCAGGGGAAACTCTGGGACCTGTGGCCATGACTGGTCATGAGGCAAAGATCTTAAAGCTTCCAGAGAGAATCACCAGGCCCTTTTACCAATGGACTAGTTTTCCAAATAGCAGCACCAAGAGCTAAACAACAGTGGTACAATGCCTTGGAATTCTCAAGGCGAAGGATTTCCCATGTAGAGTACTGAACCCTGTCAAACCATCAGTTGTGTGGGTGGAATAAAGTCATTATAAGATACATTAGGTCTCCAGAAAATTACCATGTTCCCTTCCTTAGGGAGCTGCAAGATCAGGAGTCAGCCAGCTGAGGCCCCCAGGCCAAGTTCGGCGTGCCACCTGTTTTTGGACGGCCCACGAGCACTTTTACTTTTTTTTTAATGGTTGCATTTAAATGGTTTATATTTTGCATTTTGGCCCTTTATTCTCAGGCCCTTCCAGGTAGTTTGCTGTTGCCCGTGTTACACTAAGTGTCCCACTGAAACGGGGTGTAAGGTAAGAAAGAGGAAGCTATGAGATGGACACAGGAGAGCAGGGATAAAGGATGGAGGGAGAACCAGGGTGGCGGCCTAGGGCGGGCTTAGAGGGAGAGATGCCCAGATTTGAGCCAGGGCACAGAGAGCTCCCTGGGGGAGTCTCCAAGAAAGAAAATGAAAGTAAAAGATGAGTTGATGTGTCTGAGCCCATTGAGAACTCTGTATTGTGCTAGGAACTTTGGGAGTGAATTAGAGCTAGGTAGATAGAAAACTAACCGAAAGAAAAACAAGGCAGTGTTTAACTCCTGAGGAAACACGATGAATAAGAAAGGAAATGCAGTCACGAAAGTGATAGAACATGCATGAGTCAGCTACGAGTGGCGTCCAAGTCATGGTAATGTAAATCACTGAAGTTTGATTTAACCAAATGTTATAAACCAGAACTAAATGGGAAGGTGGCAGGAGAAATGAACGGGAAGAGAGCTAATTTTTCACCCTCCATAATAGGAAGTTAAAAGCAAATAAAGTTGAGGACTAATAGTATAAGCATGTAATTTAAATATAAGGAGGTAATTATTATTTGGAACAGCTATAAGGGTTTGGAGCATTTGCCATGAAAAGCCAGCATCAAGTGGGCCAGAGGATGCTGCATTTTGGATAAGCCCCAGAATGACTTGACTTCTAAAATGATGTACCCGTATCACTTAGAAAATAGATTTCTAAAATAATAAAAAGGAAATGCGACTGGTGGGCCCAAGGAGTGATGTCCTGGCAACCATGCCCAGGTGGGAACGAGGTGCAGTGAGGGTGACCGGCCGGAGGATGCAGGCTTCAGTCCCCAGGGCCATGCTTGTTCTGATTATCGTTATTGCTCCCGACGGGAGTGTAAAGACATTTCAATAAAATGTCAAGACTGATAGCCATTCGTTCACACAATGAACAGTCTCTGCGTTTCGATCCCTGGCTGGAGCCGTTGGAATGAATACGTCATGGTCCCCACCCCCCGGCGGTTCACAGACGGGTGGTACGTGAAGTCACTCATCCAGCTGGCGTGTGATGGCTCTGCACTGTGATGAGTATACTAGAGGGAAGTGTGATTGCAGGGACAGGTGCTCAAAGGTCAGAAGTCCTTCGTGGAGCCTGGCAGGTCGCATAGGAATCGGGAGAGGGGGGGTGAGGGAGGCGCAGATGTCCAAGCGCCAGGGAACAGGATGTGCAGAGGCACTGAGAGGACCCGAGAATGCTGGAGCCTGGGACAGGGGGGACCTGGGTGTGGCCGGCAGTCAGGAGCTCAGAGTCTGTAGAGGATGAAGCTGGAGAGGTGAACAGAAGATAGATCTCGGCTCAGCAAGGTGGCATTCCGTGATAGAGTCTGTCCTTGTCTCTCCTCCGGCAACGTGGCTTCCTGGACTGACCAGTCACTACTGGTTTTTTGAGGTTTAAATTTATTTGAGCTCCTACTATGTGCCAGAGACACCACTGTAGACCCAGCAGTGCAGGTCCCCCCACTCTTGGAATTTGCAATGGACAAACCAGTGCAGCCAGACGGGAGGTCCTTAAGTAGGTCCTGGGGGTTGTGGGGTGTTCTGGATAGAAGGAGTGTTCAGGGGAGGGGTGGAAGGGAGAGCAGCAGGGCATGTTTGCACCCCAGTAGAAGATGCATAGAGTAGAGCATGTGGGACTGGGCAAGGATGAGCCACTTTCTGTTTGGGCAGAAAGGTGGGATGACAGGGATGTGAGGCCTCGCAGGAAGAACTGGTCCTGGGGGTCTGGGCACAGCTCCCCTCGGCAGCCGTGTCAGCACAGGGCGGCCTGCTGAGGCTGGCAGTCTGCGGCTTGGTCTGTGGGCGCTGAGGCCAGCACTGGGGGAGGCCTTGGGGAGAGTCTGCTGACCGCCTGCTCTGTGGTGAGCCCAGGTTGTGGTCTGATGGAGGAGGCAAGGGCCCCAGGAAATTGATGGAGGGGGCATTTTGGAGGGAAGCCACAGAAAAGGAAAGCTGGAGGCTCTAAGGTCAGTGCCCCAGGTTTTTCAAGGAGGGAAGAGAGGAGGCCTTCCATTGCTGAAATGGGCAGTTGCAGAGCTGGGAGAGAGCTTGGTGGATGGAGGGGAATCGGTGTGAGAGAAGGAAGCCTGATACCATCCTATGGATACCAGTTTGTATCTCATGTATGCCTGGTGCTGTTCTTATATGGACTTAAAAACTCAATTTCTGATTCTAAAGAAGTTAATATAAAATTAGCAGAATCATCTAGTCCAGCTCCCCTATTGAACAGACCAAGAACCCAGGAAGGTAAAGACTTGGGCCCATGATATGCAGTGAGCCCACTCGGGGCAGGGAGCAGGGGCAGCCTGGGCGGAGCTCTGTCCTCCACCCCCTGCTGGGCACAGGAACAGCATCCCCTGTAGGTGGGGGGTGACTGCATGGCCACAGTTCTGGCATCCTGACTCCACAGGACAGCCAGTATCACATCTTGGGGTGACCACACCAGATGACTTGGTTTGAAATGGTGAAACCTTCTGGTGGTGCTTCCTTCTATTACCATGATGTATAAATAATTTAGAGACATTTCCTGCCTTGGGACAAGTATGAAGAAAGTTTAATTTAGAAAGGAAGTCTCAGAGAAAGACACATTAATGTGTAACTTCCAGGAACACGAGCCTCCACGGCTTGTTTGGTTCCTGAGGGATGTGAGTGGGACCCTCTTGGCTCACAGGGGTTCTGTCTGAGGAGGGGTCCCAGCCGAGCTCAGGAGTCCACCCTCAGAGACCTCGCAGGTGAATGAGAGATCTGCCATCGCACCTTCCACCTGCAAACTCCATTCCCCAACACCGTCATTCCCCTGGGCCAGAAATGACCATGGCACCAGTGAATTTCCAAAACGTGGCCTGATTCATGCTGTAGATGTCAAACCCGTGGACAAAAATAACCAATTACTACACGAATATATGTAAGGGGTATTATAAGTGATATATTACATGTGCCCCTTTCCTGTTGTTCTACTTCCAAATTGACTGAAATCCAAAAATGTCATTGTACAAAATTTATATTTCACTAAAAAAAAAAAATTAAGTAGAACATTGAGCAAGGCACGGTGCTGTCTGCCAAGTCATCTCCCATCCAGAAGTACCTTCTGGTTTCTTCTCCCTCATGTGTTCCGACCTCTCTAGTACAGCTTCTGTTTGTTTATTTATTTATTTATTTTAAACTCACTAAGCTGTATTAATCTAATCACAGCACCTTCCAAGAGCCTCATTCCTTTAGGCTTACATGCCCACTATCTCAGTCCATATTTTGTTTATTTTTTTTTTCCAGTATAGACTGGAATGTGTTCCATTTTATTGCCTGATTTTTTTTTAACGTTTAGGTTTTATATCTACACTCCAAAAACTGAAGCATTCCAAAGACTGACATTTTTATTACATCAGTCTGTTTACTAATTTCCCATATTACCAAGTTGGCATGCTCCCGTGGCTCTGAGGTGGCATCCTACCGGTGTCCTTGCTAGCAGTCTGCTGGCCTGAGCCTGGGTTTCCAGCACCTGCCGCAGCGAACGGTTTGGGAGCCGCCAGCAGAGAGAGGGGATCGCCCAGAGAGACAGACGCGGCCTGTGCTATTCTGATCCCCAGCAGCTCCTGAGTGTTAAAATAGCTGGTGAGTGTGAAGGGACGTGAATGGGGCGGCTCCGGGGGCGGCAGGAGGGTGGGTGCTGCTGCCATGGAGAGAGGGCTCCTGCTGGAATTGAGCACGGAGGGCGTGGTGGGCGGCACAGCTGGCACCCCCGGGGATGCTGCTGCCTATAGGGGTGCAGACAGGCGGAACCCCGCTGGGCCACGCAGGTGCCCCCTGGGGAGAGGCAGGGCACGGACCTCGTGCTGAGCTCAGCAGGTGCTTCATGCGTAAGCACGTCGTGCCAGCATGTATCCCGAACAGAATCTGGGCCTCAAAGCATGAGAAGGAGCACTCTACATCATTCGTCCAGTTACTCATTTACAGACGTTTATCGAACAACTTGTACATGGCAGACGCTGTCCTCGTCGTGAGGGTACACAAGTCCTCTGAGCATCAGTCCTGGAATAACTAAGTGCCGATCCCAGTACAGCACGGGAAAGGGCTATGCTAGACTTGGAGGCAGGTCCTTCCTTCCGGGAAGGACGTGTGGCCCGGGGCTCAAGGACAGAGGAAAGCATCGCTGTTCCTCTGCCACCTAGGCGGGGGTCCACGAGATTCCGCTGTGGGCACAGAGGGCCGGGGCAGCCAGGCTCAGGGCACCTGCCCCAGGGAGAGCAGACTGAATTTCTGGTACTGCTTGCTTGTCACCTGCCTGTCTCAGCCATCCATGTGAAGGGATGAGCTGCCCTTTGGCATCTGATTTCAGCATGTCCTCTAACATCCAACGAGCAGGTGTCTGATGGGTGGGCTGGGATGTGGTGGACAGAGCCAGGGGGTCTGCGTATGGGGCTCCTCCTCAGTGTCTCCTGCCACCTCCTGGCTTAGGAAGGGGCAGTAGAAGGGAATCCTGCTATGTGCCAGTAGACAACTTTGGACACCCTTTCCCCCATCACGCAGCCTGCTGCTGGCTTATTTGTTACTTTCCATAGATTAGAATATGGTGTTCTTCGCTCATGTGTCTGTGAATGTGGAAGTGCATATGCCTGGGAGAGTGTTTGGTAGAATACATACATGGTAACTGTGATGCTTGGTGGGCTTGTGGGGGACTCATTTTCTTCCTTTATGCATCTTTTCTGACTTTTCTCAGTACTCCTTAATCATTTTTTTGTAATGAAATTGTTAAAAAAAATATTTTGAGAAATAGATACTTGGTTTCCCCTCTTAAGATAAAACACGGAGAATAGCATTGAAAATTACACCAGTGGATGGTGCTTACCTCTTTATTCGAGAGTGATCTATCATTCACAGTGGCTACCTACTTTGTGGGTGCTCTAGGGAAAAAAAAGAAAAATCTAGAGAGCTTAAAACAGTTGTTAAAAAAATCATAAGTATGTGTTGATTTTAGGGGATTATTGCTCTTCTACACATGAATAAACATTAAAGAAATTGATTCTCCGCTCATCCCCAGTCTCAAAACACAACACTTGTCACAAGTGGCTTTATGGGTGAGTTTTACTAAACCTTTAAAAAACAAGAAGGCTACACAATCCATTTCATGAGGCTAGGTTACTCGAACATGAAAATCAGACAGGGAATGTACTAGGAAAACGTTAAAGGCCAATCTCACCTTTGAGCATAGTTGCAAAATGCTAAATACGATACTATGGAATCCCTCAGTATATTATAGGCATGTATATTACATACATACTTATACACTATAATATATACAATCTACATATGTAATATACATGATGATGAAGTGGGGCTTATTGTGGGAAAGCAATGATGATCTAAATCAGAAAGTCATTTGATAATTGGTTAAATTCACATATTAAAAGGGATAAACCATATGGTGATCTCAACAGGTACAAAGAAGGTGTCTGATAAAATTAGATACATATTTCTACCTTCAAACAAAGCCTTATTAGCAAAACAAGAACAGACGGAATATTGTTTAACTTGATAAGTGGTATCCAGCAAAAACCCACAGCAGAGATCATATGTGGCCAAGGCAGGGGGTGGGGGGAGTGGCGGGGAGGATTTTAGAGGCAATTCTGTTAGTTGGGAACAAGACAGGGATGCCAAATAGCACCCCTTATAATTCAGCATTGCCCTGGAGGCTCCCACCAGTGCAGCAAGGCAAGAAAAAGAAATGGGAGGTACAAGAAAATCATTTTGTGCAGGCAATGTAGTTGTCCATATAAAAAAATCTGAGAGATGCTACATAAAATCAATTAGAGCTAATTACAGAACTCAGCAAAATTTCTCAATTGGAGATAAATATACAGGAATCAGTTGGGTTCCTATATATCACTAATAACCATTTAGAAACTGTAATAGAAAAAAATTATACTTACAGTAGCAACCAAAACTGTATGGTACCTAGAAGTAAATCTAATGAAAGATATGGAAGAGTTTCATGCAAATAACTCTTAAAGCATCACCGAAGGACACAGAAGATCTGATTAAGCGGAGACATACATCATGTTAGTGGATGAGAGGCTTGATATCATAAAGATACCTGTTTGCTCTATAGATTCATACAGGGTGTTCGTGGCATTTGGTCAAAAGATCCTAAAATTCATATGGAAGGGTAAAGGCAAGAACTGTCAGGATATTTTTTTTTTAAGATTTTATTTATTTTTGACAGAGACAGCCAGCAAGAGAGGGAACACAAGCAGGGGGAGTGAGAGAGGAAGAAGCAGGCTCCTAGTGGAGAAGCCTGATGTGGGGCTCGATCCCAGAATGCCGGGATCACGCCCTGAGCCGAAGGCAGAGGCTTAACGACTGTGCCGCCCAGGCGCCCCAAGATATATTTTTTTAAGATTTTATTTATTTATTTATTTATTTGAGAGAGAGGGAGACAGAGATAGCAACAGAGATAGAGCACAAGCCGGGGGAATGGGAGAGGGAGAAGCAGGCTGTCCGCTGAGCAGGGAGCCCATGCGGGGCTTGATCCCAGGACCCTGATATCATGACCTGAGCCGAAGGCAGACGCTTAACCGACTGAGCTACACAGGTGCCCCAGTCAAGACAATTTCTAGAAAGAATAAAATGGTGGTGGGGGGGGACCTTCCCTATGGCCTATAGTTAATACAGTGTGGTGCCAGTACTGAAATAGTTCAGTAGAACAGAGTAAAAGATGCGGACCTGTGCGATTTGGAAATTTGATAAGAAAAAGGTGGCCTAACAGGTCAGTGGGACAGGGTTGAACTAGTCAATACATTGAATAAATTGTGAGGACAAAAAGTACCTCATGCAATATGCACAAATAAATCCCAAATGGATTAATGACCTACATGTGGGAAGCAAAACCTTAAAACTTCTGGAAAATATATGAGACTCACCTCATGGCAGGAAAGGTTTTCTTAAAATTTAGATACAAAACCCACTAATAAAGGAAAATATTGATAAATTTGTGTTAAAAATTTTTACTTCTCTATGACTAAAGACACCACAAATAAAGTGAAAAGGTAATGCTACAGACTGGAAGGAGATAGTTGCAACTCGTGTGATCAGCAGAGGACTAGAATCCATAGCGTATCAAGAGCGCCTGCAGGGGCGCCTGGGTGGCTCAGTCAGTTGAGCATCTGCCTTCAGTTTAGATTATGATCTGAGGGTCCTGGGATGGAGCCCCCTATTGGGCTCCCTGCTCAGCAGGGAGTCTGCTGCTTGTCTCTCTCCCTCTGCTTCTCCCCCTGCTTGTGCTAGCTCGCTCTCTCTGTCTCTCTCAAATAAATAAATCTTAAAAAAAAAAAAAAGCCCCTAGAAATTAGCCAGAAAAAGACGTACAATCCAGTGCGGGGTGGGGGATTTGTAAATTCTATGAATAATTCACAGAGGAAAGACCCGAATGCTCAAAATATACAAAAATACATTAAATTTCCCTAGCAAGAAAGATATATTAAAACAAGATACTATTTTGTACCTATCAGATTGTAAGAAAATTAGAAGGTGGGCTATGTGAAGTGTTGATGAGCGAATGACACTGCAGGCTCATGGGCTGCTGCTGAGAGTGAAAATGAGCGCTGTCTTGCTGGGAAGCCACCGGCAGCCTCCGGCACAGGCGCCGGCAGTCACGTTCTAGACGCAGAACCCAGGAGACTGTCGTGTGTGCGCACAGAGAGACAGGTCTGTGGACTTGACTGCTTGCAGAAAGGGGAAAGAACTTGGTGTCCATCATCAGGAAACACGGGGACAGCGTAATTCACATAAGCAACCACATGATGAAATTCGATAAATCTTGAAAGCATGATATTGAATGAAGAGTTGCAGAAAAATGTGTAGTACGGCACCCTTATCTGAAGTTTAAAAACACTCTAAACAATATACCGGTGATGCATGCTTACTTGTGAGGCAAAACTATAAAAACGTGGAGGAGACAAGGACGCATCAGCTTCTGGAGTGCGATGAGCTCTGGGGAGATAAAAGGGGGAAAGGGGGAGCAGAAAACGAAGAGGGCTTTTTACCTCGCTCGGTCTCCGAGGATGAAATATTGAGATTTATCGCATCTGGGCAGTGGCTGAACGAGTAGAGTTTGTTAGATTAACTTCTGTTCTGTCTACATACTTGAAATGTGTCATGGTTTTTAAAAATTAATTTTTCTGAGATAAAAAAAAATGTCCCTTTCCAAGTCGGCAGTAATTCAAAAAACATTTGAACTGATTGCTGTTGGCCACGCACGAATGGCAGTTTAGTACGGTGGGTTGAAGCTCGGGCCGTCTTCCAGGTGCGAACCCAGCCCGGCTGCTTCCTGAATGGGGGCTTCCCACGAGCTGTTTAATCTCTCTGCCCTGGGTTCCTCGGACCTAAGACGTAAAATGCCACGGCTGCTGCCATTGATGCTGGTGAGGATGATGCAGATTAGTGCGTGCTCACAGAGTGGTCACAAGGGTGTGACGAGTTGTGTGCGTAAAGCACTAGGGAAGTGGACTCTATCACTGTGCCTGAACGTGACACCACTTACTTATTAGATGCGAGGGAGAGTGGGGGAGGGGATGACTAAGCTTGGTTTCAAGAACTCGTGCAAGTAGACGTTGCGTGTGGTGATGGTTGGTCTTCTACTGCAGTAAGACAAAAATATCTCTCAGCTCTCCAAAATTAACCTGTGGGGTTGGAGATGATTCAGCCCCCAGTGACTTCACACGTCTCTGCCTCAGTTAGCTCTGGTAAGTGAAATCGTCACTCATTCACTTTTCAGAGCTGGCGATAAATCAATAGGAGAAACAAAATCAACATGGAACTCTGTGGAAACATAGAGAATTCCCTCTAAAAATGAAAGCGGCATCTATCTTCAGGTTTCGATGAATATGTGGTATTGTTCTCTCACATAATAAGAATGGCTTTTTTTGTATTTAAAAAAAAATGATGACATGTAAATCTCCTTGCTAGATGGGGATTTAAACTGAAGCCTATTTAATGTCTCAAATAAGTGAGAAATCACAGACATTAGGGAGCCCAGGATGGTTTTCTGAAAGCAGATGCCAGAAGGCAAAGATTGCAGGCTTTGTCTGGAGTTGATCTGAGCTTGGGCCCAACTGCAGTTCTGCTGCTTACCAGCCCCATAGCTTTGGGTGAATTACTTAAATCTGCTGTGGCTCGGATTCCTCATCTGTAAAATGAGACTCCCCAGCCCTCTTCTGAAGAACTCTTGCAAAGATCAAATACATACTGTCCACCACCCCAGGAACATAATCTGTGCTCAGTAGTTAATAGTATCTGTGACATGATTATTAATTAACCTAGCTGCTCAGCGCTGTTGGGTGGGTTGATTGGAGGGGTCTCAGACAAAATGAGATAATGAGCTGGTAGGTCTTCCTTACAGGTGACCCTGCCAGTCTCTCTTCACCTTACTTGGAACAATAAGTTAGTTTAAGGCCCAGGAATTTTTTGAAATGAAAAAAATACTTGGTCTTCTCCTTAAAGATGATCAAATGCTGGGGGCGCCTGGCTGGCTCAGTCGGTTAAGCCACCAAGGGCAACGCCCAAACTCTGTGCCTGCTTCCAGGTCTGGGCCAAAGGCAAGATTTCCAACCAAGCCCGAGCTGGAGGGGGAACGACTGATCAGTGCGACACCCCCTCCTCTGCATTTGCTTGTCTGGCAACTCGGTCCTTCCTCCTTCCACTTAACTGAAGCACTCATCGTCATCCTGGACTCATCCCTGCCCCCCCCACCGCAAGTCATCAGTGCTGTTCCTGAGTGCCCCTCCCCCATAGGACAAGCTGAAATCAAAATCACAGCGCATTTTACTGTCTCACTAATCGCCGTGGCTTCCTGCTACCTTGGAGGAATATCTCAAGGCACGTAAAAGTGTTTCAAATCCTCTTATTAGAATTTCTGAAAATTTTATGGCCCATTTCTTGTCAGATCTGATTAGATCATTACTTTTACCTTATAATTTGGCTGCGGAAAAGCTCTTAGGATGAGGAGGAGGAGCGCCAGCTCTGCGTGTCCTTGCTGTCCACTTATGCTGGCATGACGAGTGCATTGTCTTCAGTCCTCAGTTTTGTTGCTTGCAGGAATCTTCTGAAATCATTGGTGCGTTTTGTGAGGGTTTAGTTAAAACTAAGTAATGTAATCACTGAGTCTGTCTAACCAAGCACACATAAACAAATGCTGAAATAAATCAAAACTTTTGAAAGGGGATAAACAAGTGAGGGATACACTACATACCCCCAAACCCTGAGTGGGGGACTTTCCGCACTTCCCCTAGAATGCTACACACCAGTGGGTCCCCCGGTCAGCCTGCATGTTCAGTGTTAGGAAAGCTTAACTTCTCTCCTAAGAAAACAAGGAGACAGGAACAAAGGTTCTAGTATTTTCATTTTGCGCACCGTGGAGTGTTACCCAGCAGAGGCTGCTGCCCAGCATGTCATGGCGACCCCACCTGTAGGACCCACAAGTTGCTTGCTTCTTACTGCAGAAGTGGAAATTAAGGGGACCTCAGGTCTCAGCTGCAGAGGTGAGCCCAGGGGATAAGCACTCAAGGCAGTGGCTCTCTTGGAAAGGGTAGGGGAGGCCCAGCCTGGAAGAAGGCTTAAGGGTGTGCTGGACTGACCTACAGTCAGAAAAGTGCATTCCTAACCCTCCCAGGCCATCCAAGTTCTACTGTGATGCCTTTTAAAATTTCCAAAAATATCTTTTCTAAGCCTCAAAAATGCCATCTCATTCAAGTATGAAAGGGACTAGCCCAACAAAGCCTTTTTTCCATGGGCTTCTAAGCTTTGATCATTTCTCTGTGGAGAGAGGGGAGGATCCAGGTGTTTGCTTGTCCCTAACTCAAAGACCCCACCATCCCTCAACGGTCCCCTTTCATTGTACCTCCTCCAGTGCCATGTTTTTAATATTCCAGGGTTATACAAGCCACAGCTTTCTACAAGGGAAGGACGGTGTTTCTAGTTTGACTCCACTGGAGATGCAACAACTCAGTTAGTAGTCTTCCTGGAAACCATAACTCTGTTGGGTTCGCATTTCAAAACACTACTTAAGGTTGCTTAATAGTCTGTCCCCATAGCTACATAGGGACAACCAAGAACTGAAGCAGAGGCCGTGTCTTCTCTAGAAGGTGTTTTGTCATTGTCATGGATATCCCATCCTGCAGACCACTGGCCCCCAAAGCCAACCCCTTCCTCATCGTTCACACAGAGAACAGACAAGGAAGCAGGCAGGGAGGGGAGAGGGTGTCGCTTTCCCCACTGGCTCCTGGCCCCTTATCAGTAGTGAAGGAGGGAGTCTGAGGGACATGACCAGTCCCTCAGCTTTTCTAGGTGCATGTGCAGGTGAACAGAGAGACAGGTGCTCATCATAAAAATTCCAGTAGTTTCTGAGGCTGCTGCATCTGAAGGAGGCTTGCTTGCACTTTTTCCCCAACAGTTACATGTAAGTGATTGAGGGCCAGAAATTTGGACTGCCACTAACCGCCCTCTGCTCGGGGTCTTGCCCCTCCCACGTTCCTCGGACGCTGGGTCTCCTGCTTTGACAGATGGTGCTTATTTAAGCTGCACACATTGTTTTGCTCCGGGTTCCGTCTCCACTCCTAACTTCTACTTCCCACTTTCAGCTGACTCTCTCCCTTGCCGTCATCATCTTAGGCTGTTTACAGAAGTGACGCGAGCCTGTGTGTAGCACTGGCTGTGATTAAACAGATCATTTCTGATTATATCATTTTGACGCAGCTATCCACACTCGCATTCACGTTTCCCACGCACCCCTTAACTGGCAGCAGAGAAGTCTGGAGAGTATGAAGAGAAGGGTGCAGTCTGTCCCCCAGCCCCTCTGGACCTCAGCACATCCTGGGCGGATGCTCAATGCTCTTCGCCCCTCATAACCAGCATATGCTTTATTCTGCCCCAAGTGAACGACCTGCTCTTACCTCACTGGAGCGCGTCTGCCTCGTTTCTGCCCGCTCACCCGGCTCCGTAAGATCTTCCTGCTGTGTATCGCCACCAGTTTGGCCTTTCACCGTCTGGGAGAGCTTAGTGTTGTCTAGAGATGTGGAAACGTCACTCGTGCTACAGCTGAACATTTATAGAAGCATCAACTCAGGCCAGCCCCAGCCCTTTCCCATTTAACGAGGGACCCACTTAAATTATTTTTTGCTTTCTCCAAACTAGTTGGCTACCATTGTCACGCCAATCTCCCAGCGTAACTCTGGTACTTTTCTTTTCCTTGTACATATTCTAAAAGGGCTTATTCTCAGAGCACTGACCCCACATGGCTCTCACTTGAGCTTCTCCATCAATCTTGGTGCAAGGAAGCCCCTGTTTATGCTACAGTGATCAATTTCACAGCGTCCTCCATCTTGTCTCATGGTACTGGCCAGGGGAGCTCTATGGTAGCTGCATAATCACATTTTTGTCTCCATTCTCAGATATTCTGAGGTGCCGTAAACAACTCTTTAGCTTTCGTGGCTGGGGAACGGGAACTTTTGTACAAAGACGGTTAAGAGAATTATCCCTGGCCAGAACAACCTTCCGAAGGCTTGTCCACAGCAATAAGGGGACGGTTTTCGCCAAGACCCAACCTGGATCTCTTGGTGTTTTCCCAAAACAAATATGTGTCCACCGGTTAGGCCTGTTTCCCCAAATATCTAAGTCCACTCCTGATCTTGGCTCCCAAGACTCGTGTTCTTCCTTTCAGCCAGCAGTGTTGTTCCCTGAAATATCACCCACATAGGCCCCTGCAGAAGGTTGAGAGAGAAGAATGGATGAAAGGAAGCAGGCCCAAGATTTCTCTGTGCAGAAGTCTTCTGAATAGGACCGCCCCTCTGGCTCTCCCTCATTATACACGCCCTCCCTTTAATCATGCACACATGTTGGAGACATTGGTTCTCCTCACCCCTGCCCAGCAAATCCCTGGGAGTTGTCAAAGTTGACCAGAGTATCTTGATTTTATTTCTCCCAATCCTATCCCAGCATTTCTCGTAATATTTACCACAAGGTGATTGTGTGTGTGTACAAATTTTGTAAGGTTCAGTAAGTTTGAGAAGTGGGTAGACTAAACAAAACTACACAGGTATCTTTACTGTGGGACTTCTCAAAGCCTTTAATAAGCTTTGGCAAATCCCCAAGAGCCAACCATAATCTGTGGTCATCCACAAGCTCATTGTAAGTGACCACAGACCCTTCTCTCCCAGGGCGCCCAGCGGGACTAGTGTTCGGTCGGGTCCATGCTGGGGCATGTCCTGATCGGTGGGTCTTACAGGCAGCATGTCAGAGCCACCTAGGGAGTTTGGGATTACCAGCCCTCCCCTGCAGATTTTCACCCTGGCAGTCTGGGGTAGACTGGGAGAATCTACTTGTTTGTTGCTATTTTTCTTAAAGCTTTCTTGGTGATTTTGATGATTCATAGCACATGGGCTCCTCTGCTCTAGGCTCTTCATATTTCAGGCTTCAGAGACGCTATACCCGTGACCCTCCTGAGCCGTCACCCTGGAAGCCTGTACCCTAAATCCCCTTATAGGTAAATAACACATTCTTATACAGTAGACATGGCTGAAAACTTAGCAGGAAAATCACCCGAAGCCTTTGCGATCAGGGGGAAATTACTGGCCTGTATCTTTGACTGTAGAAACCACTTTGTAACATGGTGGCCATCCCCATCTATCCACATTCAAGTCTGCCATTAGCTGTCCCCAGCTGTTCTCACTCAGGCCGTTTGGGGCTATTTCGCATGTTTCTGCATGTTGTTCCATTTGTCTGTGTCTCCTGTCCCTGCAGGACCATATTCCGAGTGGGACCCAAATGGATACTTTGGGTGATTTCCCCCGTAGCACTTCATATAGAGCCAGACTCACAGGAAGTGCTCAGTAACTGCAGAGCAACCAAAGGACAAAACTTTGCCCAAAATGAACAAAAAAGGGTCAGGCTGACTACAGAAAGCAAATAGAGAGGGGTGGTAAATCGGTAAATGTGGCAACGTGAGTGTACAGCTTACCTGCTGAGATGACAGGCGGGTATGTATGATTTTCGGCCGCCCTCTGGAACTTGTATCACTTCTCTGTTCTTCAATTTTTAACTCAATGATGTATGCCTCACTGGTGGTTTCAGAGAATAGGGTGACCGACTTGTCCCAACGTGCCTGTCGCTTATCTAGTTCCGGCACTGAAAGTCAGCTATATGGGAAACCCCTCAATCCTGGCAAACCAGGGCAGTTGATCGCTCTGCTCAACAGACAAAAAGGATTCCTTCACCAGACGAACTTGGGAAATGCTACATCACTTCCGTCCACCTGAGTTATTGCTACCGTAACAAAGCAAATCGGGGCTTCGAACAACACAAATACAACATAAATGTATCCTCTTACAGCTCTAGAGATCAGAAATCCTAAGTGGGTTTTACAGGGCGAACAACTCAGTGTGTCCCCAGGGCTGCATTTTTCCTGGAGGCCCTAGGGGACATTGTGTTTCCTTCCCTTTTGCAGCTTCTAGAAGCCAGCCACATCCTTGGCTGGTGGCTCCCTCCTCCGTCTTCACAGCCAGCGATCACATCACTCTGCCCCCTTACTTCCACCATCACATCCGGCCCACTCTCTCCTGCCTCCCCTCCTTCACTTTGAAAGACCCTTGTGATTGTATCAGGCTCACCGGATGATTCAGGGTAATTTCTCCATCCCCAAATCCTTAACTCAGTCACATCTGCAAAGTCTCTTTTGCCGGGTCACACTCACAGGTTCCCGGGACTAAGATGTGGACATCTTTGGTTATGGGGTGGGGTGGGGTGGGGGATTATTCTGCCTACCACACCCAGCCCTCTCAGAGAGTCGACAAAACACCTTAATGTATTAAAGGAGTATTTTAAAGTCTCACAGGAAAAGAATCTAATTGCTTAACCCAGGATTTTCCAAACTTATTTGGTCAAGAAACTCTTTACCCTCAAGGAGCTCTTCTTGTCATCTCTTGGAACACTGCTGCTCTCACTGGAGGAGAATTCCATGCAGTGTGCACACCGCTGAGAGTCCAGAGGCTTCCCATGTGATGTGCAGACAAGGACAATTTTGAGGGAATTGATTTATAGATCCAATTCCTCTTTCTCTCTCACCTCAATACCTACTCTTTCTATGCTTGAGAAACAACGTGAGGTCAAAGCGTGGTGGACCTCTCTCCTTGCCACTGTTTTACAAGTCAGAGTTCTCACCCTGAAGACTCGTACTGGGACAAATATATCACCCTGCGGGGCAGAACCTCCCTGATGAGACACAGGGAGGAAACGAGGCCCCAGTGTTGGTGGTGCCTCTTTGATCAAGGTGCCATAATCCAGCCCTACACATCTCATTTGGAGGTGCATTTCCAGTAAAAATTTACTTTTTATGTTTAGTATTTATCAACATTTTAGTATTTTATATTCTACCCCAAAATAAAGTAACTCACTCTAGAAGAAATGTTTTAAGGCTTGGAGATTCATGATCACTGGAATCATCTTTTAATTTAAATTCAATTTGTATGCATCCTTTGGCTATAGAGAATTATGATGAATTGATCAAATAAAACATTTTCAAGCATAAAAATATATTAAGTTAAAATTCTCTGATGTCATCATACATGATACAATTTCAAGGGGGGAAAAGAACAATTTCTTCTAATTTTTTTTGAAGATTTTTATTTTTTTGAAGATTTATTTATTTATTTGAGGGAGAGAGAAAGAGGGAGAGGGAACAGGAGTGGGGGGTGGGTAGAGGGAGAGGGAGAAGCAGACTCCCCTCTGAGCAGGGAGTCTGGCGCAGGACTCGACCCCAGGACCCTGGGATCATGACCCAAGCCAACGGCAGAGGTTTAACCAACTGAGCCACCCAGGCGTTCCTAACATTTCTAATTGTTAAAGAAGAGCTTGCTCCTATCATTTTAAAATGGACAATAATGGTGTGTTATATCACTGTAGTGCTATGTTATATTGGACATATTTAAAAGAATGATTTAACAGGCTAATTTTTAAATACTCCCTTTATAATATCTAGAAATTATATCTATTCACAAATTATAACTATTTACCCTTGCTGTCAAGTTAAGGGTGCAGGGAGGTGCGTAGTTCTTCAAAATTCTTATGGGAATATGTGAGCAAAAGGTGTGACAGCTACTGGTCGAGACAAGAATGTTGGGATTGCTGGAGGGGAAAAGACTAGCAAGGAAGCCTTGATTAAAAATGCCAGCTTCACCCAACAGTTAGAGTGAAAAACTATGAAGCGCCTGGAGCAGAGCCAGCCAGCACTCCCTTCCTCCCCCCAGCACCTGCCCCGTACCACCAGTGCGTGAGGCACCGGGCACACGGCAGGGCTTAGACACACGTCCCCGCTCTCACAGAACGTACATTCCGTGGGCACGTGCGTATCTGATCTGCTGCCTCTGTCGGCCCGTGCTTGCTGCATTCCTAGAGCGCCTCTGAATGTACTTCATTCTCAGGCAGCTTTTAGGAGCTGTATCTACAAAGAAATGACTCCTTTGTTTATATTCTAGAAAGGATCCATCTCGATTCCATTGTTCCGTCAGCAGAATACCTGAGTAGGCAAACAGCTATCCTAGTGCAGGGCCCCTACTCAAAAGTCTTCCGTGGGGTTGCCTTCTAAGCCCACGGCACAGCCGTCTGAGCATCCCCATACGTGCAAATATTTGTCTTTGGAAAACGAAGTTGTTGTTTTGGGAACAAAAGTCATTCACACAGAAGTCTGGTGACCATACTAGATGGTCAGACAGGGCAGAAATACGTTTTGCTACAAACTCTGGGAGGGCATAAATCGGGCGGCCTGGGCCTGCTCATGGTAAAGAAGAGTCAAGAGATGCTGTTGATTCCCTCTGCACCTCGACTGAAGGGAACGTCCCACCCAAGTCTGGGTCACTTGCCTGGGAAGTTGCTTGAAGATTCCGTGGTTTCAGACTTGAAAGAGAGCGCGCTCCCTGGGCTGTAGGACGCCCGTGGCCCCGACTGCTTTACCGCTGCTGATCCTGCCACACCAGCCCCAGTCTGGGCCGCGCCCCTCGGGGCCTGTAGCTGGAAGCCTGAGAGCAGAAGCCGCTGTCTTGGAAGGGCCTAGGGCTGAGGGAGCGAGGCGGGGCCCGTCGTGAGGAGGCAGGTGGGTGGAGGAAGTGCCTATGAGCCCTGTTTGAATTGTGTGGGAGTGTTTATGGAGCCTGTCGGTGAGACCTGAGCATCGGGTGTTAATCACTGTCCATTGGGCGAATGAGTCCAGGGTGGGCAGGTTGCGTGGAACATGAGGTGGGGCAGCCAGGCGAGGCCTCTAGAACCTGGTGTGTATGGCCACGTGTCCACTCTGCCTGTCCCATCTGTCACTTCCCTGTGGCCACAGAGCACTGGATATAGTCTCTATGGATCCTAGAAGGGTCTTCAGTTCTCAAAGGAAAACTATTTCTTTAAATATGAATTTGCACTGTATTTCACTACTTTCTTCTTCTTCTGCAGTGTTTCTCTGGTATTTTACCTAGCAGACACCATTTCATCCTGTGCCCAGAACTGACCTGGGGGCTGTGGGAGACACTGTCTCCGTCCTCGGGCAACCTGCCTCTCTTCTGGAAGAATAATACGCATACATACTGTAGAGTGACAGCCAGTAGGTTTCTAATGCCAGCTCTAGCTAATTGGCGACTTCATGGACTATTTCATCAAATCTAAGACACCGTCGATTGTAAGATGCTATTTTATGTGCTCTTAAGAAAGAAAAATGTGCTGCCAATTAAATTATGAGTGACTGCTTTCTTTTTACTTAGAAATTTTATACTTATTGAAAGATCCTTTTGGACTTACTTAGACGTAGTGGGTTTTTTTTAACATCTATTACTCTTGTTCATTCATAAAGTGGGAAATAAGAGAAATTAATTGACTTTGGTTGTTCTGAACTTCTTCACATTTGGAGTACTACTCGTCTGAAGCATCTTTGACTTGGAGTTGTCGATGCGTGTGTTTCGCACACAGTGCCCTTATGTTCTCTATGCCAACTGAGAGCCTTGGTGAGGCAGTATTTCTTCGGGTGCTCTTGACTTTTCTCCCAAATCTCCAGCTCCTGTTGTGCAAATCCCCATGCGTGTAGATAATGACAACCACAGCACAAGTGCCCCCCGGCAACAGTGACCGTAAGACACGTATCAATTTCCAAGATAGGAAACGTAAGAAAAATACACCTTAGATTCAAAATATGGATTCTGAGGCTCAGTCAAAAAGACTGCCATGATCAGCTACCCATGTCCACCCTGGGAATGGCATTGGCGGTCGTGCTACGTGCTTGTCATTAAGCAGTAATTTGCACAACGGAATGGTGGAGTTCCCTGTGAGCTACTAGGGTCAGGAAAACCTTATGCAGGAAGAGGTCTATAAAGGTGAGATGTGGCCCGGAGAAGAGGCAGCCACTTCCAGAGAAGGAAGAGTGCAGTTTAGAAGATCCAAGAGGGTACATAAGCCTGGTATGTGGAGAGGACGCTGGAGCAGTCCCAGGTTTTGGTGGCATCTGGTGAGGGAGCTGTGGGCTAGAAAGGCGTGAATTGTTGCTCTAGGAACGTAAGCTCAAATTAGTGTGTTTCACTTGTAGAAACGTAATAAATGGTTCTATTTCTATAACTTTTCTGTCTTGCCTCACAATAGGTCCTGATGTTTTTAGTTCCAAGAGCCTTGCCCTTCAAGCCCAGAAGAAGATCCTGAGCAAAATAGCCAGCAAAACCGTGGCGAACATGTTGATTGATGACACCAGCAGCGAGATCTTCGATGAGCTCTACAAAGTCACCAAAGAGCACACCCACAACAAGAAGGAGGCCCACAAGATCATGAAAGACTTGATCAAGGTGGCAATCAAAATCGGAATCCTCTACCGGCACAACCAGTTCAGCCAGGAGGAGGTGGTTACCGTGGAGAAGCTCAGGAAGAAGCTGAACCAGACCGCCATGACCATCGTCAGCTTCTACGAGGTGGAATACACCTTTGACAGGAACGTGCTCTCCAAGCTCCTGCACGAGTGCAAGGACCTGGTGCATGAACTGGTGCACCGACACCTGACGCCCCGGACCCACGGGCGCATCAACCACGTCTTCAACCACTTTGCCGACGTGGAGTTCCTCGCCACCCTTTACAGTCTGGATGGAGACTGTCGGCCCAACCTCAAGAGAATGTGCGAAGGAATCAACAAATTGCTAGATGAGAAAGTCCTTTGAATGCCTTCTCTCCTCCTGGACTTTGCCGACTCCAGTCACAGCGCCCGGTGTGGTCCAGGTTAGAGCCCAGAAACCAGGAAACCCTTGTCCCAGATGCCCGTGTCCTGCCCTCGTTACCTGTCTGCTGTTGAGGCCGGATTTCACTCAGGTGTGTTTTCCCCCTGAGCCCACTGACGAGCTCTGCACTTCCAGTCCCCTTGGTCTGCCAGCCCGAAGGACATTTCATCTCTTCTCAGCGGAAGTCTGCTGGGCCCATCGCGGTGAGCTCGCTTCATCTCGTGGCGTGACGGAGCCCTGGACCAGGAGTTGGAGGACATGGCTCCCAGCTTCACCAGTACGGCCATCCTCGGGATCCTGGGACCACGATGCCCGCCTGCCTACCTCCCAGGGCTGCTGTGAGGTTCAGATGAGGCCGCATACGTTCACGCTTTTGAAACTCTAACGTAAGGTCTTATATTTTCTCTCTGGAGTGTGAGAGGGATCGACCTGGATCCAGACTACTGCAGTAGCAGAGAAGAAACGAGTAATAGTGTCTGCTGGGCCGGGTTTACGGTCTGTCTCTACATGTGCTGTTTCAGAATGAATACAAAGGTATGAAGAAGCATAGCTGCAGATTAGAAAACTGTTTTCCGAGAGTTGTGTTTTTTAGGTGCCAGGTGCAGGTTTATGATCCTGCAGAGGGAGTCTTCCCAGCGGGGTGGGGTGGGGAGTTTCCCACTCCCGACACGGGGGGCAGAGAACTGTGCCCCCCGCAGGCCTGGCCTCCCCCTCCGAGGGGCGCCACCCGTGAGCTGCGGGAGGGCTCATCCCAGCAGCGCGGGAGAGCGGGCAGAACGAACCCCATCCATCCCTCCTGGCCGTTCACAGTCCCATTGTGCTAGTTTCTTTGGTTTGTCAATAAATTGAAAGTACCCGTCAAACAAGAGGTTTTGGAGTTGTGATTCCAAAATAAAACACCTGGGAGTTCGATACGGCGTTAGGAACAACGGGACTGAAAGGCAGACAGGGATATCAGGAGCTGTGCATGCAGACCCCCGGGGGGTAGTGGGGGGGACACGAGATGGGGGCATGGGCAGCTCGCTCCCGGACACACGGCCGCCTCCTCTGACCGGCTCCCAGCCTCGCTTTCACGCTGTGGCTTCTGACAGATTCTTACCAACTCAACAAACATCAAGACAGGGCATTTGCCGCCTTCTCATGTTGTCTGCAGGCACCTTGTTAGGAGACTTGCTCTTCCTGCATCGCCTCCCATCCCACTCTGCTTCTATACCTGAGGATAATGTCAAAATTCCACATTAGCTCAGTCCATGGCTCAGCCCCTCAGAAGATGGTTTGTGGGAGGGTGTGAAACGACATCCTGTGAGCCTCCAGTGGCCACACAGCCTCACGTCAACATCAGTGCAAACCACGGTTAAGTTCTCCAGCTACCACACTCAAAAGTAGTTCATAGGAGGGGTGCCTGGGTGGCTCAGTCTGTTAAGCATCTGCCTTCAGCTCAGGTCATGATCTCAGGGTCCTGGGATCGAGCCCCACGTCGGGCTCCCTGCTCAGTGGGGTGTCTGCTTCTCCATCTGCTCCTTCCCCCAGCTCATGCTCACTTTCGCTCTCTCTCTCAAAGAGACACATTTTTAAAAACAAAATAAAAATTAGTTCATAGGAAGGATGTCCGGGAGAGAATAAGGAACAGGTAGGTCAGCCTCCAGCCCCTCCTCGAAGACCTGAGGACTGAACACTGATGCCCTGTGCCCTTGTGGCCTGGGGAGGTCGTTCTGGCAACGGAAGCTGCAGGTGACAGGCTCCTTCCTTCCAGGTCGCCCACCAGGCAGCAAGCAGCCCAGCAACAGCTGAGTTTTCACATAGAGTCTTCAATGCCTGCCTCGGTGTACTCGTTGGATTAAGGACTCCTTTCTAGTTTGAGAGATGGTTCTAGAAGCAGCAGGTCCTTTTTTCACTAATAGCTACCTGGAGAATTCAGACCTACCAGGAATGGATGGAACTATCTTCCGTCCATCTGCGACACAGCAGGGAAGAAGGCGGGATCCCCATGTTCTCCCCACTCCGCAGGTCGCACACATCAGTGCCTGACAGCCTGTGAGTCCTAAGGAAACTGGGTCCTCCTTGTTCTCGGCAGAGAAGGACCAGCACTTCCACCAGCATGTCTCAGCAAGTGCAAAAGCAGAGGGTAGACCAAAATATGTTCGGCTGCCTTAAACCTCCCCACTGAGGCAGCCAGGGGGCTCCCTGGTGAATGGCCAGTTGGATGCATCTCAAGCTTCTGAACAGTAGCCGGGGGGGGGGGGGGGGGGGGGGGGGGAGGGTTGGGCTACCCGGGCACAAGTAACCCATACGCCTATAAAAATAGCCCAGCCCAACCCCATGTGTACATTTTAAACATAACCATTGGCATCTAAACTCCAGTGATTATCAAGTTTCATCAGCCAGCTAAGAAGCTTACATATTTCAAACACTTTACATAACAATCTAGTGAACCAAAAAAAAAGAATCGCATTATTGGTTTATCCTAAGGACTCTACCCACATCACTCTGTGGCCCTAAAAGGCTGTTTTGGCTGAAAAAAAAAATGCTTGATGCTTTCCAAAACAGTGCTCTGTAGATGGCATTTGTGCTCAGAACTGTACAAAATTTTCAATAATGAGAACCCGCAACAGCAAAGTTGGAATATCTGCGTTCAGGTGGCACCCAAAAGAACGCCGATTTCACGAGAAGCAGCAGGACAAAACCACCCCGCTGAGCAGGCCCCGCGGGCGCGTCAGAGCAGTGCCTGGCTCGGGGGCAAGCGTGCAGACAGCGCCTGCTCTTTCAGAGTGGGGGAGGCAGGAGCAGTCTGCCCCCGTCGTTGGGAAACATCCCTCGGTCTTCAGCCATCTGTGAGCACCCAGGTCTGTCCGCTGGGAGGACAGAGGACTTGGGCTGAAATCCCCGCCCTCCCGTCCCGGGGTGCGTGTCCTTCCTCAGGCATCCGAGCCCTGCAGGACCCCGTTTCCTGCCGGCTGGGCCTGCCGTGTCTGTGGCGCCCTTCCTCCCTGGCTTTGCATCTGTTGAGTCTTGACACCCTCAGCAATCCAGGTCTCTGCTCAGTGACAAATCAAAATGAAAAGACTTCTCCATCTGTGCTTCTCCTCCAAACTCCCATCTCCCCATCTGTACATTCTTCAGAAGCAAATCAGTACATTCCCTGGCTACTCAATGAACTTCTTACATCCATTTATATTTTTTTTAAAAAAAGAGAGCTCAGGGTGCCTGGGTGGCTCAGTCGGTTGAGCGTCTGCTTTCAGCTTGGGTCATGATCTCAGGGTCCTGGGATAGAGCCCTGTGTTGGGCTCCTTGCTCAGTGGGGAGTCTGCTTCTCCCTCTGCCCTCCCCTCACCCTTTCTTGTGTTCTCTCTCTCTCAAATAAATAAATAAAATCTTAAAAAAAAACAAAGAAAGGAAGAAAGAAAGAAAAAGAAAGAAAGAAAGAGAAAGAAAGAAAGCTCAAATCAGGCTTGCATACCCTTTGCCCCATCATCTTTGGGGGTGGTTTTGTTTTTTAATTCAACAGGGTCTCAGGTGTCAAGAACAAAACCAGTCAGTGAAAATTCTAAGTCAGCTAACTTTGGCTGTGAGGACACTGCATTAGCAGGAGCTGTCCAATAATGGAAAGGGACGTAGACAACAGTCATGAATCAGATGGCCTTGAAGTCTGAGAGGTCCCCAAGGCCCTCCCAACCCAGAATTGTGTGGCCAGTTTCCCTTAATTAGTCTGTGCTGTGGGGGCCACAGACCAGACCCACCTCCTGCTCCTTCCTTAGAGGGGAGGTTTTTTGTGTTGGGGGGAAGACTCTTCTACAACCCATTCCTCAAAATGTCATCCAGGAGTCCCCGAGAGTTCTGGCAAGGGCTTGGGGGAAAGAAGGTGTGGTAGCAGGGGAGAGGAAAGAGGCCATGAGTTGTAAAGGGAGTTGGGGACTTTTGTTTCATTCTGGCAACTTTTTTTTTTCCCAAATAACATCAATATAAGTACCTTCTGAATCTTATGGGGGTGAGACTTTATAGCTGGAGGATTCCACCTAGCCTCAGGGTCTGAGTTTCTCTTTGTGTTTACAGTGTCATTCTTGCCGAATGATCAACTCAAGTAAAAGAATTTAACTGAATGTATTTTTGCAGCTAGGTGGGTCTGTAGGTCTTCAGGGTCCATGGGTTTTCAATTTTGAGAAATGTTAACATATGAACGTGTAAGCTTGCAGAGAACAAATGTCACCTTGCGCTTGATGGTGACTTACAACGGTTGAGGGACATGTAGGCCTGCTGGAGAAAGAGGCGGACTCCCACATGTCCTGCCTGCCCTTTGAAACTGGCCAGGAAAATCTACCACATATAAACCAAAGAATTGACCAACCCATCCTGGCAATCCGAATAATGAAACTCAAAATAACAAGAGAGGCCATCACTAGAGACTGCAGGCCCTGTTCCCTCCAAGGAAGGGAACAGAGGAAAAACCTTGCAGGGAAGAGAAGTTGCCTGCACCCACTCACATTCTATCCCAGTGCCAGCTTTACTAGAGTGCAGAATCCCAGGCGTGAAGAGTGTGTGTGGTTCTGGGATCCCAGGAGCTATTTCCTTGGCTGAACTTAAGAAGAAGGCACATGGCACTCAGGTACTGGTGTCATCGAATTCCTCCACACCCAGAAGAAGGAAGAACCAGCCAGAGTAAGCGATCTCTGCCTCCCCACCCCAAACAGCCCCTCAGTGCTGCTACTAACCTGCCATTTCCCTTCCTTGTCCTTCTTTTGCAGTGCTGGGGCAGGGCTCTGCAGAGTAGGGGTCCTGGCCACCCAGCCAGGCAGCCAGAGCTTGGGCAGCTGGGCCCCCCAGGCCGTGGTATAAAGCTCCTCCTTGCCGACTGCCAAAGCCCTTCTGGACCAGTTCCTAGGACAAGAGAGTCTGGGGTTTGGCTCCCAAGGAGGGGCTGGATGGAAGCCAGAGCTTGGCACAGAGCGAATGCTGGAGGCTAGCCGGGGAGCGGCAACTCGTTATGTTGTGGAGGGAGAAAAGCACTCTTCCAGGCTCTGTCACTGGGAAAGGAGGAGCCTGTGGGCTGCTTCCCCCTGTGTGACTGGGCTCCTTCCGCCTCCCAGAGCTGCGTTTTCCTGGGGAGAAGGTCTTACTCCTTCAGTGGTGGGATGGGGCAGCCCCTTTTGTGGTTCAGAAACAGCGACTTGATTTTAGAAGTAGATGGTGGGTTTGGTTTGGGGGAGACAGGTATCTGGGGGTTTCTTTGTGGCTTTCATAGGCAGTGCAAAGTGTAGAACATGGGACGAGTCAGAAGGTTTAGCCTCAGCTCACCTGCTACCTGGTGACTTTCCTGCACTTCATCTCCCTCGGGTCATGAACACAGACAGAGCTCCCCAAGATCTCTAAGAACCCTTCTTCTTCCATAGTTCTGTGTTCTGAGGATCGTAGGAGAGAAGCTCTGGGCAATTTTTCCTTGTATGGTTCTTAGAAGGGAAACAATTCATTAGTTAAATGAACCAATAGCTTCCAAACAGACTGAGAAATGACTCCTCAATGATCCGCTTCAGGACTTTTGATCAGAGATATAAGTTCACGGTTTTAGAGGGGAAAACCTTTAAGCTAGAAAACGCAAGGTAAAATTAGGACCCCAGGGGCACCTGGGTGGCACAGTGGGCTAGGTGTCTGACCCTTGGTTTTGGCTCAGGTCATGATCTCAGGGTCCTGGGATCAGGCCTGCACTGAGTTCTGCACTCAGTGTGGCGTCTGTTTGAGATTCTCTCTCTCCCTCTCCCTCTGCTCTTGCTGCTTGTACTCTGTCTCTCAAATAAATAAAATTAAAAAAAAAAAAAAGGATTCCATAAGGACCAGAGAAGGGAACAATGTGAGCCAAGGTAGAAAGCCAGTCAGTCAACAGCTTAGCTGGGGCCCACTGGGATTCAACGGCAGGACCAACCATCTCCTGAGACATACATTTCAAACTGAGATGCGTCGGACTCAGTAACGTATCTCTGTAGAGATAACAGGGTGATAAGCAAAGTTATAAATAAGTCATTACTGATTTGAGGCAAATATCATAGGAAATTATCAGAATTATTTTAAAGTACATTAATATAGCCATTCCCTCAACAAATGAGATTTGTATGGAGTTCTCAGATCGTTTTTTCCCTCGACTAGTAAAACTCGATTTCCCTCTATGCGGTAGACACACCGTGTCACTGAGATAACACTATATTCGTATGTACAAATAGCATCCTTTGAAACATCTTTAACACGTGTCTGTACAGAGTGTATTTCCCGCACCTGATGTCATGAACTTTTTCTTTAAACAGCTTTATTGAGGTAGAATCCGTAAAACATACTATTCGCCCACTTAGAGTGCCCAGTTCAGTGGGTCGGTGTGTATTCACAGACGTGTGCCCGCACAAGTACACAACTTAGAACATTTTCACCCCCTCAGAAGGACACCTGGCCCTCCAGCCGTCGCCTTCCTCCCCCGCGCGGGCCCAGGAGCAGTAGCGAACTTGCCCTGGCCCTGCCCAACAGCACAGTAATACTTTCTCACCATCGGCAGTGCCCTGGGTCATAGATTCGGAGCAAGCACATCCCAGTGGCCTGCGCGACGGAGACCCGTCGGGCTGCACGGGGTGGAGGCTCAAGCATCATCTGTGTTGTCCCGTGAGAACAAGCCTCAGCAGCCTCCTGACGGGCGGCCTCCGTGGGGAGGTGGGTCCGGCTAAGCGTGAGGACGGCAGGCTCACGAGACGCCTGCAGCTGGCAGCTCCCTCGTCCTTTTGCTGCCCCAGCACGGGACGCTGAGTCGATGGCCATGTGCCGAGGGGGGCACAGAAGCAGCTCGGGCATCGTGAGGCAGAGGGCCTCAGAGTGTGGACCCTGAACCACCTGCATCAGAATTTCCGGGGACAGGGAGTGGTTCCTTGAAAAATGCACGGTCCACCGCCAAAACCACTTGAGCCAAATCTCTGCATTATGATCAGACTCCCTGGTGGTTTTTAGACACAGAGCTCGCTGACCCCGGTATAGGGGGCTCGACTTGCCATCCTTTCCATCTCTATGCTTCTCAGAGGAGGTGTTTTTCCCTCCTGCCTCTTTCAGCTTTGAGACTGAGTCCCTCATTCTCCCTTTGTGTCCATGAGGCCCCCTGGATACTTGCTGTTCTCACGTACGCCTTCCCCCCGGGGCTATCACAAGCCCTGTCCTCACCGGCTGCAAGGGCCTGAAGGAGAGCAGTCTTCGCTGCAGTGGACACCATCCGTTTGCTCCAGTGCCGAGAGCCATGGGAACTATGGGGAAGGTGGCAGGAGGTGACCCATGCAGTCCTGGCCATGCTGTGAGTTTCACATTTGCCATGGTTTTTTTTTTTTTTTTTTTCTATTTCTTGTCTCTCAATTAGTGAATTACCCTCTAAGGTGGCTCTCTGAAAATTTTCTTCTAAGGAAAATGACCTAGGATGCTGATCTGGAAATGTAATTTGATCCAGTTGCTCCAAGAAGACTAAGAGTCCCTCAGGGGCACGTTAAAGATGGCATCCTCTGCTAGGCCCCTCTTGGGCCCTTTTCTTTCCAAGGCCCCCTCTGGAAATGCCAGTGAGGGGCAGGGTTCTTCTGGAACCTAGAGGTAAAAGGAGCAGAAAGACCTGCCTTTCTTTCAGCTCATGGAGAAATGATCTTAAAGTCCAATGTGGGCTCAGACCAGTCATCCACAGGACTCCCAGACAGGAAGGAAGAAAGGAGCCAGGGCACACAGAGACACAGGGAAAGGCTCCCAGGCACATGGACGTTTGGTCCCACACGGTTGCAAGTTGATCAGGGCTACCCACCCCCTTCGGTGGTCCCTATCCAAGCTCTCTTGCAGCAAAGGGGAGCTGGCTTTCTGCCAGAGGAAGAAAGCTGGAGGCTACCTTTCAGAAAGGGATCTTGTAGCCGATGAAGCAAAAAAGGGATGAGGGAGCTCCAGCCATGTTGTAGGGGTGAGTGCTCACAGGCCTCCCCGAAGAGCCAAGTACCCCCCACTCTGGGTCCACTAGCACAGGGAAGGACTAAGGTGCTGGTGTACCAGGCCCCTCCTGGCCAGGGCTAAAACCCCACAAAAGTGAGGGCTTACCCCACACCTCTTGCCCCTGATCAGACAATGGCAGCCCGTTTCTGGAGAGACCAACCAAGTGATGGTTCAGATTATGAAGCCATATCCTGATGATTCCCCAAATTCAATCAATGAAATTGATTTCATTGAAATCAATGGGCTGCTTCCCTCCATTCTATGTCGATGGAGGCCCCTTTGCTCATCATTTATTTGTCAGGGGCAGGGTATTTCAAGTGTTTCCGTCTTGCTTCTCCACACCATGGCAGCCATATTCACTTTTTTCTCGCAATTTTTTTTTTTACTGTAGTAAAATACACAGAGCATAAAATTTAACGTCTTTACCATTTTTGAGTGTACAGCTCAGGGGCATTCAGTCTACTCACACTGTTGTACAACCATCACCACCAACCATCTCCGGAACCCTTTTCATCTTGTAAAACTGAAACTCTGTACCCATTGAACAATAGCTCCCCATTCCCCCTCCCTCTGGCCCTTGCAAACCACCATTCTTTCTCTCTCTATGATGTCGATTACTCTGAGCACCTCCTCTAAGTGGAATCACATAGTATTTGTCTATTTGTGGCTTATTTCACTTAGCATAGTGTCCTCAAGATTCACCTCTGTTGTAGCGTGTATTAGAATGTTCTTCCCCTTTAAGGCTGAAGATTCTGTTCATTGTGTTTGTACCGCGGCGTGCTTATCTGTTCATTCATCCATGTGCACTTGGGTTGTTTCCACATGTCAGCTATTGTCAACAATGCTGCTATGAACATGGGTGTACAAATGCCTCTTTGAGACATGCTTTTAATCATTCCACCCTAAAGTGGTATTGTTGGATCATATGGTAATTCTGTTTTTAATGTTTTGAGGAGCCACTCTTCTGTTTTCCACAGCAGCTGTACCATTTTACATTCCCACTGACAGTGCACAAGGGTTCCAATTTCTCCACATCCTTACCAACATGTGTTATTTTCTGGGGCTTTTTTGATAGTAGCCACTTGAATGGGTGTGAGATGGTATCTCACAGTGGTTTTGACTTGCATTTTCTTACTGATTAATGACGTTCTGCATCTTTCACGTGCTTATTGGCCATTTGTATCTTTGAAGAAATGTCCATTCAATCCTTTGCCCATTTTTGAATTGGGTTGATGTTGCTGTTGCTGAGTTTTAAGAATTCTCTATATATTCTGGGGGGCGCCTGGGTGGCTCAGTCGTTAAGCGTCTGCCTTCAGCTCAGGGCTCAGGGTGTGATCCCGGTGTTCTGGGATCGAGCCCCACATCAGGCTTCTCTGCTGGGAGCCTGCTTCTCCCTCTCCCACTCTCCCTGCTTGTGTTCCCTCTCTCGCTAGCTGTCTCCATCTCTGTCAAATAAATAAAAACTCTTAAAAAAAAAAAAAGGAATTCTCTATATATTCTGGATATTAATCTCTTCCCAGACATATGATTTGCAAATATTTTCTCCTGTTCTGTGGGTTGCCTTTATACCCTGTTTTCTGATGCACAAAATTTTTTTTTTGTAATTTTCAGGAAATCCAGTTCTTCTTTTGCTGCCTGTGCCTTTGGGGTCATATGCAAGATATCACTGCCAAATCCAATGTCATGAAGTTATGGCCCTATGTTTCTTCCAAGAATTTTATAGTTTTAGGTCTTACATTTAGATCTTTGAGCCATTTGAAGTTAATTTTATTAGCACTTTATTGTAGTTTTCATTGTATGGTCTTTCACCTTGTTAGTTCCTATTTTTGATGCTACTGTAAGTGGAATTATTTCCCTAATTTCCTTTTCAGATTGTTCATTGTTAGCATATAGAAATGCAACTGACGTTTGTGTGCTGACTTTGTATCCTGCTACTTCGCTGAATTCATATATAAATTCTAACAGGTTTTTCTGTGGAATCTTTAGGGTAGTTGCTACTGTACTAAGAGCTGAAATCGACCAAAATTAACCATCCAAGTCTTCCTTGGAAGTTGCAAGATGGTCTTACTCAGTAGACTCCAGGGTTCTAAAATAGTTAGATCAGACAGATTCTTTCAGTGCAATTGTTGTCTAGCTGGGGAGATAGATTCCTGGTGCTTCCTGCTCCACCATCTTCCCAGAATCCTCAGTGGTGCCTTCACTCTTGGGTCTCCTGCCCTCTCACCCAATGCCCTATCATACCTTTATATGTATGACCTCCAGATTTCAGGCTCACCACCTGCAGGGATGTTAAAACCACTGATGAGGTTGTGAATTCTGCTCAGCAGTGCATCTCCTGGATTCATCAATCTAGGAGAACCAAAGGCCCACCTCTTTAAATCCTCCTCCTCCTCACCTTTTTGCAATCAGGTATCTTTTTCACATTTTTGCCCAA
The DNA here is from genome assembly GCF_024610735.1 of Ursus americanus. Lineage (NCBI taxonomy): Eukaryota > Metazoa > Chordata > Mammalia > Carnivora > Ursidae > Ursus > Ursus americanus. Next base: position 6,559,378 of record NC_142162.1, on the reverse strand, counting down.
TTCCCTACCAGTGTGATCGAAATCCCAAGAAAAGGAGAGGCGTCTTCATGCTGTATGTATTATGTATACCCATGTGTGGGACACAAGCACCTGCTTTTCAAATTCCCAAAACCACAGAAAAATATCTTTTTTCATTTTTTAAAGTCAAATCCAGTTGACAAATTTCCCAAAACCCTCCTAAGTTAACTACAAACAACAGGAATGCTTGAAAGATTCTTGGTAGACATTAAGCTTTTCAAGAACGGGAACAAGAAAAACCAGCCCGTGGGCTCGCATGTGTGGTGCCTCCAAGCCTGGAGCAGGTCCTCTGACCACCACTAGCGGAAGGAAGAAGTGGTGACATTTCACTTCCCACCTCTCCTCTCGCTGTCTCTCAACCTGAGTGATACTGATCTCATTTGTGAACTAATTAATGCCAGGTTGATGTGAGGGGAGACTGTAGCCCCTACACCCAGGAGAGAACTGCAGCTTGACTGGGCTGCTGAAACAAGGCCTTTGTAGGAAATGGGTTCCTCCTGACTCTCCTCCCCTACATTGTAAATGCCAGGAAGAAAGGACCCACAGGGGAGTGGGTGACCCTCACAGTCGTGGCTGGCCAATTCCTCACTTGCCTGAGAGTTCCCAGAGGAAATGCAAACAAATCAGACCACACTTGGCTGCTGGCCAATGAATCTTTGAACTTCTTCAATAAAAAGTCTTTAAAACTTTGGTTCTGACCCAAATCTTTTGCTGCAGCATAAAAACCGCTAGGCCTCAAGTCTCTGTGTTTAGGGAAACAGTGTGTCTGTGGCATTTGAATAAGGGTGTTTATCTCAGAGATGGTTCCTTGAGTTCCACCAGGTTCTATAAAAAGTTCACTGTTCCTCACTTTCAGTGTCCAAACCTTCCTGAATATTCCACCCCTTACCTGTCGGGTGTATCTACTTGTGACTGTTCCTAACTCCATCCTCTTTCTTGTAAGCCCCCTATTGTGCTTTATAAAAGGGCCCAGAGGTTGTTGAATTTCCACTGAAACCAGGACAAGAGAAAAACTCTCCAGCAGGCGGTGTTTAAAAGGTATTAGTCGGGGCACCTGGGTGGCTCAGCCGGTTAAGTGTCTGCCTTTGGTTCAGGTCTTGATCCCAGGGTCCTGGGATCGAGTACCACATCAGGATCCCTGCTGAGCAAGGAGCCTGTCTGTATCTCCCCCTGCCTGACTCTCTCTCACTGGCTCTCTCTGACAAATAAATAAACAAAATCTTAAAAAAAGAGAGAGATTCTCTCTTTCCCCCAGCGCCTCCCCCCACTCATGCACGCATGCTCTTTCTCTCTCTAAAATAAATAAATAAATCTTTAAAAAATAAATAAATAAAAGCTTTGATCACTGGCTATCTAAAGGGGTCCTGGAACTACCACCGTTACAAAAAATAAATACATTTAAAGAATTTGTGAGATATAAGATGTCATGTGTTTCTTTTACGCTAAATTGTATATCGGATTTTTTTTTTCATTCCCCCTTTGTTGCTGCTTACTTCCACAGCAGATAACATGGCAGGTACCTGCCCTCCAAAGCCAAATCTCCTGCCCTTATAAACAGAAGTCTCAAGAGGAGGGAGAACCAACTTTTCCAGATCTAGGCAATCCTCTTAGTCCCATGTGTCCTCCAAACCAATACCCTTACTGCCTCCACTTCCATACCTTCCTGGAAATAATATTGAGTCCACTTGGAGCCTTTGAGAGGAAGTCTGGAGGAAGTGAGTTGCCAGCAAACCACTAAGCAGTGATTTCTTAATCTGCTCTATCACCAGTTTACCTACACAACACGGACATTCAAACAGCAGCTGAACCCTCCCCAGTGTGTCCCCTGAGTACTACGCTTGAACCTCCGCAACCCGAAATCTGCCTGCGCCAAAGCTGTAGCACACCTGGGAATCTAAGGCATCAAGAAAGTTCCCCAGAGAATCCCAAGTAGCTGGAAAAGGAGAGCAGGAGAGGATTCCAGACTCCAAGAAAGAAGAATCACAGATCATACCCTAGGCATATTTTTAAAGAAAACTAGAGTGAGCAATAATTGTTAACCCATTTCCGTAATTGTGCCCTTAATTAACACCTTCATAGAGTCAGGCCCAAACTGTTCATTTTCGCCTGAATGATTTTTAGTGACAATCGATGGGAACCAACTCCATTTCAGAATTAATTTTCTTCTACGGCACATGTCCAGATGCATCACAGGGCTTTAAGTGTTATAAAATAGTATTTTCTGTTATTCTTGGAGTGTCAGTATAAATTCGTATGTACATAAATGTACCGGGTCCAGTATTTTAGGACAGCCCCAAATCATTTATAAGAATGTACATCACTAACTAGGGAAAAAGAGGTTCTAAAGAGGCCTGCTGCTTGCTTCCCTATTAGGCATCCTTTCTTTTTGGACCTGTGGCAACACACGTCATCTCCTCCCCCCCCCGACAGATTTACTTTAGCCACCCATAAAACAATTTCACATTCTATCATAATATTTGTGGATTAAATGTGATATTTGACCTCATTTTGTTCAATTTTCATGTTTTTCTTGCCATTATACGTATATATTTACATGGAAACTTCTAAAATTGGCCAGAACGCTGATGGAGCAGACAAATTATGAGAGCAGATGAAATAACATATTCATAGATTATTTATGATGTTGTAACTTTCTAAAGTGTTGTGAAGCCAACCCCCCATAAGATGATAACATTGCTGGTGCTGGTATTTATGGCAAGTCCTAAATGAACGTGCTGGATGCCTGTTTTGGGTAATGGCAGCTTTTAGGACTTTAGAAGAGTCCTTCACTGCAGTCACTTTGTTTGACATTATTCTTTCCTCTGGGAAATTTCTGGGTGGCTGTTGAAGAGGAGGCTGACCCTGGAGGGAGGTGGTCAGGGCTGCATATAAGGAGGTGAGGTCATCGTCACTTGCCTGGGTAAAGAGTTGTTTCTTAGGTTGTAGCATGTCTCATCTTAGGCTGCCTTGACTCTCACACATTGCTGATGGGAGTGTAAAATGGTGTTGCCACTGTGGGAAACAGTGTGGTAGTTCCTGAAAAAATTCAACACGGAGTTACCATATGACCCAGCAATTCCACTCCTAGATACATACTCAGGAGAACAGAAAACATAGTCTCATAAAAATCTGTACACTAATGTTCACAGTACCATTCATAACAGCCGAAATGTGGGGCGCCTGGGTGGCTCAGTCAGTTAAGCATCTGACTCTTCATTTTGGCTCAGGTTGTGATCTCAGGGTCATGAGATCGAGCCCTGAGACGGGCTCTGTGTTGGGCATGGAGCCTGCCTAAGATTCTCTCTTTTCCTCTCCCTCTGCCCCTCTACACCCCCTACTCATGCCTGCTCTCTCTCAAAAAAATAAAAATTAAATTAAAATAAAACATAATTGCCAAAAAGTAGAAACAATCCAAATGTCCCTCAACTGAAGGGGATAAACAAAATGTGGTATATCCATACAAAGGAATACTATCTGGCCATAAAAAGGAATGAAGGATTGTTAAATGCTACAAGATGAATGAACCTTGAATACATTATGCGAAGTGAAAGAAGCCAGACACAAAAGGCCACATATAGTTTGATGCCATTTTTTAAAATGTCTACAAGTGGTAAATCCATAGACATAGAAAGAACATTAGCTGGTTGCCAGAGGCTGGGGAGAGGGGAAATTGGGACTAACTGCTAATAGACACAGGGTTTCCTTTTGGGTTGATGGAAATTCTGTAGTGACGATGACTGTACAACATAGTTAATATACCAAAACCACCGAATTATACACTTTAAAATGATGGGTTTTACATTATATGAATTATATCTCAATGAAAAATTGCCAAAATCTAAGGAATATAGTATAGTCTTCACAGAATAATATCAACAATGTCAAACTTAAGAACTACAAAATGCAACTCTGAAGGCGACTGCAGGCAATTTTAAGAAAAAAATTAGTAACATATATCTTCTAATGCATTCTTCAGAAAAACATCTCTGTTTTTTGAACAGAAGAGTTGCTGAGGTTTTGAGGACAGAAATAGCTAACAAATGTGAACATAAGAAAAATAATTCTGCTTATTTTTTTTAAATGATCATATAATCAATATAAAGACATTAACTTTTGCTTTAATGTAAATAGTTATGTGTTCCAAAAATTTGTTGGAAACAGCTTTTTATTTATCGATTTTATTAATCCACCAATAAGCCAATTTGTTGATCAATGAGTATTTTTTATATTTATATATAAAGCTCTCACTTTCAAAAGTATCTTAATTTCCACTACTAATGACATGGTCACCCTACTTAGAAAGAAATAATCCAGAGTAACAGGTAACAGCTCCTTTGTATGCTGAGGAACCAAGATACTTCACAGCCTTACTAGGGAGAAGGTCCCTTCTGAACAGCTTGTGGGGCTCCTGCAGACATCTGTGTCCCCACCCTTGCCACACTCTGCCATCCAGATAGTTCCCCCAAATCAAGAGCTCCCCAAAGGCAAGGATCTGATCTCATTCCCCAGGACCTAGCATCCTGACTGACCTATAAAAGGTGCTCAAATAATGAAAGAAAAGAAATAAGGGAAGGAGGAAAGATGACCACTTTTTGTCAGCTCTGTGCTCTGTTCCTGCAGCCCCAATATTCCAGGGCTCATGTCCCCCTCTGTGTTCTAGTGTGGGGTCTGGGGAGAACTGGGGGAAGCCCGGCAAGAGGACCAGACTTGCCCCCTCTTCTCTCTGGGCTTCTGGGACTGGCAGCCACACTTTTCTGGACCAGTTAGTAAAGCCTCACAGCTGGCCCATCCCCATGCCCCAGACTCACACCCCCTGAACTCTGGTCCTGCAGCCCTGGGCTTGCTCCCAGCACTCCAGTCAGGAATGGGTGGTCTGATGATTCTACACTATACCCTGCTGGGAGCAACCTGGGCACATTGGCTGAGAAACTATACTCAGAGTTACCTCCTCAAAAGTTGATGTGCTGGGGGGTGCCTGGGGGTTCAGTTGGACTGTTGATTTTGGCTCAAGTCATGATCTCAGGGTCATAAGATTAAGCCCCAAGTGGGGTTCCACGTTGGCCATGAAGCCTGCTTATGATTCTCTCTTTCTCCCTCTACACCTCCCCACGTGCGCACTCTCTCTAAAAGAAAAAAAAATGAGGTGGCTGAAATAATCATTAAAATCATTAAAAAAAGATCTTTCACATATACATATAAAATAGTTAATAGTTTGAAACATGTTTATTTCAGTAAAGAATTATATAGGTGCCTCTCTGTGTATCTGTATACGTATGATGGATTAATCTGCTTATCATTTTTTTGTGATGATTGTTTTCTAATACAAAACAATAAAAACAGTGAATCATCAATCATCAACGGTTAACTTGTTGAAAATAGTTTTCTTCTGGCTTTATAATTACCTGCTTCAATTAAATAAAATAATCACAGCATTATTTAATTTCCTGACCCAATTGCCAAATTAAAAACAAATTACTGTAATTTCTCAATTTTCTTAGGCTACCTGGACTTTCAGCATTCTGAGTGGCTTCAAATCTGTAAGTAACCAAGAAAAGAAAAAACAAATACGTCTCTCTCCAGTCAGAAAAGCCCTCCCTGTCAGTCTGCTCACAGAAGTTATGGCACCCACTAACTGGCAGAGCTCCCAAAGGGCCAGCAGCTCCTCACCAAAGCCACAAGGTGTGGAAGAAGAAAAGGAAAAAGGAAATAAGAAAATAGGCAGAGGACATTCAAGGATGATCATAAAATCCCTGATGTCCTAACTCTACTACTAGGTATCTGTGTGACCTCAGACAGTCACTTCAGCTCCCCAAGACTCAGTTTCTTCATCAATAAAATAGGAAAATACAAACAGGGGTTTGGGGGACTAAGCACATAATAGTGTTTGGAAGAGTTTCCGACCCAGTGACACTCAATGAATGTTACCCTGTTATGATGACAAATTACTTTTCCTTGGAGGCCTTCTGGATTTAATTAGGGGTAGACAGTCACTGTGGACGGGAAATAAGTCAGAGTAAGAGGTAAGGCGGAGAGCTCCTTGTAGCAGTCTACAAGTTGGGAATCCCCTAATGTGAAGGAGGTTGTTATAAACTAATTACATACTACTTAAGACAGGATAAATTGGCTTCATTTTGAGTGGTAACTCAGACTACCTACTATTTAAGAAATGGATACCTACAGGGCTATGGTTGGAAGGATCCTGAAGCTGAGACTTGAGTCCAGAAGCAGGAGGGATGTGATAGATGGCACCGCCTGGCATTTTCATTTATAAGTTCAATGTCCACGGAAGGAAATTTCAAGAAACAACAACCCTCTTCCCTGCTCCCCCTCCCCCAAAAACCCTATTATGCACAGACAAATCAGCAGTTCAAACTCCACAGTATTCTCCCACAAAAAACATTCCCAAATACCACTCCCAGTGCTGGGGAGAGTTCAGCTCAGGCTGGCCTACCACAGAGCTCTTAGCCTGGGGCTGCTCCAGGCAGAGGCCAAGGCTCGTGCCCTCCTGGCCTGTCTGGCATTGTCTGTCGACACAAGTCTTCCGAGACTTCACACTGATGGAAAGATTTCAGAAGTCCTCTTCTACTCCATTCTGCTTTCTTAACCAGCGCTTAACTGCCACAATAAGGAGCTCTTCCTTTCAACGCTAATTGCATCCCCCAGTTGTAGGTATATTATCTTTTTTTAAGAAAGATTTTATTTATTTATTTGAGAGAGGAGGGAGGGGCTGAGGGCGATGGAGAGGGAAAGCTGACTCTGCACTGAGTGTGGAGCCTGACACAGGACTCGATCTTATGACCCTGAGACCATGACCTGAGCCCAAACCAAGAGTCAGACACTCAACCAACTGAGCCACCCAAGCGCCCCAGTACATTATTTTTAATAACCTGGCCCAACCTAGAACACACAGAGGAGTGTTCCAGTTCTATGTTCCCACAGAGTAAAATGTGCCTCTTCCTTCCAAATTCTATACTGAATTTAATCAAGTGACTCAGGAATTCCCAGAATAGGATAGGAATATGTCCTTCATGAAATTAAAACCTAATTAGGGTACTACCTCTTCTGACCAAAAGGACTAGATTTATCCTCCTGCCTTAAACAACCAGGAAACTAGAGAAATTACATGAAATCATGATCTTTAGACACTGAAAAACCACCATCACAGGACTCTGATTTCTGATTTTGTTTCACAGGGAAACAAAAACCAAGGCAAATCCTGTGATTGTCCCAGCTGACTGCCTGGAAGCAGGTTCCAGGGCACAGGACAGGGAAGGAAAAATCCTAAGAGATGGAGGAGGCCAGGATGGCTAGAATTTGGGATGGAAAAGTTTGTTTCCACCAGCCAAAGTGCCCTCATGAGACAGAGGCAGTACCTTCAGAAGGGTGTTGCCTTAATGGTGATAAATTAACCCTAAACACTGCTCTGGACTCTGCCTAAGAAAACTTAAAGGCAGGTGTTGAAAGGACCAAACTGATTCTAAGTAACTGCACCAGAACAAACTCCAATTCTCTCTGAATTGCCATTAAAGTTTAAGAATAATGGATTTAATATCAGGATTAGAGCAAGGAAGGGATAGAATAACCACTGTTTTTTTTCTAGATTTGACCTTTATGGGCTATAAATCGAGATCTTGGTTGAAAGTTAGATCCAAGATAGTGCTAATAGAAATATAATGCAATCACATACGGAATTTAAGCTTTCTAGTATCCTGCCACATTAAAAACAAAAAGAAACAGGTGAAATTAATTTGGGTAATATACTTTTAGTCTCATATATCTAAAATACTATTTTAATATCCTTAATATAAAAATTACTTTACTTTTGGGGCACCTGGGTGGCAAAGCGGTTAAGCGTCTGCCTTAGGCTCAGGGCGTGATCCCGGCGTTACCGGATGGAGTCCCACATCAGGCTCTTCCGCTATGAGCCTGCTTCTTCCTCTCCCACTCCCCCTGCTTGTGTTCCCTCTCTCGCTGGCTGTCTCTCTCTGTCGAATGAATAAATAAAATCTTAAAAAAAAAAAATTACTTTACTTTTGCACTAAGTCTTTGTTTTTGTTCTTGTTTTCTTTTTAAAGATTTTTATTATTTATTTATTCGACAGAGATAGAGACAGCCAGCGAGAGAGGGAACACAAGAAGGGGGAGTGGGAGAGGAAGAATGGGGCTGGATCCCATAACGCCAGGATCACGCCCTGAGCCGAAGGCAGACGCTTAACCGCTGTGCCGCCCAGGCGCCCCTGCACTAAGTCTTTGAAATCCAATGTTTACACTTCAAAACACATGTCCATTTTATACTTCAAACACATCTCAATTCTGGCCACATTTCAAGAACTGCCACATGAAGAGATACATATGGCAAGGTCCGAAAGGGTACTGAGCATGGGAACTTCTGTCCCCATGGAACCGGGGTCCATCACCAACATGGGAAGTTCATCAATCCTATTCAAGAGTTTTTACAGAGCTTAATCTCCAGCCGCACTGCCCCTCTCTTTTCCCTTCCCAGAGGTAGGTGAGCAGGGTCTGAAAGTTCCATCCCTCTGATCACTTGGGGCTTTCTGGTGACCAACCCCATTCTGTGTCACTTCAGTAGCATAAAATCAGGTCTGCTCAAAAAGGCTCCTTATGAATAACAAAAGACCCTTATCACTTCTGTAGATGAAGACTCGTCCAATGATTTGGAGTTGGGTCCAAATCATTTCATTTTTCCCATAGCTCACAATAACTCTTATTTAACCCTAGCAACTATTAATCAGTGAACTAAGATGAAAAAATAAATTCTTAACCTTATCTATCAGGTCTTATACCTTGCTCATCAGTGGGGACCAGCTTGTTCCACTTACTGGTTTTGCCCTTAACTGCATTGAAGCGTACAGCAGCAATTCAGACCAAGCCCCTCCCACTAAGAATATATCACACCTCGCCTCTGTTACTTTCTACTTGTCACACAATATAAGGAAATATAAGGAATGGAGATGTGCAATCAGATTTCCAAGTACTTTTCTTTCACTGAAATACAAAAAATCTCTGGGCTCTAGTCTCTGCCCATTTGGCACATGTCCTGCCAGACCGCATCAGGGAAGAACTTCCTAAGGTCAGCTGTTTAGTGGCATTGACAATGTGTTCTGGGGAATGAAAAGTACTCATCCACTTAGGAAAATGGTTTAAAATAACTAAAGAAAACTGATTCCTTTCTTGGAAAGAAGGCCACAATCTAGCTGCAACCGCTTAAAAGAACTCATTATATTTTCAGCATTAGAGATGCTCCAGGAAATTCATGCTGTTTGACATTATCCATCTTTTCCCCCTGCCCAGGTCTATCTTCCCTGTATCCAGGCCACAATCTTTAAGACCTCAGGGTTCTCTGGACCCATCTTTTGGGTGCCTTCCTATCTTGGATCCAGGCATCTACCATGAAGTTTCCCATGTGATGCCTATGAAAACATATTTCTTTTTAAGTAATTCTGTTTCCTGCTGCTTATTCAGAAGACCTGTTCTTCCCCAACCTTCCTGATGCTGTTGGCCTTGTTAATGTATAGCTGTCCCTCCGATTACCACAGTGCTCACTCTTCTAAAGAAACAGGCAATGCTAACTTAGCTGGTAAATCTGCTTTATATTCATTAGCCACCTATCTTCAGCTTCACTGGTCAAATGTCCACTGCTTTCTGTCCTAGAACAAGTTCTTTTAGCTCAGTACAACTTCATGGACATCTTCCATAATGGAGGAAAGTGCTCCTCCACATCATACTATCTGTAATCACACGATACTTGCACAGAGATCTCTTAAATGACATGGCGCCTTCTCACAGGACTTAGCTTTCAGGCGGTAAAGGTCCCATCAAGCACTCATGCGTCCTCTCCCCCACCTGGTAGAAATTGGCACAAGCTAGTTTTACCAGAACCCCTTTCTGCTGACTTACATCTATAAACTAGATCAGATCACTTTTCTTTACTTCTCGGAGAGCCACAGGATTGCTAAAATCAACCCTTGGATATTACCTGGTCTCAGATTACTTATTTCGAGGTGACAAGTCTTTTTAGTCATTCATTCAGTAAGCTGAGCCCCTATTACCAAGTGCCTATTATGTATTAGACAAAAGGAACATAAAATATACACATGGTCCTTAACCATAAAAAGTTCATAGTCTCATTATGCAAGCACATAAACAAGTAACTTTCATACAATCATTAATCCTGGCCCATTGGGCAGCAGCGGCTCCCTCCCTTAAGAGCCCCTTCTTTGCAATTACTACAGTGGGTGTGGTGAATTTAAACCTCCTTTACCTTCAGTGCCCCAAAAATGCGGCTTCAGGTCTCAGAATTTGTCTGCTATACATTACAGCCAATAATAGGCATAAATTGCTGAGATTCGAATGCCATTTTTGATCTAGCTTTGTGTTTTAGGGTACACATGCAGAGATGGCCAGGAGACTCAGAGTCTTTGGTCACTAAGTCACCATCTGACTACTACGTTTCTTGCATCTTGTGGTGGCTGTAAGGAGAGGGCATCATAGAAACAGAACACTGCTTTGAATGCTCTGGTCAGGCTAAAATGAAAGCAGGGGATTTGGACACGCACCTGAGGATCAGTCCACACTCTAACCTGGCTGAACCCCACAAAGCTCTCTTTGAACATCACACAAAAACGGCAGTATCTTTACTTTTAACCAATGAGACCACATTCTTTGGGATTGTAATGAGTAAATCACTCCTTTCATCCCATTCCAGTTGTTTCTGTTCTTTTTCACTAAACCTAACAAATTACTGAATAGTATTTACTTATTATTCAGCTATTTGGATAATAAAAAAATACATAGAACAAAGGACAGTATAGATCATTTTGTATTTATTACATATTTAACTGAAGTTTTTCCAATTACAGAATTCAACTCCAAAACAACGTAATTAATGCCTACTAGGCTGTCATTCTCATTTGCATTTTTCCTCCTAAAATTTTAACACAGCAAAACACCTTAAAGACATGTGAATAGGTTCAGTGCACTTTCAAGTGGCTCACGATCATGAGGAAAGACCACATTTATCCATAAAAAAGAAAACAAAGAGTTCAATATTTTACAATATTACTGACATGAAATAAATGAAAAGAAAAAATACAATACTGCATTTTCAGCACAGGTGTTTTGGTAGAGGCTAGTAGGTTACTGTTTAAAACAATGCCCCTGTGCAGGGCACACGCTGTGCTTGGCATGCTTGGCACACTCGCCCTTGGTAACTGCTCAGCTTCCATCTGCAGTGTCTTCAGAAGGACCCTCACTTGGGGCCCACCTTCCCCTGAGCCTGACCTGCCCACCTCCACAGGGATTACTCTGGTGGGAGCCTGATCCTTCTTCATGCACCTGCTCTTAAGGCTCTGCTGTCTGCCCTGTATCCCGCCCCCCCCCATCCATGCTTCCGCCTCCAGCACTCACACAGGTGAGTATCCCCACCGCAGCTCTTACTCCAGGTGCTCGCCCTTCCCGTGACTGAACCGTGACTGTAGGACAAAGGGATCACCCGCCCACAATAGTCATTCTCCCTACTTCATAGTCACAGCTCCTGCAGTGCATAAAAGCTTGGGGATGCCTGATTTAGAATTTAAAACATTGAATTTATCTAGGCAGAATATATACTACTCTGAAGTTCTTTAAAATTTACTCTTTCCTACTGTTGTTTTTAAAACCATAAAAATATAAACATTGTAAACAATCTACTAATCATTTTAGTGGAAACTCTGTCACCCTATTTTCCCTTCAGTGAGTTCAGAAAGAACAAAAGTGGCACTAAGTTCCCTTTGGCAGGCCAAAATGATGCCCCCCTGCCCTAACCGACCATTACACGTGTCCCACCATTAGACAGCTCTGTTGGCCAAGCCACATCTTGCATGACAACTGCTGCTGCCACTCATGAACAACCTTGCAGCCAAGCAGCACTGCAGTTCATGGTAACCTCTCCCAGGTGGCTGTCCATCTGCTTGCTGGGCACCTTACACCCACCGCTCCGTACTCAACCCAGCCTTGGTGATCACACAAACACACAGAAGTAAGGACACAAAAAAATTAGAGCACCTCCTTTGCCATACACTGCACTCCTCTACAAAGTGAGAGGGTATGTCCTATTTCTTTGTCAGAGTAAGAGCAGAATCGGGGGCTGTTGTTGAAAGAGGTAGAAATAAAGAAGCTGGTAAGTCTAGCCACCAGTGTCCACTACACTCCAGAGAGCTCACTCCCTTCACCATGACACTGCTGGGAACCCGAACATGAATCTGATCTTCTAGTCAAAAGGAGAAACCTAGGCAGGAAATTCCAGTCACTTACCATTGCTTTTGTAGCAAGGTTTTACTGCATGTTTCTAAAAGCATGAAATTAACAAGGTGCTACCTTTTTAAAAATGAATAACTTTAAAATTAATTTTTAAAAACAGTGCTTTAGTTTTTAGGGGGGAAACTAATGAAATGAAAAACTAATGAAATCTATCAGCTCTGGGGAATCCCCTTAGTATCTTCATCAGCTATGATTAGTGAGATAATTTAAACCAGAATCCCACACCTCGGTGACAAACAGTATTAATTAACCAGAGAATTAACTGCAATGACTTAAAACTATATTACCAGAACAGTCTCCATGGTGAAGTGTCAGAAAAAGTGAAATAATAAATATTTTCCACAGCACCATAAGATTTTATAAAATACTTACTATTTCAGTTTTAACTTTAACGTACAATCTCAAGATTGTGGTCCGTCCTTCATAGTACGCTTAACCTCTTACTGATCAGAGTTCTGACAGAGCCATAAAGGTACAGCTACAACATACAAATGATATATTTTACTGAAGAACCTGTATGGTAGAGTTAAGCAGTCACTGCTTTGGTTGTATTCACTGAGTACTAGTAGATTCAAAAGCCAGGAAAGACGGCTTTGCCATTTATACTCACAAAATTTAATTTGTCAAAAGGACCTAAATGGTAACTAAGATATTCATCATAACTAAAAAGTCCTTTGATAACTGTTTGTTTTATTACTGTGTGCTCTTACAGGTTGTGTTTCCACATGACAATATTTTGTAAATGGCTCTGGATTTTTAAAATAAGAATACAGTGATTTACTCCGAATTTTAAAAATAAATGCAAGTGGGAAAACAAATTTTGGAGCCAAATTATCTGCAAGTATGTGTATCAAGTTATCTACAATAGAAACTCTATCACGGATTGAATCCCCCCATTATCCAGCATGCTCAAGGATCTCCTGAACTGTTAGTGTGTGCTGTGCCAACTTAGTTCAATACTGATCTAAGCAAAACATAACTGAAAGTAATGGCTTGCCTATCAAAAAATTTACACTGCATTCCAAAGCCAAGTATGAATTAGGTTTGGGATTATCAATGCCATGTCTGTCTCCCCTCCATTAGTGCAGAGAACTGAGACTTGGCTTTACTACAAATCAGCTAGCACTAGAGTAAATTTGCTATAAAATTATTTATAACAAAATAAATATTTTCAGTCCCTCTACACTAAGTGACATATAAATCATTAGCAGTTTATAACATTAGTTTAGGTCACTTTTTTGGGACCCAAACATACTGTACAATCCTGAGTAAAAGGTTAAGGATACAGTTCTTTGGGGATCTTTCTTGATCAGGTTTCATAAAGAAAACACATAGAACCACAGCTTATAATAATCCCCATTTTCATTAGAAGTACCAAGAGTTCTTTTTACTTTGGTAAATAAGTTCATCTATGTAAACCACTTATTCTGATGGAGTAAAATGTAAGTAGAGCTTCTGCTAGGATCCCTCCATCACCTTTTGACACTGATACAGTAAATAGTCAGGAAGAGCAGAGCAGGAGGATCGGAACCACAGGGCTAACACGTCTCCATGAACTCGAAAATGCAGCAAGCAGGGGATGGATGGGAGCAGCTGACAGGCCAAAAGCCCTTCATTGCCTACAACAAAAATTAAAAATTCTTTAAGACAAAAGGACTTAAATAGACATTTCTCCAAAGAAGATATACAAATGGCCCATAGGCACGTAGAAAGATATTCAAATCATCGATCAGTAAAGAAATGTGAGTTAAAACCACAGTGAATTCCTACTCATATATGTAAGATACACATATATCTCATACACACACACACACACACACACACTCATATGTATGTATAACAACTATTGGTGAGGATGTGGAGAAATTGGAACCTCTGTGCGCTGCTGGTGGGAATGTAAATGGTACTGATGCTGTAGAAAATTCTATGGCAATTTCTTCAAAAATTAAATATAGAATTATATAACCAAAAGAACTGAAAGCAGGGACTTGAACACAGATTATCTGTACACTCAGAGTAGCATTATTCCTAACAGCCAAAAGGGGGAAACAACCCAAGTGTCCATCAACAGATGAATGGATAAACAAAATGTGGTACATCCATACAATGAATAGTATTCAGGCTTAAAAAGGAAAGAAATTTTGACACATGCTACATGAATGAACCTTGAAGACATTAGGCTAAGTGAAATAAGCCCATCATAAAAGGACAAATATTATTTCACTTATATGAGACACCTAGAGTGGTTGAATTCATAGAGACAGAAGTAAGAATGGCGGTTGCCAGGAGGTAGAGAGGAAGAGGGAATGACGAGTTAGTGTTTAAAGGGCACAGAGTTTTAGCTAGGGAGGAGGGAAAAGTTCTGGAAGTGATGGTGGCAATGGTTGGACAACATGAATGCACTTAATGTCAATGAACTGTACACTTAAAATTGGTTAAAATGGAAACTTCTGTTCTATATAACTTAGCACATAAAAAAATTATTTAATAATGTCTGAACAACACACTCATTTGAAAGATACTCATAACAGGAAATATAGCCCTAAGAAATCTGATATTCATAAAAGCTCATTTGTGTTCTGACTGTGAGAAAGCCCCTATAAACACAAGATTGCCTTTTCGCAACTCTACGAACCTATAATTTCAACAACATGAAGTCTCAGTTTCTGCTGCAGGGTCTTCAGGGCAGAAGGCAGAGTAGCTTGAGATTCTGACACTTTTACATTCTGCTTCACATCATTTGCAAAGGATAACCAGAGTTTGCCAAAGTTTTCAGTTGAGATTTTTAATGGTCTGTAAATAATTTTTAAAATTAGATTTATGTCCAAAAGAATGAAATTAATTCTAAACAAACAAACAAATACATTTCAAATGACTCATGGGAAAAGAACATAATCATTGTAAATCTGGGTCCCACAAAATTTGTTTTAAAATTAACTATGATTAGAATGCTTACCATCATCCTCCAAACCGATGAAAATACTGAAAAAAGATGTTATTGAAGTATAAATGTCTTTTCAATAAATCACTCAGTTCTCTTTTTGTCTAGTAGTCATTTCACTAAAATTTTACCAGTAATTCCATGAATCCTTCAAATATAAAACTTCCTTTCATGTATACTTTGGATTGGGGATAATAAGACACTATCAACATCATGTACAAGAGTGCCAATACAAATATCTAGCACCTTACGTAAATTAGACCAAAGAAAAGAATTTAACAAATGCATTTTTGAAAATGGTTCATGAGACTTAAGATCAAATAGTGAACACTGGGTCTCTGGAGGTAGAATTATAAGGAACTTTTTCTTATTCTACTTATATTTTTCTACAGCATTTGAATTTTTATAATAATTACGTGCTTATTTTATAATTAGGGAAAATATTTTTTAAAGATACATGGATTTTATTAATACACACAGAAGAACTATTTTTGTACATACTGCACTCACGAATGTTCACCACGGGACATACCTTTACAGTCAGAGAACATAAGGCTTTAGGGGGCTGGATTCTATCTTATACAGCACCATAGGCAGAAATATATTCTTTAACAGAGTGAGAGACATGTTCTTACTAACAGATTTTAAAGAGTAGGCAAAAATTACAGCAGTGTAACACAAATGAATGTGTGAAGGTTAAAAAATTTCAGATATTCATTGGCATTCTGCATTCTTGGTTCAGGCAGCCTTCATTAAAAAAAAAATGTTTTAATACAGTACAATATATCCATAAAACTAAATGAGAACAGAAGAGTAAAGAAGTTGTCTTCAATTATTCTGGTAACACTGCATAGTGTCTAGCATAATGCTAAATACTGACTATATCTCTAATAAAAGTTTAATAACTTTGAGTAATTTTCTTACGGATCTCTAAAGCTTAATAAACAGATTTTATGAAAGAATTAATCAAATAAACGAAATATAAATAAGAGAAACTTCAAAAGCTTTTTAGAAAAAAGCCAGGCAGAATCTCTGAAGTAATTTCAGCTTAAACATTACTTAAATATTACTTTCTCTCAGAGGTTTTCCAAGATTACTAATCAACCCCAACCTAAATCAGGTCCCATATTATAATTGCTCTTTGTACCATTTACTTTCTCTTCACAGCACAATTCTAAATTATATATGCATTCATGTGATTGTTCAATGTCTCTTCCCTAGACTGAACACTCCCTAAAGGTAGGGACTATATCTAGCTTTAAATTATTTTACTCCCTAGCACTCAAGCACAGTGTTTCTTTCCAGAGAAAAGGTCTAATAAATATTTGCTGAATGAATGAATAACTTAACTTTCCAGAAAATATTTACCTAATGAAATCTAATAGTGATAAATTTACAGAAAATTCAAGCTGAACAGAATGAGTATCCATCATTTGATAATTTATAAAACCAGAAAGATTCCCTTCTGTAAAAGGTTTCTCCATCTGCACGCTATATTGAAAGGTTTTGATGCTTTCTGCTTCTATTACAGGCAAGCAGCATCCAGGTTGCTCAGTGATCTGTAAATAAAATTATAAAAGTATTGAAGACAGGATCAATACAGACTATCATATGAATATCAATTTTCTATTTTATTGAAGTGGTACAAAACACACTATTGTAAGATGTTAAAAACAAACCACATTATGAAAATGACAACTTCACCTGAGAAAAATTCACAGATAATTAAGAAACAGTATACAGGTAAAAGTTATGTACCAAACTGCAGCGAAAATCTCTGTAAAATTTAGCAACAACAATATAAAAATTGTTAAACTTGTATCTTTTGGTTCTCAATCCTGGCTAGCACCAGATGCTTAAAGCCAGGAGAGCTGGAGCACCTGGGTGGTTCAGTCAGTTAAGCCTCCCGGGATCAAGCCCGGAGTTGGGGGGGGGGGGGGTCCCTGCTCAGCAGGGAGTCTACTTCTCTATTTCTCCCTCTGCCCCTCCCCCTGCTTGTGCTCTCTCTCTCCGTGTGTGTGTCTCTCTCTCAGATAAATAAATAAAACCTTAAAAAAACTAAATTTATTAAAAAATGCTAGGGGAGTTAAAAAAAAAAAAACGTGCACACACACAGGCACAGACACACACAGGTGTCTTCACTTCTCAATCTACACGGTTACTCAAGCTATCAGGGCAGAGCCCAAACAACTGGACTGGACTTCTTGCTTTGCTTTGTTTTTAAAAATTCCTTAATTTTTTATTCCTGGTACCACTACCACAATTTACAGGGCAATATACATGATGTAATGAAAAGAAAAAGAAAAAGCTACAACAGATAAAAGACCTCAGGAATGTACATCTAATTGATACTACCCTGCATTTATCAATCGCTGCACTTTTTGCAAACTGTAGCTATGACCGTCCTGAGCAAGAAGGGCTTCCTGTTTAAGCTACAGTGACTTTTCCGACTATGGATCATCGTTCCTTCTGTGGCAGATTTTTACAGTTCCTCTAATGCGTTTGGGACAACTGTCTCAAAGTAACCTGCAGCTTTCCTGACAACTCCTCCTTCTCTCTCCTGCTAAGAACTGTAGCCCTTTTCTTCTGATTTTTTTTTTAGAACCTTCTGCTACCATATCCACCACTTCCACCACCAGATCCATAACCACCACGATAGGGACTGCCCAAGCTTCTTCCACCAAAACTGCCCCCCTTCATGGGTCCTTAATTTGATTGTTATTGTCCACTATAATTTCCAAAATCATTACACTTCCCACCATCACAATAGTTATCACCTCCAAAATTTCCTCTTTCATTGTAACCATCATACCCCCTCCACCACCACCACTACCACATCCGCCTCCTTGGTTTCCATATCCTGGTTGACCATAGCCTCCTTTACTACTATAACCAGAACCACCAACCATAGTTGCCATCTCCAAATCCATTATATCCACCATCACTTGCTCCATAACTAGCTCTGCTACCACCACGTCCACCACCTACTCTTCCACCAAAGTTTCTACCACCTCCAAAGTTTCCTCCACGACCCATAAGTTGCCAGATCCACCTCCATAACCTCTTTGTGATCCAACTGACTGCATTTCTTGTTTAGAAAGGGCCTTCTTCACTTCACAATTATGCCCATTAATAGTGTGGTATTTCTGAACAACAATTTTATCAACTGTATCATGATCATCAAAAGTTGCAAAAGCAAATCCTCTCTTTTTTCCACTCTGCCTGTCTTCCATAACTTTAATGGTTTCAATCCTGTCATACTTTTCAAAGTGAGATGTCTCTCAAATTATATTTTTCTGTATCTTCTTTAATACCACAAACAAAAATTTTCTTCACTGTTAAGATGGGCACCAGGCTTTACAGAATCCTCTCTAGAAACAGCTCTCTTTAGTTCCACTACACGTCCATCAAACGTGTGTGGTCAGGCACACATTGCTGCATCCGCCTCTTCCACACAAGAGTAAGTCACAAAACCGAAACCCTTGGAACATTTTGTTTGGGGGTCTCTCATCACCACATAATCTGTAAGTGTACCCCATTTTTCAAAATGTTCTCTTAAAGTATATCTGTAGTTTCAAAGCTCAAACCACCAATAAACAGTTTTCTCAACTGCTCTGGTTCCTCTGGATCATGGCCCTCCTCCTGGTGGTGGTGGCGGCGGCGGCAGCGGCGACAGCCAGAGTCAGCCTGGGGGTGACCGTGCGGCGGTTTTAACTCCATCTTGAGACCGGACTCTGTTTTGTTTTATTTTTTTAAGTTCCACTGGTGATCTTTTTTTTTTTTTTAAAGATTTTTATTATTTATTTATTTGACAGAGATAGAGACAGCCAGCGAGAGAGGGAACACAAGCAGGGGGAGTGGGAGAGGAAGAAGCAGGCTCATAGCGGAGGAGCCTGACGTGGGGCTCGATCCCGAAATGCCGGGATCACGCCCTGAGCCGAAGGCAGGCGCTTAACCGCTGTGCCACCCAGGCGCCCCTTCACTGGTGATCTTAATGCCCACCTAAAGTCAGGAACTTCTGCCCTGGTCAGTGGTTCACGCAATATCCTATTCAACACATTTCAGCCCAAAGGAGAAATTGGGTCAGTCTTGTGGAATAACTGATCTACTGGTCAAATCTCATTTCAACTCCACCAAGGACATCCATACAATAACGTAATTAAACATATTTCCAGAAATCACAATGGCCATCTCTTAGAGCTAGGAAGAAATACAGCTGATCCCCAAGCACTCAGTATAGAATAATAAATCAATGAAAGAAAAAAGGCAGCAGACAAGACAGTATACACATTTATCCTTCAGTATTCTTACTCCTTGACGTTCTGCTTTGTTAAACTGAGAACTTCGTCTCAGTGTTTAAAACAAGAATGAATGAGCCACTTAAAGAGTACAAAAACCCACAAAATACACACTGAAAATAATAACATGATAACACTTACCATGTGGCAGGTACTGCTTGTAAGCATTTTACAGATATTAACTCATTTTGTCCTCACAGCAACAGGCAGACACTATTAATATCTTCATTTTAAATGTGAAGGAACTCAAAAGTTACATAACCTGACCATGTAACACAGCTAATAAGTAGCAGAAGCAAGATTCAAAGCCAAGCATTCTGAGTCAAGAGCCTACCTTTTTAACTACTGTGCTCTATCAATATTTGCTTTATATTTATGGCCTTCCCCAATACAGCTGGAAAATCTTTGTTTCCTTGTCTCTTTTGAATAGTTCATCCCTACTCAAAATAATTTAAAAAAACCTGTCATACCTTTGGGATTTCTTTACTAAAGAAAAAAGGGTGTGAAGAAATTTATAAATCATGAGAAGATCGAACAGCAGAAAAACTAAGTAAGCATTGTCCATTTAAGGCAGAAACAAGGAACCATTCATTGTCTTACCTTGAAATTTTCTGCTGGAGCAATTTCTAAGTTAGCACTTTTCAATTCCAAACCACTCTTATTAGAAACTGACCAGACTATGAATAAACAATCATCTTTCCAAATTTTGTAAGAAGACACTGATATGGTCTCATTATGACAGACCTCCACAAGCTCTGAATGCATGTGTTCAGAAGTTTCTTCCAGCAAAGAAGAAGCTAAAGAGGTTTCAGGAGCAACTGAGGGTGCGGTGGACTGAGAAGGGTGAAAACCTTCCATATTGTTATCAGTAAACAAGGAAGGTGAAGAAGACAGCTTGCAATTGGAGAGTTTCTCAACTGAGGGCAGTTCTGTGAGTGACTCGGAATCCAAAAGTTCAGAGTTGAGAGAAAATTTATTTAATTCTTTGTCTCCTCTATCCTGT
Source organism: Ursus americanus (assembly GCF_024610735.1). Taxonomy (NCBI): domain Eukaryota; kingdom Metazoa; phylum Chordata; class Mammalia; order Carnivora; family Ursidae; genus Ursus; species Ursus americanus. The sequence continues at coordinate 6,538,801 of NC_142162.1, read as the reverse complement.
AAAGCATCCAAGTAATAATCATCTTCATAAGTTGCATTTGACGAAGAACTAAAGTAAGAACAGGTCATACTATGAGCACTGGTTGTTTCTCCACTTTTGGTTTCCTTGACTTTTGGTTTCCTTCTGAATTTGTGAGATACTGTATCTGCTTTTCCTAGCTGTAAAAATAAAACATAATAATAATATTTAAAAACCCATTCTACCAGTCATGAGTTTTAAACATTTTTCTATAATTTCAAATGAGCAATTTACTAACTTAAGATTCTATCTATAAAGCATAGATTAACAAAAGAATCAGAGATGAATAAAATGTTAAGCCCTAAAATTCTGACAGCTACCTCACTTTGAACTATTAGCTAAATCTTATTATTAAAAACACATAAAATTAAAAAAAGAAAGTCAAAAAGTCATTTGTGAACAATTCTAAAAACTTGCTCAATTTCAGAATGCTAGAGTACAGATTGCACAAATTAAAAACAGCGAGGGGCACCTGGGTGGCTCAGTTGGTTGGGTGTCTGACTTGATTTTGGCTCAGGTCATAATCTCGGGGTCATGGGATTGAGCCCCGCATTGGCTCTGTGCTGAGCTCAGAGTCTGCTTGAGATTCTCTCCCTCTCTCTCTACCCCTCCCCCACTGCTTGTGCACACTCTCTCTAAAAAAATAAAAATAGGGCGCCTGGGTGGCTCAGTTGGTTAAGCCTTCAGCTCAGGTCATGATCCCAGGGTCCTGGGATCAAGCCCCACATCGGGCTCCCTGCTCAGTGGGGAGCTTGTTTCTCTCTCTCCTGTCCCTGCCACTCCCCCTGCTCTGTTCTATCAAATAAATAAAATCTTTTAAAAATAATAAGAATAAAAAGCAGTAAAATTTTTTAAAAATAAAATTAAATAAATGAATGAATGAATAAAAACAGTGAGAAACCTAGCCATTTTTTGAGTTTCCAGAGTTGTCCTGTAAAAGAGAAGATACCTTCAAATACAGGGATGGCTCAAACTCTGGTTTGGTAGTCTATAATAGCCATGATTTCAAGGCCCACAAGTCAATAAACAGAGAAGAAAAACTGATTTTACCTCAAGAACCAACTGGCAATGGCTGGCACAAACAGCAGTCAAGAACTCTATCAGTAACTAGTGATGTTTCCTACAGACTCAGGAAATGGAAATGGCAAATCTGCCATCATTGAACCAACAGCCCTGGGGAACGGTACGCAAAGAGTGGAGTGATGGCTCACAGCTCCCCCTTGCCCTTCACAGTCCTATCTGGAATCAGTGCAGCAGACTGGCACTACTCTAAATCCACGTCTCCACCCTCCTTGGGGCAGTGTGGCTGCCATTCACATGATTCTAGTTAACCAGAATTCTAGTTCCTCTTCCATACCCTTTCATTCCCTCAAGTCTCAATACCTCTTCCAACTCTCAGCAGATTAGTGTGTCTCCTATCTCTCAATTTAGAAGCCATCAAACAAGAATTAAAATTTTATTAACACAAAAATGAAAACGAGTAGTGGGTGAAGGCCTTCCATTTTCAAGTAGCTTTGGGACTTGAATTAGACATATATTAGACTGTTCAGTATTGTTCCTCAGGTCACTGATGCTCTGAGGGTTTTCATTTGTTTTTTGTTTTCTCTTTTCTGTGTTTCATTTTGGGTAGTTTCGATACTTTATCTTCAAGTTTAATAATTTTTTTCTTCTGTACTGTCTATTCTGCTGTTAGAAGCTACACAAGCCATAAGATACTAGAATGACATCTTTGCTAAAATATTTAAAGAAAAGAAACAGTCAACCCAGACTTCAGAGAAAATAACTTTTAAAAATAAAGGTAAAAGAGAAAGGAAAACCAAGAAACACACTTTTAACTACAGAGAACAAACTAAGGGTTACCAGAGGGGAAGGCATGGGGGGATGGGTTAAACAGATGCTGTGGATTAAGGAGGGCAATTGTAGTGATGAGCACCAGGTGTTGTATTAAGTATTAAATCACTAAATTCTACACCTGAAACTAATATTACACTGTAGGTTAACTTACTAGAATTTAGATAAAATCTTAAAAAAATAAAAATGAAGATAAAGTAGAAGGCAAAGATGAGGGGGGGGAAAGCCTTGATCCTTAAAGTGAATTATGTAAAAAAATTAACTCAAAAAGGATTTAGTATACCTCAAATGGAAAAACAACCCCATTACATTTCTGATATCAAGCACACCACAAAAAAACAAACAAAAAACAAAAAAACCCAAACAACAACAACAACAAAAAATTCCTGATAATTAATTTGTCATACTGAATGTTTTCTTGAGAAAGACTGTTTAACTGAAAGCTTTGCACTTTGTTGAGGGGGCAGGAACCCTTCAATACCAGCCATGGGATTCACAAATCAGGGCTCCATAAGCCTGGGTGCACTCTGACCACTGACTACTTGCCCAGCGGTGCCAGGGCATTCACGAGTGCTCTTACCACAGCCAGCTGGAACACCTTAAAGGCCCAAGATGATAAGTCACTTTGCTGCTGAAATGCAAATGCTAAGACAGCATTAAAATACATTACTTATTGAATTTTTTTTTTCCTTAGGAGGGAATATCAAGTCTGATAGAAATGGGGTCTAGAAAAGAGAGAGAAAACAGGCAAAGAGTATAGGGATAGAGAGAAAAATCCACCAAGGGAGAAGGAAGATGAAAGAACTGGAATGATGTAAAACTGAGGAAAATGTAGCTCTAATCACAATTTTCTACCAGGTAGGTCCATCAGTCCGCCAAATGGAAAATTACATGGAATTCTCAGATGCTCAAAAATAGCACCTGCCCTTCACTCCAATTTTTCATTCTTTTACTATGATAATAATATATCAGCATAAAAAGTTTTGAAAATCATCATAATCATAATGCCTGAGTGTAATTTTCATTTTGTGTAATTCCTTTCAGTCTCAAGACACTTTTATCTTAACAGTTATAAACAAAGTGTAAATAAAGCTTTATATTCTGCCTTTTTGTTTAATATATCACATGTATTTTTTTATTTTACAATGCAGTATTTACCATTTTTAATGGCTGAGTAATATTCTGAGCTAATATAATTTACGTACCCATTCTCCTACTATTAGACATCTAAATTGATTCCTATTTTTTACTATTAAAAATACCATTTTGAGAAGTACTTTTTCCATAGACATACCCATATTGTTGAACTACTATTATCGCCAATACTTCCATCGAACCCCCTTCCCACTGAGAACTGTCCTATCCCCCATAGGAGTAATACCTGTGGTCATATTTGTAAATTTATTTGGACCCCGACCCTTGCCCCAGCTGGCTGAGCTACAGAAAACACCTGACTCAAGCTAAACCAATTAGAATTTCTCTTTCAGGAATATAAAAAGCGTGTCACTGATGGCTCTGGAGCTGGGGAAGCCATTTCCCGTGTGTATGGAAGCCGAGAGCTTCTGTAGAGCCAGTTTTTTGGTACAAGACAGGGACACAGATTCCCAGAGGACTATAATGGACTACTTACCAAATTGATTGTACTTTCTGATCCTAGCCCAACAAATAATGATGATGCCAGCAGCTGCTTTTCCTTCTCCTCTTTAGATTGGGTAAGGACTTGACACTGATCCTTTTTTGTTACAGCTTGGTCTACATTCTCCATTATTATACTCTCTTGAGGAACAGGCAGAGCTTCAGTTTCATCCCCAGTTTTGCCTTCCTTCTTGGGAAGATAACCCTCTTTCCCCCACAATTTCTTTATACCTTCCAGCTTCAAGCTATTTGTCCTAAGGAGATTAAGAATGAAATCAAGTCAACTTAAATAACTGCTGAAGAGTTACTTTCTCGAGGCATTTTTTAAAACACATCATTGCCATGGCCTCTTAAATTAAAACAGCTTTCAGGGGGACCTGGGTGGTTCAGTCGGTTAGGCATCCAACTCTTGATTTCGGCTCAGGTCACGATCTCAGGGTTGTGAGATCAAGCCCTGCATCAGGCTTTGCACTGGGCATGAAGTCTTCTTGGGATTCTCTCCCTCTGCTCCCACCCCCTGCTTACACGCTCTCTCTCAATCCTCTCTCTCTCCCCGCCAAATAAATAAATATATACATACATACAGCTTTTATACTGTACTCCATATGTCAGGAAGTAAAATGTAGATTTTATTTTAGCTTCAGCCAATGCCCCCTAACCCCCCAGCTAAAGGATTGAAGGCAAAAGAACTCTAGATTTAGTTAAAAATTTCAGATCACTTGATTTTCATTTTACTGTTTGAATAAAGTTATCCAAAAACAGAACTACTATAAATTAGTTCCTTTCCTCCACTGACTTTTCAAAAATACCTCTAATGCTGATGAGTTAAAGATCAGAAATGACTCTTAAGTTTCTTAGCCATAGTCACCCAATGAAGGAACTGACCCTACATAAATTCATTAAATAAAATCCTGTTGAAAGCAAAAAATCATTCAAATCCATTCCTATCCAAAAAGTTTTCTTAATGTGAACACTAGATACATTTTCAACTATTATAAGTGTACTTTTATTAAAATGAAATGAGGTTTGATCTATAAAAGAAAAAAGAGTTTTGGAAAAAGCATGTAGATGAGTTTTTTTATGCTCGAACTGAAGAAGAACTAAAAGTAGTGATTAGAATTTGAACTCACCTCCTACTGTGTCAAAAGTTACAGCTGTGAATAATCCCAAGTGCAGGCTGAAACAGCCAAAGATTACCTTTATTGTTTTCATATAAGAACTATGTGTCCATTGCACTTGGCTCATTTAAGCATCACTGTCATTGTCCAAAACAGCATTTTAAAATTTGTACCACAAGATAACCAGATCATGAAATGAATCTAAAAGAAAAACTCAGAAATATCTTTACTGGTTATTAGTCCCTTCTAATTTGTTGGAATCACGATCAATTTAATTTTCTATACTATGCCAGAAACAGACAGGTGGTTACACTTCATACTGAGTGAAGAACTAATGCTATTAAATACTAATTGGCTGAAAGAAAATCTGAATGTTAATAAAGAATGCCCTAGAGGGAATTAGTACAATCCTCCTCAATGAATTTTACTGCCGACTGTTCCTTTACAAATATCTTGATTTCTCCCTTTCTTTCAGGCATCCAAAATAGCCTTCTAAAAAAGTTTTTTTTTTAGAAAAAATAAAACTATTAGTTATCCATCAGACCTCTTAGAAGAAAACCAGGTGTTCTTGCATGAGCAGATCCAAAAGTGGTCACAGGAAGATGCCCCCCAGCATCTCTGGGATGCTCAACAGCAGCAACTCAAAGGGATTCATAAATGCCCACAGTGTTTCTGTAACCCTGTTTATCAAAACATATCCTTTAATTAAGAAGAAAAAGGGCAACTCCCCAAGTTTTACTAATAAGTAATTAAATATCAGTTAACAAGTTAAGTGTGGTGGACCCTGAGATGCTCCATCCAGATCATCCTTCAATAAAGGACTTGTTGCCCCAATTGTTGGGAGTACAGCCCTCTCTGGGATTGCCTTGGCCGCAGAGGGACACCTTGCCTGAGACCAACCATACCTCTCCCTGGGCAGCCCATACCCAGTGACTGATGAACAGAAGTACAGAGTCCTGGCCACCCATGTGGACCCAACTCAGGACAACTCTGAAGGGCCACTCTAACTTCCGAGCTCCCCATGGGGTCAGCAGAGACTGCTGTTAGACTGCATTGCACCTTAACTTTTTCCTCTGCCCAAACCTGCTTCTTTCTACTTCCTTCCACAGGTGGTCATCACAAGGGCACTCCTTAATATTATGCATGCTAAATCCATCATGAGGGGCGCCTGGGTGGCACAGCGGTTAAGCGTCTGCCTTCGGCTCAGAGCGTGATCCCGGCGTTATGGGATCGAGCCCCACATCAGGCTCCTCCACTATGAGCCTGCTTCTTCCTCTCCCACTCCCCCTGCTTGTGTTCCCTCTCTCGCTGGCTGTCTCTATCCTGTCGAATAAATAAATAAAATCTTTTAAAAAATAAATAAATAAAAAATAAATAAATAAATCCATCACGGAATGCACTTCCCAGGGAATCCAATCCACAACAGGCAAAATAGGAAAGGAGAGGAAAAATAAGACTGAAAGGAGCTTTAAGCTACTTAAAAAATTTTTCTGGCATATTTCAATTGCATACATGCCTATTATCAACATAAATTCTTTCTGTCATGGATTATATATTGGCAGCCTAAAAAGCAGGAAAAATAAACAAGAGCACAAAATATGCTTCTTTATGATATGAAACATACTTTTTTTTTTTAACATGAGTCATCTTTGCCTGGGTTTTGACAACAATGTAACTCGTGGTTTTACGTGTTATACCTTTGTATTGTTTTTAATCAGATCATTCAAAGACAGATGTAAATTCTGGCCAAGCTAACCTTCAAAAAACTAGGGATACACTTTAATTCAGCTCTAGGAATTCCCTTTTGAGATAGCCCCCCAATAGGGCTTAAGGTAAGAAATTCTAAATTGGGCTTGCTACTACTTTATTCTCAGTTCGCCAGAGATTGCAGAAGAGTGACAGTCTGCTCTGTAAAGCTGATTTGCCTTGTCAATTACCACAGAGGTTCCCAATTCTGAAATCAGGCGTGAGCTGTGGTCCTCTTTGGAAAGAAATTTTAAATTCATCCCTCATGTTCCATTTCATGGTAACACAGCATATGTATTATTCCTTAGCAGCTCTGCCAAATGTCATTTCTCTCAGAGCAGTACATGTATATGTATAGGACTTACAAGGATCGTCAAGTCCCCCAGATCTTAGTTCAGTACTAAACAAACAGATGCTGTCACCTGTTGTGCATGTAAAAGAGACCTAGTTTCCTCCCTGCGTTTAGAGGGTTCCTGTCCTCTCCTTCCCTTGTCCCGCTGTTCTGTTTGGGGCACTTTCCATTCACCTCTACATTCAAATGCTCACAAATCATATCTGTTCCCCATACTTGGAATACCAAAATTAAATGTCTGGGAAAGAAAAAGGTGTCAACAGAGCAGGAAAAAAGGCTAAGAAAGAGAATTTCATTCAGCATATCATCCTATATTCCTCATCATCTATGTGTCATTCTTCTGGTATATATTCTTCCAACCATCGTGCTGGAAGACTGACAAATGCAGAGACGAACATAAAATAAAGTGAGTGACTCCATAATGAACCTATGAGGACTCAAAATTCAAATGTCATCTTTCAAAGTTGCCACCTTTGAGATTTTATTTCATTTATTCCAACAAAGCTACCATTATTCAAAACATTTTTTAATAAGCACTGAATAATATATGGAGCTGGTGAATCACTATATTGTACACCGGAAACTAACGTAACACTGCATGTTAACTACACTGTGATAAAATTTTTAAAAAGTTTTTTTTAACTCTTTTAGAAGCTCCTTCACAAACAAGGAAGCCATTTTCATTACTTTATGTCACATCAATAACCAAAGTTACCCAGAATGATCACTAATTTCATTTGGTTAACTCAGCTTCTGGATATTGATAATGATGGCAATGACAATTAGTATTAATAGTAGCAGCTACCATGTATCAATCACTTATTATGCACTGGATTTTATGAGGCACTTTATATATATTATCTCACTTTTTTAACTTAGTCACATTTCTAAAATTTACTTCTATTTCCAAAATAAAAATCTACCTAAAAAGACTGAAGATTTGGCTCCACAGAAGACATTTAGATAAATGTATCACCAATTTTCATGGTGGCAGGAAAGCAGCTCCAGAGGTATTTTGAGCAAAGTATACAGCTTACTTAAATGAAGTCAGTCATCTTATTTTATGTTCATCTCTGTACTGCCAATCTTCCAATGAAATGGTTGTAAGAAGATTATGGGGAATGTAGAATGATATGCTGAATACTCACCTGTGTATAAAAGTTCTCACACACTTCTTTAAAAAAATGTGTGTGTAAACATATGTGTATGTCAAATATATGTATAAATGTGTGTATAACACACATACAGACATACATACATACACATACATACACGCAATACACAGTAATAACACACACATCATTATTATGTGTAAAGCCTATATATATTACTGTCTTGGAAGTAAGCAAGCTCTCTACAAGTTCTCTTGTACAACATCGACACCTTGAAAGCAATAAACAGAAACAACTGAAACAACAGACCATGCAGAATTCAGCTTTAAGGGACGCTTCTACATTTAAACACATTTAAATACTCCTATGCTCTCAATTTTAATACGAAAGGAACTTACTCTTTCATCCCAGTCTCTGCACTATTCCCAGATATATCTGAACCAAGAGAAATGCCAGCAGGAGACTGTCGTCCAGTGAAGCCAGATGAAGAAAAGGAGAGTCCATATGGTTCAAAATTGAGAACTAGAATTTTAAAACAATAACAGAAGTTCATACTTAAAACAAAGCAAAAGTTAGGGGGGAAAAGCAGAAATTATCAAAGTTACCATTCACTACTGAAATAAAATAACTGAAGGTTAGAATCCAATGAAAACTTTTATTTTTTTATTTTATTTTTTTAAGTAACCTCTACACCCAACATGGGGCTCAAATCTACAACCACAAGATGAAGAGCTGCATGCTCCACCAGCTGAGCCAGCCAGACACCCTTCCAATGACACTTTTTAAGCTGGAAGGGTCTCTGAGATGATCTAATCAAATAATTCTAGTAATAATAATAAAGTAGCTATGATTTATCGAATGTCTATACCATTTGCATGCTATTAGTTGATCAAAGACAACGGTACTTCACTTTTATCTTTTCACCACCCTTAGAAGCTAAAGTAATATCCAATTAGGAAAGACAACTGATAAACCAGGTCACTGAAAAGTGGCTGCTCCCAGACAAAAATGTTTAATGAGCTATGAATGAAGACAGAACCATGCTTTTGTTTAACAAAATGCTCTTACGCACATTCCTATACTGAATGGACTAATGGAGCCCTCAATGTGAAATTTCCCTTACTAAAAAGAATACGGTTTACTCAGGTTCAGATTCCTTTGAATCTGTATTCCCAAATGAATTCAATCAAGAGCCATAAAAATTCATATTGTTATTATGGTGGAGCAGATGTCAATATCCATTCTCCTCCTTTAAGTAACAGAACCCTCGCTTCTTAGCTAGGTACATCGCCACCCAGAAAAGAAATGACATTTCCAGACTCCTCTGCCATGTGCTTGAGCACTGGCCAATGAAATTACGTACACATTCTGTGCACAACTTCTGGGAGGATCTTCCTGGAAGAAAAAAACATCTTTCTTCTCTCCCTTCCTCCTTTACATTCATGAAGGCATCATCAATCCTTGGCTGCCTACTTCTGGAATTTCTTTAATGGAAAAGAGCAGTAATCTTCTACCTTGTATAAGGCTACATTGTGTTTGTTTTCTAATATGCTATGTAGCTATACCTAATCCTAACGGGCATATTTTTATCTTTCTGGACTATCTGGATTACAATACAAGGGACCTTCTTAAATCATAAGAAGTGCCTTATAAAATATAAATGTGAACTTCTCTAATTATTATCTTAGAGAAACTGCAGCAGAGTTTAACATGAACTTACAAAAGATCACAAAAATAGGAAAAATGATAGAGCCAGATAAGAAATCAGATACCCTGGTTCTAGAGGTCCACTCTCAAGTATTCTATTATATTGTCTCCTCCAGAAACAGCAACTAATCTAAAGAGAACTAAATACATTAGTTTAGGATAGAATAAATAAATTCTATATCTAAAAGAATGATATAGAAGAGAAATCAACATGCAGTAGAAAAAAAATAGGCTCATTAATAACCAGGAGAACTGAGTTCTTGATATACATCGGGTATGAACTGGGTACATGAACTAGACTTTAACTTCTCTGTCTGTAAAGTGAAGAGTCTGGGCTAAACAGTTTCCAGATGCTGACGGGATAACCAGGATCAAGCTGACTTTGTAGAATCTCCCACATAGAGCCAAGCTTTCACAGATTCACAAACAAAAGACACAGCAGTAGGGCTCAAAAATCTGTATCATTTTTTAAAACTCTCTGTGATTCTGATTCATAATCATGTTTGGAAATCACTTCTCTAAAGACAATTATCATATCGTTTCACTCATACGCAGAACATAAGGAACAGCGCAGAGGACCACAGGGGAAGGGTGGGAAAACTGAACGGGAAGAAATCAGAGAGGGAGACAAACCATGAGAGACTCTGGACTCCGGGAACCAAACTGAGGGTTACAGAAGAGACGGGAGTGGGGTGATGGGTATTAAGGAGGGCACGTGTGGTGATGAGCACTCAGTATTATATGAAACTAATGGATCACTGAACACTACATCAAAAACTAATGATGTACTATATGCTGGCTAATTAAACAATAAAAAAAAAAAGAAATCACTTCTCTAAATCCTTCCAAGGTCTTTTTCAACTAGAAAATCCTCCCATCGTAAACTTTTCAATCATGTAGTTTAACTTTCTGTGCCATTCTGACCTCTTTAGTAGCATCTGTGACAGTTATCAAGCCTCTGCGTTAACAAAGCAGCGATGAAGAGTTCAAGAAATGCTTCCTATGCACAAGCAAAATCAGAGTTTAAGCCAAAGATCAAGTAAAGATAAGAGTTTAAGCAAAGAGCAGAAAGAATTCAAAATCAGAGGTAGAGTTTAAGAGTGGAGAGAAAAAAAAATTGACATAGAAGGGGACAGCATCTGGAGACAGATAAAATTCCAAACCTGAGACAACAGAATTAAGCACTGTCATCTAAGGAAGGCCTGGAAAGGCTCGAGGCTGAGAATGAACTTCAAATCACATTATTTTCATTCTTCAATGAAAATTTCCCAAGATCTTTACAGAGGTGAATGACAGGGCCAAAGATTTTTTAAAAGTTAACTAGACATGTAAGAGTTCATGTGCGTGTGGGGAGCAGGAGGAAAATAACAGTATGCAGAAAGAGTCAGAAGAAGGCAATAGATGGCTGAATTGAAATTTATATTTTTTTGGTGTCATTTTAAGATCAACCAGTTGGTTGTACTCATATGCCTACCACAGAGCTTGGAAAGTACTCAACAAAATCATGAGATTATGAATGGGGAGAAAAAGAGCTTTCAGCATTGAACTTCTCAGTATTACCATTCTGAACTCCTACAAAGATAATATTCAGTGGTCTTCTATTTACTCATATGCATACTTCCCATCCACCATCCAAACATCTCAATGATTTCCTCTTTACCAAAATCATAACAGGCATCTTTCCCTGACAGGCTACATTTCTGAAATTTAAGTTATTCTTTCTTTTCTTAGCTGTTTCTAACTTTACTGACCAGATATTTTGCTGGAGGGAAGCATTCTAACACAGTTTATATAAGACTGCTTAGAATGAAAATGAAACTCACTAGTCCATGGTAACCAGATTTTTTTTTCAAACTTCTCCACAGACATGCTCGCGTGAATATCTATCAGCTCTCTATCACAGTGACCCAACATGATAATTCCACCTTCGAGTTCTTTCAAAATTCCAGAATGGCACTTATATATATATGGAGCCTAAGACTTTGGGAATATCTCTGGGCCAACTTCTTTTTTCTGGGTATCCAAAGACCTAATCAGGGTAAACAAGTCACAGGCAGATTTAAAGAAAGATGATAAAAGTAAATATCCTCAGTTATTTACATTACATGACTATAGTACCAATTGCATAAAAAAACGATTCCCTATAATTTAGCTTGTTACAGACCTACAAAAAATTACCTTTTTCCTGAGAAAGCTTTTCCTCCTGCCGTTGGTGGTGAGGTTTGTAAGGTGCTGCCCCCTGACTAAGTTCTTCAGCCACAAAACCATCCAGAAAAGATAAAGAAGCATCTACCTATATTAAAGTGAAGCAAAAATTAGAAATTAAAAAATTTACCCTAAACAGTAGACTGTACACTCACATAACTAATTCTGACTTTTTATTAACATACAATGAATTATTTGTTTCAGGGATACAGGTCTGTGATTCATCAGTCTTACACAAAACACAGTGCTCACCATAACTAATTTTAATCCATATGTCCTAAAAATAATTTTTAACTTCAATTCTGAAAGGGCTACCAGTGCTACCAAACTCTCTACCTTTCTAAAACATCTATATTCAAATCACTTAGCTATGAATGTAACAATGTAGGTCATCTGCAGTTGTGATCAATTTCACTGCACTGCAGAATAAACTGAGCATCCAGTATGTTAGAGCATCATATGTTAGGTGCTATGACTGAGACAAAGACAGTTCCCGCCTTCATGAGAATTGTAACCTACTAGAGAAGACACCTACACCAGGAGCTGCAGGGTCTGTATTAGTTTGCTGCTGGCGGCTAAAAATAAGGTGTTGCCAAGGCTAGTTCCTTCTGGAGACTCCAAGGGAGAGTAAGTTCCTTATCTCTTTCACTTTCGGAAGGCACCACCATTCCTTGGCTTGTGGCCATATCTCTCTGATCTCTGCTTCTATTGTTCGTTGGCTTTCTCCTCTCTGACTCTTTCCTCACTTTTATAAGAACTCTTGTGATCATGCCTCTGGACAATCCAAGATAATCTCCTCATCACAAATCCTTAACTTAATCACATCTACAAAGTCCTTGTTACCAGGTAAGGTTCCAGGGATTAAGGTGCATACAACACCATGCGGAGGTCATTATTCAGACCCACAGTGACTTTCCTATTCTCTTCTACCTGAAAATGCTTTTTCACAAATCTATGGAAAATTACTTAATTTCAGCAGGAATAGAAAGGTATGAGAGAACTGATTAAATGAAAAGAAATAAGTGATGAAGAAAGAGTAAGGGGAAAAGGAGAAAAGAAAAAGTGAGCAAAGAGTGAGATCTACACAAAAAGACATGGCAGTGGTAGCTTCAGGTTTGCTTCTCCTGCTTTAGCCAAGTGTATGCTAACAGCTCAGATAATTAGAAGAACAGGTGAATCTCAAAGAGTTAAGTGGCACGTCACACTCTGAACCTACAAAGGTTTAGTTTCATTAAGATTCTCACAAAATGAAGCTATGTCATCATCACTTTCTTCTACTAGAGGAAAGAGGAAATAGGTTACTTCCTAGTTTAATAATGTGTATAGCATATTTATTCACCATGTCAATGAATGTCTCAGGAATGCCTACCAAATACGAAAGCAAGGCCTCTGCCCTTGAGGAGCTATCTGTAAGAACCAATGAACAAAGGTTTAAAATGAATACAAGCCATGAAAATCTGAGTCAGAATTAATAGGAATGCTACCCCTCCTCTCTTCTTTCTCAACAATATGACATCTGACAAATAAAAATTTGTACAAATCTGGCTTCCTTTTGGCAATTTCCTAATTCATGCCAGTCTGGGGGAGAGACCGGTATACACTCAGAGGGTGGGTAGTAACTGAGCCCATTAGGTTAAAAAGGGTGGTGGCTAAAAGTTAGGTGGGAGAAGGAAAGGTGGGTAATCAGGTTCCAAAGTGGGAAAGAAGTTTGATACCAGGTAGACAAAATGCAACAGTATTATTTCCATTCTCAAAGAAAACACAGTAATAATTAAATGACATATTAGAGAAGTTCAAAGGAAACTAAAAATGTTTAATTCTTGAATTACCATATTTGTTAAAAGAGACTGTCACAAGATATAAATGCCTTCACTGCAGTTCTCCAAAAGAGACACTCCTCTATTCCCGACTATTTAGGGTCGCTACTGACCTAGACCTTGCAAATTCTCTCATACTAATGTGAGAAAAACTCCAACCTTCATCTTTAACGTTATGGAAACTATATTTTGATATATTCCAGATACATCACAAATGCAAGAACTATTCTGTTTATAGACAATGCGATTTTTACAAAGCTAAAATACAGATGCCTTACCACTATGTCTTCACAGCTCTTATCAACTGGAAGCAAGCTCTTCATAAGTTCCACATTCTCACGTAAGTGTTTTAATTCAAACGCATGCTGTCTCATACAAGTATCCAAAGATATGGTGAATTCCTGGATTAATCTCTCAACTATGTTAGAAGAGTGTGCTTGGGATGTCAACTTGGTAACAGCAGCGATTAACCAGGCTTTTGTTTCTGAAGAAACCGAGTCATTCATAAGTAACTTGTAGAGCTTGGTTAGAACTTCCTCTGGTGTGTCCTTATCTAAGAGGTAGTAATACTCCCCTAACACCTATCAGTAAAACAAAGAGATGTTTATATAGAAATATCAAGTTACACAGCAAATTGTACTCAGAAATCCAAACAAAGCAGCTACTGCTGGAGTCAATTTACTCTAGATTAAACATACTCTAATGGTGAATTATTACATAAGGATAAAATTATACATTTTAGGTTCAAAATTATATAAGAGTTGGAACTCGATACAAAAAGGTTTTCCACATCTTTATCATTAACGATATATAAAGCAGCATACCTTTACAAGTTCGCTTTCTTCTGAACTTCAGGTTTGGTTATTGCTTTTTACAAGCATGTCCACATTCTGCTACTGATTTTGCAATAAGCACTTAAACCAGGGGTTCTCACATGCTAATATGCATGAGAGACACCTGCGGGATTTCATAAAAATACAGATTTCTAGGTTCTACCTCCAGATATTCTGAGTTAGTATGTCCGTGGTGGGGCTCTACAATACACGTTCTGAACCAGCATCAGCTGAGTCTGATGTACACGATCCATGGAAGAACCTCGGAGGAACACTGATCTGTGTTACATATCTTTTCCTTACATTTAACTTATTTAGGTGATACATAATCCTACTGGCCTAAGAAACATTAATAAACTGATAATTCATGGAGTGTGAGATCTTTCCTAAGTGCTACTTATGGAGTGTTTTCATGTCTTTGGTGTAACATTGGCATCAGCAGGGAAAAAAAAAGGGGGGGGTGAGGTGACAGGCAAGGAGAAATTAATAGCTAGTAACAAGAACAGGAGGAAAAATAAACAGAACTAGTTCAATTTTTAAAGTAGCAAGAAAATTTTTGGTGTGGCTTAATAAGATGGAAGATAGCTCTAGAAAAGCCAGTAATCTCAATCCCAGTTCAAAAATTAATGGGAAGATGGAGTAGATGCATTTTCCCCTATTCTTCCCAATAAGTACACCTAAAAACCCTTGATGTTATATATGAAGCACACATAAAAAGACACCGATAGATGGAGAAAAGAAGGCTGACTGCTAAGGACACTGGGACAGTACAGCGGGTTATCTGCTGCCTCATACACCCCAGACTGGGTACTGGTAAGCCAGCAACCTGGAAACACCAATGGGCACAGACAAACCGACCCCAAGAAAAGCCTGCCCTCTAGCCAAAGAGCCAGGAGGCCAGAAAACTTTCAGACAATAACCCTTCTACGCCAGCCAAGCACTGCACAGGAAAAAACCACAGACCCACCCACACCAGCAAAGACAGAGTAGAGAGCCAAGACTTCCACCCTTACCAAACTGTAAAAGACACCCCCATTCCCTCCTTCTCTGTGGTGACAGAGAAGACCCAATGGGGAGCCAGGACTTTCATCCCCACCAAGCTGTAGAGAGGCCCACTCCTCCACAGTGTCCATGAAGACCACATATGAAGCCACTTCACCTCTACCCAGGTATAAAGAGGGACCCCTCCCCCACTGGGGTGGTGTCAGGAGAAGCCTAGTAGAGAGTCAGGACTTTCACCACTGCTCAGCCATAGCAAGACAACCCCTTCACAGTGTCAGTGGAGGCCACATAGTTAGAGATCTCAACACCTGTGTCACAACACATCACCAAAAGAATCTAATCAACATTTACTAAACACACCATCCAACAACAGCAGAATACCCATTCTTTTCAAGCACCCACAGAGCATACAGTGAGACATACCTTGGGCCATAAAACAAACCTCAACAAACTTAACAGAACTGAATTCACAGAGTATTTTCTCTGATGACAATGGCATCAAACAAGAAATCAGTAACAGGAAATTTTCCAAACACTTAAAAATTAAACAACACTCTTCTATACAATTTTTCCAGAACATTCCTGACTTCAGACCAAAACCAAACCAACAGAGTAGAAAAAAATCTCATGAACAGAGATGTAAAAATTCTTAACAAGGTGTCAAGAAAACTACAAAAAAAAAAAAAAGATTCCTAGATTAATGAGTTCAGCAACATTGCAAAGACTGCAAAGCAAGACTGCAAAGACAAGATCAAAATACAAAAATCTATTGTACTTGAATAAACTAGCAACAAATATGTGGGAACCAAAATTAAAAATACAACTTATTTACTACTGCTCTAAAGAAAATGAAATGTGTAAGTATAAATCTAACAAAACCTGTACAGAATCTGTATGTTGCAGAAAGACATAAAGGCAGTATAAATATATGGAGTGACACAGAGGAAAAAAACGAATGGCGGCCAATACAGTAACCCAGGTAGGCAAGGATTACCAATACTAAAACCATTGGTGAAAGACAGATGAGGAAAAGATGTTCATGCACAGCCACACAGAATCACCTCACAGATTAGTAATAAATTACTAAGGAGAAAGGGCACCTTTACAATGGAGATATCTAAAAGTCATCTTAACCAAACAATGAAACTTAAAATCACCAATGACTAGAGGAACTGATATGAGATGCATCCTGATGATGCAGTGGGAAGTACATAATATTGTCGAAGTAGTATTCTTGCTAAAAATGTTTTACCAGACCAGAAATATTGAGGCAAATTCACAATGGTGGATATTCTATAAATCAACAGTATTCATCCAAAAAATCAGCACCATGAAAATAAAAAGAAACTGAGGATCAGTATAAAATAAAAGAAGCTAATATGACAACTAAATGTAATTTGTGAACCCTGAATGGATCCAGGATTGGGAGTAGCAGAAAAACAGCCATAAGAGACCTTTTTTGGACAAATGGATAAATGTAAACATGGACTATAGAGTAAGTGATATTAATGGACTAATGTTACATTTCTTAGGTATGATAATGGTTCTATGACAGGACAATGTCAATCTTAGAAGATCCACACTGAATTTTTTTATGGAGTGTCATGATGTCTGCAAGTCTATTGTAAATAACTCCGCAAAACACACTGTACATAGGTAGCTCTACATAACAGATGCAGTAAAGCAAAAGTAGTTAAAAATATTAACTGGGAATCTAGATGAAAAGTATAGAGGTATTTATTCTACTAGTCTTTCAACTTTCCCATATTTGAGGAAAAAAAATTCTTAAAAATCTGGGTAAAATTTAAGTTAACATGCTAACATTTGGCCAAAGTATAAAATATTAAAATATGTATATCCTATGATCCAGTAGTTGTACTTCACCAAATCTCCCCCTAAAGAAACTCACCCATACGCACACCAAAAAATACACAGAGTGACAGTATGCATGCAATTACCTATGATTGTATTACATAAAATGTGACCTTCATTGACCTTCATCTTACAAAGAGATGATCTCCTTTGCTGGCTTTGATAAAGCAAGGAGGCATGTCGGGAGGTCCACATGCAAGAAACTGAAGGCAGCTCTAGAAGCTAAGGGTAGCCTACAGTCAACAGTCTGAACCTCAAACCCTCAGTCCTATAGCTGCAACAAACTGATTTCTTCCAACAACCACATGTGCTTGGAAGTGGATCCTTCACCAGTCAAGATTCAGATCTTGGGATCTGGGAAAGAAACTGACAGCTGAAGGAGTCAGCAGAGTAGAACTGAATGACTTCTGAAGGAAATATATCGTTAGTATTTGGTTTTATAAAAAATAATGTTATAAATACATATGATCTAATGTACTTTGCTCACCCAACTCATAACTTGAAGAAATTTCTGTGGATAGAACACATTTTCCACATCTAGTAAAGTGAGATAAGACTGAACTGCATAAAGCCTTAATTGTTGATCTTCTGTTTCATCATCAAAACCTACAAAGAAATGGATACATCATTTTAACTTCCACTAAATTCTCTAAGGACTCTGTAATAAAACAGTTAATTGTTGGATCTCTATTTTACAGAATGCAGTAATTTACTAACCTTCCGCAAGCAGTCTCATAAAGTTATTGGGAATATCAGGATGCATGACATCTCCTCCCACTGAAAACACAGCATTCATTGTCTGAATAAACCAAGCATTATCAGGGGCATATGTGTCCACAGTGTTAAGAACAAGTATACTTCCAAATGCCACTTATTAAAATGATCTTTTCTGCATCAACCTTTTGAAGAATAACCCCCAACCCATCCTACTTTGTCATTTTTCTCTTAACCTCTTCCAATAAATTATTCTATACTCCAGTTTCATGTAAAATAGGTGCTCAGTAAAAGCTTATTTAATAAGCTTAATAAACTAAGTTCATGTTGCTTCATCTAGCACTGTTCCTTGTACATAACTAAGCATCCAATAAATAAGTGTGAAATAACTTAATGAAATGTTCCAGCTGACTAAGGACAAAAAATGGAAAATGATCTACACTTCAAAGAGGCTTAAATGTGGTGTGTCTACTTGAACAAACTGTTTAACCTCTTTTCTAATCTGTTCCACTTCTAAAATTCTAAAGTTCTAAAATTCTATCATTCCGCTGGCTACAGCTATAGCACTGGCTAGCACGAAACTATTCTTAAGCTATTTCCAAGACAACTGTCTTAACACTGTGCGTTTACTCTTAGATTTAAATAAGACATCTTAAAAAGAATAGGATCTCCTTGTGACCTACAAAGTTACTCTAACTTTTAAAAAGCAAATGTCGGGGCGCCTGGGTGGCTCAGTTATTAAGCGTCTGCCTTTGGCTCAGGGGATGATCCCAGGGTCCTGGGATCGAGCCCAGCATCAGGCTCCCTGCTCAGCAGGAAGCCTGCTTCTTCCTCTCCACATTCCCTCTGCTTCTATTCCCTCTCTCGCTGGCTGTCTCTCTGTCAAAAAAATAAATAAAATCTTTTAAAATCTTTAAAAAATAAATAAATAAATAGATAGATAAATAAATAAATAAGAAAAGTGACATGCGAATGGAGTTCCCAAACACCTTACTGTGACAATTTCCAGTATAAACAGTGGAAAGGATAAATTTTAGCATGCTGATCCCTACTCCCAAGGCCCCCTTGCAGAACAAGAACTTTTACCAGAAAGGAAACTAAGTGTGAAGTAAAGTCAAAGATAAGGAGGCACTGGGGCACACGGATGGCTCAGGCAGTTAAGCGTATGTCTTCAGCTCAGGTCATGACCCCAGAGTCCTGGGATCGAGTCCTGCACTGGGCTCCCTGCTCAGCCGGAAGTCTGCTTCTCCCTCTCCTTCTGCCTCTTCACCCCCCACCCCGGCTTGTGCTCTCTCTCTCGCAAATAAATAAATAAAATCTTGAAAAAAAAAAAAAAAAAGATGAAGCAGCGCTGAAAGAGGAATCAGGCAGAGGTTCCTGTATCTTTATGCTCATAATACTGACCAATTGAGGGGAACCTGGGTGGCTCAGTCGGTTGAGCATCTGACACTTGATTTCAGCCCAGGTCATGATCTCATGGGTCTTGAGATCAGGCCCACGTTGGGCTTCCCGCTCAGTGGCAAGTCTGCCTGAGATTCTCTCCCTCTGCCCCTCTCCCCATTCTCTCTCTAATAATTAAATAAATATTTTAAAAAATCCTGACCAATCAAATGAAAAGAACCAGGAAAAAGACTATCCACTAAGAAGCCTACACAAATTCCTGTTTTTGATAAGAAAGGCTTAAATATCAGGTATGGGAAAAATTATCACTGTATCTCTGAACTCAACTTGCAAGTGACCATACCTAAACCAATCATTCTAAAGTCACTGTGTAACTAAAGGTATTCATGACTCATGGTCCAAACAAAGGATATTTCTCAGCAAGCTCAGCTATTTTGCCAACCAAATTGACGATAATATATTCTTCTTTGCTCTGATGTAAATATTCAAGCATTTTCTGGACAATCACTGTTATATTTTGTGCATTAGTAATTCTGTAAAGAAGTTCCAGAGTCTATTTAAGAAAGAGGAATAAAAAAAGTATTATAAAACTATGCATAATTCCAATAAATACATCATGTTTATATTTTTTATATATTTATATTTTTATATATAATATGCTTATAAAATATTTATAATACAGTTGATTCTCCCACTTTGCATAGGTCAACTGGGCAGTTGGTTAATAGGTGCTGAAGAAATGCACAAGAACTGAAGAAAGGTAGAACCTAGTGTCAAAAAAATTAATTATGATCAATTTCAAAGTCTAAAAGCCTTCTACTGATCTCAATAAGTATTACCTAATTCTACATAAAAGGACATGTAAAGAATAAAAAATTAAAGGGTTTATAATCTATTTTCTTAAAATAGAACAGCTATTTAAACCTGTATTACTTATGCCTGTCTGTGCATGTGTATATACACACATACATACACATACAAAAATCCAGTCTTGCAAACTATATTTTCCACACTACCCAAACAATAGAAAACAGCCCTTCAGTGGGTTTGTCAGCTGAGGGCAAATGGCCTCTCAACAGACAAAGCCTGGTGGCTCAAGTGCTTCAAAGCCTTACAAGCCCTATCAGAATCTCAGGCAGCAAGGAAAAACCATGTTAGAGCCTCTTTCACAGTGCTCAGGAACATACCTCTTACTTCTTCAAGTAAGATGAAGGAAAACCAGTACCATGGTAAGCTCCCATTTGGCTGGACTTTCTGAGGACCTACATTAAGGTTCTAAAAATATTGTAACTCCCAGAAATCAGTATGAGACCAAGGGCGGTACTGAGAAGGTATCATTTACTGGTATTTTAGGATCAACAACATTAGCTGCAAAAGAATTTCCACATATCATATTTGTCAAACTTGTTCAAAATACCTTTAGCGCTCTTTATAATTTTTCAATCTTTACAGCCAGGATTTCAAGTACAAAAGATACCTGTTTCAGTTAATCTTTAGCTCCATTTAAAATCTACAAAAACACAGGTCCCCCTATCAATAGTTTTCAATTTATCTAGCTGTCTCAGACATGCTCCTTGTAGACTCTGAAGTATACATTATATATTTTTAGATAATTTACACCCAATTTATTTCCTACTCTAAGACCATGCAATTTAGCATTTCCAGAACTGCATGGGATATGGTATTAGGAACTGCATGGCTAGAGGTCTTTTATGCTAGCTCCTTCTTGTCTTCTTTCTCCCTGTAAGAAAGAAAGGTAATAAAACCAGTGAAAGGGAATCCCAGTTCGAAGCAACAGGCTACTTCATACCCAGGGACCAAAGTTCTTGATATGCAATTACTTATAGAGGTTAGATGTGACAGTGGCACCCAAAGAAACAGTACTGCAGTGCCTTCTTGGGGCACCACTGATATTCAATACCTTCCCCCAAAGAATTCAAACTACTTTTCTCACTACAGGTAAAAGACAAACAGATCAGACTTGATAATTTTAAACAGGTCAGACATGATAATTTTATTTTCCCTTTGACTCTCATTTTTAAATGAGAGCCTCCAAATTAAATATAGCAATAAGAAAAGTGTACCTAAGTCAACTCTGTTCAATTTGGTAGCCAATCACACAAAGAAAACACTTGCTCTATGTCTGTTCAAAGTGGAAGAGCCATATAATTATTAGTTATTGTCCTTTGGTGTCTTATCATTTTTCTGGGATGCCCACACATAGGAATTAGTATATCTATAAACTTCCCAGATTCATTTGAGGCAGGTAACAATTTTGGGAAGATTAAAAATATGAATGCAAAAAGAAAAAATATGGGACACCTGGGTGACTCACTCAGTTAAGCGTCCAACTCTGGATTCTGAGATCAAGCCTCACCCCAGGCTCCATGCCTGCTTAAGTTTCTGTCTCTCCCTCTCCCTATGCCCCCCCTTTTCTGCTCTCTCTCTCATAAAAATATATATATATATATATATATATATATATATGTAGATGACAATTTCTCAAAAATACGTTTGTTTCAAAATAGCACCTTTTAGGGGCGCCTGGGTGGCTCAGTTGGTTAAGCAACTGCCTTCAGCTCAGGTCATGATCCCGGGGTCCTGGGATGGAGCCCCACATCGGACTCTCTGCTCAGTGGGGAACCTGCTTCTCCTTCTTCCTCTGCCACTCCCCCTGCTTATGCTTTCCTGCTCGCTATCAAATAAATAAATCTTAAAAAAAAAAGCACCTTTTTAAAATTCAAAATGTATAAACTTATCTTTTAAAGTTATAATTGCTTAATGAAATAGTGTTCTTTCAATAAGCTATTTTCACTCATTGCTTTTAAGTAATTTAGATGTTCAATAAATTAACTTTATTATTTTTTAAATAAAAAATAAAAATATCTACTCATAGGTCCCATATACCATTTTAAATGAAGGTACAGAGTAATTTCTTTCATGAAAATTAACAGAAATACTTATATGGACACTCAAGTGGACACTGAAACTATTCTACAAAAGGAAAAAGTTGAAAAAAATTAAGTAAATTATACAACTTTCCTTCCAAGCAGTTCAAATCATTTTGGGGATATTTTTATTAATTCTTTCAAAATTCCTACATAGTTAATAAAGAATGCATTAGCCTACTTTACAGATGTTAAGGAGAATATGAACAAATATTAATAGTCATAAATTACACTTTAAGTTGTGTTAACAGAAAGACCTGGAAACAGAATTCAATTCTTCTCTTGGACCAAAAAGATATTAATGAATCCATACAAGTAACTGAACCCAGATCCTCCAACTCATAGTTTAAATCCATTTGTGAGGATACTGACACAAGGCCTTTTTAGAAAAGCTCCTTAAATTTCAGTAGAAAGAATAAAATATACTCAAAAGTTAAAATACATGTCTGTGTCTATACATATACACATACACAATGCCCACTACTCTATTCTCTTCATAATACCAAAAAAAAGTTTAGAAGTTCTAACACTCTGCATACGCTCTTCAAAATAACAGTTTACCTCTCTTTTAATAATGGGATCAGGATGGTCTAAGCATTCAATTATTGTCATCTGGTGCTGAAGAGCCAGAGTGGGATCCTGTTGGATAACATAGGTAAGAGCCTTCAGTCCTAGAAACAAAGATTAAGTTATACAACTGACTGGAAACAAATAACCAGCAAATTTCAAGAGCTCTCTTTGTAATTTCTGTCAAAATTATCTAATCAACTTGGGGCATTTGGGTGACTCAGTCATGATCTAAGGGTCATGAGATTGTGCCCTGTATCAGGCTCCACCCTCAGCAGGGAGTCTGCTTGAGATTCTCTCTCCCCTTGCTCTGCCCCTCCCCATTCACGTGTGCATGCACGCACGTGCTCTCTCTCTCTCTAATAAATAAGTAAAATCTTTTTTAAAAATTATCTAATCATCTTACCTAAATATTTGAGATTTATTTTAGGTGACAGAACAAATTTTCCAATGCACTTGGCCGCCTTCTCAAGTAATTCTGATTTAGGATAAATAGAATAAACTGTATGTACACATTCAAACAGAATAGCTAGAATAGAAAGAAAATATAAAATATCAGGGATCACGTTAAGGCATAATAAAGGAACATACTTGTATAGAATTCACAACAAAACAAACTAATTAAAGGTCAGTTTTAGTAAAAAATCTTATTTATGGAAAATGTTCAAAGATAGGAACCTTATTGTTTTCAGGCTTAGAGTAATTAGGATTATGTTACCACAGCACAATCTAAAGAGAATTATCTATATATTAATAGATAAAAATGATGAATTAATTCACGAAACAAGTATTTACTGAACACCTCCTATGTGCCAGGCATTGTTGTAATAGTATGGATACAGCAGTGGGGAAAAAAGACAAAAACCCCTGCCCTTAAGGAGTTCACATTCTAATGGACACATAGGTAATGTGTTCATTATTCCTATACAAACAGATATTTCCAACACTCCTTGAATACTTTAAAATAATTTGTTTTTAGGCAGTTTCTACCACTTATACACAGAAACAATATATGTAAGTTTATTTTAATATAATCATTTTAGAATGCTATAGCATTCATTTCAAAGTAGGACCACTTCATGAAAATCCTCAAGTCAGTTCTTTAAAGCCAACCTCAAAGAACATAGAACCATCAACTGAACATCTTGATAGTGTCCAAATTTGATTTTCTAACATAAAGATCTGATAAATCTGATAGATGATCAAAGTTGACACTAAAATTTTTTTCAAACTCTTTTGAAGAGCCTGAGTCAAGGAGCTGGAGCCTTGCCATGGTAAAGAAGATCCAGTGAACTATCACTACGTCTGGCACGTGCTGTGGAATCACAGCGATGACAAGGGAGACATAGAATCAGCAGACTTAACAGTTCTACTACAAGTTGAAGCATATCCAAGTGTCCTTGATAGGACCACTTCTCCATTTCCAAAAGCCTAAAAAAACAATCGGATACTTTTTTGTATACAAGACAGATCTTGAGTATTCAACTAGCTATGTTTACACTGCTAAGTTGCCTATCAATTGATTCACACCTAAATTTTGTGTAAAAAGCTTTATACAAACCTTTTCTATGGAGAGAGAAAGAAAATAAATCAGAAATATAAATTTCTCTTTAAGAGGGAATGGACTTTAAAGAAAAACTTACAAAGTAAGTTAATTAAACCTAAAAAAAGACTCTGTATATTCAGATGTTGTGCTGTAAAATGTCCTTACTCTATGCTATGAAAAAAAGAGACTTTATGAGTTCATGAACTAAACAAAGAAAGGCTTGGTCAAGTGACTACCAACTAAGGCAGAAGTGGATAAATCGCTACTAAATCCAGCCCTTGCTCTACTTTTGCAAGCCTGTGAACTAAGAATTATTTTTACATTTTTTTACTGAGATATAACTGATATATAACTTATATTAGTCTCAGGTGTACAATTACATTTTTTAAAGGTTGTGAAAAAGGGGCGCATAGGTGGCTCAGTCAGTTGGGTATCTGACTCTTGGTTTTGGCTCAGGTCATGAGCTCAGGGTCTTGAGATCGAGCCCCACGTCAGGCTCCCTGCTCAGTGGAGAGTCTGCCTGAGATTCTTTCCCCCTTCCACTCCTTCCCCCTCCCCCTCAGCTCCTCACCCTTCCCTCCCACTCGCACTATCTCTAAAATAAACAAAATCCTTAAAAAAATAAAAAAATATAAATAAATTTTAAAAATTAAGGTTGTGAAAAAACAAAACAAAGGAGAATTTATGACAGAAACCTATGTTACCTACAAAGCCTAAAATATTTACCACCTGGCCCCCTTCTGAGAAAAAGTTTGCCAAACCCTGAACTTACAGGCCAGTCCTAAGTAAGATTAAAAATAATGCTGCTCCAGAGCACCTGGGTGGCTCAGTCAGTTAAGCGTCTGCCTTCGGGTCAGGTCATGATACCTCCGTCCTGGGATTGAGCCCCACATTGGGCTCCCTGCTCAGTGGAAAGCCTATTTCTCCCTCTCCATCTGCCCCTCCCCTCCACTCATGTGCTCTCGCTCTCTCTTAAATAAATAAAAATCTTTGAAAAAAAATAATGATGCTCCATTTTCTACTGTAATTGACATGGTTTCCTTTACAGATCCCTGCCAGTCAGAACTCTTCTGCTATCTGTGTTACTACAAAAGGTTCTCATTACTCACCTAAACTTTTTTAGATGCTTATTAAGATTTCTGGAAAGCTAGTACAGGTAAAATTAATAGTTAGAAAATTGCACTTATTAGTCAACTTAGGCATAAATGAGCTGAAAAAGAATTTAACAGGTTAATTATTTTTCCACTGGAACAAAGTCCTTTTATTCCTCAGCTCTACAAAAATCTGAGTATAAGTCTACAAAATGAAATAGCAGCCACCCTGCTGTCTCCCCTCTACAGTGGTTTCAAAAAAAGTGCTTCTGAGGATTTGTAAACATAAAAACACAATGTGAAGTTTTATTTTCTCTTCTAGAGCAACCCACGTCCTAACCAAAATATCATCAAGTAAAAATTATCAAATTAAAAGTTAATAACATTCTAACATTCCTGACACTGTGGTTTTATCATAGGTATTTTGGGTTGGATTATGCACAAAATTTGAAGTTCCACTCATACCATATCCTTCAAACTAGACTTCACTTTCATATGAAGTAAATCTCTATCTACTGATCCGACTCTGGCAGGGAGATGTGGGTACTACCCTATGGGAGTGGAAGCCCAGGTTCTCCTTTGACACTTGGGAGAAGCAAGGGATCCTTGTTCCTTCTGGGTGGGGGATGGGAACATCTGCTGATACTATCCTGCTTGGGAAAGGAAGGGGCATTACTTCACTAGTACTCCCTACATGGCCTCCACTGACACCGCTGGGGTGGCCTGAGTATCCCTGACCAGTGGTGAAGGCTCCAACTCTCCACTAGGCTTCTCTAACACCACCCCAGCAAAGAGGGGAGAGGTACTTTGTTAACCCCCTATTCTTAAATATGTGAAATCCAGGCTTCCCACATCATGAGGAGGGTGTGCCCCTCCTCAACACCTGGCAGGAATGAAATTCTGGCTCTTCTCTTGGGCTTCTCCACCAGGAGTCCAGTGGAGGGTTGGGAAGCTGGTTACACCTGGTGAGGTGCAATTCTTGGCTTTCCACTTAGTCTTTTCTGCCATGATATAATTTGTTCTGTATGATGCTTGGCTGGGAGAGAGGCTACTGTCTAAAAGTTTTCTATCTTGCTACTTTGCCCTTTTCTTGTCAGTCCTTTGGCTAGACAGCAGGCTTTTTTCTTGGGGCATTTTTGTCTGCGCCCATCAGCATTTCCAGGTTGCTGGCTCTCCAGTACCCAGTTTGGGGACTATGAGGCAAAAAGAAAACCCAGGGTACTCACCGTGGTGTTGTTCCTTGCATCCCAAGGTCCCTAACCAGTCTACCTTCGTTTCTCCACCTTTCAGTCATATGTTAATTTTACATATAATATCCACTAAGTGGGAAAAACAGGGAAATGCACGTCTATCTACTTTTGATGGTTCTGTTCCTTGTACTCCATTTTATATAATCTCCCAATTTATTAAACAGCTTACTAGTACCCTGCCTAAAAATCTTCCATATCTCTGGATTTATACAGTATAAAGTCCAAATCCATTTGGCTCCCGCGAGAGGACCTCTAAAATATGGCCTTTCCACTGCTCCCACTATGAACGGTCCATGCAGGCTGTGGTAAGTCAATATGCTCTGAAACAGTTTTAAACATCCCCACTTCTGCACCTTCTCTCTCATGTTCCCTCTGCCTAGACCGCCTAGACTTCCCTTCTGGCTATCTGAATCCTACCTACCTTTCAGGGCTCCATTACATCAGTAAATCCTTATGTGTGTCCTCAGGCCCACAGTGATCTCTACCACCTCTGGACTCCTGTAATATTTATTCCCTGCACCACCCTCTTAGCATTCTACCTTATACTGGTATTATGCTTTCATATATAAGCTATTTCTCCCATTATACTGTAAATTCCTTGAAGGCAAAGACTGTATTTTACACTTCTTCATATGCTCTATATCACTTTGTACAATGCCTGGTACATAACAGTAGTCAATAAATGTCTATGATGTGCTTTATGTCTTGATTTAACATTAAGGTAAGTTGTAATAATAGAACTGTCATAAAAATATGGTTTAGAAAGTATAAAGACTAAAATCCAATCCGATAACTGATAAAAGTAATCTTCTTTTCCTTTAATTCAATTAAAACATATTACTCATTGATTCACCCAGTGCTAGATACTGGGTAGACACAGCCTCTTCCCTTATGAAGTTCATAATTTAAAATTCACATTCTTAAGCAATAAAATATTTATGTTAGCACTACTAGAGAACAGTCTACCATTGATAAAATCACTGTAAGTTATAAACCATATCAATACAAAAAGGGGGGGGAGCCTAACAATGGAAAGATTAATAAAGGAAACAAACAATAAGGTTTCCATGTCAAGGTGAACACTGGACTGACAGCCTACAAAGAAATGAACTGATGGTGTTGGTCCCAGAAATCACAATAAAGGAAAGGTGCCCTAGTGGAGAACATTAAAAAATATTTCCTCAGGTATACAGCATTTTCCAAATCAAAGGAATGGGTAACAGTGGCTATCGCTAAGAAGGGGAACTGGGTGGTGGGTGGTAAGGGTCAAAGAGACACTTACTGTTCACTGTATACCTTTGTGTGTACCTTTTGAATTTTGAACCATGTGCATACATTACCTATTCAAAAAAATAAAATTAAAGCTGAAATGTCAATTACCAAAAAAACAAAAACAAAAAACTTTCTGTAAGAAAAAGAAAAGCAGATCCTTGACTAATTCTAAACAGAATTCCTTGAGAGCCTTTTAAATTCATCCTACATGCTAATTATATCTCAAAACTTTTTAACTTGGCTGCCTGCAAAGACTCTCACACTTTTCTGGATCTTCTGACAGTTCCTAGCCAAACCACCTGTGTCAGTAAGGACCATCCTTACCTCTGGCCTGACTCTTCTCATTAGACAGCAGGATCCTGGAGAGTATCAACTGATCATTATGCTATACACTCATAAGGGCAGGGACTGTGTCTACCTCATTTTCCTTTAATCTCCCGGACTCATCATGGAGAAATAAATCAATCAACTCTTTTCTCAATCTCTCCCTAGTTTACAAATCAAGTTTTTGTTTTGTAAGCCTTCAATAAATACTGGTTGAACAAATGAATAAATCACTTTTATTGCCTTAATTACCATTTATACATGCAAAACATAAATCTATCCTTTAAAATTTACCATTTCAATTCACTATCATGTACATTATCACGCCCGTACTAGTCTTACACATGCAATCCTTTCTTCTTATTCCTACTTCATCTTTGTCAAGCACTTTTGCTTACAGTTAAACTGGTGCAATTTCTGCCCTCTAGTCCACCCTATGTTTCTACAATCATTGTCCTTAAAGATTCACAGCTTATCACTGACTGAAAGAACAAGTAATGATCTTCCTCCCTATTTCACAGTACTTTACTAGATTAAGAAATGACTTCTCATCTGAGTTAATCTCTCAATGTCTCTTTACTGCTCTTCTCCAGAGCACGCAAAATTCAAGCTGTTTTACTTTGCTTCTGAATATTTCCAAATAGCCCAATTTCTTTACTGAGCTTTTTCAAACTAATCAATAAAGAACTAATAGTTCACCCCTTCACAGTCAATTAGATGCTTAGTGAATAGAAAACAATTTCAATAGAAAAACAATTTCTATTAAAAAATAAAATATTTAGAAAAGAGAGATAATTTTAATAATGAACTTAGGTCAACATTTAAAACAATGCCGTAATTTCAAATTATTTCTATTAGTTATCTAATGCTTGCATTGAAAAATAATAACCCAAAGAACCATCTTAAAAATTAACACACAGAATTCTTTTGGAATTTACAGTATTCTAACACACATTTTGCTACAATCCTGAAAAACACTGTTAATCATTAGAGTAGCATTTACATGTTACCTACCATATGTGACATTGTGATTTAACTCGGCTCTTCGTAAGGATTCATCAAGAACATCATACATTAATTCACTTGTCCTGTTTAAAAGATATTTTATTTGCAGTAGAATTATAGTATTATAACTCAATAAAACAGTTTTTCAAACTTCTCTCTCTTTAAAACTGAGGATCTACAGAAAAGAAGTGAAAGAAATTCATTTTATGAAGTTATGGGAATTTCACTTCTTCAAGATTCCATTTGCTCTTTTTCATGAGTTTAATTTCCTGCTTTATCAAAGCTGACTAGTCAAGGGAGAGATAACCATAAGTCAATCAACTCTTTCCTCTACCTGTACCTAGTCTATGAATCAGGCTTTTGTTTGGTTGAACACACTACCTTTCATAATTTCATTTATAATAAAATAAGCTACCTGCTTCAAGTTACTACAGTAATACCTCACACATCCAGATTATTCCAGACAGTAACCATATAGTTTTTTAAAAATATTCAAATACTTTCTTTGAACAGCACCAAGTTCTCTGGAAAAAAAATTGTAACTTTCATTCACATTAAATATAAATTACATTTTGTGAAATGGGTTTCTACCATTCCTATGTCTTCACGGTTACTGATTACAGTTACAGTAACTGGACTGAGGTAGATACTGTAAGAAAATGCAGTGCTTTGTAGAGCACTCTGCCTCCAAACCTAGAAAAATCCTCCGCAAGAGGTCAGTGTGAAACTATGGCTTCTCAACTGGCATTTCTGTCTATGTTTTATAAATTCAAAAAGCACTAATAGAAAAAAAACTACCATCAACATACAATACACAGAGTAGTCTTGCAGAGAAACTTCACTGTAAAACAAACAGATCAAAATCATACGAGGCTACACAAATAACACATGATGTACGCTATATCTTTTTCAGAAAATTTCTTTTTTCCAAATACACAGCTGTAAAATTTAATTTGAAGTCCATGTGCTTTTGTTCTGTCTTGACTAAAGTGTAACTATCCAGTGAGAATCCTGAACCATATTCTAAAATCCCTCATTTTATTGTGTAAGCACTTTTTCCAGCCAATAACCACAAAGCAGACATTACTCCCTCCCCTGCCCCAAATTTGGTAATACTACACCTAGATTACAGTCTAGTTTCTCAATTTTAAAAGCCAATGTCTGGCATAAGAGTCATAATTAACCACATGAAAATGTGGAAACATTTGCAGACATGATCAAGAACATTAATAACCTAAGACAAAGAATGCTATAAAACACAAGAAAATATTCAAACGATATAAAAGAATATAAATATAAGAAGACTTTTACAGTAAATTAGCTCTTTTAATTAAATACATTAGAACCTGTTATAAAATGACATTTTTACTTTGCACACTAAGCTAAGCATGTCTTAAGAAATACAAAATTTGTGTTAACGTGAAATCTCAGAGTTGGGACAACAAAGGAGAAAATATTCTAATGTTCCACAACATCATAAGAGTTCCACTCTTTATTCATTTCATTGAGCCTAATTCTGTTCAACTGAGCTCTCTGGAGGTAAGCACTCTCTTTGTACATATTCTTTGTAATTGTACATATTCCCCAAATTCATCCATAAAGTTCGAAAGAAGAAAGATACTGACTTAATGAATTTAGTAAATTCACTAAATGCCTCCAAAGTTACTTCATGACAACATATGGTCACTGGATCTTTTTAGACCAGCGAGGTCTGGTTGCATTACCATGATATTCGTGATTTTAAAACAGAATTCCAGTGAACTCCAACTAGAGCTACACAAAAGGACAGGCTGGATTATATAAAATAAAATTAGGACAAACATTTCTAATGTGCGTATCTACTCTCGTCACCTCCAGGTTTTTTTACTTAGGTTTCGATCAGGCATTGAGATTCAGAAACACATAAAAAATAACATGGCAATACCAGGAGTGATATAGTCCAATTAGCTCTCATTAGGAGCTTGCAAACAGATGAACACTGACATGACACTGACAAGGCATTACTAAGAGCAAGAGCCTAGAAGACAATCCCTTTGTAAAGCCAGGCTAAAGAATTAGAAGGTACCCCACTGCATGGAGGAGAACCACCTCTCATAAAGTCAAAACACTGATCAGCAAAATTTTTTTTTTTTAGCAAATATTTTCTTAGGACAGAAACACATTAAGGGGGGCGCCTGGGTAGCGCAGTCGTTAAAGCGTCTGCCTTCGGCTCAGGGCGTGATCCCGGCGTACTGGGATCGAGTCCCACATCGGGCTCCTCCGCTATGAGCCTGCTTCTTCCTCTCCCACTCCCCCTGCTGTGTATCCCTCTCTCGCTGGCTGTCTCTCTGTCACATAAATAAATAAAATCTTTAAAAAAAAAAAAAAAAAAAAAGAAACACATTAAGGACTCAAGCTATGGTCCTTGCTCTCAAGGGAACTAAAATCTAGTTGGACTTGCTCTTGAACAGTTCAGGAAAAAATTTTTAAAATATGTGCGCACACATGCACATATATAGAGAGTGAGAAAGAACAATTAACAAATGCAAATAAATGATGTCTGTAGGTAAAGGGTATAAGGAAGCTTCTCATACTGTTCTTGGAACTCTTCTGTAAGTTTGAAAACCATGGCAAAATAAAAAGTTACAAAAAATATATATAATTGAAAAGACACCCATAAAAAGTTTAATATGAAGTACTGGCTAAAAGAGTAACTCAGACAAATGAATTAAGATGAAGCACTCACACCCAACCAGAGCAAGAGTCAGCAAACTATAGTCTGCGGGCCTGTCCTAGCTGGATGTTTGCTTTTGTATGGCTGCAGGATAAGAATGGTTTTTACATTTTTAAATGATTGGGGGGAAAAAAATCAAAAGAATAATATTTCACAACACAAAAAGATTATATGAAACTCAAGTTTAATGTCCATAGAAAGTTTTTTTGGAACACAGAAATGTTCATTCATTTACATATTGTCTATGGCAGCTTTTAAGCTATGCAACAACAGGCTTGAATGGCTGCAACAGACAACATACAGCCCACAAAGCTTAAAATATTTATTGTCTGGCCCTTTACAAAAAGTTTCTCGATCCCTAAACTAGAATGATTAAGAAGGCTTCATGAAAGATATGGAGCCTCAAAGGTCCCTTTCCATATGAGCAGGATTTAGATAAGCAGAGAGCTAGGATTATCCTAGCAACCTGTTATGTATTTCTTACGGTAGTTTATTTATCATTATTAAGCCAATTAAACACTGGGAGAATCTGACTTATGAAACTTCTAGGTGAAGGGCTATCAGGGTATCAAATTTACTTAGAATTAGTTTACCTTTGATCATCTTTTCCTAGAAGACCTAGTATTCTCAAGAGCTGGATTTGTATCCATGGCGCTGGCACACTGTGGTAATTGAAATCTACTGGGAGCTTTCCTCCAACTACTTGCTTCAATATTGTTACAAAACTCCCCGTCAAGTCTTTATATACAGATGAATTCTCCTATACCCAAAAAACAAAACAGAAAATGTTCTGTTAATAATAATGTCTTATCAAATATTAAATAGACCTGGTTGAAATGCCATACAGAATCTAACTTAGTATATGTTCAGTTAGAAGTTTCATGTGCACATTTAATAAACAGTACTCTAATCTAATTAGTTTGATTTCTTCCTTGATGAAACTCCCTTGGCTACCTGATCCAAAGCTGAATCATCCCCCAAAAAGCTTCCACCAATAGCTACTTGTCCCCACACAGAATCTTAATCACATTTCATAAATTCTTATAATTACATCTTATATAGAATTTTACTAGCCAATATCAGCAATTAAATCGAAAAGGGAAAAGAACTGGCATACTGAAAAGGGACAGCATTATTTCTACTTTTGATGAAAATCAAGGCCCGTGTGCAATCTCTGAACTTTGTTTGCAAAAAAGACTTCTCATGTAAACGATCTAAATGTGCTCTGGGTGGAAGAGCACCCAGCACAGTCAAGACTCCTCAAACATTCAAACCTCCCCAAATCAGTGCATCTGTCTTTTAAAAATTAACTAACACCATAGTATTTAAACATACTTGTGTTTCTGAATGAGTGTGCTTTGATTATCCATCTACTAATCTCTTGGACTGGGGAAATTACATACACATTCCTCAAAGTAAACATCAGATTCTTCACTGTAATTTTTATTTCATTATTAAGGACATATTTTTAGAAGGGAAATAACAGCTCTTTCAAAGTTTAGTGAACATTAGAGGAAAAATAAGATTTAACATCAAATATCGATTTATACCAATCTATTTTGGAGCACAATGCATAAAAATGAAGACAATCTTCAATTCTGTAATTGTAAACTGAATTCGATAACATATGCCATTTTGTTTTATAATACTCATGGAGTCTCTCACGTATATATAAAACATACAAAGGGTTTCAGGCAATACACTGGGGCTGAATTAGTATAAACCTGTATCACCACTGAGAAAATTTTACCATACCACTCAACCTTCCCTTTTCATCTGACACAGTATCAGTGTAAGGAGTCAACACTGTAGTCTATATACCTTGCACAACCTCCATTGACTCTCTTCATTCCTATAAGCTGTTAGACATCTCAGGAAGTTGTATAAAAGAAAGTCACTGCTTCGGACACCTGGGTGGCTCAGTTGGTTAAGTGTCTGCCTTTGGCTCAGGTCATGATCTGAGAGTCCAAGGATGGAGCCCCATACCAGGCCCTGGGTCACGCTCCGCGCTCAGGGAGGAGTCTGCTTCTCTTTCTCCCTACGTCCCTCCCCCACTTGTGTGCGCTCTCTCTCTCTGATATAGAAATAAAATATATTTCTTTTAAATTTAAAAGAAAGTCACTGCTTGAAAAATCACAAATCTGCAAATTTCAATCACGTTCTATAGCTACCATTTTTCCATGCATCTTTAGTAACTTAAAAAAACTTGGTCCTTTAAGAGAGACTAATTCTGTAATATGCCAACAACTCATGCTATCAAACTACTTGCAAAAATTACTATTAAATAATCAATAATAAAAAATAGTCAATAATAAAAACTTGAAATGTTAATTAAGCATTTTACTGAAAAATCTGAGTTTTCTTTTAATTCCATAATTACACTTTTCTAATGGCAACTACTAAGTACCTCCTGACATTTCCAACTCACCTTAATCATCCTAAAGTATATGTGCAAAGAAGCAGCCATGACCCCAACATCTCTGTCACAAAGTGCTTTCCGAAACTTAATGTGAATATGCTGTACTTGATTAGGAGCAATGAGATGGAATTTATATAATGCCAGAACAGCTTTTCTTCGTATGATCTCCCTAAAGATAAAAAATAAAATTTAAACAAACCATCTGACTTGTCAGGCATTTAGTCTGAAAAGACTGTAGATGAGACGATTTCAAAATATCAGCTATTACCTTAATATAAAAAGAAAGAATTATACATTTATTGTTAATTTCTTTATTCTAATCCACCAAACTATATAAAGTGGTTATCTCCAAGAGGTAAGACCTCAAGAGACTAACTGCCCACGTTATATATTTCGTTAGCTACATAATTTTTAGTAACAAGCATGTATTTATTACTTTTGAAACCAGAACAAACAAGGAAGATAAGCTCCTTAATTCCCTAATTCCATTTTTGAAAGCCATCTCTCTAGGAACTGGGAAAAGAATCAACAATTCTAATCTGTAAGAGGTAATTCTGCCTAGTAATATTGAACAGTTTCTTTATTGATATTGAAATTCTCATTAACATTCTACCTTTTAAAATTTCTTTTTCTGTACCATGGGCAAGTATATTCCAAACACTTCAGGGAGGCAGGGCAATAGAAAGGGAGACTCACATTAAAAGATGTTACTCTTCCCCTTGCCCAGTTCATGTTTCAAAAATGTCATTCCAGTGAAGGGGATGGTAGGAGCACCTGGGTGGGTCAGTGGGTTGACCGTTTGCCTTCAGCTCAGGTCATGATCTCGGGGCCCTGGGATTGAGCCCCGTGAGCCCCGCATCAGGCTCCCTGCTCAGTGGGGAGTCTGCTACTCCCGCTGCCTCTCCCCCCCACACCCACTCCCCACTCATGCTTGCTCTCTCTCAAATAAATAAAAACTTAAAAAAAAAAAAAACTTAGTTTTTTTGACTGTTTCCTTGGCTGTGCAGAAGCTTTTTATCTTGATGAAGTCCCACAAGTTCATTTTATCTTTTGTTTCTCTTGCCTTTGGAGATATGTCATGAAAAAGGTTGCTGTGGCCGATGCTGCCTATGCTCTCCTCTAGGATTTTGGTGGATTCCTGTCTCACATCGAGGTCTTTCGTCCATTTGGAATTTATCTTTGTGTATGGTGTGAGAGAGTGGTCAAGTTTCATTCTTTTGCATGTAGCTGTCCGATTTTCCCAGCACCATTTATTGAAGAGACTGTCTTTTTTCCACCGGATGTTTTTTCCTGCTTTATCAAAGATTAGTTGCCCAAAGAGCTGAGGGTCCATTTCTGGGTTCTCTATTCTGTTCCATTGGTCTATGTGTCTGTTTTTGTGCCAGTACCACGCTGTCTTGGTGATCACAGCTTTGCAGTACAGCTCGAAATCCGGCATTGTGATGCCCCCAGCTTTGTTTTTCCTTTTCAACAATTCCTTGTTGATTCGGGGCCTTTTCTGCTTCCACACAAATTTAAAGGCTGTTTATTCCAGTTCTTTGAAAAATGTCATTGGTATTTTGATCGGGATAGCATTGAAAGTGTAGATTGCTCTGGGTAGCATGGACAGTTTAACTATATTAATTCTTCCGATCCATGAGCATGGAATATTTTTCCATCTTTTTGTGTCTTATTCAAAACTAAGAGGCAGCCCACGGAATGGGAGAATATATTTGCAAATGATACTACAGATAAAAGACTATTCCAAGATCTACAAAGAACTTCTCAAACTCGATACACGAGAAACAAATAAATCATAAAATGGGCAGAAGATATGAACAGACACTTTTCCAATGAAGACATACAAATGGCTAACAGACACATGAAAAACTGTTCAAAATCATTAGCCATCAGGGAAATTCAAATCAAAACCACACTAAGATACCACCTTATGCCAGTTAGAATGGCAAAAATTGACAAGGCAAGAAACAACAATTGTT
Organism: Ursus americanus; assembly: GCF_024610735.1. NCBI lineage: Eukaryota > Metazoa > Chordata > Mammalia > Carnivora > Ursidae > Ursus > Ursus americanus. The sequence continues at coordinate 6,502,304 of NC_142162.1, read as the reverse complement.
GGAGAGGATGTGGAGAAAGGCGATCCCTCCTACATTGTTGGTGGGAATGCAAGTTGGTACAGCCACTCTGGAAAACAGTGTGGAGGTCCCTTAAAAAGTTAAAAATTGAGCTACCCTATGATCCAGCCATTGCACTACTGGGTATTTACCCCAAAGATACAGACATAGTGAAGAGAAGGGCCATATGCACCCCAATGTTCATAGCAGCTCTGTCCACAATAGCTAAATCGTGGAAGGAGCTGAGATGCCCTTCATCAGATGACTGGATTAAGAAGATGTGGTCGATATACACAATGGAATATTACTCAGCTATCAAAAAGAACGAGTTCTCAACATTTGCTGCAACATGGACGGCACTGGAGGAGATAATGCTAAGTGAAATAAGTCAAGCAGAGAAAGACAATTATCATATGGTTTCTCTCATCTATGGAACATAAGAACTAGGAAGATCGGTAGGAGAAGAAAGGGATAAAGAAAGGGGGGTAATCAGAAGGGGGAATGAAGCATGAGAGACTATGGACTCTGGGAAACAAACTGAGGGCTCCAGAGGGGAGGAGGGTGGGGGAATGGGATAGGCTGGTGATGGGTGGTAAGGAGGTCACGTATTGCATGGTGCACTGGGTGTTACACGCAACTAATGAATCATCGAACTTTACATCAAAAACCAGGGATGTACTGTATGGCGACTAACATAATATAATAAAAATATTATTATGAAAAAAAATTTAAAAAAATAAAACAAGACAAGACAAGCAAAAAAAAAGAATTCAAAGTTTAGGAGAATCTAAGACTTACTCGAAAATTAAGCAAAATAAAACATTTTTACCATGTAAATTACACCTCAGTTGAAAAAAAAACAAAAATCTTCACTGATGATTTAACTGTGAAAACTGACAAAACTTTGTACATTAACAAACTACCACTAAAGTTTAAACAGCTTAAATAATCTTTAATAAATCATGTGAAATTTATTCAAGGTCCTAATGTCCAATACTCCTGTCAATGTGAATGTTCATCATGAGATATTAAAAGGAGCACCTGCTTTCAAATCTTTATCCTAATAAATGTATACCAGCAAAATAAAATAAATAAATAAATAAAAATAAAAACACAATGAAGAGGGAAGTTTACACTAATCTACACTTAATTTGTAATAGATAATGTCTAGCACATAAGAAGCAAAAATAACAAGTTGCTATCCTATATTCTAATGTAATTTCCAAGGAAGTATATTCCTTGTTATTCTCACTCATACCTATTTCTAAATATTTCATATTTGCAGGCTATGCTGGCAGTGCTCATAACGGCAGCAAATGTCACAAAAGTGAAGTATTTACTTTTAGGGTTCCTTAATACGTATTTCTGTTGCTTAAAATCATAGATTTCAAAATTGAAATTATTCAATACAATCCTGTGTTCCACTCAAGAATACCTTTTATAAGATTCCTAACAAATGTCAAATTTAGCATCTTCTAAATTCCATTAGCAAGCAACTCATTATCTTCCTAGACTATGCCATGATGGAAAATTTTTTTTACAGAGAAAGCAAAAGCAGATTAACAACAGATTTGCCATTAACATTATTAATACTATGGTGACTGTAAACTACATCTCAGTGTATTGCTATTGAGTGTTAACCAATTTCAGTTCTGAAGAGAGAGTAGGTAAATGAACTGAGATGAAAGAATGCAAACACTCAACAGGCTCAGGAATCCGCAGGCCTGGCCCTTTGTGGTGGTACTAACAAGACATCAGAACACCTGGATTGAGGCTACAGGTCTGGCATGGTGAAATTCAAAAGTCAAGTCCAAGTACCATCTTCTTTGTGACATCCACTGGCCTACCTACAGCTGACTCAAGTTCTTCTGCATGGAGTTAGGTATGGCCATAATGGCAGAAGCAGAGTTTCAAAAAGTCTAACTGGTGGAAGACACGAGAGGCCAGGATTTGAAATCAGAGTACATGGGAAGCAATACAGAAAAAATTCAGTTCTCAGAAGGATCTCATACAAAGGCTCAGTATTTGATTACCATGAAACAGTGAGGGTATGGAAAAATTACATAAAAATAATGTTCTGCTATGATCAGATCAACCTGTAATCATTTAAGAAAAACACTATTTTATTTTCAGTAATAATTTTCTATAGTCATCATTTGTTCTGAACACAGATCTGACATAAATAAAACATTTAAACAAGTTTGAAAAGCCTACAAAGTTATTCTAGAATTCTTGATAAAAGCTATCATTTTAGCCAGAAGATTCATGGTCCAAAATTTCTGAAAGAATACAAATCATAAGACATTTTATAATCTCAGAACACTAAAAATACTAGCTTAAAGAGCATGTAAAATAAATATTGTATGAATAACAAAAAATATTAAGAATGCATGTATAACTAAAATACTGTAATCACCAAAAAAAAAAAAAAAAGGAAAGAGTGATTGCAAACTTTTCCCTAGCTCTAAAGGTTATGAAGTTAGGGGGCTTGGTCAAAAACAGAACAAGAACGAAATAACAAAACAAAACAGGGGCGCCTGGATGGCTCAGTCGGTTAGGCATCTGCCTTCAGCTCAGGTCATGATCCCCGAGTCCCAGGATCGAGTCCCCACATCGGGCTCCCTGCCCAATTTAATATTACTAGGCAGAATTACCTCTTACATATTAGAATTGTTGATTCTCTTCCCAATTCCTAGAGAAGTGGAGAGCCTGCTTCTCCCTCTACCCCTCACCCTGCTTGTGCTCTCTTGCTCTCACTCTCGTTCTCTCTCTCTTAAATAAATAAAGTCTTTTAAAATGAAAAAAATTGGTGAAAAAGTAAGTCAAGCTGATAAGGAGAGTTAAGGCATCTTACAAGATAAGATTAGCAAAATACTACAAGTTAAAGTTTATCTGGATATATTCTGCTATAAAACAGAATTTGAATGCTACAGTTTGGTTATGGCATTCATAGCACTTCAATCACTGCTAGATTTTTTCCATTATTTCACTTTATCCTCAAAACAACTCTGTGAAAACTAACATGCTTCAACCAACCCCATATAGCCAAAGGAAAAACAGGACCACTGCTGGTTAGTGGTAGAACTGGGAGGAAAGCCACAGATTCCTGACACTAAACCTCACTGCCTCTCAGTTTAACTTTAGAAAGCTGCTGGCATTTTCTCGAACCCACATAAAATAAAGGATGATGCTATCAGGGATTTTTGCATTATATCTGGCAGTCAAAGATATCCTCCACCCTGATAGTTATAATAAATTTTTGTTAAAGTTATAATAAATTTTTGTTTTGAAATAGTATAGAAACATATCCAAAAATAATTTACTTACTTAGAATGTTGAAGTTTATCTTCAATTAATGGAAGAACAGCTGGAATCATTTCTCGAGGGAAAATCTGGCTGACGATAGTAAGAGCCATACATACTTCCACCAGGTTAGTGCTCTGCAAGTCCTAACGTAATGATTAAGCAAACAAAACATTCAGTGCAAATTCTGGAACTTAGTGAGTTCAACACTGCAATGGTCCTATGTAAGAGTTTTCTACTAACTTTATAATTAATTTGTACATTCAGAACAGATCCTGGAAAAAAAGACAATAGCTGGAAAACTGCATCTGACTAAAATTCTGGAGATCTGCTTTCAAATGAAACCCTAATAGCAGCAGGAGCATGTTTCATTTAACCCTTACCACTGGGTTAATTAAGTTCTATTATTAGCCTCATTTTACAAACTCAGAAACTGATTCATCAAAAGATCTTTCTAAGCCCATTCTGTAAGCCTGGCTTCTTCTGAAAATATCTATTTCAATATCTAATTCAATATCTAATTCAATATGATTGAGGTGAAATGTCAGATGCCTGGAAGAATAATTTAGGACTTCATATTTACCAACATATAATACTGTACCTTTACAACTGTATTCACAAGGAGAAGCAGCAGTTCATGATTTTCATGTAGAAATAAAGAAACAGCCAAATAACCTATAAAATTTGAGGGGGAAAGTCTCGTTACTACCTGCCAAAAAATGAACTTTTCCCGAGAAATTAAACAAAGCAATAATATATTTGAAAATGTAAGTGTCAAAGATTACAGCTACAGGTAACTATAAAGACAGATTGCAAAATATGAGGTTCTAAAAAAGATTTCAGGCATTCTTTATCCTGAAATCTTTCGTAATTATGTAACACAGGATACACCTGAAATGGAAAAGAGGCTACCTATACCAACTTAAAGTCCTATAAATGACATAAGAAATATATGCCTTCTATCTTCTGTGCATATCTCTACACAATCAATCAAACTATTTTCTATCTTGTAGCCAAACATACAACTATTCAAAAACTAAGAGCTACTATAGCTACTAGGGAGTTACTGGCTATTTGTTATTATTGAATGAGCCACCCAATACCAACCCATATGACATAAATCATATATTAAGCCATAAACAACATCCTATTTCCTCAATACGAAAATATACTACTGAAGAAATAACAGTTGTTGAGGAAAGAAACACTGTCTACCACATTAAATGTACGCATTTTTATTTCAATATTAAAACATAAAAGAGTACATCTTAGGATTGAGAAAACGTATTAATACTATGACAAATGCCATGTATATGGACTTAGACACTCCACGTCATTTTCTTTTCTTTTTCTTTATTTATTCTTTTTTAAAGATTTTATTTATTTATTTGACACAGAGAGAAACAGCCAGCAAGAGAGGGTACACAAGCAGGGGGAGTGGGAGAGGAAGAAGCAGGCTCCCAGCGGAGGAGGGAGCCCGATGCAGGGCTTGATCTCAGGACCCCGGGATCACGCCCTGAGCCGAAGGCAGACGCTTAACGTCCATGTCATTTTCTTGTCCCCCTTCATACTGATAACGTGTTAGACAGTTACTATGGATCAGTACATTACAAGCCTCATCTCATTCAATCCTCACAATTCTATGAAGTATTATTATGCCCCAAAAGAACGTGAGGCCAAAAAAGGGTAACTGCACAAAGTCTGTATCTATTGCATGGTGGAACCAGCACTCAAACCCAGCCAGCAGGAGTTGAGCTCAAGTTTTAATCCCTATGCTGTCCTGTCTCTCCACACAGTCTACACTGAGGCCCTGTTCCCTGACTCCCACTCTCATTGTTTTCCATTCTTCTCAGTTCTTTCAGTCCCCTCTTTAGGGATTCTAATGTTAACTGTCCCCATCATTACCCACATACTGTGTGTGTCTGCTGAGAACAGCAGAGAAGTAGCAAGCATGACCCCCTGCAACATCTTTACCGAAGACAGGAGCAGCAAATGTGAGAAAGAAAAAAAGAGTATAACCAGGGGCAAGAAAGAGATGAGAAAAACCCTAGGGAACATTTAAAGAGATTATGTCTTATCAGATTGCTAAGAACTCCTGTAATCAGCTAAGGTATCACCCACACCCAAGTCACCAATATCAAGGTAGGAGATGAATAAATTCAAAGACCATCTCAACAAAACCTTAATCCTATCTGTTACAAAAAATATCCTCACTATTTTTGACCCCCAGGAAACAGGGGACAGAATATTTGGTGACTCAAGATGAGAAGGTTCCAGAAGACAAAGAATAATGACTATGATTATGGAATATGTTTGATATAAAAGAGTGATATATAAGATAAGAATACAAGCTTTGACTCACAGAAAGATGGGTTTACATTCTGGCTCCACCATTTATTAGCTGTATGACCTTGGACAAGTGACTTAACCTTTCTGAGCCTCAGTTTTCTCCTATCTCACAAGATAAAACACCTAACATAATGCCTGACTTAAGTACTGAAAAGTATTTATTCAACAATATTCACATAAAAAATAAGACAGCATCTCCATCAGAAAAGCACCAAAGCTAGTCTGAGAAATCTCAGAAAAGCTGAAGAGGCAATAGTACCAGAGTGAAGACATATGGAAGGTTTAAACGGTATCTTAAAAAAAACAACTTCTCATAAGCACACAAAAAATTTCTGATACCTACAGATATATGTCCCTCTACATGGCAATAAAATATTTCCCTAAGATCATAAACCTCAATACAAATGACTCTGAGGTCTCTGTTAAAATCAGTTTCCATAACTATGAAGAACACATGTACAAGGTTATTCACTGCAACATTATTTACAAGAGCAAAAAAATAAAAAATGACCCATATGACCACCAACAGAGACCTGGTTGAAAAACTATAGCCTATCCATCCATCCAATGAAAATGATGCAACTGTATAAAAGTATGAAGATGTAAAAACAAGGTGTAGAATAATCTGTACAGCTGTGCTATCTTTTGTGTAAGAGAGAATATTTGAGTGTACACCAGTGCATTTGCTTATTTTACAAAAAGAAACAATGGAAAGATTAATCAGAAACTAATGAAAATAGTTACCTATGGGAATAAGGAACAAACTGGGTAAGAGGGGCTAGAGATAAAAGTGAGACTTCTTCGATTATACCTTTTTATAAGGTCTTACCTTTTGAACAATGTAACACTTCATCTATTTTTAAAATGAAATTAAATAGAAAATGAAAAAATTACATGAAAGTCTAAGAAGCACTACATAGCAACAGCTGTACAGAATTATAGCACCAAGTTTCCTTGCCTTTAGGAATCTTACAATTAGTTCGAGAGCTAAAACATTAATATATGAAAAGGCAACACCAAAAGATGACAGGTGGTAAGAGCCACCCACATGCTCACAGAAGAGTTAGAACTTGATTTGGAATGCGAAGAGGATGCCAGAGGACATTCCCCTTGGAGGGAAGAATACAATAAATCTCGAAGAGTGGAGTTTCAATAAATAGAATACTGGGTACACCTAATCTCAGAATCTTTACCAAAATACCTCCCTCCCGCATCCCATCATCTGACAAAGGTGAATATAATTTGTGAAGAATGCTGATCCTTGAAAACATGACACTATCAACTCCTTTGAATAAAGAACATGTTGTATTCCTATATTACTCTAATGTGTTTCCTTCTTGGATTATGATACACAGCTGAACCTATATGAATAAAATATTTAAGACCTTAATTTAAAGGATATTTCCTACTAGCCCTAAAGGAGGATTAAAGAGACAAAATTTTTTAAAAGATACCTCTAATCCTCACAGCTAACATTTATGAAACTAAGAACAGTATATTCAAAATTATTCAAGTGAATTTCAGTTTTTATTCTATAAAGAAACATTTTTGATCATTAAACTGGTGAGGTCAGACAAACTTTAAAATCAGCTTTGTTGAGGTATAATTTACACACAAGAAAATTCACTCATTTTCAAGTCTATGGTTTAATGAGTTTTGACAAATACATACAGTCATCTAACTATCACAAACACAGGCAATTTTTAATCTTCTCCATAACTCCAAAATGCTATGGATCAGTAAGATTGATTTCACTTACAGGCTTTGAGTTTTTGAAGTGTTCTCTTCTAAAGCTTCGGAAATTATAAGGCAATGTTCTAAAAACACACTATATAGCTGCCATCATTCATTTTACACAGTTGCTAGAACTTTAAGGGCAACATTAAGTATAAAAATCTTACACACATACATACCTACTCTTTTTTCCAAAAGGTTTCCTTGTTGTGCCAACTTGATTGCATGTATGTAGCCAAAGGAAGCGTCATATCCAAGCATTTCACAATATATAAGTCTCACCATACATTCCTTCATCATTCTCTGCAAAGCAAAAGCAAAATATCCAGTAACTGCATAAATAAATAGAATACTTTGATTTTTTTAAAATTATGTTGCAATCATTTCACAGGGGAACCCTTAATCCTGGCGCTGAAGATATAACATATACACATATTATAAATTCATAACCTGAAGTCAAACTTTATAAATAAAAGTTGCTCCAAAACTTAGCTTACCAACAGTACTGATCTTAGTAAAATAATTTTAACATTTTGTTAGTGGTAACATTATAAAATAAATTAACTGTAGCTATTTCTTTTTTTTTTTTTAAGATTTATTTATTGATTTGAGAGGGAGAGAGAGAGAAAGGGAGTGTGTGCAAGCAGGGTAAGAGGTAGAGGGAGAGGGAGCAAGAGACTCTTAAGCAGGTTCCACACTCAGCACAGAGCCCAATGCCAGGCTCATGACCCCAAGATCATGACTGAACCCAAATCAAGAGTCAGACACTCAACTGACTATGCCACTCAGGCACCCCAACTATAGCTCTTTTTATTTATTTTATTTTTTTAAAGATTTTATTTATTTAACAGAGAGAGAGACAGCCAGCGAGAGAGGGAACACAAGCAGGGGGAGTGGGAGAGGAAGAAGCAGGCTCCCAGTAGAAGAGCCTGATGCGGGGCTTGATCCCAGACCACTGGGATCACGCCCTGAGCTGAAGGCAGATGCTTAACGACTGAGCCACCCAGGCACCCCTCTTTTTAATTCTAGGTGTCCCTGTGTAAAATCTAGTTATAATGTGAGACACATGGTCCTCAAACAAAATTTCACTCATGGTAATATGAATTAGCTTCTAGATTAAAGCACATCATTTTAATATACTTTGTCAAATGAAAACATCCATAAAATTCCCTTGAATTGGTAATAATTTATAAAGAAAATAATTTTTATATTTGAAAACCAAATTGCACCCAGACTTTCTTCAGAATTATTTTGCTGTACATAATATGCAATAGTTTTTTTTCCAGGCATTCTTTTTAAGTAACTCTCAGTTATTAGGAACTGAAGGGCATGGTATCATTAATGGTATAGCTATTACAATATTTAATTTTTTAACTGGGTCTTTCAATATTTACAACATAAGCTGATAAGTTGTTTTAGGAGTTTCTATAAATTTGTTTTATTAATATAATAATATTTGCATTCTCAATATTTATAGCAAATTTTAATCATAAAAATATAAATAAAATGTGTTTCAAAATAGGTTCACAGCCTATTCTAATATCTAAAAATTAACTAGGGTTAGTGTATAACACAAAATACTTAGAAAATAATAAATATCTAGTAAGGATAATATTTAATATTTCATTCATATTTATATATGTATATCATTTTTATATATGTATACATGAAGAGTTTTAAAACAAACCATAGGAAAATCCTTGGAGAATAAGATTCAATTCAGGTCACTTATGTTTAAAGCAATAAAAGTTAATTCATTAGTATATTAAGACTACTAAATACTGAAAAAACAAGCTTAAAAGATACTGGAAATTCCTCTTCAAAGGCATTCACATCAATTAGGAGTGAAAGTGTTCAACTAATCCAACTAATCCAACAAAAGGTTTTGTAACATTTTATCTCAGAGTCTTTCAAAGGTCATTATGAGCTCTATTTAATTAAAATGATATTGCATACATTATTATTCTCCTAGTTTTGGAGAAGAAAGTCCATTCCCCACTGCAGAAATTTTATTTACAATTTCCCTAACAAACTGTCATGCAACCTCTACACAACCAGCTCAGGGATAGAGGGGCACCTGGGTGGGTCAGATGGTTAAGCATCCCACTCCTGATTTTAGCCCTGGTCATGCTCTCATGGTCACGGGATCAAGCCCTGCATGGGGCTTCATGCTGAACGTGAAGCCTGCTTGGGATTCTCTCTCTCCTACTCCCTCTACCCCTCTCTATCGCTCTCTTTCTCTCTCTTAAAAAAAAAAAAAAAGAAAAGAAAGCGTGCCCACAGCTGGATGGCCATAATTATAAAATCTTCCTTCCAAACTCTGGCTCCCTAACTTCTACCTATTTATCTCATTTCTCCAGGTGTGTCAATTATAAAAAAATGGAAATCAAAGTAAGAGAGAAACCATTTCTGCTTTACGTTTCTATCAAGTATCAGGAATAAATATTACAATGATTTCATACATATACACACATATACATTATCTACACACACACACATATACACATAAATGTATCGGATTAACTATGCTTTGAGCTTCATTTGTCCAAATATTACTATGATCCTAAAAGGAAATATACACATTCTCTTAGACTTTAAAAGTGTTACTCATGTACATAATCATGTGCTCATGCAAAATAATCAACCCAATATTTTTATTAGAAGAGGGAGACTACTCCCACAGTGACTTACACACAGAAAGCACTCATTAAATATTTGCTGAATAATGTTGCTTGGCAAAATCTCATTATATGAAACCACATGAAAATTAAAAGAAAAAAAAATGTAGGTCTTAATCTAACAATGGCCTGCATATAGTGGCTACTCATTAAATAGCTGCTAAAAGAATGCTGTTTGAAAAACCAAGTTATATGAAACTCAAGTTCTAAAATAACTGGAACTTGATTTAGCTGCCATGCAATACACTGTTTTACAGCAAGAAAACCATTTTTTTTTAAAGATTTTATTTATTCATTTGACAGAGACAGAGACAGCCAGCGAGAGAGGGAACACAGGCAGGGGGAGTGGGAGAGGAAGAAGCAGGCTCCCAGCGGAGGAGCCTGATGTGGGACTCGATCCCAGAACGCTGGGATCACGCCCTGAGCTGAAGGCAGACGCTTAACGACTGAGCCACCCAGGCGCCCCAAGAAAACCATTTTTCTACCTCGTTCACCTACATTCCAAGATGTAGAATAGTAAAATGAGAGAGCTATAATACACCAATTCAGGACTGAAAATATTACTTTAAATGATATATCGTAACCTTTTCTCAGTGCACAACATTAAAACAGTAAGATCAGCACTGGGGTCCCACGAGTATTGCCACATTTATGAAATCATCATCACGTGGCCATCCATAACTGATGTGACTATGATAAATTGGATTTTAGCAAATGATCAATTAGATGCCACTACAGACTCTGTAGTGGACCAGATTTCAAATATAAAATGTGCTGGCACTGACTGTGCAAACTTACCAGTGTTGTCGTAGGAGCAGAAACGGTTGCTTTCAGATTACTCAGTTCCTGCTGGATTAGTTTCTCTTCCTCCTGAAAAAGTTGAAGTAGTTAAATGCATGAATAATGGTCTTTTCAAACTGTAACAGTATTTCTTAAGAGGAAAAATATAATTTATAATACTTTCAACAACAACAAATGTTATTTTAAAGGACAGTTATAAAAATTATGTGCTTAAGATTAGCCTAAAGGCAGTTCCCCAAACCTTCCCAATCACTCATGGAAAGAATAATCCACCATTCCTCTTTCCTTCACTTAATTGCTGTCTCCTGAAGGACAGTTTAGCAGAAAATGTTTTGTTTCGTTTTGTTGTGTTTTGAATTAAAGGTGGAGAGAAAGAAGAAATTTGTCATGTACTGATCCATGTGTTCTCACACCTTCCCTTTAAGAGTACAAAGTCCTGGGGCACCCGACTGGCTCAGTCAGTGGAGCATGCAACTCTTCACCTTGGGGTTCTGAGTTTGAGCCCCACATTGGGTGTAGATATAACTTAAAAATAAAAAAATCTTAATAAATAAATAAAGTTAAATGTCTTCATAGAATAGAGAAATAGGGTAAGAAGGAAGAAACAGAAATCGGGTCTTTTTCCCTCAAGCTATATACTCTTCCCTCTTCTCATTCCTCACATCCTTTCCCTCACTTCCCATCTCTCTCTCTCATACATACAATAAATACACCAATGGGAATCACTTCTACTAGCCTGTATTGTATTTCATCTCCTTAGCACACTTGAATATTGGCCCCATTTCTGGCTAACATAATGCTATCTTTAAATTACACACTGAAGCAGATGTCCATTAGGAAGCTTACTCAAGAACTATTCGTGATGTACTGCCACGTTTAGATACCTTATGTAGTTTCAAACTGCAATTTAAGACCAAAAATAACTTTTTTTAAATTTCACTCAGAATCTCACAGAAATGAGTAAAGGACAAAATGTTAAGACAAACAATGTTACGTCCATAAATAATGATTTCTGAATGTGAAGCAGAAATACAGCATCCAGTACAGCATCATCTTTTTTCAGCTTAAAAAGAATGTTTTAAACCCCAAGGCACTTTGAAGAAAATCCTCCTGTCATTCCTTCTCCCTGGGGACTTACATGTCATTGTATATTGCTTATACCTGTCTTAAGCCCAAGATGAAGGACCAAGTCCTTGAAGAAAAGAAAATTTGTTTTACTCTTTTTCCTCAGTGTCTAACACATAACCTCTTTCATAAATAACTTTTGAACAAATTACGACCTAACAGAGTATCGTACACAATCCGTTCAACTACCAAAAGTCTGCGGAGACTTAATACCTTCTATTATAACTGCCCATTTTCAAAGCCCATCTGAGGCTGAGACAACAAATTTTACATTTGGGGAGAATTACGCTTTTTCTTTGCCCACCCGGTTGGCCTAACCTAAGAACCTCAAGCTCCCCAAAGTTTTGACCAACAGGTTCAGATGGCAGGGTCTGTTCCGGTGTGTGAAAGAACTGGAGAGGAAGAACCTGTAAAGAAACTTTGTAGAAGGTAAACAATGCTGACACCTCCACGGCACTCGGTATTTTCACTCGCTTGATGGCTCATCTAAACCTCGAAACAACCTATGGTAACTTAGTGGTACTTTTCCACTTCAAGTTCAGGAAACACACAGAGGCTCAAAGGTTAAAGAGACCAGCCCCAGATAATAATGACACTGTCACGGCCGACTGTGGAAACTTGGCCTCCCAGTCCGGGATTCAGGAAAGGGACGCTTCCAGACAGACGCGGGGACGGACTGACACACACGCAGTGCCTAAGCCCCGCCGGAGGGCCGGCCCCGGAGGCTCGCCGCCAGACTCGGGCCTCCCAGCGCAGGGGCCTCTCCCCGGGGCCCCTGACCTCCCGGCCCGGCGAGCACGTACGTGCTTGGAGGTTAGCGCGGTGATTCCGCGGACAAGGCCGCCCAGCCGCGAGGAGAAAGACGTCTTGACGCCCGCGGGCCCGCCAACCGACTGGTTCTGCAAAAAGAGTCCCGGCAGGGCCGTCAGCGTCTTCTCCACTATGTCGCTCATTGCCGCCGCCGCCACCGCCCGCGATCTGGTCGCCGCCCGGCTTCATGCCCGGCCCCTGCCCAGCCGCCGGCCCGGCCTCCGTAGACACTTCCTGTTTGTTTGAAGAAGAAATCTTTATTCGCGTCCAGCGCGGACAAGGACAGTATCGTTCTCGAGAGAGGCCGCGGGAGGGCGCGAGAGTCCGCGTGGTGAGGCGGCTAGCCCAGCAGGCGCGCGGAGGTTGCTTCCCGTGGAGAAATAGAAGGACCGGAGGGTCGGGTTTCAATGGCAACCCGGGGTCTCACGCTCAGTCCCGCCTGAGGTAGCCGCTGGGGCCGGAGCCTCTCACGCTTCGTCTTCCAAGGTCTCCCTTTCTCTTTAGCCGCCCGCGAGTCGTGCGAGACCTCCCCGGGAGGCGCAAGTTCCTGGCCCCCGTTCGGCCTCCGCTTCCAGGCTGAGGGACTGCGGACAATCCGCCCACCTGCCTCCCCCTCACCCCCGAGGGGCGGGACGGCGCGGGTCCCCACTGCCACGCGCGGCCCCGGCCCTGAAGGTGCTGGGGATGCTGGCGGTGTCGAATGACAATGCGGCTGTCCTGCGGCGTCCTCGCGCCGGGGTGTCGCGGTCACTGCCGCTTCCTAACCACCCCTCTTCTCCGGGGATTTGGGGACGCAGTCGGGAAGGGGAAGGAAGTGGTCGCGAGGCCACCCCCGCCCGGGGCCGACTGCGGCTCAGCGGCTGCAGTTTAGAGGTCACTGTCCTGGAGCGGCCTCCCCAGGCCGGGCAGACGAGGATAGGTGTTCCTGCCGTTCCGCTCCCGGCGCTGCGTTCTTTCGCATTTCGGAGCTGATCACCGTGGCCGCTGCATAATACCTTATCTCCCTGTGGAGGGGATAGTTTATCTACTGCTGTTACCCCAGCTTCTACCTAGAACAGACGCTAGTACGGTGGTTCTCAAAATGCGGTCTGGTGACTTCTGAGGGTCTCTGAGACCCTTCCACGAAGTCCGAACTATATGCCTAATACTACTTAAATGTTGTTTGCTGTTTTCGCTCTCATCCCCTGGGGAGTATACAGAGAAGTTTTCAAGAGGATAGTTGACTTAAGAGCTTTGTTGGCTGGTGAAATGTGTGCTTGAGTACCCCTCAGTTTTCTAGAATCTTTTGAGGTTTAGGGTATAAATATGTGCGTTTTCAGAGATTAACTCAGTTTTTCCTTAGTACTTCTAGTGTGTTCTTACAAGGTATCTTCCCTTACCCCTAATCCCTGTAACCCCATCAATCATCCAACAAACTCCTTTTTTAAATCCCTAAACTGTCCTTGCACTTATGCAGAAATACGAGAAAAAAGTTCGTTTTATCGACTTGTTTTGCAAGAACAGTTTTTAATTTATTGAAAAAGTTTCTAGGGGGGCGCCTGGGTGGCACAGCGGTTAAGCGTCTGCCTTTGGCTCAGGGCGTGATCCCGGCTTTACGGGATCCAGCCCCACATCAGGCTCCTCTGCTATGAGCCTGCTTCTTCCTCTCCCACTCCCCCTGCTTGTGTTCCCTCTCTCGCTGGCTGTCTCTATCTCTGTAGAATAAGTAAATAAAATCTTAAAAAAAAAAAAAAAAAAGAAAAAGAAAAAGTTTCTAGGGGCGCCTGGGTGGTGCAGTCTAAGCGTCTGCCTTCGGCTCAGGCCTTGATCCCAGCGTAATGGGATCGAGTCCCACATCAGGCTACTCCGCTAGGAGCCTGCTTCTTCCTCTCCCACTCCCCCTTCTTGTGTTCCCTCTCTCGTTGGCTGTCTCTCTCTGTCAAATAAATAAATAAAATCTTTAAAAAAAAAAAGTTTCTAAATGTTTACATTTTATTTAAAATTGTTATTCTTTTAGAATTTAGTATTTTATTCAAAATACAGTTTTGTTTTACCCTTTTTTAACTTTAGGTTCTTCCATCGGCTTACAAAAGGGGGATTAGAAGACTTGCTTTCTCAATCTTCCCACATCTAAAGATGCTGAAAAATACAACATTGACCTCAGTTATCAGGATTCGCTGACTCAGGTAAAGGGAAGAATCTGGGTGAAACTGTAAATAAAGGAAAGGGAATTGAATATTTTAAACATGGTAGGCTCTTTAAAAGTCAGAGTGTTTTTGTTACCACTTTTCAAACTAGAAATGAAAAACCCACTGAAACATCTTACAGCTTAAATTATTGTGTTGCACTGGCTGCAAAAGGACATATGATAACTGAGAGACTAATAAAGCCTGTACATTACTTCAAGAAATGCCTGCTGGATGAAAAATCAGTCAAAAAAAATCATGGCCACGCTATTTTCCAAAGATGCAGTAGCTCACCAAATTAGAAATTTAGTTGCAAATGTAAAGACTGAGATAACATCTCACCTACAGAATTATATGGACCCAAAAATTATATAAATGTAGATATAAGCTAGGCTTGTTGCTTTGCTTGTATCTATCCAGAGTCAGCACTAATACTTGAAGATCTTTTATATAATGCTTGGCAATAAACACAAGTAGTGCTGAAATAGAGCACTGACCAATTTTTTAAAGTAACTTTATCCTGGAACAACTGTGCTGACATTTGCACTAATGGTATAAAAGCAATACTGGGCAAAACTGCTGGCACCTTGGCACAAATCAAAGCAGAGGCTCCAAACTGTGCTCTTCACCACCGTACACTCCCATTGGGGAAGGGAAAAAGCCAGTTTACCTTAGAATATCTTTAATAAAGCAGTAAGAATTCTTAATGTTATTAAATCTCAACCTTTCAGTACATTCCTTTTAAATACTGTGTGTGACGAAACGGACAGTACACATCAAGCAGTTCTGATGCACAACCAGGGTTCCCCAAGGAAAAGCACTGGTGTATTTGTTTGACTTGAAGGCTGAACCAGCCACTTTTCTTCATTTATTAATCAACAGTGGCTTTCTTGAAAATGAACAGCAAGTCTGTCACTTCAAAGAAAATCACTGAATTTGTTGCCACTGATAAAATTTAAGCTTTCATGTGAAAATTATGATTTTGAAGAATGTGTTTCTACCACCAGGAGTTTGATAACTTCCCAATATGTAAGAACTGTTTTGATAAGATTGGAGGTGATATTAATGAATATTATTTTTTGATCATATATAATTAAATGTGTCAACATTTGGAAGATCTATATAACGCAGTGAACCAATATCTTCCAAATGATCAATGCATGATGTTATAAAATTATGAATGAACGAAAGATCCATTTAAAGTGCATATAGCCCAATGATTTTAATGTAACCCAGTGAGAGAAGTTCGCGGATACATTTTCAAATTCCACATTGCAACAAACCTTTAAAAAAATACTTCTTGTTGAGTTTTGGTGTTGTACTAAAGAAGAATGTCCACAATTATTTGAAAAGGCTATAAAAATACTCTTTTTTTTTTTTCCCCAAACTGCATATCTGTGTGAGGCCAAATTTTCTTCATAAGCATCAAACAAAATCACAACCTGTTGTCAGCTGATAATGGTTCCCAAGGGTCTGTCCATGTCCTCAGCCTTGAAACCGGTGAATAGTGAAACTTGTGCTGGTGGGACTGGATTAAGGATCTTGAGATAAAGAGATTATCCTGGATTATCCCAGTGAGGCCTATATGCCATCACAATGTCCTTATAAAAAAAGAAGCAGGAGGAGATTATCCAGCACAAAGAAGAGCAGGTGATGCAGAGATAGGAGAAGAGATTGGAAGGAGGCATCCACAAATGAAGGAATATGTTAGCTGCCACCAGAATCCGGAAGGGGCAAGGAGAGAAGTTTCCTCTGGAGCCTCCAGAGGGAGCGCTTTCCTGCCCACACCTTGATTTTGGCCTAGTGAAACTGATGTTGAACTTCTGGCCCCAGAACTGCAAAAGAACACATTTCTGTTGTTTTGAGCAGCCAAGTTTATGGTAATTTGTTATGGTACCCCCAGGAAAATAATACAAACCCCAAAGCAACAGATTAAATAAAGAACGAGGCATGAGAATCCAGCTGTTTTATGTTAAGCCTGACAGTAAAGAGATTTGCAAAATTGTGAAAGAGTGCCATTCCTCTCACTATTTTTTTTGTTCTGAGTATATAGCTGTTTTTCATCTTTTTAATCTTATTAACATATTTTTTGCTATTTTAAAATTAATTAATAGTTTAAGCTTTTCTCAGTTTTACTTTTTAATTTAGCAAATATATATAGGTATAACCCATATAAACAAAAGGTTTTGGAGGTCTCTGATAACTTTCAAACATGCAGAGAGGGTCCTAAGACCAAAAAGTTTGAAAACTATCTAGTACTTGGTAGGTACTCAATTATTTATTGAAGTAATTATATGTATTATTCAGTCACATCAATTGATACATGAGTATAGGCCAATGAACAGCAGAAGAGTTTAGGGTAAAATGAATGGTTGCAAGAGAAGAAGACAGAAGAGTTCTTTGAAAAGGGAAACTTGGGAAAAAGACAAAATTATCTCCAACTGACCCAATTACGATGGAGAAGTTACTGGAACAACTTCCAGAGCTTTCTACCCAGTGTGTGACCCAGGCACAGAGAGTATTGAAGCACCACCAATTTCTACCATTCCTCCTCTAGGTTACATCTTGCAAAGCTAGAGTTGATAATAGACGTAAGAAACAAATGTCAAAAGCCCAGAAGTGAAATGCCTGTTAGGAAAAGCTGCAGAATTATATAGCAAGACTTGCTAAGATTTAGAATTATAGGATGTGGAAATTGGAAGAAATTTGGATGTCATCCACACATCCAATCACCTAATATTACAGAAAAGGATACTGATAGATAGGCTATGGAAGCCACTTGACCAAGGTCACACAATCTTAGGGGTAAAACTGAAATTGCAGTCCTAAATCTAGACTTAGAGCTTGGAGCATTTTCCGCATACTTTCACGGATTGACAATGAAGAGGTCGCCTGTGGCTTCCTGTTCTGAGACTCTGGCTCCAAGTCCTGCCATGAAATGAAGGGGGTATGGATGTTCTCTTTGAAGCTTGTAATTTTAGACTGTCCATTTTTTTTCTGTAAATATGGGCTCTTCTTTCTCCTTTTCCCATCTCCACCTTTATCCCAGGTAATTTCACTCAGAATGACAGGGATTGAACCTATTAAATTAAACCCTCTAGAAGTGGATTTCCTCTCTTCTTCCAGTCAGGGAGGAAGGTGGCTCTCATTGAGCTGAAAATAGGGCAGAGAAATGACTCAGTACATTTTAAGAAGGTACAGTGGTCCTAAGACTGCAGTGGGGCAAGAATATCAGTAGCCCCGCCACTTTCCAAGCAGGACTCTCTCGCTTGGAAATACATAGAGGTGTGTGAAAGGGTAATGTTTTTCTTCTGAATTTCCTCAGCTTCCTTTTTAAAAACTTTTATTTTGACTAGATGTTAAATTCTCTTCATTCTAAAACTCAAAATGTACACAAGGTTATACTGAGAAAAATCTTCCTCTCTTCCCATCTCCCAGCCGCCCACTTCCCTTCCCTAGAAACAACTGCTATGATCTATTTCTTCAGAAACATATTATACATAAATGTTAGCTTTCACTCTGAAAGTCTTAGATTCTACTGCGTGACCACAGAGAATTTAGCCCACTTCTTTTGAAGATGTATCTCTAGGGAATCATTCCTTCATAGAATGTTTTCCAAAACAATTTTGCCTTCATTTGATGGGACTATTAAAGACAAACAACAGTTGTTCATGCTCACTTATTGCAAGGTTGTCATGCTATCCCAGGAATGTGTCTGGCAACCACGTGAAGGGGTAGTTCCAAGGACGTAGAAATATCCATGGCTCCAGATCTCACCTGTGTCCTCAACCAGACTCTCCCCTAGGCTCCAGGGGAGCCTATGCTATTCCTCTTTCTAAGTCCCTCAACTTCTTTTTTTTTTTTTTTTAAGATTTTATTTATTTATTCAACAGAGATAGAGACAGCCAGCGAGAGAGGGAACACAAGCAGGGAGAGTGGGAGAGGAAGAAGCAGGCTCACAGCAGAGGAGCCTGATGTGGGGCTCGATCCCATAACGCTGGGATCACACCCTGAGCCGAAGGCAGACGCTTAACCGCTGTGCCACCCAGGCGCCCCTAAGTCCCTCAACTTCTAAACTCCAGTTAGCTTTCTTCATCCCTTTGCTCTTAAGTTTAACATTCGGCCATGTTTTCCCTGCAAAGCTCTTGTCAGCTCTCACCAATAATTCTGATTTCCCACTCTAGCTAATTTGCTTCCATTTACCCCTAATAACATGGTTAATACACCTTCAATTACTCCATTTCCCGTGCCGCTGTCTCTGTCCTCAATTATTATGAAAATCTTCTAATTTGTCACCCGTTATCACCAATTTCTTCTCTTTTCAGCCAGCCCTTCAGAGAGAGCTTTCTATCTCAGAAATCTGATCATGTTATTCTCAGTTCAAAATGATCTGGTGGATAAATGCAAACTCCTTACGAGGGGGACATAGGCCTTGTTAGCTTTCCCATTGCCTGTCTCTCTAGCATTCTCTCCTACTAGGCTTAGGTTAGCATTTTTTGTTTAAGCAGGATCACGCTGCCAGCAGTTCTCCCAAGTATGCCATGCTTTTAATTCTCATGTTTTTGCATCTGCTGATTGCCTGGTATATTCTTCCACTCTTAACTAGAAAATTTCTATTTATCCTTTAAAACAGAACTCAAGCACTCATTTCCCCGATGAAGCCTTCCTTGCCCAACGTTTGTACCTTATAAAAGCCCTACTAAAATTGAATTGAAATGATCTATTTATATGTCTCTCTCCCCTGTTAGAACCGAACCCTCAGGGATAGGAGCATGTTTTTCTTATTCTCAATTCTAACACAGAATCTATATTTATTGTCATGGGAAAATATTCATGATATGTTGATATAAGTAAAGAAAACAGGTTATAAAACATATGTATGTATGGAGGCACCTGGGTTGCTTGGTTGGTTAAACATCTGACTCTTGATTTCAGCTCAGGTCATGATCTCAGGGTCGTGAGATGGAGCCCTGCGTGAGCCTGCTTGGGATTCTTTCTCTCCCTCTCCCTCTGTCCGTCCCACCGTCTCTCTCTTTAAAAAAAAAACACCAAAAAAACCAATAACATATGTGTATGGTTTGGGTCTGTCTTTGCCAAAATACATGTCAATCTCACACTTATCACAATTTGTAAGTATAAAATTATTTGCTGGATTTATTTAATGTCTTTCTCCCTCATTAGACTAAATGCAACTTGAAGGCAGGGAGTAAGTGTTTACCACCATTTGCCCACCACCTGGCACAATGCCTGACACTTAGTAAGCACTCATTTTTCATTTCTTAAAGGGTGTACGTAGAAAAATATTTGGACACGTAAATACCCAAATGTTGAAAATGGTTGCCTAGGATGGTGGAATTATGATTACTCTGTATGTTTTTCTTTATATTTTTTGGTATTTATTGAATTTTTTAAGCGATAATATATTCATTTTATAATTATAAGGAAAATTAAAACCATTTTAGGAAGGAAGCAAGGAACTAGGAACTCAAAGGTCCATCCAAGTCCCAACTTGACCTTCTCTGTCAAGGTAGATTAAATGGGTTTGCCTCAGAAATGGGACTTGTGGGGGCTGAGAGTGTCAGGGAGGAGAACATCTGGTTATTTGTTCCCCACTACTGGCAATAATCTGTGGCAATATAAAGAAGTACCCATTGATGACCATCTCCACTATAACTAATCCCTAAATTTGTCCTATAGTCTAAGCAGTTCATTTGTCTTAGCATTTACCAGTGTTTCATAACTTGTTAATAGATACTGTAAAAAGTATCGTAAAAGGTGGCTAAATTAATTGGAAAATGCTGCATACTTTTATTCTACTCACAGCTCTGCTCTTAGAGATGTGCAGTGTATCTTGGCATATTCATGATCCTGTGAAGTCCTATAATAAAGAACCCTATTTAATTTTGTTTAACTCAACATTTCTCAAATTTGTAACATATGAAACAGACTTTTTACCAAACAACAAGCTAGTATCTCATAAATAACTGCTTGATAAACAAAATTTTATCTAACATAAAAATGGGTTTCAGGGCAAGACTTCTCACATTGAAGAAGAAAGGAGATAAGCAAATCCTCTCTATGGGAAACAAGTATAAAGCAAAATTATCAAAAATATCCATTTCAGTGCTCTAGAGATCAATCAAATGCACACAACAAATTGAGAGTGTCAATTCCTTAAAAATTACTACACATCAGGTAAAAATGGCATCTGTGTCATTCTTCCCAGAGGCTACTCCTCCATGCCCCACTGCCCTATAAGTTTGATTGGTGGTGTAATCTATCAAGGTGGAGCAAGTCATGAAAACCTTATTTAATTTGGAGACAAATGTGAAAAATCCAGTGACATCTGCTGGCCTGAGGTTGCAGTCCTGATTGGCGTAAGCAATGGATCAAGGATTAGCCAGTAATGTAAAAGAGAGATCAGGTAATAGATAGCCATAGATAGTGGCTCTCCATCCATCCCTGGCCGATCAGAGGCTACATGCACACAGAGGAGACACAACAGGAGACACAACTGTTGGAAAGTAAAAGGCAGATGTGAAAACTGCCTAAAATGTGAAAGTTCTCTCCAAACCACACATATATCTAATAGTAAGAATGAAGTCTTACAGGCTCTGGGTGTTTGTGTACAATCTCTGATGAATCCTGGGCTAACCACTAAGCTATGCAGGTACAGGATGACCCCTAAAAAGCCAGAGACATCAGTGAGCACACACACATCAGTGAGGGAGGCAGCCACAGTTTTAGTCCAGGCAAGTTAAAAAAAAAAAAAAAAAAAGGAATAAACAGCAACAACTATCATTGGGGCTAGATATCAGAAACCGGATTTGCTACAAAATTTTATCTGAAATATCCAGCTTTTCTGAAGGCATCACAATTTTGGACCTCAAGTTATATTATAAAGCTATAGTGATCAAAACATATTGGTACTGGCAAAAAAATAGGCACATAGGTCAATGGAACAGAATAGAAAACCCAGAAATGAACCTACAACTACATGGCCAGTTAATCTTCAACAAAACAAGAATATGCAATGGGGAAAAAGACAGTCTTCTCAACAAATGGTGTTGGGGAAACTAGACAGCAACATGCAAAATAATGCAATTGGATCACTTTCTTACACCTTACACAAAAATAAATTCAAAATGGATTAAAGACCTAAAAGTGAGACCTGAAACCATTAAAATTCTAGAGAGAACACAAGCAATAACCTCTTTGATACCGCCATAGCAACTTCTTACTAGCTATCTCTCCTGAGGCAAGGGAAACAAAAGCAAAAATAAACTATTGGGACTTCTTCAAAATAAAAAGCTTCTGCACAACAAAGGAAATAATAAAACTAAAAGGCAACCTTTGAAACAGGAGAAGATATTTGCAAATGACATACATGATAAAGGGTTAATATCCAAAATATATAAAGAACTTCTAAAACTCAACACCCAAAAATAAATAATCCCATTTAAAAAAATGGACTGAAGACCCGAATAGACATTTTTCCAAAGAAGACATACAGATGTCCAACAGACACATGAAAAGATCCTCAACATCACTAATCATCAGGGAAATACAAATCAAAACTACAGTGAGATATCACCTCACACTTGTCAGAATGGCTAAAAGCAACAACACAAGAAACAAGTCTCTTTTCCAGCTGGAACCATGGAGGGTGCAGAAGAGAGGAAAAAGAAGGATCCTGCTGTGCCAGAAACCCTTAAGAAAGAAGTTTGCCCAAAAGAAATGCAAGGATGAAGCTTATCTATGAAAAAGCTAAGCATTACCACAAGGAATATAGGCAGATGTACAGAACTGAGATTTGAATGGTGAGGATGGCCAAAAAAGCTGGCAACTTCTACATACCTGTGGAAACCAAATTGGCATTGTCATCAGAATCAGAGGTATCGGTGGTGTGAGCCTAAAGGTTTGAAAGATGTTGCAGCTTCTTTACCTTTGCCAGATCTTCAGTGACACCTTTGCTAAGCTCAAAAAGGCTTCAGTTAACATGCTAAGGATTGTGGAACCATATATAGCATGAGGGTACCCAAACCTGAAGTCAGTGAATGAATTGATCCACAAGTGTGGTTATGGCAAAATCAACAAGAAGTAAATTGCCCTGACAGATAACACATTGATTGGCAAATATGGCATCATCTGCATGGAGGATCTGATTCATGAGATCTATACTGTTGGAAAATGTTTCAAAGAAGCAAACAACTTTTTATGGCCCTTCAAATTATCTTCTCCATGAGGGGGAATGAAGAAAAAGACCACCCATTTTGTAGAAGGTGGAGATGCTGGTGAAGGGAAAACCAGATCAATACGCTTAATTAGAAGGATGAACTGAGGTATCTACCATGATTATTTTTGTACTCTGGTCAATTAATAAATGACTACTTTCAAATGAAAAAAAAAAAAAAAAGAAACAACAAGTGTTGGTGAGGATGTGAAGAAAGGGGAACCCTCCTGAACTGTTGGTGGGAATGCAAACTGGTGCAGCCACTCTGAAAAACAGTATGGAGTTTCCTCAAAAAGTTAAAAATAGAACTACCCTACGACCCAGTAATTGCACCACTAGGTATTTAGTGAATGAAAACAAAAATGCTACTACAAAGGGATACACGCACCCCATGTTTATAGCAGCACATCTACAATAGCTCAAATATGGAAACAACCTAAATGTCCATCAACTGATGAATGGATAAAGAAGATGTATTGTTTATATACAATGGAGTATCATTCAGCCATAAAAAAGAATGAAATCTTGCCATCTGCAACTACATGGATGGACCTAGCAAGTATGGTGCTAAGGGAAATAGGTCAGAAAAAGACAAATACGTATGATTTCACTCATATGGGGAATTTAAGAAACAAAACAAACGAGCATGGGGTGGGGAGAGAGGAACACCAAGAAACAGACTCTAAACTATAGAGAACAAACTGATGGTTACCAGAAGGGAGGGCACTTATTGTGATGAGCACCAGGTGATGTATGGAAGTGGTGAATCAGGAAATTGTATACCTGAAACTCATACTACACTGTATGTTAACTAACTGGAATTTAAATAAAAACTTTTTACAAAATTAAAAATAGAATTTCCAGCTTTCAACAACAAAATTATAAGAGTTTCAAAGAAGCAGGAAATTATGAAGTATACTCAGGGGAAAAAGCAGTTGATAGAAACTTCTCTGAGTGGGCCCACATGTTGGATTTAGCAGACAAAGATTTCAAAGCGTTATTATAAATATGTTCAAAGAACTCAAGGAAATCATGTTTAAATAATTAAAAAGAATATATGAGAACAATGACTTAACAAATAGATAACTCAATAAAGAGACAATCTATTTTTAAAAAGAGAACTAAATGTAAATTCTGAAGTTGAAAAGTATAATAGTTGAAAATTTACTTGGGAGTTCAACAACAGATTTGAGATGGCAGAAGAACAATCAGTGAAGTTAGAAGTAGATCAAAAGAAATTATTCAATCTTTAAAACTGAGAGAAAAAAGAATGAAGAAAAAGAAACAACCTCAGAGATCTATGGGATACCATCAAACATATCAACATAAAGGTAATGGGAGTCCCAGAAGAAGAGAGAGAAAAGGGGGTAGGGTAGTAAGAATACTTAAAGAAATAACAGCTGAAAATTTCTCCCATTTGATAAAAAATACAAAGAGAAAAATATTCAAAACAACAAGAGAAAAACAATTATCATTTAAAAGGGAAAATGATTTCAATTAATAGCTGACTTCTCATCAGAAACAACGGTAGCCAGAAGGCAGTGGTATAATATTTTCAGAACTGAAAAATCAAGAATTATATATTTAGCAAAACTGACCTTTAAAAATCAAAGCAAAGGTCTTCATTTCCTTATGAAGGCTCCTGTGTTACCTAAAAGTTATATTAAATAAATCTGCATGGTTTTTTTCCTGTTTAAAAAAAAAGTGAAATAAAGACATTTCAAGATAATCAAAGAATTTGTTGTTGGTAGACTTGCCTTAGAAGAAATATTAAAGACATTTCTTCAGGGGCACCTGGCTGGCTCAGTTGGTAGATCACGTGACTCTTGATCCTGGAGTTGTGAGTTCAAGCCCCACATTGTGTGTAAAGTTTACTTAAAAAAAGGGAGGGGAAGAAATTTCTTCAGACTAATAGGCGATGACACCAGACATTAACTCAAACTATACAAAGAAATGAAGAACACAGGAAACGGTAAATATAAGAGTAAATATAAAGCACTATAATATTTCTCTTTTTTTGGTAAGAAGTCCTTTAAAAGACAAAAGATTGCATAAAGGAAATCATAACACTGTATTGTTGGGTTTAGAACATGTACGGATGTAATATGTATGACAGTAATAACATGAAGGAGCAATAAATGGAACTATATCAGAGCAAAATTTCTACATTTTACTGGATTAATGTTATTCCAGTTCTTATAAATCTGAAGCAGATTGTGATACATTAAGATACATACTATAATTCCCAGAGCAGGGGCACCTGGGTGGCTCAGTTGATTAAGCATCTGCCTTCAGCTCAGGTCATGATCCCAGGGTTCTGGGATTGAGCCCCGCATCAGGCTCCCTGCTCAGCAAGGGAGTCTGCTTCTCCCTCTCTCTCCCTCCCCGCTCATGTTCTCTCTCTCTCTCACTCTGTCTCTCAAATAAATAAAATCTTTGAAAATAATAATAATAATAATTCCCAGAGCAACCACTTAGAGAATAACTCAAAAAATATAGTAAAAAATTAACATAGGAATTAAAATGAGATAAAAAATATTCATTAAACATAACAAAAGACAACAAAAGAGGAACAGAAGAACCAAAAAAGAAAAAGATGTGATATATAGAGAACAAATAGCAAAATGACAGATGTGAATCCAACCATATTCATAATTGTAAATCTGAATGAGCTATTTCCTTCATTTTGTTAATGTGATATATTGCATTGATTGAGTTTTGTATGTTGAATCATCCTTACATTCCGGAAATAAATCCCACTTGATCATGGTGTATAATCCTTTCAATATGCTATTGTATTCGGTTTGTTAGTATTTTGTTGAAGATCTTTGCATCGATGTTCATAAGGGATGTTAGTCTGCAGTTTTCTTGTAGCGTCTGTCTGACTTTAGTATAAGAATGATAGCTTAGGATGCTAGTATAGGATGCTAGAATGAATTTAGATGTGTTCCCTCCTTTTCAATTTTTTGGAAGAGTTTGAAGAGGATTGGTGTTCATTCTTCTTTAAATGTTTGGTAGATTCACCAGTGTAGCCATATGGTCCTCAGCTTTTCTTTGTTGGGAAGTTTTGGATTACTGATTCCATCTCCCTACTAATTATGGATCTATTTTCTATTTCTTCATGATTCAGTTTTGGTAGGTTGTGTGGTATTAGAAATATATCCATTTCTTCTGGGTTATCCAATTCATTGACACACAGTTGTTTATAGTATTCTATTACATAATAATCCCCTCCTTATTTCTGGGGGATACTTTCCAAAACCGCTAGTGGATGCCTCAAACCACAGATAGTACCAAACCCTTATATAATATGTTTTTTCCTATACATACCTATCTATGGCAAGCTTAATTTATAAATTAGGCACACTAAGAAATTAACTGCAGAGGAGCCTGGGTGGCTCCGCTGTTAAGTGTCTGCCTTCGGCTCAGGTCATGATCCGAGGGTCCTGGGATCGAGCCCCACATCGGGCTCCCTGCTTGGCGGGAAGCCTGCTTCTCCTTCTCCCACTCCCCTTGCTTGTGTTCCCTCTCTGGCTGTCGCTCTCTGTCAAATAAATAAATAAAATCTTTAAAAAAAAAAGAAATTAACTGCAATAACTAATGATAAAATAGGACAATTAAAACAATATGCTGTAATAAAAGTTTTATGAATGTGGTCTCTCTCCCTCTGTCTCTCAAAATATTGTACTGTACTTACCCTTCTTCATCTTGTGATGATGTGAGATGATAAAATGCCTACATGATGAGATGAAGTGAGGTGAATAATGTAGACACTGTGATGTAACATTAGGCTACCATTGACCTTCTGATGATACGTGAGAAGAAGGATCATCTGTTTCTGGACAACAGTTGACCACAGGTACCTGAAACTGCAGAAAGAGAAACCACAGATAGGGGGGATCTGCTGTAATTCCTTTTATTTCTGTGGTAACAGTTGCAATGTCCCCTTTTTCATTTCCGATTTTAGTTATTTAGGTCTTCTCTCTTTTTTTCTTAATCCAGTTAAAGATTTGTCAATTTTATTTGTTAATCTTTTTAAAGAATAAATTTTAGTTTCATTGATTCCTTTATTCTTTTTCTTTTTTTTAAAGATTTTTTTTAAAAAGTTTTTAAAAGTAATCTCTACACCCGACATGGGCTTGAGTTCACAACCCCAAGATCAAGAGTTGCATGCTCCACCAACTGAGCCAGCCAGGTGCTCCTCCTCTGTTGTTTTTCTACTCTTCATTGCATCTATCTCTGCTCAAATCTTTATTATTTCCTTTCTCTGTTAGCTTTGGGTTTAGTTTTCTTTTTCTAGTCCCTTACAGTTAGCTTATTGATTTGAAATCCTTTTCCTTCTTTAATGTATGTGGTTACAGTTATAAATTTCCCTATTAGAACTGTTTTGCTGCATCGGAGAAGTTTTGGTATGTTATGTTTTTACTTTTATTTATCTCAAGATATATTCTAATCTCCTTTGCGACTTCTTCTGTGACCTACCAGTTGTTTCAGAGTACGTTGTTTAATTTCCTACATATTTCCAGTTTTCCTTCTGTTAGTGATTTCTAGTTTCATTCCGTTGTGCTCAGAAAAGATACTTTGCATGTATGTGTAATTTCAACCTTTTAAAATGTATTAAGATTTGTGTTGTGATCTAATATATACTCTGTCCTAGAGACTATTTCAACTGCACTTGAGAAAAATGTGTTTTCTGCTGTTGTTGGGTAGAGTGTCCTGTATATATGTCTGTTAGTTCTAACTGGTGTATAGTGCTGTTCAAGACCTCTATTTCATTATTCATCATCTGTCTGATTTCTATCCATTATGGAAAGTGGATTTTGAAGTCTCCGACTATTATTGTGGCTCTGTATTTCTCATTTCAATTTTGTGATTTATTTGAATGGATTCCATGATCATGGATTAGAAAGAATCAATGTTGTTAAGATTGCAACTCTCCCTAAACTGATGTATAGATTCTATGCAAAACTACAGCAGCCTTGTTGGCACAAACAGCAAGCTGATCTTAAATTTTATATAGAATATCCAAAACAATTTTTAAAAAAGAAGAACAAAGTTGATGACTTACAATAGCCAATTTCAAAACTTACTATAAACCTACAGTAATCAAGACAGTGTGATATTGGTATAAAGACAGAAAATATATATTATGGACCATATGTATTAATGGAACAGAATTGATAGAAATAAATTCTTACATTTATGGTCAATTTATTTTTTTAATTAATTAATTTATTTGAGAGACAGAGCATGGGGGCAGGGGCAGAAGGAGAGAGAAACTTAAGCAGGCTCCACTCTGAGCTCATAGCCCAACATGGGGGTCATTCTCACCACCCTGAGATCATGACCTGAGCCAAAACCACTTAACCAACTGTGCCATCCAAGCACCCCTATGGCCAATTGATTTTCAGTGACGTAGCCAAGACAGTTCAATGGAGAAAGGACGGTCTTCAACAAATGATGCTGGAACAATTTGATCTCCATATGCAAAAAAAATTAACTTAGACCTTTATCTCACACCATACCCAAAAATTAACTCAAAATGGATCTTAGATCTAAATGTTAATATAAAACTATAAAAGTTATAGAAGAAAACATAGGAAAAATTCTTCATGATCTTGGGCTAGGCAGAGTTCTTAAATAAGTCATCAAAAGTGCAAACCGCAAAAAAAAAAAATCGATAAATCGTACTTCATCAAAGTGACAACTTCTGGGCTTCAGAAGAAACTCTTAATAAGTTCAAAAGATAAGACATAGACTACAAGAAAATATTTACAAATTATATATCTGGTGAAGGAGTTGTATCCAAAATACACGAAGAATTCTTATAACTTCGTTATGAGAAGACTAACAATCCAATTAAAAAATGAAGAAATGCACATGTCATCAAAGAGGATATATGAATGGCTAAAAAGCACTTGAAAAGATAGTCAACATTGTTAGTCACTAGGGGGATTCAAATTAAAACCACAATAAGATAGCATTATATACCCACTAGGGCTATAATCAAAAGAACACACAATACCAAGTGTTGAAGATCATGTGGGGAAAGAGATCTTGAAGATCTCTTCAGTTGTAGCAAACTGTCAATCAGTAACGAACAAGCATTTCTGAAATTCATTTAACAATTTACCAGTTTTATTGAAATATAGTTTACATACCATAAAATTCACCCATTGTAAGCATACGGCCAATGGTTTTTAGTAAACTTATAGTGCTGTGCAACCACTGTTACTATCTAGATTTAGACACGTCCAAAACCCCGTAAGTTTCCTTCATAAGTATTTGCAGTGTATCCTCAATTTCACCTCCAATTTCAGGCAACTACTGGTCTGATTTCTGTCTCCAAAGATTTACCTTTTCTGGTCATATCGTATGCATGGAATCAGATAATATGTCGTTTTTTTTAACTGGCTTATTTCACTTGGCATACAGTTTTCAAGGTTCATCCATTTTGTAGCATGTATCAGGGCTTCATTCCTTTTTATAGCTGAAAAATAGTCCATTACATGGACATATGACTTTGTTTATCCACTTATTAATTGATGGTAGCAAAGATCTTTCAAGATCTTTCTGGGACGTAGTGACCAGAGATGCATGCAGAAAGGGAAAGAGAAACGAATCTGTTTAGAAAAATTAATACTTTAATGAGGGTCTATAGGGAGTAACCAGAGAAAAATTTCAAGAGAGAAGGCTTGGGAATAAACAGAAATTGTTCAGGAAACTCTCCAGGCTGAGAGGCAAGGCCTAGAAAAGGAGACATACTGGATAGAGTTATGGAGACTGCGATGGTGGGGATTTAGGCAACTTTAAAGAACGCAGTTCCACCTTCATACTCAAGGGGGCACCAGAGGAGCAAGTTCCAGTGTGACTGCAGCCATTTCCAACCCCTGAAGGCAGGGCCCTCTCCTGAGTTCATTGAAAACCTGACCCAGGTTCTTCAGAGACCATGACTCTCAATTTTCTTGTATTTTCTTTCTTGGGAGGAAGAGGGAATTTGCCTGAAGGTGGCTTCCTTTTAAGTCTGAAATGTGGCAGGAAGAGCCAAGAGAGGCCCTGTGACTCTCTCCAGGGGAGAGGCAGTGATTATAGCCAAAAGAAACTGCCCTAAGAGGAGCTTTTTCAGAGTGACACATGCTATTTTCTTCCTCTCCCTCCGTGACTCAGATTCATATTTCACACAGACCTTTGCCTGTGTTTTCTTTCCTCTGCCTTGACCGCTAGCCAGCAGACTGTGTCCACACTGTTTTCCCACTCCTGCTCCCCAGTCTGAATCAGTCTGGTAAAAACATTAGCTGGAAAAGATCTGGTGTTTACCAGGTAAATTCCTTTACTAGTACCTTTGCAATGAAAACCTCTATTTAAGAGAGTCCTCCACAGCCCAGCTTATATCTCACCTAATTCAAGTCATAGTCACTGAAACAAAATTCTAATCCATACTACATATTTGGACAGTCCAGTGGCACTTACTTGTAAAAAGATTTGACCTATAATACTTTCTTTTCCCCAAAGAACTTAAGAAATAAGTAGAGGCAAAAACAGAGCCCCTTCCGTAGTTGGAGAATATTTTCCCACACACACTTGTTTTAAAACTCCAGTTCCCAGGAAATCTCTGTAAGGACTTTTCCCAATAGTCTACCCAATCCTGGACAAGAAAGAGATAGGCTCTAGATTTGATAAGCAGGGATCATCTCAGAAGGAAACCATGGGAACTTTCTCAGTATTCAAGCAGTCCCTGGTCCAGAACATTGTAGAAAATGATCAAGGGATCAGAAATGAATCTAGTTAAAGGAAACAAAAGTGGCATACCAAAAAAGTGAGAGTATGTTGAAGCCTGAGGCCATACTAATGTACTAATGAGACTCAAGTCTTTAATAATACAGTACCTACAGCCACTTTGGAAAACAGTGTGGAGGTCCCTTAAAAAGTTAAAAAAAAGAGCTACCCTATGATCCAGCAATTGCACTACTGGGTATTTACCCCAAAGATACAGATGTAGTGAAAAGAAGGGCCATATGCACCCCAATGTTCATAGCAGCATTGTCCACAATAGCTAAATTGTGGAAGGAGCCGAGATGCCCTTCAACAGATGACTGGATTAAGAAGATGTGGCCCATATATACAATGGAATATTACTCAGCCATCAGAAAGAACGATTACCCAACATTTGCAGCAACATGGACGGGACTGCAGGAGATTATGCTAAGTGAAATAAGTCAAGCAGAGAAAGACAATTATCATATGGTTTCACTCGTTTATGGAACATAAGAAATAGCAGGAAGATCAGTAGGAGAAGGAAGGGAAGAATGAAGGGGTAAACAGAAGGGGGAATGAACCATGGACTCCGGGAAACAAACTGAGGGCTTTGAAGGGGGGGACTGGGATAGGCTGGTGATGGGTATTAAGGAGGGCACATATTGCATGGAGCACTGGGTGTTATACACAAATAATGAATCATGGAACATTACATCAAAAACATCAAAAAGGATATACTGTATGGTGACTAACATAACATAATAAAAAATTATTATAAAAAAATAAGAGTGAGGGAAACATTTAAGAAAAAAAAAAAATAAAAATACAGTACCTACATCATATGACAGAATTAATTACATCAGTTGTTCTTACACAGTGCTAAGAGCAAGATGCTTAAAGGGCATCATTACTGGGGGAAGCCATTTTCTCCCCCTCTCAGCTCCATAAAATAAAAACTTCCACTTCTTCGAAATTATAAAGAGCATTTGCCTTCCTGCTTATTCTCCCCCAGTTGTCCCCAAGGAAGGCCTGACTTACCTGACTGTGGCACTGGGGAAGGAACTAAGCATGCTCAGCTCCTTCTGCACCTTGTCCTGGGACTAGCCTGTCCACACAACAAGTGCATCTGCACCCTGAGTCCCAAACACACCCATGTGCACCCACACCTGCCTCGCCAGAAGTCTAGAGTAGAGTATTAGGAAGTGTGGTTGTAAGCCCTGACACGTGGCTCCTCCACTTTGGCCTCACTCCCATCCAAGCTAACACTTTTCTCTCAATATGTCTAATTTGTGTGTCTGTTTCTCAAAAGCTTCTGAACACAGAGAGGGGTAGAGCTGCAGTTTATTGTCTTCCTTAAAGCCTCCAAATCAAGACTTTGAGTAACCCTGCCCATGGAAAGTTTGAAAACCAGTGAATAACCTGAAGAAATGACTCTCAGGAGACTAAATTTACCATATGCCCTTGAGCAAGGGGTAAGCTCCTCAGTGAGGAAGGGAGGCCACCTCTCCCAGAAGAGAGTGCAGCTTGAGGCGCTTGCACATGGGGCAGTGAGGGATGAACAGGCAGCTTCCCAAGAGCCTGGAGTGGGGAGACCGTCATCACTGCTGGATTCTCTCATGTCTAAAATGTGAAGTGGTAGCAAGAGCCCCGAATTAGGACCAAGAAAACTTGTACTGAAATCCCAGCTCTTATCAGATGTTCAGCCTTCACCGATTTTGAGCCTTAGTTGCCTTACTTATAAATGAACATAAATATCATTCCCACCTACCCTGTGGGGTTACTGTGAGAATCATTACACCATGTATATGAATGTTATATGTACACTGGAAAGTACGATAGAAATATAAGATCATATGAAAACATGGTGAGGATAAGGTATTTGAAGATATTTGGGGGTCAAGAGCTGGATATTTTCCATTTACTCCTTCAGATCCATTCTCCAATCTGATCCATGTTCTGGAAGCTGAACTTCTGAACCTCCCTCGCCTGTTGGCTGCCGATTGAATTTAATTGCAGTGAAGCTACAGAGGCGATTGGAGAGAGAGTGGTTCAGCTGCCTGGATTAGATTCCCCAGTATCCTCCCTGCTGGGTCTCTTTAGGTTGGCTGCACCTCTTTATGGAGGGCACAGCTCAAGTCAAACTGCCTTCTCCACAGTTTCCCCCTAGACCAGCAGCATTGCCATCACCAGGGAATGTATGAAAAATAAAATTACTCTAGTCCTACCCCAAACCTACTGAAGCAGGAGCTCCAGGGGAAAGCCCAGCAATCTGTTTTAACAGGCCCTCCAGAAGATTCTGACGCATACAGAATTTGAGAACCACTGCTGTAACTAACTACTGTACTCCCTTTCCTTTGCTTGCAGCTACTAACCCTGGGATACTGTCCAATCCCTTGTTACTTCCCCCCAAATCCCGTTTACCTTCGTAAATCGTCCTTTCATTATACTCTCCTCGAGTTAGTCATTTTGAACGTGCCATTGTTTCCATTTGGTAAACTAAGAAATGATGTAACATCCTTGTGAGACGTATGACTAAAATCTGAGGGTTTTGTGTGGGCTTGGGTTGTAACGTTGGTTTCTACCAAGGGCTTTAGTCTGAAGAGGGAAAATGCTAAAATAAGTTGCTACTTGCAAAAGGAAGCTACTGGTATTTCTTTCCTTTGGCTAAGGCCAAAGCTATAGTGAGCTAAGTTCATACTATTTATTTTTCATTTCACACGAAAGCTGAATGGGCCAAGATACGACATTTGAGCAGCTGTTGAAAATAAACAAGTTCAAAGGATCAGTGTGTCCAGAGTGTGCAATGCCTAAGACAAAGAGAGACTTTTTCTAGGTGTTTGTTTCCTCAGGTTTCTTGTCACAGGGACTCTCCTTATTTCCAGGGTGTAACTCTGAGGCAGAAATATTCAACAGAGGTCAGCAGGGAGCCTTGAGTAAATCTGGGAAGCCCCATTCCTGCAAGTCATTTCCTTCAGGAAGAAGCCTACAGTCAGGGTAAGAAAGAGGCTTTGGGAAAACTCAGCCCAAAGTATAAGTAACCCAGGTTTTTCTTGCCTTTGCAGATTGAGTACAGTGCATCTGCCTACAACTGAAGAGACTGGTTTTCAAAGTAGCATCTCTTATTTATGCCTTATGATTTATTAATTTAACCACCAGTAAGAACTGGACCCTGAAAAAGGGTGAGATAGGCTAAGCTTGTCTTCACATTTTTTCTTTAATCCACTTTTTAAAACAATTCTCCATCTACCCTCCACCCCCCAAGTTCCTTGGTATCCTCAAGCTATATAACCTGTCCCATTTATAGCCTACCACTTGAACAACCTTCCCAGATTTTCCCCTCTTTGAACTTTCCCAGAGCACACTCAGAATTGAAAGGAACAGGGTCCTATCCCTCAGGGTCTAATGCTGATGTGATCATCCAGTTAGCCCTGTTGGACAGGGGCTTACTGCTAGTAACCGTCCCACCTAAGGCGGCCCACGAAAGTAGACCCATCTCAGGGACAGCAGGCCTTGCCGCCTAAGGGCTGTGTGACCTTGAGAAAATCATAAAGATACAAAGAATCATAGATTCTTGGGGTTGAAAGAGACCAATACTTGAATACATATTCTAACACATTACCAAGGTATTAGCTAGCTTCTATTTAATTTTCTAGTGAAAATAATTTCTACCACTTATTGAGCACCTCCAATGAGCCAAGGCCTATTCTAGGCATGTTGTATACATTAACACTCATCCCGAAAGTAACCCAGCAAGGTAGTTAGCACTAACCCCAGTCTGCAATTGTGGAACTGAGACTCGATAAAAGACATAGTTAGTTCTGAGAAAATGGCCAAGCGAGGGTTCGTATCCATTCCCAGCTGGCCCGGAAGTCGGAGCTCATTCCACTTGACTATTGATCTCTTGAGAGATCCCATTCTAACCCTGCAAGTGAAACATCCTTTAAAATGACCTGAATTCTGTCTTTCTCGACCTCCTGCCCATCCCCTCCAAGTTCTACCCTTCTGGGTATAATAAGCAAAATTGTCTTTCTCTTCCACATGCCACTTTTTCAGATATTTGAAGACTTCACACTACTCTGACTATCCTGGAAATATTCAACCTTTCCTCCCATGAAGGAAGTCCCTTTACTAACCTGCCAATTCCTCTTCAGTTTGTGTATGTCCCATAAATCAACAACAGCCTCAAGTTGAATTTTAATATACGTACAAAAAACTGCACAAATTATAAGTATACAGTGAGATTAATTTTTACAAAGTAAGCGTTCCTTCCGGGATTGAGAAACAGAAGCATTACCGATCCCTGGAAGCCTATGCTGTCCTGTCTCTGCCTCCCCCACAGGTGACCACCACCCTAACTTTTAACACATGCATTATACAGAAAGCAGACAGTCTGCCTTGTTTTGTGTCTGGCTTTCTTTACTCAACATTGCAAGAGTTACGTGTCATATTGTGTGAAACGATGATTGGTTCGTTCTTATTGCTTTCTGTGTACTTTTCTTTTTTGTGTGCAGTGAAGGCAACTTTTTATTATTATTTTTTTATCAAAGTATAGTTGGCATACAGTGTTATATTAGTTTCAGGTGTACAACATAGTGATTCAACAATTCCATTCATTACTCAAATTCTCACCATGTTAAGTGTAGTTACTATCTGTCACAATACAAAGTTAGTACAATACTATTGACTGTATTCCCTATGCTGTGTTTTTCATCCTCGTGATTTATTTATTTTATAACTGGAAGTTTGTACCTCTTAATCTCTTTCACCTATTTTGTCCATCTCTCTACCCACCTCTGGCAGCCACCAGTTTGGTCTCTGTGTTTATGAGTTTCTTTCTATTGTTTGTTTATTTGTTTGCTGGTTTTGATTCCACACAGAAGTGAAATTATATGGCATTTGTCTTTCTCTGTCTGACTTATTTCATTTAGCTTTATACCCTCCAGTCCACCCATGTTGTTGCAAATGGCAAGATTTCATTCTTTTTTATGGCTGAGTAATATTTCATTGTATGTATATATCTCACCTTCTTTATCCATTCATGTACCAATGGACACTTAGGTTGCTTCTATATCTTGGCTATTGTAAATAATGCTGCAATAAATATAGGGTGCATTTATCTTTTCAAATTAGTGTTTTCATTTTCCTTGGGTAAAAACTCAGCAGTGGAATTACCAGTTCATATGGTATTTCTATTTTTAATTTTTTTAAGAACCTCCACACTGTCTTCCACAGTGGCTGCACCAACTTACATTCCCACCAATAGTGCATGAGTGTTCTTTTCTCCATAAGCTTGCCAACACTTGTTTTTCCTTGTCTTTTTGTTGCTAGCCATTTTGACTTGTGGGAGGGGATGCTTTCTGTGTAATTTTTTTAATGGGGTAAAAAATATATATATATATAACATAAAATTTACTATCTTAACCAGTTTTAAGTGTACAGTCCAGTGGTATTAAGTACATTCACAATGTTGTGCAACCAACACCACCATCTATCTCCAGAACTTTTTCATCTTTGCAAACTGAAACTCAGTTCCCATTAAACAATAACTCGCCATCTACCCCTCCCTCAGCCCTTGGCAACCACCATTCTACTTTCTGTCTCTGTGAATCTGACTAGATACCTCATATAAGTGGAATCATACAGTATTTGTCCCTTTATGACTGGTTTATTTCACTTAGCATCATATCCTCAAGTTTTATCGATGTTGTAGCATGTGTCAGAATTTCCTTCCTTTTTAATCTAAATATTCCTTTATATGGATATACCACATTTTGTTTATTCTGTGTGCTTTTTTTTTTAAAGATTTATTTATTTATTAGAGAGAGAGAGCCCACACACGGGCGGGAGGGGCAGAGGGAGAGGGAGAGAAAGCTGAGCACTGATGGGGGGGCTCAACCTCAAGACCCTAAGATCATGACCCTGAGATCATGACCTGAGCTGAAACCAAGAGTTGGACACTTAACTGACTGTGCCACCGAAGCGCCCCTATTCTGTGTGCTTTTTAAAACACATTGTATTATAGGGTACCCAGTGTCTCTGCTGGGTCCAGCATGAGCACGTCCTTTACACAGCTCCACCACTTCACTCCTACACTCATTTTCACTTGCATCCAAGTATGGCTCTCCTCTGGACA
Source organism: Ursus americanus (assembly GCF_024610735.1). Taxonomy (NCBI): domain Eukaryota; kingdom Metazoa; phylum Chordata; class Mammalia; order Carnivora; family Ursidae; genus Ursus; species Ursus americanus. Next base: position 6,465,221 of record NC_142162.1, on the reverse strand, counting down.
TAGCGCCCCTCATGCTTCATCCATCTTCACTTCCCAGCACCTAGCTCTGAGTTGAAATACAGTGAACAGTATCTGTTAATAAATAAATGAATGGAAGTAGAACAGCCCCATGAAGTCCCTCCTTTTTACCTTTCTGAGCCTCAATTTATTCATTTTTAAAATGAAGGGTTTGAACCACAGATTCCACAAGTCTTGCCTACTTTAACATCTCTGATTTTGTGACAGACTCACACTTAACAGAACTCTTCAGTGACCTATTCCAAGGGTTTGGCTAACAAACACAATAACAGTAACTTTTAAAACTTTAAAAACACTTGAAAACTACATTTAAAACTTTTAAAACTACATGCGTAATTACATGTTTATGTAATTTCAGTTTATCCCCCTTGGTAATCCTGTTAAGTAATGTGAGAATTTAAGACTCCGTGAAAGAGGATTCTGGACAAGGAGACAGACTTGCAAAGTGGGTTGTTAAGGTGGTCCCCATTAGGGAGAAATTTGCCAACCTAATTTCTTTCATTCCACTTCTGAACTGACAAGCTTCCTGGAGCTTGTAGGCCCGAGGTAGATTGGGGTGGAGGAGAGCCGTAGGGAAGCTGCAGTTCCCAGCCCAGTCATTAGGTGGCCCCTTAACTGCACCCAGAGGGGACAGATGAAGAAAACATCTCCAGCCCCAGAGCCAGGATGGTCCCAAAGGGTCAGTAAACCGAATTAGGCTTTTTCTTGGAGTCTTTCCAGATATAAAATGGTTAGGAGGCCCTGAGTATTCTGAAATACACTATGACTGGCATTAGACTTAAAATACTACTCACTCCATTCTTGGGTAAGTTAAAAATCTGACCATAATACCTTATCCTCCATCTTGTGACTTTTGGATTTTATTCTCTCCTCTCATCCTTCTCCCTCATCTGTTACATTTTTATGAGAGACACAAAGCCAAATTTTGATGGGCCCATGGTTGAAGCACACTGACTTAAAATGTCTCAAGGGACAGTAAGTTTACAGGTGGATAAGTAGCTCTCCAGCTGGAGTTTTTAAAGGACGCTAAGCTTGCTGTCTTATGAAAGAGAACACTCTCACACGTATTTCAAGAACATTTAGAAACTTCTGTGTCAGATTAGATCAAATCCGTCCAAATAAATAGTCACAACTTGGCAATTGTTGCTAATAAAGTGGTGTATGTGTCTCCAGGTATTTTTTCCAAAGTACATAGTAGCATATGTTTCTTTCTTTTTTTTTTTTAAGATTTTATTTACCTGTTTAGTAGAGAGAGAGACTGAGGCACCTCGGTGGCTGAGTCGTTTAAGTGTCTGACTCTTGATTTTGACTCAGGTCGGGATCTTGGGATCTCAGGGTCATGAGATTGAGTCCCACATCTGGCTCTGAGCTGTGCAAGGAGCCTGCTTGGGATTCTCTCTCTCCCTCTCTCTCTACCCCTCTGCCATGCACTCTCTCTCTCTCAAAAAAAAAAAAAAAAAAAAAAAAGGAAAGCTAACACTTTCAAATAACCTTTAAATTTTATTATAAATAGGACTATTGATTAAACCATAACACCCATTAACCTTACTCCACATTCTCTTCTCTTACATTGAACATCCATGGGTTTTAGTAAAGTTGTGTTCAATTATTTCCTATTTTACATTTTAAAAATAATTAGTATTAATTTATTCTGTCCTCCCTCAGAATCCTTAAGTGTTTTGGCATTTCTGCTACAAAGGTATTTTTGCCAATTCCTGCCAATTTTTTGCTATCCTTTCAAATTTGCAAATTTGTTTACTGAACCTAGGTTATATTTCTTAGGCTGATTTACAACTTTTAAGACATTGTGCTCTATTATATTATTGTTGCTTCCTTGGTTCCAAGCACTACTAACTTCGGGTGGGATTAGCCCACTTTATTGTTCATTCTATTATCTTCATGGAAGTTCTGTAACCTCCTATGGTATTCATTCTTTAACATTAGTAATGTCCCAGTGGGTTAAAAGCAGTCCAAAAAAACAGAGACTAAATAAATAAATAGCTGTTTTAGAGACCACAGAGAGCAATTTCAGCCTACACATTAGCATTGTATAAGGGTAAGATGAAATAGCCGATGTGAAAGCCCTTTGAAAAATACAAATTTATGCCATGCAAATGTAATATTTGGCTTGACTTCAAGTGGAAACCAAGAGCTACTGAAATAATGGCTTCTTAGGGTTTACCAAATGCCTGGGTTCATATATCCAAGGAAAGAGCTGGGCGACACATAACCAGCACCGTTTCTTAAACTGGTTGAATATTCTACATTGTTTACCCGCGAATGTTCTGGCTGCTGTTGTGACTTAACACATTTTAGTAACAGGGCAATGGGAGAATGCATTTTTTTTTACAGTAGCCTTGAGATTCCAACAAATATCAAAGGACATAAATCAGCATGAAGTCTTTAAAGTGGCTGGTCTGGCAAGACAGAGCCAGTGTAATGTGGCTTTTCTATTAGCTTGGCTATAAAGTTGGCTATTAACTTAGCACTTAATGAATCCTCCTACAGTGGAATCATAAGAGCATTCAGTCCTGCAGGCTAGAGAACGTGTTGTACCTGTTGCATAGTGCTTAAGGTTCTTTAAAAGTGTGCTTATAATTGAGTAATGACTAAACACAGCTTTATTATATCGGACTTTTAGAGGTGATAGGCATGGTTTCTACGTACACAGAATTGTGTCCAAACGGCTGCGTCTGACTCCTAGCTCCACCGTTTATAAACTGTGTGACTTTGGTCGTATATTTTCGCCTTCGTGAGCTTCAGTTTTTTTCATTTATATAATACAGGTAACAGTACCTATCCTTCTTACCTCATGGAATCATAAGAATTCAGTTAGACCATGCACAGAAAAGAGTTTTGGGGACTTAAGCACTCTGTACCCATTAGTTATGATCACTGAGTGTAACCATCATATTTTATCAATGAGGAAGCTGAGGCTCAGAGAAGCTGATTTGCTAAGGATCGACCTATGGTGGCAGAGTGAGATCTAGAACACAGATCTCCAGGCCTCTTTTCTTTGCAGTGTATCAGTGCTGTTTTGTGACATTTTATATAAACTAAGGTCTCCATCCATGACTCATTTACATACAGTTTATTAGCCAGCTATAACAGGTCATTAAAATTTAACTTCAAGTTTGTTAGAAGCTAGATTTAATTACTGTGTATGTGCAGATGCATTGCTGAACTTCCAGCTAGAACTATAGCTAGGCCAGACCCTGAAGGGAAAAGTTTTTTGTTTTTATTTTGCATGTCAGTGCTTGGCTAAAACTTCTGTTTTTGTAAGAGAGTCACATGAGATAATCTAAACTCTAAATCTAATTATGAGGAAGAATCTACAAAACAAACTCAAACCTTGTATGAAAGCCAAAACTTTCACTGTACTTTCATAGTCTTTGTAAAATAGCTTTTTTCACCTTCATCCTAATATATATTTCAAACGGGTAATTTTAACATAAAGATAACCAGTTGTGGCCTCAAAGATGTCTTATTCCAATATTATTTTTGTCTCAATAGATTCATATGTCAATAATGTGTCTGTGAAAATAGCATTAAAGGCGCTTCTTTGTTTTAAATAAGGCTATTCTGAGTTTTCCCTTATTAAAATTTACGATAGATTTGGACTAAATAATGTGTAAAATTTGCTTATTACTTTAAGCTCCTAAGATCTAGAATTCAAAATTATAAGAACAAACTAGATCAGTATTTATTTTTCCAGCTACAGTTGCATGGAGATTTGGGGCTAGTTTCTTTTCCACAGAAAAAAATACGTACAGGCACGTTGAACCTTGGGGCCTGTTAAGGAATGTATCTCAATTCTTTGTGAGTTTTTAGTAGCTTAATTTTACAGTGTTCTATGATGGAGAATGTCTAGAATTTATATCCGAAGATCTCGGCCCATGTCCTGGCTGATTTTGAGCAAGATAGTAAGCCTCTCTGAATCTCAGTCTTCTAATCTTTAATGTGGTTATTTCAACAGGATGCCCAGAACTTATAAGATTTTTAAAAGATTAGGGGGAGGGTTGGCAGGCAACTAAAGAATCTCAGTAAGCTGTTGTTTCAGAGCTAGAGAGCTTTTCAGTCTAGAAAGTGGTAAAACTTGACTACTCTTGGTTGTCACATTTGTTCTGGTGAAATGACCTAACTCCACCCTCTATAAAAAGTAAAATTTGTAGGCTCCCTGGGTCATGGAGAGCACTTGGAGGAAACCTAAATGCAGATGTTCTCAGAGGAGACCTTAGCTAGGTATTCTTATTGGTAACACAATTGTTAGCTTCTAACCCTGTGCTTATCTCTACCTGCTTTGTCACTTTTGAGGTAGAGGCAATGTCTCCTTTCTTTCCATACAAATATAAATGGATGAGGGCAGCCCTGTGCCTTGTGCCTGGGGAAATGTGTATCCTTGCCAGAGAAGGTGCTATCCACAAACTTGAAGTTGAGGCCCTTGAGATGGCAGGGTGTTCATGTCTAGAAAGTGAGGACAATGAAACTGACCTTGGAATGTGACTGTGAGAATTAAGTGAGCTAAGGTATGTAAACCTTCTGGCACATAAGGTACTTGTTAAATGATAGCTATTATGAACATGCCCAATATTGTTTTCTTAAGTCCTACTATGGCCTCTTCCTCCGGCAGACATCAGCAGAGGTGGCAGGAAGCAGAGCAGGGCTCAGTGGGCAGCCCTAAACAGGTGCTGGCCTGTACGGTCAAACCCTACCCCTGGAACATGCATCTGCAAACCTTGGGCAGGGCTCTGGGCGGCAGCTGGACAGGATTAACAGCAGTGAAAACCAAAAGCAGACTGTATACCTCACATCCTCCCAGAGCTGACCCAGGGAGACGTGTGACTTGCATGTAGTTCCGCAGAAATGTAAGCAGGGGCCATACCTTTGGCCCCTAGTTTACATAGGCTTGCATTCGCCAAATGAAACTTCAAATAGAAGAGACATAGCAACATAAGACAAAGGGACACTGCTGCCAGGGAGCATGCCCAGGACGGTATTACCTTGATGCTCTCTGATTGTTTTAACTTCCAATAAATATTCTGCCCTTTAAGTAAATGACAACTAGAGCAGAAGTGTGAAGACACTGCTGAGTGCCATCTTGCAAGGATTTAACAAATCTGGGTCTTGGGGATTTGGGGTAGTGGGAGCACATGGAAGTTTCTTACAATTATTCATATAAAGAGTTAGTAAGCAAGGTGACCTGCAGAGTAAAAAGGAGCAGCAGGTATGAACTAGCTGTCTAGGGGAGCAGGTGATACGATGGAATAGCCAGGGAACATGGAGGGCCGCAGGATGTCCATGATTTCAGATTTAAACTGAGTCCAGTCAGCATGCTTATGTGTTTCTCCCCAGCGCTTTGAGGTGTGCAGTCAGTAGAACTTATTGTAATTAGTTAGGGTTTTGTCAGATAAATAATATGAAAGTAAAGAGGGGCAAAAATATTGGGGGTATATGCAAAGTTCATGAATGGAAGCTGCGGGAGGAGGGCAGTAAGGACACAGTGGAAGTGAAGGGTGATGAGAGATGTCAGGGTCAAGGGATTCTAGGTCCCAGTGAGGCTGAGAACATTCTTTAAGCAAATTTTGGCATTATAAGTCTTTTTTTCCCCCCAGGTGTTTAAGAGTGGGACATTTCCTTGCCATCTTCTCACATTACCATCTTTATTTCCACTTTTTTTTCCTCTTTCCACAGTGTAAATGGCAAGTTCATGAGGGGTTGCTACTTGCTTTGCTGAGAAAGAGTGCAGATTCTTGTACTCCTGGCAAAGAAGAGTTAAACGGTGCTATTTAGAAGTCCTTTTACATTATCCAGATGTGGTTTAGAGATAGGATTATGCTGATGTCCTTTATTTTTCTCCTTAATTTACAAAGAGCTCTCTTATCTCAGACATTCTGGTGCTTTGTTGGAATTTTCTAAATAATACTACCTACTACGGAGCAATTTGGGCGGAGAACTGCAATCTGACACTTAAATTGGGTCAGGATTCTAGCAAAATAGAGGCCTCCTGGCCAGAGCCTCTTGTCAGATTCCTAACAGGAACACACTTCTCATCAGAATGGCTGCAGGAGATCGGATGACAGAGGCAGTTCTATCAGTTTGCTGTGCTGGTCTTTCACTTACCTGAAAACGACCTTAAAATTATTGCTTTCCAAATGCAGCGACACAGCGGTCTGTTTTCTAGAGAACTTCCATTCAGTAAACTCCTTGCTCTGAATGTTTGCCCTGGTAATCCTGGAGGTGCTTTCAAGCAAAATGAGCAGTTCACAAAGGCGTAGAAAAAACAGAGGGTAATAGAAGCTGTAAGATTTGGGGATCACAAAAAGTGAAAATGACCCACTGATATGTTCACCTCACCTGCCTTGCTGGAAGGGACCTCAACTGGTCTTCACATGCATCTTCCTGCCTCCGCACAGGATGGCAGCAAAGCTTTCTGCCCACTTGGAGTTTAGGTCTAATACTACCAATGCTTCAGGAGTTTTTAAAAATTGATCTTATATTTATCTTTAAGCAGATTTACTCTTCCACACTTTTACTCGTGTAAAGAAATTGACTAGTAAGTTTGACTATTAAGGGATATTTCTAATTTGGAAAGTAATTCACTCCTTGTTGCTGTCGCAAACATGTCTAATTTTTTAAATTATCCGGTTGCCACAGGAAACTTAATCATGATAATCTAGAGCTTAAGTCTTGACTTTTTGGTTTTTTGAGTTTGTGAAAAACACAGTTTATTGTAAGGTGACTTGACTTCTCCCTAAATTCAACCCCTTGCCTTTCCTGGCACTGTGGGGTGGTGGACAGAGAAATAGAGCTGAAGTCAGATGCCTCAAATCCCAACTCTGCTATTACAAGCTGTATCATCACCATTTATGTTATTCGTAATTTATAGCCCCAATTTTCTCATCTGCAAAATGTGAAAAAGCATATCTATGCCCCTGATAAATCAGGTAACAAATGTAAAAAACACTTTTAAAATGCTGAAATAGGTGCTCCTGGGTGGCATACTCTGTTGAGCTTCTGGGTCTTGATTTTGACTCAGGTCATGATCTCAGGGTCCTGGGATCGAGCCTGGTGGCAGGATCCACTCTCAGTCAGAAGTCTGCTCGAGATTCCCTCTCCCTCTGTCCCTCCTGCTCATGCTCTCTCTCTCAAATAAAGAAATCTTTTTTAAAAATGCTAAAATATTGTAAAAGTGTGTCTATTTTTAGGCTTTACTCCCAAATGCCCCATGTTAGCTTATTTGGGGTCTCCTTGGGCTGCTATCCTTCTCTTTTCTTGTTGTTGCCCAACTTTCCTTCTCCTTTCCCTAGTGTCCAGCTGTCCTCCATGGAATGTTGTTGTAACAGAAATCTCAGAGACTACACAAAAGCTAAAAATACAGCCAAGAAAGAAATTAATACCAGTGTACAGAGACCTTCCTCTTGCTAAACATATTTCTTAGAGGGTGCTATGAAACTGAGCAAAGGATAAGAGAGAGAGCAAAAAGCAGATGGGGATGCCAGTGACAAGAGCAGGAGAGGGAAGAGCAAAGTAGCTGGGAAAGAATCCACTAGAAAAGGAAGAACACAGAACTCACGTCACCTCCCAGCCTTTGAAAGGAGGGGAAAAAGGACAGTATAATTCCAACAGAACATGAAAGTATATGAAAGCGAGTTAAGAGCAAGAAAAGAGCAAGTAAGCACAAGAATAAAATTCTTTTCAGGAAGGGGAGTATCAGGTTGCATTGCAGGCAGGGCACTATAATAAAGTTATGATATAGTGAGAATAGTTCAGTGAGAATATTTGATTCCTACAGCCAAGTACTGGGAGGAGAATGTAAATCGCTGTTATATTTGTACTGCAGTTAAAATTATCCTATGGCCAATAAAAGAGAGAAAAGGGATTTGCTGAAAATGTGGTTGAGACTCATGCTGTTACATTCAATCCATGTGATAGAGAGAACGTAGGAGATGAACTTGGAGAAACACACATTCCCATCTGCGTGCTTTCCTTCCCCAAGGAATCAAGTGGCACTCTGCAATAACTTAGAAGTAGGAGTTTTAGATGGGTACTTGGTATGGGAATTGGAAGAATGAAGGAATTGGAGGAAGAATCACCACTAAGGCACGAGCTGGGATTCACTGAGGGAGTAGGGTGGCCTAGATGGAGCAGCAATCCTATTAGGTACTAGATTCTTTCTAGTGGAATTTCTTGAACAGGGAAACTGCTAATACCTAGTCTACCTGTAATTAAAGGAAGCTGAACAAGCCCATTCGAAGACCTAGGTTCCCGTGGAAACATCACTACCCAAACTTCAATCTCTTCTGACACTTGGTATATAAGATGCCTTTCTCGGAACCTGGGTAAAGACAGTAGCACACCATAGTATGTCCTGGTCTCCCACCCCCACAAGACTATTTCAGAAACTAATATTAGAGGTAACAACCAGGATAGTGAGCTAAGGTTGGGAGAATTATATCCTGCATCTCCAAACTCTCCAGGGGACAAAACCACAGAGGTAAACTATTTCTGTTTCACATTACAAAAGTACCCCATGACTCACCCTTTTTTTTTTCTTTCTTTCTTTTTTTTTTTTCTTAGTTGGTCCTTTTCTTTCTGATCACATCCATCTCATCTCAGGTAATCTTTGTTACACCACTGAAAGCACGAGGATCAGTTTCCCATATAAAGTTGTTTTGAGATCCACCAAGTTAATTTCACTGAAATCAGCCACTTTACACAAAATTGAATGTAGCTGCCTTATGTACAGGTTGATCAAGTTGCCAGTGAAAAGAGAGGCTCTCTTTTGTTGGCTGAGGAAACTATACTATCTTTCCCATACAGTTCATGTAACTGTCCCAGCTACCAGGCCTCTAGGTAGTTTTCAGTCATAGGCTCTCTCCTTATGCCCTGTGGCCAACAAAGAGAGAAAACAAAAAAAACTCTAGGCCATTGGCCTCAAAACTAGGAGTTGATGACTTTTGAGGTCTGACTTCACTTGCAGGTTTACGATCCTAAAGCTATGGCTTCCACCTTCACATCCATCCATCTAATAAGCAAAATTCATGACTCCATTTTACTAGGTCATTGTGTAAGGGAAAGCACAGAGGGGAAACTAAAATCTTTTGTCTTGAGAGCAAAATGCTTCACCTTCCACTTCAAATAGAGCCAGTGAGACTGAACAGAAAACATCTCCCATAGCTACCTGCCAGGTATTACAACAAGGGAAGGCAGGAAGAGATCCTTTGTATGTATCAGGAATGTTCTCATTCTTGGAATGGCACACAAACTTAGAAGAGCCAGTCTCGTACATAGAAATACTCAAATATCAGAAAAACAAGTACGTAGTGCCCCTCCATGTTATGGGGCTTAAAGAGGTTTATCTTTTTGTTTGTATGGGAAAATTAAAAGAATACCAAGTTATATTTTGTATACATATCAATTGCCAAATAATATGCCCTAAATATAGTCCATCATATTTCCCTTGATCTTTGAAATAAGCAAGTAGGTTTCATTTTTAGGAGCTCCCTTTAGCAAAAATATGCTCCCAGCATTATTTCCACCCTTCATTACTTGACTCTTACCTTTTTGTTCTTAACTTAATAGGTTTATAATTTAACTCTTCCTGTTTCTTTTATTATAAAAGAAATTTGGAAGAACAAAAGGTATACAAAAGAAATGCATTGTTTTAAAGTAACAATAAAGGTCATAACTTTCAGTCAATGAAAATGGTTTTCTTTCTATTCCAAACCTATAGAGATAAAACACAAACAACAATAACAAAACAATTAAATACATAGATAAGTTCAAAAGTAAGAGAAGAAAGTCTCTAGATGCCAGAACTGAAGCAGAAGCTAAAAGCCTAAACAGGAAGCAAGACATCAGCAAGACAGCCAACCTACCAGGTGCCTTTGCGTGAATCAGAAAATGGACCGCCCTCTGAGTAGAGTCATCCTTCGGGGCCAGAGCTTACTGAGTCCTGAGTTCTTACTGAGTCACACCACCTTGTCCAAGTGCCCTTGTATAGAAGATAACCTGCACAACTGTACCAGTGGCTCTAATAAGTGGGAACAGAAGCTACATTGTTCAGAGAGGTTTTGAAATTGGAAATAGGTCTTAGGGGCCGAGGGATAGAGTTGGATTTTTTTTTTCAGATATATTTATCTTATTTGAGAGAGAGAGAGAGTGCACACACGCACGAGAGAGTGGGGGTAGAGCAGAGGGAGAGGAAAAGAAGCAGACTCCCCACCAAGCCCAGAGCCCAAGGCAGCTGGATCTCATGACCTGACCCAAAATCAAGAGTCAAATGTTCAACCAACTGAGTCAACCAGGTGCCCCAGGTGACCAACTGAGTCAACCAGGTGCATTAGAGTTTAAATGCACATATGAGGTAAGGACACTAAGTCTTAAGGCCACAAGAGACAGGAGGCTGATTGTACACCCCTGCTAATAGTAACATTATTCTCAATAGCCAAAAGGTGGAGGCAACCCATGTGTCCATTGAGAGATGAATGAACAAACAAAATGTGGTATATATGTAAAATAGACTGTTATTCAATTAATATAATCCAACTATATAACATTCTGGAAAAGGGAAAACTATGCAGACAGTAAAAAGATCAATTGTTGCCAGGGGTTAGGGAAGAGGAGAGAGAAATGGTGGAGCACAGAGGATTTTTAGGACAGTGAAACTATTCAGTTTGATACAGCAATGGTGGACACATGTCATTATACATTTGCCAAAACTCATAGAATGTATAACACCAAGAATTAACCCTAATGTAAACTATGGTCTTTAGGTGATAACAGGGTTCATAGATTGTAACAAATATACCACTATGGTGTGGGATATCTATAGTAGAAGAAGTTGTGGTTGTAGGGACAGGGAACACATGGTAATTCTGCACTTTCCACTGTAAGTTGAAAATGGTCTAAAATTTTTTTATTCATTCAGTAAGGTCACAAGATACAAAATCAATATGCAGAAATCTGTTGCATTTCTATACACTGATAATGAGGTAGGTGAAAGAGAAATTAAGAAAAGAGTCCCATTTACAATCATACCAAAAATAAGAAAATAAGGGGCATCTGAGTGGTTCAGTCAGTTAAGCATCCAACTCGATTTTGGCTTGGGTCATGATCTCAGAGTCCTGGGATTGAGCCTCACATAGGGCTTCCCACTCAGCAGGGAGTCTGCTTGTCTCCCTCTCCCTCTGCCCCTCCCACTGCCTACACTCTCTCTCACTAAAACAAATAAATCCTTAAAAAAATAATAAAATAGATTTAACCGAGGAAGTGAAAGATTTGTATTCTGAAAACTATAAAACATTGATGAAAGGAATTGAAGACAACACAAATGAGGTAAGGACACTAAGTCTTAAGGCCAAATAGGAAGATATTTCATGCTCATGGGTTGGAAGAACAAATATTATTAAAATGTCCTGCCCAAAGCAATCTACAGATTTAATCCAATCCCTAACAAAATACCAACAGCATTTTTCACAGAACTAGAACAAATAATCCTAAAATTTGTATAAAATCACAAAAGAGGGGCGCCTGGGTGGCACAGTGGTTAAGCGTCTGCCTTCGGCTCAGGGCGTGATCCCAGCATTATGGGATCGGGCCCCACATCAGGCTCCTCTGCTATGAGCCTGCTTCTTCCTCTCCCACTCCCCCTGCTTGTGTTCCCTCTCTCGCTGGCTGTCTCTATCTCTGTCAAATAAATAAATAAAATCTTTTAAAAAAAATCACAAAAGGCCCTGAGTAGCCAAAGTGATCTTGAAAAAGAAAAATAAAACTGGGGGTATCACAATCCCAGATTTAAAGATATACTATGAAACTGTAGTAATCAAAACAGTATCTTACCAGCGCAAAAATAGACACATAGATCAATGGAACAGAATAGAGAGCCCCAAAATAAACCCACAATTATGTGGTCAATAATCTTCAACAAAGGAGGCAAGAATATGCAATGGGAAAAAGACTGTCTCTTCAACAAATGGTGTTGGGAAAACTGGACAGCTACCTGCAAATTATGAAACCTGACCACTTGCTCACACTGTACACCAAAATAAACTCAAAATGGCTAAAGACCTGAATGTAAGACCTGAACTCATAAAACTCCTAGAAGAGAGCACAGGCAGTAATTGCTCTGACATTGGCCATGACAACATTTTTCTAGATATGTTTCCTGAGGCAAGGAAGAAAAAAAAAAGGAAAAATAAACTATTGGGACTACATCAAAACATGAAGTTTCTGCAAAGTGAAGAAAGCAATCAACAAAACTAAAAGACAACCTACTAAATGAGAGGAAGTATTTGCAAGTGACATATCTGATGATGGGTTTGTATCCAAAATATATAAAGAACTTATACAACTCACTACCCAAAAAACAATCCAATTTAAAAATGGGCAGAAGACATGAAGAGACATTTGTTCCAAAGAAGACATACAGATGTCCAACAGACATGAAAAGATGCTCAACATCACTAATCATCAGAGAAATGCAAATCAAAACCACAACGAGATATTACCTCACACCTGTCAGAATGGCTAAAATCATAAACACAAGAAACAAGCATTGATGAAGATGTGGAGGAAAAAGGAACCCTGTGCACTGTTGGTGGAAATGCAAACTGGTACAGATATTATGGAAAATAGTACAGAGTTTCCTCAAAAAATTAAAAATAATTTTACCATCTGATCCAGTAATTCCACTACTGGTATTTACCCAAAGAATATGAAAACAATAATTCAAAAAATATATGCACCCCTAGGTTTATTACAGCATTATTTTCAATAGCCAAATTATAAAAGCAGCCCAAGTGTCCATCAATAGGATAAATGCATAAAGAAATGTGGTATGCATACACAGCGGAATATTACAGATCCTGCATGATTTCACAAATACATGGAATTTAAGAAACAAAAACAAGCAAAGAAAAAAAGGAGAGACAAACCAAAAAACAGACTCTAAACTATAGAGAACAAACTGATGTTTACCAGAGGAGAGGTGGGTGGAGGGATGGGTAAAATAGGTGAAGGGGTTTAAGAGTACATTTATCTTAATGAGCACTGAGTACCGTAGAATAGAATGTCGAATCACTATATTGTTTGTACACACTAATATAATACTGTATGTTAACTATACTGGAATTAAAATTAAATAAGTTCCTCAAGAAAAAAAAGAATACAAAAACACTAATACAAAAAGATACATGTATTCTTATGTTTATTGCAGCATTACTTACAATAGCCAGATTATGGAAGCAACCCAATTTCTATCAATAGATGAATGTATAAAGATGTAGCATATATATACAATGGAATATTATTCATTTAAAAAGAATGAAATCTTGCCATTTGCAACGCCATGGATGGACCTAGAGAGTATAATACTAAGCCAAATAAGTCAGTCAGAGAAAGACAAATACCATATGATTTCACTCATACGTGGAATTTAAGAAACAAAACAAATGAGCAAAGGAAAAAAGAGAGAGGCAAACCAAGAAACAGATTCTTAACTATGGAGAACAAACTGACAGTTACGAGAGGAGAGGAGAGGTGGGGTGGGGAATGGGTGAAATAGGTGATGAGGATTAAGGAGGGCACTTTTGATGAGCACAGCGTGTTGTATGGAAGTGTTGAATCACTATATTGTACACCTGAAACTAATACAACACTGTGGGATGCCTGAGAGGCTCCGTCAGTTGGGCATCTGCCTTTGGCTCTGGTCATGATTCCCAGATCCTGGGATCGAGACCTGTATTGGTCTCCTTGCTCAGCGGGGAGGCTGCTTCTCCCTCTGCCTGCTGCTCCCCCTCCTTGTCCTCACTTGATCTCTCTCTCTCTCTGATAAATAAATAAAATCTTTAAAAAAATAATATAACACTGTGTGTTAACTAACTGGAATTTAAATAAAAACTTAATTTTTTAAATTATAAAACAGAGAATTAGAAAATCTCTAATATTCAGTTTAATGAAATAGTTGATACAGGTAGAGCTCATCAAAGAATGAAACCACTAAATAAAAGGTTGTTGGGTTGAAGAACTTTACAATGAAAGGCTCAGACTGTCACCATCTGAACCTACTGATTAATCCTAGTATCACTAGTAAGGACACAATCAGACATGCAAGTCTCCTGATTTGATACAATATGGCACCAACTCTGAAGTATTTTTGTCAAAAATATTGAGCCTGAGATTAACTTTGCCTCTCTTAACCTGGTTTCCAATGACAGGAATAAGGAATAGAGAAATGAGTTAGATGATCCCATAAGGAGGTAGACAAATTCAGAATGTGGGACATTCCATAAGACAACTCATCTAATTTATTCTGTAAGTCAATGTCGCATTAAAGAAAAAAAAAAAAGAGGGGGGCCTGGGTGGTTCAGTCGTTTAAGTGTCCGACTCCGGATTTTGGCTCAGATCATGATCTCAGTGTTGTGCAATTGAGCCCCACATCGGGCCTGCATCATCAGATTGGCGCTGGGTGTGGAGCCTGCTTAGTATTCTCTCTCTCCCTCTGCCCCTCCCCCCTCTAGAAAAGAAAAAATAAAAAATAAAAAAATTTTAAAAGGTGGACTATACTAGATCAGTATTCTCACCAGAGATGATTTTGTCCTTGGAGGCACATTTAACAATTTCTGGAGACATTTTTGATTGTCTTAATGTGAGAAGTGCTACTGGAATCTAGGGAGTAGAGGCCAAAAATGCTGCTAAACACCCTATAATGCACGGGAAACTCTGCACACGTAAGAATGATCTGTTCCAAAATGTCAATAGTGCCACTGCTGAAAACCCCTATGCTAAAGGAAATTGGAAAGACACAATAATCTAATTTAGTGTGTGGGTCTTATTTGGATCCTGATTTAAAGAAACCAAACCACAAGAAGACATTTTTGAGACAATCAGGGTAATTTGAACATAGTTGGGTATTCAAGGATACTGAAGAATTATTGCCGAGTATGGTACTGGTATTGTGTGTGGTATGTGAGAAAATGTGTCTAATTTTCAGACACGCATACCAATGTATGTAGGGATAAAATGGCATGATGTCTAGGGTTTCCTTTAAAAGATTTCAACCAGAAAAAAAAAATTACATAATACTGTTGGCAAAATACTGTTAAGTCTAGAATCTTGGTGATGGCTTTGTGAGAGTTCCCTACATATGTGTGTATATATGATAAAATATTTCATTCAAACACAAAGAACATTCTTCAGAAAGAAGGGTTTAACCCAACAGGAAAAAGGAATGGGCAAGAAACATGAACGTTATTCATGGAGGAATCCTGTTGGACTGTGAGAACCCGCGTTCAGACTAGAAAGCACATGATGGTGTCTATACAGATCCTGAGATGAGCTGCATGGTGGCCAGGCACTTTCAATCACAGTTCAGTGAGAAGAAACAAGGTCTCCCTTCACTGAAAGATAATGTATCGGGGGGGGGGGGGAAGTATTTTAATGGGTTCATTCTAGTTCAGAAGCTATGGTTACACATATTTGCTGAAGAACAAGATTGTTCTCACTTTATTTTTGCAGTAGAGGCTTTTGAGAAATTAGAATACTCTAAAAATTTTAGTATCAGGAAAAACCACTGAGCTAACAAGGAAGGAATCTTCTAGTGTGCCTTTGTTTCTCCATATTTTCAAAGAGACTATTTTTTTTAACATCTCAATTAATTTGATGACTGACCTCTCAGAATATTAGGGACAAGATGATTTTCTATTTGTGGGTTTCTTTAGCTTGTTATCATGCAAAGTCCAGACACCTCATATGACCTCATTAGTGTGGGTGCAGTGATGGGTGTGTTCCTCATGATTGGTAGTGACATTGGTGAAAAGTCAAAGCCATACTTGCACTGGCCAAATAGAGTCCTACTGTCTGCTGGAAAGCAGCTATGGAAAAAATCATTCACCTGTATTGCGGAGGTATGGACTGCAATATGAGTGATTTTCACTGGGTAGTGATTTGGATGATGCACCCCCAAATGAGATATCCAAGTTCTAATCCCTGCTACCTGTGAATGCAACCTTATCTGAAATAGGGTCTTCGCAAATGTAATTAACTTAAGAATCCTGGGCTAAGATCACCCTAGGTTTAGGACGGACCCTAAATCCAATAGCTGTGTCCTTATAAGAGAAAAGAGAAGAAGAGTACACAAGAGGGACATAGGGGAAAAGCAGTGTGAGGATGGAAGCAGATATTGGAGTTACGTTGCTACAAGACAAGGGATGCCAAAGATTGTTAACTGCCACCAGAATTGAATGAATTCTCTTTCAGAGCCTCCAGGAGGAACCAACCCTCTCAACACCTAAATTTTGGACTTCTGGCCCCAAGGCTCTGAGTGAATAAGTTGCTGTTGTTTTAAGTCACCCAGTTTGTGGTAATTTCTTATAAAAAGCTGCGAAACTAATACAATTGATATGGGGCAGATTCTCATGGAAGTAACCTGATGAATTAAAAGAAATGACTGAAATTCTCAGATGGCCTCCATTTGGTTATTCATTGATTCATTTTCTCATTTATTCATTTGTTCATCGAATATCCACTAATTATATACTTGGCTCTAAAATATACACTGGGACTTTTTAAATTCTTTTACACATTTTTGTCCAGGTAAATTTGGTTACTTGCTAACTTCTTAGGTGGGGTAAAGTTTATTGTACGTATTTTGCACTTTGCTTCAAAAGAGCTGTTATTTCTGGATTCCTGTAAGTTATCTTTGCATTCTGCCTAAAGGTTGGCCAACAAATGGCAATAACAAAAAGTAAAATGAGACTTTTCTGTTTTCTCAGAATTTCATCTAAGGCCACAGAGTTGAAGATAAATGGCAATAAATACTTCCACACTGGGAGGATAGGTGCTAGATTCATCTTTGCAGGATTTACAAAAAGATAAAAACCCTTATCATACATATCTATATATAAGAAAAGAATTTGATAGAAAAAGAGTCATTGAAAGGGACTCATAGACGCAAAGGGATTGTTTCCTCTTAGAAAGACTCTTTACAGCTGTGCTACATGTACGTTGCACAACTACAGGGGGCACCATTCACCGTATAGTCATAAGAGATTTATATAGTGTTATAACAATTTTCCAGCAGATGGCGGTAAAGTATCTGGAGGAGTAACGTCCTTTTCCTAACTCGCACAAGGTCATATAGGCTAGTAAAGGCTCTGCTCTTTCTCCTTCTTCTTCACATTCTCCCTCGAGCCAAGTACATAGAATTCCAAGAGATTCTTCACAGATGTTGGAATTGCCTGCAACAGGTGAGACTAGCATCTCATTCCTTGGATGAAAGCTGGCTGAGTTACAGAAACTCGTAGGCCTACCACAGGCTACTTACTATCAGAGCAGAGCTAGGAGACCTGAGAGAGCTTGATAAGGATCGCAGAGGTCTTAGACTTAATGCCTGTTCTTATCTGGAGAAGTCTGAAGGCAGGAGACTGGCTAGAACTACCATGACAACAAGACAAGGAGAGCGGAGTCAGAGCTAGTTGCACTGCACTTCAACCACTTGGCACATCAAAAGTGCATGAATTCCTTGAGCCAAATGGACACCCTGGCTGGGTAGCTGGGTGTGAACTGTCTGAAAGAAACTTGTCTGAGGAAACTACCACTGAGTGACAGCCACCCCACCCTCCCACTCCCTCATCCCCCACCTCCACCCTGCCAAAAGGAGAAGATGTACAACTAGAGGACAGAAAAGGTGAGGGGAGATCACCAAAAGTCACCCAGAGAAAAGATTGCCTTTGGCATAGAAAGGTATGTGGAAGTCCACCACAGGTTTGCCAGAGAACCCATAAAAGTGTTCCACAAAGGAGAGACATTTGATCACAGAGAGCATTCCACAGCTAAAAGAAAACTATAAATAGCACCAGCCTTTGCCCATTTACCTGTCATCCATTCATTCCTCCCTACCTGGAAGAGCCAGAAGCTGCAAAAAAGCAGACAGAGAAAGAAAAGTAAAAATTAAAACACATTCTGCCTCCCTTTCCTCAATGTGGGTTCCCAATTTACCAATCAGCCTAAGGAATTACTACTCACTGTATACACTTTTGTTCTGTCTGAAGAGAGCCTAGATTTTTATTTGGTGGTCTTCTCTCCCCCATGCAACTCATGTGCATTAGGGGGGGCTAAACATCCTAACCACAACAACCCACTCTCTACCACCCCAACACTAGTTCTTATACTCTGACAACTATTAAATATAGTTCAAAGACACTTTTAAAGATCTAAATAAATGGAAAGACATCTCATGTTCATGTGTCAGAAGGCTTAATATTGTTAAAAGAAAGCAATTCTCCTCAAATTGATCTACACATTTAACACAGTTCCTGTCAAAATCCAAGCTGGCTTTTTTTGTAGAAATTGACAAGTTGATCCTAAATTTCATATAGAAATATAAGGAACCCGGAATCACCAAAATAATCTTAAAGAACAAAGTTGGAGGAATCACTCTGATTTCAAAATTTACTACAAGTCTACAGTAATCAAGACAGTGTGGTACTGGCATAAGAAGAGGCATATAGATCAGTGAGGTAGAACTGAAAGCCCAGGAATAAATCCTCGCATTTACAGTCAATTGATTTTCTACAGGATGCCAAAACAATCCAATTGGGAAAGAACAATCTTTTCAACAAACCGTGTTGGGATAACTGGATATTCACATGCAAAGAATTAAATTGTATCCCTTCCTCACACCATACACAAAAATTAGCTTGAGATGGATCATAGACACAATTACAAGAGCTAAAATTATAAAATTCTTAGGAGAAAACATAGAGGGGGCACCTGGATGGCTCAGTAGGTTAAGCATCCAACTCTTGATTTCAGCTCAGGTCATGATCTCAGGATTGTGAGACTGAGCCCTGCATCAGGTTCCATGCTGACTGTGGAGCCTGCTTAAGATTCTCTCTCTCCCTCTGTGTCTGCCCTTCCCCACCCCTATCTCTCTCTCCCTCTCTCTCTCTCTCTCAAAAAAAAAAAAAAAAAAAAGACAACATGGGTGAATCTTCATTACCTCAGATTTGGCAATGGTTTCTTAGATATGACATCAAAGTACACATGACAAAAGAGAAAAATAAATAAATTGGGCTTAAGATTAAAAACCTTTTTGCTTCAAAGGGTATCATCAAGAAAGTGAAAAGAAAGCCCACAAAATGGGGGAAAGTATTAGCAAATGATGTATTTGTTAAGGGACTTGTGTCAAATATATAAAGAACACTTACAACTTAATAAGAAAACCCAATTTTAAAATGGACAAATGATACAAACAACATTTCTCCAAAGAAGACATAGTGGTCCATAAACACATGAAAAGATGCTCAATATCATTAGCTATGTGGAAATGCAATTTGCATATGGAAATCCAAATCAAAACCACAATGAAATGCCTCTTCAAAAATAGCCATTAGGGGGCGCCTCCATGCCTGGATTGAACATCAGACTCTTGGTTTGATGTTTCTTTCTCTCAAATAATGACTCTCTTTCTCTCAAATAAATGAATAAAAATCTTTTTTTTTTAAGGATGACTGTAATGACTATAATAGAAAAAGACAGATGATAATTACTGATGAGGATGCAGAGAAATTGCAACCTTTGTCCTTTGGGGGTGAGAACATAAAATGGTGCAGACACTTTAGAAAACAGTCTGACAGTTCGTCAAAAGATCGAGCACAGAATTATCACATGACCCAGCAATTCTATTCCCATGTATACACCCAAAAGAAATGAAAAGTATATCCACATGAAAACTCATACATAAATGCTCATAGGAGCATTATATATAATAACCAAAAAACAGATACAACCCAAATGTCCATTAACTGATGAATAGATAAATAAAAAGTGGCACATCCATACATTGGAGTATTATTCAATCATAAAAAGGAGTTAAGTAATGACATATGCTACAACATGAGTGAACCTTCAAAACTCCATGCTACAGAAAGGAAGCCAATCTCAAAAGCCTACATAATGTATGATTCCATTTATACGAAATATCCAAAATGGACAAATCTATGGAAATAGAAAGTAGATTAGTGGTTGCCTAGGATGGGGGGCCTGTGGGGAAATGAGGAATGACTGCCAATGAGAACAGGGTTTTTAGCAGTGACGAAAATGCTCTAAAACTGACCTTGGTGATGGCTGCACAAGTCTGTGCAACCACTCGATTGTTCACTTTATTTCTTGAAAATATTTTATTTATTTATTTATTTAAGAGAGAGAGAAAGTGAGAGAGAGAGAGAGAAGGAGCAGGGAGAGGGGCAGAGGAAGAGGGAGAGGCAGGCTCCCCGCTGAGCAGGGAGCCTGACATGGGACTCTATCCTACGACACTGGGATCATGACCTGAGCCAAAGGCAGATGCTTAACAGACTGAGCCACCCAGGCACCCCAACTGTTCACTTTATATAGGTGAATTATATGTTAATTGATCTCCATAAAGCTGTTTTATATATTTTTTAATTTTGAGGTCCATTCCTAGAGATTGCAATTTAACTGTATTGGAGCACCAGGATTTTAAAAAATTTCTCAGGTGATCCAAATGTGTAGCAAAGCTTGAGAACCACTGATGTGAACTAATCATGGTTAGTAACTTACTAGAGATTGATTTAGGCATGGGCACATATACAACACAGCAATGAGTTATAAGAAGTTTGCTTGGGGTTTCTTGGACAGCTTTCTTTGAGAGTTAAAGGAGAAGAAACCTCCTTTTTTGAACATTATGTCTGGAATTGCAGCAACTGTCTTGTAACCATGAAAGGAGTTAATCCAAGTACAAATCTGACATACTAAGGATGGCAGAGAAGAAACATGTAAAAGAACCTAGGACCTCGGGGCGCCTGGGTGGCACAGCGGTTAAGCGTCTGCCTTCGGCTCAGGGCGTGATCCCGGCGATCTGGGATCGAGCCCCACGTCAGGCTCTTCTGCTATGAGCCTGCTTCTTCCTCTCCCACTCCCCCTGCTTGTGTTCCCTCTCTCGCTGCCTGTCTCTATCTCTGTCAAATAAATAAATAAAATCTTAAAAAAAAAAAAAAAAAGAACCTAGGACCTCGATTACTTAATTCAGCCACTGAATTATAAAATCCATGTTGTTTCTATGTCATTTATTTCTGCTCTAATCTTTGTTATTTCCTTCCTTCTGCTGGCTTTAGCTTTTGTTTGTTCTTTTTTTTTTTTTTCTAGCTGATTTAGGTGTAAGGTTAGGTTGTTTATTTGAGATTTTTCCTGCTTCTTCAGATAGGCCTCTTTGCTACAAACTACCCTCTTCGAACAGCTTTTGTTGCATCCCAAAGGTTTTGGACCGTTGTGTTTTCATTTTCATTTGTTTCCATGTAATTTTTTATTTCTTTGATTCCTTGGTTGACCGACTCACTGTTTAGTAACATGGTATTTAACCACCATGTATTTGTGGTCTTTCCAGGTTTTGTGTGTGTGTGCGTGTGCGTGTGTGCGTGTGCGTGTGTGTGTGTGTGTGTGTGTGTGTGTTTGATTTTGTTTCATAGCATTGTGGTCAGAAAAAGTGCATGGTATGACTTCGATCTTTTTTAATTTATTGATACTTGTTTTGTGGCCTAATATGTGATCTATTCTGGAGAATGTTCCATGTGCACTTGAAAAGAGTGTATATTCTGCTGATTTAGGGAATCTTTTGAATGTATCTGTTAAGTCCATCTGGTTCAGTGCATCAATCAAAGCCACTGTTTCCTTATTGATATCCCGTTTGGATGATTTGTCCTTTCATTTAAGTGGAGTGTTAAAGTCCCTTCTATTATTGTATTACTATCAATTAGTTCCTTTATGTTTGTTATTAACTGTTTTATGTATTTGGGTGCTCCCATGTTGGGTGTATAAATATGTACAATTGTTATATGCCCTTGTTGGATTGTCCCCTTATTATTATTATGTAGGGTCCTTCTTTGTCTCTTGTTATAATCTTTGTTTTAAAGTCTATTTTTTCCAATATAAATAGTGCTGCTCTGGCTTTCCTTTGACATCAGTTTGCATGATAAATGTTTCATCGTCCCATCACTTTTTTTTTTTTAAAGATTTTATTTATTTATTTGACAGAGATAAAGACAGCCAGCGAGAGAGGGAACACAAGCAGGGGGAGTGGGAGAGGAAGAAGCAGGCTCATAGGTGAAGAGCCTGATGTGGGGCTCGATCCCAGAACACCGGGATCACGCCCTGAGCCAAAGGCAGGCGCTTAACCGCTGTGCCACCCAGGCACCCCGCTCGTCCCATCACTTTTAATCTGCGTGTGTCTTTAGGTCTGAAATGAGTCTCTTGTTAGGCAGCATATAGATGAGTCTTGTTTTTTTATCCACTCTGTCACCACCCTATGTCTTTTGATTGGAGTGTTTAGTCCATTTACATGCCAAGTTCTTACTGACACATAATGTGTTCGTTGCCATTTTGTTACTTGTTTTGTGGTTGTTGTTGTTGTTGTTTCAAGATTTTATTTATTTATTTGACAGAGAGAGAGAGCACAAGTAGGGGGAGCAGCAGGCAGAGGGAGAGGGAGAAGCAGACTCCCTCCTGAGCAGGGAGCCTGGTGTGGGGTGGATCCCAGGACCCTGAGATCATGACCTAAGCCAAAGGCCGATGCTTAACTGACTGAGCCTCCCAGGCTCCCTGTTTTGTGGTTGTTTTTGTAGTTTTTCTCTGATCCTTTCCTCTCTTGTTCTCTTTCACGGTTTGTTGGTTTTCTTTATTTTTTTTTTATTTTTTTATTTTTTATTATGTTATGTTAGTCACCATACAGTACATCCTTAGTTTTTGGATGTAGTGTTCCGTGATTCATTGTTTGCATGTAACACCCAGTGCTCCATGCAACATGTCCCCTCCTTAATACCCATCACTGGCCTATCCCAATCCCCCACCCGCCTGCCCTCTGAAGCCTTTCTTTAGTGTTATACTTGGATTCCTGTCTCTTTATTCTTTGCATATGTATTACTGGTTTTTGATTTGCGGTTACTGATAGGTTTGTATATAACATCTTCTCCCTATAGTATCTATATTAAGTTGAGTGTCACTTAAGTTTGAACCTGTTCTTTACTCCTCTCCCCCTCCACCATGTTATAGATATATAGTGTTATATTTTACATCATTTTATTTTATGAAGACCTTGACTGATTTTTACAGAAATATTCTTACTGCTTTTGTCTTTTTTACTTTTCATACTCTCACTTACACTCTTTCCTTTCCATTCAGAGTCCCCTTTATTTTATTTTTTTATTTAAATTCAATTAGCCAACATATAGTACATCATTAGTCTCAGATGTAGTGTTCAACAATTTATCAGTTGCGTATAACACCCAGTACTCATCATATTACGTGCCCTCCTTAGTGCCCATCACCCAATTACTCCATCCCTCCACCTACCTCCCCTCCAGCAACCCTCAGTTTGTTTCCTGTAGTTAAGAGTGTGCCATGGTTTTTCTCCCTCCTTGATGTCTTCCCATTCAGTTTTCCCTCCCTTCCCCTATGATCCTCTGTACTGTTTCTTATATTCCACATATGAGTGAAACCATATAATAATTGTCTTTCTCTGATTGATTTATTTAACTCAGCATAATACCCTCCAGTTCCATCCATGTCAATGCAAATGGTAAATATTCATCCTTCCTGATGGCTGAGTAATAGTCCATTGTATATATATATATATACCACATCTTCTTTATCCATTCATCTGTCAATGGCCATCTGGGATCTTTCCACAGTTTGGCTATTGTGGATATTGCTGCTATGAACATTGAGGAAAGAGTCCCCTTTAATATTTCTTGTAGGGTTAGTTTAGTGCTCATGAACTCCTTTAGTTTTTGTTGGTATGAGAAACTCCTATTCTGAATGATAGCCTTGCTGGGTAGAGTATTCTTGGCTGCAGATTTTTTTCCTTTCAGCACTTCAAATATATCATGCCACTCCTGTCAGACCTACAAAGCTTCTGATGCAAAATCTGCTTATGCCCTATGGGGTTTCCTTTGTATATAACTGTCTTCTCTTGGTGCTTTAAATTTTTTTTTCTGTATTACTACTTTTTGCCATTTTAATCACCTTATGTGTCTTGGTGTGGACCTTACTCGGTTGAATTTTTGGAGGGGGGGGATTCTCTGTGCCGTCTGGATCTGGGTATCTGTTTCCTTCCCCAGATTAGGGAAGTCTTCAGCTATTATTTCTTCAAATAAATTTTCTGTCCCCTTTTCTCTTTCTTCTTCTGGGATCCCTATAATGTGAATGTCATTACACTTGATGAAATCACTGAAAAGACTATTTTCAATTCACATACTTTTCTTCCCTCTCATTTGCTCAGTTTGATTACTTTCCATTACTCTGTCTTCCAGGTCATTAATTCATTCCTCTGTTTCCTCTAGCTGCTATTTTATTCCATTAAATGTATTTTTAATTTCATTTATTGTGTTTTTGTTGTCTGATTGGTTCTTTCTTCTCTCTTTGTTAAAGGTCTCCTGGATGTTCTCCACTCTTTCCTCTCTTACAAAGTCTCTTACATCATTTTGGAAAATAGGTTGCACAGCAACCTCCCTGAGTCTATAGACACTAATGGCTATTGTCTACTCAAAAAATCAAGTCACACTGCTTGATAGAATTTTCCTGGGAAGAAAATCTTGATTTTACACTCTGTGATATTTCCTTTTAATTTTTCCCCCTATTCCCAAAATAGAGGCTTTTTTGTTGTTGTTTCCTGTCTCTTCATTTGCTGACTGCCAAACCTTCTACTACCTGTCAGGTCAGCAGATCAACAAACATCTACGTATGTGGTTCTATGCTGGGAGGATGTCTAAGAATTCAAAGCGTTGGACACCCTTCTGATAGGGCAAACTTGCAGGGAAATGCAGGAAATGTTTTTTCCCAGAAACCTACAATGTCACAATTCAGGTTGCCCTCCCACTCCGTAGTTCTTAACCCTGATTGCATATTAGAATCATCTGAGAAGCTTCCCACTTCCAGACGATTGAGTCAGACTCTCTGGGATTTGAAGTCCCCAGGATGGTTATTTTTTTAAAGCTCTCCAAGTGATTCCAGTGTGCAGACAGGGTTAAGACTCCCAGCCTTACATTTAAGAATGTCAGCTCATATGAATGCTATGACCGTCTCTACTGCCTAAGCAGAAATCATTGATCAACCTAAGAAACACATGGAGAGATTTTCATTCTCTTTGTTTCTCACCACATAAAAAAAGTACCCAAACCAACACTGCTCAGCATGACACCACTGGCTGATGCAGCACATTCCTGACAACCATTATCCTGAGGTCCCTGTGAATCACTACACAGGTTTTTTCAGTTAGTCCTCTTCTCCTCCCACATGAGAGTGGGAAACAGCTGTCTCCATTGTAATAAGCAGCGGACTAGGTAGGAGACAGAAGACTTGGATTCTAATCTCTTTCTTCCCCTAACTAGTTGTAAGGCATGAGGCAGATCATCTTAATATCTCTGAGAGTTTATAAAATGGGATGACTTAACTGTCTAGTCTATCTATTTCACAGACTTTCATGAAGATCAAATGAAATGTGAAAACAATCATAAACCATAAATTGCCATGTCAAGAGAACAACATGACTATGTGCTTAAGAGCCCCTGGGACAGAGCAGAGTTCCTTCTTCCCTAATTTTCTCTAGTTAGCTTCCAATGCAGTTTCCTCTTTAGTCTTAAGGGAGACCATGTAGAAAAAGAGGTGGAGAAAGAAAGGCACATGTATAAGAGGGCATTTTTGCAGTGTTTAGAAAGGAATACCATGCACCCATTGAGAAAATTAGATTGTTCTATATGACACATGCAGAACAATGTTAATGATACATTGGTAGGTGAAAAAACTAAGTTGTAATACAATATGTAGGGTATGATCTCATTTAAAAATTATATAAGAATAAGATGGTTAGTGCATGAAACATGTCTAGAAGTATACATTCCAATCTGTCAACACCAGGATTGATTGGGAGAGAGACTTTTATTTTTTCTTTGTACATTTCTGTTATATTCAAATAGTTTGATGATGAGTGTATTTCGTTGTCATAATCTTCAAATACATACTAAAATGCAAATCATGGGAAAAGAGAGGTGGTGAGGGTTTTGCAGCCTTAAGGTTAGTAAAGAGTCAGAGAAAATGTAATTGCCTTAAAGTTGTTCTCATACCTGGGTCAAAGCATGCTCCAAAATTATCCAGTTCTCACAGTCTATTTAATCAACAACTTTAAGAATTCACAGAGAAGATAAGGGGTGGCAGAAGACTGAAAATGGTCAAGGGTTCTGCTTTTCAAAAAGGAGGAAAATGTAACTTCTGGAAATCACAAACTACAAAGCTTGAGACTGGTAAGGAAAAATCCATCATAGTAGCTCAGGGGAATATCACAGACCTAGTAAATCTTGATTTCAGCAAAGCTTTTCACAAAGTCTCTTACACCATTTTGGAAAATATGTGAAATGCACATTATTAAGTGATTCATAGCTAAATATCATAGTTAAGTATCATATCCATATGTTGGGATATATGTATCCAAGAGAGTGCTGGTCTTTGGTCCCATTTTCTTTCACATTTTTATCAACAAAATAGAGACATTGATGACACAAAGATGGAAGGACTAGCTCACTAGCTAAACCTATATTCAAGATATTCTTAGTTTATTTGAATGTCAAGCTGAAACCAGTGAAGGAACGAATGGGTTATAGGATGAGAAATTTTTGTTCCATGTAAGAAAGACTTCTTTACTACAGTTTTCCAACAATGGATTAGGCATAGGTTCTCAGTCAAAAAAATCTGGAGGTTGTGGGAGACGGGCCCATCAAATGTTCCTGCAAATACAAAATTTGTATGATTCCAACTAGAAAATTAATAACATACACAGATTGCAAAGACAGTGGGAGACAATATAGGGCATAATGTTTGTTTTCTCTATGAACAAGTTCTAAATGGAACCCTGAAGAATCAGTCAATGGGTATAGATGCACAGAAGGGGGTATGCCATTCCAGGATATCACAAAGCATAGAGACAAGACTAACATGGCGTTTTCCGGAATTGGGGAATGACTGACCTGGCTGTGGCTTTGGTGAATAAGAGAAAATAAGGCTGGGGCTAGATAGAGAAGATCTGAAACCAGGAAAGAAGTTTATTCTTTGTCCAATGGAGAAGGAATCAGTCAGGCTCCACTTTTAAGTAACGGAAACCAAATCCGGCAAACTTCAAAAGAGGAGTTTATTGGAAAAATATCAGGAGCTCCCAGAATCAATGGGAAGGCTGGACAACCAGGTTTGGAAACATCAGAAAGCAAAGTGACCTTCGAGGGCTAAAAAGCAGGAACCAGAGGAGTGGCCTAGAGACAGACCATGTTAGGGTGAATGAATACCCAATCATGTTTGATCTCTTTATCACACTGCTAAGGATTCAAATAGATGGATAGAGAGTTTCAAAGCCCTAGCTTGGGTCACATGCACTTCTCATTGCTGAAGAAGATGAGTACTGGATTAACACTTTTTCCAGACTATATGCAAAGCAAGAGATAATTCCCCCAAAGGGAAATGAGGTGTGAAGGAGAAATAAGTGCTGAGCAGCCAAAAGACAATAAAATCTCAGTATTGGCACCACTGGTAATTTTGAGCAAGGTAGACATGTGATGAAAATAGTGCCATAGGGAGATCTGGCAATGTGCAAATGGACTAGAGGAATGAAAACCTAAAAGTGGGGGGTGCAGGGTAAATAGTAGAACACAGAGGATTCTTAAAGCAGTGAAAATACTCTTCATGGTACTATAATAATGAATACATGTTATTTATGTTCATCTAAACCTCTAGAATATACACCACCAAAAGTGAACCCTAATGTGAACTATGAACGTTGAGTGATTAAATGTTGGTGTAGGTTCATCAATGTTAACAAATATATCACCCTGGTTGGGGATGTTGATAATGTGGGAGGCTTATGAATGTGTGGAGGAGGGAGTATACGGGAAGTCTTAATACCTTCCTCTCAATTTTGCTGTGAACCTAAAACTGCTCTTAATAAATAAAGTCTTTTTATTAAAAAAAAAAAACACAACAACTAAAGGCAGATAATGAGTTCTCTAGGTTTAGAGGGTGGCAATGAAAATAAGACAGCAATGGTGTTAAAAGTAAAAACAGTAAGTCTTGATAACTACCTAGATGTTAAGGACAAGGAGAGGTAAGAGTAAAAAATGACCACAAATTCTCCTCTTGAGACTGGAGAAATGATGGTGGTAGATGTAAGCCTAGAAAGAGAGCAATATCTAGGATGGAAGTGAAGATAATAATGCTCATGGTGTTGAGTTTAGCTGATGGTGAAAATGTGCAGTAGGAAGTAAGAAAACTGGGTAGTCCAAGAGGACTTGATAAGAGATAGAGATGTAGGAAGATTTGGCTTACAGAAGACAATTTAAGTCAGATCAAACTCTCCTAAAGGATATGTAACATGGTGAGCAGAAATGGTGAAATTCTCCCTCTAAAATATGAAGAAAAAAAGAAAGAAAGAAAGAAAGAAAGAAAGAAAGAAAGAAAGAAAGAAAGAAAGAAAGACACCAAGGACATCCCCCCCCCCCCCTCCAAAGAAGGAATCAGTAGAAGGGGTTTTGGGAATTTAAAATGAGAACTTTAACTTTTTACTATGAGCAGTATTACATTTTTCCATTTTTATTCCTTATCCCATTTTCTCCCTCTACCCCAAACACCCACTCTAATTATATGTCTGTAAGCATGCATATATTCCTGTAAAATATGTGGGGTTTTATGGAGTTTGTGTGTTTGAATGTAAATAAGTGGCATTTGTTGTAGAACTCATCGTGCTATGTCTTCACTCATCACATCATGTTGCTCTCAGGACGAGAAAGCCAAATTGCTCTTTAGAAATGGCTGCAACAGCTCACATTTCTACCAGCAGATCATGAGAGCTCCCATTTCTACACATTTTTGTGAATAGTTGGTGATATCTAATTTTTTCAAATTTGGTGTCTATAAAGTTGTAACTTGTTGACCGAAGTTAATTTTTTTTCCTAGTGAGTTTGAATATCTCTTAAGGTTTCAAGTTTCTCCTTCAATAAACTGCTTGATTGTATCCTTCCTTTATTTTTTTCTATGTTTCCTTTTATTTGTTGATTTCCAGGAGTATTGTTTATGTTCCAGAGCAGTGTATTCCAAAATAGTAGCTACTAGCCACTGATCATTAACTATTCAGACATGAGCTATTGGGTACATGAAGTATGGCTAGTCCAAAATGACATGTACTATAAGTGTGAAATACACACCAAATTTCCAAGAGTCAATACAAAAACAATGTAAAATATTTCATTAATAATTTTTATATTTTTTATGTTAAAATGGTAGTATTTTAGATATATTGTTTTAAATAAAATTATTGTTAAAATTAATTTTACCTGTTTATTTTTACTTTTTATAATGTGGCTATTAGAAAATTTAAAATTAATAGGTGGCTCACATCTGTGGCTTGCATTGTATTATGTTGGACATGTTCTAGATACTCTTAGTGGGTTTTAGACTTTGAAAATATCTTCTCTTACTCTGTCTTCCATCTTAAGTTTGTTTGTAGTGTCTTTCATGAAATCCATCCATTTTTCACCAGGCCACCACATTACACACTCTGGGGGAAGCAGTCACATCAGGATCTATGTAAATGGCCCCCCTTGAGTTGTGCAGTGGATAACATATGCAGCCATACATGGCCCTGCTGTTTTGCTTTGTGAATTGCACTTTGTGTCTCTAGTTTAAGTCCTTCCCCACAACCTGATCACAATGATATTTTCTTTGTATTATGTTTATAATTTAAAAAGGACCACAGGATGGTGTTGTATCATAAAGAAGCCATTAAAGAGAGTGATTTATTATGCCAAAAATATGCAGAGTTCAGCCAAAAAGGATGATGATAGAGGAAATAATTATGTTGGATTTTATGATTTTGACAGCAATGTTATCTTTCTAATTATGTTTTATATAGGCAAATGTTAAAATTTGCATTCCAAAGAGCATGTTAACAGATGGTGGGGAAGGCAGGCCACAAGTATGCTGAATGACAAGCTAATTCCAGTTTTTAGTCTAAATATCTGCTGAAATTAATTGTCACAATAAGCAAATAGCTTGATATGGATCATAAAGAATTGGCTGTAATTGTGAAGCTTATAAGACAATGTTTGCATTTCTACTTATATCATTCTGAAACATCATTTGGGGCACATCACTTGCTTACTCTAAGTCAACATGTCTCCATTCTCTGTCAGATCAAAATGAAGCTGCTCAAATCTGTCAGTAGAAACACCTATAAACTGGCCCCATCCTGTTTCCCATGTCTCATCTCTCGAACAGATTGTATATTCTACACAGATGGGTGCCATGCCTTAAAATCATACTTCCTCATCCACATCCTGGGAGGTGTCTGGTTAAAAACTGCAGCATCGGGCAAATAAGACACTATGTTTCTTAAGTCAACTAAAATTCACTAAACTATTTGAGTAAATGCTCTGTGCTTAGCATGAAATGGCAAAATTTATTTGAGCAACTGTTTTCACCTTGAAGTAACTCACCTGACCTCATACAAAGAAAAATGCTAATGGCAGAAGCAAGTAGAAAATAACATGTTCAAAATGAGATATCAAATGATAAGGTATTGAAAAGTTGAGGTGAACCTCAGCACTGCTAATATGCCCATTACAACCACAGAAATATATGTTTACAGTAATAAGATTGTAGTCTTCTTTAAACCCTTTAATTCAAGAAAGAGGCTGAAAGGTTACAAAAAAGTCAAAGGTAGTGGGGATAGACTCACATCAGACTAAGTTTAGGATGTTTAGGTATTGAAGTCATTTATTCTTGATTAATACTAGGAATTCCATCTCACTTTAGGTATTAACACTTACTGGAATTTATAACAGTCAAGTCCAAATTAAAAGCTGACCCTTCTTTTTACTCAGCCCCCAGCTATAGGCTTAATTATGATTGTGTGAATGTATAATTTTCGTTTCGAAGGGTTTATAAAACTTGTGGTACAAGTCTGGGCGTTATGTTAAGAAAACCAAACGTTTTTGATCCATCTCATGACAGTTATAACTTCAGTGTCTACTAGAAAAATTTGCAGAAGAAAGAATTTGTCTATCAACATTATATTTGACATTGAATAGAAATGTATTTCCCAAAGCAAAATTGAAAGTTACACATTTTGAAAAATTCAACTGTAATCTTTTTTTCCAAGTTCAGTGATGCTTCTTCAGGTCCACTCTTCCTTCTGGATTCATTCCTCTTGCTAAAGTACATTCTCTGATGTTTCTCTTTCATCAAGTATCTATGGTTAATAAACCCTCAGTATTTGTATATCTGAAAAAGTCTTTTCCCTCTACTCTTCAATGATAATTTATCATGGTAAGACTTTTATTTTGACAATCATTGAAAACGAAAGTATGCATTCACACAACCATAATGAAGCCTCAACACACTGAAGATATTATTCTGTTTTCCGGCATTTATATTTGCTGATAAGGAACCTGATTGTTTTTCCTCTAGTCAATCTTCTGTTAGTTTTAGAAGACTTTTTCATTGATGTTCTCCCATTTCACTAAGAGGTATTTAGGTGTTAATATTTTTAAAATGTAGCTCAAATGTAAACGTACTCTTTATGGATTTTATATTTTTTATCTGAGTGTTTCTCTTCAGCTAGAATTATATGGCGTCCCATGAACAGCAGGGTAATGGAAGACTCTGTATGGGATGGTTTCATTGTTATTTATTTCTGAGCTCTATGGGTTTCACACATTTTTATATTTGTTTCTTGGCTTTAGACAGTCCACATCTAGGTTAACTCCCACTCCCAGTAGTCCCTGAGGTCTCCTTCACTTGCACGTCATCCTATTTCTGTCCATGGCAAATTGGCTCACATTTGCAATAACCCTCGGCCTTTGGGCTTTCCTGACCCCACTCTTGGACAGTGTAGTAATTTCACAGCTCCCTGCAGGCCCAGTACCTCAGGTCCCATACCTAGATTTGCCCAACCCAAAGGCATAGGTCAGTTTGTTTCCTCCTATGAATGGCAAGGCTTCAGCTCCTTTTCCCTACTATGTCTCTATAGGTTTCTGGAGAAATTTTTTTTTCCTGCTTTTGAGCTTGGGTATATATTCCTCAAATTAAGAAAAAAATTTTTTAATCCAGCATTTCTGTATGTGAAATGGGGCAAAAAAGATTCTATTCAG
Source organism: Ursus americanus (assembly GCF_024610735.1). Lineage (NCBI taxonomy): Eukaryota > Metazoa > Chordata > Mammalia > Carnivora > Ursidae > Ursus > Ursus americanus. Next base: position 6,433,008 of record NC_142162.1, on the reverse strand, counting down.
TTCACCATCTTGGCTAAATCCTTCCACATTACCTTTTCCACTTTGGTACAGATAATCTTGAGAAACCATAGAGTAGATTCAAGAACAAATGTTAACTGGGGCTTTCTGTCTGTCTGTCTTAGCCATCAAAGCCATTAAAACAAAATTGGAAGACTTTTCCTTTATAGGACCACCATAAAATCTGAAGACATCCTATTAAAAGTGACAGCCTTATGATAGTAGAAGCATTCAAAATCATTATTTTGGCAATTATAGATGTGTTCAAGTGCAAAATTGGTCTAAGGAGCAAAAAATTTCTGAGATCAATCATTTCATTCTGATTATTTCTGTTAGGTAAGACCAAAATAAAAGAGAATAAAAGCTAATCCTCACATCAAAATTAATGCAATGAAGGGTAGTCTTTTGTTGAAGCACTGATGAGATCATGTCTAGTCCAACCAGAGGCCTGTCAATCTCATACTGTGGTTTATGTTTAATCAGGTCTTTGTTTTCAAGTGCACAAATAATAGAATTCAATTTAAGATTTACACATTGCTGACTCAAATATCATTAACTTGCTGCTTTGAAGTTGTGTCTGCTAGTCCATAGAGCAGGTGGGTTTACGGTCTGCATAAAGTTTATCAAAAATTTTCTTGACAATATATAAAAATCAAAGAAATACAAACTAAGAAGGCTTTGGTGTACAACTGAATACCTAGAAAATTGCACAAAGAAATTAACACATGAGACTGTAATAAAGTCTATATTCAAATCTTGCTAATAAATTCCTATAATTCTTTTGGAATGTAATATGGCAACATAGGTAGCAAAAATCATAATGTTTATTTCTTGAAATCATTAAGACCACTTCTGAGAGTGTATGCTATGGAAATAATTCAACAGAAGATTACAGCTATGTGCATAAGGCTGTTTGTATATAATAATAAACAACCAGAAACAAGTTATGCGTTATACTCTTTTAAGTTTCAAGCCATGTTAAGTAATGGTGGTTTATTGAGAGGTAACAACATGGCTTGTAGGAACAGCATGCAGTTCCAAAACTGGAAAGTCTTAAAATATAAGACATTAGTTGTATTGTCATTATCAATACAACATTAATACTCAATACTCTGGTACTCTGCTTTTAAGGAGACTTGGATACTATTTAACTCTATTTCTGCTATTCCTACTACTACCAAACTATATCTGTGAGTTCTCAAATTCAAATGCCTTCAAAAAGACCATCTGATTGTTTCGGATATTCACTATGCTATATTGGGGGTCTCTGTTGGGTAGAGCTTTTATAAAAGACTATATCTTAGACCTCTGACCAGGGTCCAATATCACAGTCCTGATGCAGTTACTAGTAGCAAGGATACTAAGATTGTATGATAGATTTTTTTTCTTTAACTTGAAGTTACATTATTTTTGTAACCTAAAAGATAAAATAAAAAGTTTCTTAATGAACATTACTTAGTTATACACCTGATACAAGTTGCCCTTAATTGTTCATTTTAAAATAAATACACGATCGTACTCTGTTCAGCATGATTCAAATTTGTGGAGAGACTTCTGAAATTAAGAAAGGTCATAGCCCAGCAGAGAGAGACTTCATTATGTAACAAGTACTGAGATTCTATAATAAGAAAATATAGTGCATTCATTTCTCATCTCACAGGTCTTAATAAATCTGTTCCTGATATGAATCCTCAAACTGTAGCTATAGGAAAAAGACAAACACTTGTTAGATAGAAGAAAGGATGCCAAGGGTGATTTACCCATACTGTATTGGGGTAAAACATGTCTAGAAAATATGGAGGAGCAAGATGAAAGGAAAATTTGTGAAAAATATCAAGCATGAACAAGATAAAAGAAAACACAAAGTAAGTATACTCAGTAAAGAAAACAGTAATAAGGAGAGGATCGTGGCATACCAAATGTGGTCTGGAAAACATAAAGAACAGAAAAAATGCAAGAGCTCTCTGTGCAGGCATGTTTATGATAAGATAAGAACTTATTATAAAATGAAAAAAAAAAACAAGCCAAATGAAATCTGTAGAAGAGAATTTACAAAACAAATTAAGACAGTATCAGTCAGTGTTCAATCAGGAGCCAGAAACCATTAGTTATTCCAACCAAAGGAGTTAAAGAATTATTAACTAATTACTGAAAAGTTGAAAAAGAAAAAGAAAACACAAAGATTAGATATAAGATAGATATATATTATAACAAAATATAGATATAGATACATAGATACAGATACATTGCAAGGAGTTTCCACCCCAAGGCTGGGGAATAAAGGGAAGAGGTTAGAATAATTAAAACTTAGAAGTTTTGAGAAGGAGCCCCAAGGAACTTAATACCTAATCTCTGAGATAAGGGAGTATTGCCTAGCTGGTGCTGAGGTCTCTTAGCTCAAAGAGGGGCTCCACGGAACTGGGATCCAAAACTCTAAGAAGGGTTACTGGCACTGGGGTCTCTGAAGGGCTGTCATGAGGCTGGTTCCACAAGTATTAAATAAACTGTGACTATAAACAGGACTGTGTAGCTGGCTGGTCTGCTCCTAGAGAAAAGTGACACAACCAGGATGAATAAGTGAGGCAAGGGTACCATGAAAAAGAGCAAGAGGGGCGCCTGGGTGGCTCTGTCAGTTAAATGTCTGCCCTTGGCTCAGGTCATGATCCCAGGGTCCTGGGATCAAGCCCCAAGCTAGGCTGCCTGCTCAGCCAGGAGTCTGCTTCTCCCTCTTCCCACTTTCAAATAAATAAATAAATAAATAAAATCTTGAAAGGGGAGGGAAAAAAAAAGGACAAGAAACCAATAGGAAAGAAGGAGGAAATCCCTTCTCCTCTGCCAGACTTTAAGTCTCTCTCCGACATTTCCTATGAGAAGCACCTAACAGAGAAAAACTGATAACAAGCAGAAATGTGGTTTCCATGGTCCCAGCTCTGGCCTCACAAAATAAGGGCTCACATTTTATATTGTCAGTCATGAATCTTACTGATACTATAGAATGTCTTTCAAAAATTTTTTTCTGTGGTATTCTTTCCCTTCATTCTAATATAATACTTTTTTTTTTGTTTTTTCTGCAGTGTGATTTGCACTGTTTATTACTATCAATGTTACCTTCTTCTTCTTCTATGTAACATTAGTATAACTTCCAGGAGAAACAATAAGTAATCAAGGGCTTCTTTTATGGTTTTTTTTTTTAAATGTGTATTTTTTTTTTAAGATTTTATTTATTTATTTGACAGAGAGAGAGACAGCCAGTGAGAGAGGGAACACAAGCAGGGGGAGTGGGAGAGGAAGAAGCAGGCTCATAGCGGAGGAGCCTGATGTGGGGCTCGATCCCATAACGCCGGGATCACGCCCTGAGCCGAAGGCAAACGCTTAATCGCTGTGCCACCCAGGCGCCCCTAAAATGTGTATTTTTAAGCCCTGGGAAGTTTTTGTGTCTTTCCAATGTATTCCTTGTGTTGAGATTCGAAACTGAATTCCACCAGAGTATATAAACTGTCACACTTAAAGGAGTGCTTCACTGTTTTTTAATGATAACTTTCATAGCATAGAATCAATTGAGTGTTGGGATCTGTTTCCTTACCTATTCCAAAGAATACCAAATCAGGAATCATAGTTTTCATATTGGACAATTTTTCACCTTCCTGGAATTCATACAAATCCTGCTGACTTTGTACGTAAAAGAAAGAAATGTAACTGAACCTTGTTATTTTTTTTAATTTAAAGTTCTCCGGTGGCAAATCTGTTTTGAACTAGGATATTTTGACGTAGGAAACTACTGCAGACTATTTGCAACAAAAAAACTCATCACCCTCGGGGCGCCTGGGTGGCACAGCGGTTGAGCGTCTGCCTTCGGCTCAGGGCGTGATCCTGGCGTTATGGGATCGAGCCCCACATCAGGCTCCTCTGCTATGAGCCTGCTTCTTCCTCTCCCGCTCCCCCTGCTTGTGTTCCCTCTCTCGCTGGCTGTCTATCTCTGTCGAATAAATAAATAAAATCTTTAAAAAAAAAAAAAAACTCATCACCCTCAAAAATGCAGTTGCATATTAGCAAGTGATAATTTGAGAGGAAAGGAAGGCTAGTAAGAGAAGAAATATGGGGTGCAGAGGAGAGGAAGAAATATCTGGATAATTTCAACACCTTCTACCACAGTTACCAGATAAAGACCATTTCTGCTGTGACTCCCTTTGCTTCTTAGCCATGGAGCTTCTTGAAGGATAAGTGGGCAGTCAGTTGAGCCTATCCTATATTCCATCTGCCCGGACCTTTGATGGTATGTCACAGCCCAGATTCACCATCAAGCTTAGAGCTCCAAGGCAGAAGGAGCAAAAACATATCTAGAACCACTGCCTACTCCTTCCCTCTGACAAGCTTTCTCTTTTCTTTATCCTTGTTCCTCTATTCTTTCTAGAGAGAAACTGTAGAAACTTCTCCTCTGGCCCTTGGAGTTCTGGGTGTTGGCAGATATAGGTATTTAGCGTTTCATGGATAACTCCTTCTAAATTCTTGAGTGGACATAATTCTTTATATTGTATATCAAATCCATGAGCTATTCACTGAACGTTTTTGTTAGTTATTGAAAAAAGTCCCAGGAAAATTTTAAAAATTTAGTATTATGAATAATGTATTTTAAAAGTTTTACTGTCAACCATACTCAAATTTAAAAACTTTTTAAAAAGATTATTTATTTGAGAGAGAGCAAGCATGAGAGAGAGATCATGAGCAGGGGGGAGGGGTAGATGGAGAAGCAGACCCCCCCCTGCTGAGCAGGGAGTCCACTTGGGACTTGATTCCAGGACCCTGGGATCATGACCTGAGCAGAAGGCAGACGCTTAACTGACTGAGCCACCCAGGTGCCCTCAAATAAAAAATTTTTAAACAACAACAAAAAACTTTTAGCAAGAAATAAATAGTGGTAAAAATGTTGACACAAGAAAACTATATGGCAGTTCCTCAAAATACTAAACATAGAGTTTAGCATATGATCTAGCAATTGCACTTCTGGGTAGATATCCAAAAGAATTGCAAGCAGAGACATGAACAGATATTTGTATATCCATGTTCATAGCAGCATTATTCACAATAGCCCAAAGGTGGAAGCACCCCAAACATCTGTCAAAAGATAAATGGATTTTTAAAATGTGGTATGCACATACAATGAAATATTATTCAGCTTTTAAAAAGAATGGAACTGTGACACATGCTATAGCATGGATCAACCTTAAAGACACTGCACTAAGTGAAATAAGCCAGTCACAAACAGACAAATGCTGTATGATTCTACTTGTAAGTATAACATACCACTTATGAGGTACCGACAAATAGTCAAATTTATAAAGATAGAAAATAGAGGGACGCCTGGGTGGTTCAGTAATTAAGCATCTGCCTTCTGCTCAGGTCATGATCCCAGCGGCCTGGGATCAAGCCCCACATCGGGCTCCCTGCTCAGCGGGAAGCCTGCTTCTCCCTCTCCCTCTGCCCCTGCTTGTGTTCTGTCTCTCGCTGCCTCTCTCTCTGTCAAAAAAATAAACTCTTAAAAAAAAAAGAAAGAAAGAAAAGAAAATAGAATGGTGGTTGCCTGAGGCTTGGGGAAAGAGGGAAGGGGGAGTTATTGTTTAATGAGTATAAATTTCAGTTTGGGAAGATGAGAAAGTTCTGGATATGGGTGATGATGATGGTTCATAACAATGTGAATACATTTAATACCACTGAACTGTACACTTAAAAATGGTCAATTTTGGGATGCCTGGGTGCCTCAGTTGGTTAAGCGGCTTCCTTTGGCTCAGGTCATGATCCCAACATCCTGGGATCGAGTCCCACATTGGGCTCCCTGCTTGGCGGGGAACCTGCTTCTTCCTCTGCCTGCCGCTCCCCCTGCTTGTGTGCACACGCTCTCTCTCCCTGACAAGTAAATAAATAAATAAATAAATAAATAAAGCCTTTTTAAAAAATGGTCAATTTTATGTCATATATATTTTACCACAATAAAAAAACGTTGACAAAAACTCTTAAAGAATATTGGTCATTAGAAAGTATCTTATCTGCTATCATTTAGCTCTTTATTTGTAGCTTTGAACTATGAATAGCCCATTTCCCCAGTTCAGTGGTTCTCAAAGTATGGTCTGGGGACCTTTAGAGGTCTTCAATACCTTTACAGGAAGTTCATGAAGTCAAAACTGTTTTCATAATAATACTAAGATGTTTTCCCTTTTTTACCTTCATTCTCTCATGAGTGAATATTAAAGTTTTGCAGAGGTCACATGATACATATCACAAAAAACTGCAGAAGCAGATATGAGAATTCAGCTGTCTTCTTTTGAGCCAGATATTAAAGAGACTTTTTAAATGTGAAACAATGTCACTCTTCTGGTGAAATTTTTTTTTGCTTTGTAAAATACAGTTGTTTTCATAAGATATGTTATTTATGTTAACATGTAATGGAGTCATCATTATTTCAAATGAATTAATAAGCACTTTTTAAAATTTCTCCACTTGAATTGCTAATATGAAAAATAGTAATAGATAAAACCCACATAAACAAAAGCTCTTTGGGGGTCCTCAATGTTTTTTAAGAGTATAAAGGGGTCCTGAGGTGTGCCTGGGTGGCTCAGTCGGTTAAGCATCTGCCTTTGGCTCAAGTCATGATCTCTGCTTCTCCCTTTCCCTCTCCCTCTGCAGCTCCCCCTGCTTGTACTCTCTCACTCTCTGTCAAATAAGTAAAATCTTTAAAAAAAGAAGGGGGGGTTCCTGAGACCCAACAGTTTGAGAATTGCTGGTCCCATTTATAGGGTGATCATACTAACCCCATTAAGATGATAGCAAACTGACGTTTCTATCCCAAAATTCTGTTACCTCAGGTTTATCAAGGTTTGCCTGACCTCTTCTAAATTCAGATACCCAAAATTGTCTGTGAACGTAAACAGTTGTGTCAAATGTGGGTTAAGTAATACTTGCTGATAAATAATTCTGAACCTGCAGACTTCTGGGCCTGACTTCATTGCTACTAGATCAAAATTCATGCCTGCACATAGAGAATGGTAATTGAATATCCTAACACAAATTAGGGGTTTGGAAGGAATGTTCTCTTTAATTGTGCACCTTATCTATTCTGTGGTCACTTAAATATAACCCACTAACTATAGAGTTCTTAGTCTACTTAGACATGCAATTTAAAATTCATTATCCAGCAGTATAATTCGCAAAGACTGTGTAAAGACTGGTTATGCAAGAGTGACATCAGAAATACAGTCATAGTTTAAGGTGGGTCATTCAGTCTTCTCTTTAGTTGGTATAACCCATGTTTCATTCTCTGAAAGATCCCTAAGAAAAGATGTTACTGGTAAATGCTGACTGCAGTGAAGTATCTTTTCTTCCTTTGCAGGCAATCAGGTCTTATCAAATCACCTGCTGGCATAGTGGTTAAAAACTTAACCTTGGGAAGTAGACAGACCTGCGTTACAGTCTCAGCTCACATACTTAGCAGCTGTGTGACCTCGGGCAAATTGCTTACTTTCTTTAAATCTCAGTTTACCTATCAGTAAAATAGATATACTAATACCTTTATTCAATGGATTAAGTAAGAATTAAATTAAGTAATAGGTATAAGGCAATAGTCCAGTGCTGAATTTATACTAAACATGTGATCAATATTAGCTACCATTTCAAATACTATTACTGGCCTCCATTACACTATTGAGCTAGTTCTATCAGAGTAAGAGATAGAAACCAAAGGCCTTCCTGTTACCATTTTCCTCTTCCCTTAGGAAGTGCAGAGACTGACAGGACTCAATACTATAGAAGGGAGCAAATGTGTACTCTTCTGTCTGTCCTGTAAAAGCAAAAGACAGCCAGAGGAAAGGATTAAGCCAAAACATGTCTCTTGCAGCCCCATTTCATCAATTCTAAAATGAATATTTATTTCACATTACGACACCTCTGCAATTGGGATATGTCTTACAATTGAAGGTATTGCGTTGCTTAACTGGAAGGGTTTTTTCTTTCTCAATGCTGAATAAAACAATGGCAAATTTTACAATTTGTGGCATCTTAGATTCAATGAAATACAGTAATTGAGCTTTCTACTAAAAAATACTAACAGCACCCAAATAATCCCCCGAAGTGCACACTTTATCATTGCACTTATCACACTATCTTCTGATCTGTCCTACCAGCCCTCAGCCCTAACAAGTTTGTCATCTGGCACACCCAGATTGGTTGAATGACTGCACGCATGGGCTTGATCTGACCTTATTCACCACTCATACTGTGAGTCTCTGAAAAAGTATAGCCAAAGGGAGTCTATTTCTCTCTTCCCGGAATCCAACAGTCTCTAATTATATAGTGTTGCTCATACTTGTTTCATGCGTGTGAATTTCATCTAACTAACTATAGTGTAAGCATCTGAAGATAAAGACTGAGTCAGATAAATGTTCTGCCTTCCCTATAGTCCCATTGAAATAGTGTATATTTTTAGTGACCAATTGCCTGAAGGTTTTTTATGTTACATGAGGTCTTATGACCATATTCCTACCTGTCTGACTCCCCTAGAATCTTGGGTAGGGAGTTGTTTAAATTTCATAGGCTATTTTAACAATTCAAATCACCAAGACCCTCTTCCTCCACCACTACTGGATGTTGTAGACCTTTTGCCTGTTGATCAGGAGAGTCAAACCTACAGTGAAAAAATTACAAACTATGGATCATCTCTGGAAAAGCTGATGTCTATATACCACTCACAGCCCACTGATCCTTTTGATCAATTCTGGGGGCCATCTCCCAGCATCTGTTTGCTTTGCTTCTAATGAAACTGCTTTGCCAGTACTGGCAGAAATTCAGAATTGCCCAGGGGAACCATAGCCATTGATTAATGCCTGAATATGAAAGCCCAGCTTTTCTTACCAAAGGCTGGATAAACCCTGAGGTATAAGTTATGCTCCAGAGCTCCCCACAGGATCAGGCAAGCGCCAGGACCTCATGAAATTGCACTCAAGTTTGGCCCCCTTCCCCTCGTCCCTAGTTTATTTCCCCAACTCACTTTTCAAGTGTGTCAGTAAGGCAACCAGGATCTGGATTTCATGGTGTCTGAATTTTAACATAAAATTAACGGGGAAAAATTTTTGTGTTTCATGATTTAAAAGTTTGCAGTATAGTAAATCCTTGTTCTTTACCCTGGGGGATTATTCATGAAACTCACAATGAGCAATATAAAACCACCAACAAAACAAGACCTGGGGAGTCATTCTGCCCTGCCCTTTAGAAGAACTACAGCTGCCCTGAGCAGGATGATAGGAATGAGGAAACACGTAGATGGCAAGCAATAAAAACTGACCAAGCAACATTTTACAATCAATTCTATTTTACTTACAAGTTATGTTTATCTAATTTTATATTTGACAATGTCTGGCTTTCTTTGATGAGCATTTTAGTGACTTTTTGGAACTAAAACAATAATGCAAAATGAGTTGATTAATTCCCTAGTGCTGTCCAACATACAGTCCATATTTTGGTAAAATGCTACAAATTTGTATAATAGAAATGTGTCCTCTAACAGGCCTCAGTTCCTCTCTCATTGTATCTTTTGTAATGCTCTGGAATCTCAGAAACAAATCTCAGGATCTAGTCTAATGAATAGAACAGGTATACAAGATTATACGCTTTCGGCTGACAGTTTCATAAATTTGTTTCTAAATTTCTTTAAGGCTCTTAGGTGTGGTAGGTGGTAGTGTGGATGGGGAAAGAGCATGGTCCTTGAAGTGAGAGAACTCTGAAACTGAATTTTTGCTCTTCTCTTTCTTTTATGGCCCTCAGCAAGTTGTTTCATCTTCCTGAACTTCAGTATCATTTTCTCAGTAAGACTGTTGTAAAGAAATGAATGAGATAATATGTATAGGCATACCTTGTGTTATTGCACTATGCCTTATTGTGTCTTGCAGAAACTGTGTTTTTAATAAATTGAAGGTTTGTGGCAATCGTGTGTCAAGCAAGTCTATTGGAGCCATTTTTCCAACAGCATTGGCTCACTTTATATTTCTGTTTCACGTTTTGATTATTCTCACAATATTTTCAAGTATTTGCAGTATTACTGTATTTGCTGTGGTAATCTATTATCAGTGATCTCTGATGTTATTATTGGAATTTTCTTTGGGCACCATGAACTACACCCGTATAGGACAGCGAACTTACTTGATAAATGCCATGTGTATTCTGACTGTTCCATTGACCTGCCATTCATCCATCTCTCTCCCTCTCGTTGGGCCTCCCTATTCCCTGAGACAACAATATTAAAATTAAGCCAATGAATAACTCTATAATGGCTTCTCAGTGTTCAAGTGAAAGGAAGAGTGTCACATTTCTCACTTTGATTCAAAAGCTAGAAATGATTAAGCTTAATGAGAATGGCATATCGAAAGCCCGGATAGGCTGAAAGCTAGGCCTCTTGTGCCAAACAGTCAAGTTGTGGATGCAAAGGAAGAGTTCTTGAAGGAAATTACAAGCGCTAGTCTAGTGAACACATAAACGATGAGGAAGTCAAACCGCCTTATTGCTGACATGGAAAAAGTTTTAGTGGTCTGAATAGAAGATCCAACCAGCCGTAACATTCCCTTGAGCCAAAGTCTAATCCAGAGCAAGGCCCTAAGTCTCTCAGTTCTATGAAAGCTGAGAGAGGTGAGGGGAAATTTGAAGCTAGCAGAGGCTGGGTCACAAGGTTCAAAGAAAGCAGCTGTTTCATAACAAAAGTGCAAGGTGAAGCAGCAAGTGCTCCTGTAGAAGCTGCAGCAAGTTATCTAGAAGATCTAACTAGGGTAATTAATGAAGGAGGCCACACAAAATAGACATTCAATGTAGACAAAACAGCCTTCTATAGGAAGGAGCCCATGTAGGGCTTTCATAGCGGGAGGGAAGTCAATGCCAGACTCTCTTGTTAGGAACTAATGCAGCTGGTGACTTTAAACCGGGGTCAGTGCTCAACAACCATTCCAAAAATCCTAGGGCCCTTAAGAATTATGCTAAATCTACTCTTTTTGTGCCCTATCAGTGGAGCAGCAAAGCCTGGATGACAGCCTACCTGTTCAGTAAACATGGTTTACTGAATATTTTAAGCCTACCGTGGAGACCTACTACTCAGAAAAAAGATTCTTTTCAAAATATCACTGTTCACTGACAATGCATGTGGTCACCTGAGTTCTGATTGAGATGTGCAATTAGTGTTGTTTTCATGCCTGGTAACATGACATCCATTCTCCAACCGATGGATCAAGGAATAATTATTTAAGAAATACATTTCATAAGTCTATAGCTGCCATAGGTAGTGATTCCTCTGATAGATCTGGGCAAAATAAATTGAAAACCTTCTGGAAAGTGTTCACCATTCTAGACACCAATAAGAACATTTGTAATTCATGGTAAGGAGGAAGTAATGCAGATGTGGTGGAAACTGGAATTTGAAGTGGGGCCTGAAGACATGACGACTTGCTGCAATAAAACTTTTAATGGATGAGGAGTTGCTTCATATGGATGAGCAAAGAAAGTGGTTTTTTGAGAAGGAATCTGGTGAAGATGCTGTGAAGATTGTTGAAATGACAACAGAAGCTTTAGAATATTATATAAATCAGTTGATAATGCAGCAGCAGGGTTTGAGAGGATGGACTCCAATTTTGAAAGAGGTTTCACCATCAGTGAAGTGCTATCAAATAGCATTGCATGCTGCAGAGAAATTGTTCATGAAAGGAATAGCCAATTGATATGGTAACTTCACTGTTGTCCTCTTTTAAGAAATTACCAGAACCTTCAGCAACCACCACTTTGAGCAGTCAGCAACCATCAACAACAAGACAAGACCCTCCACCGCCAAAAGTTTGTAACTTGCCAAAAGCTCAGATGATGGTTAGCATTTTTTAGCAATAAAGTACTAAGGAATGTACATTGGTTTTTTAGACATAATGCTATTGCAGACTTAATAGACTACATACTAGTGTAAACATAACTTTATATGCACTGGGGAACCAAAAACCATTCGACTTGCTTTATTACAGTATCTGCTTTATTGAAGTCATCTGGAATCAAACCCACAATATCTCCATACATATCACCTGTATTTGGTGGGGCAACTGTTTGAGATATTAATCTATATCTTGCTCTGGGGACAGTAGGTATTTTTGCCTCCCCCACCCAAGGAAAGTAGCCAAGTCTGCCTCAGGGAGTAGTTAATGGCTTTAATGATGCAGGGCCAAAATTAGAAGTTGCCTGACACTCAGAACACAACTCAGTCTTAGAGATGATACAGTTAGATTGTCCCAGGTGATAGGAGACACCAGGTGTTGGGAGAAAAAGAAGTGGACAAACATTAGAGAGAAAGCTATTTGGGGAACATCTCCCTATGTTGAGGGGGATATGTTTATGGCTTCAAGAGACTCAGGGACATGTGCCCTACTCCCACACAGTAGTTGGATCTAGGGCCTCTGATGATGATGGCTGACTTGGCAGTGTGCTGTATCTTAGGGGGCAAGATGGGTGGCCGAGACTTCAAGTCTCCCAACTGTAGATCCCTGGCCCAAGCCTTGCTTGAAAGTAGTGGAATCACTCACCCATAAGACAGTATCACCTGTAGATCTGGGTGAAACAAGCTCCCACCCTGCCTCCAACACTTTAGAGGGCCCCACTTTCACCTTCCATGGGCTACATCCTTCCTTCTGGGGCAAGAGGTCTGCAAGGGACATGTACACCCAGAGCCCACACCTCACTCTTTTAGACCATGCTTCACATGCGTGAGACCCCAGAATTCCCAGCCCCAGTTACCCTGAATTATGTCCAAGTTCTGCACCAGCATCTCTGCAGGGTCCATCTTCCTAACAGCAGCCATGCACCTGTGTGTACACCCTCACTTGAGAGACAGTTAAAATATGACCTTTTGGCAGAGGTGGGATTGGCAAACAAAGTTCATATATGCAGGCTGGTCAATACACATACATGTATGCAAGTTCCCTTACTGTGCAGGAGAGAGCTGGGGTGGGAAGAGAAAGAGAGCGGGCCACAGCTAGAGCCAGGAGCCACCTTTCCTACATTGCGAAATCCCCAGCTTCTTAATTCAAACCAGGCCTTCCAACTTGTTACAAAATTATATTTATCAAGATAGAATGATAGAACCTATTTTATTTAACAGGTTTTCAGGTTGATTTATAACTTTAAAATATTTAATACATGGTATATGAACCTCTATTTGTACTCTTGTTCTAGGCCCTGTAACTTTTAGGGGTGGCCTGGGACTGTAAGGGTTTGGATGACAAATACCCAGCAGTAGTAGCTAATGCAGTCTGAAGACCAGAGGGACTGTCTCATAATATTCTGGAGTGTGTAGGACCTAGAAGAGGTACAGACACCCCTAATGAATCCTTCCTCCCAAAAATAAACATGGCAAATCCTGGATTTCTCATCTTCCTTGACCAGGGTGGCTCAGAGCTAGATTTAACTTCATTTAGATTAGAATAGGACAGGGATTTGTCTATCTTGTTCACTGCTTTATCACTAGCACCGGGAATAGTGCCAATACACATGTTGAATGAATGGATTCTTGCTCCTAGTGCAAAGACCAAACTCATGCCTGCCACGTGTATAAAGTACCTGGTTTTATGCTGTCACAAAGTAAGTGTCAGTGGTAGGTACTCAGTTTTTGCCAAACACCATGTAGTACCTATTTGTATGTAATTTGTCAGAAAAACTTAGAATAACTTGTTGATTTACTAAATTCGTTTAGCACTGTTAGCACCATCTGCTAGGCCTGGACTACTATGTACCTTGCCTGCTGAGTTTCCTCACTTCCTTATTGTCATAAGTCCCCATCTTCTGGCAGAACCCCTATCTATTAAAAATTCAGAGTTTCTTGGGTCCTGAGTGTGAAACCAATTCTGTTTCGTAGACTACGGCCTTAAGTTTCTAGATCCTTTTCCATCTATATGTGACTGTCCTGCCCTTCATAGTACAGTTTTGTTCATTGGCCATGCCCACAGCCAATAGAGTACCTGCCTTCTCTCCCATCCTGGATGCAATCCCGGAATTAGAAATCCCACTTACCAAAATCACCAGCAGCAGACACACTCATCGATCCCTGGATCAGAAAATGATAATCCCATTATCATCCTTCAGGACACTTTATTCAAGGAAAGGTTATAGAAAGAACAAGTTTGTCTATAAGCTATGTACTTTCTTAGCAGCCTGAGGACTGAAGGGTATGGTTTTTTTTAAATTCTTTATTTAAATTAAATTTAGTTAACATACAGTGTATTACTAATTTCAGGGGTAGAATTTAGTGATTCATCAGTTGCATATAACACCCAGTGCTCACTACTTCAAGTGCCCTCCTTAATGCCCATCACTCAGTTATCACTTCTCCCCACCTACCTCCCCTCCAGCAACTGAAGGGTACGGTTTTAAAGCCTTTTTAAAGTCTCTATGTACTCTGTGTTTCTCAGCTCCTGCAATTTGTAGAAAATACGCCTATTCTCTCCATCAAAATCCTAGAGGAGAGCATAGGCAACAACCTCTACGACATCAGCCACAGCAACCTTTGTCATGACACATCTCCAAAGGCAAGAGAAACAAAAGATAAAATGAACTTGTGGGACTTCATCAAGATAAAAAGCTTCTGCACAGCCAAGGAAACAGTAAAAAAAAAAAAACTAAGAGGCAGCCCACGGAATGGGAGAATATATTTGCAAATGATACTACAGATAAAAGACTGGTATCCAAGATCTACAAAGAACTTCTTGAACTCGATACACGAGAAACAAATAAACAAATCATAAAATGGGCAGAAGATATGAACAGACACTTTTCCAATGAAGACATACAAATGGTTAACAGACACATGAAAAAATGTTCAAAATCATTAGCCATCAGGGAAATTCAAATCAAAACCACATCAAGATACCACCTTATGCCAGTTAGAATGGCAAAAATTGACAAGGCAAGAAACAACAATTGCTGGAGAGGATGTGGAGAAAGGGGATCCCTCCTACATTGTTGGTGGGAATGCAAGTTGGTACAGCCACTCTGGAAAATAGTGTGGAGTTCCCTTAAAAAGTTAAAAATTGAGCTCCCCTATGATCCAGCCATTGCACTACTGGGTATTTACCCCAAAGATACAGATGTAGTTAAGAGAAGGGCCATATGCACCCCAAGGTTCATAGCAGCAATGTCCACAATAGCTAAATCGTGGAAGGCGCCGAGATGCCCTTCAACAGATGACTGGATTAAGAAGTTGTGGTCCATATATACAATGGAATATTACTCAGCTATCAAAAAGAACGAGTTCTCAACATTTGCTGCAACATGGACGGCACTGGAGGAGATAATGCTAAGTGAAATAAGTCAAGCAGAGAAAGACAATTATCATATAGTTTCTCTCTATGGAACCTAAGAACTAGGAAGATTGGTAGGAGAAGAAAGGGATAAAGAAAGGGGGGGTAATCAGAAGGGGGAATGAAGCATGAGAGACTATGGATTCTGAGAAACAAACTGAGGGCTTCAGAGGGGAGGAGGGTGGGGGAATGGGATAGGCTGGTGATGGGTAGGAAGGAGGGCACGTATTGCATGGTGCACTGGGTGTTATACGGAACTAATGAATCATGGAACTTTACATCAAAAACCAGGGATGTACTGTATGGTGACTAACATAATATAATAAAAAATATTAAAAAAAAAAAAGAAAAGAAAATACGCCTATTCTCAGGGGACTAAAAACTATATTGTCTCTACCCTTTTGTTGGGCTGTAATCACAATTGTGGCTACAGTCTTAATAGTCTGAGTTTGACCTTCCTTTGTGTTCACTAGCTTAGTGATTTAGCTATGCCAAAATTCTAATACCAAGCTCAGTGGGCCCCCCCAGTCTGGACACTTGAGGCTCCTTGCAAGCAAGAACTGTGCCTTTTGGTTTGGTATCCCTAGCACTTAGCATCCTGCCTGTTATGTAGTATTGTTCCGTGAAATCCCTCGTAGAGAGAGGCTCTATTAAGAATTGCAGAGGGTCTGAGTTTTGCCTTACTTGCAGCTTAACAAGTTAGCCTGTCACAGTTTCATGGATGGTAGAAGATATGAGACTCCTGGGTCAGAGACAAAAATAGTTTATTACTCACAGCAGTAGTAGTAGCTACACTATCTGCATTTTTTAAAGCCAGTTCCCCCCAAACTTAGTTTCTACCAGGCAGTGTGAATAGGGCCAGTTAATACCAGTTAACATGAAAAACTCTGAGTTGAGAGAACCTGAATCTTTGTTTTCCTTTGCAGAGTTTTTATGGATTTATTTAGAACAAATAAAACTTGCACATGAGCCATCTATTTATTTTCTTCACTGTGCAGCCTGGCATTGGGATTGGTGACTCATACCTAGCTGGGCTGCTCTTTCCACGATGGCTTTGTGGTTCTTGGAGGAAACGTTGTAAGCAATCTCAGGACAGTAAGATTTGTTGCATATCAGCAGCACTTCTAGCTTTTTGATGTTGTAGACCAGAAACTTCTAGAAACCACTGGCCAGCACTTTCTTGTTGTTGCCACAACCAATGCTGGGCATCAAGATCTGGCACTTGAATCTTTTCTGTACCCTGTTGTCAACGCCTCTGGGTTTCTGCCATTTATGCTTAATTTTGACATATGAGTCTGATGGTGCCAGATGAACTTTTTGGTCTTCTTTTTGACAATGTTGGGCTTCATGAGGGGTCTGAAAGCAGTCATGATGCTGGGTTGGAGGTGGCTGCTACCTCCCTTGAATCTTTTATAATGGGCAGTCAGCATGCCTGCGCTGTGCTCCAGAGGGACACACTAATGCTATCAAACATCCTTGAAAAGGTAGTCTGGAACAAAATTCAATCAGTGCCTCACTTGCAAGATATGCAGAGACTTGAGTGGCCCACAGAGAAATGTCTCAACAGGTGCTGAAGGGAAGCAGAGGTGACAGCAGCCTGAACACTTGCCCTGCCCACCTCAACCTCAGAAGCCTTCAAGGAAAATCAGTTTTCTCAGTGCTTCATAAGTTCACTGCTCCTTCCAGCTTCTACTTGACTGATGGCCCATCACTCCCTGCCTTGAATGCCCTCTCCCCACTTCTCTTACTGCGAAAATATTATTCATCCTTCCAGGTAAGATTCAAATTCCACCTCTCCCACAAATCATTCCCTGACCAGTCCAACTCCCAGTGATTGCTTCTTCTCTAACATTATTATCTATACCAATCATTTTGATACTTAAGAAGTAATAATAATAACAACACCAACAACCTCTGACATTTGTAAATCACTTTACCTTTTACAAAATGTTTTTACATAAAATATTTCCTTTGACCCTCACAGGAATCTGTGAGACAGGCAAAGGAAAGGAATATTATTCTCAATGTATAGATGAAGAAAAGCAGAGATTCAGAAACTTGCTCAAGGTCTCCTAGTTCATAAGTAGGTCATCAGGTTTAGAGTTAGTTCCTGGACTCACAGTGGCTGCACTATACTACTTCTTATTGCTGTTTAAACTCCCAAATGTGCTTATGTCATGTGATAGTATCAGACTTGATGTTTTCCCTCTGGTCAAAGATTAGGGAAGGAGAGTAAAGTTACAGCAGAGTCTAGCAGTTGAGAGTCCTGACAAACCTGCTTGGAGAGACTTTTTGGGTTCACCAATATGCAGATTGCCTCTTCTTCTGGAACATGGAGCTAAATCACATTTTTCAGGTTCCCTTGCGTCTAGGTGGAATCATGTGACTGAGATCTGAGAATTTATGGAATATGGGCAAAAATGATGTCACTACTTCCAAGTGTAGCCATGAAACATCCTATTCAGTTTTCCATGCTCTTTCCATCACTCCATCAGGCTGGTTGGTGATGGGGAGGTCTTGAAGCTACAACATGCTCAAGCCACAAAATGGAACAGGCCTGGGTACATGAGTCACTGCTTACAGGTGAGTTGCCTAAGAGAGCCACCTGATGAGGACCATTAATGCTGCACATTGCCCCAGAAAGAAACAAATTTTGCTGTGTTATATCACTGTGATTTCGGGATTGTTAAACCAGTTATCCTACTCTAATACACTTGAGATTAAATCTCAGCACTGCAATTTACCAGTGCGATGTGACTTTCTGCATGATACTTAGCCTCTATCCATTTATAAAATGGGAAGAATAATAATAATATCTATCTCACAGGATGCTTGTGAGGATTCAATTAAACAACATATGCAAAGGGCTTAGCATAGTGTCTAGCACATAGTATAAATGCTATTAAATAAATAAATGTTAACTATTCAACACAAACAATGAATCATGGAACACTACATCAAAAACTAATGATGTATTGTATGGTGACTAACATAACATAATTTTTTAAAAATATTAACTATTCATGTTATTGTTTCCAACACTTTTTTGCTGGTTCCAAACAGAATTTCAAAGTTCTGCTTTTCCAACTTGTGTGGGAGGGCAAAGGAAAGTGCTTTCTCCCACTCTGATTACTTTACGACAATGAGAATGGTCAGAACTAGTCAGGGTTAGAGTCAGTCTGCACACAGACCTTGTTTTTTGGGCACGCTGCCAATCTATCCTTTCCTGCCCCTGTGGAATTTAAACTTCAATGAGAAATAACCAAAGTGAAAAAAAAAAACCCACAAAAAGTATAAGGCTATTTCCACTGGGGGGAAATACCCTATTAAAATCTTTGGAAACTCTCTGCATATCATTCAAGAAATATGTATTTCTAACTAAAGGCTACCTTTGATAATACTTAGTCTGAATGTTCACAATGAATGCATCAGTTGTGTGCTTGGGTCATTTGGAATCAGACAACTAGATTTTTCAAGTTAAAAAAAATCTATTCTTTGAGTGATAACGATTTGTGTAGGTCCACCACTCATAACAAATGTACCACTCTGGTGGGGGATTTGACAATGGAAGAGAAGTTGTGTGTGGGGGGGTGGGGGCAGGGGGTATATGGAAATGCTCTGTACTTTCCACTCCGTTTTGCTGTACACCTAAAACTGCTCGAAAAAATGAAGTCTCTTACCAAAAAAATTCTGTTCACCATTACTGAGGATTGGACTTCTCATTACAAAGAGTCTAATGGGATAACTATGTTATTAAAAAGAAATTAAGATCCTTTTGTCTTTAGATGATTGGCAGTGTATTCCCAGTCCATTATTTTTTCTCTGGTTGGTGGCAACACACACTTGTGGTACAGATTGAGCCACCTCTCTGACACTTGGGAAGCTGATGACAGGGCTCAGAAAGGCCTGTCAAAGCTGATTTCATGTTATGACTTGTTAATGTGTCCAGCCCACCCACTCTTGCAGTGGTTCAGGGAATTAAAAAAAAAAAAAATCCCCAAGGGTATGCAGCAAGAACATTTCTTGCATGAGCAGATCAGGAAAAAAAAAAAAAAAAGAGTGTTTCTTTGAAGTTTTTGCTTGATGGCCCAGATTTAAATACACACTAGAAGGTAAAGAATAACTTTCATTCACCCTCTTGTCAATTATCGTGCTGCTTGCTCTCGCTTTGTCTACTGAATAAGTACACCCGGAAAAAAACTATGGGCCCTGAAATCAATCAGCCTCAGTTTAAATTCCAGCTTGATGCCTTGGCTAGGTTACTTCACTTTTCAGAGATCTGCTTTGTTGTCTGTGAAACAAGAGTACGATAGCACTGATCAAGGGTGAGTACCTAGGAGTCGTTTTGTTGCTTTTAAAATAAGATGAAGATTACAAACTTTGATACAAACTTGGAATAAAGAAAGCACACCACCGTAATAACTTCTGAGGGATTAATCACAAGACTAGGAAAAGGAGATTTTAATACAAATAGTCTATTTATTAATATCTTCAACCTCTTCCTAACCCTTCCCCGTTCTAACACTAAAAGTTATACACAAAATTTTGGAATGTAGAATAGTTTATCAAAATAAACTACTTTGCCATATTATTAAGGAACTCTGATCATGGAATTACTTGCATTTTTTTCTAATTGTTTACCATTAAACAGCCCATTGAGAGATTTATAAACACATGAAAATCGAAAATCATTTCTATTTTCATTTTAAAGCTGATTTACCATACAAGCATATTACGAAAAAAACTTTCAGTGAAATTATATAAAATGCCCTGAATTTATCATTTTATCTGGTCCAAGTGTTGACCTAGTCCACATTAATCTGTGTTTCATGGAGCACAGTGGTTCAGTTCCAGACCTACCTAAGGTTTGGTCTGAAAGTTTGGTCCTCTCTACAAACTCAGAGAGATTCAAATCTTGGTTTGGCTTAGAACTGATCTATACTCTCCAGAAATCCTCCAATGAGAATTTACTTGAGATAAGTTAAAATCAGAACAGTCACCAAGGTTTAGATCAGGGATCAGAATTTTTTACTTTGATACATTCTACCTTCATTTAAAAAAAGAAGCTAAAAAACTTATTTTGTGCCTAAATGCAAGATTGCGCACTTTCTCCCATACTTGGCCTGGTCCATAGCAGTTGGTTAGCGCCATGTGACCAGCTCTGGTCAGTGTGCTGTGAGGATTGGAATTACCTGTGCCACTTCAAGGCTGAGGCAGAAAAAGGCTGATGCCTGATTCTCTACATTTTTTTTCTTTTTTCCACTCTGACTTGAGTGGCCTCATAGGTCCCTATGGAGCAAAACCCTCTGCCTACCTGCCTGGAACAAAGCATCAGTGAGAAGTCAGTTTTTGTTGTGTGAAGCCACTGAGAGTTGGGAGTTGTTTGTTATAACTTAATTTAGTCTGTCCTAATTCACAACAGTTTCCTCCACGCAACATATTCTTTCACTATTCAAGCTTGTGCACCCACTGTTCACAACGTCTAAAAAGGTCTTTGCGCCTTGTTCATCAATCCAGCTTCTATTTATACTCTGAGATCCAGCCCCAATATCTTCTCCCGTCAATGCAGCATGCCATATAGAGGGAAGAGTGTGGGTTTCAGAATTGGCTAGGCTCAGGTTCAAACGTGGGTTCCATCTCTTATAAGCTATGCAACTTTAGGAAAGTTATTTAACCTTTTTCTGCTTGAGTTTCCTCATCTATAAAGTGAGAATAATAACTTCATTGGGTTTGGCACCTAGGAAAAAAATAAAAAAATACTAGCTGTATTCTCAGGTCACTACCACCCCAGCTAAATTCAGATGCATTTTCCTCTGAGTTCCCATACCACCTCTATTATAACATTTACCATCTTCCAGTAGGTTGGTTTTTTTTAGTTCAAGCCCCACTTTGGGTATAGAGCCTACTTAAAAAATAAATAAATAAAATATGTTTTTAAGGATTTTATTTATTTATTTGTCAGAGAGAGAACAACAGAGCACAAGCAGGGGGAGCAGCAGGCGGAGGGAGAAGCAGGCTCCCCACTGAGCAAGGAGCCCCATGCGGGGCTCGAAACCAGGACCGTGGGATCATGACCTGAGCCGAAGGCAGATGCTTAACCGACTGAGCTACTCAGGCATCCCAAAAATAAAGTAGTTTTAAAAAATAAAATAAGGGGCACCTGGGTCTGCCTTCGGCTCAGGTCATGATCTTGGGTTCCTGGGATCGAGCAGCCCAGAGATGGCCTCCCTGCTCAGCGGAGAGCCTTCTTCTCCCTCTCCTTCTGCTCCTCCTCCCACCCTTTGTGGTCTCTCTCCCTTTCGAATAAATATAAATAAAATCATTTTTAAAAACTGAAAGAAAAAAGAAAAGAAAAGAGAAACCATTTTAACCTACTTGCTATAAGACATCTCATTCCTGCTGCAGCTTTTGCCTCCTTCTCTTATGGCAGACTGGCTACCTTGTCATTACTATTTGTGTCCTCTGCTGTAGCACACTTCTGGAAAACATTTATCAGTTCCCTTGCAACTAGAAAGAGCTTCATGATTAGTTCTCACCAGTGGAAAGTTAGCAGAAATGATGTACCTACGTCCAAGCCTTGCCCATAAAATACCTGTCTTGAAGTTCTCCCTCACTCTTTCGATCCCTTCAGTTGGATGCAGAAGAATCATTAGAGGATTCCAAGGCCCAGGAAGATGCTGGAGCCACAGACAGGAAATCCTTGGAGCTTGAGTACCTGAACGACTGTAAGTTTCCACCCCCCTGATCCCAAACAACTCATGTGGGACTGTGACACGAATAAGAAATTACTGTGTTTAGCCATTGAATTTGGATTCTTAATAACACTCAAAACCTTATATTCACCCGTCCAAAAGCTGGGGTAAAAAGCACTTAGGCAGCTTGGTACACCCCCGATCTGTAAGGGCCTACACCAGCAGGTCCTTTTGTTAGTGCCAACCACTGGGCTCCTGTGTTCCCCACCACTTCCTCCTTGACACAGATCTCACCTGGGACCTGGCCGGTGCTGCCCATGAAAGAACTAAGGGGTTGTATTTCCTCATGCACAAGAGGTGCCCTGTTCTGGTAATGGGTATTGCTTTCTGAGTACTTTCGTGAAGCTTAGTCCTGCTTTTAGAGTTTGTAACTTAATATTCCAGGAACAGACCTCACTTTGCTTTTGCTTTTGCTTTTGAAGTTTTGCTAGGTCCTGCAACAGAGCTATAAACCCTTCTCCAGAGGCCATTCCACACTGATCAACCCCCATAAGCAGAATAAGCCAGCTTCCTGCCTGTTTGGAATCTTGAGTCTCGCCTACCTTCTCCATACCCTGCCTCCCCCAGTCATGCTGGGAAACCTCATTCTACCCTGGTGCTCTAGTTGGCAGACCAAGTATTTAGTTCAACTATGTCCATTTTGCCTGCATTTCACTGAGGCCCCTTTGCCCTTTTGAGCTCCAGAGCCTTTACTTTCAGCTGGGCCCACGCCTGCCTTTTACCACCTGATATGGGTGGGTCTGGAGGCAGGTATCCTGCTGACCTTTCTCTCCAGCCTAGAGTAATCAGTGGGGCCTCACAGAGGAGTTCTGAGATAGCACAGTTCAGAGGTCATTGGGATATTTTGTTTTTCTTTTGCCATTTAATATTTACTTGATGCTTTTGGTGATAAATGTGTTTTAATCATAGAGTATCACAAATACATTAATGGTTTAGAGCCTTATATTTTTATGAGATTTAAATACACTGAATTTTAGTGCATGCTTGGCATACACACATCATTTTATTGTTCTAAACAAAGCCTACCAGGATCTCAGCCTAACATCCGATGACTCAATATGCAAGTTTACAAAGTCCCAGCCAGTTGTCCTACTGCACAGCCACCACAACACAAGCTTTGACAGTGTCTTTCTTCTTTAATCTCACTTTTGTCCTTCCCTCCTTCCTGATATGCCTTGCTTTCCTGTATCTTTACTGTCCAGCTAAATAGACCTAGTTGTTTCCAAACAATGACTTCTACTACTGAGCTTAAGGAAGTTAAAAAATGAAATCAAACCAGCTGCCTGTAGGTACAAATTGTCAATTGTCAATTCTCAGGAAAGCAGCTGCTAGAAGTAGTCTGTCCTATACTCCTGGCAGCAACAGTGATAATAAAAGCCTCACCCTGCAGATGTCCTGGAAACACCCAGTTTCCATCCAGGAAGGGCAGAGCATTGCCTTTGTACTCCAACTTTACTACCGACGCTAAGGATGTTCGCAGACTCCAGTAAACGTAGCTCATACTGAGTGCGAAATATGTACTAGACACTGTACTGCACGTTGTATGTACTCACGTACTCACCGCAGCAGTTTTACAAGGCAAGTCCTATTATTATCACTCCTATTTTACAGATAAGGAAACTGGGGTTTAGATGCCTTACGTAACTTGGTCAATGTCCCAGTGTGTCAATTAGGATGAATTCAGCTACAAGAAATAAAAATTTGTGACGTGTGGCTTATACTAGTGCGTCTTAAATTTTAATGCATGTAAGAATTATCTGGAATCTTGTTAAACTAACAATTCTAATTCAGTAGTTTTGGGGCGGGAGTGGGATTCTTAATTTTTAATGAGCAACCAAGTGATGCCAGGGCTGGCCTGCAGATCACATTCGGGTAGCAAGTGTTTAACCACAAGAACATTTACCGTTTATTTAATGAGAGGTTTGGAGGTAGGCAGTTTGAGGATTGATTGAGCAGCTCTACAACATCCTTCAGGACACAAACTCTTTCCATCTTTCTGATGTGCCATCATAAATAAGGTGACTTTTTTATCTGAGGCTATTTCCTCATGGTCACAGGATGGCCATCACTGCACCAAGTGTCACATCTGCACATGGCTACAAATTCATAATTTATTCCCTGAGACTGGACATGTTGCCAGCTCAAAAAAAATCTAGCAAGGAAGACATGGGAGTGGGTGGGAGTGGAGGTGGGGAAAGTGAAGAGTAAAAAATCTGATGGGTAGGCCTTATACAGGGTCTCCCCTGGCTAAGAAATAGTAAAACCAGGATTCAAACCCCTCTGTGTCCAAAGCTACACTACCTTTCATCTGTTTAATTAAGTGCAGGTGAGGGGACTTGGAGTCATCTCAGAAGGCAAGCCTAGAGTGTGATTGTTCTAAACATGCTCAGTTCTGATGACTTGTACCATGCCAGCCTGAACAATGAATGCAATATTAAAAAAAGGGACTAGATCTGTTTGGAGCCTAGAGGTGAAGAGCCAAATAAGCAGTGTAGTTACAAAGATTCTGCTCAGCAGACAACTGTTCTATGGGGTGGAGATTTTCAGTTGGATTAGACATACGCATTAAAATATCCCTTAAAATGATTTACCTTGGCTCCATGCTCACCAGAAAAATTTCTGATTTATCATTTGATCTGCCAGGTGATCAGACACCAGGAAGAGGGGCTGGTTCCCTGGTGAGTCTGCACAAGTTATTGTTTCTCTGAGAATATGTGGTTCTCACTGGAAATAAGTATTTGGATAGAGAGAAGAGCTCAGAGACCTACCCATGTCCAAATTGAAAGTGATGAAAGGAAAGTGGAACCACAAATCACTATTAAAGGAACCAACTGTTTAGGAGATGTTGGGAAAACTGGCTCCCCATTGGGGAGAGATTTTTTAAACAAAATTTCAGAAAGACAATGAGATATCAGTCTCCATCAATTAAACTGGTCTTGGGGGGACCAGGGAACATGGAAGAGAGTGTTCACTGCAGCACTGTTTATGGTGCTGGGGAGTTGGAGGTAAAGTGGGTTGCCATTACTGAGAAAGTGAATAGATGCAATGGATTATACATAACATAGAACAATAAGAACAGATCTTTAAAATACAGTAATGACAAAAGATAGAATGCAATACTATTGATGTGAACTAAAAATACAAGCACACAAAGTAATACACAATTTGCATAACATATTCAAATAAAAAGTTACTCAAAATATATTAAAGTGCCAGTGCAGGAGGGGAATAGGAGTAGACTATGATGATCAAAAGGAATGGGTGGATGAATGGACGGATGGATACATAGGTAGGACAGAGGGGTCTTGGAGGGACCAATAATTGTAACATGCCAATAACTGAAGAATGGCATTAACTCAACTTTAAGATCCCAAGAAATAAATCAGCACATTCAGGCAAGCTCATACACAGACATATATTTATCTATATAATATACATATATAGATAGAAATTTTTAAAAGCTAAAAATGAATACGTGGAGATTTTGTTTGTTCATTAGTTTTCTTGTCACTTCCTGTAGATGTCCTGACAAAAGTCTCAGGGCCTACAAAGCTGTGTCAGAACCCAGACCAGGCCTGAAGACCCATCCAAGTCAGCTTCCCTGAGTAATCCACCTACTAGTCTACAACCATTGTGTCTCTAACTACAACCATAAATCTGGGAGGTTTTTTGCTTTTGTTTTAAGATTTTTTTTATTTTAGAGAGAGTGAGAGTGAGCATGAGCAGGAAGGGCAGAGAGAGAGGGAGAGAGAATCCCAAGCACACTCCATGCTGAGTGTGGATCCCAACAAGGGGCTTGATCTCACCACCCTGAGATCACAACCTGAGCTGAAACCAAGAGTCAGGAGCTTAACTGACTATGCCACCCAGACATCCCTGGGAGATTTAAATTAGTAAAGTAGAGTATCATCTTTCTGTCTAATTAGAATGTATCTCTCCTTCCCTTCAGGAGGTTATACATGTTCATTTTTATTTTTACTCAGTTACTATTTCTTTGTGTAAGTTCTTCAGTTAATGGAAAAAGGCAGACTGTTAATATCTTCTCATTTGTACTAATATATTGTTTTCATATTGTCACTGCTATTACTGCTAGAGGTAATTTTCCTGGTCTATGTAGATTTTTTTTGGTGTGAAGGTAGATATATTTTTATGTTTTAGAAATAACTCCTGATATTTAAGGGATAACATTTAAGGCAAAGACACTATAAATAGAAAACTAGCACTGAATTGTAAACTGGCATTTGGAATGGAAAAAAAAAAAATGAGTGTGTCCTTAAGTGGAAGAGAATGTTTGCACAGGAGGCCAACTGTTGTTTTAAATTAACCTTGATGCTAGGATTTAACCCTTCGCTCCAGAGGACATTAAATAGGTTAATTTCTAACCAGTTGGAACCACAGGGTAACGGGGGCAAAATTATGAAAATTCCTTGGTCATGCTTGAATTTGGAAATTCTGTAATCTAAGATACTAAGCAAAATGTCAAGACAAATCTTTTTTGGCCTGGCTTTTTGTAAAAGTAAGTTGTAAGTTATATACCAATATATTTAAGGGAAACAGCTACACAAGCAAAGAGAACTGTTAAAATATCTCCTTGAGGGACGCCTGGATGGCTCAGTCTTTACGCGTTAAGCGTCTGCCTTCAGCTCAGTTCATGATCCTGGGGTCCTGGGATCGAGCCCCCACATTGGGCTCCCAGCTAATTGGGAAGCCTGCTTCTCCCTCAGCCCCTCCCCCTGCTTGTGTTCCCTCTCTCACTGTCTCTCTGTCAAATAAATAAATAAAATCTTTTTAAAAAAAACTCCTTGATATAAAAATCCAAATGTATGCACATACACTTTCAAAACCACCAGTTGAGACCTTAGAATAGCTAAAAATATAAGTGCTTGCATGGTATGCTTCTTATAGCTCCAGTCCCTCTCTGAAATAACATTATGACTGTGGCTTCATGCTTTCCTCTTCTTAAAATGTCATTTCTATGCGTGCAGGCATAGCTCACTGCTAGTGACTGGTGTTCCAGTTTGCCTTTGGGCTAGTCTATCTGGGAATGAGCTTTACAGATGCCAGATACTCCAGGCTCTTATCTCAGACCAGATGGAGAACCCAACCGCAAGATCACCACATTCTCAGTGCATGCCCTTGGGACAACAATCTGTGATCACTGTAGTTCTAGAAATAAAAAGTGGAATCGATCCGATCAAAATGCCAGTATGAGGAAATAATGCAATAAAGCGTTAGAGGAAGTATGTTTTCCTAGACAAACATAAAGGGAAATATTTGAAACCAGGACTATTAAATTGATAAGGAGTAGCCTGGGAAAGAGGCGCACCTTTAGGATTTTATTCAAAGATCAAAATCGATTGCATTATTTAACCAACTGCTGAGAAAAAGAATATGCCTGGTACT
Organism: Ursus americanus; assembly: GCF_024610735.1. Lineage (NCBI taxonomy): Eukaryota > Metazoa > Chordata > Mammalia > Carnivora > Ursidae > Ursus > Ursus americanus. The sequence continues at coordinate 6,405,503 of NC_142162.1, read as the reverse complement.
ATCATTTGTCTTGTAGTAGTTTCCAATTTGAGAATGAAATTTGAAAAGGGAAGGAAAGGCTTAGAAATTATTAGGGGACGCTAACTCTAGGAAGTAAGTTTAAGACAACTATGCCTTGTACCTACTCTCCAGACTTTAGGAGAAGAAAGGGCTATAAACAAGGTGACTATTTAATTTCTCATCCAGATATTTTGAGAATAAAAGGGAACGCTGTTAGTAAATATGCAAGAGCAATGGGTGTAAACCAAGACTGTCCCAGGCAAACTGTGTATAGGTGTACTCTTTTTTTTTTTTAAAGATTTTATTTATTTATTTGACAGGATAGAGACAGCCAGCGAGAGAGGGAACACAAGCAGGGGGAGTGGGAGAGGAAGAAGCAGGCTCCCAGCGGAGGAGCCTGATGTGGGGCTCGATCCCAGAACGCCGGGATCACGCCCTGAGCCGAAGGCAGATGCTTAACCGCTATGCCACCCAGGCGCCCCTGTATAGGTGTACTCTAACTATAAACATGATGTTACCTCAGAGGCACTAGAAAGATGCTGAGCCAGTATCTGAATTTCTACAATTAAAGCTCTATTCCTTTGACTTATACCAACAAGGGGGTTGTCTCAGTTTCCATAAAATTACTCCTGGGAAAAGTAATCACTAAGTCATTTATATTTTAACATAAATAAACTCTTCAGATTCTTCCCAAAGGGCAAGAATGGAGGGAGTGGAAAAGCCAGTGTGTGGAACTCTGCACTGTGCTCGGCTGAGGGAAGAGGAAAAAGAATACTTCGTGTGAGGATACCCCTGGCCATAAGACCCAGCCTCGAGGCAGAGAAATACAAGAAACCACTGGTGCCAGCGGAGCCTCCTCAGCCCAAAGGATCTAGGCTCACCCAAGCTTAGGGGACACATGTTCCCCTAAAGATCCCATCTCTCGCAGAATATGAAGAATTCTCACGAATCATCCTGCTCCAAGTAACCCGGCTTAGAAGCCTATAGTATAACTGCCATTTTTATAATGTTCAGATATTGCTTTCTCACCACCACGCAGAACCAGCTGAAGAGAAGTCACTGGTCAGATCAAGTTTTGATGGCGCCACACTCCATACAGGGTGGGAGTACCGGGGAAGTGTGGGGTGAAGAACCCTGAGTTAACCCTGCAAAGCATCCTTTCTCACGGAAAAGAGTAAGGGATTGTTCTGCATTTCTTGACTCTGAGCAATTTATATCTCAGATTTAATCACTATTTAATGCGAATCCGTAGTACTGAAAACAACCACAAAATAAATAAATAAATAAAGTCCCTAGGCTGTAATTTGGGCCATTTTTGGCCAGTAATTTGCATCAACCCCATCCTTGCTTTTCACAACAACAGGTTATACAAGCAAGGTAATAGCCAGTGACCACTCACTTTTTATGAATATATAAATGAACTGAAGGATGTCTCTGGAGAAGATTACAGGTTTTACGTAAAGCTACTTTCAGAAATAAGGTCCTGAAATAGAAACTTACAATCTGAGCAGAAATCAAATGGCTCCAGAATGCCTGTACTAAGGTGTTCTTGCCAAAAGGTCTGCTTGGGCCAACACACACCATCCACAAAGAGGCTAAGAACTAGAGCCCAGCCTATACTAAACCTCAGCAAGATTTGCTGCTTAAAGCAGCCCTGTCCAATAGAAACTTCCGCAGTGATGGGAATATTCTCTATCTGTGTTTTCCAACATGGTAGCTATTAGCCACATGTGGGTATTGAACAATTGAAATGTAGCCATTACAACTGAAGAAATGAATTTTTTAAAGATTTTATTTATTTATTTATTTATTTGAGAGAGAGAGAGCATGAGTTAGGGGGAGAAGGGGCTGAGGGAGAGAGAGAAGCAGGCTGCCCACTGAGCTGGGAGCCCTATGCGGGGCTCAATCCCAGGACCCCAGGATCATGACCTGAGTTGAAGGCAGATGCTTAACTGACTGAGCCACCCAGGTGTCCCAAGAACTGAATTTTTAATTTTATTTTAATAATTTAAATTAATTTTATTTAAATTTAATTGGTTTTTTAAATTTTATTTGAGTGGTTGAAACAGTGTTACATTAATTTCAGGTGTACAACATAGTGATTTGACAGTGTTATCCATTATGCTATGCTTACCCCAAGCGTAGCTACCATGTGTCACCATATAACATAACTACACTATTTTTTACTATATTCCTTATGCTATTCCTCTTATTCGTATGTGTTATTCATTTCATAACTGGAAACCTGTATTTTCCACTCCCCTTCACCCATTTTGCCCATTCCACCACTGCCCTCCCCTCGAGCAACCATCACTTTGTTCTCTTTATTTACAGTTCTGATTCTGCTTTTTGTTTATTCATTTGGGTTTTCTAAAATTCCACATATGAGTGAAATCATATGGTACTTGTCTTTCTCAATCTGACTTATTTCACCTAGCATAGTATCCTCTCGGTCCATCCATGTTGTCACAAATGGCACAGGCTCATCTTTTTTATGGCTGTGTAATATTCTATCATACACATACCACATCTTCCTTCTTGATGGACTCTTGATGCTTCCATATCTTGGCTATTGTAAATAATGCTGCTGTAATAATAGGGATGCATATACCTTTTTGAATTAGTGTTTTCATTTTCTCTGGGTAAATACCCAGTAGTGGAATTTTTGGATCATAGAATTTTTTTTTTTTTAACGCAGGTTCTGATTCAGGAGGCCTGGAACAGTGTCTGAGATTCTGTATTTCTTTTTTCTTTTTTTAAGATTTTTATTTATTTATTTGACACAGAGAGAGAGAGAGAGAAGCGAGAGAGGGAACACCAGCAGGGGGAGTGGGAGAGGGAGAAGCAGGCTTCCCGCTGAGCAGGGTATCCTATGCAGGGCTCGATCCTAGGACCCCAGGATCATGACCTGAGCCGAAGGCAGATGCTTAATGACTGAGCCACCCAGGCGCCCCTGGATCATAGGATTTTTCTATTTTTAATTTTTTGAGGAATCTCCATCCTATTTTCCACAGCCGCTGCACTAATTTACATTCCCACTGACAATACATAAGGATTCCTTTTTGTCCACATCCTCACCAACACTTGCTATTTCTAATGGTTTTGATTTTAACCATTCTGACAGATGTGAGGTAATCTCATTGTGGTTTCGATTTTCATTTCCCTGATGTGAAATTTCATTAATTTAAATTCAAATAATTACCTGTGGCTAGTGCTACCAACTCAAGTCTAGAAGTTAAACCAGTGTAAAGAAAGCAATTAGGAAGTTACCTTTAAATTCAGCAAGAAGGGGCACCTGGGTGAGTGGGTTAAGAGTCTGACTCTTGATTTTGGCTCAGGCCATGACCTCAGGGTCATGAGATAGCGCCCCATGCCCAGCCAGGAGCCTGTTTGGGATTCTCTCTCTTCCCCTCCCCTTGTTCCTCCCCCACTCTCCCTCCCCCAACATGCATGCACACATGCACACACGCACTCACACTCTCTCTCTAAAAAAACAAAAACAAAAAAACAATAACAACAATAATAATAAATTCATCAAGGAATCTGGCAAGTTAAAATTTGATACCTTTATATTTTAACTCTGTAAAAACTGCAATAGCCCTTATCAAGTTCTCTCAGTTCTTCACAGTGGCCTTCTAGGCCTTTCATCATTTGGGATTCCACCCCTCCCCATCTTCACCCGTTACCTCTAGGATCTCAGCTCCTACTACTTTTCCCCTCCTCACTTGCAACATTCTTGACTCAGGGCCTTTGCACTTACTGTTGTCTCTGCCTAGACTATCCTTCTCTTAGCTACCTGCCTGGGTTACTCCCTCCTTTCTTTAAAATTAATGCTCAAAATGATTATGTTCTCAATGAGACCTTTCCTGACCACTTTATGAAGAACTGCAGTGCTCACCGCCCCACACACAGTCCTCTCTTTCCCCAATTTTGTCCCTTTAGTGTTTATCCCTTTTTGACATACTTCCAACATAATTCACTTACTTCTTTTGTCTATCTTCTCAATTAGAATGTGAGTTCCATGAAGGCAAGGATTTTGATCTGTTTGGTTCACTTCTGTAGCTGGTGATGTGCTCAAAAATTTTTAGCAACCAGCTCTTTGGGGGATGAAGAAAGCCCTGATTTGTAGCATTTGCCAATTTTTGTATTTTCCTATTATTTATACTTAATAGGTATAAATTTTCCTATTATGACAAATTTCAAGCTACCAGCAAGAAGTTACCAAACATGGAGCTGGGAAGAGAGATGTACAACCAGCTTGCAATTCAGTACGGCTCCAGCACACCACTAGCAGTAGCCCAAGATCCTAAAACACTTCACATTTCCCAGTAGCATTTCCCACATTTTGCTCTTGGTAACAATCACCTGGGGTTCGCAAAACTTAACCAGTTTAAAACAAAATCCTCTCCGCTGGGCGTTCTGATTAAGAGGATCTGGGTTACCAACAAAGAATGTATGTTTTTAAACTAATACAGTAAGTGCTTCTTAGCATCAACTTAGTCCAGTCCACATCCGTCTTCCAACTCGGGTTAGCCCCTCCGAACCTGAAGAGCAGACTTGGGCCAAAGGAGATGGAAAAACCAGCCTGTTATCCAAACAAAGGTAGACAGATTCAGGGAAAACCCCTGAGATCCTTCAGCACCTGTTTTTCCCTCTCTTCCCAGAGGAACTTGGGAGATGGGGGCACACTGCAGACATGTTTTGAACCTAGCCTCACAATGGTCCCACTTCTTTAATCCAGCAAATATAAAAACCCCACTGAAACAACGAGATACACAGAAGGTTATGTTTCAAGAATGACGTTTAAAAAGAAACATTTTCCAGGGCGCCTGGGTGGCTCAGTCCGTTAAGTGTCGGCCTTCAGCTCAGGTCACGATCCCAGCATCCTGAGACAGAGCCCTGCATGGGGCTCTCTGCTCAGCAGGGAGTCTGCTTCTCCCTCTCCCCACGGCTTGTGCTCTCTCACTCTCTCTCTAAAATAAATAAGTAAAATATTTTTAAAATTAAAAAGAAACATCTTCCTTTTGATAATGTTCACATTCAATTTCTGTATTTATTTAAATTGAGGAGAAATTATATAATAACCAGATCGTGTCCTGTGTCTGCAAAAGTTCACTAGGTCTTAAAATGATGCATGTGTATCATGGATTAATTAGTTATTAATTTGAAAAAAAAAATAAAAATATTCAACCAAACCTCTGTTCACACTGGGAATTGTATACAGAGTAAGACACATCCTCTGCACATAGTCTCCTGAGGACACGTGCAAGTAAATGGGCAATGCAGGAGGGTAACCTATACTAGCAGTTTAGGGGAAGGGAGTTGCTCCCTGGAAGAAGTGGCATCCGAACTGAGGCCCAAAGGAGGAGCAGGTTTTTTTTTTTTTTAAGATTTTATTTATTTATTCGACAGAGATAGAGACAGCCAGCGAGAGAGGGAACACAAGCAGGGGCTGTGGGAGAGGAAGAAGCAGGCTCATAGTGGAGGAGCCTGATGTGGGGCTCGATCCCAGAACGCCGGGATTACGCCCTGAGTGGAAGGCAGACGCTTAACAGCTGTGCCACCCAGGCGCCTGGAGGAGCGGGTATTATCCAGGTTAAGGCATAGATGGTGGCAAACAGGTATTTCAGAATGTTCAAAGGCCAGGAGTGACTGGAACTTTCAGTGAGATCAGGGAAGTGACAAGATCTGAGACTGAAGGAACAAGTTCAGGCCAAGTTTTTTATTATTTAAAACACACGCTCTTCCTTTTTTGAATTAATGGAAAGTAGAGGATTACCCAAATGCTCATAAGCAGAGAATGGATAATAAATTGTAGTATCTTCATTAAATGGAATACTCTAAAGCCATTGAATCAACTGGTCTACAGTCATATGTAACAATGGATGAATTTCACAAACATAATGTTGAGAGATAAGCAAGACACAAAAGAGTACAAATTATATGATTATGAATTATGCGAAGTTTAAGAAGAGACAAAATACGTGGTGATAGAAGTCAGAAAGCAATTCTAACAGACACATGAAAAGGTGCTCAACATCACTAATCATCAAGGAAATGCACATCAAAACCACAATGAAATACCACCTCACACCTGCTAGAATGACTGTCATCAAAAAGACAAGAAGGACACCTGGGTCGCTCAGTCAGTTAAGCGTCTGCCTTCAGTTCAGGTCATGATCTCAGGGTCCTGGGATGGAGTCCCACATCAGGCTCCTTGCTCAGTGGGGAGCCTGCTTCTCCCTCTGCTTCTGCCTCCTGCTCCCCCTGCTTATGTTCTCTCTCTCTCTGTGTCAAATAAATAAATAAATACATCTTAAAAAAAAAAGACAAGAGATAAGTGTTGGCAAGGATGTGGAGAAAATGGAACCCTTGTGCAATCTTGGTGGGAGTATAAATTGGTGCAGTCATGTGGAAAACAACAATCCCACTTCTGGGCATATAACTGAAGGAAATGAAATCACTAACTCGAAGAGCTTTCAGCACCCCCATGTTCAGTGCAACACTATTCACAATAGCCAAGACATGGAGACAAGCTAAGTACCTGTCAATAAATGAATGGATAAAGAAAATGTGTGTGTGTGTGTGTGTGTGTGTATATATATATATATATATATATATATATATATATATATATACACATACATATATATTCACGGAATGTTTTTCAACAATCAAAAAGAAGGAAATCTTGCCATGGAGAACATGGATGAACCTTGAGGACATCGTGCTAAGTGGAATATGTCAGAGAAAGGCAAATACTATATGAACTCATTTACATGCAGAATCTAAAAACGCCGAACTCACAGAAACAGTAGAATGGTGGTTGCCAGGGGCTGGGAGATGGAGGGAATGCGGAGATATGAGTCAAAGGGTACCAACTTCCATTTATAAAATGACTAAGTTCTGGGGATAAAATGTACAGGATGGTGACTATAGTTAACAATCCTGTTTTTTATACATGAAAGTTGCTCAGAGAGTAAATCTGAAATGTTCTCACCACACACACACACACATACACACACACAAAAGGTAACTATATGAGGTAATGTATGTGTTAGCTAACCTTATTGTGGCAATCATTTCACAATATATATGTATATTGAGTCATCATATTGTAGACCTTAAATTTACACCATATTATATGTCAGTTACATCTTAATAATGCTGGGGGGAAAGGAGTCAGAATGTAGTTACTCTTGGGAGCAAATAGTAGCTAGAAGGAAACACAAGAAGGACTTTTGAGGAGCTAGTAATGCTAGTTTCTGAGCATGTTCTGGATACACAGACATGTGGAGTTTGTGAAAGCCCATCACAGTGAACACTTACAATATGTGCACTTTCCTGTCAGTATACTATACTTCCGGAAAAAGTTAAGTTAAAGAATATATAGTGCTCTTTTACCTTTGTAAATTGTAAAATACTTCTCTCACTCTTCTCTATTTCCTGTGCTCTTCTCTTCCATTATTGAATTTTTAACTCATGGCCTCAAGTCTGTATCTCGTGACAGTGGGTCACCAGCCTCATTTAAGTTGATGTTCCCATGTCAGCTGATCTGAGTGGCTGGAAATGACCAGCTGTGGTTCCTGACTGGGTTGCACACTAATGCCTAGACTGGGCTGGCGATGTCACGTGGCCCTATCATCGTGATCTCCGGCATGTACCCCTGACACAGAATGCCAGGTGTAGGTTAATGAAAAACATGGAAAAGAAGGGGAAAGCTTAATACTGTCAAGGCTTTGTTAATGAGAAAACATAATTATATACTTTATCTTTTCAGCAAAGAATTCATGGGGGTCAGCCTACACATTGCTATGAATGTAACATTCCTGCCACATCAGACAGTTCATAAATGCTGACTTAAGATGTTAATTTATTTTTATGAATTGTTGTCGGCATTGAACTGGGGAAAGCAAAACACTGGTTGACAACTGTAAATTTTCCTTATTCACCTGGCACATAATAGGGGCTCAATAGAGTTTACTGAATTATACTGTTAGTCAAAAGTCCTGAGTCTGTTCCCCTGACTAGCTAATAGTTCATAGACTCAGCAAAATACAGCCAGAAAGGTCATGTGGAAACTATTCTGTTGTTTAATGAATGGCACCTTAGAAGCTTGCAAACATCCTTGTGCATCAGAAAGATCTGACTGCATTTACTTGCTGTAGGTGATAGTTTATTAATCTGGAAGCTCCTATAAATAAAGTGACTTGGTTTTAAAAGCCCAGAGCTCGGGGCGCCTGGGTGGCACAGTCATTAGGCGTCTGCCTTCGGCTCAGGGCGTAATCCCGGCGTTCTGGGATCGAGCCCCACATCAGGCTCCTCCGCTGGGAGCCTGCTTCTTCCTCTCCCACTCCCCCTGCTTGTGTTCCCTCTCTCGCTGGCTGTCTCTATCTCTGTAAAATAAATAAATAAAATCTTTTTTAAAAGAAAATAAATAAAAGCCCAGAGCAGTCTCAACATGCCAAGAGATAATACTGTAGTGCCCAAGCAAGAAAACCATGTCAGTGAATTCATCTGAAGCCAGAAAGAGATTTTAGTAACACGTGATTTCAATCTGTTCTGCCTGAGCAGCTTGGAAATGGGCTATGCTTTGCCATTCCCAGCAACATTTAAGATCAACCACTGCCTTGAAGTCACACTGCTTTATATAGACAATATCACCTCTTGTTATGCTCCAACACCAGGAACAATATAACTGGGGCTTACAATATTCTTTTTTCAGAATTTTTTTTATAAAACAATTTATTCATTCAAAGAATTCATAAGTAGTCTATCGATAATGTTATCATACATACGTATCAATTTATCTTCATTCATTTTTAGTGTAAAATATAACCTGGAAGGAAAAATATCTGCTATTACCAGGAACTCATTTGGTAAATTTAAACTGTTCAAAAAGTTACATAACTTTAAAATATATATATTTCTGAGTTTAATAATCTTATGACCCAAAAGAATCATCTTAATATTGAATCTGCTACTTAAATTTCTTCCTCCTTATTACCAATGAGGAGACCCTCAAATTTTTCTAAGCAAATTAAAATAAAAGACCTGGGGGTGCCTGGGTGGCTCCGTCAGTTAGGCATCTGACTCTTGGTTTCAGCTTAGGTCATGATCTCAGGGTCGTGAGATCAAACCCTGTGTGAGGCTCCAAACTCAGCAGGGAGTTTGCTTGAGATTCTCTCTCTCCCTCTTCCTCTGTGCCCCCTTTTTCTCTTTCAAATAAATAAGTAAATCTTTAAAAAAAACTTTAAATAAAAGAACTGATTTTTAAAAAAATTAGATCCAGCAGTTCCTCAAAGTCTAGCTCTGTTTAAGCTTTAGAAGACACTTCAGAAGTAATTTAATTGAACCCAAAAATATTCAAAATGACAACACAGGCTTCTCAATTATTGGCAAACATTAATTAAGCAAACATTTATTGAGCACCGATAATGATAAAAACGGGAATCCAACTTGCAGATTCTGGATGCTTCCTACTGCACTATCTTTCCAGGATCCTGTCTGATTGGGTTTAAATTCCTGCTCCATATCTTGTGGGAGATTTCATATGAATAATTTGACCTCTATACTTGCTCATCTGCAAAATGAAAGTAATAATTTACTTCATAAAATTGCCTTAAATGAATTAAATTAGATAATGTATGCAAAAAAAGTGTAAATGTGAGCTTTAAAATAATAATAATAGTTTATAAGACATTATTATTAAACTTTGCATGGTGTTGCATTCAAGAAGTTCCCTTATTGGGGCACTTGGGTGGTGCAATCGGTTAAACATCCGATTCTTGGTTTCAGCTCAGGTCGTGATCTCAGGGCCCTGATCTCAGGGTCGTGAAATGTTGCCCCGCATTGGGTTCTGTGCTCAGTCCAGGGTCTGCCTCAAACTTCTCTCTCCCTTTGCCCCTCCCCGTTGCACTCTCTCTCTCTCTCTCTCAAATAAATAAATCTTTAAAAAAAATAAGGAGGAGGAGGTGGAGGGGGAGTAAGGGGAGAAGAGGAAGAAGAAGAAGTTCCATTGCTGCAATTTATAAAGATTTCCTAAGAGAAGTGACCAGAGCTTGAATTTTGGTCTATCACCTTGGGTCATTTGGTGCTCCACAACTGTGAGCTTTAGGAAATTCTTTCTCCCAATATTTTCAACTACTGAATACTCTTCTGCACTCCCTAAGATTCAAGTTAAATTTAAATTCGCCTTTCATGTAGGAAGTGGCAACTGTTTGACTGATTGACGTAACTCCAATGCGGAGGAATTCTGTCAATAACGGTAATAAATGTATGTGAAGAGGTGAACAGAAGAGCTAGTGATGAAACCATAGCTGTTGGCTTGCCTGTCTGCTCCTAGTCACCTCTTGTGAACCAGGAATCATTCAAGTCACATGTTCTCCTCAAGGAGAAATGCCTCATAAACAGGTATTAGAGGAGGAAAGCATTTAATCAAAGCCAGGTAGTCTTGACAGAAAAGCAATACCAGGAAACGCTAAGCAGCTTTTTAATCTGCGAACAAGATAATTACTGAGACTGAGGTGGTAATCGTTATTCCCATTAAAAGTGATAAGCACAAAAATCAATTCAAAATACTTTAAAGACTTAAAACATAAGACCGCAGACTATAAAACACTTAGAAGAAAACATAGGTTCCAACAACCTACAACATTCTATCTTTTATCATTGGAAAAAATTCCATTAAGTAAGTATATTTAGAAATTGAAATGATCTTTAATCTAGCAATACTTGTTTTCTGTAACTGGATTATTTATTAATTTTAGAGCTAGAGAGAGTATGAGTCGGGGGTGGGGAGAGGGAGAAGGAAGCTCCCTCCTGAGCAAAGAGCCCAACTCGGGACTGGATCCCAGGACCCTGGGATCATGACCTGAGCCAAACGTAGATGCCCAGCCGACTGAGACACCCAGGTGCCCCATAACTGGATTTTTATATATAGTTTATTTATGGAAGAAAAACATTGACTAAAACAGCCTGGTACTCTTTATCATACCTAATACTTGCAGGGAAATTCATGTATTACAGAGATATCCTCCAAATAACTGTTAACAGCCTTTCCAGTAGTAAGTTATTACCAAAAATCTTTTAATCTTCCATGAACTCTCCCAGTTTCCTTCATCTCATCCTGCATAGGGACTTCGACCAAAGAGACACCCTTCTGGCAGGGGAATTATGACAAACAGTGCTGATACTTTGGATCAGAGCAATAACACAGCTTTCTATTATTCTTTTCTTTCTCCTTCTCTCCCTCTCCTCCTCTGCTTTAAAAAAATTTTTTTCAGAGTAATTTTACCTACATTACAAATCTTATAATTTTTATAATAATCATGTGAGGCAGGCAGTACAGGTATTACTGTCCACATTTTTCAGTTGTGAAAACTAAAGCAGGAAAAGAGAGACTGTACAAGGAACTAGCCTATAACACAATTTCTTTGGCTGCAAACAACAAAATTTTCTCTAATTGAGAAGGAAAAGTGGGCATAAACATAGACAGGAAAATCAGAGATCTTCAGACAGCCTCAGGAGCCACGCTGGAGATTCACTAGGCAAAGTGCCACTATGGGCAGGAGGGAATATTTAGAGATGAAGTCATCCAGTCCATCACAGCCATTTTACTAAAGAGGAAACTCGCTTGCCCTCAGCAGCTAGAAAGTGTGAAAAAGAATCTAGGATCAAAGGCAGGAGTCCTGTGTTCCGGCCTCATTGTGCCACTAACCTTAGGACCAACCTACCCAGCCATCAACCTGCAGACATTTGACTTGGATGTCCCGCAAGAATTGCAAAACATGTGAAAATATTTCTCTCTGCACACCCCCACCCAACCCCAACTCCTGTGGTGATCATCTCAACAAATGGCCCAGGACAAGACCCTAGCAATCATCCCTCTCCTTCTCTCTTTCATCTCCCATGTCCTCTCAGTTACCAAATTCTACTACAAATCTTTCAGATCCATCTCCTCCTCCCCATTTCTCCTGCCACTGTCTCAGTTCAGGCCCTCACTATTCCTGGCCTGGGTTAGGTTACACAGCTGTCCAATAGGTTTCCTGGCTCCCACTCTTGCCCTGTTTCAGTCCAACTGCCACCCTGCCTGCCACCACAAAGAGCTTTCTAAACCAGAAATTGTCACTGCTCTAATTATTATTAATCTGTTTTCCACCAACAATTGGATGAAGCCTAAAGTCCCAAGCAGGACACCCTAATCTGTTTGTGATTTGCCTCTGCCCTCTTCTCTCACTTCATCTTTCACCACTCATAACTTCAGCCAAGCCTAAGTTTTGCAGTTCCTCCAATGTCACCTTTGGCTTTGACACTAATGGTTCACTCTTCCTGGAAGTCTCCCCCTTCCCCTGCCCATTGCCTGGCTAAAATTAACTCACCCTTCTAGACTCAGCTTAGGTTGGAATTTTTCCTGGCACCCCTTTTATATGTTCCTTTGATACTCCCATGGCATCTTGTGCAAACGAAAGAGTCACTATTCATCCTGAACTGTGTTTGCTCACACATCTGTGTCCCTTGCTAAACTCAGCTGTGGGATGGCAGGCACAGCATCCTTCAGTGTTTAGAATTAAATATTCATCCAACAAATATTTGAGGACCTACTTTGATGGCCGATATTGTAGATATGAGGGATATCGCAGTGAACAAAAAGCAAAGACACCCCTTGCTATACTAAGTGGGAGGCGACATCACAGATCAATGAACGCATAAATAAGCAAGAGAATATGAGAGTGAAAAGTGATTTACAGAGAATTAAAATAAGACATCTGGTAATGAAAATGAATGGCTCCTTTAGAATGGGTACGTCAGGAGGTTCCCTCTGGGGAAGTGACATTTAAGCTGATGAGGGAATGCCAATGGACCGGTATAGAGAAAGAAAAAGACTCCAGGAGGAAGGACTACAGGTACAAAAGAACCAAAGGTGGCCATGTGGATGTAAAGCGTGGGAAAGTAGTGAAGATGGGGTCAGAGAAGAAGACAGGGACCATACTACGTAAACTTTGTAGGCCAGAGTAGAGTTTTGATTTTGTTCTAAGTGTGATGGGGAGTGACATGATCTGATTTGTATCTAGGACTGCTATGTGGATAATGGGCCACCCGGAGTCTTAAACAGACCAGTTTGGAGGAGAGAAACATCGGTGGCCTGGATACAGAGGTCGCGGCTGTTTGGGACCCGGTGGATATACGTGTAAGTGAACGGGACCTGCCGGGGGGCAAACGAGCACGTAGATTTTGAGCCCGGACGCCGGGTCGGTACTGGAGTACAGAGCAGGCGCACGGTGACTCCTAGGAAGAAGAGGTATTGAAGAAGTTGCTTTGGGCGGCCGCCCCCCCCCCCCCCCGGACTCTGGGGAGAGTTCGGGTCAGGCAGCTGGAAAGAGAAAGAGACACGCCCAGACCCACAGTAGGCGGCCTGCCAACGCCGGCACTGGAGAGCGCCGAGAACCAGCCCGACTGGCGGCGCGCGCGAACCCGGACTCCACGTGCCCCGCGCGGGGGTTTCCGCGTCCTCTGGGCGGAGCCGGAAGAGGAAGTCGGCGCTGCAGCGGCGGCCGCAATAGCAGCGGCGGCCCCTGCCAAGCCCCGCCGTCCGCGCCGGTCCGGCCCGGCCACGGAGGCAGCGCAGCGGCGGGACCCGGAGCCTGTGCCCGCCGAGAAGCGCCGCGTCGCCGGGCGCCCAGCAGTCCGATGGGGCCGCAGCGGCCGCTGCCCAGGGCCGCGACCGCCCTGCTCTGGGGCTTCCTGCTCCCGCTGGTAAGGGGGACGGCCGGGCGCTCGGGCCTCCCCGGGGCGGGGCCGGGGCTCCCTTCCCCTTCTCCTCCCCACCCCCGGGCTCCCGCCCGGCGACTCCTTTGCCAGCGCCCTAGTGGCCTGCCCCCTTCCCATTTCTCCCATTTCCTTCCAGCCTCTCCTTCACCCTCTTTTCCTCCGGCCTTCCCACCCCACCCCCATTCCCGTCCTTTGAAGTCCTCGAAATACCCCCTCCTTTCCCCGAGTAAGCTGTCTGCGGAGTCCCTCTTGCTACACTGACCTTGAGAATTCTCTATAGTTTTTCACGGTTCCGGACATTCTAAATTGACCTGAGTTTTATCGTCTGCGCTTTCTTACAGCATCTTGATCTCTTTCACCCTCCAGAAGAAGAAAAAAATTATACGTGTCCCCGGGGTGTTTAGCAGTTCAAAGACTGCGCTTAAGTTTAATTGCTCGAATACAGGTTGTTTTTTTTTCTTCCTCCGTAGTTTCTGCTTCCCCTTAGGGCTCATTCGATTTCATTGTGTGTGTGGGAGGGGGAGGGGTTGGTAATAGTAATAATTTAAAATAATTTTTTAAAAGACATATCAAAGTGTAATATCTTTGTGGTTTTCAGTTCTCCTCCTGGTTTAATGGGGGAGGGGAATCGGTTAAGTAACAGTAATCAACCGGCGTCTGGGTGGCTTAGTTGGTTAAGCGTCTGCCTTCAGCTCAGGTCTTGATCCCGGAGTCCTGGGATGGGCCTCCCTGCTCAGCGGGGAGTCTGCTTCTCCCTCCCTCTGCCTCCTCCCCAGCTTGTTCTCTCTCTCTCTCTCCCTCACTCACTCTCAAGTAAATAAATAAAATCTTTAAAAAAAAAATTCTACATTAAACAACTGGAGCTTCAGAGAATGGTCAGGACCCCGGTGTTGGGTGTTTCAGTTTTCATTTCTTGGAAGTTTCACTTAGGGAGTTTGAGGTCAGAACTTTTGTGAGCTTTATCTACACGGAATTAATATGGGTGGATGCTTGTCTAGGTCTTTCCATTAGAATATGTAACTTCTCTGAAAGAGTATATTTTGCATTCTCTGCTACTTAAAGGTTTACTGTTAGTATATTTAATATAAAAGTGTCTTTAACATTTATTAAGAAATCAAAATCTAAAATGGTTAAGTGCCTTTGGTGTACTCCTAACTTGGCTAGGCAACATTCGGAACATGAATGAGATAATGTATCTAAAAATTGCTTTTGTGGGGTGGAGGGGAAGTACAGTATAAAGAGAACAACAAAGTCATGGTGTTAGTCTGAATCTTTGAAGTGTAGTTTACAATGTAAGATATGTCTGAAGGATAACAATTCAAGTGGTATGTAAATGTACATGAAACTGTAACCTAGGTAAATATCCTATATATCACATTTCCACTGATCTTTTGCCAACACAGTAATTAATTATATATCAATTGCTGATAACTCACATTGAAATTATAATCAAAAGTTCTGAACCCTCTTGCTAAAAAATGTGAGCAGAGTGTGATTTCAAGGGCTTCACAAATCTAAAGGTCGTCCCTGTTTTAAAGTGTGGCCAGCCTGTATTTCCCACAGTGTAGATTTTATTCTTTTTGTATTGCACCTTTATATTTTGTTGTATCTCACTGTACTAATTCTTGGGAGGATCTTCTCAGGGATGTTGGGGGGACTTAGTTACATTTTTTTTCTTCTGCAGATATTTAGTGTGCATCTATTACATGTGAGGCACTGTGCCAGTGAGCGTGAATAAACTGGCAAGATCTTTTTGAATTGTAAAGACCTTTTTCAGTGCCAGCCACTGTTATTGATTTTCTGTTGTTGATTTCTCAGTGGGTTTGTTTTCTTCTTGACCCTTCTTGAAATGATCTCTTTCCTTTTCTGAGGAACTCAGATCTGGTGTACCTTTCCTCAGCAGGAGCACTCTCTGTCCTTTCTACTCACTTACTGAATACCCGCTTCTTTCCTCCAGCACTATCTGAAGTCTTTTGGATTTTTTTTTTCTTCTTACCATTTTCTCCCTTAAGCCCTTGCTTATTCCTCTTCCTTAATCTTACAGCTCTAGGTGGCCTCTCTGTTCATTTAATGATGGCAGTTTAATCATTTCATTTCTCCTTTCTGGGCTCTTGAAGCTGGCACTGCTACCAGCTTTCCCTTTAGTTATGTAAGAACAAGGCCAATATCCTCATCTAGAGGTACATAGTCTCCAGAAACCACTGCCACATCTTTGTAGAAAACGAAGAGGATTAAGGATTGGAAAGGCCCTTCAGCATCACGTAGCCTACCCTCCTCATCTTGTCCCCCTCACATTAGCATGACCCATTAAACTCAAGCTGCAGTACATCTGGCTGTTTTGATGATTTCTAAACCCATTAAATATTGAAGTCTAGAAATAAAAAGAGTGTGTGGCAGGTGGTTAGTTCTTTCCTGGCCTTGCCGTGATTTCCATTTCACAGTCTTCCTTCCCCAATCAGACCCCCATCCCTAGCCGCAACACCACAGTGGTGTTTGGACTCAGTCACAGAGTTATGTTTCAAAGAAAATGAGTAAAGTTTAGCGTGGATCTGTTTTCTAAAATTGCTTCAAAGGTCTCTGAAGAATACTGAATCTTTCCCGTAATGTTTTTTACAAAAGTTCTGTTCATTTTTCATTACTTCAAAGAATTTGACGTGTTACATAGCCACATCTTGAACGTATTACAGTGAAGTCATAATCAGGATCCCCAGCAGAGAAATCTCTTGCTGAAATCTGCATTCCTTTGGTATACTACACTAACTCAAAGAATCTTCTTTAATTCCTTCTCTTCTGCACTCCTGTCTCATCCTTTTGGTGAAAGAAGGTATGTTCTGCTCTCCAAGCTATCAGAGACATCCTGAGCTGCTGTGTTGTAGACTGAATTGTGTCTCTTCAAATTCACGCATTGAAGCCCTGACCCCCAGTGTGATGGTGTTTGGAAAGGGGTCCTCTAGGAGATAAGTAGGTTTAGAGAGGTCAGAGGATAGATCCCTTCTGATGGATTGGTGCCTTGTAAGAAAAGACACCAAAGAGCTTGTTCTCTCTCTCCTAATACCCGCCCCCGCCAAACACACACAGCGTTGTGATGACACAGTGACAAAGTGTCCATCTACAAGCCAAAAAGAAAACTCTTACCAGAAACCAACCATGCTGGTACCTTTATCTTAGACTTCTAGTTTCTAGAACTGGGAGAAACTAAATTGCTGTTTAAGCTACCCACTGGTATTTTGTTGCAGCAGTCCAAGCTGACTAAGGCAGATTTGGGTACCAGGAGTGCAGTGCTGCAGTAGCTAATACCTAAACATGTGGTAGCAGCTTTGTAACTGCGTAGAGTTCAGACGAGGTTTGAGGTGCATGCCAGAAATATGGGCATTAAGGACTATTCTGGTGAAGTCTCAGAAATGAGGAACATGTTATTAGAAACTGAAGCAAGGGCAATCCTTATTATGAAATGGCAAAGAACTTGGCTGGACTGTGACATAGTGTTTTGTAGAAGGAAGAATTGTGAGCAATGCAATTAGATATTTAGCTGAGGAGATTTCTGAGCAAAGTGTTGATAGAGCAGTGTGATTCCTCCTGACTGCTTATAGTAGAGTGTAAAATGGAGAGAGAGGAATCGAAGACAGAATTGTTAAGGAAAAAACTAGAATTTGAAGATTTGGAAAATTCTTAGCCTGTCCATATTGCAAAAAAATGAGGAAGCTTGTTCTGAAAATAACACTGTGTGGCTGGAAACCATCTGATAAAGAGTTTATAGGATTTTCGAGCAGAAATACTGCCAGTTTGAACTAAAGGGGACAGAGATGTGGCAAAATGAAGAAAGGCTGTTGGACTTCTTGGATTTGACGGGTGGGATGATGGAGCTATGTGGCTGTGAACATGGATTATCTTCAAGAAGGAGGAGAAATGACCCCAAAGGCAAATCAGAGATCATCAGGCCACTGCCTCAGTTTCAGCAGGCCTTACGGCCTCTGCTGGGGGGATTCAGTGGGCTTGACTTCCATTGGGCCTGGAAGGAGGGACATTGAACCAAAAATGATTATTCTTGATCCTTAAGACTTAATGGAATTTGTTTTGCTAGGTTTTAGACTTGCTTGGGTCCTGTCACCACTTTCTTCCTTCTGATTTCGCCCCCCCCTTTTTTTTTTAAGAGAGAGAGAGTGGGGGGACAGAAGAGGGAGAGTGAGAATCATAAGCAGCCTCCATGCCTAGCACAGAGCCCGACTTGGGGCTTGATCTTCAGTCTCAGGACCCTGAGATTGTGACCTGAGCAGAAATCAAGAATTGGACACTTAACCTACTAAGCCACCTAGGCACCCCTCCCTTTTGGAATGCAAATGTCTACCCTGTGCCTGTCCTACCATTATATTTTGGAAGTATATAACTTATCTGGTTTCACAGGTTCATAGCTGGAGAGGAATTTTGCCTCTGAATGAATTGTATCTTGAGTTTCACCCACAGATGATACTAGATGAAACTTTGGACTTAGAGTTGATTCTGGAATGAGTTAATAAGGGGCTGTTGGGATGAACTGAGTGTATTTCGTGTGTGAGAAGGAAATGAATTTGGGGACCCAGGGGCAAAATGCTGTGGACTAAATTGTATGCTTCCAAATTCTTTTGTTGAAGCCCTAACCGCCAGTGTGACCGTATTTGGAAATTGGCCTTTGGGGAGATACTTAGGTTTAGATGAGGTCATAAGCATGGGGCCCTTATGACGGGATTGTTGCCTTGTTCTCTTTCGCAGCCATGTGGAGACACAGTGAGAAGGCAGCCATCTACAAGCTAGGGAAAGATCCCTCACCAGAAATCAGTAAGGGGTACGTGTGCTGGCACCTTGATCTTGAGCTCCCAGGTTCCAGTCTATGAGAAAATAAATTTCTGTTTTTTAAAGCCACCCAGTCTGTGGTATTTTCTTATGGCGGCCCGATATTGGACATGCTGGTTTTGTCACATTTCCTTCCTTTACTTTTAGATTCTTCACAATTTTTTTTTTCTTTTTTTACCTTCTCTCCTCTGGCCTACCTCTGAGGATTCTGCATCCCATGGTCTGCTTTATCAGTCATCCATGGCTGTGCTTTCTCCTTCCAAAATGAAACATGCATCTCCTCAAAATAATCCTGAGGAGGTTCAGGAAGATTATGACTTGTCCTAGATCATACAGAAAGGCATGAAAAAGAGGACTAGAACCCAGGGTTCCTAGACTTTCCTTGGTATTTTTCCACTAAGTTGTGCAATATGTTTTCTTAGGAATCAAGAATACATCAGAAGACTAATTGGATAAATTTGAGGATTTATTTATTCATAAGAAAGGGTTTAAAGATAGAAGTCATGTTTATTATATATTTGATAACTTTTTGGCTAAAAATCACCTGGAATTGGGTGTTTACAAAACTCTAGACCATAAAGTCTTAAGGTATAGATCCTTACTCCAGATACTAAAATTTTGTTAAAAATTTTTATTGCTTTTAGGTCGGAATTTGCTAAACATCACTCTGCACTGTGGTCTTAAATCAACTTTTTATGCATTTATATTGTCTGGTCTTGCAGTCATTTGAATTTGTGAATTCTAGTGTAAATCATAAATTCTGTAACAGTTGAGATATATCACTAAGCAGTAAGATTACTTAGGGAAAACCAAGAAGAAGGTTAGATCTAGGTAACTAGTAAAACAGGAGCCTCGTGAAGGGGAAACTCTACCAGGCTCATTCTCTGGTGTCTCCCCTAGCATCTCATAGACTGCAGAATACTGAATAAATGAATGTCTCCTCCCCACACCCTAATGCCTCCTCACCTGTACATTACAGGCGAAGTGCAAGGATGGTGCTGGCTCGACTTTTCCCATGGCCCACAGACTCCTCTGATTCCCTGTAAATACCTGTTTGATGCCTTAGCACCCACTGAGCCACTAATTAAGTAGTTAAGATTACACTTAATCTTTATGGGTCTGGGTCTAGTCACTTTCCGTGCATCATTTCCATAAACCTCGAATCTTGGAGGTAGGAGTAGAAACAATGCAGCTTGTTGATTATATAACTTATTAGGGAGGAAACAGGCATAGAAAATATATAATAATGAATGATCAGAAAGTTACTTAGGCCTAACTTTGAAATGTGTCATTCACGGTGCACAACCTCAATTCTGTCTTTCCTGTAGAGGCCCCTTCCTGTTCTTTTTTTTTTTTTTTGAGGCCCCTTCCTGTTCTTACTGTATTGCTGTTAACTGTGTAGCTGTGTAAAGATAACGATGTTTTAAAGAAGGGGATACCTCCTAGATTGCTAGGATGTAAGGGTGATGGGGTAGGTGACTGTTGCTCCTGTTGGATTTACCATTCAGTGATTACATTGCAACTTTATATTTTCTGGTTTAGGAATATAGTGTTTTGTTTGTTTGTTTGTTTGTTTGTTTTTAGATTTTTATTTATTTATTTGACTGAGAGAGAGATAGCCAGTGAGAGAGGGAACACAAGCAGGGAGAGCGGGAGAGGAAGAAGCAGGTTTCCAGCAGAGGAGCCTGATGTGGGGCCCGATTCCAGGACTCTGGGATCACGCTCTGAGCCGAAGGCAGACGCTTAACGACTGAGCCACCCATGCGCCCCAGGAATGTAGCGGTTTTTTTAATTGTTAGTTTTCATTATCGATAAATTCTGTTTATTAACAAAATTTACCCCTAAGCCCCAGCTCTTGTATTTGCTGTCTAAAAATACAGAAGTAATTTAATCTGTAGATGTTATGAAGAAAGATTGCCAGGGGGTTAATTGGAGAGAGAATTACAGTCACATTCATACATTGCCCCTCGAAACTGAAGGATTATGTATATCTAATGGATGACAATACAAATAACATGACCCTGGTTTAATTGACAGACTGTAGAGGGGGTGGGGAAAGCTGGGACCCAGTGGGTGGGGAAAGCTGGGACCCAGTGATGCATATACTGAAGAGTTTTGAAGGAGCTCATGGGTGAATGGAACTACTGGCCAAAAATATGGATATTGGCGATACCAGCAGACTGCAGGTACAGTGTGATTCACCTCTTGAGAAAATTCCTAGGACGACCCCAATTATATCTAGAAGACCTGTGAGTTTTACCACTGTTCATGATGAAGTCTATAACCATGTACTCTGTGGACCAGTATCAGAGCATCCCCTGGAAGCTTGTTCCAAATGCATGATCATAAGCTCCACCTAAGAGCTGCTGGATCAAAATATGCATTTTAACAAGAACGTTAAAGTTCAAGAAGCACTGATCTATAATAACGGGTAAGAAATTGCTGTACAGAGTATTGAGCATAATCTCCGGGAAGAAAGAAGAACCATGCTTGACGAATCTGTTGAGGCTTTGTAAGGGAATTAAATATACACATGGGAAAAGGTAAACATTGAGTTGTTCAGAGTTCTACTTGATCAGGTGAAAATGGGTCAAGATACATACAGAGTTCCAACAGATGCAAAGGGTGGCGTGTATACAGGGTGGGGGGTAGTACGTTAGATACATTTTTAGCTAGAGAATTGTTCTTTTTAAAAGAAATAATCTGAAGACTTAAATTTGGAAGAGATCTACAGCTAGAAGATACCTTTTGAAGAAGAAAGAAGGGTAGAAGACAAACCAAACCTGTGAACTAGGGTCAAAGAAGAATCCTTAGACTGTGCTATTAGATTGGATTGGAGTAGAGCAGGCTAGTTCTCACTAGGTTGACATTGGGCTGGTGAGTCAGCATCAGGAGGCTGTTGGAACAGAGGCCTGGAATTCAAATGCTCAGGAAGATGAGAGCGTACAGCACGGTTGTACTCCCAAGAGACAGGGACGTGAAGGTCAGTGCCAGGCTGACTCCCTGTAAGTATACTGATGAAGTAAAGCGCCTACACATGTCCCTTTGTTTACGGTCTGACCGGTCTGAGAAAACGGGGAGATAGTATATGTGCAGGGATGGGAGTATAATATACATCATTCCAGTTGTTCCTTCTTAGACTTTTGGTAATCATTTGACACCTGTCATACCGAAAGCTGGTTAGGGGGGAAATGAGCGAAGGAGTAGATAACTGTAACATTAAGATAGACTTAAACACCAATGTTTTTGGTTTGAAAGTCAAGTCATCTGGATAAACTAAATTCAGAATTGTTTGTGAGCAACAGACATCCCATGAAGTTTTACGGAGGTAAATTTGATGCAGAAAAGGAAGTACTACCTCATACCATGGGCTAGTCAACTTGTTTATCTTGGCGTGTGAGGATCAAGTAAGATGTGAATATGAAGGTACTGGTATAAAACTGATGATTTGACGGTCCTGGAGAAAGCTTGATACCACAATCAGTACTAGGACCTGGCGTGTAGAGGGAAGATATGGGGAAAGCAGTAAGGAGAAGTTGTCCTAGGACAAGGAATCCCATGAAGCTCTAGAGACCTAGAATTGGAGGCATTTAGACGAGTATAAAGAAATGATGCGGGAGGAACTAATTGGGTATTAGAGGAATTTGAGTAGTGGTAGGAGACCCATACCAGTATCACGGAAGAGGGGGTGAACAGCTAATGCGGAGATCCATGCAACCAGTATAAAACTGGAGGGTGCTGGTTGGGCACTAAGAGTTACTTGGGGATGGGGCGCCTGGGTGGCACAGCGGTTAAGCGTCTGCCTTCGGCTCAGGGCGTGATCCTGGTGTTATGGGATCGAGCCCCACATCAGGCTCCTCCGCTATGAGCCTGCTTCTTCCTCTCCCACTCCCCCTGCTTGTGTTCCCTCTCTCGCTGGCTGTCTGTCGAATAAATAAATAAAATCTTTAAAAAAAAAAAAGAGTTACTTGGGGATGAAACTGCAGGAAGGAACTTGAAATGATAGAATTGAAAGACTGCTGGTCTAGATTCTGGAGAGCTCAATTCTAATCTTGGCCCCTGAGACCACTTCATTTTGATCATTTTGGACCTGTTAGAGCTATGAAATGAAGGACCTAGAGTCGTATCTCTAAATCCCTTTAAGCCCTTGATACTAAGCTTTTTACTAAGAGAATATTTTCATTACTGACTTAAAATGCAAACGTAATTTTTAAAGGTTGCATAAAGTCATAGACCAGACCACAGCTGATTACAAAGGAAAAATCAGTTGTTTTGCAGCATATCTCTAACTTAGAAGATGTGAAGGAAGGTATCCTGTCCTTCCATCAGAGAATCTTTGTCAAATGATCTAACCCTGGCATGTGGGTGGACCACAAGCCTCACCTAATTTGGTGTTTGTAATGCTTGAAGGGACACTGAGTTTCAAGCCTTTTTCTTTATGCTTCCCTACTAATTGACCCACAGAAATGTGGTTTCCACTACTCTGTTCTCTTAGAGCCTTGTACTGAAGGCTAGTCCATATACCAGCAGCCACAGCAGCAGCAGCACCTGGGAACTAGTTAAAAATGCAGAATCTCACACTCCACCCAGACCTACTGAATCAAAATCTGCATTTTAATATGATCGCTGCGTGATTTGAATGCACAATACAGCTTGAGAAGCTCTGCTCCTGTCGCTGTGGTTCCCAAACTTGAACAAGTAACAGAATCTCCAGAAGGGCTTGTAAAAATAAACTGGGGGTTTCTGATTCAGTAGATGTTGAATAGAGCCCAAGAATTTGCATTTCTAACACCATAAGAACTACCAGAGTTTTATTAGACGCTCTGACTTTAATCATATTCTGTTTCTGATTATTTGAGGTTTGTTTTTAATCTTCCTGGTAAGACGAATTTCTTGTGTGATGTTTCTTTGGGGGAAGGCAGGTTTATTGAGATACCATTCCCATAGTATGCAGTTTACCTATTTGAAGTGTACAATGCAGTGGCTTTTAGTATATGCACAGATCTGTGCAACTGTTAACACAGTCCATTTTAAAACATTTGCATCACCCCAGAAAGAAGCAAGTAGGTGGAACACAGAGGATGTTTACAGCAGTGAAACTACTCCTTATTCCACAGGTCACTGTGATGGTGGATACCTGTCAAATGTATAGTATGTACAACACCAAGAGCGAATGCTGAATGTAAATTATGGACCGTGGGTGGTAATGAGCAATGTTATATTCACTTATTGTAACAAATGTACCCCTCTGGTGCAGAAGATGATAATGGGGGAGGCTGTGCATGTGTATGGCAGGGGGTGCGTGGGTAAAGAAAGAAACCCACATCCTTTAGCTATCCCCTCATATCCCCATATCCCACCAAACCCTAAGCAACCATTAATCATCTCCTATTTCTTGTGCATAATACAAGTACTTCTCAGGTTGCTAGATGTCTTATTAATAATTAATAATAATAGTTACCATTTACAAGAGCTTAATACATGCAAATAATTGCATTACCTGACTTAATCTTCGTGACAATTCTGTGTCAAAGCTGAGGATGTTGTGGCTTAAAACAGGTTAAATGACTTGGAACATGGGCAGTAGATGGTGAAACTGCCATTCTGTCCCAAGTCTCTAATTCCAAAGCTCACGATATCTATTATTAATAAACTAAATTTTTGGAGCTGTACAATCTCTATAAGTAATTTACTAAGATAGTTTAAAATGTAGTGGAAATGCTGAAGTTGTTTAGGTATGGTAGTTTGCTCATGAAATTTGTGGCATGTTTCACATTGAATACTAACTATTCTACAGTTGTATATTGTTCTACTTTTTTATACTAATCTTCCATTAACAATTTATGTTTTGCCTTGGTAATTCCAATATCAATGACTTTTGCTTTTATCACTGCTGAATTTTCTTCAATTGTAGGGAAGATTATAATCCCTTTATAGCAATAAATCTTAACTTTTTGAGTATCTTTGTACTTCCTTGAACATTTAAGTTTTTTTAAAATCTCTTAGTTTTTGTAAGTATAACAGTAACACTGAATATTGTATATTATGTTAAAGAAGGTAGTGTGTATCTGTCAATATGGAAAATCTATATAAATTTAGAAATGTGTAGAAAAGCTACATAGCAGTATAGTTTGACCTCATGTGTAAAACTATACACATTTGAGATATGTATCCATGTATTTATATATACGTATATATTCCTATTAAATATATATGGATAGTGTCTGGAAAGATATGAAAGAAACTCCTAAGTAAGAGTGTAACTGAGATCCAGGATAAGAGGAGAGGGACTATATGCCTTTCTGTTTTGTTTGAGTGTTTTTCGTTTTTAGTTTCTCCAAACTTTTCACACTATCACCTTTGCCTTTGTTTCTCTCTCTTTTTTAAAATAGCCTGGTGTGTCTCCACATCTTCAAGCTCACATAAATGTACAGATACATATAGGGAACTTGGGGAGGGTCACTTTTTTTTTTTTTTTTTTTAATAAAAATTGGGTTACATCGGTGTGCCTGAATGAGTCAGTGGAGCATGTGACTGTTGGTCTTTGGGTGGTGAGTTCAGGCCCCACATTAGGCATAGAGCTTACTTAAAACAAAAAGTAGGGTTACACTATAAATATCTCTGTAGAACTTGCTTTTCTCACTGTGGACATCTGTTTCTACAGTTAGATCTAGATTTTTCTTTTTAATAGCCATGTACTATTCATATCATAATGTAATAGGCTCCTTATTAGTGAAAGTTGACTTAGTGATTAATGAAAGTTGTTGACTTTTCTTTCTGTAACAAATGATATTGTGAATATGCTTATACATTTTTCTTTGTGCATTTCTTTTTTTTAATTGAAGTGTCATTAACATGCACTGTTATATTAGTTTCAGGTATATAATTATTCAACATTTCTATAAATTGCTCAGTGCTCATCAAAATAAATGTACTCTTGGGGCGCCTGGGTAGCGCAGTCGTTAAGCATCTGCCTTCAGCTCAGGGCGTGATCCCAGCGTCTGGGATCGAGCCCCGCATCAGGTTCTTCCGCTGGGAGCCTGCTTCTTCCTCTCCCACTCCCCCTGCTGTGTTCCCTCTCTCGCTGGCTGTCTCTCTGTCAAATAAATAAATAAAATCTTTTAAAAAATAAAATTAAAATAAATGTACTCTTACTCCCCTTTAATTCACTCATTACCCTACCCCTGGCAACCACCAGTTTGTTCTGTGTATTTAAGAGGTTTTTTTTGTTGTTGTTTTTCTTTTTCTTTTTTTTTTTTTTTACTTCATTTGTTTTGTTTCTTAAATTTTTACATATGAGTGAAATTGTATTTGTCTTTTTCAGATTAGCTTATTTTGCTTAGCATAATACAGTCTAGCTCCATCCACACCATTGAAATGGCAAGATTTCATTCTTTTTCATGACTAATAGTCCATTGTATATCTACCACATCTTCTTTATCCATTCAGCAGTCGGTAGACATCAGGGCTCTTTGTATAATTTGGCTATTGTTGATAATGCTGCTCTAGACATCGGGGTGCATGTGCCCCTTTGAATCAATATTTTTGTGTCCTTTGGGTAAATACCTAGTAGTGCAGTTGCTGGGTCGTAGGGTAACTCTGTTTTTAACTTGTTGAGGAACTTCCATACTGTTTTCCAGAGTAGCTGCACCAGTTTGCATTCCTACCAGCAGTGGAAGAGGGTTCCCCTTTCTCCACATTCTTGCCAACATCTGTTGTTTCCCATGTTTTTGATTTTAGCCATTCTGACTGGTACAAGATGGTATCTCATTGTAGTTTTGACTTGTATTTCCCTGATGATGACAGATGTTGAGCATCTTTTCACGTGTCTATTAGCCATCTGGATGTCTTCTTTGGAAAAATGTCTATTCATGTCTTCTCCCCATTTCCTAATTGGATTATTTGTGTTTTGAGTGTTGAGTCTTTATAGGTTTTAGATACTGACCCTTTATCGGCTACGTCATTTGCAGATATCTTCTCCCATTCCATAGGATGCCTCTTAGTTTTGTTTTTCCTTCACTGCGCCAAAACTTTTTATCTTGATGAAGTCCTTTTTTTTTTAAGATTTTATTTTTAACTAATCTCTATACCCTAAGTGGGGCTCAAACTCAAAACTGTGAGATCAAAAGTTTCATGCTCTACCGACTGACCTGCCAGGCACCCCTTGATGAAGTCCTAATAGTTCATTTTTGCTTTTGTTTCCCTTGCCTCCGGAGATGTATCTAGTAAGAAGTTGCTATGGCCAGTGTCAAAGAGATTGCTGCCTGTGTTCTCCTCTAGGATTTTGATGGGTTTCCTGTCTCACATTTAGGTCTTTCATCCATTTTTAATTTATTTTTGTGTATGGTGTAAGAAAATGTCCAGTTTCATTCTTCTGCATGTTGCTGTCCAGTTTTCCCAACACCGTTTGTTGAAGAGAGTGTCTTTATTCCATTGAATATTCTTTCCTGCTTTGTTTTTTGGTTTTTTTTTTTTAAAGATTTTTATTTAAATATTTGTGAGAGAGAGCACAAGTAGGGGGAGGGGCAGAGGGAGAGGGAGAAGCAGACTCCCAGCTGAGCAGGAAGCCCTATGCTATGTGAGGCTTGATTCCAAGACCCTGAGAGCATGACCTGACCTGAAGGCAGACGCTTAACCCTTTGAGCCACCCAGGTGCCCCTCTTCCATGCTTTGTTGAAGAAGACCATATAGTTGTAGGTACATTTCTGGGTTTTCTGTTTTATTCCATTGATCTGTGTGTCTGTTTTTGTGCCAGTACCATACTGTATTGATGACTGTAGCTTTGTAATAGAGCTTGAAGTCCAGAATTGTGATGCATTCAGCTTTGCTTTCCTTTTTCAAGATTGCTTTGACTATTCAGGATCTTTTGTGGTTCCATTACAAATTTTAGGATTGTTTGTTCTAGCTCTGTGAAAAATGCTGGTGGTATTTTGATAGGGATTACACCGATTCTGTAGATTGCTTTGGGTAGTATAGACATTTTAACAATATTTGTTCTTCCAACCCACAAGCATGGAATGTTTTTCCATATCTTTGTGTCCTCTTCAATTTCTTTCATAAGTGTTCTACAGTTTTCAGCATGCAGATGTTTTACCTCTTTGGTTAGGTTTATTCCTAGGTATGGGTTTTGGTGCAATTCTGAATGGGATTGATTCCTTGATTTCTCTTTCTGCTGCTTCATTATTGGTGTGTAGAAAGACAATAGATAGGGCTCCTGGGTGGCTCAGTTGGTCAGGCATCTGCCTTCAACTCAGATCATGATCCCAGGGTCCTGGGATCGAGTTCTGCATCAGACTCCTTGCTCAGCGGGGAGCCTCCTTCTCCCTCTCCTCCCTCTCTGTCTGCCTGCTGCTCCCCTTGCTTGTGCTCACTCTCTCAATAAATAAATAAAATCTTAAAAAGCGCAACAGATTTCTGTACATTAATTTTGTATCCTGTGACTTTACTGAATTCATGTATCAGTTCTAGCAATTTTTGATGGGGTCTTTTAGGTTTTCTACATAGATTATTATGTCATCTGCAAATAGTGAAAGTTTGACTTCTTCCTTGCCAATATGGATGCCTTTAATTTCGTCTTTGCTGCCTGATTACTGAGGCTAGGACTTCCGGTACTATTTTAAATAACAATGGTGAGAGTGGACCTGCAAGACAAATTGAGGGGTTTCAAGTGCATTTTCTCTTATGCTACATAAACAGTGAAGTAATAACTCATAAGAGATTGGGAAGGAAAGTTTCAGGGTGTGAAGGGAGTATTGAAGTTATCGCATAGCAACAATCCTCTGTGGGATATAGCTCTTATAACAAAGGCCATAATTGTGTCCCCGTAAGAAAGTGACTTGTTTTCCTTAAAAGAATGTGTTCTGGGTGAATGTGTATAATTTCAATATTTCCTCGAACAAGAAGAAATAAATTCATTGGAAGACCTTCCCTCTTCAGGAAGTGTGGTCAAACCTATATATAAATAGCAGTATTAAAATCATTAGTTATTGGCAAACCAAATTATTGCCAGTGTGAAAATTATTGTTCGTGTCCTAGACAGCTGCTCAGGAAGGAATCCTGCATGCATCTGGAAATGGCAGACCTTTACCATCTAAGGACTACTGCATGCTATATAACCCACATTGGACGGCTCTTCCGAATACCCTAGAAAATGCAGTAAGTAAATCACAGTTACTATTCATTTGTGATCATAATATTATTGAAAGGTGAGAATGAGTGATTATTGTGTTTTAGTGTGTGAACTAGTTGTAATATATGATGATCAATAAACTATTTTCTTGTTTTTATCTCTGTGGGAAAAACAAGTTAGGGAATTTTAAAATACTTCCCTGAAAGCCTGGTTGTCATAAAATATTTCTAATTTAAAAGAACCTGGTATTAAACCAATATTGGTACTCTGTCACTGAATGCATTTTTGTGAACTACGATGTTTATTATGTTAAAGACATTTCTTCTTTCCAGACTTCCATCAGTTTGATGAATCTGACTGCCACACCACTCTGCAACCTCTCTGATATTCCACCTGATGGAATAAAGAGCAAAGCAGTTGTAGTACAGTGGGGAACCTGCCATATTCTTGAAAAAGCCAGAGTTGCACAAACAGGAGGTGCTGAAGCATTGTTGGTTGCCAATAACAGTGTCCTAGTAAGTTTTAAAACTTTAATAACTTTTGAGCTCATGATACATATCAAGTTTCACAAGTATTGAACTATCTTTTTGGTGTGTAGTTTAGGGGCTGAGTTTCAAATAATCTGATGGTAGGGTTCTTTTAGAATTAACATTCTGGGAGTGCCTGGGTGGCTCAGTCAGTTAAGCATCTGACTCTTGATCTAAGCTCAGGTCTCGATCTCAGGGTGGTGAGTTCAAGCCCTGCATTGGGCTCCATGCTGGGCCTGGAGCCTATTTAAAAATAATAATAATAAAAATTTTAAAATAAGTAAAATGAAAATTCTGGCTGTGATAGGCATTTAATTGGAAAACTTTGTAATTTCTTTTCTGTTCCTACAGTGGACAAGACCTTGTTAGAAACAAGTATGTGTGTGTAAATTTAATTAAACTTCAGCGTAATATGCACACACACACACATACACACATATATGTATGATATACCTGTATGTAAGTCAGTTTAAGTTTATGCTAAAAGGATTCCAGATTGCAAACTCTTACTATAATATCAAGAAAGAACATAGGAAACTTTGTTTTGTAATTTTTAAAAAGATATAATACTTACATTTAAAGGAATAATTTTTATTTTATTCTGTAAATATATTAGTAGCTCATGAGTTTTCATAATATTTTTTTTTCTTTTAGTTTCCTCCCTCAGGGAACAAATCTGAATTTCATGATGTGAAAATACTGATTGCATTTATAAGCCGCAAAGACTTTATAGATATGAAGCAGGTGAGTTAGTAATTACATACTATACAAAGTTTATACATGGTATAATTCTTTACTTTTAACCACTGATATTTAATTTAAATTATATATGCTCCATTTGCTAACAAGAAGGTATAAAGGCCTATCAGGTCTTTGTTTGAGAAGAGTTCACCTCTCAGTGAGCACAAGGTGTTTCCAAGCCCTGACTTTAGAAAGGATATTTATTTGTTTTGACTTCTCTAACAGTTCTGTGTTATATCGTTTATCTTACCCTTAAATCCCTGAACAGGATGTGACTGTGAAACACTGAACTTTCAAGATTTAAAAAACCAAAGCATAGCCTCATAATTCTGACAAGAGAATACATCATGTTGTCAAACACGATTCTAGTGTTCTTGACTCCATAGTATCCGTTGCAGAGTGAAATTGGAATATTGCTGCCATACACTGGAAGAGAAAGAAAACTAATTCTGTTCTTTTGTTATTTTGTCTTTCAGACTCTTGGGGATAACATTACTGTGAAAATGTATTCTCCATCGTGGCCTAACTTTGACTATACTATGGTGGTTATTTTTGTAATTGCTGTGTTCACTGTGGCATTAGGAGGATACTGGAGTGGACTTATAGAATTGTAAGTTTAATTAAACTTCAGTGTTTTTGTGATAAATGGCTAAAAATTATTGTTTGATACTCAGTTTAATCATGTACCAACATTTAAAATTTACCTGACCTCAGAATGTAGTGCTATTAAGATCAGATTGCAGGTTTAGCCTCCTGTAGGTCATTAAACTTTCCACTGAGGAGGGAGTTACGGCTTCCTCTAACTCTCCTGCTGGTAGGCTAGCATTGAAATTACATCAGAGACTTTTTAAAATTGTTTAATTATCTCTCCCAGAAAAGATGAAGATACTTGGTGTCTTTATGGGCCTATTTATTTGGATTGGAAGAAAATAAGCAAGAGAAGGTGGGGCAGGGGGTGTCAGCTCCTCCTGAGAGCAGTCATTACAGTGTGACCTCATCGTTCTGTTTAATGTTTCAGGAATTCTGAGGCTATGCAGCATGTTCATATTTTAATTTAAATATAAGAATTCCAAATCTACATAAAATTTAGATTTCCCTGTTTAGTAACAACAACCACCTGAAGCAGGTCTTCTTACAGTTATATACCTTTGGCTCTGGATGAAAGCAGGCAAGAGTGTTTGAAAGGATCAGTTCATATTTGTAACTCTGAATTCAAAAATGTGCTCATAACATATTTGATGCATTAAGGACAATATATTCATCTTATGAATCAATCTGTAGGTTTCGTTAAAAAGGGCTTATTTGCAACTAAATGAAGTTACGCTTACTTGTAATTCC
The DNA here is from genome assembly GCF_024610735.1 of Ursus americanus. Classification (NCBI taxonomy): domain Eukaryota; kingdom Metazoa; phylum Chordata; class Mammalia; order Carnivora; family Ursidae; genus Ursus; species Ursus americanus. Next base: position 6,374,171 of record NC_142162.1, on the reverse strand, counting down.
TTAAAATACTAAAATTTGACTCATGTCAAGAGAAAAAATCTTAGGGTTTAACAAGTGTAGGTTTTTAGAGTATTGAGCTTTAAATATTTTCCATATTTGGGAAACATGTTCCAACATATATATCCGTCACATATTTTCATGTGAGTAAGCATTGTTTTCATTATTAATCTTTGTAAAGCCTAGCATGTAAGAGTCCAAGGTCATTTTCTAATTATTTGGTGAAACTTTGTAAATAATTTCCCCAAAGCTACTGATTGATTGAAAATGTTTTCCCATTTAATATAGATTCTCACTGTACTTCTATGTATATTGTAAATTATTTATGTAAATTGTTACTTCTCTAGAGTAGTGCTTTTCAAACTGTAATGTGCCTACAAACTGTCTTGAGATCTCATTAAAATGAAAATTTAGATTTAGTAGACTTGGGATGGGGGCTAAGATTCCATGTTTTAAAGAAGCTCCCAAGTGATTTTGCTGGCCCACAGACCACACTTTGAGTTAGCAAGGCAAGCTTTGTACACATGTCAGGGCAAGCTCCTCCTCAAGAAAATTGGAAATGGGAGAGGACTACATACAAGCTTTTTTATTCATAAAACACGGTGAGGGACAAAAACGGAGAATTTGTTACCTTCATAGCCAGGTTGGGAGAGAAGGAGTTCTTTACCTGCAAGATTATGGATTTTTTTTATTTTTATTTTTATTTCGGTATTGTTAACACATAGTGTTATATTGGTTTTAGGTGTACAGTACAATTCAATGCATTACTTACTGGTCACCAAGATAAATGTACTCTTAATCCCCTTTATTTTGCCCATCCCTGCACCTTCCTCCCCTTTGGCAACCACCAGTTTGCTTTCTGTATTTACAAGCCTGTTTTTTTGTTTTTCTTTCTGTTTTTTTGTTTTTTTTACTTTGTTCATTTGTTTCTTTAAATTTTATGTATGAGTGAAATTATATGGTATCTGTCTTACTCTGACTTATTTAACATTATACTCTCTAGGTCCATCCATATTGTTGCAAATGGCAATATCTCATTCATTTTTAGGGCTAAGTAATATCCTATCCAATTGTGTGTGTGTGTGTATATATATGTGTGTATATATATATGTGTGTGTGTGTGTGTGTATAAACAATCCTATCCAATTGTGTGTATATATATAAGTATATATATATACACACCACTTCTTTTTTATCCATTCATCTATGGATGGAAACTGGGGTAGATTGCTTCCGTATCTTGGCTAGTGTGAATAATGCTGTAATAGACACTTTTCAAATAACTGTTTTCATTTTCTTTGGGTAAATACCCAGTACTGGAATTTCTGGATCATATGGTAATTCTATTTTTAATTTTTTAAAAAGATTTTATTTATTTATTTATTTATTTATTTGAGAGCAAGTGCAAGAGAGAGGGAAAGCGCAAGCACTTGCCAGGGTAGGGTGGTGGGGTAAGGGCCCTGTGTCGATCCCAGGACACCGAGATCATGACTTGAGCTAAAGGCAGATGCTTAACCAGCTGAGCCACCCAAGCACCCCCCTATTTTTTAATTTTTTGAGGAACCTCCATATTATTTTCCACAGTGGTTGCAACAATTTGCATGTCCACCAGTAGTGCACAAGCGTTCCTTTTTTCCACATCCCTACCAAACTTGATATTTCTTGTCTTTTGATCTAACCCTTCTGACAGATGTAACATTTTGAGTTTATTTTTGTGTATGGTGTGAAAACATGTCCCGGTTTCGTTCTTTTGCATGGAGCTGTCCTTTTCTTTTTAGCACCATTCATTGACGAGACTTTTTCTCATTGCATACTCTTGCCTCCTTTGTCGAAGATTAATTGACCGTATAATCGTGGGTTTATTTCTGGGCTCTATTCTGTTGATCTGTGTGTCCTCTTTTGTGCCAGTACCATACTGTTTTGATTACTGCAGTTTTATAGTATATCTTCAAAGTTAGAATTATGGTATCTTCAGTTTTGTTCCACTTTTTTCGAGATTGCTTTGTCTAATCCGAGTCTTTTGTGATTCCGTACAAATTTTAGGATTGTTTGTTCTAGTTCTGTGAAAAATGTTGGTGATATTTTGATAGGAATTGCACTAAATCTAAATTGCTTTGGGTGGTATAGACATTTTAACAATATTTGTTCTTCTAGTCCATGAGCACAGAATATCTTTCCAGTTATTTGTGTTGTCCTCAATTTCTTTTATCAGTGTTACTTTATAGTTTTCAGAGTATAGGTCTTTGACCTTTTTGGTTAAGTATATTCCCAGGTATTTTATTACTTTCGGTATAATTGTAAATGGAATTGTTTTCTTAATTTCTCTTTCTGCTACTTCATTTTTTGAAAAGATTTTATTGAGAGACAGGGTGCATGGAGAGAAGCAGAGAGGGAGAGAGAGGAACAAGCAGACTCCACGCTGAGCATGGAGCCTGATGGGATGCCCGATCTCAAGACCCTGAGACCATGACCTGAGCCAAAACCAAGTGTTGGATGCTTAACTGACCGAGCCATCCAGGCATCCCTCTGCTCCTTCATTATTAGTATATGGAAATGCAACCGATTTCTGTAAATTGATTTTGTATCTTGTGACCTTACTGAATTCATTTATCAGTTCTAGTAGTTTTTCGGTGGAGTCTTTAGGGTTTCTTATATATAGTATCGTGTCATCTGCAAATAGTGAAAATTTTACTTCTTCCTTACCAATTTGAATACCTTTTACTACTGTTTCTTGTGTGATTGCTGTGGCTAGGACTTCCAGTACTGTGTTGAATAAAAATAGTGAGAGTGAACATCCTTGTCTTGTTCTTGACCTTAGGGGAAAAGCTCTCAGTTTTTCACCATTGAGAATGATATACATAGCCTTTATTATGTTGAGGTATGTTCCCTCTAAACCTACCTTGCTGAGAGTTTTTATCACGAATGGATGTTGTACTTTGTCCAATGCTTTTTCTGTGTCTATTGAAATGATCATATGGTTCTTATCCTTTTTCTTATTGATGTGATGTATCATGTTGATTGATTTGCAAATATTAAACCACCCTTGCATCCTGGAAAGAAATCTCACTTGATCGTGGTGAATGATTTTTTAAAAATGTATTGTTGGATTTGGTTTGCTAATATTTTGTTAAGGACTTTTGCATCTGTGTTCATCAGAGATAGTGGCCTGTGGTTCTCTTTTTTTATAGTGTCTTTATCTGGTTTTGGTATCAGGGTCATGTTGGCCTCATAGGATGAATTTGGAAGCTTTCCTTCCTCTTCTATTTTTTGGAATACTTGGAGAAGAATAGGTATTAACTCATCTTTAAATGTTTGGTAGAATTCACCTATGAAGGCTTCTGGTCCTGGACTTTAGTTTTTTGGGAGTTTTTTGATTACTGATTCAATTTCATTGCTGGTAATCAGTCTGTTTAAATTTTCTATTCCTGATTCAGTTTTGGAAGGTTATATGTTTCTAGGAATTTATCAATTTCTTGGTTGTCCAATTCGTTGCCGTAAAATTTTTTATAATATTCTCTTACAATCTTTTGTATTTCTGTGGTGTTGGTTGTTATTTTTCCTCTTTCATTTGTGATTTTGTTTGAGTTCTCTTTTTTATGGGTCTGACTAAAGGTTTACCAATTTTGTTGGTCTTTCCAAAGAACCAGCCCCTGGTTTCTTTGTTCTGTTCTATTGGGATTTTTTTTTTTTGTTTGTGTTTCCTTTATTTCTGTTCTGATCTTTATTATTTCCTTCCTTCTGCTGGTTTTTGGTTTGTTTCTTCTTTTCCTAGCTTCTTTAGGTGTAAGGTTGTTTATTTGAGATCTTTCCTCTTCTTGAGGTAGGCCTGTATTACTATAAACTGCCTTCATAAAACAACTTTTGATGCATCCCAAAGATTTTGGACCATTTGTTTTCATTTTCATTTGTTTCCATGTAATTTTTGATTTCTTCTTTGATTTCTTAGATGACCCACTCGTTTGGTACCATGTTCTTTAACCTCCATGTTATTTGTGGTGTTTCCAAATTTTCTCTTGTGGTTGATTTCCAGTTTCATAGCATTGTGCTCAGAAAAGATGCGTGGTATGACTTCGATCTTTTTTAATTTATTGAGACTTGTGGCCTAATATGTGATCTATTCTGGAGAATGTTCCATGTGCACTTGAAAAGAATGTGTATTCTGCTGTTTTAGGATGGAATGTTCTGAATATATCTGTTAAATCCATCTGGTTCAGTGCATCATTCAGAGCCACCGTTTCCTTGTTGATTTCCTGTTTGGATGATCTGTCCTATGATGTAAGTGGGGTGTTAAAGTCCCCTGCTATTATTGTGTTACTATCACCTATTTATGTTTGTTGTTAACTATTTTATGTATTTGGGTGCTTCCATGTTGGGTGCATAAATATGTACAATTGTTACAGCTTATTGTTGGATTGTCCGCCTTATCGTAATATAATGTCCTTCTTTGTCTCTTGTTACAGTCTTTAAAAGTGTAATTTGTCCAATATAAATATTGCTACCCTGCCTTTCTTTTCATATGCATTTGCATGATAAATGCTTTGTCTTCCCTTTACTTTCAATCTGCATGTGTCTTTAGGTCTGAAATGAGTCTCTTGTTAGGCAGCGTATAGATGGGTCTTGTTTTTTTTAATCCGTTCTGTCACCCTGTGTCTTTTGATTGGAGCATTTCATCCATTTACATTCAAAGTAATTATCGATAGATAGTACTTAATGTCATTTTGTTACTTGTTTTATTTTTGTTGTTTTTGTAATTCTTCTATGTTTCTTCTCTTGCTGTCTTGTCTCATAGTTAGTTGGCTTTCTTTAGTGATATACTGGGATTCCTTTCTCTTTATATTTTGCATATGTTTACTGGTTTTTGACTTGTGGTTACCATTGGGTTTGTATATAACATCTGCATATAACAGTCTATATTGAATTGATGGTTACTTAAGTTTGAACTCATTCTTTACTCCTCTCCCCACTTCCCATGGTTTAGGTATGTCGTGTCATACATTACACCTTTTTATTTTGTGAATCTCTCGACTGATACATATATATGTATCAGTACTTGTACTGTTTTTGTGCTTCCTACTTCCTACATATACATATATATGTATCAGTATTTGTACTGTTTTTGTGCTTCCTACTTTTCTTATTCCTGCTTATGGTCTTTTCTTTCCACTCAAAGAGTCCCCTTTAACATTTCTTGTAGAACAGGTTTAGTGGTGATGAATTCTTTTTTTTAATAATAATATTTTTTTATTATGTTAGTCACCATACAGTACATCCCTAGTTTTTGACGTAAAGTTCCGTGATTCATTAGTTGCGTATAACACCCAGTGCACCATGCAATACGTGCCCTCCTTACTACCCATCACCAGCCTATCCCATTCCCCCACCCCCCTCCCCTCTGAAGCCCTCAGTTTGTTTCCCAGAGTCCATAGTCTCTCATGTTTCATTCCCCGCTAGTGGTGATGAATTCTTTTAACCTTTGTTAGTCTGGGAACTTCTTTGTCTCTCCTTCTATTCTGAATGATGATCTTGCTGGACAGAGTATTCTTGGATTTTTTCCTTTCAGTATTCTGAATATATCATGCCACCCGTTTCTGGCCTGCAGAGTTTCTGTTGAAAAATCAGCTGATAACCTTAAGGGGTTTTCCTTGTATGTAACTGTTTTCTCTTACTGCTTTTAAAATTCTCTTTCAAGATTATGGAGGTTGAAATTGAGGTGGTAAAACAACAACAAAAAGTTGAGGTGGCTGATTGTAAAGGTAGGATAAAGATAGAACTAAGTGTATGTGTGGGGATGGTTGGGGAGGTGTGTATATATCATACAAAAAAGAGAATATGAATCAGTGACAAAAAGGAAGAAGTTCTGTAAGAAGAAGAATGATTAAGAACATAAGCAGGATTTGCAACAAAATGGATGGACTTTGAAAGCACTGTGCTAAATGAAATAAGTCAGACAGAGAAAGACAAATACTATATAATGTCACTGATACGTAGTTGACAAACAGAAAAGGAACTCAAAGATACAGAGAGTCAGATTGGTGGTTGCCAGAGGCAGGGAGTAAGGGTGGGTGAAATGAGTAAAGTTTGTGAAAAGGTACAAACTTCTGGTTATAAAATAAGTAACTCTTGGGGATATAATGTACAGCATGGTGACTATAGCTGATAAGACTGTAGTATGTATTTGGAATTTTCTAAGAGAGTAGATTTTTTTTTATAATATTTTTTTATTATGTTAATCACCATACAGTACATCCCTGGTTTTTGATGTAAAGTTCCATGATTCATTAGTTCCGTATAACACCCAGTGCACCATGCAATACGTGCCCTCCTTACTACCCATCACCAGCCTATCCCATTCCCCCACCCCCCTCCCCTCTGAAGCCCTCAGTTTGTTTCCCAGAGTCCATAGTCTCTCATGATTCATTCCCCCTTCTGTTTACCCCCCCTTTCTTTATCCCTTTCTTCCCCTACCGATCTTCCTACTTCTTATGTTCCATAGATGAGAGAAACCATATGATAACTGTCTTTCTCTGCTTGACTTCTTTCACTTAGCATTATCTCCTCCAGTGCCGTCCATGTTGCAGCAAATGTTGAAAAATCGTTCTTTCTGATGGCTGAGTAATATTCCATTGTATATATGGACCACAGCTTCTTAATCCAGTCATCTGTTGAAGGGCATCTCGGCTCCTTCCATGATTTAGCTATTGTGGACAATGCTGCTATGAACATTGGGGTGCATATGGCCCTTCTTTCTAAGAGAGTAGATCTTAACGGTTCTCATCACAAGAAAAAAAAAGTGTTTAACTGTGGTGATGGATGTTAACTCTACTGATTGTGACCGTTTTGTTATACAAATCCTGAGTCACTATGTTGTATACCTGAAACTAATGTTATATGTCAATTAGATCTTGATTTTAAACAACAAAGATAAGTACTATCATTTAGCAAGTAGAGAGAGTTAAATTAAAAGAGAAGTGGAGAGAGAGGGGCGGCTGGGTAGTTCAGTCGGTTGAACATCCACCTCTTGGTTTCGGCTCAGGTCATGATCTCAGGAGTCTGAGATCTCTCTCTCTCTCTAATAAATAAATAAAATCTTTTAAAAAGAGGAGGGAAAAGAGAATAAGGCTTAGGAAAGGGAAAATTTGGCAGAACCAGAACTCATAACTCAGAATTACCCTGTCAAATAAAAGATATACCTTATGCAAAAGGGAAAGGTGTCTTGGTTCCATAGAAAACTTTTTAGTAGAGAGTTAAAGTCTTATTATAATGAAATCATTGGTCCTCAAGCTTCATAAACTCAAGATAGCATGAAAGAAAGCTTAGCTTCCCATTTTAGGTGGCTCTTGAGCTGATTAGGAGTATAATGTTTTAAAAAGATGAATTATAGTACTTTATGTGATAGAAATCTAGTACATTTCCTTTCCAAAAATTGCCTGTGCTTTTTCCTTTGCCAGATTTTTTCCTTTATTTATTTTTTAAAAGTTTTTATTTATTTAAATGTGAGAGCACTAGGGAGCACAAGCAGGGGAAGCAGCAGAGAGAGAGGGAGAGCAGGGGGAGCAGCAGAGGGAGAGGGAGAAACAGGCTGAGAGCAGGGACCCTGACCTGGGCTCAATCCCAGTACCCTGTGATCATGACCTGAGCCAAAGGCAGATACATAACCAGCTGAGCCTCCCCAGGCACCCTTATATTTTCCTTTAAAGCATTCTACGTGGAGAACTGGTATACTAAATAAGAATATATAAATCTTTTTTTTTTTTTTAAAGATTTTATTTATTTATTCGGCAGAGAGAGAGACAGCCAGCGAGAGAGGGAACACAAGCAGGGGGAGTGGGAGAGGAAGAAGCAGGCTCATAGCGGAGGAGCCTGATGTGGGGCTCGATCCCGTAACGCCGGGATCACGCCCTGAGCCGAAGGCAGACGCTTAACCGCTATGCCACCCAGGCGCCCCTCATTGGTACTTCTATCTAATATTCTGTCACCCAGCTCTGCAGTTGCTGGAATGTGCTAGTGTGACTGTCCCCAAACCCTCTCCATGCTCTTTTCCCAGGCAGCCTCCCCAGAGTCACAGGTGCTTAATATAGTGACCATCCCAGTTAACAATTTTCTAATAAGAAAGTGGTGTGTTGGTATATAAGCAGTCTGGCAAACGTACAATTTGACAGAAATAAACTTTTTTAACCTAAAGTTTGTATTAAGCCCAGACCTGATGAGAAAGGTCACGGTGTGTGCCAAGGGAATGAGAGTTTAGTAGATCAGAGTGGAAGGGACTGGAGGTGGAAGAGTATGTAGTAGGTTCCATGTAGCTGGGAGGAGACCATAAGATGACAGAACAGAGACTGCTCAACAAAGGACACTACTGACTCTTTCCTCTTCAACTTTTATCTCTGCCTCTTATTAACTGTGTGATTAGCAAGGGTTGTTGAGAGAATTAAAAACAGTATTTTGCTATCTTAACTCAAGGTAGGACAAAGCTATATCTCGAACTTCCTTTGAATCCTTCATAATACACTGATGAGCACAGAACAGGCACAGTAAGTACTTAGTTGAATGAAAGAATTTTGTGTTTACATTTAACAGAAGCTAATTTTAGAAGTACTTTGCTCTCTGTAAGTTGGTAATAAGTGTGTAAAAAGAAACTGGTTATCCTCTGAAATTTATTACATCAATATGGTTTGCAAATTAGATTATAGAAACATACAGACATTAATTTATTTATATGATAAATATCATCTGTTCCAACAATTTCACTTCCAGAAAAAAACACCATTTCAAAAGTTAGTGGTTAATAACAGGTCATCTCTGGAGGGTAGAATTATAGGGACCTTTTACTTTCTAGGTTATTTTCTGTTTGGCGTGCTGTTTTTTAAAGTATATTACTTTGTAGCCAGAAACAAATTTAAGTTGGTATTAGAGATAGATTTTAAAAATAACTGTACTTGGCAGAGATTTGCTGAAGTTCCTGTGTATGTTTATACAGGGAGAGCATGAAGGCAGTGACAAACACTGAAGACAGAGAAATGAGGAAAAAGAAGGAAGAATATTTAACTTTTAGTCCTCTAACGGTTGTAATATTTGTGGTCGTGTGCTGTGTTATGATGGTCTTACTTTATTTCTTCTACAAATGGTTGGGTAAGAAGTCATATTTTATATTTGCTACTTTTGGCCTGCAAGTTTTGTATTTACTTCACTAGATTTAAAATATATACCCAGAAAGCTTAAGCAAATAATTTAAAAGTGATGTTAACTTTCTAAACTGTCAGAAGTGTTAGATCCCCAGCACTCTGGGATAATAAATATTCATATTAAAAATATCCTATCTTTGAGATAAGAACACTTCTTGATGGATGACTTGAAAGAATTGCTGTGGCCCCTACGTTTCCATCTCTGCAGATGAAGCTGGAGAGCCCCATATCTAAGCAGCAGACTAAGGACTTCTTGGTGACCATATTTAGTTCCACGAAATAGAAGATTATTCAAATTACTAATTTATTGCCTCTGCTTACCCCCAAAGTGTGCTTTGTTCTTTTGTCAGTGTGCAAATCAAGATGTATTGCTCAAATTTTGTTTTACTTGTGTAAACAGTCAAGATCGTACTACATCTAAAGACAAGTACTTGCCTGTGGTCTAAGTAATAATGGGTACTTTTCCTTTAAGAAGGTAGAGGTAGGAACTGTAAGGGCTTGCCCATCCCCTTTCCGGTCCTGTTAGTGGTCTGAAAGAACGGAAATTTGCCATCTCTGGTCAATGCACAGCACAAAGAGAAAGGGACCAAGGAAGAGGGAAGTGTCCCTGGTAAGAATTAGCAAAAACCCTTTGTAGAAATCACCACAGGCTACAGTGCTTATTTGGAGAACATTAGCATGATTTTCTGGAGTAGAAAACTGATGCACTCAGGTTAGTTTCAGCTTATTGTCCAATTTCTCCTGTCCTGCGGCAGCATTAAAAACTAGACCTATGATATATATTTCCAATTAGTAAAAAGAATTATTTGAATGTCACTCATATTTCAATCTGTTGCTGGGAGAGTAGATACTAGGATAGTTATTTGCATTACGTTGTCATTGTGCAGCTAATTTTTCTGATTTAATACTTATCCTTCAGTTGTTTGTGTCTGACCCTCAGTCAATTAATTAGTGGTCTTTGATAGAAAAAAGAGATTCCTCTATCCTACCCTAAAGCATGTTTTCATTTTTGGTGAAAATTTTCCTTAAACTTACCGGTATTGGAAAAGTTGACCATGCTTATAAATGTATTTTTTTATGTAGGAGGAACATCGTTAAACTTCATGGTTATCCTGGGTCATGGGAGTTAATTACGACCCTTACAAAATCTATGTGATATTGCAAGATTTAATGTACCTCCAAATGGTTCATAATGGCTAAAGTTGCTGCCATTTTTAATATATGAAATATATCAAATTGCTAAGGTTCCCCTTACCATTTTATGTTAAGTCATGCTCAAGAAAGTAACTGAAGATGGTTATATTAACCAGATGCTTTCTCATGCCTAATCATTTTCCTAGTATATTATGACATTGAGTGAAATACCTAAAACTCTGTTAGGGTCTCACGAACATGCTTTCTACCTACGTTTTAAAACTTGGGTTGGCGACCTTTGGTGGATGACTTACGAAACATAACTTGGCAGTCTTTGACTGTCTTTCTTTTACTGCTCACATTACCATATGTAGCTAGTAATAACAAATAATAACAAGGGACTAAAAAAGGTAATTTGTCCAAGTTCACCAATTAGAAGGTGGCCAACAGTTAAAAACAAGGATATCAGAAAATTTTTGGATGGTATCTGTGTTTCTGAAAAACGAACAGTTCTGCAGACTCATGAATAAGATCTAAGTTGTCCAGCTACAGAAATAGCAAAATGCCGGATCATTCTTCAGACTTTCCTGTGACATTTTAAAGATGTAATAAAAGCCGTGTTGATTTTAAAAAGAAGAAGAAAGAAAGTAGCTATCCCTGATTTACTGTCTCTGGATTACTCTCTCTTTCTCACCTATGGAACAGTTCTGATTTTCTGAAATTTAGTGGAATTTGAAAAATTCAGGTAAAATTTGCATTTCCATTGTGAAATTTTGAGAAAGTTAAGAAAATGAATATTTTATTTTAGAGTACAATAATTTCTCCCCCTTTTTAAGAATAAGGAGCTCAGATATAATTTTAAATAATTTTCAAAAAAAGTATAGTTTATATAGAAAAATATTTGTGAATTTTAACTACCTTAGTTTCATATCATAGCAGAGTGGTTTGTTTAAATGGATTTGGTTTTACTGCCGGTCAAATAATTAAAGATAATTTCCACCAAAGGAAAATGTAAATAGCATGGTTAATGTCTAAGATGGATGTCAGTTCTCATCCCTAAGCTGCATTTTTAAAAACATTTCTCCTGTTTCCTTAATGTGTCCATTCCTTACATTTTAATTACTTACAAGTGTCCACAACTCACTTCATAGACCTCTTTTTTTTTTTTATTTGACAGAAAGACAGCCAGCAAGAGAGGGAACACAAGCAGGGGGGGTTGGGAGAGAAAGAAGCAGGCTCCCAGTGGAGGAGCCTGATGTGGGGCTCGATCCCAGGACTCTGGGATCACACCCTGAGCCGAAGGTGGACACTTAACAACTGAGCCACCCAGGCGCCCCCATAGACCTCTTTAACAGACATGTTAGTTTGAATCATTAAATGTTAGAAAGTCTAGAGCCAGCTTCAGCCCTTGAACAATCCTACCAATGTGTAATGGAACTAAAACAACACAGAAAATACCCACTTTTCAATAAAACTGAAGATCTAAATATTTTCAGCTTAGTAACCAATTCAAATTATAATACGGTCACTGCATTGAAAGTATCACAATGCAGTAAGAAAGCTAGATTAATATTGCTTGTATAACTATTTTCTAATCATATTTCCTTCTGTTCTCGTATAATTTAGTGTCTTTTTTTTTCTAGTTTATGTTATGATAGCAATTTTCTGCATAGCGTCAGCAATGAGTCTGTACAACTGTCTTGCTGCACTCATTCGTAAGATACCGTGTGGACGATGCACGTATGTATCTCGCGGGGAATTCTATAATGTTGGTATTTATAATTTAAAACAATACAGGGAAAAGTAGGAGTGGTATTTTAAACCTGTGCAAGCCAATATACATGTGGCTATTAAAATTTAAATATATTAAATAAATTTAAAAATTCAGTTCCTCAGTCTCATTAGCTACATTTCAAATGCTAAATAACCACATGTAGCTAGTGGCTACTGTACTGGGCAGCAGAGGTGTTAGAACGTGTTCATCATGGACAGTTCTATTTATCTACAACTGGTAAATATTTTTGAGGTATCATTTGTTGTAATTAAATTAGGACTTTTTTTTTTTTTAAGATTTTATTTATTTATTCGACAGAGATAGAGACAGCCAGCGAGAGAGGGAACACAAGCAGGGGGAGTGGGAGAGGAAGAAGCAGGCTCATAGCGGAGGAGCCTGATGTGGGGCTCAATCCCATAACGCCGGGATCACGCCCTGAGCCGAAGGCAGACGCTTAACCGCTGTGCCACACAGGCGCCCCTAAATTAGGACTTTTAAATTGATATTTTAGTAGCTTTCTTGTGACTGTGGTTAACATTTGTCATTTCTCATGTTTAAGTGAACATTGTATTTCATCTACAGAGTAAACCTGTTTCCATCTATTTTTTTAGGATTATGTTTCGTGGCAAAAGCATTGAAGTGAGACTTCTTTTTCTCTCTGGACTATGCATAGCAGTAGCTGTTGTTTGGGCCGTATTTAGAAATGAAGATAGGTATGAGCACTCAGTGTATTTGCTTTTAGATTAAGGATGCATGATTTTATATCTTGCTTGGTAATTATGCATTATGATTATTATGGATTTCTTTTTGCTTTTATCCCAGAACACCGTAGTCTTGAAATAAGCTAAATAAGTACTTAAATAAGCAGATCTTGTGCTAATGGATTCAAGGTCATATAGACAAGAAAATAAGTATTATGATTTAAACATCTAAGCTGAAATAGGCTTCAAAAATATACTTAATAATGATACAGCCACACAATGAAGTACAGTGCGGCTGTAAACAATGAAGAAGTTCTCTGTGAATTGATATGCAGTGATTTCCAGAATGTATTTTAAGTGAAAAAAGACCATAAAGAGTATGCTACCTTTTATGTAAGAAAGGAAATATAAGGAAATATACAACTATCTGTCCATTTGCCAAAAAAAAAAAATGTTTACCTTTTTAATGGTTTATTAATAAAATTATTAAAGCCCAGAACCACTTGTAGCCTAAAATTTGTAAGCAAAGTTTATACAGTTTTAGGCAGCTTCAGTTGATAATTATGCATATCAGTTCCTGGTAGATTATGTTACATAGTTCTCATTTCCTTTAGATTCCAACTATCTGGATATATGTTAACACCAATATCCTTTGTGATGAGCTACCTTTCTAAAAGAAACATATATAAGTTCAAGGAGTAAAGAGAAGTACGTACTATATCCAATGAACGTTCTGAGGTAGCTTTTCAACTTTTCCGTAGTAGTCATGTTCATTATTCTACGAGGACAGCAAATTAATAAATATGGAGTATATGAGAAGTTTTTTGTCATTATACTTGCTGCTTAATAATCATATGGTCGAATCATAACAATTGAAGATACTACATTAGTGATCAATTTCTTTTGAAAATCCCATCTAAGAATAACTACATAAACCAATAGAGTAACTTCTTTTGATTTCAGGTGGGCTTGGATTTTACAAGATGTCTTGGGGATTGCTTTCTGTATGAATTTAATTAAAACACTGAAGTTACCCAACTTTAAGGTAAAGTATACTGCTTTGCTAGCTAAAATAATTTTTTCTTTTTAAAACAACTTTATTTGAGTATAATTTACATGTAGCAAAATGCGCCCATCATAAGTGTATTATTTATTGAAGTTTTACACATGAATAACTTTATAGCCACCATCCCAATCAATTACAGATTTCTCATCTCTTCAAAAGCTCTGTCCTGCCCTTTAGCAGTCAGTCCTCCTAATCTCCAGCCGTAGCCAACCACTGATTTGCTAGCTAAAATATTTTTAATCATTTATATAATATGCCAAATACATAAAATCCTTACAGACAAAATATCAATGAAGAACATTTCTTTGATTTAGTGATTTTTTTTTTTAAAGACTGGGATAGAGAAGATAAAATTTTTAATGTGATTTGTAGAATAAAACTAGAAATAGTAATAACGGTTAAATGCCTTTAAAAAAAAGTGTTTAGATGTAATTTCACATGTTTATTTGTACTTGCAAAACAATATAATCTCTTAATTTACATGGAAGTTTGACCTTTAAATTTTTTCTTTTTTCAACAGTCATGTGTGATACTTCTAGGCCTTCTCCTCCTCTATGATGTGTTTTTTGTTTTCATAACACCATTCATCACAAAGGTATGATATTTTTGAAATCTGTGAGAAACATGCTAAAAGGAGAATCTTAAGCCTGCTCTTAGGTAACTGATTTTGCAGATGTTTACCATTAAGTGGGTACTAATTCTCTTTTGAAAATTGTCATTGAAGTTAGCTTTTTAATAGAGGATTTTTTTAAACCTTTAAGTCATTCCGCTAAATGAAAAGTGTCTCCTGGCTGATCATGAGAATATCTATAAATTTTCTTCCTATCCATTTTAAAGTAATTTTTCTGATTATAAAACAATAAATGTTTGCTGTAAACGACATAAACAGCAAAAAAGAATGAAAATGCGTCGTTGCTCCTTTCATTTCTGTACCCCTAGTTTGAGACTACGAAGGAGCTCCCCACTGGAAGTCTGGAGACCTGAAGTGTAGCTCTGTAACTTTGTTATCCTGACAAGTCACTCAGCATTTTGTGCTTCCGGTTCCTAATCCATTGTGTGAGGGAGTATTGCTAGCGTTCCAGGCTCCCTCTTCCATCAGTAGAATTCTCCGCGTGGAACTGACAGAATGCAGTCTAACCTTTCTATATCACAAAGGTCCCTTCTATCCAGCCTATGTATAGAGGCCAAGGTGGAGCTGGCCTCAGAAGAAACTAGACCCAGGGGCACATACTCTCCCTTTCTATTTCTTTCCATTTTGTTTGTGGTCCCAGACTGGCTTTTTCTATGACGTTAGACTCATAGCAGCTGACAGCTCCTCATTCATCTATCCCCGCCCCCACCACTAGCTCTTCCGTAAAATGGTGATGCTGTTCCCAGAATAAGGGAGAGGTGTTGGGTGAGTGTGGTAGTACTAAATGATTTGCCCAGTTTTTCTACTGGTCCCTATTTCTATCTCATGAGTATTTTATTGCTCAGTTCTCCTGCTTTCTCCATTTTATGTTGAGTCTTATTTTGATTCAGGATTTGATATTATAATCAGTGCATTTTTTTCCCCATTAGTTGTTTATCTCTTTCTTTAGCCCCTACCAAGTATGAAATCACTGTAAAACTGCACTTTGAATATTTGTTATAATGGCATAAACATGTGGCACAAAGATGTGCCCCATTGGGGAGCTAAAATGCAAGTAGATAGTTAATGTAGTTAACTGCCCCAAATTACAGCTAACCAGACCATTTTACAAGCATCTTTCCGTGCCTTAATGATGAGCCATTTGAGTCATTGACTTCATTGAGCAAAAGTAACCTTTTTGAAAGCGTAGAATTAGTATTATGGATTATAACAAAAAATATCAATTAATGAAAGCTTTCTATCTAAAGCCATCCCAGTTTATGTCAATTTATTTGGTTCAAAAAAATGTTGCTGTAAGTCACTCCAGAGGGGTCTCATAATGAACGTAAAGCATTCTCTGTACAAAACCCTTCTCTTAAGTCAGCAGGTAGTCATAGCGTATGGCCCATATAGTACACAGGGGCTGTAGATACGAACTGTAACTAAATCCTTTAAAAATGTTTTTCCATTCAGTTTTTTTTGTTTGTTTGTTTTGTAGAGGGAGAGAGGTCGGGGGAGGGACAGAGGGAGAGGGAGAGCAAGCGTCTTAAGCAGGCTCCATGCCCAGTGCTCGAGATCATGACCTGAGCGAAAATCGAGTCAGATGGTTAGCCGACTGAGGTACCCAGGCGCTCCTCCATTCATTTTTAACACTAGTATCACTTTATAAGTGTTAACTGTGTCTGCTTGCACACTATTTACATTCCTTACACATGAAAGTTTCAGAATTTAAAGATGTCTTTTAACAGCCTCTTTCTTTATTCTCTGCCTAGAGAATTTTTCATCTTTTTTTCCAGATTTGTTCCCAGTGACTAGGAATGTGATTTCTAGTAATCCGATCTGGTAGAAAAGATTAGACGTGCTCTTTGGAGTTCACTAGTGTAGATTTACTTTAACACCTTCTTCTCAGTCTGATTTGTTTGTATTAAGGCTATAGACCTTACTTTAGTAAGTAACTCAAAATGAAAATCAGATATGTAATATCTGATTTGGGGGATTTTTTTACTGGAAATTTTAAGGATTAAACATTGGACATTTTAAACATGTCTTTCAACTCTGGTGTTAGCAGAGTTTTAATGAGTAAGCAGAGGAGGTGGCCATAGGAGTACAGGCAATAAGAACCTGTCAGGGGCGCCTGGGTGGTTCAGTCAGTTAAGCTTCCAACTCTTGATTTCTGTCTTGGGTCATGATCTCAGGGTCATGAGATTGAGCCCGGTCTCGGGCTCCACACTGGGTGTGGAGCCTGCTTGGGATTCTCTCTCCCTCTCTCTCTGCTCCCTGCCCCCCTCACTCTCTCTCTCTTTCTCTGTCTCTCTCTCTCTCTAAAAAAAAAAAAAAACCCAAAAAACAAAAACCTGTCTTCATTTTTGTTCCATCCGCCCCTGTAACTCGGTATAGTATATTGCAAATAGTGGTTACTCAGGTATCTTTGAATGTAGGAGAGGATGTCAGTGATAGCCTTCACTTAAGTGTTTTAAATAACAATTAGAAAATGAACCAAAATGAACTCTGTCTGGAAATTAAATCACATTATGGGAGTTTGCTGTAAGGAATTGTATTTAATATTAGTCTGTTTTCCTAAACTCCTGTGACTTAACCCTTCTGTAACCCAAAATGTAACATGAGGGAAAGATTTCTGTAGCTAGAGATTATATCCTTCTTTCTACTCAGCTCAGATATCAGTGGAGTCCTCTTAAAAATACGAAAGTGATTTTTCCTATGCTCCCCACCCACATGGAAAATATTATAGTTACTTGATCAAATTCTTAAATTTAGCATTTATCTTCCCACTGCCTGTCTGATGATAAATTCATCATAGTGTGAAGCATAGACGGGCGATCGTGCAGTCTTCATTTGCTGCCTCAAAATCTTTCCCCCTTCACAACAGACTTGGCTGTCAGGAAAGAACTGTTAAGGGGCTCCTCCCACAGCCCACATAAAAAGACCTTAGCGAGACACAGTGGATGAAATTCAGCTAAGGTTAATGTTTTGATTGGGACATAAAAAGCTGGCAGGGCTGAAACTGGACAGGAGACAGGCTTGGGAGCTTCTCAAGTTCTTTAGGGCGGGGTCAGGTTTGGCTTCATTGTTATTATGGTGAGTAGCTAGGTCATCAGATGTATTGTTATTCAAATAAAGTTACCAATATTTATTACAAATCTAAATACAAAAGATTTCAGTATTTCTTATGTCTCTGTTCATTGTTATTGCTAAAAATGACTAAGGACACATCGTACATCACATAATGTAACTACAAGCACCTAAAATTTATAGTCTGTTAAAAATGCTAGCTATTCGTTGTCAGTACAGATCAGTGCCCAGAGCTTCACTCGAATAACCTGTGTGTGGTTTTTCTGCTAGTTTGTGATCATTGTTGAGCTCTAATGGAATGGAGCAATGTGCTTGGTGAATTTTGTTTTAGATGGCTCCAGTTTACTATAGGCCATTAGCCAGGGGGTCAAATCTTCTTAAATACTGGTAGATTGTTCTCTTTAAATGATTGGGCAATTTCTTTCATCTTCTTCCTCAATTTTAGAATGGCGAGAGTATCATGGTTGAACTTGCAGCTGGACCTTTTGGAAATAATGAAAAGGTAGGGATGGCAATTAAATAGAAATGGCTGCCAGTGTATATATGTGTGTCCAGTTAATAATTTTGCCTTCCTGTGTAATTCATTGGTCATGTAGTGCATGTTAAGGTATTGTAAAACTTTATTTCTCACAAAATATAGCCCTTTTATTAGTTATCTAAATTATTAAATACCTATTGACTTGGGTTTCATCCTAGAATGATGGAAACTTGGTGGAAGCCACTGCTCAACCCTCAGCTCCCCATGAGAAAGTAAGGATTGTATTTCAGATATGTTCATTGGACTTTAAATCATACCCTCTGAGACAAAACTCTTCTTTGGGGGAAAAAAAATCCAGATTTTAAAAAAAAAAAATCTGTTTCAAGGCCTGAGTCCTATCTTTGGTAAAAAGGAAAAAAAAAAAAAAAGGTTAGATGCGGGGATACTGGATTAATACTGTTAACCCTCGTGTGTTGGGTTTCATTTTTCCGAAACTGTGGATCTGTTTCTTTCAAGCTTTCTATGCATTCAGAGTATATATGTGTGTAGCTTATGTTCTTTGATTTCAAGATCTTCTAAAGTGTCTATTTAAAAGTGTTAAAACAATTACTCTAATATCAATCCTTTCCTTTCTAAGAGATAAGAGTAAAGATTCCTCAGAGGTTTATTAGTGCCTTTTTTTTTTCTCATAATTACAGTTACCAGTAGTCATCAGGGTACCAAAGCTGGCCTATTTCTCAGTAATGAGTGTGTGCCTCATGCCAGTTTCAATACTGGGTTTTGGAGACATTATTGTACCAGGTAAGCAATTATTTGTAACAATTCAGTAAAAAAATATACTGATGGTTTAAAATTGCCAAATATTTAGTATCTTTTTAAAGTCACCTATTCTGTGTCAAGTATTTATGGCTATTGCTAGAGCTGGGGTCAGTGACTAAAACAGAAAAAAAGCATTTCGAGGGGTAGAAGATAAAGCCCAAATGGTAACAACCAAAGTATATCTCCCATGGCTCAAAAAATGTCTTAGAAGAAGCACCTAGGATCAGTTTGACCTACTTCCCCAAGAAAGAAGGAAGTATATAACAAAACTCTTTTAAAGTTAAATTTAATAATACCAAATGTATTGCAGTTTCTGTGACTTCCATTTTAAAATAATAGTTATGTGTTAGGAAAGTGGTTTGGTCACGATCAAGAGAAGAAACATAATAGAACACCAGCTTGCAGGGCATAATAATACAAAAATACAGCATATGGTGTATCTTCTCTGACAGTTGCATTATTCTCACTGGGCTACCTATAGAATAAACTTAATCCCAGCCCAGGAATAATGTCGCTTAGAAGTAATTACTAGTCTTTCTTAATCAGTTGAGAGTTTGTCCTTACAGCGTGTCTGTACTAACTGCCTGCGAAGGGGTAAAAAGTATGGGCTCTTCTGCAAAAGCCCTTTCATTTACATAGTAAGGCCAGGTAGAGACAGAGAAGCCAACAGCTCTGCCTTGTGAGTTGACATAGCAAAGTCCAGTGTAGCAACTCTGTTAGTTCATTTTCTAAGATCACGAGTTCGACCACAGAGCAAATCTTAGCAAATTTAAGAAGATCGAAATTATATACCGAGTATATTTTCTGACCGCAATGGTATGAAACTAGAAATCAATAACAGGAGGAAAACTGGAAAATTCACAAGTACATAGAAATTAAACTAAAATAGTTTTGAACAACCAATGCATCAAAAGAAAAAATTAAAATAGAAATTTAAAAATACCGTGAGAAAACTGAAGAGAGAAACAACATCCCAAAACTTATGGGATGCAACAAAAGCAGTTCTAAGAGGGACGTTTATAGTGATAACCACATACATACAGAAAATAGAAAAGCAGATAAGCACGCTAACTTTATATGTAAGGAACTGGAAAACAAACTAAGCCCAAAGCTAGCAGAAAGAGGGAAATAATAGAATGCAGCAGAAATAGAGAACAGGAAAACAGTAGAAAAGATGAATAAAACTAGGAGTTGGTTTTTTATTTTATTTTTAGATTTTTTAAAATTTATTTATTAGAGTGAGTGAGAGAGAGAACATGAGCGGGGAGTGGGGGAAAGAGCATAGAGAGAGGGAGAAACAGACTTCCTGCTGAGCAGGGAGCCTGACACGAGGCTTGATCCGGGGACTCCAGGATCATGACCTGAGCCGAAGGCAGACACTTAACCGACTGGGCCATCCAGGTGCCCCAGAGTTGGTTTTTTAAAAGGATAAACAAAAATGAGAAACCTTCTCCTAGACTAACCAAGAAAAAAAGAGAACCCAAATCAATAAAATCATAAATGACATTATAACCACAGAAATATAAAAAATTTTCTGTCATGGAATATTAAGCAGCTAATAAAAAAATCATGCTTTTAAAGACCGTTTAATGGAGGCGCCTGGGTGGCACAGCAGTTAGGTGTCTGCCTTCGGCTCAGGGCGTGATCCCGGCGTTATGGGATCGAGCCCCACATCAGGCTCTTCCGCTAGGAGCCTGCTTCTTCCTCTCCCATTCCCCCTGCTTGTCTTCCCTCTCTCGCTGGCTGTCTCTCTCTCTGTCAAATAAATAAATAAAATCTTTAAAAAAATAAAAAATAAAATAAAGACTGTTTAATGGTTTAGGAAAATGTTTAAAAATGGCATTAAGTTAAAAAAAATCATAAAAATTTTGTCCAGAATTTGAGGTACCTTAATGTTCTCATGATGCAAAAAGGAATGTTAAATACAATGCAGCATGTACTGTTGCCGTAGTTAATAGTTGAATTTGTGTGGCTGTTACTGTTTTAAGAAAATAATGCATTTGGTGGGGGTTTTTTTTTTTTGTTTTTTTTTTTTTTTAGGCCTGTTGGTTGCATACTGTAGAAGATTTGATGTTCAGACTGGTTCTTCTTCTATATACTATGTTTCCTCCACAATTGGTAAATTTTTGTGTTGTCTTTCTATTATGTTGAATTGTATTGTCTGTAGGAAAAGGTCGAGGTCTGAAAATATGGAGTCCTGGATTCTAATTCTTCATCATTAATTAATAAGCCAAGTTTTCCATCAGAAAGGAATAATGCTTTACTACCTATATCATAAGGTTTTTGAGGTTTAAAAAATTATGTGAAAGAAAATCATTAGATTTTATATCTTAAGTGCTTACTAAAGCATCTGGCACAGAAGTAGTCAATAAATTGTATAATATTAGATTTTCTTAAAATACTATATGAATGACAGTGTATTTATAGAAATGAATTTATGGCATAATAACATCTCACCTGGGACAGCAGAAGTAATTGTCATTTATCCCTCTGTTTCTCTTATTGAAAACAGACAAGAACAGGAAGCAAGCCAAAAAATACTTTACCTCTAAACATATCAAACGGATATTTCAAAGTCTTACACCAAAGTTCTTTATTCTTAGGTAGGTGGCCTGCTCCAGAGCCATTTAGATACTTTTCTGGCAAGGTTTTCAATTGCACAGTGGAGTTAAATTCAGTAAATTAAAAGTGTACGCCAGCAGTAGAGAAGGGTATTACTAGGAATAGGTACCTGACAGCAACAAAGAACAACTTAAGTGAGTGAAAAGATGATAAAAATAAAAAAAAAAAGCCCATAAAGAAAGAAGAAAGGCAGTTAGAGGCTGAATGGTATTATCGGAGGGCATGACTGTATTGAAGTCCAGCACCAGTCAGTGTGATAGAACACAAGAACACTCAGTGCAAAGGCAGGTAACAGGGCTCTCTGTCCATTGGGCCGTATAACTTTGGGCAGTTCACTCAACTTCCCTGGTCCTCCATTGCTTTGTCTATAAAATCAGGAGGTAAACTGAACTGTCTCTAAAGGCTCTGCTAGCTCCAGTATTCTGAGATCTGTGTTCATGGCGAGACGCTGCATCATTAAGGAAAGATAGATGATGTTTGGCGTGCCCTTGTTGAAGAAGCCCAGGAATTATATAATCAGAATTCGGAAGATTTTCTAAAGCAGGTGTTACTTTAGTACCTACAGGTACAGACTTCAGTTATCTAAAATGTGCAACAGCTCAACATCCTTAACAGTGACAGAAAATAAGAGACTTCCTTCTTTGTCAATGATTAATGATTAGAGTAATTATAATTGAAATACTAAACAGTTTTCAAGCTTTCAAAAGCAATGAGGTATGTCTCTCCAAATGGCTATCTAGGAAACTAACAAAATCAGGAAAAAAGTCACAGGGCAAAAATGTCCTCAGAAACGTTTGAAAACCACCGCTTCAGTAAGGGAGTCAAAATCCACTTTTGGTAGCATGTAGAAATGCCTGATAATTGGTGTTCTTCTTACAGCCTATGCTGTTGGCATGATACTCACATTTGTTGTTCTGGTGCTGATGAAAAAGGGACAGCCTGCCCTCCTTTATTTAGTTCCTTGCACACTTGTCACTGCTTCAGTTGTTGCTTGGAGACGTAAGGAAATGAAAAAGTTCTGGAAGGGTAGCGGCTATCAGGTATGTGCTTCTTCTATCTCAGTTACCAAGTTATCTTATGACGTAATTCAGTGACTGACTTTGGCTGGGAACCGCCTGTATATATCAAAGCTTTTATGTGCCCCAGAGTTTCCTTGGATCTGTCAGGATGTCCCAGGTTTTGTCCCCACCATTACCACCTTACTGTTCACCTGCTGCACAGCAGTTCTCATCCCTACTGCTGTCTGATGGCAAAACCCTGGTGACTCAAGCTAAAGCTACCAAGAAGCAGTGGGAGGGCATCAGGGAAAACCAAAACAGCACCTCAACATGAGTTTTCAAATCCACACAAAAGTAGACTTGATGAAAAATAATACTATGTTAAGTACTGAGTTTTTGAGACTGACGTTAGCTCTTTATAGTGAGAGTCGTGAGGTTTTACAGATGAAAAGTGTACTCTCTTCAGCACCTAAATTGGTCTACCTAAATTAAATAGGATACCCATTTCAGATTTAAATGGATCAAGACTGACTTCCCTGGAACAGAAAAAATGGCATGATAATAGAATCTGTGGCACAATTTTGAGAAAATGGCATGATATCAGAATCCATTATGTTTGAGATTATTCTTCATTGAAGTTAAACCCCTTTCTTCTTTTCTTAAATGTTCTTGGTATTCCAGTAAGGTTTATTTCCATTGAAATTAAAGAGGGTTGGGAAACTCTAGCCCTATTAAAGGTCAGGGCCGTGGCATCGATCCTTCATGAGGCAGTTAGTTCTGCTTTGCCCTATTACAACAAACTGCCCTCCTCCGTCTGCCCTCATACATGCACGTTAGTAGTCACATGAACAAAAATAGAAGTACTTTGGGTGGATGCCTGCAATTCTGTTAGTAGATAAACAGTTCAAAGTTCATATCCCTCATGTGGTTGGTCTGTAGCATCACCTTTATTTAACAAGAGATGATTAACGTCTTCAGTTAGACTACTATATTTGGAAGAAGCACCGGCCTGAAATTCTTTCAGGTAAATCTTGTAATTCCTTTGAAATTTGGTTGAAACGTAATACCTGCCATGTCTACCTCACAAGGCCATTGTCTCAACTTATATTTATGCACAAACAATTATGGCCACAAGGCCCTTAACTAAACTAGTAAGATAGCTTGTAACTTTTACACGAAGAGGACACCCACGTAGTTTTTTACTTTTATAGAATTTTAAAAATTAAAGTATGTCCTACAATAGCCTTTGAAAGTCACATCCCAAAAAGTGCTCTTCATAATCATTTTCTTTTTTTTTTAAAGATTTTATTTATTTATTCGACAGAGAGAGACAGCCAGCGAGAGAGGGAACACAAGCAGGGGGAGTGGGAGAGGAAGAAGCAGGCTCATAGCGGAAGAGCCTGATGTGGGGCTCGATCCCGTAACGCCGGGATCACGCCCTGAGCCAAAGGCAGACGCTTAACCGCTGTGCCACCCAGGCGCCCCTTCATAATCATTTTCTTAAAATAGTTTTATATTTCTTCATTTAGCAGATGTTAATTGGGCGGTTCTATGAGCGAGGTGCTATTTTAGGTGCTGTTGATACAAGATGAACAAGTTAGTAACAGGCTTACTCTCATGGCGTCTTGAAAGTAGAGTCTAGTGGAGGATGCAGATAATCACTAACGAAGTGTGGTAAATGTATTTATTAGTTATGGCAGGGCGCCATGAAAGCTAGCAGTAAGATACCCAGTGCTTGTCGTTTAGTGACAGTCAAAGGTGATTTAGGGAAGGTTTTTTTGTTTTTGTTTTTTAAGTTATTTATTTATTTATTTGAGAGACAGATAATAAGTGGGGAGAGGGGCAGAAGGAGACTCCGCATTGAGCAGGGAGCCCCATGTGGGGCTTGATTCCAGTACCCCGGGATCATGACCTGAGCCAAAGCAGACACTTAACCGACTGAGCCATGCAGGCACCCCTTAGGGAAAGCTTCTTCAAGAACGTTAAATTTATGTTGAAACTTTAAGACTGAGCCATGTGTTCCATATGGAGGGAACCATGTCTTGAAAGGCTCAGAGGGAAGAGAGCATGGCATGTTCTAGGAGCTGAATGAATTTTAGGATGACTGTAATGTTGAGTAACGCAGGAAATGAAAAGTGGAGAAGGGAGCGAGGATAAGAGTCTATAGGGTCTATAGAGACCATTGATGAGGTCTTTGAACTCTGTCTTGAGAGCATCAGAGACCATTTTTAAGAAATCTATAAAATGGACAGAAGAAGGGAGCAAAACTTAAAGCACCTATTACAATGAGAAGTAATAGTAGCCGGAATTAATAAGGTAGTGAGATCAAGAGAAGAGAACAAAGTCAAGACAAATTTAGAGGCATAATTCATGGAACTTGGTGATAGTGTCGGTAGGGAGAGAAGGAAGTGGAGTCCAGGGTTTGCCTTAGGTAACTGGGTGGGCAGGTAATGATACCATTCACAAGTTTAAAGATGATGATGAATTGGATGTTGGGCATTTCAAAGTACTTATAGGACCAACAGAAAGAGAGAGAAATAGGCAGTTGAATAAATGTCTCCTTATGTCCAGGAAACAGACCTAGCTAGAGACAGAAATTTGGAAGCATCATTAGCATACTCAATGAGTGAGAACATAGAGGGAGAAGAGAAAACTCAGGACAGAACCGTGAGCAAGAGGTTTCTACAATTAGACACACTTATCTGATTCACCAATTATGAAGTAAATCAGGACAGGGAAGATGAGCAACACGGAGACATCTTGTTTGGGGTCAGTATTAAATCATTTTTCAGGTTAGAATTTATTTTTTTTAAATGATTTTCTATTATATTGTGTTAGTCACCATACAGTACATCCCCGGATTCCAATGTAAAGTTCGATGCTTCGTTAGTTGCGTATAACACCCAGTGCACCATGCAATATGTGCCCTCCTTACTACCCATCACCAGTCTATCCCATTCCCCCACCCCCCTCCCCTCTGAAGCCCTTAGTTTGTTTCTCAGAGTCCATAGTCTCTCATGCTTCATTCCCCCTTCTGATTACCCCCCTTTCTTTATCCCTTTCTTCCCCTACCGATCTTCCTAGTTCTTATGTTCCATGGATGAGAGAAACCATATGATAATTGTCTTTCTCTGCTTATTTCACTTAGCATTATCTCCTCCAGTGCCGTCCATGTTGCAGCAAATGTTGAGAACTCGTTCTTTCTGATAGCTGAGCAATATTCCATTGTATATATGGACCACAACTTCTTAATCCAGTCATCTGTTGAAGGGCATCTCCGTTCCTTCCACGATTTAGCTATTGTGGACAGAGCTGCTATGAACATTGGGGAGCATATGGCCCTTCTCTTCACTACGTCTGTATCTCTGGGGGTAAATACCCAGTAGTGCAATGGCTGGGTCATAGGGTAGCTCAATTTTTAACTTTTTAAGGGACCTCCACACTGTTTTCCAGAGTGGCTGTACCAACTTGCATTCCCACCAACAATGTAGGAGGGACCCCCTTTCTCCACATCCTCTCCAGCAATTGTTGTTTCTTGCCTTGTCAATTTTTGCCATTCTAACTGGCATAAGGTGGTATCTCGATGTGGTTTTGATTTGAATTTCCCTGATGGCTAATGATTTTGAACATTTTTTCATGTGTCTGTTAGCCATTTGTATGTCATCATTGGAAAAGTGTCTGTTCATATCTTCTGCCCATTTTATGATTTGTTTATTTGTTTCTCGCGTATTGAGTTTGAGAAGTTCTTTGTAGATCTCGGAT
This sequence comes from Ursus americanus, assembly GCF_024610735.1. Classification (NCBI taxonomy): domain Eukaryota; kingdom Metazoa; phylum Chordata; class Mammalia; order Carnivora; family Ursidae; genus Ursus; species Ursus americanus. The sequence continues at coordinate 6,347,941 of NC_142162.1, read as the reverse complement.
ACCAGTCTTTTATCTGTAGCATCATTTGCAAATATATTCTCCCATTCTGTGGGCTGCCTCTTAGATTTTTTGACTGTTCCCTTGCCTGTGCAGAAGCTTTTTATGTTGATGAAGTCCCACAAGTTCATTTTATCTTTTGTTTCTCTTGCCTTTGGAAATGTGTCATGAAAAAGGTCGCTTTGGCCAATGTCGTATAGGTTGCTGCCTATGCTCTCCTCTAGGATTTTGATGGATTCCTGTCTCACATCAAGGTCTTTCATCCATTTGGAGTTTATCTTTGTGTATGGTGTGAGAGAGTGGTCGAGTTTCATTCTTTTGCATGTAGCTGTCCACTTTTCCCAGCACCATTTATTGAAGAGACTGTCTTTTTTTCCACTGGATGTTTTTTCCTGCTTTATCAAAGATTAGTTGCCCAAAGAGCTGAGGGTCCATTTCTGGGTTCTCTGTTCTGTTCCATTGGTCTATGTGTCTGTTTTTCTGCCAGTACCATGCTGTCTTTGTGATCACAGCTTTGTAGTACAGCTCGAAATCCGGCATTATGAAGCCCCCAACTTTGTTTTTCCTTTTCAACAGTTCTTTGGAGATTCGGGGCCTTTTCTGGTTCCATACAAATTTAAGGACTATTTGTTCCAGTTCTTTGAAAAATGTCCTCGGTATTTTGATCAGGATAGCATTGAAAGTGTAGATTGCTCTGGGTAGCATGGACATTTTAACTATGTTAATTCTTCCGATCCATGAGCATGGAATACCTTTCCATCTTTTTGTGTCTTCCTCAATGTCTTTCAAGAGCGATTTATAGTTTCTAGAATATAGATCCTTTACGTCTCTGGTGAAGTTAATTCCAAGGTAACGTATGGTTTTTGGTGCTACTGTAAATGGGATGGATTCCCTAATTTCTCTTTCTTCAGTCCCATTATTCGTGTATAGAAATGCAACTGATTTCTGAGCATTGATTTTGTATCCCGCCACATTACTGAATTGCTCTATAACTTCTAATAGTTTGGGAGTGGCTTCTTTTGGGTTTTCCATATAGTGTATCATGTCATCTGCAAAGAGAGACAGTTTGACTTTCTCTTTGCCCATTTGGATACATTTTATCCCTTTTTGTTGTCTGATTGCTGTTGCAAGGACTTCTAGTACTATGTTGAATAATAGTGGCGAGAGTGGGCATCCTTGTTGTGTTCCTGATCTTAAGGGAAAGGCTTCCAGCTTTTCCCCATTGAGAATGATATTTGCCGTAGGCTTTTCATAGATGGCTTTTATGAGATTAAGAAATGTACCCTCTGTTCCTATACTCTGAAGGGTTTTAATCAGGAAAGGATGCTGTATTTTGTCAAATGCTTTTTCTGCATCAATTGAGAGGATCATATGGTTCCTGAGCCTTTTCTTGTTGATATGATGTATCACGCTGATCGATTTGCGAATGTTGAACCACGCTTGCATCCCAGGTATGAATCCCACTTGATCGTGATGGATAATCCTTTTAATGTACTATTAGCAAGTATCTTGTTGAGGATTTTGGCGTCCATATTCATTAGGGAAATCAGTCTGTAATTCTCCTTTTTGATGGGGTCTTTGCCTGGTTTTGGGGATCAAGGTAATATTGGCCTCATAGAATGAGTTTGGTAGCTTTCCTTCTGTTTCTATTTTTTGAAATAGCTTTAGGAGAATAGGTATTATTTCTTCTTTGAATGTTTGGTAGAATTCCCCAGGAAAACCGTCCAGTCCTGGAGTTTTGTTTTTTGGAAGGTTGTTTATCACTGTTTCAATCTCTTCATAATTAATTGGCCTGTTTAAAAAATCAATTTCTTCCTGTTTCAATCTTGGTAGTTTATGGGTTTCCAGGAAGGCCTCCATCTCTTCCAGATTGCTTAATTTATTGGCATAAAGCTGTTGATAAAAGTTTCTAATAATCCTTCCAATTTCATTGGTGTCAGTTGTGACCTCTCCTTTTTCATTCATAATTTTATTAATTTGGGTCCTTTCTCTATTCTTTTGGATAAGTCTTGCCAGTGGTCTGTCAATTTTATTAATTCGTTCAAAGAACCAGCTTCTAGTTCTGTTGATCTGTTCTGTACTCCTGGTTTCTAATTCATTGATTTCTGCTCTAATCTTGGTCAGCTGCTTCCTTGTGCGTGGATTAGGCCTGTCCCTCTGTTGCCGTTCCAGCTTCTTGAGGTGAGAATATAAAAACTGCATTTTAGATTTTTCTATTCTTTTGAATGAGGCTTGGATGGCTATGTATTTCCCCCTTAGGACTGCCTTTGCAGTATCCCATAGGTTTTGGACCGTTGTGTTTTCATTCTCATTGGTCTCCATAAATTGTTTAATTTGATTTTTGATTTCCTGGTTTATCGAATCATTCCTGAGCAGCATGGTTCTTAGTCTCCAAGTGTTTGAGTTTCTTCCAAATTTTTCCTTGTAGTTGAGTTCCAATTTCAAAGTGTTGTGGTCTGAGAATATGCAGGAAATAATTTCAGTCTTTTGGTATCGGTTGAGACCTGTTTTGTGACCCAGAACATGGTCTATTCTTGAGAATGTTCCTTGGGCATTAGAATAGAATGAGTATTCTCTGGTTCTGGGGTGTACTGTTCTATGTATATCTATGAGGTCCAACTCGTCGAGTATGGCATTCAAAGCTCTTGTTTCTATGTTGGTTTTCTGCTCTGGTGATCTGTCTATTGCTGATAGTGGAGTGTTGAGGTCCCCTACTATTAACGTATGTTTATCAATATGTCTCTTTATTCTGGTTAAGAGTTGGCTTGTGTATCTTGCTGCTCCCCTGGTGGGGGCATATATATTTATAATTGTCATATCCACTTGTTGGATACATCCTTTAAGAATAATATAGTGCCCTTCTGTGTCTCTAACTATAGTCTTTAGTTTAAAATCCAATCTGTCTGCTATGAGAATTGCTACCCCAGCTTTCTTTTGAGGTCCATTGGCGTGAAAGATGGTATTCCATCCCTTTACTTTCATTCTGAATGTATCTTTAGATTCAAAATGAGTCTCTTGTAGACAGCAAATGGATGGGTCATGTCTTTTTATCCAATCTGCAACCCTATGGCGTTTATGGGAGCATTTAGGCCATTTACATTGAGACTGATTATTGAGAGATATGATTTTAATGATGCCATGTTGCCAGTAAAGTCTTTGTTTCTATAGATTGTGACTTTCTGTTCTGTATCACTCTTGGGGCCTTTTTACTTTTATAGAACCCCCCTTAATATCTCCTGCAGGGCTGGTTTCGTGGTTACGAAATTGGTCCATGACTGGCAATTCTGGAAGGTCTTTATTTCTCCATCAATTCTGAATGACAGCCTTGCTGGATAAAGGATCCTTGGCTGCATGTTTTTCTCTGAAAGAGCTTTAAAAATGCACCCCCCCCCCATCCTTTCTCTCATTCCAGGTCTGTGTAGACAGGTCTGACGTAATTCTGATACCTTTGCCTTGGTACGTGAGAAATTTCTTTGCCCTGGCCGCTTTCAGTACTGTATCCTTGGATCTTATATTTGCGAAATGCACTATGACGTGACGTGGTGTAGGTTTGTCGTGGTTGAGCTTGGGATGGGTCCTCTCTGCCTCTTGGACACGAATGTTTGTTTCCTTTGCTAGATTAGGGAAGTTTTCAGCTACAATTTGTTCAAATATCTCTTCTAGACCTCTGTTTTTCTCCACCCCCTCGGGGATGCCAATGATTCTGACATTGGAACGTTTCATTGAGTCAGTAATCTCCCGTAACTTACATTCTTGAGAATGGATTTTTTTGAGCCCGGATTCTATTTTAGCTTTCTCTTCTACTAACCCATCCTCCAATTCGCTGATGTGTTCTTCTGCCTCATTCACCCTGGCCGTCAGAGCCTCTAGTTTTTACTGCATTTGGCTCATAGAATTTTTAATTTCTGTCAGATTCGCTCTCATTTCTGCCCTTAGAGATTCTATATTCTCATTAACATTTTCGTTAATACTTTTTTCAAGTCTACACATCATCTTGACCATTGTTACTCTGAATTCCGTTTCTGATAATTTGGTTATATCCATATCCATTAGTTGTGTGGCAGAGGCCACAGACTCATTGTCTTTTCTTTGCTGGGGGGGATTTCTCCTTCTTGTCATTCTGATGAGGAGAGGTTGCGGGGTTGTCCAGAGCCCAAATTATTGACCAGGACCCAGGCAGTGCGCACTTGTTTTATAGGGACCTTAGGGATGTGGGCTTCTTGATTTTTCAGCCTGCCTTCTGGGGGAGGGGCCTGCCGCGCCGATACTCAGACGACCCTGTTTGGGTAGAGTCTCCGTGTCCCCTCGAGGGGGGATGGGGATGGGCACCCTGTGAGCCGGTACTTCCAGGCTTTTGTTCTCTGGCGGCTTTCCCTGGGGTTTGCTGGGCCTCTTCTGAGAGTCAGAGCAGCAGCGGCCGAATTTCAGCCTCTGTCACGGAACAGAGGGATTGCGGCCCGTTCTCTACTAATGTTCTGGCCACTTTAACTCTGTTTCTGTTGGTGCCGCTCAACCCTGCAGCGTCCCGGGATGTGCGCCCCACACCCGGCGTCCCAGCCCTCACTTCCAGGGCTGGCGCGTCTCTGTCCTTTGTGTTTCTAACGCTGCCAGCCGCCAGCCGCCCCCGCACGCTCCCGGATCTCCCGGTCTCAGTCTGGATCCCGTGAGCGCACCGGGATTCCAGTGTTCCGTGAGATGCCTGGTGGCGCGCGCACCCGGCTCACGGTCTCAGTCTGCTGTTTTGCGGGTGCTGACCGTGAGCCCGCCTGCTCTCCCGTGCAAGTGGTTACCGTGCAAGCGGTTACCGCTTCCCAGCGCCCGAACACGGCGGCTCCCTCCCCCTTCCGTTTATCTTCCGATATCTGTGCCCGGTTTCACGGCTCCCCGCTTCGTACCTCAATACTCAGCGCTGGAGATGTTCATTTGTAGAGATCCAGATGCATCTTCCCGTGTCTCAGGCTGGTTCCGTGGTTGTTTAGGCTGGTCTGGTACCTATCCAGCTCGACTCGGGGACCGGCTGAAAAAGGGGTCCCCTACTCCTCCGCCATCTTAACTCCTACTCTGCATTAAAGTACTTCTGATTATCTTTGTTTTATTTTAATGTCTCAAAGGTTAACATTATTAGTGGAGGGGGCGCCTGGGTGGCACAGCGGTTAAGCGTCTGCCTTCGGCTCAGGGCGTGATCCCGGCGTTATGGGATCGAGCCCCACATCAGGCTCTTCCGCTATGAGCCTGCTTCTTCCTCTCCCACTCCCCCTGCTTGTGTTCCCTCTCTCGCTGGCTGTCTCTATCTCTGTTGAATGAATAAATAAAATAAAATCTTTAAAAAAAAAAAACAACATTATTAGTGGAAGTTAATGTACTAAAATTTTTAAGTATGCCCTAATCCTGTTTTTACTTTATCTTCCTTTTTGTGTTTTAATTACAAAGTAATGCATGTTTACACTCTTTAAACAAATAATACAAAAGTGTCTGAAGTAAACACAGAAGGTCTTTTTTTCTAACTATTCCTCATGTTCCCACCTCCTTTTAGGGGCAGCTACTTTGAACAGTTTGTGTGGAGATCTTTTTATGCCAACTCACACTATAAAAATATTTAAAGATGTTGTAGGCATAAATGTAATAACATTGTGTTTCTTTGGAAATATCCAAAGCTCATTTTCTCTCTGGTTTATTATAGTACCTTTCCTCCTTTCTCTTTATGACGTTTATTAAGGAGAAAGAGGATGAGAGCTAAGGAAGGAATTTAACTAAGGGATACATTTATGTTCCCTATGAACAAATGCTACCCTGGACCATCCAGGTTTCATTCTTAAAAATCATCATCTTGAGGGGCGCCTGAGTGGCTCATTCAGTTGAGCATCTGACTCCTGGTTTCTTCTAATGTCATGATCTTGCATTGTGAGATCAAGCCCCACATCAGGTTCCACGCTTAGCGCAGATTCTGCTTCAGATTCATATTCTCTCTCTCCCCTTCCCCAGCCCCACCTCTTCCCCCCCTGCCCCTCCTCCTGCTCATGCCCTCTACCTATAAAGGGGAAGATCATTGCACCTGGGCACAAAGCAGTAGTAAATAGCCCCAGCAGGGCAGACTCCAGGGCCTTATCAACATGACACAGAAGCTAAATAAGGCAACTGATGGTAGGAAAGTCCATTTTAAAATATCTGAATAGTTAAGACAACTTTGGTTATACACTTCTCACTTTTGTGGTCTCGTAATTTTATTAGGTAAAGACATTCAGAATATAAAATAATACATAGTAATAAAAAGTGTGGAGTCTGGTTCCAGACCGCCTAAGTTTGAACGCTGGTTTTGTTAATTATTAGTCACATGACCTTGGGCAAGTTACTTAGCTTCTTGGTGCCTCAGTTTCCTTCAATGTAAAAAGGAGTAGTAATCATCCTACTTCAGAGGGTTGTTGTAAAATATGCAAATTGCCTAGAATAGTGCCTGGCACAGCATAAACACTGCATTTGCTATTATTATTTATAGGAACCGGGGTTTTTTGTTTTGGTTTATTTGTTGGCTTGGTTGTTATTTTTCAGTTCATTAACTAGATTTACATTTTGCCAGTTCAAATATTAAAACTTCAGGTCTTTGTTAAATCTGGTTCTTTTAACTTATTTGCAAAAAGATTTGATAGCCATCACACACTTCAGAGGGGAAAAAATCTGTTAAATGCAGCTATTTTCCCACTGTACACTTGATTTTAAAATATGAAGAATAGACACATGCTGAAATTTTAGGCAAGCTAATTGCAGAATATTATAAACTGCTGCCAGGAGAGAATCTATTTTTTTAGAAAACTAGCATTTTCAAAAGTTACAGAATGTAATGCCTTCACAAAATTATTCCCCTGTCACTGTGAAAAAGGAAATCTCATTGCTTTTGTCCAACCTTTAAAAAAGTTAATTTAGCTTGAATGTTGCCATTTGTGGGAGACAGTACATTACAGGCTTTGGAATCCGTTCTGGCAGGTCACTTGGTCTGTTAAGACTGTCTCCTCATCCATAAAATGAGGTGGGATCTACAGGTGGGTAGGAGACTCTATAATTCATAGTGGTGGGTTACCCCAGGGCTTGATAGGGCAGGTGGATGAGATCAGGGAAGGCTAGGCTGAGGCTTTGAAAGTATAACTTGGAACCTCAACAAGTGTGGTAAAACAGGGAGACTAGGTATCAACCTGTTGTAAGGTCGGCCTGAGGGTCAGCTCCTGAAGCCAGCCCTCAGGCAGTTCCCGGTTCATCTCTCAGGCTAACAGTGTCATAACCTTTTCCCTCCTCTCCCCTGCCTCCATTATGTTCATAGCATTGCCAGACTGTTTCCAGAATGTGCCTTAATTATTCCCAACTCAAAATCGTTCTCCAAGCGGATATCCAGCAGTTCTCCAGTTGAAATTAGGTTCACCTTTCCCCATATTTTTTTGTGGACTTCGTACTTTAAATACTTATTAACATCTGCCTTGTAGTGTAGACATTTACGTATGCCTCCCTCAGTAAGTTATTATCTTCTAGATATTAAGAACCTACAGTGCTGATAACAGTGTTTTATGTACTATAAATTCTCAGTTAATGTTATGGAAATTTTTCATGCAAAGCAGCTGTAATGTTCAGTCCTTAGTCCACTGACCTTTAGTCACTTTTGTGTGTATGTGTATAAGCTTGTGTTGTAGCAGCCCTCATAGAATTACCAAAATTATGATAAGCTTTGTAAAAGTGAGGCACTTTTAAACCATTAAACTAGACTTGTGTCTTTACAGTCTTTATATACTGTCATTTTTTTTGGCAAGTGCCAAAAGTTTTTGCTACTATTTGATATAATCAAATATAAAACAGGTAATATAAAACACAGCCAGAATCTAAGGTGATGGCACACTTCTTTATGCTGCTAATCCTTTGGTTCATTCCAATGCCTGGTATTAGAGTAAGCGCAAGAATAGTGGTGGTAGGGATACCTGGGTGGTCAGTTAAGCGTCTGCCTTCAGCTCAGGTCATGATCCCAGGGTCCTGGGATCAAGTCCCACGTCGGGCTCCTTGCTCAGCAGGGAGTCTGCTTCCCCTCTGCCTGCCCCTCTCTCTCTCTCTCTCTGACAAATAAATAAATAAATTCTTTAAAAAAAAAAAGAATAGTGGAGGTAAAAAAAAGACCTTTGCACTAGAGACTTTTTAAATGTCATGGTTAGGACTGACAGCCTTTTTATGCTTTTTTCAAAGGGGAAATTATACCCCATTCGTTGCTGAAACTTAGAGACTTTGTGGAAGAACTTTAATATTTTATTTAGAGTCTTTCAGCCCTTTCTGTGAATTTCTCTGATCAAAAGAAATAACATTTATGCAAGATTTCACTAAAATAATACTAATTTGGAAATCTTAATTGTATATTCTATAACTCAAAACTGTTCACACTATTACTTGCTCTCGGCTTTTTTTCTTGAATGCCTCAAGAGCTGTAGTATTCCGTTCCATTTGATTCTACCCAAAGTCTTAAGTTGTGATCACTGTAGAGTAAATAAAGGTGTTTCTTCTCTAGAGAGAAAAATCAAGCAGTGGCCTAATTACTTTGGCATAAAGAACGGCTAAGAGACATCATCATTTTAGGGGATATTTGTTTGTTTGTTTCTAACACTAAATCAGTAGAGTTGGATTTATGCAACAACTCCCAATGGGCTGTTTTACTCTGGATAGGAAGTAAGTGTTCGGTTTGTTGATATCCAGTAAACAGTGGGTTTGTCTCTGTTAAATGTCACTAGTGCTTCTAATTATTTTTAGAAGTCACAAGCTGTAACTGACAAGTCAGAATAGAGAGATACTTAGGACAACGCTGCTTTAATATCAGCAACTCTCCAGTTACTCCCCTTTAATGAGAGTTTTAATAGAGTGTTTCTGGAGATTGGTTCAATTATAAATAAGCAGAACTAGCAGTAAATGCCAGGCAAGCCGACCCAAGATCAGAGGACAGCTTTCCAAACTGAGCTTGCTTATTTACAAATATTATGAAAAACTATACCAATTTTGCCAGTTGATTTTATTATCTATATTAATTTTTGTTATGTTTTTAAAAGCCTATTTCAAGGTTGCGCTTCATGTTTCTCTATTTTATTGAAAATCAGTAAAGAAAAGTAAATACAGAGTATAGATCTGTACTTCTTAGTTGATTTTGGAAGGTTTTTTTTTTTTTAACAAATACATCTATATATATAGTTAGGGATTAGATTATAGTGCCAATGAGGTACCCGAGGAATAGGAAAGAAGAGGCATGTGGTAACTTAGGGAGTACAGGCTATGAATTCAGTAGGGTACAGTCCCAGGGAAAGCAGGTCTTGGGGAAGGAAGAGGCTTTCCCCACCATCCATTCTGCTGAGGCTGCCTCTGTTCTCTCTCCCCACAGCTCCTACCTCTCGCCCCCAGAACTTCCAAATTGCTAGAAGAAAAGGGACCTAACTATATCTTACATGCTTCTCCTTGCTTTCCCTCATTTAAATGGTGAAAATCAGGGGCGCCTGAGTGGTGCAGTCGTTAAGCGTCTGCCTTCAGCTCAGGGCATAATCCCGGCGTTCTGGGATCGAGCCCCACACCAGGCTCCTCCGCTATGAGCCTGCTTCTTCCTCTCCCACTCCCCCTGCTTGTGTTCCCTCTCTCGTTGGCTGTCTCTCTCTCTCTTATATAAATAAATAAATAATCTTTAAAAAAATAAAATAAAAATAAATGGTGAAAATCACCTCTTCAACAGCGTCATCTTATGTTTCATGTGGTGAAGTTTTTGATAGATATGTTACCTGTCTCAGTTGGACTTTTGTTCCCCCCTTGAAGTAGCCACGAACTTGTAACTGTCTTAATCTAGGGGATGTCTTTGGCAAATACAGGACCTCAAAACTGATTTTGGGGGACTTGAGATGACTCCTAGAGTACTGGCAGGTTTGGGCTTTATAAGCTGTCTCTGTTATCTTGAGACAGTTGTCAGCTGAAAGCCACAGCTCATGTGGTATTCTTGTCTGGCAAGGTTGGAGACCCCATTTGGGAATGATCCCGCTGTCTGCTTTCTTTTCCAAAAAACACTAAAGCCTTTAGAATCACTTTACAAAAATAGGAACATTTATCTTGCTGGTCTTTCTTCTAATTCTTGATAAAGAAGGGGAAATGTGGATCACAGTACTGAAAATCACTAATCTAAAAATCTTTGACAATCTTCACAAAAACATTAGGTACTTTTTTTGTATTTCTGAGTAATTTTATGTGAAGAACACAGTGAAAACATGGAAGCAGTTTCTTCTTCCTTCATTCCCAAATATGAAAAAATTTGTATAGGACTATTGATGAGCAGAGCTGAAACAGAGGCAACCATTTGAGAAAATTTAACTGGTAATTCCTCTAGAATAGTTTATAGCAAATGTATTCTCGATTTTATTTTCAGAGAATCATTTGACCTTTAAGTACCTTCAATTTATTTGGTTTTGATAGAAATGTTTGTTATACAACATTTCCAAAATCATGTATCATTCTTAAATTATCTTACAGTCAGTTCAAGGTGTCAGCCAGGTTCCACTGTCCCCAAACTAGCAAGTATTCTCACAGTGACTGTGGCGTCATTTTTAGTTTTTTCACCTTTAGCAGTGAACACTACCTGGAATTGCATCCTGGAATAAGCTTCAGGAATGTCTTCCTTTTGTGGTAGAGTTTCCACTGCCACGAAGGGCAGTTCGTATTGGGAAATGGAAATAGCGGAAGATTCAGAGAAAGTGTGTATCAGATTGGCCCTGGGTCAAATGATTAGGCTTTTCATGTCACCCTGACCATATCCTTAGGAACATGGATGTTGAACCAGTGCGTTGCTCTAAAAGGAGTGCTCAGATCCATGGAGTACTCCCTGTCTTTTTAAGGTTACGTATGTATGTATGTATGTATATATGTATGTATGTATGTATGTATGTATGTGAGCATGAATGGGAGGAGCTGGAGAGGCAGAAGCGGACTCCCCCCTGAGCAGGGAGCCAGACGTGGGGCTCGATCCCAGGACCCCGGGATCATGACCTGAGCTCAGCCACCCATGCGCCCCCTCCCTGTCTTTTTTAAAAAGTGGGAATCCTTTGGCCAATTAGTGAATATTGAGGGCAAGTTAAAATTTTGCATTTCCTGACATTTTTTTATTTATGCCTAGGTGATGGACCATCTGGACTATGCAACAAATGAAGAAAACCCTGTGACTGCTGGTGAACAGATTGTCCAACAATAATTTTACGTAGATCTGCAATAATGTGTCAGTTGATTTTCTACAAATAGAATTTGACTTTTTAAATTGACTTTTGAATTGACAATCTTAACGAATCTTCAATGATATGCTTGCAAATATATATTTTTAAGAGCTGGTACTGACAATTACATCAAATAATTACATTTGCTTTTAACTATGTTAAAGTTGTGCCTTCACATTAAATAAAAGCATATGGTCTGTGTAATTTTGAAGATCTATTACATACAGTATATTTTTCTAAAGAACTGTCTTGACCCACCCCTGTACTTTCTTACTGAAATATTTCTTTCAACTCCTACTAATAGATAAAAGTATTTCTGTCAAAATGAGTTTCTGAACAGATTTTACTATCAAGAATTATGCAAATTTTGTGCTCTCTAGAAATAACTGCTTAAGACCATGTTAGAAGGCAGTTCAACGATGAAATTTTGGACCTTTTTCACTGCAGAGGTTAGAAAAGTATAATTTGGGAATATATATAAATGCATATTTTTATAGCATAAGTTTTTTTAAAAGTCCCAATCTTTTTAAACTTGAAAACCTAAATTACTTTAGTCTGCATATGTATTATATTAAAATATTTTTCAGATATAAAGAAACATAATATATAGAACTAGTCATTAAAAGGACACAGAGACTGAAATCCAGTTTTCAGTGGTCTGTTTTTCTTGAAGAGGTAGCTTAAATTTCTGCACTGACATTCAGTTTCACCATAGTATTTCTTATCTCTGAAGTTTGGTTCTGTTGATGTTAAGGCTTGAAATTTTTTAAAAAGTATTTTTTTAATCAACTTCTGTGGTAGCACATGTGGCTCATTGTACAGGTACAACATCCCCAACGGTCTCTTCTTATCCCCTCACCCACCGCCTTTTTTTTTTTTCCTAACCCCACTCCTTTCCCCAGAGGAAACCAATGTTAATCTTTTAATATTTTGATGGAGGATGGCTTAATACACAAAGAGACGAGACAGGAGACTGGGTTCATCTCAATTTACTGACAATACAAGAATTTGAGTAAATTATCTTAGCTCAAAACCCTTGTATCTCAATTTTTGTATCTACAAAATGAGTAAGTTAGACCAATTAATCACGCCGGTCCCTTCCGACTTGAAAAATATCTTTCTCATTCTTTGCTGAATCTCAGTGTGGCCTTGAACATTATCCTGGGAGTCAGAGTTCGAAGTATCTTTCTACTGTCTTTTGTTTTAAGAAATTCCCAAAAGATGAGTTAGTGCAACGAGAGCAGGATTTTGCATTTCTCTGTAAGTAATGCACAAGGTTGGGAACAAGTCTGTGATCTTTCATTCTAAGGCCATTTCAACTGATTAAAAGATAAAGCTAATGCCTTTTAAAATGGATCAGAGCTTTGAGGTTTGTAGTCAATTTAACATTTGAGGGAATTAGATGCTTTTGTTTAATTAACTTTTGCTAAATAAATTGTAGACAGAGACGCTCCCTGACAGTCACCCCCTCTTTCCCCTTAGTATACTCACAGGTCCTTTGGTTTATGGCAAAATGACAGGTAAGTCTCTGTCAAGTAAGAGTTAATTTTGCCTCCATAATATCAAGTTTGAATTTTTTCCAAAGAATCCAATTTATTTGGCAGACTCTGATAGAACAGAGTTTTAAAGCTCCAACTATATTTTCATTTATAATATCAATAAAATGTTTGCCAAAATACAGCTTTTTTAGTAAAATTATCTGTATTCATCCCAACTTTGTGATATTTAAAAGCCTCAGCCACATTTTATGAAGAACAGTAAAGAAAATTTTACACGTAGAAATCTGAAATCTTAGTTCTTTGATGCAAATTCTACTTTATCCAAACATAAGTAACTTATGTTTGGATAAAACTAAACAGAAGTTTAAAACTAAAATTTTGTTCTAGTTTGCTGTTGAGATTGATTAAATGAAAATAAGAAACAAAAGGTGGAATTCCACAAGTTCCTCCATTCTCAGTGTCAACTTTATTTGTATGCAAAGAACCCTGCTAGCAACCTAGTTGAAAATACTTGAGAAATTACAGTCAAGTGCAGAAATATTTTATTCTGGAAATCAAAGTGAACAAAAGGTGAGGGAGATGAAAGTTTGGCTTTAAAAGGCTGTGTCATTTCTTCGCCTCTCATCCTCCCACCACCTATAACTTGAAGGGGAAGAGAGTTGTTTTTTTCCTAAACATGTCTTTAAACAGCGAGATATATAGTATTATTTCTTATTGCAAAAAAAAAAAAAAAAAAATAGTAATTTATTACTTTCTAGAAAGTCTCTGTGAACATTTTGTAGCTATCAAACAGAAAGAACTAAATATCTCACATCGTAATGTAGGTGATTTCTACTTCAGTTTAGGTCAGCAAAGGTAAATACGGGGTTTGTGGTGAAAGACCTTGATAATGTAACACAGTATAGTGTCTTGTAGATTTTTAGATTAGCAATACCTTAGTAGAATCTGTGATTTACTTTTGAAGGCAGAGAATTTTAACCCATCCGCTGTTGGCATTTATAGATTGTAGTTTCATGTCCGTAGAGGTTTTGGTGAAATGGTACATTTATAGTAAATGCAAATGAGTTTTCCAGTTTTCCTTTGCTCTTTCAATTTCTGCCATAGGCATAAGCAAACAGTATTTCTATATTTCACTAAAAAATATTTGAACTAATTTTATTTAAGCTTGGTTTCTAGAATTTCAACCTGATCTCAGCCAATGAGATTTCAAAAACACAGGAGTTGCATTTCAGACCAGCGGAATGCACTAGTTCGAAAGGGTTTATGTTTTCCCATTAATAAGGAAAAAAGGTGAATAATGCCAAATAACCAATTCTGCAGTTTAAAATTTTTATTTTCAGTGTTCTCTTTACCTCCGAGGACAATTCTAAAGGGGGTTGGGAAGGATAATGTAAATAAAATCAAAATACTGACTATAAATCACTTTTTGCTCCCTGGAAGAAAGATACTCTGTAAATTCAAGTGACCTGAATTAAATTACTCAACCTTTTGGAATCGGAAAGAAATTGTGTAGTACTCATGGTTTGGGTTACTGAAATTTCAGAGTAAACAAAATGATTGCTAGAGTAACATACAGGCCATATTATAGTGAACATATATGTAAATTTCCTTGTTTAATCTTGCCATATTTAAGGACAACTTTTCATCTATGAAAATGTTCATTGGTGGGAAAATTATTTCTAAACTAAATTTTTAGAACAGTCCCACATTATTGGCAATTGAGGCAACTGAGAAAAAAAAGTAGAATATTTAATGTCATCATATGTTTCTTTGATTAGGCATAAAAAATATTGTAAATATGTATTCCTTTGGAATATGGATTTTTTTAATATCTAAAGTTTATCTGGTTAGCCTGCAGAATTTCCCAGTAGGACAAATCAGTGTAAAGTTTTTGCCTGTTTTATACCTGTTGTGTTTTGTTCAAATGAGAACCTTTTTAAAAATACATATGATTGAATTTTTACTTCTTAGAAGATGGTTTGAGTGTGGAATTCTTTTTTTTTTTTTAACACTTTGATATGTGAGTTGGTATAAATTAATAGTTTTATAACACTACTAGGCTTTATTTTTTTTATGGAACATGATTTAAAATTTAAAATTTTTTGAAGTGTTAATTTAGCAGTGCTTTGAAACTTCATTATGTGCCAATACTGATAAGAAAAACAATTTTTAATGTATTAAATTCACTATGGTATTCAATAAATTATATTTTAAATTAAAATTTGAATTTGTTTTATTTTTAATGGTGAAAAATAATTGAAAATGAACTTAAAGTATACTAGATTGTGTTTGCATGAAGTATAAATGGTAATAATCTTTAGGAAATTGTGTAGTTAGTGAAGTCTGACACATTATCCATACAACCTAGATTCCGTAAGGGTCATTTATGGGAAATTTATACTGATATATAATACCCCTTCATAAGTATTTATTGAATTAATGTATGCAAGGAGTTTTTTTTAAACCAAGAAATGTTACCTGTTACAATGAACATTCCTGGTATTTGCAGCTTTGCCAATGTTCTCACAAATTGCTAAGATCCCTGCTGCTGTTGTACTGCCCTTTTAACAAGCTTTACGGCTCATCTTTCTCATGCTAAAATGTGAGACCCAGTATACCAGACTCACCTGGAAGCCTTGTTGAACCAGATTGCTGGGCTCCAGTCCCAGATTTTCTAATTCAAGTCTGGGGTTGAATCCAGCTAAAAATTTCCATTTCTAATGGGTTCCCAGGTGACATTGGTACTGCTGGCCTGGGGACCACACTTTGAGAACTACTGGTCTAGGGAAATATAGTATAATAGTTGCATCAAGGGCCTTCCATGAGGTTTGTTATCTTAAAATTTAAAATGACTATTCTGTGTGTGTGTGTGTGCGTTCAGCCACATTCAGTTTACACAGGTACAATACCGAATTGAATCAGGGCTGTGATTTAGCCAAGCAAGGTCAAGAAATTTAAAGAGGAACAAGGGAATTGAGGATATATGTGAAGCAGTGACTATAACTTATTAACTATTAAAGCTGGAAAAGGGGGCACCTGGGTGGCACAGCGGTTAAGCGTCTGCCTTCAGCTCAGGGCATGATCCCGGCGATCTGGGATCGAGCCCCACATCAGGCTCCTCTGCTATGAGCCTGCTTCTTCCTCTCCCACTCCTCCTGCTTGTGTTCCCTCTCTCGCTGGCTGTCTCTATCTCTGTCAAATAAATAAATAAAATCTTTAAAAATAAATAAATAAAGCTGGAAAAGGAAGTACACGAAAATTCGAGGGGGTGATAGAATGATAGTGAAAAGGTGTGGGGGGATAAATGCATTTTAGGTCCCCATATTGTTGAGTGATTGTTGGATTTAGAATATCAGAAGTTGGATAGATGAGCAGTGGTGACCTTGAGTGGACTGTTAGAAATTGAAATTATGAGGAATTGCCGTTATTGGTAATGACAAGGTCAATGTAGGTTTCCCAGATAAAATACAGGATGCCATTTAAATTTGAATTTTAGATAAGTAATGGCCACTTTTTAGTGTAAGTGTATTCGAAGTATACTTAGAACATACATTGTGTATGTGTGTGTATTTTTCTTGATAGCTTATGCCCAGTATGGGTCTATTTTCATCCATTATACTGATCACTCAAGGAGTCCTTTCAGTCTAGTAACTTTTACCCTTCAATTTTGGAAAAATAGTTTAAAATTAATTCACTCATTATTACCTCCCCTTCATTTTCTCTGTTCTTTCTTTCAGGAAAGAAAGATATTTTGATGTGGCACCTCCTGTACTAATACTCTATTTGTCTTTCAAGTCGTCCACCTCTTGTCTTTTCGCCCTGTTAATCTAGAAGATATCCTTAACATCATCTTCTAAACTTTTATTAGATTTCTTATTTCTGGTAACATGTTTTTAATTTCCAGGAGCTCTTTTTTATTCTCTGACACTTTATTTTTTATAGCATTCTATTGCTGTTTCATTGATGCCATATATTCTCTTAACTCTGAAAATATTAATGACAGGGCTTTTTTTTTTTTTTTTTTTGCTTGTTTTTGAAACTAAACTTTGTATAGCCACTGCTTTCTTCCAATTCCATTCTTGTGTGTTATATCTTAGAAGCTTTCTTCAGAGGAAAGGAAATTCTCAGTTTTCCGCTCATGTTTAAGAGTGAGAAACTAGGGGCGCCTGGGTGGCACAGCGGTTAAGCGTCTGCCTTCGGCTCAGGGCGTGATCCCGGCGATCTGGGATCGAGCCCCACATCAGGTTCCTCCGCTATGAGCCTGCTTCTTCCTCTCCCACTCCCCCTGCTTGTGTTCCCTCTCTCGCTGGCTGTCTCTATCTCTGTTGAATAAATAAATAAAATCTTTAAAAAAAAAAAAAAAGAAACTAAAAACCAAATTGGATACTCTGAGCACATAAGTGGGTCTTAAACTTTTTTAATTGTATTTTTTATTTTTGAGAGAGAGAAAGTGAGCAGGGAGCCCAATGCAGCGCTCGATTCCAGGACCCCGGGATCATGACCTGAGCCAAAAGCAGATGCTTAACCAACTGAGCCACCCAGGCACCCGTAGTGGGGCTTAAATGAAAGGTATATTGTAGGACGGTCAGGCTCTGCAGCTGGGAAAGCCTGATGTTAGGATCTTTAAGTGCTTTCTTGTGGAATGATCAGATTCCTTAAAAAAAATCTCTTCCAATCTCCTGGAGTCATGTGGGTGGAGAAAGTGTTGACAGTCTTAGCGTTCTCTATGTAAACATTCACTTAAATAACCATTTTCAGTGTGTTACCTATGCGTGCCCTCAATTGTGGCTGGATCCTCCAGGCCAGAGACCCCCTGTTTTACTCTCCAACGATCAAAACTCCACTTTTCTGCCAGTCAGGGAGGGACACTTGCCCACCCGCATGAAGTAGGGGAGATCTGTTGGCTTTTCATGGATTAGAAAATAGCCATGTTATTTTCATCCCAAGTGAAAGAACTGGTTTAGCCAATGATCATCAGTGTATGAAAACATTAGGTAAAAGGAAGGTTTAAACTGTCAGCACCCAAAATCATTGATAAATTTTAACATTACCAAAGGTGGGACAGCCAGACATTGCAGGCCTATCAACATGATGCAGTATGAAGCACAAAGCACCATGAAGTGTTCTTGCAGAAAAAAATAACCTGGAATCAAACCAAACCTAGAGCATGAACTTCTACCTACGGGCAATATGGAGGATGAAGAAAGTTAAAGAACGCTCAAGGGAGCAAACTTAACAAACAGAGGATATGCAACATTGTAAAGGACAACTGAATTGGTTCTTGTAATAAATCAATAGCGTAGGGGGGAAAGTGAGGAAGGAAGGGCTGCTCTAAATTGAAACAAACATCTGTGACATGACACCCAAATCCCTTGTGTAGACCTTGTTTGGATCCTGATTCAACAAACCAACTGCTAAGACATTGGTGAACCAGCTAGGAAAACTTAGTTATGAACCAGATAAAAGACAATACCAAATAATTACTATTTATTTTTTTAGATATGATAATGGCATGATGTCCACTTTTTTAAACAGATGTCTATCGAAATAAAGAGCAAAATGATACGATGTCTATGATTTGCTTAAATTGAATCAGCTTCAGCTAAGAAAATAAAAAGGAAAAAACAGACAAATGCAGTAAAATCTTGATAATCATTGAAGCTGAGTGATGGGTGTTTGTTTCTACTCTTGTGTATGCATGAAATCCCCCCCACCTGCAAAAAATTATTAAAATTTTTTATTTTTCGTTTGAGAACTGTTATTTGCAAGGGAGCAAAATTAGGTGTGTGTTTAGTTTCATGTGCATTTCTTCTTACATTTTTTAAAGAAGATTTTATTTATTTGTGAGAGAGAGAGAATACAAGCAGGGGGAGTGACAGGCAGAAGGGGAAGCAGGCTCCCCACTGAACAAGGAGCCTGGTTCGGGACTCGATCCCAGGACCCTGGAATCATGATCTGAGCCGAAAGCAGACACTTAACCAATTAAGCCACCCAAGAATCCCTCTCCTTATATTTTTACTCTTCAGCTATACATTTGAAATCACTTGATATTAGGCATCTATATTGTATTTAAATCCTTTTCAAAGGACAGAGTCGATTAATCAAATTAATAGCTGGTTTCTTGGTTATTTTATGTTTTTGCACGTTTTAGTTTTACTTAAGGTGTTATGTGTACTGTAATTGGCTTGTATGATCTTGAAGTGTATTAAGTTAGCTACCTGTATATTATCCCTCTGAGATTTTCATGAAACAAGATGAAAATCTCCTAATAGTGAGGCAGATATATACACATACACATACTCACACACATAAACAGAAAATATATACTTACAGTAATTCCATTCTAATGCCATTCAATTTTCATTGTAGGACCTTCCTTAGATAACCTTATAATGTTAAAATCTTAATAAATTGCTATTAAGTTAGGAGATAGGTGTTAGCAATCTTGATATATAACAGAAAGAAAGATATCCAATATCAGATAATCAGATCTTTTTTTGTTTTCAATTTTTAAAAAATATTTGTTTGTTTATTTGCAAGCCCCGGGTGGTCGTGGGTGGTGGGGAGGAGGGGCAGAAGGCAAGGAAGAGAGAGAGAATTCCAAGCCAGCTCCATGCTCAGCACAGAACCCAACATGGGGCTTAATCTCAGGACCCTGAGATTGTGACCCGAGCTAAAACCAAGAGCTGGAACACTCCACCGAATGAGTCACCCAGGCGACCCTCCTTGTTTTCAATTTTTTACCAATATCCTATGTAAAGAAAACCTTTTTTAGCAAACAAGATTATCAAAGCAAACAGCTATTTCAAACTAGATAATCAAGTTTAAACAGACATCTTTTTATACATCTTACTACTTGGGTTTGCTCGAAAACATTGATATGTCTACACAATTAATAACAATTCACAATTAGAACCACCAATTACTCATTTAAAAATGGACTATGAAAATTAAAATCTACAGCTCAGTCTCATGACCCCTAAAATCCAAAATCACTAACGAGTACAACCTGATTATTCATCCCTCAGTTTTATATGATTAAGTCTCTGCCTGAGACTCAAATTCAGAGATTAGTTTTTTACATAAACTTCACAAGTTTGTTTGTTTCTCAGGACGTAGTTGAAGCAAATGACTTAAGGATAGCTACAACATCAAAATTAGTTTTAGGAAATTATCACTGTTCATCACAGTTGGATACATTTAGTCTCAGACCCCTCTAAACTGTCCAGCCAAAGTCATCCATTCATTATAGACTCACACACACTTCCGGGAAGTTCATGTAGTCCCAGCAATAACATTCTTCATCAACACAAAGGCTTTGCTCAAGTCAAAGGGGAATTTCTCTATGACTACTAGTAATTGGTTCTAGCTTCTATGCAAATACAGTCACTTGGGGCAGAATTTTAAAACTTTAGGAAGAGATTTTTTTTTTCCTTTAAAAATAAACTAGGGCCAAAGAAAAGTTATAAAAAATGTTTATTATTTGTGTATTACATAAGTAATTGGCATATTTGCATGTAATTAAGTTGAAGAAGCTCAATTTTCATCCTCTCAATAATTCAACAACTATTTATTGAATACCAGTGATATGCCAGGCACTGTACTAAGCTAGTAGGGTTAGAGATTAATATTTGAAATATTCCAGGTATTTTTGGTTGCCATTTTATAAGCTTTCCCCTTGCAAACCAGGTTAATTCTTTTGAAAGAATGCCTCAGGAAGAAAATCCATTAATCCTCTCTCCAAAGTACAGCAAAATTTGTTGGAACTGGTTTAATCACTCTTTGCTTATATAAACAAAGGATTTTCCAAACATTTATAAGTGTCTAATTTAGGTGACAGGAACATTTTACATAAAATAAGCATTTCATATATTGACTTTCTTTTTCATTATTTTGATGCTTTAATCGATTTTAATTATTTTCATGTTGCCAGCGTTCTAAATTGTTCCTCTTCAGTTATGAGATAACAGTGTCTCTCAGTTGCCCAGCGACTTATATTGGTAGCAAATCCATTCAGGGAGAAGTCACAGCATGATTAATGTGGAAACAAGCGTATAAGCCAGCTATTTGGGCCTAGTAAAGAAAACAAAGATCCTGAATTAGCTGATTAAATAGTTTGAGGACAAGATTTTGTGAAAGACTAAATCATGTGTAATCTGTTGTTCTCTATTATTAGTGACTGATTTCTCAGTTTTTTGTTTTTGTTTTTAGTGTCACAAGGGGTAATATAGCATAAGGGGTAAAGGAATTAGACTCCAAAATTAGACTGTCTTGGTTGTAACCCTGGCTCTGCCCCGTGCCTCAGTTTCCTCCCCTGTACAAGAAGGATGGTAATAGTATTTAGCTGATGGAGTTGAGAGGACTTAATACATGTTAAGTGAGTAGAACAACACCAGGCAGGGGCGCCTGGGTGGCTCAGTCGTTAAGTGTCTGCCTTCGGCTCAGGGTGTGATCCCGGCGTTCTGGGATCGAGCCCCACATCAGGCCTTTCCGCTGGGAGCCTGCTTCTTCCTCTCCCACTCCTCCTGCTTGTGTTCCCTCTCTCGCTGGCTGTCTCTATCTCTGTCAAATAAATAAATAAAATCTTTAAAAAAAAAAAAAAAAAGAACAACACCAGGCAAATAGAAACCATTCAACAAACGCCAGCCAGCTATTCATGTAGGGAGGTAAGGACTCTGATGCTTTCAAATTGTTTAACTGTAAATCTGCTTTACTCATCTGAATGTAAAACTCTATATTTGTGTGGATGTCAAGGTTTGTGAAACATGTATTAAAGAATTGTGGGAAGTCATAAAACCTGACTAGTGTCACAGATAGTAATCATTCATAAATTGTATTACTTATAGTCACCTCATTTTTTAAAAGATTTTATTTTAAAATATTTATTTTAAATGTTTAAAATATTTTTATCTTATCAAAATATTTCATTTTTAAGGGGGAGGGGCAGAGGGAGAGAAGCAGGCTCCTTGCTAGCAGGGAACCCAAGGCAGGGCTCTATCCCACTACCCTTAGATCATGACCTGAGCTGAAATCAAGAATCAGATGCTTAGGGGCACCTGGGTGGCACAGCGGTTAAGCGTCTGCCTTCGGCTCAGGGCGTGATCCCGGCGTTCTGGGATCGAGCCCCACATCAGGCTCTTCCACTATGAGCCTGCTTCTTCCTCTCCCACTCCCCCTGCTTGGGTTCCCTCTCTGGCTGGCTGTCTCTATCTCTGTCAAATAAATAAATAAAATCTTAAAAAAAAAAAATCAGATGCTTAACCGATTGAGCCACCCAGGCACCCCTGGTCACTTCAGATATAATACCACTTACAATAAACTCAGAATATTCTAAAAATATTTTTTCTAGGTTAAAATTAAGCCTCTTTATTATTAAATACCCTAAGACCTCAGAAAATCTAATATTTAAAATGGTTGTTTTGCAAATATCCCTATTGCAGCTGTTTGAGTTTAAATCAGTGAAATGTGCTTCTGAAAGCTTCTAAAGGTAAATGCAACACCAAGTATCGTATATATATATTTATTAACAAATTTAAATTACAAAAACAAAGAAGAAATTGTCTTTATTACTGTAGCTTCGTAGTAGGTCTTGAAGTGGAGTAGTATTATGTCAGCCCTCAACTGTGTTCTTCTCCTTTAATACTGTTTTGGTGATTATCAGTATTTTGCCTCCCCATAAAAACTGTAGAATCAGTTTGTTGGTATCCACAAAATCACTTGCTGAGATATTTAATTGAAATTGTGTTGAATTTATAGATCAGGTTGAGAACTGATAGCTAGATAATATTGAGTCTTCTTATCCACATAGATGGAACATCTCTCCATTTATTTAGAGCTTCTTTGATTTCTTTCCTCAGAGCTCTGTGGTCTTCCTCAAATGAATCTTGTATGTATTTTGTTAGATTTGTACCTAAGTGTTTCATTTTTTGGGTGCTAATGTAAATGGTGTTGTGTCTTAATTTCAAATTTCAATTATTCATTTCTCATACAATTTTATCAGGATAAAAAAATTCTTTGCGTGAAAATCTTTTGTTGACCACACAATTGTAATTCTCTACAACAAAATTGTGTATGTATCAGTAGATTGAAGCATTAAGATGTAAGAAAAGTACTATTAGGATTCTGTAGAGAATGATTCCCCATAACTGATATATATATATATATATATGATTGGCTCATGCAAGTATGGAGTTTGAGAAATCCCATTATTTGCTGTCTGCAGGACAGGAAAGCCAGTGGTATAGTTCTGAGAACCAGAGGGCTGATGGGGTGTTTGCAGGCAAGAACAGGAGAAGAACCGATATCCCAGCTCATCCGTCAGGCAGAGAACAAATTCCCCCTTCCTCTGCCTTTTTGTTCTATTTGGGTCCTCAATAGATTGGAGGAAGCCCCATCCACACTGGGAAGAACAATCTGCTTTACTCAGTATCCCAATTCAAATGCCAACCTCATGCAGGAACACCCTTGCAAACACCCCATGAAATAATGTTCAGTCTCCATGTCCATGTCAAGCTGGCACCTAAAACTAACCATCATAGGGGTAATCCGAATTCGTGGTCCTCACACTGAGATATAGATACACGCCCATGGTGATAAATGAAGACATTCCAAGGGATACGGATAGTATTAAGGGAATTGAAGGGCCTAGCAATTGCATTTATCTCAGAGAAATGAAGAGTTGTGTTCATGCGGGAACTTGTACACAAATGTTCACAGCAACTTCGTAGCGGTCCAGACCTCCCCAGATGTCCTTCAAAAGATGAATGGACAGACCGTGGTGATGAAAGATTGTTGGAAGAAAGGCAGACAGGACAAGGGGGGCACTGCCCTAAGAGGAAACCACCCTCAAGAGGATTTTACACCACCTTGGAAGGAGCCCTCCCCCCTTTCCCACGTGATGGATAGATGACAAAAACCTGATTGGATGACAGGCGCAGGGAGGATTAGTCAGGTTAAAACGGCCCTCCAACAAGCCTATAAAAACCCCTAGACTTAAAACCTCCGGTGACAGCCCTCTGGGGTTCTCTCCCTCTTTGGGAGCTCCGTACTCTATCATTCAATAAACTTTACTATCGCTCAATAAACCTTGCTTTGCTGCCCACTACTCTGTCTGGTCTACCCCTTCATTTTTCGAAGCGACCGAGAACTCCAGGCACTGAAGGAAAAGAAATCCTGTAACAGTGGTACACCCATATCATGGGGTGGTGTTCCACAATTAAGAAGAATAAATTGCTGGTGCAAGCAACAACTTGGATGAATCTCCAGGGAATTATGCTTAGTGAGGGTAGCCACAGGGGGATATATATTGCATGATTCCATTTATGTAACAATTGTGAATAACATAATTATGGAGCTAGAATTATAGACTGCTGGGTGTCAGGTTAGGAGTGGGATGGGAGGGGCGTGGCTATAAAGCGGTGACCGAGGGATCTCATGATAATAGTACAGTTGAGTATCTTGATTGTTTGCATAGTCACTCCAGGCCACACACGTGACAAAGTTGTATAGAGCTACACACAAACACATACACAAACGAGTGCATATATAACCAGTGAAATCCGAGTAAACTCTGTGGATTGTGCTGTTGTCATTTTCTTGGTTTTGACACTGTGCTGTGGTTATATGAGATGTTGGGAGGTGGAAGAAGAGATATTGGGAAAGCATATTTGTACTTTGTGTATTTTTTTGCAACCTCCAATAATTCTACAATTATTTTAAAGTAAAAAATTCTCAATACACAAAGAAAAAAACTAAGAGTTGGTGTGGTGCCATGCTTTTTCATTTTTTTTTTAAATCACGTTTAACACTTCATTTAGTGCTTTAAACAACGTGTAGCAGTAAATGTTTGTTGAACTGTTGCAAATAATTGGGCAAGGATAGGGAGGAGAATGAGTATGTGATCCAGTGAGAGTGGGAAACAGAGATGTCATTGACCAAAATGGAAACAGAGACCCTATGGGAAGAAGTGAGACAAAGCATTTAATGAACATTTTCTGAAACACTGAATTTATCCATCTTGTTCATCACTGAACATTAAAGAGGGCTGTTTCCGATATAGTCTTAGGAACTCAGTACTTTTTTTTTTTTCATGAATAAATTCATTCTCCAGAATTGATTTTTCATGAATAAATTCACTGAAAGTCAGCATGTGTGAACTTCAGGGCTTCTGATAAACTGTGAATTAAAGAATAATTTTCATTATTTCAATTAAAGAATAATTATATTCCTCATTTCTAACTCTAAACTAAATGCTCCAAGGGGCACCTAGGTGGCTCAGTCAGTTAAGCGTCTGACTCTGGATTTCAGCTCAGGTCATGATCTCAGGGTCTTGAGATTGAGGCCTGCATCCAGGCTGGGCATGGAGCCTGCTTAAGAGTCTCTCTCTCTCTCTCCGCCCCTCCCTGCTCCTGCGCTCTCTCGCTCTATCTCTCAAATAAATAAATAAATCTTAAAAAAAAATAAACTAAATGCTCCCATTTAGCAAAAGTTTGGGAGATAAGTGCCATGGAGTATTATTACTTTTCTACTCATCCAAGAAAGGAGTGAAGCACTTGTGGGTACAAAAAAGGCCAGAGTCTCAAAGACCGAGGAAAGCAAAGCACTCTTATCTCATTGTATTTTGATTTTCCGGTTTGTCTCCACCTTCTAGATTATAAACTCCCTTAAGGCAAGAAGTGTGTAGGCTCAGCTGAGATCTAGAAAATAAACATTTATTGAAGGCATGCATAAATTAGACAAAATCCCTGCCCCAAGGTGCTGATAATCTAGTAGGAAAGGTATGACACATATAATAAAACATTTTTTTTAAACCTTGGTCCTGCTAGACCTGCCAGATGGGGAAGGAATACAGAATACTTGAAGATTGTTCATAAGCATGGCCAAAGGTTGTTAGGTAAAACAATGGGCAGATTAGTTTTGTTGGAGAGAAGATCCTACTTCAGTGAACTGTGGGTCATAACGTTGAAGTTATAGTTACGTTGAGGGAAAGAAGCCAGACCCCACCCAAAAAAGTACGTATTGTACGATTCCATTATATAAACCCCTGAACTATGGAAACTAATCTATAGTGACAGAAAGCAGAGCAGTGATTGCTAAGGGATGGGGATGGGTAGGAATCGGATGGAGGGATAACAAAGGGAGGGAAGAAACGTGGGGGGGGGGGGGGATGAACATCTTCGCTGTCTTGACCATGGTGATTTCACGAGTGTATACATATGTCAACCCTTGTCAAATTGTACATTTAAATTTGTGCAGGTTATTGTACGTCAATTATTCCTCAATAAAGCTGTTTTTAAAAAAGGGGTGCAATTCAGTCAGGTAATAGGGGATCAGACGGGCAAACTTTTTCCTTGGGAGCAGAAAGGTCGTATGCGAAAAACAAGATAGGAAACGAACGCGAAGAGTCAAACCTGGGCTTAGCAAAGGAAAAGAAAAAGCAGAGAGGCATGTATGAGACTCGGGAACAACCCGCAGTCTTTGGTTAAGGTGGGTGATAGATGTGTTGTCTTCGGGAGACATCGCTGGAGGGAAAGGACGGAGGCCACAGTTAAATCCGGGAGAATTTCTCTCTGGCAGAAACAGAGAAGTTGGAAGAAGAACGTGATTTGGGGTGAGAAGATGATGTGGCATTTTGGACGAGGAGAGTAAAACCAACGTCTAAGGCACAGAGAAGAGGCCGGAAAACGCCGCAGGAGAGCGTAGGCAGGGGCCAGGCCGTCAGTGCAGCAGGCGGAGGCCAGAGCCAGCTAGCGGAGATAAGACCACGCCGCAACTCCAGGCGGGATCCCAGAGGCCCGGAACCTTAACCCTCCACTACTGCTTCCCCGAGTTCCATTCCGGGAGGGGAGACACATGTTGGTGCGAGTCCCGCTCAGGTATCCAATAGAGACCCTGGGAAAACCTCCGACCCCTGACCGGACAGCCGGAGCGGTACGTGAGGCGCCCGTGGCCGGCGCGTGCGCGCGGCGCGAAGGGAGGCGGCCTGGAAGGGAGGGAGCGCGCGCCCTTCACGTGACCCAGCCCGCGGGCGGCGACGCACACGACGCGCCCCTCACGTGGTCTGTCTCCAGCCCCGTCGCCGGCGGAGGCGGGCGCGGGCGCGTCCCTGTGGCCAGTCACCCGGAGGAGTTGGTCGCACAATTATGAAAGACTCAGCTTCTGCTGCTAGCGCCGGAGCTGAGTTAGTTCTGAGAAGGTTTCCCTGGGCTGTCCTTGTCCGGCGGCCTCTGCTGCCGCCTTCGGAGACGCTTCCCGATAGATGGCTACAGGCCGCGGAGGAGGAGGAGGTGGAGTTGCTGCCCTTCCGGAGTCCGCCCCGTGAGGAGAATGGTACTGGACCCACGCAGGCCCCGGCGGGGGAATGGCCCTGGGGGGTTGCTGGCAGGGAAGGGGGAGGACCTGACTGGCAAGTGTGCGTCCGGACCCGTGCTTCCTGGGGCGACGGAGCCCAGAATTGCCTTGAGGCTTCCGGACTTGCCCCGGCGGGACGGGAGTGCAGTTCGTTCGAGGGTGAGGGGCAGGAAGCAGGTAGCCAATCTGGCACGACAGCTCGCCGCGGGAATCCCCAGAGCAGGGACCTGGCTCCAGCGAGGGCCCCTCGAGGCGGCAGAGGCGCGAGCCAGGGAGTACCTGCGAGAGCCGAGCGGCCGCAGCGCGCCAGACGCAGCGCTCAGCCTCCAAGCTCCGCATCTCCCGGGAGCGCGTTCCTCCTGGCGCCAGTTGCTGGCAGATAAGGGAGCCAAATGCTCTGCTCAAGTTCTGCTTGGAAAGGGAAGGAGGGCTGGGAGGGAACAAAAAAGGGATAGAGGACACGGGATTGGAGCTGTGCCTTGTTTGCTTGCGCAGTGGATACTCCACAGGTACGTTTTCCTTTTGGAGCCAAAGAGGAGGGATTTGACGATATCGATGGTAGATCTGCTTTCCAGTTTTCTTTAGCAAGAATTAAGGATTTTTACTGGGGCGCTGCTGTAGGTACCGAGGCGATGTGTTATCTGGATTTATGTCGAACTTCTTCGTCCGTTGCCCTAGAGAAGGGTTTGAAACCGACGAGTGTGGAGTGGCCAGAGGGATTCGGTTCATTGCAGCCTTTGATGGAGCTTTTTGTTGTTGTTAAGGCTAGGAATCAAATTTGAAGATTTCTTACAAAGAAAGTAATTTAGATCATGGGCTTGAAGAGCGAAGTGTTTTTCTGGTCAGTACTTGAACTTGATAGGTTTCATGCAAACATCTCTCCCTCTGCTGGAGTCTGGCAGGTTTACTTTTCTCCAGAAGTTAATTCAGGTGCCATACAAGAGTGAAACCACGAATATAGCTATACTATGAATAAGTAGTGCACCTTACACTATTTTCCACCTTCTGTGGTAATGTAAAGTCAATAAAAGCTCATTTTACTTTTTTCCTTAATTTTAAAAGAAGGGTTACCGACACCAGATTTTTAGATTTATTACTTAAATCCATTTTAAGAGAATCTATTTTGGGGGGGAAAGTTGAACCGTAGTGTCTTTTTAATGGAAAAAGCAAACCATTAATACTGACTCTTCAGTTATGTGTATAGTTTTGTGTTTTGTTTTTTGATGGTAAATAGCATAAATCTGAACACACCATTTCACTATTTTGGAAGACATTTTTAGATACCTTAGAAAATGGAAATCAAGATGATTTACCATCTTCAAACCAGACAACTTTGTTTCTGATGCCTTTCTAGTGAAGGTCTGGAATTTCTTAGTCTTACCTCAGATGCTCTTCTTAAATTCAGCCTCTTAATGTCTTGCTGCATGAATGCTTTGAAACCCAACCTTCAAAAATTAAGATGCAGTCTGAATTTCTCCTGTTTCTACTGTCTTTCCATTTATGTCAGTTTTTTTTTCATAGTAGATGTCCCCCCCTCGCCCTGCCAAACCTGTTTGTATGCATAAGTTGTGCACTGTCTGTGGCACATAATATGATCAGTGTTGATTGATTGTACATGCTAACAATCCTGTTGATTATACAGGGAAAAATTCTCACTGCAAAATTTGAAATTGAGGGTCCGATTTTATTTTTTACATTGCTTGAGTCCTGACTGCTGTTGTGTTTTTTTTTTCTTGCTTTACAATTTCCAAGTAAATTATAGTGAAAACTTATAACTGAAAGCTGAGGTTGTCCAATAATGATAATTTGTTGAACATCCTCAAATTTTAGGTCAACACTGTGACCTAAAAGTTCACCAAAAGTATGTCATATCTACACTGTATAGTTCTTATTGTAAACTATTATTTAAAGTATTTGCTTCTGGGGGGCACCTGGCTGGCTCAGTTGGTTAAGCATCTGACTCTTGGTTTTGGCTCAGGATCCTGGGATTGAGCCCCGTGTCAGGCTCCCCACTCAGCGGGGAGTCTGCTTGTCTCCCTCTTTCTCTGTCCCTCCTCCACCTCGTGCATGCGCACACTCGCTTTTTCTCTCTCCCTCAAATCTAAATCTTCAAAAAAAATGAAGTATTTGCTTCTGCTAATCAGTTTTTTCTTTGACACTAAAAGAAAGCATACAAAATTTTTCTGCATTTAAAAAAAAAACCTTTAATCAGTCAACCAACCAAAAAAAAAAAACAAAAAAAAAAAACCCAATACAAAACAAACAAGATACCAAAAACACAAGTTTAAAACCTGGAGTGGAATCAAATTTTGTACAAAATTGTCTACCATGGCTACAGAAATATTTGTTTTATTCATTTGGTAATTGCTTGCTTAGTGTTTAATATATTCTCTTTTTTTTAAAGATTTTATTTATTTATCTGTCAGAGAGTGCACAAACAGGGGGAGCAGCAGACAGAGGGAGAAGAAGGCTCCCCGCTGAGCTAGGAGCCCTATGTGGCACTTGATCCCAGGACCCTGGGATCATGACCTGCGTCAAAGGCAGATGATTAACCAACTGAGCCACGCAGGCGTCCCCGTGTTTAACATATTCTAAGCACTGTGATAGGCACCGGAGTGGCAAATACATGTTAGACAAGTTTTCCGCTTTCAAATAACTTACATTCTAGTTATTTATAAA
This sequence comes from Ursus americanus, assembly GCF_024610735.1. Taxonomy (NCBI): domain Eukaryota; kingdom Metazoa; phylum Chordata; class Mammalia; order Carnivora; family Ursidae; genus Ursus; species Ursus americanus. The sequence goes on along the minus strand of NC_142162.1, from coordinate 6,318,168 downwards.
AGATCTAGTTGTAAATGGAAGATGCATACATCATAAAACAAACATTTAGTGTCTACTGTATTGCAAACACTGTGGTACTTAATAGTTTTGAAAGGCAATACAGATAGGCAAAAGCCAGAAGGATGGTGTGATACTATTACATAGATTACTTTGAAAATATGGGGTAATCAAGGAGAGAAAGGAAAGTCTGGGTGCGTTTGCACAAAAGCTGATAGTAGAAGTGAGTCTTACAGAGTCAGTAGGAATTGGAATTAACCTGGAAATAGAAGGGGCATTGAGTTGGTGGTTTTAGTCCAAGGGAACTGAGCTTTAGAAGAGAAGAGCATCCTTAGTTTATTCTGGGAACTACTGTACATGTACTTTATGCAGTTAGGAATGAATGGAGTATGGGATGATATGGAGTACTGGCGGGAGTGTTATAGAGACAAAGACCAGGTTCTTTTGGGTTTTTTTTAAGATTTATTTGAGAGAGAGAGAGAGAGCATGCGTGAGCAGGGCTAGGGGGCAGAGGGAGAGAATCTCAAACAAACTCCCCCACTGAGCACAGAGCCTGATGCAGGGCTTGATCTCAGGACCCCAAGATCATGACCTGAGCCTAAACCAAGAGTTGGACGCTCAACTTACTGAGCCACCCATGCGCCCCAAGTACCATATTTCTGAGAGCAGTATATATCATACAAAGACGTTTGGATTTCATACTGGAGATGTTGAGGATCCACTTAAGAAAACAATATGGAGGGTGAATGGTGTGTGTTTAAATTGAAAAGAGAGACCCATAAGGAGGAGGCTTTAGCAAGACTCTGATCAAGTGTCAAGGGCTTGAAACAAGTAGTAGAAGGAGGAACAGATTGAGATGTTTAGGATTTAGAATATTCAGAACTTGGATACTTTTGTGGAGTAAAGTGTGTGTGTGTGTGTGTGTGTGTGTGTGTGTGTGTGTGTGTTGGCAAATGTCAGTAATAAGAACCAGACAAAATGAAAGTACGTTATAGTTAAAGTCATTACTTAAAATATGCAAATGTAATTCTTAAAGGCAATACTTAAAATGTACATTTTGGTTTTTATTTTATTATTTTAAAGATTTTATTTATTTGACAGAGAGAAAGAGGGCAGGAGAGCACAAGCAGGGGGGAGCAGCAGAGGGAGAGGGAAAAGCAGGCTCCCCAGTGAGCAGGGAGCCTGATGGAGGACACAGGGCTCTATCCTCAATCCCAGGACCCTGGTATCGTGACCGGAGCCGAAGGCAGTTGCTTAACCAGCTGAGCCACCCAGGTGCCCCTGGTTTTGATTTTTAAATGAAAGTCTATTGAGGCGCAAGCAGTTGTAAAAGTTTGAGAGTTCCACCAATCAGATATTTTTGGTCTAGTGCTCTGATATTCTCTTTAACATTCTAATATGGGAGATTTCATACATAAAGAAATAGAATAGGAAAATGAATCACCATACATCCATGACCAATTTTACAGTTTGAAATGTGTATTTTGTGTCTTCTATTACTCCTTCCATTCCCTCTCAAATGGATAACTTAAAAGCAAACCTCAGACATGTTTCATCTATAAATACTTTATTGTGTATATCTCTAAAAAGCTAGGATTCTTAACACATCCACATTACTATTAGCACACCTAAAAAACTAGTAATTCTTTACTGTTACTAAATATTCAGCATATTTCCCTGATTGTTTCATGTTTTTCTCTCATTTGGTTTGTTTATTTAAGTCAGCATCCAGAGAATTCCGTACAGCATCTGGTTGATAAACAAGTCTTTCAGTCTCTAGTAGCCCCCCCCTTTTTTCGTCTTGTCATTTACCATTTATTTAATGAGAAAAATCCAGATCATTTGCCCTGTAGAATTTCCCGCAAATTGGATTTTGTTGGATGCATCCATATAGTGTGATGTAACTTGTTTCTCCTCTATTTCCTGTGTTTAATCTAAAGACTTGATCAGATTGTAGTATGATATTTTGGCAAGAGTACTTCACAGGTCGTGCTACGTATCTTGTATTGCATCACATTAAGAAGCACATGCTTCTGGTTGTTTTTCTTTTTTCTTTCTTTTTTCTTTTCTTTTCTTTCTTGTTTTTCTTTTTTCTTTTTTTTTCTTTTCTTTTCTTTCTTTCTTTCTTTTTCTTTCTTTCTTTCCTTCTTTCTTTCTTTTTTTCTTTTTTCTTTTTTTTTTTTATGTTAAGATTGACCAGTGGGTTTGCTGTTGTTAGCTGCCTGATCTTTCAGCTGTAAAGTTCTTGGTCAGACATTTACATAATAGTTTTAGTAGTAGCCATTGATGATTATTGCCATTGATCTGTTATTTCAGTCTAGATTTCTCTTTCCCCTTATTTTTCGTTTTTTGGTTTTATTTTGTTTTGTTTAGAGAGAGTAGGGGAGGGGTCGGGTGAGAGGGCGAGACTCTCAAGCAGGCTCCGCACCCTGTGCAGAGCCCATGTGGGGCTTGATCTCATGACTCTGAGATCATGACCTGAGCAGAAGTCAAGAGTCCGATGTTTGACTGAGGCACCCAGGTGCCCCTCCCCTTATTTTTTGGAGGAACCTTTCAGCATATGATTAAATTTTAAAGCCTTTTTTTTAAGGCACTCCTTAAGTGCCTGTTTTTTTTTTTTTTGTTTTTTGTTTTTGTTTTTTTAAAGATTTATTTATGAGAGAGCAAGAGCATGAGCATGGGAGTTGGGGGCAGGAGCAGAGGGAAAGGGAGAGAATTTTAAGCAGACTCTCTGCTGAGTGTGGAGGCCTACGTGGGGCTGGATCCCACAACTATGAGATCATGACCTGAGCCAAAATCAAGAGTCACACGCTTAAATGACTGAGCCATCCAGGCCATTAAGTGCCTGTTTTAAGTTTGGTACCTAGAGGTACCCAAATTCAGAATAGTTGAGATTAGTTTGGAGTGAGCATTATTTGGCTATCTGTGGGGATTTTAACTGAGTTACTTGTATGAGTTGATACAAAATAACTTAGATATATGTCACTTTTATTATTTATTTATTCAAGATTTTATTTGTTTATTTTACAGAGCAGGAGAGCATAAGCAGGAGGAGCAGTAGAAGGAGAGGGTGAAGCAAGCTCCCCACCGAGCAGGGAGCCTGATGTGGGGTTTGATCCCAGCACCCCAGGATCATGACCTGAGCCAAAGGCAGACGCTTAACCATCTGAGCACCTAGGCGCTCCGATATATGTCACTTTTAGAAGGAGTTTTGCAGTTACTAGATTAGTTTGAATATGAATGAAATGTTTGACTTGGAAAATTGGACCTCTTCTGGTTTATCTTTATAAAAAATGATTGGTTCAAATTTGAGTTAAGCTAGTACTTTCAGTCATTTTGTTGATCCTTTGGTTCAGTTCATCTTAGATTTAGAAAATTACTCTGGATCTTTTGGGGGAATGTGTGTTTAGTTTCTTGACCATTTAAAGATTTTAGAAAATTGTTGAAGAAGTTTTGGTGTATGGAGGTAAGCAATATTTTTGAAGTTGGTAGACCTGGGCTCTTCACATAAGCGTCTTTGCCGAATCGCACTTTTTTTTAAAAAAAGAAAGATTTTATGTACTTATTTTGGCGGGGAGAGAGAGAGAGAGGGTGCACAAGCAGAGGGGAGGGGCAGAGGCCGAGAGAGAAGCAGGCTCCCTGCTAAGCCTGATGCAGGACTCGATCCCAGGACCCTGGGATCATGGACTGAGCTACCCAGGTGCCCCTCTCTTTTATGAGCTCTGCTGTTATCCTCTCTGTAAAAAACAGATGATAATCTTTCTTCTACTTGATCTCAGGAGCAATACTAGTATTGAAGTTTATGAAACACTATTTGTCCCTCCTTGCATCATGAAAACATGTTAATAACTAAACACCTCAACTATTTAGCTACCAGACAGCTGGAAACCACAACTTGTGGAAACATAGCTCCTCATGGGAAGAAAAAAACTTTTGAGTCATGCCATTATTGGGAATATAGCAACCTTGAGCCCAGAGTTCACTGTTTGAAAAATAATGTACAAAGTGAAATTTAGTATGTTTAGTTACCTTTTTTCCTTTGACAATTTGGTAGTACATTGGGAATGAATAGATGGAAAGTTATCTGAGAAGCAGACTATTAACTATAAGACTGAGGAAACATTAACTTAGATGGGAAAGATAGGGCTATAAATCACCTGTTAGTATTTGAACCATTGGTCTTCCTTGTCTTCAAGGGTATAATATGCAATACCTAATACCCAGAAGTTACTCTTGATTAAGGAAAGTGTGTAATAGGCTTTAGACAGATTTTCACAATATTAGCTAACATGTATTAGCATTTAGCTATGGTCATTATTATAAATGCTTTACATATATCATTGCATATTATTACGCTCAAAATTCTATGAAGTAAGCACTGTTTTTTTCTCCATTATTTATGTAAGGACCAGAGAGGCAAAATCGCTCACCAAAGGTCATAAGGCCAATAAGTGGTAGAGTAGGTATTGACTCATCAAATTACGCACTTGAAGAAGGACCTTTAATATTCAGAGGCATGTATATTTGTGAGATCTGAGATGGCCGGTGTTATGTTAAGTAAAAAGTTAAGGTCATTTAAATGTGTTACCTTAAAAAAAATTTATTTTACTATATTTTTTCTTCAAATGCTGTAAAACTTAGAATTTCCTTTATTACCGAATTTCTTTGTAATAACCTTAGGATAGATTATTCACAATTCAGTTATATACATTGTATTTTGACAAAGTACAGAGAATTACTAGTCAGAGGGGATCATTAGTAGTTGGAAAGGTTATTAATTAAACTAAATAGATTTCTGTGATAGGTAGAACTCTTGAATAAAAACTCCAGAAACCTAATATGAATGTTACCAACAAAGTATCATACTACTCAGGGATAGAGAATAGCTTGATATGGTTTATTCACAATATGAAGGCTGCAGTTTTATAATAGAGAATGTCCTAGTATTTTCTTTAGATTTCTCTTTTTCAGATTAGCTTTTGTGGCATCATCTGAAAACATATCCGTCATCATTGAATTAGATTAATGTGATGGATCCATTTAATTCAACAGATTCTGTTGCTTTGGGAAAAATATTTTATTAGGTAACAAGGAGCCAGGAATAAAAGCGAAGAATGTAAATTGTACTATTTGACTGCAGGTATATAACATTTTAAAATAAATGTATATAATAAAATAGGCATCCACGTTCCTACCACACAGGCTGGGAAATAAAATATTACCGATAAAATTGAAATCTCCCATGTACTCCATCAAAATCCCATTCCACTTTCCATTTCTGCAGATATAACTATCATCCCATTGTTCTTTTGCATGCTTTTGTAGTGTCGTCACAAATACACACACACACACACACGCGTCTGTATAGAAAGAATATATAACACATATATTTGGTTTTACAAGTTTTTGGTATTTGTAAGTTTTGTATATATGGACTTTTAATGGACTTAATTGTTTTTTTAAATCAACATTAGGTTTTGGAGATTTTTTCATCTTAATACATGTAAAGTCTAGTTTACCCCTTTTATTTTATTTTTATTTATTTTTCTTTGTCTTTATTTCCATTCAAAGTTAACATTTCTGCTTCTCTGCAAGGTAGCCTCACCATGCATGCTCATAGCAGCTTTCTAGTTAGCCTCTTCTAACTGCTGTATTATTCCATTATATGAATATACTGTTGTCCATTTTACTGTTATTGGGCAGTTTGATTATTTCCAGTTTTTTACGTATAATGATGCAGTATTCTTCTATGTATCATCTTATGTACAAGTGTGAGAATTTTTCTAAGATGCATATATCTAGAAGAATTATAAATCATAGGATAGGTGCATCTTCAGTTTTACAGATATTGCCGAAGTGTTGACCAAAGTAGTTGTGTGGTTTATGTTCCCTGTAAGGTATATGAGAGTCCCCAGTTCTTTCACTATCTTTGCCACACTTCATTGATTGGGTTCTTTTATTTTGCCAGACTCATGAATATGAAATAGTTCCTCATTGTTTTAATTTGCATGTCACGGACCTCTAATACTGAGTATTTCAGGTTATGGGTTTTTGGCAGTGGTTCCCTCCTCTCTGGTGAATTGCCTATTTATAATCTTTGCTCAGTTTTCTATTGGATTATCTTTTTCTTATTTATTTACTTGTAGAAGTTATTTAGGTATCCTGAATACTTTTTTAGAGGCGGGGTGGTTTATGAGCTGCAAATGTCTTCTCCAGCCTGTAGCTTTTTAATTTTTCAGTTGGTTAATGATAGGCTATTTACTTATTTTTAGATTGTTGATGTACATTGGTTTTTAATTTAGTGTAATAATTTATCAGTATTTTCTTGTTTTTTTTTTTAAGTTTTTTTTAGTAATTCCCACACCCAATGTGGGGCTTAACTCACAACCCCAACTGAGCCAGCAGGCGTTCCATCATTGTTTTCTTTAGAGCGTATGCCTTTTCTTTTCCTAAGGTCATAAAGTTGTTCTGGGTTTTTTTTGTTTTGTTTTGTTTTTGGTAGAAATTTTATTTTATATTTTATTTTTTAAAAGATTTTATGTATTTTTTTGAAAGAGAGAGAGAGAGCACAAGTGGGAGGGAGAGGCAGAGGGAGAGGGAGAAGCAGACTTCGCACTGAGCAGGGAACCTGATGTAGGGCTCTATCCCAGAACCCTGAGATCATGACCTGAGCCAAAGGCACATGCTTAACCGATTGAGCCACCCAGGTGCCCCATTTTTTGTAGAATTTTTAAAGTTTTGCTTTACACATTTTGACTTTAATCCATCTAGTATTCATTTTTGGATTTAGTGTGGTAGTTCATGTACATAGAGTAAATAGTTCATATTTTCTCCTGATTTGTTTTGCTTTCTCCATCATACATCAAGTTCCCTTAAAGGCAAGTTTCTGTTTCAAAGTGATTTATGCCATTGTTCTATTTGTCGACTGCAGTTACTTAATATCTTAGACTCCAAGGTATGACATGATGGCAACTGCTCATACTTTTCTTTATCAAACATTTTCTATCCCACAAATCTGTGACAATATTGGGCTGTTAAACAACCAAGGTAGCAATCTCCATGAGGTTACCAGGAAAGGAAAACAGAAAGTAAGGTTGGATGTAGTAGGACTGTCTTTACAGATATAGTTATGGTATGAATTTGATTCAGTTTAATTTTTTAATATTTAAAATTTGACCAAATATTTCTTATTTCCACTGAGGCTTTTCAATAGTGTCTTGAAGACCCACTTAGAGGGTTCACATAATTATCAACAGTTCCTAATTGTTAGTTAGTTAAGTATTTGGCAGCCAATTAAGAGAAAGAACAAAACTCTAAGGACCTGTAAGAGTGCCAGAAGGTCAAATGAGTTGGGCTCTGATAGAGGAAGTCAGAGTGCCAGCCTATAGCAACATTTTGCTTTGGGCTAGCCTTAGTTTTTCTTTGTCACTGGCTGTGCCATTGTTGGCAGGCATATTGACCTCCGTACAAATTTTTCACATAACTTGAAATTTCTAGGTTTGTAGTGTCATTTAACTTTTTAAAAGATTTTATTTATTTGCAGGGGGCAGAGGGAGAGGGAGCAAGAGTCTCAAGCAGACTCCACACTGAGCGTGGAGCCCAACGAGGGGCTCAATCTCACAACCCTGAGATCACAACCTGAGCTGAAACCAAGAGTTAGACACTTACCCGACTGCGCCACCCAGGTGCCCCATCATTTAATTTTTTAAGTATATGCATTTTATTACTATGCAAACTCCTTTTTGGTTTTTTTTTTTTTCCTTTTGAGTATGGGTCACATTTTCCTTTTTTTTAAAGATTTTATTCATTTGAGAGAGAGCACGAGCGGGGTGAGGGGTAGAGGGAGAAGCAGGCTCTCCACTGAGGGGGAAGCCTAGTGTGGGGCTCGATCCTGGGAGTCTGGGATCATGACCTGAGCCAAAGGCAGATGCTTAACCATCTGAGCCACCCAGGCACCCCTTTCCTGTTTCTTCTTAAGTCTAGTAATTTTAAATTATGTCATAGACACTATGAATGTTACCTTATAGACTCTGGGATCTGTTATAGTGTTCTTGATTCTTAAAGTAGTTGTTAGGAACTCAGTGTTTATGTTCCTCCCGAATTCTTTGTTGAAGCCCTAACCCCCAATGTGATGGCACTTGAAGATGGGGTCTTTGGGAGTAATTAGGGTTAGATGAGATCATGGGGGTAGGGGCCCTTAGAAGAAGAAACACCAGGAGCTTGCTCTCTCCACCATGGGAAGACACAGAAGACAACTATCTGCAACCCAAGGAGAGAGCTTTTACCCAGACACTGACATTGATCTTGGATTATAGTTTCTATAACTATGAAAAATGAATTTTGATTGGTTAAGCCACCTAACTTATGGTATTTGTTATGGCAGTCAGAGCAGACTAAGATAATTGATTTACTTGACTGTACTCAAATTCCATATGCTATCTCCTTGTGGGTAGCAAAAGTGTCTGTTCAGTTATTTTATTCTTAACTGGGCTGCTTGGAGTCTGCCCCATATGCATATACGTTATAGGTCTGCTGGAGATTTGAGCATAGTTGATGTGCAGTATTTAGGATACCCTTTATGTGACTTTTTCCTTTGAAGGACTTTTCCCATTTCTTTCCTGCTGCTATTGCTGGACTTGGTATTGTTTTTTTAAGCCAGTAAGACTGTGGGATTTCTGTTGGAGTTTTAGCTAGTGTGGAGCGGGGCTTGTCATCAGTCAAAAAGCCTTAAAAAATGGGAAACTCATTCAGTGCTATTCTTCAATTTTAAATGTAGACTCCAATCAATTTCAGCCTGCTTTTGGTCTTTAGTACTGTTAATTAGTTGTTTTTTGTTTTTATTTTGTCCAGAGTTTATGGTTGTTATCTGTAAGAGGTTTAGTCTACTAGAACTAACATAGCTGGTAGCTCCTTTCTAATATTAATATGTAGAATCATAGAGTATTTTGTTGTCAAAGTAGACTGATTTCCATTTACCTTGAAGTAGAATTTTTAAAGCAGCCTTTACTTTTTCCCCCCAAATTTTGCCATTAACATCTAGGCAGGAAGGATATGCTGCTACTAACTTATGGAGAGAGTAAAATATTAGAAGGTTTATTTATAATGTGTGTGCCCCTTATTGCTGAAAGACAGGAAGCGTTTATAACTTAGGGAATTTTGAAACATTAAAAAAATTGTTGAGATTTCACAGTGTGTCATGCATTATGCTGAAACACTTTGCATGGATCATTCTGTTTTATTTTTAGAGCAACACTGTAAGGTAGGTATTGTTATTAGGTCAAAAGGTCAGAAACTTGCTTTAGGTTGCATGGGTAGTAAATAAGCTAGAGTTCTAAGTCAGGTTACTCTGACTCCAGAATTTCTGTTCTTTAACCACTGAAGATCACAAAATTAATCTTTCGAGTTTCTTTCTAGGGCTGGGGTGCCTGGGTGGCTCACTCCGTTAAGCATCAGACTCTTGATTTCAGCTCAGGTCATGATTTCAGGGTCTTGAGATTGGCCCTTTGTTGGGCTGTGTTGGGTGAGGAGCCTGCTTAAGATTCTCTCTCTCTCCCCCTCTGCCCCTCCCATCCATTGCACGCTCTCTCTCTCTCCCCCTGTCTCTAAATAAATGAAATCTTTTTTAAAAAGTTTCTTTCTAGTGCTAACATTCTGTTTGTAGTTAGTTTTTACTTTACCTAAACATTTAAGGTTAGGAATTTTCAGGTTTGTGTTTATAGGGTGCCACCTCTTGGTAAAATTCAGTAATGCAGCCGAGCAAAAGAAGGAGAAATATAAAATTAGGAATTTATATATGTGTTTAGAATCCAGGGCACATTTCACTGGGTATCTGATGGCAGAGCAGAAACTCAGAATTTAAAAAAATGCCGAAACCTATCATTGGAAAGGATTTATAACTCTCACCTGGGGTATGTGACTGTCAGGTGTGTGAAGCCAGTCCCTAATGTACTAAATGAGGGCCATGAACAACAAGAATGCTGTGTGTGGGAGGAATATATTTGTTAGACGGCTACACAAACAAAGTGAAAGGCAGTAAGCCCTTGAAGTAAACAAAATTGGTGAATAAAGTAGAGTAAGCTGTAAGAGATAGTCTTGAAACATGCTAATGCAGGCACACAATTTGGTAAAACTTTGTGAGCATCAAAAGTGATACAATTTAAGTGACTTAGCACACCGTTTCACTAAAGTTTTGAATGGATTTGCCAATTAGAAACTACTATGGAAGATTCGAGGTTGTGAAGGGGTAGTACTGGCTGTTTGTTTAGAACAAGAATGGTAAAATGAAACTAATTTGTGAGCAAGATTTGTACTAGGTCCTGAAATCCCAATAGCATTCCTGTTTTGAGTATATATTTTATCAAAATACTCAAAAAATGAATACCTAAAGTATCTTAGGTTGATGGTATTTGGAAAAGATCATCGTTTCTGGAAAAAAGCTAGGTATATGTACTCAGAGTACTAGACTTTTTGCTCACTGGTATTTAGGTTTTATGGATATATATATATATATATATATATATATATATATATATAATTTACTTAAATGCTTTTGCGGGGGAGGGGGAGGGACAGTGCAGAGCCTGATGCAGGGCTCAGTCTCATGACCCTGAGATCAGACCTGAGCCAGAATCAAGAGTCGAACCCTTAACTGACTGAGCCACCCAGGCATCCCTTACATGCTTTTTCTATTGAAATTCCTGCAGGAAAAATAGCTTTGTTAATGAACATCTAAAATTCTTTAGCCCTACCGTTTTTTTCCCCTGTCATTGAAAAGCAACTCTTAATACAAGGATCTTCTGGGATGGTAGAAGTGGGTAGAGGTACATTAGTGTTGAAGAAACTGTGTACAAGAATCAAAGGGCTTGGCACATGCTTGCTGGATTGAATTGACTGAGTAGGAGCATGAAAGATCCATGCTTTTGTGGGATTCAGAGCATGGGTTCTATACCATGCCATGTGTGCCAAATGTGGCCAAGGCCTGTTTTTTATGACTTTGAGTTAAGAATGATTCTTACATTTTTTTAAGAGTTAAAAAACAAAATAAAGAATATGTGACAGAGAGGGTAAAAAAGCCTAAAACATTTACCATCACTATTTGCTGATCCCCCATTTAGAGTATAGCCATACTTCTCTAGTAGGAAATTGAAGGAAGTTTAATGGGAGAGGTGTTCATTTGGGATCAGGTAAATTGTGCATGTTGTTGAAAAATGATAGAGGTAAATTTGAAGAAAGGATAAGAAATGAGGACTATATTAGTAATCATTCTGTTTGTTTTTTTTTCCCAAAGACATCATGCTGAACTAAAGGATTTGTAAATTATCTCTTGTATCCATTCCTTTACTAGTCCGTGAGCCTATTGCCCCTCCCCCAAATACTGGTGGCTCTGGTTTACTTTTACTTGTCTCCCTTTCAGATTAATCTTCCTAACAAGAGCTCTGATTATTTTTATGTTAAATGCTACTTGGGATTCATTTTTTTCCAAGTATAACTAACTCCTAAATTAAATGTCTGTGAAAATATTTTTATTTACATTTAGTAAAAAGGCATAAGCTGTGAAAGGTATATATACTTGTGATTCATTTTTAGGAGTATTTCAATGAGTACATATCCAGAATTTTGCAGACCAGCATTTAGACTTAACTGGGCTATTAGTTCATTGCTGTAGAGCAGTCATTTTGAAATCTGTTGATCTAATACCTCCATCCATACCCCAACCCTGTTTGAACAACTATAGCTGGAGTTGCTTCAGGCGGCTGCAGCTAAGGAGCAGAATAGGGGAAAAGCTAATACTAGTTAGCAGTAGTTAGTAATTAACAGTACCTTTTACGGGAGAGACAGAACTGAAAGACACCATGAGAAGGACATGCCTTCACTACCCACTGGTCCCAGAAAGAAAATGAGACATAACTTGGAGCTCCCTTAAGCCAGCTGGACCTGAAGCTGAAAGTGGAACTTGGCTCTGCAGCTGACTGCCAGCCCAGTGAGAAGAGGTAAAGGAAGGAAGGACAGGTAAGGGATCTGAAGATCAGAGAATTTTGTAACTTGCCTGGGGTCACAAAGAACGTAAGCAGCAGAGCAGGGATTTGAACCTGACACTCTGACTCAGAAGCCTCAACTCTTAACTACATGGCTGCAGAGAAGTGAGGAAGAATGCTCATGTTGGGACTTTGAAAAACAAAAACAAAAAACAATACCTTTTAGAAGTATGTTAACCCTTCTGCTTTTGTTTTGTTTTTTCCATGTTGAGAAAATTATATATAGAGTGATCACATAGGAATTGCCTTTTTAAAGTTATTAATGTATTTCTACTCAGTGGCTTATTTAAAGCATATCATCAAGTGGTCTTGAAATACGTGCCTTAAATTTCTCTTAAAAAGTCAGTAGAGGGGCGCCTGGGTGGCACAGCGGTTAAGCGTCTGCCTTCGGCTCAGGGCGTGATCCCGGCGTTATGGGATTGAGCCCCACATCAGGCTCTTCCACTATGAGCCTGCTTCTTCCTCTCCCACTCCCCCTGCTTGTGTTCCCTCTCTCGCTGGCTGTCTCTATCTCTGTCGAATAAATAAATAAAATCTTTAAAAAAAAAAAAAAGTCAGTAGAGGCTTTGGAGTCAGGGCAAACTATTAGCTGTGTGACTTTGGACAATTCCCTAACGTCTATGTCTAACTAGTCTCTACATCTATAATGTGGGGATACTAATAGTACGCAATTCGTAGGATTACTGTGAGCATAGGATGAGTTAATGCATATAAAACATTTAGAACAGTGCCTGACAAACACACTTTATCTACTACTTAAAGTTATCTCTTGTTATTTGTACTTTGGGCAAAGGGTTTACAAAAGATGCAATGTCAACTATGCTTTTAGGCAGCATCTTTTATGTGACATATGGGTAAATTATATGTGGCTTGGGAAACTATAGTAATAGGGGAGTCTTAGGTTTCCCTTTGTGCAGTGACTCCTGAAACTGGGCATTTCCCTTGTGGGGGACCTTGGAATCTATGAGGTTGTTACAGAGAGATGAGGTTTATGAGGCAAAGGCAGATCCTGTACCTACTCATTGTGTATCTTACCATCTTGCACTTAAGCTGTCTGCTGCATGGTTGATCTAGGGACTCCCACCAATGCGGAATAGTTGATGCTGCTTTCTGGCAGTCTGATCCCAGTCTGTTTTTTAAGAGACCATGCCAAGTGTAGCCTGTGGTATTATGGGAGTCTTCTTTGAGGGGGTGGAGTCTTTATCTCTATTTGAACCTAGGAAGACCCCCCCTCGTTTGTGCTCCTTTGATCTTCATTTGTTATACAAAGCAAATTATAAACAACCATTATCTGGGGTGCCTGGCTTTGCTCAGTCAGAAAAGCATGTGATTGTGACTCTTGATCTGGGGGTGGTAAGTTGGGTCCCCATGTTGGGTGTAGAAATTACTCGAAACAGAACACAATAAAACAACCACTATCTTCAGGGAGTTTGCATTTGAAAACATTTGCCTCAAGGCGTTTTATGAACTTGTAACTGTAATAGAAGATCACTTCTGGAATATTCTACCTCTGACTTATTCTAAATTAACTGTATTTTAAGGTTTTTTTCTTTATCTTCATGTTGGGTTCTCAGAATCTGCAGATTGGTGTTTGTCATCAATTCTGGGAAATTCTTATCGCCTCTTTAAACATTCCCTTTGCCCATTCTTTCCCTTTTCTCCATCTGGAACTCTAATTAAACATACATTTGACCTCTTTGTTCTGTTTTACATGTTTCTTAACAACCCTCCCCTGCCTTTTAAGCAGCTTTTTTGTGGTATAATGCACATATTCTAAAATTTGCCCTTGGTAAGTATACAAGTTTGATGGCGTTTTGTTTTTTTAAAATATTTTGTTTATTTATTTATTTATTTGAGAGAGAGCATGAGCAGGGTGGCAGGGAAGGGTGGGGGAGAGGAGCAGAGGGAGAGGGAGAAGCAGAGTTCCCCCTGAGCAGGGAGCCCATGGAGGTGGGGGGCTGGATCCCAGGACCCTCGGATCATGCCCTGAGCTGCCAGCAGACACTTAAACAACTGAGCCACGCAGGCGTCCCTTGATGGTTTTTAGTACATTTATGTAGTTTTATAACCACCACAATACAGTTTCAGAACACTTCTGTCCTTTCACAAAGTTCTCTTGTATTTATTTGTTTGCAGTTTATCACTGTTCTTACTTTCAGCCCCAGCCATTTACTAAATTTATTGTTTCTATGGTTTTTGACTTTCCTAGACATTTCGTGTAAATGCAGTTATGTAATCTTATGTGCCTGACTTTTTTTACTTAATGTTTTTGAGGTGTAGCAATGTTGCGTGTTATCCTTAGCTTGTCCCCCTTTTGTTATAAGTGGTATACCATTATGTGCCTGTTTGATTTTGTTGGCTGTTACGAATATTTCTTCTGTGAACATTCAGATACAATCTTTGTGTGAACATGTTTTCACTTTTCTTGGGAAGATACTTTGGAATGGAATTGCTGGGTGATATGTAAGTTTAACTTTTTAATAAATGACCATACTTTTCCTATATTATCTGTATCTGAATTACATTAATAAGTGAACAAGTAGTAAGCATATAGCAGTAAGTACAATCACTAACATGCCCTGTTTTTACAAACCATTTCTAATTTGAGATGCAACCTTTAAATAACAAAGCACAGTATAATTTCAGTACTACTCCTGAATCCTGTATTTTTTAATAATAGCATAATGAAAATTTCATGAGTTTCAAGCAGTAGGTTAAGTTGGTCTTAATAGAAGTTCAGCCTCACATCGTCACATCTCAGGCAGCACTACCAAATTATATATTTTTTCAAGTTATAAGCAGAAGTCATATGAAATGCCTTGTCTTTTCAGTTACAGGTGCTCTGCCTTAGCATCAGTATATGGTTGTGGAGTAGGATAAAGGTCTAGGATAGGAATAATACACTAGCAGTTTAATTGACATGGCCAGATCTTTTGGTTCTCAGGACAGTGCTCTAAATGTGATCCTGGGGATGGTGGTTCTATTACTCTATAGTTTCATAAGGGAGTGAGGGGTTGTGGTGGAAATTGCATTTTTAAATAGTGTAAGCTTCATTAAGAAGGTGATATTTGCTCAAAGACTTGAAGGAGGTGATAGAATCGAAGTAATGAGGCAGAATGCAGAGATGCAGAGCACTAGGACGTTAAAGGTTATTGTAAGGACTTTGGCTTTTATAAAAACTCTTGAGTAAAATGTGAAGGCATTGGAGAGTCTTGAGTAGAGAAGGGACATAATGACATTTTTTAAAGATTTTATTTATTTTAGAGACAGTGTGGGGGAGGGGCAGAGGGCGAGGGAGAAAGTGAATTTTTTTTTTAAGATTTTATTTATTTACATGGGAGGGAGGGGCAGAGGGAGAAGCACACTCCCCTCTGAACAGGGAGCCCATTGTGGGACTCGATCCTAGGACTCCAGGAGATCCTAGGACTCCAGGATCATGACCTGAGCCAAAGGCAGTCGCTTAACCAACTGAGGCACCCAGGCGCCCGAAAGTGATTCTTAACGCAGAGTGTGACGCGGGGCTCCATCTCACAACCCTGAGATCAGGACCTGAGCTAAAACTAAGAGTTGGATGCTTAACCAACTGCACCACCCAGGCACCCCAGATATATTTTTAAAATATTACTTTATGTTTAAGACTTAGCTGGGTTTCCATTTAGATCTTCATATCTGTTGCATGGAAGAAAGTTGAAATCTTGGCATAGAGTTGCATAACATGAAAGATTTTGTGCATTAATAATTGTTAAAAATCTGTGTTCCAAATTGTTGTATACCCAAATACGTACCGAATAAACTCTTTATATTCATTCAAAGAAAAAATATTACTTTATCTCTTTTGACAAATAGACTATAAGGTGGCAAGGGTGACATGAGTGGATTCTGGTAAGCCAGGCAAGAGGTGATGATGGCTTGGACTAGAATAGTAGCAATGGAGGTGTGAGAAGCAGCTGGATTCTGGATGAGACTATATATGAAGTAGATAAAGAGGAAATCAAGAATGTCACTAAGATTTTTGCTTTAAAAAAAACAACTGGAAGAATAGAGTTGGCATTTACTGAGATGGGGAAGACCGCATAAGAAATGAGTGGATGAAAGGTGAGTTCAGTTTAGGCCATCTTTAAGTTTAAGATGCCTGTTGGACATCAAAATGAAGCTGTTGATGGGGCGCCTGGGTGGCACAGCGGTTAAGCGTCTGCCTTCGGCTCAGGGCGTGATCCTGGCGTTATGGGATCGAGCCCCACATCAGGCTCTTCCGCTATGAGCCTGCTTCTTTCTCTCCCACTCCCCCTGCTTGTGTTCCCTCTCTCGCTGGCTGTCTCTATCTCTGTCAAATAAATAAATAAAATCTTTGAAAAAAAAAAAAATGAAGCTGTTGAGTAGGCTGTTGGATATATGAGCATGGAGTTTAGGGAGAGATCCAGTATGGAAATACAAATTTAGGAGTCATCCAATGTATTGTGATAAACTGGGTGTGAGCACTGAAAGAGTGAATATAATTGGGGGAAAAAAGTCCAAATTCTGAATGAATATAATTGGAAAAAAGAAGTCCAAAGATTGGGGAGAAGAGGGGTGCCTGGGTGGCTTAGTCGGTTAAGTGTCTGCCTTCGGCTCAGGTCATGATCTTGGGATTCTGTGATCGAGCCCCTCATTGGGCACCCTGCTTAGTGGGGAGCCTGCTTCTCCCTCTTCCTCTGTGCTCCCCCTGCTACGCGCATGTGCTCTGTCAAATAAATAAATAAAATCTTTAAAGAAAGCAAAACAAAAAAAGACTGGGGAGAAGTGGGGAGGAATCAGCAAGGGAGATAAAAGGAGTGACCAGTGATGAGAAGACCAAACTAACTGATGAAGATGTTTAAAAAAGCTGAGAGTGGCAACTTTGTTAAATGCTGCTGGACACATCAATGAAGATGAGTCCTGAAAAGTTACCTTTGGATTTAGAAAAAGTCATTGGTGATCTCATTGAAGCTTCTTTCTTTTTTTTAAAGATTTTATTTACTTATTTGAGAGCGAGAGAGCGCGCGCGCACAAGCAGAGGGAGACAGAGAAGCAGGGTCGCCACTGAGCAGGGAGCCGAATGTGGGACTCGATCCCAGGACCCTGAGATCATGACCTGAGCTGAAGGCAGATGCTTAACCAACTGAACCACCCAGGCATACCTTGTTGAAACTTAATTCAAAGAGAGTGGTTGGCTTGAAAGCCTGACTGGAGTGAGTTTTAGAAAGCATGGCAGGAGAAGAAAAGGGAAAAACTTTTATCAATGATCTGTATTGTAGGTGGAGGCAGAAACATTGAGTGTTAGCTTGAGGGGAAGGTGGAGTAAAGCAAAGGTTTGTTGTGGTTTGTTTTTTAAAATGAGGAGAATAATAACATGTTGCATGTTCATGGGAATGAGTTAATAAAGACCAAAAAAATTAAGAAGGAATTGGTGGAGAATAAATGTCCTTTCGTGAGCTGTATGGGATTTACGGCACAAGATGAATGGTTGGACTTAAATAGAAGTACATATAGTCACAGGAAAGAAGGCAGAATATGTGGGTATAGATACTTATTGGTGGATATATATGATAGAAGCTTGTATAAGTTTTCTTCTTGTTGCTTAAATTTGCTCAGTTAAATGGGAAGTGAGGTCATCTGTGGAGACAGAGAGTGGGGAAGGGGGTTTGGAGGTTTGAGGAGAGAAGGAAGTAGTGTGAAATGGACTAGGGATATATTGTGTGATCGTTGGGCATCATTAAGGAGCATTTGAAGTTTGTGGTTAGGGTTTTGAAGTGAAACTAGAGAGCATTGTTCTGTTTTGTCTAGTTACGTTAACAGTAAGTAAGCAGTTATGGAGTAGTTGGGCAATTAAGTTGAGTCAGGGTTGAGTTTGCCAGATGTATTCTAGAAGCAAACATGAATTTCTGGTATAGTGAAACTAGAGAGATTCCTGCCCCCCCACCCCCCTTTTTGGGCTAGGGGAAGCAGATTTTTCAAAGGAATACCAGATTTTAGTTAGAATAAGAAGGTGGTGGAGGGATTATGCTGAGTGAACTTTAGAATGTAGGATATTTTGCTGATTCAGCGCACTATGTTCTAGAGGTCATCCTCTGGTTTTTATAACTAGGGGATTGTGATGTAATTTGTTCCCACCTAAGTGAGTCTATTTAAACAACCATTTAGGTGGCTCAGTCGTTAAGCGGCTGCCTTCGTCTCAGGTCATGATCTCAGGGTTCTGGGATAGAGCCCCATATCAGGCTCCTTGCTCCGCAGGGAGTTTGCTTCTCTCTTTGCCTGCCGCTCCCCCTGCTTGTGCGTGCAGTCTCACTCTCTCTCTCTCTCTGACAAATAAATAAAATCTTAAAAAAAAAAAAAAGGACCATTGACCTAGGAAATGAACAACTACTACTTCCTCTTCCTCCTCCTCCTCCCCCTCCTCTTCCTTCTTCTTTTAAGGAAATGGACTTTTTTTTTTTTTTTAAAGATTTTTTATTTATTTATGTGACAGAGAGACAGCCAGCGAGAGAGGGAACACAAGCAGGGGGAGTGGGAGAGGAAGAAGCAGGCTCCTAGCCGAGGAGCCCGATGTGGGACTCGATCCCGGAACGCCAGGATCACGCCCTGAGCCGAAGGCAGACGCTTAACGACTGCGCTACCCAGGCACCCCCGGAAATGGACATTTTGAAATGAAGAGAGAATTTTGGCAGAATTTACCAGAATTAGCATTGGGGGAATAGACTAAGATTTATTATTAGGGTACCTGAAGGATTTGAGAGGAACCTAAAAACTTCACCAATCATAATATCGTCTAGAATGTCTCTTCTCTCAGAGGTTTCCTTTTAGAACATAGGCTCTTCCTTTTTGGACTGTCCTGATGATGCTTCTAAATTATATAGAGGATGGATTCTACAGTTTTTAATCTACTCTCTTATAATTTACAAGAGTTTCATCTGTCCCAGTACATAATGCCTCTTCTTTTTTAATCAGTCACCATTAGCAGGATGAGGATCCAGAGTCTAATAGTCTAAGGATCTACGCAGAAACTTAAATAGTGGTATAAAAAATTAATTTAAAAACAACTTTTAAATTTTAAAAATTATTTAAGATTTACAGTAATTGAGGGAAATGTATTAATCTTCCACTGTGACCCTAGATTTTTCTTATTCTATTAATTTTTTGCATTATGTATTTTGAGACTATTTGGTTATACATATTTAAGATTGTTATCACAATCTGGTAAATCAGTCACGTGTAATCATGTAATAACCTACCCTAACCCTATTGATGTTTAGTGTCTATTTTTCCTGGCATTATTTTTGTTTTGATTAGGATTTGCTTGGTATCTTTTTCTGTCTGTATACCATTAACCATCCATGCCCTTATGTTTTATGTATTTAACTTAGAAATTAAATATAGCTAGGTTTTATTTTTTTAGTTAAATCTGACAATCACTTTCAGTTGGTTTTTAAGTGATCCACTTCCCAGAATCATACCAGCCCCTCTCGAGGTCTTTGGCCCATATTGGAAATCTCAAACTTGATTTTCCTCCTCTCATTATGTGAAGCAAGAGTATCTTCACAGCATATTGATTTAGTAATCTTAATCACAGTGGACTTGAATAGAATGATTGTTATATTTTAGGTGTGTTATCTTTAGTAAGTCTTTATACTCTTGGTAAGTATTTAGTGAATTGGGAAAAAGTTAAATAGTATAGAACTATTTCTTTTTATGTACTTACCATTAAATTATTTCATTGTACTATCAGTGGGTTAATTTATAAACCATCTTTTATAACTTTTTGTTTCAGTCCCAGAAATCCTGGATAGAAAGCACTTTGACCAAGAGGGAATGTGTATATATTATACCAAGTTCCAAAGACCCTCACAGGTAAGCATACCTTTGTTTTTTGGGTTCTAGGAATTTAGATGTAAATTATATTGCTGTTTGCTTATTAAAAACCAAAATTATTGAAGTATTTATAGTTACTGTTACCTTTAGTGCTTACTGTTAATTATTCATTTAAGATTGAGAGGAGAGGGTACCTGGGTGGCTCAGTTGGTTGGCATCTGCCTTCAGCTCAGGTCATGATTCCAGGGTCCTGGGATCGAGACCCGTGATGGGCTCCTAGCTCAATGGGGAGCCTGCTTTTCCCTATCCCTACTTGCGCGCTCTCAAAGAAAAAAAGTAAAATCTTAAAAAAAAAAAGATTGAGACGAGATATCATTAGCACAATATCAGTATTCTAGAGTTCTTAATGATGTTTACAGCATAAAACCTCTTCTTTAGAGTATTCGCCCATCCCTAAACTCCCCCAGATCATACTAGTATATTACAAAGATAAAGCAGTTAAGGCTCTTTTAACTGATTCACTGATAATGAGAACTTAAAAATGTGTCTTTATTTATTGAACATCTATTGAGTATCCAACACTATGCTTCATGCTAAAGAAACCAATACAAACCTAATATTTCCTGTATTTGTTTGTCAAAATATAGATACAGCTCAGCGTCTGCTAGAAAACCTATCATCAGAGATTGTAGACATCTCTAATTGACTTTTTGATCTTTCACATGGCTTTGATAATAGAAAAATTTAAAAGCCACTAGTTGTAATTCAAGAAAAATACCTCTTGAGGTATTTATTGAAGTAACCCTTTTCATAATTTTTTTTTCCCCTGGGGCCTAAAAAATAGATAAAAGCTTAAAAGGGCAAATCAAAGAAAGTTATTTCCTAGAATACAGAGAACCTCTCTGCATAGGTACTTAGGAAAAATTAGTTGAGAAAGGCATTTGCAAGATTTTTGAATCTTCTTACCTTTCTCATTTCCTGTCAAACCTTATTCTCTTTCCAGTTAACTTATCTGCAACTTTTACTTCCATTTGATATATCACTCTTACAAAAACATACCCAAATTCAGAACTAGAACAAATAATCCTAAAATTTGAATGAAACCACAAAAGACCCTGTATAGCCAAACGAGTCTTGAGAAAGAGGAATTAAGCTTTAGGAGGTTATCACAATCCAGTATTTCTTTTTTTTTTTTTTTTTCAGTTTTTTTAAAATTTTAATTCAGTTGATTAACATATAATCTATTGGTTTCAAAAGTAGAGATCAGTGATTCTTCAGTTTCATATAATACCCAGTATACATGCCCGCCTTAATGTCCATCACACAGTTACCCCATCCCCCCACCCTTCTCCCCTCCAGCAACCCTCAGTTTGTTTCCTATGATTAAAGGTCTCTTATGGTTTGTCTCCTTTTCTGATTTCATCTTGGTTTTGTTTTTCCTCTCTTCCCCTATGATTCTCTGTTTTGTTTCTTAAAATCCACATATGAGTGAGATCATATGATTGTCTTTCTCTGATTGACTCATTTCGCTTAGTGTAGTATGCTCTAGTTCCATCCATGTTGTTGCAAATGGCAAGATTTCAGTTTTTGAGGGCTGAGTAGTATTCCATTCTATATATATATATACCACATCTTCTTTATCCCTTCATCTTTTGATGGACACCTGGGCTCTTTCCATAGTTTGGCTATTGTGGACATTGCTGCTGTAAACACGGGGGTACAGGTGTCCCTTTGGGTCACTACATTTGTATCTTTGGGGTAAATCCCTAGTAGTGCAATTGCTGAGTCATAGGGTAGCTCTATTTTCAACTTTTTGAGGAACCTCCATACTGTTCTCCAGAGTGGCTGCACCGTCTTGCATTCCCACCAACAGTGTACAGTGTAAGAGGGTTCCTCTTTCTCCTCATCCTTGCCAACATTTGTTGTTTCCTGACTTGTTAATGTTAGCCATTCTGACTGTGTAAGGTGGTATCTCATTGTGGTTTCGATTTGTATTTCTCTGATGCTGAGTGATATTGAGCATTTTTTCATGTGTCTCTTGGCCATTTGTATGTTTTCGTTGGAGAAATGTCTGTTCTTGTCTTCTGCCCATTTCTTGACAATCCCAGATTTCAAGATACACTATGAAGCTGTAGTAATCAAAATAGTATGATACTGGCACAAAAGTAGACACATAGATTAATAGAACAGTATAGAAAGCCCCGAAATAAACCCAGACTTACATGGCCAATTAATATGTGACAGAGATAGCAAGAATATGCAGTGGGGGAAAAGACTGTTGTTGGGAAAAATGGACAGCTACATGGAAAAGAACGAAATTGGACTGCTTTCTTATACCATATACAAAAATAAACGCAAAAAAACCCCACAAAAAGCCCAACACCTCAAAATGGATTAACGACTTAGGTGTGAGACCTGAAATCATTAAACTTCTAGAAAAAAACAGACAGCAATCTCTTGGACATTGGCCTTAGCAACATTTTTATGGATATGCCTCCTCAGGCAAGGGAAACAAAAGCAAAAATAAACTATTAGGATTATACCAAAATAAAAAGCTTTTCCACAACAAAGGAAACTATTAATAAAACAAAAAAGCAGCCTACTGAGTTGAGAAGATATTTGCAAATGATATATCTGGTAAGAGGTTAATATCCAAAATGTACGAAGGATTTATATAGCTCACCACCCCAAAAAACTGGTCAGAAGACCCAAATAGGCTTTTTTCCAGAGAAGACCTACAGATGGCCAACAGATACAGGTAAAGATGCTCAACGTCACTAATCATCAGGGAAATGCAAAGCAAAACTTCAGTGAAGTATCATCATCTCATACCAGTCAGAACGGCTGACGTCAAAAAGACAAGAAATAACAAGTGGTGGCAATGGTGTGGAGAAAAGGGAACCCTCCTGCACTATTAGTGGGAATGTAAGTTGGTGCAGTGACCCTGGAAAACAGTATGGTGTTTCCACAAAAAAATTAAAAAATAGAAATGCCATATGATCCAGGAGTTCAGTATTGAGTATCTACCCAAAGAATACAAAAACACTAATTGGAAAAGATACATGCACTCCTTTGTTTTTGTTTTGTTTTTTAAGATTTATTTATTTTATAGAGAGCAGGGGAGGGGCAAAGGGAGAGAGAGAGAGTCTCAGGCAGACTTCGTGCTGAGCATGGAGCCCTGGGGTTCGATCTTAACACCCGTGAGATCACGACCTGAGCTGAAACCAAGAGTCAGATGCTTAACTGACTGCACCACCCAGACACCATGATATATGCATTCCTGTATTTATTGCAGGATTATTTACAATAGCCAAGATATGTAAGCAACGTTAAGTGTTCAGCAATAGATAAAGTACAGTGTGTGTGTGTATATGTACATACACACACACACACACACACACAATAGAATATTAGTCATAAAAAAAGAATGAAATCTTGGTATTTGCAATAACATGGATGGACCTAGAGGTTATTATGCAAAACAAAGTAAGTCAGAGAAAGACAAGTACCATATGATTTTACTCATATGTGGACTCTAAAAAACAGAACAAACAAGCAAAACAGACTCATAGATACAGAGAACAAAGTGGTAGTTGCCAGAAAAGATGGGTGTAGGTGTGAGGGAGGGGCTAGGGAGATATATGAAGTAGGTGAATAAAATGAGTAAGTCACAGAGATGAAAAGTGTAGCATAGGGAATATAGTCAATAATATTGTAATAATGTTGTATGGTGACAAATGGTAACAGTACTTATTGTGGTATGCATTTCAGGATATACAGCATTGTTGATCACTCTGTTGTACATCTGGAACAAATATAACATTATATATCAAACTATACAAAAAATAGCAAAATTAGTGATTTTTTATAAACTGATACATTTATTTTAGAGGGGGGAGTGAGAGAGAAAGGGGAGGGGAGGGGCAGAGGGAGAGAATCTTTTTTCTTTTTAAAAATGGAGATATAATTTATATAGCATAAAATTGACCATTTGAAATATACATTTTGTTGGTTTTTAATATATTCAAAAGGTTGTGCAAACATCACCACTATCTAATTCCAGAACATTTTTATCACTCCTAAAGGAAACTCAGTACCTGTTAGCAGTCATTCTCATTCTTCTCTCCCCCCAGTCCCTGACAACCACAAATCTACTTTCTGTCTTTATGGATTTGCCTGTTCTGGACATTTCATATACATGGACTCATAAATATGTGGCCTTTTGAGTCTGGTTTCTTTTACTCAGCACAGTGTTTTCAAGGCCTGTCCATTTTTTGTTAGTTCTTCATTTCTTTTTAAAGATTATTTTATTTATTTATTTATTTATTTATTTATTTATTTATTATTTATTTATTTATTTTTTCTTTTTCTTTTTTATTTAAATTCAGTTAACATATAGTGTATTAATGTCAGAGGTAGAGTTCAGTGATTCCTCAGTCTTATATAATACCCAGTACTCATTATATCACATGCCTTCCTTAATGTCCATCACCCAGTTGCCACATCCCCTACCCCACTCCTCCAGCAACCCTGTTTGTTTCCTGTGATTAAGAGTGAGAGAGAATCTTAAGCAGGCTCCCCACCCAGCACGGAGCCCAACGCGGGGCTCTATCCCATGACCCTGAGATCGTGACATGGGGTGAAATCAAGAGTCAGATTCTTAACCGACCTGACCGAGCCACCCAGGTGCCCCAAGGCAGTCATTATTAATAACATTTTGGAGCATTTAATTTTAGTATTTTCTCAATAGGTTTTGTTTTAAAACGTTGTTACATTCAGCCTATGTGTAAAATATTGTATGTGCTCTTTTACAAAATGTTATTTTTCCCCTCTTAGTGTATGTAATGCCAAAAAGCTTTCCAAAAGAATTAAAGCAATATATGTTATTACCAGTAGTGGCAAGAATGCCTGCTATACTGAATATTGACTAGAGTAACATTTTTCTTTATCTGCAAGGAAAAGTGATTAGTAGGAAATAGTATATGTCTTAAATTTGCATTTACTTGATTATTGAGAAAATATTTTTTATGTTTTTTAACATTCCTTCATTTTTTGGTAAATTTGGTAAATGTCATTTAGATAATTAAAACAGATAAACCTTAATATCTCTTCCAGTCATTATTCTGTGAATTTTTGAATTTCTTATTAATCATTAAAGATGTTTTGTTACAATGTAACATTACTTTTTTTTTTTTTTTTTAAGATTTATTTATTGGGGTATCTGGGTGGCTCAGTCGGTTAAACATCTGCCTTCGGCTCAGGTCATGATCCCAGCGTCCTGGGATTGAACCCTGCATTGGACTCCCTACTCAGTGGAGAGCCTGCTTCTCTGTCTCCTTCTGCTGCTCCCTCTTCTTTTGCGTGTGCTCTCGCTCTTTCTCTCTCTCTCAAATAAATAAAATCTTAAAAAAAAAAAAAAGATTTATTTATTAGAGAGTGCCCACACATGGAGTGAGAGGTAGAGGGGAGAGAATCCTCAAGGAGACTCCCTGCTGAGTGCAGAGTCGAAATGGGGCTTGGTCCCAATAACATTACATTTCTTAACCAGAGAAGCAACATTTCCCAGGTCACATGGCTAATAATTCATAAAGGTGGGATTAGAATTTAGATCTCCTTAGTTCAGCGTGCCAGTTCTAAAGTAAGACACTCTTCTTTCATTGGGAGAAAATTATGGTTTTGCTTTATTAAAAAAATAGATTGTATTATTGAGTTATTTCCTTTACTTTTGTTAATTTCATTTTGCAGTAGAAATTTAACTTTAGGTGTTAAAGAAATCTCATTCTGTTACTAAGTATCTTTGGCTGTAACCATCCATATGAGACATAATTTTCAAACACTGGTAGCTCGTCATTTCTTTCTATGCTAGTTAAAAAATTTTTCTATAAGATATTATTTTTAAGTAATCTTTACATCTAACATGGGGCTTGAACTCACAACGCTGAGATCAACTGTTGCACGCTCTTCCAGCTGAGCCAGCCAGGTGCCCTTATGCTAGTTGAACTTGAAAATTAGTTTTTTATGAATAGGTTAATACATGGATTTACAAGATATCATAATTTGTAAGTGAAAGTCTCCTTTCTGCCACTGTGCCTTAACTATAAATTCCCCTTCCTAAAGAAGACCAGTGTTACCTATTCCTTGGAATACCTTCCAGAAATAGCTAGATACAGTCTTTGCATGTCCTAGCAGATGTGTATTTACTCCTCTCTCTCTTCTTTTAAGTACATACTGTTTAACCCATAGTGTTTATTATCTTGGCAATAACTACTGTTTTTAGTTGTTGCATCCTTTTTAATTATATATCTGGATCATAGTTTGTTTTAGTATTTCCGTATTTTTTTTAAAAGATCTTATTTATTTGAAAGAGAGGGAGACAGAGCACAAACAGGGGGAGCAGCAGAGGGAGAAGCAGGCTCCCCACTGAGCAGGTAGCCTGACACGGGGCTTGGGCCTTGGGGCTTGATCCCAGGGCGTGCCCCGGTTCCATGACTGGAGCCAAAGATAGACGCTTAACCGACTGAGCCACCCAGGCCCCCCTTAGTAGTTCCTTACTGATGAACATTTTAGCTTTTCTGTTTTTCTTTTTGTTATTAGAAGAAAATGCTGTAGTGAATGAATAACCTTGTACATTAGTCGTTTTATACATGTGCTACAAGTAGTTTTTCGCCTATAGTTTTAGTATTGGAATTGGAGTTTGAGAGGGAGTCTACCTTTTTTCATTGGGATGAGTATTACCAAGTTGCCTTCCATTGAGATCGTATCAGTTTATACTCCCACCAGCATATAAGACTACGTATCTCTATTCTCCTCAAGATACTGTCTTAAAGGATTAAAAAAATCTTTTCTAATCAAATGCCTTTTCATGTGTATATTTTTACTTGTGAACTATCCGTATGTTTTCCTTTTTTACGTAGATTTGATGAAACTATGTATATTAGGGAAACTAAACTGTTGACTGCAATTATTTTTTCCTGTTTGTTTTTAGACTTTATGAGTGGCATATTTTTTGCCATGTAGAAATGTTGTATTTTTGTGTAGTTAAATCTGTCAATCTTTTCTCTTTAGTTTCTGGATTTTGTCACAACTAGTTGTACTTTAAAAAAATGGAAACTATTTTAAATATTAGGTGGATGAGGGAATGGGTAAAATAGGCGAAGGGGGGGAAGTAAGAGGTACAAACTTCCAGTTATAAATATTATTGGAGATAAAAGTACAGCATAAGGAGTATAGTGTTTTTTTTTTTTTTTAAGATTTTATTTATCCATTGGACAGAGAGAGACACAGTGAGAGAGGGAACACCAGCAAGGGGAGTGGGAGAGGAAGAAGCCGGCTTCCCGCCAAGCAGGGAGCCCAGTGCGGGGCTTGATCCCAGAACCCTGGTATTACGACCCAAGCCGAAGGCAGACGCTCAACGACTGAGCCACCCAGGCGCCCAGGAATATAGTTAATAATACTATAATAATATATGGTGGCAGGTGGTGACTACTCTTATCTTGGTGAATACTGAGTAATGTATAAAATTATTACACACTATATTGTGTACCTGAAACTAATGTAACATTGTATGTCAATTTCAATAAAAAATGTGGAAACTATGTGTTAAAAAAATAGTTATTTGAGTGTATAAATCAAGGTATAAATGACCATAATATCTACTGAACAATTAGACTAAGCATATTGTTTTCCTTTGTTTTGTACTATTTTATGGATTTTATTTGGTTTAAATTAAAAATTTTTTTAGTGTTAAGTAATAAATTTACCTTGTTTTATAGATGCCTTCCAGGATGTCAAATTTGTCAGCAACTTGTCAGGTAAGTTTAATAACGAAACTCTATTGCACAAATTTCGAAAAATAAAACTAATCTATTAGAAGCATAGCTCACAGGTTATTACGTTTGAGGGTTAGTTTACTCAGAGTTGGGAGGTGAAGGATTGGGCGAGGCTACTTGAAAATCCAGTGAAGCTACTTGAGCAGATTTCTACAGTTGAATATGAATTAGGTAAAGATTGAGCAAAAGGGATTTAGGCAGAGAAACAGGATGTGGGAAGGCCTAACAGTTAAAGAGATTATGGTTCTGTCAGGAAACTGCAGAATGTAAAATGTAATATGGATATGGGAGAGATTTGATCTGGAGAAATAAGTAGGGACTAGATCATTTAAGCTGTTTGTGTACTATGTCACATAGTTTTGATTTCATGTTAAAAGGATATGTAGGGAGTAAAATGCTTAGTTTTTCTTCTTTGGTAAAAGCAGTTGGCATTTTGAGGAGATTAGATTAGGAGAAAAAAATAGCTTGGAAAGTTTTGGAATAATTCTGGAAAAAATGAGAGTCTGAATTAAGATAGTGGCTGTGATGGTGAAGAGAAGTAGATGTATTTGAAGGGATTAATAAGTTCAATAGGATTTGGTGAATCCTAAGCTTCTTGCCTAGGTAACTAAGTATATGGTGATGCTGTTCCATTAAGATCTGATGAAGGGGGATATAAGAGTAAGACTAGAAGGTCTCTGGTAGGTAGGCTAGGAAGAAAAGTGCACAGAATGAGTTCATTTTAGATATATTGAGTTGTTTTACCATTTCCAGTCCTATTCGTTCCTTCCTTTAGATGCAGAGTTCCAGGTGGTATCTTTCCATTTAAACTGAAGATCTTCGTTTAGTGTTTGGTATACTGCAGATACGATAGAGATGAATTTTCTCAGATTGGTTTATCTGAAAATATGTTTTCATATATTTCATTTTTCATGTTTATTTTACTCTCATTTTTGAAGGATATTTTCCCTAGATACAGAATTCTGAGTTGATAGTTTTCTCATTCCAGCACTTTGAAGATCCCATTATATTGTCTTCTGGCTCTTGTTTTTGTGAGAAGTCAGTTGTCACTAGTGTAGTTGTTCTGTGTGTAATGATCTTTTTTCTCTCAGACTGCTTCAAAGACTTTCTTCCTCTATCCTTGGTTTTCAGCAGCAGGTGTACAATCTGCGTAAGAGTGGTTCTCTTTGTATATACTGTGCATAAATATCTGCAAGTTCATATTTTTCACCAAATTGGGAAGTTTTTAGACATTGTTTCTTAAAATATTTTTCTGCCCCATTCTCTCTCTTTCTTCCCTCTGAAACTCTGGTTATACATTTGTTAGATTGCATGATTTTTTAAAAGATGTTATTTATTTGAGAGAGAGGGAAAGAGAGACTGGACAACCTCAAACGGGGTGGGGAGAGCAGAGGGAGAAGGACAAGCAGACTCACTGCTGAGCAGGGAGCCCAACGGGTCTGGATCCCAGGACCTTGGGATTGTGACCTGAGCTGAAACCAAGAGCTGGATGCTTAACTGATTGTGCCACCACCTAGGCGCCCCAGCCCTGTTTTTTTTTTTTGTTTGTTTTTTTGTTTTTTTTTAATTAAAATTTTATTCCAGTGATTAAAGTAGAACATTTATATTGATATTTCTTAAGGTTCACTAATCTTTATTTTTTTCTTTGATTACTGTAGCTTTGTAATATATTTTATTTTTTCCCCATTAATCCTTATTTTTACAATTGCCAGTATGCTGTTTTGCCCATCCAGTGAACTTTTCATGCATTGTATTTTTTAGTTCTAAAATTTTCATTTGATTCTTTATTATAGTTTCCAGGTCACTGCTAAGATGCCTTATCTGTATCATTGTTATCACCATCTATTTCTATAAGTCCTTGAACATACTTATATCTGCATTAAAATTTTTGTTTACTAATTCCAACATCTGTGTCATTTAGGGTCTGTTTCTATTATTAAATTTATCTATTTTTTTCATGATTATGAGTCACTTTTTTTGCTTTTTCATATGTTTAGTAATTTTTTATTGTATGTTGTGAGTTTGCATGATCCACTTTAGGAGTTCTGGACTATTTCACCTTCCTTTAAAGGGTTTAAATTTTGTTTTGACAGGTGACGAAATTACTGACAGATTCTTTTGTCCCATAGGGCTTGATTTCATTCTTTGTTAGGGTAGCTCTATTTTTATTTTGAATTTAGTCTTAGAATGTGGACTGTACTCCTAAGGTATAACCTTTTTAGGGTCTCCACTGAATGCCCAGGATACCTAGTGATGTCTTTTCACTCTGAACTAAGACTGCAGTGTCTCCCAGCCCTTTATGATTCAGGTCTCAGACTCGCAGCAGCTGATTTCTGGTAGGTGTCAAAGTCTTGACCGACACAGATACAGCTCAGTGTGTGGCCAAGAACCCTGGTGAATCCTCACACAAGTGTCTTGTTTCCCTCTCTCTATAGCTCTCCTCTGGTACTCTGCTACAAATTTCAGCTGTTTCAGCAGCCTGGAATTCTTTTTTTTTTTTTTTTTTTTTTTTTTTTTTAAATTTTATTTATTTATTTTTTTAAAGATTTTATTTATTTATTTGACAGAGATAGAGACAGCCAGCGAGAGAGGGAACACAAGCAGGGGGAGTGGGAGAGGAAGAAGCAGGCTCATTAGTGGAAGAGCCTGATGTGGGGCTCGATCCCATAATGCCAGGATCACGCCCTGAGCCGAAGGCAGAGGCTTAACCGCTGTGCCACCCAGGCGCCCCAGCAGCCTGGAATTCTGTTTGCTGCCTCCTTGCTCAGCTCATTGACACTGCCATTTTCTACCTGAACATTATCTCAGTGCAGAATGGTTGAGAAATTACCCCAGTGTAGTTGGTACAGTTATGGGCCTCACTTCATATATTTTCCTTCATTTCAAGGATGGAAGTCCCATAATTCTTCTTGTTCAGTGCTTAAAAACAGTTATCTCATATATTTTGTCTACTTATGTCAAGTGTCCCCAAGATGACCCCTAGGTTTGGTGATTAGCTAGAAAGACTCACATGACTCAGAATGTAGTGAGTAGTACTCGTAGCCAACAGTAAGTAAGTATGATGATATCTGTGTTGAGGAAGTTCCCTCTTTTCCTAGTTTGCTGAAAATGTTTATAGTGAATAGATACTGAATTTTGTTGGTCTTTTCAGTGACCAAGCTTTTAGTTTCATTGATTTTTCTACATTGTTTTTCTTTTCTTTTTATGTTTTATTGTGTGCTCTTTATTATTTCTTTCCATCTGCTCACTTCGGGTTTAATTTGGCCTTTTAAAAAAGTTTTAAGGTGGAAGTTTAGATTACTGTTGCTTGTAAATTTTGTTGTTTTTTCCATGACGGCACTAAGTTTTATTAGGGATTTCATTAAGGTTAAATCTGTAGAAATGAGGGAGTCACTTAAGGGGCACAAAGCTGGTGAATCCACCTCAGATCTCATAATGAACCACTGGTTCAGGCTCTTCAGTGGGATCTCTGCCTTGTTCCAGGTACAGATTATTATAAGGATTCTGCTTTAGCCCCACAGATTGGTAGGTTGGGTAAGTCTTCCCAACCCAAAACATGAACAGCATGAAGGCCACAAAGCCAAAGAGGTACTTACACATGAGATTCTCGGAAACGGGCATGGGGGATGTGTCCACACAGTTCCTGATATACATGTCAAGGTCCCAGGGCATTGGTACACCCCAGTTCAACCTCAGGTCTGGGTGGTCCCAGTTATACCATGGATCCCTCTCTGCCCTGAGCAGTAGAGAGCTTCAGGTAGTCGTCGTACCACGTGCCATCATCCCGGTACAGTTGTTAGTCTTCTCCCCACATACTATTTTTCTTGGCGGTGGTGGCCCATTCTTCTGGGCTCTTGGGATAGGACCCCAGGAACGTGTCCTTGGTAATGTGCTAAGCTGTCGGTGTACCCAAGGGCACCATGGTTCGGGCTGCCCTTTTTAGGCATTGGACTCCCAGGACCCATGCCCGGGCCGCCGCCATCTTTACCTTCCTCACGTAGCAGATCTTCTTTTCTAATTTAAACTATATACTACAGATTTTTATGCTATATATTTTTATACTGTAAAGTATTTATGTGAATATGCTTTTATACTAAACACTGTGCAGTTGCATCCCATATGTTTTGATATTGTTTATTTTCATTTTGTTCCACATATTTTCTAAGTTCTTATGTGACTTTCTTTGATCCATGAGTTAATAAAAAAGTGTGTCATTTAATTTCCAAATACTTGAAGAATTTCCCAGTATTTTCTTTTCTTTTCCTTTCTTTTAGAGAGAGAGAGTGCACACACATGAGTTGGGGGGGGCAGGAGGGGCAGAGGGAAAAAGAGAGAATCTTAAGTAGGTTCCACACCCTGCTCAGAGCCCCATGCGGGGCTTGATCTCAGGACCGGTGAGATCATGACCTGAGCCGAAATCAAGAGTCAGATGCTGAACCAACTGAACTACCCAGGAACAACCCCTCCTCCCCCATATTTTCTTTTATTGGTTTCTAGTTCAGTTCACTGTGGCCTGAGAACATACTTTGATTTCCATCCTTATGCTAGTTTATCGAGACTTATTTTATGGCCTAGAATATGTTTAATCTTGGCAAATATTTCTGTGCACTCAAGAAGAGTTTTTATTCTATTGTTGAGTGCTAAATGTCTGTTTAATCACTTTGGTTGGCTGGTAGTTTTGTTTGAGTCTTATAGGATTCTAATTTGATAGGGTTTCCCCCCCCCCTTTAGTACTTTAAAGATGCTATACCAAAAAATTGGGGTGCCTGACTGGCTCAGTTGGAAGAGCATGTAACTCTTAATCTTGGGGCTGTGAGTTCAAGCCCCATGTTGGATATAGAGATTACTTAAATAAATAAAACTTAAAAAAAAAAAAAACAGACACTAAGATGATGTGCCAGTGACTGTTGGATTGCATGATTTTTGACAAGGTGTCCACTGTCATTCTTACCTTTATTCTTCTACACATAATGTGGTACGCTGCTTTGAAGATTTTCCCTATCATTGGCTTTCAGCAGTGCCCTAGAGTGATTTCTTCAAGCTTGTTTTGCTCAGTTCTTGTTGAACTGCTCAGATCCGTTGGCTCAAATAGTTTTCAGATTTTTGCCCTGTTTTCTTCCTTTTTTTTTAATTATAAAGATGTTATTTATTTGTTGGAGAGAGAGAGCCCCCACAAGTAGGGGGAGAGGTAGGCAGAGGCAGAGGAGAAGCAGGCTCCCCGCTGAGCAAGGAACCTGATACGGAACTTGATCCCAGGACCCTGGGAGCTTAACCTGAACTGAAGGCAGATGCTTAACTGACTGAGCCACCCCGGTGTCCCTGCCCTATGTTTTCAAATTTTGATTCCCATTACCTTATTTCTGGGACTTGAATCGTGTGTGTGTTGAGCTACTTTGATACTGTTCCACAGGTTGCCAATGTTTATTCCTTTTGTTTTCCTCCAGTCTTTTTTCTCAGTGTTTCATTTTGGATGGATTCTGTTTCTTTTATAAGATTTTATTTATTTGAGAGAGAGGTTATGTTTTAGGGTGCTGGATTTTATCATTCTTTTAGGGAATTTTGGGCTTGCTTTAGCATGCAATTAAGTTACTTTGGATTAATTTGATCCTTTCAAGTCTTGCTCTTACAGTTCATCATGGCACTTCATGGTCTAGGTCTAATTTAGCCCTTCTAATTAGGCATTGCTATTCTGAGCACCCTTTTAGAGGTCTTTTGTATTGAGATCTCTTACTCTGGCTGGTAGCAACACAAACTGTTCCCTGCCCTTTATGAACTTCAGGAATTATTTGGCCTAGTAACTGTGTCTAGTAGTTCTTAGGTTTGCCTTGGGTAGTTTGTTCTTACTCATGTTTAAGAATATCCTTCTGCGGGGCGCCTGGGTGGCACAGCAGTTAAGCGTCTGCCTTCGGCTCAGGGCGTGATCCTGGCGTTATGGGATCGAGCCCCACATCAGGCTCCTCCGCTGTGAGCCTGCTTCTTCCTCTCCTGCTCCCCCTGCTTGTGTTCCCTCTCTAGCTGGCTGTCTCTATCCTGTCGAATAAATAAATAAAATCTTTAAAAAAGAATATCCTTCTGCATATATCGAGAACTCTATCATGTAGCTCCTTCCTCTTTGTTTTTTGCCCTACAAACTCTAGCTCCTTTGGCTTCTACAAACTGTGATGTGATTTAAAAAAAAAAAATTTATTTTAGAGAGCATGCACTCACATGAGCAGGGTGAGGGAGAGAATCTACAAGCAGACTCCCTGCTGAGTGGGGAGCTGACACGGGGGATCAATCCCAGGACCCCAAGATCATGACCCGACCTGAAATCAGGAGTCAGTTGCTCAACCAACTTAACCAACCTAGGCGCTCCTATGATTTTTTATTAAATTAGTGAGACTGCCTGGCTCCACCGGGTACCTGCTTCCTACATAGTAGTGTCCTATAGTGCTTCTAGGTAGAATACAATTGCTTTTTCTGTGCTTGACCCTGAGCCACCATTGTCATCACTGTATAGATTAGTTTGCATTTTCTTGAATTTTGTATACATGAAATCATAAAAATATGTACTGTTTGGCATTGGATTCTTTCATGAAGCATGATGATTTTGAGATCATATTGTGTTTAATATTCTAATATTAGATATTCTCATGCTGAATGCTATTCTGTTATATGACTATACTACATTTTGTAGATAACCCAACACTAAATTTAGAGGAATATATCATCAAAAAAAATGTACTTATACTATATTACAAGTATTAATTTATTGATATTATAAAATTAAAAAGTTAAATAATTTTTATACTTTTCATTGGTTCATTTTAATTCAGTTTTTCATTGACTAATTTTTTGAAAGGTCTTTTTAAAATTTCATTTCTTTCCTTTAGGTGTTTTTGTGGTCGCTTGGTCAAGCAACATGCTTGTTTTACTGCAAGTCTTGCCATGAAATACTCAGATGTGAAATTGGGTGACCATTTTAATCAGACATTAGAAGAATGGTCTGTGGAAAAGCATACAGAACAGAGCCCAACGGATGCTTATGGAGTCATAAATTTTCAAGGGGGTTCTCATTCCTACAGAGCTAAGGTATGTCACATACTTGATTTTTTTTAACTTCATTTATCTTGTTATCTAAATAATATATAATACATTTATTGTCAGAAGATTTATATAGCAGTAGATCAGAAAGTTAGTCTCAGTCATTTCTTTATGTATTTTAAAGTTCTTTGTATAGGTGCATATACATATAGAAGTGTTACATGTTGGTTGGTGAATTGAACGTTCTATCATTATGAAATGTCTTTAATCTTGTCATTTTCTTTTTTTTTTAAGATTTTATTTATTTGTGGGAAAGTGAGAGAGAGAGCACGAGCAGGGGAGGGGGAGAGGGAGAAGGAGAAGCAGAAGCAGACTCTCTGCTGAGCAGGTAGCCCAACATGGGTCTCAGTCCCAGGGGTCCTGGGATCATGACCTGAGCCAAAGGCAGATGCTTAACCTACTGAGTCACCCAGGCGCCCCTAAGAGGTTTCTTTATAAGCAACACATAATTTTTTTTTTTTTAAAGATTTTATTTATTTATTTGACAGAGAGACAGCCAGTGAGAGAGGGAACACAGCAGGGGGAGTGTGAGAGGAAGAAGCAGGCTCCTAGCAGAGGAGCCTGATGTGGGGCTCAATCCCAGAACGCCGGGATCACGCCCTGAGCCGAAGGCAGATGCTTAACGACTGCGCCACCCAGGCGCCCCGCAACACATAATTTTTAAGCTTA
The DNA here is from genome assembly GCF_024610735.1 of Ursus americanus. Lineage (NCBI taxonomy): Eukaryota > Metazoa > Chordata > Mammalia > Carnivora > Ursidae > Ursus > Ursus americanus. The sequence continues at coordinate 6,282,731 of NC_142162.1, read as the reverse complement.
TTTTAAAATAAGCTGTCTCACTTTTTCTTTGTTCCCTTTTCTTTCTTGTTTGCTTTGGATTAAGTATTTTTTATTATTTCCTTCCTTAATAGCATGTTTTTTATAGATTGTTTTTCCTATAGATTCATCTTATAATAAATACTACAAAACACATTTTAACTTACTATAAATTAGTCCTTTCACTACTTTTTGGAAGTGCAAGAACTGTTAGAATACTTGTAACTGCATTTAATTCTTTCATGACTTAATGTGCTTTTGTTGGCATAATTTTAAACCCCCCAAACATTATTTTTCATTTATATTTATCAACATTTTACCCTTTATGTTGTTCTTTGTTCTGCCTGCCTCCCTGCCTTGATGGGAAAAGCAGTGGTAAAGGTGGGCACATTGCTCCAAGTTTTCCTTTTCTTTTGGATCCTGATCCCACAGTTTTTCATTGTCTTAGCTCTCTGATGCCTCATACATGTTATTTATTTTCTAGTTTTTCTATTCCTAGGGGCAGAGTTAGTTCAAAACAGTCTAGTCTACCATTGTCTGAAGTGGAACTCCTCATTTATTCCTTATATAATCTTTTTCTTTTTTTAACTTTAAGCTGTTTTCCAAACATGACTTTATGCCAAATATAATAATGAGTTAGACAAAACTAATGTAGGAAGACTTAGTATAGAACAAATCTCATTACAAACATTCTTTTTTTAAATTTAATGTTGGAGTGAGAAAGAGAGCGAGCACTAGCGGGGGAGAGGGGTCAGAGAGAGAAGCAGATTCCTCGCTCAGTGAGCGGGAAGCCTGACACAGGGCTGGATCCCAGGATCCTGAGATCACAAAGTGAGCCGAAGGCAGATGTTTAATTGACTGAGCTAGCCAGGCATGCCTCATTACAAACATTCCTAAGGGACTTTGGGGTCTTCTCAGTTTTGTAGAATTCTGGTGTTTTGGGTTCTGATATTCTAGAATATTTTTCATTGGTATTGGATCTCTGGTTGTAAAGCAGTGAACACTATATTGTTTTGCAAAGAACCTTTGTTAGAAATGATTATAAAAATGTTTTTCTTCTAATATATGAATATTTCAGATTTCTTGTGAGCTAAATCATCTAGGTACATGAGACAAAGAAAATTAATTAGAGTAGTCATAATAAGTAAGTTTTGTGATGTCACTTAAGATAAAGATAAATTTTTAATCTGGTAAACCAGAGGAAGTTATTTCACAGATGGGCTAGCTTATTTTCTATAGAATTTTTAAAAAATTAAACTTGTAAATCCATCTGAACACCTTGAAATATTGAGTAAAAAATCTTTGTTATTTTACTCTATAATCAGAATTCTATTATAAATAGACCAGATCATTGACAAAACTTTCAGATAATTGTCTCTCCTAATAGCAAGAGTTTTTTCATTCCTCTTTCTTTTCTTAATTTCTCTTTCTTTCATTCATTCTTTCTTTCTTTTAAAGATTTATTTATCTGAGAGAGAGAAAAAACGTAAGCGGGAAGGGGCAGAGGGAGAGGTAGAAGCAGACTCCCCACTGAACAGGGAGATCAACTTGGGGCTCAGTCCTGGGACTCCAGGATCATGACCTGAGCCTAAGGCAGACCTTAACTGATTGAGCTACCCAGGCACCCCATTCTTCTTTCTTTTTTCCTTTTCTCATCACTATAGCTAGCCTTTAGCAGTTCCCACTACTGCATATTCATAGTTAAACAAGTCAGTAAATAACTGTGGATAAATATGTAAATTGGATGAATGGTAATTGAGTTTATATAAATAGGAAGAGAAACATTTATATTTTAAAGGTTACAAATTAGAGTACCACTGCTTCTGTGGCTCTTACAGAATGATTTTCCGACTTTAAAATCGTTTATTATTGCTTATTCCTAGGGGTGTTAAGTATATTAAAAGTAACCTAATAAATCTGTTTTATAATAATCTGATCTAAATCACATTTTTCTAATGTATAATGTTGCATTATGAAACCTTTGAACATATTCAGTTATTTTATCCTTTAAAAATCTTTTTTAGTATGTGAGACTATCATATGACACCAAACCTGAAGTCATTCTGCAACTTCTGCTTAAAGAATGGCAAATGGAATTACCCAAACTTGTTATCTCTGTGCATGGGGGCATGCAGAAATTTGAGCTTCACCCACGAATCAAGCAGCTGCTTGGAAAGGGTCTTATTAAAGCTGCAGTTACAACCGGAGCCTGGATTTTAACTGGAGGAGTAAACACAGGTAATGTGATGATTATACCAGTTTTATTTAGTGTGTTTGTAAATGTTTCACAATATTAATTAAATATTTGAAATAATAACACCAAATATCAGTATATTCAGTTTTTCTGTTAAATAATCGATATAGTTCCTAAGTATAAATGGTAACTAAAAGTATTTGGTTTTCATTTACTCTTAAAAAAATAATACACTTTAGATCAGGTGTTGACGAACTGTGGTCCCATGCACCAGATCCAACCCATTCTTTGTTTTTGTAAATGAAGGTTTATTGGAACACAGCCACACTCATTTATTTTTGTATTATATATAGTTATATTTGTGCTGCAACAGTAGAAGTGAATGTTGTTAAAGAGACTGTTTACCTTGCAGACCCTAAAATATTTACTATTTGACCCTTCACCAGAAAAGGTTGTTGATCCCTACTATAGAACAACGTGTTATTCCTGTCACTTTCTGACTTCTGGTAAATTGATATAAGAATGGCAATCCATTGCCTAGGCAGTGGTTAAGAAGTAGCTTTCAAAATTAGTTTTTAATGTACTATAATTTTTCATTCCAAATCTTCTCTATGACATATACAGGTTAGATAAAAGCAGATTAACTTTAATATCCAAAGTAAAATATAATTATTACTTAAATTAGCTTTCAGACATGTAATTCATTATGAACAACTGGTTTTTGAATCTCATTGTATGTCAGGCATTCTTCTGGCTGCGAAGATATATCATTCCACAAAACAAAGAAAATGTTTACCTTCATGGAACTTATATTCTAGTGGAGGAGATGCAGATAATGAATAGATAACTAAATATGTTATCATATGTTAGATGATAAGTGCTATGGGGACACATGAAATACAGAGAAAGGATGGCGAGGGATGGTAGAGGGGGCTTCATTAATAAGGTGACATTTGAGTAGAGATTGAAGAAAATGAGGGAGCACGATAAGGATAATGTGAGACAGAGCACTTAAAAGAGAAAAAATTGCTAGTATATTCGAAGAATGTTAAGAAGGGTCCAGTGTAGTTAAGTACAGTGAACAAGGAGTGCTAGGTGGTGAGGTCGGGAAGTTACGAGGTTGTGGTAGGGGATGCGGTGGGGTGGGGTAGGGTGGTGAATAGCAGGGGCAATAGGCACATCGTTATATAAAGCCACATAGGCTGTTACAAGCACTTTCACGTTTACTCTGAGTAAGTGGGAAGATTTTAAGCAGAGAGTTGACAAGAGCAAAGATCACTTGGATGATGTTTTGAAAGTAGACTGTAAACAGGCAAGGCAGCAATTGGAAGACTAGTGAAGATGCTATTTCCATAATCTAGGTGAGGAATGAGATCTCATGCATTATAAAAACCAAATTGAGTGTTATAGTGGTTTTCTAGGGCTGCCATAACAACATAGCACAGACTGGGTGGCTTAAACAAAATTAATTTATTTTCTCACAGTTTTGGAGGTCCAAGATCAAGATATTAGCAGGTTTGGTTCCTTCTGAGGCCTCTCTCTGTGGCTTGTAGATAGCCACCTTCTCACGTGTCCTCTTTGCCCTGCATCTGTATTCCTGGTGTCTCTTTTTGTGTCCAGAATTTCACCTTCTTAAAAGGACACCAGGCAGATTGATTAGGTCCCACCATAGTGGCCTCATTTTTAAATGTATAACCTCTTTCATTTTTAAATGTATAACCTCTTTAAAGGACCCATCTCCAAATGCAGTCACACTCTGAGGTTCTGTGATTAGGATTTCAACATACGAATTTTGGGAAGGATACAGTTCAACCCATAAGTGATAATGAGGAGTCATATGCTCTTTTGAATTGTCTTTTCTACTTTTCTCCTAATTTTTGATTCAGTTGGACAACTTTTGTAGTTGCTTGTTGTGTGTGTGTGTTTTGCTTATGGTCCTGAGCCATACTCTTCATTTTTTTTTAGATGATGTGTAGAGCAATAACAAAAAACTACAGTTACTTACATGAGGAATCTAAGAGAGGACTAGGCCTAACAACATGGTAAAAGTTACTTTTACGTGTGTTTCAGGCAGTTGTAGTGATTTGACATTGTGGGGTTTTTTTGTTTTGTTTTGTTTTCTTTTTGGTCCTTGTGTTTTCTTTTGTAAGTTTGTCTTTTGGACCTTGTTGCTTTTTATCTTCTTTGTGTAAAGAAAAATATCAACAATTATAATGTTATAGATTGAGTACAGGATTATTCTGAAAGTAATAACTACTTTCACATAAAGTAAATTAAATTTTATGTGAACAGGTGTGGCAAAACATGTTGGTGATGCCCTCAAAGAACACGCTTCCAGATCATCTCGAAAGATTTGCACTATTGGAATAGCACCCTGGGGAGTGATTGAAAACAGAAATGATCTTGTTGGGAGAGATGTAAGAATGATTTAAAAAATTTCTTCTATTTGAACTTGTATAAACAAAATTAGAGCAAGAATAGCACGAGTCACCTTAAACTATTCATGATCATACCATACTTTTCAAAGTTATGTTTAAAAAGTATTTTCCTGTGGTTTTCTTTCTTTTTTTTCCTTTTTACCTGAAGTTTTCTTATGATCCTTCCAAAAATGCATTCATAGATATAAGTACTTGTCATTATAGTATTAGTACGTTTTGGTTTCGGCCTTTCTCTATAATTATTTCACAATTTTTCCAAATCATGCCAGTCTTTGTAATTAAATTTTTAATGACTATGTGATATTAAGAATTAATTTTACTGTCACTAAGAGTAGTAATCAAATGTTAGCGTTTTATTTGAGTAGGTTAAGGACATGTGAATTAGTTATAAATATTAAGAGAATACTGAAAAGGAATTACTGAATCATAATGATTGCTTTCAAGTGCAATTAAATTTCTTACATCAATTTTAAAGATTGTGCGCTAGAAAAATAGAAAAATATAATTGATATTAAATTGTTCTTATTCAGTGTCTTTTGTGTATTGCACTGTATTCACTAATAATCTAACAGTTTCTACATACTATATACTCGTTTATTTTGTTTCCTTTGCATGTGATAATAAAATAATACATATTCTGCAGTAAGATTTGAAATACAATTGTATGGTCTGACCCATTATTGGTTAATCATCAGCCAGCTTTAAAGCTTGTGCTTTTTGACATATTTTTTGACATTTTCTATTTGTTACTATATTGTAAATAGAATTTTACCTCCTATTTGCCTTTACAGATTATTTCAAAGTTAATTTTTTTATATTTAATCCTACCCATTAACTCTTATGTTTGCTATTGTTTAGGTGGTTGCTCCTTATCAAACCTTGTTGAACCCTCTGAGCAAATTGAATGTTCTGAATAATCTACATTCCCATTTCATATTGGTGGATGATGGCACTGTTGGAAAGTATGGGGCAGAAGTGAGATTGAGAAGAGAACTTGAAAAAACTATTAATCAGCAAAGAATTCATGCTAGTAAGGGAATTTATAAATTTGTTATTGTTGAAGTTATTCTAGGTATGTTAATGGCCAGCAACATTCTAAAAAGGTTCTTTAAAGTGCTCATTTCCAGGGCGCCTGGGTGGCACAGCGGTTAAAGCGTCTGCCTTCGGCTCAGGGCGTGATCCCGGCGTTACGGGATTGAGCCCCACGTCAGGCTCCTCCACTATGAGCCTGCTTCTTCCTCTCCCACTCCCCCTGCTTGTGTTCCCTCTCTCGCTGGCTGTCTCTATCTCTGTCAAATAAATAAATAAAATCTTTAAAAAAAAAAAAATAAAGTGCTCATTTCCTTTTGTAGTAAGACAACATAGGAAAGAACAAAAATGACTGACCTTGGGCAAAATAGACTTAGGGAAAGAAGTCTGAGGCCAAATAGGGTACTCAGATATTGATGCCAAAGCCACAGAGGTTCGTTGGAAGCTCTGTTGCTATTGTAATCCTATTGCAGCCCAAGGAATTCAGAAATATTCTTAATGTGTGATATATTCTAATACATGACTTGAAATTCAGGATTGAAGAGGAAAAATACCTTATTGCAAAGTAAGAATCATCTTGTTTAAAGTTTATAACATGAATAGGTGTATCACTCTTTGGTAAATAAGTCTTAAAAGTTAGTATTCTTGACACTTGTCTTCCTTTCCAAACATGGTCATACTTTATGGTTCAACATGTAGATTTTTCTTTTAAAAAGAAGAAATTTTATTATCCGAGGACACCAAGAAGGTGGGCTGTGTGACAAAGTGAAATAGAAATACAAAATTATAGAACGGTGCATTCAGATATGACGGAGTCATATCCTTTCCTGAAATTCAGGAGCATTTTAGAATCCTACAGTTAACTTGTATTTTGGATTCTCTCACTGCATTGCAGGTAATTATAAAAACAAAAATTGGTGTTCTTCACTATATCTTTTCTGTTACTCTTGTAGAGGTCCTGGATTTTATTGATCAGTTCCATTGATGTAATCCTGGCTCTGTCATTAACGTCTTCTTTTTTTTTTTTTTAAACATTTTATTTATTTATTTGACACAGAGAGAGCACAAGCAGGGAGAGCAGGAGAGGGAGAAGCAGGCTCCCCACTGAGCAAGGAGACCGATGCGGGATTCGATCCCAGGACCCTAGGATCATGACCTGAGCTGCAGGCAGACGCTTAACCAACTGAGCCATCCAGGCGCCCTGTCATTAACTTCTATATTAATGTCTCAGTGCATTTGAAATCAGAATATACATTTTAAAAGTGAATAAAAACAAATATACATTAGAAGTTCAACTTATACAGTATTGAAAAACAAACTAAGGGTGCCTGGCTGGCTTATTTGGTGGAGCATGTAACTCTTGATCTTGGGGGTTAGACCCCACCTTGAGTGAAGGGATTACTTTAAAAAAATCTTGAAAAAACAAACTAAAAAACGAATTGGTGTTATAAATTTCTTGTCAAGAGTTCAGTTAATGAAGTATAAAAATAATTTTTACTTTTCAGTGAATAAATTCTAGCGCATTCCTAATCATGTATTTTCTAACTGTCGTTTAGAACAAACTTTAAGTTAATGAAAACGTAATTTATTCAGTATTTAATTCACTTAGGCTAGATTGGTATCATGTTGAATGCTTGAAATGAAGTCAGCAGTCTTATAAGAAATTATATTTTGGCTTTTTATTTTTATTTTGTGTTTTGATTAAGTAAAAAATTATTAAATTACTGTATTTTGCCTAATATCTTATAATCTTTTACTTTTTTAAGGAATTGGACAAGGCGTCCCTGTGGTGGCACTTATATTTGAGGGCGGGCCAAATGTTATCCTCACGGTTTTAGAATATCTTCAAGAAAGTCCTCCTGTTCCAGTCGTCGTTTGTGAAGGAACAGGCAGAGCTGCAGATCTGCTAGCATATATTCATAAGCAAACAGAAGAGGGAGGGTAAGTGTGTGATTACAAAAAGATTTCAGTAACTTTGTAAAGAGGCTTGTGGTTTTTAGAGTATTAGATTCATTTCAGTATTTTATGAACATGAAAATTTTTAAGTTTAATATAATAACCTTGTTACGGTTTGAGGAAATAGCTTGTGTGATATGTTATTGGAATGAATTAAAGTATAACAGTCTACATAGAGGACAATTTTGCAAGATCTGTCAAACATACAGAGGCATATTTCTTTGGACCTATTAGTTCCATTTCTAGGAATTGTTTATATAGATGTACTTTTTTATACATGTAAAATACATAAAAAAAAAAGTTATTCATTACAGTGTTACAAAAGATTGGACCAAATAGAATGTGTATCAAGAGGGCTAGATAAATTATGGTATATTTACATAACAGAATAGTTTGTAGCTAAGAAAGGCTGGTATCTGTGTACCAGATTTGGGAAAATTACCGAAGTATATACATGGAAAAAGGAAAGCAGTTGAGATGGAACCAGGCGGATAGAAGATAGTGGAAAAGAGACTTTCACGATAATTTTCATTTTTATGTTTAATAATGTTTTATATCATCATATTTTTGAGCCATATAATTACATTACCTATTGAGGAAAAGAGAAAAATGTGAATGTGCTTATGTGTAAGACATCTTGGCAAAATATTGCATAATACACCATAATATCTTAAAGTTATCTTTATAGAGTATCTTATAAAATGTGAGTAGTGCTGTTACAACACATACATGCCTTGTAAAATAATTTAAAATAATTCATAGAGAAAATAACTCCATTTACTTCCCCCCCCCCCATATGACTTATTGTTGGGAGTCTCATAAAGGACAATATCTCACTCAGGGTCAAGTGTTTAATATTAACACATTATCTCTAAAGGTCTTACATAGATTCACCTAAACTTCATATTAGAGTCTACAAATAATAGAAATTGAAATCAATGAATTAAGTTATGTTTCCTCTCACTCCAGCAATCTTCCTGATGCAGCAGAGCCTGATATTATTTCAACCATCAAAAAAACATTTAACTTTGGCCAGAGTGAAGCAGTTCATTTATTTCAAACACTGATGGAGTGCATGAAAAGAAAGGAGCTTGTAAGTAGATTTCTACAGAATAAGCCTTTTTATTTCATTCAAAACACGTTTTAAATTCATGAAATACTTTTTTTTTTAAGATTTTATTTATTTTAGGAAGAAAGAGAGTGTATGTGGGGTGGGGCAGAGGGAGAGGGAGACAGAGAAAGAATCCAAAGCAAAATCTGCAGTGAGCACGGAGCCCGACGTGGGGCTCCATCCTGGGGCTCAGTCCTGCAACTGCGAGATCATGACCTGAGCCAAAACCAAGAGTCAGACACTTAACCAACTAAATGAGCCACTCAAGCACCCTGAAATACTTTTTTTTTAAATTTGGATTTAACATTCTAAAGTATTTTTTAACCACGTAAAGATGTCATTTGTTGTTGGGTCAAACAGAGTGATATCAGAGAAGGATTATAGTTTTTATATGGTATCGAGACATATATTTGCACTTCTGTTTTAGGAAAAGTTTAGTAACTAGGCCTCAACAGATTATATCTAGAATCAAGGAAGAACTGTAAAGAGTAGTTTATGGCTTCTCTAAAATATATTTGAAGAGGCACCTGGCTGGCTCAGTCAGTAGAGCAGTGTAACTCTTGATCTCAGGGTTGTAAGTTCGAGCCCCACATTGGGTGTAGAGATTACTGAAAGGAAAAAAAAACCAATATATTTGGAAAAAAATTTATTTTACTCTGATTGAATGCTCAGATTAAATTAAAGATCAGTGTTGCAGTTATCTAAACATGGGCTTAAAATTTTTTAACAACTTTGATAGGTAGACGATAACATGATTTGATCTGCTGTTTTTCATGCATTTCCTTTTTGTACACAATAAAATTGTAAAATGTGTATGGCGTTATAATCTTTTATTTTATGAAAAATGTTATTAAATAGAAACCTCTCAAGTGGCATTTCACTTCAAATAATTTAAAGAAATTTCCAGTAAAAGGATTGAAGAAAACATTTTTCATTCAAGAACCCATATATATATATATATATAACTTGAATTAAATGTTCACTCTGTAGAAAGAGCATCAGGATTTACTCAGACATGTAATCTGTAGTCTTAGGCCATGAGTTGATTACTCTAGTAACGTACCTAAAGTAGGTAAAAAAAATTAATATAATATGAAACTAAATATTTTGAGTATACTTGCCATTTTTATTTGGTAAATGATAGAAGGTTTTTTAATTTTGTGGGGATTTTTGTTTTAAATGAAGTAATTTCTGACCAAAAATCCCAAAAAACTTTATCTCCCATGTAGTTCGAAATTGCTTCTTGTTTTATATACCTTATGCCTTAGCTTTGAAAATATAAAGGCATAATATTATGAATTGATCTTTAAATAGATCACGGTTTTCCACATTGGATCAGATGAACATCAAGATATAGATGTAGCAATACTTACTGCCCTGCTTAAAGGTAAGATTTAAAATTTTTTTAATTTGTAATAATTTTACTTATAGCCTGTTTATATAAGATAGGACTTCTTAATCTAGCTAAATGTTTGGGAACTGAATTTTTCAATAATTGTTCTTTGTGGAAGACAGTGTTAGCTTTCTGTGACAGTAAATGGGCTTTTGTTTTTGTCTTGTAGAAATTAAAATTTTTTTTAAAATTTCTGCAAGGTTTTTGGCACCAGACCCATTTAATTACAGTATTAAGAATGTTTCACATTTTAATTGGCTGAAAGCAAGTGTTTAAAGGCAATGAGGTCTTGGTTGATAGAAATTAAAACGTTCTTAAATATGCTGTTTTCATTCTGAAAGGAAGTTTGGAAAGAAAGCTAGTGGTATCTTTGAGGATTAAAGTGTTAACGCACATCGCATTGAACTGTGTTGTCCTCTCATCTTGCCAAAGACATCCAACAATAAACAGAATTACAGTGAAAAATCTTTCCAAAAGTTAGAAGCTGAAACTGTGTCCCATCTGGGTGGATACTTGAAAGTCCAAGTTTGCAGTGAAGTGGCAGGAGCAGAGCAAGAGGACACCATGTTGTTGTCATTCACAAGAATTTCCCAAATATTAGACCATAAGAAGTGCTAATAGATCAGATATTTTTAAAATACTATAACAAAATATATTTACATCTTGGGAATAAGACATCATAAGTAATAGAAAATCCAGAAACTATAAAGGGAAATATCAATAAATGGGATTGCATACATTTAAATAAAAAAGAAAACACCTAATATTTGCCGTATACTTTCTTTGTGCTAGCCACTGTGATTTAGTGTTTTATACTGTTTATCATTTAATCTCACAACCACCCTAAGAGGCAGATTTCCTATTATTTCCTCATTTTATAGATGAAGACATTAAGGAATAGGAATCTGGAGGGACCACAAAGAGTTGTTATAAATGAATAGTAAGATGATCAATACCTCATGGAAAAATGAGTCAGAATTTATGTAAAAGATGTTAGCGGAATAATACAAATGCTTGGGAAAAATGTAGAAAGATGGTCAATATTATAATTAAAACAAAGTAAATGTTAATACAGAAGCATTTTACTCCCCTACTGGGTATTCTTATACCATTGATGGATGGTATCACCTTTCTGGAACATATTTTGGCAGTATATCAAAAATTTTAAAGTATATGTTCTTTACCCAGCATTTTGGCTTCTACAGAATCATCCTATTTAAATAATCAAGCATGTGCATAAAAGTATACTCACCAAAAAATTCAAAATAACCTGAATGTCCACTAGAGTGTTTTTTGAATCAACTTTAGTTCACCTTTAAAAGGTATTATTAATATGTATATAAGGTGATCTCTTTGTACTATTCTACAAAACTAAGGTATGATGTTAAGGTACATGAAGTAGGCTACTGAATACTTTGTATAGTATCATATGCTTTTGCATAGACAAAAGTATTTGTATGAATTTATATATGTGCAGAAAAGCACCTGTAAGGATGTTTTTCATAATCTTAACATGGTACTATCTCTGTGATAGAAACAGATCATCTTTGTTTTATTCTTATTGTTCTGCATTCTGAGTTGTTTGCAATGAATGAGGCTGTGTGTTTTCTGTAGTTGGAAAATAAAAGCCCTCAACCCTGGGGGTAACCTTATGTCTCTGAGGCAGGCTGCCTCTGAACAGTGACTGAAACGAGCTATATAAGTTAATTGAAAGGGAATGGGGAGAATTCATAAGTGTTCACATTTTAATGGAGATAAATTAATTGAACTTGTCGACTGTTTTCTTTATTCAATTAGGCACTAACGCATCTGCATTTGACCAGCTCATCCTTACGTTGGCATGGGATAGAGTTGACATTGCCAAAAATCATGTGTTTGTTTATGGACAGCAGTGGCTGGTATGTAAATAATCTATATACACTATGTAATTAAATTAGACTGTGTAAAAACGAAGTATTTGCTGGAACTGTGATCTAACTTGACATTTTATGTCTGCCTAAAATGCAAAATTAGTTTAGCTAAACATTTCTACAACATCCAGATCCATTTAGGATTTAATAAGTTCTGTTTTGTTCATGATAAAACCTTATTGTTTATAGAGTATTGATCACTAAAAATCCAAGAACTGAAAGAAGTCTTAGAAATAGTACCTATACATCTGTGTTTATCAGGGATATTGGCCTGTTATTTTCTTGGGTTGTGATCTAATTTTGGTATCAGGATAATGCTAGGGTCATAAAATAAGTTTGGAAGAGTTTCCTCCTCCTGTATTTTTTTGGAGAGATTAAGAAGGATTAATATTAATTCTTCTTTGAATGTTTGGTAGTATTCACCAGTGAGCTGTCTGGTCCTGTTCTTCTGTTTGTTGGTAGGTTTTTGATTATTGATTCAATCACCTTACTAGTAATTGGTCTGTTCACATTTTCCATTTCATCATAATTCAGTCTTGGTAGGTAGTATTTTCCCAGGAATTTAGGCATTTCTTCTAAGTTGTCCAATTTTTTTTTCAAAGCTTTTGTTTATTTATTTGAGAGAGAAAGAGCACAAGTAGGAGGAGTGGTGGAAGGAGAGGGAAAAGCAGGCTCCCCTCAGAGTAGGGAGCCTGTAGGTTGTCTTTTGTTGTTTTTTTAAAAGATTTTATGCATTTATTTGAGAGAGAGAGAGGAGGAGCAGTGGGGAGGTGTAGAGGGAGAGAGAGAAGCAGACTGCCCACTGAGCAGGGAACCCGACTCGGGGCTCAATCGCAGAACCCCAGGATCATGACCTGAGCCAAAGGCAGACACTTAATCAACTGAGCCACCCAAGGCCCCCGGTTGTCCCGATGTTGTAGTGTATAATTGTTCATAGTAGTCTCTTATAATCATTTGTATTTCTGTGTTATTAGTTGTAACATCTCCTGTTTTATTTCTGATTTTGTGTCCTCTTTTTTGTTTTTTGGGGTTTTTTTTTTTCATGATTCTAACTAAAGGTTTCTCAACCTTTTGTTTATCTTTTCAAGAAACCAGCTCTTAGTTTGATCTTCTCTGTTGTCGTTTTAGTTTCTATTTCATTCATTTCTATTTTAATCTTTGTTACTTCCTTCTACTAACTTCGGGTTTTGTTTATTCTTTTTCTCATTTCTTGAGGTGTAAAGTTAGTTGTTTGAGACTTAAAATTTCTTGATGTAGGCATTTATTGCTATCAGCTTTCCTCTTAGAACTGCTTTTGCTCCATTCTACAAATTTCGGTATGTTGTATTTCCATTTTTAATGCTTCAAGGGTTTTTTTTTGTTGTTTATTTGTTTCTTTGACTCATTGGTTGTTCAGTAGCATGTTGTTTAATTTTCACATATGTGTGAGTTTTCCAGTTTTTTTTCATATAACTAATTTCTAGTTTCATACCATTGTGGTTGGAAAAGATTATTTCGTCCTCCTAATTTTATTAAAACTTGTTTTATGGCCGACCATATGATCTATCCTGGAAAATATTCCATATTCACTTAACAAGAATATGTGTTCTTTTGCTTTTGGATGGGGATGTTCTGTAAATATCTGTTAAGTCCATTTAGGGCCAATGTTTTCTTACTGATTTTCTGTCTGGATGATCTATCAGTCGATGTAAGGGGGGTGTATTAAAGTATCCTACCATTACTGTATTGCTGTCTCTTTCTCCCTTTGTGTCTTTTTATATTTGCTTTATTTATTTAGGGCCTTCTGGATTGGTAGCATAAATATTTACAAATGTTGTATCTTCTTGTTGGATTGACTCCTTTATTATTATGTAATGCCTTCTTTGTCTTATTACAGTGTTCGTTTTAAAGTCTGTTTTGTCTGAGATAAGTATCACCATTCCATTTGTCTTTGGTTACCATTAGCATGGAATTCCTTTTTTTTTTTTTTTAAAGATTTTATTTTTATTTATTTGAAGAGAGAGAGACAGCCAGCGAGAGAGGGAACACAAGAAGGGAGAGTGGGAGAGGAAGAAGCAGGCTCATAGCGGAGGAGCCTGATGTGCGGCTCTATCCCATAACGCGGGGATCACGCCCTGAGCCGAAGGCAGACGCTTAACAACTGTGCCACCCAGGTGCCCCTAGCATGGAATTCTTATTCTGTCCCTTCACTGTTAGTCTGTGACTTTACATCTAAAGTGAGTCTCTTGCAGGCATCATATAGGTGATGAGTCTTATTTTTTTTTTAATCCATTCAAACACTGTGCATTGATTGGAGCATTTAGTCTGTTTACATTTAAAGTAATTATTGATAGGTATGTGCTTACTGCCATTTTGTTCATTGTTTTCTGGCTTGATGGATGAATGGATAAGGAAATTGTGTATATATACAATGGAGTATTATTCAGCCATAAGAAAGAGTGAAATCTTGCCATTTACAACAACATAGATGGATCTTGAGATTATGCTAGGTGAATTATAAATACCATATGATCTCTTTTATATGTGGAATTTAAAAAGAAAAATCAAGCTCATAGATAACAGAACAGATTAGGGGTGGGGAGAATGGGTGAAGGGGGTCAAAAGGTTAAAAGAAAAAGAAGGAGGGAGGGAAGGAGGAAGGAAGGAAGGAAGGAAGGAAGGAAGGAAGGAAGGAAAGAAGGAAGGAAGGAAGGAAGGAAAAAAAATAGTCCTCTATGTATAGAGAATTCATTACAGTGTTATCTTAGATGTTTAGACCAGTCCTTCCACGGTCTTTCCCATCTTACTAAATGGCAACAACCTTTTCCCAATTTGGGGGATAAGAAACCTCAGTGTCATTTTTTATTTTCTCTTTTTCATATATTCTAATCCAGTTCCATTTGTAAATATTTTCAGATCTACTTTCAAAATACCCAATTTTTTTATCATCCTGGTCCAATCTATTATCACCCTTCTTCTATATTCTTTTAGTAGCATCCTGTTTGGTTTCCTTATTCTCATTCTTCCTCTCCCTTTAGACAGAAGGTAGATCACATCACATTTATGCAGAGCATAAGCCAGAGCCCTTTATGATGGCCTATAGGGCTTCACATCTTCTGCCGTATTACTACCTCTTACCTTACATGCTAACACTATTCCCTTTGCACTCTTTTATGTAGCCATATTTGTGTGTTCTTAAAACATACCAAGAATGCTCCCCCGTCTTTGTACTTGCTGTTTTTTCTCTCTGGAACAGTTTCGTCTAGATGCCTACCTGGACTTAATTCGTTTTCTTTTTCTCTTTTCCTTTTTTTAAAAAAACATTTATTTATTTAAGTAATGTCTGCACCCAGCGTGGGGCTCAAACTCAGGACCCTGAGATCAAGAGTTGCCCCCTCTTCTGTCTGAGCCAGCCAGGCACCCCTCTTTTTCTGGTTTCTAACCAAACGTCCTCCTCAAGTTAGGCTTTTATTGTCTACCCTATTTTATTAAGGTTTATTTACTTTAGAGAGAGAGAGCACACACAAGAGCACGAGTGCATATGGGTGGGGGGGGGGGCAGAGAGAGAGGGAGAGAGAATCCCAAGCAGATTCCACGCTGAGTGCAGAGCCTGACTGGGGGCTTGATCTCATGACCCTGAGATAGGACCAGCGCCGAACCCCAAGAGTTAGTCACTCAACCGATTGCACCACCCAGGTGACCATCCACCCTACTTTAATAGCAGTCCCCTGTGACAGCATTTTCTGTGTTCTTTGCCATTTTTTTTCTTTAGCATTTATCACCATATATCTTAGCTATTTGTTTCTCTTTCTACTCCTAGAAAGTAAATTTTAGAGAAGCAAGAATATTAAAAAATATATATGTATTTTTTTGTTAACCTGCTGTATTCACAGACTGGCATAGTAAATACTTGACAAATTTTTGTTACGTGTCTGAATCACTAGGAAGCTTGGCAAAATAAATGTTCATCCCCACCTTGGATTATTTTATCCAGTCTTTACTGAGGACGGGGTAGATCTTTTCTATCTACAAAGTATAAACAGCAAATTACAGAAAAGCATGCATAGGCTGTACTTCATTTTAGCAAATTCTGTTTATGGATGTACACACATTGAGGCATATCTGCAGGCACTATGTAGTCCTAGAACCTTTCTGAAAACTGTTATTATGGGATATGTTTGTAGAGATGAGGGCCAGAGGAGACAGTTTCATTTTATACCACTTTGGTATTTGATTATTTTTTTTAAATCATGGAAATGTATTTCCTATAAGTAATAAAAAAGAATAAGTCACTTCCATTCTTACAGGACTACAGAGGAAAAAAATCAATGTTAATCAGCTGTGGTAAAACTGTAATAGTAAACCAACCTTTTATTCCGTTGAATAGCTTCATTGGGTTTCTTATCTCCTCAGATGTAAAGGCTTGGACAAAGCCTTTATCTCCTATATATATGTGGTTTATCTCATGGATTTGTTCTATACAATATTACCTATTTGATTTTGTGCTTTCCTTCCTGCTAGAGTTTGTGGTATAATTGTTTTACTGTTTTTCCTCTCCATTTGTTAGGAGTTCAGAATGCATTGAGTGTATGAAGAAATGCAGAACAAAACATAATTTTTCTTTAAACCTTTTTTTTTCAAAATTGGAAATTTTGTCAGGCTTTATTGTTGTTTTAAGGCAGTGGTTATAAACCTAATTCAGATAGAACACTTCTTTTTGTTCAATTCAGATAGAACATATCAGTTTTATTATGAGCTTTTTATTATATGAAAATTGACTTTAAGTGCTTTCTACACAAATTAAAAAAAAACAATATAATGCCCTATTGTAATAAAGACAAATGAAAGTGATTTATAATAAAAATAGATAGTTCAATGTAGAGGTGCTCAAGAATGGCAACATATAGATGGCATAAGTAATTAGATGCTTGCACTTACTTTATGTAGAATCAGTGTAAATGCTGCAGTTGTGAGTGCACTCTAATACAGGAATGTTGTTAATGACTTAAATTCCATGGGAGCAGAAAAACACCCATTACAAGTACAGGAACAAAGAAAGAGCACGAAGAAGACCAAACAGGAATTAGAGTAAAGTAGTTAATGTTAGAATAAGTAATAACATATCAGAATTATTTGTATGTGATAGAAAGAATCTTAACTAAAATAGGAATAACATGCCATGATAAATTACCAGTTGTTAGTATGAGAAAATAAATAAGTTTTAAAGTGTTATTAGTTAATTTGGCCTTATCTTTAAGTACAATGTCAAAATATTTTCCTTGTTATGATATAGAACTGAGCAGTAAAAAAATACTGCAGAAAAAAGATCTTTCATCTTGAAAACCCATCATGTATAAGGTTTGCATTTAGTCTATATCCTTAAAAAGATCTCAGTGACCAAATCCTTTGTTGAATGATGAAAATAGAGGATAGATTGGAGAACGAAATGTTAATGGAAGCTACTGTAGAGAAGTTGTATAGTTGTCTAGTAAACTTCTGAAGACAGAATCAGAATAAGATCAAAAAACAAGGGGTAAAAAACCCAATCATTTTGGTATTGATTTTTCACTACAAAGTTTTATTTTATCATATGGTACCAATATTAAAAATATACAGAAGCAATAATATGAGCTATTAAAATATCTTAGTATCATACATATAAAATATATTAATATTAAATATATTAATGTTCTGTTAATAAAATACCCTTTACTAATGATACTTAATGAAATCTCCATATTTGTGTCTCCACTAATTTAATAGCATTTGATTCAGAATTTGTTGGAATCTGTATGAAGAGTCCCTAAAAACTTAAAGGGGACAGCTTGTAAATGCTGACTGATAAACATGTGTTAAATTAAACTCAAACAGCACAGGTTGTGTTGCTATTTGGTGGTGTAACTTTTCTCTAATATGAATAATTTCTGTTAAATTTCTAAAGAAAGCTAAGTACCATCTTATGTAATTTATATGGTAGTTGTATTTTTAGAAAGTTCATTTTGTAAAACAAACCATGACAGTACTTTGTGTTTATATGTAAAGCAGAACTATTGCATTTTTATTTGTAAATATCTAAGGATAACAAAGTTGTGTGAGATATGGGACAATTCCTTTTTGAGTGAAATTGTCTGGCATGTTGTATGATCTCTGGTATCCTTTGAATGTTAGTAATGGCCCCAGTTATTGAAATGATCCCTCCAAAAAAACCTTTCCTAAACATCGAGAACTGTTGCTCTAAGATATTTTCTCCCTGAATTTACTTGATGATGGATACTTTCTTTTTCTTTTTTTTTTCTTTTTTATCCCTATATAACACTCTCCTGCAGAAATACTGCTTATGAAATGTTCTTTGGGGAATGCTACTCTGTAGAGGTCTTTTCTGCTATTCTCTTTATACCTTAAGTCCCAGCCTTTTACTATTTTGTATGTTTTTTTTTTTTTTTTGAGGTGGGGGGAGGGACGGAGGAAGAGGGAGAGAGAGAATCTTAAGCAGGCTTCACATGCAGCATGGAGCCGGATGCGGGGCTTGAACTCACAACCCTGAAATCATGACCTGAACCAAAATCAGGAGTTGGACACTTAACTGACTGAGCCCCCCAGGCACCCCTATTTTGCACCTTTTTAATTTTGTTCTAAAACTGTTCAGGAACAAGTAAGGACTTGAATTTAGAACTATTTGTATAATTAGACTATGAAATTAATTAATTTTTATATTCTTTTAGGTTGGGTCCTTGGAACAAGCTATGCTTGATGCTCTTGTAATGGATAGAGTTGCATTTGTGAAACTTCTTATTGAAAATGGAGTAAGCATGCATAAATTCCTTACCATTCCTAGACTGGAAGAACTTTATAACACAGTAAGTGTATGTTAAAATTCTTTGTTGACTATGCTTTATCATCTTTGAGAAGTGTCATTTTACCTGAACATACCCAGTTCTACTGCTAAAACCTTTAATGGTCTACTTGATTACTTGGAAGAATTACAGCCAGTCTTAGGGTTGATTGGTTATGTGACAGTCTGAAAACCTTTCCTTGTTTCTGGAGATTTTCCCTGTCACCATAGTCGCGTAGGAAGGAGGTAAATAACCCTGTCTCCCATTCCTTCCCCTCATCCCCTTTTTAAAACCATGGGATTGGCTTCTTTTTTTAAGATTTTTTATTTATTTGACAGAGAGAGACACAGCGAGAGAGGGAGCACAAGCAGGGGGAGTGGGAGAGTTCGGAGAAGCAGGCCTCCCGCCGAGCAGGGAACCAGATGTGGGTCTCAGTCGCAGGACCTGGGATCATGACTTGAGCCGAAGGCAGACGCTTAACGACTGAGCCACCCAGGCATCCCAGGATCAGCTTCTTAATTACAGAGTCATTGTATTTCCTTTTTTTTTTTTCCTTTTTCCTCTTGGTGGTCGTTTGTTACACCAAACTTCTTTTGATGCCTTTTCTTTTCTTTTCTTTTCTTTTTTTAATATTTTTTATTATATTATGTTAGTCACCATACAGTACATCCCTGGTTTTTGTTGTAAAGTTCGATGATTCATTAGTTGTATATAATACCCAGTGCACCGTGCAACACGTGCCCTCCTCACTACCCATCACCGGCCTTCAGTTTGTTTCTCAGAGTCCATAGTCTGTCATGCTTCATTCCCCCTTCTGATTACCCCCCCTTCTTTATCCCTTTCTTCTGATGCCTTTTCTTAATGGAGAAATTACACATTGTTTTTTCTTTTCTTTTTGTTTCTTTCACATTCATGATTTTGACCTTATGGTATCCCCCTTTTAGCTTACATACCATTTTTCATTTTTTTTTCTAAAGAGCTCCTGAAAACTGTTTTCTTTACAAAGCCTTTTCTTTACAAAGCCTTTTTCATTTCAGGTGTCCAACATTGCCCATGTTACTCGTTTTCCATGTTACCAACATTAGTTTAATTGTACTATATTTTGAGGTACACTCTTAGCAAATCCTGACTTTCTAACTTCTCTGCAAAGCTGTCTGTTCATTCATCAGTTTCTGCCTATTTATCTCCTCCTTTTCATTCCTAATGTCTTTGCACTTTGTCTTTATAGCAGTCATACTATTTCAGTAATCTAATCTGTCCTTTCTTCAAATCAATTCTTTAAACTAATTATTATAATCCTATATTTTACCATATTTTTCCCCAGTTAGAAAATCTTTGATAGCTCCCCAGTGTGTATAGAACAATACCCAAGCCCTTAGCTTGATTTCCAAAGTTCTTCAGCTTTTGAAATTTTGTCCTAGCTAACTCTATCACTTGGCCTTTTATTCCCACCCATACCTTCCCATACTGGATGTTTCAGTTATGTTGTCCACCTACTATTTCCCAAAAATAGAAACTTAAAAAAAAAAAAAAATTCTTGTTTACACACCACTGGTGTCTCTTTTTTCTCAACTCCTCTCCACTTACTGGAATTGTATTCATTCTTTAGAATGTAGTTCTTTTTTTTTTTTTTTTTTTTTTAAAGATTTTATTTATTTATTTGACAGAGATAGAGACAGCCAGCGAGAGAGGGAACACAAGCAGGGGGAGTGGGAGAGGAAGAAGCAGGCTCATAGCAGAGGAGCCTGATGTGGGGCTCGATCCCATAACGCCGGGATCACGCCCTGAGCCGAAGGCAGACGCTTAACCGCTGTGCCACCCAGGCGCCCCTAGAATGTAGTTCTAATGCCATGCCATTGCCTCCCTGAACCCATTGGCATAGTTAGGTGAGGACAGTTGTATTTTCCCCATTTTTTTTCTTTAATAGTATCTAGCACAGTTAGATTGAACTTTGTTGGCATTCTACTCTTTCTAGCAAACAGATATAAAAATTAAAAGGATTATTCATTTTGCTGAGTAATAAGGTTTATCGCTGAAATATAAAGCAGGTATAAAAATAAAAACTGATCCCGTTAGCAAGGCAGGTAATTTTTTTAATTGTGTAACTCAGAGTTATTAAGACGATAGTTACTTTTCAGCATCAATTATTGATAAAAATTTTTTTAAGGATAAAGGATTATATAACAAAGTAGTGGTTCTCAAACTTTTTGTTATCAGAGTCCTATTACATAAAAAATTGTTGGGGACTTAAAAGAGCTGTTCTAAAGAGGGTTTATTTATGTCAATATTTACCACATTAGAATGTAAAATCAAGAAATTTAAAAAATACTAATTTTAAGTAACAATAATAAATCCATTACATGTTAACACATTTTTCAAGAAAAATAGATTAGTGAGGAGAGTAAGTTTTACTGTCTTACAAATCTCTTTACTTCATAGAAGGCAGCTTTTGAATTTAATCTTACAGTATCACACAACAAGAAGCCTCTGGAAAACTCCACTGAACACTGAGAGAAATGAAAAAATGCAAATAACGTGGTTTTTTTCTTTGTTTTGGGGGGAGAGAGGGGCAAAGGGAGAGGGAGAGAGAATCTTAAGCAAGCTGAGCATGGAGCTTGACATGGGGCTCAATCTCACAACCGCGAAATCACGACCTGAGTGGAAACTAAGAGTTGGATGCTTAACCAACTGGGCCACCCAGGTGCCATAAATGAAAATGACAACATGATTCTGAAAATACTTTTGATCTCATGGACCATCTGAAAGGGTCTTGGGGGCCTTCAGGGAAACTGGACCATACTTTGAAAACTGCTGTATTAAAGTATATTTATTTTATACTAAGAAGTTATATTTAATATATAAACATTAATGGATTAAGATAAAATAAAATTCTAAATATTACATTTCTGTATGATTAGGGAAAATACAATAAAACTTTCCAATACCTAAAAAAATGAAATACTTCATATTTATTTTTTTTAATTAACATATGGAGAAGAATTGCCAAAGAGAACTCAGCTCCTGAGTGGATAGGTTAAATATTATAAAAAGAAAGAGCGAAGTAAGGCAAAATAGAGTTTATACACAGTGTAGGTATAGTCATCTTTAGATATTATGTAGAATTTTAAAGGTAGGGTGCCTGGGTGGCTCAGTCAGTTAAGCATCTGCCTTCAGCTCAGGGCATGATCCCAGAGTCCTGGGATCAGACCCCACATCGGACTCTGCTTAGTGGGGAGTCTCCTTCTCCCTCTGCCTTTCACCCCACTCTTCCTGCTCTCTCTCTCTCTCAAATAAATAAATAAAATCTTAAAAAAAAAAAAGAATTTTAAAGTCAATAAAATAATGTTTTCAAAGAAATAAGAGGTTTACCCAGTTAGATTTGAAAATCTGAAAATCTATTACCAAGTGTATGTGATCAAAATGGAAAAGCAGATTGAATTGAATATTATAATAACCTCATAATAATAATAACACAATGGTGGGGGGAAAATCCCATTTGACATTTCTTTTAAACAATAGATTTGAAGTACTGAAAATAAGTCTTGATTTGTACTGCTTAGAATTCACTGCAGTAAGTTTCAGGTGAATCAGAGCACTGTCTAGAAAGAATAATACATTTTTGGCTCATTTACTTCAATCTTGATTTGGGAGATACACAACTGGGTATTTTTTCAAAATACAGAATACCGTCAAAGTAAGATTACTGTAACAATGGAACTTGTGCTTGGTCTACTCTAATAGTATACATAAATCGGAGTAAGATATTAAGATACTTATTTATGGACATAAGTATACCATCCTAACTTCCTTAAGTGGAAATTAAGATGGCATATATAAATGTTAAAAGTTTGTTATCTGAAATATTTACAGTATTGATGCAACTTGATGGTTAGTGGCAGAAACAAGGTACATTCTAACAAGAAGGGAGTCTACAGGTGCACCCGGTGGCTCAGTCGGTTGAGCATCTGCCTTTGGCTCAGGTCATGATCCCGAAGTCCTGGGATCGAGTCCTGCATCAGGCTCCCTGTTCAGTGCAGGGTCTGCTTCTTCCTTTCCTTCTGCCCTGCTCATGCTCGCACGCACTCTCTCTCTCAAATAAATAAATTTAAAAAAAAATTTTTTTTAAAGAGTACAGCTCCATTATCAATGAAAGAAATGTAAATTAAAGATAGAATTCTAAAGCTCACAAGCTATGTGTGATTTAAAATTTGTGTTTGTGCATAAGTAAAACATAATCTAAATTATATATCTTATTGAAGGTAAATATGACAGTATGAAATGGTTTATCTTTTTCTTTGCTCCATTTTATGAACAGAACTTATTTAGCTGAAAAACAATATGATTTGAGCAAGAAGGTTCGTAAAGTCCTATAAGTAACAAAAGAAGTTGTTACATTATTTTAGACGAAAAATAATAGTTTGCTTTATTTTTTTCTCCTTAAAGAAACAAGGTCCAACTAATCCAATGTTATTTCATCTTGTTCGGGATGTCAAACAGGTAAGAGTTTATTTTTGTTTTTGAAAATGCTATTTTAAAAATTGTTTACACAGATGTTCATCTGTTTCTAAAACACATTTAAATATGCATCTTAAAAATAGCAATAAAATGACATTTTTTAGAGCAAGATAAAATAAGGGCTAAATTAAGACTGAGTTTTCTGGGGGCGCCTGGGTGGCACAGCGGTTAAGCGTCTGCCTTCGGCTCAGGGCGTGATCCCGGCGTTATGGGATCGAGCCCCACGTCAGGCTCCTCCGCCCTGAGCCTGCTTCTTCCTCTCCCACTCCCCCTGCTTGTGTACCCTCTCTCGCTGGCTGTCTCTTATCTCTATCGAATAAATAAATAAAATCTTTAAAAAAAAAAAAAAAGACTGAGTTTTCTGAGTTTCTAGTCATCTGAGATCTAGTGTGATGAATTTCATAATGCTCATTGGTCCATAAAGAAAGATCATTGATAGAATGTATCTTCTTTCTCTGTGTTCCAAAGAAATTTGTTACCTCGACCTATAAAGGACATTGAGTTAACACATTGAGGGAAACACTGGATGATGATCTTCATGGCATATTTTGCCAGTAATAAATGCTGAAATGCTGAAATCATGCATGAATGCTCTCTTAAAATCCAGTATTGATCATGACTGAATATACAACACTGTCATATGGTCTGAAGCCATTTTGTGGTGACCAAATTTGGTGTACTAATATCCCCCTTCTCTTCTGTTGGGATTCTTTGTGAATTAATAGTCTTAAACATTTATTAAAGATTTTATAGTCATTTAAAATATTGGTATCTTACAGTTTTATTTTCCTAAGTGAAAAGATAATCATTTAATTGAAATATTTTTTTAGTTTCTAAACTAAAATGCTTTTTTTTCTAGAATTCTTCATTCAAACTTTTACTTGCAATTAAATGTGAGTGTACTATTAAAAAAACTGAAAAATTAAAATAGAAATGCCATTTTCTGTTTTAATTTTTTGTTTTGTCACATTTTTAATACTAAACTAACATCCCATAGGAAGACCATAGACTTTATTATATTTAAAAATATTTTTCTTTAATTCAGTTTTTTCCATGTGTTTTCATTTATAGCTTTATTAAAACATTTCACATGCCATAAAATTGATCCATTTAAAGTGTTTAGTTCGATGGCTTTTAGTATATTCACAGTTGTGCAACTATCACTACAATCTAATTTTAGAGGAACCCTGTACCCATTAGCAGTCACTCCCCATTCCTGCTTTCTTCTCTACTTCCTGCCTCTCTCCTGCCCTAGGCAACTGTTAATCTACTTTCTATCTGTATGGATTTGCCTATTCTGGACATTTCACATTGATTTGTGGGTTTTTTGGTTGTTGTTAAATTAAGGCTTTTTTTTTTTTCCCCTAGAAAGCTTGAGTGATGGGGGAGACCTTCAGTCCAGGGGTTTCTTTTTTCTTTCTTTCTTTTTTTTTTTAAAGATTTATTTATTTATTTGTTTATTTATTTATTTGAGAGAGAGAGAGAGACAGCCAGCGAGAGAGGGAACACAAGCAGGGGGAGTGGGAAAGGGAGAAGCAGGCTCCTAGTGGAGGAGCCTGATGTGGGGCTCGATCCCATAAAGCCGGGATCACGCCCTGAGCCGAAGGCAGACACTTAACCGCTGTGCCACCCGGCGCCCCCAGGGGTTTCTAAAACACATTTGCATTATGATTTACTTACGTGGGTTAGCAGAAAAAATTATAGTTTTTAATTCTAGAAACAAGAGATTTGTTATAGATTGATTGTCTTTATATTGGTAGCTATACTAAATAACCCAAATTTTTCTATTTCTGTAAGTGAAAAATCCTAAAGTAAAGGCAGTAATTGACTATTTTCTGATTCAAATTAGTAAGTTGAGCGTTGTAAGTAGTATTTGTATAGTTTGAGAAATTGCGTATCATACTTTTTTTAAGGTATCGCGCATTATTTCCCTTAAGTATTTCCCATTAAAGTGGGATCATATATGGTATTTATCAAATTTAAAAAAGCTAAAAACATGTATGATAATCCTCATTCATAAAGCATATTTTGAGGTTGCTCAAGACAAAAAGAAAAATCTTGCATTTAAGGTGCAAAAAAATATATATATATTTTTTAAAGATTTTATTTATTTATTCGACAGAGATAGAGACAGCCAGTGAGAGAGGGAACACAAGCAGGGGGGGTGGGAGAGGAAGAAGCAGACTCATAGCGGAGGAGCCTGATGTGGGGCTCGATCCCATAACGCCGGGATCACGCCCTGAGCCAAAGGCAGACGCTTAACCACTGTGCCACCCAGGCGCCCCTAAAAATATATATTTTAAAGCTTTTATTTATTTATTTGAGTGAGAGAGAGAGCATGAGCAGGGGAAGGGGGAGAGGGAGAGGGAGAAGCAGATTTCCCACTGAGCAGGGAGTTGGACATGGAACTCTATTCCAGGACGCTCAGGTCATGACCTGAGCCAAAGGCAGACACTTAACTGACTGAGCCACGCAGGCACTTAAAAATATTTTTGATTAATTTTTAAATCAGAGGTTTAAGGAATATAAGTATCTAGAAATTTAAAACTTCACAGATAAAACCAAATTATAAAAGGTGTAAACATTTTTAAAAGTCCTGGGGTACCTAGGGGCCCCTGGATGGCTCGGTGAGTTAAGCATCCAACTCTTCATTTTGGCTCAGGTCATGAGCTCAGGGTCGTGAGATCCAGCCCCACATCAGTCTCTGCACTCAGCGTGTGCAGAGCTTCTTTCTCTCCCTCTTCCCCTCCTCAGTGTGTGTGCGTGCGTGCTCTCTCTCTAAAATAAAATCTTTAAAAATGTTTTTTAAAGTACTTTATGAAATTGTAATTAGGGAAATGGAAAGAATGATGATGGTAGGAGGGCAGAATTGGTTGATATATGTAAATTGTCTTATGATTAAACCCTTTTAAGATTATTTAGTGAGATTAACCAAATATTTGATTCCGAACAGGCAATCTTCCAAACTCACAAATGGCTCATATTCTAAAAAATTGTTGCCCTGGGAAAAATGAAGTCTTAGTGTTCTAAACAGTGTTATAAGTGGTAGTCTAAATCTTAGACGAGGCTATAAAAACTTGTGTAAACTATAATATAACCAATATAATTTGGGCTAAAAAATACTTATAAGTACTTATGGGCCTGTCTGGAAACATAATTAACATTTATAGCATTGTTTTTGCAGGGAAATGTAATTTATGATAATGTGCAATGGTGAAAATGGAGTACTTGGCCCTCAGAAGTTCCTTTGCCTCTATGTGTGAAGTATTAGGGCAGTGGAAAGATCAAATGATCTTATTGCCATAAGCCATACTTCTGTCCTGAGCACATCTTTGTGACTTCAAAATTTCAGAATCTCCTTTTCTTATAGAAGGAAATGAGGAACAACTTACTTCCTTCTCCTGTAAAGGTAGCTGCTGGCAACCCCAGCGCCCTGTAACAAGTAAACATTTGTCATTTTGTAGAGTGCAGCATTTCTAGGCATGCATGGAAATATTGAGAAATATCCTGTCTATATAAAACTAATGATTTGTTTCCAGGGAAATCTTCCTCCAGGATATAAGATCACCCTAATCGATATAGGACTTGTTATTGAGTATCTTATGGGAGGAACCTATAGATGTACCTACACTCGGAAACGTTTTCGATTAATATATAATAGTCTTGGTGGAAATAATCGGGTATGTAATATTTTGGGGGAAGTCTATATATGTACTTTGTATACTTTGTAAGTTAAAAATTCATGAGAACTCATACACTTTAAAAGTTTAAAATTACTTATATTCTTAGAATGGCGAAAGTAGCATTGTCTTTAAAAATACATTTTCAACTATAAGACTGCATAGAAATATTTTGTAACTGAAATCCAAAACAAGTCATTTTTTTGTGTGTACATATTTGTACATATGTATGAATGAATTCTTAAATTTTTATGACTTATCAGTATATTTAAATCTGTAAAAACTAATAAGCTTTCATTTTCAGAGGTCTGGCCGAAATACGTCCAGCAGCACTCCTCAGTTGCGCAAGAGTCATGAATCTTTTGGGAATAGGGCAGATAAAAAGGAAAAAATGAGGCACAATCATTTCATTAAAACAGCACAGCCCTATCGACCAAAGGTATGTTCACATAAATTTTGCCTTTTCTGGATTTTGTTCTGTCTAATTTACTAGTATTTATGAAACAGAAAACTACTTGTTTTAGCAAGAATGAACTTTTATTTGTAGATAAATCTTTGATTATTCATTTTCCCATATACAAAAAGATATTTATTATGAGTTAACAATTCTATGTTTTTTATATTTAGCTATAATAAAAAATTTTTTAATGTTTTGATAAATGCTTAACTGCCTCCTTTTATTCCATTTTAACTTGATTAACAACATGTAAGATAAGTGTTTTAGACATAATTTTTCTTCCATTAAAATTATGTTTTATCACATATTAGTTGAAATATTTAGGCCCTTTCTTTAATTTTGGAAAATTTTATTACAATGATTTTTTTTTTTAGAAATACCATTTCCATAAAACCTGAGCTACAATATAAGTATATAAAATTTATAGCACTTTGATTTGTGCAGTTAAATTAGGTTGAAGAATAGTGTAAAGGAGATTTTATAAAAATTCTCACGTTAATGTCATATGGCCTTATTATAATGAATCTTAGACATTTGTTTTCCCTTGAAGATTGATACAGCTGTGGAAGAAGGAAAGAAGAAGAGAGCCAAAGATGAAATTGTAGATATTGATGATCCAGAAACCAAGCGCTTTCCTTATCCACTTAATGAACTATTAATTTGGGCTTGCCTTATGAAGAGACAGGTCATGGCCCGTTTTTTATGGCAGCATGGTGAAGAATCAATGGCTAAAGCGTTAGTTGCCTGTAAGATCTATCGTTCAATGGCATATGAAGCAAAGCAGAGTGACCTTGTAGATGATACTTCAGAAGAATTGAAACAGTATTCTAAGTAAGTCATATTTAATCATTTCAAATTTAAGAAATACAAGGTCATGTTTAAGTGGAGGTTATAGTGTCATGCAATAAATGAGTATATTTATGTATAATTTTATTGGCAAAATTAAAATGTATTTATTTATTATTTACTTTTTTTATTGAGAGGAAGAGGAGAGGGGGAGAGGGAGATAGAGAATCTTAAGCAGGCTCCTTGCTAGGGCATGGATTCAGAGGGCAAGTCTTGGGCTTGATCTTCCAACCCTGAGATCATGACCTGAACTGAAATCAGGAGTTGGAAGCTTAACTGACGGAGTCACCCAGGTACCCCCGAATATATTAGGTACTTCTTAAAATTCAGAAGGAAACTTTCCTGTTTATGCATATAAAAAGAGGTTATTGTTTACAACTCAAGAGTTAAATATGTTGGCAAAAAGAAGAAATGCCAGAAGTTTAATATTTGCCAGTCAGTTTAATAATTGCACATACTAGCAATTAATTAGATTAGGAAAAGTTCCATTTATAGTGGTAAAGAAAAGAAGAAAGTAAGGTTTTGAGCTGTGTTCTAAGGAAATGAATTTAATTCAACTGGGAGGGCATTTCAGAAGGTGGAGCTACGTATATGGAAGAGTAAAATAGTTCACAGAAATTTACACTTAGAGTAATAATGAATATTAAGTTTTCTGGAAAGATAGTTTGTAGGAAACTTTGTGATAGAAAATAGGACTTACCTCTCCCAAAATGGGCTGTCTTTGGAAGAGAGTAAGTGTTATTACTGAAAATAACTCAAGCAGGGATCTTACAATCACTTACTCTGTGGATCTAAGATTCAGATATTTTTTATGATTAGGTTAGTCCCTATTTGCATTATTTCTACTGGGTACCAAACCGTTTTGATTTTTTTTTTTTTAAGATTCTGTTTATTTATGTGAGAGAGAGAGATAGCAACAGAGATAGCGAGAGAGAACACAAGTGGAAAGGAGAGGGAGAATCAGGCAACATGGGGCTCGATCCCAGGACCCTGGGATCATGACCCAAGCCTGAGGCAGATACTTAACCACCTGAGCCACCTGGGCGCCCCTACGTTTGAAATACTATATAGATAAGAGTTTTTATACAGAGCAGCTAAACATTGTCAGTTTGGGTTTCCTGTGAGACTGGAGTTTTATTTCCAAGACCAGTGGAAAATGCTCTGGAGTCACCTTTTCAGACTTGTTCTTAATGTGACCTATTTTAATATTTGTGATATCTGGATAGTGATAGATATCTGGAAACAGCTACTATGATTCTAATGCCTTATAATTCCCTGAGTATGTGTTAAAATATTAAATATAAATGTTGTTATATTAAATATAAATATTAAATATAAAATGTTATGAAATTATATAAGAATAGTGTCTAAAACTGTAGTTTGGTAATATGAATGTTTTGGCTTTTATCTTTTGATAGTGATTTTGGTCAGCTAGCAGTTGAATTACTAGAACAGTCCTTCAGACAAGATGAAACCATGGCTATGAAATTGCTCACTTACGAACTGAAAAACTGGAGTAACTCCACCTGCCTCAAGTTAGCAGTTTCTTCAAGACTTAGACCTTTTGTAGCTCATACCTGTACACAAATGTTGTTATCTGATATGTGGATGGGAAGGCTGAATATGAGGAAAAATTCCTGGTACAAGGTATACCTTAGAAACCATTATATAAAGTATGGGATTAGATAAAAAGAACAGTGGAATTAGCCCAGGTATATAGAAAAATGCTGTGATTTATGAGGGTGGTGGGGGTGGCAGTATTGGCATTTTATCTCAAGTGGCATGAAATGGCCTCTTTTTTCCTTCTATTCTTAACTCTGAATCATTTTCAGGTATAGTGTATGATTATCGCCCCTCTCTGAGCTGAAAGCATGAGGGCCACAAAGGGAGTATTGGTGTTTACAGCCCTGAGCAGCCATGAAAAAAGTTTCTTCTTTATGAAAAGATGATTTCAAAATTCTAAAATTGAGAACCTCTCTCCTAACTTAATAATTTTTACATGAAGTATATTAGATATACCTAGCTTTTATGGTTAAGAATTTGTATAAAATGTAGACTGGTACTTTTGGTTTCATCATAGCGAGAGATACTACTTTAAACTTTCCTTTTCATTGTCTTATATCTTAAATAAGGTACAGAGATGTAGAAGGCAGAAATCAGGCAAGTGGTTTAACCATTGTAAGTAGATAACAAATACTGATCATCTAATAAAAATAATGGTGAAAGATTAACCAGTAGAAACCCTGATACACAATTATACTTTCTTTGTGCTTTAGGATTATGCAGGTAATAACGTAAAATTTTACAAATAAACCTGTTTGTTTATAGAGGCACAAGCTGAGTAATCATGTTACGACACGGAACAGTTGCAAAGAGAGTTAGGATAAAATTATGCACGTAACAACTTCATAAGGCTTGAATTTTATTTAAACAAAAATGTATTTTCTGAACAAACAAATATTAAATCTTTTCTGTATCCTCATATCGTAGTACTCAAATGTTTTGTTACTCCTTTAAACAATTCAACCTGGGCCTCTTTAAATATAATATGCAAGTACAAAAACGAAGTTTTTGGTTTTTCCCCTATACTAACAGGGACAGATTGGCTAACTAATAATCAAGATATTTAATACCTTTTTAATTATTTTTATTCTACAAGGTAATTAATTTTAAAATATAAACTTACGTGTTTCTAAAATTTTTAGGTCATACTAAGCATTTTAGTTCCACCTGCCATATTAATGCTAGAGTATAAGACAAAGGCTGAGATGTCTCATATTCCACAATCTCAAGATGCCCATCAGATGACAATGGAAGATAGCGAAAACAACTTTCAAAACATAGCAGAAGAGATTCCCATGGTAAGGAGGAAAAATATTTTTAAATATAAACTTTTTGTGAATAAATACATGATAAGTGTTATTTTTATTTTAGGAAGTGTTTAAAGAAGTAAGAATATTGGACAGTAATGAAGGAAAGAATGAAATGGAGATACAAATAAAATCAAAAAAGCTTCCCATTACAAGAAAGTTTTATGCCTTTTATCATGCACCAATTGTAAAATTCTGGTTTAATACGGTATGTTGTATGTTTTTTAAGTTGTACGAGCATGTTTTTAAAGGATAAGCTTTAAGGTACCTTTGGTCTAAAGTCCATTATTTATCTTGATGCAACTTAGATCACTGACAAGCCATTTTCTACTTAAAAGAGTGTCAGTTTAACTTAGTTTTATTCCAGTTACCATCATATAGAATGATAAATGCTAACAAATTTTAATTCTAATTGGAACTAGAAATTGACTAAACAAAAATGTGGTAACCATAGGCCTTTGTAAGCAGGTATCAAATACAAATCAAATCTACCATATCTACCAGAAGCATTGGTAAAGATTAACCAGAAGAGACCTTGATATATCTTTGTGCGTTAGGATTTTGCAGAGAATGTGTAAAATTTTTGAAATGAACCTTTTTGCAGTGTTAATTTGAAGGTAAAAAGTAATCTAGATCGTTCATATAGTTTTGTTTATCAGTGGTATAATAGCTTATTTCCTTCATCATATTATGGTACATGTTTTGTTATCTGACACATAATTGGCTTTTCTCTTGCTTTATGGAAGAACAGTTTTTTTCTCCCAGATCAAAGAGTATATATGTCCATGGGGGATGGACTCACCTCATAGAAACACATGAGATTAGCCCCAGCTTTTAACCATGGGTTGAATGAATGAGTTTTTATTCCTCTTCCCAGAAAAATTGAGTTATTTTTTATTTTTTTTTTGTTTTTCATTTCCATCACGTTTGCATTCATGTGAGTGACTGTTTAAAAGTGGACAACCCTGGGACACCAGGGTGGGTCAGTCGGTTAAGAGTCTGCCTTCAGCTCACGTCATGATCTCAGGGTCCTAGGATCGGGTCCCATGTCAGGCTCCCTGCTCAGCGGGATGTCTGCTTCTCTCTCTCCCTCTGCCTCTCCCCTGGCTTGTGCGTGCTCTCTCTCTCTCTTTTCTGTCGTTCACTCTCTCAAATAAGATCTTTAAAATAAAAAAAAAAAAAAGACAACCCCGATGGCCAAATAGAAATTTCTCTTTTCTTTCCTTATTTATTGGAATTTACTGCCCTGCCCTGCCATAGCTTAAGTCAAGAATGTGGCTTGTTTTAACACTGGTAGAGGCAAGGAGAATGATGAGAGGATTCTTAGATACAGTTGTCCAAGGGTGAACAAATCTGGGCTTTCCTCTGAAACGAAATAACTCTTCAGATGTTATTATACGTAGATCTTATATAATACAATCTTTTTTGTTGAGAGTATCAAAGGTGGTATGTTCCCTTACCTAATGCTTTTATATCTGTTTTCATTTCTTGGGATTCAACCTCAATAACTAGGAGTTAGGAAAATACCAGTTGTCTTTCCTGGGAATAGTATGTGGTTGGGGGAAGGAGGAAGCAGGTAGTATGTGTTTCTTGGTGATGTTGGTGATGAATTTCTGTAGTATATTTAATACGATATTTTAGGTATAGTGTAAGTAAAATGGAATTATGTGAACTATGCTGAGAACAAAAATAAAAATCTATTTTAAAATTCTTCCTATGGGAAGTACTAAAAGTCATCAAAGTTCTAGAATACCAAAGTAATAGTCTCGGAACCATTTATGTTTTTGTTGATAAACGCAGTGTCTGCACTGAGGTTTGTTTTTTTTTTAATATTTTATTTATTTAAGGGAGAGTGAGCGCACACAGGGGCGGGGGGGGGGCAGAGGGAGAGGGAAGACTCCACGCTAAGCGAGGAGCTCAGTGTGGGGCTCAGTCTCATGACCCTGAGATCATGACCTGAGCCAGAACCAGAGCTGAATGCTTAAACTGATTGAGCCACCCAGGCACCCCTAAAACTGCTTTAGTGATTGAAGCTTGAAGATAGTTCACAGGGGTTCATTTAGTCTCTCTTCTGTGTGTTGGATTGAAAATTTTGATAGTAAAAAATTTTACCTTGTAATTAATATTAGTCATATTTTGTGTTTTCTTTTTCACTAGTTGGCATACTTAGGATTTCTGATGCTTTATACATTTGTGGTTCTTGTACAAATGGAACGATTGCCTTCAGTTCAAGAATGGATTGTTATTGCTTATATTTTTACCTATGCTATTGAGAAAGTCCGTGAGGTATGTGTGTAGTTTTTCCTACCAGTAACTTACTGTATATATGGAGGGTGTTTTGTTTGGTTTTCGATATGTATGTGGGTATGTGTATGTGTTATTCATAATCAGTAGGTAATAACATTATAGAAATGTAGAACATGTTTATTTTTGATATTCTAAAAATTATGGCATAAGAATAGGATGTTAACTTTGTCATAATTACAAAGTTCATGATTTGTTTCAGAAACATAGCCTAGATATTTTTTTTTAATGATTTTTTATTATGTTAGTCACCATACAGTACATTCCCGGTTTGCGATGTAAAGCTCGATGATTCATTAGTTGCGTATAACACCCAGTGCACCATGCAATACCTAGATATGTTTTATGTTTTATTTCCTCAACATTTATATTTATGCTCTTTGTCACTCTTCAGAAAGTATTAATTATACATATAGCCAGGCAGGTAGGTAAATTATAAATAGGTTTTTACTTTGCTGTTATATTGTACTTCCCGCTGAAGTGTGCTGTATTGCCCATTGAATTGTCATTTAGATTTAGATTCCTGTGTCTATCACAGCTTTCAGTTTAAATTATAAATTTTCTAACATCTTGATTTTGAAAAAATCTTTTTTCCTTAAATAAATGTTTATACTTTTTATTCAAACTATTAACTACGTAGTATAGTTTTATAACACATTGACTTAAATACGTCTGAATTATTTCATGTCTGCGCTTTAGATTTAGAGAATACATTATATTGCAAAAACAAATGAAAGCATTGTACTTCCCTTCCACTTAGGTGTCGTAGGAATTTATCTTCTCTAATAGTTTATTACGCATTTTTAATTCCTTTGAGTGCCATGGTTTATATGTTTATGAAATCTGTTGTTTTACCAACATGTTTGAAAAAATTAAATTGTTAAATGATAAAAAAAGTTGCAAATAATTTTTTAAATGCATATTCATAAAAGAGTTATACAAGTATTCATTAGATTGTAATAACTGGTTGCCTCTAGGGGGAATCGAAGTTAATTGGCTAAGGAAGAAGAATGGAAGGGATACTTTTCAGTACTTATTTTTATATACACTATGATTTTGAAGCTATAAATGTATTACCATTCCCCTACAAAAAAGAAATTTTAAATTTTTTAAAAAGATTTATTTATTTGAGAGAGAATGTGCATGCGTGCCCACGTGCAAGTGGGTGGAGGGGCAGAGGTAGAGAAACTCAAACAGACTACGTGCTGAGTGCAGAGCCCATTGAGGGGCTTGGTCTCATGACCCGAGATCATGACCTGAGCCAGAATCAAGATTCGGGCACTCAACCGACTAAGCCACTCAGGCAATACAAATTTTTAATTTTTATATTCAAAGAAGAGGTAAGTACAGGTATTTAAACCATTGAGCTGTTTGCTTTCTGTAAATAAGACACTTTTGGAAGATCCTATTACGATATCCTGTTGTTTGAATGAAAAATATAACAACTTTCAGAAGTATCTCACTTTCCAGAGAACTCTGTTCTAATTTTTGATTTTCAGCTTCTTAGTAGAATGACCAAGGTTGAATAGGTCATTTATTTGTGGGTATTTATATACATATGTGGGTATATATACACACACACGCATGCACGCATACATAGAATGAGGATAAGAAGTATGTCTCTGATAATCTCACTGAATTGTTTTAGTGATCAGATACATCATCAGATCCTAAGATAATCAAACATACTTTGACAAATACCAAATGACAAATGTTATATAATTTTATTTATATGTGAGATCTAAAAAAAAAACAAAGGCAGAAACAGCCTATAAATACAGAGAACAAAGTGAGCGTGGGGAAGGAGGGGAGGAGAGATGGGCAAAATGGGTAAAGGGGAGTGGGTGGCACAGGCTTCTAGTTATGGAATGAGTAAGTTCCAGGGATGAAAGGTATAGCACAAGAAATATATAGTCAGTGGTATTGTAATAGCATTGTGTGGTAACAGATGATAGCTGCACTTGTGAGCAGAGCATAATATGTAGAGTTGTTGAATCACTATGTTGTATAGTTGAAACTAATGTAACGTGTGTTAACTGTACTTCAATTTAAAAAAATACTTTGAGGGGCATCTGGGTGGTTCAGTCAGTAAAACATCTGCCTTTGGCTCAGGTCATCTGGGATTGAGCCCCAAGCTGGGCTCCCTGCTTGGCGGGGAGTCTGCTTCTCCCTCCCCCGCCATGCTCTCTTTCTCTCTCTCTCAAATAAAATCTTCAAAAAATACAAAAGTACTTTGAAATATTAAAAGATATATAAAATTCTGCTGTGATATTATAATTGAATGCTGATAATATGTTTTAATAGGAAGAAATTGATTTCTTAAACAGTTCCATTAGATTTCTTTTTTTTTTTCTTCTTTTTTTTAAACCTATAGATCTTTATGTCTGAAGCTGGAAAAATAAGCCAGAAGATTAAAGTGTGGTTTAGTGATTACTTCAATATCAGTGATACAATTGCCATAATTTCTTTCTTCGTTGGATTTGGACTAAGATTTGGAGCAAAATGGAACTTTGAAAATGCATATGATAATCATGTTTTTGTTGCTGGAAGATTAATTTACTGTCTTAACATAATATTTTGGTATGTGCGTTTGCTAGATTTTCTAGCTGTAAATCAACAGGCAGGACCTTATGTAATGATGATTGGAAAAATGGTAAGTTGAGAGGCATCTGATAATACTCATGGGTTTATTGATATTTTTTCTTGAAATCATAAAAACCTGTCATTAACATAGTTTTATTTGAACTAGAGAATGTTATTTCATGTTTATTTGCCTCATACCTCAAATTGGCCAATCCTCAGGATATTAATTTTTGAAGAAAATATGTGATGGGATAAGATTAAGAAAACCATATTTTATTTGTTTTATCTTAAAATGTTATAATTTTTAAATGCTACTTTCTAGGCCTATTTGAGATCAGAATGAAAAAATACAAATTTGTTAGCTACCATTTGTGAAGTTGTTTTCATCTTTACTAAGGCTATCCTAGTCTGGCACCTGCCGCAATCTAGTAAAATCTGTTTACTCATAACCACTGTGGCCTATCTTCAGTCTACATTATAGCTAGAGTAATTTCAAAATGCATATCTGAGTATGTCACTTCGCTTCTTAAAAAAATTTTTTTAATGCTTTCACATTACCCCTAGTGATCAGTATACTTAATGAAATCTGTAAGTCCTGCCCAGTTTGACTGTTGCTTTTCTTTTAATTTTCCAATAGAAACATCTTCCTTGCTTTCTTTTAAAGTGTCATCTCTTACCATTTTTTGACCTCTTATCTATGCTGTAGTCACACAGGCCTTTCTGTATTTTAACATAGCCCCTACCAAGGTACCATAGCTCATGTTCTTCTTTCCGCCAGGAATGACTACTCTCATCTACATTCATATCCGTAGCTCTTTTGATTTACATACAGATCATATCTCCAACATAATTTTTGTTTTGGGGGAGCTTTTTTGATCTTTTCCCACTAAATCAAGTTTATTTGCTATAAAGTTTTATGGGACCCATATTCCTCCTCTACAGAATATTTATCTCTGTGTCTAACCATATTTTAAACTATATTCTTACTGGATTATTTATGTACTTCTCTAGACTATAAACTCCTTGGAGTAGGAACCTTGTCTGGTTTTGGTCACCTTTGTATCTTTAGTACTTACCATAGTGGCTGTCACATAGTAGATTCTCCTTAGTAAATGTTTGCTGGTTGGATGGATATAACCATTACAAGTAGGAAAAAAAGACATAAAAATACTGAACATTTATTGTGTTTTAATAGGTTGCTTCTCTTAATTTTACATGCTTAGCAGCAGATTATAAATTTTAAAACTATAATCTTCTATCAAGTAGTTTTTAATATTTATTTTATTCTCACTCCTATGCAAGATAGTATAACAATTAGAATAGTGCCTCTGAACTTTGTGAAATTATGTTTCTCCTTTCTGATTTTACCAATCCTGTAGTTATTTTAAATAATTCTATAATCTAGTTTGGAGCTTGTTCTACATAAGTATTTTAGGAGATTACATATGGTATTAGTAAGCTGTCCATGTGATTTATTGATGAAATTAGTGAGTAGAGGATATAGGGATTTAGGGAAAGACATAAATCTTTGGATGCTTTTATTAAAGCAGTGGGATATGATCTGTTCTTTGAAAGATTAAGATAGGTAGGAGTAAAAGGGCACAACCTGACTGGAACTTTTTTAATGATAAGGAGTTGTTGGTTAATGTCAAATTGGATAAAAGGGCCTAGCCTGGATTACATAAAACATTGAAAACTGGGACCTTGAAGAAAAATACAGAGGAAACCATTGAAGAGTCTCCCCTCCAGCAAATTTGATTTTTCTTTCCCATGGGAGGAATAAGTTGACATTTCTTTATCTTTCCTTATCATTTCGGATAGACTTTTCAATGCATGGATGCTGAAAGCAGCTAGTCAGATTATTTGTTAGATGTTGATTTTCAGCCAGTGGGGACAGACTGAAAAAGTCTCAAAAGTGTTTTTCTTGCTCAGCTCCAATTCCCTACACTAATCTTGTTCCATTATTACGTATTTGCAAGATAATGCTAGCTAAACAGTACTACCTATGGTTTAGGGCGTTAGGTTCCTCTTTCCTTCTATCTTCACTGATTCAAACTATTTTTTCAGGTTACAGTCAGAACATCTTTTCCTGATATAATATTTCCAATATCTTGCTCTTTCCTACAGGCTTAACCAGCTGGCAGGTTTTGTTTTTTAAATGTAGATGTCAGGCTTAATGTGCAATTCCTTATACATTGAACTGAAAAATCTAAAGTGTGTTGTCCCTACTTCTGCCGTAAATTGCTTTCAGTTTCCAGTGGTCAAAAAGGCAAACACTATTATACTATTGTTTTTGTAAAAGTAACTTTTCCTTCCTCATTCTAAAATTATTATTCGTTGTGGAAAATTTTAGTAAATACAAACTACTATCCAGAGACATCCACTGTCAACAGTGTGGTCTATATACTTTTTCTGTGCTTCAAGATATACAGGAATACATGCTTGCGTGTTAAACTCCACACAAATAAATGTATATAATAGCTTTATCAAAGTAGGCTCATTATATGTGCTGTTTCTCAATTCTTTTTAAAGATCTGCCCCCTTCTAATAAATATGAAAATCTATTCCTAGAGTTTCTGAAACCCTTTTCCTTAACTGTGGAAAATCTTTGTCTTCTAAATTAAATGTACCTTCTGACTAATCCCACTAGCTCATAGGATTATTAGCATTATGAAAAGAAGATTTTTTAAAAAGGTTTTCTAAATATAAAGTTTATTTGCTTTTTCCCCAGTCGAGAATTCCTGGTTTACTATTTGTCATATCAAAGAAGTAGTCATTATTCATCCATTTGTACTCTTTCATAAAGTGAGAGTATTTCCAGGAAAAGTTAAGGGATTTAAGGCTTGTAGGGAAGAATTGGTTTTAGCCTAAAATTGTAGCATTCAAAATTATTTAGTGACTTAGTGGTATCAGGTTAACGTAATGGTAGTGTACAGTAAATTAGAGATACAGGAAATATAGAAGTGAACAGCCATAATAATAAAAGATGGAAATTGGAAAAGTAGGGTGAAGCCAAGAGAAAGAAATAGATTAGAAGCTGTCTGGATTTTCATCTGAATCTTGCCTCTCACATGCTCTCAGCACTCCTGCCAATTCTCCCATCCAAGTTATGAAGAGCTCGAATATATATTTCATTTTCTTCTTTATCTGTGATCTTTAGAACTACCCTCCACAAGAATTATTTATGTCTTTTCCCTCTTCAATCAGTCATTTATCACACCATTATCTGTTTCTCCTAGTGCCATTTCCCTTTCTGCCCCCTTTAGAGCTTTCAAAATGGTTAATATCCTAGTTATCCGTTTAACCTAGGTGCTATAGAGTGTAAGAAATCCTTCGTTAAAATATACCTTTAAATAATGAATAAAGGAGATGAATTTTATAGTAGTAGGTTCCTAGAGTAACTTAATACTGTTTCTTTTATCATTGTGTATCTATTTTATGTTATGCACTATAGTAAATTGAAACTACAAACATGAATAAAACTTGGTCCAGAGCCTCATAGAACTCACAGTTTAGTATATAAGACAAACATATGAAACATAGGTAGCTACAGAAAGATAAACTTGTTTGAATATGGATGAGATAGTACCTAATTCTCTCATGAAGGCTTTCACAAAGAATATGGTATTTGAAAGTTTGGCAAATAGGAACTTTTCTTGAGCAGGGAATTTCTAATCAGAGAAAAAGCTTTGAAAAGTTTGAAGATACAAAAGATGAAAATAGACGAAATATTCCTCACAGTTGATATCATTAATAAAGATCACACTTATGAAAATAGTGTTGTAAATGCTAACCTTTTCTCACTCGCTCTGTGTATCTGTACATTCAGTCTAGAAGTCCTCATTTTAGATATGTGGAAATGGGATATATTTAAATATTTTTAATTAATTAAATTTAGATCAAGTATAAGGAAGGTTGTCAAATAGGCTTTATGTGAAAGGTATGAAATCCAGGGACCTCTGTGACTCATCAGTCATAGACTTTGAATAGTTTTAGGATACCTCAGTACAGATTTGAGTACGGTTTTGAATTTTTGACTTGGCGTTTTTCTTTAATTACGGATAAATATTTGGATTCCATAGTGTTTCAGATGTCGTGAATAATGTTATGATGATTTGCCTTTTAAAATCTCTTATCCCAAGATTTTGTTGAAATCTTGTTGTTATTGAAAACATACATTCTCTTAGTGTGTATGTTAAACACTCAGAGAAGGAATTATTTGACTATTTTACAAATATGAGAACTGAATCTTGGAGAGTATTAGGACTCTTTGATTGCAAGTCACAGAGACTCAACTCTAATTTAATTTAAAAAGGAAATTTATTGGCAGATGTGTAAGAATTTTAAAGATGAAGGATCAAGTCTAAATAATTACTTATAAATAAATATTTTGTAATTTTAAAAATAAAAAAAACCCAGACTTATAGTCCTCTTTACCTCTCACATTCCTGCCTTCCATTTCTACTTTCACTATATATTTGTTTGAAAAATATATGCAAATGTCATAATAATTTTTTAGGTTATTTTATTGCAATTATGGGTTTTTTAGGTTAGTTTATTACAATTGTTGGTAAAGTACAGATTTATCGTAAATGTAGTCTACATTGATCTGTGTGGGTTTTCCCCTAGTATATTATTTGTGGATGTAGTACATTGTTGGAGTGAGATAACATTCACTTTTTTAGATATAAATGCTGAGCGCTTGTATCCCTAATTAAGTGGATAGAAATTAAAGTTCTTTTATAGGATTTCACTTCACTCTTAGATTTCTTGAGTAATGATTTCAAAATTCAGATCGTGACTTAATAAATTATTTTTCAATGATTTATTAGGTGATAGCCCAATTAGACTTTTTTTCACCTTTGTTGAAATTAAAGAATTGTAGGCTACTTGATTTGTAAAAGGATTTTTTAACCAGTTAATTGGTGTCATTTATTTTTTCAACACCCATGCTGATAATTGCAGTTTATTGTTTTATTTAGCTCCTAGAGGTTTTCACAGTCCAGGGTAAGGGACCGTGGTATAGGGTTCAAGATGGGTGAGAAGAATACCTTTTTGTGTATGAAGTGGGCAAAGGACAGTTATCAAAGGGAGGTAGAAAAGTGAATCTGAACTTCCAATGCTACAACACAACAGTTTTAGGAAAGATCACATATGGAAATTGGTTTCCTGAATCTGCCCATGTGTCTATACCTCTTTAAATCTTCTTGGACTCAAGATAGGCAAACTCCAGTTGGAACCAGTGATATGGTTCATTATATAGAATGTGCCCCTGACCTGTCCAGCTTCACAGGTCAATTTTTATGTAATCTCCTTGATGTTAAGGTTTACGTAGTGATGAGATTCTCCTGAATGCTAATACTAGGAGGAAAAAGAAACTCAAAGATTCTAGTAATTTTTTAGAACATTAGAACTATTTTAAGATGAAAAAACTGTTGTTTTTAAATTCCCATGTATTTTAACAGTGTTCATTTTTTAACAGGTAGCCAATATGTTCTACATTGTAGTGATTATGGCTCTTGTATTACTTAGTTTTGGTGTTCCCAGAAAAGCAATACTTTATCCTCGTGAAGCACCATCTTGGACTCTTGCTAAAGATATAGTTTTTCATCCATACTGGATGATTTTTGGTGAAGTTTACGCATATGAAATTGACGGTAAGGGTTTATGTTTACAAATTCATCCTTTGGTTATTGTATGTTTTAAAGTCAGAATTGCATTACAGTAATATTACATATTTTTACAAGTCTAACTATTAATACCAACCTAAGCCCTCCCAACATGCATTCATTAATTAGCCCAGGAAAAAAAACCTATAAAAATTAATCGAAAAAAATATTTTAGAATTTTTTCAGCCACAAATGGAAATCTGGCCTAACCCGGCTTATACAGTAAGTATATTTATTAGCTCATGTAACACAAAGTTCAGAGAGAGTGGTCTTTGGAGTTTGTTAATTCATAGTTAAGGACATCTGTTCTTTTCATTCCACTGCTCTGTAATCAGAGTGTCCGATTGATACAGGTTTCCCTTATGATTAGAAGACTGTCACTAGCAGTGGGAGGAAAGAGACAGTGTTTTCCATGGTTCTCTTAAGGGTGAAAAGTCCCTTTCCCAAAAGCCTCCTATTGAACCTGTTCCTTAAATCTTACTAGCTCAAATTGGCTTCAGCCTGCCTATCTATGAAACTGTTGGGGCAGAGGTGATAGGATTACAGTGATTAGACCAACCGTAGTAGGTTGGATAAACTCTTAAATTAACAAAATTCAACTGTGAATGCATTTTCTGCATAAGGTAATAATCTTTTTAAATTGTTTTAGCTAACGAGGCTAGATAACTGATGAACATAGGAGATGCTGCCAGTTTTCAGGGATGTTCTTCTACTGACTTCCACAATTGCATTTTAGAATCTTCATTTGGTTAGTTGCTCTTCATCTCTTTTCCAGTTTCTCTCCTGTTTTTACTCCTCCCTCACCACACACCTGCATTGCCCCCTACCCACCTATTTATAGGTGATTTGGTCAGGAGATGGCTACATAGTGGTCTTTAGTTGTTATCAGATATTGCTTGAAACAGTGAGGTTTTACCGGCCTGGTCAAACTTTGTGTTCAGTGCTTTCCTGTTCAGTGCCATTTTCAGGTTTTCATTTTCTGCGCTTTTTCTGATGTGGCTCTAGTTTAGTTGTTGTAAAGCATTGAATAAAGCTTTTTAGTCTTCCTCATTCTCTTCCTTGGGTATTTGCTATATCAAACAAATCTG
The DNA here is from genome assembly GCF_024610735.1 of Ursus americanus. Lineage (NCBI taxonomy): Eukaryota > Metazoa > Chordata > Mammalia > Carnivora > Ursidae > Ursus > Ursus americanus. The sequence continues at coordinate 6,239,879 of NC_142162.1, read as the reverse complement.
AATAGAATGGAAATGGGTTGATATAACTTAAGATTGAAAGAACCTTGTGCATTCATTTGCCTGTGAAACAATTTTATTTGAAAGGAATGATACAGCCTTTGAGTGTTTTAATGGTGTATATGTTTTTAAACGATTACTAAAGAAATGCTAATTGTATTGTAAGCATTTATATAAAACTTGTCACTAATTCATGATTATTTAATTCTAATCCTTACCTTATTTAAATTGTTTTGCTAAATTCTTTAATAGTCTGGTGGGTACTTAAGCTCTTCTTTTCCTTGCTTTTTTATTCAGCTGAGTCTTGGCTTCAGAAACATTCCTGGTGGGGTTAATGAAAAGCAAGGAATTCAGACCTAATCATTGTATATTTGAGAGGCACTTCAACCACTCTTTCAACCCTAATGACATAATAAGATAAACTCAGTAATCTTTATATTTGTAAATTTACTGTGAGTTTACCATACTCTTTTATAGTTCAGTTATTTTTCTTACAGAAATGATGTAGTGTGGCTGAATCTGCAAATTTAATTCTACTTAATGTTCCTCAAGCTAAACCCTGTCTTGAAGTGCAGACATAACACAGAACTATAGATCTCATCTGAAATAGAGTGGTGGAACAGATACCCATATCCCTCCCAAAATTTTTCTGTGTTGGCGTATTTTTAAGTTTGTATTCCAAGTGTTTGACCAGAAGCTTTTCACCAGAGTCTGAAACAGATTTGTACATGATTGAAACTTCCTTCAAACAAACGAATACTAATTAAAAATAGTTACTGGTGCAGGGGCACCTGGGTGGCTCAGTTGTTAAGCGTCTTGCCTTCGGCTCGGGGCGTGATCCGGCATTCTGGGATCCAGCCCCACATCAGGCTCCTCCACTGGGAGCCTGCTTCTTCCTCTTCCACTCCCCCTGCTTGTGTTCTCTCTCTCACTGGCTGTCTCTCTCTGTCAAATAAATAAATTAAATAAATAAATAAACAAATAAATAAATAAAGTCTTAAAAAAAAAAGTTACTGGTGTAGAAACCAATATTGCACTGTATGTTAACTAACTAAAATTTAAATTTAAAAAAATGGTTACTGGTGTGATTACTATATCTAATTTTTGTTCTTCTTTCCAAAGTGTGTGCAAATGATTCCACTATCTCTCAAATCTGTGGTCCTGGAACATGGTTGACTCCATTTCTTCAAGCAGTCTACCTCTTTGTACAGTATATCATTATGGTCAATCTTCTTATTGCATTTTTCAAGTAAGGATTTTATTCAGTTGCTTATTGTAATGAGAGATAATATGTAATTCTCATTTTGAAGGAAACATACAAAATTTCAAATCTAAAGATTTTATTGAAGCCTACACTACTAAAATTATCTTTGAAAATTACAAATAAGAGGGCATACTTTTTCAAATCAAATGAAACTTTATATTTGAGACTAAATTATCTTTTCAACATGCAATTCTTTTATTAGTTACTAAGTTGCCGAGGAATACACATGTTCAGTATATAAAACAGAAAGGCAAGTAGAAAATTCATCCATAATCTCATTAATATTTTGGTATACATCTTCTCTTGTTTTTTATGAATATATATGAACCTTTTTTTTCTCTGTAAAAATAACGTTCTTGTATTTTGTATACTGTTTTTAACTAAGCAAAACATGAATATTATTCCATATTAATAAATATCTCTCTCCAGTTTATTTTTAATGCCTACCTGGTATTCCACAATATAGACCTTAATTTTTCAACCAATATATTATATTGTTCAATTAGATTGTTTATAATTTTTTGTTCCCCAAAACCATGCTGTTATATTTTTGATCATTCCTTAATTATGTCCTTAGGTTGTTTTCCTAAAAGTAGAACTGTTTAGTGTATGCATTTTTAGGACTTTGTGCATTTAAGCTAAAGCAGACCTTTATCCCCAAATCTCTGCTAACACTAGGTTTTGTTATCTTTAATGGTTGCTAATTTGATAGTACCTAAAAGTACCTTGTTTTTATATGTGCTTATTTTGTTGCTGCTAAGATTGAATATTTTCTTATAGTTTTGTAATTTGTATGTAACTTTAAAATCTTAAGATCATATTTTCTGCTCATTTTTCTGGGAGTTTGTAATTAAGACCCTCAACGATACCAAACTTGTGCCTTATACTTACTGCATGTATTTTTTCCAGTTTCTCATTTGCCTTTTAGTCTTGTGTATGGTAGAATTGCAGAATTGCACTAAGATCTTTAGTATTTAAAACTTTATCATGTGATTTAGCTATGTTTATTTTATTTTCATTCTTTGTTATTCAAGCAATGTGTATTTACAAGTGAAGGCAATTTCCAATATTGTATGGAAGTACCAACGTTATCATTTTATTATGGCTTATCATGAGAAACCTGTTCTGCCTCCACCACTTATCATTCTCAGCCATATAGTTTCTCTGTTTTGCTGCATATGTAAAAGAAGAAAAAAAGATAAGACTTCAGATGGACCAAGTAAGTAAAATATATTAAGGGAAATGTTATCACTTATCAGTATTACACTGAAAGTTAAGTATTAATTTTACTCAGAAGACTTAATTGGTTAATGTTACTGTAAGAAGCTTTTGTTGTATTTGCCTGAACATAAAGGAATTTTAAGTATAATATAGTATCTATAAAAGTGAATTTAGTATTAAACTTCTTTTTGAATATGGCATGTCAGTTTGCTTTTTTAAAATGGTAATATAAACCATGGCATTTGCTCTTCTACAAACCATTTTTGCTGCTCTGTAAACAACACTTTTAGTTTATTCTGTATACTACATGAGATTAATCATCATATCAACTGTGCTTGAAATTTTATAGTGACTTTCTGTTCTACCGAATTGGTCGTTAAATTCCTCTACCTGGATAAATGAGGGAGAGGTATAAAGAGAGATATAGGGGAAGAGTGTTTTATAGGAAAAGGAAATTAGAAGAGGAGGAGAAGGTACCTGAAACTGTTCTGCTGAAGAAAAAAATGGAAATGCTTGCCTAGTGCTTTAGAAACACTATAGTAAAAAGAAAAAAATTATAGATGATGGATATAGTCTTACGAACCCTGAATAATTCATAAGACTCATGAGCTATAATTTGATATCTTGATAGTCTTGATTGATTTTTTTTTTCCTTTTCTCTCCTTAGAACTTTTTTTAACAGAAGAAGATCAAAAGAAACTACATGACTTTGAAGAACAGTGTGTTGAGATGTATTTTAATGAAAAAGATGACAAATTCCATTCTGGGAGTGAAGAGAGAATTCGTGTCACTTTTGAAAGGTTCAGAAGTTCTTTAATTGATTATATGTCACAGTGGATTCTGTTGTGCCTTATACATGGTCATTGTTCAATTTGTCAAATAAGTAAGCTTAGTAATAGTTTTATATATGGAAAGGCAATTCAGTTCTTCTAATACTTAGTGTAAGTCAGTTTCTCATTATTTTTTAACATTTGTTACAAAGGACAGAGAAGAATTAATGTTCTTTACTAGTCAGTGGAGAAAAGTGAAACTATATTGTTTTAAAGCATTTGCTTCTGTTTTTTAATGGCTTTGCTACATTCTGGAAACAGTATAGTTATAATAATGGTAATGGTAGTTCTATGTATATGTAATTTTATACACATATTTGTGTGTGTTACTTTGATGGTGGGGAAATTGTAATAATAACAAAAACATTATTTGAAATCTTGATTTTATTATAATAGAATCAGCACCAAACCCTTCTTAACCATTAGGTGTGCCTTTTATAAATAAATAATCATTTTATTTTATATCGTAGCTTGTTTGAGTGCATGTAAAATTTCTTTTTACCATTGTCATTTATTGAGATTACAAAAAGAATCTCTAAAACATTAATTTTTAACATTTCTAAAAAGCCTATGTTTCCCCTGCAGGGTGGAGCAGATGTGCATTCAGATTAAAGAAGTTGGAGATCGCGTCAACTATATAAAAAGATCATTACAGTCATTAGATTCTCAAATTGGCCATTTGCAAGATCTTTCAGCCCTGACTGTAGATACATTAAAAACACTCACTGCTCAGAAAGCTTCGGAAGCTAGCAAAGTTCACAATGAAATCACACGAGAGTTGAGCATTTCCAAACATTTGGCTCAAAACCTTATTGACGACGGTCCCGTAAGACCTTCTGTATGGAAAAAGCACAGTGTTGTAAATACACTTAGTTCCTCTCTTCCTCAAGGTGGTCTTGAAAGTACTAATCCTTTTCTTTGTAATATTTTTATGAAAGATGAAAAAGATCCCCCGTGTAACATATTTAGTCAGGATTTACCTGTAATACCCCAGAGAAAAGAATTCAATTTCCCAGAGGCTGGTTCCTCTTGTGGTGCCTTATTCCCAAGTGCTGTTTCTCCTCCAGAACTGCGACAAAGAATACATGGGGTAGAAATGTTAAAAATCTTCAGTAAAAATCAAAAATTAGGCAGTTCTTCTAATAGCATACCACACCTGTCATCCCCGCCAACCAAATTTTTTGTTAGTACACCTTCCCAGCCAAGTTGTAAAAGCCACTTAGAAACTGTAACCAAAGATCAAGAAATTGTTTGCTCTAAAGCTGCAGAAGGAGATAATGTAGAATTTGGAGCATTTGTAGGTAAGTTTAGCAAACCAGCATTTATATATCAATATTATTTTTTTAATTAAAGTTATCACCTTAGAAATCAAATAAGTAGCTAATTAATAAAACCATGCACTTAATGTAATAAGTGGACTACGTTTCGTAGAATACAGTTCTAAAAGTTTTAAGAGGAATCAAGTGGAGGAAATAGGTTGAATTGAGCACACACCTCTTTCGTGAATTTACTATAATAACATTTGTATATAAAACTTATTTGGGCTCTTCCTTTTGATTTTGAGGATCTTCCTTTGAATTTGGTTACTTGTTGAAAGAACCTGAGTGAGTCATAAATGTTAGATACTTGGGGAATAATAGAAAGGTACAGGGGAGGTTGGATAGAAATAATTGGAAAAGACCAGTGTCTTATAAATTGAGTGACCATATAGTTTTTCATTTCAACCAGTACACTTTTGGTAGGGAAAGGGTATGCTAACAATTACAATTACGCTAATAGGGAAAGCCAGGACTCTACTTGGAAATGCAGATTTATGGTCAAACCACTATTATATACCCAGAGAGGAGAGCATTTCAGAAAGGAATGGATTCATTCTTATACTTAAGATAGCTAAAGTAAAATAAGGACTGAAAATATATTTATTTTTGCAATGATAACAAATTAATGGCCTTGGTGGTATCCGTTTCAGTGAAGTGGTTGAGGGAGAAGCCAAATTATATTGAAATAAAGTGTGAATGGGAGGAGGGAATGTAAAGAGGAGGACTTGGGGGGCAGGTGTAAAGCTCACTATGAAGGTAAAAAGAAAGAAATAACTAATACTGTAGTTTGTAGCTAAGGTTTTTTATTTGTTTTGTTTTTAGTGATGGGGGAGACCTAAGCATATTTTAATGTTGACAGTGTGCCATATGGAATGAAAAGGTGGAGAGAGAATATTCATAGAGCTAGCTAAGTCTCTAGTATTTGGGAGAGTATAGTGTTCTAACAATCTTCCTGTTGGATTAGTAAAGATTAAAGTATTTAACAAAGAGTTCTTAGAAAACAACCTGAGTTGTTTTTGGGCATGACCAGAGTGTTCTGAGGCATGAAACCTGTCTCTTCAGGTTTGAATTTTTCCATCAGGTGGCTTCCTAACCTTGTCTTAACACTTGTTTGAGCCTTCCCAGCTTAGAAATTTATCTAGTCACAGAACATGTATGGAGATTAGTCGAAAAATATTGTATGTCCATGTAGTCTTCAGATTGAGGCCAACCCTGTAAGTTTTCTAGGTACTGAGCATACTGATCTCTGCTGCTAGGCTTTGTGCAGTTCACTGTGGATTTATAGAGACAACTTTTCCTGCATAAAATCTATCCCCACTTATTTTTTAAAAGTACATTTTAGTCTGTATGTTAGTATATTGCCACGGGGATGGATACCTACATATTTATCTCTACATATGATTTGTGTGTGTGTGTGTGTGTGTGTGTGTGTAGTGGATGTATATGTGTGTGTATATATATAGTGGATATATTATACATGTGTAATAAATATATATTATATATGTAACTTTATTAGTAAAAGTAATTGCTTCCCTTTTTTCTTTTTAAATTTCAAGCAATTCATATCACATGTTGGATTCTTTGAGGAGGCCTTTGGCTTTTGCTGTTAAGTAAACTGAACTGCTCATCTTCTCTAGCTTCTTGACAGATATTTTTAGTATATATCAAAAGATCTACAGGAAACTTCAGAGCCATCAAAACTACTTGAAAAACAACATAAATCACTTGCTTATGTAGACTTTAGGTAATGATATTTTGATAAGAAAATAAGTATTTTTTTTGTAATTTTTTTTCTCTTTAAGGACACAGAGATAGCATAGATTATTTGCAGAAGTTTAAAGAAACATCAAACAAGATAAAAGAAATATTATCCGTAAGTAAATCCTTAAAACAGCACAATTCAATCTTACTTTGCTCTTTGGGGGTTTAGTTCAAAATAGAATTAAACATTTCGGTAAAAATGCAGTTTTAGCAGAGACCGTCATCAACATGATTATCCCAAATATTTAAAGCTATACACCATTTAAAAAGAAGAAAGAGGGCACCTGGGTGGCTCAGTCGGTTAAACATCTGCCTTAAGCTCAGGTCATGATCTCAGGGTTCTGGGATCGAGTCCCACATCAGGCTCTCAGCTCATCAGGGAGTCTGCTTCTCCCTCTCACTCTCCCTTTGTGCTCCCCCCCAAATAAATAAATAAAATCCTTAAAAAAAAAAAAAGAAAGAAACAATTAAATATGAAAAAAATCTACAAATAGCTTGTACTTTTTTAATTGATGAAAATAAAAAACACCTATTTAACATTTCTCTTTTTAAAAATCCTTCTCCCTATACATTTCCCCTTGACTAAATACTGAGCTGAACTCTTTCCCAGGCCCAAAAGTTTATTAGAACATAACCCTGTCTGTCAAGGAACCTGTAGCCGAGCTGTAAAAAGCTGAATATGCCAGTAACTACAATATAATGTGCAGGTGTAAGATATTCAATAAATGTTTGTTAAATAAATTTTTAAATGTATAGAACAATGCATGAAAAGCATTTCTTAACTGTTGCTTTCATAAATACCCTTAATGATAGTCTTAATATGAGGGAAGGGAACCAGTAGGGAAACCAATTTTTTTTTTTTTTTTTTTGAGCTGTATCTCTTCTTTTATCTTTGAGTTTCTTACAGGGAGGGAGAGCTGACTGGGAATTATAATAGAAAAAGCAAGAAGATGTAGATGGAGCGAAATTGAGCATTCACATGATAAGGATCAAAAGTATAACTTTTTTCAGATGGGAAGACTGACAAAAGAAATTGTCACATATGTTTTGAGTTGGAAAGAAAAAATGTTAAACTCTTCTCTAACTTACCATTTAAGAATCTGTGTGTTTCATTGTATATAAATTATGCAAAACATTTTTAAAATTAAAGGGGATAAAAAGTAATCTGGGAGTTGTTGGTACTCTTAAGGCATTTGTTTTTCCAGTAAAGCTGGTGGAAAGCATGATGGAATACATGAGAAAAAGAAGGTTTAGGGTAACCATTGTGTGAAGTTATTAAGGAGTCAAGAGAAAACCAGGAGTATGATTTCTCAGCTATGGAGTTGATAGGCATGGATTTTTTACTAGCCATATCAGCATTTGGATTTCAGCCAGGAGAACTGAAGGCTGGGAATGGATATGGGGAAAGTAAATCTTCGGAGTGATTCTGACTAGAGGATTGGCATGACCCAGATTAGAACTGCTAAGTAATTGAAAATCTTAAGAGTTGTCAAACTCAGCAGTCAGGACCTCAAATTCACCATCTTGTTCAGAAGACATATTTCTCCTCCTGTATTTTCTGCCTCTGTTAATAACGTCAGCATTCTAGTTTACCGGGACAAAAGTGCGCTCATTTTGCTTCCTAAATATTTTAGTATCTCTGCTTCTCTCAGTCCTCAGTAACAATTACAGTTACCCTGACTTAGGCTGTCATTCTCTAATACGTATTTCATTGAACTTTTAAAATGTCTCTGCAAGTGTCACAATGGCAGTTGAAAGAATTGTATCAGCACATTTTTGTGGCATCATTTTGCTATAGGGAAGCACTTGATGTACATAGGAAGTCAATTAGGATAAATGGACATTCCTTAATGGGAAAGGGTATACATCAAGGTTTCCCCACAGATTTCGCCTTTTAACAATGAACCTATTAAATGAACTTAAAGCCAGGACTGTGCTAAAAATTTTTAAGTGGGCAGGTAACTTCCTGGTAAAAGTAAGAAGAAATTACAAGTTTCTGTGAGTAGGCAGAAAACTGGTGGCTGTGTTTTGAATTAGACAATTTTAAGTAATTTACGTAGAGAAAAAGAACTCAAACTGTAATAATACAATAGTGAGCTCTAGCTCATGATGGTCTGAGACTTTGAGTTCTTGAATGTTTATGGGTTATATACCCCTTTGAAAATCAAATGAAAACTATAGACCCTCTTTCCAGAAAAATGAACATATATAAAATTTTATCTATTAAGGTATATGGAGTTTTACAAATACCTTGAAACCCATCATCAGTCCTGCACTAGAATTTCTGTCATAGATGGTTCTGATGAAACTGATGTGTCATTGCATCAAAGAGTGTCTATCAAGGAGAGCACTTATATAAAACAAATAAGAAATAGCTAAAACTGGTTCCAGAAGAAACAACTGAAATGAGAAAGGAAATTGGAGTTGCTTTGTGACTACAGATTAAGGTTAGCACTCTCACTTGGCTATATAAATCAGCTGCATATGAAGAGTGCAGAGCATCAAAGGTAGAAAAGCTTAATTTTCTTGAGATACAAGCTAAATTTACTTAATAAAGTAATAGTTTATTGTAGTAGTAACATTTTAAAACTCATTGTTTCTGAGAAGTAGTAGAGGTTTGGGGATATTTTAAAGTTGCATAATAGTGTGTGACCTGTTTATAGTTGAAAAGAGAAAATGTGAATATATTGGATTGTCCCCAGGTTAATGCAGTTTGTTAGTTCATCTGAGAAAATGTATAGGTAAAAAGAAGAAAGGAAGGGAGAACTAGACTATAAAATATTAGTCAGGTAGAACTGTTGAAACATGAAGATTTGGCTAAACATTTTGGTGACTCCATAATAACCTTCTGCAAATAAGCATTTAATAAGGATTGGATTAGAAATTGTTGAGAGGGGAAATGCTTTGTCAGTAAATAAATATTGGATAATTGAGTAGAAATTAGGAAAAGTCTGTTTATGTTCTCATATCACTTCATAATCTCAGATAATTTCCAGCTTTAAATGTAAACATTCAAATCATTTAAGAAAATAGAAATATTAACTTAGTAAAACCAGGAGGACTTTCTAAACATACAATGAGTAGACAATGTTAAAGGAAGGATGTGAAGAGATTTAAGTACCAAAAAAATGGAAATCATAGATAAGTCAAACAAATTTGGAAAAAAATTGAAATGTGACTAATAATGATCAGATCTTTGTTCTATAAACAGCTCATATAATCAATAAGAAAGCTATCCAAACATCTCTTCTTCCCCATAAAAACCACTCCTCCACCCTCCAAACTGTTAACAGTCTGTCAGTGTTAGTGTAAAATAGCTTTTTGTTTTGTTTAGCTTTTTGTTTTTTGATAAATGTTTTATTATTTTTCCCACAGTTTTTTGTATTTCCCCCAATTTTTTTTTAAAAAGATTTTATTTATTTATTTGACAGAGAGACAGCCAGCGAGAGAGGGAATACAAGCAGGGGGAGTGGGAGAGGAAGAAGCAGGCTCCCAGCGGAGGAGCCTGATGTGGGGCTAGATCCCAGAAGCCGGGATCACGCCCTGAGCCGAAGGCAGACGCTTAACGACTGAGCCACCCAGGCGCCCCTTCCCCCAATTTTTTATAAAGTTGTATCACTATGAAAAAGGCTTCATTCAGATGGATTTATGAATAATAAACAAGTAGGATATTTTGATGCAGTTTTTTTAGATTGTCATTGAAGAAAATTAACTGTAACCTGTAATGTGTTCTTTGGTGTCCACATAGATTAAAACATAAGATACAGAGACTCATACTACTTAGAACAATTATTTGTAATTGGGTTTAATTGTTTTTAAATTGTGTATTTGTTCAATGTGCAGAGTGATGCTCCTTCTGAAAACACTTTGAAACATGTGAGTTCTCACGCTGGATTTACTGAATGTCGCAAAACTTCTATTCCTCTTCATTCAGAACAAGGTAATTTTTGACTATGTGAACTATGTTACCAAACATGCTCATTTAAACTTTAAATGTATTTTATGTATGTCACACACCTGAGCAGTGAATGTTTCAGGAGTCAGAAAATGACGATTCTGGTCTATCATTATTACTTTAAGCTTGAATAAAACACATAATCCTAATATCCTAATATTCTCCTTTTTTTTTTTAAACAAATTGTTTAGTACTGAAGGTGAAATATAAAGACTTGATTTTTATGAATCTGATTTTAACTTTTACAAGTGAATCTGTTTTAATCTATAGTCATTTAGTCTACATATTTTTCTAATTTAACTTTTCAAAATAGCTAATACATTTATTTGGTTCAGAATTGAAATACAAACACATACAAGCAATTTGAAATAAGTCTCTCTCATTCCAGCTTCATATGTAACCACTTATTTTTATTTATCCTCTAGAGTTTCACACTTACGTGTCATATATGACAGTAGTCTTTTCTTCCTCTCATTTTTACACCGAAAGCAACATACCGTACATGTTGTTCTGCGCCTTTAATTTTTCACGTGAGAATTAAAAGGCCTGGGGATGTTTTCATATCACACTTTTTTATGAGTCAAAGTTATATATGCATATAAGTTTATTATTATTCAACTTTTCATTAATGGGCATATAACCTTTATAAAGTTCCTTAAGAAAAACATCACTACCGTGTCCACCTGACCATCATTTCCCCTTTCATTCTCTTTTGGTATAGAGCAGTATCAAGTTGGATGTATTCCAGGATTGCAAGTTGGTTTAACATTAACATAAAAACTATAATTGATGAGGGGTGCCTGGCTGGCTTAGTTGGTAGAGCATATGACTCTTGATCTTGGGGTTGTGAGTTCAAGCCCCATGTTGCGTATAGATTTCACTTAAAAAAGGTGTGTGTGTGTGTATAATTAATGCATGATAATAACAGATTAGAGGAGAAAATCATTTGATCATTTCAGTAGCTGCAGAAAAGACATTGGATAAAATTCTGCATCCATTCATGATTAAAACTCCTAGCAAAGTTAGAATGAAGTTTCCTTAATCTGAATAAAGGGAATCTACAAAAAGTTATCAAAAGTTATCACAAGTGTCGTATTTCACACTGATATATTGAAAGCCGAATGGGGAATCAAGGCAGGGATTCTGGCTGTTATCATTTTGATTTAACATTCTAGCTGGAGAAATAGAGTAAGAAAAAGAAATGGTAGAAGGGTTAGGAGGGAAGAAATAAAACTCATTTTCAGTAACATGGATGTTATTTCTAAAGTTAGCATGCTTCTAATTTTGCATCCTCATATTTCAGTTTTAGATAATAACTATTGACCTCCCATTAAAGAAGGCAAGGATTGAACTCTTCCCCTCCTTCTCTCTGTTCCCCAAACAGACACACACACACATGCACACGTGCTCACACGTGCTCGCACAAGCACATATACACACACATTTACTCTTTCCCACCGTTATAGTCTTGTGTAATTTTGGCTAGATCAACACTAGATTCTCTGCTATTCAACTACATTTCTTCAAGTTACTCAGATACATACTGCATTCTATCAGTTTTATTATCTTGAAAAAGTTTTACCCAGACTCTTCTAACATACTTCAATCTGGCCTTTTTGCCCTCTACACTTGGAATACAAATTTTGTTCTAAGATTCTCCATCACCTTTCATTCTGAGGTTTTTCTTTACTGCATCATAAAGTTGTGAATTCTGAGTTACTTTAGAATTTAACATCCTGACTTTTTAAAATAGGCTTAATTCTAAAGTTTATTTAGGATAAAAAAACCAAGATATGATAAAGATGGAATCTTAAATCACAGGAGGAAAGATGAACTGGTTTTTTTTTCATTACTATAAAATGTTGTATGTATAAGATTATTATTTGCAATTTTGTAATGGCAGGAGATTGAAATCATACCAAATGTCTATCAGCAGGAGTTTGGTTATTATTCTGTACAATTATTGTATACCCGTAGTATGAAGTTCAGTATAGCATCAAAATAGAATAGAGGCGTTTTCTGTGTACTGATAATGGAAAGATCTCCAAGCTTAAAGTTAAAAAACCAACAACAAAAAAACTCCCAAATATATATATGATATAAATTATCCTACCATTTATGGTTTAAAAAATGGTAGGTGTACACACACACACACACAAAATATTCATGGTAGAATATACAAGAAATTTGGAAATAGGAATAGGAAGACTTTTTCCTTCATACTCTTTTTTATTTCTTACTGCTTTTTTACAAAAATAAATTGAATAATTTTGATGTCCTGTTGGGAGACGTCTGGGCCTCATGAAACTCTTACCTTCAGCAGTGTTGGGGAGAGGATAAATTATCTTATGAAAGTTACACTGTGTGTAGAAACACTTTGTGTTTGGTTAGTTGATTAAAAAAAAATTTAGTTGTATAACTTATGTTTTAAATTTTTCTTTAAGTGGAAAGTAGCGGTAGAAGGCCATCTACAGAAGAAACTCATGAAGTAGATTCTAAAGCAGCTTTACTACCGGTTTGTACATTTCAATTAAACAAATGCATATTTTAGAATACATATTTATGTATCTATGTATGTATGTATTATTATTTTTATGTTTTTCTTCATGATAGATGTGGTCTTTAATCCCCACCTTCTATTTATCCCATCCTCCCACCCACCTTCCCTCTTTCCAAACCATCAGTTATTCTCTATAGTTAAGAGTCTTGGTTTGTCTCTCTCTGTTTTTGTTTTTTTTCTTTGCTCATTTATTTTATTTCTTAATTCCACATACGAGTAATCATATAGTATGTGTCTTTCTCTGACTAACTTACTTCACTTAGCATTATACTCTCCAGCTCTATCCATGTTGTTGCAAATGGCAAGGTTTTGTTCTTTTTTTGTGGCTTAATAATAATCCATTGTATAGATACCATATCTTCTTTATCCATTCATCTATCACTAGACACTGGGCAACTTCCATTGTTTGGGTATTATAAATAATGCTGCAGTAAACATAGGAGCGCATATATTCCTTTGAATTATTGTTTTGTATTTTTCGCTAAAAACCCAGTAGCGCAGTTACTACATCATAGGGTAGTTCTGTTTTTAACTTTTTGAGGAACCTCCATACTGTCTTCCACAGTGTCTGTGTCAATTTGCGTTCCCACCAGCAGTGCAAGAGAGTTCTTTTTTCTCCACATTTTCACCAACACTTGTTTCTTATGTTTTTGATTTTTGGCCATGCTGACAGATATGAGGTGATACCTCATTGTAGTTTTGATTTGCATTTCCCTGGTGATGAGTGATGTTGAGCATCTTTTCATGTGCCTGTTGGCCATCTGTATGTCTTCGGAGAAGTGTCTGCTCATGTCTTCTGCCCATTTTGATTGGATTATTTGTTTCAGGGGTATTGAGTTATATACTTTCTATATATGTTTTGGATATTAACCCTTTATCAGTGATGTCATTTGCAAATATATTCTCCGATTCCATAGGTTACCTTATAGTTTTGTTGATTGTTTCCTTTGCCGTACAGAAACTTTTTGATATAGTCCCAATAGTTAATTTTTGCTTTTATTTCCCTTGCCTCAGGAAGGGAAGGTGTAAGAGGTATATCTAGAAAAGGAAGGTATCAAGAGATATATCTAGAAAAATGTTGCTACGGCCAGTGTCAGATTACTGTCTGTGCAATAGTTAGGAAATTTTAAAGAAAAGTTTATGCAAAAGAAAGAAAGGCAGGAATCTCTGTTTGTACTGAAACTAATTATATGAAGTCATTCCCAGCCATTTGAGGTAATATTTGATTTTACAAACACTCTTTAAAAGCATACTCTGACAAGCAAGACAAATAGCTTGGGAAAAAGCAGAAAAATTGCTCCTTTATAGTCAGTCAAGTATAGAAGTCACTACTCATAATTATCCTGGATCATCAAGAACATATTAACTTACATTCTCCTATAAGAAGATAGATTATATTATTGAAAGTCATGTTATTAAAAAAATTATTTCAGTGAAGAAGGGGGGTTAGTGAACCAGTTTCACAGTAGCAGTTCCTCCTTTCTGGAAGGACCCATCCCGAACCTAAGTAGCACAGTTTTGCCACAGATAAAGTTCATTGAAGATGACCTGACAATGCCAAATTACAAAACTTCTGGGGTTCAAATTACATAAATAGTAGTAAGCCTCTAATATCTTAAGATAGTAGAATTATTGGTTACAGATTTAAAACAAGTATGATTAAAGTGATTAAAACCATAAAAGAGAAGGTATTACAAATATGGAAAAAAAGAAAAGATACTATTTTAAAAGTCCTGGAAAATTAGAAAAAAATCTAGAATAAAAAAGAACTCATTGAGGGTTATGATAACATAAATCCAGCACAGCTAAATAATTACTAAATTGGATCAGAATGTAATTATATAGTTAAAATTAGATGAAAAAAAAAAACTGCAGAATAAAAACAATATGCACATATACAGAAAAGGGCTTCAGTGAAATATGCCTAAATGTTTTTGGTAATTTGTTCACAGTGTGCATGATTTCAGTTTTACTCTTTATACTTTGTTGTGTTTTTCTTTTGACAATAGGCACATATTATTTAAGAATATAAAATTGTCATCAGAAAAAAGGAAACTAGCCACACTGTAATTATGTTTAGGAAATAACAATCATGAAATTCTTTATTCTACCTTGTGGAGTGGTCTTAAGGTAATTATATCCATTTATTATTAGTTCACTTGTATGAAACAAGGACTTCACATTAATTTTTCAGCCTTTCATTCTTAAAACATACTATAGGAAACAAAAGGGTTAAACAGTTATATTTCGTCTAGAGATTTTTTTTCTTTAACTTTTGGTTTGTGTTTGTTTTGACTAAAGGATTGGTTACAAGATAGACCATCAAACAGAGACATGTAAGTAATTTTCTCATCGTTAACCTGAAAAGTATCATAGTCATTGGATGTTGTCTTTTTTCTGTTCTTTGTACCATTTCTTAAATACTCCTTTATATATGGATGATGATTATTTATTTTAGTGCCTCTTGTCTTTACATAGAAGATATTGGGGGAATTCATTTTTTATGAGTTAATGTATACATTTTAAGTTATTTTATATAGTTATACTGTCATTATAGCCATATACTATACTGCTCTACTAAAACCTTCCTTACAGTGATACGATTATGATTTTATTTAGTCCTATTTCCAACTTGCAGTTGAATAAATTTATTCAAAGATCTAGTTTGACATTTTAGTTTTGTACTTGACTAACTTCTGTGCCCATTCTGCTTTTAAAAGATAATTAGAGCAGTAATTACACAGTATACATTAGGGAGATCCACTACAAAGCTGATACGGTAATTCAGAACCCAAAGGAGAAACAAAAGGCAATCTGACAGGTAATCATCCCCGGGAAGTAAAAATTTTTGGTACAAATTAAACATAAAGAAGAATTAAAGATGATCTATGTGTTTCCAGTTTGAGAATTAGTATTTTAGGATTCTAAAGAACATTAAAAAAAAAAAAGGGTCCTCATGTTTTAACGTGCATTTGGTACTGAAAGCACAGTAGAGTTACTTTCAGTTATGGACTACTTGAGAAGGAGATTATATATTCCACAGTGTTCCCTATTTTCTTCTGTCCCCCAGAAATACATGTGAATATATAGAGAAGAAAATAAGCCAGGTGCCACATGCATATGCAGTATTCAAGTCCTTTGGATATTCTGGGCCTGTATGGCATTCGGAAGACCACTCTATAGTCAGATCTCTTCAGAGTATATTCTCTTTTATAACCAAAACCATAGGGTATAAATACCGAATAGGTACTTGAAGTTGATATTAACTCAGCTAACAAAAGAACATCTTATAGAAAGTTGAGCCATAGAAATACCTAGAAAGGTGGAGTTGGTTAGCACTCTTTATAAAGGTAGTGAGAAAAGAGTAGTCTATTAGCAGCAAAGGGATGAGCCTGGGGTCAAAATACTTCCTATACTAAAATACTTATATTAAGGTGAAAATCAGTAGGATACATCAGGATCAGATTGAAGGTAAGAGCTAGAAAGAGACTGCAAAAGTTCTCTACTTGAGAGGTCCTTTCTGAATCTGGTCTTTTTTAGTCCTGAGCAAGGCCCGAAAGCTGTATTGTGGGAAAGCTAAGCCTCTAACCCATTTTGTTTGATTCTCATTACATTCTGCTTCCTACTAGACCTGTCTAATTTGCACTGGAATCCATGGAATTAATAGAACCTCCACTTGGTACCAATATATGTTGTTGTAAATACATATGTTCAACACTAGAAAAGTTTTTTTCAAAATAATAAATTGAGCTTTGCCAAACGACATCTATTTGCTGTTCTCAGTTCTTTGCCCATCAATTCTGTTGAAGTATTTTTAGAATTCTGCAGTTATTTCAGGACATTCTTATAGTACAGAATTAATCTCCACAAATAGAGAAGTCAAGGAATATTTTACTCTGTTAGTACTAGAACCTTTAATTTAGCAGCAAACTACTAAAAATGTTTATGTAAGCATAAATTGGAGGTACAAGCTGTTGATAAAGTATATGTATATTGACATTCATATCCATGTATGACTTTGGCATTGGCCTAAGGGAAATGGCATATATTCAAACAAAAGTGAGTCTGGAACTCAGAATTACTTTAATCGTGTTCTATTAAATAATCATAATAACTTTACAAAATAAAAAATTATGTGATAGCCAAAACAAAAATTGTGTCACAACTTATATTTTTTGGTTTTCTTTAGGCCATCTGAAGAAGGAACATTAAATGGTGAGTTCATGTGGTAGACTTAATGTGAAAAAATGAGGATTATATATGATTTGTTATAGTAAATACCACATTATTCTAGCTAAGAAGCTTTAGACTTAATATTTGAAAGAGCCAAGGTAGCAAAAATTTCTTCCCTCACCTAGTTTCTCTTCAGTATAGCAGCTTCATAAATACATGAACTCACCATGTAAATGATACCATGTCTTTACTGTCACCCCACCCCCTTTTATCCCTGTGACCTGGGCTGCTCTTTCCCTTGTAGTCACTGTTTTAGGGAATGATAGTGTTTCAGTCAGTTAGGTCAAACCTGAGGAGTTATTCTTGACCCCCTTGACCTTGCACTCACAAAGTCCTGTTGTATTTACCTCTTAAATATCTCTAGAATCCATCTTCCACTATACATCCTGCTGCTGCTTTCTGTTCACCCCTTCGTCATTTTTTAAACCTTTTATTGAAGTGTGTAACATGCGTACAAAAAATAGAGATAAGCCTCCACCTCAGTGAATTCTCACTAGGTGAGTATACCCATGCAATCAGCACTCAGATCACAAAACAGATCACAAAACACCTCCTCATGTCCTCTGCTTATAACCTCTGCCCCTAAATAACACAGTGTATTAGTTTTGTCTGTGTGTATGGAATCATAAAGTATGCACTTTTTTGTCTGGCTTTTTCCTCCTAATGTGTGTTTATGAGATTTACCAATATTTTTGTGTATAGTGGTAGTTGGTACATTCTCATTACTACACATTATTTCTTTGTGTGAATATATTGAGTTTATTCTGTTGGGCATTTCAGTAGCTTCCGCTGTATGATTATTATGAATAGTGCTGTTATGAGCATTCTTGTTCATGTTATTGGTAAATATATGTATTTTCTGTTGGGCGTGTACCTAGGAGTACACCTCCTAGGTGGTAGGGTATGTATATGTTCACATTTAGTAGGTTTTTAGAGTTAATGCCAGTTAGGCTCCCTTCCATTCTTTCTTCTGTTCTGCCACCAGACTGATTCTCTTCTGCTTTACATTTCCCCACTGTCATTGGATAAAATCCAGTGTCCTTTCTTAGCGAGCATATTTGGTTTCTAACAATTTGGTATTCCCTGATTCTGTAGCTTTACCTCCTATTGGCATGCCTGTTCCCTCACTCATTAATTTGCAGTCTTGGTTACACATCCAAGTACTTGTGGAGAATCACTTAATGCTGACACATAGCTACAGAATTAGAATATTTTGGAGTGAGATCTGGGTAGGTGCACATTGAAAAAGTCCCACAGGTGATTCTGATTTGTATTTATTATAAATTTATGTATTATATAATATTTGTGTGTGTGTGTGTGTGTGTGTGTATATATATATATATATATATATATATATATATAATTAGTATTGAAAACTGCAGTTCTAGTCATACTAAACAACTCGTAGTTTCTCAGGTATAGCATGTGCTTTAATAATTCCATGCCTTTGCAGATGTTGCCCTGACCATACCACTGCCTTCCAAACTACACTCTTTTTGCCCTTCTCTTTCCTGAGACATTCTTTAGCCTTTCTTCAAGCAGGAAGCATTTGGTATCTATCCCTCCTCTTTCTATTAATATATGTACATCATATATACATGTGCGTATGATATAGTCCATATATATGTATGTATTATGTATATAATGTATATATTTTATACTTATTACATATTAAAACTGTTGACTGATTTCCTTCTCTTGCAAGACAGTAAGTTCTTTTTCATTTATATTCTATAGACTTAACACATCGCAGATTCAATTTCTTCTCCATTCTTCTTATAGTTAAAAAATGAAGTCCTCAAATACATTTAAATATGGAGCAGGGGGTTTTTTGGGGGTATGTTTCACATTCCAGAGCTCATCTTCTTATGGTCAGCCCACTAAAATGGTTACTTGGCTACAGACCCCACCTCCTAAAGGTTGGAAACTAAAAGATATTTTTCTTTTTGAGCAGGGGAGTATAGGAAGAATATAGTTTATGACAGGAGAGTCTTTTTTCCGTTTCAGGTATCCGAGTGCACAGTTAGGACTAATCTGGCATAATGAAAAAGAGTAATGTAGGAAACACATGATGAATATATGTTATTATTTATATTTTCTGTTTGGGTGAAGAGAGCTTACATGAAGGAACTTAGGATAATTATACGAGAATAAGCAAAAATTTATGCCACATTAGTACTTTTTAAAAGAGTTTCATTTGTTTATTTGCCATTTTAGGTCTTGCTTCTCCATTTAAACCAGTTCTGGATACAAATTACTACTACTCAGGTCAGTACTATTAAAAACAAAATCTTAACAACACTTTGAGCTTTTAGGGATTTCATTATTTTTCTCTCATTTTTGTGCAGCTGTGGAAAGAAATAATTTGATGAGATTATCCCAGAGCATTCCATTTACACCTGTGCCTCCAAGAGGTAAATCCAAAAAGGAAAGAAATTAAGAGGAAAATAAACCTTTTATTAATAATGTGATTTTTAACTAATGTATAGAATATGGGTGGTGGCAAAAAGAAGGGTCACATTAAGTGTCAATTTCATATAAATTTTAATTAGCAAGAGTCAGGTATGTTTTAAATAGAAGAAGGAATCATCAGAAGTATTAGATTTCTCTATTTCTGTAATAGTGTATTCTAATTCAGAAAGGGTCTTAATCCATTGTCTAGTAAAGAAAGCATAAATAAATTGACATCACAGGTTTGTGGAACAGTTGCTTTCTTAAAGTTTTTCTTGAAAATGTTCGTAATTTCAAAAATGCTTATCATTAATACATACGAATTTAGAGATATTAGTAGATTCTTGATTTCTGAGCATTTGTTGCCCTTAACTTCCTTTATAAAATGACAGCTTCGTCCAATTCATTTTCTGTTCCTATTTAATCTTAACAAAAGATACCTGCTGATGTTTAGTCTACTTTCTCATTTTAAAAGAGTCATAATTTGACCTCAGAATGTGTCCATTCATCTTGCAGGTGAGCCTGTCACAGTGTATCGCTTGGAAGAGAGTTCACCCAGTATACTGAATAACAGCATGTCTTCTTGGTCACAGCTCGGCCTCTGTGCCAAAATAGAGTTTTTAAGTAAAGAGGAGATGGGAGGCGGTTTGCGGAGAGCTGTCAAAGTACAGTGTACCTGGTCAGAACATGATATCCTCAAGTCAGGGCATCTTTATATTATCAAATCTTTCCTTCCTGAGGTGGTTAACGCGTGGTCACGTGTTTATAAAGAAGATACGGTTCTGCATCTCTGTCTCAGAGTAAGTGACAGTGGGACGTTGTTTGAGGTTCATGTTTTCACTTCGAAAACGTGTTAAACCAAGTGAGGTCTTAGTTTCAGTGTTCAACAAGGGGTTTTGTGTGTGTGTGTGTTTGTTGTTGGTGTTCTGTAGGAAATTCAACAGCAGAGAGCAGCACAGAAACTCACATTTGCCTTCAACCAAATGAAACCCAAATCCATACCATATTCTCCGAGGTAAATCTTGAAATTTTTCTTGAGATCTTTTGGTTTTATGTGGATAGCATTCTCTTTTGACCTTCATTGTTAATGCTGAATATTTAATTACCTATTTAAAGCTCGATTAGAATTTTTTTTTAACAAAACTGCTAGTAATACCTGTAACTGTTTTTCATAAGGTTCCTTGAAGTTTTCCTGCTGTATTGCCATTCAGCAGGACAGTGGTTTGCTGTGGAAGAATGTATGACTGGAGAATTTAGAAAATACAACAATAATAACGGTGATGAGATTATTCCGACTAATACACTGGAAGAGATCATGCTAGCCTTTAGCCACTGGACTTATGAATATACAAGAGGGGAGTTACTGGTACTTGATTTACAAGGTAAATTTTTTAAAGTATTGCTAAAGTGAAATTGTGCAGTAGATTCTCACCTAGTCATATGTTATGAATGAGATACAGAAATCTGCTAACTTATAGATAGGTAAAACTGTGTCAGTAGAACCTATTAAAAAAGCAAGTAATAGCCATAGCATATAGCCCTCAGGGCCCTGAATAGTGGGATCTTGCTATCTTAATTGTTTTTTAGGTAATACAGATATTTTGATAAGCAGAAACACATGCAATCCACTGTTCTACTCTTGGATATGTATGTAGCCTCAGTCTTTTTTTTTTTTTTTTTAAGACTTTATTTATTTGACAGAGCACAAGCGGTGGGGGGCGGCAGGGAGAGGGAGAAACGGTCTCCCCCCTGAGCAGAGAGCCCAATGTGGGGCTCAGTCCCAGGATCCTGGGATCATGATCTGAGCTGAAGGCAGATGCTTAACCAGCTGAGCCACCCAGACGCCCCTGTACCCTAGTCTTTTAAAATTATAAAGACTTTTTTGAAACAGTAACAGATATTTCTATTGTTCCTGGTATTTATGTTGTTATCTATTATTGTGAACTAAACTACCTAAATATTTAGTGGATTAAAACAGCCATTTTATTTGCTTATAGTTCTTCGGTTCAGGAATTTGGATGGGACATAGTGGGGATGTCTCATCTCTGCTGTCTCCTCAGAAGGTTTGAATGGCTGGAGAGTAAGCGTGGGCAGCTTGCTGGAGTCAAATGTCTGAGGTTTCTGTTCACTGACATCTGAACCCCTCGGTTCACCACCACGTGATCTCTCCACATGGCTAATTAACTGGGGACTTTCTCATAGCATGGTAGTTTCAGGTAGTTAGACTTTTACATAGCAGCTAACTTCCTCCAAAGGGAAAGGAATAATTCTTAGGACTAGGTCCAGAGCTGGCACAGACCTCTTCTTCCACATTTTTCAGTCAAGGCAGATACTAAGGACAGCCCAGATTCAAGAGGTAGGGAGTGGATTCTGTACTTCATGAGTAGAGTAGCACGTATACAAAGAAGGAAAAACTGACCATAACCGTTTTTATAGACAGACTCTCTCATACAGGTAAAAGAGAAGAAAAAAGGAAATTGTGGCTTGGAGAGGGCAAATTTTGCTTAGAGGAATGTCTGACGCTTCACAACAGGGTCAAAGGAAAGTAAAATTGAGCAAGTTGGCAACTCTGCCTGAGTCGTACTTTCACATTATAGCTTCCATATTTTTTTTCCCTAAAGAGCAGCCTTAATTTCAAATGTCAGCACAGACCAGATTTCAAAATCACATAAAGACGATTATTTAGAATGTTTATCACTTGATGACCTTTTTTGTTGTATACATAGTCACAAATATCAAGGATTGTGCTGAAAAGCAAATGGCATTGATTCAAGCTCAAGAAAGAAAATCTGTGTAAAAATAACTATCCTTTTTTCAGTAGTCCATCATTTTATATGAATGATTTAGTATTTATATATAGTGACAACTGATGTATATTATTAGACGGGTCAATCCAGTTAAGTAAAAAGGATCTTAAAGTTTATTAGTAAGTAAATATCATCAAATTATCTTCAAACATGCATAGGAGGTAAAGCCAAACTGATTTTGTCTGAACTGTTAATTGAAAGGATGGGAGTTAGCGTGCCTGGCTGGCACATTTAGTAGGGCTTGCAACTCTTTTTTTTTTTTAAGATTTTATTTATTTGAGAGAGTACAAGCAGGGGAGGGGCAGAAGGAGAAGGAAGCAGACTCCCCATGGAGCAGAGAGCCCGACACAGAGCTCCATGCTAGGACCCCAAGATCATGACCTGAGCTGAAGGCAGACACTTAACTGACTTAGCCACCCAGACGCCCTAGGACTTGGCAACTCTTGATCTCAGTGTTGTGAGTTCAAGCCCCACATTGAGAGCAGAGCTTACTTAAATAAATAAAAACAACAGATGGGAGTTCTTTTCAATAAGCAAAGTAGTTGTGATGTTCTTTACATCATTAGTATGTTCCTGGAGCCATTTTTTATAGGAATATTTGACACAGTTACTACAGACAAGTTAAACAGTATAGAAATACATAAGGAACAGTTTTCTCATCTTTACTGTTTCTCTACCACTATGAAGACAAATACACAAATAGAGGCTTTTTTTTTTCCCTAAGAGAGAGCACAAGTTGGGAGGGGCAGGGGGGGAAGAGAGGATCTTCAGTAGACTCCATGCCCAGTGTGGAGCCCGACTCAGGGCTCAGTCTCACAACCCTGAGATCATGACCTGAGCTGAAATCAAGAGTTGGACGCTTAACTGACCGAGCCACCCAGGCACCCCTTTCTTCCTTATTTTTAATCATTTTGTTTTGTGTTGTGATTTTCCTTCAAATGGAATGATGCTGTGTGTGTGTGCGTGTGCATTTCACTTTTTTTTTCTCTAACGGTATATCATGGGCATCTTGTGGGTCTTCACTGATAAATCTGAGTTATTCCTTTTAATAGCTGCATAACCTATAATATGGAGGAGTGACATGATTTACTCTTTTTTTTCTTTTTTGCTACTACAAACAGTGCTGCAGCAAACATACTCATGTACTGCTACTTTTATTTCCATTACGCACATTCTTGAATTGGCTTAGTAAGAAGAGATGACTGCAGTTTTTTAAAAAAAGATTTTATTTATTTATTTTTGAGAGAGAGAGCATGAGCAGGGGGGAAGGGCAAAGGGAGAAACAGACTCCCTGTGGAGCAGAGAGCCTGTTACAGGACTCAGTCCCAGGACCCTGAGATCATGACCTGAGCCAAAGGCAGACACTTAACCGACTAAGCCATCCAAGAGATCCTAGATGAGTGCAATTTTAATAGCTACTGCTGAGTTGCTTTTCTAAAAGGTTACAGGAATTCTTACTTAACACTATATGTGAGTGCCCATTTCTCCACAGACTCCGGTACTGAATATTCTTTTTTTTTTTTTTTTTTTTTTAAGGATTTGTTTATTTTAGTGAGAGAGAGCGGAGGGGAGGGGCAGGGAGAGAAGGAGAAAGAGTCAAGCACCCTCTGCACTGAGCATGAAGCCAACAGGGTTAGGGGGCTCAATTTCACAATCCTGAAATCAGGACCTGAGCTGAAACCAAGAGTCAGATGCTTAGCTGACTGCGCTACCCTGGTGCCTCTCCAGTACTGAATATTCTTAATCTTTGCCAATCTGATGAGTAGTAGGTCAGTAGGCATTCTTTATTTATATGAATAAATAGATGAGAGAGACTAAAAATATTTAACCACACTTTTATTACCTTTGGGGAAGGATGAAGGTAAAGGAAGATGTTTACAATCTTATTCTTTATGTAACCTGAATCTTTTGCAAGAAGATAGTGTATGAGTTTGAAATACCCAAAACACTTAAAATGGCCTATAAATTACGCTTTCGTGTACCTAATTGTTCTTTGCTAACTAAGTTGAAAAAAGGGGAGGGGCACCTGGGTGACTCAGTTGGTTAAACATCTGACTCTTGATTTCGGCTCAGGTCATGAGATCGAGCCCCGCATCTGGGTCTGTGTTCAGTGGGGAGTCTGCTTGAGGATTCTCTCTCTCCCTCTCCCCTTCCCTCTGCTTGCACTTGCTTGCTGTCTCTCAGATAAATAAATAAATCTTTAGGAAGGGGGGGAGATCATGTAGACCTTTCACATAAAGAGGTGTTTATTTGCAACTTTGTCTCTGTTGCATCACAAGCCATCGGGAGCTCACCTGCCTATCTACCAACTCTGACAATTAACTCTATTCCTGGTGTAGGAGCTGTGTTTGTCTTTGATGCAGTGTTAAGGTTGCAAGTCAGGTTATGAAATAACGAGAGAAAAACTACAGTCTTCAATAATTTAACATCGTGTAATGGTTGATGATGCTATAAAATCTCTCGTGACTTTTTATTATGCAAATGTCAGTGTTTATATCAATCATATAAATTGACTTTTTTTATATATACGTATCAAGGTGTGGGTGAAAATTTGACCGACCCATCTGTGATTAAAGCAGAAGAAAAGAGGTAATAAATTTTAATGATTTCATTCAGATATTTTATAATTTCAAATTCTGCATTTCTGTTTGTATAAACTGCCTTTTTTTTTTTTTTTTTTTTTTTTAACTACAAATGCCACAGATCCTGTGATATGGTTTTTGGCCCAGCAAATCTAGGTGAAGATGCAATAAAAAACTTCAGAGCAAAACATCACTGTAATTCATGTTGTAGAAAGCTTAAACTTCCAGGTAAGCATTTTCTTAACCAGTATAATGTATAAATTCTTAGGAAATTTGGTTACTACAATACTTCATAAGACCAACGGCACAAATACCCATTATTTAACAAATGGATCTATGCTTTCTTTGATTGCTTATAAAAATACAAAGTTCATTGATTTAATACATACTTATTATGTGTCTGTTGGATGCAAGAATTGTGCTAGATGTTGACAGTACAGTAGTGACCCAGACAAATGCCCTCCATGGAATTTAGTCAACTCTTGAATACTGACAGGATTAACAGGGAGTTATAGGACTGTCATAAATGCTAAATAGAAGAAATAGAACAGATAAGCAAATCACTTAACACAAACTTAAGAGGTCGGGGAATGCTACCTGGGGAACTGACAGATTGCCTAAAATTGAAGGTTAAGTAGACTTACAAGTTAGCCTGGCAGAGTTGGGGAAAGAGTAGTCCATGAAGCAGGAACAGACACATTCTCTCAGGATTGTAATTTCATTTTTATATTTAAAGAATTATAAACTATGATTTAATCTAACTTGTAGCACAAACCAGTGGTTCTCACCCCTTGGTGTGCGTCAGTATACCCTGTGGAACTTGTTAAAAATTACAAGTCCCTGGGACTCACCCTTGAGCTGTATTTTTTAAAGTCCCCGTCATTACGACTAGTAATGCAGTAGGTAGAACCAGACTGCCTGGCTCCAGAAAATACCTGCATTATAGAGGCGTAGTTTTTGTTTGCTTGTTTGTTTGAGGATTAAATGAGTTGGTATTTGCGTAGTACTTAGAACAGTGCCAGGCATATAATAAGCATGTAAATGGAATGTTTTTCAACTTTTTAATTCTTCATTGTGAGTATACAGAAATACCATTAATTTTTGTTTGTTTTTTGTTGTTGTTGTTGTTTATTGACTTTGTATCCTGCAACCTTTCTAAACTTGCTTAATTCTAGAAGTTTTTGTTTTGTTTTGTAAACTCCCTGAAAATTTCTGTGTATAGATAGTAGAGACAGTTATATTACTTCCTTTCCAACCTATATACCTTTTAGTTGTTTTTCTTGACTCTTTGCACTGGCAAGGAATTCCAGTACGATGTTGAATGGGATTAGCAAAAGTACAATCTGCTTTGTTTCTAATCTTAAAGGAAAAGTGTTCAGTCCTTCACCATTAACATGATGTTAGCTTGTAAGGTTTTTGTAGATGCACTTTATTAGGTTGAGGACATTTTCTTCTGCTTGTTTCTTGAAAATGCTTATCCTGAATGGGTGTTTAATTTTCTCAGATTTTTTTTCGGCATCTATTTATATGGTCATTTGTTTTTTCTTCTTTAATAGGTTAATATTACATTGTATCACATTGATTTTTGAAATGTTGAACCAGTCATACATTCAGGACAAACTACTTTGTCATGATATATTATCATTCTCTATGTGTTGTTGGACTCAGCTCATATTTTGTTGAGGCTTTTTACGTCTGTGTTCATAAATAATATTGGTCTACGTTTGTTTCTCCTTATACTGTCTTTCTTTTCTTTTGGTATCGGGATGATATTGATCTTAAAAATAAGTTAGAAGTTATCACACCTCTTCTGTTTTGGGGAGTAGATTGTATAGAATTGATACTCTCCCCGTTTTAAGTGTTTGATAGAATTGTGTAGTGAAACCATCTCAGTCTAAAATTCTTTGTCAGACTGTTTTAAATAAGTTTAATTTTTTAAGTAGATATAGGACTATTGGGTTTATCCTTTTTTTTAGTGAGTTCCATTCATTTGTTAAAGAAAAAAGATTATTGATTGGAGACCTTTTTTAAAAAAATTATTTATTTATTAACTTATAATGTATTATCTGTTTTGGGGGTATAGGTCTGTGATTCATCAGTCTTACACAATACATAGCACTTACCACAACACGTACCCTCCCCAATGTCCATCATCCAGCCACCCCACCCCTCCACCCCCGCTCCGCTCCAGCAACCCTCAGTTTGTTTCCTTAGATTAAGAGTCTCTTACGGTTTGTCTCCCTCTCTGGTTTTGTCTTACTTCATTTTTTCCTCTCTTCCCCTATGATCCTCTGCCTTGTTTCTCAAATTCCACATATCAGTGAGATCATATGATAATTATCTTTCTCTGGTTGACTTATTTCGCTTAGCATAATACCCGCTAGTTCCATCTATGTTGTTGCAAATGGCAAGATTTCAGTTTTTGTTGGCTGAGTAATATTCCATTGAATATATATACCACATCTTTATCCATTCATCTGTCGATGGTCAACTGGGCTCTTTCCATAGTCTGGCTATTGTGGACATTGTTGCTATTAAACATTGGGGTACAGGTGTCCCTTCGGATTACCACATTTCTATCTTTGGGGGATTTGAGACCTTTTCTAACAAAACACTTACTGCTATAAATTTCTCTTTAAGCATTACACTGACTGCATCCCATAAATTTTGGTATGTTTTACTTTTGGTTTTATTTTTTTTTAAATATTTCTTACTTTTCTTGATCTTATTTTCTTATTTCTCTTTAATGTAGAGATTATTTACAAGTGTCTGTCTTAGTTCTCAAATATATGTGAATTTTCCAGATATCTTTCTGTTGATTTTTTTTGTTTAATTCCATTATAAGAGAGCATACTTTCTATGATTTCATTTTAAAAGTTTTTAACCTTAAAGGATATAGTTTCTCTGTGGATGTTGCATATGCAGTTAAAGAAAACATTATGTTGGATGGAGTATTCTATAAATGCTAATTAAGGAAAGTTTTTTGATATTGTTGTTCAGGTTTTTTATATCCTTGATGTTTTGTCTCCTTGTTCTGTTGATTACTTAGAAAGGAGGCCTTGAAAGTACAGTAGTGGGTTTGTCTGTGTTGCCTTTCAGTTCTGTTAGTTTTTGCTTCATGTGTTTTGAAGTTTTGTCCTTCAGTACATATACCTTTACAGTTGTCATGTCTTCTTGGTGAACTGATTCTTTTTATCATCATGGAACGTGATGGTAATTGTCCTTGTTCTGAGAAGTCTCCTTTGTCTGATATTAACATAGCTACTCCAGCTATTTTTTGATAAATGGTTTTACAGATATCTTTTCCCATTCTTTTCACCGATAACATGGTAATTGTATTTAAAGTTGGTTTCTTTAAAAAAAAAAAAAATGAGTGGGATCCAAGCGTATAGTTGGATCTTAGGTTTAATTTGGTTTTTGGTTTTTTGTTTTTAACTTAACAGTTTCTATTTTTAACTGGTATTTCAGACTTTTTACATTTAATGTCATTATTGACATGGTTGGATTTAGAACTCGTTTTCTTATTGATGCCTCTGGTTTGTTTTTTTTTGTTTTCCACCCCCCTTTTCTGTTTCAGTATTCTGTTTTATCTCTATGTTTAGTTTTTTAGTGGTTGCTCTTAGTTTTTCTTATCAAGAATATGTGTTTTGCTTTCGTACTTAAAGGATATTTTTACTGTATCTAGAATTTTAGGTTGATACTGTTTTCTTTCAGGGTTTAGAAAATGTTATGTCTCTTGCCTCTGTTACCTCTAATGAAAATTCCAGTCATTTGAATTGTTCTTCCCCTATATGTGATGTGTCATTATAATCTAGCTCCTTAGAAATTTGGATTTTTAGCAGTTTGATTCTGATATGTCTAGTTATAGCTTTCTCTGAGTTTATCTTGGTTCAGGTTTACTTAGCTTCTTGAATTTGCAAATTTATGATTTTTATCAAATTGGGGAGTTTTTAGCTGTTCTTCAGATATTTGTTCTGCATCAATCTTCTTTCTGGAGCTCCCATAATAAGAATGTTAGACTTTTTGATATTGTTTCCCAGGGACTTGAGTCTCTGATTTTTTTCCTTAAAAATTATTTTTTATCTGTTGTTTAGATTGGATCGTTTTGATTGATCTATCAAGTTCATGGACTCTTTCCTTATTCCTCATTTCTTCATTCTGCTTTTAAGCCCATGCACTAGATTTGTTGTTTTAGTTATATTTTTCAGCCCTATAACTTCCTTTTGGTTCTTTTTAAACTGATTATTTCTCTGCTGAAAACTTGTTTTTCCATTCACCTCAGGTCAGTTTGCCCTATGTCATGGAGTATGGTTATAATAGCTGGTTTAAAGTCTTTGATCATTCCATCTGAATAATCTTGAGGTTAGCATGTCTTGTCTTTTTCTTTAAGCATCTTTGAGATGTTTCTAGTTCTTTGTATCTCCAGTAATTTAAGCTGGATACTTTGAATATCATGAGATTCTCGGTCTTATTAAAAATAATGTAGAGAGTGTCAGGTTTTTGTTTATTTATGTTCGTAGGCAGTCAGCTCAGTTAAGCTTCCAAGCCCCAGTCTACCTTTTGTAACTGTGATTCCGATGTCAGTCTGGTTTTCAAAGCCTTTGCAGTATTACTCAGATCTCTCTCCCTATGCATCAAACGTAGTCAAGGCTGGGAACTGACTAGAGGTCTGCACCATTGTTTAGTCCTAAGAGCCTATCCTGTGCTGTCTTTCCACATGTGTGCCACTCAAGGGTAAATTTGAGATTTCATACATAAATTTAGGGTGCCCCTCTCCATTTTCTTCCATTCCATGATTTCGTCCATATTTCGTGATTCTCAAGGGCCTCTTTTTGGGCAGAGTGGAGGGGCAGGGGCGGATGGGGTACTCTGATTAGAAAGCCAGGATTGTGTCCTCCCTATACTGTCACACATTGCCTTCACTTGAATCCGTTTCTGATGCTAAGTGTCAAGGAAAATTTTGAATGATAAAGACAGCTATTTTTTAGTTCTTGTGGTCCCAGAGAAGGGTTTTTCTCTTGGAATTGTAGGTGCTTGCTCAGCTGCCACCACCCTGAGTCCCTCTCCATGACTGGGGCTTGTCTTAGGTAATAGCCAGAGGAGCAAAAAGAGAAAAATAAGGAAGAGGGCATTCCTCTCAAGATTCTCCAGCCACAGAGTCCTTCTTCCTGATCTTCTGGCCAGAAAATCCTAAAGCTTTTTCTGTCCATGCTCACTGTATATTTCTGAGATCAAGCTATCTGTAATTCTAAGCCTGGAAATAAGAGGGGGCAGGGAACCCTGGAAACTTACCATCAATCTAGGTCATTCCTCAAGTTTTGATCCCCTTCTTCAATATGTCTGCTCTTACTTTTCAGGAGTCTTAGATAGTGGCTTTGTGTTTATGTAAAGGATTTTTATTTGTAATCTGTGGAAAAGATAGAATTGAATATGCCTAGTCCATTTTAGCCAAAACTAGAACGTAACAGTGGTGAGTTTAACAGGCAGCCCAGATAATATTTTTATTTGGTTATTATATAATATAATAAGTTATATTATTTATAATTATATATAAATTATATATCATTTGGATCCAATGATATTTTAAATATAGCATATCTGTTTTTAAAATTATTAATAGGGGCGCCTGGGTGGCTTAGTCGTTAAGCCTCTGCCTTTGGCTCAGGTCATGGTCCCAGCGTTCTGGGATCAAGCCCCCCCCGCATCGGGCTCCCAGCGGGAAGTCTGCTTCTCCCTCTCCCACTCCCCCTACTTGTGTTCCCTCTCTCGCTGCCTTGCTCTCTCTGTGTCAAATAAATAAAATCTTAAAAAAAAAATTATCAATATAATCAGGATTTTATAGCTTGAAAGAGGCCTTAAAAGCAATCCAGTCAAAATCTGTCATTTTCCAGAAGATATCATTAGAGGTCACATGATTTGTCCATGTTAACACCATAAGTTAACGTTTTCAGGACTTGAATTATAATTGGGTTTCTCTCCATTGTTCTTGGTATACTACAGCTACAGATTAATTTGTGTTCTCCAAGGCCATAGTGGCACAGTCTTGAATTCAAAATTTATCAAAACTTATTCATATAAGTAGCAAATATGTATTTAGATCATTGAGTACAGGCTATCACTCAAACAGTTCATATTCTGAGTGCTAGTTCTATTTTATATGGAGATAAAGAAGTATATGGGTATATGCAGAACTATGGTTAGTTTTAAGTTAAATTTGATAATTCTGCATTGTTTTCCAATTCTGCAACTATTGTCTATAACTCCCAAAGTGATTTCATACTATCCCATAAAAATGTAATCCAAATACTGATAGCATCAAATTTAACTAAAGACATACTGTCCTTCCTGAATTCCTGTTTCTATATTCAGTTTCCTGCATCTCTACTGGGATACCTTACAGCATCTTTATAAGTAATACGTCCATTCCAGAACTCTTGACTCTCATTTCCCACCCCTACACTTCCCTATCTCATTAATGTTACGCAGTTGCTCAGGGTCAAAACTTAAAAGCTGGGGGCGCCTGGGTGGCACAGCGGTTAAGCGTCTGCCTTCGGCTCAGGGCGTGATCCCGGCGTTCTGGGATCGAGCCCCACATCAGGCTCCTCTGCTA
Organism: Ursus americanus; assembly: GCF_024610735.1. NCBI lineage: Eukaryota > Metazoa > Chordata > Mammalia > Carnivora > Ursidae > Ursus > Ursus americanus. Next base: position 6,208,289 of record NC_142162.1, on the reverse strand, counting down.
TGAGCCTGCTTCTTCCTCTCCAACTCCCCCTACTTGTGTTCCCTCTCTCGCTGGCTGTCTCTATCTCTGTCAAATAAATAAATAAAATCTTTAAAAAAAAAAAAAAACTTAAAAGCTGATTGGTTTTTCTTCTCTCACTTTTCATAGCCAATCTGCCAAACTCTGTCTACTCTGATTCTGAAATCTCCCTAGAATTCATCCATTTCTCTTAATCCTCATTGCCACCATTCATTTCCTGTGTTCTTGCCAAATGCCCTTAACACGACTTCAAATGACAATCAGCATAGTCACTTAAATTTGTTTATGTTCCTCCTTGAACACTGCTTAATACCTTACCATAGCTTGCATCCCATAGATCAGGGGTCAACAACTTTGCTGTAAAAGGCAAGGTAGTAAAATATTTTAGGCTTTGTGGGCCATATGGCCTATGTCACAGCCACCTGGCTCTACCATTGTAGTGCAGAAATAGACATAGACAACCTGTAAACAAGTAAGCATGGCTCATTCCATTAACACTATTTACAAAAATAGGCAGCAGGTGAGATTTGGCTCACTGACTGTTTTTTGATAACCCTTGGGCCATTAACTGCCACTTGATGCCATTTTCTACTAGGTGCCCCCTCAGTTTACTACATGCGAGCGTGCTGTCTTCTTGCTATTTTTAGGAGGCATCAAGTCCATTTCCTTTTTACAGTTAACCTTCCCTCTACCTAGAACATACTTCCTGGAGCTTTGAGTCATTTCTCAGTATTCAGGGTCTTCACTCAGATATTACCTCCTGTGCCTCTTCTGCCCAGCCTTAAAAGAATCAGCTTATACCATCTTCTGTCTGGCCCTCATCATACTGTTTGCTTCAGAGCACTTGTTACTACACAATTGTGTTGTTTCTCTATTTGTTTTTCTTCATGAGCAAGAATATAAGCTCCATGAGAACAAGGACCTTGTCTGCCTTGATTTTTACTATGTTTCCACTCTTCCATGAGTTATTGACTCATAGTCAGAACATAATACTTGTTGAATGAATGATTTCATTTTTATGTATATAAATTTTGTGACTTTTGGATTTAAAACAACCTGCTAAAATATAGATCTGGCACATTTAGAGGAAAATTGATTTAGAAAATGTTAATTTTTCATTTCTATGAAATACTGACTTTTTTCCTTTTTTTTTTTTTTTTGTTGGGGGTGTGAATATAGATCTGAAGAGGAATGACTATACACCTGATAAAATGCTGTTTCCTCAGGATGAGCCTTCAGATTTGACTCTTCAGCCTGGAAATTCCACCAAAGAATCAGAATCAACTAATTCTATTCGTCTTATGTTATAATATTACTGAATCATTGGTTTTGCCTACACCTCACAAAAATGTTACCTTGTCATTCTTCCTTCAGGAGGAAACTGTTTGGTAATAGAGAAAAGTGTGTGCAAATGAACATGCTAATTCTGGCACAGTTAAAAGGTCAATATTGTTTTGACCTGATTAAAGTAGTCAGTCAGGAACTCCCTATAGGATACAGCTGGCAGCTGTCAAATTTTAAAGGTAAAGGAAAATTAGTATTTATAACTTTTTAAAGGGCTCTTTTTAGCAGAAGATTTCATTTGACTTTGTTCTGATGAGGGTGATACCCTCTCTCATGTGGTGCAATACCATTAACCAAAGTTAAGTGTCTGTGTGGATTTTATTGGCAGCTGGTTTACTGCCATTCAGCTAGTGAAATGAAGAAATCACCCAGCCTTTTGGTTAAATGGCAGACGTCTTCCTCAGTGTGTTTAGTGTGTTCAGTGGTGATGTCACTAGTTCCCAGCTCATTGCTTGTTGGCCATGGGAAAGGAGATGACTTGTTGTTCTAGATCCATAGGGATACAGGAACCCTGAGCTGAAAACCATTTTCTAAGAGGGACTTTATGAATCAGGATTAGGCTCCATATTTAAAGATGGAGGCAGTTTTTTTTGTTAAATAGAGCCCAAATTGTGCAGAAGTATTAGTTTGTTTTTGTTTTGTTTTGTTTTGTTTTGTTTTTAACATTGTTTTATCAAGTCCTTGTTAAGTAGAAGAAAGCCATGGTAGACTGGTATAACCTAAATATATCAGAGGAGAAACCTAACTCACTGTTCAAGAGAAGTTACCTTGTAAAAAAAAGTTAAAGTGCTTTTTTCCTATCTGTATCTATATTGACAACCTGGAAGCTACGTACTTCTCCAAAGATTTTATTGACCAGTATATCAAATCAGAATGTAAACATAAATTCTTGCATATATTTAAAATTGTGTGTAGGAAGATCTGAACATGAGTATTGTTTGTGGTACTTATTTAAGAAATTGAGTTGGATTATCATTATGTGATGTCGGGAGATTGCAATGTAACTTTATACCAATAAAATGTAATTTAACTGCCCCAGATATTGTTGAATACTCAACAACAAGAAAAGCTTTCATCTGACTAAAGTTTTATGCTTTTTTTTTCTTTTTGTTTGTTTCCTAGGTACTAATTTTAATTTTTATTTAGGAAGGAGCAGTGTAAATCTTACTTGTATTCAGTAGTGTATCTCATAGATACAGACAAGGCAAGAAGAGATAAGCTGTTTAAATAGTGTTTAATATTAAAGGGGGGAGAAAGAAAAAGTGTATTAAAGATATTATACTATATACATTTTGTATATCATAAAATCTTTAAAAGAAATTAAATAAATTTATTCTTGTTTACAGATGTTTAGTGAGTTTAATCATTCTGAAAAATTATCTTATGTTTTCAGAGTGTTTTGTTTTTTGTTTGCTTGTTTTCAGAGTATCAGCTTTTTTAAATGAACCATTTTGTACACCTAAGCTGTTTCACTTCCTGTCCTGTATATTGTTCAAAGTGGTCTTGGTTTCCTCCTGTTTCTCTCTTTTTTAAAAGACTTACTTTTAGAGAGAAAGAGTGTGTGTGTGTGTGTGTGTGTGTGTGTGTGTGTGTGTGTGTGTGTGCAAGTCAGGGGAGGGGCAGAGGGAGAGAATCTCAAGCAGACTTCCCACTGAGCATGGAGCTCCACGTGGGGCTTGATCCCACGACCCCGAGATCATGACCTGAGCTGAAATCAAGATTTGGATGCTTAACCAACTGAGCCACCCAGGCACCCCTCCCTCTCTCTCTCTTTCTCTTTCTCTTTAAATCTGTTTCTTATTATGTCAGAATATGAGGATATGGGTTATCACTATGGTTAATTTTATGTTGATTATTTTCACTAGATAATAATAGTAGTGAACATTTATGTAGTACTCAATATATGCCAGGCATTACTCTAAGTACGTAACATAGGTTGACCTTTTAATCCTTAAAACAGTCTTATGAAATAGCTATTATTATCATGTTTTGCCAATTAGAAAATAAAATCATTAGGTAAAGTAACTTTCCTAAGATTCTTATAATTAGTACATAGCAGCACTAGGATTCAAACCCACGAAGACTTGCTTTTTTGTACGCTCCTGAGTCTCATGTTATGTTGACTTTCAAGCATAATGATGATTCATTTCGGTACCAGTTCCTGGTTCCTTTTCTGAAATAAATCTACTCCATACCTTTTCTTTGCTAATGCTGGAGAGTAACAGTTTACCTGAAAACCACATCTCTCATTCCAAAGAAATGTGATCTTTCTTTAGATTACTGAATTTCATCATTATTACTCTGGTCCAAAAGTGTCATTTGCTTAATCTCTTTAACATTTTCTTCTCAGTCTTATCCTGCTCTTTCTTTTTACCAAATTACTTAAAACATCTGCAGATGTTCTCTGATAATATGCCTTCGTCAGTCTGGTTACATATGAGCCGTCATTATTTTAAAAGTAATGTATGTTGGTTGTATTGGAACATAAGGTAAAGACTTTAAAGTATAAAGAAAAATATAAAAATTACCCTCATTTCCCACGCTTAAGTTGAACTATGTTGTTTCATAGTTACATCTCTTTTTACCCGATTAGATTGTAGACTTCGCAGAAGAAAGGACCCTTTAGATTTTTTGCTCCTGTAGCACCCAACACCTTGCATAGTACATGATTTGTGATAGGTACACCATTAAAAAAACTTTTTTAATGTGTTTCCACAATACCAAACTTTGTCTTGAGAAAGATCGCAGTGATATATAGTCTTGTGTGTTTAAGTGGACAATCAAGGCAAGAGTATCCAATAAATAGCCATTTATCACTCAGATCAAGTAATTACTTCCAGAAAAGGATAAATCTACAGGGAGGGATTTTTGTTATCCTCCTTATTTACCGGATCTGCTCTCATTGTTTCCTGGCTAGATTTCACACTATCTGTATTTGAGGAACCTGGACCCTCAGATCTGTCACAACTAGCGCTTAATTAAATGCTTAGTAATTATGTACTGAAGTGAAAACTCTAAGCCACTGTGTGTCTTTGAAAACTTGGCCTGTGTTACCAACTGAGAGCTGTCTTACTTATTTTTTGTATTTCCCTTAGTGCCTTGCTGGCATGTGTAGCGTAGACTGTAGATGCTCGTAAATACGTGTTGAAGAAGTACCACAGAATATTTCCAATACTAGACCATCTGTGAGCTTTTTCTTAAGTAAAATCCCAAGCTATGGTTTTGAGCCTCTCTGAGCTATGTTTCTCTTCTGCACTCTGGAAATTCCTCAAAGCGGAGTTTCTAATTGGGGTCCATGATTCTGCCTTAGTGGTCAGTCAACAGTGCTTTCTTTCATGTGCTGTCCCACGCCACATGTCTCCCTCTCCTTTACTGTTTTTTTTTCCTGGGATTTCTATGTCTGCATCAATGGAACTTCTCTTTCATTTTAATTTTAAATGCCTTAGTATATGTTTCTAAAATATAAGAACTGTGATATATTCACACCTTAAAAAGTAAGTTTCATAATATCAGAAAGTGTCATTCTCCAAAAAAAATTTTTTTTTTTTTTACAATTTAGTTCAGTCAGGACCCAGCTGAGATTTATTATACATTGCAGTTGCTTGATTTGTCTTTAAAGTTTCAATATATAAGCTTCCCCTGACATTCTCCACCACCACCACCACCTAGTTTATTTTTTAAAGAACCCAATCATTATTTGTTCTAAAAAGTTCCCCACATTCGGGGTTTTGCTGATTATTTCCCTTAGGTGCCATCTTACATGTTTGTGTTTCTTGAATATATCGTAAACTGTTAGGTTTAGAGGCTTGGTCAAGATTGAATTTTTGGCAAGAATGTGTCATCGATGGTGGTGTATCCTCCCGTTAGGAAACACAGTGTTGGTTGTCTTTTTGATGGGCATTAACTAGATCTATTAATTAGGTCAGTTTTTCTTGAAATGGACCACAAACCCTGAGGGTCCCCAGGGTACTTTCAGGGGGTCCACAAGGTCAAACTTCTATAATTTGGGATGCCTGGGTGGCTCAGTTGGTTAAGCATCTGCCTTTGGCTCAGGTAATAATCCCAGGGTCCTGGGATCGAGTCCCACGTCAGGCTCCTTGCTCAGCAGGGAGCCTGCTTCTCCCTCTGCGTGCTTCTCTCTGTGACAGATAAAAATCTTAAAAAAATAAAAATAAAATAAAATATAATCTGATTGAGAGGGATGGGGCAGGATGGAGTGAAAGTGGGGATAGGGGAAGCTACTTTGAAAAAAAATGTCTTGAAGATATTATTTGCCTTTGTCACTGTATGGAAAGTTTTACTGATGAGGCACAATTATTGATGGGTAAAACTGCGGTATCTTAGCACAAGTCAAAGCAGTAGCACCTAAGTGTACCAGTGGTCATATTCTTCACCTTCACACCACAGTTTAAAAAAAAATGTATTTGATGGGGGACCCTGGCTGGCTCACTCGGTGGAGCATGAGACTCTTGATCTCCAGGTTGTGAATTCGAGCCCCATGTTGGGTGTAGAGATTAATTAAAAATAAAATCTGCAAAAAATAAAATGTCTTTGAGCTAACAATTTAATTTTTAATAAATCTTGACCCTCGTATACATGTCTAATATCTGTGGAACAAAATGAGAAATACAAAACATAAAACTTCTGCTACATAGTGCAGTGCAATGATGGTTTCAAGGAAAAGCGCTTTAACGTGAAAATGAACAAGTTACTTTTTTCATTGTACATCATTTCTACTTTGAAAGAGTGACTGGCAAACAAACCAGGGTTATTCAGACTTGAGGATTTGGCCAAAGAGTGATAATACTTGTTAATGCTAAAATTTATGATTTTAAGAGAAAATTTGAATTTGGGGAAAACTTGCCTATGAACAACAGTAACATGACAGCTTCCCAGTACTTACTAATGAAATCAGTGTTGATTTAACAATGGTTATTTTTGACAGTGTATAATGAAATGTGTCAACATTTAGAAATCTGCATAACCAGTATTTCCAAATGACCTGTACATGGTATTATAAAGTGATGCATGAGTAAAAGATCTGGCAGAGCATGAAAAGTTTATGAGATTTCAGATTCTGTACTGCAGTTGACCTTTGGGAAACTACCACTTGTCCAATTTTTTTGGTCTTAAATAAGAATATCCACAATTACCTGAAAAGGCTATTAAATACTCGTCCCCATAGTGAACTACAGTAATCAAGACAGTGTGTTACAACATACAAATTGATAATTTATGGTAAATTGATTTTTGACAAGGGTGCCAAAACAACTCAATGGGGAAAGAATCATCTTTTCAATAAATTGTGCTGGGACAACTAGATATCCATATGCAAAAGAATGATGTTGAGCCCCTGCCTCACACCATATACAAAAATTAACTCGAAATGGATCAAAAACTTAAACATAAGAGCCAAAATCGTAAAACTCTTAGAAGAAAATCTAGAAGTAAACCTTTGTGTTCTTGGAGTAGGCCATGGTTTCTTAGATATGACATCAACAGCAAAAGCAACCAAAGAAAACAGTAAAATTGAACTTAATAAAAATTTTAAAATTTGTGCTTTGAAGTACACTATCAGGGCGCCTGGGTGGCATAGTTGGTTAAGCGTCTGCCTTCAGCTCAGGTCATGATCCCAGAGCCCCAGATCAAGCCCCACATTGGGCTCCCTGCTTAGCTGGGAGTCTGCTCCCTACGCCCCTCCCCCTGTAAATGCCCCCCCCCCAAATATAAAAATATTATTTCTTTAAAGTACACTGTCAACAACAAAAAGACAAGACAGGATGGGAGAAAATTTTTGCAAGTAGTATATCTGATAAAGGACTTGTATAAAGAGCTTAATTAAATAGTAAAGAGACATCCCAGTTTAAAACTGGGCAAAGGATGTGAATAGACATTTCTCCAAAGATACGTGACTGGTCAATAAACATGAAAAGAGTCTCTACATCATTAGCCATCAGGGACATTCAAATCAAAACTATAATAAAATGCCACTTCATACCCCCTGGGATGGCTAGAATGAAAAAGATGACAGCAGGTGTTGGCAAGGATATGGAGAAATTGGAATGCTCGTACATTGCTGGTGGGATTTAAGTAGTGTCACCACTCTGGAAAACAGTTTGGCAGTTTTTCAAAAGTTTAACCTGAGAGTCCATATGACAGCAATTTTTCCCCCGGGTATATACCCAAGAAAATGAAAATATGCCTATACAAAACCTTGTACTTGAATGTTCATAGCAGCATTATTGATAATAACCAAAAAATGGAAACAACCCAAAAGTAGAATATAAATCTATACAGTAGAATATTATCTGGCAATAAGAATGTAGTACTGGTAAGTCCTACATCTAAGGGTCTTTCAATTCTGTAGCTACTCTGTACACACTGCAATGCAAAATGGAACTGGATAGACTTGGACTCTCCTTCCTGCTCTGCCCCTTATTCATGACTAACCAGCTAATTGAGCAAGCCTCTCTCATAATACTGATCTCACATTGTTGCAAAGGTGGAGGGAGTTAAGTACTTAACACATAAATGTACTCAAATAATAGGTTTCTTCGTGCTGCCTTTCCTTGGGAATTCCAGTGAAGAAAGGAGGACATGATGGAGAATAGAGAACATACTGAGAGTGATTTTTCACTCTACAAAGAACTTATCACCTTGTAGCTTCTGTGAGTATAGTTGAAATATGAGCACATGCTTATGAGATACGTGCATGTGTATAATTTGCATCCAAGTGCTTTAGTCTATTCCATCTTCATCTTTTGAAGGCACTTTTAGGATTCACTTTAAGAATGAAATTAGAAAAAAGGATGTAAAAAGTAGCTGTGAGGGGCGTCTGGGTGGCTCAGCTAGTTAAGCATCTGCCTTTGGCTCAGGTCATGATCCCGGGGTCCTGGGATCAAATCCTGTGTCGGGCTCCTTGCTCATCGAGGAGCCTGCTTCTCCCTCTGCCTCTTCCTGCCACTACCCTTCTTGTGCGTGCTCGCTCTCTCTGACAAATAAATAAATAAAATCTTAAAAAAGTAGCTGTGAGCACAAATGTAAAGCTAAAACATCAAGATAATTCAAAATAAAGTAACCATACGAGTGCTCAATTATAACACACATAAAGTCAAAACAATGGGAAATATTTGGTAAGAGTTTGAAAGCACAGAATAAATCGAAGTGATCAATAGATTGTAAAAGCTATATGAAGGCAAAGACTTGTGTTTTATTCTGTTAAACATCAAGCACAGTGACTGGCATGAAGTAGATGCACAATCAGTATTTTTTGGATTAATGAATGAGATGCAACAACTATTTAATGCAAGACCTAGAAAGGAGGAAATAAAAGTTACTTACTTCATGCCACAGTTTGCTAACTCTGCAAATAAACAGCAAAAATAACAATAATAATGAGTTCACAAAAGAAAAAAAATCAGATTGACAAAAGAATTCTCACCTGTCCTATGGTATCCAGGAGGTAGGAAAGCAGTATAATTAGGAGAAAGGGAGGACTTTGAACTGAGCCACGTGATGGCGTTCCCAGAAAGTTCACCATTTCCTTGGAGAATGTCAATCAAGGATATACTCAAGCAAAAAGAAACATAAGATCTAAATAGGAAGACACGAGATAAAAGAGGCAAGCAAATATTCATAAAATATACAAATTCAAATACTTGCTGGCAAATATTATTACGTGGTATAAAATTTTAAACTAAACTAGAATAAAATGTTTTTAAACATTAAAAGAAGATTCAGGGGAAGATGGTAGTTAAGCACACTAATGGTCTCATCTATTTGGGCAAAGTTACAGATATTAATTGATCAAAAAGTACTTTTAAGTATGAGTAACCCTTGCTATCCTGACTCATTATGTGATCTCAAGGAACTAAATAAATTCTCACGCATAGTCTTTACAAGCCATCAAGACCTTAAAGACCAAATAGATTGGCATAATAATGGTATCCCTTGCTACTGAAACTTTGGACCCAAATAGATTAAGGTAACAAGGGCTACTTGTATATTTTTTGAAATATTTAAAGGAAACAATCCAAGAATATAAAAACAATGTACAACTTTTAGACAAGAATCTGAGGGGAGGGGAGGTTTTAAAAAAGTAATCCACCATAGAAAGAAGCAAAAAACAGAAAGAGCCAGATTCTTTTCTTCCTTTATCCGTTCACAATGTGGTTTAACTGGTTGAGACCAGTTTAAGGGGGCCTCTGATTGTTGCTAAGCAGCAGTGATCTAGTATGAGGGGTCAGGCAAGCAGGGTGAGGATGAGGTGTGTGTAGTGTAATTGGTGGGGGGCGGGGCGGCAGCAGCAGCAGGAGATCAGTTCCACCCAGAGGGTTGATCAAAAGGAAACATCTGAAGATAACAGGAGGTTGTGACTCTGTATTAGTGTGAGTACATCTAGCTTCTAGATCTTGGCTTCTGAATACTATTCTCTAAAAGGAACCAGGGCTCTTAGAGAAATGACTTAACTTCAGGATTGGGGCAGGTAAGTGTAGAAGACCTTACTTCGCCCAAAGTAAGAAAGTGCTGAAAGAATGATGGGGACATGTCAAACAGGTACAGAAAACATCTTGCAGAGCCCCTCTGCTGGCTAATCTTGAGACAGTTGTACATCAAAAATAAATAATGTTAACAGATTATAATCCATTGAATAAAGTAGGAATTCATGAGTCCACATTGATTAAAAGAATAAATGAATGGGGAAAAGGAAAAAATTAAAAAAAAAAACACTTCTTAGGGTAGATTACCAGTTGATGAATTTAGTTGGAATAATGGCATTAGAAAAATCACCATTTGGCAACCACCATAGTTATAACTAATCCAGCCAAGCAACATCAATGAATTTTAAAACTAGCATGTGAAAGTTTGACGAGGAACAGATCATTGACATTGTCTCAAAGTTCTCCCTACAGAATACTGATTACAGAAACAGTAATACAGTAGAGAAACCTGGCAGACTCCACTTTTTTTTGAGTGATTGCAGTTAACATTAGTGTTGGAACAATTCGAGATTGTGTAATACCTGGGACAATGCAGTCAGAAGGACACAGCATTCCTTCTGTGATACTCTTACTAGAAATGCGTAGTGTGAATCTCAGCATGAATGAACATCAGACAAATTGAGTGATATTCTTCAAAATAACTAGCCAGTAGTTTTCAAAAGTGTCAAGTTCTTGAAAGTAAAGGAGATGCGTAAGAACTGTTTCAGGATGAAGGACCCTAAAAAGATATGACAACTGAATGCAACATGGGATTCCAGCTAAGCCATGCCTGGACTCCGACCTATAGAAACTATGAGAGTCATCGTGTGTTGCTTTAAAACCACTGAGTCTGTAATAATTTGTTACACAGCACTGAACACTACTACATAGGTCGTTTTACTCATGAACATACATACAAAACTCTTGAACAAAAGATTAACAAATAGAAAGCACCGATTCATGAAAATGATACCACATCACTAACAACATAAGTTTATCTAAGGAATAGAAGAGTGGTTTAATAGGTGACCGTCATCAATGATTAACCACAACAACAGACTTAAGAAGAAAAACCTCATGATTGCCTCAAAAGATACAGAAAAACCTGATCACACTCAGTGTCTGTTATGATTACAACTCTCAAAAGAACTATGCCTTTAGGGGCGCCTGGGTGGCTTGGTTGGTTAAGCGGACAGCTCTTGATTTCCACTCAGGTCGTGATCTCAGGGTCTCGACATCAAGCCCCACATCAGGCCCCGTGCAGGTGTGGAGCCTGCTTAAGATTCTCTCTCTTTGCCCCACCCCACTCTCTCTCTCTCTCCCTTTTTCTCCCTCTGCCCCTCCCCCTCTCTTTCACTCTCTCTCTCTGTCCCTCCCCATCTAAAGAACCAGCAGCAGCAACAACAACAACAACAAAATTATGACTTTAGCAAACATGACACTTACTGGTGAATTATTCAAAGCTTTCCCTCTTAGCTCGGGAGTGAGCTAAGGATGACTACTAACCCCACTTCTATTCAACATTTTACTGGAGGTGCTAGCTAGTTCAAAGGGTAAGAAATAAAAAGCTGAGAATTGGAAAGGAAAAAATAAGACTGATTATTTTTGCAGGTGACTTGACGGTTTGTAGAAAATCCAAAGAACCTATATAAAAATTAGACTTTGAGTTTAGAAAGGTCCCTGAATATAGTATCAACCTATGAGTATGAGTTGTGTTTTTACCTAAAAGCATTATCAATCATAAAATGAAATTTTAACAAGTCTCCACTGATGAGGAGAAACTGAAGTATTTGGGAGAAGTTCACTCACCGTAGAAGGAGCAGGGTGACAGGATCACCACCGAGGTGACTCCTCGAAACGCCTTTGTGAACAGACCCCAAATACAAAATAGCTATAAGATTCAGCACCCCTGGTTGCCAGGATCCCTGAGACAGGCGTCAAAGAATGATCCTTCTTAATGTCTCCGTGTAGCCTGAGCATAAATGCATTTGGAATCAGAGGGGGAGCCTACTATAGACGGATCTTCAGAACCGTGCTTCTATGACTTACTAGTAATATACTAGGAGATAAATCCACATAAAAATCATATTTACTGCATTCTTGTTTCTTTGAACTATTTAGTTTGAGAGAATTTCAAACTTAGAGAAGAACTGCAAGAATCATACGAAGAACGTGTTTACCTTCGCCTAGACTCACCCATTGCTGACATCTGGCTGCATATGGTTCATCTCTGTTTCATCATTTTATCCCGTTCCCTCCTTTCCTCATGTGCCTCCGTTCCTCTCTGTGTTTCCCTGAACCATTTCAGAGCGGTTTGCGTACATCAGGCCCCTTTAGCCCTAAATCCTTCCGTGTGTCTTTCCTAAGAACAAAAACATTCTCTTTCGTAAACAGCATACCATCTTATAAAATTCAGAAGATTCAGGACGCCTGGCTGGCTCAGTTGGTTAAGCATCTGCCTTCGGCTCAGGTCATGATCTCAGGGTCTTGGGATCGAGCCCTGAGTCCAGCTCCCTGCTCAGTGGGGAGTCTGCTTGTCCCTCTGCCTGCAGACCCCCCTGCTTGTGCTCTCTCTCTCTGATAAATAAATAAATAAAATCTTTAAAAAAAATTCAGAAGATCCAACATTGATATAAAACTATTCGCATATAATCCTACTCAGATTTTGTTAGTCGTCCCAATAATGTCCTTTTATAGCAATTTTTTCCTGAGCCAGGATCCTATCCAGGATTGGGTATTATATGCAACTGTCTTGTTTTTCCAGTTTTGTTTTGTTTTGTGTTTTCGAGAGAGAGCCAGCGAGGAGGAGGGGAGGGGCAGAGAGAGAGGGAGAGAGAACCTCAAGCAGTCTCCACGCTCAGCACGGAGCCAGATGCAGGACTCGCTCTCATGACCCTGAGATCATGACCCGAACCAGATGCTCTGCCCACCGAGCCACTCGGGCGCCCCTCCAGTTTATTTTTTAATCTGAAATGGTTCTCAGCCTTCTTTATCTTCCCTGACATTTGTATTTTTGAAGAGTTTTTTCTTTTATAACCTCATTCATTTTACTTGATGCAGAGCTGAGAAAAGATAAATTGGATCGGCCCTCGAGGCTCTTTCTTCACCTACTCCGTACGGATTCTGAGTTCGCTCAAAGAAAGAATGAGCAGGTGGCAGCTTTGGGGCTCCAGAGGCCCCCTTCCTACCAAGACCACTTCCTGACCAGGCTGCTCGTGAGGCTCCATGACTGCATCTACTCTCCCTTTCATCTAGATAGAGCCGGGGGGCGGGGGTGCTCTTCACAGATGTGCTTTCTTAAGAACAGTTCTCTGTGAAAAAAAATGAGATGAGAGCTCAGGAGCTCGTGTACTTTGCTGCTTCTCAGCTCATAAATCCTTCTATTATGAACACTTTATATTTGCCCTGCTGGCCCTAGTGGGATGCGTGCGTGCATGTCTATGCCCCCTTTGGACTCTAGTTGGTGACTGTGAGGAGAAAGACTCCAGTCTATCCCAATCCTATGCATTTTTAGAAGCAGCAAAATCCAACTGCTTCCCTTCCCAGGGTGAGAAATACTCCCTTGGGATCTTAGGAGTGTTGTGATCCCTGGGAGTGGGGACGGGTTTGCCAGAGTGAACTAAGTGGAGGTGAATCTTCCGTGTATGTGTGTAATGTACATATTCAAGAGAAACTGAGTGACGGAGGAAGAGAGGTTATATGTTCAGTTCATTCTCTGAAATGTAATACTTTTTTTTAGAGGGGGGTGAGGCACAGAGGGAGAGGGAGAGAGAGAATCCTAAGCAGGCCTCATGCCCAGCTCAGAGCCTGATATGGGGCTGGATCCCAGGACCCCGAGATCATGACCTGAGCTGAAACCAAGACTCAGATGCTCAACTGACCAAGCCACCCAGGTGCCCCTGAAATCTAATACTTTTAAAGTTTTTTTTTTTTTTAAGAGAAAGTGTGGCTGAGACTTTCTTTTCTTTTCTTTTTTTTTAAAGATTTTATTTATTTATTTGACAGAGATAGAGACAGCCAGCGAGAGAGGGAACACAAGCAGGGGGAGTGGGAGAGGAAGAAGCAGGCTCATAGCGGAAGAGCCTGATGTGGGGCTCGATCCCATAACGCCAGGATCACGCCCTGAGCCGAAGGCAGACGCTTAACCACTGTGCCACCCAGGCGCCCCTACTTTTAAAGTTTTTAAGCAGCCGAGTAACAATCTCTCCTGGCAATGTGCTAGAATCTTGAGGGTGAATGGAAATGATTATGATGCGTGGGAAACCCAAGTTGGAATGTGCCTGAAGTACAGAGATCAGTCTGCAGCTACTGAAAGGGGAGAGAAACACAGACATTGTTTATTACAAACAAAAGAGCCAAAGGAACAGGCTTGGAGAAATGAAGTTAAAAGGATTCGATGCAGCTCCTGAGTAGAAGTGAAAGTCCACCGTGGTCTCACTGAAATGACTTCGCCACGGCCCCTCCCTGCAGATGACTTTGGCATCTACTATGTCCTGTGAGCCACTCTCTACTACAGCTTTCTAGAGAATTCTGTGGAGGGCCGGGGGTGGGGGGGTGGGGAACGCCATGTCAAAGGAGTCGGGGGTACGTGCAGCATTTGGCAGGGTTCCCTCAGGTTTGACCCCGTGGAGGTCCCCAAAAGGAAGGGAAGATGCTAATTGATAGCTAGGCAATAGATGTGCCTACCGAGGGACCGTGCGGGGCCTCTGATGATATCAGAAAACAAACGTGAAAGTGACCATCTTGTAATGGTGGACATGTTTCAAACCGGCAGAATTGTAAACAGAGGTACTGAGGGGAGGTAACGGTCTCATGGAGACCCAGTTTTAGATCCTGTACATGGGAAGAAAAGTCATAAAGGACAAAGATGCCAGGCTGCCTTGAGCAATAGCCAAATGAGGAAAGGAAGCTGTGTGTGGACACAGGAGACCTCCCCTGGCACCTGCGGCATTCTCCCCTCTGCACAGGGCTGGCCGGGCCCAGGGCTCTCTAACTCCACAGCTTCCTGTTCAGAACATCCTACAGCAGTCACTTAGTCAAAACTATATTTAGGTTCCCATTTACTAACTATGTGATCTGTGCCCCAGGCCTCGCATCACTTACTCTAATCCTCACACCACCCTATAAGGTAGCATTGTTCCTGTTTTTATAGATGAGAGTTCCGGGTCATGTAACTAGGAAGTGGCAGGGTCAGGATTTAAACTAAGATCGATTCTTTACAAAGTCTATGCTCTTTCTCTCTCCCTGTACGTGTGTTTCTACAAACACATATATGTATGTAATATATGACATCAGAAAATGTATATTACACATATATGTAATATACACACATGTGCTCTTAATAGATGTATATATGCTCTTAGCATGTGCATATGCTCTCAATATGTATATATGCCATATATATGTATGTGTACACACACTGTTAATATATGATATATAAATCCAAATAACTTGATAGGTAGGTAGGTACGTAGGTAGATATCCCTTCTCTCCACATATCACTGCACATAATATATATATCATAGGCAAATGACTAAACCATTTAAATGTGATCTCTCCTCTGTAAAACAGGATTTAAAAACAATTATACCTACCCCATAAAATGGTTGAAAGAATTAAATGGGAGAATGCCTATTAACTACTTAACTTCGGGCCAGGCTTGATAC
Source organism: Ursus americanus (assembly GCF_024610735.1). Taxonomy (NCBI): domain Eukaryota; kingdom Metazoa; phylum Chordata; class Mammalia; order Carnivora; family Ursidae; genus Ursus; species Ursus americanus. Next base: position 6,192,781 of record NC_142162.1, on the reverse strand, counting down.
ATGATAGCTATTGTTATTATTAACTACTACCTATTGCTATTGTTGTTACTACTAATAATAAGTAAATTACTTGCCTGGAAAAAAAAAAAGAAATACTTTGGTATTTTTTAAGATTTTAGAGAGAGCGCATGCGCGTGTGGGTGAGCAGGGGGAGGGGCAGAGGGAGAGGGAGAAGCACACCCCCTGCTGAGCACAGAGCCCCACATGGGGCTCCATCTCATGACCCCGGAGACCGGAGACCGGAGACCGTGACCTGAGCTGAAATCAAGAGTCAGATGCTTAAGTGACTTAGCCACCCAGGTGCCCCAAAACTTCAGTATTTAAAGGGAAAGTTTGCATTTTTAGCCAAGCAACCCTAGGTCTCTGAAAGGGCAGGATTTTCTGTCCTCTTGCTGTGGTTTCAGGAAGAAATTTTTACGTCTGCTGCCTGGGCCGCAGGCACCGTTCGGAGTTCCAGAATAAGGGTGCGATTTTAGACCTGGAGTTGGAAGGCTTCTGTCCGGGGCCGGCCGGTATCGGACAGGAGCCTCGCTGAGGGCTCCGCAGCGGGCGCTCGAGCGGGCGGACGTCATGGGCACATATGGTGGCCCCTCAACGTGCTTTCCTCTCCTCCCGCATGGCCGCAACGCAGTGCCGAGTGCACAGATCACTACGACACCTGTCCCGCGAACGAGGCCGCCGAGAACCAGCCCCACTTCCAGGGAGTGACGGGCCTGCGGAACCTGGGCAACACGTGCTACATGAACGCCATCTTACAGTGTCTGGGCAGCGTTTCGCCGCTGGTGGAGTACTTTCTCTCGGGAAAGTACATTACTGCTCTTCAAAAGTAAGACCGTTTGCGTTCCCTGCACCCCCACTCCCCGCTCCCCCAGGTGAGGTTAGGGAGGGAGCCCTCACGGCTGAGCCCCGGGCCCCCAGAGACCATCGCTAGGGTGAGTCCCAACGTGGGAAGTTCTGCGAAGAAGGCAGCTTTGGTTTTGGTCTGACGCCAGTGCTTGAGTTTTTAGGTGCCTTCCTGTCGTGAAATCAGCCAGAAACATTCTCTGTCCCTCTTCCAAGGGATTGCAGTGAGGTTGCCACTGCTTTTGCCTATGTGATGACAGACATGTGGCTTGGAGACTCAGAATGTGTCTCACCAGAAATATTTCGGGCAGCTCTTGGCAACCTCTACCCAGCATTTATGAAAAAGACACAGCAAGATGCTCAGGAATTCTTGATTTATGTCCTGAATGAACTTCATGAAGCTCTGAAAAAGGTAAGTAGAATGAACGGCCTTGAATTAAGATAGACCCTTCAGCTCTTATCAGTAACTTTCGTTTTTCATTCTTTCATCTGCCAATATTGCCTCCTGTCTGCTAAGCACAGGTGCTGGGGGTACTGTGGGGCACATTCAGGTTAGTATTTGAATTATTATTTACCAAATAATCATCGGAATCACCTGGGAAGAGTGTTCGGCCACGCATCCTAAGCCCCTCAGCTGTCACCGAATTCGAATGTCTTGGGCTGTCCTCTGGGAAAGCTCACGTGGTGTTTCCAGTGATCAGCAGGTGTGGGAACCGCTCATCTGTTCCCTTTGTAAATAACATCTTCACAGAATGGTTTTTTTTTTTTAAAAGATTTTATTTATTTATTTGACAGAGATAGAGACAGCCAGCGAGAGAGGGAACACAAGCAGGGGGAGTGGGAGAGGAAGAAGCAGGATCCCAGTGGAGGAGCCTGGCGTGGGGCTCGATCCCATAATGCCGGGATCACGCCCTGAGCCGAAGGCAGACGCTCAACCGCTGTGCCACCCAGGCGCCCCCAGAATGGTTTTTTTAAGTGAAAATCTCATTTTTTTTAAATAAAAATATGTTCCTCTTGAGATATACAGAGCTTTACAACTTTAAATACATGTTCTTGGTAACTACAAACCCAAGAAAATATGAAGCTGGGTATTAAAGGACACACGTAAATACTGCAAAGTTTCATCTTCATGCCAAACATCCCGAACCTGAGTTCTTCCCTGGGTCAGGACATACACATTGAATAAAACGTGAGATTGCCAGTTGCAGAGGGTTTTACTTTTCTTTGTAAGACTCATTGCCTTCAGCCTCGATCTGAGTCACATTCTCTCCGAAGACAGGTCCTTGGTTTTATGCAGTGTCCTTGTGCTGACGTTAGCTCACCTCCTACTTCACATCCAGGAAGTGCTCTGGCAAAAGATCACAAACGATATCCATTTATCATTCTCATCTGCAATCCTCAGCTCCATTTCTGTTTTACTGCTAATAAGATATTCACGGCGGCACTTTGTTTTTAGCCGAAGGGTAGGTGGTGGTCAGTAGAATCCCTTAGGTCCTCATCTGCAGCCAATCTGAAATAAACAGCATTCTCACTCCCAAGACCAAACTTGGCATTAGGGCCATCAGATGACCGTCAGGTGGAAGACCTTGGCAGCAGAGCCTGACGAAAGCAGCAAGGCGAAGGGGAGCAGTGTGCACAGCTCCCGAGCGGAGCCGGCTGTGGGGCTAATGTGTCTTCCAAATGCACGGTCTGGTGAGGCCGTTCGAGCACGGAGCGCTCGGGCTGTGCTCCCAGAAATGGTGTCCTTCAGTATGAGCTGAATTCTAATCAGGCTGCAAGGCTAACTTGGGCTGCCTTAAGGATTTAAGATTGCTCTTGGGGCGCCTGGGTGGCTCAGTCGTTAAGCGTCTGTCTTCGGCTCAGGGCGTGATCCTGGCGTTATGGGATCGAGCCCCACGCCAGGCTCCTCCACTGGGATCCTGCTTCTTCCTCTCCCGTTCCCCCTGCTTGTGTTCCCTCTCTCGCTGGCTGTCTCTCTGTCTGTTGAATGAATAAATAAAATCTTTAAAAAAAAAAAAGAATTTAAGATTGCTCTTTTAAAAAAAGTGTTTTCTAACAATAAAAATAGAAGAGGCTAAATCTGAAGGGGCTGGAGGGAGGACAGGTTGCTTCATTTTACTCCTTCATCAGTTGCATGACTGAAAGCTAGTCAGATGCCTACTCACCCTCCTCCCTGGAAAAACAGCCTCTAGGACCCTGGGTGACGTTATCACAGGCTGTCAGCTTCCGGGGCGCGCACATGTGTTTTCACAGGCTTAGCGTATCGCCATTCCTCAGCTTCACGTAAGGAGGAAAATAACTGAATTATCAGAAATCAAACCTCATATATACTTTTTTAAAAAAGAATTATTTATTTAGCGAGAGCACACAAGGGAGGGGAGGGGCAACGGGAGAGACTCTCAAGGCGACCCCCTGCTGAGCACAGAGCCTCATGCAGAGCCCAGCACCTTGCTGGGGCTCCACGCCAGGCTGGATCTCAGGACCCTGAGACCGTGATCGGAGCTGAAGTCAAGTGTCAGGTGCTTCCTGGACTGAGCCACCCGGGCACCCCACCTCTATGTAGTCTTAAGAAGATCTTCCTCTGCACTGTCTGAATCCAAAACGAATTGGTTTCTGGTAGCAATGTATCCTTCTGGTAGGAAAAAAATCAAGTCATTCTATTAAAAGCTTTTTTTGATAACCAGGAGTTGATTCGGGGCTAATTTGTTCCTTGATTCAGTATCATCGAAGAAGATCGTACGGGAAAGGGTCTGTCCCAAGATGCTGCAGGAAGGTGATTGCCAACGAGACCTCCATCATCACACAGCTGTTCGAAGGGCAGCTCAACTACAGCATCATGTGTTTGAAGTGTGAGAGCTGCACCTACAAGAACGAAGTCTTCACCGTCCTCTCTCTCCCCATTCCATCTGAGTACGAGTGCTCCCTTCAGGTAGCGATTCTTGCTCCCGGATGCCACTTCCCAGGGCTGTTTCCCACAGTGTCTACTGTGAGGGGGCTGCTTTATCACTTAAAACCAATTGGAGGTCCATGATGACAACATTTTATAGAAAAGCGACATACAGCCAAAAGTGACCGTGAATTCGATTGTATTTCGATTTTACTCATTAAAACAGCCTCACTGTAAAATTGAAATGACATGCGGGCTTTATTCAGTCTACCGAGATGGCTCGGCGCATACAGGGAATTTACCTCTTGAATTTTCTTCCCCATCATACCAAAAATTAATCTGTAAGTCGGGTGGTGGTAGAAGGCAGGGGAGCCGTAAGCGCTCTTGCAGAATCATACCCACTTATATTTTTCTACCTAAATTATGAAAGCACGTCTACTGCAAAAAGTTTTCACGTGCCAGAACTGGAGAACAGAATCCGGCTACTTATTTAGAAGTGGGCTTTGTTCTCAGATTACAGTGCTCATGATGGCTGGAAACAAATTGCCCAGGCTCTAACTGAGGCGCTGGCATGTGCACGGAACACAGGGCCTCTTTAGGTTAGTGGTTTGCAGAGCCGGGGGCCCGGTGACCCTCAGGGTGGCTTCCGTGTGCAGGGCATCAGATTCTGTCTGCTCTGCTGTCTTCATTCTGGGTCACCCCCGAAATACTGCTCATGGTCATTTTTCAGTCTCCGGGTCCGTCCCCTCTGTGATGAGCTGAGTAACATAAAACAGCTACCTGACTTGGTTAGTGGAAACTGCACGGTCAGTATTATTCTGAAATAAACCAGAAAGGTGAAAATGCTGATCCAGAGATTGGAAGGGAGATGGACACTTGGGTCCATTTCAGTAACTGAGTGAGAAAGAAGCCCCTCCTTTGTCAGGTAGATGTTGACACCTGTCCAGGCAGCAGCTTGTGACGCTGGGACCTCCCGGACATGTTGGCTTTGAGGCAAGCACCGAGGATCACATTTCCACAGCTGCTGCAAAGCTCTGCTGTAAACAGCCCAGGCTGCAGTTGATCCGTTGTAGTCACCACATGTGTTTCTCCTCCATAGGACTGTCTCCAGTGTTTTTTTCAACAAGACACACTGACCTGGAATAATCAGATTCACTGTTCCTTCTGTGAAACCAAGCAAGAAACAGCTGTAAGGGCCAGTATTTCCAAAGCACCAAAAATAATTATCTTTCACTTAAAGAGGTATGGACTTTTTGGCATTTCGTGAGATCTTTTTGGATGGCTTTATCAAGATATAATTCACATACCATGCAGTTGACCCATTTAAAGTGTACACTTCAGGGGTGCCTGGGTGTGGCTCAGTCAGTTAAGCGTCTGAGTGTTAGTTTCGGCTCAGGTTGTGATCTCAGGATCTTGAGATCGAGCCCTGTGTTGGGCTCTGAGCTCAGTATGGAGTCTGCTTGAGATGCTCTCCCTCTGTCCCTACCGCTCACGTGTGCTCTCTTTCTCTAAAATAAAAATAAATAAATAAGTGTAAATTCAGTGGTATTCAGTATATTACATTAATTTTTAAAAATGTGTGATAAAATATACATAACATAAAATCTGCCATTTTAACTTCTTTTATTGAACTCTAACAGTGTTATATTAGTTTCAGGTGTACAATATAGTGATTTAGCAATTCTATACATTACTCCGTGTTCATCATGGTAAGTGTACTCCTAACCCCCTTCACCTGTTTCACCCACCCCCCCACCCACCCCCCCTGTGGTAACCATTAGTTTTACATTTGAGTCTGGTTTTGTTTTTTTTTTTCCTTTGTTCTTTTGTTTTGTTTCTTAAATTCCACATGGGGGAAATTATATGATAGTTGTCTTTCTCTGACTGTTTTCACTTAGCATTACACCCTTTAGATCCATCATGTTGTTGCAAATGGCAAGACTTTGTTCTTTTTTATGGTTGAATTATGTTCCATTGTATAAATACACCACATCTTCTTTATCTGTTCATGTTTTGATAGACACTTGGGTTGCTTCCATATCTTGGCTATTGTAAATAATGCTGCAATAAACATAGGGGTGCATATGTCTTTCTGAATTAGTGTTATTGTATTCTTTGGGTAAATACCCAGTAGTGGAATTACTGGTTCATATGGTATTTCTACTTTTAATTTTTTTCAAAAGATTTTATTTATTTATTTGACAGAGAGAGACAGTGAGAGGGAACACAAGCAGGGGGAGTGGGAGAGGGAGAAGCAGGCTTCCCACAAAGCCAGGAGCCTGATGCGGGGCTCGATCCCAGGACCCTGGGATCGTGACCTGAGCAGAAGGCAGATGCTTAATGGCCAAGCCACCCAGGCACCCCTATTTTTAACTTTTTGAGGAACCTCCATGCTGTCTTCCACAGTGGCTGCACCAGTTTGCATTCCCACCAACAGTGCTTGAGGGTTTCTTTTTCTCCACATCCTCACCAAATCTACAGAAAAAGATTAATTAATGAGTGTGGCATGAGTTAGTGGTTTCTTCCTTTTTATTGCTGTGTAGTATTCCCTTTCATGAATGTACCACACTTATTTATTTATTTTTTTAAATTAAGTAGGCTCTATGCACAGCGTGGGGCTTGAATTTGTGACCCTGACATCAGGAGTCGTACGCTCTACCAACTGAGCCAGCCAGGCACCCCTTATATCATAATCGTTTATCCATTCATCAGTTGCTGAACATTTGGGTTGATTCCAATTTGTGGTAGATATGAATACAGCTGCTAAAAACATTAGTGTATAGGTTTTCATGTGGGTATAAATCTTCATTTATTTTGCCATGATACGTAGGCATGGGATTGCTGGGTCAAATGGTATTCCCTTAGGTTTTGGAAACAAGGTTTCTTGCTTTCTGGTATGAGAATATCTCAGGTTCATGCACTAATTTCCCTGCACCAGACCTAAATCAGCCATTCAGCCATTTTTCCAAAATGAACTAACTTTCTTTCTTTCTTTCTTTCTTTCTTTCTTTCTTTCTTTCTTTCTTTCTTTCTTTGCAGGGGATGGGGGGAGGGGCAGAGGGAAAGGGAGAGAGAGAGAGAGCATCTTAAGCAGGCTCCACGCCCAGCTCAGAGCCCAACATGGGGCTTGATCCTTAGACCCTGTGATCATGACCTGTGCCAAAACCAAGAGTTGGATGCTTTACCGACTGAGCTGCCCAGATGCCACCATAATTTATTTTTTCAAAAGCTCCAAGGTGATTCTGATATGAGTTCAGGTTTGGGAACTGCTGATCTAAAGAACAAATAGGGACTGTGACAAGATTTTCAGAAAATTTTATCTTATTAAAGATATATGAAAACCTCAGAGCTGGGAAATAGGACACTGCCGAGACAACATGTGCTAAAATCAAGATAAGGAAAAGCTGAGTCAATCAATGTGATTTCTACTCCCTGATGCCAAGCCTGGCTTTGTTCCTGTCTTCTTCTCTCACAGGATTAACTCTGTACCGTCTCACCCCCTGACCCACAGCCCTGGCACAACCAGTCTCATTTCGGGTAACACTTGTGGATGTGTACATTATAAATACACATAGATAAGAAAAAAATCTATGTACAGGTCTGTGCCAAATTATCTTTCCAAGAAATTACTTTAAAGTGTAGTTGGAATTTAACAAGGTATGTAGACTTCGTTCCCGAGCAGTTTACACACTTACTTTATATTTCGCACATTTGTTCTCTCTCCAGATTTGACATTCTGGGTACAATGAAAAGGAAACTGAGAACAGATATTCATTACCCACTCACTAACTTGGACCTTACTCCTTACATTTGTCCAGTTTTTCGGAAACACCCTAAATATAACCTCTGTGCAGTGGTGGTGAGTAAAATACTATTTAAAATAGCACAAATTTAAAGAAAACTGTAGCATTATCTACTTGAATGCCTACTGTCATCTTCCCGCACTTCTTCTATATTCTTCTTTTTAAGGCAAAATATATAGCCTGGAACTTTCTGTGTGGACTTCAAACAGTAGAATAATGGAAGAATAAAATGTCCTGTCCACGGCCTCCTCACTTTTCCTCCACTCATTGGCTATTTCAGATCTGGGGACATTTACAAATTGGGCTGCGGGGGCAGCAGAAGTTAGAATCAATAGCTTTATGTTGAATATTCATGAGCCGCTCTCTGGCCAAAACCCCCTGACACTCCTTACAGAATGTCCCAGAGTCCCTGCGTGTGTGCAGCCAGGCCTAAGGAAACTCTGGAGGGTCCCCTTTGGCTCTAAGTCAACCATCATGATTGAGGATTCCCTGAAGGAAAGCAAGCGTGGAGTATAATTCAGACCAAATCATCCAGAACTCCCACAACGTCCAACAGCCCCAAGCACCAAGCCATTCTCCGGGTTTCCGTTCTGGATCAGGGTGTTAACAGTCTTTAGAACCCGGAGGACCAGCGGGGTGCACAGTGGATGGGAGGGCTCCCACCAGAGCCCGGGGTGCTTCGCCAGGGTCCTCTGATACACCCAAGTCTCATTTGCCTATTCAGCTTGTTGAATTAATACCCTATAAAATGTTAGTCCCGCTCCTTAACCTCTTTCACATCTCAGAACCATACCTTCAAACTTTAAAAAATGATCTTTCTTAATTCTTTCTTTTTACTTCAAGGCTTGACATTCCGCCTCTTTCTCATTTATTCGGCCCTCACAGGAGCTTCTCCTTCTCTCACTTCCCTACTGGAGGGCTAAGGTGACATCCTCCTCTCGACCATATCAAATAAGAGTCTACTGTGGATTCCAAAATGACACAGGGACTGTCTCCCCTGTATGTCACTGTTTACATTTCTCACTGTGTGTTTCTTCTTTAAGAAAATCCCAAAGACAGAAAGCTGAATTTGTAAAAAACAACAAAAACCCATGTAATTATCTACATTATGGGAAGATACACATTTGTGTAGTCACCTCTAGCCTCCTACAAAATTGTCATCCTTTCAGTGTTTAAATTATTATTAGCTAATCAAGGGGCCAAAAGCTGGTTTTGAAAGAGGAATAGATTTAGAATTTAGAACCAACTGCCCGTTGATGACGGACCGGCAATAAGAACTAAGTATCTTAGAAGTTATGATGTACGGCCACAGGGAAAGGCCTAGAGCCCCGCTCCTCAAGCTGTAGTCTGCAGGCCCCTGGCACCACCTCTTCGAAGTAAAGACTCTCAGGCTCCCCCCGCCCCAGGCTGACTGACTTGGAACATGCATTTTAGCAAGATCTCCACGGGATCCGAATGCATGTTGAAGTTTGAGAGGTACACTAGACCCCGAACCGATATATTTCCAGCCGTTGCAAGAGCCCTTGAAGGAGACCTTACTGGGCTACAAGGCAGGCTCTTTACCTGCCAGATTTGTTTGATTTCTTTTACAAACGCATAGCGCTTGCTACGTACCAGGCACTGTTCTAAGCACTTCGCAAAGAATCAATCATTTAATCCTTATAGAGCCCTGTGAGCTAAGCACTATTATTATCCCCATTTTACAGGATGGAGAACAACACAGAGGGGTTCAATAGTCTGCCTCAGTCATATCACCTGCAAAAGGCAGAGCCAAGGTCTGAAGCTAGGCAGCCTGGCTATAACAATATACAGTTATGACAGTATACAGTATAATAATATACAGATAACAGTATGTATGTAGCTTTACAGTTCAGTGCTTGTACATACATGCTAGCGAAACAGAACACATTCTTTTTTTTCCCCTTATACATGATGTTCCTTCAAATATTTGAAAGTAGCAAACATATGCTAATAGTATTTACTTCCTTCAACCCTCTTCAAGTGATTGGTTTTCAGAAAGACTTTTTAAGGGGTGCCTGGGAGGCTCAGTCAGTTAAGCATCTGCCTTCAGCTCAGGTCATGATCCCAAGGTCCTGGGATTGAGTCCTGCATTGGGCTCCTTGCTCAGTGGGGAGCCTGCTGCTCCCTCTGCCTCTGCCTGCTGCTCCCTCTGCTTGTGTTCTCTCTCTGTGTCAAATAAATAAATAAATCTTAAAAAACGAAAAAAAGAAGGAAGACTTTAAAATTTTGAAATATTTCAGGCACAGAAAACACAGTAAGTATTCACATTACCCTCCACTGATGTTAAGAATAAAATATCCTAGATAAAATTGAGCCCCCGTGTATCTTTAATGATCCCACTGCCCTCCACTCCCGGTTGTAAACACGGTCCTGAATTGGGAGTGTATTATGTCCACGCACTCTTTCATGCTTTATTACGCATGTATGTGTCTGTACATGCTATATAATAGGATTGTTTGCATGTTTTCTACATATGGTATCATACTGGACGTATTCTTCTGTGACTTGTTTTCCCTCACGTTATTTTTATATTCATCCATATCGATACATTAGCTTTAGTGCAGTCACTGTAACCGCTTGTAGTAATCCATTGTATCTATTTATCGTTTCTCCTGTTGCTGGGCAATGAGGTGTTGCCAGTATTTTGCTTTTACAGTTTGTAGAAGGCACTGCCATATGCTGACACATGAAGCTTGGTTTATATATACGTGTCTCTGTGTGTGTGCGTGTGTGCGTGTGTGTGTGCGTGTGTGCGTGTGCGCGTGTGCGCGTGTTTTCCCAGATGGCATTTTAAGGATATCTTGCCTAAATCTCTCCTTTACTCTATTAACATAGCAAATGATATTGATTTTCTACTTGATTTTTTTTGGCTAAAAGTGTTTTTACATTTTTATATTTATTTCCACAATCGAGATACTAACCTATAACTTTCTTTCTCATACCGTCTTTTTCTGTTTTTGTTTTGGGCCTTATTCTAGCCTCATGAGCTTATTCTAGCCTCATAAAATGTATTGGCCATTCTATTCTATTTTCTGGTGCAGTTTGTATAAGATATTAATAACTTCTTTCTTTTTTTTAAAGATTTCATTTATTCATGAGAGACATAGAGAGAGGCAAGGGTAGAGGGGGAAGCAGGCTCCCCGCTGAGTAGGGAGTCCAGTGTGGGGCTCGATCCCAGGACCCTGGGTTCATGACCTGAGCCAAAGGCAGATGCTTAACCGACTGAGCCACCAGGCGCTCCTAAAAAAAAAAAAGGACATATTTAGAAAAATTATTCTATAGCTAATGCCAAAGAGATTACTGCCTATCTTTTCTTCTAGGAATTTTATGGTTTCAGGCCCTCTCATTTAGGTCTTTAATCGATTTGGGGTTTATTTTTGAGTATGGCATTAGAAATTGAGTCTCATTCTTTGCTTGTCACTACACAGTTTTCACAACACCATTTGTTGAAGAGACTCTCTTTGTCCCCCACTCTATATTCTTGTCTCCCTTGTTGTAGTGAAGGAAACCATCAACAAAACAAAAAGACAACCTACTGAATAGGTGATGATATTTGCAAATGACATATCTAAGAAGGGGTTATTATCTAAAGTATATAAAGAACTTACACAACTCAACACCAAAAAAACCAAACAATCCAATTTAAAAATGGGCATGGGACTTGAATAGACATTTTTCCAAAGAAGACATCCACATGGCCAACAAACACATGAAAAGATGCTCAACATCACTCATCACCAGGGACATGCACATCAAAACCCTAATGAGGTATCTCCTCACACCTGTCAGAATGGCTAAAATCACAACCACAAGAAATAATAAGTGTTGGCATGAATGTGGACAAAAGGGAACCCTTATGCACTACTGATGGAAATGCCAACTGGTGCAGCCACTGTGGAAAACAGTATGGAGGTGCCTCAAAAACTAAAAATAGAACTACCCTATGATCCAGAAATTCTACTACTGGGTATTTACCCAAAGAAAATGAAAACACTAATTTGAAAAGATACGTGCACTCCTTCGTGCATTGCAGCATTATTTATAATAGCCAAATTATGGAAGCAGCTAAAGCGTCCATCCGTAGATCAATGCATAAAAAAGATGTGGTATGTATTTTATATATACATTTATATAAATACAGCCACACACACACTAAGCCATATTACACAGCCATAAAAAAGAATGAAATCTTGCCATTGCAACAACATGAATCAATCTAGAGAGTTTAATGCTTAGTGAACTCAGAGAAAGACAAATACTGTATGATTTCATTCGTACGTAGAATTTAAGAAACAAAGAAAAAAAGAGGAAAATAGGGTGTGTGGGTGGTTTAGTTGGTTAAGCATCTGCCTTCAGCTCGGGTCATGATCTCAGGGTCCTGGGATCAAGTTCTGCTTCAGTCTTCCTGCTCAGTGAGGAGCCTGCTTCTCCTTCTACCTGTGTGCCCATACTCTCTCTCTCAATCTCTCAAATTAATAAATAAATCTAAAAAAAATTTTTTTAAAAAGAAAAAAATAGGAAAACAAACAAAAAACCCCAGACTCCTAAATACAGAGAACAAACTGGTGGTTACTAGAGTGGGGATGGGTGGGGGAATGGGTGAAATAGATGCTGGGGATTAAGGATTTAGTATCATTCAGTAAGGTTTTATAATTTTCTCCATAGATTGCATACACTTATTTCCTTATATTTATTCCTAAGTACTTTATTTTTGTTATTTTTGTTCCTAAGTGATAAAATGAAAAATGATACTGTTAAAAAATTTTTAAACCGCTTGTGGCTGGTGTGTAGAAATGATTTTCTCGTTTTACCATATCCGGTCACCTTGTTAAATTCTCATTATTTCTAATAATTTGTCTATATCTCCTTCGCAAATGTCAGTTTTGTTTAATTTCTAATTATTATATCTTTTGTTGCTGTTTCAGGTTTTAATTTAAATTCTAGTTAGTTAACATATAGTGTGATAGTTTCAGGAGTAGAATTTAGTTGATTCATCGCTTACATATAACACCCAGTGCTCATCCCAACAAGTGCCCTCCTTAATCTCCATCACCCATTCAGTTCATCCCCTGCCCACCTCCCCTCCAGCAACCCTCAGTTTGTTCTCTATAGTTAAGAGTTTGTTTTTTGGTTTGCCTCTCTTAATTCATTTTCTTGTCTTACTGCTCTTGCTCGGGTCTCTAGTAGGTGTTGAATATATCATGCCATTCTTATCTAGCCTGCAAAAGTTTCCGCTGGAAAATCAGCTGATAATCTTATTGGGGTCCCCTTGTACACAACAAGCTGTTTTTCTCATGCTGCGTTTAAGATTCTCTCAGTGTTTACTTTTGACATTTAATTTAATTTTGTTTTATTTTTTTGAGGTGGGGAGGGGCAGAGAGAGAGGGAGGGAGAGAGACCCTTAAGCAGGCTCCATGCCCAGTGCCAATCTGATGCAGGCTCTGTCTCACAACACTGGGATCATGACCTGAGCTGAAATCAAGCGTCAGACTTTAAACTGACTGAACCATCCAGGCGCCCCCACTTTTAACATTTTAATTATAACGTGTCTTGGTGTGGGTCTCTTTGGAATTCTCTGGACCTGGATTGTCTGTTTCCTCCCCCAAGTTAGAAAATTTTTCATTCTTTATTTCTTCAAGTTTTCTCCCTCTTTATTCTTCTCCTTCTTCTGGGACCCCTACAATTATAGCAAATGTTAGTCTGTTCGATGTTATTCCATAAGACCATAAGCTGGGGCGCCTGGGTGGCTCAGTCGTTAAGCGTCTGCCTTCGGCTCAGGGCGTGATCCCAGCATTCTGGGATTGAGCCCCACATCAGGCTCCTCCGCTGGGAGCCTGCTTCTTCCTCTCCCACTCCCCCTGCTTGTGTTCCGTCTCTCCCTGGCTGTTTCTCTCTCTCTCTGTCAAATAAATAAATCTTTAAAAAAAAAAAAAAGACCATAAGCTATCTTCATTTTTTAAATTATTTCCTTATTTATTTTTGTTGTTGCTCTGGGTGAATTTCACTACCCTGTCGTTAACTTAACTGACCCTTTTTTCTGCTTCATCTAGTCTGCTGTTGAACCCCTCTAGTGTATTTTTCAGTTTAATTATGGTGTTCTTCAACTCTATGACTTCTATTTGCTATTTTCTTATATGTTCTCTTTGTTAGAGTTCTCGCTGCGTTCGTTCATTCATTTCCTGAGTTTGGTATTTTTATGACCAATATTTAAACTCTTTATAAGGTAAATTACTTATCTCGGTTTCATTAAGGACTTTTCTGAGGTTATCTTGTTCTTTTGAAACATATTTCTCTGTTTATTTTGCTTAACTTCTTGGGTTGGTTTCTATACAATAGATAGAACAGCCCCCCCTTACAGGCTTGAAGGAATGGCTTCATATAAGACATAAGCCCTATTGTTCAAATGTGTCCTAGCTTTTGATTGTCTTTCAACCCTTTGTGATTTTCCAAGCAGCGTATTTTATTTTTGATAGTTCCCAGTAGTTGAAGGTGTGTTAAATGTCCTGGAAGGGGAGGATCTCGGTCTGCAGCTAGATCGAGGCATACTGGAAGTCAGACCCTCAGGCAGCAGCTTTTATCTATTTATTTTCAAGATTTTATTTATTTGACAGAGAGAGACACAGCGAGAGAGGGAATACAAGCAGGGGGAGTGGGAGAGGGAGAAGCAGGCTTCCCGCTGAGCAGGGAGCCCAATGCAGGGCTCGATCCCAGGACCCTGGGATCACCACCTGAGCCGAAGGCAGACCCTTAACGGCTGAGCCACCCAGGCACCCCAGGCAGCAGCTTTTAAAGTATGCAAATATATACATAAAGTTCTGTGGGACCATGTGCATAAAGGCTTGTTGTCCACCCAAGTCGACGCACTCTGGAGGGTGTTCCTTGGGCAGCAGTTGGGAAAACCAGGACTCCAGATGAATGTAAAAGCTCCCTTCTGGGAGATACCAGTAAGTTGTAGCAAGACAGAGGGAGAACATAACGATGGCATCCTCCAACCTAGAGCCTCGACGGCACCTCTGTTGGCCCGTAGTCGTGTGTCAAACCTTAAGCTTTCTCCTCAGGTTTCGCGAAGCCTCAGGACAAGCAAATAGGCCTCTTTCACAGAAAGACTGGGGGTGTGGCTCATTCTGCTGTCTGTCCAGTGCCCTGGGGGTGACAGTCTGCCGAGAGCTGTCTCTCTGATTGTTATAATCCTGTAGGACCCAGGAACACAAGGCCCCTGGCCACCAGCGCTGGGCAGTTATGGGGAATCCCCCGGATGGAATTCACAAAAACCAGGGCACCAGACACATGTTACAGCTCCACTCTGGGAGATGTTAGCATTCTGGAGCACGGCAGAGGGCAGTGTGAAGACGGCTCCTGCCGGCCAGCAGGACTCCCCACGTGAGCTGAATTAGATGCCTGCCCTTCAGGCCAGTGCTTTTAAATTAGCAAATGAGCCCCATTCACATAAAACCTGGGCACCTCTCAATTGGCTGCCTTTGTGTTGCATTCTGGGACAGTGAGTCTGAACCCTTTAAGAGCCAGTACAGCCTGTGGTAGCCTTACGGGTCTCATGGATGCAAGCCCTGTTGGTGTTCGGTGTGTCCCTGGGAGGAGGTGAGCCCAGGATTCTACATTATCCTGAGTGAGTACCCCTTTTTCTTGATTTTCAAAGGGAGTAATCAAGGGTAAAGCTTGCCGTGTTTTAGCAGCTGTCAGGTTAGGGTTTTGCTAACGCTTTTTGTGCCTGTTTGTAAAGGTGGTGAATTTGATTAAATCTTTGTCTCTATAATACTTGAGAAATGGCCCTCCTGAACCCTTTTTAATCCGTTGATACGTTGAACTATGATTATAGATGTTCTAACTTACTACCATTTACTTTTACTACCCGTGCCCTGCTGGGATAAATACTATTTGGTCATTATTATCTGAGATACATTTTGCTTGATTTGGTTTTACCACAATTGGAGATTTTGCAATAATCTCTTGAACGAGCGTTGTCATCTCTGCTTTTCTTCCTTATACACTTCGTCCAGTGTAAGTATCAAGGTTAAACTGATTTCGTGAGTTAGGGGAGTTTCTCTTCCTCTCGTACAGAGTTTGTGTAAGGCTCTAAGGCTCTTGAAGGATTGATAGAAGTCACCTGTAAACCCGCCTGGGCGTGCATTCCGCCTTGAGGAGGGATTGTTGACTCCTGCTATAATTCTTTAATGCCTGTAGGTCTATACAGGCTTTGTTATTCAAAGCTATCTCTACTGTTTTTGTTTGACTAATTGATGGTTGGAAGAAATATGTTGAAATCTTTTTTTGTTCTTCATTTTAAAGAGAACAATCAAGAATGATGCTTGCTTAGCTTTTTAGTGGCTACACTTTATCTGGGTATGGATTGTTCCTTCTATTCTGGTTTCGCTAACAGTTTTGTGCATGTTTGTAAAGGTATTGAATTTTATTAAACTTTTTTCCCCACAATAATTGAGATGCTACGGTTTTCCTGAATTCTTTATAATCTGTCGATCTGGTCAATTACATTTATAAATTTTCTAATTTTACTACATTTGCATTGCTGGGATAAATACTTGGTCATTATTTTTTAATTTTTATTTAAATTCAATTAACATATAATGTATTATTAATTTCAGAGGTAGAGGTCAATGATTCATCAGGCTTATAGAAAACCGGTGCTCATCACATCACATGCCCTCCTTAATGTCCATCACCCAGTTACCCATCCCCCCATCCCCTCCCCTCCAGTAACCTTCAATTTATTTCCTTCGATTAAGAGTCTCTTATGCTTTGTCTCCCTCTCTGGTTTCGTCTTGTTTTATTTTTATTTCTTCTCTTCCCTATGTTCCTCTGTTTTGTTTCTTAAATTCCACATATGAGTGAGATCATGTGGTAATTCTTTCTCTGATTGACTCATTTAACTTAGCATAATACCCTCTAGTTCCATCCACGTCATTGCAAATGGCAAGATTTAATTTTTCGTTGGCTGTGTAATATTCCATTGTATATATTTACCACATCTTTATCCATTAATCTGTCGATGGACATCTGGGCTCTTTCCATAGTTTGGCTACTGTGGACATTGCTGCTATAAGCATTGGGGTGCAGGTGCCCCTTCGTTTTACTACGTCTGTATCTTTGGAGTAAATACCCAGTAGTGCAATTGCTGGGTCGTAGGGTAGCTCTATTTTCAACTGTTTGAGGACACTCCAGAGTGGCTGCACCAGCTTACATTCCTACCAACATTATAAGAGGGTTCCCCTTTCTCCACATCCTCACTGATGAGGTCATAGAATATGGGTGAGATTCAGTGGGGTGGAGTCTGGAGCCAATGACCAAGAAAGAATTCTTGAGGCGTCTTTGGTGCAGAATGGTTTATTACAGCACGAGGACAGGACCCGTGGGCAGAAAGAGCTGCTGCACCGGGTTGTGAGGCGTGGCTCATTATATACCATGGGGTTGGGGGAAGGTAAGGAAAGAAGGGAGGTTGAGAAAGTACTTTCATATGTTTGACTCGGACACTGGAGGCCTTGCCGTTGTCAAGTGAAGGTCGTTGGCCCCTCTAGAAGGTGTCAAGAGTAAGATAGTTGGGAGCTTCCCAGGAGAATGTTACTTTCCTCCTATCACGTGTCCTTATCCATGGGCTGCAGGTTTTATTTCATTTCCTTCTGCCTCAGCCTCCCTCAGTTTTATGGAGGGGATGGTAATGTTAGGGCTTCAGGAAACTGAATTCTGGGTCTCTGGAAGTTAGGCTATTGATAAGAATGCTTCTTCCTTGTAAATCACTAGGACATGTGTAAACTGAGGGAGACCCAGGCCTCCCAGGATTGTGATCTCTGTCAGTTAATCATTTGTTTTTCTTTTCCTTAGCTTTTGGGCAGCCAGGGATGCCTAAGGAATGTCATGAAGTCCCATGTTGGGGGGGGTTGCGGGGTGTCAGTTTCTGCTTTGTCCTCAACTTGCCTTCCGTTCCCTCATTTCCCCCCTGAACAATTTTGACCCTTAAATCTTTAAGGTTGTTGAAGGTGTAATGTCTTCCTGCTGGATAGGGGCATAGAGATGTCCCTACCTATGGGTCAACATTGGTCAGTGGGGAATGTATAAGGGAGTTATGAAAGGAGGAGGCAGCTGAATCCAATGCTGACAGTAAAGTATCTCTGTGGGTGGTGAGGTTCATCTGTCGGTGTGAGGCCATTGAAGTCACCGAAGCGAGGGAGTCTCGGCACCAAGCGGAGAGAGATTGAAAAAGACAGCATATTAGGGGCACCTGGGTGGCACAGCGGTTGGGCGTCTGCCTTCAACTCAGGGCGTGATCTCGGCGTTGTGGGATCGAGCCCCACATCAGGCTCCTCCGCTGTGAGCTTGCTTCTTCCTCTCCCACTCCCCCTGCTTGTGTTCCCTCTCTCGCTGGCTGTCTCTATCTCTGTCGAATAAATAAATAAAATCTTAAAAAAAAAAAAAGAGAGCATATTAAGATTAGTATGGCTATAAGGATGAGAAATCCAATAAAGAGACCCTTAATAGTTGACCATAGTCCTTCTCCGAGCCAGGAGCTTAACCACTCAGAGAGAGGGGTTTTGTGGAGCCCCAATTTGGGTATTCATGTCTTTTAATAGTCCTGTGACCTTTTTGTGATAATCTGGGATGTATACACAGCATTCTGTTTGCATGATGGCACAAGTGCCACCCTGTGCCGCCGTCAGGACGTCTAAGGCCACCCTATTTTGTAGAACTGCTTTGCGCATCTGTGCAACTTCAGTATTAAGTAAGGAGATGCTGTTTTGTGAATCACTGAGTGCCTTTATGGTATATTTATTAAGGGCTTCTACATGCCAGATTGCACTTTCCAGCCCTACAGATGGAACAGAAACGGACGCTAAGTGATCATACCATTGAAAAACAGACCGTGTCCATCTTTGTTTTAAATTGGCAAGATTAGCCGGAGTGGTGATGGTTTTGATAACGCGCCCGTGAATCCAGGCAAAACCTGAGGTGCAATGACCTGTCCACCCTGGGGGAAGCCAGGGCCATAGGTTAGTTCCACGTATCCAGTGGGTCCCGTTTGGAGCTAGCCATCTAATCCCAGGCCGCCTCACCCGGTCAGTAGCAAACCAGTCAGTAGCCTGGAGTACTATTACTTGGGAACAGGCTTCTAGTGGCAGCCATCCCAGACGACGTGTGTTATTTGCCCAAGTATCATAGGTATGATTTCTTTGTTCCCAGCATAAAATTGCCTTTTGACTGAATTGTCCGATGGCGGGTGTGAGCCATAAATACATACCCCAAATTTGATATATGCCCTCCTCCGTATACCGATAAGTAGGGTTTTGTAGCTTAGGCACTGGCAGGAGGCATTAATCTGTGGATCGATAAAATCAGTTAAGATTTTAATGGTTTGAGGGTATGAAAAAGTTTGGTTATGTCCTGGTAACTTCCATGTTCCACTGATCATGGGCCAGGAAGAAACCTTTTGATTGGTGATAGATTTCTCTTGAAACGTACTATCTCCATGTATTATTTCTGAAATATAAGCACGTAGAGAATGCCAGTCAGTGCCCTGTAGAGGGGAAACCCACCAGGGTAACCCAGACGTACTTGACATGGGTAAGAGTCCGCATATCCAACAACCCGTTTGATTTTGTAGTTCAGCATAATGCTGAGCCCATTGTAGAAAGGAATTTTCCATAAAGATAGGCGAGGAGAAAATAAAGAGAAGATATACAACCTTCATCCTCATTTGAAGAGGAGTTTGAGATCTTCTATGGGTTCACAGGAGTAGGAAGGCAGGTTAGTTTGCTCACTGGTTTCCTGTGAAGGTTTTATTCTAGATCTATGAGCCCAGGAAGTGTGTCCTTTAGTTTTACCGCAGTGGGAGTACATAGCATGACCCGGTATGGACCCTTCCACTTTGGATTTAAGTCTCTCTCTTACATAAACCACGTCTCCGGGATTTACATGGGGTGGATTTTCAGTTACAGTTAAATCAGGTTTGGGAAGTATATGGTTAGTATATTCATTGAGTAACTTATGAATTAAGCCGGCCTCAAGTGAATAATTTAATAAGGCATGATAATCTTCATCTAGTAACAGATCTACACTAAGAAATGGCTTTCCGTATGATAACTCCAAAGGGCTGCGTCCTAAGGGTTGTTTGGACGCAGTTCTTACTCTGAGAAGTCCTATTGGCGAGAGTGTAACCCAATTTTCCTGAGTCTCTAGACTCACTTTAGCAAGATGGCGTTTTAGAGTGCGACCAGCTGCTTCTGCCTTTCCAGAGGATTGTGGATGCCCCGCTGAATGTAAGAAATATTTAATTTTTAAAGCTCGGGCTATTTGTTGAGCTATTTGGGTGGTAAAAGAAGGACCGTTGTCACTCTGAAGAGATCGAGGAAGTCCAAATCTAGGAATAATCTCGTGCAACAAAATTTTAGTTACTTCTACGGCTCTTTCAGTTTTACATGGGAAAGCCTCGATCCACCCAGTGAAAGTATCAACGAACGCTAATTGAAACTCGTAGCCTTTGCAAGATGGCATTTGTGTGAAATCAAGCTGCCGGTCCTCTCCTGGATACGTCCCACGCCTTTGGACTGGCTTTAAAAGCGGGCGAGGTCGGGCTGCAGCTTCCGGATTTACTTGGGCACAGATGATACAGGATCGGCAGACCTGTTTTATTGTAGTTGCTAAATCTACTCCATTAAATATATTTTTAATTAGGTGTTTTAAAGCATTTTTGCCCAAATGAGTAGCCTGGTGTAAACCCTGTATTACCTTCCATTGGTTATGTTCGGGTATAAAGATCTTTCCTTCATTATCAACAAGCCAGTCCTGTGTGTTTTTAGTCTATCCTCGTTTTTGAGCTATATGAACCTCTTGGTCTGAATAGACTGGGGTTATGGACTCCATTGGAGTTAGGACTGGAATAAGGATTAATATTTATCTTTTGCTGCCTGTTTGGCTGCACGGTCTGCTCAACTGTCTCCTTTAGGTTCTAAGGTCATATCCTTTCGAGGTCCTTTTAGGGGGATCACAGCTACCTCCTTAGGTAGGTGAACAGCTTCAAGAAGGGTAATGATTTCGGGCCCATGTTTGATTGGGGGGTTATGGCTTGATAGTAGTCCCCTTTCCTTCCAAATCGCTCCATGGGCATGTAGTACCAGAAAAGCATATTTGGAATCGGTATAAATATTAATCTTTAGGCCTTTTGCCAATTGGAGAGCACGGGTGAGTGCTATTATTTCTGCCTTTTGAGCGGAAGTGGGAGGGGTTTTGCCTCAGTAGTTTTAATTAGACTGACTATAGCATATCCAGCCCTTCTTTCTCCCTTATCCAGGAAGCTATTGCCATCAGTAAACCAATCATCATCTGCATTTTTGATAGGGGAGTCCTTTAAATCTGGTCTGCTAGAATAGATAGGATCAATGATCTCTGAACAGTTATGCCCCACAGAAGTATGATGGTCGGTCCAGACATAAGGGTAGCTGCGTTTAAAGTTTGGCAGGTTTTAAGTATTATTTCAGGCGTATCTAAAAACATAGCCTGGTATTTAGTAAGGCGACCTCCTGTCATCCATTGGGGGCCCTTCGTTTCTAAGACACTCTGAACCTGATGTGAAGTCATTACTGTTAGGGACCATCCCATAGTAAGCTTTGAGGCTGCTTCTACGAGGAGGGCTGTGGCAGCCAGTGCTCGAAGACAGGCTGGCCACCCTTGGGCTACATTGTCAAGCGACTTTGAAAAGTAGCCCACCGGTCTTGCTTCATTCCCTAACTTTTGGGTGAGAACTCCCAAAGCTTGTCGCTGTTCCTCTGCCACATACAAAGTGAAAGGTTTCTCCAAATTTGGTAAGGCCAAAGCTGGGGCTGACAGGAGTCTAGTTTTTAATGTTTGGAAGGCTGTCTGCTGAGCTTTGGTCCAAAGTAAAGGTTCATCATCAGGGCCTTTAACTGAATCATACAATGGCTTGGCCAGGCGTCCAAAGCCAGAAATCCATAGGCGGCAAAACCCTGCCATACCTAGGAAGGTATGAAGTTGTTTCTTTGTAGCTGGGGGTCCAAGATCTAATATAACTTTTTTTCTGTTAGTAGACAGGGTCCGGTGACCTGGTGTTAGCTCGTATCCTAAATATTGTATCTTTTGTTTAGATATCTGTACCTTTTTTGGAGAAATGCAATATCCTCTGTCTGCCAGGAAATTAAGTAGAGTTATATAATTGCTATCAGATGCTTCTTTTGTCAGGCTACAGATTAAAATATCATCCACATACTGAATTATAGTCCCTTGGGGTAAGGAGATACCACGGAGATCTTTACTAAGAACAGCCCCAAAAAGGTGAGGGCTATCTCGAAATCCCTGCGGCAAGACTGTCCTAGTTAATTGAGTACCCTGCGGGCTTGACGGTGAGGCCCATTCAAAAGCAAGGAGTGATTGCATCTCCTCACTTAGAGGGATACAAAAGAAAGCATCCTTTAAGCCAAATACCGTAAACCAATTGGCATCGCCAGGAACCTGGGTGAGAATAGTATAGGGATTTGGTACTATGGGATGAATAGGTATAATTGCTTCATTTATAGCTCTTAATGCTTGTACCATCCGATATTCCCCATTTGGCTTTTTAACTGGTACTACGGGAGTGTTATAAGGAGTTTGACAAGGCTTTAAAATGCCACGTCTGAGAAACTTATCAATAGTGGTTGCAACACAGCCTTGGCCTCGGGTTTCAGAGGGATTGATTTTTATGAGGTATAACGGCTGGGTCTTTTCAAGTTACTCTAACTGGTTGGGCTTTCAGAGCTCGCCCTGGCACATGGCAATCCCAAACTTGTGGATTTACTTCCAGATATCAGAAGGGATATCAGGGTAAGGGTTCGGCTCTCCAGATGTTAAAGAGAACAAGCCATCCCCTTTTTTAGTAAGAGCAAACCGGCTTCCCAGTTTGTACATTAAGTCTCGTCCAAGTGATGGAGTGGGACAAGATGGAAGAACTAGAAAAACATGAGTAACCAATTGACTGTTATATTTACAGGTCAAAGGCATTGTCTGACGGCACGTTTTAGTTTTTTCTTCTATGCCGACAATTTTATGGCTAGAAAGACAAGTAGGGCCAGAGTGCTGAATAAGAACCGAGTAAGTGGCTCCCGTATCAATAAGAAAATTGATTACCCCACCTCCCACATCCAGGGTAACCCGGGGCTCAGTCATCTTGACGTCAAAGGGAGCTGGACCAGCCTCAGGGCCCTGTCATGCCAGCTCCTCCAGCTTCGACTCTCGGGCAGGGAAGTGAGTTCCTGTCCTCCTCTCTCTCTGGAGATGGGGACAGTCTCTCTTCCAATGTCCTGTTTCTTTACAGACAGGACATGGCCCTAGTGGAGAGCACTTATTTGGACATTCTCTGCTCCAATGTCCGATCTGGCCACATCCATAGCACGGGGACTTACCTAGTTCTGTGTCTGATACCGGCCTTTTCTTGTGCCCCTGGTTAGTCTGGTGTTGTGGGGAATCCGCAATAGCAGCAGCCATTATTTTAGCCTGGATCTTACCCTGTAATGTGGCTCTCTGGTCCTTCTCTTGCCATAAGGCCATATCTCTATTAAAGACTCCGGTCGCTACGTCTAGTAGGCGCTGGATCGGAGTTTGAGGACCCAAAGCCATTTTAGTTAGTTTTTGGCGGATGTCAGGTGCTGACTGGCTTACAAAATGTGTATTTAGTATAGTTATTCCCTCGGGTGAGTTGGGTCCAAATTTGTATATTTACGGATGGCTTCTACCAATCGGCCCTGAAATAGAGCCGGATTCTCATCAGTTCCTTGTGTAACTTCCTGAAGTTTATCAAAGTTTACAGGGTTACAGAATCCCTTTTTCATTCCTTCTATTAAACAAGTAATCATATGGTTTTGTTTTTCTTTCCCTGAACTATTCTCCTGATAGTTCCAGTATGGTTGGGTGCTAGGGACAGCAGCACCCCCAGCTGGGTGACGTCCCCTATCTCTCACGGCCAGTTCATCAGCGAACTCTTGCGCTCCCTCCCAGACTCGCTTCTTTTCCTCAGGGTGCAACAACAAGTTAAGATGATATGTATATATATCCCGCCAGGTCAAATAAAACATAATAGATACTTATTGAAAGCCCTCAATAAATTGAGAGGGCTTTTCAGAATATCGCCCTAACTGTTGTGTTATCTGAGCCAGGTCTGCAGTGGAGAATGGGACACGGACCCTAATTGTGCCCACTTCCCCATTAGCAACTTCCCTAAGAGGGTGCATCCCATACTTGGACAGAGCTCCTGGAAGAGAGGGAGTCCCGCTCCTAGTACGTCCAGCTGGGCTGGGAGCAGAGGGGTCTTGGGATTTATAAGGAGGAGGGGTAGCAACAGAGCCAGTGTCCTCTTTCTTTGGAGTGGCCTCCATTTCCTCTGATATCTCAGATTTATTAAGAGGAATTGGCCTATTTAGACAATCATCATCCAGTATATCCAAGGGGGGGGTGTTAATCTGGTTGAGGGTTAGACACATTCTGCAAGAGGCCCTCCGGTCCGGATCCTGATTTAGGGCCATAAAAGCTTGGACGTATGGGACTTCAGTCCATTTGCCCTCTTCCTTGCACAATAGATCTAACTGATGGATTGTACTGAAGCTTAATGCCCCATTAATGGGCCATTTTTCCTCATCTCCTAAGGAGTATTGAGGCCATGAGACATTACAGAAAAAGGTCAGCTTCTTCTTTCTTAAATCTTGCAGTCCGAATTGATTCCAATGGGTTAAAAGGCATCCCAAGGGAGAATCCTTGGGAACAGAAGAAGAAGATCCCATGTTCCTAGAAAAGTAAAGAAGATCCATTACCAAAATCCCCCCTGACTCCTGGGTGGTGTCCCACACAGGATATGTCAGAGGTTCCCATGTGTCAAAAGTGACCGGAGGCGTCCCTCAACAAAAATCGCTATTGATCGCAATCCTGCCTTCCCGTGAAGGCATTCCTGCCATAAAAGGCCCATAGGAGGGATACCGGCGTCCCTCCCCTACCCCATCGCATCCTAGGCTGCCGATAGGTGCCTGGTGAATGGACTGAAATACCATGCCTTGAAAGTCGTGCCATGAAGGTCACACCTTATTTTACCTTGCCTTGAAGAACCAGCTGTATTTAATCCATGGAGAAAACTAGAAAAGTTTAACAAGGGGGAATTACCAAATTTTGTAGTCTAAGTAATTAGTAGAGGACATTGATGGAAAACAGTAAAGACAAATCCATCATGGTCTAAGCGACATTCCAACACATGTGGGTGGTCCTTACAACCAACTTCCCTAGGAAACGGTCCCCGGTTGGGTTATAATTCCATCGGGTACTGGTTTCGGCCAGTTCCAGGTGGAGGTCCCGCGGCCAGAAGCAGCTAGACCAGGAATGTGGAGGGGATCGCATTAGATCCATCAGGAGGAAACCTCACACGGGAGTCTTAAGATTGGCAGCCGTGCTAGTCACTTAAGTGGCTGTCCTGTGCCCAAGACAGATGACTTTGTATAAGGACAGTGGTAAAAAGAGGGCATCAAGTTTCTGGGTCTTATTACCATCCCGGCCGGGGTACTAACTTCCAGCCAAAAGGCAAGCTTTTTCTTCCCCATAGAGTAGCCACCGGCTAGAGGATTGCAGCCTGACCTAGCGACATGAAAGTGTTCCAATAAGACCGTACTCCTTGAAGAGCCCCAGAAAGGAGAGGAAAGGAAAAGAAGGGAAAGTACTCACCAATTTTGCACCGAAGCTCAGAGTCCAGATGTAAAGACTCAAAGCCCCACGTTCGGGTGCCATATGATGCGGTCGTAGAATATGGGTGAGATTCAGTGGGGTGGAGTCCGGAGCCACTGACCAAGAAAGAATTCTTGAGCTGTCTTTGGTGCAAAATGGTTTATTAAAGCACGGGGACAGGACCCGTGGGCAGAAAGAGCTGCACTGCAGTTGTGAGGGGTGGCTGATTATATACCATGGGGTTGGGGGAAGGTAAGGAAAGAAGGGAGGTTGAGAAAGTACTTTCATATGTTAGACTCGGACACTGGAGGCCTTGCTATTGTCAAGTTAAGGTCGTTGGCCCCTCTAGAAGGTGTCAAGAGTAAGATAGTTGGGAGCATCCCTGGAGAATGTTACTTTCCTCCTATCACGTGTCCTTATTAATGGGTTGCAGGTCCAGAAAGAAATTCCGTTTTATTTATATTTCCTTCTGCCTCAGCCTCCCTCAGTTTTATGGAGGGGATGGTAATGTTAGGGCTTCAGGAAACTGAATTCTGGGTCTCTGGAAGTTAGGCTATTGATAAGAAAGCTTCTTCCTTGTAAATCACTAGGACATGTGTAAACTGAGGGAGACCCAGGCCTCCCAGGATTGTGATCTCTGTCAGTTAATCATTTGTTTTTCTTTTCCTTAGCTTTTCGGCAGCCAGGGGTGCCTGAGGAATGTCACGAAGTCCCATGGGGGGGGGGTGCGGGGTGTCAGTTTCTGCTTTGTTCTCAACTTGCCTTCTGTTCCCTCATCACTCACCAACATCTGTCGTTTCCTGACTTGTTAATGTTAGCCGTTCTGACTGGTGTGAGGTGGTATCTCATTGTGGTTTCGATTTGTATTTCCCTGATGCCGAGTGATGTTGAGCACTTTTTCATGTGTCTCTTGGTCATTTGTATGTCTTCTTTGGAGAAATGTCTGTTTGTGTCTTCTGCCCATTTCTTGATTGGATTATTCTTTGGGTGTTGAGTTTGATAAGTTCTTCATAGATTTTGGATACTAGCCCTTTATCTGATAAGACATTTGCAAATATCTTCTCCCATTCTGTGTGTTGTCTTTTGTTTTTGTTGACTGTTTCCTTTGCTGTGCAAAAGCTTTTTATCTTGATGAAGTCCCAATAGTTCATTTTTACCTTTGTTTCCTTGCCTTTGGAGATGTGTCCAGCAAGAAGACGCTGTGGCCAGTGTCACAGAGGTTGCTGCCTGTGTTCTTCTCTAGGATTTTGATGGATTCCTGTCTCACATTTAGGTCTTTCATCCATTTTGAGTCTATTTTTGTGTATGGTGTAAGGAAATCGTCCAGTTTCATTCTTCTGCAGGTGGTTGTCCAAGTTTCCCAACACCATTTATTGAAGAGACTGTCTTCTTTCCATTGGATATTCTTTCCTGTTTTGTCAAAGACTGGTTGACCATAGAGTTGAGGGTCCCTTTCTGGGTTCCCTATTCTGTTCCATTGATCTATGTGTCTGTTTTTGTGCCAGTACCATACTGTCTTTGTGATCACAGCTTTGTAATAGAGCTTGAAGTCCAGAATTGTGATACCACCGGCTTTGGTTTTCTTTTTCAACATTCCTCTGGCTAATCGGGGTCTTTTCTGGTTCCATACAAATTTAGAATTATTTCTTCCAGCTCTGTGAAAAAAGTTGATGGTATTTTGATAGGGACTGCATTGAGTGTATAGATTGCTCTAGGTAGCATAGACACTTTAACAATATTTGTTCTTCCAATCCATCTTTCATCCCTGTTTCATAGTTTTCAGAGTACAGGTCTTTCACCTCTTTGGTTACGTGTATTCCTAGATATTTTATAGCTCTGGTGCAATTGTAAATGGAATTGTTTTCTTAATTTCACTTTATTCTGCCTCATTATTGGTGTATAGGAATGCAACAGATTTCTGTACATTGACTTATATCCTGCAATTTTACTGAAATCATTTAGCCGTTGTAGTAGTTGTTTTTTTTTTTTTTTTTTTTTTTTTTTTGTGGAGTCTTTAGGGTTTTCTACATGTCATCTGCAAATAGTTTTACTTCTTCCTTACTAATTTGGATGAACTTTATTTCTTTATGTTGTCTAATTTCTGTGGCTCGGACTTCCAGTAGTATGTTGAATAAAAGTGGTGAGAGTGAACATTCTTGTCTTGTTCCTGACTTTAGGGGAAAGCTCTCAGGTTGTCACCATTGAGTATGGTGTTGGCTCTGGGTTTTCATTTATGGCCTTTATTATGTTGAGATGATTTTTCCCGTTAGGCCTACTTTGCAGACTGTTTTATCATGAGTGAATAAGGTACTTTGTCAAATGCTTTTTCTATATCTGTTGGAATGATCATAAAGTTTTTATCCTTTCTCTTATTGATGAAATGTATCACACTGATCTGCAAATATTGAACCACCCTGGCATCCTAGTATTAAATCCCACTTGTTACTGGTATATGATTTTTTAAATATGCTGTTTAATTTGGTTTGCTTATATTTTGTTGAGGATTTTTGGATCTATATTCCTGAGAGATATTGGCCTGTAGTTCTTTTTTTGAGGTTTTTTTTTTTTTTAATCTGATTTTGGTATCAGGGTGATACTGGCCTCATTGAATGAATTTTGAAATTTTCCTTCTTGAATTTTTTGGAATAGTTTGAGAAGAATGGCATTAGCTCTTCTTTACATGCTTGGTAGAATTCACCTGTGAAGCCATCTGGTCTTGGACTTCTGTTTTTCGGGGAGCTTTTTGGTTACTGCTTCAATTTCATTGCTGGTGATTGATCTGTTCAAATTTTCTATTTCTTCTTGCTTTAGTTTTGGTAGGTTACATGTTTCTAGATAGTTAGCCATTTCTTCTATGCTGTCCAGTTTGTTGGTGTATACCTTTTCATAATATTCTGTTACAATTGTTTGTATTTCTGTGGTATTTCTCCTCTTAGTAATTTTCTTTATTTGGATTCTATTTTTTTTTTTTTAATGAGTCTTGCTAGAGGTTTATCAATTTTGTTATCTTTTCAAAGAATCAGCTCCTGGTTTCATTGATCTGTCCTATCATTTTTTTAGTTTATCATTTATTTCTGCTCTAATCTTTATTCTTTCTGCTGTTCTGGGGTTGTGTTTGTTCTTCTTTTTCTAGCTCTTGAGGCATAAGGTTAGGTTTCTGAGCTTTTTCTTGCTTTTTGAGGTAGGCCTGTATTGCTATAAACTTCCCTCTTAGAACTGCTTTTGCTGCATCCCAAAGATTTTGGACCATTGTGTTTTCATTTTCATTTGTTTCCATGTGATTTTTTTATTTCTTCTTTGACTTCTTGGTTGACTCTCTCATTGTTTAGTAGCATGTTATTTAACCTCCATGTATTTGTGTTCTTTCCATTTGTGTTCTTTCCTCCATGTATTTGTTGATTTCTAGTTTCATAGCATTGTGGTCAGAAATGATGCATGGTATGCTTTGATCTTCTTGAATTTGTCAAGACTTGTTTTGTGGCCTAACATGTGATCTATTCCGGAGAATGTTCCTTGTGCACTTGAAAAGAATGCGTAGTCTGATGTTTGAGGATTGAATGTTTGAATATATCTGGTGAATCCATCTGGTTCATTGTGTCGTCATTCAAAGCCATTGTTTTCTTGTTGATTTTCTGTTTAGATAATGTGTCCATTGATGTAAGAGGGGTGTTAAACTCTCCTACTATTATATTATTATCACTTATTTCCTTTATTTTGTTACTGTTTTATGTATTTGGGTACTTCTGTGTTGGGTGCGTAAATATGTACAATTGTTATAGCCTCTTGTTGGATCATCCCCTTTATTTTTTTTATTATTTTTTTTAATAATGATTTTTTATTATATTATGTTAGTCACCATACAGTACATCCCCGGTTTTCGATGTAAGGCTCGATGATTCATTAGTTGTGTATAACACCCAGTGCACCATGCAATATGTGCCCTCCTTACTACCCATCACCGGTCTATCCCATTCCCCCACCCCCCTCCCCTCTGTAGCCCTCAGTTTGTTTCTCATAGTCCATAGTCTCTCATGTTTCTTTCCCCCTTCTGATTACCCCCCCTTTCTTTATCCCTTTCTTCCCCTACTGATCATTCTAGTTCTTATGTTCCATAGATGAGAGAAATCATATGATAGTTGTCTTTCTCTGCTTGACTTATTTCACTAAGCATTATCTCCTCCAGTGCCGTCCATGTTGTAGCAAATGTTGAGAACTCATTCTTTCTGATTGCTGAGTAATATTCCATTGTATATATGGACCACAACTTCTTAATCCAGTCATCTGTTGCAGGGCATCTCGGCTCCTTCCACGATTTAGCTATTGTGGACATTGCTGCTATGAACATTGGGGTGCATATGGCCCTTCTCTTCACTACGTCTGTATCTTTGGGGTAAACACCCAGTAGTGCAATGGCTGGATCATAGAGTAGCTCAATTTTTAACTTTTTAAGGGACCTCCACACGGTTTTCCAGAGTGGCTGTACCAACTTGCATTCCCACCAACAATGTAGGAGGGATCCCCTTTCTCCACATCCTCTCCAACAATTGTTGTTTCTTGCCTTGTCTATTTTTGCCATTCTAACTGGCGTAAGGTGGTATCTCAGTGTGGTTTTGATTTGAATTTCCTTGATGGCTAATGATTTTGAACATTTTTTCATGTGTCTGTTAGCCATTTGTATGTCTTCATTGGAAAAGTGTCTGTTCATATCTTCTGCCCATTTTTTGATTTGTTTATTTGTTTCTCGTGTATTGAGTTTGAGAAGTTCTTTGTAGATCTTGGATACCAGTCCTTTATCTGTAGTGTCATTTGCAAATATATTCTCCCATTCCGTGGGCTGCCTCTTAGTTTTTCTGACTGTTTCCTTGGATGTGCAGAAACTTTTAATCTTGATGAAGTCCCATAAATTCATTTTATCTTTTGTTTCACTTGCCTTTGGGGATGTGTCATGAAAAAGGTTGCTTTGGCCGATGTCGTAGAGGTTGCTGCCTATGTTCTCCTCTAGAATTTTGATGGATTCCTGTCTCACATCGAGGTCTTTCATCCATTTGGAGTTTATTTTTGTGTATGGTGTGAGATAGTGGTCAAGTTTCATTCTTTTGCGTGTAGCTGTCCAATTTTCCCAGCACCATTTATTGAAGAGACTGTCTTTTTTCCACTGGATGTTTTTTCCTGCTTTATCAAATATTAGTTGCCCAAAGAGCTGAGGGTCCATTTCTGGGCTCTCTATTCTGTTCCATTGGTCTATGTGTCTGTTTTTGTGCCAGTACCATGCTGTCTTTGTGATCACAGCTTTGTAGTACAGCTCGAAATCCGGCATTGTGATGCCCCCAGCTTTGTTTTTCCTTTTCAACAGTTCCTTGGAGATTCGGGGTCTTTTCTGGTTCCATACAAATTTAAGGACTGTTTGTTCCAGTTCTTTGAAAAACGTTCTCGGTATTTTGATCGGGATAGCATTGAAAGTGTAGATTGCTCTGGGTAGCATGGACATTTTAACTATGTTAATTCTTCCGGATCATCCCCTTTATTATTATATAGTGTTCTTTATCTCCTGTTACAGTCTTTGTTTTAAAGTCTATTTTGTCTGATGTAAGTACTGCTACCCTAGATTCCTCTTGGCATCCGTTTGCATGATAAATGTTTCTGCATCCCCTCACTTTCAATCTGCATGTCTCTTTTGGTCTGAAATGAGTCTCTTATAGGCAGCATATAGATGGGTCTAGTTTTTTTGTTTGTTTCTTTTTTGGTTTTGTTTTAATTCATGCTGCCATCTTATGTCTTTTGACTGGAGCATTCAGTCAATTTATATTCAAAGTAATTAGTGATAGCTATGTATTTGTTGCTATTTTGTTACTTGGTTTATGGTTGTTTCTATTGATATTCTGATCCTTTCTTGCTCTCTTTCATGTTTTGTTGGCTTTCTTTGATATATTTGAATTCCTTTCTCTTTATTCTTTGCATATACATCATTGTTTTTGATTTATGGCTACCATTAGGTTTGTATGTAACGTCTTCTGCAAATAGCAGTCTATATTAAGTTGATGGTCACTTAAGTTTAACCCCATTCTTTACTTCTCTGTCCCCCATGTTTTAGGTATATGATGTCGTATTTTGCATCCTTTTATAAGTCCCTTAACTGATTTACAGAAATATTTATTTTTACTGCTTTTGTGTTTTTTACTTTTCATACTCTCACTGATGGTCTTTCTTTTCACTCAAAGTGTCCCTTTTAATATTTCTTGTAGGGCTGGTTTACTGGTCCTAAATTCCTTCAGTTTTTTGTCTGAGAAACTATTTCACTCTCCTTCTCTTCTGAATGATAGCCTTGCTGGATGGAGTATTCTTGGCTGTAGATTTTCCTTTTCTGTACTTCGTAGGCCAGAAGGGAGTGACATGATCTATTCAAAGTTCCTGCTGAAAAATACAGCCTTCTGGGATTTCACTTGTATGTAACTGTCCACTTTTTCTTCTTTAAGAAACCTTTTTATCACTACTTTTTGCCACTTTAATTACCTCGTGTCTTGGTGTGGACTTCCTTGCGTTGAATTTTGGTGGGAATCTCTTTGCTTCCTGGATCTAGATATTTGTGTCCTTCCCCAGGTTAAGGAAGTTTTCAGCTATTCTTCAAATAAATTTTCTGCCCCCTTATATCTCTCTTTCTCCTGAGATCCCTATAACATGGATGTTATTATACTTGATAGAGTTGCCGAGTTCCCCAAGACTATTCTCATTTAAATAATTTTCTTTCCTCTCCTTTCCTCAGCTTGATTACTTTCCATTACTCTGCCTTCCAGGTCATTAATTATTTCCTCTGCTTCATCTAGCCTGCTACTTATGCCATCATGTATATTTTTAATTTCATTTATTGTGTTCATCTCTGGTGTTTTAAAAAATATTTATAAGATATGTTTATTATTTTTCTGACCAAAATTAATGATTTTTAAATCTCCTTAAGTAACCCAAAAAAGGTATTCAAGAACATAAAACACAAATGGGAAATTAACCATTAGATGTTTTTACTTCATACCAACCCTACATTTAGTCTAGAAAATAAACAAAAACACTTTGAAGTGTTACTAAAATGCTAACCAAGTCATTTTATCATAAACCTTGCACATGCATTTCAAGGTTCCACCGCTCGGAATTTTGTTAAGATCAGTTTAATCATTAATAACAGTATATAACAGAGCAGAGGAACACATGTCATTAGATGTGATCCTTGCCCCTTAGTCTCAGAATTATGTCAGAATAAAGCTGACAGTTGTGCCAGGCTCTGAATCTCCAGTGACCTGGAAGCAAAGAAGATGCCCTGTCACAGAACTTTGTATAAACTGTAATAAAACAAAGCCGAAATTTTCTTACCTTCCTATAGGAAATGGTCAGTTATTTGATAAATACTAAAACACTCTAGGAATTCACTTTGAGTTTGTTTACCAAACACATTTTGCAAGAACCAACTACAAAAAAAGTTCCTTTGGGATTTGGTCTACAAATTCACTTAACAGGTTGGAAATTTAAAACCTATAAGAAAATGAGGAAGTAAGGAATCCCAACCCTACCATGTTGCAATGATTAAAGGGATATACACACATACAAAAAAGTTGTGCTCACAGAAGTCACGAACTATAAAAAGGTATATGCTTTTTGAGTAAAAACAAAGAACTAGCTGATATCCTTCCTTTTTTTTTTTTTTTAAAGATTTTATTTATTTATTTGACAGAGAGAGAGACAGCCAGCGAGAGAGGGAACACAAGCAGGGGGAGTGGGAGAGGAAGAAGCAGGCTCATAGCGGAGCAGCCTGATGTGGGGCTCGATCCCAGAACGCCGGGATCACGCCCTGAGCCGAAGGCAGACGCTTAACCGCTGTGCCACCCAGGCGCCCCGATATCCTTCTTTGTTTTGATCTCTGTGTTAAGGGTCTCACCGATGCCCTCCACTCTCAAGTCCAGTGAGCATGTTTGTGATGAGTGCTTTAAATTCTCTGTCAGGCATATTACTTCTATCTATTTCACTTTGGTCTCTTTCTCTGGTTTGGTCTTGGTCTTTCATTTGGGAGATGTTTCTCTGTCTCTTCATTTTGTCTCTCTATTTCTGTGTTAGGAAGCTCAGCTACTTCTCTTGCTCTTGATGGTAATAGTTCTAGGAGGAAGAGGTCCTGCAGCGTCGTGTCCCCTGGCCCCCAGGACCTGGAGCTTCCGCGGGTGTCTCCTATGTATGCTGTGTGCGCCTGCTGTTGACTCATGGCCTCGTTTTCCTTCAGTCCAGTTGTCGGCAGAGGCTGTCTTTGCCTGTTGAGGGCCCTGCGGTGTGGGGTGGTCCGCTTGCAAAAGGAGACCTGCCCCGACCGCCGCTGGAAGCGATGTCCCGGGAGACAGGCAATTCAGGAGACGCGGTGGTAACAGGTTTGCACTGGTCTTCTGGGGGATGGGCCCGCAGTACCAGGACGCACGTGAGCGGGCCGGGAAGGGCAGATGCGCGCACGCGGGGCGGGGGCGCGGGGCTTGGTGCACGCACAGCAGGTGGGAGTGTCGGGGCTGCGCTCCGTGCCGCACGTGGCCAGTGGTTTGTGGCGGCGTGGGCAGAGAAACGGCGCCTGCCGGCTCCTCTCTTCCTGCAGCGTGGGTCTCCCCGCCATCCCCGCCTCTCCGGGCCACACTCCCAGATGAGCAGCTCCCTCCCCCTCCTGACCGCCGCAGGCGCTTTTCAAACTGCTCGTTCTACGCGGTGTCTGCGCAGGCTGTCTGTCCCTCCGTCTCCTTAAGGCAGGGCCGCTGCTTCCTGACGCCCTCCAGTCTCTCCCAGGGCCAAGCCCGATGAGTTTTAAAATTCCAGGCTAAGCCCGCGGAGGTTAAGAACTCATGAAATTCAGCCCCTCTCACCATCCAAGGCAAACATTACAGAGATTCGTCCTCCCCATCGATGGGCTCCGGGGGTGAAAGTCTGTCTTGCGCCCTTCTCGGCGCCTCCGCTCCCAGACGGCGTCTTCACCCTTCCCACCTTCCTCGCTGTGGCCTCCTTCCTGACTCGAGTTGTGCTAGCGGGCTTTGGGGTGTTTTCTGGGTGATTTAGGCTGATAGGGGTGTTATCTGTGGGTTGAGGCAAACTTAGGGTCCTTTTACTCCACCATCTTCCCAGCCCTCTGGGTATTAATTTTGTATCCTGCAACTTTACTGAATTCATTTTTTTCTAGTAGTTTTTTGGTGGAGTTGGGATCGTCTATGTAGAGTATCATGTCAGCTGCAAATAGTTGACAGTTGACCTTCTTTACCAATAAGGATGCCTCTTTTTTTTTTTTTTTTTTTTTTTTAAGATTTTATTTATTTGACAGACAGCCAACGAGAGAGGGAACACAGGCAGGGGGAGTGGGAGAGGAAGAAGCAGGCTCTCAGCAGAGCAGGGAGCCGGGAGAAGCAAACTGAGGGCCTCAGAGGGAGGGGGGTGGGGGAATGGGATAGACCGGTGATGGGCAGTAAGGAGGGCACGTATTGCATGGTGCACTGGGTGTTATACGCAACTAATGAATCATCGAACTTTACATCAGAAACCAGGGATGTACTGTATGGTGACTAACATAATATAATAAAAAACATTAAAAAAAAAAAAAAAGGATGCCTCTTTTTTTCTTGTTGTCTGCTTGCTGCAGCAGGGACTTCCAGTATTATGTTGAATGAAAGTGAGAGGGGGCATCCTATCTTGCTCCTGATTTTTAGAGGACAATTTCTGTTTTTCAGCATTGTACATGATGTTAGCTATGGACTTGTCATACAGCCTTTATTATGTTGAACTATGTTGCTTCTAAACCCACTTTACTGAGACTTTTTAAAATGAATGAATGTCGTACTTTGCCAAATGCTTTTTCTGCATCTGTGGAGGTGATCATATGATTTCTATGCTTTCTTTTGTTGATGTGGTCTATCATGTTTAGTGATTTGTAAATACTAAGCCATCCTTGCATCTCCAGAATAAATTCCACTTGATTGTGGTGAATGGTTGTTTTTTTTTTTTTTTTCAATATACAAAATGGCACAAATTGGAATGTCATTCTGACGCAGGGGCCACGCTAATCTCTATCATTTAAAAAAGATTTTATTTGAGAGAGAGAGAATGCATGAGAGAGAGCAAGCAAGCACAAGTGTTATGGAGGGGAGGTCGGGGGAAGGGCAGAGGGACAGGGAGAAACAGGATCCCCACTGAGCAGGGAGCCCCACTCGACCAACAGTGGGGCCCTATCCCAGGCCCCCAGGATCATGACACCAGCCGAAGGCAGATGCTTAACCCTTAACCCTTAACCACTTAACCCTTAACCAACTGAGCCGACCAGGCGCTCTTTCTGTGGAGGATTTTTGCATCTGTTTATCTGGGATATTGGCCTGTAGTATTTTTGTGGTGTCTTTGGTTTTGGTGTCAGGACGATCCTGGCTTCAAAGAATAAATTTGGAAACCTTCCTTCCTCTTCTATTTTTTGGAATTTTGCTCTGCTCTTTATTATTTTCTTCCTTCTAACTAACCTGGGGCTTCATTTGTTGTTATTTTTCTAGTTCCTTTAGGTGTAAGGTTGGGTTATTTGAGGTTTTCCTTTTTCCTTGAGGTAGTCCTGTATTACTATAAACTTCCCTCTTAGAACTGCTTTTGCTGTATCCCAAAGATTTTGGACCATTTGTGTGTTCACTTTTTTTTTTTTTATAACTTCTTTGCTTGCTTCACTGACCTATTGGCTGTTTAGTATCATGTTTACTAGCCTCCCTGTGTTTTGTGTTTTTTTTCCATTTTTTTTCTTGTGATTGATTTCTATTTTCATACTACTGTGGTCTGAAAATATGCATGGTATGTTTTCAGTCTTCCTAAATTTACTGCCACTTTTTGTGGCCTATCATATAATCTAATCTGGAGAATTTTCTGTACGTACTTGAACGTGCATTCTGTTGTTTTCTGTGGAGTGTTCCTATATATATATCTTTATGTCCATGTAGTCTAATGTTTCATTCAAAGACATGGTTTCCTTATTGATTTTTCTTCCTGGATGATTTATCCATTGACGTAAGTGGGGTTTTAAGGCTCTCTACTACCATTGTGTTATTATCAATTTATCTGTTTAGGTTTGTTAATATTTTCTTTATATATTTAGGTACTTCAATGTTGGGTGCATAGACTTTGCAGTTGTTACGTCCTCTTATTGGATTGATCCCCTCATTGTTATGTAATGCCCTTCTTTGTCTCTTCTCTGTTTTACAGTCCATTTTAGCTGAGATAAGTATTGCTACTTGGCTTTTTTCTTTTCACTTCCATTTGCTTGGTAAATGTTTTTCCAACCCTTCACTTTCAGTCTATATGTGACATGAGCTGTGAGGTGTCTCTTATACGCAGCATAATAGTGGTTTGTGTTGTTGCTGTTTTTTAATCAATTTCACCACCTTATGAGTTTTGGTTGGAGCATTAGGTCATTTCCATTTAATTAAGGATAGGCATATGTAGTGCCATTTTGTTGTTCTCTGGTTGTTGTTGTTGTAGATTTGTTCTGGTCCTTTATTCTCTTGCTTTATTTTATTGTGATGAGTTTCAGAAGTACCATGTTTGGCTTTCTTTCTTTAAAATTTGTGTTTTTGAAGGAGGACGTCTATTTCCTTCTTTAGGCAAGTTTTCAGCTATTATTTCTCCAAATAAGTTTTCTTTTCCTAAAAATAAGATCTTAAAAAAGAGAAAAGAAATCTCTACACCCAAAATGGGGATTTGAACCCACAACCCTGAGATCAAGAGTTGCTGCTCTACCGACTGAGCCAGCCAGGCGCCCCTCCTCAAATAAGTTTTCTGCCCCTTTTTCTTCTTCTTGTTCTGGGGTCCCTATAATGCAAACGTTCACTTGATGTTTTCCGAGAGGTCCCTTTACGTATCCTCATTTTAAAGATTCTTTTGTCGTTCTGCTGTTTGGCCTGGGTGCTTTCCATTACCGTGTCTTCAGGATTGTTGATGTGTTCTCCATCTGCTAATCTGTTGATTCCCTCTAGTGTATTTTTCATTTCCGTTATTGTGTTCTTCATATTTTCTCTTTATCGAAGGTCTCACTAAGTTCTTCCACTCTTCCCTCCAGCCCAGTGAGCATCTTTACGACCGTTATTTTCGGTTCTTTCTTCACATTGCTTATCTCCATTTCATTTAGTTCTTTTTCTGTGGGTTTGTCTTGTTCTTTCTTTCGGAGCGTATTCCTCTGTCTCCCATCCTCTTGCGTGTTTGTTTGTATGCATTAGGTGGAATGGCTCCCTTTCCTAATCTTGAAGGAATGGTCTTGTGTTTGTCATCCCTTATGCAGACTTTGTGTGCTTGGTGACTCATGCTGGCTGGTTAGAGCTGTGGATGGTGTGGGCTGAGGGTTCTGGGGCGCTCCATCTAGTGGGAGCCCTGGCAGGACAGCTAAAGCTGAAGTGAGTGCAGACTATTCGGTCCCTGGTTTCTCCACACAGTGGGTGCCCTGACGGCAGCGGAGGCTAGAGCAGGTGCAAGCCAGGGTACGCTGAGGCCCAGTGCACAGCAGGCACCTTGGCAGGGTAGCTAAAGTTAAGGTGGGGTGTTATCCAGGGTGTCCTGGGGCTTCTGCACAGCAGGCGCCCTGGCAGGACAGCTGAAGCTGACTGGGTGCGAGACAGGGATGCTGTGGCTCTCATGCAGCGGGCCCCCTGCCAGGCTAGCCAAAACTGAAGCGGAGGCAGGCCATGGTGTCCTGGGGTTCTATGTGCGACGGGACCCTGGCAGGGCAGCTGAAGCTGAAATAGCTATCAGCTGGGGTGTCCTGGGGCAGTCTGCAGGGGGTGCCCTGGCAGGGCAGCTGGAGCTGAGGTGTTGTGAGGGATGGGAGGTCCCTGGCCTTGCTCTGCAGGGCTGCCCTGGCAAGATAGGTGAAACTAAAGTGGGTGCAAGCTGGGGGGGGGCAGGGCTCTGCACACAGAGGGTCCTTGGCAGGGTAGCCGATGCTGGAGTGTAAGCCTAGGGTGTTTCAGGAGTCTCTGCTGGAGCCGAGGTGGGGTATAGGCCGAGAGGTCTTGGGGCACTCTGCTCAGAAGGTGCCCTGGGAGGCCAGCTAAAGCTAAACTGGGCACAGGCCAGCGTGTGGTCCCCAGGGCCTCCACACAGTGTGTCCTGGCAGGACAGCTCTGAAGCAGAAGTGGTTGCAAGGTGGGTTGTCCTAGGGCTCTTCCCACTGGTGGGACAGCTGCCACTGAGTGAGGTTCAAGCTAGCGTTTCCCGGAGTGTCCCGTACAGGGTGTGCCTTGGCCGAGTGACTGGAGCTGAGGCCAGTGTGGGGTGGCCAGTGCTGTAAGGGCCCTGGCAGGGTGGCTGGAACTGAGGCAGACATGAGCCGGGGTTCCTGGGGGGCACCCCCGCCAGGACGGCTGCATCTGAAGTAGATGTCCATTGGCAGGTTTCAGAGTGGTCTGCGTCACAGGTGCCCTGCTAAGCTGCCCGAAGCTGAAGTGCATTGGGCCTGGAGTGTTCCAGCGTGCTTGCGCCTGTGTCACCCTGGCATAAATGCTAGAGCTATCATGAGCGCTAACTGGGGGGGGGGGGCTCTCTTAAACCGCTGGGTTTTTTTCTGTGTGCGAGGACAGAGGAATCTGTTCCTGGTCCCTCGGTGCTCTCCCTCCCCACAGACCCTTCATTACTGGGTCTCCATTTCTCTTGCTGTCCTTCCGCTGCGCAGAGGCTGTTCAGTTGGCCCCCAGGTCCTCAGGAGGAGTTGCTCTATAAATAGGTGTGATTTGGTGTGTACTGTGGAGAGAGTGAATTCAGGGGCTTCCTCCATCACCATCTTGGACCACATCTCCCCTGGCTGAATTATGTTTTATGCTGGCTCTTTAAGGGCAAGGACTCAGTTTCCTAGTCCGTCTGGCTCTCCCAGCATGAAGTCCTACTGATTTTTTTGAAGCTCCCGAAGTGAATCCCCACTGGTTTTCGAAGCCAGATGTTAGGAACTCCTCTTCCCGGGGCAGGTCCTCAGTGCCGGGGTGCCTGGTGGGGGTCCGATCCTCACCCCATCTGTGCTTGCGGTGTCCCTCCTGTTTGTGGGTAGTCCTGCCAGGGGTTTGGTCATCTCCATACCTCCTACGCTTCTTGATGTGGCCTTCTCTTTAGACTAACTGTACAGGGTCTGTTTTTCCCATCCTCAGGTCATTTTCAGAGTTCGCTGTACGGATGCAGCTGTTGCCTCATTGCGTCTGTGGTCAGGTGAGCTCCGGATCCTCCCAATCCGCCACCTTCTCCGACTCCCTTTAACGTTTGCTCTACGTGTCTAGTTGCTCTTCTACTGGGTACACAGACACTGACCATTGTTATGTCCTCTTGTTGGATGAATTTATTATGTCAAGCCCTTCCTTGTCTCTTACTGTATTTGTTTCAAAGTCTATTTTGTCTAATAGAAGGATTGCCACCCCAGACATTTTTGTTTTCATTTACATGAAATATCTTTTTCCATCCCTTCACTTTAAGCGACTTTTTTTTTTTTTTTTGTTTAAAGATTTTATTTTTTAGTAATCTCTGCACCCAACATGGCGCCTCAAACCTACAACCCTGGGGTCAAGAGTCACACGCTCTACGCACTGAGCCAGCCCGGCGCCTCACTCTGTGTCTTCAGAAGTCTGAGGTGAAACTCTTGTTAGGCATCTAGAGGGGGCTTACTCTCCATCGGTTCAGTAGTCCTGCCGTGTTTTCTGATGGGATCATGTCGCGCATTTACATTTGACCTAAGCGTTGATAGGTATGTACTTACTGCCATTTTGTTAATTGCTTTCTGATTGTTTTGTAGTTCCTCTCTATTCCTTCTCTAGCTCTCTGCTGACTTTATTCAGTGTCATGCTTGGACACCTTTGTTTTTTGTGTATCGTAAGTTTGGGTTTGTGGTTACCAGGGGGGTCCTATATGACATCCGATGTATATAGCAGTCTGTATTAAGTTTTGATGGTTAAGTTTGAACACATTCTAAAAGCACATTTTACTTGCCCCTCCAAGTTTTATGTATATCGATGTCCTGTTTTACATCTTTTTTATCTTCCTTAATTTGTGTAGATATAATTTATACTACTTTTGTGTTTTAATCTTTACTAGCTTAATAAGCAATTGATCTACCTTTCTTGTGTGTTTGCGTTTTTACCTGTGAAAATTTTCCCTTTCATAATTTTCTTCTAGTTTATGGCCTTTTCTTTTCCACTTAAACGAAGTCTCTAACCTTGCTTGTAAGGTAGCGTTAGCGGGGATGAACTCCTTTCACCGGTATTTCTCTCTCGTGAATTTGCGTGTCCTCCTTGGGCAGAGGCCCAGCTAGACTTCTCTCTCATGCTCCGTCGTTAGTGTATGTCCTGCCCAAGCGAGCACTCCACGTCCCTTTCAATTCTGAGTGACAGCCTTGCTGGGTGGAGTATTCTTCGTTGCAGGTTTTTTCCTTTCTG
Organism: Ursus americanus; assembly: GCF_024610735.1. NCBI lineage: Eukaryota > Metazoa > Chordata > Mammalia > Carnivora > Ursidae > Ursus > Ursus americanus. The sequence goes on along the minus strand of NC_142162.1, from coordinate 6,152,087 downwards.
CACTTGGAAGATACCAGGACAATCCCTTCTGCCCTGTAAAGTGTCTGCAGGAATGTGGATTATCTTTTCTTTCTGGCTGCGTTGAAGATTTTTCTCTTCGCTTTCGTTGTTCTGCAGTATTATCTTTATTTACCCGTGGTTCATTGTACTTCCCAAATTGGAAGAATCGTGACTTTTATGAGGTTTCCAGGCATTATCACTCTTAAAATGGTCTTGCTCCTATAATACACTCTCCTCTTTTGGAACTTCTACGAGGCATACACTGACTCTTCTTACTCAATTTTTCATCACTACTGCATTCAGGGTAATTTCCTTAGTTTCATTTGTATAGTTTATTCATTGTCTCTCCAATTCCACGTACTATTTAATTTCTACACCAATTTTTTTATACTGAATTTTAAACTATTTTTCATTTCTGGAAGTTCTCTTTCGTTTTTTGTTAGCTTCCTTCTCTTAAATGTCTATCACTTTTTTTATTTTTTAAAAGATTTTATTTGACAGCGAGCATAAGCTGGGGCAGCTGCAGGCAGAGGGAGAGGGAGAAGCAGAGTCCCCGCTGAGCAGGGAGCCCAACCCCTAGGAGCGGGGTTCGATCCTAGGATGCCGGGATCATGACCGGAGCTAAAGGCAGACTGACAGAGCCACCCAGGCGTCCCCGTCACTTTAAACATGCTTTTTTTGTAGTCCCTATTTGGTAAATCTATTATCTAAAGTCCTCAGGAGGGGGAGTTAATCGTGCCATTTGTTGCTTCTGACTCTTACTCATGGGGGGGTTCTTTCCACGTGTGTTCTCTAATTCTGAACTGCGAGCGGAACACCACTGCGGTTTTATATGTTCGTATCCTGTACAGCCTGAATTAAGGCACACCTATCCGGAAACAGAATGTAATTCTTTCCTTTGGCCAAGTGCCGCCCAAATAATTCTCAAAATAACCCCCAAAATAAATTCACAGGCTTCTGAGACCATATAGGTAGTGTAATTTTGAATCTCAAGTAAGACAGGTCTGTGGTAACAAATTCCAGGAATGACTTCTTCTCTGCACCAGAGCATAAGGTAAGACAAGTACTAGCTTATCCTTCACTGAGGGCGAGTCTCTAAGAATCCTGTCTGTGTGTGGATCTCCATCCAACACCCACCTTGCGGAAACCTAAGACTTGACCTCCCGTGCTTGTGTAACCTTTGAAATCCAGGCACCTGGTTCCAGAGACCAGGAACTGTCTTTATGCCTGATGGTCATGGCCTCAACCACGTATCTGGCTACTCTCTTATTTCCGGTTTTTGGCCTCTGGGGATTACGCACTATAAAATCTTAACATCAGCCATGTATTTCAAAGGGTATTTACCAAGTTTATCCAACTTTCCTTACAGTTGTGTAACTAAGGCTTTCACGCTAATTGTCTGCCATAACTGCTAGAAATTTAAGTCTAGAAAGATGTTTTACCTTCTATTATGTAAAAAAAAATTTTTTTTTTGCATTGTTATCAAAACTGAACAATCATCCAGCTGTGATCAGTCTGATCCGTTTGGAACAATACTTCATCTTCTGGACTCTACATACCCACCAGATGTTTTTTTCTCAAATTCTATCACACTATCATGGGCACCATTTCATCAATAAGGAAGCTAAAGCATGTCAGCTTAAGGTCACAGGGCAAGAACCAGGACTAGAGCTTGGACCTTTAAAAGTGTCAGCTCTGGGATATTTCTGTAAGACGTAACGTGAGAGGTAGGGAAGTGAAGGTCTAAGGGAACGTTTAGTAAGTACCTCCTATGTGCTAGTTCTGTAATATCAAAAATATCTGATAACTGCTGTACAAGACATATCTTATTACCCCATTTTCATAGATGGGGAAATTAAAGCTCAGAAAGTTTAAATAATTTCCCTAAGGTCATTGTGTAGTATTAGAGCTGAATTCACAGTCGGAATTGGCTATAAAAATCCATCTTCTGGGACGCCTGGGTGGCTCAGTCGGTTAAGTGTCTGCCTTCGATTCAGGTCGTGATCTTGGGGTCCTGGGATTGAGTCCTGCGTCAGGCTCCTTGCTCAGCGGGGAGCCTACTTCTCCCTCCCTCTGCTGCTTCCCTGCTTGTGCTCTCTCTGACAAATAAAACCTTAAAAAAAAAAAATTCCATCTTCTTCCCTCTATACCAGGGGTCAGCAAACTTACTCTGTAAAAGGCCCGATAGTAAATATTTTAGGCTTCATGGGCCACACGGTCTCTCTTGCAACTACTCAGCTTTGCTGTAGTGTGAAAGCAGCCACTGAGAAACATAAGATGAATGAGCATGGCTGTGTTCCCGTAACACTTTATTTACTGAAATTTGAGTTTTATGTAATTTTCACATGTCACAAAATAATTTTTTTCAACCATACAAAATATGAAATGCATTTTTAACTCACAGGCCACGCAAAAACAGGTGCATCTGCCCCATGGGCAACTGGTTTGTTGACCCCTGCTCTACACCATACCACCTTGTGAGGAGTGGCGTTCTCCAGTGTCTGTTCCAAACATTCCTTTGCTGGGTCAGGAGAGACAAGGGAAAAAGAGAACAGAACGGGTTCTTCTTTGGATGCTGCGTGACTGAGGGGGTTGTTGTGCCCAAGCTCCTCAAACTGTGTTGTAGCAGCATGCAGTTGTTTAAACGTCTTGTCCCAACATTAAACGTCTTTTTTTCATGTCTCTCCTTAGCCTATCTTCCAAACTAAACTAAGCTCATTTTGGAAAGAGGACTCTCTTCTTATTTTACAGTTTCCTTTAATGTTTCATAGTCTGTGTAATATAGTAGGTGCTCAATATCCAATGATAAATATTCGATGCCGCCGAACACTATCCTGTTTCATTCAGACTCTTTAAATGGTCAATGGGCCCAATATAGAAACAGTTCAATGAATGAAAACTAATATAGCAGTTAGGCCATATGTTGGATTTAACAATATTACCATTTCCTTTTAACTTAGTGTAAGGGACAATTATGAAAAATATTCTGGGCCCTACCTTTCTTGTTCCAATAGTTATTTGCATGTGAATACTAAGTCTGACATGCCTTCTTCCCCTAGAACCACTTCGGTGACCTGGATGGTGGCCACTACACTGCTTTTTGCAAGAACTCAGTGACCCAGGCCTGGTATAGCTTTGATGACACACGAGTCAGTGAGATACCAGATACTTCAGTTCAAACTGCTACAGCCTATCTCCTGTTCTACAGCTGCCAGCCCTTTTCTATACCTATAAAAAAATGCAAGAGCTAGGAAAAATGGTATTTCCTGAAAACTACAAAACAAGCAATCAAACTGGTACTTAAGTTTTGCTCTGTCATTAAAATCTTGCAACTTATTTGCATCGCTGACATTTTTAAGTCTTTCTGGTATGTTATGTACCCCTTTATACAATAAGACTCTACCAAAGAAGATAGGTCCGGGCCTACTGAAAAAGGCAGCATGCAAACGATGAAATGCTGATCGATGGGGGCCTTCAAAGCACTGCAAATTATGTATCAATTTCAGGCTTCGAAATTGAATGTTTATTAAGGTGAATTTTTTAATCATAGAATATCAATTATATATATCCAACAAATTATTTTCCAGAGATACTTCATGGAGCTCAACAAAAGTAAGTTTTGTTCAAATGGCTCTGTGACCTTAAGAATATGATTTGAAAATACTTAATTGATCAGACAATTTAGCCAAGAACTCTAATAAGTCTCTTAGACCAACTGCAGAACATGAAAGAACCCATCCTTTCATCCTCTCCCTGACAGTCCACCAATGGTGACATCTTTCAGAAGCGCTTTCTACAATCTTATTTTTATATGGAGAATTTTTACTTATCTCTTTGACTACATCATTTTGTAAAGATGTGGTTCTTAATGCAGCTCACTTTGCAGTCATGCTTGACTCCTGTCCCTTTGTTTAAATTCTGACTCCCAACGCGGAGAATCCTAAGTGCTCTATGCATTTTTGGATCAAGTTGAAGGCAGAGTAAAATCGGGTCCTAATACAACAGGGTAAGTGAACTAAATCTTAAATCAATATAGCAGGATAAAGTGTAGCTATGTATATAAAATGGTTTGCTAATATAAAATTAAAGACAGAACACTTACAGGGTTTTAAATTATTTTTCTCATTAAGATTTTAATGTAGGTGAAAATGAAAATTCTCATTTTAAAAAATTAAAGAAAAGTTTCCATTTATTTTTTTAGAATAAAGATTTAGTGCACAAATACAGCCCAAAGCCAACAAAAAAATAGCTTTGCCCTGTCATTTCCCTAAGAAAGCACTGCAGTTACTCAGAATAGGCCAAAAGAAAAATGAACAATCCTCTGAGTTCTAGGCTTCACAAAAGGACCACATATTATACTATGTACACTGATTTGATGTGCAAGTGTGCAATAAATATATACACATACATTCCTATCTGCTTTACATCATTCTAGAGTATTCATAGATCAAGCTGGGATTTAGAAATGTGAAAAGGCCATAACAGTGAAAAGGAAAATAAAGGATATAATGGTTTTTAGAATAGAATGCTATAGAATGATAATGCTTAGCTAGTTAGTTACTTTAACTTTGGAGCAAACTATAAAGGTTTTGAAATAAATGGTACCTGTAAGGAGTGCTTACTGCGATACTTGTTAAATATTATTGGTCAGTTTTTCGATAATAGCACTGACCTAAAATATATGGTGGTAGTAACACAGCTCCCACTGTCCTAGAATTCCTCTAAAGGGCCAGCTATAGGTATCCAGTATCTTTGCAAGTATGTCAAGAGTTGTGTTGCTCAGCCTCTTAAAAGATAACTAGCTTATAACCTACTTCTCCTTATGTGGCTACGTCAGTTGCTCGTGGTCCCAATGAAGTATAAAAGAGGATATAAGCTGCCGAAGACTTCACAGAAGAAACAGAGATATCAGAAACTTCATGATCATCGAATTTAAACCACCGCTGTCTTGCTGCATTTTTACAATAGGCAGTGTAGTGGCCTCCATCCAGCCCACCGTAGTGATTCTGTGCCAAACGAGATTGAAAATCCGTTCAAACTGAAATTATCAACATATTTTAAATAATTCAAAGCTTTGTTACTTTCCTATGAAGGAACCACTTGAAACTTTTTCTAAGCAAATATGAAAATATTTAGTTCAATAAGATACTTACTGAAACAGAAAACAAATTATATTTCTTCAAATTGTTCTTTGGACCAATAACATATTGTGACAAGTCAAGATTTTCTAATGGGAAGTCCACAGAGCTCTGTAATTTTTGTTTCCACCTGCCATCATAGGAAAAACTGCAGAGCAAAACATGATAGCAATTATACCAACAGACCAAAAATATCAGAAGGACTCTAATTCATTCCTTAACATTCTAGATTTTTAGCCAGGACCGTAAACCGTTTCACGCAGAATTTCAGTCGTGGAAGGACCTGTGAAGAGTGAGGAGAGCTGCCCTACACTTAAGACCGTACTGCCGGGACACTGGAGCTGGGACCTGCAAACACACAGACCACACAGGTATCCCCCGCTTTTCAAAAGTTGGCGTGACACTGCTTTGTTTTATGGAAGACTTAAATAGTAGTACCTGTTTTTGCTAACCAAAAGAAATCTGAAGAGGATTTCTGCCTTTCAGAAAAAAGGTAAAAAGTGGAAACAGCACTGAGTGGCCTGTGCTCTGCAGTAAGCTGGCCGAGGCAGCAGGCAGCCTGCTGAGCAGCGAGAGCGGCACCAGCAGCGCGCGGCCTGGACGACTCCGCATCGAGCTGCCACAGCTCTGAAGGGTCTGGCGGCAGCTGTGTTTTATCTTAATTTTGTGCATCTGTTAGCAAGATGTGTCCTAAGGTATCAGAAAAGCCCAAGAGAAGGTTATTTTGGGGGTCTGGAAATGTTCAAAGATTTTCCATATAAATTAATGGTAATCGCTTCTTTGCTTTTTACCATTTTGGCTTACAAAGATTTCGTAGGAATACTCTGTTTTTGCATAGCAGGGGAAAACTGCAATGGCATTCCACTGTCCTGACATCCTCTGCTCCTTTAAACACCAAAACACTGGAATGTTGGTTGGTGTAATATTTCAGAATTAATTTTCAAAAACTGAATTCTGAACCATTTATATTTTTAGATATTCTACAAAGACTATGCAGCATTAAAAATTTTAAAAGAACAAATGTGTAATCATTTAGAGAATGTTTATACCTCCACAATCCTCAAGAGAAAAACTGATGTAACAAGATTGTTAGAAAATTTACATGAGGAATTTGAACACATCAATGTTGAAATTACTGTAACTGCAAAAGAATCTCCAATAATACAAAATGAAACAAATAATTAAAACAGAAATGCTTTCTTTGAAACAAAAATAACAGCTCTCAATAAAAAGATGAAACTTTTTTTTTTAAAAAAAGTTTATCACTCCATGGATAGATTATATATGAGACCAAAAAAAAAAAAAAAAATCAAAAGACCTGGGACATGTTTTACAACTCTTATTCCTTCTACTATAGAGTCAGATCTTTTTCACAGGCTGGAAAAATCTGGACAAAAATGTCTGCACCCAACAATGGCATCCTTAACCTCTTCAAGACTACATTTTAAAAACATCCTGTATTTCCAGGGCGCCTGGGTGGCACAGTCGGTGAAGTGCCTGACTCTTCGTTTCAGCTCAGGTTGTGGTCTCAGGGTGGGGAGGCTGCGCCCCGCGTTGGGCTCCATGCTCAGCATGGAGTCTGTGTGAGACTCAAACTTCTCAGACTTCCCCTCCGCATGTAAGCACTCGCTCTCTCTGAAATAAATGAATCTCTAAAACATTCTATATTTCATTTTCAGCACAGGATTAAATCTTTTTTTAGTTTACTGTTTGATAAATTTTATTGGCTAATCATTTGTGTTCTATATAAATACATTTTTATTTGATGTTTTATAAAGATGTAAAATTCTGTATTTGAAATGCAATAATTTCATTTTTTTAAAGATGAAATTACATGAAAGAGTTTTTGCAAACACTGAGAGAAGGAGCTAGTCTCATTTCTGCCCTATTTCCCTAACGAGATAATCTTCCTTTGAAATGCATCCTTAGCAGGCAGTACAACACAACGACTTAAAATGAAGGACTTAGAATTCTTTCATTTAATATTGTAGAAAAATTTGTTTCCTTTACCGTTTCAGATGCACTAAAAGCACTGGTGGCAACTTCCAGATTTCTATCTTTTTTAAAGAATCCCGTCGAGTTCTGCAATGACTGCAGTAAAACCGATTGTTATCTGTGAGCTTCTCTTCTTTGGAAAATAATCTAAGGCAATCCTGGAGGCAAAAACAAGTAGTAGTTATTAATTCGTTGCTTCACAGTATCACTGGGCATCTACTCAAGTTATTCTGCCAGGCATCAGGCTGTAACAGTTAAAGAAAACCGTGCCCTCATAAAGTTTATGACCTGGTGGGGAACCCAGAGGAGAGAGCCCGCAACAAGAGGAGCGCAGTGCATGGCGAGCGCTGCCTGCGGTGGAGGGAGGCAGTCCGGCGTGTCTGCGCTCTGCCTGGTGCCCCACACAGTCTTGCTGGAAGAAAGGACATTCTCGAGGAAGCGAACACAAAGATCAACAAGCTAGCTAAATCATACTGTTGTGAGGAAAACAGGCATATTGATCCCCAGGCAGAGCAAATTCTTATAAAAGTAAACCTAAATGAAAAACAAACTCAGGGTTTTGGAGGGGAGGCAGGTGTGGGGATGCGCTAGCCCGGTGCTGGGTATTAAGGAGGGCACGGATTGCATGGAGCACTGGGTGTTATATGCAAACAATGAATCATGGAACACTATGTCAAGAACTAATGATGTACTGTATGGTGACTAACATAAAAAAAATCCATATACAATTTTCAAACTTCTTCAAAGTGCAAACTTTAAAAAACACCAATTCTGAAAGAATATTTAATAGGAAAATATCTTTTAAAAAGGAAAACTTTTAAAACATCTTTAGATTTTTCTAATACACAAATTTTGTTTTAATTATGTCTGTAAGTTTTACCCACAAAATGTTTATAGGGGTGAAGAGCAGAAATTGCTGAATAAAGTATATGTTTGTATGCATATAAACAGCATTTATTCAACAAATCATTTTCTCTCAAGCTTACCTGTAATGTACATTTACTTGTAGAAGCTAAGGGTAGAGACAAATACATGAAGGCCTCAAATGTCCTAGACTTTTTGTGACAGGTGAGGCACTGTACTGTGGATTTGAACTGACCCTGAAAAAGTGCTACAATAATAGATTCATTGAGCTGCTTGTGTTTCTGCCAAGCATGTTCTGCGGCTTTAAAGTCATCCAGGTGATCGTTATTTTCTTCTTTATGTCTCTTCCGATTATCAGCCTGGAAATAAGATTAATATTAATGTCGACTTTTAGATAAATTTTAACTATAAAATTGAAAGAATATATGGAATATACTTTGCAGATTTAGAAACACTTCTGCTCCCTTTCATGGAGTTCTAATCTCATTACTACAAAAAAAATTCTGCCAAAAATCCTTCCTCCAACCCTACTTTTTATCAGAAGGGTATGACTTATTTTAATTAAAGATTTTACTTATTTGAGAGAAAAGAGTGTGAAGGAGAGGAAGAGAGACTCTGCACTGAGCACAGAGCCCAATGTGGGGCTCGATCCCACAACCACGAAATCATGACCTGAGTAAAAACCAAGAGTCGATTGCTTAACTGATTGAGCCACCCAAGCGCCTTGTAGGACTTCTTATTTTATTAAACAGAAATTAATAAATTTTAAGGAATGGGGATTAAGGAGTGCACTTGTCATTATGAGCACCGGGGGATGTACTGAAGTGCTGAATCACTCTACTGTATACTTGAAACTAATATTAACTAACTGGAATTAAAAGAAAAATTTTAAATAAGAATGTACTAACTTTTTTATGTTGAAAATTTTGGTTTTGAAAAGAGATGGGGATTAGGGCTACAACTAGACAGAATTTATTGTCCTAGGCTCATGGATGGATACACACATATACTTTATATATATTCACATATACATACTCAGAACATATTTACACGCACGTGTGTGTGTGTGTGTTCACCGGTAACACTGATCCCAAAGGTATCTGAGGGATATATGCCTCAGTAACTTTTCATATGAGTCCTCTGGTTACATGAGGTATTTTAGAAAAAAGGATAAAAAAGATATTATATAAAATATATAAATATATAATAATAAAGATGTTTGGGTGGTCTACAGCTCATCTTTTATAAAATTTGTGTTTGATTTACTTTCACGTACATGTGGTCACAGTTATCTCCAACAACTATTTCAACATTTATAATTTCTCATGATACAACCTACCATTTTAGTAAGCAAATATATATTTCTTTTAAAATATTAGACCTATCAGATAAATTTGTTTTAGAGTTCCCTGCCTTAGTACAAAGTCACTAGATTTGAATAAACTATCACTGAATAATCACCAACTATAATTTTAAATTGCTGTAAAAATTACAGTGTTGAGCAACCCTACAGAGCCTTTACAACTTAGAAAAATCAAATTTCTTACTTTATTCAGATCTTCATGGAGACCATCCATTAGGAACAGAAGCAGTTCTTGTGAATCTTGCTGGCTATATCCTGCAAACTGGTCATTGATCTTCCCAATGGTGATTTTGAAGTCTTTTGGACTGATATACCTGTACTGTCCGGTCCACAGGGCTTTCATAATTATGCCAAATTCTTCAGCCACTTCACCTTTATGTCCCAACAAATTTGATCTTTGCAAATAAAGTCACAAAAAAAATAGTTTTTAAAAGTCAAGGTACAGTGGGTTCTTGAGGTAAATATTAAATTCTTTATATACTGTAACCCAACACTAAAGTATTTATTTATTGACGGGTTTATTACCAAATACTCATCTGAATCTTACTTGGATTATACCCGCCAATCTGCTGCTTTTGGGCTGCGAACCCCGCACCGGGTCTTCCTCCTCAGCAGGCTGCGGGGTATGACTGGGGTTCCGCCTTCTTCACTGCTCCTCTCCCGTCTGTCCTTTACCAGTCAGAGGAGGCTTTTCTCACATTTTTCTTAAGAATAAAGATATTTTTCCCCTTTCCTACTTTGACTTCTCTGGGGAAGTGTGGTTAGATGACCCTTTTAATGCTATATTGCAACAAATATGAAATTTCTTTACCTGTTAATATCATCCTGGTAACAGTTTCGGTTGAAATAATCAGCCAAATGTGGAGCATTACATAGGCACTGCAGTATTGAGTTCATATAACAAGTATTTCCTAAATTACGAAGTCCAGTGAGAGCTGGTCCAGATCCTCCAAAAACAGGATTGAGGTTCCGAATCTGAGAAGCAGAAAGCCTTGTGATCTCTGCTTTAGGGTAGCATGTTGGCCTGAGGAAGAAAAAATGTACACGATGTCTTAAAACACACAGCAGCTAAAATTAAGGTTCATACTACAAATGGTAGCAAATTCCAGCACCGGTATCAGAGGACACAGTAATCTTGTAACCAGTCTGTTAATCAGTCATAAGGTACTGGGTTTTACAAGACATTTATTATCTAGGTAACATCGTTATGTTCTGTGACCCCAAAAAAACAAGTATATTTAACCTCTTATGTGAGTCTATGGTTCTTACACCTTGAGACAGATTCCCTGGCTTCTCATGAACAGGTAGAGTCTTCTGGTAGAGAAGTCTCTTTCAAATTCCTTTAAATAATCCTATGAAGTTTAGCATTACCAAATGTTGAGCTCAACCAGAATGCCAAACAAAGAATAAAAAGTTTATTACTGTGGAACAGATACCAGAAGAGGCAGGGGTTATTTGGGTACTATTACCTGAAACATAGAGGTGTGCTGACAAATGTGAGTCACTGGCCACAGGTAGCTATTTAAATTTAAAATGAAAAATTCAGCTCCTCAGTCACACCTGCTACAATTCTAAATAACCACTACCAGCCTGCACAGCAGTGGGCTAGAGAATATCTTTAAGATTCTGTTATTCAGTGTATTTGACTTACCTGCGGAGCTTCTAGAACTGCGAGAGCATTAAGCAAAATCCTAACTGATCTTTCTTTTATTATTGATCCTAAGCATACTCCCACCCCTGAAAGGAATATTAAGAACAGATTAAACTATGTTCAAACTATGTTCCGAACTTTTATTCACATGTGCTCAGGTGTATGCATTCATGTACTCCTGCTGAATACATATAAAAAATACAGAAACCGCATGTGTGATTGTTTTCAAAAACTTTAAGTCTTTAACAAACTTTAATAAGAATGATGATTCAAGAAGGAATTAAATCTTACCAGTTTTAATAGTGAGCCCTAATATAAACCCATTTATTTATACTTCCATCTGTACCCCTCCCCCTAAAAGTAAAGATTAGAAGTGACAAGCAGATTTGACAATTATCTCCTCATAAATCTATCAATCATAAGCCAGGAGCATTGGAGGGATCACAGCAGGAATACATCTAAACGAGATACTAGTTGGGGAAAATTAACTGAACCTACTGATCATTCACTACTTGTGAACAGCAGACGTGCAATGAAGGAAAAGGGAACAGAGTAAGGATTAGGAGCTGATACATACAATACGTTATTTTAATACTATTTTAAGTTTGCTCCCACATTACAGGTAAAGTTAAAAAAAAAAAGTTTGGAATCTGAGAGTTGCAACAAGATAAACTCAACGGTCCTACAGACTATGGTCTGTAATGAGAAATTTAGGGACCATGGAGGTTTATGAAAAACTTCTAGGTAGCCTCATACCGTGCTGCCCTAAAGTATAGTAATTATATTATTTTAGATCTACATTAATACTTATTATGATAATCTTCCCTGATATTTAAGTTAGCACTGGGATAAAAACCAAAGAATTTAATCCATTCATTTTTTCCTCTGTGCTAAATAACAATGGCTGGTATAGTCATCCTCAGAAATTTCTGACTCCCTGGTATTAATAAACTGATATGTTTAGAGTAGAAGTTTTCAAATACAGGGGCGCCTGGGTGGCTCAGTCGTTAAGCGCCTGCCTTCGGCTCGGGGCATGATCCCGGCGTTCTGGGATCGAGCCCCACACCAGGCTCCTCCGCTGGGAGCCTGTTTCTCCCTCTCCCACTCCCCCTGCTTTTGTTCCCTCTCTCGCTGGCTGTCTCTATCTCTGTCAAATGAATAAATAAAATCTTTAAAAAAAAACGTTTTCAAATACAGCAGATTATTCTAGTTCTAAGAGTTAGGATAAACTTACTTGTTTTCCCGATTAACTGTTGGAGTTACTGTTGGCTTCCTCTTCTCTTCCTCTTGAATAGCCTGGGTTATATCTGGGGAGGAGTAGGAGCGCTTCAGTTTGGATGGTTCCCTATCCCGCTCAGCAGGAATCTGTGGCTTGGCTTTATGAGTTGGAGGGGTGGAAGGAGGTGCAGATGAGGGAGCCATTTCCGGTGGATACATATGAACAGTGTTGGTGGGTGAATGATAGTAACGGAAAGTTCCAGTGATTGGGTCAAGAAACTTAAATGGAAAACAAACAAAAACAAAAAACAGGTCATAAAACAAAGACCATTACAAACAAAAAGTCACTCAAAAGTATTCCACTGCTAAGGTGACTTCTGGATTAAAATAATTTGATCAGATGGTAATAATCACTTCTATAAAACTTCCAAAGAACTTCAGGTATTAAATAAACTGTTTCTAAATGAAAATGCCAGAAATGCTCACACATTGTAGCCAGCATCTCAGATTGGATATATTGAGAAATCTAACCCTGCTGTAGTTAGGGAAATGAGTTATGTCCTCCTTAATGAAGAAACAGAATTGACTCTGCACTAGAGAAGATACAGAATAAACAAACAAACGAAAAGCTTTTTAAATAAGAACACATGACCATGTTATTTATTTATGTGCTAATTTTTGAGTTTTACCTTGGCCCAGCCTGAAGGCAGTCCTGGTACGATCCTCCCCATTTCTTCACTTCGTGCTCTTGTCAAAGGCTCTCGAGCCTAGTTAAAAAAAAAAAAAAAAATCAATTAAATTTTGCCATATACAAACTGAAGCTACCCGTCCAAAAAACCAGAAAGACTTGTGTTGGCTGCCCTTAATATTTTTAAAATCAAGTTTAAAAATGAAGAACTCTATGTGGTCTCAAAGTCCGAATACCGCCAGCAAGGGGAAGGGAAGTATGTGTATGCACAAGCCCATAATGATGGTGGTTTTTTGAAGTTTCCTTAAAAAAACAAAAACACAATTTCACTGCTAGGTGTCAACCCAAAAGAAATGAAAACATGTTTCCACACACAGATTTGTATGCAAATGTTCACAGCAGCATTATTCATAACAGCCCAAAAGAAGCAGAAGCAATCCAAATATCCATTAACTGGTTAATGAATAAAATGTGGTATATCGACATAAGGGAATACTATTCAGCAAATACGAAGTAACTACGATATACGTTACAACATGGATGAATCTCAAAAAATTATACTAGCTAAAGACAAATGCAAAAGACCATATATATATATATATATATATAAAATGTACACACACACACAGCTAGATTTAAATGATATGCCCAGAAAAGACCTAGCTAGGAGACAGAGTAGATCATGGGTGCCTATGGCTTTAGGATAAAAACAAGGAATGGCTACAACTGGGCACTATGACGAAAATGTTCTAAAACTGGATTAATACTTGTTTCACAACTTTGAACTGAAAACACTGAATTGTACGCTAAAAATGGGTGGATTTTATGGTATGCAAATTATACCTCGATAAAGTTCAAAAACAAAGGCAAAGATGTCTTATATAAGACCTAAATATTTCAAAAATTGTGATGAAGTACACATAAAATTTGTCATCTTAACCATTTTTAAGTGTATAGGTTAGTGGCATTAAGCATATCTGCAGTGTTGTGCAACCAATTTCAAGAACTCTCTTCATCTTGCAAAACTGAAAGACTGCACCCATTTAAACAACTCCCACACTTCCCCCATCCACCTGGCAACCACCCCATATCAATGGAATCATACAGTATTTGTCTCTTTGTGACTAATTTCACTTGCAAAATGTCCTGAAGATTCATCTACGTTGTAGCATGTTTCAGAATTTTCTTCCTTTTTAAAAAGGCTGGATAATAATACACCATTGTATGTATATACCCATTTATTTATATATTCATCTGTGGATGGATATTTGGGTTGCTTCCATCTTTTGGCTATTTGGCTATTGTGAATAATACTGCTATGAACACTGGTGTGTAAGTATTTCTTCCAGACCCTGCTTTCAATTCTTTTGGGTATATACCTAGAAGCAGAACTGCTGTAAGGCCTAGGTATTTTCTAATTTCATAAAATGGGTAGAATATACTATTGTACTTTAAATAGGAAGACAAACACCTACTGCTGGCTCAATCATGTAAAAAGAAACAAAAACAGCTATGAAAGATAGCACAGATTTCGTCAGAAAGCAGATCTTAAGATGGAGGATGATGACATGGTAAAGACAACCACATGGTTAGAATCCATGTGTCCCCCCCGCCCCCAATGAACTACTACTTACCTTATTTCTCTCAGTGTCTTCTGTATTCTCTCTAAAAGTTCCAGTCTTTAGAATTCCACTTTCTGGTTGTCCTTTAATCTTAACAGGCTGTAAAATTATCAAAATTTCAGAAGTGAAAGAAAATAACTGTCCTCCAATATAAACTTGCCTGTCAGTCACTAGCTAATACAAGTAAATCCATCAGACTGAAAATATGAAAGAAAAAAAAATGAGACCCCTGAAAAGTTTATTCAGTTTTGTTGTCAAAGTAGATTTTTTTTTTTAAAAAGATTTTATTTATTTGACAGAGAGAGAGAGAGATAGCCAGCGAGGGAGGGAACACAAGCAGGGGGAGTGGGAGAGGAAGCAGGCTCCCAGCAGAGCAGGAAGCCCGATGTGGGGCTCGATCCCAGGACCCCGGGATCATGACTTGAGCTGAAGGCAGACACTTAACGACTGAGCCACCCAGGCACCCCTCAAAGTAGACATTTTTAATTAAAGGCGATAGGCCGATGTTGGATTTCCTACCACTAAAGATAAAGAAGAAAAGAAACTGATGAATCAGTGGGGGGAGAGGGGAGTGTGCAAATCGCAGTGGATAGGGAAGCACTGATTCATGATACATGTCAAGTGTAAGTTGCTGGTCACTGGTGTATATTCACCATGACCTCTTTTGAGCACTGTCCTTTTATTTTAACCTCACATGATCTGGTTGCCTTCAAAGTGGTCATGTTCTCCAAAATGAACATATTGAAGAGAATGAAGAGATTATGGGATATTCATACAGAACAATATTCCAAAGTACAAAATCCATTTCATATCCTCTTGGAATCTGTCATAGGTTCGTTTAAAAATTCACTTAAATTTTATAGTTTATTTAAAAAATAACTATAGTAGGGGCGCCTGGGTGGCTCAGTCGTTAAGCATCTGCCTTCGGCTCAGGGCGTGATCCTGGAGTCCTGGGATCGAGCCCCACGTCAGGCTCCTCCGCTGGGAGCCTGCTTCTTCCTCTCCCACTCCCCCTGCTTGGGTTCCCTCTCTTGCTGGCTGTCTCTCTAAAAAAATTAAAAAAAAAAATAAATAAATAAATAAAATAAAAAATAACTATAGTAAAGTAAAAACTAAGTATTTGTGACGATTTTAATAAAATTTATTCCAGAATAAATTACATATTTTGCCTACTTTTAAAAGAGCATACAATATATTGTATATATATGATCTTTTTTTCAATGTGTTATAGGAAATATCAAAGACTAATGTGACAGTCTCAAGGCTAGATTTTTAGGGCTACTTAGATTTGTAGGGCTATTTGGCACCTACACTAAAAGACCCCGGAAACATGAATGCTTTCAGTTCTTATGACCGTCTGCCTCTAAGTGAAGCAAGATAGAAAGAAAGTGGCTTTGGAATCTCACTGCATATGGGCTCTTAGGCAAATTACTTAACCTCCAAGCTTCCAATTTTATTTGTAAACTGAATACCTCATGAACTTATCATTAGAAGGATAACATAGGAAAAATACCTGGCATATAATAGGTACTCGATGAATAATATTTAAATTGTAATAGCTCAATAATTCTGATTCTCCCATGAATAAAGTGAGAGCATTTTAGTACATGGGCTTCATTTCTCTAATTTTAGGTTTTAGAAGGCTTTTGCATGAGATGTGTATGTGTGTGTGTGTGTATCTTTTGAGAGCAAGAATGCATGCGAGTGACATGGGGGAGGGGCTGAGGGAGAGGGAGAGAGAGAATCTTATGCAGGCTCCATGCCCAGCACAGAGCCCAACATGGGGCTCAATCTCATGACCGTGAGATCATGACCCAAGCCGAAACCAAGAGTCAGACGCTCAACCGACTGAGCCACCCAGGTGCCCAGAGAGCTTTATTTTTGATAGTTAAGGTTACTAGGCAAGTGTTCCCTGGTAAGTATGCCATTAATATGAATTGTTAATTTTGGTCTATGCCTGAACTGCTGCTTCAGAAGTTGTAAAGACTGACACATTCTGTAAAGAAGGTATTTTGCCTTCTATCCGAAGTCATTTTCACACTACCAAAAATGTATTTCCATTTACGTGCATGTAAAAAGGGCTATAACTGTTCCTGCTCTTATAAAAATGTATTTGTTGTTCAAAAGGGAAAGGGATTGTTAACTATATAATACAGAGGGGGGAAAAAATAAAAAGCACATACGATATCATTAGGTTAAAGAAGAATAACAACAGAAAACGTTCCCCAAAATTATCGTAATAGATTTTGGGGAACAGCCAAGGGCAGAAAAAGGCAACATTAATGGGATTATTGCCAATATTATTGATTAGATGAAGCAACAAACAAAATGACACAGACATGACTACAAAAATCACTATACACAAAGATAAATGTTGGGCCATTTAGATGTCACTCATTTTGGACATAGATATTCTAAGCAGATACAAGCTCTATCATATACATATTTGAAACCTAACTCCTCCACACCGGTTATATTTCACTCAAGTCTTCTGATGACAATACATCCCATGTAGAAGTAAAGAATGTGGCTAGTTATCCCAGTTGCTAAGAAATACTGCATTTCACAGACAAAAAAGCAATCCCATTCCCAGTCAACCAAAGGACAGCAGGCGAGCAAATACAGATGGATCAGTAGAAATCTATCACCCACTAGAAAATCATTTAGAAGGTCTGTCCTATTTATGGAATGCCCTTGGTGTCATCTTTTTATCTAACAATTGATTTCACTTACTTGGCAGTTTGTACTGTTTGTTTCTGCTTACCTTGCCTGAATTTGAGTCTCCTGCCACCGAGGCCTGGGGCACATCTCCCACTGCCTTTTTCGGCAGTTCTGGGGTGGGACACCTCTTGCCCCTATCTTCTGCAGATTTCTTGGCATCGGTAGTTTCATGTTCACTTTTACTTTGTCTTTTTACTCCTGTTATTTCTCTGCCCCTCTTTGCTGAAGTTTCTTTATCTTCTTTCTTGGCCTGTTCACTTTCTCTCTTTTCCATTTCTTCTTTTGCTTTCTGTTGCTTCTCTGTGATTTCATTTTCTTCAGCTTCTTGTTTCTTTCTGGCTTTTTGTTCTTGTTCCTCTCTCCTCAGTTTCTCTTTCTGTTCTTCTTGCTGCCTTTCTCGCAGTTCTTTCTCTTGTCTGTTTTTCTCCATTAGAAGAGCAGTTTCTGCATGAATACGAGCTTTTTCTTCATCTGTTAACATGGCAGTTGGAGGAGGAAATACTGGCTTTGTGGAACGATCAGGAACAACTTTTCCATCCTGAGGAGACTGCTGCTCGTGATCTTTATTTTCAGATTTTATTCTATGCTCTTCAGGCAATTTGACTGGTTTTTTAGTTCGATCAATCTATATCAACAAGAACAGAGCAAAACATATTTTTGTCAAAATCCAGAATGTAACCTCAGTTCTTGAAATCAAGTTGTTGTAAAAGAACCATCACTTTGTGGAGACAATATGTGCCAGAGCATCTATTTGTGTCTGTCAAGATTTCTCATGAGGCACTTGGCACTTCCTTCCTCTTGATTCCATACTTTCAATACACCATGATATGTTCTGTATATGGGAGAGTTCATCTAAAACCTAAAACCTAGACCTGGCCATAACTAAATTTAGGTTCCATTTCCACATATCCAATTGCCTACTCAGTATCTCCGTGTCAGTGTCTCACATATATACCACAACCTAACATGGCCAAAACTGATTACATGATATTCCCCCTACAAACATGGTCTTTTATCTCATGGATGTAACCACTATCCAAACGAGTAGCTCACACCAGAAAATTGAGTTTCGTATGTCCTCCCCTTGCCCTTATGCAGTCTGATGATTTTCTTCCTCTATCTGTCCCTCTCCACTAGCACCAACCGAGTCCATGCCAACATCCTCCCTACACTGTTTCTAACTAGTTGTCCCATCTCTTTTCTTGCTTCCCAACTCTTTCCACACCGTAGCCAGAGTAATCATTTTAAAACAAATATGACCATGTGCCTGATGTATGTAAAACCCTATTTTATTTTTTTAAAAGATTTTATTTATTTATTTGACAGAGAGTGGGAGAGAGAAAGTGAGAGAGAGAGAGAGAGCACAGGCAGGGGGAGCAGAAGAGGCAGAGGGAGAAGCAGGCTCCCCACTGAACAGGGAGCCCGATGTGGGGCTTGATCCCAGGACCCTGGGATTATGACCTGAGCCAAAGGCAGATGCTTAACCAAGTGAGCCACCCGGGCACCTTTAAAACCCTATTTTAAATAGCTACTCACCGTACTCAGACGACATCTAAAATCTATTTACCATGCCTGTACCGCCAGGTGTGGCCTCATCGTCTCACTCTGCCTATCTAATCTTATCTCAGACTAATCTACACACCAGGCATACCACATTCCTACCCCCACCCCTGCCTTTTTAATTCCTCAAAGATGCCATGCTCCTTCTCAACTCAGGCCTTTATACCAGCTGTTCATCTAGGTAATGCCTACTACGACTTTAGGTTGTGGCTTAAATATATCTCCCTCAGGAAAGACTTCCTAAATCCCCAAAACAGCTCTCCTAATACCCTATTCTTTCCCCTTATAGTACTTACTGGGATCCTGATTAAATAACTATAATTACTTGTTTAAAATCTATCTTCCCTCCTAAAATATAAGCTCCAGGAGGGTAAAGACTGTGTCTGACACATAGTAAATAAATATGTTGCCAAGGGAATGAGTAAAATACTCCACAACTTTCTTAACAGGTAAGTTACTGAATTAATGAGTTAAATGTTTATTACCTCAATTTAATAGCATACTAACCCTACAAAATTATTAGAAGTAACCCAAATATACATCTATCTCTCTTCCTTTCAAATTGAGGGTTTTATTTACATAATAGGACAAGAAAAGGATACAAAAGAAGCCTCTTGGTCAAGCATGTATAGGCAAAGCTCTAAAACTTAATTCTCAGTAGGGTGTGGACCTGGACATTAAAAAAAAAAAGAGAGCAAAACTAAAGACAGAGAAAAAGGCAAAAAGGTAACCTGCAACATAGATGTCCTTGTCACTGGGGAAATAAGCACTCAGTGACAGTTTGGACAAGTTCATCTTCTGTACACAGGAATCTGGCTCCTGGGACAATCCCTTCGAGGTTCTGACAAATTAAAATTCTAGGTTAATTCTTCATCAGACTATTTGCGTATCAGGGCCAAATGTGCTTGGCCTGATGTGTCTCCAATTTGGAGATGGCACAGGGAAGGTCTTTGTTGGACAGGCCTTAGCAGCTCTGGTCCCTTTCCAGGTCATACTTCCATTCCCCCAGGGGGACTCAGTAGGCTTCTCCGGGGTGGGTCAGCATCACTGGGCCACGGGGGATGGACATCCCCCAAGCCTACCACAGGCAGCTTCCTCCCCGTCACCCGTGGGCCGCGAAGACCTGGCTCTCCCACTAAACTGTACTTGGCTTTTTCTTCCACTTAGGTCTCTTTTCCCTGAGTCTCAGCGTGACCAGGCAAACTGTAATTATCTCGTGAGCATGAAAATGTGCCATTACAACTTTCATCGTTTGAGTTAAAACAAGACTGTTTGTTTTCTCTTTTCCTCACAAATATTAATGATGCAGAACTGGATCCAAGTTCACCTTCAACACGAGCCTCTAGAATGTCCACTTACAACTTTCTCTGACACCAGTTCCTTTTTCTGTCCATTCGTCTATATTCCCCACCCATCTTCTCCACATCCTGGTGCCACCTGGTTGGCTCGACCGGTGAGGCATCAGCACTGAGGCCTCCTTTGCTAGCCTGGGGAACTTAGGTGTTGCCACCCACCCTACAGATTGATCAGCAACAACTATTTGGACTTCTGGATATTCTGGAAACAGTCGGAATGGTGGCGTATCATGGGGGTTGCGGAGGGGTATATTAAGAGGGGCCTCCTCTTTCTTTCACCTCCTTGGCCAGTGGTCCAAAGGCAGTCCCTGGGTCATCCTGGGGGAGTGTCCAGCCCAGGACCCATGTGGCGCTGATCTCTGAATCCAGGTGAGATGCAGACAAACTCGGCAGCACCAAAGAGAAAGGATGCTACAAAAGCAGCCAGTGAGAGCTCCTAGGCTTCAGAGGGACTTAAAGCACCAGCCATGGCACCCCTAGCCACCCAGCATCCTTGGTCCCTACCTGGAGCTAGAAGCCTAGCCCACCTAAGATTTCCAGGGCTGATAAATCAGACCTGGCTCCCATACCTCCACGCCTCCTGTCCACCAGCTTTCTTGTTTCTACTTCCAGTACACCTGTCTCCTACTTACTAAATTGCACACTTTCCTTGCAGTCGTAGTGTCTCCCTCTCTCCCAAGACAACGCGCCTTTGGTGGCTTGGCATAGAGGTGTTGAACAGTTGTCAAGAGTAGGCAATGGTGCCTGGCAGCTGTGTGCAGCTTCAAACACACAGCCAGACAGGGCTGGCCTGGGCACAACAGGAGCACTTGCTCAAGCGACCTCTCCAACCCTCCTTGCCTCGCCGCCAGCTGCACATTCGTGTCACGGGGGGTGGGAATCACAAGCTTTATCTGCTTTAAACAGTCACGCACGTCATCAACAGTTTTCAAAGCATCACCACCTTCAAAGAGATCTTCCTTCCTTCCTTCTTCTCAAGACCATAATTAAACTCCTGGTGACAAAGGGGTGGAGAAAGGAGCTGGGGTGCGTGACAAACAGCTGCCCCCAGAACAGAGGGAGCCAAGGGCTGTGAGCGCCGTGTCAGGATGACCTTTCCAGAACATAACGAATCATCTTAGTCCAGGTCAAAATCCCCTTTCCCCCTTGTAATCACCACTCTGCTACCCACCCAGAGTACCCACTCTGCTCCTGTCTGTCAAGTGTCTTCCTCCATGCCAGCCCCCTGCCACATCCACCTGAACACTGCAGTGTTAGCACACTATAATCCCAAACCTAACGTGGGCCTAATTCTCTAAAGGATTGTCCATCGGGGCCACCTATGTCCTAGAGTCACGAAAAGCTCAGCAGATGCGCAGGGATGTTCCATTTATAACATTCATCCAAGTCAACGAAAGACATTGTTTTACTCCAAGGATTTTGTGGGTTCAGGTCAGAAATGGTTGTGGATTCGCACGGCTCCCAGAGCAGAGCTTTCATCCATTTTTGTGCGTCTGCCCCTCGCAGCTCCCATTAGCGGAGAAACGAGACCATGCTGTGGCTACTCCGACTGGGGTGGGGTAGGCCACGACGAAGCCCTGCAGGCCGATGACCACGTAGTGGCTTCCTTTGGTGATGACCTTCCCAATATTCTTGCCGTACTTCTTCAGCTTCTGCCGGTACCTCCTCTGGAGCTTCTCGCCGGGGCTGGCTCCTCCAGCGGCTCACAGTGCTCTACGAGGACAGCCAGGTGCACCTCGTGCGTGCTCCGGGCCCCCACGCCGCTCGCCGCCTGGTCCTCAGGCTCCGGCTGCTACAGGAGGGCGGCCGCCTCCTCGTCCCCCTTCCGTCCGCACTCGTCCCCCTGCTGTACAGGAAGCCACTTGCCGCCTTGCTTCAGAGCCTGTCATGATGCTGTGGCCCCTCTGGCAAAGGTCAGGGCGAGGAGACGCCAACCCCTAACATACTTCTTTTTTTTTTTTTTAAAGATTTTATTTATTTATTTGACAGAGAGACAGCCAGCAAGAGAGGGAACACAAACGGGGAGTGAGAGACGAAGAAGCAGGCTCCCAGCAGAGCTGGGAGCCCAATGCGGGGCTTGATCCCAGGACCCTGGGATCATGCCCTGAGCCGACGGCAGACGCTTAATGACTGAGCCACCCAGGTGCCCCCTAACATATTTCTTGAGAATACAATTTACTGACACAAGTATAAAAACTTGTAATAGTATCTACCAGTAACAACCTACACAGTGTTCTTATAAAACGTACTGTACATTCTGCAACTAGAAAATAATACCATAGGAAGAATTTAGTGAAGAAATCATTCCTTTGCTCCTCACTTCTCTTTTTGCCTCTTCACTTTAAAAATCTATTCCTTCCTCGTCTTTTCCACATTTGAGAATGAAGTAGGAAGAACCACTATGAGGATAAGGATAATAAAAGGTGGGCAGGAACCAAAATAAATGTTTCCATTTACATTTTAACAACTCAACCCATTTCCCCCAATTTTAAAAGCAGAACTATGATAACGTTACTTTCAACTTTATAATTCTTTAAGTTTCCTTGTGTCCACAGGATAAAACTCCAATTTGATCCAAGTATCTCTTGATGACTCTTGACCATCTTTCCGATCTTATCTACTATCACATTCGTCTAGACAGAGTCAAGCATGTCAAAACTACTCACTGGTCCCAGAGCATGCTTTGTTCCTTTAGTCACAAAATCTTCTACTTGTCTCTTTAATCCTCAAATCCTATTGTAACTCTTATAGCCCAGATAAGATCCTGCCTCTTCCATGAAGACCTCTATACCCTCAGTCAAAATTTCTCTTCTTGCTCTGTGGTCCAGTGACTATTAGAACGATTATGACTTCTACCTTATACTTCGGCAGTCTTTGTGTACGTCTCTCCTTCTAAACATCAGAGAGAATCCATAGCTTAGTCATATGTGTAAACTTTCATGTTATCTTTAACAAAGAAAATCCTCAAAATATGTTAAACAAATTGCACATATCTCAGAAAGTAACAAGAGGATTATGGTTCAAATAACATGTTGATTAAGTTTAAAGCAAGTGCAATAACATAAGCTCTTTTTTCAATTTCTTAAATTTATGTTTTAAGAAAAGTTGCCTAATTAAATGTCTAGTCTTAAGATTTAGTCTGAAATATTTAGAGAAGAAATGAAGAAATGAACCATCTCATTTCGTAACAAAAAAATGACTTTTCTATTCATAGCCTGTTACACAAATCAAATGGCATCCACTTCAAATGTGAAATACTGTTGAAATGTATCTGAAAAAAATTAAAAATGAATGCTATAAAACATGTTATTGGAAAATTCACAGGGGAGAATGAGTTTACCTTCGAGTAAAATGCAGAGTGAAAAAGCTGCATTTTTATTGTAACATACTGGTTATTTAAAATCATTTAAATAATTATTGTTAAAACATGCCTGTTGGAATGGGGATCAAGATGGTGGAGTAAGATCTTGAGCTCACCTCCTTTCACGGACATACCAAAACTACAACTAAACGTAGACAAGCTCTCTTGAGAATGACCTGAATACTAGCAAAGCAACTCTTCCACAACCAAAAATATAAATAAAAAGCCAAGTTCAGACAGGTGAGAGGGGCAGAGGCACAGTCTAGTCAGTATCCACACACCTGGTACAGCGATATACAAATGGCAGGAATAATCACAAATGTGGAGGTCCTCCCCATTTTAAAGGGCCAGGCCACAAACTCACTTGTTCCCCGACCCAACACAGAGGAAACAGTTTGAAAAGCACCTGGGCCATACGTGAAGGACATTTATTAACTAATTTTAAGGTATGTGCAGGAGGGGCAGGGATCTATAGGGACATTCTCCAGGAATGGAAGTGCTTGTAGGCACCACTTCTGACACTCTTCATGTGCCCTGCTACCACCATTCACGCCATCTGGTATTCCCCTATGGATCAGCCCTGCCCAATGTGCATACTCCGGCAGGTGCCCATCTGAAGTGGTTCCTGCTCAGCCACACCTGGCAGGCAGCCTAAGACAAGACAGCAGCCCCCCCCAAAGCAGCTGCTGCTGGGGTGAGGAAGGTGTCAGTTCTACCCAACAGCCTTCCCCAGTTGTGCTTGGGCCTCTCAGCCATCTGCATCAGGGACTAGTCCTGGCCACCAGTATGCCTGTAGCAGTCTCGACCTAGCCACATCAGAAGGGCACACACAGCCCACAGGGGATACCCCTGGAGTACCTGGTTCTGGTGACCAGGGGGAGACTGCACATCTGGGCCCCACAGGGCACCATCTACATAAGTCCACTCCTTCAAGACTGGGAGATGCAACTGACCTATCTAACACAGAGAAGCACAGAGAGTCAAGCAAAATGAGGAGGCAGAGGTATATGTTCAAAACAAACAATAAGATAAAACCTCAGAAAAAGAACCAGAGATAAGCAATCTACCTGATAAAGAGTTCAAAGCAGTGGTCATGATGATATTCACTGAACTTGGAAGAATGGATGAATGCACTAAGAATTTCAACAAAGAGGTAGAAAATGCAAAAAAGAATCAATCAGAGCTGAAGAAGAAAAGTAACTAAAAGGAAAAATACACTAGGAGGAATCAAGAGCAGATTAAAAAATACCGAATATATCAGTGATCTGGAAGACAGAATAGTGGAAATCACTCATGTTGAAGAACAAAAAGAAAAAAGAACTTAAAAGAGGGTAGTTTAAGAGATGATGGGGACAATATCAAGTGTACTAATATTTGTACTACGGGGTACTAGAAGGAGAAGGGAAAGAGAAAGGGGCAGAAAACTTATTTGAAAAAATATAGCTGAAAACTTTCCTAACCTAGAGAAGAAAACAGACAATCCAGGTCTAGAACACAAAGAACCAAAACAAGATGAAAACAAAGAGATCTGCATCAAGACATAATAATTAACACGTCAAAGGTTAAAGACAAAGAGAATTGGGGCACCTGGGTGACCCAGTCCATTAAGCATCTGCCTTCGGCTCAGGTCATGATCTCAGGGTCCTGGGATTGAGCCCTGTGTCAGGCTCCCTGCTCAGCGGGGAGTCTTCTTCTCCCTCTGTCCCTCCCCCCACTCATGCTCTCTCTCTCATATAAATAAAATCATAAAAAAAAAAAAGATAAAGAGAATTTTTAAAGCAGCGAGAGAGAAGCAAAAAGTTACCTATAAGAGAAACCCTATAAGGCTCTCAGCTGATTTTTTAGCAAAAACTTTGTAGGCCAGAAGGGACTGTCATGATATATTCGAATTGTAGAAAAAAAAGCCTATAACCAAGAATACTCTACCTAGCAAGGTTATAATTCAGAATTTAAAAAAAAAAAAGATTTATTTATTTATTTGACAGAGAGACAGCCAGCAAGAGAGGGAACACAAGCAGGGGGAGTGGGAGAGAAAGAAGCAGGCTCCCAGCAAAGGAGCCGATGTGGGGCTCAATCCCAGGACTCTGGGATCACGCCCTGAGCCAAAGGTAGACGCTTAATGACTGAGCCACCCAGGCGCCCCATCATTCAGAATTAAATAAGAAATAAAGAGTTTCCCGGAAAAACAAAAGTTAAAGGAGTTTCACCATCACTAAACCAGCCTTGTAAAAGGTTAAAGGAACTCTGTTAAGTGGAAAAGAAAAGGCCATAATTAGATGTAACATTTTAAGAGAAAAAATGTCATTGGTAAGAGCAAACATAGTAAAGGTAGGGGATAAACTAATTCTAAAGCTACTACGGAGATTATGACAAAAGTAAAAAAATCAAGTATAATAAAGAAATACAAAAATAAAAAATGTAAAATACATCAGAAATATAAAATGTGGAGGGGTGCCTTGGTGGCTCAGTCAGTTAAGTGTGTCTCTTGGTTTCAGCTCAGGTTGTGATCTTGTGGGTGGTGAGACTGAGCCCTGCGTTGGGCTTCACGCTCAGTGGGGAGACTGCTTGAAGATTCTCTCCCTCTGTCCCTCCCCCCACTGGAGTGCACACTCTCACTTTCAAATAAATAAATCTTAAAAAAAAAAAAGGAATATAGGGGATATAGGGGTGCCTGGGTGGCACACCAGTTAAGCGTCTGCCTTCGGCTCAGGGCATGATCCTGCCGTTATGGGATCGAGCCCCACATCAGGCTCCTCAGCTGGGAACCTGCTTCTTCCTCTCCCACTCCCCCTGCTTGTGTTCCCTCTCTCGCTGGCTGTCTCTCTGTCAAATAAATAAATAAAATCTTAAAAAAAAAAAAAAAGGAATATAAAATGTGAAGGGGATGAATTAAAATGTAGTGGTTTTAGAATGTGTTTGAAGTTAAGTGCTATATATATCTAAGGTATTATATACGTACCAAAAACCAAAAGCCTGTAATAGATACACAAAAAATAAAGAGAAAGGAATCTAAACAAAACATTAGAGAAAGTCAACAAATCACAAGGGAAGAGAGCAAGAGAAGGAACAGAAAAGAGCTACAAAAACAATCAGAAAAAATTAATAAAATGGCAGTAAGTACATACCTATAAATAATTAGTTTGAATGTAAATGGATTAAGTGCTATAATCAAAATACACAGGATGACAGAATGGATAAAAAAAATAAGACCCATCTCGTATTCTGCTTACAAGAAACTTCAGACTTAAAGACACATACAGACTAAAAGTGAGTGGATGGAAAAAGTCCATGCAAATGGAAGCAAAAAAGCAAAAAAGCAAAAAAAAAAAAAAAAAAAAAAAAAAGGGTGGGGTAGCAACATTTTTATCAGACAAAATAGACTTTAAAACAAGGACTGTATATAACAAGAGACAAAGAGGGGCATTCTATGATGACAAAGGGATCAATCCAGTTAAGAGGATATAACAATTTTAAATATCTGTGCACCCATCTCAGGAGCACCTAAATATATAAAGCAAATATTAACAGACAGAAAGGAAGAAATTGATCATATGACAATAACAGCAAGGGATTTTAACACCATACTTACACCAATGGATAGATCATCCAGATGGAAAATAAACAAGGGAAACAGTAGCTTTGAAGGACATATTAGACCACACTGATCTAACAGACATACACAGTACATTCTGTTTCAAAACAGCAGAGTATACATTCTTTTCAAGTGTACATGAAACCTTCTCCAGGACAGATCACATGTTAGGCCACATAACAAGTCTCAATACATTTAAGAAGACTGAAATCGTATCAAGCATCTTTTCCAACCACAGCAGTATGAAACTAGAAATCAATTATAAGAAAAAATCTGGAAAGAATACAAATACATAGAACTTCTAAACAACAGAGTCAACCAAGAAATCAAAGAAGAAATTAAAAAATACATGGAAACAAATAAACATGAAAGCACAATGGTCCAAACCTTTGGGATGCAGCATAAACAGTTCTAAGAGGGAAGTCTACAGAGATAAAGGCCTACCTCAAGAAACAAGAAAAATCTCAAATAAAAATACCTAACCTCATACCTAAATAAACTAGAAAAAGAACAAAGCCCCAAATTAGCAGAAGGAAGGAAATAAAAAAGAGAGCAGAAAAAAATGAAACAGTAAAAACAATAGAAAAGATCAATGAAATCAAGAGCTGCTTCTTGGAAGAGATGAACAAAACTGATAAATCCTTAGCCCGACTGATTCATCAAGAAAACATGAGTGGACTTAAATAAACAGAATCAGAAATGAAGAAGAAATAACAACTGACACCACAGTAACACAAAAGATTACAGAAGATTATGAAAAATTGTATGCCAATGAATTGGACAACCTAGGAGAAATGCATAAATTCTTTGAAACATACAATTTTCCAAGACTCAATCAGCAAGAACAGAAAATCTTAATTTACAGGCATACTTTGTTTTACTGCACTTTGCTTTACTGCACTTCGCAGACATTATATTTTTTAAAAACTAAAGGTTTTTGGCAACCCTGAGTCAAGCAAGTCTATTAGTGACACTCCTTCAACATCATTTGCTCACTTCATATCTCTGCATCACATTTTGATAATTCTCACAATATTTCAAACATTTTATTATTACTTCATGTCATGGTAATTTGTGATCAATGATCTTTGATGTTACTATTTTAATTTTTTTTTCCAGTGCCATGAACCATACCCATATGATTTAATAAATGTTGTATGTTCTGCCTGCTCCATGGGCCAGCTGTTCCCCAGTCTCTCTCCCTCTCCTTGGGCCTCTCTATTCCCCAAGACACAATATTGAAATTAGGCCAATGAATAACCCTGCCCTCTTAAGTGTTTAAGTGAACGGAAGAGTCACACATCTATCATTTTATTTTTTTAAGATTTTATTTATTTATTTGTCAGAGAGACAAATTCATTTTGTGAGGCTAGAACTGCGTAGAAAGTGATTCCTACAATGGATCTAGGCAAGGTCAATTGAAAGCTTTCTGGAAAGGATACACTATTCTACATGAAGTTAAGATCATTAGTGACTACTAGAAAGATGTCAAGATTTCAACATTAACAGGATTTTGGAAGAAGTTGATTCCAGGCCTCATGGATGACTTTGAGGCGTTCAAGACTAAAGTGGCAGAACTAACCTCAAAGTGGTAGAAATAGTAAGAGAACTAGAATTACAAGTAGAGCCTGACGATATGACTAAATTGCTGCTATCTCGAATGGATGAACAGTTGCTTCTTTTGGATGAGTAAAGAATGTGGTTTCTTGAAATGGAATCTACTGGAAGATGCTGTGAAGACCGTTGAAATGACAACAAAGGATTTAGAATATAACATAAACTTAAGTTGATAAAGGACTGGCAGGGTTTGAGAGAATGGACTCCAATTTTGAAAGAAGTTTTATTGTGGGGAAAATGCCATCAAATAGTATCACATACCACAAAGGAATCATCCATGAAAGAAAGAGTTAACTGATACAGCAAACGTCACTGTTGTCTTATTTTAAGAAATTGCCACAGCTACTCTAAACTTCAGCAACCACCCCTTATCAGTCAATAGCCATCAACACTGAGGCAAGACCCTCCACCAGCAAAAAGATTACATCCTGCTGAAATCTCAAATGATGGCTAGCCTTTTTAGCAGTATTTTTCAATTAAGATATGTACATTGTTTTTTTAGTCATAATGCTATTGCACACTTAACAGACAATACAGTGTAAAGATAACTTTTATACACACCAAAAAACCAAAAAATTAATTAGATTTACTTTATCATGATAATTCATTTTATTGTGGTGGTCTGGAACAAAACCCACAATATCTCTGTTGTATACCTGTACTAGCAATGAAACGGAATCACTAATCAAAAACTCCCACAACCCAAAGTCCAGGAACAAATGGCTTCACATGTGATTTCTACCAAAGAAGAGTTAATATCTATTCTTCTCAAACTATTCCAAGAAATCAAAGAGGAAGGAACACTTCCAAATTCATTGTACAAGATCAGCATTACCCTCATACGCAAAGCAGACAAAAACACTGTAAAAAAGAACATTATTGGCCAACATCCCTGACGAACTGAGACGTAAGAATATTCAACAAAATATCAGCAAGCTGAATTCAACAATACACTAAAAGGATCATGCACCACAACCAAGAGGGATTTATTCCAGGGATACAAGGATGGTTCAATATCTGCAAATCAATCAACAAAATGAAGGATAAAAACCATATGAGCATTACAGTAGATGCAGAAGAAGCATTTGATAAAATGCATCATCCATTTATGCTAAAAACTCAACAAACTGGGTATATAGCAAACATATTTCAACATAATAAGGAACTATATGACAAACCCACACTTAACACCACACTCAATAGTGAAATGTTGAATTATTTTCCTTCAAGATATGAACAAGAAGGATGCCCGCTCTTTCTACTTCTGTTCAATATAGCACTGGAAATCCTAGCCACAGCAATCAGCTGGGAAAAAGAAACAGAAGGCATCCAAATTGGTAAGGAAGAAGTGAAACTGGTATTATCTATGGATCACAAGACACTATATGTAGAAAACCCTACACTTCACCAGAAAACCTATTAGAACTAACAAATGAATTTAGTAAGGTTGCAGGATGCAAAATCAATATACAGAAATTTGTTCTGTTTCTACACCCTAATAATGAACCATAACAACGAGAAATTAAGAAACTATTCTATAGCCAGCTGCATCAAAAAGATTAAAATACTTATGAATAAATTTAACCATGAGATAAAAAACCTGTACTCCAAAAACTTTTAAGACACTGATGAAAGAAACTGAAGATGAGATAAATGGAAAGATATACCATGCTCGTGGAGTGGAAGAATTAATATTGTTAAAACATCAATGCTACCCAAAGCAATCTACAGATTTAATCAATATCTATCTAAATACCAATACTATTTTTCATAGAACTAGAATAAAAAAATCCTAAAATTTGTATGGAACCACAAAGGATCACCAATAGCCAAAGCAATTCTGAGAAAGAAGAACAAAGCTGGAGGTGTTGCAATTCCAGATTTCAAGATACACTACAAATCTAATCAAAACAGTATGGCACTGGTACCAAAACACATGATCAATGGAACAGTATAAAGAACCCAGAAATAAAACCACACTTAAATGGTAAATTAATCTATGAGAAAGGAGGCAAGAATATACAATGGGGATAAGACAGTCTCTTCAATAAACAGTGTTGGGAAGGCTAAACAGCAACATGCAAAAGAATGAAATTGGACCACACTTTCTTATATCTATATGAAAATAAATTCAAATGGATTAAAGACCAAGATGTAAGACCTGAAGCCATAGAACTAAAAGAAAATATAGGCAGTAAATTCTTAGACACTGATTCTAGCAATATTTTTTAGACCTGTCTCCTCAGCCAAGGGCAACAAAAGTAAAAATAAACAAATGGGATTCATTCATCACACTAAAAAGCTTTTGCACAGTGAAGGAAACCATCAACAAAATGAAAAGGCATCCTACTGAATGTGGTATATATTTGCAAATGACATATTCGACAATGGATTAATATCCAAAATATACAAAGAACTTACGCAACTCAACACCAAAAAACCCACACAATCTAATAATGGGCAGAGGACCCAAATAGACATTTTTCCAAAGAAGTCGTACAGTAGCCAAGAGAAACATGAAGAAGTGCTCAAGATTACTAATCATCAGGAAAATGCAAATTAAAACTACAATGAGGTATCACTTTAAAAAAAAAAAGATTTATTTATTTGAGAGACAGTGAGCAAGTACGTAGTGGAGAGGGGGAGAGAAAGAATCTTAAGTAGACTATATGCTGAGCATGGGGCCCAATGTGGGAGCTCGATTCCACAACCCTGAGGATCACGACCTGAGCTAAAACCAAGAGTCAGAGGCTTAACCAACTGAGCCACCCGAAATTATCACTTTACACCTGTCAGAATGGGTAAAATCAAAAAGAGCAAAAATATCAAGTGTTGGTGAGGATGTGATGGAAAAAGAAATCCTGGTACACTGTTGGTGGGAATGTGAATTGGTGCAGCCACTGGAGAAAACAGTATGGAAAGTCCTCAAAAAATGAAAAACAGAACTATATGATCTAGCAATTCCACTTCTGATAATTCCATTCATCAGAAGAAAATGAAAACAGTAATTCAAAAAGACATATGCACCCCATGTTAAAGTATTTACAAAGCTAAGGTATGGAAACAACTTGTGTTCACCAACAGATGAACAGATAAAGAACATGTGGTGTATATATAGTGATATAGCACTCATCCACAAAAAAGAATAAAATCTTATCACTTGCAGTACATAGATGGACCTAAAGGGTATTATGCTAAGTGAAATAAGTCAAAAAAAGACATACTGTATGATTTCACTTATATGTGTAATCTGAAAAGCAAGACAAAAAAAAACCGAAACAGACTCATAAAGAGAACAAACTGGTGGTTGCCCAGGGTGGAGGGGTTTGAGGAGGTTGGATGAAATAGGTGAAGGGGATTAAGAAGCACAAACTTACCGTTAAGAAATAAGTCACAGGGATGTAAAGTATAGTATAGAAAATATAGTCAATAATATCTTACTTAATAACTTTGATGACAGATGGTATCCAGACTTCTGGTGATGATTTCATAATGTATATAAATGTCTAATCACTATGTTGTACATCTGAAACTAATATAATATTGTATGGCAACAATACTTCAATAATAACAAAAGAAGTAACAATAACAAAAAACATGCATGTTTTTTATGTATCAAATTCTAAGGAAATAGAACTACAGTATTATTTTGAAAGCAAAATATTGATATCACATATCTATCATCTTTAAGCCAAACTATTTGGGAAAACACTATGGGTTAAATTATAATACAAGAAACTCCTGAAAATGTTCATATTTACTGTGATAACACAATCTTTTACTGGTACTGCCTATAGTAAATGGATTGCTAGCTGCCTCTGAAATCTTTTGAATTATCTATTCTAATGCTGCTGTGGCAACAGGACTGAATTATAATGAAGAATTTTTATAGCCAAAAGGCACCAAAACATATAAATTTTCCTCACTGGTATTTTTTCTTTATAAAATATAAAAGGTTATATATAAAACTTCATTTGTATACTATGCATTTAATGTAATATTAAAAAAAGAGAAACAATAAAGTTAAAAAGAAATCAAGAACATACCTGTGGAACGTTCTTTGTAACAGGCACTGGCTGAATTATGGGTAAAATATCAGAATTAGAAGCAGCAATTGGCTCAACTGGAGCTGATATGTTCTGTGGTACCATTCTCTCATCTTGATCATTTATCAATTCTATACTTTCATTTACTTCTACAGAAGGAGGTGGCATCTGGGCAGTAGGTTTAGAAGGAACTGATTCTTCCAGTGAAGGATAAGTAAAATCCACTAAAATCCCCAAAAAGAATAACATTTTTCAAAGAACAGCAAACCCCATAAATAGTACTTACATAACTCTTGCATATTATATGTAATAGTTCAATGTAAAGTAAATGAGGTGACAACCACAACAATCTTAAAGAATTAACTTAACTTTCAGGCTGTGGACATCTGGTATTTTTTATGCCTGAAAACAAACTGCTACCCAATAGGACAAGTACACACACAACCAAGACCACTACCCTGAGAACATAAATAATTTAAAGTTTATTTTACCAAAGCAATTTTAAACAAAAATTTTCACATACATACATGAGATAGACACCTCTTCATTCTTGCCTCGTGGGGGTGGAGTAACTTTAGCATTTGTAGTATACTGAGGATAACAAAGGAGCCAGTTTTCATAGCCTCCTTCTAAAACCAAAGGCTCATTGCGCAGGACAGTTTTACTTTCCCACTATAAAATAAGGAAACAGTATTTTTAATATGGCGGCAGTCTCTTCACAGTTAAAAACACAAAAAAACTGAATTTTAAAACTTAAAGATTCATTTTCGAAATTATAAAAAACAAGAGCTGAATTCGAAATTCAGCATTGAATGAAACAAATGGATACATCAGGTTTTTAAAACCACACAAGTAATCCATGATCTCAGAAGAAAGTTATGAAAAAAAGTTCATATAGAATAAAAATCATCCATAATCTAACCACCCAGAGATACCACTTTAACATTTCAGGGTTTATTCTTAGAGTTTTCTATGCACATGTATACTTTATAGATTTCATTTTCACGAAACGGTGACTTCTATGCTGCTGCTTTTCTCTTATATGAATATCTTTTATTAACAGTTTTATCACCATTTGTAATGACCAGATAATATTCTATTTTATACACACACACGCACACACACACGCACAACACCCCCAAACTGAATCAATCATCGGAACACATTATGGTTATTTTCCCCATTTAATTTTAAACAATGCTGAGATAAACACTGAAGATCCTTGTGTATGCACACACTCAATCAACTCCATTAGGGAAAATCCCCAGAAGTGGTGTTGCTGAGCCAAGGCACATAAACATTTTATTCCTGATCTTTAAAAATATATAACCACGTATTTTTTTAGGATAATTTACTAGAACTAGAACTGCTGGATTAAAAGTTTGGTAGATGCTGCGAAATTGCCCTTCAAAAAGATAATACCAATTTATATATTTGTCAACAAATGAGAATGCCTATTCTAAATCTTTATAATTTTTACCAAACTGGCGGACATAAAATGGTATCATGTTTTAATTAGCTTTTATTAGTTAAGCTGCACATCTTTTAGGATACTTATTAACCATTAATATCCTAGGACCTAACTAATCTCCCTTGTCCATTTTTCGGTAGAGTTTGCTATTTTCTTAGTAAATGGTGAGGGTACTCGGAATATTAAGAAAAATAGCTCTTTGTCATATATGTTACAATTATTTTTCCTGATTGACTTATGGGATTTTTAACACAGTCAAATATATAGATCTTCCTTTACAGTCTGATTTAGCATCAAGATAATAAAAAACACCCACAAATGGTTTTTCCTAGTATTTCTTGTTTCAATCAACATATTTATGTCATTGACCCATGTGGAATACATTGTGATCTAAGAAGTAAGGTAGGGGTCCCCATTCTTTACTTAGTGGCTAGCCAGCTGTCCCCAAACCATTTCAGTGCATCTTTTCCACACTGATTTGTTTTGTTTTGTTTTTTTATCATGCAAAAGGGAAAAACAACTTATTTTTATTTTTTTTTTACAGAGAGAGAGTTTGTGGGGGGTGGGGGACAGAGAGGGAGAGAGAGAATCTTAAGCAGACTCCACACTCAGCGAGAACCCGACACAGGACTCAATCTCATCCACACTGATTTGTCATCTTTATCATACACTCAACTTCCATTTATCTTAGATTGTACTTCATGAAACTGCCACTTTTGGAGGTCAAAACTTGCTGATTATTAGCAGTTTCATGTATCATCTATACTTGGGTGTATTTCCAGATTCCCTGGTTTAAAGCATGAATTGTTTTAAGGGCTTAAGATTGTCCCCTGAAGGGTAATGTTCCATCAACTGACCTTCCTACCAGCACATCAAGTTTAATCTTAACCAGCATTCAGTGCTATCAGCTTAATAATTTAACAAATTAAATGAGCATTATTTTTACTTTTGTTAATTTAGTGAGCAACATGGCATTTACTATTTCAATTTGCATTTCTACTAGTAAAGATCATTTTTATGTTCTGTCACTTGTTCAGGTCTGTGTCCATTGCTTATTTTATCTTAAATGATTTTCTTATTTGCAAAAACTCTTCATATTTTGGGTGTTCTAAACTATAGCTGACTGTTGAACAACATGGGTTTGAACTGCGCAGGTCTACTTACACGCTTGTTTTTTCTTGAGTTGACAGCAAAAGCCACAGGCATTTATTTACAACTGCCCACCCCAGTCTCCATGGAAACAAATCGAAAGCGACTGGTGCAGAGGTAGTGCCTGCTGCCCACTGAGTACCTGGGGAAACCTCCCAAGGCTGTCAGCAGCCCCCAGCAATCCCCAAACTGGACAGGGCTACAGTTCACCGTGTGCCAAGAGAGCGGTTAGGTTGAAAGCTCTAGGCTGGTGGGCAGGAGGCTGGGCTGAAGTAGAGGTTTGTACCCAGAGGGCAGGACAGTGCTGCCCAGGAAGCCAAGCATCCCTGACATTCCTCCCTCCCTGCCCTGGTCCTCTTTGGGTTTAGGACCCTCCCTGGCCAGGGGCAGATCACTCGGCACAGTGGTTCCTGGAGGCCAGAACACACATGTGTGGCTATAGTTGCCAGTAGCCACAGGCTGGTGGCACAGCTCTACCTAGGCAGACGGGGCAGCTGTACTGTGCTCCAGGGTGCTGTCACTACCTGCAGGCCTACCCAGCAGCTGCCACTGTTGAGCAGAAGCTACCAGGCTGTGGAACACTGCCATCCCAGGGCCAGACCCACTGTTGCCACCGACCTTGTCCTGACACTGCCCATCCGCCTATATGGGCAGATAAATACATGCACAATAAATATACGTACAGTACTATAAATGTAGTTTCTCTTCCTTACGATTTTAATAATATTTTCTTTTCTCTAGCTTACTTTACTGCAAGAATATAACGTATAATACATATAATATACAAAATATGTGTTAATCGACTGTTTGTTATGTTGATCAACTGTTCTGGCTATTAGCAGTACAAGTTGGGAGAAGTCAAAAGTTGTCGCAGGGTGTTGGCACCCCTAAACCCTGCGTTGTTCAAAGGCCAAATGTATTGCCATGTTTGTTGCAAATACTTTCCTGTTTCCTGCATTCTCATCTTTTAACATTTTTTCACACTTGAAGTTTTATTTTATCAAGTCAGTCTATCTTTTTCTCCTCAAGGACTTCTTCCTTTGCTTTTATGTTTGCATAGTCTAATTCTTAAAACAAAAAATAATGCTTTTTTTCAGATAACTTATGTTCCTGGAAATTCTAATCCTACTTTAGATAGATCAGTTTGTTGTTACTTGGTGATTGAAAACTAATCTTTCGGGTCTGATTTTTTTTTTTTTTTAAGATTTTATTTATTTATTCGACAGAGATAGAGACAGCCAGCGAGAGAGGGAACACAAGCAGGGGGAGTGGGAGAGGAAGAAGCAGGCTCCCAGCGGAGGAGCCTGATGTGGGGCTCGATCCCAGAACGCCGGGATCACGCCCTGAGCCGAAGGCAGGTGCTTAACCGCTGTGCCACCCAGGCGCCCCTCGGGTCTGAATTTTTAAAAAAATTTACAACCAAAGTTGATGGATCTTCTTATCCTTGAGATAAACAGCTAGTCAATATACCTTTCTAACAACCAAATAACGCTTACAATCACAGTAAACTAACAAGGAAACTTGCTAACCTTGAAAAGTGCATCTTTCAGACTCCGTAGAGTTGTTCCAAGTTGTAAATCTTTTGTAGAACTAAACCAGTCAAGAAGTACCACATATTCCACATTCCCCCTCTTCTTCCATGTGTCTTTAGAATCATCTGGGAGTTTTGCTTCAATCCAACTAGCAGTGACTCTGAAATGTATTAACATTTGTATTGGGGCAAAGGTAGACGAGAAGTCCTAATATACTAATATAAGACACTGAGTTTTCTTCTAGTCTGTATCACATCACAGCGAACTTTAAGAAACATTTCTTTCTAAGGTCTAACTGTGTATCAGGGTATTAAATATCCCAACATGTTTAACAACTTCACCTTTGCATAACATTGAAGTATATTTTAGTAATCATTAGAAACTAAAAGAAGTAGACTCAATTCTGACCCTTCACAAAAAAAAGGGGGCCAAAACTGAAAACAGAGGAAGTCATCTGAGCCCCTCCCTCTCTCAGCTACAAGTAAATCACTGGGGGGATCACTTGAGTAACATTATTTATACTTCAGTTCTCTTGTACCTATATAATTAATAGTTAGCCAGATACCAAAATGTTTATTTAACAAACACACAGAGCATTTACTATGTGCCAGGTACTATTCTAAATGCTTTATTTATAGACTCTCACTGAATCCTCACTACAGATCCTATGAAGCAGACATTACTATCCCCATTTTATAAATGGAGAAACTGAAGCACAAAGATATTAAGTAACCTCCCCAAGGTTACGGCTGCCAAGTCAAGTCAAATTCAAACTCAGGCAATCTGGTTCATGTCCATGCTCTTAGTTGTTTTGCAGTGCTGCCTCTTAAATCATCAGCTGTGAATAATACCAACTCTACATTAAAGCATGTTGTTCACGTTCTCTTTCGCTCACATAAAAGTTAAAAGTTCTTACCTAAAGTCTTCAGAATGGGCCTGCAGCATGGCCCCTCCCCCCCAATCCTATTATATCAGCTCCTCATCACTAACTACTTGCCCCCTGACTCCTCCACACCAGCCACTGGCTTCTTTGTAGTTCCTGGTTATCAAGGTGTACTCCTGCCTAAGGGCCTCTGCTCCTGCTGCCCTTCTGTCTGGAATCCTTTTCCCTCAGATAACTGCATCACTCATTTCCCTTACCCCTCAAGATCTGCTCAGTAATAGCTTCTCTGCGAAGCCTTTCTGGATTAAGATTTTAATACCTATCCCAGTGTACACACTTGACACACCCATGTCCACAGAACTTATTAGTAGCAGGCATACATTTCAAGTTTTACTGTCTGTTTCACTACCACACCTCCCTGTTAAAATACAAGTTCTGTGAAGCAAAATTTTTGTTCAACAGTTAAGCCCCAGCACTTAGACCATAGCAATCCAACCCATAGTAAACTAATGCTCAGTAAATATCTGCTGAATGACTGAATGAATAATACAGACTTGCTCATCCAGGTAAGGAACTCCATATTATTCCTGGCGAAGCAACTAAGCATTTTAATATTTAAATGATACTGGCAAGGCAGGACTGGTGCACTTTTATTCGTAAGACAAAATGGTTTAGGTTGTTTAAAAGAAAGTGCACTGGGTGTTATACGCAACTAATGAATCATCGAACTTTACATCAGAAACCAGGGATGTACTATATGGTGACTAACATAATATAATAAAAAAACATTAAAATTAAAAAAAAAAGTAAATTAAAAAAAAAAAGAAAAAAACCCCTCATTCCTATATAATAATGTTGGCTACTATATCTTCTAGGAAATAAAGAAAAAGAGAAGAAATACAAAATATTGTCTCATAATATTCTCACCTGATACATAGTGATCAGAAGGATGTTTGGTCAACAAAGAATGAAAAATACTGAAATGGGGTATTCTTAAGGACTATTTCTGACTCTAGGGATATATTTGCCTAAATACTCTTTGTCTAAAAATTCAAAATCAGTATTCTACAAAAAATACCATGATCACGAAATAATAGTATCAACCAGTATTTCCCAAATTTCAGTCTTTCACGTATCATCTTCACAAGCTGCTTCAATTTTGCACTACTTCGGCTATTATTTAATATTTAAACAATTATTAATTTAATTACTTAATTGAAAGTGATCCTTTACTTAAATTTAACAGGAAAATGTATATTCCTATATACATGGAAAAACAGCATCATATCTAATAAAGGACAATCATAAAAATAAAATAGATCAGTAGTTATATTCACACAATAAATCAGCATACAGCAATGAGGATAAATGAACCACAACTATACACAATAATACAGATGACTTTCACAAACACAAAGTTTTGTTTTTGTCTTTTTTAAAGATTTTATTTATTTATTTGACAGAGAGAGAATAAGCACAAGCAGGGGGAGCAGCAGGCAGAGGGAGAGGGAGAAGGCTTCCCAAATGAGCAGGGAGCCCGACATGGGGCTTGATTCCAGGACCCTGGGATCATGACCTGAACCAAAGGCAGATGCTTAACCAACTGAGCCACCCAGGCCCCCTCACAAATACAAAGTTGGGTATAAGAAGCCAAACATAAAAGACTACAGTGTAAATTTCCTTTTATATAAAATACAAAAACAGACAAAAAGAAATCTGTTAGAAGTTGGTGGTCCCCTTTGGTGGGTGGGGATATGGGTAGTAACTAACAGAGGGCGTTATGAAAGGCTTCTGGAGTGGTGGTAATACTCTATTTCTGGTCCAGATGTTAGCTAAATGGGTGTGTTGTTTTTGAAAATTCACTGGGCTAAATACTTAGGATGGGAGTACTTTTGTATGTATACTATACTGTATTAAAATGTTAAAAAAGACAAAGAAGGAATATAGTAATCATCATCAGCTAGCTGCAGATACTGTAACCTACAAAAAGTCTGAGGCCTGCTCTCTACGAAAGGAGATTAGCAAATATTAAAAAGGAATGCTAACACCAAACTGAGACTTCTTATAACTACTTCTGAAAGACTGAAACAAAAATTAAAGGGGAATAATTTTCTTGGCATGCAGTTCATTGTTCTTTAATCTTCAACCTAAACTCATCATGAGTTTCACAGTAGTCAAATTTCTCATATTTTGGGAAACACTTAAGCTCAATAAAAACCACCAGCTTTCTATTACTATAGATTACACCACCCAAAGATTAAATACCTGGGAATATATTCACACCTACTTGAATGGACTAAGCACTCCAGTCTCACTTTTAAACAGCATATTTACAAAGCGCCCTATTCTTCAAGTCAAACATTTGTCAAGCATCAACAATGTGACAAAAACTATGCAAATTTTATTACCTAATTTAAAACGTGTATCTTTTCAATGTTAAGTTAGGTCTTAAAATAGGCCATAGATTTTAACTAATCCAATCCTATAAGCTAAGACCTGGAGAGGTTATATAATTTATATAACACTCAAAATAGTAAAAATAGCTCTGGATATGGAATTTTAGCTCTGTAGCTATTATGATAGTTTTTAATATGTAATATATCCATGCAAGTAACTTTAAATTATTTTATAGATTAAAACTGAATCAAAGAAGAAAAAAAAGCTTTTTAATAAGTCCTTACTAAAGTAAGTGGCACTTTAGTAACTGCCAGCCACTGTGCTAAGTGTGTGTGTATAAAATTTCTCACTTAAACTTCTCAAAACTTCTGGAATCGGTAGTTTTACTATCCCTGTTTTACAGATGGAAATATGGGCTTAGACAGGTGAGGTCAATCGCTAGAAGTAACGTAGCTGATAAGAGATGGTTACAATCTGAATATAGTCTGACTTCAGAGTCTATCTGATCGCTGAATCATTCGGCTATACTGCCTTTTTTTTTTTTTTTAAAGTGTTTGTGTACTCTTTTACCACTGATAATGGGATGGGGTATTTCAAAATAAAAAACAATTAGTTCACGATTTTAGTCAATTTGGTGCATATGCTTCACGAGCTCACAAACAGAAAAATAACAGGAGAAATTAGTCAACAAAAAGCTTGGGAGAGAAGGCACACAAAGGCAGCTTCACTTCTTTTCTAATAAGACTACAAATGCCACAAACAGGAGAAAACAGCCAAACCAGAATGTCCTTTACACCACCCTTCAGAGAAAGGGTAAAGTGTGCCATTAAGGAGCAACAGGAGGAAAAAACCAACTTTATCATGTGTAGCTTGGATGCTAGGGTAATATCTACTACTGTCCACAGTTAACCATTTTACCTAAATACACAGTGACTCACCCTGGACTGATGGCTTCTTCAGGAACACTGAGAGAATTTGAAATATGGGAATCCTGATAATCTTGCATTCTTCGAGCATCCATTATAATCAAGCTGATGTTTTCATCCATCATCATTGTGTATAGCTCCTTTGCTGTGACTGCTCCTTGGAATCAAGACAGACAATATAAGCAACAAGAAATACCTAGCTCTGTTCAGTAAACACAGAACAATCATGTCTTCTTCTAGAAGAGTGAAGTGTACTAGGTATCATATACCTGCTACCCCACCATACTACTTATTACTTTTTAAACTAAAATTAAATATAATTTGTGTTTCTGACATTTATCAAGAAGCTAGTTCAATGTTGTTTCTGAAGGCTTAAAACACCAAAACTTGCTCTTGAGGTTACAACTACACCTGGTGCTGGCTCTATTGATGGAATAAAATAAAGGAAATTAATATATGTATCTCATGAAAACATTCTTATTCTCTTTTTAATAATTAAATCATTTGACAAATGTCAACCAGAACAAACATCTATGGTTCAAAAATTTTTGACAGATTCTAAATTCTTTTTAAAAAGTCTCTGATGAGGTCTTATGAGGGGCTTTTTGAAAAACGTATAGATTTTCAAGTATTCCTAGAGTAACAAGCCAAAAGCTTATTTGTGTTCTGCGTCAGGGGTTGACAAACTATAGCTACCTGTTTTTAGTGGACCATAGCTACACAAAAGTGTTTACATATTGTCTATGGCTGTTTTCTAGCTGAGACAGCAAGAATGACAGCATCCCCCACCCCCAAGCCCAAAATGTTTACTCTCTAGCCCTTTAATATTTAGCCAAAATAAAAATTTGTTATGTTGCTATTGACCTCTTCCACCTTCTACCACCCGAAAATGAAGATTAAAAAGCACAAGGTCAACTGTACTTCGATAATAGAAACTTTAAAAATAAATAAACAAGCAAACAAAGATTTAAAAAAAATAAAAAGTTACTACAAGAAAGCTTAAAATGAAAAGAACTATTTCGGCAGTGAGACGTGAGAAGAATGTAGTCACGGTATCTTCTAAGCTAAAATACCCACCAGCTAATAACCATCCTATTTCCCTAAGCATCAAGATCATTTTGACAACAAAATTGTCTTAAAAAGTTGGGAACAAACCACTTGGAAAAGTAACATCCAAGCAGGTTGAGATACAAAAAACACAGTTAAAAACAAATCTTGGAATGAATTAATAACAGCTTTTAGGAAGGTATCTTACTACATTGTTTATTTTTTAAATTGTTGTATGGTAATATTTAATTTTTTTAAAAGATTTATTTATTATTTTAGAGCAGGGGAGGGGCCAAGGGAGAGGGAGAGACTCTCAAGCAGATCCCTCTGCTGAGCACGGGACCTGATGTACGGCTTAATCTCACAACCCTGAGATCATGACCTAAGCCAAAATCAAGAGTCGGGTGCTCAATTGACTGAGCCATCTAGGCACCCCCTGTTGTACAGTAATATTTTAAATAGGGATTTATTTTAGTGCTACATATAATTAATATTTAAATTGAAACTTTTCTGAGAGAGGAAAACTTATGCAACTGAGTTTTGCTGTTTAGGTCACATATTTGTGACTGGAGTATCAATACCACCTATGGATAACATCCAAATTACTGGTTTAGATTTTTTTGAGGGAAATGGAGAAGACTTTTAAATAATCAGGTCTACAAACTAGAGTCATAAGTCATAATAGCTAATACACGAACCCTTTGACAAAGTTCACTTATATAAAGTCACTAAGAGTTCCACCTATATTAACTTTTTCAATCTTTACAGTAAGTCTATACAACAGATACTACTACTATCCTCACTTTGCAGAGGGGGAAATTAAAGTAGAGAGGTTAAGTAACATGCTCAAGATCACAGGAAATTCAAAGGAGGAGACAGTATTCAACATCTAGGCAGTCCGACTTTGAAGAGTCCATGCTCTTAACCCCTATGCTAAACTACATCTTGAAAAAAAAAAAAAAACCACTGAAAAGCACAAACTGTGCTTTGATGTTTTTAATTACATATCACCATTAATATTCTCCATGATATATGCAGAATATAAACACGTTTTCGATATAATTATACAGACTAAGAAAAATGATAAAGCTTACACACAAAATGTATGTAAACATTGTTTGCTTACATAAAAATATAACGTAAAATCTGAAGCTTATTCGGATTAAAAGAAGATCTCGATAATAACCTGAAAGAACTCCCTCTTTCTGTACACACTTACCTTTCTCTGTGGTCTCATTTTTTTCACTCTTTTCACCATTTATCTATATCATAGAAAAAAAAAGTTTCAACTTTAACAGAAGTAAAAATTTTCATAGAAACAGAAACTTCAACTCTATTACTTCACTGAAACTGAAAGCCCAGAAAATGAAGTGTGCAGAGTACTGGCATTTTATTAAAATACAGATGAAGAGTCATGGCTTCATCAGGTTATCTGGTAGCAGAAAACAGCTAAAATAACTAGCAGCACATCAGAATCATATAACGCTTCCTTGAAATTTCCTCAGTTAAGGGCTAAATATAATATAAAAATACAGACTGTTACAGAAATTTAATATTTAATTTGATGACGGAATATTTCTTACAATGAAATAAAAATTCTGGCTATTCCTTTCAGAGTTCAATATTACATAATTGAAGGAAAATAAAAATTTGTAAAAATACAAATTTGTATTTTCTAACCAAGACAACATGGGATATTTCAGTAAGGTACTAACTCATTTTATAGATGAAAAACCAATGACCCACTTGAGCCTAGTGATCAGTTTTAGCATCACTAAAATTAAAAAAGAACTGTATGTAATGTGCCTCCTAACATGATACAATATGAAGTGCACAGTATCACCTACGAAGCATTCTTGCCAAAAGCAAAAACTGAACCTGAATCCTATTAAGCTTCTAGGTTGAAATTCCAGCCTACAAGAAATATAGAAGATAGAAATATAGATTAAATGATACAAGGAGGAAACAATCAGATAAATCCAGAATGTGGCTGGTTCATTTCACCTGAATTAAAAAGTCAAATGCATGAAATAAAAAAAAAGAAAGGGGGCACTCCAGCAGAGAGTACTACAGAGACTTAATTTAAGAGACAAAACAATCAGAAGACTACGAGTAGACCTTGTGTGGATCTTAATTCAAATAAATCAACTCTAAAATATCATTGTGAAACAGTGGGTAAATGTGAATATAGCCTGGGTATTAGATTATATCAGGGAATTCTTGTTAATTTTGTGAGATGAAAACATAGCATTGTCATTATAAAGAAAATGTCCCTTTCTTTGAGATGCACACTGAAATATTTAAGAGTAAAATGGTATGTCCTCTGGAACTTGCTTTGAAATAATCTAGCAAAAGGGGAGAGGCGCAGATACAAAATGTGACAAATGTTAACTGATTATTGACACTGGGTAACAGTGTCTAATTGTACTTCTTTTCAGTATAAAAAGGCTAAACAA
Source organism: Ursus americanus (assembly GCF_024610735.1). NCBI lineage: Eukaryota > Metazoa > Chordata > Mammalia > Carnivora > Ursidae > Ursus > Ursus americanus. The sequence goes on along the minus strand of NC_142162.1, from coordinate 6,107,435 downwards.
AAGTAAAAGTAATAAAAGTAGCTGGCTCTCCTGCTGGAAAGGCAAAAAAATGAAGAGATTGAAAAGTCCCTTTCATATAATTCTTTGAAGTCTTGTTACTTATTTGTATCAGCCACTTGACCTACAAAAAAACATCCCCCTAGGGCAGTGTTATTTATCTTACATTATGAGTTCCTACAATCAACAAACCATATTTCTTCACTTCTTCTTACATAGTGCCTAGTACAATCACAAGTAATTCAATAACTATCTCTCAATGAAACCGATGATGATCACATACAAATGATAGCTGAAAGCTACAAAATCCTTAAGAAAAAGCAAAGCAGAAATCTTTCCATGAATTTCAACAGTGCATTAGAGATTATATTTTAGCAAACACAGACACACAAAAGAAAAGAAAGAAATTATATTTTAGGAAGAATAATTTCTCAGAAGGTGAAGAAAAGAAGACAGAGCGGTAGCTGGCAGGTATAGACTTTGTCACTGATGGTTCTTGGCAAACAAATGATGTGGCTAGATTACAAGTGGTCACTGAATAAAATGAAACAAAAGAGGAAGAGGGAAGGGAAATGGTCAGAAAGGAAGAAAAAGCGAAGAGAGTACGAGACCCTAGAAACAGGTAAGGTTGGGCATCAAATAAGTAGTATACCAAATCTTTTTCAATGTAAATTACATTGAAAGAGGAGACCTTAAAGATCATCTATTTCAAGATCTTCATTTGGCAATGAGGAAATAAAGTCCTAGAAGGGTGAAGCAACACTTGACATAGGACTGGAACTTAGATATACTGAATCACAGCTCAAATGCTCTTTCTACAGCTCTAATCGAGTTGATAGTAATGGCAAAAAACCAACTGATATGCAGAACAGAGTTCTGTAAAGCTCCAAAAGAAAGGAATCAAACGAAGCTGGAATATTTAATTCAACTTCTAATAAAAACGCATTAAATTTTACCCCTGTTGCCTCAAAGTACATTGCAGTGGTTATCTCAACTTGCCTTAAGCACATCATCTGAAGAAAAGAACCGGTCTTTTTACTTCACGAATAAATTTGAAATACCTTTTGGGTTTTGTCTCTAGAATCCATTACATTTTCCAAGGAACTTTTAGGTGATGTGCCACTATCCTCTCTTCCTGCTTCCTGCCTTTTCTGTTTCTGCAGCTGCTCTTCCTCCTGTCTGTCCTTTTCTTCAAGTTTCTTCCGAACTTCGGCTTCTTCATATCTAGTTGAGAAAAGAAGTCAAGATGTCTTTTATTGGCATGATCATGAAAAATAAAAGAGTTACAGTTCCATAAAATTAGCACCCCACTATAGGGTATTTTATTGCAGCATACTTTCTCCCTCCAACTGAAATTTGATTCTGCCAGTGTTCTGTTACAAACAACTCATAAATCTGCCCTCTGTAGATTTAGTTCAACTTGCCCAAAAATCTTGAAAAGAAACACTATGCTCTCAAGTTAAAGTTGTTTAATGCTCTTTTTGTTCTTTCCCTCCCAAAAATTTCAACCTTTAAAAATTCAAATCTCCTGCAATTTTTCAAAGGACTTACACTCTTAAAATGAATTCTAAAGACTCATTCGCTTATGAAGTAGTTCAAAATATAAAAAGTAAAGACAACAAATAAGTGAGAAAATGGCCTTAATGACTAAAAGATAAAGGAGTATCTTTGGTAATAGTACAAGTAGGGAAAAACTAGGCAAATCCAAGAGAAACATCAATAAGGGAAATTCTGTTTTACTCATTTGATTAACTGGTCAAAGGAGGAAGAGAATAGTGATTCTAAATTGTATCAACCACCCTAATATACTCCAGCCCTAAAATTAGTAATTTCTGAAAAGGATAAAGGGAATATATTAATTCAAAAAGGTAATTTCTAAGTAAAGACTATGATGTATATAACTAGAATAGTTCATTGATCCAAGCGTGAAATATCATTTAGAAAAACAGTTCCCTTTTTATTTTGTTAAAGAATGACTAATAACTAAAAATGGAAACATACTGCTTCTAATTGCTAATTACTTTATAAGCCTGGTAAGCCAGTCATGGTAAATACTAGAATTAGATCTGTTTTTTAAATATACATAGCTACTGCAAACTAGGCAAAACTAATAGTAAATACTGCATTCCCGTAAGACCAGTGTCCAGTAACCCATTACAACCTGGGGCATATGAGGAATTATATTTTTCTGAAGAATCCTGTCAGAGAGTTAGAAAAAATTAAACCTGAGCTCTGATGTACTACACTAATGCTTACCTTAACAATCTATCATTCTAAACATTTTTAGATTTTCAGTAAAAAATATGAATGGTAACACATGAACATAATAAAGGTAATATGGCCAAAGATTCTAAATTTTGTGCTCCAGTTAACATAAGATTTATTTCTAGGAACTGGGATTCATAAGCATGGTCAGATATAAATGGACAAGTTCTAAATATTACTTTTATCTTCTAAATGAATGTTCTTTTAGGGATTTTATAATAATGTCTGTACCTGAGTTTAAGGCTTTCAGAGAGTCTTTCAGCTTCTTCAATAGCTTTTTTGATGTTTGCAAGTCCAAGTATTGAATGAAAGTAGTCCTAAAATTATAAGAAAACCATCCCATACTTTTAGTACTGGCCACTGTACACAGCACTAATGCTAAAAACATTAAAATCATGGTGCTATGTAAAGGAAAGACTGGATGAAAACATTATGATTAAATGAAGCACTTTTTTTAAACTTTTAACCTACATAAACATACAACTTGTTCTCCAAATGTTTCAAAAGCGTTCTCTTCATACCATTAGTTTGAAAAACAAAACAAAACAAAACCCTAAAAGGTAATAATTTTATTTGGAAGACACCTTTAAGAAGTATATATACTATTCCTATTATTTATGAATAAGTTCCAAAAAGCAAGCTTTCAGGAGCAAAATATATTTTCCTACTGTAAATACGTTACTTAGGGTTTTTTCTCTAGAATCAGAAGCAGTAAAGCAAATTGTATATTGACCCACAGCATGGCATTTATTTTGTTTTCCTTGTTTTAAACTGAAATGTTTTTGCCTCCACCTTTATAATAGCAACCCACCTCTCACCTAGAGTCAAAACACTTTTGACATAAAACAAGTTTCACACTTGAGGAAACCTTGAGTAAAAATCAAATGGTAGAAATATATCATTAATAATATAATCTTTAAAAAGAAAGGTTTGGCACATAATTTACTAACAAGTATAATAAAGCTAAGAAAAATAACTTCTCTAAGAGGTCATTCATTAGATCCTGCAATCAGAGATATTTTCAAATCAAGGTTGGTTTGACATGACCGTAGCACAGTGAGACTCAGCTAACTGATTTTTGGATCTAATTATCTAACTGGCCACAACCTGTCAGTGTGACTCTGAAACAGAGCCTAGTAGCACAGTTCATCACAAATGATATAGTAATAAAAAATTTATAAAAAGAAAGACCAAGAGGCCAGATATCCATCGTTGGCTCTTTGAGAGGCAGTCACTAAGAGCTGGTGGAGTAAATCTACTGATAACAGCTATCATATATCTATCTATCTAGCCTAAAAGAAGATCACGTTTTGGGGCGCCTGGCTGGCTCAGTAGATAGAAAGTGCAACTCTTGACCTCAGGGTCGGGGTCGTGAGTTCGAGTCCCATGATGGGTGTAGAGAATTCTTAAAATACATAAATAAAAGTACATCATGTTTTGGTTAGGCTTATTCTTCTAAATAAAGACTAAGTAAATTAAAAGGCCCTTCACTATGTAATTTCAATCAAGTATATAGTTTTTTCAATATTGTATCAACTGGAAACTTTAGCTGCAGCAATTTCCAGACTTTTGATGCAATATGTTTCCTTTTTTAGGACTGTACGTATTTATTTGTCAGAGAAAGAGAGCGAGAGTGAGTGAGCACAAGCAGGGGGAGCCTGTGACAGGCAGAGGGAGAAGCAGGCTCCCCACTGAGCAAGGAGCCCGATGTGGGGCTCGATTCCAGAACCCCGGGATCATGACCTGAGCCAAAGGCAGATGCTTAACTGACTGAGCCACCCAAGCGTCCCGATGCAGTATGTTTTCAATAGAAAACAAAATTTAATCATTATTGTAAGATATTCTCTCATAAAAATAAAACACAAAAACAAAATTACCATGACTTGTTTCATTAATTTTTTTTTTTTTTTTAAAGATTTTATTTATTTATGTGACAGAGAGACAGCCAGCGAGAGAGGGAACACAGCAGGGGGAGTGGGAGAGGAAGAAGCAGGCTCCCAGCAGAGGAGCCCGATGTGGGACTCGATCCCGGTACGCCGGGATCACGCCCTGAGCCGAAGGCAGACGCTTTAACGACTGCGCTACCCAGGCGCCCCATGTTTCATTAATTTTTTGACATGAACTCATTAAAAATTTTAGCCAGCCTATAAGCCCAGCTTTAACCCTGTTTAAATACTGAAAAAATTGTTTGTGTTTGGGCATGCCTGTTACAAACTTCCAGAAGAAACTCCCCTAATATTAGGGAGGTTTTTTTTGTCAATAATTATCTCTCTCTGTGCTCTTAAAGGAGCACAATTAATATTTTTAAGTTTTCAATAATACTGACAATTGGCAGAATAGAAAAATAATACCCAATTCTTACACGGCTAAAAATGTTTGTTTCTCAGGTTTACCCAAGTAGAACTTTCTTTTTTTTTTTTTTTTTTAAAGATTTTATTTATTTATTCGACAGAGATAGAGACAGCCAGTGAGAGAGGGAACACAAGCAGGGGGAGTGGGAGAGGAAGAAGCAGGCTCCCAGTGAAGAGCCTGATGTGGGGCTCAATCCCATAACGCCGGGATCACGCCCTGAGCCGAAGGCAGACGCTTAACCGCTGTGCCACCCAGGCGCCCCCCCCCCAAGTAGAACTTTCTTATTCCCAAACATAAAAATTCAAACAAGCCTCATGATTTCCCAAATAAAAAGGCTTACCAATAATATTTAGGATAAATTATCATGTATACCATGCAGATTTGAAAATATAATTCTAATTTTATCTAGACTTTGCTACACTAATATTTTCAATATTATCTCCCTTTGCAGATAACCCTGAAAAAATTGTTCAAAAACGGATTTTTTTCAATGAGTAAGAAATATAATGTGTCCTTTACTAGTGAGCTTGCTAGATTAGCATTTTATCTAATTCTTAAATATTCCCTCATGTAAAACAAGAGCGAAAGATACAAGTTTCTGAACAAGACTAGTGACATTATATTCTGCCCCTACCTGATTTAAAGTGTAAAACCTAGAAAATGCCTAGTTAGTAAATTTAACACTTCACATACTTCAAGTGCACTGGAGATGTTGGGCTAAATAAAATAAAACAATAAAACAGTTCTAAGGCAGAAAATAGATATGCACTCTGGACAGAGCAAATGAACTACAGTGTAGAAGTAACAGCCTGAGTTACCTGAGCCTTTGCAGGGAGCTTCCTAAGCTGAACAACTCCTGCAACTTTCAACTACTCCCTTTGGAAATGTAATAGATACTCTGAGGAAATGGAAAAAAATTCTTATCGATGAAACTTCACTCCTAATCTTCCCAAGTTAAAAAAAAGTAGCTATAAAAACACTACCAATCTTCTCAAAGAAAAAAAGCAACCATTAACTTAGAAAACTACAGCAAAAAGTAGGGGTGCCTGGGTGGCTCAGTCAGTTAGGCGGCCGCCTTCGGCTCAGGTCATGATCCCAGGGTCCTGGGATGGATTTCCCCATTGGGCTCCTTGCTCAGCAGGGAATCTACTTCCCCCTCTGCCTCTGCCTGCCTCTCTCTCTGTGTCAAATGAATAAAATCTTGAAAAGAAAAGAAAAGAAAAGAAAAGAAAAGAAAAGAAAAGAAAAGAAAAGAAAAGAAAAGAAAAGAAAATTACAGCAAGAAGTAAATACATAAAAAATTGGCCCTACCGCAACAAACAAAACAGGAGACACCAAAACTACCAAGTTATCCGAAGCTGCAAATCTTTCAAAAATATTTACTTAACACTTTTACACTTCTTTTAAAAGCAATTCCACTTTAACAGATATTATAAAAACTGTCAAAGAGCATGCAGAAACTTGTTTGAATTTGGGCAGGCCTCTGTATCTGCAGATAGGTATGCCCAAGAATGTTCTAAGGATAGGACCAATCTAGCCATCTGTGGACAAAAGGATGAACCTCTAAATGCAAGGGGTCACCTTTCCAAAGCTAGATCTAAATCCCTGTAACTATTATTAACAGAACTCTGCTGGTGAGAAGGAATACCAGCAATGATTTATCACTATTAAATAAAACACTGAAGTCATCCCTTAACCAACAACCAAAGAAATTATATTGGTCACACTACTCTGGAAAAAAAAAGTTATTTCAAAGAATAAGAGAACATTTTTCACTTCTGTACGTCAATTTAAATAAGGCAAGCCAATTCAGTGAACAACAACAAAATCTCAATTTTAATTCAAGAATGGCTTCTCAACCAGATAAGAAACCTATAAGCAGTATAGGTTGCTGCTATTGTCTGGTAGCAAGTTTGCTGGTGGAACCACCAACGCCAATAGTCCTCCAATTTTTTTTTTTTTTAAGATTTTATTTATTTATTTGTGAGAGAGAGAGAAAGAGAGGCAGGCAGAGGGAAATGCAGGCTCCCCGCTAAGTACAGAGCCTGATGCAGGGCTTGATCTTAAGACCCTGAGATCGTGACCTGAGCCGAAGGCAGACGCCTAACTGACTGAGCCACCCAGGCGCCCCACCATTTTTTTAATCTACTTGCTATGTTCTTCTTTTGCCCATTTCTGGTGCAGCTGAAAATGCAACCATTTTCTCTAGCAACAATTACCCTAGTCATTGGTTCTCTTTATCCATTTATACCTCTCCCATTTTCCCTCCCTCCCCATGGCTTCAGCAAAGTGGAAGAAAGGAACTTGCTCATAGGATTAAAAGAAAAAGTAATAATAATAATAAATAAAAATGGAAGCAATCAATATTAACTGACTCTTTAATATGGCTACAATGTCACTCAAATATAAAAATCTGTCACATAAGAACAAGTGACTGACCAACCAGGGACTGATGAATGAAATAGGAAGATGTGGTGTGTACACACACACACACACACAAAGAATGAGATTATGTAATTTGTGACAACATGGATGGACCTAGTGGGTATTCTGCTAAATGAAACAAGTCAGATTGAGAAAGACAAATACCATATGATTTCACTCACATGTGGAATCTAAAAAAGCCAAATGAATAAACAAACAAAAAGTAGCATCATACCTGTAAATTCAGAGAATAAACTGATGGCTGCCAGAGGAGAGGGAGTAGGGGATAGGGCAAATGGGTGAAGGAAAGTGAGAGATAGGCTTCCAGTTATGGAATGGATAAGTTACGGGAATAAAAGGCACAACACAGGGAATGTAGTCAATGATATTATAATAGTGTTGTATGGTCACCGATGGTAGCTACACTTGTGGTGAGAATAGCATAATGTATCAATTTGTCCAATCACTATGTTGTACAACTGAAACTAATTTAACATTGTATGTCAACTACACTCAAATAAAAAAGTTAACAGAAACAACAAAACATTCACACACACAATAAGTGACTAAATCTTGAATCCCGAGAGAGTATGACTGCAGTCACATTTTCTCATTTAATGCATGAGTAAACTGAATCCTTCCACTTGACCTGGTGATCATTTATTGTAACAGAAAAATATGCGTCTGTACATTGCTATAAACTTGTACTAACCCAAGGCAAATTAGGTATGTGTATATAGTGTGATTCTATCCACATATATACATGTACAAATAAAGAAACTGAACATTTAGTTTGCTTTTTCTATCTGCATAAGAGTTTGAACTTGATGCTGCATAATGTGATCTAAATTTCAGTATCAGTTAAAACTTTTAGAGAAAATCAATAGCTCTACTGTGCAAAAATAACTTAGCAAATAAAAATGCAGAAATAAAAGGTACCTGCTGTTGCTTGAAGTCAGGCCTTTTTTTGATAAGATTATAAACGGTCACGTATTTCATATATAGTACATATGCCCTCTCCTCATCACGATCTAATCTGCATTCTTCTGCTGTCTTGAAGATCTTCAGGGCACTCTGTACATAACTTCAATTAGAGAAAAAAATAATTAAAACACTTGACATACAGGCACGGGGGAAATCATGTTTAAGGTCTACAGAGAATCTTGATAACATGAATTTCATAATTTAGACTGCACGACTTTGTAACTGATACAAAGTTACATATATGTTTGGATGCAACCTGAAAATTCCCCTATCCTACAAATAAATACTTCTGCTTCCCAATAGTTGTTTATATACCATCAAACTGTTCAAAATGCACTGAGCCCAATTTTTTAAAAAATTTGCTATGATAGATAATCCTGAGACAAGTGGTCCTTCGGCAGCCACATAATAGTCATATTCTACGGTTAAAGAACATAACACCATACCGTTTGTCCTGAAGTAGGGGAGCTAAAATCTTTAGTTAATGTTTAATGTAAAACACTTTTCAATTCTCCTCACCCCTTTCTAACTATGTTGTAAAAATCTCCCCACCTAAAAATCTAAGAAACAAGGGACAGGGAAAGAGACATGAGTTCCGTCTCTTTACTTGGTTAAAGTTTTCTACAAAATGACCAAATTACACTGATTCACTGGTGCTAGAAGGGAAAGTGATTTAAAGTCTAAAAATAAGTCATCTTAAAATTCCACTTTGGTGAAATATTTGAGGATTCTGTGGCATTCATTCTAAGGCCATCTGCCTGGTTAACAGTCTTTCGAAAGCAAATTAATAAAATAGGCGTTTCTGCAAGAGGAATTCAATCACTGAGGACTAAAGTTTTGGCAACCCGGTCATAGTACTAATGCTTATATATAATGTGCTTTATCCATAACATATATACAGAGCAGTGTTTCTTGTTTTCTGTAATTTTCAATCTGCTCCACAACTAAAACATGGATTAATGATGAAGTTGGCCAGGCCAAGACCACCACATAAAGGAAAAGGGCCAAAGTTATATTTAGGACCAAAGGCAGTCCTATACAAGGACCATTTCAGTCAGTGTGTACACCCTGCCTAGCATAGCATCACAGTCCTAGGATAGGATAAATCAAACCAATGCTAGTAAGGAGATTCTCTAGAAGAGTTTAGGAGTGGGAGCTACAGTCCTTGGGTTTTATCTAAACTTCTTTCACTCTGATGCATGTATATCTCATGCTCTTATATGCAGATCAAGCTGAGATGGCCACAGTGCCACTGTGAGTCTAGTGAAACAGCTAAAAATCCTAAAAGGATTCTATCATTCTTTAGAATAGTGCTATGCCATAGCAAGAACATGAGTTTGTGGTGGTATATTTAGGGAGTCCTGCTGACATACCACTTCCTATGGGATCAGGGTGGTCCCAGAGCTAAACCCATTGCTAGAATGAATTGATCTGTCTTAGGATTAGATCTGAGAAAGCTTCAAGGTGGCTTTATCTTTCCCATTGTTTTCCATTTGAAAGTCATTCAACAGAAGTTTATTAATTTATTTTTAAATTTCTATTTATTTATTTTAGAGAGCGCACTCGAGAACGGGGTTGGGGGGAAGGGAGAGAGAATCTTAAGCAGGCTCCACAGGGGGAGCCAACTCCCCACAAGGTCCAACACGGGGCTCAATTTCACGACCCGGAGATCATGACCTGAGCCAAAATCAAGAGTCGGGACACTTAACGGACTGAGCCACCCAAGCGTCCCATCAACAGAAGTTAAATAAAACTGCTTTCTCTGTTATCCCATCAATATCACCAACCTAGTTCAAGAAGTGGGCCAATCCCTGTCTTATTCTCCCTGTCCCTGAAAAGACCTGTTTTGTTTTGTTTTTAAAGATTTTATTTATTTATCCATGAGAGAGAGAAAGAGGCAGAGGGAGAAGCAGACTCTCTGCTGAGCAGGGAGCCCAATGTGGGGCTCAATCCCAGGACCCTGGGACCACAACCCGAGCTGAAGGCAGACGCTTAACCGACTGAGCCACTCAGGCGCCCCAAGATCTGTTTTTTAAAAGCCCATTTTGTCTACTGTAACTGTTAGAAATGTCAGTTCATTTGGGGATTTTCTTTTCTGATCTTTAAAGTTCCTACTATTCTCTCCTCTTCATCCCTGATGTTTTGTTTTCTTTCCACCTTCTATTTCCTTTAGAAAATGACTCATAAAGATGTCCCTGCGCATTCATAGGTCTCTTTAGATGCCTCTTCACAGGTTCATTTGGGATCATATATATCATTTTTTTTAGAGCCACCCATTTACGGAGGAGCCATGGAACACCTCTTTTCTCTCTGATTTCTAAAATCTGCTTGCCCCAAGTCTGGGATATATGGCTGGCTAAATCCACCTTTCTTTCTGAAACCTTTATTTCCAACTCTATTAATAATGTAGTTACTTATTTATCTCCAAATCTTCTCCTTTTTCAGTCAAAATTAATTCAGAGGAAAAGTTCTGCTATTGCTTCTTGTCCCTTAACAGAGATAAAACTATCAACAAGCTAACAATTTTATTGATACCCCATTTTTAGGAATATTACTTTCAGTAAATACCAAAATACCTGGATCTCTCCCTCACTATTAAATTTTATCTCAAGACAGATTTTGTAATCATTATTAGTGAAGTATCATCTCTAGCCTCTACCTCAGCAGGTAGATAGACTGTGTATCTTCAAAAATAAAAACACCTAAAACAAATCATTAGATTGAAAGTTCATGTCAAATTGGCACAAATTAATACTTTGCTAAATATTAGACAAAAAATACATGTTCCTCCTCTTTTAATCAAAAAAAGACTACGCTAGGATATCTTATCTGTGAAATGTACAAGGATAGGTGGGAATGCAAGTTGGTACAGCCACTTTGGTAAATAGTGTGGAGGTTCCTCAAGAAGTTAAAAATAGAGCTATGATCCAGCAATTGCACTACTGGATATTTACCCTAAAGATACAGATGTAGTGAAAAGGGCCACAGGCACCCCTATGTTTATAGCAGCAATGTCCACAATAGCCAAACTGTGGAAGGAGCTGAGATGCCCTTCAACGGACGAATGGAGAAAGAAGACGTGGTCCATATATACAACGGAATATTACTCAGCCATCAGAAAGGATGAATACCCACCATTTGCATCGACATGGATGGGACTGGAGGAGATTATGCTAAGTGAAATAAGTCAAGCAGAGAAAGACAACTATCATATGGTTTCATTTATGTGTGGAACATAAGGAATAGCATGGAGGGCATTAGGAGAAGGAAGGGAAAAATGAAGGGGGTCAAATCAGAGGGGGAGACGAACCATGAGAGACTATGGACTCCAGGAAACAAACTGAGGGTTTTAGAGGGGAGGGGGGTGGGGGGATGGGTTAGCCCGGTGGTGGATATTAAGGAGGGCACGTATTGCATGGAGCACTAGGTGTTATATGCAAACAATGAATCATGGAACACTACATCAAAAACTAATGATGTCCAGTATGGTGACTAACATAATAAAATTTAAAAAAAATAAAAAATTTTAAAAAATATACAAGGACAAAAATGATCTTTAATTAAAAAGTATATCTATACTGTTTTAGGAAAAGACATTAACTGTGGCTGAATGAGTTTTGTTGAAACCTTGTAGTCTTTACCTCTTAAACTTATAATCTGATAACACTGTCCAAAGAACAGAAAACATGCATATTACCAGAATACATATATACTCTGCCAAGATAAAGAATTTCTCTAAGGAGATTTTACTTTTTTCAAGTGATGCCATTTTTCAAATAAACTTCAAACTGACTACTTATCTGACCCATTTAATAATATGGAAATGAACTAAAAATTAATATATGATTCAGTGAAACTAGCAAAGGATACATACTTCCTCGTGCTTATTTTCTCTGGTTTAACTTCTGTCTTCTTATTAAGGTCTTTCAGGGAAGAACTGAGGTAGAGTTCTTTAGGAACTGAAGCCACAGCAGGCATGATGAATAATCTTTACTTTTCCACTTTCACAATGGATGGCGTACTTCATTAAAAGTTCTTTTCTGAAACAAAATGAACACAATTCCAATTAACAACAAAACAAGTGAACAGTTAAAAAAACATGAAAGTCCTAACTAAGGAGGGCACGTGCTGTAATGAGCACTGGGTGTTATACGCAAACAATGAATCATGGAACACTACATCAAAAACTAATGATGTACTGTATGGTGACTAAGATAACATAATAAAAAAGTAAAATAAAATCTGAAAGAAAAAAGTTAACTTTATCTTCAGTAACCATTTTGGGAATTCAAGATAATCAGGGCATCAAACTAATTTTTTCAAATATTCATTAAATGAATTATTGTTTGTATCACTTAAGCATTAAGAATTTTCCTGTCAAGGGGCGCCTGGGTAGCGCAGTCGTTAAAGCGTCTGCCTTCGGCTCAGGGCGTGATCCCGGCGTACCGGGATCGAGTCCCACATCGGGCTCCTCCGCTGGGAGCCTGCTACTTCCTCTCCCACTCCCCCTGCTGTGTTCCCTCTCTCACTGGCTGTCTCTCTGTCACATAAATAAATAAAATCTTAAAAAAAAAAAAAAAAAGAATTTTCCTGTCAAAGGAATTTACAGAATAAGATTTTTTATTTTTTATAAAATATATTTTATTCATTTTTATTTTTTATATTTTTCTACTGCTAAATCTTCATTGTGTCTTCATTAATCGATCACAAATAGAAAGGTTTCATTTAGAATTATTTCCCTTTCTCATTGATAATACCAGTTAATAAAAAGAAACAAGTTGAACAAGTTGGTGGGGGGTGGGGAGTAGGCAGGGCCACTTTATATAGAGCTAGGGATACATGAACAGCATATACCCAAGTACTCTGGCTTACTCTAAAAAAGTCTTTGAGGCTTCATTACATTCTTTGTTCCTTGTATGCTCTGGTAAATTCTGACTAAGAAGATGGAGAAAGCAGTAAACAAAATGAAGACAAGAGGAAGAAAAGCTGAGTATGTATCAATAAGCTGCGTGTGTACATGTGCAGGAATGCATACAGATAGGGCAGATCAGGAGCAGACACCAAATGGGGAGTCTTGGCAAGATCCTAAGTGTTACCAAATGAAAACTTCAGAGGAATCCAATTAAATTTATACATGTCCTCGGCTTTGAAGAACTAATTACAATTCAAATAAATACAGGTATACCTCGTTTTACTGTGCTCCACTTTACTGTTTTCCACAGATACTGAATTTTTTACGAACTGAAGGTTTGTGACAACACCGCATCACGCAAGTCTTCTGGTGTCATTTTCCCAACATTTGCTTGCTTCGTGTCTCTGTATTACATTTTGGTAATGCTCACAATATTTCAAACTTTTATTATTGTATTTGTTATAGTGATCTGTGATTACAACTTACTGAAAGCTCAGATCATGGTTAGCATTTTTTAGCAATAACGTATTTTTAATTAAGTTTTTAATTCTGATTCCAATTTAGTTAACATACAGTGTTATATTAGTTTCAGATGTGCAATACAGTGATTCAACAATTCTATACATTAGTGCTCTTCGTGCTAAGTGTACTCTTTACTACACATTACGTATTTCACCCATTCCCCCACCACCTCCCCTCTGGTAATTACCATCAGCTTGTTTTCTAAAGTTAAGAGTCTGTTTCTTGGTTTGCCTCTTTTTTTTCCTTTGCTTGTTTGTGTCTTAAATTCCACACATGACTCAAAATAATACAGTTGTCATTCTCTAAAAATTTTGCTTATGATTACATTCTCTAGTTCCATCCATATTATTGCAAATGAAAAGATTTCTTTCCTTTTTTTTAGAGAGCGAGAGAGCACGTGAGCAGGGGTAGGGGTGGCGTGGGGGGGGGGCAGAGGGAGAAGGAGAGAATCCTAAGCAGGCTCCATGGTCAGATTGGAGCCCAATGCAGAGCTCAATCTCATGACCCTGAGATGATGCCCTGAGCTGATATCAAGAGTCAGATGTTTAACCAACTGAGCCACCTAGGCATCCCAAGATTTCATTCTTTTTCATGGTTGAATAATACATATAGATCTAGATCTAGATATATCTCACATCTTTTTATCCATTCACTATCAATGGACACGTGCTGATTCCATAATTTGGCTATTGTAAATAATGCTGCAATAAACACAGAGGTGCATGTACCCCTTTCAATTAGTGTTTTTGTATTTGGGGGGTAAATACCCAGTAGTGCAATTGCTAGATCTCAGGGTAGTTCTATTTTTAACTTTTTGAGGAACTTCCAAACTGTTCTCCAGAGTGGCTGTACCAGTTTGCATTCCCACCAACAGTGCATGAGGATACCTTTTTCTTCACATCCTTGCCAACACTTGTTGCTTGTGTTTTTGATTTTAACCATTCTGATAGGTATGAGGTGATTTTTGATTTGCATTTCTCTGATGATGAGTGATACTGAGCATCTTTATATGTGTCTTTTGGCCATCTATTATGTCTTTGAAGAAAAGTCTGCTCATGTCTTCTGCCCATTTTTTAATTGGATTATTGTTTTCTGGGTGTGGGGTTGTAGGAGTTCTTTATATATTTTGGATACTAACCCTTTTGTTGGATATATCATTTGCACATATCTTCTGCCATTCAGTAGGCTGCCTTTATTTCCTTCTTCACTTGGCAGCTTTTAACTTTGATGTAGTTGCAACCGTTTATTTTTGCTTTTTTTCCTCTTGCCTCATGAGACAGAAAAATGTTGCTATGGCCAATATCAGAGAAATTACTGACTATAATCTCTTCTAGGATTTTTATGGCTTCAGGTCTCACATTTAGGTCTTTAATCCATTTTGAGTTTATTTTTGTGTATGTTTAGAGAAAGTGGCCCAGTTTCATTTTTTGCATTTAGCTGTCCAGATAGTCCAAAACTATTTGTTGAAGAGATTGTCTTTCTCCTATTGTATATTCTTGCCTCCTCTGTCAAAGATTGACCATATAATTGTGGGCTGATTTCTGGGTTTTCTATCCTGGTCCACTGATCTGGTCCATTATTCTGTCCATTGATCTGTCAAAACAGTATCAGACTGTTTTGATTACTACAGCTTTGTAATATAACTTGAAGTCTGGAATTCTGATATCTCCAGTTTTTTCTTTTTCAAGATTGCCTTGGTTATTTGGGGTCCTTTGTGGTTCCATACAAATTTTAGGATTGTTCTAGTTCTACGGAAAATGTTGTTGGTGTTTTGATAGAGATTGCATTAAATCTGTAGATTGCCTTGGGTAGCACCGATATTTTAACAGTATTTGTTCTTCTAACCTATGTGCATGGAATGTCTTTCCATTTCTTTGTGTCATCCTGAATTTTTTTCATGAATGTTTAATAGTTTTCAGAGTACAGGTCTCTCACCTCCTTGGTTAAGTTTATTCCTAGATATTTTATTGGTTTTGGTACAAATGTAAATGAAATTCTTTTCTTAATTTCATTTACTGCTGCCTCATTATTAGTCTGTAGGAATGCCAACAGATTTCTGTACATTGATTTTGTATCCTGTCACTTTACTGACTTCATTTATCAGTTCTAGCTCTTTTTTGGTGAAGTCTTTAGGGTATTCTATATATAGCATCATGTCATCTGCAAACGGTGAGTTTTACTTCTTCCTTAACATTCTGGATGACTTTATTTCTTTTTGTTGTCTAATTTCTGTGACTATGACTTCCAGTACTGTTGAATAAAAGTGGTGAGAGTGGACTTTTTTTTTTTTTTTTTTTTTTTTTTTGGAGAGTGGATATTCTTGTCCTGTTCCTGACCTTAGGGGAAAAGCTCTGCTTTTCCCCATTAAGGATGAATGTTAGCTGTGGGTTTTTCATAGATGGCCTTTATTATGTTGAGGTATGTTGACTCTAAACCTACTTTGTTGAGGGTTTTTGTCATGAATGGATGTTGTACCTTGTCAAATGCTTTTTCTGCATCAACTGGAATTACCATATGGTTTCTATTCTTTTTCTTACTGATGTGATGTATCATGTTGATTGATTTGTGAACACTGAACTACCCTTGCATCCTGGGAATAAATTCACTTGATTGTGATGTATGATTATTTTAATGTATTCTTGGATTTGGTTTGCTAATATTTTGTTGAGGATTTCTGCATCTATAGTCATCGGATATACTGGCCTGTAGTGCTTTTTTTTTTTTTTTTTTTTTTTTTTTTTTTGTGGTGTCTTTACCTAGTTTTGGTATCATGGTGGTACTGGCTTCACAGAATAAATTTTGAAGTTTTTCTCTCACTTCTATTTTTTGGACTAGTTTGAGAAGAATGGTATTAACTTTTCTTTAAATGTTTGGTAGAATTCTCCTGTGAAGTCATCTGGTCCTGGACTTTTGTTTGTTGGGAGTTTCTCATTACTGACTCAATTTTCTTACTAGTAACTGTCTGTTCAAATTTCCTCTCTTCCTGCTTTAATTCTGGTAGGCTATATGCTTCTAGGAATTTATCCATCTCTTCTAGGTGTCCAATTTGTTGGCATATAATTTTTCATAATATTCTCTACAGTTGTTTGTATTTCTGTGGTGTTGGTTGTTTTTTCTCCTCTTTCATTTGTACTTTTTTTATTTGGGTCCTCTCTCTTTTATTTTAGTCTGACCAGAAGTTTATCAATTTTATTACCTTTTCAAAGAAACAGCTCCTACTTTCAATGATCTGTTCTATTGCTTTTTTAGTTTCTGTATCATTTATTTCTGCTCTGATCTTTGTTATTTCCTTCCTTCTGCTGGTTTTAGGTATATTTATTCTTCTTTCTCCAGCTCGTTAGGTGTAAGGTTAGGTTGTTTCAGATTATTCTTGCTTCTTGAGGTAGCCCTGTATTGCTATAAACTTCCCCCTTCGAACTGCTTTTGCTGCATCCCAAAGATTCTGAACTTTGTTTTCATTTTCATTTGTCTCCATGTAATTTTTGATTTCTTCTTTGATTTTTCGGATGACCCGCTCATTATTTAGTAGCATATTATTTCACCTCGATATATTTGTGGTCTTTCCAGATTTTTTCTTATGGTTGATTTCTAGTTTCACAGTGTTGTGGTCCGAAAAAATGCATAGTATGACTCTGATCTTCTTGAATTTGTCGAGACTTGTCTTATGGACTTATATGTGATCTATTGTGGAGAACATGCATTCTAACGTTCTAGGATGGAACGTTCTGAATATATCTGGTAATCCATCTGGTCCAGTGGTAATTTAAAGCTACTGTTTCCATGGTGCCTGGCTGTCTCAGCTGCAAGAGCAAGTGACTCTTGATCTTGGGGTTGTGAGTTTGAGCCCCACCTTGGGTGCAGAGATTATTTATTTATTTAAATTTTTTTTAGATTTTTTATTTATTTATGTGACAGAGAGACAGCCAGCGAGAGAGGGAACACAGCAGGGGAGTGGGAAAGGAAGAAGCAGGCTCCCAGCGGAGGAGCCCGATGTGGGACTCGATCCCAGAACGTCGGGATAATGCCCTGAGCCGAAGGTAGACGCTTAACAACTGCACTACCCAGGCGCCCCTAGAGATTATTTAAATAGCAAATAAATAAATAAATAAATAAATAAATAAATAAAGCTACTATTTCTCTGCTGGTTTTGTTTGGATGATCTGTCCATTGATGTAAATGGGGTGTTAAAGTCCCTATTATTACTGCATTACTACTGATTATTTCCTACTGTTTTATGTATTTGGGAGCTACGTTGGGTGCATAAATATTTACAATTGTTGTATCTTCTTGTTGGATTGTCCCCTTTGTGACTATTTAATGTCTCTGTCTTGTTATAGCCTTGTCTTAAAGTCTATTTTGTCCAACATAAAGTATTGTTGCCCTGGCTTTCTTTTGGCATCCATTTGCATGGTAAATGTTTCTCCATCCCCTCACTCTCAATCTGCAAGTGTCTTTCGATCTGAAATGAGTCTCTTGTAGGCAGCATATAGATGGGCCTTGTTTTTTTAACCACTCTGCTACCTACGTCTTTGGATTGGAGTGTTTAGTCCTTTTACATTCACAGTAATCATTGATAAGATAGGTAATTACTGCCATTTTGTTACTTGTTTCGTGGTTGTTTTTATAGATTTTCTCTTATTCTTTCTTCACTTGATTTCTTTCACGGTTTGTTGGCTTTCTTTAGTGATATACCTGGATTCCTTTTGCTTTGTTCTTTGCATATTACTGATTTTTGATTTGTGGTTACCATTAAGTTTGTATATAACATCTGCATAGCAGTCCATATTAAGCTGATGACGGCTTAAGTTTGAACCTATTCTTTACTCCTCTCCCACCCCACGTTTTAGGTATATGGTGTCACAATTTACATCCTTTTATTTTATGAATCCCTTAACTGATTTTTAAAGAAATACTTACTTCTACTTCTTTTGTGTTTTTTACTTTTCATACTCTCATGGTCTTTCCTTTCCACTCAGTAAGTTCCCTTTAATATTTCTTGTTGCTTTGGTTTAGTGGTCATGAACTCCTTCAGTTTTGCCTGAGATTCTCTCTCTCCTTCTCTTCTGAATGATAGTCTTGATGGATAGAGTATTCTTGGCTGCAGATTTTTTCCTTTCGGCACTTTGAATATATCATGCCACTCCCTTCTGCTTTTTTTAATTACCATGTGTCTTGGTGTGGACCTCCTTGTACTGAATTTTTGGGGACAATCTCTGTGCCTCCTAGATCTGGGTATGTTTCCTTCCCCAGATGAGGGAAGTTTTCAGCTAGTATTTCTTCAAATAAGTTTTCTGCCCCCATATCTCTTCTTCTTCTGGGGTCCCTATAATGTGAATGTTATTACACTTAGATTAAGTCACCGAGTTCCGAAGACTCTTCTCAATTTACAAAATTTTCTTTTTTCTCCTTTGCTCAGCTTGATTACTTTCCATTACTCTGTCTTCCAGGTCATTAATTCATTCCTCTGCTTCATCTATCCTGCTACTTATTCCATCAAGTGTATTTTTAATCTCATTTATTGTGTTCTTGATATCTGATTGGTTCTTTTTCCCTCTTTGTTAAGAGTCTCACTGATGTCCTCCACTCTTCTCAAGTCCAGTGAGTATCTCTGTGATAATTACTTTAAACTTTTCTTTTTTAAGATTTTATTTATTTAGGGGCACCTGGGTGGCACAGCGGTTAAGCGTCTGCCTTCGGTTCAGGGCGTGATCCTGGCGTTATGGGATCGAGCCCCACACCAGGCTCCTCCGCTATGAGCCTGCTTCTTCCTTTCCCACTCCCCCTGCTTGTGTTCCCTCTCTCGCTGGCTGTCTCTATCTCTGTCGAATAAATAAATAAAATCTTTAAAAAAAAAAAAGAAAAAGAAAAAGTAAACTTAAAAAAAAAAGATTTTATTTATTTATTTGACAGAGAGAGAGGCAGCGAGAGAGGGAACACAAGCAGGGGGAGTGGGAGAGGAAGAAGCAGGCTTCCCGCCGAGCAGGGAGCCTCATGTGGGGCTCGAACCCAGAACGCTGGGATCATGACCTGAGCCGAAGGCAGATACTTTTAACAACTGAGCCACCCAGGCAGCCCTACTTTAAACTTTCTATCAGGCATATTACTTAGGTCTCTTGGTGTAGTTTGGTCTTGTTGTTTCATTTGGGACATATTTCTGTATCTCCTTAATTTTGTTTAACTTTGTGTCTGTTTCTGTGTGTTAGGAAAGTCAGCTACATCTCTTGCTCTTCACAGTTACCGGCTTTATGAAGAAGAGGTCTTGTGATGCCCTGTGTGCAATGTCCCCTGTTCCCCAGGGCCTGGTGCTAAAGGGAGTGTCTCCTATGTGTGTTGTATGTGCTCTATTGTTGAGACCTGGCCTCTTTTTCCTTCAGTCCAGTTGTCAGCAAAGGCTTTCTTCGCCTGCTATAGGAAGTGCTTGGTCCCGGGCTGGGTGGGATGTGTTTTAACAAGGTGTGCAGTGGTCTGCTTGCAAAATGAGATGTGCCACTGCTGCTGGCAGAACTGACGTCCCACAAAATGCACAGGTCAAGAGACAAAGTGTTGGTGGGGTCTGCACCAGTATTCTAGGGCAGGGAGACTTTGCAGTGCCCAGACTGAGCCAAGTGTGACTAGGAAGGGCAGATCTGAAGCGTGGGGATGGGGCTTGGTGTAAGCAAGTTAAGTAGTGAATGTTGGTGCTATGCTGGTTCCTGCAGCTGGCAGTGTGTTTATAGTGGGGGGTAGGGGAAAGAAATGGCGTGTGCCAGCTTCTTTGTTCTCAGAGCAGTCTCCCTGTGATTCCTGCCTCTCCGGGCCATACTCTGAGACAAGTAAATCACTCTCCCTCCTGTTTGCCCCCAATATTTTCCAAACTACTGCTTCCAGGCTGTATCTCCACAGGCTGTTTGTTGTGCTGTCTCTTTAAGGTTGGGCACTCCACTTCCTAATGCCCTGCTGGCTTTTCCAGAACCAAGCCTTCTGATTTTTAAAATTTCAGGCTGTAAGTCCCACTGGTGGCAGGAACTCACAAAATGCAGCTGCTCTCACTTTCAAAGCAAATGGTTATGGGGAATCGTCTTCCCTGTGTGGGCTCCCTGGTGTGACAGTCTGTTTTTCACCCTTCTCACCACCAGTTTCCTCCCCACCACAGACAGCTGCAGTCCATTTTGCTCTCAAACCGTGTCTTTGCCCTTCCTACCATCTTTGATGTGGCCTCTTCTCTATCTTTAGTTGTGGAGTTTGTTCTGCCAGTCTTCAAATTGTTTTCTGGGTTATTTATGCTGATGTGAGTGTTATGTAGTAGTACCCCTGAGACAAAGTGCCCTTCTGGTCCTCCTATTCCACCATCTTCCCAGTCAACAATTTTTTAAATTAAGGACTGTACATTTTTTGACATAATGCTATCGTACACTAAACAGACTACCGTACAGTGTGAACATAACTTTTATATGCACTGCGGAAAAAAAAATTCATTTGATTCTTTTTTTTGTGGTATTTCTTCTATTGCTGGGGTCTGGAACTGAACTCATAATGCCTTCAATGTATGCCTGTAGTTACAGTAATGCATTTAAGAGATTATAACTTTTTTCCACTACCACTTCACTTTCTTAATGCTCTTTCTTTTACCAGTTCACTTTTATTAGATGAATGGTCATCCATGAATATCTAATCCTGAAAAGCTGAGTAAGGTACAACTTACCGGGAAAAGGCATCTGTTCACTTATGTGAAACTACAAAGGTGCCCTGATTTGTTTTGATTCGAGTTACATTTTATACTAATACTTTGTGATTTCTTGAAACTCATCCCTTCCAAACCTGTGAAATTAACGCACTGTCTTAGTCACCAAACTTAGCTATGTTTCTCTAAATGTTACATTTTTAAAATGTTCATTTTTTCCATCTATACTTGCTCTATGTGTCTACAAACATATGTTTAACCAAACACTTTATTTAGTAGTTTCAGATCTATGCATTTAGAGATAATGATCTCATACATAAGTACTTTCTACACTTTTTCCTCCATTCTGTGTTCTGTGTCTAAAACTATAATGATAGGGGAGGAAAAAAACTTCTGGACCACACGATCACACCCAAATGGATCAACAAACATTAAATAAGTCCCTCTAGTTAGACATCTAACTCATTAACAATTCATCACCAAACCAGCTCAGAGCAACCATTAAGTAAAGAGTATGATAGGGATCCCTTGGATTTCCTCACAATTACAGACAAGAGCATCATCTGAGTATCTTAACTTCCAAAAAACACTATGCTGTATGTTAAAGATACAACAAGTATATAAGACATGGTCCTTGATGTCCCAGGATACAGTTTAACCAGAAAACACCCTTTCATCCCACACCCACCATATTCTTACCTCCTGCCCATCCCCCCAACTCTGAGTGAAAAAGCAGGAACACATATAACACCATTTGTATAAAGTTTAAAAACAAACTAAATTCAACAGTGTATTGCTTAAGGATACAAATAAGGTAAACTATTAAGACTGGAAATGATAAACAGAAAATTCTATTTCTGGGGAGACAGAGGACGTAATCAGGAGGCACCTACAAGGAGCTTCAGGGGTATCAGTAAGGTTTCATTCCTCAAGTTGGGTGGCACATTCAAAGGTGATCACAGGGTAATCATTTTACTATAATGCTTTATAACATATAAAGGAATATAAGTAACATACTTAACATATATTTCATAAAAATCTTTAAAGAAAACTATTAACCATATTGTAAAACAATGCAAATATGAATAAAATGTGCAATTGTTTATATACATGAAAATATCCACATACATGTGAAAGTTAGGAAGTATGGGTAAAAGAAGCAAACACAAAATATGTATGTTTTTAAATACTGATTTAAAAAAATACATTTGGAATATTGGAAGAGCCTGATACATAAAACTTTTCGAGTACAGAAGCTTCCATACAGTGGTATGAATGGAAGCAAGAACATGAGCATTAAGGAATAAAGAAACGGAAACAGGCTGTTGATAACTTAAAAAACAAATGAACTGGCAATAAAAAAGAGAATGTTGGGATAGAGTGGGATGGTGCTCCAGGAATACGATTTCTACTGAAATACGAGAAGCAACAGTTGAGGAGAAATACATTTGACTAAGGGAAAGCAAAGTAAGGTCAAGAAACTAACTTTTCCGGAAGGTGTTTAAGGACACCTATGGTACAGGCAGAGGACATTGGAGGTGGGACTATTAATGAGGGCCAGAAGACAGTAAGATAACAGTTAACAAGAACTACTCTTGACTTTTCTGCCCTCAACTAGTTCAGCTAAGACTTGAAGCTTACTTAACAAACAGAAAGCCAACATTTGCTCCCCTGATACAGGCTACCTCTTGAAATGTAATTCCTCAAAAGCCCAATCACTTTTTGTTGGTGATACTACTAAGTGTACTAAGAAAGGGACTTAAGCAAGAATTAGGCAGATTAGCCAGGTACCACTCTGACAGTATCTGTTTTTCCAATTCTATCCTCTATCTGGGTCACAAGTGCTAGTGGTCTAAACCACAGAATATATGTTCAAAAAGTCAGAGTCTATTTTGTTGATTCATGACAATTAGGTTTCCTGGCTGGGAAAAGAAAGCTATTGATTTGGACCTTCTAAAATAAAGGTCTGGAATATATTCTCATGTGAATCTGTTTCTCATGATTACCTTTAAAGCTTGGATCTTTTTTTTTTTTTTTGTACTTAGTGCTTACTGTACTCACTAATAATATATATATATATATATATATATTTATTTATTTATTTATTTATTATTTTTTAATGTTTTTTTTTTTATTATGTTAGTCACCATACAGTACATTCCCGGTTTCCGATGTAAAGTTCGATGATTCATTAGTTGCATATAACACCCAGTGCACCATGCAATATGTGCCCTCCTTACTACCCATCACCGGTCTATCCCATTCCCCCACCCCCCTCCCCTCTGAGGCCCTCAGTTTGTTTCTCATAGTCCATAGTCTCTCATGTTTCATTCCCCCTTCTGATTACCCCCCCTTTCTTTATCCCTTTCTTCCCCTACCGATCTTCCTAGTTCTTATGTTCCATAGATGAGAGAAACCATATAATTGTCTTTCTCTGCTTGACTTATTTCACTTAGCATTATCTCCTCCAGTGCCGTCCATGTTGCAGCAAATGTTGAGAACTTGTTCCTTCTGATAGCTGAGTAATATTCCATTGTATATATGGACCACAACTTCTTAATCCAGTCATCTGTTGAAGGGCATCTCGGCTCCTTCCATGATTTAGCTATTGTGGACAATGCTGCTATGAACATTGGAGTGCATATGGCCCTTCTCTTCACTACGTATGTATCTTTGGGGTAAACACCCAGTAGTGCAATGGGTGGGTCATAGGGTAGCTCAATTTTTAACTTTTTAAGGGACCTCCACACTGTTTTCCAGAGTGGCTGTACCAACTTGAATTCCCACCAACAATGTAGGAGGGATCCCCTTTCTCCACATTCTCTCAAACAATTGTTGTTTCTTGCCTTGTCTATTTTTGCCATTCTAACTGGTGTAAGGTGGTATCTTAGTGTGGTTTTGATTTGAATTTCCCTGATGGCTAATGATTTTGAACATTTTTTCATGTGTTTGTTAGCCATTTGTATGTCTTCATTGGCAAAGTGTTTGTTCATATCTTCTGCCCATTTTTTGATTTGTTTATTTGTTTCTCGTGTATCGAGTTTGAGAAGTTCTTTGTAGATCTTGGATACCAGTCTTATCTGTAGTATCATTTGCAAATATATTCTCCCATTCCGTGGGCTGCCTCTTAGTTTTTCTGACTGTTTCCTTGGCTGTGCAGAAGTAAAGCTTGGATCTTTGAAAAACAAATAATATAAAAACTACATGTGCTACCTAGGTAACTTAAAACAGTTAGCCATTAGCTATCTCAAGGTTAAATTCAATTCAAACATTCACAGATACCCTGCTGTATAGAAGACACTGTGCTTCCAGGGACTCAAAGATTAGATGTGATACCTTTTCCCAAAAAGTTTAAAAAAATTAATGTGAAAGAAAAAGTTGTAAGCAGCGGTAATACAATATAGTAAAATATCCAAATATAAAGAGTTAAAAATAAAGTACAATAAGAAAAATTAAGAAGGAAGATTAAGTATGACTAGAGGGCTCTTGGAAAAGACAGCGTTTAGTGAATCCTGGCAGGAGAAGGCTTTTGAAAGAGAAGAGTTACCCTATTAGGGAAAAAAATTAAGAAAGTAAAGAACATCTTTAGGAACTAGCCAATACAGAGAACAAACAAGGATCTACTAGACAGGAAAGCCTGAAAAAATAGTCTGCGAACAGAAAATAGAAGACACAACATCACAATAAAGCATTTACTTTGTTTTCTAAAGGTAATAGAGAACCATAAGGTTCAAGAAGAGAGTTGTGTGATCCAAACCGAAACACTACAGAGTTATGCTTTAAAAGAAAGACAAAGAAGACACTAGTAATCTATGATAATGATCCTAAGGAAAGATGATGAAAGTCAGAACTAGGGCAGGGGAGATGGAATGGAGGAGGCAGATACTCGAGACACTGCAAAGATAGAGGACTTGGCTAACGATTAGACACATGGTGGGAAGGTACAGGCATAAGATTATAGTGACAAAGTTTTTATTGACAGTTTAAAGTTAACTTTTCTATCCTTAGTTGATTTTTTAAAGATTTTATTTTATTTTTAAAAGATTTTTGTTTATTTTAGAGAAAGAGAGAGAAGGAGAGAAGGAGCACGAATCGGGGAGAAGGAGCGGAGAGAGGGACAAGCAGACTCCATGGAGGCCAATACAGGGCTTGACCTCACAACCCTGAAATGTGACCTGAGATGAAATCAAGAGTCAGACACTCAACCACCCAGATGCCCCTCAGTAATCTCTACATCCAATGTGAGGCTCAAACTTACAATACCCAGATCAAGAGCAGCATGCTCTATTGACTTGAGCCAGCCAGGTGCCCCTGTCCTTATATGATTTTTGAGAACAGCTGAAATAAGTAACAATTTTCTCTGATAATGTCATCAAAGGACCGTAGTTGTTTTCATTTTCATTCACAAAATTATACAAGTTACACTGTCAAATAAGATGCCTGGTGTTAAAAATACTTACAGCATGGCCTTAATTGCTGTTTCAGCCTCTACAATCACAGATTTCTGCAGAAGTCAAAGTACAATGTAAAGGGTATTTTTCCCTAATCAAATAAGAAAGCAAAGGATACACATGCAACTTAAATCTATGTGAAATTTAATGTGTTAAATTCTTGATAAGTCATTCTGCTGTACTTTGCCTTTAGAAAGATTTCAAAATAAGTTGACATAAAATAAATTAAGGCCAGTATGACTGAATGAATTCACAATTTATTTTGGCTGTGACAGTAAAAACAAGGAAAGGAGCAACAGCAGTTTTTTGTTTATAGCAATCCTACTGATACTTATAAAAGAATGTTCAGTAAGTATAGAACTCAATTTATAGAAGCTACTTGTTTAGATCTAGAACTAAATATAACATATAACCTGTTAAAACTACGTTATGCTTCAAAAAGGATTGTGAGTTAAAAAATAAAAGCAAAGTATATGTGAGAAAAAGTCCTTCTAAAAAATTAATTTTCTTAAGATGTGCAAATCTGATAAAGATGAAATACTTCAGCTTTAGTCACACAGCAATGCTCCAAAAGTGAAATCCAGACAGTGCTGAAAATGAGTTAACAAAATGAGGGGAAAAAAGGAAGGCATAAATATCCCCCTCTCAGTTTATGACAGCCTTCTGATTCTTCCAAAGAGAAAGAGTAGAGATTAGATGACTTGAACCACAGAGTGAAGACTAGAAATTAAAAAGGTGAAGACTGAGGTTTGTGGTCATTCAAATTGGTCCTGGTATCTTAACTAAGGCTTCACACCAGCCACTTCCTAGATCCAAGGCAATGCTGAAAGGAGAGCAAAGTTTGTCTCCATTGGGCATCCATCATCTCAGTCCATCTCTGCCCTTAAACAGCAACAGCACTCATTGTATCTTCTGATTGCCTTAAATTTCACATAATCCATTCTATATTCATTTAAGTTTAAATGCCACAGACAAGTAAGTATTCATGAAATGTTTTAAAGTAATCCTAAAGAATTAAGAAGGCTCAACCCTTTCAAGAATTAGTCACTGCTAAAGCTTCTGGTATTTTCTGAGCATCTACTATGTGTCTAGCATTGAGCTAATAACTGTGTGAGGGCAGTGGTGTTGGGTTTTTTTTTTTTAAGATGTATTTATTTATTTATTTATTTATTTGAAAGGGAGAGGGAGCAGAGAAAGAGAGAGGAAGGGAAGGAAGGAGGGAGGGAGGGAGGGAGGGGAAGTAGGGGCAGAGGGAGAGGGAGAGAATCCCAAGCAGAATCCCCACTGAGCACAGAGCTCGACATGGGGGCTCGATCCCACCACCTTGAGATCATGACCTGAGCTGAAACCAGAAATCGGATGCTTAACTGACTGAGCCACTCAGGTGCCCCGAGAGCAGTGTTTTCAAATCCATTTAGAAGGTCACAATCAGGGGGCACCTGGGTAGCGCAGTCGTTGAGCATCTGCCTTCGGCTCAGGGTGTGATCCCGGCGTTCCGGGATCAAGTCCCACATGGGGCTCCTCAGCTGGGAGCCTGCTTCTTCCTCTCCCTCTCCCCTGCTGTGTTCTCTCTCTCGCTGGCTGTCTGTCACATAAATAAATAAAATCTTTAAAAAAAAAAAAAAAAGACAGGTCACAATCAGCTTTTAAAAAAATAAAACTGAAGAGAAAATATCAGAGCATGTCACATATAGTAAGGTTAAGTACTGTTTCATGAAACTTCAGTTTGGGTTGTGTATGTGTATGCATATAATACTGGGTTGAAATGTAAAATGTATTTCTTACTATAGGTTACAACTGAAAAAGTGCAAAAGTTCTGCAGAGCAATGCTACTTGAAGTTTGGCCCACAGACTAGAGATGGTTGGGGAACTGTTACCAGTCTGTGATAAAATGAGAAATTTATGACAGGATGTAAATCAATTAAGCACACTGAACTTTTCATTGTAGCAAGACCTTCTCTGTGAAGAAAGTAGTTCACTAATTTATACTGTGGTACAAGCTTCAAGCCTGTAACACAAACTGGCTACTTTGAGTGACACTGCTCTAGGGGATAAAGAGAGTACCATCGGGCTTCTGATTCAAATGTCTTAGTTTAGTTACCAAGACCAAACTAATAACTATTATATAATAAGCCAACAATTAATTGCTATACTGCATATTAATATGTGACTCCAAGTCACTGGGAAGTCAAAAGGAGGAGAAAATTCGGTGTAGCTTCTTCCAGCCTAGAGTGCACTCTCTTTTGTTCTGGTCCCTCTTCCTTCAAAGACCAATTTAAGTTCCACTTCTTCCACCCTTGATGGTCCTAGTTATTGGGAGTTCATTTCTTGGTCTAATTTCTATAGTATGTATAATCCATGTCATTGCCTTAGTATAGTATTTCAACCAAATGACAATTATGACTAGGTTTTAAGACCCTCATAAGTATGAAGTGCTCATGATGATGTCATGAGGCAGAGACAGAAACTAGCCCTAAGGATAAGATTCAGCTATGAATTGAGTGAGAAAGGAGGGTATTCCAGAAAAGGAAACCAACACGAACAAAGACACAAAATGAGGAATTAGTATGGGAAGGCAATGAGAAAAATAAGGAATACTACAAATCCTTCTCAATTTATGATGGGGTTATGTCCCAATAAATCCATCGTAAGTTGAAAATACATAGAATACGCCTAATCTAAGAAACATCACAGCTTAACCTAGTCTACCTTAAACATGCTCAGGACACTTCATTAGCCAATAGTTGGGCAAAACCATCTATCACAAAGCCTATTTTATAATAAAGTGTTAAATATCCCATGTAATTTATTGAATACTATACTGAAAGTGAAAAACAGAACAGTTGGCAATGTGTCAGTCGTTTACCCTCACCATCACACGGCTGACTGGGCACTGTGGCTCACTGCCACTGCCCAGTACCACATATTGCTGCCTGGGAAAAGACCAAAATTCAAAATCTGAAGTACAGTTTCTACTGAATGTGTATCACTTTTACATCATCATAAAGTTGAAAAACCTAGGTCAAACCATTCTAAGTTGGGGAATCAGTTGGGGAAATAAACAATTCAATCAAGGGATTACAAGCACATATCTTCTTTACATGTCACTACTCTGACATGCTAGATCCCTAGCACCGACCTCAGTGATAACTGCGGGCTGACAAGAAATTATATTAGGTAAGGAGATGGAGCCATATTATGGAGGACTTTTGAAGCTATCAAGAATGGTTTATAATTTATTCAGCAGGCAATAAGCCAGTGCTTGAAGGGGAAAATGATATCTCAGGGTGGGTCAAAGTGGGGATATGTAAGATGGATTTGAAGGAGACAGGAACAAGGAATAATACTTTGGATAAGAAAAACTAGCAGGCCGTTGCAAAAGAGAACACAAAAAGGCAGAAACATGCTTTTGTAACAGACTGACAACTGAAAATTTTCCCGTGTGCACACACACACAGAATGGTAGTGCTGTTAACAACAACAAACCAACACTAGTTTAAAAAACTGATTAGTTTTGGGGCGCCTGGGTGGCTCAGTTGTTAAGCGTCTGCCTTTGGCTCAGGTCATGATCCCTCTCCGACTCCCCCTGCTTGTGTTCCCTCTCTCACTGTCTCTGTCAAATAAATAAAATCTTTAAAAAAAAGAAAAAAAACCCGATCAGTTTACAGCAGCACTTCTCAACCTGGGCACCATTCCCATTTTGAACCTATTTTGAACAAAGTTATAAAACTTTATTAGAGGAGGCTGCCCTGTGCATTGTAGGATATTTATTTAGCAGCATCCCTGGCCTCTCCACCCACTTGATATCAGTAGTAATTCATCCCCCTTCAGTTGTGACAACCAAAAATGTCTCCAGGCAAAATATCTCCAGGCATTGCTGAATGTCTCCTAGTGGGCAAAATTACTCCCAAATAAGAATCACTGATTTCCAGGAAGTTTTGAACATGTATACAAAAGGAACAACATCTAAAGATGCCTTGGTAGAGATGTAAATATATAAATAGAGATTAGGTCCACAGAGAGACCAGAAAAACATTAAACCAACTATTAAGGCATTAATGTTAATTTTGGTAATCCCTATTGTTTTGGGAGATAACAAAGTACTGACAAAGTATTAATCTATCAATGATATATTATCTAGGATACGACTTAAAATAATCTGATTTTCTTGACTTTTATGTATATTTTTAAACTTCTAGAATAGTTTTGAAAACACAGACATTATTCATACTAGTAACTAAAATGAGAAGAATGAAATCAACAAGGAAATGAGATCTTGTTTCTCTACAACTGACAAGATACTTGAAGGGCTTGATGGGGAGGAGGATGAAGGGGAATGTTCCCCAAGGAGGAAGAAACATACTGAAGAAAAACCAGGGAAGTGCAATATGATGGAAATCACAGAAAAAGAACTTCAAAGAACTGTATACAAAGTTCTTACAAATCTTAAAAAAACAAAAAAGTAAAATAACTAGTCCTAGTTCTGAAAATTGACTATATAAACTATCTTCTACTTGGCAAACATTTAGAGTACCTACATCTATTCAAGGTGCAGTGTCAGGAGCTATAGGGAATATAAATATACCTCCTGGGGCGCCCAGGTGGCTCAGTAGGTTTTAAGTGTCTGACTTGATGATCTCTGCTCAGGTCTTGATCTCAGGGTTGAGTTCAAGCTCCATATGGGGGGCTCCACATTGGGTGTGGAGCCTACTTTAAAGAAAAAAAAGAGTATACCTTCTAACAAAGTTTCTACCTCTTAAGATGAAAGATAAGTTAATACAAAGCAAAGTACCATCATATAGGTACTAACAAACCATGCCAAAATCTGTAGTTTTATTAAGACTATTCCTAGAAAAAAAACCAGAAGAGTAACTGTTTTCCATTAAAAGGTGTCTACTTACATTTATAACCTTAATCCATTTCATACATTCTCTCCCTATCTCAATTTTTTTAGCATATGCAAAATAGATGAGTAGGGGACCAGATCATACTTAGTATGTAGAAAAAAAAGAAAAAGACATGGTTCTCATTCCTAGCCGTATATTAGAATCACCTACAGAACTACAAAATAATGATGCCCAGGACCTACTCCTAAATGGTTAAATCAGAATCTCAGAGTATGGGACTTGCATACAGATATTTTCTTAAAAGTTCCTCAGGTAAATTCTAACATGCAGTCAAGACAGAGATCCATGGACATTACAAAATGGAGGCAAACATGTTACCAGAAGTAGTGAAACAGTATGAAGATGACAATTAGGTTCTACCTGAAATCAACATTTTAAGTCATATAATTTCCAAGATAAATTATGAGAAATCACTTTCATTTTTATAATTCTGTGAGAAATTAAAATAAAACCTTCAAGATTCCTAGACCAATAACTTTTTAAGGACTCTTTGTTTTGAAATTGGTATTACAATGTGTAACAATTTCATTTCACTATTTTAGAAAGATATGCAGGTTCACATCATTATTTGTATGTTTTGGAGAATTAAGACCATGAAAAACTAAACTGTACTGTGTTGGAGATGCTGACTTTATTCACTATACAGAGTATGGTTTTACTTGAATTAGCATGGTGATAAATATGGAATTCCAAATAAGCTTAATTATAACATTTCAGCAGTTACTATATTAAGCTTTGTATTTTGAAAGCATTGTAGGTCTTAGTCTCGTTTTCCATTTATTATTACATGACTTTGAGCAAATTCCTTAAATTCTCCCCCCAACACCACCACTGCCACTCCTCAGATTACCTCCCTCTGCAAAATAGGAATGATTCACCTGCTTCTATAGAGTTCTCATAGGTATCAAATGAAAAAGTACATACAGAAAAATGCTCTGAAAATTATAATGTGCCATGAAGATACAAAGTATTATGGTTAAAGAAATCAAAAGTGTACCTTATTCTGCATCTACTATTAAATCCAAACATTAGTTTAATACAACTTTATCAATAAAATTATGGCAGGTGAAAGATGGCCACAAATTCTTTGATATTCTTCTCTCCAAAATATGTAGGGGTCTATCAGCTGGTGGGGCGGAAGGTTCTGACTGCTCTAACAGAAAATATTGGAAGTAACACTATGCCAATTTCTGGGTCCAAGCTAAGAGACAGCTCCCACTTCTCTCTCTTCAAATACTTGCTTTTGAAACTCAAAACTCATGCTATGAAAAGTCCAAGCCCCATGAAGAAACCATGGGCAGGTGCTCCAGATGACCTGCCCTGCTGAACTACCAGCCAACATCAATTGCCATCCGCCCAAATGAGCCATCTTGGATGTCCAACTCAGTTAAGGTTTCAGATGACTCCAACCCTAGCTGCCTGTCTGATCACAAATGCATGAAACTCTAAGTGAGAACCAACCAGCTGACTCCAGTTAACCCAGAGAAATGTAACAGATAAAACGTAATAATTTGAAGCTACTTTGTTTGGAGTGATTTGTTATACAGCAATAGGTAACTGGGACAACAACCAAGATATTAAAAAAAAAATGTTTCCTTAAGTATATCCAATTTGATTAGCAACTCTTAGTTGATGGGCACATTTTTCCTTTAATTTCTACAAAAATAACTTTATCTTCATGTA
Organism: Ursus americanus; assembly: GCF_024610735.1. Classification (NCBI taxonomy): domain Eukaryota; kingdom Metazoa; phylum Chordata; class Mammalia; order Carnivora; family Ursidae; genus Ursus; species Ursus americanus. Next base: position 6,075,278 of record NC_142162.1, on the reverse strand, counting down.
GAAAAATTCATAATGAAAATATAATGCTTGACAGCTTATGGAAAAAATCTGATGTGCTGGGTTTATTTTCCAACTGTTTTACTTTACAAAAGCCATTCTGGATCTTTCCCAATATGTTCATATTAATAAACAAATAGCTATAATGATTAATACAGGTCAAGTAAATTAAAGTTAAATGCTAGAAAGACATCTTTAAATTTCTGTTAGTTTTTCTCATGCATTGTTTTCTCAAAGAATACAATACATACCTACATACTTATGTGCAATTAATGCATATTTATGTCATTAATAATAAGTTGTTTTACTATTACAGGGTTCCTACCATCCAATTTTAAAGATGCACCCAATGTGTCACAAGAAAAAGAAAACAGATTTCAAGGCAGCCACAGCAATAGGATAAAGGCATAGCACAACCTGCAACACCTTTCAGATAAAATGGTCCAGTACTGTGGAGTCATGACAAACTAAATCCACCACCAAAGACATTCAACAATGAACCTTAAACAGTATCTGTTGAAATGCAAAATCTGCTTACATGGCAAAGCCGCAGAGCAAGCCTAGAACAGGTACAGTTCCTTAACAAATACCACTTGACATTTTTAATGGCTGCAGCAAAAGATACACAAAACTAAGGCTGCTTGCACATTCAGAAAGAGTAACATCCCTTTCATCTGAAACCCTCAGGGTGCTTAAGAAGTATTAAATCCCTTCAGGTAAATATTTTGTTAGTGATTAAATGACTTGCTTCAAGGTCACAGGATGAACTGGAGAAAAGAATTAAACCCAGAAGTGTAGTCTGCAGCTTTATGTATAAATGAACACCACTGCGATTCAGGGTTCTGAAATTTCCAAGGTGGAGTGGAGGTGAAATTAATTTGTCCCACAACTCCAGGAGGGAGGCCAAATTTTAGCAAAGAAAAGCTTTTATTTGGGGGAAGTCATAGTTTTAACTGATGCAGCTTATAGGTTCTTTAAACTCATGGTTGGACTTCACTAAAACTAAGTTTGGGACAGAGAAGGTATTGCGAAACACTCTGAGGGGCTGTATTAAAGGCCTGGGACTGTAGCTCGATAGCAGAAAATTAGAAAACAGAGGCCAGAGGAAGGAGGTCAAAGTCGGGTCTAATTGTCGAAGAAGAACAAAGAATGGTCAAGGCCACCTTCTAAGACCGGAAAACCTGAAAGAAAAAAAAAAACTACACGAAACTCACTCGACAACCCTAGGTAGGCAGCGGGAAAGACTCGAGGTTGGGCCCTTCCTCTAAAAGCCCAGTCTATGTTCGGGGCTGTCCCACCCCCTCCGCGAACAGGACTTGTCTCCCCAGTGACCAGCAGCTTGTGAAAGGAAAGGGTGTTCAATACAGACAGGTTCACGAGGAACAAAGCCCAGGACCCAGACCCACACTCACCGTGGCGCCGGGAGCGCTTGACTAACGCCGGCCTCCTCTCGAAAGGCCCATCTTCCACCAACTCGAAGAATTAGCCTTCGCTAGCCCGACGGAAGCCAGACCAGCTCATCCCCTTTTCCCAGTTAGCACTGCGTTGCGACGCGTCGCGTCTCCAACGTCACGGAGGGGAGGGGCTGCGCGCGCGTGCGGCCGTGACTGCTTCCTCTTCCGCAGCCCTGCTAACACCAGGGGGAGGGTTAAAGAGGTCGTTTTGGGTGGGCGGCGGGGGCGGGGCCGAGGCTGTACTAAGCTTCCGTGAGCTTACCTGTCAGTCCTGTCCTCGGCGTTTGTCCGGCCTTGTTCGAGCCCTTTGGTGTTACTCTCATTCTGGCCTTTGCCGCGGAGGAAGTAAGGACTTTTGTGCCTCTCACCTACGTATTTTACTTTTCAGAGTGGAGACTTAGGGATTTGAAGCCCCTCAAATTCTGGCTGAAAGTTAACATTCTCCGAAGCCACGCCTCTGGTCAAAGAAGGAACTCGATTCTAAAACACATTATATATTCACATTTTAACACCAGTTAAAGGCCCAGTCTTACAAAAACAAAACAAGAGGTCTGAACTTTCTCGCAAGGTGATCCTTGTACTGTCTTAGAAAAAAGCGATTGGATGCTCCAATTATTTGTAAAGATAAAGTTGCATGGATGGATTTGTTGGTCATGGTCACAAAGTCCCCAGGGACAGTCCCGGTGTTTCATGGATGGGAAAACTGGAGGGTGAGGTCTAGTAAGTGCCTTAAGTAAAAGTGTCTGCCAGATAGGGGTCCAATAAATTTGTAATTTATAAATATAGTGCTTTGCATATAGTAGTCTTTCAATAAATGTTAATTTCCTTTCTGTTACAATGAAATACCTGCAAAAATATGGCCCCTCTTTTATACCTAAGCTTTACGCTGTTTCCCAAAAGATTTAAGACTGATACTATATGAAATATACTGTACTGCCTAGAACTACCAACTAACCTTAGCAAACTTTGCATAACTAAGAAAACAATTGCATCTCCTTTGAAGATGGATCTTAGGAAAGGAAGTTAGTTGTTGGAGTTTTTTTTGTGTGTTTTGTTTTTTTCTGCTGAGCACCTTGATGAATTTGAGTATTAACAAACAAACACACCAACCCAGAACTGAGTTTGGGAGTAGGAACCAAGACAGGGAGAAGAGTGTGAAGTTCTCTAAAGACCGTCTTAGAGACGGGACACCAGAAATGTGAGGCAATTGAGAAAAAGAGAAACCGTAAGAGTGAATTAACCAATGAAGAGTCTCTTACGGTGGTGTGGCAGAAAAAGATTAATAAATAGGACTCTTTAACGTTCACCTAAAGTTATTTTTTTGCTCTAACTGTTCCAATTCCCCCCATAAGTGGACTCTCCCCCACTTCCTTAAAGTGTAAGTCAAATTTGCTTGAGTTTCCTTGAAAACTAAGAAGTTCCACCTGTGAGTCAACAGGTGCAGAAGAGAAGATGATGAGAGGATTCCAAAACCGAACTAAGCTGGTGAAAGCAGGAAAAAAACAGAACCTTCCTAGGAAATTCACAGAAATCTGGGGGTGGGCTTTGGACTTTTCAGTATTAGCTGATAAGAGTGCTTAAGGAACAGGGTTACCTTGATGAAACTGTTTATTGAATTGAATCATAAGCCCTAGTTCTTTTTCAAATTTGTGTTGTAACAAACCAAGCAACAATATCTATGTTACCTAGAATCTAAGTAATCTAAGTAAGGGTCACTAGCTGTTTAGAAGGCATGGCTTGTATTTGACCATGGCTTTAATTCCTTTGCCATCCAGCATAAGCAGCAGTTCAAAATTTATTGAACCTGGTTCATCTTCCCTCCATTCAACTAGTATTTACTGAATGCATGTTCTATGCCAGGCATTGTTTTGGACTTGGGATATAAAGTCCCTCCTCAACACAGAGCTGACTTACATCCTAGTGGGGGAGACATAATGAGCAAATATATATATACTACATCAGGTATTGTTAAGTGCTAAGGAAAAAACAAACAGGGTAAAGGACCAGCGAAGACGGTGGTATTTTTGATGGGAAAGCCAGGGAAAAGCCTTTTATTTCCATAGAACCTTCGGTGAAGAGAGGGAGCAAGCCGTGGATAAGTGTGGAAAAAGAGTATCCAGGCAATGGGAGCAGCACAGGTGAAGGCAGTGAGGCAGGAAAAAGTGAGTGTGCTGGAGGAACAGCAAAGAGGACAGTGATAGATGATGATCTCAGAGGGGTGGGGATGGAATGATGCACAGATTACATAGGACCTACAGGTCCATAGAACATGTTTATCCCACAATAATGCAAAAAGTGAACCATGTGCTAATATTATATGAAAAAATTACCTTTCATATGTATGATAAAATTTACAAATTACGTACTAACATTCATTACAGCTGTTCAAACAAGTATCCTGTGGTTCTTTTACTAGTTACTATTTTTCTCTATTCATCTGGTTTTTATTTTCTAAAATCAGAATGATTACCATATTGGCTGGTTCCATGGGCCATCAAATATTTTTTATCTCTAGGGTTTGCATCACCAGACAAGGGGTGGCCTGTCTTGGTTATCCTCTTGGATATCAACTTCTGAGTTTAGGAGCTCACCATTCTTTGCACTTCACTAAGAATCTATCAGCCATTGGTTTACCTTAAGTTGTAAGTAATCAACTATACAGTATTTTGAGTTCTATTTTTTTACGTGAGTTATACTTCTATCTAATTAGCATAAATTTACCTCCATAAAGTTTTAGAGATGCCCTCTCATTCTATGATTTCAGGATTTAGTGAACAACTATGCTTACCTTTTTCATCCCTTTATGAAATCACACTTAGGTCTTCTCTCCTTTCTGCCTTTGTTTTTCTAAAGAGCTTTAATCTATTATGTTCTCCTTAGGTGGTTCCCCATTCAAGATGTTATTTTGTCTTCTTCTAGATCTTCCCTCCTTCCCTTAGATTTTCCTTACAGATGTAATACTCAGAATACAATATTACAAATAGTGGTGCACATGGTTTCATCCCAACAAAAGACAGTTTTCAGTCTGTTGACCCTATCACAAAATTTTCACCTACTTGACTGAGGTCATCAAAGAGTTACTTAAACTTCTTAAGAATTGTCTCTGCAATTTTGTCATGTTAACATTAACTGGCAACAGGAGAAATTTTTTTTTTAAGATTTTATTTATTTATTCGACAGAGATAGAGACAGCCAGCGAGAGAGGGAACACAAGCAGGGGGAGTGGGAGAGGAAGAAGCAGGCTCATAGCGGAAGAGCCTGATGTGGGGCTCGATCCCAGAACGCCGGGATCACGCCCTGAGCCGAAGGCAGACGCTTAACTGCTGTGCCACCCAAGTGCCCTAACAGGAGAATTTTAGTCAATAGACACAGGAACTTTTGAGCTATAAATGTATTAAATTGAGATCATAGAATCAACACACATGCTTAAGCCTTTTCTACATTTTTCCAAAAAGAAACTCTTAAGTTTTAGCTTAAGGAAGCATTGAATTTAAAGTAGATATTTCTTCAAGTAAAACTTCCAAAAAGTGTTTCTGTAACGTATTTATTTGTATGCAATTTATTTCACTTATATGACTCCTGACTATCTAATGTAAGTCATCTAGAGGAGTAAGGCTATGATTTTTGATGGGCTGTTTACTTCTTCCAGTTCATAGGTAAATATATTAAATAATACATACACAGTTGTTTTCCAACTTCGGTATTGTCAAACAATACATGGCCTGAATAAGCACAAAAACACACAGCACAGGCCCCAAACAAAAATTTACAGACTCAGAGCTAACGAAATACACAGGATCCCCCAGCTGCCCACCAACTCATGGAGAGCTGTGCCTGGGCTGGCATGACTGGTTGCACTGCAGGGAATGTTCCAGAAGAGGAATCCTAACTCCCTTGCCACCTCCCATATTTATGGAAGAGTAGGGAGGGAGCAGGAATCACCTAGTGGATTTGGAAAACTCTGTGCTTTCCTTTTGGGGTTACAACCTTATTGGTTTAAAAAACAAGCTTTTGATACCAGCTGCCTGAGGAGCTTTTCTTATCAACTCTGGCTTCTGTCTGCAGGCCTCACAGGCTCTCTGCGGAGCCAGCTTGTTGCTAGGCTGCAGGAAAAGAGTGAGCACCCGAGCACCTGGGTCGTCCAGGAGACAGACTAGTGTGTCGTTCCACAAGTGTGCATAAAAACGAACCTCATGGTGCACTGGGTGTTATACACAACTAATGAATCATCGAGACTTACATCGAAAACCGGGGATGTACTGTATGGTGACTAACATAATATAATAAAAAATCATTATAAAAAAAAAAAAAAACGAACCTTGAGTTTGCATTCAGTAGGTAAGGCGAGGGAGCCACAAATTTGCATTTTAAGATGGTGATGATTCTGATGCTGGTGGTCCCAGACTCCACCTGAAGAAATGTTACTTCACCTAGTCATGAGAAAACATGCTCTTCAATCTGAATTTATTTTTGAAGTAGCTGTCTGTGGGGACGCCTGGGTGGCTCTGTCAGTTGAGTGTCTGCCTTTCGCTCAGGTCAGGATCTCAGAGTCGGATGAATCCTGCATTGGGCTCCTTGCTCAGCAGGGAGCCTGCTTCTCCCTCTGCCTCTGCTGCTTCCCTACTTGTGCTCTCTCTCAAATAAATAAATAAATAAATACCAAATAAATAAATAAATAAATAAATAAATAAATAAATAGCTTTCTGTGAGAAATCTTGTCGAAGATTTTTGCAATTTTAATTAGATGATGAGATTCTTGATCTAGTTACTAGGGAGTTTATAATCTTACCTCTGGAATATTTTAACGTTCCAAATCCATCATTATGTCATTCTATAATCCACCAAGGGCAGAGGTACAACGCCCCAGACATCTTTAATGGTTCTTCTTGTGGTAGAGATGTGTGACCTCAGTTGTTCTGGTTGATGTTTCTTCCAATGCCTCCTCTCATATTAGTCTGTGAATGGGGTAGGTACCTCAGCGAATATGCAGTACCTCTATAGAGAAGTGAGGGTATTTCAGAATATAATAAAGTGTCTCCAGGTCTGTCTTTGTATAGCATATTCATGAATAAAAATGGGATGACTGGATGAGCCTATTTATCTATGTGTGTTTAGGAATGTGATGATTTGGGATAGGGGAAAATGCATAATTAGATTTTTCCCAGTGTTTCATGATTGGACTATATGGAAAAGATAGAGTAGTCAAGTGATTATTTTCTTCCTATGTAGGATAAATGTACATAATGTCATTGATAGGTTATATAGATAATTTCTAGTGTTACAACTTATGTTTTAATATAGATAAACACAAGACTTTCATATAATCTTGTATATAAAAAAAATCCTTTATTTCGTTACAAAAAAATTTAACAAATGCCTGGCACATAACAGGTGCTCGATAAATATGTTACCTGAGTGCAAAGGTGGCTGGCACCTAGGAGGGAAAATTGAGGAGTGGTTTAACACTTTTCAATAACAGCAACCCCCCCCATTCTTTCTTTAATGGGGTCCGTTAACATTTTTATCAACTTTTTTGTGAAGAATTGTGTGAAAGCAACTCCAAGCCTACCATTTGAATGAGGCACTTCGATACACAAACTACAGAATTGCCAATGGCTCTCTGACTTCTACTGACGTGTGTTGCCTTTGAAATAATCTTGCTTTCTTTCCGTGATTTATTTGTTTTCCACAATTAATTTGGTCTTCTGTTTAGTAGTAAGACCAGGCAGACAGACAGACAAAGTCGTTTTTAACCCCTTTATCTCAAAATCTCTTCTCTGACTTATCATGGTATCTGAAATGCCATCATCAAAGACTAGCCCCTTCATATGAAAATGTTATATCCCGAAGAAAACCTTCTATCTCCTAGCGTTAAGCTATTATCGGAAATCAGGCAGCTTTCTTCTAACAAGAGAGGATTAAACACTGGGCAGGTAAATTTTGATAGGATTTGGAAGGTAAAAATAAGGAAGATGGGAGTGTTGTGAGAACCAAGGTTTCCGAAGGAGGCTTTGGGCAGCTGAGAGGCAGGCTGCATATACGAACTCCTCCCTACCAAAGGAGAACACAGGGGTGCACGAGGGAAAGTACCCGTGCTAAAGGTCCCCCAGATATTTGTTTTGTTTTTGCTTATAACCAATTTATTCAGTTTATTATGGGCAAGTTCCCAGCAAAATGCGAAGATACAAGCTACGTATTCCTGGGTTAATGCAGGAGCCAGTGGGATACATGGAGACTGGGCATTGAGGGCAAGGAAAGAGCTCCAGATTTCAGAGTCAGACCTGGGCAGAGCCCCTGAGCCCAGGGTGGGCTTAGTCCCAGCATGGACAGCTGCTTTTTTCTCACAGCTGGGCATACTGCAAGCCATGTCTTCAAAATCACAGCATTTCCTTGATGTCAGGGGAACAGATACTAAAGAAATGGAGTCCGTGTGCACCTTAGCTGTTGTTGCTTTGTAAGTCACACACTAGCAAGTGGATGAGAATTTTACAGTATTCTAGGAGGGATGGGCCACAGAGCGGTTGAACTTCTGCTTTTCTCTCTCGCCGCCTCCTTGCTTGTTTTTATTCCTACCTGGATGCCCATCCTCCAGCCAAAAACCCTAATGTTGAAAGTCTCTGGTACACAACAAAAGTCTTTTGGACGACAACAGTGTTTTCAAAGCAGCACCTTGTGTAGAAAAGTGTCTGACGTTGAAAAAACAATGTTTCTTCGGTTGGCTATCCCTGACCAATGCCTAACTGAAAGCATAATTTAGAAGACAGATTTAGACAGTGGAATATGGGTAAAAACAGGAAGCAAACTCCAAAAAACTATAGTCTGTGAGGGCTGGGCGGGATAATGATCAATTCACAAATGGTCTCGCTTGAAGGTGATGTAATTGTTGCTTACACAATCATTAATTAATTAATCTGCAGTTTTCTGGGTAAAACTTTTTGTGTATAAGGTATGAGATGGTCAGAGTCTAGCTCGAAACTTCTCTAACTCCCATAAAAAATGCTGAATTGGAAGGCGAGTCACACCACCTATAGTATTTTAAACGGAATAAAAGCCTGTTAGAAAGTACACATACAATATTACAATTCTAATTCTGAAGGACACCTTGAGTTCCATTTCTCAGTTTTCTGAATTTATCTGTCAGGAGCAGACTTAAGGACATTTAACTTTTTAGCAGAATAGAAACTTTGGTCATAGCCATGGTTCTATAAATGTGTTTTAAAGGTGTTATTATTTTTGTTAAAATAATATTTTTAGCAAGTGATACATAACAATAACAAGAAAGTAAACATCTTCACGTCTAAAATGAAAGCAAAACCTCTTTACTAGACTCTTATTTTATTTTAAATATTTTATTTATTTATTAGAGAGAGAGAGAGAGAAGGCGGGGAAGAGCAGAGGGGGAGAGGGAGGGAGAGGGATAAGCCGACTCTCTGCTCAGTGCAGAGCCCGAAGCAGGGCTTGATCCCAGGACCCTGAGATATGACCTGAGCCAAAACCAAGAGTCAGACGCTTAACCAGCTGAGCCACCCAAGCGCCCCTAGACTCTTTATATACAGCCAAAGAGTCAGTAGTGTTTATAAGCAGTAGTGGGTTCTCTTATAGGGAAATAGAAAAATAGAGAAATGAGACATAACCTGTTATTTTCACAGATTTGTGTTAGACAGTAGTGTTCTTTCTGGAAGGCACAAATTGGAAATCTTATTACCCAAAGTTTAAAATATGGTTCTAGGGGCGCCTGGGTGGCTCAGTCACTTAAGCGCCTGAAGCTTGATCTCAGCTCAGGTCTTAATCTCAGGGTCATGAGTTCAAGCCCCGTGGTGGGCTCCACGCTGGGTGTGGAGCCTACTTACAATTAAAAAAAAATGAAGTACAGTTCAGAAGATACTGTCATATGAGTAGGCGAACTATGGACTCTTGGCCACAGCTATCTTATTGATCAAGGGAGGGCATTAGCACACTACTGGATGAAGTAAGATGTCCTAAAGTTGACTCCAACTTTAGGATTTATTATTCTGCTACACTCATAGAACCCTGTCTTCCTCTGAGAATTGTTATGTATCACCACCCATCTCGTAGTCCTAGGATATCTGTGTTCTAGATCTCATCCCCTTTTGCCTTATCCAGGACCCTGCTTTGTCAATTAGCCCCCATTTCCCCCTTGTAACTTCTTTTTTTTTTTTTAAGTTTTTTTTTTTAAGATTTTATTTATTCGACAGAGATAGAGACAGCCAGCGAGAGAGGGAACACAAGCAGGGGGAGTGGGAGAGGAAGAAGCAGGCTCATAGCGGAGGAGCCTGATGTGGGGCTCGATCCCATAACGCCGGGATCACGCCCTGAGCCGAAGGCAGACGCTTAACCACTGTGCCACCCAGGCGCCCCCCCCCATAACTTCTATCTCTGTCTCTGTTATTGCCCTTTCCTCTCTGAACATGAACACATTCTTCTACCTTAACCCCACCCCCAGCCCACAGACACACAACACAAAACCCAAACTTTTCCATCCCACATCACCATTTACCATCACTGTCTCACCCTCCTTCTGTTTATAGCCAACTTTCTTAGAAAAATGCCTAAGTTCAGGCAATCTCTTTTCTCATCTCTCTCTCAGGAGTAACTCTTCTTGCTGAAGTTGCCAGGACCTCCTAAATGCGAGATCCAGTGGAGACATTTCAGTCCTTGTCTCCCTTGGTCTTTTTCTAGCATCTGTTGTAACTCCTCTCTTGATTTCTGAGACTTCATGCTCCCTTGGTACCTCTCCAGCTTTGTGGACAGTTCCTTCTTGGTCTCCTTCAAAGACATCACTTTCCTCATCCACCGCATCCCTAAGAGGTTGATGTCTTCCACCATCCATCCTCAGTGCTCCCCTATCTCACACTATTATTCTTTATGGCGTATTTCATTCATCTCATAACTTCAACTACCACTTATTCACTCTGCTGCCATGTTATTCAGCCCACTCCTCCTTCTAGATCTCCAAATACATTAACAAATATATAAACTTCCCACCAGTCATCTATGCCCATATGTTTCTCCATTGTGGTGTTTACGTTTCTTTATTCAAATATAATTAATACACAGTGTTATATTAGTTTCAGGTGTACAATATAGTGATTCAACGAATCTATACATTACTCAGAGCTCATCATGAGTGTACTCCTAATCCCCTTCACCTATTTCACCATCCCCCACTACGTCCCCTCTGGCCACCACCAGTTTATTCTCAATATTTAAGAGCTTGGTTTTTCTGGTCTCTTTTTTTCTTTGTCTGTTTGGTTTTATTTCCCCGTATATTCCACATACGAGTGAAATCATATGGTATTTGTCCTTCTCTGACTGACTTATTTCACTTAGCATTCTACCCTCTAGGTTTATCCATGTTATTGCAGATGGCTGGATTTCATTCTTTCTTATGGCTGACTAATAGTCCATTGTATATATATGCCACATCTTCTTTATCCATTGTGACGTTTAATTTTACGTATTACCTTGGTTAGAGTATGGGTGTTTTAGATGTGATTCACATTTTTATTTTTATTTTTTGAACAACTTGACTGCAGTATGATTGGCATACAAAAAGCCACACATATTTAAGGTATACAGCCTGATGAGTTTGGAGAGAAGTATATACCTGTGAAACGATCACCGCAACCTATGCCATAAACATACCCATCACCTCAAAAAGTTTCTTGTCCTCTTTATTAATTTTTTATGAGTATGTGATAACATTTATAAGATTTATCCTCTTAGCAAAATTTTAAGTATATGATGCAATATCATTAACTACAGGCTCTGTGCTATGCAGTAGATCTCTAGGACCCATTCATCTTCCGTAACTAAGACCTTGTACCTTTTGACTAAAGGAGTACAAGGTACCCTGTACCTCTTTGTTTCCTCCCTTCCCAAGACCCTGGTAACCACCATTCTATTCTCTGCTTCTATGAGTTTGACTATTTTAGATTCCTTATAGAAGTGGTATCATGCAGTATTTGTCCAGCTGTGATTAACATTTAAGTAAAACAGGTTATATCTATAACATGGGTCGGCTTTATCCAATCATTTGAAGGCCTTAAATGCAAAAAAATTTAGAAATTCTGCCTGAGTTTCCAACCTTCAGACTCAAGACTACAACATCAAATCTATCAAATCTTACCTGAATCTCCAGTCTGCCAGCTGGTCCTATGGCTTTTGGATTGCCAGCCCCCACAATTGCATGACCCAATTCCTTCAAATTTATCTATCTATCTATCTATCTATCTATCTATCTATCTAATCATCTCCCATTGGTTCTGTTTTTCTGTTATTTCCTGACAAATACACCTGTAATCTGCACATCATGTCCAAATCCCTTAGCATACTCACAAGGATCTTCATGAACTGGCTGTTATCAATGTATCCAGCCTCACCTACCTTTTTTAGACATCTATCTTCCCATCCTTTCATACTAACTCCTTGGTCATTTCCAGAGCTTGCCACGCTGTTTTGTACCTCTGCCATTTGCACTATCTGTACACCTAGAAAATTTTTCGTTCTTCAGAACACAGCTTAGGCTTCACCCTGGGCTCTGTGAAGGAGGCTGGCAGAACAAGCCACTTCTTCTATGACCCTCTTGCCCCTTGCACGCATGCTTCCTTTAAGCATGAGTCATATTTATGGAATTATTCCTTATAAATCTTTTCTCCCCTCTTTTAAATACCTTGTTTTGATTTCTAGCATCTAGTGTAGAATCTGGCACATGGTAGACAACTGGCAATCAAGAAAAAATTGATTGGAGCACCTGGGTGGCTCAGTTGGTCTCAGGTCGTGGTCTCAGGGTCATGGAATCGTTGGGCTCTGCACTCAGCCGGGGGTCTGCTGGAGGTTCTCTCTCTCCCTCTCTCTCTGCCCCTCCCCCTTGGTGCACTCTCTCTCTCAAAATAAATAAATAAATAAAATTTTAAAAAGAAAGAAAAATTTGATTAGTTGACAAGTAAAGCCTCTCTGCTTAAGATGTTCAATAGCTGCCACTCACTTTCAAGATGATGTCTCCTCAGTGCACCATGCAGGGTTCTCATGTTCCCCTCTCGAGTCTCGTCTCCTAGCAGGCTTCCACGGCACCTGAATTTCTAGTCATGCTGAACTAGTTGCAGTTTTTCAACAAGCTTAGCTTCCTTGCCTTGACTTCCGTACCCACTGATCACCTGAAACATCCCCCTCCCAACCATTTGGCAATCTCCCTCCTCCTTTTAATCTTCACCTCAAGAGTTCTCTCTCCTGGACTCTAGTGTCATCCCTGCCTCAGTTTTTCCTCTGTGTTCCCTTAGCACTGTGGACTTAACCTACTTAGTGTATGACTTGTTTCTTAGTCTGTCAACTGAAGAATATGAATCCCAGTCTGTCTTTGCCTCCCATTCTGCAGCTCCTCCGGGACTACTTGTAAGCCCACTGTTGCCACTGTGTTGCACTTGAACTGAGTTGGAGGGTGAGGGTGTACCAAGGGTAGAAGGGAGAAAGCAAAGTGGAAGGGTTCCGCTGAAGACAGTTCCCTTCCTATACAGTGTGACCAAGTCTTGCCTTGGAGGCCATTAGTCTGAAGATGAGATACTTGCTTTAAGAAGTACTCAGCAAATGTTGTTTTCCAAGTGTCAGTTATCTTGCAATGATCCCACAAGGTTTGGCAAGTTGCAGCATTTCAGAAACAATTCTCTACTGTAATCTAAGTAAACACATATAGAAAGATTAAGAAGCTACAGACTGTCTGAAAGATTTTAATTTGTCCTTGACATGGGGGGAGCAATGAAGGGACTGAAATCATTCTTTCTCCCTTGTTGCCACTCTTTCCTTCCACAGGTACTTTCTGCCTTCATGCTGCCGTCCTGTCATTCCCAGCTGACCCAGCCTCCCTTCTTACTCTCCACCCCCGGGGCCTTTCCTCTTTGTGGACCTTTTAGAATCCATACACTCCACCAAAATGGATCCCTGTATCAGTCTATCAGCCAGATGATCTGATGATCTTTATAAAATATTAATGGATGATCCTTTGAAAATCTTCCAAAACATTGCCTTTGAATCAGACCCTTCTGTTCATAATGTCTCTGTCTAACCACAAGGTGCATGTTTCCTCATTGGGACACAGAAGTGCTCTAGATTGTCTATAAGAGGTTTTTTTTTTTTTTAAAGATTTTATTTATTTATTTGACAGAGAGATAGCCAGCAAGAGAGGGAACACAAGCAGGGGGAGTGGGAAAGGAAGAAGCAGGCTCCTAGCGGAGGAGCCTGATGCGGGGCTCGATCCCAGAACACCGGGATCACACCCTGAGCCCTGAGCCGAAGGCAGACGCTTAACAACTGCACCACCCAGGCGCCCCATGTCTATAAGAGTTTTATAACATTTACTAAAAATGCCTTCAAATTAAATGCATCTCTCCCAGTTATTTCTTGCTACATAATAGTATCTTGTACACTCAATGTTTCTTCTTATGCCCTCAGGCCTTCAAGGAAATATCTTCCCTGCGCAAATCGTGTCAAACTGGGGGCCCCTGGGTGGCTCAGTCTGTTAAGTGTCTGCCTTCGGCCCAGGTCATGATCCTGGGGTCCTAGGATTGAGGCCCATGTCTGGCTCCCTGCTCAGTGGGGAGTCTGCTTGAGATTCTCTCTCCCTCTCCCTCAGCCCCTTCCCGTACCTTGTGCATGTGCGCTCGCTCTCTCTTTCTCTCTCTCATAAATAAATAAAATATTTTTAAAAAATGGTGTCAAATTGAGGAAGCTAAACCTTTGGCCACTCCTAAGAGAAAATCTCAAACTTAGAAGACAGAAAATCAACCGACTGTGCAACTTGACATGCATAGGAAGAAAAGCTCTTTCACTTTTCTTTGCCTCTTTTTTCTCTTTCCTCCCTTCTTTCTTCCTGCCATTGATTCAACAGGTATATTTTGAGGTCTACAGCAAAGATTTCCTGGATCAAGTGGCAGAGCTGTATAGGGTAATATTTGAGGGCACAGGCTCCGGAAATAGATGCCTGTTTTTGAATCCTGGTTCTGCCAGCTAGTAGTTATGTGACCTTGGCCAAGCTTTTTCACTTCTCTGCACCTCACTTTTGTCATTTGTCAAATGGAAATGATAATAATAGTATCCACTTCCCGGTGTGGCGGTGAGGATTAAATTATTCATTAACTAAGAAGTACTTAACATATAAGTGCTCCCTGCAAATATTAGCTACTGTTAGCTGCTGCTTAATTCTAGATGACTAATGGGAATTAATTAGGAGTGCAGTGGAGTGGAGTGAGGGGAGAGCTTTCTGGGTAGAGGAAACATTGTATTTGCAGTCCCTGAGGCAGGAAGGAGGTGCTGGATATTTGGGGAACCAGTAGGAGCTAAGAATGGCTAGAGAGGTGGGCAGTGCCAGGTCATTCTGGACCTGGTAGATATTGGATTTAGGATTTAGTTTTTACCCTAAAAGCCATGAGAAGCCTCTTGAGGATTTTAAGCAAGGGGATGACATGATCCAATTTGCTTTTATGAAGATAAACCCTGCTGCGCTGAGAGCGAATAGCCGGGAGGCAGGTGAGAGGAGATGTGTGGGGGAGGAGCCAAGGGGGAGGAAACAGCACAATGATACTGAAGACTCTCACTTGTGCCATGGTGTGGATGATAGAGACATTCATTAAGATGGGGACACTAGGGACGCCTGGGTTGGTCAGGTGGTTAAGCATCTGCCTTACTCTCAGGATCGAGTCTCGAATTGGGCTCCTTGCTCAGCAAGGAACCTGCTTCACCCTCTGCCTGCCACTCCCCCTGCTTGTGCTCACTCTCTCTCTCTCTGACAAATAAATAAAATCTTAAAAAAAAAAAAAGATGGGGACACTAGAAGAGGATCAGGTTGGGGAGAGAAGAGGAGAGGTCTCAATATTGAACGTGCAGGTTAGAAGTGGCTAGCCGACCTCCAAATGGAATTAGATATTTAGAAAAGTTGGATATATGGGTCCAGGGCTTAGAGATAAAATGTGATCGGTCTCTCTTAAAGTGACAGACTTGAGGTTGAAAAGGAAATTCTCATTCAAGTTAAAGTAGGCAACCTTAGTTAGCGATGGAACAGTGACGAGCAAATAAACACATTTGGTAAGAGGGGGAAAACATTCCCATGGCTGTTGACGGAAGCAGGAGGGACAATTAATGTAGAAAGGCTGAATCTCAAGCAAGCATTTCAGAAAATGACAATTTTGCCTTTGATAACTGTCAAATAAACAGATTATCAATTTAAGGAATAGTTTATTTACTTGAAGAAAGGATAACAGGGGGGCAAATGGAGAGTTTCTGTGTCTAGTTTTGAAACAAGTTTTTTGCCGCAGGTCAGAACTTACCAACCAAGAACTGTTGCAAAATCTTTTGCAAATTGAAAACTCCCACAGTCTTACATTTTAAGTGGGTACTTGAGGTACTTGAGGTAAGGTTCTGGAGTCTGAAAGGTCTTTATTAATCTTGCTTAAACATTCCAGGTTAAATGAGCAGAGGCTGATATTTATTGTATAACTTTGAAGTCAATCTTTTAGAGACTCTTCAGGCATTGGACTAAGTCTTTTAGAGTTCTTGAGAACAAAGCACCAATTATGGTGAAAGACATGGATTCATTTAAAGACAGAGCAAGCTATATAAAATACTGCATCTATAAGGGTGTCAGAAAAGATACTTTTTTTTTTAGAAAAGATACTTTTATTATAGAAAATGTCAACCACAAAAAAGTAGACTAGTACAATGAATACCCCTGTACCCATCACCTAGCTTCAACTACCATCAATTGTCTGCTTGTAAAAAGATATATTTTAAAGATAATTGGTTTTTTTTCTTTTGCAAAAGTAATAGTTATTCACTGATGAAACACCTGGGTGGCTCAGTCAGTTAAGCGTCTGCCTTCGGCTCAGGTCATGATCCCAGGGTTCTGGGATCGAGTCTCGCATTGGGCTCCTTGTTCAGCCAGGAGCCTGTTTCCCCCACCGCCTGCCACTCCCTCTGCTCATTCCTCCTCCCTCCTTCCCTCCCTCCCTCCTTACCTCTCTGTCAAATAAATAAATAAAATCTTTTAAAAAAAGAAAATATAGAAAATACAGAGTAGGCAGAAGAAAATACGTACTGGTCACAATCTCAGTCCTTCTGGTAGGGCTCTCAGTAGTCCAATTGATGCTTTTGAACAATTCAGAAAAAGGTTCCTCTTCTCTTAGCTGCATGCAGCCCTGTGCATATTATGTATGATAAAAACTACTGAATATAGAAATACATATCCTTTTGTATTTGTCACACAAATAGTAGCACATCCATGATTAAACTTCTTAGAGTAAATTTGCAGAAGTGGAGTTCCTGGGACAAATGGCATGGCAAACCCCAAGCTTGTTTCATACCTGTCACCCAACAGCCTTCGGTGAAGTTGAACTAGCTCAGACCCTGACAGACTTTCGCTCATTTCCCCAAAAGCTTCAGAACGTTAAATGTGATGATGAAAGATAAGGAGTCATATTTTAAAAAATCAGAAACCCCATCATTTTGTCACTTTGAGTATCGAAAAATAGTATCCAATGTTGCTTTGAGGGGGTTTCTTTTTGAGTGGCAAAATGAAAAATGTTCTTATATGTATATTCGTCATTCTTCCTGAATTTCCCACATGTATCATTTCTCCTTTAGTGCTTTTCTACTGGTATATTTTTCTGATTTCAGAAATATTTTTGGATAAAAGTTGAATATATGTGTCGTACTTACTCAGACATTACTAAATGTATAAAAAGTCAATTTTAAAGAATTTTTAAAAGAAGCAACACATACTATATATAAAGAGATGTATTTGTTTGATTTGTTGGCAACGAATATCTTGAGGGAGGAGTCGTATACTAGATTGAACCATGTGAAATTGCCAATCCTATCTGGTTGTGATTCTCAAATTGTGGTCTGGGATCCCAGGAGGTTCCCAATTCTGTTTTCGGGGGGCCACAAGGTCAAAACTATTTTCACGATAGTGTTAAGGCATCATTTGTGCTTTCACTTTCATTTTCTTAACAAATGTAGAGTGGAATTTTCCAGAGGCTGTATGATGTGTGATATTCTAACAAATTAAATGGAGAAGCAGATGAGAATCCATCTGTCTTCTATTAAGCCAGACATTGAGGAGATTTGCAAAAAATGTAAAACAATGTCACTCTTCTTTTTTTTTTTTGGTTTGGGAAAATATATTTTTTTCATAAAAATATATTATTTGTATTAACATGCAGTGGGTTTATTACTTCTAAATGACTTGTAAATATTTTCTTCAGTTTTTTAACATCTATTTTATTATTATTTTTTAAGATTTTATTTCTTTATTTGAGAGAGAGAAAGCAAGGGGAGAGGAGGGAGAGGGATAAGCAGACTCCTTCTGAGCCCCCTGCGTCGGGGGTCTTGATCCCACCACCCCGAGATCATGACCTGAGTGGAAATCAAGAGTCAGATGCTTAACCGACTGAGCCATGCAGGCGCCCCTGTTTTTTGTTTTGTTTTGTTTTAATTTAGATTTCAGTGAATGTCGGTAGATGTATCCTACAAAAACAAAAGCTCTTTAGGGCCCTCAATTTTAAGTGTAAAGAGGTCTTGGGAACTTCTGCTTTGTGGCATCTGAACAAAGTGGCCTTTTGTTTCAGAGACAGAGCTCGAGATGTGAAATTCTTCCCTGGAAACTCAATGAGTTTAATTATGGGACTGGCTGCTGAGGGTTTCATCTGATTCTGAGTGTCAGAGGACTTCTGTGTTCTTTAATAATTTGAGTTTTTTTGTGTGGTTGGGAGAATAGGGGGCCGTCTGCAGCAGGGAACACACAGCAAAGACCCCCGTTGCCTGGACCTAAAGGGGGTACTATAGAAGAACAATAATAATGAGAAAATTAGTTAATTAGAGATACTAATATTTTCACCCCAACCACAAGAGTGTTAAAACACAACCATGGTTCCTTTCTTGACTTCAGAATTATCTGAGGTTATAGGAATAGGAAGAGTTTGTTCCTCTCCGAATTGTACTAGAAGATGCACAATTTAAAGAGGGGGGAAAAAAAAGGAAAAAGGACTTACTGTCTGCCCACTCAGGCTCCTTTGGGAGCAGAGTTCTAGGAATCTCAAAGTCTTTGCTTAGGTTTACTTAGAAATTAATTAACCTAATAAGAAATAAGCATGGTCTAAATGAGAAATCTTAAAAACTTTACGTAAAAGAATAGGAAAATGAAAAGACACATCGTGTTGCTGGATTAGAGAATGGAACATTATTTAAAATGCTTATTTTAGAAAAGATTTTCTATTTATTTGAGAGAGAGAGTGCATGAGAGAGAGAAAGAGCACGAGCAGGGGTGAGGGGCAGAGGGAGAGGGAAAAGCAGACTCCCCCCTGAGCCAACTCCAACACGGGGCTCGATTCCAGGACCCTGAGATCATGACCTGAGCTGAAGCAGACACTCAACCAACTGAGCCACCCAGGCACCCCTAAAATGCCTATTCTCTCCAAATCATATTTTGGGTGAAATGCAAATCAAAATTTGCATACCTTCTGAACCAGCAATGTACTGTTTAAAAAAATCATACCCCATGATGTTAAGCTTATTTTTACTCTTAAAAACTTAGTTCTCATTTCATTTTTTTCTTATTTCTTTTTTCTCTCGTACCCAGATGTCTATATTGAAGGTATTTTTGTATAATTGTCTCCTGGATGTTGAATAATTTATTAAAAAGGATGCTGCCAAAAACGAGGGATTCCTGACTTCAATCCTCCTTCCACTATCATTACATTCTCTTGAACTTGATGATAATGTCCGAATGTCCTCAAGGAGCCTGGAAGACGAGAATGTGGCAGCAAAGCACCAAGGTACTGACCAAATGTGGATGTCCCTAATTAGAGTAGTGTTGGAGCGTGAACTCCAAACTAAATGGATGTCATTATACATCTAGTTATTTGAGCAATTTCATTAGCGTTGTGGATTTTAAGGGAGATACCCTGTGCTCTATCACACAAAAGCAAAGACCACAAAGTACAGAACTTGCTATCATACTCTCTAATGTGGAAGTCACTGAAGAGTTCCAAGATGTGAGGAACTGAAAAGTCGGAGATTTGGAAGGTAGAGACTAATGAGAAGCATTATTAAAGCTGTAATAAATGGATAAATCAGAGGGAAAATGGTAAATTACAATCTTGGTCTTGTCTTGATTTAAACCTATTATGAAAACCTGTTATGACAAACTTCAGACCTCTTACTTAAAAAAAAAATCTTGAGGTCTACATACAGAAAAGTGCACGAATCATGAATGTACATCTCAATGGATTTTCACAAATTGAATGCACCTGGGTAATGACGGCCAGATCAAGAAAGATGTTACTAGGGGCGCCTGGGTGGCACAGCGGTTGGGCGTCTGCCTTCGGCTCAGGGCGTGATCCCGGCGTTATGGGATCGAGCCCCACATCAGGCTCCTCCGCTATGAGCCTGCTTCTTCCTCTCCCACTCCCCCTGCTTGTGTTCCCTCTCTCGCTGGCTGTCTCTGTCTCTGTCGAATAAATAAATAAAATCTTAAAAAAAAAAAGATGTTACTAAACCTCAGATATCCCTTGCTCCTTACTAAGGACAACCACTATCCTCTTTTCTAACGGATTATCTTTGCTTATTTTTGAACTTTATACAAATGGATTCTATGACACGAACTCTTTAGTCACCGACTTCCTTTGCTCCTCATGTTGTAGAATTCATCCATATTGTTGTGTGGAGTTGTGGTTCATTAATTCTCATTGTAGAGTCATATTACATTGTATGAATATGCCACACTTCCTCATCTATCCTGCTGTAGGACATTTGGATAGAATCCAATTGTTTCTGCTGGGTATGCACCTAGGATTGGAATCGCTGGGTAATGGAGTATACATTATTTGTTCAGCTTTAGCAGATACAACCAGGTTTCAAAGGGGATTGTAGCAATTTATACTTTTACCAGCTAAGTATGAGAGTTTTATCTGCTCCAAATACTTGTCAACACTTGGTATTCTTCTGCTTTCATTTCAGCCATTTTGGCTAAAATATCTTGGGTTTTAATATACGTTTCTTTGATGACTAACGAAGTTGAATACCTTTTAAGATGTTTGTTGGTCCTGTGAATAGTCTCCTTTGTGAAATGCCTATTCAATGAGCAATGCCTATTTGCTCATTTTATAATTGAGCTTTTTCTTATTGATTTGTAGAAATTCTTTATATGTTCTGGCTATGAGTCTTTTTTATTTTTTTTATTTATTATTATTATTTTTTAAAACTTTATTGAGGGATATTGAATTTCTTTTTCTTTTTTTTTTTTTAAAGATTGTATTTATTTATGTGACAGAGAGACAGCCAGCGAGAGAGGGAACACAGCAGGGGAGTGGGAGAGGAAGAAGCAGGCTCCCAGCCTAGAAGCCCGACGTGGGACTCGATCCCGGAACGCCGGGATCACGACCTGAGCCGAAGGCAGACGCTTAACGACTGCGCCACCCAGGCACCCCTGAGTCTTTTTTATTTACATATTGAGAGCATCTTTTTTCTCCTCTTCTCATCCTTTTTTTTTTTGTCTTATTGGTGTCTTTTGATAAAAAAATTATAATTGTTTAATAGTTCAATTTATCACATTCCCCACCCCTCTTTGTGGTTAGTATTTTTTACGTTCTACTTAAGAAATCTTTGTATGTTTTCTTCTAGAGGCCTTATTGTTTTACTCCCAACTTTTAAAATGTCTGAGTTGGGAAAGTTATGAAAATTAACATCTATCCAAATTGAAGAGCTATTTTTGAAGAGCCAGTCACAGAGCACTGTGGTATCAAATCTGAAGTAGTTGAACAAGCAGCTCTCTGCAGCAGGAATACTAGGGAAAGCAATTACACAACTCCCACTTTACTTCGGCAAAGTGTCTCTTACTAACTAGGCCATGTTGCAAGCTAGTCAGAAATTAGTTTAATTGCCAAGGGACTGGAAAAAAGTAAAACAGGGTGAGATTTTCCACACAGGAAAAAAAAAAACCAAAACCCTTGAGATCATCTGAGGTAGAATCTGAGATCCTTTATCTCTTATGCCTAGGAATTCTTTTTTTTAAAAAATATTTTATTTATTTATTCAACAGAGATAGAGACAGCCAGCGAGAGAGGGAACACAAGCAGGGGGAGTGGGAGAGGAAGAAGCAGGCTCCCAGCGGAGGAGCCTGATGTGGGGCTCGATCCCATAATGCCGGGATCACGCCCTGAGCCGAAGGCAGACACTTAACCGCTGTGCCACCCAGGCGCCCCATGCCTAGGAATTCTTGTCACAGAGATGTTTCATACTATGACCTCACTCCATCACTTATTCTCTCCTCTTTACCCTTCAGTTTCCAGTCTGCTCTTTCATCTATAAACTCAGTCTCCCCAGTTTGTCATACACTGGAAACCCTTCACCTCATTCCGGCTTTTCCTTCATTGCCAAAGTTTGCAAAAAAGCAGTCACATTTGCTGCCTCTGTTTTCTCACTTCCCATTTCCCTTTAACAACTTGTATCATGTTGTCTGTTGTTTCTACCAGTCTGTGGCAACAGCTCTTTTGAAGACTCTCAAAATTAGTGTGTCCAAGCTGAATGTTTTCTTTCCCCAAGCCTTATCTTTTATGTTTTTTAAAAGATTGTTTATTTATTTGAGAGAGAGAGTGAGAGCAGGAGCAGGGGGAGAGAAAGAAGCAGACTCCCCACTGAGCAGGGAGCCCAGCGCAGGACTTGATCCCAGGACCCCAAGATCACGATGTGAGCTGAAAGTCCGATGCTTAACCAACTAAGCTACCCAGGCACAGCACCCCCATCACCTCCATGCAGCTATCTTCATGGTCGGACTGCCTTCCTTCTTCCTAATGTGCCCTTATCCAACCTCTCCTGTAGAAAACTGGGATTAATCTTCTTAAATCAAAGTTCTAACCTTATCATGTCCTAGTTTGAAGATTTTTTTAAAAGATTTTATTTATTTATTCGACAGAGATAGAGACAGCCAGCGAGAGAGGGAACACAAGCAGGGGGAGTGGGAGAGGAAGAAGCAGGCTCCTAGCGGAGGAGCCCGATGTGGGGCTCGATCCCAGAACGCCGGGATCACACCCCGAGCCGAAGGCAGGCGCTTAACCGCTATGCCACCCAGGCGCCCTAGTTTGAAGATTTTTAATAGTTTTTCTCATTGTCTTAAATCCCACCACAAACTGGATCAAATTCATTAATCCTTTTTATTCACCCATACTATAGTCAGCACTATTTCACTTCATGTTTTCTAATTTTGGTACCTTTGTTGATACAGTCCTAGATTTCCCTCACGTCTGAATGTCTAAATTCTTCCCATGTTTTCAAGATAGAAAGGCAACTCCTTAATGAATGTCCTTCCCCATCTTCTCTGATAACTCCTCTTTATACTTCAAGACACAGCTCAAACATAATTTCTTCCTTATACTATTCATATAACTGAGTTAATCACTCTTTTTTTTTAAAAGATTTTATTTATTCGACAGAGATAGAGACAGCCAGCGAGAGAGGGAACACAAGCAGGGGGAGTGGGAGAGGAAGAAGCAGGCTCCCAGCAGAGGAGCCTGATGTGGGGCTCGATCCCATAACACCGGGATCACGCCCTGAGCCGAAGGCAGACGCTTAAAGACTGTGCCCCCCAGGCACCCCATGAGTTACTTAAACTTCTTAAGAATTGTCTCTGCAATTTAGTCATGTTAACATTAACTGGCAACAGCAGAAATTTTTTTTTTTAAGATTTTATTTATTTATTCGACAGAGATAGAGACAGCCAGTGAGAGAGGGAACACAAGCAGGGGGAGTGGGAGAGGAAGAAGCAGGCTCATAGCGGAAGAGCCTGATGTGGGGCTTGATCCCATAATGCCGGGATCACGCCCCGAACCGAAGGCAGACGCCCAACCGCTGTGCCACCCAGGCGCCCCTGAGTTAATCACTCTTGATCTCTGTTTCCAAAACAAACTGAACATACCACTATACAAACAAAACAGTCCCTACCACATAGTACTCCAATTGTTTTATTCTTCAACTCCTGATCTCTTAGCTTCTCAAAAGCAAGTATGATCTTAATCTTTGCATCCCCAGTGTCTAACCTAATACCTTGCACAGAGATATCTATGATCAATCTCTACCGACTGAATGAGCGAAGCCATTTTTGATCTTCTCTAGCTGTAATTTTTCTTTACGAAACGGGCATAGCATTTTTTATATACATCTCCTTTATGTCATATCATCGCTTTCTACCATGTGTAATTGTTACCTATGTAGGTGCTTTTATTGCCTGATAGATGGCTATCATCGAAAGGCCAGGCCTTGGCATATCCGAAGGCCTCATGGAGCCTAGTAAGAGGAACCATCACAGACCTACATCACTGGCACAACTAGCCTTGGCTTTCGATCAGGACATACTAGGACACACCTGAAGAGCACAACGTTAGAGACAGGCCAAGGCAAGCTACTAAGAGAGCTGATTTGCCCCTGTCTTCAGAAACAGGTAGTGCAGGTTTCTATAAATAAGGTGAGTGTTGCGGCTTGGGAAAGCCATTCATTTGTTTTTTCATCAATTTGTAAACCACTTCGTGGAAAAGAAGGGGAATGTGTCCGGGACAGTAACTATATGGCAGAGATTTTTCACATACTTATCTCAATCACTATAATGACATTGAGATGAGCGCTATTATTCTGAATTTATAACTAAGGAAAACAAGACTCAAAAGTGCTTTAGTGACTTAATTCAGTATCGTGGAGCTGGTGAGTGACAGAACTAGGATTTGAAAAGCAGTGTAAGCTTTTCCACCTCATCATGCAATATACTCAGGTTTCTAGAGAAATATCTGGGGAAACCCTTGAACCAAGGGGGAAGCATAACATGTCAGGACCAAGGGTCAGGCTTGTATCGAACCTTGTATTGAGGAAATCTGGAGAAACACAAATAAACTTGCCAAATTTTATCTTGAGAACCAGGGAAATACCTGCTTCTCAGTAGGCTTAGGGTTAGGGAACGGGAACATTCCCAGATGGGATAGAGGCAAGATGGTAGTTACGGTTGTGGGAAAAGGAAATGGAGGCTATAGGATATATGACTGGGAATCAGAAACATTAGAACAGATTGGAAATCAGGTGAAACTCTAGCAGTAAACACATCGGAGGGAACACATTTGTACCTTAAGTATAGTGTGCGCATGGCCCTAGACATGTTTGGTTCAGTTCAGTTACCATTAAACGTGCTGGGTACTGTAGCAGCTGCTAGGAATACAAAGGAACAAATGGTTCTTGCCTTCCAGACACTAACAGTCTGGGCTGGGGCAGTCTGTTGATAGAAATATGAGACAGGGTGCCAGGGGAGAGTGTTTTCTAGAAGGTTCCTGAAGACCCAGAGTGATCCCATCCCCAGAAGTACCATTGAAGGTTTATCTACGGGTTATTAAGAGTAGGCAGGCCAACATTTCTCTCAGTTTACCTAACACTGGGCTTGATGATCAGTAGTCTTGTCCACGAGCAGCAGGATGTATGTCACCCCCGCTTAGGCCTTACCCCCAGAAAAATAATTAAGAAAGTAAATTTAAATATGGCTTTACGTGAGTGAATTAGAGGCTTTATTGCCTTTATGTTCAATGTTTATTTTTATTTATTTATTTTTAAAGATTTTATTTATTTATTTATTTATTTATTTTAATGTTTTCTTATTATATTATGTTAGTCACCATACAGTACATCCCCGGTTTCCGATGTAAAGTTCAATGATTCATTAGTTGCGTATAACACCCAGTGCACCATGCAAATACGTGCCCTCCTTACTACCCATCACCGGTCTATCCCATTCCCCAACCCCCCTCCCTTCTGAATCCCTCAGTTTGTTTCTCAGAGTCCATAGTCTTTCATGCTTCATTCCCCCTTCTGATTACACCCCCCTTTGTTTATCCCTTTCTTCCTCTACCGACCTTCCTAGTTCTTATGTTCCAGAGATGAGAGAAATCGTATGATAATTGTCTTTCTCTGCTTGACTTATTTCACTTAGCATTATCTCCTCCAGTGCCGTCCATGATGCAGGAAATGTTGAGAACTCGTTCTTTTTGATAGCTGAGTAATATTCCATTGTATATATGGACCACAACTTCTTAATCCAATCATCTGTTGAAGGGCATCTCGGCTCCTTCCACGATTTAGCTATTGTGGACAATGCTGCTATGAACACTGGGGTGCATATGGCCCTTCTCTTCACTACGTCTGTATCTTTTTTTTTTTTAAAGATTTTATTTATTTATTCGACAGAGATAGAGACAGCCAGCGAGAGAGGGAACACAAGCAGGGGGAGTGGGAGAGGAAGAAGCAGGCTCATAGCAGAGGAGCCTGATGTGGAGCTTGATCCCATAATGCCGGGATCACGCCCTGAGCCGAAGGCAGACGCTTAACTGCTATGCCACCCAGGCGCCCCTACGTCTGTATCTTTGGGGTAAATACCCAGTAGTGCAATGGGTGGGTCATAGGGTAGCTCAATTTTTAACTTTTTAAAGGACCTCCACACTGTTTTCCAGAGTGACTGTACCAACTTGCATTCCCACCAACAATGTAGGAGGGAGCCCCTTTCTCCACATTCTCTCAAACAATTGTTGTTTCTTGCCTTGTCTATTTTTGCCATTCTAACTGGTGTAAGGTGGTATCTTAGTGTGGTTTTGATTTGAATTTCCTGGATGGCTAATGATTTTGAACATTTTTTTATGTGTCTGTTAGCCATTTGTATGTCATCATTGGAAAAGTGTCTGTTCATATCTTCTGCCCATTTTATGATTTGTTTGTTTCTTGCGTATTGAGTTTGAGAAGTTCTTTGTAGATCTTGGATACCAGTCTTTTATCTGTAGTATCATTTGCAAATATATTCTCCCATTCCGTGGGCTGCCTATTAGTTTTTTTGACTGTTTCCTTGGCTGTGCAGAACCTTTTTATCTTGATGAAGTCCCACAAGTTCATTTTTTCTTTTGTTTCTCTTGCCTTTGGAGATGTGTCATGAAAAAGGTTGCTTTGGCTGATGTCATAGAGGTTGCTGCCTATGTTCTTCTCTAGGATTTTGATGGATTCCTGTCTCACATCGAGGTCTTTCATCCATTTGGAGTTTATCTTTGTGTATGGTGTGAGAGAGTGGTCAAGTTTCATTCTTTTGCATGTAGCTGTCCAATTTTCCCAGCACCATTTGTTGAAGAGACTGTCTTTTTTCCACTGGATGTTTTTTCCTGCTTTATCAATGATTAGTTGCCGAAAGAGCCGAGGGTCCATTTCTGGGTTCTCTATTCTGTTCCATTGGTCTATGTGTCTGTTTTTGTGCCAGTACCATGCTGTCTTTGTGATCACAGCTTTGTAGTACAGCTCAAAATCCGGCATTGTGATGCCCCCAGCTTTGTTTTTCCTTTTCAACAGTTCCTTGGCGATTCGGGGCCTTTTCTGGTTCCACACAAATTTAAGGACTATTTGTTCCAGTTCTTTGAAAAACTTCATTGGTATTTTGATTGGGATAGCATTGAGAGTGTAGATTGCTCTGGGTAGCATGGACATTTTAACTATGTTGATTCTTCCAATCCATGAGCGTGGAATATTTTTCCATCTTTTTGTGTCTTCCTCAATGTCTTTCAAGAGCGATTTATAGTTTCTAGAATATAGGTCCTTTACGTCTCTGGTTAATTCCAAGGTAACGTATGGTTTTTGGTGCTATTGTAAATGGGATGGATTCCCTAATTTCTCTTTCTTCAGTCTCATTGTTCGTGTATAGAAATGCAACTGATTTCTGAGCATTGATTTGGTATACTGCCACATTACTGAATTGCTCTATAACTTCTAATAGTTTGGGAGTGGATTCTTTTGGGTTTTCCCTATAGAGTATCATGTCATCTGCGAAGAGAGACAGTTTGACTTCTTCTTTGCTGATTTGGATACATTTTATCCCTTTTTGTTGTCTGATTGCTGTTGCAAGGACTTCTAGTACTATGTTGAATAATAGTGACGAGAGTGGGCATCCTTCTCATGTTCCTGATCTTAAGGGAAAGTCTTCCAGCTTTTCCCCATTGAGAATGATATTTGCTGTAGGCTTTTCATAGATGGTTTTTATGAGATTGAGGAATGTACCCTCTGTTCCTACACTCTGAAGGTTTTTAATCAGGAAAGGATGCTGTATTTTGTCAAATGCTTTTTCTGCATCTATTGAGAGGATCATATGATTTTTGGCTTTTTCCTTCTGGATAAAATCTAGGACACTGATTGATTTGTGAATGTTGAACCACCCTTGCGTCCCAGGGATGAATCCCACTTGGTCATGATGGATAATCCTTTTAATGTACTGGTGGATTCTATTAGCCAGGATCTTGTTGAGAATTTTGGTGTCCATATTCATTAGGGAAATCAGTCTGTAATTCTCCTTTTTGATGGGTTCTTTGCCTGGTTTGGGGATCAAGGTAATTGGCCTCATAGAATGAGTTTGGTAGCTTTCCTTCGGTTTCTATTTTTTGAAATAGCATTAGGAGAATAGATATTATTTCTTCTTTGAATGTTTGGTAGAATTCCCCAGGAAAACCATCCGGTCCTGGAGTTTTGTTTTTTGGAAGGTTTTTTTATCACTCTGTCAATCTCTTCATAATTAATTGGCCCGTTTAAAAAATCAATTTCTTCCTGTTTCAGTCTTGGTAGTTTATGTGTTTCCCAGAAGTCCTCCATCTCTTCCAGATTGCTTAAATTATTGGCATAAAGCTGTTGATAAAAGTTTCTAATAATCCTTCCAATTTCATTGGTGTCGGTTGTGACCTCTCCTTTTTCATTCATAATTTTATTAATTTGGGTGCTTTCTCTATTCTTTTGGATAAGTCTTGCCAGTGGTCTGTCAATTTTATTAATTCTTTCAAAGAACCAGCTTCTAGTTCTGTTGATCTGCTCTACTGTACTCCTGGTTTCTAATTCATTGATTTCTGCTCTAATCTTGGTCAACTGCTTCCTTGTGCGTGGATTAGGCCTGTCCCTCTGTTGCTGTTCCAGCTTCTTGAGGTGAGGATATAAAAACTGCATTTTAGATTTTTCTATTCTTTTGAGTGAGGCTTGGATGGCTACGTATTTTCCCTTAGGACTGGCTTTGCAGTGTCCCATAGGTTTTGGACCATTGTGTTTTCATTCTCGTTGGTCTCCATAAATTATTTAAATTTATTTTTGATTTCCTGGTTTATTGAATCATTCCTGAGCAGCATGGTTCTTAGTCTCCAAGTGTTTGAGTTTCTTCCAAATTTTTCCTTGTGGTTGAGTTCCAATTTCAAAGCATTGTGGTCTGAGAATATGCAGGGAATAATTTCAGTCTTTTGGTATTGGTTGAGACCTGTTTTGTGACCCAGAACATGGTCTATTCTTGAGAATGTTCCTTGGGCATTAGAATTGAATGAGTATTCTTTGGTTCTGGGGTGTAGTGTTCTATATATATCTATGAGGTCCAACTCGTCGAGAATGGCATTCAAAGCTCTTGTTTCTATGTTAGTTTTCTGCTCTGGTGCTCTGTCTATTGCTGATAGTGCTGTGTTGAGGTCCCCTACTATTAATGTATTATTATCTATATGTCTCTTTATTCTGGTTAAGAGTTGGCTTGTGTATCTTGCTGCTCCCCTGTTGGGGGCATATATATTTATAATTGTCATATCCACTTGTTGGATACATCTTTTAAGAATAATGTAGTGCTCTTCTGCGTCTCTAACTATAGTCTTTAGTTTAAAATCCAATCTGTCTGATATGAGAATTGCTACCCCAGCTTTCTTTTGAGGTCCATTGGCGTGAATTATGGTATTCGATCCCTTTACTTTCAGTCTGAATGTATCTTTAGGTTCAAAATGAGTCTCTTGTAGACAGCAAATGGATGGGTCATGTCTTTTTATCCAATCTGCAACCCTGTGACGTTTTATGGGAGCATTTAGGCCATTTACATTGAGACTGATTATTGAGAGATATGATTTTAATGATGCCATGTTGCCAGTAAAGTCTTTGTTTCTATAGATTGTGACTTTCTGTTCTGTATCACTCTTGGGGCCTTTTTACTTTTATAGAACCCCCTTAATATCTCCTGTAGGGCTGGTTTCATGGTTACGAAATTGGTCAATGACTGGCAATTCTGGAAAGTCTTTATTTCTCCATCCATTCTGAATGACAGCCTTGCTGGATAAAGGATCCTTGGCTGCATGTTTTTCTCTGAAAGAGCTTTAAAAATGCACCCCCCAACCCGTTCTCTCATTCCAGGTCTGTGTAGACAGGTCTGACGTAATTCTGATACCTTTGCCTTGGTACGTGAGAAATTTCTTTGCCCTGGCCGCTTTCAATACTGTATCCTTGGATCTAATATTTGTGAATTGTACTATGACGTGAGGTGGCATAGGTTTGTCGTGGTTGAGCTTGGGAGGGGTCCTCTCTGCCTCTTGGACACGAATGTTTGTTTCCTTTGCTAGATTAGGGAAGTTTTCAGCTACAATTTGTTCAAATGTCTCTTCTAGACCTCTGTTTTTCTCCACCCCCTCGGGGATGCTGATGATTCTGACATTGGAACGTTTCATTGAGTCAGTAATCTCCCGTAACCTACATTCTTGAGAATGGATTTTTTTGAGCCCAGATTCTATTTTAGCTTTCTCTTCTACTAACCCATCCTCCAATTCGCTGATGTGTTCTTCTGCCTCATTCACCCTGGCCGTCAGAGCCTCTAGTTTTGACTGCATTTGGCTCATAGAATTTTTAATTTCTACCAGATTCACTCTCATTTCCGCCCTTAGAGATTCTATATTCTCATTAACATTTTCGTTAATACTTTTTTCAAGTCTACACATCATCTTGACCATTGTTACTCTGAATTCCATTTCTGATAATTTGGTTATATCCATATCCATTATTTCTGTGGCAGAGGCCACAGACTCATTGTCTTCTCTTTGCAGGGGGGGACTTCTCTTTCTCGTCATTCTGATGAGGAGAGGTTGCGGGGTTGTCCAGAGCCCAAATTATTGACTGGGACCCAGGCCGTGTGCCCTTGTTTTATAGGGATCTTAGGGATGTGGGCTTCTTAATTTTTCAGCCTGCCTTCTGGGGGGTGGGGCCTGCCGCACCGATACTCAGGCAACCCTGTTTGGGTAGAGTCTCCGTGTACCCTGCGAGGGGGGATGGGGATGGGCACCCTGTGAGCCGGTGTTTCCAGGCTTTTGTTCTCTGGCGGCTTTCCCTGGTGGTTTGCTGTGCCTCTTCTAAGAGTCAGAGCAGCAGTGGCGAATCTCAGCCTCTGTCACAGAACAGAGGGGATCGCGGGCCGTTCTCCACTGATGTTCTGGCCACTTTAACTCCGTTACTGTTGGTGCTGCTCAACCCTATAGCGTCCCGGGATGTGCGCCCCACACCCGGCATCCCAGCCCTCACTTCCAGGGCCGGCGCGTCTCTGTCCTTTGTGTTTCTAACGCCGCCAGCCGCCCCGAGCGCTCCCGGGTCTCCCGGTCTCAGTCTGGTTCCAGTGAGTGCACCGGAGCTCCGTGAGAAGTCTGGTGGCACGAGCTCCCGGCTCACCGGTCTCAGTCTGCTCTCTCGCAGGTGCCAGTCCTCGAGTCCGCCCACTCCCCCGTGCAGGTGGCTACCGCTTCCCGTCGCCCAAACGCGGCGGCTCCCTCCCCCTTCCGTTTATCTTCCGATATCTGTGTGCGGTTTCACGGCTCCCTGCTTCCTACCTCAATACTCATCGCTGGAGATGTTCGTTTGTAGAGATGGAGATCCAGATGCATCTTCCTACATCTCAGGCTGATTCCGTGGATGTTCAGGATGGTCTGGTACCTATCCAACTCGACTCAGGGGACCGGCTGAAAAAGGGGTCCCATCTTAACTCCTCCCTATCATGGTCATCGGGCAGGTGGAGGTTGCTGGGCATGCAGGGACCTACGCACCCACTGGCGCCCACACGTGCCTCCCACCAGTGTGGCTCCTGGGTTCAATCTTCCAGCACTCGCCTCCACTATGGCCGGCTGTTGGAATATAAAGATTTTATTTATTTACTTGAGAGAGAGAGACAAAGATAGTGACAGAGAGCACAAGAGAGCACAAGCAGGGAGGAGAGGGAGAAGCAAGCAAGCCCCACGTGGGGCTCCATCCCAGGACCTGGGATCATGACCTGAGCTGAAAGCAAGTGCTTAACTGACTGAGCCACCCAGGTGCCCCATATATTCAATGTTTAGAACAAGGATTAAAACTTCTTCTTCCACTTCCAGTATTCTCATCAACAGCTATGCATTCATGAAACCCAGCAATGTGCCTGGCATTTAGTGAGCATTCGATATATTGTTGAACAAATGAACAAAGCAATTATGGGCCACTGTGTAAAGTGCTATAGAAAAATACAAAGAAATACTTTGAAGGTGTCATAATTTATGAGAAGAAATTAAGATACATGAAATAATCAGCAAGCAAGGTAAGACATCAGTGAGTTAGTAAAAAGGAAGATCACAAGGGTTAGAGTAGACATTTATCAAGAGAGTGAAGAGAAAGAAACAAAGAGAGACAGAGAAGGAAAAATGCTCAAGAGACCTGTATTCTAGTTCTGTTGTAAACTAGCTATGTCACTTCATGCAGAACATTCCACCCTTATATTCCTTCCTTTTCTCACTTTTACAATGACGAAACCTTTAGGTGATCTCTGAAGGTCTTACCAACTCTTAATTTTAATGTTTCTAATTATAGATAGGGACTCCCCATCCCCTTTTTAAAGGAAATGCATTTATGTGGTTTAAAAAAAACACAATTATCAGGGAGCCTGGGTGGCTCAGTCGTATAGCATCTGCCTTCGGCCCAGGGCGTGATCCCAGGGTCCTGGGATCGAGCCCTGCATCGGGCTCCCTGCTCTGCTGGGAGCCTGCTTCTTCCTCTCCCACTCCCCCTGCTTGTGTTCCCTCTCTCTCTGTCAAATAAATAAAATATTTAAAAAACCCCACAATTATCAACAGGTACATTGAAAAGTTCTGTTCCCATCACTGTCCACTTTATGGGTAACCACTTTTATTATAATCTCAGGGATCCTTTGAGGGTTTTCAGAATACAAATATAAACAAATACATATTTATATCTTCTCCATTTTTAAAAAGGTAGTGCACTATATACACTTTCTGCACTTTCCTTTTTTTTTTTTTTAAGATTTTATTTATTTATTTGACAGAGAGAGACAGCCAGCGAGAGAGGGAACACAAGCAGGGTGAGTGGGAGAGGAAGAAGCAGGCTCCCAGCAGAGGAGGCTAATGTGGGGCTCGATCCCAGAGCAATCCCAGAGCACCGGGGATCACACTCTGAGCCGAAGGCAGATGCTTAATGACTGCGCCACCCAGGTGCCCCTGTGCTTTCCTTTTTAAACTTGATGATACAGGGATGCTGGGTGGCTCCCGTCAGTTAAACGACTGCCTTCAGTTCAGGTCATAATCCCAGGGTCCTGGGATCGAGTCCCCATCGGGCTCCCTGCTCAGTGGGGAACCTGCTTCTCCCTCTGCCTGCCGCTCCCCCTGCTTGTTTTCTCTTAAAAAAAAAAAAAACTTAATGACATATATATTTAAAGATTTTTATTTATTTGATAGAGAGAAGGAGCGAGAGCAAGAGAGCACATGCAGGGGGAGTTGTAGCGGGAGAAGCAGTCTCCTTGCTGAGCCGGGAGCCCGATGTAGGGCTTGATCCCAGGGTCCCGAGATCATGATCTGAGCTGAAGGCAGACGCCCAACTGAGCCACCCAGGCGCCCTAAACTTAATGATATATTAAGTTTATATTGAGTTGGAGATATTTCCCTATCAGTGCTTACAGATTTTTCCCCCACAGATGGACTATACACTAAATGTATTTCCCCAAAATTCATGTTGAAATCTAATCCCCAAAGTGTAGGTATTTGGAGGGTCCTCTGGGAGGTGTTTAGGTTATGAGGGCAGATTAGTGCCCTTTTTGAGGCTTTACCATCTAATATCTAGCAGATGCCAGTCTCCTTATTGCTATTCTTTGCCAGGGCTTTCTGGCCATTTTTTAAAAAAGATTTTATTCATTTATTTGAGAGACACAGAGAGAGAACCCATGAGTGGGGGGAGGGGCAAAGGGAGAGGACGAGGGACAAGCAGACTCCCCCATGAGTGCAGAGCTTGACGAGGACGCGATCCCATGACACTGAGATCATGATCCAAACCGAAGTCAGCCACTTAGCCAACTGAGCCACCCAGGCACCCCTTTCTGGCCATGTTTGCATGTGTATTTTCCCCGTATGAGCTTGAGGATCAGCTTGGCTAGCTCCCCTCCTCCCATTTCCTTTGATTCCCAAAAAGCCGTGTTAGTATTTTGACAGGTTAAATATAGAAACAATATTTTTATGATGTTGAATTTCTTAGCCAAGAACAAAGTATGGTTTCTATTTGTTCCTAATCTTCTGCCCTTGAAGACTGTGTTAAAATTTGAAGGCAGAATATGAATTTCTTCGTTTGCTAGATTTGGAGAGGCAGAAAGTTAGAATGAATACATTTTTTGGAGGGAGAATAATCTATGAGGCAGATATGATCATTGGTAGTTTTGAGTGTAGTAATTTGGTAAGAAGAGGGAAAAGAAGCTAACAGTGTCTGCTATGTGCCAGGAATTATGCTAGGTGTTTTTCACATTCTGTGACACTTAACGGCAGACCTGCCCAAACCTAGGACTGGATGGGGCCCAATCAAGGATGAGCCTAGATGTCCTCCTAGATACTCCCTAGGGTAATGCTCAGAGGAGTAGCAAAATGAAAGCATTATTTGAGGATTATCATAGTGGTTGTGAGACAGAATAGTCTGGGAGTGGGTAGGAAAGCTTAAATTCAGAGGACAACAAGATTCAGTAATCTGAAAGAAAAGTGATAAAGACTTATTAGGGTGAAGTCCTTGTCTGTGGAGATAAACATATAAATACAAAGGCAATTTCTTTCCAGGGAGGACAAGGAATTTGGACTGAAGAATTAATAAAGTTTGGCTTTGTGGATGCCCATGCCGGCCAGACAACTTCACCTCGTTCTTTGACATCACTCTCTTATGGCAAGCCCTTGGGCTATGTCTCCATTGAGCTGTTTGCGCACAAAGTTTCAAAGACAGCAGAAAACTTCCATGCTCTGAGCACTGAAGGAAAGGATTTGTTTACAAAGGTTCCTGCTTTCACAGAACTATTCTGGGGCTCATGTGCCAGGGTGGTGACTTCAGACACCACAATGGCACTGGTGAGAAGTTCACCCAAAGGGAGAAATTTGATGATGAATTTCATCCTGAAGCATATGGGTCCTGGCATCTTGTCCGACCCAACAGAAACGGTTTCCAGATTCTCACGTATGCTGCCAAGACTGTGTGGTTGGATGGCAAATGTGATCTTTGGCAAAGTGGCAGAAGGAATGAATATTATGGAAGCTGTGGAGTGCTTGGGTCCAGGAATGGCAGGACCACCAAGAAGCTCACTATTGCCAACTTTGGACACCTCCAAAAATCTGACTTGTGTTTTACTTTGACCTCCAGCTCATTCCTTCTGAGCTCTGGAGAACACCTCCCCACCCTCATCTGCTCATTACATCCTGTAATCTTTGTGCTCTCACTGCATTTCTTTGGGTCCCATATTTTCTTATTCCCCTCCAAGGGTAGCGAATTGTAGCATTAGGTTTATGATTATGAAAGAAAAACTGAAGAAAATAAATAATGTTTTGAGCCCGGACTTTTGGAGAAGGGTGGTACCTTGTTAAAGATAAAGAAGTTGGGGAGGGGAAGAAAGCAAAACGGGAGGAGAAAGCAAAACGAGTTTCATCTGAAGAGCTTAAGGGGAAGTGGGATACTCAAGTTCCTTCTTCTAGGTCCTGTATGCAAGTGAAGTGCGTGCGGTTGGCAGAGGACAAATCAGTTTTTAGTACAAAAATCTAAATTTAACCCAAAACTTCGGGCTTCACCATTTTACTAAACAACATATTACCCGACCTATTGTTGCCTGCTGCAACAGGGGCTGGGGAGAGGGTTGTGTTAGCCAAGGGGAAAAGGCAGCTCTCAGCTTTCCATCCTCCTGAAAGCCTTCTCAGAGGGTTGGCAGTGGCATTTAAAAATTTATGCCCTTAAGTACTCCATAGGTATTCTCTTGCTCAGACCTGAAACTCAGTTTCTCATTTCCTAGTTTTCTATCTCTTTGGGATCAAGTATTAAATCTTTTTTAAATAATCAAACATGATATAGCTTCTCCAGTGAGTTAGTGTTTTTGCCTCATCAAAGAACATCTCTGGATAAAAGTGTGGAGTCTGTGCTGTTACCAACTCAGTCATTTTTTCTTTCCCTGGCCTGGGGATGCAGCAATTCAGGGCCAGGGCAAGTATACCATGGAGCTGCAAGTCTACCCCATATGATCCACTCTGTGGGTGCGTCAGCAAGGAATTTTTCTAAGCATAGTTGAGTCTAGATTTACCCAAGTATGGTGCTTTCTATTTGAGGGGATAGATGGGTGAGGGAGAATATAAATACCCAGATCGCACATAAGGCCTCAATGAATAGACCCTTTTCTTGGATTCAAGTCTTGCTTTAACCATCAGCACTTAGAAAACCTGGTCTCTTCCCTCCATACACTTCAGGCTGGGACTTTTGTTAAGCTCTGCCATACTCTACATATGCGTTTTTTTTTTTAAAGATGTATTTACCCATTTTAGAGAGAGAGAGAGACAGAAAGAGTGCGAGCGGGAGGAGGAGCAGAGGGAGAGAGAAAATCCTCAAGCAGACTTCCCTGCTGAGCAGGGCTCAATCCCAGCACCCTGAGATCATGACCTGAGCCAAAATCAAGAGTTGGCTGCTCAACCGACCGAGCCACCCAGGCACCCTGTACCTAAGTATTTCAAAAGCTCCATTGTTACAATCAGCTTGGGAGTAAGGGGTTGTCCCAAGCACCCTTAGATTGCAAACTTGGCATGTCCTTAGGAAGAGAAAGGAGAAGCTGCTCGGTGTTAGCTTGTCGATGTTTCTACCTTGCACTCACCCCATTTCTGAGCTGCTTAGGCATGGCCTCTAATTGAGGGGATGTAGTTGAGAGTGGGACGCAGGAGGGAAGACAGGGTTAAGTGTGCCAGGATTGAGCCCCACCCCTACCCCCTCAGCTTTTTAAAAATATAACTGACATGTAATATTGTATAAGATCTACAACATGATGATTTATATACATCTACACTGCAAAATGATTACTACAATAAGGAGAGTTAACAAACCCATCCATCACCCTACGTTTTCTTTTCTTTCTTTTTTTTTTTTTTGTGGTGAGAACTTTTAAGATCTACTCTTCTAGTAAGTTTCAACCAAATGAGATTATTAATTATAGTCACCATGCTGTATATTAGACCACCAGAATTATTCATTCTTATAACTAGAAGTTTGTGCCCTTTGACAACCTTCACCCATTCCCCTGCCTCCTTTCCGCTCCAACCCTGGCAACCACCAATCTCTTTCTGTGAGGTTGGTTTTTTTAGATGTGATATAGGTGAGCTCACATAGTACTTGCCTTTTTTGTCTGCCTTGTTTTATTCAGTGTAATGCCTTCAAGATTAGCATAAAGCTCTCAAGGTTGACCTCTTAATTTATGTTCTAAAAGTGAAGAGAAACTACCAGTTCAGTATCTTAAACAGTGACCAACACAAATATATGTAATAATGGTCCAATGAATTCTTGAAGAATCAACGCTTGGTGAGTTCAGTCTAGAATTTTATCAGCTTAGTGTTCCATGGTTTCCTTAAAGTGTAGCACACCTTTAACTCCTGTGTTGGGACTCTAGTTGCCTTAACAGGAAAGGAGGGGACAAAGACCCCAGAAATCTTTCACATTTTCACGTGTGAGTTTGTCTACCTGCTGTGCCAAGCTTTCATTCTTAAACGGTAAATAAAACAGCATGGAAGAAAGGGTAGTCAGTCACGTCTGAGAAGCAGTAAGGCAGGGAGGAAATAAAACATGACTTTTGGGAGGTAGACCAATTGGGGAAAAAAATCTGAGTTCTTCTATTTTCTAAATAGAAAGTTTAGAAGTGCATCACTAGTGTCTGTATTTTCTTGTTTGTAAAACAGAGATAGCACCTATCTTTCTTTAAAAATTTTTAAATTTAAATTCAGTTTAATTAACATGTACTGTATCATTAATTTCAGAGGTATAATTCAGTGATTCATCAGTTGCCTACAACACCCAGTGCTCATTACTTCAAGTGCCCTCCTTAATGTCCATCACTCAGTTACCCCATCCCCCCACCCTCCCCTCCAGCAACCCTGTTTGTTCCCTATAGTTAAGAGTCTCTTATGGTTTGCCTCCCTGTTTTCCTCTTATTTTTCCTTCTCTTCCCCAGTGTTCCTCTGTTTTGTTTCTTAAACTCCACATATGAATGAAATCATATGGTATTTGTCTTTCTCTGACTTCTTTTGCTTAGCGTTATACCCTCTAGTTCCAACCACATTGTTGCAAATAGCAAGATTTCATTCTTTTTGATGGCTGAGGAATATTCCAGTGTGTGTGTGTGTGTGTGTGTGTGTGTGTGTGTGTGTGTAAACACAAACTACATCTTCTTTATAATCTGTCAATGGACATCTTGGCTCTTTCCATATTTTGGCAATTATGGACATGGGATAGTACCTGTCTTTGCAGAGATTAAATGAGAAAATCTACTCGAATGCATTTAATGGTTACTAAATAATCGCATGGTAAGTGAAGTTCAATGTGTACTAATGCCTAGCATTTTAATTTGTATTCTTGGTAAGCTGAAGATTCTTTAATGTTAATTTTAGCAGGTATCATCAGAATCACCCAGAATAATGGAAGGTAAGAAAATGAAAGCATAATTGCAGTCATTAGTTATACACAATCAAAATTATTTTAACAATCTCTTTAGCATAAAACATATATAAAAGTAGAATATAAAGAACCTCCATGTATCCATCATCCAGCTTAATTATCATCCTTTGACTGTTTCCTTGATACTGCCCACAATTTATACCCTGTTGCAACTCCAGATTATTTTGAAATCCCAGATAAAATAACATTTCCTCTTAAATTTCAATGTCTTTCTATAAAATTGTTTAAAAAACTTAATCATAACAAAACATCGTAACTCAACAAAAGTAATCCGATTCTTTGATACCATCAAAAATCCAATCACCAGTGTGCAACACGTAAAGTCCATTAAGTGAATGAATTTACACCTGCATTTACATACCTCTTATTTCAACTCAAGAGACAAAAGGATTCCAAATTCCAAGCCACTCCTGAGATGCAAATTAAAATTTAGGGACATTAAATTGAAGGATTTCCCAGTAGTTATTTGCCATGCCTAACGTGTCACTGTTTCCAAATTGTGCAGGAACTACACAAACAATATGTTGGTTGTCGATAATTGGAAGAAAGACGGGACAGCATTGATAGTTATGACAGGTTTTTAAAATGAACCTTTACAAATCTGTGGAAAACTAGAGCTACGTTCTTTCCCAAGTTGGGCTGCCATAACAAACTACCATAGCCTTGGTGGT
Source organism: Ursus americanus (assembly GCF_024610735.1). Lineage (NCBI taxonomy): Eukaryota > Metazoa > Chordata > Mammalia > Carnivora > Ursidae > Ursus > Ursus americanus. The sequence goes on along the minus strand of NC_142162.1, from coordinate 6,036,301 downwards.
TTAAACAGCAGAAATTTGTTCCTTATAGTTCTAGAGGCTGGCAAGTCCAAGATCAAGGTGCTGGCTAATTTGGTGAGGGTTCTCTTCCCGGCCTCCTCACTGTGTCCTCACATGGCCTTTCCTTTGTGCCCAAGCTAAAATCTCTCTCTCCCTCTTCTTATAAGGCTACTAATTCCATCATCATGAGAACTCCACTCTCAGGACCTAATTTAACCCTAATTACCTCCCAAAGGCACGATCTCCGAATACCATCACATTAGGAGTTAGGGGACATGAATTTTGGGGGGATACAAACATTCTGTCCATAACAAGCCTACACCTTTATAAAATGATTACTAAGTTTGAGAAGTCAGTAAGCGAGCATGCTACATCTAATTCTTTTCCTCTCCCTTAGTTACGTTGGCTTTAAGAATTTGAGATCATCATTCCTGGAAATCTTTCTTCATTCACATCCTGATGTAACCTCTCAGGGCAGGTGGAACCTATAGCCTGATATCCTTACTCTCTCCCTCCATGTGCCACCCTAGCACCAAAGCAAAGTAAGTCAAAATCATTTTTAGCTCCTATCAGGGTAAGTTTTTCATGAAATGACCAATTTTTCCTTTCTTCCTTGGTTCTCTGTAATTCAAACAAAGGCTGAAGGATCTTTTTAAATCCTGCTAAGCTTGCAAATTTGCCAAAAAAAAAAAAAAAAAGTGTGGATGGAGCTGTCCGTAGTCATCCTTGGCCCTTCTCCAGGTTTGCTGGCTGCTGTGACTGCATAAGCAACCGTGTTTTTACTAGTTATGTGTGTCGCTGCAGGAGCTGCAGCAAAGAATTTTGGCATCCTGAAGAAATCCTGTAAACCAAATCCCATTTCCCCCAATTGAACCCAATGATTTTGTAGTTGGTCCTGAAAATATCAGGTAGGATGTGAAATAATCTGTCCTTCAAAAGTTGGCAGGGAAAAATCCAAAAATTTGCTTACACTCTAATCTACTGACAATGCTGTGGAGAAACATCTGGTACATGGAGGGCAATAGGGCAGAACCGATCAAAATAGAAAATACATGTATGGGGCGCCTGGGTGGCGCAGTCGTGGGCGTCTGCCTTCGGCTCAGGGCGTGATCCCGGTGTTCCGGGATCGGGCCCCACGTCAGGCTCCTCCACTGGGAGCCTGCTTCTTCCTCTCCCATTCCCCTGCTGTGTTCCCTCTCTCGCTGGCTGTCTCTCTGTGTTTAATAAATAAATAAATAAATCTTTAAAAAAAAAAAACATGTATGCTCCTTTGCAATACAATTCCACTCTGGGAATGGAGATGAGACATACTTAAATGTACAACAAAAGAAGTTGTGTGTACAAAGATATTCATCCCAGCACTAATTATAATAATTTAGAAATTCAATGTCTCTCAATTGGATGACGACTGGTTAAATAACCTACAGGGGTAAGAAAAAAAATGATGTGTCTTATGCATTGATATGAAGAAGTCTTATGTGTAAAGTGCAGAAAAATATATGTGGTATCCTCCTTTTTATATAAAAATTGGGAAAACTAAGAATATTCTTTCTTACATGTAGAGGCATGAAAAAAATACTGGAAGAATACATAAGAAAGTAAGAGTAGAGGTTACTTTGGGGATGCGAATTGTATGAATGGGAGACAGTGATGATGTTTAAAAAGTTTTCTGTACTAGTGGATAGATTATCTATTCAAATAATTTTTTAAAATCTGGCTGGAAACCATAACCAACCAATAATTATTAAATGCCCACTATCTTACAATATGGTAAGACATAAAGTTGCCCAATTGCAAAATATATGTAAAAGATAAGGTTGAGTGAAGTGGTTATACTTAACCAATTCCTGGAAATCAAAGTTCTTGGTGCTTCTGGTGAATTCTGAAATCAGTGACCTTCCCAAACGACTTTGCTTGCTTACTGGATGTCTTCTCTACCACCCAGAAAGAGGGGGTAGAGAAAGACAGAAGACGTCATGTTTTTGTATTCAATTTCAACTTCTTCAGCAGTCTGCCTGAAATTCATCTGCAAATCTAAACACATGCAGGAAGAAGCCAGTAATTGTATTGTGATAGAACATTTTTCTCTTACTTTTCTTAATGTTAAAATATTATCTTAAGAGTAAATAAAGTTCTAGTAAACGTAGTAGGGGAAAGTCTTCCTTGTTGATTACAGATTACTCAATTTTGAGGAGATACTCCTTCTTTCCAAAAGACATGTGTTCACCACCAGCCTTACTTATCTTTCATTCCAAGTTTTAATGACCTTAGCTGACAAAGCCATCTTGATCTTTTCCCTTAGAACTTAAGGTGACTAAAAAATGTACTATGAACAGTGAACATTATTATACAACATTCCAGTGTTTCTCAATGTGAATTACCTGTACCACTTGTGATACTCCTGGGTCTAGGCTGTATATGAACAAAGCAGCAATGTCACATCATATAGTGTTATTCCTGTTTCTCTTTCAAGCCTTTAGAGTCAAAGCACTTGGCTGGCAAGAGGGTTTAGCTAGGTCTTAATAATTGACTTTGTTTCCATTATACTAATTTTTAGATCTTTTTTCTTATTGCCAGAGGTCTAGGGCACAAATGTTTGTCTGGATTACCCATGTTCACAGAAGCACAACAAACAAGAGTGCAGGTGCTGCTACATGTTTCAGGGACCCCTTGGTCACAAATTACAAAAACCCAGAGGTCTTTTCTCAGGGCTTATCCTTCCTTGACTCAAATTCTCCCCATGGGCTTCATAAGATACTTGGCTCTCCAGGAATGGTGTAATGTACCATATAAACTGGAGTCAGGCTGGTCTTACTCTTTTTTATGTAGGCTCCACACCCAGCATGGAGCCCAATGAGGGTTTGAGCTCACAATCCTGAGATCAAGGCCTGAGCTGAAATCAAGAGTCGGATGCTTAACCAATTGAGCCACCCACGTGCTCCTCAAGCTGGTTTCAGATGCTGCTTCTTTATCTTGCTGTGAGTCTATAGTCAGTCTACCAAATGAGGACAAATCGGCTACCTTAGAATTGGAGGAGAAAAAAAGATAACACATGTAGAGCAGCTGGCATGCCGTTTAAATGCTGATTTCCTCTCCTCTTTACTTCTTTCCTTCTCTATTTTCTATATTCTCTCCCAGTGATCTCAATTATTCTCATAGCTTCAATTATTACCCTAAAGAGGATAACTTCTAATTTTCTATCAGCAATTCTGAATTCGTTTTCAGAGAACCAAACCTAAAGTTCTGTATCTGTTTAATAATGCCACCCTGATGTTCTGACATGTTAAACTCAACATGTATAAAACAGAGTATCTTTCTCCCAATCTACTCCTTCTCTTGGTTTTCTCATTTTGTTCATGTTATCACTATTACCTCCTTTGCTCAGGCGTAAAATCTGAATCATTCTAACCCCTTCCCCCTTTTCCATTACATTGAATCAGGCATCAACAAAAATCTTATAAGAAATTTTAACAGCTTAGGGGGTTATAAAAAACCTGTTTTCATGCAACTTCCCTGCCCTGCCAGGTGAGAAAAAGGAAATGAAGGCAAGTTAGGAGATATGCCCAGGTCACATGCCTAGGGTGGTTAGAGCCTAGACTAAAAACCACTTAGACGTAAACTTGGGGCTCCTCACTTCCAACTGCCAGGGTCTTTCACCTTCCCCTGCTGCCTCAAGTTCTGCAGTATTTTTGCATCTGTGTCTCCTCTTATCATTGCCACTCCCAGAATTCAGGCCTACCTTCTATTTCACTTTTATAAGGTACAGATAGAAAGACTGGCTCAGTGAGGTAATAGTTGATAATATATACCCAGCACTGCCCATGAAAATATTTCCCTACTTGTTAATTCCAATACATTTTTAAAAACCATGAAATATATAATACACATACTGAAAAATCACCCACCCCAAAACCTACAGCTCAATGCACAAAGCGAATACCCATGTAACCAGCACTTATGTCAGGAAACCGAACATTGCCAGCACACCAGAAGCCCCCTTGTGCCCTCCTCCCTAACATTACTCCCTCACCCAAACTATTTTTCTTTATAGTTTTTACTACCTAAACATATACACCTAAATCTAGTTCGGTTTTGCCTGTTTTTTGAACTTTGAACTTTCCAAAGTGGCTATACTAACATACATTCCCACTAGCAATATATAGTTGCAGTTGTTCCAATTCTTGGCCACATTTGGCATTTACTTCAATGTCCATTTTAGCCATTATTGTGGATATGCAGCCATATCTCATTGTGGTTTTAATTTGCATTTTCCTAATGATTATAAAAGTTGGGCGACTTCACATGCTTATTGGCCATTTAGATACCCTTTGTGGTAAAGTGACTGTTCAAGTCTTTTACTTGTTTTTCTATTGGGTTGTTTTTTTATTTTGTATTGATTTGAGGGAGATTATAAATTCTAGATAGGAGCAAAACTGGTATGTTTCCACTGTAGAACACATTTGCCTGGTGCAATTAGAGTACCACCAACTCCCTTTACTCTGGCCCCAAATTCTCTAACGAATCCTCTGGGAGGTAATATAGTCAACTTCATGTATTCTCTCTAAAAACAAAGTAGAGTCATTGTGCCAGGGAATTTGCTAGATACTGGGAATATAATGGCAAAAAAAAAAAAAAAAGGTGATTAAAAACAATACCTTTGAATGAGACCTGTACTGGAATCCTGTCTAACGTTTATCAGCTTCATGACGTTAGGCAAGTTATTTAGCCTATTTTGGCCTCTGTGTACTTGCTGAAAAAAATGGGGCTAATAATACCTATTTTTTAGCGTTGCTGTGAGGGTTAACTGAGACAATACATATAAGAGACTTTGCACAGTGGCTGGCAAACAGGAACATTTAGTTAGAGCTATTATAAATTTGATTATTTCCTTGCAGCCTTCCATTTCTCTATGGAGGGAGAAACTGAGTAGATAGATGTCCATTCCCTTCTTAGCTGCTATAGTTCTCACCATAAAGTTAAAAAAAAAAAACATTTGTTTTACATAATCTGGGAATTTGGTCCTTCTGACTCCCTTCACCCCAGTGCCTCTAGAGCAGTGCTTCAAAAATTACCTGTGGTGCAGTGTAGCAGATCTGGGAACCGTTGCATGACAAACTGAGGGACCATGAGAAGAAAAGAATATGGGTAGTGTGATTTGTGAATTTATATTTAAACCTGGTCAACCAGGAGGTGCTGGGGCTGATGGTGATGGCCTGGAGCGTGCTCGGGAGCACGTGATGCAGATGGAGGGTCTCTTCATCACCCCGTTCATACAGAAAAATGCCTAGCAGAAGTCATTCTGAAAATCCAATAAATCAAACAGGTCTGGAGACAACAAATATAGTACAGCAAGGAGCATAACTATGTGGACAAGGGCCAAGTGACATGTGATCAGGTCAGTGCACTTAAACCTGTGATTCAGAAGTGTGCAGATGTGAAAGGAAAATAAAGAAGTTGGCTGAGATTTCAATGACAGCTTGAAAAAAGGCAGTATTTAATAGTAACATAAGAGAAACAAAGATGATCTTAACAGCACGGAGGATATCTAGTTTGTACATCTGGGGGAAAAAAAAACCAAACCCAAAACTTATCACAAACACACAAAAAATATTATCTCAGGTGAAAGATCACAGACACTTCTATAAAATATGAATTACTAGTAAAGGGAAATAAAGACATATACAACAATACAGATCCACAGACATGAAATTAGTCTTAAGTTATTGCAAGCTTCTAAATTCTTACTCAGTTTCTGTAAATGCCATCTCTAGGACCAGTAACAAAGGGTTTGCAGACTGGCACTGGCCTGTGGACCACACTTTGGTGGCAGTGCTCTGGAGCACTGACAAAAATCAAGACTTCTGAATCTGAAAGGCTGAGGTTAGAGCCTGGAATGTGAGGACTCAACTGAAGGGTTGCTCTTGGTCCTGAGCCACCAGCTGGCCACCTACTGGACTCTTCCTAGCCTTAAGCACAACCTTGAGTCACTCCCTAGCTCAAAAATCATCTATTGTTCCCTTGTATCTAGGATAAAATCCTAACCCTTTAACATGGCATCCGAGGCCTTCCAGCCTGGTTCCACACTTTAGTCTGATTTTCCACCAGACTGCACTACCCAATATAGTAGCAACTAGCTACGTGTGGCTATCGAGCATTTAAAATGTGACTAATTCAGGAATTAAAATTTAATCTATTAAATAACAAATCTGATACATAATTCAATTACTGCAAAACTTTTAAGTATGTTTGGAATGACCTGGGTATGTTAACCTAGTTTTTCAACTGTAAATTTTGTGGAATCAAGCAATGAGATATGCTCAAAGTATAAAATACACACCAGATTCTGAACACATATTTAGTAATGAGAAAAAGACTGTAAAACATTTAAAAACATTTACTACTTGTCAATATTGATCACATATGAAATGATACTATTTTGAATATATTGGGTTAAATAAACGACATTAGAATCAGCTTTTTACTTTAATGTGGCTACTATAAACTTAATGTGTGCCTGGTGTTATACTGGACAGTGCTAGACTAGACAATCGCGCCCAAACCTAGGAATCCACTCTTGATCCCTCCCTTTCCCTCACTCATGTTGACTCATTAGCAATACAGGTCAGGTCTAATCACCAAATCTTCAATTCATCCACTTTTTCTCTGCTGCTACTATCCATGTTACTCCCTTCCTTAAAATCCTTCGGTGGCTTCTACAGCACTTAAACTTACCCAGGCAGCACACTTCTACCATTCCTTTCTTTGGTCTCCAAACAAACTTTCTGCTCTACTATTCCCTCTGGTCTCAAATACTGCTCTTAACTTATTCCCATTCAGGTCTTAGTTCAGAGAATACCTCCGTGAGGCCATTTCTGATCAACCTCCAAAATTTTGCCTGTTCTCTCCCCCAAAGAAATGCTTTATTCCAATACCCTTTTATTTTCTTAAGGGAGCATATATTATCTTTGCTCTTTTTTTTTTTTTTTAAAGATTTTATTTATTTATTTGAGAGAGAGAGAGCATGAGCGGGGTGGGGTAGTGGGGAAAGGGAGAAGGAGAAGCAGACTCCCTGCTCAGCAGGGAGCCTGACTAGTCCACTCGTCTTGGGGCTCTATCCCAGGACCCTGGGGATCATGACCTGAACCGAAGGCAGATGCTTAAACGACTGAGCCACCCAGGTGCCTCTTACCTTTCCCTTTTTATAAAACTTTTTTATGGTCTGTTCCCTCCACTAGCAACAGGAACAGGAACCTTGTTGGTTTTGTTGCTGCTTAATCTATTCCAGTATTTAGAACAGTGCTAGTTCCAGATGGGTGCTCATGAAACAACTTAAATAAATTAATACCTAATTGCCTGCCAGACATATCTGCTTAGCTGGCTTACAAGTACTTCAAATTCAACAAGGTCAAAGATGTCAAAGACGACTCCATCTCAGTCATTCCCTTACCGGCTCAACCAAATCACCAAACTCTTAATAACTACTTTGGTCATATTCTTCACACTATTTGTCACTAACTCAGTCCAAGGCATCACTCTCACAGATTACTGTTTTTTCCGAACTCTTTTCCAAGACTCTGAGTTTTGTATAACAGTCTGTCTAAAATGCAAATCCAATCCTATAACACTTCTGCTTAAGACCCTTCAGCAGTTTCCTCTTAGCTCTCAAAAGCTAATTTCTGCACATGCCATTCAAGGTTTTCATGATTAAACCGCTTCAGGAACATCTCTAGGCACTCCTGAAACACCGTTATCTTCTTTACTCAACAATCTCTCCAAAGTTTGCCTCCTAACCTTTGCATGTGTTGCTTCTTCAGTCTAGAAGGCTCTCCTCCAATTCCCTTATTAAAGTTAATTGCTTCTCCAGTCCCATTTCATTCCTCTATCCCAGGTGAGTAAGGGATTTCTTCTGTATGAGATTTTGCAGTATTCAGCAGTTTACCATTATACTACTGATGATACCTATTTACTTGTCTGCAGTCTATAGAAGATCAATGAGGGCAAGGATTCCATAGCAATCTTTACCTGAATGTTTACTCAAACTCAGTTTAAAAAAAAAAGCATATCAAAAATTTGACAAATTTTTATCAACTGAAGCACTGAAAATATTACATCAAAAGAAAACAATATGGCTCCTATAACATTTACTTTACTTCTATTCCAGGCAAAATGCTTTAATAAGTTACACAAAGACTTTACAAATCTTTGCCACCTCAATATCACAAAAGGGTAACTGGAGAGAGAAAAATTACTTATGAGGCCACACAAAATCAATGGATAATATGGATTTCACTTAAATTTGTAAACACTCCTGGATTAAACTCCTCGCATTGTCTCAGATATTCCCAACTCCTAACTATAGGAAGCCAGAAACTGCAAGTTAGCAGCTTGGGGAAGCCATGTGGGAAAGTTATTCCCAGGCTCACCTGTTAAAAACATACCAGTGTGTTGGGTTTCTAAGCAAATCATCACAAGTAAATTAACTTCCAACGACTATCTCCAAATAAACTTTTGTGCCTTTCTTAATAAACACAACAAAAATCTTGACATTGCAGCCATGAAAAAACAGACCTCTACCTCTGAGCTGACAATCCAAGGCAATTCAGCGAGCAGTTATTAGGGTCTATTAAGTACACCTGCGACACCATGGGCACGTTTTAGGGGGAAAAAAGGCTACAGTAATAACTACATCTTCGTCATGAACCTGACTGCTCAGTTTGAGCGAACAGAAGGACCATCCCTCGTTCCTCCCTTGTAGCTGAACCGCCACTCCTGTCCCAGTCGGCCTAGTTGAATCTAGGGCCACTTTAAGTTAAGTCCTAGCTTCCTGGCTGCCCTTCCGTCTCTCAGGACTCTGCTAGGCGGCTCAGCTTAACCTCAGAGTTCGGATTCCCCTCTCTCAGGGGTCCTGTCGCAGAGCTACGAAGGGAGGAACACGGACTTTAGTTCCCCAACTGCCAGCCCCCGCAAAAAGAGGCGGGAAGACTCGGCCACCAGCCGGGGTGCTCCGCCGCGCACATGGCCGGCCGCAGCGCCCACCCCCGTGCCGCGCAGGCGCCGGGCGAGCCGGGACTTGCGGTCGCCGAGAGCGGATCATTCCGCCGCCTTCTTTGTGTAGGTCAGGCTCTACAAATGGCATATTTCCCTTCCATCCGTTAAAAACAAAAACCAGACTCTGTCGCCCCTTTCCTCCCGCCGGAATGGGGTCGGGGAGGGAGTGGGAGAGCGATCTGCCGCCGACGGCAGGGGCGGAAAGGCTCAGGCGCGGGCTTGACAGGGGCCGGGTCCGGGAGGGATGCTGGGAGCTTTGACTCACTCGCACACCATGTGTCCCTCCGCGCGCAGCACGGGGGACTTTTCGGTGGGGATTTTGGGCGCCGACCAGACGCGGCATTTTCGGAAAATAGCGCCCTGTGCAGCTGAAGCGCTTTGTGTGTAGCGGGGCCGCGTCAGCCCGGCCGGGTACGAGGTGCCTCGGGTCCCCGCACCACCTCCCGCTGCTCCCCCGTCGCCGCTCCCGAAGCTTTTCCAGGTCAGTGCGGGTCTGTGTAGGGCCCTGTTACCACCGGATGTGGAAGTTGATCTCTTCGCTGGTAAAAAATAATTCCACTTCCCCCGGAACCCAGATCATCCCCGCGATTTCCTGTTTATTGCATTAAGGCGCCGGGTTTCCGGGGCTCCTGGCCCCGCTTATTCCGCGGGGGTCGGCGGGGTCGGCCTGGGCGCCCGCTCCGCCCGCGCCGCCGCCGTGCTTTGTCCGCTGGGCACCCCGCTTCTGGGAGGGGCGGGCAGACATGGTGGCGGCCGCCGCCCCCTCCTCGGCCCCGGCGCGCCGTGGCCTCCCAGCCGGCCTTGGCCCGAGCGGCGGCCTTGGGGCGGAGATGGGGTCGAGCCGGGGCGGCGGGGGCTTTGCGGGCGCCGGGAGGCGGGAGGTGGGCGGGCGAGGGAGGGAGGCAGGCTGGCGCGGCCCGGCCCGGCCTCGGCGCCCGCCACTCCGGGAACTGCCGGCCTCTTTGTCTGGGCGGCCGGGCGGCCCCACCGGGCTCTCCGGAACCGGGAAGGGGCGGCGGGGTCGGCCGGCCCGGGGCGCGCTGTGTTGCCGGGCCTGCGCGGCCGGAAGGCGCTCGGGCCGCGGCGGGAGCTGCTGGCCCGGACAGGGTTAACCGGAGGGCAGAGCTCGGCCCGCGCGGGGCCGATCGCGGCTACTGCCACGATCTCGGGGACTCAAGTCCCTGAGGGGACAAAGCCCGCCGCTCTGGATGCTCGGGACTTCTGCTCTTGGGACTTGGCCGCTGGAATCTACGGGTGCACGGCTTCGGAAAAAAGTTGAGAATTTTGCCAGGTCATTTCTGCCTGGACACAGTTAATCAGCGTGTATTTAGTGTGCTTCGTTGAAGCTGTCCTGCCGTGTTGAATCAGCGTGCATAGCCTCGGGGGTGCATCGTGAAAACTGAAACCAAAGGAATTATATAGGCCTGCTTTGTGTGTGTTTTACCCACTTTAAGCTTGTTTTCAGTACACATACTCTTGCTTTAAACTTGATTGGACTGTGGCGAGCAGACATCTGTTCAAAGGAGGGGTATCGACCACAACAGTACTTTCGAAGGGGGCTTGGTAATGTGGAAATATTTTAAGCGCTCTCTCCGAACACTGATTTGCTGTCTCGATTCAGGCAAGTTACTTTCTGAAGTACAGTTTTTATCTGGAAAATGTTTTGATGTAGTCAGTAAATGGTCCTTGTAATTTTCCATTTCAGAATTGAAGATGCGCTGTAATTTATTATGCAGATGTTAGTGGTCAAAAATTATTTTTGTGAGTAGTTATTTCACATATAGACCCACCCAGCTTGATTTAAATTTCCTCGCACTGACCTATAACCATCAGCCTTGACACTTCCACTTTCAGGTTCAGGCTCTGAATTTAAGGAAATTAAAGATGGCTTTATGCTTTTTTTCTTAATTTTTCTCTTTTTAAATATTTCCCCCCAAATAACAGCGACAACAAAAATTCATTACACGTTAATACAAGTGACATTAGGTAAGAGTGACAATGTTTGCATTTCTGCAAGTCTTTTAAATGTCTGGTTTAATAGAAGACATCTAGATTCTTAAGTCTATTGCATTCAGTCTGTTGTGGTATCACACCTTGTAACCTCTGGAAAACTCCCAAAACTCCATTGTATGCCCATGCATTTTTTTTTTTTTTTTTGTGAAAGCTGAGAGATGTGTCATTTCTGTCCTCTCACCATACAAGTCAAATCAGGATATGATACAGGATACATTTAAAAAATATGGCTAGGAGGGTTGATTTCTATACTTTTTTCTTGCGCTTTTTTTTCAGTTTGGGATTTAGATCCATAAACAGTATGAAAAGTAAAGAGTGCGTAATCTGCATATGATCTTGGAGAATCAGGAACATTAGCAAGTATTTTAAGTGACTAAATTAATTTTTAATTCTACAACTTATTTTTCACTGTGTATGCAAGTAAAATGTGAATTTCATGTTAGATGTGCTTGTGAAAACTAAAGTGTAAAAGTAATATTTGAAGATAGGACACTGTCAAAGCACTGCAGGAGCTCCAGGTTTAAAAGGAATCCTGTAGTGAAACATTTGGTCAAACAATACTTTTGTAATGCATATACATACCTTTAGAGTTAACTCTCCTAACTTAGAGTTTGAGTTCTGTTTCAATCTTGGTATTTCAGGTTGGAGGCCAGTTAAACTGTAAATGTGTGAAAATGTTAAGGCCATACTTTGGATTAGTGCTTTTGAAATGAAGCTAAATTCATTTCCAGTTGTTTCTGTGAACTCTACTTTGATTCTGTCAGACTGTGGTTCTCTACTGTTCCATCAACAGGAAGCATCTGGTCATTCTTGACATAATTGTTTGAAAATGCCAGGTATATTTTTGATGTTTGCTTTGCAAAAGAAAATAAATATCAGATTGGATCTTGGTTAATTTTACTTGTCTCCCTTTCACCCAGCATCTCTAAGATGTATTTATGATGGACCTCATCTGTAGAATGGCCCCCCCCTGCCTATTTTTCCCCCACTTGAGTACCTCCTAAGTTAGGAATAGTAACAGGTAAAGCAAACAAGTCAGGAATTCAGAAGTCATTACATGAAATTTTGAATCATGAATTTATTTTGAGGGTGCAAGTTCTCTTTGCAAGTAGCATGAGTGTGGGTGAACTCACTGATGGGTCCATCTCCTCTCTCTCTCATAAACATTAAAAAGCACAGGGAAACGAAACCTTAAAGGTCAGGGTAGGTTAGTTATTTCTAATGAGTATCATTTCTTTGGCCCCAGAGCTTTCCAACAAGTAGTTGTAGGTGTCTATAGTATTAATGTGTCTGTCTTGGTATTATATTTTTTTGAAGGTGTTTCTTCCATCATGCTGTCTAGAAGATATGTCTACTAGTGTTAAGGACTGTGTTTCACCACAGTGGACAACAGTGCTTTGCATAGAGAAGATGTGTTGGTGTGGTTGCCTGTCAGTTCAGTTGTTGGTGGGCTAGTATATTTTCATTTAGGCTAAGTGTTTCCATGAGATAAGTGTAGAGGCTAAAGCTTGAAATGATTTCTCCACTGAAGGTAAATCATACGCAAAGCCATTGATATATTTACAAATAGGAATTTGAAACTCTTTGTCCTGGTTCTCTTACCTTTTAATGGGAATAATTGGAAAGGCTGGCACTTAGGGCCCAAGATGCTAAAGCACAAATACAGCATGTGGAAAAGACTTGATTATTTTAACTGTACATTTAATGTGAATCAACACTATGGTATAATTTTTAAAAAAGTAAATGTCATTTTGAAGTTGAACAACACAGAATAGGTATTGGGGCGCGTGGCGGCTCAGTCGGTTGAGCGTTTGACTCCTCATCTTGGCTCATCTTGGCTCAGGTCATAACCTGAGGGTGGTGAGATGGAGCCACAGGTCTGGCTCTGGCTCATCATGGAGTCTGAGATTCTCCCTCTCCCTGTGCGGCTCCTGTGCTTGTGCTTTGGCGTGCGCGCTCTCTCTGTCTCTGGAAAGAAAGAGCAGGTATTAGCCACACTTTACTTTGTACTTGTTGTATTATACCTGGGATAATTATATTTTGCCAGCTTTTTAGGTGGCATACTGTCACGTTATGAGTGGGCCCTAATATCAGTTCTCAGACTTTATATCAGAATCACCTGCAGAGCAAAAACACAGAGGCCTGAGCTTAAGTAGGATAGTATTTTTCTCAAGTTCCCTAGGTGATAGACACTCCAGTTTAAAAAGCAGTGAACTATAGAGCATATCCAGAGGACCTTGATCATGGAGAGAAGGGACATGAGGAAAGGCTGGAAAATTCGATGTTGGCTCAAAGAAGAGAAAGCAGCTCATCTAAGGAACAATAGCTATCTTTAAATATTTAGAGGTCTGTCACACAGATCAGTTTTGATCTGACTAGAAAGACCTAGGATCAATGAGTAGTAGTTAGAGGATTTCAACATAATTTCGAGATAAATTTCCACGCAACAGTAAGAATGTAATGGGTTGGATTTGGGTGGTAGGCTTTCTGCTTTCACTGATGATGTTCAAGTTAGGGATTCTAGGGTGGAGGAATTGATAGACGGAATGATGAATTGGGCCAGGTGTCCTAAAGTTCCCGAGAAACTGGAGATTTTATGATACGTGTCTAGGTTTGCAGGTACAAAAGCAGAAGGGCAAAAGCCATTTGAGTGAAACAAGCTCGTTAGCTTAACTGGATCATAGTTTTCACCTTCTTGGATAAAGAGGAATGAGTATTAAGTGAGAGAGCTTTTTGATGAGGGCTTGAAACCCAGCTGTGGCTCAGTCGGTGACGTGTCTGCCTTCGGCTCAGGTCATGATCCCGGAGTCCCAGGATCTAGCCCCATGTCGGGCGCCCCATGTCGGGCTCCCTGCTCGGTACGGAATCTGCTTCTCCCTCTCTCTCTACCCCTCCTCCTTCCCCCTGCTCCTTCTCTCTCAAATAAATAAAATCTAAAATAAATAAATAAATACGTGGAAATTCTCATTTAAGGGAATTTATCTTGATGTAGTAAGGATGTGTGCAGAGATTTAGCTCTGAGCATCCTGATTGCAGCACTGTTGATAGTAAAAGCTGTGTATTAACATTTGGCCCCACTCCCACATTAACCATATGAAGTAGGTAATATTATCCTCCAGTTTTCAGCAGAGAAAACAGGCATAGGGAGATGAGGTAGCTTGCCTAAGGTAGCAGAGTTAGTATGTGGTAGAGCCAGGACTTGGATCTAAGCAGTTTGATTCTAGTCAGGAACTCTGATCACTGTGCGGTAGAATTGTACATGACCTAAAGTTTTCACAGTGATTGTAAGTATGTATATTCACAGTGGAGTGAACAGTGCCTAGCTTTTAAAATGATGTTAGAAGAATGTGAAGACATGAAGAGCCATCTTGGTATATGTTAAGTAAAAAAAGTAGTTTTAAAAACACAATTCCATTTTGGTTAAAAAACAAATATACTGTTGACCCTTGAACAATAGGGCTTTGAACTGCATGGATCCACTTATGCACAGACCTTTTTTTGTGTGTGTGACAAATACAGTACAGTACTGTAAATGTATTTTCTCTTATGATTTTCTTAACATTTCCTTTCCTGTAGCTTGCTTTACTGTAAAAATACAGTATATAACAAAAAATATGTATTAATCCATTGTTTATATTATTGGTAAAGCTTCTAGTTGGCAGTAGGCTATTTAATAGTTAAGTTTCTGGGGAGAGAAAAGGTAATACTCAGATTTTCAACTGTGTGTGGGGCGGATTGGGGGTGTCTGTACACCTCAGCCATGCATTGTTCAAGGGAAAATTGTATTGATGTCTGGAAGGATATGTGCTAAATTGTTAAGTGGTTATTTCTGAGTGTAGTTCTATGAGTGATTATTTTCTTTTTGCTTATCCAAATTTTCTGACTTCTACAATGAATATATATGTGTGTGTGTGTGTGTATTACTTGTAATTAAAAGCGTATTAAAATGTCATTTCAATAAGAAATTAAAGATCAATATAAACTGAGGAGCTTGGATTTTATACTGTGCAGTTTATGCAATTTGACTTAGGAATCGCACATAAATGAGAATTCGTAAGCACATGTTTTGTATTTTTTTAAGTTTGATTCCTTACCGTTCTAGAAGTAATATGTTAATTGAATAGAGAAAACAGTCATGGACTCCTACCATTCTATCATAATCAGTTCTCTATTTTGTGTTTTCTTCTTCTAATGTGTAGTATTTTAAATGTATTTATCTCAGTTTAGTCACTCTCTGGCTTTGTGACAGGCAATTGATCGCTCTGCCTCAGTTTCTTCCTTTGTAAACTTGGGATAATTATAATACTTATGTTGTGGTGGTTGGGAGGATTAAATGAGTTACTGCATATAAAGTGATCAGAACAGTGTCTGACACACATTTAATAGCTCAGCAAATGTTAGCAATTATTATTACAGGATCATACCCGACTAAAACCCTTGGGGTCTAACAGGTTTTGGAATTAAGAATTTTTTGGATATAGACAAGGTAACCTTTCAGCAGAGTCCAGTCCTCTTCAAACACATTACTATTTCTGCAGCAAAACATATGAAGGTTTACACCAAATGGGGTAAAGACCATAAATAGCTTCATGTCAGTTCAGGTAAGGTTTTGCCACCGAAAGAGTTTCTGTGTTTTGGAATTGCAGTTAAGGAACCTGTAGAATTTTGTTAAATTTTGAGTCCTATTTTATTTTAATGTTAGAACACATACCTTTTCATGTAATGGCTTTATAATCCATGGTAATTTAAAAATTAAAAAATTAAAATAAAATGTTCACTTCTATTTCCTTATATTATGAAATATGCTAAACTTCCACCAATATTGTTGATTCTATTACATCGTGTAGAATCTTTTCTAGAAGAGGCTTGAGAGTTCCTCTAACCCAGTTAACTTTTTTTCTGTCTCATTACAATTGAGAGATAAGACATTTCTTTTTTTTTCTTTGTTTTAGGTTTTTATTTTTTTTTATTTTTTTATTTTTTATATATTTTTAAAGATTTTATTTATTTATTCGACAGAGATAGAGACAGCCAGCGAGAGAGGGAACACAAGCAGGGGGAGCAGGAGAGGAAGAAGCAGGCTCACAGCGGAGGAGCCTGATGTGGGGCTCGATCCCAGAACGCCGGGATCACGCCCTGAGCCGGAGGCAGACGCTTAATGACTGTGCCACCCAGGCGCCCCTGTTTTAGGTTTTTAATTCCAGTTAACATACAGTGTTACATTAGTTTCGGTGTACAGTGTAGTAATTTCATAGTTCCATACACCAGCCTGTGCTCATAAAAACAAGTACACTCCTCTGTATCACTGTTTTAACCCATCCCTCTATCCGCTTCTCTTCTGGTAACCGTCACACTGTCCTCTATAATTAAGAGTCTGTTTCTTGGTTTGTCTCTCCCTTGCTTGCTTTGTTTCTTAAATTCCACATATGAGTGAAATCGTGTGGTATTTGTCTTTCTTGACTTAGTTCACTTAGTATTATACTCTGGCTCCATCTACGTCATCGCAAATAGCAAGATTTCATTCTTTTTTATGGCTGAATAATATTCCATTGTGTATATTTGTGTATATACATATACACAATATGTATATTGTGTATATACATCTTTATCCATTTATCAGTGATGACGCATGGATGCTTGTGCTGCTTCCATAATTTGGCTGTTGTAAATAATGCTGCTATAAACATAGGGGTGCATATGTCCTTTTGAATTAGTGTTTTTGTATTCTTTGGGTAAATACGTAGTAGTACCATTGCTGTATGGTAACTTGGTTTTCTACAGCAGTAATTCTTTATAGGAGGTGAGTGGAGGCCACTATGGTACCTCTCTTTAACATGTTCTCCCGTTCTGTAGATGTGGGAACTGAGGTGGATATTTATCCTAAGTCATGATATTAATTATAGAACTGAACATTGGAATTAGGTCACTTCCTCTCATGATAAAATTATTGGCTGTGCAGCCCTTCTGATTCCTGTATTCCTTTGTGTCTACAGCACTTACCATGTATCCAAACAGAGGAAAAAAATTTAAACGGTGCCTTCGTCCGAGCTGCTGTAATAAAAAACTGGAGGCTTGGTAGCTTATAAACAACAGAAATTTATTTCTCACAATTCTGAGGGCTAGGAGGTCCATGATCAAGGTGCAAGCATGGTTGGGGTCTGGTGAGGACGTCTTCCAATTGCAGACTTTACTGTCGTATCCTCACATGGAGGAAGGGGCACGGGAGCTCTCTCGGTTTCTTTTTATAAGGGCATAAATCTTAATGATCCTTCCTCATGACCCAGTCACCTCCCAAACATCCCACCTCCTGATGCCATCACTTTGGCCAATAGGAGTTCAACATACAAATTTGAGGGGTAGGGGAGAGACACACAAGCATTCATACCATAGCAAACAGTAGGGTGCTTGAATGATCTGAAAAATTGCCCTTACATCCTAACTGGCTTGTATGAACTCTTACATCTTTACCAGTGTGATTACTCCACCTGTGCCTTCAACCATTCTTTTCATACAGACTCTCAACTTCTCTCCCTTCCTTTATTGCTGTATGCATTAGATACAGCCTGAACTTGACACCAATCACTTCTTTCATATTTACCTGTTGTCAAATCTTTCCACCATCTATCTCCTCTGTTTTTTCCCACAGGTCACAGCATATTTATGGAGGAAGGTGGGTAATTACAAAGATTTCTTGGCCATTATGAATTTATGCTGAACAGTTCCCAAGGGGCCCTTGCTAGTCTTGGCAATTATTAATCTCACATTTTTCTGTTTTCTCATATATCTTCTTCCTCTCCCTTTAAAGATGCCATTGATTTCTACTTAATTGAAAAAGCAAATAGAGTACAAGCTTGCACGTTTTTTTTTTATCGTCATCACAACGAATCTATTTTATCTTATTTTGTGAACTGAATGGAAGAAAGAGGATTCTTCTGCTTTTCTAGGAATCTTCCTGCCACACTTACTTTTCCTCTTTGATCGTTGTCTGCAATGGTTGGGTAATAATAAATCATCATATTTAAATGGTAAAGTTTTTGTAATACATGTTTCTCTTTTATTATTTATATCCATTCATCAGCACAATTCTTTAGATTACTCTTTACTGGGTCTCAGTTTGTCCTGAGGTTCTGCAGTGCCTATTATTTCCCATTCTCACTTTGGAGTCTCCTCTTCCAATCCATCCTGCATATGGCTGCCAGGATAACTTTCCTGAAACTTTTTTTGAACCCACTGCTTTTATTTTTTTTTATTTTTTTTTTTTTAAGATTTTATTTATTTACTCGACAGAGAGAGAGACAGCCAGCGAGAGAGGGAACACAAGTAGGGGGAGTGGGAGAGGAAGAAGCAGGCTCATAGCGGAGGAGCCTGACGTGGGGCTCGATCCCATAACGCCGGGATCACGCCCTGAGCCGAAGGCAGACGCTTAACCGCTGTGCCACCCAGGCGCCCCAGAACCCACTGCTTTTAAACCTGACAGCTGGAGGAGAGAACATGTGCTATTGACCTTTGTGCCCTCCATCGTGCCAAGCAAAGTGAATTGAACTTGTACTGAATAAATGTTTGAGTGGATCACCGTTTGCTCAAAACATTGAATGACTTCCAACTGTCTGTAAAATAAAGTCCAAACTGCTTTCCGACTCTCAAACCTTTTCATATTCTGCTTCTTCAACCTTACTTCAGTCTTGTTTCCTCTATAATATTACCACGCTCAGGCATAATTCCCTGTGTTCTTCCTTTCCTTGATAGGCCCGTCACAGCGTATTCAGAAGTGTTTGCTTTATGCCAGCACTGTCCTAGTGGTGTTACAGGAATGAAAACAGAAGACAGTCTCTGTTTTCTTGGGGCTGACGTTCGGGATGAGGGGGGAGGAAATGCGCAGTAAATATCGGGTGGTAACGAGTGGCATGAAAAGGAATAAAACCGGATAACGGGTTAGAGTGGTTGGAGGTGGTTGCTATTTTAGGTGGTCAGGGAAAGATCTCTGGGTGTCTTGGAATGAGGGAGTAAATGATGAAGTTATATAAGCGAAGAGCTTTCTGGGCTGAAGAAACATGTTCAAGACCCTGAGGTGTAAACATGTTTGGCTTGTTCGAATAATTCCTGAGGCTTGTGTGCCTTGAGCGGAATGAATGAGGAGGAGTGACAGGTGAGATTAGAGAGGTAGTGGGGAGCTAGACCATGCTCCAGATGTTGTCTTTCACTGAAGCCTTCCTTGACTACATCATTTTGTTTGTTAGTTTAAAGGTTCTCTGAACCCATATAGCAGCAATGGAAGTAGTTTTCAAGTTATTTTTTTGTTGTGACCTACAGTAAAAAATGTACTTTGCGTCAATAACACATATACACGTTGTTGTGTGTGTCTGTGTATGTATGTGTATAACTGGAACAAACGTTTCATGAAACGACTCAATCTTTGCTACATTTAATATATGCTGATATTTTTTTAAATGTTGGCTTTAGCCCACTAAATGATTTCACAGTTAAAAACTTCATACTTTTCTACAGCCTGCTTTTATTATAATCCACATATTCTTCTAGGTTGTGAAATATCTTCAGTTAAAGATCATGATTTCAATTATTTTGTGTATAGGTTTTTAGTGTTTACTGCTGAATAGAGAGGATTTGTTTAATTTGGCAAATAGCTATTGAGTGGGATACTAGAAACTGCTGAATACTAAATGCATAAGAATAAGATAAACTCAGCCTGACTTCCTGAGGCTTATAGGAGAGGAGAGCTTGTAAACAAATCCTTGTAACAGAGTGGAATCCACATGTTAATGAAAATAGGTTCAGGGCACAATGAGAAAATAGAAATGATTAATTCTTTTTGCTGAAAAGGTCAGCAGGAGCTTGTTGGAGGAGGTAATGTCTGAACTGAGTTTTGGAGGAAGAATGTGAATATGTGGTGAGGTAACTTGGGGCAAGGAGAAGACTTCTCAGGCAGAGTAACACGTAAAGAAATGGTATCACAAAATGAATAGTACGTAGGGGTAATTATAGGTAACTGTATTGTTGGAGTATGAGTGGAAGTGGGAAGTGGTGAGTTGATGAGGCTTCAGTGAGGCACGGGCCAGATCCAAAAGGTCTGAAATGCATTGTAGGAAGTTGCTACATGGGAAGTAGAGATACCATCTCTCAATAAGTCCAATACAGCCAGTTTTTCCTCAAGTGATGAAATACATTGCTGTTTCCTCAGTTGTGCCCTAGAGGAAGTTGGCTTGCATTTATGGGCTATGTTGTACCAAAAAAAGTTTTTTTAAACATTAAACTTTGACCCACTGCGATGTTAAGTTTATTCTATAAGAAGCATTTGAGAGGGGCGGCTGGGTGGCTCAGTTGTTAAGCGTCTGCCTTCTGCTCAGGGCCTGATCCCAGGGTCCTGGGATCGAGCCTCACATTGGGCTCCCTGCTTTGCTGGGAGCCTGCTTCTTCCTCTCCCACTCCCGCTGCTTGTGTTCCCTTCCCTCTCTCGCTGGCTGTCTCTCTCTTTCTGTCAAATAAATAAATAAAATCTTTGAAAAAAAAAAAAGAGGCATTTGAGAATTGAGATGTACTGAGGAAATGAGAGGTTCACATTTCAGGGTAATTCTGACATTTATGCTTATGAAATAGAATGGTAAGGGGCCAACTATTTAAATTATTTTTCACTTCAAGTTAAATGTACATCTGGTTAAGTTCTGTATTCTGTAGGTGATTGGAATACATGATTGTATGTTTTAGGAACATATTTTGACAAATTTGACCAAACCACAGGGTAAGACTTTATGACAATGTTCAAAATATAGAAATTTCAAATAGACTGGGAGGAATATTTGCAACACATATAACAAATAAATATATATGATGCACTCCTACAAAGAAATAGTGACATAGAAAAACTAAGTATACGAACAGGTAGTTTCAGGCAAGGAAACACAGGTGGCCAACAAATACTTGATATGTTATGCAATCTCATTAGTAATTTGAGAGATACATATTAAAACAGGAAGTTAATATAGGCAAAATTTTAAAAGCTTACTAATATTAAAATTGGCTATATTGTGAGGAAATAAAAAACATAAACTGTGGTTGGGAGTATAAGTTGGTTTGGGGGTGTAAATTGATGTGGGCAGTTTGTTAGTATCTATTAATTTGAAATGGTATTCCCAGCAAATCTGCCTGTTTTCTGCACTAGAGGAACACTAGTATATGTGTGTAAGGAGGCACGTACAAGTATGTTCATTGCAGCAGTTTATAGTAGTAAGAAAAAACTGGAAAAATAAACTGGTCACAGTACTAAAATGACCAAGTAAATTGCTATATTCATGCTATGGAATAACATGTAATAATTTGAAGAAGTTGATATGACATATACTGAGTACTAAGTTGTAGAGCAGTATGAGCAGTATGTACAGTATGATACTATTTATATACATAAGGGAAAAAACCCAGAACAGTCCTGTGTTTTGGAGGGGCGGGTACGCATACATGCATGCAAATGCAAAGAATATGGTCTGCTAAGGTAATCCTGAACCGATAATAGTGCTTATCTCTTGGGTGGTGGATAGAGGATTGGGTTTTGGGAGTAGGGATAGGGAGGGATGATTAGAGGGAACTAGTTTTTTCAGTAATCTTTGGAATTTTAAAATTAGAATATTATAGTGTATATTACAAATTCATTAAAATAATAACCATCAGTTGACGATAAGATGGACAATAGTTGGGGGAGGAAGGAAACCAGTTAAGCAGGTACTTTATTAATATGGGCATGAAAATGCAGTGGCAAAGGCGGTGAGAAGAGGACTAATTTATAAATGACATGAGGGTAATTTCACAATATGTATCAAAATTAGAACTGAACTTTTGTCTCAGCGATCCTGCTTCAGGGAATTTATCCTATAGTTACATGAAATGAAATGATCCATTTACACAGTTATTAGTTGCAGTGTTGTATATAATAGTAATAGTGTCCATCCATAATAAACTAAGACCTGTCTACACAATAGCATAGTAAGCAGTTATAGAGAAAATGAGGAAGCTGTCTATGAACTAATAGGAAAGATCTCCAGGATGTGTTAAGAAAAGCAAGTGGAGAACAGTGTGTGTAGTAATGCTGTCTTTTGGTAATAATAGAAATAGTGGAAGTGAAACTAGCAAAGGTGATTACTTGTGTCTGGGGGGAGTGGTAATAGTGTAAATGCTTCCACTGAGACTTCTCAGTGTATATATTTCTGGGTTTGGATTTTTTTTTTTTTAAGATTTTATTTATTTATTTGACAGAGAGACAGCCAGCAAGAGAGGGAACACAAGCAGGGGGAGTGGTAGAGGAAGAAGCAGGCTCCCAGCAGAGCAAGGAGCCCGATGCGGGGCTCGATCCCAGCACCCTGGGATCAGGCCCTGACCCAAAGGCCGATGCTTAACGACTGAGCCACCCAGGCGCCCTGGGGTTTGGATTTTTGAGCTATATAAAACTATTGCCTGTTGAGAGAAAATAATTTAAGAGAAAAAGAGATGCCAAGTAGACCTTATAGTATTCGATGACCAACTGTACGTAAAGACATGAGGGAGAGGAAAAAGTTAAGGATAACTAAGATTTCTAATTTGGGAGGTAAAAAGGGTGGTCGCAACATCAGGGAGGTATAGGAGGAACATTAAGTTTCGGCAGGTGCATGGGAAGTTCTAGACATGCTAATTGATGAATGCTTAGTCCTCCTTAGTTTAGTGTTTGTGTGTGTATGTCTATGTGTGTGTAGTTTACGTGCCTTAGATATGGAACTTGAGTTTATTTATTTACTAAGATTTTATTTATTTGAGAGAGAGAGCACAAGTGAGGTGTAGAGGGAGAGGGAGAAGCAGACTCCCCACTGAGCAGGGAGCCTGACATGGGGCTCAATCCCAAGCCCTTGGCACCCTGGAACTTGAGCTTATTTTAAACATGAATATTAAATAGTCGTCAATAGGGGTGCCTAAATGGCTCAGTTACTTAAGTGTCTGCCTTCTGCTTGGATCATGATCCTAAGGTCCTGGGATCAAGCCCCACGTTGGGCTCTCTGATCAGTGGGGAGTCTGCTTCTCTGTCTCCCTCTGCCCCTCCTCCCCATGTACATGCTTTCCCTCTCTCTCTCTCTCTCTGAAATAAATAAATGATAAATAGTCATCAGTAAATATTTTTTATCCCAGTTTACCGCCATTTATATTCTCGGTTTTATGGAGAACAGCTTTGTAATGACGTCATAATTTTACCATTAAATAGGGACATCAGTATACACAGATAGAATGTAGATAGAGAAATAGAGTGTATATTGATAAATACATAGCTTAGATGGGGATTAGGAACTAAATTTATTAGCATGGTTCCGATTTAGTTACATCTTTTGGTACCTGAGATTTTCAAAAAAATAAAAATTGCTTTGTATAAGGATGTGATCTTTAGAGTAGCTGAAATGATACTGTAATATTTAAAACAATATTAAAACTGGTTTAGACAAGTTTATAGTAGAGCATGAAAATTATTTTTCATATAGCACATTTGGGAGTAACTGTATATTACACAAGACAAGGAAGTTTACCCTAATGGAGAAAAGGAGTCCCAGCATTCTGGGTGCTGCCTAAAACAAACTCTTGCTATGTAGTTTGGGATTTAAAATTTATCTGAACGAGTTTTATTTCAGAATCTGATTTTGAGGCGTTAATTTATCCATACAACTTTTACCTGATTTTTATTTGGCTAGAGTAAAAAAAAAAAAAAAAAAAAAGGAGGGGGGAGCACAGATAAAGTACATACATGCCAGGACTTGCAGATGAATTTAGTAAATCTTTTCTAGGTTTATGTTAATAAGGATTTGGGTGTGGAATAGCAATAAAATAAAGCTGTTAAGTAATTCTTGCTTGAGATTTAAAAATTTAACCATTTTATATCTGAAGAAAAGACATTTTGCTGGCCATAGCTTTCTTTTAAAAATTACAGTAATGTTACATAAATAATCCTGTAACAGTTGGTGATGGTCTTGCTTTAGTGAGGGTGAAACTGTTTTGTCACCTCTGACCTATGCTTACCCATTTACCCACCAGTACTGCAGTCCTCTGGTGCTTTGGGAAACATAATTTGAGAAATGCTGGTTTGGGGTGGGCTATGGTTTGGGCTTAGATAGATTCTTACCTCTTGTATATCTTTGTTTTGTCCAGTTGAGTGAAAGGATGGTAATAGCACAGTGTATAGAAATTAATTTAAGAAGCACTAGTGGTTCTCAATCAGGGATATTTTACCCCTAGAGGATATTCAGCAATATTTAGAGACATTTTTTTTAATGTCATAAAATGGGGGACAGGATGGTACCACCGGCATCTAATGGGTAGAGACCAGGGATGCTGCCAAATATCCTACAATGCATAGAAAAATCGCCTACAACAAAGAACTGTCAGGCCCAATGTGCCAGCAGTACTGAGGTAGAGAAATCTCTAGTTAGTTGAATACCAACTATGTGTGCAACAGTGTTATAAAGAACTTATGGGTGTAACTGGCACTAAAAGAAAACCTTGTCTATACCTATGAGAAACTTATAACCTAGCTAAGGCATCTCAAACTTAGTAAGTCTGTGACTAAACTCTTAACACCTGACTCACCTATCCCACTTTGCCATCTTTATTTTGGCAAATAATCCCACTTTTCACCAAGTTATTCAGGCCGAAAACCTAGATGTCATCTCTGATTCCTCTTTTTCTTATACACTGATATCTAATACATAGGGAAGTTCTGTTAGCTCAACTTAAAAATAGATGTTACATCTGGGTAATAGTGGGCTAGATTATTTAGACCAGTCCTCTTTTTGAAAAGAATTGAAACTGTTGGATAAGATCTATAAATACCACCTTAAGGGTTTTGAAGAACTGGAAAAATAGGGGAATCTGGTAAGCCAAATTCTGAAAGAGAGCCTAAACCAAGAGAGGTTAGCAGAATATCTGGAGAACTGAAGCCACTGTTGGCCTGAGATTTCAAGAAATTTAGGTTTCTTTTCATCACACTTGTGGGGAGAGGTGGACAGAAATCAAGATTCAAAGCCTACCCAACATGCGGACATGTGCAGTTTTACAAGAGATCCTTCCTAATTAGGCTTAGACTCCATATGTCTACACCTGTGGGAGAAGGATATATCAGAGCTAATCCCTGTTCCCCTTTCATTGCTTACTTTTCAGCTAAATATCAAGGGACTTCAGGCAAGTTGTCTTGGCACTGAGCAGAGCAGGAGAAAAAGAGAAAAGAAATAAGTCTCTATAAAGTGGCCATAGCCTAGCAAGGTAAGGGAAATGTAAACCATGACTTAATTTAGGGCAGTCCCTGATTTGTAGTGTCCCTTAGGAAATGTTCCCTGGAAGAATACTTCTTCATTTTAAATGTCTCTACAAATAATTTTTTAAGGACACTGACCAGCACATAGTCAAAGATAAGCTGGCATACAAACAGAAGAAGAAACATGAACAGAAACAACAGCAGAAACATATTCATAAGCATCATGTATTAGAATTAGAAGATTTATGATAAAACAATCATGCTTACTGTATTCACAGAAATAAATGACAAATTCAAAGATGGGAAACATGAAACTATTAAAAAAAATTGGCTTCATAGAGTTGAAAACATCAAACCCGACTGCTGGAAATAAAAAAATATGATAACTGAATTAAAAACTTAATGCAATTTACAGCAGATTGCATATCAGAAAAATTATCAAACTGGAATATAGATCAGATAATTATCCAGGACGTAACTTGGAGGCAAAAAGATGGAAAGTATAAAAGACAGTGTAAGAGACATGGAGGATAGAGTAAGAATGTCTTAATTGGAATTCCAGAAGAAGAGGAGAGAGAAAAGGGGGCATTTAAAAGTATCTGGAGAAAAAGAAGATATTCCCCAAAGGAGTGAGAATTAGACAAATGAGTGACTTTTCAACAGCCGCAATGGAAGTCAGAACATAGTAAAATGATGCCTGCCAATATGAAATGAAAAAACCTTGCCAACCTAGAGGTTTATGTCCAGTGAAAATATCTTTAAAGAATGATGGTGGGGACGACTGAGTGGCTCAGTCAGTTAAGCAACTACCTCTGGCTAGGGTCATGATCCCAGAGTCCTGGAATTGAGCCCCACATGAGGCTCTCTGCTCAGCAGCGAGTCTGCTTCTCCCTCTCCAGAGCTCTGTGATCTCTCTCACTTTTACTTTCTCTCAAATAAATAAAATCTTTAAAAAGAAAAAAAGAATGATGGTGAAATAAAGATGTTTTGGAGAAAAACAGATTGTCACCAGCATCTCTCATTAAAGATAATTTAAACCAACACTGTTCAGTAGAAGTTTCTGTGATGATGGAAATATTCTCTATCTGTGCTGTCCAATATTGTTGTCATAAGCCACATAAGGCTTTTGAGCACTTGAAATGTGGCTAGTGTGATTGAGGTACTGAAGTTTTAATTAAATTTAAATAGCCACACGCACCATATTAGTGCAGTTCTATAGGATATACTTTGGGCAGAATGAAATCGATTACCACATGGGAGGAAAGAAATGTACGAAGGGCTGAAAAGTAAAGAAAGTTATACATATGTGGAAAATGAAAGTGAATCTTGACTGCATACAACAGTAAGAATGTCTAATGGATTAAAAGACAAGGCAATAGCAGAAGGGGACTAAGTGGGGTTCTAGGTTCTAAAGTCTTTGCATTGTCTAGAAGGGGGGTAAGTTTAAAAAAACCTTTTTTATGGAAAACTTTAAATATGTAAAAGCAAAGAAGAGTATAATGAACTCCCGTGTATTCATTACCCAGTTTCAGCAATGATCAACTCAAGACTACAATGGTTTCTTACATATTCCTCATTATTTTAAAACAGATCTCAAGTATCAATTATTTAATCCATAAATATATTGTTTTTATCTAAAAAATATATAAGCTTAAACTATAATACAACTATATCCAGAAAAAATAAACATAATTCCTTAATATCATTATTTATTTAGGCAGCATTCACTTTTCCTTAATTATCTGCAAAATGACTTTTTTTTTTTTTAATGCAACATTCACCTTTATTGAAATGTCTTACGGAACAACCAAAAAAAAAAAGAAGTACTGAACATCTAACAACTGGGAACTTTCTCAGGTATTTCCATAACTATCCAAAACAATTTAAAAAAAATTTTTTTTTTTTAGGGCAGTTTTACGTTCACAGCAAACTTGAAGGGAAAGTACAGAGATTTCCCATACACCATCTGCCCTCATACATACATAACCTCCCCCATCATCAGTATCCTCCACCAGAGTGGTACACTTGTTACAATTGATGAACCTACACTGGCATATCATAATCACCCAAAGTCTGTGGTTTATATTATGATTCATTATTGGTGTTCATTCTCTGAATTTGGGCAAATATATAATGACATGTGTCCATCATTATGGTATCATACTAAGTATTTTCACTGCCCTAAAAAAAGCTTTTAAAAAATTTACATTTAGTTTCTTCAAACTGGAATCAAAATAGGGTCCACGTATTGTCGTTGGTTGATGCTTGCTTAGGTCTTTTAAAACAAGATTTTGATTAACTTTAGACTTTAATGCATGGTATAATTTCTAGGGAACAACTACAAGAAATAAGAGAATATAACTTCCAAATCAATAAAAGAAATAGTGAAATGTTAAAAAAGAATCAGTCCGAAAGAAGGCAAGAGAGAAAAGAACTTGAACAGGTAACGAATAGAGAGCACAAAATTAGGTGCTAGATTTAATCATAAATATATAATAATTAAAGATAAAGAGTCTAAATGATTATGTAGGTATCATCTTAGCCTAAGGCACTATCAGCTCTTGCCTGGAATAATTTTATTAGTATTCCGGCCTCAATTCTTGCTTTCTTCTATGGACTACCTATATAAAACAGGAGTAGTTTTGAAAAAAATATGAATCAGCTCTTTCTACCATCTTTCCATAATGGTGCACATGAATGTCCTGTCAGATTCTCTCAAGAGCATTAACAATGCCAAAAAGAGAGGCAAACACCAGGTTCTTATTAGGCCAGGCTCCAAGTCATTGTCCGGTTTCTGACTGTGATGATGAAGCATGGTTACATGGGTGAAGTGGAGATCATTGATGATGACAGAACTGGGAAAATTGTTGTGAGCCTCATGGGTGGGTGAAACAGGTGTGAAGTGATCAGCCCCAGATTTGATACGCAGCTCAGAGATCTAGAAAAATGGCAGAAAAATTTGCTCCCATCCTGCCAGTGTGGTTTCATTGTACTAAGCTGGCATCATGGACCACAAAGAAGCAAGACAAAAACATGCAGGTGGGAAAATCCCGGGATTCTTTTTCTAGGGATGTAATACATGTGTGCAAATAAAATGCCTCAATGGACAGCATATACATACACACACACACACAATATATATATATATATATATAAATCGTATTGCAACACTCTCCTGTTTAAAACATTCCAACAACTTCCCAGTAAACTCAATAAAATCCATACTTCTTACTAGTGCCAAAAGGCCCATTTCTTCTCTGTGGTTGCATATCCTGCTATCCTTTTTCCCCTCTAGCCCAGAGCCCTTGTATTGCTGTTCCATCTCCCTGGATCACCAGGAACAGTCAGAATTCTTAGTTCTTAAAAACAAACAAAAAAACCCAACAACAACTTAGTTCTAAAAACTGGAAACCTCGTCTGGTTAATTTAGTAGAAAAGAAATTGTCACAAGAAGAAACCACTAACCACTGCTGTCATTGGAATCTGCTTCCATTCTTGCCATAACAGATTCCGTATACCTCCTGCTTTTTTATGCATTATCTTCTAAATTAGATTCCAGCATGGATGCTTCTTTGTTGGAAGGAGGTCATAAGACTGTACCTAGCTGCATGGGAGACTGGGAAAGCAAGTACTTAGCTTATGCTGAGCAGCCAGAAGAGTGATCTGTCCTTCATGATGTTTTTCTCTGGAATCCTTCCTTGCTCTCCTTCCTCCCTTAATTCACAGTTCTACTCAAATGTCCTCTCCTCAAAGAGGCCTTTCCTTAGACTTTGTCTAAAGTGACAATTCCCCATCTCTAATCCAGTATTCTCTCTTTTCTTAACCTGTCCTACATTTTCTTCATAGCATTTATCCTTACCAATTGATTGATTGATGATTGTTATGCTCCCCCAAGAACACAAGATCTGTGAAGGTAGGGACTTGTCCACTTTCTGTTGACACATACATGCTCAGTAACCATTTGTTTAATGACTGAAGGGGAAACATAGGGAAACATAGATCTGCCATAGATTATGAGAAAGTTTAAAGGGAAGCATTATAGAAGAAATAGCTCATTTAAGGAAGGCTTATTGGAGAAGAGAAATTTTTAAAATGGGCTTTGATTGAGGTATCAGATTTGGAGAGAAGATATATAGCAATCTAAACTGGGCAAATAGCACAAGGGAAGAAGGCATTGGGTCTGGAATAGGTGAGCACATATTGAATAAGGAAGAATTGTTTAGAATCTGATGGCTGTTGGGGTCCTTTATGAAGTGGAAGTTGAGAAGAATGGACGAGGTAAAGGTGTGAGGTTGGAGCAGTTGATAGATGGCCTTGAACTGTAAGGTGGTCTTTTGATTGATAGAGAGTAAAAGATTACTAGTGTTTTTTTTTTTTTTAATTAAAAATAAACTATGGTATTTTCATATAGTACTCTGCGGGTATAAAACAGAATGAGGTAAATCTCTATGGAGAGATTTCTAGGATATATATTTTAAAAAAAAAGCGAAGTGCAGAACAGTGTATGTAGTATGCTCTTTTGGTGTAAGAAATGTGTGCGTGGGAATAAGAATACATACACTAATTTGTTTCTGTTGCAAAAAAGAAAAACTGAGAAGACAGACCAGAAACTAATAAAATGGTTGCCTTGTGGTTGAGGGGAGAGGGTGAGTGGGAAAGGTGTGAAGGAAACAGGAATGGAAGTGTGATTTCTGAGTTTATTTAGTTTTGACTTTCAAATTATGTAAATATTTCACACATTCAAAAGTTACAATTAAATGAAAATAAAAATCTCTAAAATTGAGAACTTAAACAAATGAACCTATGTGTATATCAGAAACCTATGTGTATATCAGAATAGTTACTTAAATACATGGAGGAAAACACAATCTCAAGTGACTTTGGAGCTCAATATCAAATGGCATATATGCTAAGGACAAAAAGAACTGAAAGAAATCTTAAACTTGATTCATTCTATTACTAGTTGTAATATTGATATTTCTATTTTGATATCATTTGATACATGTCATAGGTTAAATCCAGTAGGTTTTTATGCTTATATGTTAGAAACCAATAGGAATACAAGTATAAAATCAAAGAAGCTAAGGAAAAAGAATATTTATAATGATGAACTTGAATTATAGATGTCAGTTTGAGTTCAGGATTTAATATATGTGTGTGTGTGTGTGTGTGTGTGTGTGTGTGTGTGTGTGTATATATATATATATGTAGTCTGTCTTTCTTTCTTTCTTTCTTTCTTCCATCCATCCATCCATCCATCCATCCATCCATCCATCCATCCAAATTTATCTTTCTTTCTTAGCTCTGTCCACTGAAAGGAGCTAGAAACGGTATGTTACTTTGGTAGATGCGAGTATTTGCATTACCCCAGTTTTGGTCTTTAAATACTTCCATTTAGAATCCAGGGCTCCTCAAAGAAATGACTGATTCCAGGACTGGGGCAGGGAACATACCTAGTGAACCTGGAACATCTTGTGCCAGAAGCAAGAAAGCTTTCAAAGACACAACAAAAGCCTACCTGAAGAGGCTCTTGTTGGCCAAAATTGGGACGGTTTGAACATAAAAGAGAATAAGGAGAATAATTTGAAACAATATATGACAATAAAAAAACCAGACAAATGGACATGGCTGTTACACCTATCCTTTACTCTGAAAATTGGTAATTTAACATTTGAACTGCTTTTTTAGTAGAAGTGTATTACAGTTAGTGAGGAATGCCAGATAATAAATATGGAAAGAATTACAGAATTAGAAAGTCACAATTTGTTACCTCCTTTTATAAAATATTTGACTTGGGCCAGGATCATTAATGGGTGCTAAAATTGTTAGGCAAAAGGTTCATTGGGAATTGGATATTTGCATGGTGCCAAAACACTTCACAGAGTACTAGTTGGTCTCAAAACAATAAAACTTTACAGTGGAAGGATCAGGCTATTAACCAGCCTAGTTATTAATCTTAGTATCACTAAAAATGAACCAAAAAATATGTGCTTCCTGATGTGATCCAATATCAAGTATAGTGTATCAACCCAAGGTTTTTTGTACCAAATTTAAAATCTGAATTTAGTCAAATTTTACAGACTAACTTTCAGTTATAAGAAATATGGGAGATGAGGGCACCTGGGTAGCGCAGTCATTGGGCGTCTGCCTTCGGCTCAGGACGTGATCCCGGCATTCCGGGATCGAGTCCCACATCGGGTTCCTCCGCTTGGAGCCTGCTTCTTCCTCTCCCACTCCCCTGCTGTGTTCCCTCTCTCGCTGGCTGTCTCTCTGTAACATAAATAAATAAAATAAAATCTTAAAAAAAAATATGGGAGATGAAAGGAATTAAGTACTACCTTCGAGGAAGCAACCAGAAAGAATACAGAATGTGAGATAGAGATGAACTGGCCATTTAATGTCATGGGAGAGGAAAACAAGGGTGGGGTGGGGGAGGAAGGGAAATTGTCCTAGAATATAATTAATCTAGAGATATAACAACCAAGTGCAGCATGTGCCAGCTGTAAAGTACATTTTTTTAGAAAGGAGTAGGATGAAGCAAGATGGCCAACTTTTAATTTAGAATGTGGGTGATGGGCATATGGGTGTGTGTGTTTGTGTATATACACATCTATTCATTTATATGCATGCACATACACTTTTCTATATTTGAAAGATTTTATAATAAAAACTTAAAAATATTTTTCTGTTGATGGACACTTCGGTTGTTTGTAGATTCTTTTTTTTTTTTTTCTATTACAAATAATGTTTCTGTAAACGTTCCTATACGTGTTTGCTCTCCTTGTGTGTGTGTTAAGGAGATATGGCAGCTTCCTAGTAGTGGAATCCCTGGATCAGAGGGTAGGCATTACCTTCAGCTCTACTAGATATTGATAAATTGTTCTTCAAATGGTCATACTGAGGAGGATTTTAGACAGGGGAATTATGAGGTGTATGTCTTCTCTACTAGGTGATGAATTCTTTGAGTATAGGGACCATGTAGAGACTCATATATAAATGTTTGAGTTGAATGAAATTGTATTTTAGTGGGAATGCCTGGCAGTAGGATGGGGAAATTAGAGTTAGGTCAGCCAAAAGGCTATTGTGATGTTTAAGGTATGAGGCAATGAATGTGTAAGACTAGAGGTAGTGGAGAGGAAGGGATGAATATGAGAAAGCTTGGAGAGAAAGGATCTAAGTGTATGTGTTCTTATTGTTGGGGAGGGTATTGATGATTCACTGTTGTGACTTATAACACCCAGTAGTTTGTTGGCTCCATTTTATAGTAAGTGGGTAAGTTATGCTTCCCTATTAATTCAAAATCATCTAATGGCCTAGTTCCAGTAGAGTTCTAGCCTTGTCTTCATCTTCATCTTCTGCTTGTACTCTTTTTTAAGCCTCAGTCTCTTCCCGGGATAAATCTTTGTGATTAGAAGAGACTAATAGTTGAATGGGATAAAGAGGCAGTGGGTTGCAAAGAAGAGAAGAATTTATGTAGTAGTATGGGTAGAATTTATGGGTAGCTTCATTCCCAAGTGAGTTTGTGAAGTCTTCCAAAGCCAAAAGATATCTTCCTTTAGTTTTTAAAGGGAAAGTCTTTCCAGTGTTATAACAGGGATAGTTCGTCAGATGCAGTTTTTCTTAGAGAATGTCCTATATCTTATTTTCGAATGTTGCAACTTTTTGTAAATTCTAAAGTTGGTGCCTTCAAGAAGTTTTTGTTTCAGATTTTATTTATTAATTTGACAGAGTACAAGAAGGGGGAGCAGCAGAGGGAGAAGCAGGCCTCCCACTGAGCAGGGAGCCTGATGTGGGGGTTGATCCTAGGACGCTTGGATCATGACCTGAGCTGAAGGCAGAAGCTTAACCAACTGAGCCACCCAGGTCACCCAAGAAGTTTTGATTAATGGTTCTAGAATAGCTCTGTCCAGGGGCACCTGGGTGGTGCAGTCATTAAGCGTCTGCCTTCGGCTCAGGGCGTGATCCCAGCGTTCTGGGATCGAGCCCCACATCGGGTTCTTCCACTGGGAGCCTGCTTCTTCCTCTCCCACTCCCTCTGCTTGTGTTCCCTCTCTCGCTGGCTGTCTCTGTCAAATAAATAAATAAAATCTTAAAAAAAAAAAAAAGAATAGCTCTGTCCAGCAGAAATATAATGTGAGCCGCGAATTTAAAGTTTTGTAGTAGCCACATTAAAAAAAAAAAAAGAAACGGGTGAAATTAATTTTAATAACATTTTATTTAATCCTGTATATCCAGAATATTACCATTTTAACATGTAGTTGACATCAGAGTTATTGTTTTTTTTTTTAAGATTTTTTATTTATTTATTTGACAGAGAGAGACAGCCAGCGAGAGAGGGAACACAAGCAGGGGGAGTGGGAGAGGAAGAAGCAGGCTCATAGCGGAGGAGCCCGATGTGGGGCTCGATCCCAGATCGCCGGGATCACGCCCCGAGCCGAAGGCAGACGCCCAACCGCTGTGCCACCCAGGCGCCCCGACATCAGAGTTATTAATGAGATATTTTACATTCTTTTTTGGTACTGGTGTGTTACATTTAAAGCACAGCTCCATTTGGTCTGCCCTAATGCCTAGTAGCATTATCGCTAGTGGCTCAGTTGAAACCTTTGAATTCAGTTTGGTACTGATTTGACCCATGGTCATTGAGGGTGGCCGTGGGCCATGAGCTGATCTTGCTTCATAGACCGGTTGCTGGTTATTAGATAAATTCTGGTTTCCTGTTCCCATTTTTTATACTAACATGGCAGGTGCAAGAGTGATTTTGAGGGTCCCAGACAAAGCCATTATCCAGATTTACTGGTTATGTTCACAGTTTTCCCTTTTGCCTCAGAAAACGTAGAACTGACCCCAGATTTTTTTGGATCAAATCTGACAATTTGAGTTGCTGCCAAAGAAAAGAATATTCAGGTGAGTTCCAGTCTCATTCATTTGTAAGGACTTCAGTTACAAGGCTGACAGGAATTCAGTGAACATTTTATTAATTGTGACATTTCGTAGAATTTGTGAAGCTGTCACCTTAATTTGCATTTAAAAAGTCAAATGTTATATGACCGTTGGTTATCCCAGGTATTTCTGGGGTTTCTGCTGTGTGTCTAATGTTTATTCAATCAATGTTTGTTGAACCATTTACCAGGCACCATAGTTCAGGCACAGTGACAACACGTAGCCAAGTAAACAGGCACGTGTAGTGTGGTCTGATAAATGCCGTGATGGAGAGAAACTTAAGATGCTAGAAGAATACACAGGAAGGACTCTTCATTTAATTTAGGGGGGATCAGGGAAGGTTTCTCTGAGGAGATAAGCTGAACTCTGAAGAACAGGTAGGAATAAATATGGCAAAAGTGGGCATGGAGAACAGAACATCCTTCCTGGCAGAGGGAATGTTTTGTATAGATGCCCAAAGGTGAGAAAAAGAGCTCAGTACAGCCTGTTGTCTGGAGTATAATGTGAGAGGTGGTGAGTGGTATAAATAGAGAGATGGCAACAGATGCCAAATGTGAAAGGCCTTGAATCTAATGGCAAAGAGTTTGACTTTATCTGAGGTAACTGACGAGGGGCATGATTTCTGTTTAAGATTGACTAAAAAGTTTGGTAGCAGAATGGAGACTAAATTAGAGGAAGCCAAGACTGTGAGGCATAGACACTAGTTTAGAGGTTCTCTAGGAAAGAAAGGATGGAGGGATGAACAAAGTTTGTGGCAGAGGAGAAAATACTGTCAACATTTATTTATTTATTTAAAAGATTTTATTTATTTATTCATGAGAGACAGAGAGACAGAGGCAGAGGCAGAAGCAGGATCCCCGCGGAGCAGGGAGCCCGACACAGGGCTCGATCCCAAGACTCCAGGATCACGATCTGAGCTGAAGGCAGATGCTTAACCGATTGAGCCACCCAGGTGCCCCTATTTATTTATTTTTGAGAGAAAGAGAGAGCGCGTGCGCTTGAGCATGCACAAGCAGTGGGGTAGGGCGGAGGGGAGAGGGAGAAGCAGACTCCCTGTTGTGCAGGGAGCTCGATGCAGGGCTTGATGTTGGGCTTGATCTCAGGACCTTGGGATCAGGACCTGAGCCGAAGGCAGACTCTTGACTGAGCTACCCAGGCATCCCGAACATATGTTTACTGAAGGCCTACTCTCTGTCATTGGAAAGAGGTAGAAGGATTTAAGAGACATTTAGGAGGTAAAAGTGGCAGGTCTTGACTGATTGGAGTTGAGGTGGGTGGAAGAAGGGGTCCAGGATGATTCCAAAGTTTCTGAACCATGGAACAAGCCACTACTTAGACAATTTGACTTCTGAAGTGCCTTGGCTCTCCTGGTGGAGGTATCTATCCAGTTGAATATTAGGGTCTAGGGCTTGGAGGGAGGCCTGGACTGAAGATAGATTTGAAAGTCATCAGGTAATCATGGCTAAGAAAGATAAACTTGCTAGAAGAGAGAATGTAGGGAAAGAAGAAGAGGGCTGAAAAATGAAACACTGAGGGACTGCCGATATTTAAGGGGAGGAGAAAAGGGATCCAGTTGAAAGACCCATAAGCTACCATCTTGCCTCCAAGCATTTTATAATTTAAGTAAGACACATAAACATGAATCATTTGGTGACCAGTGCAAATCAGAGTCTAATTTGGTGCTAAGTTTCATTGTACCACCTCTTGTGTTTTATGTGAAATGAAGCTAGGTATGTAGAGGTTAGTGTTTAGGCCAGAGAGTAGCACTGGTAGTGCATGCATTCAGTAGGGGACGTCTAGCCACTGGGAGGACTCAGACCACGGGGTATAGCATAGTGATTGTGAGTATGGACCCTGGATCCAGACCGCCTTGGTTCAAATCTCCACTATCAGTATGACCTTGGGCAGTGTAACCTTCTGTGCCTCAGTTTTCTCAACTATTCAATGATGGTGATAGTAATTCTGCCTTGATGTTGTTGTGAGACTGAATGAGTTAGTATGTGTAAATTCTTTGACTGTATCTGGCACAATCTTTCTCCTGTTCTTTGTTGTCTCTCTGCGCGCACGTGTGCGGGCACACATGCACACACACACACACACACGGCTATGTTATACCCTACTGTATTATACCCACTGTATATGTATTGTAGTGTTATATAAATGTTAGAAATTATCATCATTTAATAATTGGTGAGTCAAATGATGGCTCTAGTTTTGGACAGATAGGTAAGCCCCAGAGAAGGAAAAGTTTCCCAGAGGAGGAATGTTCCTTCTATGAAACTTAATGTGAAAACACATGGTTTTAAGCAGGCTTTCACTGGTAAAGTGGGTGAAAAAATGATATGAGAATCCCCATTCCCCGATTCCCAGGTGGATGCAAAGAATGCCCTCTTAATAGAAAGCTTTAAAGATGTTAAAACAGTTGTGTGTGGTGCTCTCCCTGCGTGGTAGTGGGATTGCCT
The DNA here is from genome assembly GCF_024610735.1 of Ursus americanus. Taxonomy (NCBI): domain Eukaryota; kingdom Metazoa; phylum Chordata; class Mammalia; order Carnivora; family Ursidae; genus Ursus; species Ursus americanus. The sequence goes on along the minus strand of NC_142162.1, from coordinate 5,999,575 downwards.
CAGGTCACATTTTCTTAAACTTATTCTGGAAGGAAATGTTTTATCAGCTTTGTGAGTATGAGTTCACCGGGTCCTTGGCCTTGACTTTGGGAAGATCTAGATCTGGAATCAAGGTTCTGGCTTTGGGGACTGGGAACCTTGGGGAGAAGCTGTCATCGTATACCGATAGTGGGAGTGTAAATTGGTCTAATAGTTTGGTAGATAATTTGATAGTGTCTGTCACAATTAAAATGTGATTTTAAAAATCTAGCAATTATACTTCTGAGAATAATTTTCATTAAAGTGCTAACCCAAGTGTATAGGTGTGTTGCAGCACTATGTGTAAAGATAAAAAATGAAAATGGGATTGAATAATTAATGTATTCATACTCCATATGTTTCCTATTTCTATAGTGTAATACTTTCCTACTTGCTGTAACAAATTACCACAAATTTAGTGCCTTAAAACAACACAAATTTATTATTTTATAGTTATGGAGGGCAGAAAACACAAAACGAAGATTTTAGCAGGGTTGTGTTCCCTTCTGGAGGTTCCGGGGGTGGGTGGGTGGAGAATCTGTTTTCTTTCCTTTTCTAGTTTTGCAAGACTGCCTGCATTTCTTGGCCGGTGCAGTATACCCCCATACCCCCCCCCCCCCCATCTTCAAGGCTAGCAACTATAGCAACTTCAGATCTCTCTCTCTCTCTGTCCCCTCTGAACTCTGTCTCCTTCTCTCCTGACCCTCCTACATCCCACTTGTAAGGACCCTTGTGATTATATTAGGCCTATCGAGATTATCCAGATCTTCCTATCTCAAGATCCTTAATTTAATCATACCTGGAAAGTCCTTTTTACCACATAAGCTAACATTCACAGATTCTGGGAATTAAGATCTAGACACCTTTGGGGGGCCATTATTCAGCCCACACTTCATAATACTGTGTGGCTAGTAAAAAGTATGTTTTTATCTGTGTGCATTTAGAAAGATGTCACTGATAAAACAATGAGATCCTGTGAAGTGAAAAGAAGCAAGTTGCAAAACCATTATAATATGATCCTTTCTTGTGTTTTGTATTTGTTTGAAAAAAAGCATTGTGCCTGTGTGTATTTCTACAGGCATAGAAAAAATCTAGAAGGCTACACACTAAACATTTAAATAGTGGTTATTCCTGGGAAATAAGACCACCAGGAAGTATGGGAATGACTTTGAATTTGAATGATGCATTTTTTATATACAGTGAACATGTTTTGTTGATTGTAATTTTATTTTTATGAAAGTATACATGTACAAAGTTGAAAAGTAAAAAAAATACAAGGTTTATGATAAAAAACAACAACCCTGCAGTCCCTTGTGTTATTCCATCCCACCCCAGAGCCTTCTTTCCCAGAGGCATCCATTCTCTTTTTGCTGTTTTTTCCCCTAGTACTTCCCTCCGTATTTTTAAATAACAAGCTTATGCTATTTATTGATTTTTCTGTATTAGATATCTTTGACTTCCCAGTTATGAAGATGAAGCTTTGGCTATCTTAAACCAAACCTCTAAGCATATTTTTCCTTACTCTTCGTTTTTTTATTTTTAAATTTTTTTTAGGATTTATCCATTTTAGAGAGAAAGAGTGTGCACATGCATGAGCCAGTGCTGGGTGTGGGAAGGAGGGGCAGAGGGAGAGAATATCCAGGCAGACTCTCTGCTGAGTGGGGAGCCCAGGGCAGGAGCCTAATTCCACCACCTATGAGATCATGACCTGATCTGAAACCAAGAGTTGGCCACCCAACCCACTGAGCCATCCAGGCGCTCCTCACTCTTCATCTTCTTTAATAGAAGTACACCAAAATTTTTGCTTGGATTAGTATTCAGTGGTTATTGCAATCCTGGAACTACTGTTCTTCACTAACCCATGCCATGTATATGTTGCGATTACATTTTCTTCCTTGTGTAGGTTTTTTTTTTTCTTCCCTCTGAAAAAGAAATTGTGTACTTTTTTCTTTTGTTTAGTTTTCTTGTATCCATCATTAACCCATGTCAGATTCCCCACTGGAAATCTCATTCTTTTCCTGGGAGTCTTATCGGCTTATCTTTTCCTTGGAGACCTCCTTCTGGAACCTCTGTCCTCTGGCTCCAATCTGGATTTGCTTTCCAGGTCTCCGATACAGCACATCTTGGGGTCTCCTTTATCATTATCTTGGGGATCCTCTTCCACTCTATTTAGGTTGGATTCCTTATTTCCTGAAGCCCTTGATTCTTGTTTTTGTTTATTCCTGGTCATGGAGGAGTACATCTTTTGGTGGTTTTCTGAAACAAGGGTCTATGGGAGATGATTTTTCTTTAGATACTTTATGTCTGAAAGTGTCATTTTTAAGTTAAAAAAAGTTAAAAAAAAAAGCCCACTAGACAAAATGGAAATGGGAGAAAATTCCAAATATACCAGAGTTCATATGATTATTTTTTTCTTCAAAGGAATCGCACAGAGAAAGACTTGAAGGGCATGTTCTTTTATATCCCTGCAGATTCCCAATGTTCTCTAATTTAGAACACAAGAGTTAAGAATATGGCTCTTATCTTTGGACTAAAACTAGTACCCTTTGGTAAGTCCTTCTATTCTTTGTCCCCTTTGCAAAATGGGGACCATAACTGTTGCGGTAAGTCTGTTTAGATTACATGAGACAACATAGGTAAAGATTTCACAAGATGCCACGTGCTACTTATTATCCAAGTTATTGTCTTTTTCCCCCCCTCTTTTTAAAAGAAGATTTTATTTATTTGAGAGAGAGAGAGGGCACGAGCAGGGGGAGGGGCAGAGGCAGAAGCAAACTCCCTGCAGAGTAGGGAGCCCGACATGGGGCTTGATCCCAAGACGCTGGGATCACAACCTGAGCTAAAGGCAGAGACTCAACCGACTGAGCCACCCAGGTGCCCCTATTTTCTTATAGGAACGTAGGCAACGAAATTCTTAGGCCCAAGAATATTTTCATTTGTACAGTTAAACACATGGTTGTAATATGCTTAGTTTTACTTAGAGTCACATTTTACATGCTTTTACAATTAAAATATCACTGTCAACATCTAATTTCTTACATTACAAATGTTTTTTATCTGTAATCTAGTTTTGGTGAAAAGCTTTTTATAAAAGGCTTTTGTGCTTATTCACGTATTTATTCTTTTCAACATTCTACTTGTCTGCTTTATAGATTAAATGCAGGATATGAGATGTTCACATTTTTTCACTGAAGTGTCATTACTTAGATGCAACGAATTCCTATTACTATTAGAAACTAATAAAAGTTTATTTTTAATTACAGGAGTAATATGTGCTCATTATAGAAAACTTATGAAATAAAGAATAGAAAAAGGAAAAATCTATAATTTTCATTATCATGGTATATCATATTTTGCTTCTGGGTACTTTTCTATGCACTTTTTACATAGTTTGGATCATGGTGTATATTTAGTTCAGAGGCTTGATTCTAATATTGTTGCATATTACTTATAAAAATCTTAAATGACTATATATAGTACTGGTTATCTTTTAGACATACATACTGGAATTTACAGATAAAATGATGTCCAATATTTGCTTCAAAATATGTGTGGGTGGGAAATGGGCAGCCCGTAAATTGATAATATTGAAGCTAGTTGGTTTCTGTGTGGAAGTTCATTATACTGTTGTGCCTATTCTTGTATTTGCTCAAAATTTTCCATAATAAAAAATAAAATAAATGAAAGCTTGAGTATTCCATTATGATCTATCTTAATTTCTTTTTTTTTTTAAGATTTTATTTATTTATTTGACAGAGAGAACACAAGCAGAGGAACTGCAGGCAGAGGAAGAGGGAGAAGGCTCCCTGATGTGGGGCTCAATCCCAGGGTCCTGGGATCATGACCTGAGCCGAAAGCAGTCCTTTAATTAACTGAGCCACCCAGGCACCCCTAATTTCTTTAACTAATCTTGTATTAGAACATTTCAGTTTTTCCCTATTTGAAGTAACATTACTTTTAATATGTTTTAGATAGTTTTCTTGTGACAGACTTACATGAGTGGGATTATTAGGTCAAAGAGTATGATCATCTTAAAGGCTTTTGATGCATACATAGTACTAAATTGTTTGGTGAAAAACTTTAGAAGAATTTTATTGGATTTATAATTGTTCTCATTGAGCATAGGAGTGATATTGCAAGTTTATGCTGAAGTTTTTAATGAGGCAGTCAAGGTTTATTACTAAGTTTATTGTAATAGGATTATATTTTCTAACTTTTTATTCATATTCTTTTTTAGGAGTGCTAGTAACAATTCATATGGAATTAGTATTTTACAGTGTTATTGAGAGTTTCATGTCCGGGAAAGGAAAGCGCTGTCTAATCCTCAAAACAGCTCTATGAGCTATTAATCGTAGAAATTCAAAACAAAATAGACAGTAGTAAGCTTTAAAAGTGTAGTTATAATTAGTAATTCCTGTTACCACTAGATGGCCCCCTCAGCATGTACTTTTAAGCAAAAGGAGCTAGTTTGTGGCTATTGTGAAGTTCCTCTGTAGATCTAAGATTCATATTTTTGAAGTTAAAAAAAATAATGGTTTGTATCAGATTGTAAAAAACTTTTTTAGAAGTAGTAAAAAAAATTCAGGACGGAATTTATTACAGTGAGTTTTTAGATTACTTTTCTTAAAAGGAAAGGGGTATTAAATGGGATTGACATAGGTACTACATAGCTATGTTGTTCATGGAACTTTAAAACCACAATAGGGGCGCCTGGGTGGCACAGCGGTTAAGCGTCTGCCTTCGGCTCAGGGCGTGATCCCTGCGTTCTGGGATCGAGCCCCACATCAGGCTCTTCCGCTATGAGCCTGCTTCTTCCTCTCCCACTCCCCCTGCTTGTGTTCCCTCTCTCGCTGGCTGTCTGTATCTCTGTAGAATAAATAAATAAAATCTTAAAAAAATAAAAATAAAAATAAATAAAACCACAATAAATTATCCTGAGTCCTTGATATGTTTTGAATAACTAAGACAGTTACAGAATTGTAATAGAAGTTGATTTGTTTAAGTGCATCATTGTTTTGTTGCAAGGGGTATTAAACGGGATTGGCATTCAGTGCCATATGTATAGTGTATTTTCAATAAATATATTCCAACATTCATTAAAATTTATTGAATTGAATTATGCTTCTTTATTTGCTTGGGCCAAAATTATTTGCCATGCCAAAAAAGCAACATTTATTGCTAAGCCCTTAAATGGTTTTATGTAAATCTAACATTTTATCTCTGGAGAGTTAATAGATAATGAACAAAATAGAGGGGGCTCTATCTGGAGCTGTGGTCCCCTCAATCAATTTATTGTCTTAATACAGTTGAGTTCCTCCGAGGATTAGAATTATTCTGTGGCGTGTGTTGTTCCCCTTAAATGAGAATCAGAAGTGAAATTGCTACATTTTGATATTTTCATTGTTTTACATTTTACTAATTATCTTGAGAAAAAAATTAAGAATGCCTTTGATTTTGGTCTTACTTGATCTCACGTGTATTTTCTTCCATTGATTTTTCAATCTTATTAGATCCAGTGCTGTCTTTCTGTAGAAAAATGTTTGTATTGCCCCTTTTGCTAGCTTGAAATGAAAATTATGGTTATTATTATCTATCTGCATAATTTCAAAAAGTCATTAAAATAATTTTAATATGAAGGAGAAATGGAAGGAAAGCACTTTTATTTTTAAAAATATTTATTTGGGAGAGAGAGAGGGGTAAGAGAGAGAGCGAGCGAGTGCACAGGAGCAGGACAGAGGGAGAGGGAGAAGCAGACCCCCACTGAGCAGGGCCAGGGGCTCCATCCTAGGACTGCAGGATCATGACCTGAGCTGAAGGCAGATGCTTAGCTGACTGAACCACCCAGGCACCCGGAAGGAAAGCGCTGTATAATAAATTGTATATTTCAGTATGTAAATCCTCGAGCAGACTACCCTATCTGACACAAGAGATTGTCCAATGCTTGTACCTATACATAGAATCACTGTGAAAGCTGATTGATACAGTGTTTTTATATTGGTGATTCAGATAACCAAGGGGCATCAACATTGGTGACATCTTTTTTGAAAATGGTGAACAGCTCTTAGTAAAGTTCTGAGCAAAACAAATGGATTTACAGTATGGTTGCATTCTGGGAAATTTGGGATACATTAATAACTATGGAAAAATACATTTGTTTACATACTAGTTAAGTTCTAGCCTTAGATATTCAGTGGAGCCTTTGAAAGTCACCCAGAACATGTGACATTCTTTGCCATACTGGATTGTTCCCTGCATTGCTGGACGTCTAATATCCCTGACACATGACCTTTTAATGCTAGTAGAACCTTCACCCCACTCCTCCCTGCATCAGCCTCCTAAAATGCCTCCATATATAGCCAGAGAGCCTTCTAGCGGACAGTACTGCTACCGTTTTGAGAACTGTTGATTGGAAAGTATCCAGCTGTTTATTTACTACGTAGCTGTATTGCTCATGGAACTTTAAAACCACAATAAATTAAGTATCCTGAGTTCTTGATATGTTTTGGATAATTAAGACAGTTACAGAATTGTAATAGAAGTTGATTTGTTTAAGTGCATCATAGTTTTGTTTGCAATTCTTGTAATCAGATCAGTAAGTTTGCTATTTTAAGTACCCGGTACCATGCATTTTCTTTATTTTTTCCACTTTTCCTTTTTAGTAAGTCAGTAGTATATAACTTTCTTTAATGTCAGTATTTAGTTAGTTGACAGTCATACAATGTAATTTGTCCCTTAAAAAAACACTTTTTAAGTTAGGAAGATAATTTAGTAACAAACGTTGTAAAATGGAGGCAAAATTTCCTATAATCTTGTCACTCTAACAGTTGTTGGTATTTCTCGGTGTTTTGTTCTCTGTATATTTTGACATTCAAGAACTAGTTTTGTATCTTTTTACTTAACATGGCATAACTTCTTAATGTTATTACATAACTTTCAACTATTTATTTTAAGTTACTGTGTATTCTATTAGATTCCACATTTTCCTTTCTCGAGGTTGTTCACATGATACAAATGGTTATATATATGTAGGTTTACGTGTATTTACATGTATACCTGTGTTGATAAATCTATTTCAACATATTTTTTCTTTAGGATAGATCTCGGAAGTGGGATCATTCATTGGGTCATAGGCTTGAACATTTTTGTAACTTTTATGTATTGCCAAATTGACATTTAAAAAAAGCTGATCCAAAAAACCCCACAGCTGATCCATTTATATTGCTACCATATATATATATATATATATATCAATATGTAAAAGTATCAGTCTCGACTCATACTTTTTTAAATTTAACTTTTAAATTATTTACATTTATTTGACTCTTAGTGACACTGAACATTTTTTAGGTTTGTGAATTATTTCTTCTCTTTTGGAAAATATACGATCATGTCCTTTGACTTTTTTTTTTTTTTTTGAAGATCAAATTGGCTTTTTTGAAGTGATTCATCAACGAGACAAGTAGAAAGGAGCTCCGAAGAGGTGTACAGAATGGAAGGTTTTTATAGGAAGGGGAAGAGGCAAGGAAATTATTAGCAAAAGAAAAGATTGTTACAGGCCAAAACCCTTTTTTGGGTCGGGGAGGGAACAGCAGGGTTTTCTTCTTGCAGATGACCTCACTAGCGCTGATCAGAAAATTTCAGGTTGGCTTCTAAAAAGGTCACCTTCCTGGGATAGGTGGAAACTGTAATGAGCTCTTGGTTTGCTCTTGTAGGGGAGCAAATGACTTCAATTTGGGCTTGGTTTTTTTCTTTTTTTTTAGAAGTTTATTTACTTAACGCGGGCCACAGGCCTCTGAACCCAAGCTTCCTGTCACATGTTCCTCCTCTGGCTGAGCCAAGTGCCCCTGGGCTTGTTACTTTATTTGTTTGTTTGTTTTGTTTTTTTTAAACACTGGGTTGTGCATATTTGTCATGGGAGTAAATCTGCTTTATCAGGATAAATACACCCACTGAGCTGTGGTGGGAGGTGTGTTACTTGCCCCCATAGACCCAATCAGTCACACTACTCTAAAATTCTAAGTTTCGATCTCATTCTAGAAGCAGACAGTGTGCAATTCCAGAGGACTTCCTGAGGCCCCCTCCCATTACGTTTCAGAGACATGCAAATTCAGACCCAGAGGATCCTCGGCTCTTTATTATTATTTCTTGCTTTGTCCTTTGACTGTTGCTCTATTGGGTTCATGGTGTTTGTTTTCCCTTCTCATTTTGAGTCAGACCTTTTCCATAATAAACATTATTAATGTTTCTTACATTCATTTTTGTGGCAGACATTCCTTTGCTGTCTTTGATTTTTTTTTTTAATACATTGAAGTTTCATTATCTACCCATCGAAGATAGTATGTGAAATCAAAGAAGGGGGTGGAGAGTCAAAAGATCAGGATTTTGGAAGGAGCTACTTACAATAGCTATTATATCTGACAGAGAGCTCCTACCCAGAATGTATGTTATGAATGCTTACAAATCATTAGGAAAAAGGCAGACAACCCAGTTTCTAAAAATGAGGAAAAACCCTTAACCACTATTTCATAAAAGATACCCAGACGTCTAAACTGTCTGGCAGTATGTATGCTGAATGAATGCAGACTGATTTTCTGTTACCTGTGTCAGACATAAAAGGGTATATTTTGTGTGAAGATTTATTTCATTGTAAAACCACATTTATGTTAAGTTTTGGTCATCCAAGTGTAGTCAGTGTATTTGCTAGTGCGACCAGTTTGATTTGACTGTACTTTTGTGGAGGAGAGGTCAGTTTCTTTTTGCCCTATCCTGCCTTTCATAGGAAATTATTGCAGGTTCTTTGCCTTTTGAGTATGATGTAAATTTCTACTATCCAGCTTGTACATATTTCCTAGGAGAAATCCTTCATTAGAGATCAGTAATCTCTTTAGATCTTAATGTCTTTAGCATGATTAAGGAGTATCTTGGGTTCCAGTGACTTAGTCAAGGTATGAGAGAGAATGGGAGGAAAACAGAAAGGGTGAAATTGTTGTGTCACACACACAAAATACATGTAAAAACCCCTATATAAAACACATAAATTCGTGAGGTGGTTTTTCTTCTTCACCATGGGATATATTATGAATTATTTTTATCCTTATAAATGGAATAATTATAAGAAATTCTTCCCTGCCCTGTGGCAAATGCCTGTTTTGGGCATATTCATCTCACTTAATCATCGTGCAAGTCTCCCAGCATTGGCATCTGTTATTGGTTACTCTATGTATGGTTGTTCCCATGTTCTAGAATCTACTAAAAATATAGTGATGTAAACATAAATCTGTTCTTTCAAGGGACATCTATATATTTTTTAATCAACCCCTTTACATTCCCTAACATCTCTTCTAATTATATAATGCAATCCTTCCCGGCCTTAATAACCTCTCTAAGCTATAACTCCCTCCTCACATACATACATACATACATACTCCTCTCCCCTCCTTCTTGAATAATACCTGTTTCATACAAGATTGGAATACACTAATCAACCTGACATCCCCTTCTTAAAATTTCTTTCCCCTTCACTACATACCCAACTTTCAAAGGGTATTCACTTTTTGAGGCAAATTCAAAAACAATTGAAAATACTTGTTTTTTAAATTCTGAACATATTTTCTGATTTACCGTTGCAAAAAAAAGTTGCAATATATTTATTGTAATTTGCACCAGTTGCAGATGATAGTATCTTGTACCTTATTTCTGTTTATGAAAAACTTTATTGTGGTGCTCCTCCAGTGAAAACAGTTTCTTGCCAGTTTTAAATATTAGGCAAGTCTTCTCTGCTTATTTGCCTCATTATCTTTACCAGCTGTATTTAGAGAATTCAAACTGATTTTATTATCCTAGGTAAAAACTTAATGAGAAAGGAAAACCTGTTCCCCAAAATCAAGTACAAATTGCTTTTGTGTGATCTGTAGTTTCAAATTAACCATATCACAAACTTTTAGAGGGATAATTTAGATTTGTTATTAATAAGGATACATGGGGAGAAAGTCATGTAATAATATATCAATAGAGATGTTAAATTCATCTTTGTTTTGTTTAGATGTCCCTGGTAGATTTGGGAAAGAAGCTTTTAGAAGCAGCACGAGCAGGTCAAGATGATGAAGTTCGTATTTTGATGGCAAATGGAGCTCCTTTTACTACAGACTGGGTAAAGAATGATTTTAATGTTGTGCTGGCTTTTTTTAATTTTCTTCTTCTCATTTATTAGTTTTTCTGGAGAAAAATTTAGTCAGTATTGTGTTTAGATGTGGCAAAAAGTTGATTTAATAATGATTTTTTTTTTTGCAAATTCATTTGCGGTTTTAGAATTTTAGCTATCATTTAAAGAGAATGGTTTGCATCTTTATATATGTCATATATATATGACAACCTTATTCAAGTATTCTGTCCACAAAAGTGTTTTTCTTTTAAACTATGGAGTTCAATACTGTAGGATGAATATAAATTGTAGCTGCTTGAAATTTAATTTTAAGGTCATAAATAGCACAGGTAGAATTTATAATTCAGAAAATAACAGATAAAGATCCTGGTTAATCTTATAATTGCTTCTAAAAAGGAAAAAATGTTTGCATTTCAATTGATACTTGTAACACTATTGCAAACATGACCAAAGAGGAAGAAAGGAATGGGAACATGTTCCTAGTAACTACAGAAGGCAGTTGTGAGGACAGCAAAAACCATAACTGTACTTAGTTCCCAGAGTAACTCAAAAGAGATGAGCTTGGCAGTATGGAAGGTTAGGAATCTAGATTAACCTGCCTTCTGGTAACAACTAAAAATTCCAGATTTTAGCATTTGTTGTTTTCGGCCTACTTGTCCTACGTTCTTTTTTATTTTTCATTAAAAACAAAATAAAACAATATAAAATTTTTTATTATGGGAAATTTCAAATACCAACCCCTACATACCCTTTAGCCAGCTTCAAAAATTATCAAATCATGGTGAGTCTGTTTCCTCTGTAACCTCATGCCACTTTCTTTGTTCTGTATTATTTTAAGGCAAAAAATATATATATATATATTTTTTAAGATTTTATTTATTTATTTGACAGAGAGACAGAGAGAGAGCACAAGCGGTGGGGGGAAGCAAAGGGAGAGGGAGAAGCAGGTTGTCCGCTGAGCAGGGAACCCAATGCAGGGCTTGATCCCAGGACCCTGAGATCATGACCTGAGCTGAAGGCAGACTCTTAACCAACTGAACCACCCAGGCCCCCTTTAAAGCAAATTCCATGAACTATTTCATTTCATCCATAAATATTTCAGCATCTGTCTTTAAAAGATAAAGACTTTTTGATTAACTATTAAAAAAAATCTTTAGTGCACTGGTGAGTTAGAAAGAAAATAAGGAACTATTAACCTGAAAAACTAAGCGAACACCAGAACCTAAAGAAATTTCACTCTAAGAATATTTGCTGAACTCAGTGAATTTGCCTGCTGGTTTTCCCACCTCACTGTCATGGTTTACTGAAGACAGACCTGAGACTGTTCATAGAAGTCTTCTAGGAGATCCTCTCCTATTAATCCAGGAATCCCAAAGAGATGTATCTTCTGTATAAGGTAAACCAGAAATACCCTCTCCCTCTTCTTATCTGCTTCTGCCCCTGCCCCTGTTGTAGGGTACTGAAAGGAGAATGAACTGACTTGAAACAAGTCACCAAATGGAGAGAGAAAAAAAATTATTGATGAGGATTTGGTATCATAAGCCATCCCTTGCACACATTTGTGACCTGAACTCATAAATACTTGTGCATTCTGCAAAACTGTACACTAAAAAATGAATTCAAAGTGATCTTTGGACTGAGGTTACCCCAGGTTCCTGACAGAAGCAAATGAATATTCTTTCTGAAGGAACCTACCTTCATCCCAGTATCCACAAATGAAATTCCAAGGAAAATGAAAAGTCAAAAGTAAATGCACAAGGACACAGACAACTTGGACAATAACCCACTGAAACAACTAACAACAGAAGCAGACTGACAAGTTTTTTAGATGAGATTTTAAGCGGATTAGGAACACCTAAAGGAAAATTAGTGAACTGAAAGATAATGAAAAAAAAAAAAATCCAGAATGCATTATAGAGAAAAATAGGTAGAAAATTTAAGATCTCAGGAGTCATGAAGGCTAGTGTGAGAAAATGTAACGTATCTAATTGAAATTCCAGAAGGAGAGTGAGAATAGGGAAATAATTTTAAAATATAAAGATTTTTTCCAGAACTGATGAACATGGCAGCTCGAATTCAAGTAGCCCAAGCTAATCTCCAGGAGGATCAATTAAAGAAATCCATACCTAGATACATCATAGTGATACTATAGTATATCAAGAAAGATCTCCGTAGTAGAAAATTAGTATCCATAAGAAGGATTATTATCCATAATACAGTAGAATTCCCATTACAGCAATGAAAAGACAAAGCAGACTGGGCAAATGACTTGATATGGTACCTTACCAAAGAGAAAGTTCAGATGACCAATAAATGTGAAAAGGTGCTCAACTACATTAATAATTGAGCAAATACAAAGTGAAATCATAAAATACTATTGCTTATCTACCAGATTAACCAAACAAAGTCTAGCAGTATCAAACATTGGTGAGGATAGGTGTAAATAGGTATACACATTTTGGAGTACATTTTGGCAGTTCCTAGGAAATTTGAACATGTATATATATAACCTGTGATGTAGTCGTTGAACTTATAAAAATATTCTCCAAAGAAATGCTTGCTCCTGTACTTGAAACATGTACAAGACTGGATTTAGTGGTAGCATTATTTGTAATAATAAAAAAACTGGAAACTACCCAAATGTTCATTAGTAGATAGGTTAAATTAATTGTGATTTATTTATTCAATAGAATTTTATAGAACAGAGAAAATTAGTGAACTGCACTTACATTCACCAACATGGCTGAAACTCATGAGTATAATGTTAAGCAAAAGAAGACAAGTCACAGAGAAATACATGCAATATGATATTTAAATAAAGTTGAAAATAAGTAAAACCAAAGTGTATTATTTAGGGATGTATACGTGGTAAAAAAAAAAAAAAAACACACACACACACAACAAAACCAAAGCAAAGTAAAGCAATTTTTATTATAAAATTCAAAATAGTAATTACCTCAGGGGCTGAGAGAGGGGTTTGTGATTAGGGAGTGGCATATGGGAAGATTTTAAATTGCTGGCAGTGTTTTATTTCTAGACTGTGACTATGGTTTCATGAGTGTTTGCCTAATTTTTTTTTTAAACTATGTGCGTGTCTGTGTGTGTTTTGTATCATCAACCAAAATGTTTAGTTCTCAAGAAGAAAAAAAGCATGGATAAACCCTAATATTTCACGGAGCAAAACTCATGGTTGCCCAATGGGTTATTGATAGATTTCATTAAATATTAGAATTTAAGAGTATACAAAGGGCTATTATAGGAAAATGTGATAAAGAATGGAAAAATGATTGTTCAAGAATCTTCTTTGATCTGCTAGAATGACCTTCCCTTACAATTACAAGGCTTTTCATAGTAATAAAATAATTATTTCCAGGGTAAATAATTTCCATTTTTACCATGTATTGAAAGCACATGCCTAGCTTTGTATTATGACTCTTACTTGTGTGACTTCAGGCAAAATAGTAACCTCTTAGTGCCTTACTACCAAATGAGGATAGTAACAGTACCTTAGGAGAGTAAATGAGAAAATATGTGTAGAAGTCTTAGAATAGTGCTTGCCCTGGAAAGTGCTTTAACAAAAACCTTAGTTGCTCTTATTACAATAGTGGTCTTAGCAAATTTCATGTTGTAGTGAACCATCTTTTTTTTTTAAAGATTCTATTTATTTTAGAGAGAGAGAGCTGCGTGAGCACCGGGCGGAGCAGAGGGGGAGGGGGAGGAAAAGGGGGAAGAATGTCAAGCAGACTCTGTGCTGAGCATGGAGCCTGATGCGGGGCTCACAACCCCAAGGTCATGACCTGAGCTGAAACCAAGCGTTGGATGCTTAATCGACTGTGCCACCCAGGCTCCCCATCTAGTGAACTGTCTTGGTTCTTTGGAATATCAATGCCCTGGTACTCAGAGTTATAGGGACTTTCTATGCCTCTAAATGTATGTAACATAATTCTGATTTTCACCTGTTAAACTGTATGCCTCTGATAAGGTTCTTCTTCACTTAATTTTAGAACTTGCCCTGCATATTGTGAATGTAGTGGCTATACCACATGGAACCAGTTTCAGGAGAGCTAGGCCCTGTTTTGGTTCTGTCCTGACTCACCTTTGGCAAGTGTACTTAAGATCAGATTTTTCTCTTAAAAAATGACCATATAAACTTTTCTAAAAAGATCACTGAGTTACTTTAATTAATTTTTTAAGTCCTATAAAACAGTTTAATGTAAAAATCTATGCTATTACATTTATTTGATATGAATTTCATAGATTAAAAGAAGTTTTGTGTGATTGATATGAGGAAAACATTCCAGTACTCAGAAAAATTTCTCAAACCCTAATTATCTCTAATTCCTGATGAAATTAGTTTTATTCAGGCTATTTATCTGTTAAAAAATAAGAAAGCAATTTTGAATTAAATGAAATATTGACTTTGCTTTCTCATTGAAAAGTGTATGGGAATTCTTGAAAGCCTCTATGAAGAGAATATGATAAGCATACATTATTATTTTCTTGAGTTTTGAGTTACTATGTAAGCAGTTAATATGAAGATAATCTGTTTGCTATGTAAAAAGAAAATATAAAATAGAAGGTAGTAATAGAAGTGTGTTAAAAATGATTATAAACGTGGATTTTTTTTTTTTTCTGGCGGTATAGCTGGGAACCTCTCCACTTCATCTGGCAGCACAGTATGGGCATTATTCCACCACAGAAGTTCTCCTCCGAGCTGGTGTAAGTAGGGATGCAAGAACCAAAGTGGACCGAACGCCATTACATATGGCAGCTTCTGAGGGCCATGCCAGCATAGTAGAAGTTTTGCTTAAGGTATGTGTTCTCCTTTTGCACTCTGCTTTTGAAAGTAAGCCCCAAACGATTTATGGTTTTATAAGAGGGAGAAGGGGACTACTTTTATTGAACATCTAGTTTTTTTTTTTTTTCCTGTGTTATCTCATTTTTTTGTGTGTAAGCCCATCAAATGAAAATTATCTTAAAGTTCTCCTTCTTGGGAGAAAAAGAACTTCCTCTAGTTACTTTCTTAGTTAAGTCAGACAGACAGTTGATTTCCTAGACCTTGGTTTCCGTCATGATGAGGGGCTACAGCTTTGTCGTACTTGACACAGTTAAAATGCTTATGGAAGGAAATATAAGGTTTGGATGATTAACCAATTAATAATACAAATAAGGATTTTTATTCTGGCCTTTAGATCAGCCTATTCAAAAGACATACAATGTAAGCCATAAATGTGAATCACATGTAATTCTAGATTTTCTATTAGCTACATTAAAAAAAAAAAGTAAAAACTAATTTTAATATTATATTTTATTTAACCTCATATATACAAAATATTACCATTTCAACATGAAATCAATAAAAAATGATTAATGAGCTGTGTTACATCCTTTTTTTGATGTTAAGTCTTTGAATTCCAGTGTGTGTTTACATATACAGTACATCTCTGTTGGGACTAGCCATATTTCAAGTGCTTAATAGCCACATGTGTCCAGTGGCTACCATATTAGACAGTGCATCCCTGATAGCTCCCTTTTGATTATTAACATTGTTCTGATTTTGAAAGCAAAGAATATTTTTGTATAAATAAGGAACTAGAATTAAAGAGGGTTTTGGAGAAATGCTCGTAGTTTTCCTTCACTTTTTTTTTTTTTTGAGAGAGAGCACATGCACTCGCAAATGGATGTAGGGGCAGAAGGAGAGAGAGAATCTCAAGCAGGCTCCACACTCCACACAAAGCCCGACACAGGGCTTGATCTCAGGACCCTGAGATCATGACCTGAGCCGAGATCAAGAGTTGGACGCTTAACTGACTGAGCCACCCAGGCGCTTCAGCTTTTCTTCATTTTTTTATAGGTTTTTTTTTATAGTTTTTTTAAAATAATTTTTATTTTGTTATATTAGTCACCATACAGTACCTGCCCAGTTTTTTGATGCAATGTTCCATGATTCATTATTTGCGTATAACACCCAGTGCACCATGCAATATGTGCCCGCCTTAATACCCATCACCGGCCTATCCCAATCCCCGACCCCCTTCCCCTCTGAAGCCCTCAGTTTGTTTCCCAGAGTCCACAGTCTCTCATGGTTCATTCCCCCTTCTGTTTACCCTCCCCTTCATTCTTCCCTTCCTTCTCCTACTGATCTCCCTACTATTTCTTATGTTCCATAAATGAGTGAAACCATATGATAATTACCTTTCTCTGCTTGACTTATTTCACTTAGCATAATCTCTTCCAGTCCCATCCATGTTGCTGCAAATGTTGGGTAATCATTCTTTCTGATGGCTGAGTAATAGACCATTGTATATATGGACCACGTCTTCTTAATCCAGTCATCTGTTGAAGGGCATCTCGGCTCCTTCCACGATTTAGCTATTGTGGACAATGCTGCTATGAACATTGGGGTGGATATGGCCCTTCTTTTCACTACGTCTGTGTCTTTGGGGTAAATACCCAGTAGTGCAATTGCTGGATCATAGGGTAGCTCTATTTTTAACTTTTTAAGGGACCTCCACACTGTTTTCCAGAGTGGCTGTACCAACTTGCATTCCCACCAACAGTGTAAGAGGGATCCCCTTTCTCCACATCCTCTCCAGCATTTGTTGTTTCCTGCCTTGTCAATTTTTGCCATTCTAACTGGCGTAAGGTGGTATCTCAGTGTGGTTTTGATTTGAATTTCCCGGATGGCTAATGATTTTGAACATTTTTTTATGTGTCTGTTAGCCATTTGTATGTCTTCATTGGATAAGTGTCTGTTCTTATCTTCTGCCCATTTTTTGATTTGATTATTTGTTTCCTGTGTATTGAGTTTGAGAAGTTCTTCGTAGATCTTGGATACTAGTCTTTTATCTGTAGTGTCATTTGCAAATATCTTCTCCCATTCCGTGGGCTGCCTCTTAGTTTTTTTGACTGTTTCCTTGGCTGTGCAGAAGCTTTTTATCTTAATGAAGTCCCACGAGTTCATTTTATCTTTTGTTTCTCTCGCCTTTGGAGATGTGTCATGAAAAAAGTTGCTGTGGCCGATGTCAAAGCGGTTGCAGCCTATGTTCTCCTCTAGGATTTTGATGGATTCCTGTCTCACATCGAGGTCTTTCATCCATTTGGAGTTTATCTTTGTGTATGGTGTGAGAGAGTGGTCAAGTTTCATTCTTTTGCATATAGCTGTCCAATTTTCCCAGCACCATTTATTGAAGAGACTGTCTTTTTTCCACTGGATGTTTTTTCCCGCTTTGTCAAAGATTAGTTGCCGAAAGAGCCGAGGGTCCATTTCTGGGTTCTCTATTCTGTTCCATTGGTCTATGTGTCTGTTTTTGTGCCAGTACCATGCTGTCTTGGTGATCACAGCTTTGTAGTATAGCTTGAAATCCAGCAACGTGTTGCCCCCAGCTTTGTTTTTCCTTTTCAACAGTTCCTTGGCGATTCGTGGCCTTTTCTGGTTCCACACAAATTTAAGGGCTGTTTGTTGCAGTTCTTTGAAAAATGTCATTGGTATTTTGATCAGGATAGCATTGAAAGTGTAGATTGCTCTGGGTAGCATAGACATTTTAACTATGTTTATTCTTCCAATCCATGAGCATGGAATATTTTTCCATCTTTTTGTGTCTTCTTCAATGTCATTCAAGAGTGATCTGCAGTTTCTAGAATATAGATCCTTTATGTCTCTGGATAAGTTAATTTCAAGGTAAAGTATGATTTTTGGTGCTATTGTAAATGGAATGGATTCCCTAATTTCTCTTTCTTCACTCTCATTGTTTGTGTATAGAGATGCAACTGATTTCTGAGCATTGATTTTGTATCCCGCCACATTACTGAATTTCTCTATAAGTTCTAGTAGTTTGGGGGTGGAGTCTTTTGGGTTTTTCATATAGAGTATCATGTCATCTGCAAAGAGAGACAGTTTGACTTCTTCTTTGCCAATTTGGATACCTTTTATTCCTTTTTGTTGTCTGATTGCTGTTGCAAGGACTTCTAGTACTATGTTGAATAATAGTGGTGAGAGTGGGCATCCTTGTCGTGTTCCTGATCTTAAGGGAAAGGCTTTCAGCTTTTCCCCGTTGAGAATGATATTCGGTGTAGGCTTTTTGTAGATGGTTTTTATGAAATTGAGGAATATACCCTCTATTGCTACACTCTGAAGGGTTTTAATCAGGAAAGGATGCTGTATTTTGTCAGACGCTTTTTCTGCATCAATTGAGAGGATCATATGGTTCTTGACTCTTTTCTTGTTGATATGATCTATCACACTGATCGATTTGCGAATGTTGAACCACCCTTGCATCCCAGGGATGAATCCCACTTGGTCTTGATGGATAATCCTTTTAATGTACTGTTGGATCCTATTAGCTAGGATCTTGTTGAGAATTTTGGCGTCCATATTCATCAGGGAAATCGGTCTGTAATTCTCCTTTTTGATGGGGTCTTTGCCTGGTTTGGGAATCAAGGGAATACTGGCCTCATAGAATGAGTTTGGTAGTTTTCCTTCTGTTTCTATTTTTTGAAACAGCTTCTGGAGAATAGGTATTATTTCTTCTTTGAATGATTGGTAGAATTGCCCGGGGAATCCGTTAGGCCCTGGACTCTTGTTTTTGGGGAGGTTTTTGATCACTGCTTCAATCTCTTCATAATTAATCGGTCTGTTTAAATAATCAATTTCTTCCTGTTTCAGTCTTGGTAGTTTATAGGTTTCCAGGAAGGCATCCATTTTTTCCAGGTTGTTTAATTTATTGGCATAACGTTGTTGACAAAAGTTTCTAATGATCCTTCCTATTTCATTGGCGTTGGTTGTGATCCCTCCGCTTTCATTCATAATTTTATTAATTTGGGTCCTTTCTCTATTCTTTTGAATGAGTCTTGCCAGTGGCTTATCGATCTTATTTATTCTTTCAAAGAACCAGCTTCTAGTTCTGTTGATCTGCTCTACTGTGCTCCTGGTTTCTAATTCATTGATCTCTGCTCTAATCTTGATCAACTGCCTTCTCGTGCGTGGGTTATTCCTGTTCTTCTGTTGCTGTTCCAGCTTCTTGAGGTGAGAATATAAAAACTGCATTTTAGATTTTTCTATTCTTTTGAGTGAGTCTTGGATGGCTATGTATTTTCCCCTTAGGACTGGCTTTGCAGTGTCCCATAGGTTTTGGACCAATGTGTTTTCATTCTCATTCGTCTCAAAAATTGTTCTATCTGATTTCTAATTTCCTGGTTTACCCAATCATTCTTGAGCAGGATGGTTCTTGGTTTCCAAGTGTTTGAGTTTCTTCCAAATTTTTCCTTGTGATTGAGT
The DNA here is from genome assembly GCF_024610735.1 of Ursus americanus. Classification (NCBI taxonomy): domain Eukaryota; kingdom Metazoa; phylum Chordata; class Mammalia; order Carnivora; family Ursidae; genus Ursus; species Ursus americanus. Next base: position 5,980,118 of record NC_142162.1, on the reverse strand, counting down.
TCCAGTTTCAAAGCATTGTGTCTGAGAATATGCAGGGAATAATCTCAGTCTTTTGGTATTAGTTGAGATCTGTTTTGTGACCCAGTATATGGTCTGTTCTGGAGAAAGTTCCATGTGCATTCGAAAAGAATGAGTATTCTGTTGTTCTGGGGTGTGGTGTTCTGTATATATCTATGAGGTCCATGTGGTCCAGTATGTCATTCAAAGCTTTTGTTTCTTTGTTGATTTTCTGCTTAGGTGATCTGTCTATTGCTGAGAGCGGAGTGTTGAGGTCCCCTACTATTAACGTATTATTATCTATGTGTCTCTTTATTCTGGTTAAGAGTTGGCTTGTGTATCTAGCTGCTCCCCTGGTGGGGGCATAGATATTTATAATTGGTATATCCACTTGTTGGATACATCCTCTAAGAATAATGTAGTGTCTTTGTGTGTCTCTAACTACAGTCTTTAGTTTAAAATCTAATCTGTCTGATATGAGAATTGCTACCCCAGCTTTCTTTTGAGGTCCGTTGGCATGAAAAATGGTTTTCCATCCCTTCACTTTCAGTCTGAATGTATCCTTAGGTTCAAAATGAGTCTCTTGTAGACAGCAAATGGATGGGTCATGTCTTTTTATCCAATCTGCAACCCTGTGGCATTTTATGGGAGCATTTAGGCCATTCACATTGAGAGTGATTATTGAGAGATATGATTTTAATGATGTCATGTTGCCTGTGAAGTCTTTGTTTCTATAGATTGTAAATTTCTGTTCTGTATCACTTTTGGGGCCTTTTTACTTTTATAGAACCCCCCCCCCCTTAATATCTCCTGTAGGGCTGGTTTGGTGGTTACGAATTCCTTCAGTTTCTGCCGATTCTGGAAGGTCTTTATCTCTCCATCAATTCTGAATGACAGCCTTGCTGGATAAAGGATCCTTGGCTGCATGTTCTTCTCAGATAGAGCTTTGAAAATACCCTGCCAACCCTTCCTGGCCTGCCAGGTCTCTGTAGACAGGTCTGATGTTATTCTGATATTTTTCCCTCTGTACGTAAGGATTTTCTTTCCCCTGGCCACTTTCAATACTGTATCCTTGGATCTAATATTTGTGAATTGCACTATGACATGATGTGGTGTAGGTCTGTTGTCATTGACCTTGGGAGGGGTCCTCTCTGCCTCTTGGACACAAATGTTTGTTTTCTTTGCCAGATTAGGGAAGTTCTCAGCTGTAATTTGTTCAAATATCTCTTCTAGACCTCTCTCTTTCTCCACCCACTCGGGGATGCTGATGATTCTGACATTGGAACGTTTCATTGAGTCAGTAATCTCCCGTAATCTACATTCTTGAGATTGGATTTTTTTGAGCCAAGTTTCTGTTTTAACTTTCTCTTCTACCATCTCATCCTCCAATTCACTAATTTGTTCTTCTGCCTCATTGACCCTGGCCATCAGAGCATCTAGTTTAGACTGCAGTTGATTCATAGCATTTTTAATTTCTGCCAGATTCACTTCCATTTCTGCCCTTAGAGATTCTATATTCTCCTTAATATTTTTGTTAATATTTTTTTCAAGTCTTCACCTCGTCTTGACCATTGTTACTCTGAACTCCATTTCTGACAATTTGGTTATATCCAGATCCATCTGTTCTGTGGCAGAGGCCACAGTCTCTGTATCTTTTCTTTGTTGGGGGGGGATTCCTCCTCCTTGTCATTCTGATGAGGAGTGGTTACGGGGATGCCCAGAGCCCAAATTATTGACCAGGACCCAGGCAGTGTGCACTTGTTTTATAGGGACCTTAGGGATATGGGCTTCTTGATTTTTCAGCCTGCCTTCTGGGGGGTGAGGGGCCTGCCACGCTGATATTCAGGCAGCTCTGTTTGGGTAGAGAGTCTCCCTGTCCCCTGCAAGGGGGGATGGGGATTGGCACAATGTGAGCTGGTATTTCCCGGCTTTTGTTCTCTGGTGGCTTTCCCTGGTGGTTTTCTGTGGCTCTTCTGAGAGTCAGAGCAGCAGTGGCCGTATCCTACCCTCTGTCTCAGAACAGAGAGATCGCAGTCTGCTCTCCACTGAGCTCTCTTGGCCACTTTAACTCTGTTTCTGTTGGTGCTGCTAAGAACCCTGCAGTGTCCTGGGTTGTGCGCCCCACAGCCGCTCTTCCAGCCCTCACTCCCAAGGCCGGCACGTCTCTGCCCTTTGTGCTTCTAATACCACCAGCCGTCCCCGGTTCCCGAGCTCCCTGTTTCAGTGTGGTTCGCATGCACTCTGGAGCTCCGGTTTTCAATCTGGTCGTGAGCTTATTCCCGCACTCCCGGTCTCAGTCTGCTTTCTTGTGGGTACTGGTCAGCGAGTCCGGCCCGCTCCCCAGTGCAGGTGGCTACTGCTTCCCTGAGCCCAAGTGCGTCGGGTCCCTACCCCTTCTGTTTTTCTTCTGATATCTGTGTGCGGATTCACGGGTCCCCACATCATACCTCAATATTCAGCGCTGGAGATGTTCGTTTGTAGAGATCTTGCGTCTCACGCTGATTCCGTGGGTGTTCAGGATGGTCTGGTAGATATCCAGCTCGACTCAGGGGACCAGTTGAGAAAGCGGTCCCCTACTCCTCAGCCATCTTTTCTCCTCCTTACAGAAAGTGGTCGCTTTTCTGTTCATAGTTGCTGCTACTCTTTTCTTCATTTTCCAGTTGCGTTCATAGATATTCAGAATGGTTTGGTAGCTCTGTAGCTGAATTCCTGGGACCAGACGAACTTTAGGTCTCCTGCTCCTCTGCAGTCTTGGAACCGGAACTCAAAAACAGGCAATTGTCCGGCTCACTGACTCTCTTCCAGAAAACAGCAAGCAGGAAGACAGCTGCAGTGGGTGGTCCCAAGTAACTGGTAATAGACTGGATGTAATCGAAGAGCTGCCCACTTTGTGCTGACTGCACAGTGGGCACCCAGGCAATGCTGATGCCTATCAGCACAAGGATGAACAACCTCCGCTTTCTCATGACCTCCGGAGGTCTTCTCTCCTTCACTTCTTATGCCATTCTATCCCGTGATGCTCATACTTGGTGACTGAAAAAATCATTGCTGCACTCCTAAGAAATTAGAAGGAAAACAAATAGGGAAGTTAGCATGATAGAAAGCTGATTAAGTGACATGTATGGAGATACATACAGATTATTCAACACAAAAAATAGAGAGCTGATCATGTTGGTAGCAGATTCTTACTTTAAAGCGTAATGGCTAGTATTTTCATATTAGGAATTCTTTATATTTCATGTTTTAGAAATCTCTTATTTTGCAATATTTTTATAGCATGGTGCTGATGTTAATGCAAAGGACATGTTGAAGATGACAGCTCTACACTGGGCCACAGAACACAATCATCAAGAAGTGGTGGAACTTTTAATCAAATATGGTGCTGATGTACACACGCAAAGTAAATTTTGTAAAACTGCATTTGATATTTCAATAGACAATGGGAATGAAGATTTGGCAGAGATATTGCAGGTAACTTTTGGCTTTTAATTTGAGAATATGAAAGGATCTCTGTCTTGTGGATGATTTGAGCTGTTTAGCTTTTGGCTTTTCATTTTGGACTTGGTTATTTTGGACAGTCATTTTCAAACTCTTTCACTTTTTCTTTGTTCATTTACTGTTCAGTTTTCTGATTGTAAGATCATAGTCTTTACATGTAACATGAGAAGATTAGATAAGGTGATTACTTTCTGTGAATTCCCCTTCTAGACATTTTATTCTGTTAATTATTTTGTTGCGTATTTGGATAAAATACGGTTTTTCAAGTTCTGTTAGACTTCCACTAAAATATTTCTTTAGTAGCTATAACAGCGTCCCCTGAGTGAGTGATATAGTCTCTATCACTTTGATTGGTTTCTTTTATTTTTCATCATCCTCAAAAAAATCTGGGAGCATAGTTTTTTATGGCTTTTACGCAAGTTTCTTTTTTTAAGAATGTATTTAGTTATGGGGGGGAGGGGCAGACAGAAAGGGAGAGAGAGTCTTAAGCAGACTCTGTGCTGCGTGTGGAGCCCCACACAGGGCTCGATCTCATGAGTCAGATGCTTAACTGACTGCACCACCCGAGCCCCCCTGGGAAAGTTTTTCTAAGAGCCAGTACTGCTTCTCTTTTCTTTAGGTACACAACTTTGATATAAATTATCTTCTTTACACACTGCCTCTTGCCTGTCTTCTTGTTCTCCTTCCCAGTAGAACTCTTCTTTAAGACCATCTGACTCTATTGAATTTTAGCTACTTAAAAGATTTTATATGTCCAGGAAAATGAATTTTGTGATGCCTCTTACAGTTCTTTTACTCCTAGGAGTGCCGTATGGGGGCCAGGGTTGAAGATTGAGAACAGTTAATTGGGAAGGACATACTTTATATGTATAGTGTTATATATTGCTGAATATAGTAGAGGAAATATTTAAGTAATTTGATTTCTATAGCCACAGGGCAGTAAAATATCTTTCAGTTGTGTTCTATAAAAAGCCTTCCAGATATCCATTTCTCTTGTCATGGGATTTTGCTGCTTTACCTAACTGGGGAATTAGGATGTAAATTCCTATCTGTGATTTACCACTGCACTCTTAGTAGACCCTGTACAAAGATTTCCATTTGTTTTATATGATTCTTCTTAAGTTTTAGAATGTCCTTTATGTTTGTGTTTGCACTACATTGAGAATCTGTGCTCTATGTTCCAGTTATAATTCTGAAAACGCTGTGTTGATTTGTGCCCTAGATTGCTATGCAGAACCAAATCAACACAAACCCGGAGAGCCCGGACACTGTGACGATACATGCGGCCACACCACAGTTCATCATCGGACCTGGAGGGGTGGTGAACCTAACAGGTCTGGTATCTTCAGAAAATTCATCCAAGGCAACAGGTATTGAGATGCATATAGGATAGCTGTTGGGACTTTATGCTTTAGTAGGTATCCTCCTTTTAAGAAAGGACTGTTGGAGAATGAGGGTAAGATTATATCCATCACCTTTTCTTTGGTATTGGCAAAAACCAATTTTTATGAGACACAAGAATTTGAAGAAAGGTGATATTGCAAAATGCACTGCAATATTATCTTCCAAAACCTCGTGCTATCCGAGCCTGTTTTTCACAAAATGATGATCCAAGCTTCATTTAAGAGTTGAGTAAAGTAAAATAGAGTAGCAGAAAAGTGCATTAGATTAAACTCCTTTAAAATGTAAATCTGTCTTCTCTTTTGTTCACAGATGAAACCGGTGTATCTGCTGTTCAGTTTGGAAACTCGTCTACGTCAGTATTGGCTACGTTAGCTGCCCTAGCCGAAGCGTCCGCTCCGCTGTCCAACTCTGCAGAGACGCCAGGTTAGAGAAACAAGTCAAATGTGCACATTAAAAGTTGGAGACTCAAATATTTACAAAGGCTAGGAAGGTGATAGAAAAGGCTAAAGTGAGCAGATTTAAGATGATGGCTATCTGAAGACGGGGGCCCAGGGCAGGGGGCATCTGCTCCTTAGCTCTAGCTGATTATGGTCCTATGTGCAGTGTTGCCAGATTCCGTTTTTTATGGGAAGCTGAAAATCGGGATTTTGAAAGAATGTTAAGTCTTGTCAATTAATTAAAATTTGATTAAAATTAAAAACTAACTTGTATGGTTCACAGAAAAACATGTCTCTGTGTCCACTTGGCCTTTGTTTTTACTAGTCCATGACTTTTTGTATAAAGTAGATAATTACATGCGTGAACTTGCTGTCTTTTTCATAACTTTTAATTTTTGTTAGTTCTGTTAGAATGATGTAGAATCTTACTGACTGACAGAACTAGGAAGTAGCATGCCAGCACCACCGTTAAAGGATAACCTGATGGTCAACAATGTTAAACAGTGTCAGTAGCTGGTTTAGACCAGGTTTTACTTTGACATGTAAGCAAAATAGTTCTTGCTGTAATTAAATTTAATTAATTAATTTATATTATATTAATTATTTATATTAATTAATTTAATTAATAAATTAATTAAAATAAATTAAATAAAATTTATTTTAAATTAATAATATATTATACAATATAATAAAATAAATAAATTATATATAATTATATATAATATAGAAATAATAACTGTATATAATTAATTAATTAATAATAAAAATTAATTAAAATAAATTAAATTAAAGCAAAATAGTTCTTGCTGTAAGTAAATGTCTTTTTAATTAGGGAATTTAAAAACTTCACAAAATTACTATTCTTACTGTAGTTTAGGCCATTATATTTGGACCCGTGCTTATAAAAAAATAATTTATTGCCACTCATTTAAATTCATGGTTTTTTTCAAATCGTGCCTAATAATACCAGTAACGACAACAGATCATTGAGTGCTTACTTGTGTCCTGGGCCCTGTGGTACATGTTTTACTTATGATCTGACTGAATCCTCACCAAAAAGCTTGAAGATCCATATTACTGGATTTGACTCTTTAAGGTGCTACTGATTGAAAGATGTGTTTTTTTTCAGGGAGAAAAATGGACCTATTTCTCTCTTCTCTTTCTCTCTTTTCCTTACTGACTAGTGATAACAAACATTTATCTGTTCTCCAGCTTCTTTAGCAGCATAATCCATGTTGGAGTCTAAGCCTTTGTATTTGGGAGTCGTAAGATTTTTCAGAATCACTTTTGGCCGTTAGCAGTTATGTGCATCATCGTCCCGGATATGCTGCTTTTATAACCTGTGCCTGGGTCTCTCTAGCGTCTTGGTCGTTGCGTAAGCATCGCAAAGAAAATTACTTTTACTGGCGGCTTCTGTTTTGTTAAACTTTCGCATTTTTTGTCTTTAATTAAAGCACGTATCTCTGAAAATTAAGCAACTTTTCCTGAAGGTCAGCTGAAATTTTGACATTTAGCTGTTTGGCTCCATGAATTCGTCATACCAACTCCTCCAACATCTACTTTTGTAAATGTTACATATGGTCTGGTCTGAGAGATTAGGAATTTCAGTTGACTTTTATCATGTGTGATTTACAGTCTTTTGTGAGTGTAGTAATTTTTCATTTCCATGCTACCTCATAATGGAATCTTTTTGAAGATATTTTAAGAGCCCGAATTAAGTTAAAGTTCAGGTGAGTACATTGCCACCAGTGTAAATAACTCAGCGGAGGTGCGTGATCAGATAAAGAAGTATCTTCTCACAGCTCAGTTTCCACATGCTCACGCTGATTATTTCTCTGCTTCATGGCTGTTCAGTTTTTCTTAACATCAATTGTCAGGTTCATCCCCATTTTAGAAAATATTTACATCGATTTTTTTCAAGGACATTGTAGTTAGGATCTGGGAAATAAAGTAGTACTCTCATTTTATATATGATGAAGCTGAGATTTACGAAGTTAAATAATTTTGCCCAAGGTAGCATGGCCATTAAGTGGTGAAAGGAGTTTTGTGCTCAAGGGTCTGATTGATTCCTAAGTTGTGTGACTGTGACCACTATAATATATGGCAGTTTTTTGGTCATCAGTGGACTGGTCTCTTCTACAGTGTTTATAATTTGGTTTGTGATAAGAGTAACTGTGTGATTATCATTTTGTCTTCTATCAAACAAAAGCATCACTATTCTTGCTTTACTCATGAGGTATGTCTGTTGAAGCAGTCTGCTGAAATAAATGTTTTGTTCCTATGTCCTTCTTTAATGGATGGGATATAGGGATTTAAATAGATGAGAACGCATTCCAGTGCATTCCATTTTGTAAGTTACTCCAAAATGAAGATACAGAAAAGTTAAAAAAAAATTTCTTTGGGAGGTTGCAGCTGCTTTCTTTCCTCATGAGGAAAACCACGGCCATGTAATGGTTTACTCTTTACTAATGAACAGAGGCGGTTATGTTATCCTCTTTCTACCAAAGCTTACGGGCCACTCTGTTACAGGCATTTTCTCTTTGAAAAATCAAAACTCCAGGAAACTCACACTCTTACTCCCTTTCTTTTTGCTTTAAAACAAAACAAAAATGCACAAACAGTAAAAATTCGCGGAGGGATAGATCATGTTTTGGGTTAAAGGAATAACTCAGAACTGTTCTTGTGCTAAAATTTCGACTTCTTGTTTATAAACAGCTATTCATTTATAATGAGAAAAGTATCATTTTTTCATGCACTGTGAACAGATTTTTGTTGAGTGTCTCTTATGACTTGGTTACTCTGCTTGGTGCTAGAGAGAAAATGGTGAACATTCTGATTCAGTCCCAGCCCTGGCGGAACATGTGGTCTTTGGTAGAGCAAGCTGTCCGGCAGTTACCCTGATAAATAAATGTGGTCAGTGCTACCTGTAAAGGAGGCAGGATTTTCACCTAGTCTGGCGGCTCAGACAATCTTTCCGGAGGAAGAGACATTTAAACTAAAGATGAATTAGGAATTAGTAGAGCAAACATTGGGGGAAGAACATTTGAGGAAGAGGGACACTTCTAAAGCTTTTGAGGCCGGGAAGAGCTGGTCCTTTTCAGGGCACTTTAGAGGCGCATGTGGCTGAGCGCAGTGAGTGGGAGAGTAACTCATGGTGGTTGAAGGTAAGGTTATGAAGGGCTTTGAAAATGATTACTTTGGCAGGCTCTGAAAGGGAGTTCAGTTAGGAGTCTTAATGCAATCAGCTGGGGAAGAGGTTGTGGTGGCATGGATTAGGATTTGGCAAAGAGACAAGAAGTGAAAAGATTTTATGGCTCTAGCCTGAACTCTCCTATATTGGTTTTGTTTTGCTTAGCCTTACTCTTTTTTTGTGGCCCAGCTATATAATCTCTTGATTAAATAGAGATCTGTGACCACCTTTCTTTTTGTCTTTAGAGCAACTTCTGTTGATTGTTAATACGGTGTTTTTCCAGAGGAGTAATGCATCTAGCGGCTGTTTCCCTCTTTTCTCCTAATAGTGAAATTTGAATCAGGTCCCCTCTGCACATTGTTTTTCTGCTATTCCTACAATAGGTCAGTAAAAGTGAATTGGCTTTAAGGGATAAGTTTACTGGGCTTCATAAGATTGTTTTGGTTTTGCTTTTTTGTTTTTAATTTCAGGTTCTATTGTAGGCCCAGTACCTTTTGAACGTTTTTATTGAACACAGTTTTTCGCAGTGAAACATTTACATGTAGAATTTTCAATCCTCAGATCATCTTAAAGACAGTTTTTTTCTCTTATTTGAATTATATAAATTATAATTAAGTCTTGTTGAGCGAGATCTCCGATATTTTCAACGATGCTGTAGGCTATCTAGGCTCTCTTTATATATTACAAACTTGATTTTGATCAATGAATATTACACTTATTTATTTTTTTATCCTGGGGTTTTACATTTAGAGGGGCATATGTGTGTGTGTGTGTGTGTGTGTGTGTGTGTGTGTGTGTATTTCAACACTCTTTTTAAAGTTTTTAGGTTCTCTCTTTTATTCTTACATGTTCCAACATTTCACTGTTGGGTTGTTCTTAGGGTTTCTGGGTCACACTTTGTCTTCTTACGTAATTGGTTTCCTTATAATTTTTTCTCATATTCCTTACTATAGCATAACTTAAAAAGAAAACTTTTTAGATGAAAGGGAGGAACTCTATTATTTTAATGATAGTCATTGGGAATACTGCAAAGATGAAAGTTCTTGAGTTGTACCTTGATTGTGTGTGATCTCAGAAATTTCTTACATATGATTATGCTTTAAAGTATTTACTACTTGTAATTAACATTCAGCCAGACTGGACATTTCTTTTTCATATGGATATTTTTAAGAAAAATCAAAGCAATAGTTAATGTGTTTGAAAACCTTAGTAGTTGTTCTATTGAATATATTACTGCTTCATGCCCTACATTTCATTTTATAATTATCTTCCTGAAATTTTCTTAAGTGCTTGGTGATAAAGCCTAATTATAGTTTAAGAGAAACAAAAATGAGAGAACTCAAAACATAAAGGTGTTTTGTATTTTCAGTATTCTCTTCTGCAGTTTGTACTGTGACCCTTGATTATTACCAAATAACAGAATCACAGGGTTGCAGCCAGATCTGTTGCTGTACCATGAGTACGTCTTTGAAAACTAGGGTCCCCATACTTGTCTTTTTTGAAAAAGGAGTTCATTGATACCCATGATGTTCTACAGGGAGTTGGTAGCAACTTAGCATGTTTCAGAGCACCTGTGCATCTGAACGGTGGGTAACAGGACTCAGGAGAGAATGGTTTTATTTAATTGCACTTTTTGTAAAGTGTTGCCTCACACAATCGATGAAGAAAACATTTACAAACAGTTTTTATGTGATTTCTTTTTTCAGAATTACATTGAACTGTTCTTTATTTTATGTAATTATTTGTAATTATTTTTCAGAATTATGTATGTTAGATGTTACATTAAAATATTTTTTTAGATCGACAGTTTTCAAGCCCATAGAAAAATTGGAGGATAAACTTTATACCTTTCACCTGTACTCACCACCTGTTAAAATCTTGCCACACCTGCATGTACACACACATGCACTTTTATTATGCCCAATTATCTGCAAGTGGCTGCAGATATCATGACACCTCACGCTTAAATACTTCAGCATATATCTCCCAAGAACAAGGACAGCCTGTTACACATTCATAGCTCCATTATATTTCCTAAAAACATCAACATTAATTTAGTAACAGTATCTGACATGTGGTCCACATTCAAGTTTCCCCAGTTATTCCCAAAATATCCTTTAGAAGGTGTTTGTTTTTCATCCAGTATCCAAAGTTCACACATTGTATTTCGTTGTGTCTCTTTAGTCTCCCCCAGCCTAGGGCAGCCCCTGCCACTTCCCTTGTTCTTTTTGACACTGAAATCTTGGTAGAGTCTGTGCCCATTGTGTGCACAATCATTTCATTCTGGATTCATTTGTTTAATAATAATTAGATGCAGGTCAAACATTTCCAGGAAGAACACAAGTGATATTGTGTAATGTCCCATTGCGTCACATCAGGAGGCACATGTGAGGCCATCCCGATCATGACTGCTTGGTGAGAGTGGTCACTGCCAGGTCTTTATAAGCCCCTTTCCCCCTTACTAATCTTTGGCATGATACTTTGAGAATATGTGAATATCTTGTTTCTTGAAACATTTCAGTGGTTTTAACATCCATTGGTGACCCTTGTTTGAATCAGTTATTACTTTGGGGGTTACAATGATAATTTTTCTTGTTTTGTTAATTAGATGTCATTCTTTTTTCTTCTTTTTTTAAAAAATTTTTTATTATGTTAGTCACAGTACATCCTTAGTTTTTGATACAGTGTTTGATGTCATTCTTTTTTCAAGAAGATCTTTCCTCTTTCCCCCTTTCTGTCCTTTTTCATGAAGTATTATTACGGACAAATAGATTTTTAAAGATTCATTGTGTTATAATCCATTATTGTCACTATTCCTTTTTTTTTCTTTTTTCTGTTAAGTTCAATTAGCTAACATATAGCAGTACATCATTAGTTTTTGATGTAGTGTTCGGTGATTCATTAGGTGCGTGTAACACCCAGTGCTCATCACATCACGTGCCTTCTTTGATATCCGTCATTATTCCTTTTGATGCTTCTCTGTTGAAGTGTAATATGCATGCAGAAAATTGCACAGATCGTAAATGTATAGTATAATGAATTATCTCAACATGATTACTCTTGTGTATAATCACTGCTTAGTTCATGAATGGGAAGCACACAGTATATATTTTGTACCGGACTTATAGCACTGAGCATGATTTTTGTCAGATTTATCCATATTTTGTATTTAGTCGTTTTAATTGCTGTGTAGTATTCCACTGTATGAATCTACCTCTATCCATTGTCTTTTTGATGGATAACTGGTTGGTTTCAAGTCTTTTACTATCATGAGTAAAGCTGCTATGAATGTTCCTGTACGTATGTCATTTGGGAGCAGTAGTTGGGCATAGGGTTGCCTGTGGGAAAAGATTTTGGCAGCATTAAATTGTGATTTCTTTACCCAGGCAAAGCCAGGGGGGCTGTTTTCAGCTGCCAGAATCCTTTCTGGGGCTCTCACAGAATATTAAGGACATAGTTTTGGATTTTATTTATATAAATGTTAATATGCTGTATTACTATCATACAGTACTCGATCTGTGTGCCACTTACTATCAAGGCAACCCTTGCTCACACAATCCAAAAAGGGAATACTGTTTATTGTTCTGCTTACTTGAAAAATATACATTTTCTCGTCTCATCAAATATGGAAATGCATATCAACTCATGTAAATACAAATGGAGTATAACCACACACAAAATTCTCTTTTGGATTGTACAATTTTATTAAGCAGGTGTAACTCTTGTTATATCTTTGACCTTAGGAGATTTTATAAATTCTGTACTCATATAACTAAATGAAGAGATATTTTTTAAATATACACATGCGTAGTCAGAACTCAGTTGTAAATTTTGGGCTTATAGTCGATGGTTTACATAGGTAGTGTACAGCACCACTGCAGAGTGAACTTAATAAACACCATGTGTTTTTATATGTGTCACATAAAAAGCGTGGAAAACAAAAGTAGCAAAGCAAAGATCAACTCCTAGTCATAGTTTTATCTGTGTTCACTGATTTTTACATATGTATTTTTTTTTTTCCAGTAGTGGCTACGGAGGAGGTAGTTACTGCGGAATCTGTGGATGGTGCCATTCAGCAAGTAGTTAGTTCAGGGGGTCAGCAAGTCATCACAATAGTCACAGACGGAATTCAGCTGGGAAATTTGCACTCCATTCCGACCAGTGGAATAGGTCAGCCCATCATTGTGACCATGCCAGATGGACAACAAGGTTGGTAGTAGGCATGTGCATAAAGTTTGAATTTATTCTCAATGCTCGGGAAATTGTGATGTTTCTCAAAGCATTTATTTCTGCCTTAAATTATATTTTTGTTACCTTTTGCAAGAGACTTGATTGGCTAATTTTATTTGCTTGGATTAGTATTGAAATTAACTTGCATTCTCTGAGTATATACTAGGTGGAAAGAAGAATTGGTTTCTGGCTGGAAAATGAGCTTACGTAAACAATTGAGAATCCGCTTTGGACAATAATTCCTTATGCTGCTTATTGCAATTCAGATAGCCTACAGTCTTTTAAAAATACCATGTATGAAAAGGCTCCTTACAAATAAGTTGGACTTAGGACTCGTAGTAGGAATGTGGTAACCACTTTTAGCAGCTTTGTTGATAGTTTTCCCATTTTTTTCCCTCTTGGAAACCACTGAGAGGAGTAAGATAGATTAAACAAAAGGCTGAGAAAACCATAAAATTCCATATTTTAAGTGCTCCCAAAACCATCTAAGACCATTAGAGCCAGGGCAAGAGCACTTTTATGAAAACCCACAGTGGTGCATCGAGAAAAGAAAAGAGATTGAGCTAAAAAATTCGCAATAAATACACACTCAGCAAGACAGGGCCCAGTGTGTGTAGGAGGTGCTGTAAGCAGGGCTGAGGTAGAGTAGGGCATGAATGCTGGGGGAGCAGAAAGAAAAGGTACGGAAAATTCCTATCTGAGCAAGCATTGCCATGTACCCAGTATCCCCCCAAAAAAATGTGTGTGCACATGCATTACCTTTTAGAAAATAATTAGGATTGCAGAGACTGTGTCCCTTCATGGCTAGTGAAGGAATTGGGGAAGGAAAGAGCTAGAGCTAGAGGTTTGGTTCAGAGTGACAGAGGTGATACGGCACTGTAGAGTGACCAGGTCTCAGGGAAAACGTTTGCCTCTATAGCAGCAGAAGAGGAGCCCCTTGACCTGTGAGGCCTGGGAGGCCATTCTGTTCTATTCTGCAGAAATCTGCTGATGGCTCATCCAAGATGTGGATCAGGCCCAGATGCTTTCACAAAGCTTCAAAGAACTAATTCAAATCATACAGAAATAAGGAAACTTTCACAGTTTGTATCAAGCAGATACAGTGTTTCTAATACCTGGCCATTATACAGACAGACTAATCTCATCCCATGAACAAATGGAAAGAAATGTCATTTTTTTTTTTTTTAAAGATTTTATTTATTTATTTGACAGACAGCTAGCGAGAGAGGGAACACAAGCAGGGGGAGTGGGAGAGGAAGAAGCAGGCTCACAGCAGAGGAGCCTGACGCGGGGCTCGATCCCATAACGCCGGGATCACGCCCTGAGCCGAAGGCAGACGCTTAACCGCTGTGCCACCCAGGCGCCCCAGAAATGTCATGTTTTTGATTGAGAAGATTCACTATCGTAAAGCTCTCCATTCTTCTTGAGTTAATTTGTAAGTGTAATGTGATATGGGGGGAAAAAAAAAAAAGAAAGAAAGACTGTTTTAGTTTGCTGGGGCTGCCACAACAAAATACCATGGGTTGAACGACTCAACAGAAATTTATCTTCTCAGTGCTGGAGGGTTGAAGTCCAAGATCAAGGTGTTGGCAAATTTGGTTTCTTCTGAGGCCTTTCTCCTTGGCTTGCAGATGGCCGCCTTCTCACTGTGTCCTCATGTGGTCGTCCCTCAGTCTGTTTGTGTTGTCTGTGTTAATCTCTGCTTCTTAAAAGGACACCAGTCATGTTGGATTAGGGCCCACCCATGTGACCTCGTTTTACCTTATTTACCTCTTGAAGGTACTGGGGGTTAGGATTGAAGCATTTGAATTTTGAGAGGACACAATTCAGGCCATAACAGAGACTAACAGGTTTTTTCCTGGAACTAGTCGAACAGATTCTGAAGTTTATATTAATGGGGGGAGAAGGGAAGAAGAATAAGGAAAACTCTGGGAAAGAAGAGCAATGAGAGGAGCTTACTAAATATTAAGATAAACTTTTAAAGCCTCCACAATTCAAAAATGCGTAACTGACATATGAATATATACGGACTATGCAGACAGTCCAGTGAAGCAGATACAAGGTTCGCAATTCTTCCTGGGTTAATTTGTAAGTATAATATAATATGAGTTAAAAGAAATAAAACTCTCTAATTGTCAATATCGCTAATGTTTTAAATTCCAGTGTACTAAAAATTTTACTTTTTTTCATGTCTGCTTACATTTATAAATGAGAGAGTTTTTAATATTTTGATAAAGAACTTTAAAGGCTGTAACACAATTGTAATTTTCCCTGTTGATTATTAAAATTGGTTTGCATGGTTCCAGCTTGCACAGTCATTTCTGTGGTCCCGCACTGCTTGCTATACAGAGCAAGGACAGCCTCTCTCTCTATGTATATATATGTTTACGTCTGTATAAAGAAATACTAAAGATCAGGGACAAAGTCCAACAAGCCAAAAGAAAAACAAGCAGAGTTTATACACAGACAACATTCATAATGGTGTGTCCACACAGTGGAATATTATGCAGCTAAATAAAAGCCAGCACTGTATGTACTGATGAAAGATAGCCTAGGTTCATGGAGGGAAGAAAGCAGAGGCAAAACATGTCTCTCTTGTGTGCGTGCTGCCTTTTGTAGAAAACAACGAGAATGTACGTTCATGTTTGTTTTTATATAAATTAACACAAGAACAATAAGAAACCAGTAAAAGTGATTGTTATGCTTATTTTGATTTTCATCCATATAATAAATATGTTATCTTTAGAGTTTTAAAAAAATAGGTACCTTAAACAATAGATAGTGTTCATTAAAAATGCAAAGATGGATATCCTAATAAAAAGAAAATTAATTCTTTTACATTATTGTTTCAGGATCTCTTTATTTTACGAGTTGCATCAACAATGTCGCAACTAGTTTTATTTCTACTAAAACCTAGCTGAAAATGAAGTAACGTATACTTTTTTTTTTAATTTTAGTATTAACAGTACCAGCAACCGACATTGCTGAAGAAACCGTTATAAGCGAAGAACCACCAGCTAAGAGACAATGTATCGAAATAATTGAAAACCGGGTGGAATCTGCAGAAATAGAAGTAAGGAGTCTTTTACCCGGTGTGTTTTGCTGCAGTCACCCCAAATAAATTCAGTTTGCTTTTCTAGATTTTTTTTTTTTGGTCTTTTCTATTTATTACTGACAGTGCTGTTTTGATACAGAATGAAAGTCCATATATTATTTTGTCTAATAATTTGCTTATACATATAGCAAGCCCTCAATAAATACATATTGAATGAATGAATGAATGAGTGAAGAATTTGTTTATAACAAAGTCTGTCATTGTGGTAACATTGTAATGAATTTGGTTCTTGCACTCCATCCTTCATTTTCTATTAAATTGACATGCATCATTCTCACAAGTCACAAAAGAAATGTCACTGTATATTGACAAAAAACATTCTTTTCTTTTGAAAGTGAAATGCAAATGCCCATTTGGGCTGGAGGATCCTTTTAAAGAATGTTGATGTTTGTCGACTAGGTTATTTTTTAAAAAGCCATAAGTAACTGCTTATTTCACTATTAAGTTCTTTAATAAGGAATTTTAATTAAGACTAGCTGTTGATAGGATTCACCATTTTCCCCCACCTCCCAAACTAGTTTGGAAGTGTAATCAAACCCTAGTGCCTCACAGGTTTTTTTCCTCACATGACTGTAAATAAACCTGTGTTCCCTGAATTTGATATTAACTCATATAAAGTGAAAATAAAATTATTCTTGAATAACTTTGAAAGATCAATTGCAGTGTAAAGGATGTTGGACTTGAAATTAAATGAGCTGGATTTGAATTCTACCTCTTGGCCCTATTAGCTTTGAGGCAAGTTATCTTACCTTTCATGAATTTCAGTTTTATTTTCTCTCAAATTGGAGTTTTGGATAACAATATCTGCATTTTGGAGATTTTATCAGAATTTACAAAGTCATCATACTCATTACATACATATTCATAATATCTGATATATGTAACCAGTAAATGTTGCTGACTGTCTTAAACAGTAAATGTTGGTGAACATGTAGGAATTCTTAGGTGTCTTGTTTCATGGAAAAGAGGGTTTTTTTTTTTTTAAAGTCACTAAAAAGCAACATAGTTCTGAGGACAACTAGAATATATCTTTGCTCTAGTTCATTTAAGTGTAACATCTTTAAGCCATAATCACAAAGAATATATTATTGAGTTAACAAGAATCTGATTCATGGCTTAACCAGAATGTTTGGTAAAAGTTTGACTTTAATTATTGAGGGTAAGTTGTTTTGTTTCTTCAAAATTTGAAATGATATTCAGTACACAGAAGTTCTTATGCACTAGCAATTTATTCCATTGAACAGTATCAATATACTTATTATTTAGTAATGTTTTAAATATGGTTTTTTTGATGTCAGATGATTTTTTTCTGGCATATAAGGTGAAAAAATTTTGCCATGTACTTTGCTTTAACTATTTTTTTTTGCTTTAACTATTTAATAAAACATTTTAAAATTACTTGAATTTTTATTAAACATAAGCTTAATAAATCCAACAAATTATGTATTTAAAACAATGAATGTGCAGCCTGTACCTTTATTTACCTAGTAACCCATAAGTGTTGCTGTTTTTCTCAAAGGTCAGCCTGATTCCCCTTTTAGTCTTTCAGAGACCAGGGAGCATAATTACAGGTAACAGGAAAGTATGAATTAGGGTATATAAATTAACTAGAACCAAGTATAGAACTTTAGGGAGATGGAGTTTTAGTTTGGTTTAAAAGAAGTGTTTTGTTTGTTTTGTTTTGTTTTGTTTTTCATAATTAGAGCTTTCTGGTCTTGAAAATCTCATTCTCCGTCACCAGAAATGTTCAAGCCAAGGTTGCATGATCTCTCTAGAGCTGTTACAGAGAGACCTTGAAGCATACAGTGAGTCTAGATGGTAGAGGGGGGCTGGGGATGTAGAATGAAGAGAGGCCTCCAATGTTTTCATCAAACCAGGTAATCATTTCCTTATAATACACAGAGTGGTGCATTTGAACTTGTTTTCTCAGGTGACCAATGGAGTTGTCTTTGGGGGAAGACTTTTATACTCTAAGTGACAACTTAACCATTAACTAAAAAGGTTTCTTGCAGGCAGTGATTCTCAACTGGGGCACTTTTGACCCCAGGGACTTTTGGCAATGTCTGGAGACATTTTGGGTTGTCGTAACTAGGGGTGTGCCACTGACCTTTAGGGGAAAGAGGTTGGGCATGCTGCTGAACATCCTACAGTGCACAGCCAGCCCCCACAGTAAAGAATTATCTGGTCCCAAAATATCCATGTGGAGATCGAGGGACTCTGCTCTACAGGAATTAAAAAAAGTAACTCATTATACAAAATCTAACATGTTTGAGTTTTCTCTGCATGTGTGTGTCCACAGCTACCAAAGTGCCTGTTTATAAGTCAAGTGTTAAAAATTTATATTTACAGTTTCCCAACTAACATTGGAGAGGTTTATTAATAATCTCTACAGAATTGGTTTAAATTGTAGAAAATATTATAAACACTGAAGCTTTTATATCTGCATTATAGCAATATAGGAAATGAAATAGATTTGTTTTTTGAAGGGGAGGTATGAATAAGACACCAAATTGCAATAATGTTTATCATATCACCCCCTTGATATTACTCCACTAAAGATATTTTTGGAAGCAGTGTGCTCTATATGGAATCAGTTAATTATTTTGTAATGTGGGAGGGAAGAAATATTATTAGTGCATTAGAAGAACAGATTTTTTCTGCTGTTTAGTTGTGTGAATTCAGGAAATAACCTTTACCTTTTCTTTGCTATGGAGGTTACAGATGAATATGTTTATTATCAAGTTTATTTATTTTTAATGAAATATTTGTGTCTTCTAACCAGTGATAGATTGAGATCCTTAGTGTTCTTTTAAAAATTGTTTTCTGTAAACTTTACACAATGTTTTATTTGATGCAGTTTTTTTCAGTCTATTTTCCTTTTATCGATATTCTTTGATCTATCAAAGTTGAGCATTTTCTATACTCCTATCTCTTTTGTTTTTCTTTAAGATTTTTATTCATTTATTTGAGAGAGAGAGTGAGTGAGAGAGCAGGAGCTGGGGGAGGAGTAATGGGAGAGGGCGAAGCAGACTCCCCGCTGAGCAGGGAGCCCTACTCAGGGCTTGATCCCAGGACTCCAGGATCATGACCTGAGCCTGAGGCAGACGCTTAACTAACTGAGCCACCCAGGCGCCCCTCCTGTCTCTTTTTGGTAAGTTTTTTCTTTAGGGGTGGAGTAGGCAAAGGACCAGATAGCAATTACTTTCGGCTTTGTGGGCTGTCCAGTCTGTGCTTCACGGCTCACTTTTGCCATTGTAGTGGGAAAGTAGCCACAGACACTTTGAAAATGAGTAGGCATGCCTTATTTCCGTAAAACTTTATTTATAAAAACAGGATCATATTTGGTCCATGGCACTTGGAAAATTGATGTTTATACGCAAGGGAACAGCTCACATGTCCTGCCCAGTTTCTCTACTTCTCTTTTTAAAGATTTTATTTATTTGACAGAGAGAACACAGGTGGTGGGGAGAGGGGCAGAGGGAGAAGCCGACTCCTGGCTGAGCAGGGAGCCTGACGTGGGGCTCCATCCCAGGACCCTGGGATCATGACCTGAGCCCAAGGCAGATGCTTAACCGCTGTGCCACCCAGGCGCCCCAGTTTCTCTTTTTTTAAACAAATATTTAATGGTTAAGAATATGGTTTTATTTTATAATTTTCTGATTATGTTATCTTGGTCAGATTATGTAACCTTTTAAAGTTTGGTTTCCCCATCAGTAACAGGGAGGAAATAACAGCACCTACATTATCAGACTGTTGTAAAGTTTAAATGAGAATGCATGTAAAGGACTGGTACAATCATGGGCATATCATAAATGCTCATTAAGTGTTAGTTGCTTTTATTATCTTCCAAAATTTTATAGAAGTATGGTAAGAGATAAACCACTATAATGACTTTTTGCCTTAGCTAAGGTAAGAATAAATTTGAATATTAGAAAATTAAAAATGATAACACTGTTTCCAGAGAATTGCTACCAGCCGGAGCTGAATTCAAGAATTTTGTTTCAAAATAAAAAAGCAAACTCAAGTCTTCCCTTGCCTTGTCATTCCATTGCTTGGGTTTGGAGTTGCTGTGTAAGATAAATATCTTCTCAATTGCTACCAAATCGTGATTATCATCAGAATTTACTTTTTTGGAATTCTTCAGTGTTAGACTGTTAAAGGAAAAACACTGTAGTATTACATATTATTAGGTGAAGGTATGTTTATTTACAAATGTCAAAGTCCTTTTTACATGCTTTTATTGCAAAAGGTCAAAACTATAGGATTGGTATTTCTATTTAAATGTAAATCTCAAATGTCAGTCTGTTGGATTATTCTATTCATGTGTGAAACAACCAAATTACTGTTTACATTAAGGAAATGTCTTGCATGTAATAAAAGTTCAGTAAACATTTAACAAATAAATTTGTAAACAAAGGATCTCTGAGTAAAATAAGAAGTGATATTTTCCACTTTTTAGAGATTTTTATTTGCTTTGAAAAGTGAGGTGGCAAGAAGATTCTCTCCCCAAACACCTATATTCTTGAGAAGTAAAAAAATGGAGACACTTAAAAAAAAGTAATGTTAACTGTGCTTTCAATCTTGAGGACTGAGTGTACTCCAAGAGTAGTGCTAATGACCTTTATCTTTCAGGTTTTACAGATACAGAAACGCAGTGTAACATGAATCGTCTATTTGGCCTAGTAGGCAGAAGGGAGCTGCCTTTTCATTTATAGAAAGATATATTCTAATTGAAATAAAAATACGCAATAAGGAGAACAATTGAACTGTATTTACTGTTAGACTGCCTCACTCGGTTTGCTTTCATCTGCTGAGTAATTGTGACTCCCTTGCTGTTAATGAAGAGCTAGTACGAGAAGATACCTTAGAGTTAGAGACTGTGTTCCAGGATTTCCTACCAAATTCAAAACTTTCATTATCAAAGGATCTTATTTCTTAACACATGTAAAATTTTAAAGCACTTATTCAGGGCCATGAGTGCTTCTGCCAGAGGTGGCTGTCTAACTCCTGGAGAAGCAGCACCCCTCTCCCACCCTTTCCACCGGCGTGCTCAAAGTTCTCCATAGTTCACTGCCAAGGTAGTGGTGGTGATTGTTTTCCTGAGGCTCAACTCTTGGGTATCTTTTCTGACTTGTTCCTACTCTGCCATCTTGCCTGGAGAAAGGGTAAGAAGGGGGTAAGAAAAGGGTAGCAGGGTAAGGCGTGGGCATTTCTTAAATTGGAGATGAAGGGTGCTTATGTTTCTTCTTGTACATTTTGTGTAAATGGACGATTTGGAGACTACTTGTATGATCAATCATTCCCACCTTTGGTGGACTTGGGAAAAATACATGTTGGATTTAGCTTCATTCCCAGTATGGGGAAGGTAATGGGATCAAAGGAAGGCAGGAAGGAGTATTATACTTGCTCCTCCTTGGAGACCATATGAATAGTGAAGGGGAGGGGATCTTTTAGCGTTCACAATGGATGAGAGTCAAGGAAGTAATGGAAGAGACTCTCATACTGTCCTCTTCCCCAGTAGGCTGCTGACCCTCACCTTCAGTTTTCTCTGGTTGAGTGTCTTGTCCAGGATGACCCTGGCATTTCTTATGTTCAGTCATGGTCCTATCCTGAGCTCCCATCCCACTAAGAGGTCCTGGGCCTCTGTAATGAGGTTGAGCTTGGGCCTGTGCGGGTTGAGCTTTTGTCCACTTGCATACTGGAGGTATGAGAAAGGAGTCTTTGAAATGCTTTCCCTTAGGCAACTGAAAAGGGGCAGAGTGAGGAGGAGAAAGGGTATCATTTTCATTGGACTAGCTTTGTGTTTAGCTCTCAGTTTATTGAGGAATTTAATACATATATTCAATATTTGTATAATTTAATGAATCACAATAGAGAAATTATTATTTTATTGGTTTGTAAAATGAGATAATTTAGGAAACATTAATCTAGACCAACACTCTTCGTTTTACAGATGAGGAATCTTGTTTGTTACCAGAGAAGAAGATAGTATTAAAAGTAGTAATTTTAGAATCTCGTAAACCCAACTGTGTTACCACGGAAAGCTACGTCATCTCTGAGCATTGTTTTCCTCATCTGTAAAATGGGCATAATCACTGTCTTTGAGGCTTGTTATTGGGAATCACGTTATTTCGTCACATAATGAGTGTTCAAAAAGTATTAACTTTTATAATTTATTATACCTTTACATAAAAACATCACAGATGGAGGTGTGAAGAGGTATATTTCTCTCTTAAATCTCTTCACTGGTCTTTGTCGTACATGTAGGAGTACAGGTCCACAACCTGGGTTCATTATGTTAATCTTATTTTTAATTAGGGAGTGCTTTCTCAAGGTCAGACACTAATCTCTGTCAGAGCATGGAGCACAAAACTTGGGGCTTTAATTACTAATGAATTGGTAGACAGAGCAAGACGTCTTGGAAGTATCAATAGGCGGCTACATCCAGCTCCTACAGGTTTTTCTGTTTGAAGGATGCATGCTTGTATGTGTTAGTCATGTATTTGTGCAAACATTGAAAAAGCCTTTTTTTTTTTTCAATTAGGAGAGAGAAGCGCTTCAGAAACAGCTGGATGAGGCAAACCGAGAAGCACAAAAATATCGACAGCAGCTTCTAAAGAAAGAACAGGAAGCAGAGGCCTACAGACAAAAATTAGAAGCTATGACTCGTCTTCAGACTAATAAAGAAGCTGTTTAATTAACTACGAGCACGTAGTTTGAATTTGCTTTTGGTTAAGAAAGAACACAGTCTTGAACTATACGCCACAAGGCGCAGTCGCAGGAAGCCATGTCAACGGAAGAGACTGCGGATCGACGGTCGGACTTCCGCCATGAGCTCTGAATCCTTGTAACATAAAACTCTACTTTAGAAGTTGTGAAATGTATTTAAAACTGAATTCTGTAAATAGTTTTTGTTTTTTTACAGTTCCAAATGAGTTCTAAAGATTGTTGAAGAGATCCAAAAACACAATAAGCCACTGTTTTTGTGAATTCTTTTTGATTTTAGTATGAACCTTAATTTCTCAGAAACAGAACAGTTTTAAGGGTGATCGTTGTTGATTAGACCAAATGTTATCTAATAATTATGTGGTGGACTGATGCTGGAATTCCTCCTGTAGGTATAAACTTCTATATGAAGAGAAGATTTCTCCCAGGAAATCTTTGTACAGCTTTAAGTTGTCTCAGATTCTCTGAAAACATTTTTTAGAAAGCAAATTTTTATATTTGTTCAATTTCAGCTATACCCAAGTAGATTTACATGTATATGAAGCAAATATTTTTTAAACTTTCTGTTTGTACATATTCTGCATGTTTTATAATTTCAAAGTGCATCACTTGCATACGTATTTTTCCCACAAAGATGACGAAAGTGAACTAGGGGAAAAAATCCTTTTATTCTATAGGTCATTGAAAGTTAAGTAAGCTAGCAGCTGGTTTTATCGGAATGACAATGTTCTTAGAAGGAGCAGCTTACAAGATAACTTGAATTTGCAAACTGCAAAATCTATGCTTTTTTGAAAATTTCATAGTGGGGACGTGAAACTATTTTGTGCCTTCCATCATGATTTCCACATGAAAGCACTTTAAGGCACTGGATTTTAAGATAATGTTTTTGGAATACTCAGAGCATATGGGTTTCTGAAATATTTCATGGACTCATTTCCCCCAGGAAATTATTCTTATGGAAAAAAAATGCTTTTGTATGTAGAACAAGAACTTTTTGTACTACAGTGATGCTAGGTATGTCTAACATAACTTTTACTTTTCCCTGTGAAAGCTGTATGTCTGTGCTGTGACTTGTTCTCATCACAATATTGTTGAATTCCGCAATGTATGGACATTAAACTCTGACATACTGTTCATTCTTTTTTGTAAAACACAACTTCAAGCTCCTTTTTCTTGCTTTATTTTTTAATGTCTTATTGCTTTATGAAAATGTTTAACCCTAAGACCCTTCTAGATTACCTATCTGTATAAAGAAGCAATTACCCTTAAAACTGTACTCTGGCCTACTTTTCTATTTTACAATTAAATATCTTTTCCACATACATTCAGTGTAGACTTATATTTTGACCACACATTAAAAATTTTGTTCTGTATGTTACAGCCGTATTCCACTAGAATGAGAATACATATATTCTTCACACTGTGTCTTACAAATCCTTGAGGTAATTTCTTGGGAGGTTGCTAGCTCTCACTGGTGTTATTATAATTGTTAAGGTAATAAAAGGATCTATGAACTATCAGCCTGATAATTGCTATTTGGGAACTTAGAAAGGTTTGAGAGCAAATTTAAGAACTCTAAAAAGACGAGAAAAAGACCTTTTCAGTTTTCCACTAAATTTGACATATATTTTAAATCACCTAAAACTAGGTTTTACAAATGCTAGGCCATATTTTCAGTAGTGTGAAGCTACTTTTTCTATGTCTCTTATTACTTTAGTGCATTTATGGGTTTGTTAGGCAGAGTGCCTTTGACATATGCAGGTTGGAGTGGAGAAGGACCAGTATCTTTACCCCAGAGTGCAAGCCACTGTAGACTTCGCTGCCAGACCAGACTGGCCCCAAAGAGCCCTGAGACGGTGTTGGAAATGAGCCCCTGAAAGCTGATTTAATTCGTTCTTTGATTTCCAGTCTCCTGTTGTGCTAGAGACTTCACCTGGTAAAAGAAGGAATTTTGATTTACAGTAACATCTGACCTAGATGGGAAAAAATAATTGGTACTTGAAAGGAGTAAAGTCTATGATAGTAGCAGGTAAATAAATACTCAGATGTCTTTGGGACAAGTTCCAGTGTTATGTTGAACTTGTATAATTCCTCAGTCATCTACACCTGATCCAGTGTGCTGCGAAATCAATAGTTAGACTAAGAATTTATAACACATTTACAAGGGGCTTATTTACTATTTTTTTTTAGCTTCTGTTTTCAGGTGGGCTGGAAAAGCTTTGCATTCTAATTCTCGATGGTGTTTTGAACAGAAGATTAAAGGAACTGACAGAATAATAGAGAAGTTTGCAGAAATCCATACTTAATGTCCTTCCCCTTCCTAATGACGGCTTTGTAGTTAAAGGTCATTTTGGTAACCACATTGATGGTTAATTATTTCCACTGATGTGTGAACAAACACCGTTTAGAGCGGCCTTACTCAGCTAGGGTTCTGGGAGGGAAACAAGCCCTAATGCCTAACTCTTAGGGCCTAAAGAATTAATTCCTTTAACAAATTAGCTTCTTTCCTGTGCGGCTAGAATAGTTACATACTATCTAGACACGGAACTCATTGGCTGTCTTGATTACCTAATTACTCGGTTCAGATTTAACCCTTCCCTGTGTACAGTCATTGGAACTCTAGGATTACGAATTCTAAGTTGGATCTGTGATGCTTTCAGAAAGCCTCATCTGGCAAATAGTATCTGCAGGGACTGTACTTCTTAACTAATTTTAATTTATTGGTATTTATTTTATTTATATTGTAATTACTTGCCATAAGGGCTTCTGATGTCATTTGTTTTTATTGGCTTTTAGGAATAATATTCTTATGTCAATCTTTCATGATATGAATGGCAGACTAGTACTCTATTCTTTTACTCTGACACTGGATTGCTTTATTTCTTTATGGTGGTGGGGGGCTGGGAGTTGGGGAGCTTTCCTCTGACATTCAAAAGAACAAAATTAAGTGGAGGAGGGAAATAAATGTGAAATCTCATGCCATTTTTGTTTATGACAAAAATTTGTATATAAATATTTTTATCTAAAACATTGCTAATGAGAATCTATGCACTATATTTTTTCTTCAGCATCATTATTTATGATGTTATTTATTGAAAATTAGAAGAAACCCTTGCCTATAACAGGAATTGGTGAGTTGATAGACCTATTCATGGGTGTTTTGTGCTGATATGACTGATTTTTTCTGTTTTACTCTATACGTAGCTTCTTCCTGATAAAATCTATAAAGTTGTCTTTGTACTTTAATACCTGGAAGACCCTGGGGTGCCTGGGTGGCACAGCGGTTAAGCGTCTGCCTTCCACTCAGGGCGTGATCCCGGCGTTGTGGGATCGAGCCCCACATCAGGCTCCTCCGCTATGAGCCTGCTTCTTCCTCTCCCACTCCCCTTGCTTGTGTTCCCTCTCTCGCTGGCTGTCTCTATCTCTGTCAAATAAATAAATAAATAAAATCTTTAAAAAAAAAATACCTGGAAGACCTTGAGAACTGACTCAAAATATGGCAAGAAGAAAAACCTTTTCAGATATAATCACAAAACAACTGGAGGAACCTTTGTGGATGAGTTCCATATGGAACACATATGGATGGGTTCCCAAGGCATTAGCACTCAGGCTTATATAGCAAATAGAAAAAAAATATATTTTCTATTCACCTAGCTTCTATTGAGTAAATAACTCCTCCAGCATGTCAGATCAACTTAGGAATGAACTAACTAATAAATTTGTTAATATTTACTGTACTTGGATTTCATTATAGATAGCTAGTCTGTTGTAGTTTTGAATGATGTTGGCTATTTGCTTTCTCCGTGTTAAACGAGAGCATCTCAATGCATGTGGATTCAGTTTGACGTAAGTAAGCTCCCTGAATTCATTCTTAGATGACTGTGGAACCCATGATGGAAAACACAGTATTACCACTGGAGATATGCTTCTGGTTCCAAATCAAAATTTTTATATCAATATTTTTGTGACTTGTTAAAACTTTTCTAAATGTAGAGATATACAGAGAGATGGTCTTAATAGTTTTTGATCATTTTGATACCCTGAGCACCTTTAAAAATATTTCAACTTAACAATAATCAAATATTGAATATAGTTTGGGTATATTTCCTGAGGGCTCTTCATTTTTATTTTTTTTAATATTTATTTCTTTGAGAGAGAGTGCAAAAGTTGGGGGAAGGGGTGGAGGGAGAGAATCTCAAGCAGACTGCCCATTAAGTGCAGAGCCTCACATGGGGCTCCATCCCAGGACCCTGAGATCGTGACCTGAGCCGAAATCAAGAGTCAGATGCTTAATCTACTGAGCCACTCAGGCGCTCCTTCATTTTTAGATAAATACTGTAACTTCCAAAAAACTATGATTTAATTACTGGGAAAATTTTGATGTGGTCTCTGTGGTTCTGTCCACTATGCTTTATTAATTGCTTAGTTTTTCATTTAAGTAGCGTAGATCTCATGTGCACAGTTGATATGTAGTATGTTTTCTAGATTACTTAAATGTCTGACTTTCCTGAAATAACTTTCTGATATATTTGTGTGTGTGTCAGGTAAAAGTAAAGCATTCATTTTTGTATTACCATTTTTCATGATTACTCTAGATTTGCCATCGTTATAACTAAGGAGTTACTTCAAGTTTAAATTGCGTTCACTTATTTTGCTATAGAAAAATAGTAATGTTAAGAGGGGTGCCTGGGTAGCGCAGCCGTTAAGCGTCTGCCTTCGGCTCAGGGCGTGATCCCGGCGTTCCGGGATCGAGTCCCACATCGGGCTCCTCCGCTATGAGCCTGCTTCTTCCTCTCCCACTCCCCCTGCTTGTGTTCCCTCTCTCGCTGGCTGTCTCTCTGTCACATAAAAAAAAAAAAAAAAAAAAAAAAAAAAATCTTAAAAAAAAGAAAAATAGTAATATTAAGAAAACTTATACTTGAGTGAGCCTAGTCTCCTTTTTAAAAAAAATTGTGTAGAAATGAATTGTAGAGAACTGACTCTTCCCAGTGTTTCTGCCCGGTGTCATAGAGTCTTGCATCAAACACTGAAGCATATTATTAAGTATGCTTACTACCTTCGTTAGGTACAATTCAATACTCATTAGTTTTGCTGTTGGCTTAATGAAAACTTCAAGACCTGTAGAAGAGGACAGAACAACAATATAGCAAACATGTGCCTACTACCCAAGTTTAATAAATCCTACGTTTGTCTTGTTTGCTTCAAATCTTTTCAGAGACAGAATGGTCTAGACGGTGTCGAAGTCCCTCTATTCCCCTTCCGCATCCCATTCTCTCCCCTCCCACCAAAAGACAGCCACTATCCTGAGGTTGAGATGTTTCAGTCTATCCACATTTTCATGTTTTTACTACACACCAAATTTTGTAAGTATATGGTAGAGTTTTGTGTGTTTTTTAAACTTGAGTAAATCTGTCATTCTATACATAAGTCATTCTGCATTTTGATTTTTTCAATTTATCGGCATTTTAGACATTTATTCATATTGATACTTGAATACTTACTCATTTTGACCGTTATATAAAATTAAATAAGAAAATGCCATCATTGATTTATTCTTTGTTCTATGTATAGATATGTCGCTTCTAATTTTTAAAAAAGATTTGATTTATTTGTCAGAGAGCACAAGCAGGGGGAGCTGCAGGGGGAGGAAGAGGGAGAAGCAGGCTCCCTGCTGAGCAAGGAGCACGATGTGGGACTCAATCCGAG
The DNA here is from genome assembly GCF_024610735.1 of Ursus americanus. NCBI lineage: Eukaryota > Metazoa > Chordata > Mammalia > Carnivora > Ursidae > Ursus > Ursus americanus. The sequence continues at coordinate 5,951,815 of NC_142162.1, read as the reverse complement.
GACCCCGGGATCATGACCTGAGCCAAAGGCAGACGCTTAACTGACTGAGCCACTCAGGCGTCCCTATCACTTCAAATTTTTTGCTGTTACAAATAGTACTCTCTGTACTATCTACATACATGTGCTAAGTTTCCCCCAGAAAATGGAATTGTTAGGTCAAGGGTAGTCAATTTTACCAAACACCGTCAAATTCCTTTCTAAAGTAGCTGTGAATAGTGAAGTGATGGGAATTCTCATTTTCCCATAATATTTTACCAACACCCGATTCTGTCACACACGGATATTTTTGGCAACCCTCATTGGTATGAAATTGTTCTCGTTATTTGTAGTTTCCTATTACTAGTGAGGTTGAACATTTTTACCCTGTTGTTTCTTGTCCATTAGTGTTTATTCTTCTGTGAATTGCCAGTTCATGGCTGATTTTTTTTTTTTTTAAGTAAGCTCCACACCCAGAATGGAGCCCAGTGTGGGGCTTGAACTCACAACCCTGAGATCAACACCTGAGCTGAGATCAAGAGTCGGGTGCTTAACCGACTGAGCCACCAGGCACCCCTGGAAACTGATCTTTTGCTGGTTGTATGAGTTTTAAATATCTTCTCCCACTGTCTGTTTTTTAAAATTTGTGTATATGGTCTTGAGTAGTACATATTTACTGGATGTCTGCGATACGCGATTCTCAATGCCGGGCTGAGGGAGAATCCCAAGTCTGATAGGACTCTAACACTCAAGGAGATTCTAACTAAAGGTGGGATGAAATTTTAATTTATAATTTGCTCCTTTTTCTTTTTAGTTCAATACGATTTCCTTTTTATAAAGTATACAAGAAGGGAAAGATTTAAGAGATGTAATATATTACCTAAGATAATTTTTTTTCAATTCTTGCTCTAACTTTTGATATTTTATATCATTTATATTTTATATATTTATATTTGGATATTTTATGGTTGTCTATTTCAAATTATATTTGAAAGGACAATGAGTGTTTGAATTATTGCACATGATGTTTAATAAAGTCTTTGAGAGCATTGAACAGAGCCTCCAAAAATTAGGATTTCACTAGCCTCCTACTCCTAGAGGTCTGGGGTCTTAAAAGTCACAGATAACAAAATTGAGTGACATCTTGGTGTGAAGGAAAGAACACGAGTATTGCATCCGGTAGTGCTGGGTTCAAATTTTGACCCTATTATTATTATTGTGTGTAATTTTAGCCAAACATTTTAATTACCTTGAGATGCATTTTCTCTAGAATGAGCTAGAAGAGGACTTTCCCAGGTGGTTTTGAAGACTGAATCCAATAGTGTGTATGAAAACCACAAGGCATAGTGGTCAGTACTTGGTAAACATTTGTTAACTCTACTTTGAGGAACTATGTAGAAGAGGCAGCACTCTATTGATTTCCCTCTCCCTCTGGACAAAAAGGTGTGATCTTCCGCTGTCCTAAGGCAGTATTTGTTATCAACTCTATCCTGACGCTACTTTCCCAAGTGAACTCCTAAGCCTGATTACTCTTGCAGCTGGCTCCTGTCTGAAAGAAGGTGGACTTCCTTCCTCCCCACCATAAGCCCCTTGTAGACCAGCCCCAGATCACATCTGGACCCAGTGCTTATTTAGGGGGCAAAATACAATGTTATATGTCAATTATATCTATAAAGCTGGGGAAGAAAGAGGTGACAGGGATTGAAATCATAATAAACATGAGATAGCTGCCTCTATTTCTTACCAAAACCAGTCACTGTAGCAAACCATCACATAGCACTTGTCTGTTCTGAGCCCTTTCCAGATAGTAGCTCGTATATGTCTAACATGACTTCCCCTTACTCAGCCGTCCGGATATACCGCCCAGGTAGTCTCTTCTAATTGCTCTGATTTCTTTTTCCACAACACCACACTCAAACTAGATCTTTGCTTTTTCTTCATCATCATTTTGAAAGATATGTGCAAAAATTAGACTACAAGGATGTTCACTGCTGCATAACTTGCAACAGTAAAATACTAGGAACAACCTAAATGCTCAAAATAGGGATTGCCTGAATTATGGCTGTTAAAAAAGATGCTGTAACATTTCTCCGAAGAAAACCTACAAATGGACAACAGACACATGAAAAAATGCTCAACAGCCCTCAGCATCAGGGAAATACAAATCAAAACCACAATGAGATACCACCTCACACCTGTCACCTGTCAGAATGGCTAAACTTAACAAAACAGGAAACAACAAATGTTGGTGAGGATTCGGAGAAAGGGAAACCCTCTTACACTGTCGGTGGGAATGCAAGCTGGTGCAGCCACTTTAGAAAACAGTATGGAGGTTCCTCAAGAAGTTAAAAATAGAGCTACCCTATGACCCAGCATTTGCACTACTAGGTATTTATGCAAAAGATACAAAAATACGGATTTGAGGAGATACATGCACCCCAATGTTTGTAACAGCAGTATCAGCAATAGCCAATTTATGGAAAGAGACCACATGTCCATCGACTGATGAATAGATAAAGAAGATGTGGTGTACGTATATATATATTATGAGGAATGAAATCTTGCCATGTGCAACGACACGGTTGGAGCTTAAGTATATTATACTAAACTGAAGAAGTCAGAGGAAGGCAAATACCATAGGATTTCACTTACATGTGGAATTTAAAAAACAAAACAGATGGGGAAGGGAAGGAAAAATAAAATAAGATAAAATCAGAGAGGGAGGCAAACCATAAGAGATTCTTAACTCTAGGAAACAAATGGAGGGTTGCTGGAGGGGAGCTGGGCAGGGGGCTGGGGTAATGGGTGGTGGGCATTACGGAGGGCACTTGTGATGAGCACTGGGTGTTATATACAAGTGATGAATCACTAAATTCTACTCCCGAGACTAATACTACACTCTATGTTAACTAACTTGAATTTAAATAAAATCTTGGAAGAAAAAAAAAGACGCTCTAAAAATATCACTGATAGCCAAAGATGTTCAATATATATATAGTTAAGTAAACACTTCAGGTTTATAAAACATGATACATTTGGTATACTCAGGCTGGTATGCTAACTTATGGGTATGAAACAGTAATCTTTTTTTCTTTTTCAACATGGTGTAATATACATGTATAGTTTAACACCCAGGTTACATAACAGATTCTCAGACTTCCAGAAGCAATGTCTCTGCCCACCCCCCACGATATGCTTCTGAGCTTTCTGACTTTGTGATAATCATTTCCTTGCTTTTCCTGTATATTTTTAGCACATGTGTGTCACCTCTAAGCAATCGTTTTATCTCTTTCTGAACTTTACTTAAATGGAAACATTCTTTGGTAATTTGCTTATTTGACTCAACATCATGTTTGAGATTTACCCGTGTTGTTGCTTATACCTCTGGCTCAGTTTCATTGCTGTGGGGTGTTGCCCTGTGTGATATCGACCATGTGCCCCTTCTAAGATTCTAAGTTATTTCCAGCTTTTGGTTATTACAAACAGTGCTACCATAATCTTGTGCCTATTACTGCACATGTAAGTTTTTTTAAAAGATTCTATTTATTTATTTACTTATTTACTTATTTATCAGAAGGAGAGAGAGAGAACAGCAGGAGCAGCAGGCAGAGGGAGAAGCAGGCTCCCAGCTGAGCAAGGAGCCGGATGTGGGACTCGATCCCAGAACCCTGGGATCATGACCTGAGCCGAGGGCAGACATTTAACGGGCTGAGCCACCCAAGCGTCCCTGCACACATACATTTTAATGCCCGCTTAAAATGGTTTACGTCCCCATCCTTGATCGCACACCCCAACCAAACCCCCCCATCAAATCCAGTCTTTCACCTGACTCTCTTTTCCTCAACCCCCGCCAGTGTGCACATGTTTTTGGAAATTCCCCCAGAGTATGCTCTAGTTTCATATTCCATAAATCTGTGCTGGTGATCCCTTACCTCCTGCTGGCCCCGAAGTGCTGAGTGCTTTAGATGACATCCTGTGGCCAGGTTTTTCTTCTTGTAGGCTGTTCTCCTCTCTTGCCCTCCATAAGCCCTTCTCTCTTTCCCACCACACAGCTGAAATCAAGCTGTAACTTGTATAACAAGATTTTTCTGGAAGCTAGGGGTTTCGGAAGAAAAGCACAATGTAGGGAGAGAGGGAGAGAGAGTGGGGGTGGGGAGAGGGAGATGGACAGAGACAGGGAGACAGAGATAGTGAGACAAGGAAACACGGAGAGAAAACTTCTCATTGCTACCAGATGTGGCCCCAGTTGTATCTAACCCGTGGTTGTGCTCCACCCCTCCAACCCCAGCCCCAGGAATTCTAGATCTGCTGTCCTGTGTAGCCAGTCCGGCTCCCCACACTGGGAGCATGTCCCTTGAGCAAGCCAACAACATCTGGACCCATGTTCAACGCCCTGTAGTCTAAAACCTATGTCCCTGAATCCTCATTTCCTTTCTTCAGGAGAATTCCCACTGCATCCAGGGATTACCTCATCCTCAACCCCCAGGGGTGGGTTTGCTTCCCCAGGGCAATTTCGTCCAACAGTTCAGTCGCTTCAGATTCCCCAAAGTCTGGTTGCTCAGTCTCTAAAACTCCGAGGGTGGCATAACCAGGATCACCCTGAAGCGAGTTGGACCCAGGCCAGTCTGGTTCTTTCCCATCTTTCCCTCCAGTGTGAGGTGGAATGGAGGCTGCTCCAGTCCTCTCTTTCCTGCAATTCCCAGAGGCCTCCACTCTAACTTTCCCTGTGGACCATGGGTGACTCTTTGAATATTAACACATTCAAGAGCAAATCGGCTACGCCTAGTCTTCTGGAGGTCCAAATCTAGACACGGGGAGGATTTATTTCTCTCAGACGATCGGCAGGCTTTTTCCATTGGAGTCTGACTTTTGCAATCTCTCTCACTTTTACTCAGGAAATGCTCAAATCCATTTCTGCTGGTCTTCATTGTTCTTGGTGCAACTAAATGGCACATCTGAGTAATCATGCAACAAAGGGTTGAGTTGTGGGAAGCCAATTTGACCTCCACTTTCTAGAAATAACAGTTCTTGCCCTTGTCCCCGCCCTCCTTCCCATTCTCTACCCTCTACCTCCAATCAGGATTTTAAAAATTTCCATTCAACTAGTATTGGTTGAATTTATGATTTTTGAATTCTGAGCCATAGTTAGGGTATCTTCTTCACTTTGAGGTTGAGGAGCAGACCTCCTGAATTTTCTCTGAGGATTTTTCATCTTAATTTTTTTTGACAGCTTTATTTAGCTATGATTTATGGCGTCTAAATGGGGTATCTCCTGATCAGATGAGGGCCCTCAAACGTGGGGTGACGATCTGGGGGAAGCCCGGGGGGGTGGGGGAGAAAGGGGCAGGTAGTGAAAGAACTCACTGGAGGTAGAACAAAGGGGAAGTTTACTGAATACACTGCAAGAGAGCGGGGACAGTCCAGGAGAGGAGAGGCTGTCTGCAACTGAGGCAGAGGGCAGGGGCTGCTTGTAAAGAGGGAGCGTGAGGATGTATGGGGATGTATGGAATTTCCCCCTTTTTGGTAATTGTGCCTAGTAGTAAGTAGCCCATTGGTCAGTTAGGGCTTATGGAGATTTCGAGGTGGGTCAGCTGACCAGCCCGTCTGTATTCAGCCAGGGGGTCCTTGAGGGCCCTTTCCACATTCCATCGCTCAAGCCTGTTTGCCAAAAGTGGCCTCTACATAACTGATATACCAAAAATTGCACATATTTAATGCATATAATTTGATGAGTTTGGACATATGCCTACATCTATGAAGCCCTTATCTTGATTATGGTGATGGTTTCATGTAAATATATGCTTTTATTTTTCTAATTTAAATCTTTGATTTAAAAAAATAATCTAAGTTTTTGGTGTGAGGAATCCAACCTACTTTCTTCCAGAAGGCTCTCCTTGTTCCTATTTATTAAATAGTTCATCTTTTTCCTTCTGATCTGAGATGCCATTTTTATTATTGCTAAATTCCTGTATGCATTTGAATTTATTTTTCCTTTTGTCTGTTCATACATCAGTTTCTCATTCTTTTAATTATTGAGGATTCATAATATATTTTAATACCTTCTTGGTAAGAACAGAACCGGCTAGTTACTTTTCTTTTACAGAGTTTTCCTTACTCTCTTAGTTTATTTTTCCTTGTGAATGATGAAAGTAGCTAATGAAATCCAAAGAGAACGCCCAAAATGCTTGCTGGGGTTTTCACTAGGATTGTGTTAGATTTATAAAGTAACTTAGGAAAAATGATATCTTTGTGATGGCGAGTCTTTACTCTGAGGATGTGGTATGTCTTTCCATTTATATGGGTCTTTTATATTGTTCAGTGGCAATTTAAAAAAAGTTTATTATGTTCAAGGCAATAGTACTCAAGATGAAAAGATTTGGTAAGAAATTAAAAACTGTAAAAAAAGAACCAGATGAAAATTTTACAACTGAAAAAATACAATAACATGTTAAGAAATCAATACCCAGGTTTATTATTATATTAGATACACCTGAAGAGAGAACTCAAAGATAGAGCAGAAAAAATTTCCATCTGAAAGTCAGAGAGATGGGGCGCCTGGGTGGCACAGCGGTTTAGCGTCTGCCTTCGGCTCAGGGCGTCATCCCGGCGTTATGGGATCGAGCCCCACATCAGGCTCTTCTGCTATGAGCCTGCTTCTTCCTCTCCCTCTCCCCCTGCTTGTGTTCCCTCTCTCGCTGGCTGTCTCTCTCTCTGTCGAATAAATAAATAAAATATTTTTTAAAAAAAGAAAGAGAGATAAGGAGATGGAAAATAAAGAAAAGAATATTATATATATAACATATATCTATGTAATTTATATAACTTCTATAACATATATAATACACACATAAATACTATATATGTTACATATATGAGGTAATGTAACAAAGTTTAACATAGCGTGATCGGAGTGACAGAAGGATGGAAGAGAGATAATGGACAGACACAACACTTGAAGAGAAAATAACAAACTTTCCTATTTAAAATGCCTAACCTGGGGCTTGGTACTTTTTATGTGCTAGATAAATGTCAGCCATTATCACTGTATTACTTCCATCCCTGGTCCCACAAAAGATTTATACAAGTATTGGCAATACTGCTGGAGTCCAAATCCACTAGGCCATTTTTCCCCCCAAAGACCTTATATTCCTCAGGCATGCTTGTTCTTTTTCATCTATTTTTTTTTTAATCAACAGCTTTTTTGAGGTGTGATTCCCATACTATAAAATCCCCCATTTAAAATGAGTAATTCAGTGCTTTTCATATATTCACAGAGTTGTGCAACCATCACAAGAATCCATTTTAAAACATTTTCTTCCCCCCAAAGAACTCTGCTTCTCTTAGCTGTCAACGTCTGACAGCTTCCCCTCGCCCCAGCTCCTGGTAACCAGTCACCTGCTTTCTGTTTCTACAGGTCTGACTATTCTGGACATTTCATATGAAGAGAATCATACAATACGTGGTCTTCTGTGACTGGCTTCTTTCACTGAGCGTGTTTTCAAGGTTCATCCGTGTTGTATCATGGATCAGTGCTTCATTCCTTTTTCCTGTGGAATAATAGTCTGTTGTATGGGTATACCACATTTTACTTATCCATTCATCTGTGGATGGGCATTTGGGGTATCTCCATTTTTTTGGCCGTTATGAATAATGTTGCTATGAAGAACATGTCAGAATTTTTGTGTGGACATAAATTTTCTTAAGTGTATACCTAGTAGTGGAATTGTTGATTCATAAAGGAACTTCATGTTTAGCTTTTTGAAGAACTGTTTTCCAAAATGGCTACATCATTTTTATGTTCCCATCAGCAATGTATGAGGGTTCTAATTTCTCCACACCTCACCAACATCTGTTATTATCTGTCTTCTCTTTTTTTCTTTTTAAAGTAACCTCTACACCCATCGTGGTGCTTGAACTCAGCACCCGGAGATCAAGAGTCGCCTGCTCTACTGACTGAGCCAGCCAGGTGTCCCATTTGTCCTTTTGATCAGCCATCCTAGTGGGTTGTGAAGTGATATCTCACTGGAAATTTTTCAGTAGCAATTTAAAGAAAGCTTTTATTTCAAAATAGTTATAAATCCAGAAGAAGTTGCACAAATAGTGCGGAATCCTTGAATCACTCTGTTACCAGCTTCTCCCAATGATAGTATTTTCCATAACTTTAGTGAAACGTCAAAACTAGGAAATTGGCATCAGTACAATACTGTTAATGAGGCCTCATTCAGATTTCACCAGTTTTAAGACGCACTCTGTTATGGACTGTGTGTTCAGATTCATAGGCCGAAGCCCAACACCCAAAGTGATAGTATTAGGAGAGAATTAGGTTTAGGTTAAGCTGTGGAGCGTGGGGCCTTCATGAAGGGATTAGGGTCTCATAAGAAGAGGAGGAGACTAGAGCTCTCTTTCCTCCTCATGTGAGGATACAAACCAGGGACAGCCTTCTCAGACACAGAATCTGTTGACACAAAGGGATTGTCAGGTAGGCAGTTGGATAAGAGATTTTGGAGCTCAGAAACTGGGAGAGCCTCATGATATAAATTTAACACGAGCTTTGTATCTATGTGGCTGTCACATAGGTAACATTTAAGCCACAAAAATGGATAAGGCCACCTAGGGAGAAAGATGAAGCAGGGTAATGCCCTGAAGCATGCCAACAACTACAGCCTGATCGGAGGGGGCTGACAGCAGAGAGGTGGAAGGGAGAGTGTGACAGGCCATTTCCTGGAAGCCCAGAGAGGCTGTATGCCTCCAGGACCAGGCAGTAGTGGCTGTCCCATACCATCGAGAGGACAAGAAAGGCGAAGACCAGAAAGGAGAAAACCCGATTCTATTTGGCAGTTTGAAAACATTTGATCACTTAAAAAAAAGATTTATTTATTTATTTATTTGAGAGAGAGAGAGCGAGAGAGAGCGAGCACCGGGCAGGGGGTGGGGGGCAGAGGCAGAGAGGCAGAGGGAGAGATCTCTGCAGCAGATTCCACGCTAAGCTCACAGCCCCGGTGACCTGCGGCTCCATCTCACGACCCTGAGCCCAAACCAGGAGTCCGGTGCCTAACCGACGGAACCACCCAGGCGCCCCGCTCTTTTCCTAACCTTCCTTGAGCTTCGTTAATGTCAGGTTATTGACTGACGGCACCCCCCCCTCTCCCCGGGCGCCTTCTCCACAGAAATCTCGAGTAAAAGGCGACAGGTTTATGCCTTCTGAAGAGAAACCAGAGCCATGCATTTGATCTCTTTTTCCTCAGAAAGAAGCTCCCAGGGTCGTGCAGCCTTCCTCACAGTAGTGTCTGCATGCCCTTCCACACACGCGCGCACACGCACGCACGCACCCTTTCAAGTGCTAAAAGCGATGAAGTCTGAGTGATGTTTCCATTTGTATTCTTTGTGCTCCTCTGTTTACTCGCCAGCAGCAAGTGGCACGTGGTAATTTAGAAAATCCACTGTGACGGATGAGGGTACCCGCGTCCCTGAGCACCCTGGGGCCGGCAGGGCAGCCTCGCTCTAAGCGCCCGTCCCTGCCTCCCCGCCGCTGAGAGACCAGCCATCGCAGGAATCCGACGGCTCGGCTCGTTTGGGCCACGGACTCCGCACACGCTCGGCTTTGTGCTGGGCTCCAGAGCCGGCGCTCCGTCCGACGGGGCTCCCTGGTCTGAGGCCAGGGGCGGAAGGGCTGCCTGCGGGTTTGGGTTGCTAAGGGCGCTGTTTAATTTAGAAGGGCCTTTTATCCTGGTCTCTAGATCAGAACCGGGGGGGGGGGGGGGGAAGGGGTGGAGTTCAAGCAGCCCGGAGGAAGGGCCTTTGAAGGGTGGAGCTAAGGGGGAAGAAGCGAGAACCCTTTAAATAAAGGGCCGGCACTGGCTGCCCAGGCGTCCGTGCTCCACGTCGCACGTCGCACGTCGCACGTCGCACGTGTCTTTGGGTGAGAAGGCGCCGCAGCCGCAGCCGCAGGGAGGTGATGGAGCCCGAGGAGTACCGGGAGAGAGGTGAGCGGTGGGCACCCCCTTGCTCTGCGGGAACAGGTGCTGGTCGTCCGCCCTTAGATTCGGGGGGTGTCATTGGACCGGAGCAGACTAGCTCTCTGAGAGTTGGTTTCCACAAAATTCTTCCCGAGGAAGGAATGTGGGACCCCAGAATCTAAAACTTTCTCAACCTCTCTTTCCTTCTCCCTCGGCCTCTCCTTCTCCCACTCTCCTGTGTCTCACTTTCCCCGCCCCCTTTCTCACCACGAGAGGATTTGGATTCCCGATCCACTCAGTGGGAAAAGGGGATTATTCATATTCTGAAGCAGAAATAAAAAAGGCCCCCAAGTATTCTGTAGTCACTGCAAAATCCGTTCTATGTATTCATTCCTCTGTGTGAACCTGTCGGTGCTGTTCTTTCACGGAGTCCTTCATTTCATAAATATTTAGTGGGCAGCCACTGTCTCTCAAGCCTGGTGGAAGGAGGAAAACCAAATGCTTAGCCTGTTTTCCGGCGGGGCTCCTTAAGAGGGGCAGGAGGTAGTTGCTTCTAATTTTTCTCCCCGTGAGTTTTTATATCCTCGTCCCCACTGGTAAGTTATGTTGCCTAAAATTTCTTTGCTGTAAGGTATTGTCCTATGTTAAATCCAACTTTTCGTCTCTCCTCCATCCAGACCTCCCTCACTAAGTAGCTAGCAGCCTTGACACTCAAGCCTGCACTGGCTTATTCCCGGGCTTCCCAGGAGCCTCAGGCAGGTTCCCGCGGACGTCCGTCCTGGGTGTAGAACTCGAACACATTTCACGCTGCCCCTGGACAAGTGCAGGGCTAGGTCCAGTGCTCTCAGAGCCCCGGTGGGATGCCCCTGCAGCCGTGAGAAGAATCAGCGGTGGGGGGGTTGGAGGAGAGAGAAGGGTGTCGAAATCTCTCCTTGTCTCTTTCACAGTTTCTTTCTGGGATCGGTCCTACTTATGAGAATCTTGCATGAGCTGGTGCAGAGGCAAGAAATCAGGTTCCTTCTCCTTCTCTCTCTTTTTTATCTTATCTTATTTTATTTTTTTGCAGGGGGAGAATAGCCTAAGGAGTACTAAGGAGGAATTAGAGGTATTGAGAGAGACAGAGAGAGGGAGATGAGCACACAGACACATAGACACAGAAAGGGAGAGAAGCAGACAGAGAGACTCAGAGGGAGGGAGAGACAGGCGCTGAAGACGGAAGCTCTGTCCTGGTGAAATGAATGGGGAGAAAAAATAAATAATTTATGGTCACTTCAGAGTATTTCAGTTGGCTAGTTTTCTTCCTTATTTATTTGTTCATTCATTTGATTTTTTTTTTTTTTTGAGCATCTAAGAAATGTCCTAAGCATTGAGGTGTTGGTGCAAGCAGAGGGAAAGAAACTGAGTGATTAAGACCTGGTCTTACGTACTCCTGAAATGAATAATTACACTATATGTTAACTAACAAGAATTTAAATAAAAACCTGACACAAACAAACAAAAAGACATGGTCTTGCATTTTCCCAAGACTTCAGGCTAGGGCAGGGTTCTTGGTCTGGGTCTAGGGTTGTGCTTTAGGGATGCCATGGACCTCAGAAATTATACACCATTTTTGTGTGTGTGTGCAAGCCCCTAGTTTTAATCAGATTCTTGAAGAAGTGAGAAATTGCTGGTCCAGTGGGAAGAGTGAGCAAGTAGATTTTTCAACTTGTATCAGAACCTGGCAGGGGAGTTTGCCATTTGTGCTAACAAAGAGAATAGGTTGTGTGTGTGTGTGTGTGTGTGTGTGTGTGTGTGTGTGTGTGTGTAACAATTTTCAGATAGAAAGAACCACAGAGTTTCTACTAAACCTGTAAGGTAGCAAATTAATTAGATGTTCTGTTTTTGAGAAGAAAAGACAGGTAGGAGAGAAAATCAAGGTTGATATGGATAAGGGAAAAATAAATTATTTTCCTTTGGTGCTTGAGTTTTATACTTCATGATTTTCCGTCTTGTTCATTTGTTCACTCACACAGTCCCTCCACTGGTCATTCATTCCCTCACTTATTTTTTCATTCATTTTTTAAAAAGATTGATTTTTTTATTTGAGAGAGAGAGAGATAGCTGGGGGTGGGGTGGGGTTGAGGGGGGGATGGGGAGAAGAAGAGAGAATCCCAAGCAGAGTATGCCGAGCTTAGAGCCTGATGCAGGGCTTGATCCCATGACCTTGAGATCATGACCTGAGCTGAAACCAAGAGCCCATCACCTAACTGGTGTCCCCCCTTTTTTATTTTTTATAAAATTTTATATAAATATATAAAGTTTATATAAATTTATAAATATATAAATTTTTAATAACATTTTATTTTTTTATAAAAGTGAGTGCACCTGTCTTCATCCCACAGAAAGGCTGCCTTTAACTGAGCCCCATATGGTACTCGAACCCACAACCTTGAGATCAAAAGTCACATACTCTACTGACTGAGCCAGCCAGGTGCCCCCACCCTCACTTACTTTTAAACTCTCGAGACAAGGCTGATGCTAGGGATCTGACCTTTTCCCCATCAGCTCACGAATCCATCTCCTTCTTCACCAAGTCTCTTGGCCCTCACATGAGGGGTTGGGCATGAATTGGCCAGGCCCGGTCGGGGAACGTAAGGCTGGTGTCTCCTCCTCCTTGTAGGAAAAGAGATGGTGGATTACATCTGCCAGTATCTGAGCACCGTGCGGGAGCGGCGTGTGACTCCGGATGTCCGGCCTGGTTACCTGCGAGCCCAGCTGCCTGAGAGTGCTCCCGAGGAACCTGACAGCTGGGACAGCATCTTTGGGGACATCGAGCGAATTATCATGCCTGGGGTGAGATACAGTCACCGCAAGGGTGATTCTGGGTTTCGGGGCATAGGAGGGCGGGCAGTAGGCCTGAAGAGAGGCCTGCCTTGGGTAAGCCTGCCATTTGGGCACCAACATGCCGGCCTGTCTAGAGGGCATATAGAGGGCCAGGACTTTGAACTTAGGATTCTGATGCCAGGGCTGCCCTGTGGTGCTGGGTGGGAGGCCGGAGGGAGTTAGCACTTCACCCCAGGGCTGAGTCTGACAGATGCATGGAAATAGAATGGAATGAGGTAAGAATGAAAATTGGGTCTGAGGGGAAAGGCCAATGTGGAGAGCATGACAGAGAGAGGAGGCTGGAGACAGTCCCTGAAGTCCCAGCTAGCAGAGCCAGCAACTCTCCCACAGAATGCTGAGACTCGCTGAAGGGAAGGAAGGAGGCCAAGAAGACACGTTCCCTGAGAACACCCTGATTGTCACATAGAGAGGCCCGGGGAGCTGAGTGAGACTCTATCGGCCCCCTCCTTCCTCCTCCGGGGGGTGGGAATGGTGTCCTTCTCTACCAAGGGGAGGTCTCATGACGGAGCTGCTTTTCAGGAGTAGAGAGGACCTTTCCCTGAAGCATTTGTCCTCCCAGTGACAAAGAGCACAGCCTGGTGACAGCACTGGCAGGGCCAGGGTGCAGACAAAGGCTGGCTGGTGCTTGAGCTGGAGGCCGCCTCTGTGGGCTGTGACGCTGCCCCTGGCCACAGGGGCGAAGAGCTTGCCAAGGTGCTCAGGCTAAAAGTGAGGGCGCCCGTCTTCGTCCCACAGCAGGGCTGCCTTTAGCTCCATGTCACGTGCCAGGCCCTGGATGAGCCCCGTTACAGGCTAGCTTGCTCTATCCCACAGTGATCCCACACTCCCTCTTTTACAAATGAGGAAGCTGTGGTTTGGGGATGTTAATTGTTTTCTCAAAGTTACAGAATCTGTGGCTGGCAGATCCAAGATTTTAGCCCTGGGCCAGTCTTATTCCAGAGGCTCTTTCCCCTACGCTGGTAACTCCACTCGTGTGTGACTGAGTGCTCCGGCCTGAGCCTGTGCACCCAGGCGCTGCCCTTCAGCCGGACCCCCATGTACAGGCTGTTCTCTTCACTCTGTCTGCTTGGGGCATTGGTGGCCTGAACCGCGGGTGTCCAGAGACCTCCCGAGGCTGACTTGGGATTTGCTTCCATCATCCCCTAAAAGCTTTGATGGGACAGAAATGTGCCTGGAGGCAGGGATGACAAATGATCTGAACTCAGAATAAGTTGGTACAAGCGCCCTGGTTGGCAAGTTTGCACAAAGCCAGTTACTCATCTCTCTCTGACCACTCAGCCTATTTCACAAGCATCTTTTGAAAATTTCCATATCGTAAAGCTTTACCAAGGAGGCTAGCACCCCGATAAGATTATCTCATGGATTTCATTCTGTAAAATGTAATCTGCCGAGCTGCCAACTGTAATTTGGTAGTGAGACTGAGAGCAACTGTCAGAGGAGACGGAAATGAGCTGATTCGTTGATTGCAATTCCAGCAGTTGCTGGGGGTGTGCTCAGAGAGGCTCATTTCTGGAACGAGAGGTCTGTCTCTTCTTGATAAGGGTTCTCTGGCTTATCTTATCAGATTTATCTTGAAAGAACAGATAATTGCCTCTTGATAGGGTTAGGGGATGGAAGCCCTTCTTTGAGGTTTCCAAAATACTGTCACTAAGGACAGTGATAATGAGGGCCCAGTCTTCCAGTGCCTCTGAGAGACGGCCTGAAAGCGGTTGGCCCTTCACTTTCTCATGTTGACGAGCACCTCATTGAAAACTGGATTGATTTTTCCCTCCCTGCCATCTCCTAGACACAAAGAGAAGAGCTGCCCTTCTGTTTTAATTCCAACTCTGGTTAGAAAAACCTCCTCTGTGCTTCATGGGGGAGAGAGAGTAGCACAGGGAGAGAAGAAAGGGCGCCACCCTGCTCAGGAGCTTGGGCCCTGGGGTCAGACAGCCTGGGGTTTCTGTCTTGGCACTGTCATCTGTCCCTGTGAGGTGTGTGTGATCACGTAGCCAGCCCCGAATTCTCCTCTGTAAAACGGGGGTAATGGGAGAACCTATCTTAGAGGGGTACTGTGAGAATTAAATAAGATGAAGCATGGGAAAATGGAAGATATTGTTGTTACCTTTCACACATTTCACCTGGCGAAAATCAGAGGAAAAGTTCTGGTTATCTAAGAGTCAAGTCAGGATATATGATGTGTCTATCACCATGTGAGTAACTCACCATTAACATTAGTGCTTTACGTTGTGCAAATTTCCTCCCAGACCCATCCACATGACAACCCCAGGAAACAGGATTTATTTTATGATGGGAAACTAAGGTTAAGAAAGGTGCAGAGGAGTATCCTGTTTTTATGGGGTCTGCATCATATATAAATTTTGAGATCCCTTGTAAGAAAATAAAATTAAGTATCTTTCTCAAAAAAGACCCATGCAAACATAGGACCTTGGAGCTTAAGTTCATTAGCTTCACAATAAACCTACAAAGTCACACAGCTGGTTAGGGACGAAGAGAGGAGTGGAAACTTTGTCCTTTGACTTGAATCTTATGCTCCTTCTACCACACACACTGTCTAGGACGCTGTCCTTGCTAGTGAGGGATTACAAGAATTTCTGCACACTAAATATATTTTTTTAAGATTTTATTTATTTATTCGACAGAGATAGAGACAGCCAGCGAGAGAGGGAACACAAGCAGGGGGAGTGGGAGAGGAAGAGCAGGCTCCCAGCAGAGGAGCCTGATGTGGGGCTCAATCCCATAACGCTGGGATCACGCCCTGAGCCGAAGGCAGACACTTAACCGCTGTGCCACCCAGGCGCCCCCTGCACACTAAATATTGGTTCACTAGGATGTTGACTAATGAGTTCTCAGTAGGGTGGGACATCTAGAATGAGAGAGTTCCATGGGTTCAGGGAAAGGATCAGGGGGGCTGGGGAACTGGGAAAGGGTTTGTGGAGGAAATGAGTATTTTGTAGCTTTCTAGGAATTAGTGGATTTTGGAACATCCTGTCAGTATGGGATGTGCCTGCTTGTCAGGAGACACCACATTGCTCAAAAGCACGAATGCAGAAATGAACAGGGCATCCTCATCAACAGGGAGATGAAGCCAGATTAGATAATGAATGAGGCCAATGAGCCCGTTATAGTGGGGCCCGGTCTATCCACCTGGCTCCTGCTTACATCCGGTTCTTCAGTCTGATTGTGGGCTCAGGGGTTAACTCGGAGGTAGGGGTCCCAGGCCCTTGGGCTGGCACTTCCCCTGCCCTTTTCTCTCCTTTCTCTCTCCTCACTGGGAAACGAAGGGCAGCTTTGAATCCAATCACACTGACCCTCTGCAGGAGCTGTGTACCCAGAGAGCTCGGTGACCCATAAAACAAAGGATGCTTTTTGCAAGAAACTGGATGGGACAAGCAACCTCTTTTTGTGAAGCTCATAGCTTCCTTTTATTACTGGGTAGGGGTGGCATGGGGGATAAGCATTGGAGACCGACGTGAACACTATCCAGAATCCACAACCCTAATTACTATACCAGTTTTCATTTTGCATATTCCCTTCTGGTCTTTGCATACGTACAAAGGCTTCACTGACGAAGCAGCTTAGAAGATGAGAAATGAGGGTGGCAAGAACACCATGAATATGTTTTATTTTTATGGAGTTGTGTCATTTGCTTGACTGTCTTACAAGTGTCAGCCCCTCTTCAGAGGGCCCAGGGAGGGTCTCTGGTAGAGGAAAGCCTCCCAGACATGCCCCCTGGCGCCACACATGTACCCGCCCTGCCTCCAGGTGGTACACTGGCAAAGCCCCCACATGCACGCCTACTACCCAGCCCTCACTTCTTGGCCGTCGCTGCTGGGAGACATGCTGGCCGATGCCATCAACTGCTTGGGATTCACCTGGGTGAGTAACCATGGCTGTAGCTATAACCAGTAGCAAGTGGGGATGTAGCAGAAAGTGACATCCTGGGGCAGGCGTATTTTGTCCTGGTCGTTGAATGGGGGTTCTAAGTTAAATATTAACAATGGCTACATTGTTTGAGCTTGAACTTTATAGAAATGATCTCATCTTATCCTTTAACCCTATGGAATCATGAGCATTGGCCCATTTTGTAGATAAAGAAATTGAGGCTTGGGTAACTTATCTCCCCAGGATCACACAGCTTATAGAGACAGAGATGACATTTGGACTGAGATCTGGGTATTGCTACAGTTTGTGATCCTCACTAAGCACTTTGGTGCCTATGGGTACAACTTCCCCTGTGCTCTCGTCTGTGAGGGGTTAGAGATATATCCTCAGACTCCCCTTAAGAACCCCCTAAGGATCAAGCTGGTTTAAGTTGTGCCAGAAGCCTCCAAGAACAGCTTTATGTTTTAAGTCTGGACTGTATAGGGTGTGTCAGTGGGGAGGGAGGTCTGGGAAGGGGAAAGTTGCTATCTTTTCTAGGAAGGAGTGCTTTCTTTCGTAGTCCTAAAACTTGCCCTTGGCCTTCAGAATGCTGCTTAGCTGGGTATTTTAGGGACTAGGGAAGCCAAATGGAAGCAGTCATTTCTAGGGCTGTTTCTCCATAGAACTTTGGGAGTTAGAAAAGGCTCTACCTCGTTGAGGGTAGGGCATCAATCCAAAGCCCTACATCTTTTTCCCTCTATGGTTTGGCAAAGGTTGGGGTGGGAATGGGGCACAGGCCTTGGCATTGACCCCTTCTCCAGGGGGAAGATAGGTCAGGTTCCCACCGATAGCCTGGGGAGGCAGGGAGGGCCCGGGCAGAGACAGATGTGTTTCTGGGGCTGGTGGGGCAGGGGGAGGGTTGCAATCTTGGTGTCCCCGGGGGCTGTCTGGATGAAGTTGCTTTCCCCCTTTCAGGCCTCCAGCCCTGTGTGCACGGAGCTGGAGATGCATGTCATGGACTGGCTGGCGAAAATGCTGGGACTCCCAGAGCACTTCCTGCACCACCACCCCGGCAGTCAGGGAGGAGGCGTCTTGCAGGTGCCTACCTTGGCGAAGCTCCTCCCTGCGTGGGGGCTACGTAGTGGAAGATAAGCTGAGCCCTTGCCCTTCTCCTGTTTCCCCCACGTCACCCCCTCCACCACTATCACTGCCATCATCCTCTTGCCATTAACCATCATCATTATCCTGGTGGCCGCCGTGATCGCCGATCCGGCCCGCAGAGCTACCGCCTCTGCTGCGGTCACCACTCCCACCACGGCTGCCACCTCCACTCTTCCTTTTTCTTTTTTTCCTTTGAAAGAGATTAAGAAGTCCACCCATGATCACATTTCCAGTATTGCTCGATTCAGGTTTCTCAGTGTCTCACCCAACCCCTCTCCTTCTTTGTCTCATTTAACTCCTTATGGTAGAAGGAAAAGAGAAGGCAAGTGGAGACTTCTTGCCCTCCCTCCTGGGTCCAGGAGACCCTGGGCAGTGAGAAAAATGAACACCATAAATTGATTTATCTTATCCTACAACCCTATCATTTGGATATCTGTCAAATGATAGTTCCTCAAAGATTTCTTGTTTTGTTAAGAGCCATCTGCATACTGGAGCTCGCTGGGCGCTTCCCGTAGACCATGCATGCTGCTGGGTACTTTTGTGTCTATAAACCCCTGACATTTATGAGGCCTTGGTTCTGAGACCTTTGAGGACCCCCAAATTCTTGAATTCTACCCCAATACATACATAATTTTCTTGGTTTTATAACCTATAAGATAGAGATAACAATAACTAATAATATAGCAACAATGTTTTCCTCAGAGAGTGGATATGAACATTCAGTGAGCCCTTCTTCTTCCTTTCTTCTTCCTCTTCTTCTTTTTTAAAAAATATTTTATTTATTTATTTGACACAGAGAGAGAACACAAGCAGGGGGAGCTGTAGGCAGAGGGAGAAGCCAAGCAGGGAGCCTGATGCAGGACTTGATCCCAGGACCCTGGGGTCATGACCTGAGCCAAAGGCAGATGCTTACCCGACTGAGCCGCCAGGCGGCCCTAAATGAGCCCCTCTTTAAGATAAAAATAGCCATGCTGCCCTGAGATGAGACCTGGAAAGTTTGCTGGGCTCATTTGCTAGCTCCCTCTCTCTCTCCAGTCTTGCTTCGAGATGAAAATCCTCCTAAGGAAGGCAAATTACACATGCCGTGGCCCTTCTGGGCCATTTGCAGATAGTTACAACTTCAGATGGTGTATGTGGGAGACATGCTAAACGTCTGCCGAACCTGATCTTGCTTTTCATTTAATTATCTCAAGGACTCTGGAGGTAAATAGTATCATCACCAATTTTTGAGATAAGAGCACTGGAGCTCAGAGAGGTTAAAAACTTGCCCCAGTTGCCTGGCTGGTAAGTGGAAGAAAGGATTTAAACACGTGCTTGTCTCCAACCAAACGGCGCTTCCTCCTATATTCATCAGCTGTGTAAACTTGCTTCAGTCCTGTAAAGACTCTGAGCACTGCTACCCTCACCTGTAGACGGGAATCACAAGTACCTCAGAGTGGTTTTACGAGGAGCCAATGGGATGACAGAACATTTTGTGAACTGAGAATAGCTATGTAGATGGAAGGTGGCATTATTATTATGATTACCATTCTGCTGGTTCCTTGTTGCAGAGTGCTGTCCAGCCGCTGAATATCTAGTGGGATCTGATCCATAGGACTCCCCTTAACACCGTCTGCCAGGCTTTTTAGCAGGGAGCTCTCCACTGTGGGAAGAGTTCAAGCAGCAAAGACACCAAAGACCGAGTGAATGAATGATGAGAAACCTTTAAGAACTCCGTGATGTTGCTGAGGGGTCCACAGGATTCCCACAGTTGTGGCCAGAACAGAATCCTATCCAGCTTTCATTTGGATAATCAATACTCCCACTCTGGGAGGCAGCTGAAGGGAAGCTTTTCATTTTATAAACGGAAAAGAGTCTCCTGGAGGGGCAATGCTAGCCCAAGGTCACGGGGGCCCTTGGCAACAGAAACAGAACCAAGGCCAAAGCGACCAGCCTCTCACGTTAGAGCAGGACCCACTCTCTCTCGGGAAGTCCCTTCAGAAACAAACTCCATTTCCATGCCTAAACTGAATAAATTAAACGTTCTTTATTTTTAGCAAGCTTTACATGGGGTGCAAACATATCTATAGGCAAATTTGTATCTAGCAGAGGCTGAACGTTCTTTTTGTGGTCTCTGTGGCCTCTAATAAAGATGTTGGTATTAGGTGCAAATTTGCTTTCATCACTTCCCTGTGCAATTGGAGGAGAGGCTGGTGTCCCAGGAATGCATAGGGTGCTGTGAACAGAGAATGTGCGATAGGCCTGTGGGTCAGAAGAAAGGGCAACCCTTTCAGCTGGAGCCAGGGGAATGTGCGAAGGGACAAGAGGAGGAGGCTGCCACAGGTAACCCCTCTTCCACTACAGAGCACAGTCAGTGAGTCCACCTTGATTGCCTTGCTGGCAGCAAGAAAGGACAAAATCCTGGAAATGAAAGCGTCCGAACCCGGGGCAGACGAGTCCTCCCTGAACGCCCGGCTCATTGCCTATGCCTCTGACCAGGTGAGTTGCCCAATACAGGCCAAACCTTGGGCTCAGTGCTTGGCTTCTAGAGTCTTCGTTGTTTTTTTTTTTTTTAAGATTTTATTTATTTATTCGACAGGATAGAGACAGCCAGCGAGAGAGGGAACACAAGCAGGGGGAGTGGGAGAGGAAGAAGCAGGCTCATAGCGGAGGAGCCTGATGTGGGGCTCGATCCCGTAACGCCGGGATCACGCCCTGAGCCGAAGGCAGACGCTTAACCGCTGTGCCACCCAGGCGCCCCTACAGTCTTCGTTGTTGAGTGATGTTTTTCTAGACATGCATATGCTGGAGCTCAGGGCGGTGCAGGCCTCAGAGGTCCTCTCCAGGGACCGTGGGGGAAGACACACGGCAAGATCTTTGATTCCCCCAGTCTGACTTCAGCAGTTTCAGGGCGGGGGACGGGGGGTGCTCATCCCGGGTGGACTCTGCTAACAGGTTTCCCTGGTCCTTCTAGGCTCACTCTTCAGTGGAAAAAGCTGGTTTGATTTCTCTGGTGAAGATGAAGTTTCTGCCTGTGGATGACAACTTCTCACTCCGAGGGGAGGCTCTTCAGAAAGCCATCAAGGAGGACAAGGAACGGGGCTTGGTGCCTGTTTTTGTAAGTCAGAATGTGTTCTCAGCTTAGAATGATAGGACCTGGAGGCGAGGAAGGAATTTGGGCAGAATTTAGGCAAGTAACGTACTGCAAAACAAACAAACAAACAAACAAACAAACAAACAAAAACAGAAAAAAAAAAAAGCAGAACAGTTGCCAAATACAATGTTTTACAAAGTAAGAGTTGCTATTCGTTGCTGTGTTAGGAAATAAATTTAGTGGGTCATAATCTGTCTAAGAAACAGGTGAGAATAGAAACTATCAGAGGGCATTCCTGTAGCCAGGGTAGTATGGTTTGGTGAAACTTTTCTTTCAAATGCACACATGTACTAGATTGCTATATAAAATGTATTTCTTACTGTGTATCATGGTAAAGTGTAGTGTGAAATACACGCTATTCCAGTGCGATGGGTAGGATAGATAATACCTGTGGTTAAATCTTTTTTTCAGGACAACTATATCACATGAGCCCAGCTTCCCACATTAACTTCCTTTATTTTCCTTCAGGTGTGTGCAACACTGGGGACCACGGGGGTCTGTGCGTTTGACTGCCTGTCAGAGCTGGGCCCCATCTGTAAGTGTCTGCCCTGTCTGGCTAGGAAGATAAGTCATGAACTTTAGAATGTTCCCTAGAGCAAGAACCTGAATCTAGTTCTGTGGCATTATCTTCTTCCTCCTGGGTCAGTGCAGACAGTTTAAGAAGAGCCACCGAAAGTCACAAGGCAGCCAGGGTACTGCTTTTTCCAGCAGTGGACCAAGGGTTAGAGCCCCCCCACCCCACCGCCCTTGCCTTGCATCCTCTCTAGGAGGCAACAGTGGGAGAGTCTCGGGTTTTCTTGCCCTCTCACTTGTGTGTCAGAATCTACTTAAAACAGGCCATATGTGAAATGCAGGATAAAGGAGGCCCCGTGAAATATTTTCTATTCTAGGCTAAGGAAAGGAAAATGGTAGGGTAGGGGAAACCATGGGGGAAGATATAGGTGGAGAAGAAACCCAAATGGGATTGCTTAAAATCCCCAAACAAGAAACCCACTAGGAAAGAGAGATATCCCTTCTCGAACATTTGTGTTAGATGCGTTAACATTGCTCTCTGGGCCAGTGGGGAGTTGCTTTCTGCGCCAGGAACTTTTAGGTTGATGCCCAGAGGGTGTCGACCCTCTCACCAGTGAGAGCCAAAGGCCAGCTGTGGCTCCGTGGATTTTTCCTTCCAGGGGCCCCCACCCCTCTCATCGATGCACCGCCCCTCCCCCCACCCCCATCTCTGCATGCCTTGCCAGCCCCTCCAGCCACAGCAGGCCATCCTTTCTTCTCTTCTCTTGAAGCCCACCAGCCACAGCACCAAGTGAGAGATGCCTTTGAGCTGGCTGGTGGCAAGCCCCCAATCCCACCCCCAGTCCTGCCTCCCAGCCAGGTGACATTTGCCTCCTCAGGTGCCAGTGAGGGGCTGTGGCTTCACATCGATGCTGCCTACGCAGGCACCGCCTTCCTGTGCCCTGAGTTCCGGGGGTTTCTGAAGGGCATCGAGTACGCCGATTCCTTCACCTTTAACCCTTCCAAGTGGATGATGGTGCACTTTGACTGTACTGGCTTCTGGTGAGTGTGGCAGCCGAGCTTCCAGCCCACGGGAAAGCCTTGCTTCCTCTGGAGAGGCCTCAGCCACTAACGCCTGTCTGGAAACCCACAGGGTCAAGGACAAGTACAAGCTGCAGCAGACCTTCAGTGTGAACCCCATCTACCTCAGGCATGCCAACTCAGGCAAGGCCACTGACTTCATGGTGAGCGCCCAGAACCGGCCTCTGGGAAGGAAGCTGACTGCACCTGACCCGGAAGGTCTCCTTTATGTTGGCTTCCGTCTGAAAGCGGCGTATCGTGAGCCCATCCCATAATATGTTGCCGTATACCTTCGGTTTCTAAGCCTATAGAATGAAACCCAAAAAACTGTTAAGAAGCCTAGAAAATGAGACCAACCTCTGAGGCAGCATGCCCATTTCGTGAATATGTGTGGCATTCTTTAATTCCCAGAGATGGCTTTTCTACCGTGAGTGGTTCGATTCCCTTCTGTCTCCATCTTGGATAATCTTTTCTGCTTAGTGCCCTGCCGCAGGGCAGGGTGGAGGATCTCCTTGGGTAGGGAAAGCAGCTCCTTGCTTGAATCGCTTTCATCTTTTGTCCCCAGGGTGGTGGAGGCACGGGGGGCGGGGGGGGGGGGGGCTCCCCGGGAGGGGGTGGGGCACAGGTACCCTTCCTGAGCTTCTGGATGCTCCCAGCTAGTCCTGGCCTCCTCAGCTCGTTGCACCCCCGTCTCTTGAACTTGCCTGCACTACCTCCTGGGGAAATGAATTCTTCACACTTACCCCTCAGTTTGAAGGGAGCCTTTCCTTTAATTGTAGGGGAGACAGAGATGAAAACAAGTTATATCCGTGGCCAACGGGAGGCGGCAGAACAGAGTGGACAAGCTTGGTTTGAAATGCTACCCCAGCAGTGGGCCTTTGGGAAACTCAGTGGCCCTCTCTGAGCTGCGGCTTCCTCATCTGTAAAATGGGCACAGTGACCCTGATTTCACAGGGTATTGTGAGGCTGAAATGGAAGCTTAACACAAATCTGGGAATGTGGCAAATGCTCAATAAATGGTAGAGATAATAGAGCTAAAGATTCTTCTTTTAAGCTGCAGAGATTTGCTATAGCAAAGTGGTTAAACGTTGAGGTGCTAAAGCCTGATGGCTCATGTTTGAATCCTTGTTCCTCCGTTTATTAACTTATGTGGCTTTGGTCAAATGACTTAACCTCTGTGTCTTGGTTTCCTCATCTGTAAAATGAGGATGATGATAATAATATTGGCTTCTTAGGCTTGTTGTGAGATTCAATGAATTAATGCAGTGAGGCAGAGAGAGTAATGCCTGATGTCTGTGATTCAGTTTGTCAAGAGATGGTTCCATCTTGTCTCCTTGGGCAACCGAAATGTCTTGGCCTTTTAGTTCTAAAATAAAAGCTCTGTCATCTCTTGATTGTATTGCTTGTTCTCCCTCAGACCAGCCCACTCTTCCTTTAGATTTTTGAGGCTTTTTTATTAGTTACAGGTAGTAAGCTTACAGACCCTCGAGAGGTTGATAAAAATGGATGAATAATGGTTCTTGCAGCTTCACTGCCCTGTCTGGTAGGTTTTCAGCAATTTTTTAATTAAAATTTCCACAGCATCCCAAGGGGCAGATCTCTTCAGGGATAATTCTAAGTTTCTTTCTTGAGTGTGAAATGGGAAATGGTACCCATTCTCCTATAAGTGTATTTGGATCATCATAACTTAAGAGCATTATCTTACCGTTGCCCATTTTGGATCTCACGTTACCTTTTTGTTTGCTTGTTTGTTCCCACCAGTGTCTCAAGATTTTTCTGCGGTTCGTTCCCATCAGTGGTGGAGATTTATATGGTGCTCTCTTTATTCTAGATAACTTTTTATAAAAAATATTGAATTATACTTGTCTTAGCACTGGTCCAGGGGAACCTTATTATTTATATTTCCACATCCAGAAGGTGTGGCTTTATGCATTTCCTTCCCCCACCTCTAACTCTGTGGATTCCTTTTCAAGTCTCAAAGAAACTTCTAGAAAATGGAAGCTTCTATCTGTTGTGATCCTGGGAGTCTTTACTGCTGCTCTGACCCAAGGTCTTTCTCCCCCAGGTGGCTGTAGCTATAAACAGAAGCCCAGCCATGTTTGAGATGAGCCAGAAATAAGCAGCATCCTGGGAGAGAAGACTTAGGGACTTCATCCCTGGGCTCTGGCGCCACCTAAAATCAGGGCTAGATTTTTTGACATCAAACTCCCGCTAGTGGATGGGGCATTGTCTTGCCTTTGGCAGGGGAGACCTGCAAAACCTCGGACACAGAGGAGGCTTGGGGATGTCTCAAGTTCAAGAAGAGCCACGTCACCCTTTCTAAGTCCAAATTTCCTGCTCTCACCGAGAATGTCAGCTAGCTGGGTCAGCATGGAATGGTTTTGGAATAGTGACAAGAGGAATAACCGGGGATACAAACAGAGTGTGAAGACATCAAAAATAAAATAATCTCTGCCTTTCATTTTAATTTGCTGGTGAGATAAAGTAGCCAATTAGCCATAACCATTTGGGAAGCCATATTTAGAGAAGGCCTCTCTCATCCATTCATTATTCTCCCCAAGTGTCCATCTAATAAGGGATGGAGCTGACTGCTTTCCCTGTCCCAGGGATTTTGTGTCATGTCCAGGTTTTGATGCCCTCTGCTAGTAAACGAAAGTCCCCAAGCTGGGAAACAAAGGCTTAGTACTTGACATAGTCCATCCACAACGGGGCAGTGTTCCCAAAGGGAGAGTGCCCATGCCCGTGTCAGGAAGTGAATGTGAAGGGTGAAGGTGAGCACATTTTTGAGGTTCTGGCAATCCTGTGGATGAGTACAAAAATATCAGTGGGACAAATATTTATTTTTAGTCAACAGAAATTGTGGTGAAGCTTTCTGACATTTGAAGAAGAGGTCATTAGAAACCACATTACCCCTCAGGGTTACTGTCAGTGTTTTCCAAACCCTTTGGTCTGTTTTCAGACGTGCAAAACCAGTTTGAATTTGGTTTGAAAATGTTTCAATTGAGGGTACCCACGGGCTTGAACTTTAAGCTCTGTTGATTTGGTTACCAGGAACAAAGGGTCAGTTTTAGTTTCACAGAGGCCCAGATGTGGGTGCTCATTTGAAACCTGAAAGCTGGAGTCATGGCTCCTGAGGGCACGGGGATGTCACAGGAATGTCACAGGAAGAAGTCAGGACCAGACAGCGAGATTAAATAATGATCATCTTGGTTCTAGGCAGAAAAATCGCTGTGATCTGTAGCTCACATTTGTATCACCTAGATAGCCACCGCTTGCTGACGACTTCCTGTGAAGCCCACGTCTGCGGGGCTTTAACGTCCCGGCTCTTGACCACTATTCTTTACATTTAGGGCGGAATAGAGATAGAACATTCTCTGCAATTTGAGGAACTTAGGTTCTTTTGGAGAAGAAAAGAAGAAAAATGTATTGCCGCAACTTGAATTTCAGCCTGAGATGAACTGTTTAAAGCAGCATTTGAAGCAAAATGGCTTCTCCTTGGTTCAGGGTCATGGACTTGTTTCCTCTTGTCCTGCTTTTGGACAAGGGTAACTATTGGCCACCTTCACCAGGATTTGGTCATGTGACAGGACAGCCTTTGGGTAACTTGCCTCGGCTTCTCCTTAGCAACAGCTTCGGGAGTCATGGTGACACCGTCTATCCCTGGAGGGCGGAGCAGGCCGGGTATGATAACGCCAAGAAGCGTGTGAGGAAGCAGCGCCCTTGCCTCTAATCTTCAGCCCTGTGTTCCTTTGTTCTAGCACTGGCAGATCCCCCTGAGCCGGCGGTTTCGCTCTATCAAACTCTGGTTCGTGATTCGGTCCTTTGGCGTGAAGAATCTTCAAGCACATGTCAGACATGTATGTAATCTTACTATGTGTCCTAGTGGGGAGGAAGGCTGGTTTCTGCCCAGGGGACCTGCGGTATATAGCTCAGGTGTCTGGGCCTGTTCTTGGGCTCCTGGGACTTGATTATTGAGGGTAGCCATTTCTTTGTTAGCCAGAGGGATCCTGAGGAGAACATGACACCAGGGGCTCTCTGCTGTCTGTTCCCCTGCAGGCGCGTCTCATTGGTGGTCATCAAGCACCGGGGAGTGATGGCTTGAGAGCCTGTTTTGCAGAGAGAGAAAGAAAATAAAAGGGCAGCGAGTGTGTTGGGCTAGGAACATATCTTTCTTTCTAAGAATTACTCTGATTATCACAGCTGCCTGAAAATTCGAGTCACTTATAGTTATGCCTGAGACATGGTTCTTCTGGCTTGGACATGCAAACCTATCAAGTCTGGAACAAGCATCTCTGCATCGTGTTTATTTACTTTACTTTTTATCTACTTTTTACTTTTATCTGCATTGTGTTTATTTATTTCAACTCAATTCAACAACAACAAAATCATTGTACTAGAAATAAGACCCAGAAGTAAGTGAGACAGACACCATCTCCCTGTCTCCCTCTGTCATATTCTTCATGAAAGGGGCGGGAGGGACTTCACTAAGAATTTTGGCTAGCAGCATTTTTCACTCATTTCTCCGAGTGCCTATGAGTAAGACAAAGCCATTGATAAAAGCCATGGATAAGTCCAAAGACATCGTCCGTTATTACTCTGTGTGTCTTTCCCCTTCCACCTTCCCTTTAGGGAATTTCTTCTTCATCAAATAAACACAAAACCAAATGAAATGGTTGAAGCAGTAACTATGACTGGTTTACTGTTGGTAATTTTACATTTGTAATAAACATCAAGGT
This sequence comes from Ursus americanus, assembly GCF_024610735.1. Taxonomy (NCBI): domain Eukaryota; kingdom Metazoa; phylum Chordata; class Mammalia; order Carnivora; family Ursidae; genus Ursus; species Ursus americanus. The sequence goes on along the minus strand of NC_142162.1, from coordinate 5,924,534 downwards.
GTTGGGCAACAGATGCTTATCAATGAGTGGCTGTCACGTGGCATGTTGTGAGGGACCTCAGGCACTTTGTGCTCTCTCTAGATCCTCAGACTCAAGATTGGAGGTGGTGGCCGGGAAATGAGGCAGTGGAGATTACAAGTCACCAGGATGCTCTTTCTCTTACAGCTTAGGACTGGATATCCAGGGTGTAGGTGCTGGCCAACTCCCCTCATGCACCTCTTGCAAGTCAAAGTTCTGAATTCCCATCAGTTCCCCTACTCCCTACACTAGGCCCCCACTTCTGGGCCTGGCTTTCAAGGACCTGGTTATCAGCCTTTATTTTAGCTCAGGCTTCTCACTGACACATTACAGCTGTGTCCTCGGTCAGCCTCTGCACCCTCACTTGTGCTTTGCCCCGATTGCTTTCTCTTCTCCAAATGTTGAAAGATTATGTTTCGTTTCTCTCAGGAGCTTCCCTGACTATTCCGTCTTCCCTAGTCACGGTCACTGCTTCTTTGGCATTCCTCAGGTCACCTACTCAAGCACACGTATCAAACGGAGTTCACAGGGTACCAAGGTCCCACAACAGTAAGGGGTGAAACCAAAACAGAGGTGTTGTGAGTGAATTTTATTTCTTCAACTTGACTGAGATCATGATTATTATTTGCATAGTGTCTTAAATTTTAAAAATACCTTTTAGTGTTTCATTAGATTCTTACGACAATGCTTGCGGTGGTCACCCTGACCAGCCCCACATTATGCGCGAGGTTCAGAGATGGTAATTGTGCTGCTCAAGAGTGGAAGGCCTTCTCTCTTCACAATTTTGGGCTATCTTCTATGTGAGCTCTTGAAAGTTACATAAAACCGAGATGTGTATCTCTCTGTAATACAGTAATGCTTTAGAGAATGGAATCTGGGTTGGATTTTTCTGTTCTACCCTTTACTATTTGGTGACCTTGGACAAATTACTTTAACTTTCTGTGTTTGGCTTCCTGACTTATAAGATGGGAAAATGATAATATCTCTCACAGGTTAATGGTGACGATTAAATGTGATGATACATATAAAGCCCTACTTAGCACAGGACGTCATACTCATCTAAGTACTCAACGAATATATTTTTTTCCTTTCCTCCTCCTTCTCCTTCTTCTGCTTCTTCCTCTTCCTCCCCCTCCCCACTCCTCCATTTTCCCTTCTTCTAATGATAAGATCACTGTCAACATCATCATCATCATCCATCATTTCCTGTCACCTACGATTGGGATTGGTAAACTTTTTCTGTAAAAGACAGACAGTAACTATTTTTGGCTTTGCGGGCCATGCTGTTTCTGTTGCAACTAATTCTAACATTGTAGCACAAAGGCCACTGTAGACAATACATAAACAAATGGGCATGGTTATGTTCCAGGTCTTTGGGCTGTAGTCTGCCCACCCTCGACCTAGATTGGTTCAGGGTACGGGTAGCAGCAATGCTTCCCTCACCCACGAAGGTGGTTTCCGGTGGCAGGGATGCTGAGCCGTTTCCCCTCTCCCCTGGCCCCTGCTTCTGCCTTGTCACGATCAGCTTACATTGTAGGAAGCAGCAGAGCGTGGTGGGAGAAGCATGTACTTGGTGACCAGGAGACCTACGTTCTGCTACTTGTACCTCGGGGAAGTCACTTTCCCTGAGACCCTCTTAGAAAATGAGGAGGTTAAGACAGAAGAAACAGGAGAGTGGGTGAACATGGGGAAGCAAAAGAGAGCAAGAAAGTATGAGAGCAGGAAGGGAATGCTAAGTCTCTGAGGTCAGAGGCTTAAAGAGAAGGATAGATCAAAACCTAAAATGAAAGAAAAGAAAGATCGCAGTGTCCTCAAGGGAAGAGAGGTCCCCCAACATCCTTCCTGCTTATTCTTCTGGTATAACAGCTGGGCTCACCTGACCACATCCTGCTTGATACCAACCTTACCAGCTTTTCCATTAAAACCAAACTTGACCTAATACAGTCACTGACGGACTGTCTGTATGCCAAGTGTATCCCTTGTGTAACTGACTGTAATGGCCGAAATGGAGAAACTGGGGCAAAAGTGGTGTGATTAGCTAAAATCCTTTGCGTTCTTTTGAAATCGAGTATCAAGTCTAAGAACCAGGTGATTCAATGAGAACCAGGTGAGAGCAATTATTTAGCAAATATTTTATTGAGATCCTTCTGGATGCTTGAAGAAATTTTTTAGAAATGTAAGAAAAGGTAAGTCCTGTCCTTGTTTAGTTAATAATCTTAAGTTTTTTTAAAAAAAGGAAATTTTTTTAAATGACATAAACTTCAGTGAAAGATTAATATGGTACAAAGCTTTAAATTATTTTTTATCGTGGGAAAATATCCATAATGTAAAATTTACCACTTTAACCTTTTTTAAGTGTACAATCCAGTGACATTAAGTACACTCCCAATATGTGCAACCATCATTACTATTTCCAGAACTTTTCTCATCATCCCAAACAGAAATTCTGTACTTGTTAAACTGGTACAGTTTTCTTTTTCTTTCTTTTTCTTCCTTCCTTCCTTCCTTCCTTCCTTCCTTCCTTCCTTCCTTCCTTCCTTCCTTCCTTCCTTCCTTCCTTTCTCTCTCTCTCTCTCTTTCTTTCTTCTGATTTTATTTATTTGAGAAAGAGAGAGAGAACACAGAGGGAGAGTGAGAGGGAGAAGTAGACTCCCCACTGAGCAGAAATGCTGGACTCCATCCTAGGACCCTGAGATCACGACCTGAGCCAAAGGCAGGTGCTCAACCAACTGAGCCACCCAGGCGCCCCGACAGTTTTCTATGATGTATGTGGGGAGGATGTATAAAAATATATTCTCTGTGGAATGAAAAAAAAGAGGGAGTAACGAAACAGCATGTGAGGCATAAAGTATGAAAGGTTTGAGAAGCAAGGGAAAGATGTATGCTTAGGGTAAGGACAGGGCTGTTGACAGTCCACACGGTGCCTCTACATACTGTGAAAACAAGAATTTTTTCCTCTGGGCAGATCCAGCCTATACAAAGTACCCGGCTGGGACTTCAGAGAATGGGCTGAGCTTTGGTCCTCACTTGCCACCTTGACTAGTCAGAAAGCTGTGAAGCCAGGATATGAGGCCAGATTGCAAAGCACATGGCTTCTGGCTCTGGGGCTGAGTTGAAAGTGAGCCCTCAGAAATGAATTCCTGGGGCGCCTGGGTGGCGCAGTCGTTAAGCGTCTGCCTTTGGCTCAGGGCGTGACCCCGGGGTTCCGGGATCGAGCCCCACATCAGGCTCCTCCACTAGGAGCCTGCTTCTTCCTCTCCCACTCCCCCTGCTTGTGTTCCCTCTCTCGCTGGCTGTCTCTCTCTGTCTAATAAATAAATAAATAAATAAATAAATCTTTAAAAAAAAAAAAAGAAATGAATTCCTGAGATGGATCTGATGTGACAAGCAAGAGGACATTGCTCATGGGCAGTTTTCCAGCTTGGAATATGAGCTAAATCAAATGGAGAAGAAAATCAGGCAGAAGCCATTCAGGATGCTGTGGTTCAAAGATGTCACGTTTAAACCCATTTAACAGTGTGAAACTATATGTGGAATTGTCCCTTGCCTGATTATTAATCTCAGTTCTCTCTATATTTACAATTTTAGGGCACTGAAATGGCAAAATATTTTGAGTCTCTGGTCAGAAATGACCCTTTCTTTGAAATCCCTGCCAAGAGGCACCTTGGCCTGGTGGTTTTTCGTCTAAAGGTAATGCCATCTTCCATGGCTTATGATTATGTTATTTGGTGGTTGTTCAGCCTCTTGGATCTATAAATACTGGGTTTCTGGGGATGCTTAGTGGGGATGTGACATAGATGTCGTTTCTCTTTATTCTTCAAACAGGGTCCTAATTGTCTCACAGAAAGTGTATTAAAAGAATTAGCTAAAGCTGGCCATCTCTTCCTCATACCGGCCACTATCCAGGACAAATTGATCATCCGTTTCACTGTGACATCCCAGTTCACCACCAGAGAGGACATCCTGAGAGACTGGAATCTCATTCGAGATGCTGCTACTCTCATCCTGAGTCAGCACTGTACTTCCCAACCTAGCCCTCAGGTTGGGAACCTCATCCCTCCAACCACGGGCCCCAGAGCCTTGGCCAATGGAATGTCCCTTCAGTCTGCCAATGGGGCAGGCTATGACCCAGCCCAGACCAGGAAGATCATCAAGCAGCCTCAGCCTGTGGGAGCGAGTCCTATGAAAAGGGAAGACAGCTGCCATCTTGAAAACCTCCTGGACCCCCTTGATGACGACTGCTTTTCAGAAGAGGCCCCAGATGTCACCAAGCACAAGCTGTCCTCCTTTCTGTTCAATTATTTGTCCGTGCAAAATAAGAAGAAGGCAGTGCGTTCCTTCAGTTGCAACAGCATGCCTGTGAGTGCTCAGAAGCCACTGCCCACGGATGGCTCTGTGAAGAATGGTGGCTCCTCCAGGGCCAGAATCTTCTCTAGGTTCCCAGAAGAGATGATGATGCTAAAGAAAAGTGCCTTCAAAAAACTCATCAAGTTTTACAGCGTCCCAAGCTTTCCTGAATGTAGCTCTCAGTGTGGGCTCCAGTTGCCGTGTTGCCCTCTGCAGGCAATGGTTTAGACCAGGGGCGTCAGCCAGAACCCAAGAATGTGTTTCAGGGAGTTGCTGAGCCCTTCAAAATTGTATGCTGAATTTGTGTGCTTATGTGTATGTGCATTTTTCTTAAGAGAGAGCCCGTCATTTTATCAGATTCTCACAGAGGTTCATGACCCACGATAAGATACAAATGGGGAGCTTAAGCCAGCATGGTACAGAAGGTCCCAGCCGTCTGGTCAGAGAGAAAGGACCCAAGGAAGTGTACTGACAGGCAGCTTCTGTGGTTCAGCTTGTGATATGAAATACAATGTAGAAATAAATTGTACTTGTCCCTGAAAAAATAGCCTGTGTGACTTAATTGACCACTGAAACATCGATTAATTCATCAGAGCATATCCTGGAGCCTAAATGTATGTGCTTCTGGATTCTACTTTTTGGGATGTTGAAGATGTGGATATAACTCTGAAACAACGACTTTGGAGGAGTCCTTGGTATGAGGAAGGCATGCAGTTTGAGTCAGGCACGGTGACTCACAGTTTATAAATGAGGAGACTGAGGCCCCCGGTCACAAAAGCTTGTAAGTGGGCAAAGCCAGGTCTCCTTGTCTTCAGTAAAGCCCATGCTATTTCCACCATGCCATACTTGATCAGAAGCTCACAGTCCAGTAACCCCTCCCCCACCAGTCCTTCAGTAATTTCAAGGTTCCCTCTCTAGATTAGGAAGTTGTATATTTTCTCTCTTTCCGGACCCTGTCGTCGAATAAGAGCTGTGCTCTCAGGCAGCTTGCCCAGTTAGTTCATAGGTTAAAACCTGCTTTCTTCCTATTTGAGGTGACTCTGAAATGGGTTATATTAACAATGTCAAAGGTAGACAAAGCTGGATGCTACTTAAAGTGGTAAGGACAGATTTTAATCAGTAATACATTATTGCAGTAGGGAAAAAGGTCCGGGATAAAGTAGACTCAACTTTGACTTAGATAGAGGTGATTGGGCATTTTACAGGGGAATGGGGGGTAGGGAAGGAGGCAAGCAGGGGCTCAGGAGAGTCAGGGAAGTGAAAAATGACAAAAAGCAGGAAGAGGGCACGGGTCCATGTGAAATCCATCTGGGTTTGCTAACTGGTGCTTATTGAAGTTAGACTCCTACCCTCCCACAGGGGCTGGGAAACAGGCCCGTCTTTACGTGTTGGATGGAACGAACAGTAAATACTTCTGGCAGCCTTGATTTTTCACAGGCAGGTACATTAAGGGGAGCCAGGGTCATCCTGGGGTTGTGGCCTTGAGCCATGAGAGCCTACGTTAGTGTTTGTTTAAGTCTTTATAGGCCAAGGTTGAGGCCTGGTCGACAAGATGGCTTGGAGGAGCCTGGCCAGAGCTTGGTCAAGGAGAGAGTTTTTATCAAAAACGTAAAGTTTCATGTTGACACTTCCTTCTAAGGGTCATTCTGGTCAGCTTTCCTTGAAGTTCTGACCTGACTTCCTTCCTCATAGAGGCTTAGAAAACTACCACCCTAGTCCTCGGCTCATCTCTTGGTCCAGAGCAGGCACCCACTAAATGCTTGTGGAGTGGATGTGCAAATGAGCAACACGTGAACAATCATCTCTTGGGTATGTCACTGCATTTGGCTAATCTTACCCATTTTTATAGTGATTCTCATTAGCTTCCATTTTACATGCTGACATCTCCTAGTTTTATCCCCAGATTATTTTGGTGCCTGTAACATCCTATCTGTGCACTGACTTCACATTTCCAAACAATATGTTTGAAATTGGAGACCTGTTGAATGATTTACCTGGATATCAGCTCCTGTTTTTAAAAAATATCCATTTGTACCTTCAAATGATGATTTGTGCAGATATTTTTATAGGCACAATTTGTGACCCTTCTAAAAGAGAAAAATTAGTCTTTAAAATTGATTGTCTGCCGCAGGTAATGGCTTACTTTTATGTATATGCACGTGAACCCAGGTATTGAGACTACTGTGCTGGTGCCTCTATCCATCACAGTGGGGCCTCTGGTACCTGGCGAGAACCACAGAGCTCTGGGGAAGTGGGAGGCTGAGAAAGCCATCAGGCTGGGAGGGAGAGTTTCTTTTTTCTTTTTTTTTTTTTTTTAAGATTTTATTTATTTATTCGACAGAGATAGAGACAGCCAGCGAGAGAGGGAACACAAGCAGGGGGAGTGGGAGAGGAAGAAGCAGGCTCATAGCGGAGGAGCCTGATGTGGGGCTCGATCCCAGAATGCCGGGATCACGCCCTGAGCCGAAGGCAGACGCTTAACCGCTGTGCCACCCAGGCGCCCCTGGGAGGGAGAGTTTCTGAGTTTCTAACTGGAAAGTCTAAAATGTGGCTCAAAGGTGGTCAGGCCCCAGTAGGCTCTGGTTACAGGCAAACTAATGTTCTGGATAACAGTGTAAGTGTTGACCTCTCATCTGAGAACACACCCTTTGACATAACCTCTGCTTACAACCACATCCACTTTAACAAGTTCAGAAGTCACATCATTGCACAATGTGATTTTTTCAAAAACAAAGTGTCCAAACCCTCCGGCATCGTGCCCAAGGGGCCTTGGTCCTTAAACAGGCTGTTTGGCAAGAGATCGGCCGTGGAGGGAAACCAGCTCAGGTTTGAGAAGCACATGGGACTGGGGGCTACTAACTGGATATTGGGGACTTATCTGGTCCACAGATACATTTTGTTCAGGTACGTGGAAGTCTTATAAAATCTGAGGCTTCACGTTTAAAGAACCGGGGATTCACATGAATAGCTGGGTTTCTGTTGTCTGAGTAATCAGATCTTAGAAGTACCTGAGCTGTATTCCCACATGACAATAATCAGCTAACTGACGCGAAGTACTGGCTGCCCTCAAGTTTGCCACATTCGTGACCTATGTCTCTCAACCCCATTACTAATGTGAATCCTGAAGACAGTTGAGTGTACGACCCTTGATGTAGTTAAAAAATATCTACTAACACTTTCTACATATAGAATTCTGATGCTGTTGGCCTGGGCTCCTTCAAAGACTCTAGGTGGCATTCGCACCTGCTGGAGAATGCAGTTTGTAGACAGTGGTCTGGATGCTATTAGGAGGGGAGAGTTGGCCTCACACTGGAGCTGGATTTCCTTTGGACTGTTCATTCGTGACCCAGCCCCGTCACCTTTCAACTTCTTGCCACTTTTATTTTTGAACCTAGAATGCCATTATCATTATGAGTGAGGACACCGTGTGAAAAGTTGCTCAGGTTTGCATTGAGAGTAGAGTCAGGAAAGAGACAATGCCCTCGCTTCTGTTGGCATTCATCTATTTTATTATATATTTTAAAAAAATAATGCACCCTCTAACAAGCTTGCTCTGCAAATATGAACGGTAGGTGCAAACTGAAAAAATACTTATCTCTAAATATTTTCACATGTGAAGGTTCAGGTGTAATTTTAAAAACCCTCCCCTTATTGGAATGCATTAAAAAATTGCATCTCACAATCTTCAATCAAATTAAGGTTGGATTACGTCGAGTGGCTGTACTAGGTTCATTCAGTTTCTTTCTGAAAATGTGAGTTAGCCTCTTAGGAATATTCAGAGTTTCAGAGCTTTATTATTAATGGTATTGTAAATGTCCTCAGTCATCGGCACATACATTTCTGCTTTGTCATCCAAGAAATATAAGGCATCTTTGATGACGGCAGGGTTAAAGCCCTCCTCCACGAGGGTCACTTTGCGGTGTTTAAAAGTTCCAGTGATCTCAATGGTGTCCTGAAAAACAGCAAACAGTCCACATTATTGGAGTGTTTTGTAAACAGTTGGGATTCAGGGCAAGGGGCAGAGGTGGGGGGGTGGCTGGCAACCCACAGACATCTCTATCTCTGGCTCAGGGGGAAGCTGTGAAAGGCAGTTCTAAGTATTGATACCTCCTGTTTGGTGGGGGGGGGGGCTGTGGAGGTAGTTTTTTATTCCCCTGCGGCTTTAAAATCACCTGTGGGGCAGGAGGGGCTGCGGAGGGTAAAAGGCAGAGCCGAGCTGAGCTCCAGGTGTTACTAGAAATCCTGATATATGGTGGGGTGGGGCTAGGGATCATCTACACATGGACGCTTTTCTTTTTCTTCGGCTGATAGGTGATGGCTGATCCGAAGGTATTTCAGTGTTCATGTCTCTCAACCATTCTCGTCGTAAAGCAAATGTCAGTGCTTTATGAACATCACCAGATATAACCCTGTAACTTCCGCAATAGCAGGTAATCTAATATTTCTTTTCCCAAGCCTTCAGCAATAGGCTCATAGCTCTCATAGTCCAAACGTGAGCGTGTTAAGCTAACCGATGGGTTAATGCTTGAGAAAGGAAAAAAAAAAAAAATCCCTCTGGTGGTGATAGTTAAGCCTTGGATAGTTCCAACCGGCTAATGGTGCCCAATTAAATTTCGCACCGTAGAAAGGTGTAGAACTTCAGTGGATTTTTCCATTCTTTAAAACTGGAAACAACAAATAGGAGGGTCGGAGCATTTCTATTTTAAGTGGCTGGCATGCCTCATCAAACACAGACTTCGTGAGTTATCTGCTAATACTGCTGCTGAGTGAACTGGTCTGTCATTTTAGGGGAAAAGCGATCAGATTTGGCTTCTGCGAGTTCTATTTTCTGGTATTTCTGCTTCCTTGTTGAGCTTCCAGGGTAGGGGTAGTGAAACTTTGGTTAATAGGGTCGCCACGGTAGAAGGGAGTTGTTCCCTAAGAGACAGCAGTCTCCGAGAGAGGATAATTGAACTCGACAGCAAGAGGTCTCACCTGTATTCTTAGAAACCGGGGCCTTGCATAAGTGGGCAGGTAATCGGCAACATGGGTAAAGAGTTTCTTTCCATCGAATTCATGGTTTTCCTTCATTTTGATCGCGGCCATGCCAATTCGGCCCTCATGACCTAGAAAGAAAGTGAGAAAACATTAGATGCGTTGTACTATTTATGATGCTTTCCTGGTTCAAAGAAGAGGGGACTGAGAACATGACGACATGGGTTTCTTTTGGATAACTGGAATTTTTATTTCTGATATATGTTGAAGTGATAAAGTGAATATGACCACCACAAGAGCTATACACTAATTAAATCTTCTTTTTAAAGATTTATGTATTCACGTTAGAGCGGGAGTGGGCAGTGGCAGAGGGGGAGGGAGAGAGAAACTTTAGCAGACGCCTCACTGAGCTCAGAGCCCGACTCGGAGCTTGATCTCAAGGCCGTGAGATCGTGACCTGAGCTGAAACCAAGAGTTGGACGCTCAACAGACTGAGCCACCCAGGGGCCCTGATTAAATCTTTATCATATGCCAGACCCTATACTAAGTGTGCTTTATGGACACTTAACCCTCACAACAGCCTTACCAAGCGGTAGAGATGTTATCTCCATTTTACAGATGAAAAAACCTGAGGCTTAAAGACATTAAGGGATTTGTTCAAATTCACACAGCCAACAATAGGCAGAGATTGTCTCAAGCCTGTGCTTGCAGCGGTCATCCTTCTGAGCGACCTACACGAAAACACCTGAGTGGGAGACTGGTCCCGCGGGCGGCTCAGGGGATTTGGTTTTCTGGACTCCCATGAAAAGTCCTTGCTCCCCTGTCATGAACCAGTGGACTCCGGGTGCAGGGTCAGGTCCGTTGTTCTTCAGGGCACAAACACCACCTTTGAGACTTATTTATTTAATCAAGTTTCTTAATAGCCCCAGCTGTCTGCATTTCAGAGAAGCCGTGGGTCGGGAGGGTGACGGGAGGTGCAAGGGGGAGCTGCTGTGCTTCCTCCCGTTGATAAGCTTTATTCCCAAAGAGGCCGTGTCTCCACAGACACAGCAAATCCAGCAGCGCTTTCCTCCCCGACAGGCAGCAACGTAAGTGGAGAGGAGTTTAGAACAATTACTACGCTGTTTTCTTGTGAGGACAGTGGTAATTAGGTCTTATTACATCTCCTACCTGATCCAGCAGACCCAGTGGGAGTCTAGGTCCACTTCCCTGAACTACTTAGCTGTAATCAGAGAGGGAAGGAGCCGTCCTTTGTCACCTGGGCCCCAGCTTTCGAAACCTCTCCCATGGTGATTGTGTGTTTACCTGTGGCCTAAAGAAGGTAGGAAACAAGAGGAAACATTAAAAGAAAGGAAATGGACCCCTATACAATTTGCCTCTTAGCTGAAGGAGGGAGGAAGGGCACCAGGCCCTCTTTCTCTAGGGGTCCTGGGGAGCTCCGTCGAGAGCACGCATCTCAGGAATCTTGAATGTCTCCAATAAGCTTCTTTTAGAATCAAGGCAGGGGCTGATGCAACAGAAATCTTCAGGGCTGACTGGCTCCTTGCCTCTTGTCTCTGACAGAGGCAATGCCCAACGGAGATGCGAATAGCCCTGTCGGGTCTCAGGTCTCTGCCAGGGCTCCCAGGGGTTGGTTTGGGGCCAGTTTAGCTCCGGGGAGGTTTCACTTTACAGCTGTTTTGGCCAGAGTCTCCCTAGAGCTGCACTGTCTAGTGTGGTAGCCATTGGTTGGCTATTAAAATTAATTACAATAAAATCCAATAAAAAATTCCTCAGTTGTCCTAGCCACACTGGACGTGCGTAGCAGCCTTGTGGTGGTTACTGGCTACCATACTGGACAGTGCAGACACAGAACATTTTCATCATTGCAGAAAGTTCTGTTGAGAACAAAAACGTCTAGAGAGTAGCTGAGAAGTTCTGCTGTGACACCTACTAAAAGTCAACTGGACCCAAACTTTGGAGTGCCCTCCTGGTACAGCTGAGATGTGTGAAGGTCTTGCTGAGCTCTCTGCTGCTGAAAATCACTCTGGTAGACTGGCTTATTCTAGATAGCCCTGCCACATTTCTTTCTTTCTTTTTTTTTTAAGATTTTATTTATTTATTTGACAGAGATAGAGACAGCCAGCGAGAGAGGGAACACAAGCAGGGGAGAGTGGGAGAGGAAGAAGCAGGCTCCCAGCAGAGGAGCCTGACGTGGGACTCGATCCCATAACGCCGGGATCACACCCTGAGCCGAAGGCAGACGCTTAACCACTGTGCCACCCAGGCGCCCCTGCCACATTTCTATGCTGGAATGGGGCTGGCTGTGTGCCTGGCAGGCCAGCTAGCTGCAGGCATGGCCCTGGGAATCACAGACTCTGAAAACTGAGAGACACTTCTCGGTTCATCTGTAATCTTTCAATGCTGCAAGAATTCTCATAGGACCTCACATGGACACCCAGTTCCTTACACACCCCAGTCGCTGGCATTCCCCACCTCAGGAGACAGGCTTTTCTGTTGTCTGTCTCTGGTTATAGGAGACGTCTCAGGCTAAAGTTTGCTCCCGGGTGTTGCACACCTGCTCCTTGTTCTACCTGACTGCTTTACAATCATTCGAAAACCATTAGCCTTCTCTTCTTTTTGTTCTAGATTGGTGACTCCCAAACCTTACTGGGTGTTAGAGTCACTTGGGGATTAAAAGAAGACATGGAGAGTCTAAGTCCCAAGTCCTAGAGGTTCTGATCCATTAGGTCTGGGCTTTAAAAAGTTTCCCAGATTGAATCACCACACTGTACACCTGAGACTAATATTTCACTGTACGATAACTAACTGGAATTTAAGTAAAAACTTGGAAGCTTCTCAGCTGATTCTGATGATTGGCCAGATGAGGCTTCAGTGCTTCTCAGAATTTAGTATTTTTTTTTAAAGATTTTATTTATTTGACAGAGAGAGACAGCCAGCGAGAGAGGGAACACAAGCAGGGGGAGTGGGAGAGGAAGAAGCAGGCTTCCAGCGGAGGAGCCTGATATGGGGCTCGATCCCAGGATTCCGGGATCACGCCCTGAGCCGAAGGCAGAGGCTTAACGACTGCACCACCCAGGCACCCCATCAGAATTTAGTATTAAAAAAAAAAAAATTGTGGTCACACACACATAACATAAAATTCATCATCTTAACCATTTTAAAGTGCACAATTCAGTGGTATTTCATACATTCACAACGTTGTGCAACTATCACCCGTATCTACTTCTAGAACGTCTTCATCAACCCCAAATCAGACTTCATTGTTTTTAAGATTCACTGGCAGTTAGTTCAGACAGAGCTCCCCAGGGCCCACCCCAGAGAGTCTGATCCAGAACGTAGGTCTGGGGTCGGCCTGAGAAATCTCATTGTAAACAAGCTCCCAAGTGCTGCTGCTGCTGGTCCTGGGACCCCACTCCGAAAAGCAGTGGATTCGATCCTTCCATTCTATTCTCCAGATTCTCTCACCTTCTCATACACATTCTTTTGTGTTGTTACCTAAATCCAGCATTTGGAAGTGCATGCAACATTTCGGGTGGGATCCGTGAGAGCCCAGCATGCCATGATGGCGGACAACCAGTACACGCACCCTTGTGTGAATTCAGCCCAAGTCCCAACACAAGAAGTGTGCTGTACCCCTCACGCTCTGTGACCTGAAATGTGGCTGCACTTCCCATCGTGGCATTGCCAAAGGGTTGGAGGGGATCAGGCAAGAGAAAGTCTCAAATATTCTTTAAAAAATTAAAGATAGCACAAGGTCACGGGAAACCATCACAGCTCAGGAAAGAGAGACTTTTGGATTTCCATTTTGAAAATAGGTGAGAATCCCAAATACTGAGTTCTGGGGGAATACTAATAATATCCCTATCACCTTATATTTGGACAGTGATTTGGAGGTTTTAATCCTCTCTGTCATCTATAATTAAAGTGATTTCTTCTCATGACAACACTCATGTAAACATCTGGTAAACAGGTGTTGAGTATCTATGTAATTGAAATGGATGAGTTCTCTTGACAATCTCAACGGCAGGGCTGGCATTACCCCTAATTTTAGTGATTTGCCTGAAGTCAAACAGCCAGCAGGTACTAGAGCCTAGGACCCAAAGTCAGACCTCAGCACTCCCCACTCTGCTGGCAGAAGCAGATGTGCAGATGAAGGCTTGGTGACCCCACTCTGTGTGATGATTCTGAAACTCATGGGGTGGGCTGAGTTCAAGGACCTCTTTTAAAAGAAGTCTGGACAAAGTTAGCTCCTTTTCAGTTTTTTCTCCTAGCAACTATACTTGTTTTTATTTGTGACTCCCAGTTCAGAGGCCAAGGTACCATTTTCCAGCCATCAAGCCTGACGCATCTTTTCCCGAGGTGTGCCAAATGCAGTGTGGGACTCTGCATCTTGGAGAGATCCGGCTTGCCTGAGAGCCCAAGAACAGCTGGGAAGCTGAACCACAGAAGGAGGCCACGTTCAGATGTACTGACTTGGCTGACTTACAATGGAATATAAATCAGACATCAGCCCCTTACTCCCAGGTGGCTGAACGAGATGTTTGACTCTCCAGCTGGCAGGCAAAAGTGATGACAAACTTTGCTCTGGGGTTAAAACTATGTTCAGTTACTATATGAGTTTAGGCATAAGGTTTAGACTCATAATATTTTGTGCATACCTGGCACGGACACTCCGTAAACATTTACTTCTTGGACAAAATCGACCAGTCCTACTATATCAGCGACTTCAGTGGTGGCCACATTTTCCCCTTTCCAGCTGGAAAAAAAGGCAAGGTTGGCAGAGGTTACTGGTGGTCCCTGGCCAGGCTGCCCTGACAGAGCAGATGGTGTTGCCTCCAGACCTCTGGAGGGTTTCTGCACCCGTTTTCCCATCTCTTCCCCCAAATCCCCCCAACTCGGTCATGGGAAGGCAACCTGCTTGAGAAACAAAACCCAAAGGCATAGAACTAAATAATAAAATGTGGAATTCCAATCTCACCACATGAAACATGATACAAAGAATGATGTTGTTCCAATGTTGAAATACAGGTTTGGCCAAAGAAAGGCCCAGGAAGTAAAAAATAAATCTCAATGACTTTTTGTTGTGTTTAGGTCTCTCACTTTTCTTACTAACTTCGGTTGCTATTTAATTCAATTTAGTAGAATTTCGTCCTTGAATTTCAGGGTCCCATGGCAAAGGGAAAGCTCTGAATAGGAGATATACTTTATTTGCAGGGAGGTTATAATGTTAGTGCCAGGTGCTACTTGTCCACTTAAAAAAGTTAAAATTTGTCCTACGGTTAAAAATTCTTTAGATCTCCCAGAAGTATCTTTTTAGTAGCGTGCAGTTGGCATAAAATCATAGTATGGATCCTGAGTCATGGAATACTAGAGATGGGGCATAAAATCATAGTATGGATCCTGAGTCATGGAATACTAGAGATGGGAGGAACCCTGAGGATCACTGAGACCCTCCTTTCGAGGGTGAAGGAACCAGGGTTGAGAAAGGCTACCTGCCTTGATAGCACACCTGATCAGGGGTAGAGGTGAGCTTAGGAGCTTGGTTCTCCTCATTCATACTCTTGCTCTTCCTACTACAGCCAGACAACTTCCACTCATTCATGCAAAAGGTAATCATGTGTGTCAAGCACTGTGGTAGGTGCTGGGAGTGAACCAGCAGACACAGGGCCTGGCCTCAGGGAGCTTACACAGGAAGGAAGCTGATTAAACCAACGTGTCATGAGGCAGGAGGACCATGCTGTGGATGGGAATTCGTTTCACGGTCTTATTGTGATGACTGTCAATCTTCATGGTGCTGACTCGGGTTTCTGTGGGAACTACCTGGTTAGGGCTGGAGTGTGGGAGGGAGGGAAGCATGCGGGGCTCAGAACCCTTCACCTCCTCTTCAGCTAGATCAGCTCGACATTAGTTTGCATTTGATCTTATCTGAAGAAAGACCCCATGATTGGGAACAGTGTGAAAATCCCTGGCTGTCCTACAAGTGTCTGGTAATAACTGAGGATAAATGAGAGAAATTGGATGGGCTATTAGGCTCCAAACATCGGGCACAAGTTTTCTGCCTTTTTCTCATCTGGTGTTCCGCAAGCAAGTTGTCTGGGCATTGCACAGTGACACTTCCTGTGTTTTGCTCCTGATTTTCTGGGAATACAGAAGGTTGAACTGACACACCAAGAGATAGAAGGAAAAGCAGCGCTGTAGGCAAAGTAGAATGCAGTTCCAATTTAGGAGTCAGCCAAGGGGTGCCTGGGTGGCACAGCGGTTAAGCGTCTGCCTTCGGCTCAGGGCGTGATCCCGGCGTTCTGGGATCGAGCCCCACATCAGGCTCCTCCGCTATGAGCCTGCTTCTTCCTCTCCCACTCCCCCTGCTTGTGTTCCCTCTCTCGCTGGCTGTCTCTATCTCGGTCAAATAAATACATAAAATCTTAAAAAAAAAAAAAAAAGGAGTCAGCCGAATTGTGCATGTGTTTGTTTTTGGCTCAATAATTCAAAGAAACCAACCGGAAAGTATCTCCAACTCGGTCATGGAAGTAGATGAAATTGTCATGGTCGATCATTAAGAGATCTCCACTGTTGAAATAGATGTCTCCTTTCTTAAAGACGTCTCTCAGTTTTTTCTTCTCTGTCTGAGTATTTCCTCCAGCATAGCCAGTAAAGGGCGTAAGTTGTGTGATTCTGCAAACAAGGAGTCCAACCTCACCTAAGACAGAAAGAAAGTAAATTGTTACTTTATCTGCTGGCAGCAGCAAATTTTATTATTAACATTCTCTTAAAACTGTTGCCATACACCCAAAAATGGACATCTTTACACACGGCCCTTAAACCTGCTACCAATACCATTTTTTAACCTTACAGAGGCCGGCACTAAGCCTGTCTTCAACAATGAAAAAATTAAAGACTTTCTTTGTAATTAAAATACCCTCCGAAAAACGTAGTGCAATGTTGTTCAAGTTGCATTTTCAGTTACCTTTGTTAGAAATCGTTCACAAAGCTAGCTACATTTTCTACGTACAGTGGCAACATTCAGATGCTTATCATTTCAATAATTTGCATATATTATTAGGAAACAGTTTTTGAACTTACAAACGGAAGATACTGTCTCCTTTACCTCAACCTTTAACTTTCTACAACTTAAGACAACTCACAAGTGAAATATCCCCATCATCCCATCTTAATTTTATGGCATTTCCAAGACATAAACTTATAAAATTCTCTTTCAATCTGTTTTGATTGACCAAATGCACAGATTTTCCAAATTCTAGATCTTGAACCTCCATATATATATATATTGTTCCTCAAGCTGACCTTCAAATTCTCTGAAAAGTGACTGTGTTCAAATGATTTTTATCCCATTTTACAGAAGATATGCATATCCCTCATATGCATAACCCTAAGTCCTGCCAAAGGACATTGCCCCAGTTATTAAATTAACCCTGGGCTGCAATTAACATATACACATTTTTTTCAGACTATTCCCAGATTTAAAAAAATTTTTTTAGTTTATTATTTGTTTTTCTTTCTCCTTATTTTATTTTTTTTATTAACATATAATGTATTATTTGTTTCAGGGGTACAGGTCTGTGATGCATCAGTCTTACACAACACACAATAATAAAATGGAAACTCATTGGTTTTTCTATGCCTTTTAGAACTCTTGTAATTGGGTTTTGATCACATTTTATATTAAAGTGGCTGACACATGTCTTTTTAAAAAAATCTAAATAACACCAAACTAAGGAAATGCTTTTAAAAACCTGTCCTTTCCTGCCATATATATTTAAGTGTGTGAAGTCTGGCTTTAATAGGGGGTTTTGGAACATGTAGGGTATGCCTGAATTCAGATATATGGGAGAGTGAGAGTGACAGAGGTCATGAGAATTTTCAATTAGCAACTTTGCTTTTTTCATTCCTTGATAGAAATGTGAAAAAATGCCTAGCTTTGGAGCAGAATAACACAATAAGAAGTGGTGAATGCTAAAGAACAAAAAACAAAGGAACCAAAATAACCAACCAAACAAACAAAACAACTGTTGCTATTGGCAACAAGCTGGCTGTAGGAAGGGCCACTTTCCATGCCCACATGCATGTATATCCATACACATCGCACACACGCACATGAACTCTGTGCACTCAAATACAGAATTCTAGGTGGCCACACATTTGTAATTCTAAAAATACTAGTGTTTTTACTGAATAATGATTTACACACATCATTAGACAAATGCACAGTATTTTAAGCTGGGAGGTAAAGACCTTCTAAAGTGAACTATATTTTGCAACTGTAATTACATATCCCTTTCCACAAAATACCTCATAGTCAGGAAATTGTTAAACTAGGTTTCAAAGTATAATTATGTTACATGTAGTGGTAAATTAGTACCTTTTGGAATTTCTGTCACTGTTTCTGAGGGTACTTACATAAATCTCTTTTATTCTCCCACTTGAAAAAATTTTACCATGTATTCATTTTAGCAATGATATGTTAGTTCTTAACAGTCACTTGATGAAGGTAAGAAAAAACCCAGGTTAATTGAACAAAACTCGCCCGTACCTTTGGGGACTCTGATGCAATATCCATTTCCATCTCGCACAGGCTCATCTTTCTCCACATCGTATTTAATCAGATCGTAGCTTATGACTTTCTAGCAAAATTAAAATATGTCATTTTATTTTATTTTATTCATTTTTAAAGATTTTATTTATTAGAGAGAGAGAGCACGCGTCCACGCATGAACACAAGAGGGGGAGGGGCAGAGGGAGAGAGAGAAGCAGAAAAAACCCCCCTTCCGGCCCCCCACCCCCACCCCCACCCCTGGCTGAGCAGGGAGCTGGACACAGGGCTCGATCCCAGGACTCTGGGATCATGACCTGAGCTGAAGGCAGACGCTGAACCGACTGAGCCACCCAGGCGCCCCAAAATATATCATTTTAAATACAAATTCCTTCACATCTTTTCCTTTTTATTGTGGTATAGTACGTTAAGTACAAAAGGTACACATATCCTAAATGCCCAGCTTGATAAAATTACATATGGACACGTCCATACGTCACTACCACCCAAACCAAGAAAGAAACATTTCCAAATACCATCAAAAGTCTCCTCTTGCCCCTTTCTGTCAAATCCACCACTATCCTAACTTACCACCATCAGTTAGTCTTACACTTCAGATAAATGAGGTAAGGACACGAAGTATACGGTTTTGTCCTGCGGCTTTCACTCTGTATAATGTCTGTTACTCATCTAACCACGCTAATGTTTTTCCCCCCAGTGGTTTATTTTTTATTGCCACGGGATTTTCCTTGTATGAATATACCACAATTGATCTATCTTCCTATGAACTGGCATTTGGATTGTTTCTAGTTTTAGACTTCTAGAATTGGTACTGTTGTGAGCACTATCATACATGTGTTTTGGTAGACATATCACAAGTGGGTTTTAAAAACCCGTATGCCACTGTTAGGTGTTTCACGTTCCCACACGTTTTCCAACATATTTAAGGTTCAGTGGTATAATTATTTCATGCCCATGGCTATAAGATGATTAAAACTCCACCATATTTCACATATACATTTCAAAGGCATAAGAATTTAAATTTATGTAGTTCAGTGAGACTAATATTATTTTCTCTACTAATATTCTCTACTCTTATTTTTCCTACTAAATATGACAGTATTAAGAAGTAATTATTAGCCAGGAAGACTGTGTCCATTTTAAATTTATATTAGTGTCTATATGATAAGTTAACCAATCATATGCTTTCATAATTTAAGCAGATAATCATTACAAAGCAAGTAGCATTCATAGTCAGCCAATGTTAGATCTCGTTTATTTGCAAGAGCGTAAAAAATTTGGGGGTGGTCACTAATGCTTCTTTCCACATCAGTTGCAGGGGCATCTTTTCCCCTTTTAGTTCAGTTAAAAAAATATCTTCTTATTTAAAGCAGAAAAACTGACAATAAAACACGGCAATCAACGGATGAGAAGCCAAGAACTAGTAACACATAGCACTGACTTCCAAGGTCCTCAAGTCTGGTTTAAACCAAGTTTCCTTGCCACTCATCTTTTTTGAGGGTCAATAGTAACGACATAGATATCTTGTACCATGTCGCGATCAACTCAGCTGCCTACCCTTTCTTGTTCTGAACTGCCTTCTACCTGGGTCCCCGAGGTTTGGGCTGGTGCAGGTTGAACTGAAGCTAGCTAGAGAAGACTGACCTTACCAGGCGCTGTTGCAGTGGGGAGTAAGAAACAGATCTCAGCCCGTAGCAGCGCTGCCCGGTAGAATTTTCTGCAGTGATGGAAATGCTCTACGTCTGAACTGCCCAACACGGCAGTCACCAAGCACACGTGGCTACCGAGCATGGGAAATATGGCCAGTGTGAATGAAGAACTGAATTAAAAATGTCCTTTACATCATTTAAATCGAAACGGCCACACGTGGATAGTGGCCACCGCTCTGGATGGCACAGGTGTGGAGGACCGTGGTGGGACCTGTGTCGCATAGGTGTGGCTGTCAGTGTCTGAGAGGTTCCTGGGGCTTGAGAATGCCTTGAGATAAGGCCAGAACGTGAGGAATGGGATGACACTAAGCACTATAGCTAATAAATATTCACGACCATTATATGACAGGCATTGGGCTATATCCTCTAAGGATTTTTTCCCTAAGTTATTTAATTCTTTCAACAGCCCTCTTCCCTTATTATCAATACGGAGTTTGGGCCAGGCACTAGGCTCGACATTTTCTCTTTCTAGCTGTGTTTTACAAACATGAGATGGAGGCCTAGGGAGCAGAAGTGACTTGCTCAGTTCCCTTAGTACGCAAAGTGCTGCAATTTGATCTCTCGAGGCACATCTCTTATGCACACAAACTCCTGTCCTTTGTCCTCTGCCCGTCATTCCCCGGGGACACGTGTTGCCGGGGAACTCTGGTGTAACAGTGGATGGCCTGGCCGGAAGGGCTGCCGGAGGCATAGCGACAGCAGGGACTGCTCCAGCCAGCGGAGATTCAGCCTGGGATTGCTGAAAAACAGGGGGTCACCCAGAAGGCTGACTGCTCAAACACAAAACAGGCGAAGAGACAGTCTGGAGACCCCAGGCAACGAATGCCTGAGAGGGAACAGAGACTGCTAAGTGAGCTGGCTGAAAATAAGAGCTGTCTTTTGGTGGAGTAATCAGGCAAATCAAATGTTTGTGAGATCCTAGAATCCGGATCACTGTGACACGACCAGGAACGAGAAACGCCACACTTCACAGTGTGTGGTAAACTTACCGAACTGGCCGTCTTCTCGTGTTTTGCCTTTACATGTATAAATGGCATCGGGAAACTTCGCGTAAGTTGCAGAGAGCAAAGGCCTCATGGGTCATTATAGTAAGAGAAATTGAGATTTTTAAATTAAAGGGCCCTGTCACTTGGCGCTCACTGTCACAGGGAATGAGCAGATCCTCTCTCTCGGTGACACGGATCGGCCATGGCTCTGATGCCACGTGAAATTCTAAGAACATTGTACGACACAGCTTTTAAGACGTCCCTGTATTCTGGAAAGCAGCTACATATGCTTTCATCTTCCGATGTACTTACTTTCTGTAGGTAGTTGACTCTCCCAATAGCACCGATCTTTCTCGTATAATTCATAAAGGCAATGTTGCCTTCAGTGGAAGCGTAGAACTCGTAAATGCAAATGTCCCCAAATCTCCTGCTGAATTCCCTCCACACATCTCCTCGCAAGCCATTTCCCATTGCTAGTCTCACCTTATGGACGCGGTCATTTGGTTTCTGTGGTAGGAGGAGGAGAGACCAAATTAAAACTGTGCTTACACACCTGTAATTGCCTTTACGTTTCTACCGATTTATGTTGGCATGGATTCGCCTCTTAGTGGACACTTTTTCTGTGACTCACACACATTATGCCTCCTCCCTGCCAACTCACGCCACTTGGGCCGACAGCGAGAACTCTGATTTAATAACCAAAAGACTTGGCTTTCCTATTTTGATTTTTAAAAGGCAAGGTAAGATAATTTGATAGAACGAAGTGAGGCCAACATTTAATCCATATCCAATCTGAAGCTAGAATAATGTGCTGATTGTTTTCTTGGTGGGGCGGGTGAATCTCAGGGAACTGCCAGAAAGGAGGGGTCACGTGGGAAAGATCTATCAAAGACTGAGAATCTGAAGCCACAATCTTCACTTGACAGGGAAGAAGAAAGCTGGGAACACAGTGCAAGGAGAGAGAGAATGATTTTCTACCGAATCATTACTGTTAGGGGACGGGAGAGAAGACTTCTTTTTTTTTTTTTTTTTTAAGATTTTATTCATTTATTTGAGAGAGAGAGAATACGAGTGGGGGGAGGGGCAGAGGGAGAGGGGAAGCAGACTCCCCACTGAGCAGGGAGCTGGGTGAGGGGCTTGATGCGGGGTTCAATCCTAGGACCCTGGGCTCATGACCCAAGCTGAAGGCAGAGCCAGCCTTAAGCGACTGAGCCAGCCAAGCTCCCTAGAGAGAACTCATGATCATGTCCTCATTTCACAGACCCAGAGGTCACAAACCCAGGTAAAGCTGTACCACAACGATGAAACTGTCCCAGTGGGATTGGGAAGGGGAAGAGAGAGAGGAAGCTGGCTCCCAGTTGCCTCGGGTGGCCTGGGAGGAATATGCTTTGCTATAAATAAAAATCACAAAGGAAAAATTGTTTTGAGTGTAAGAACTGAAAGGAGAGCTTGTGTCAGCAGGAGAGGTGGAGTCAGGACCAGGGGGCTTTCCATTCAACCACAATCACTTGTGAGGCCCCTACAAATATGTCCAAATCTATAGTAATTTCAATGATATTTTATATTAATAAGGCAATTTACGTCCTCCAGGAGATCACGGTCTGGTGGGAGAAAAAGGTAAACAAGGATAATTTTAACCTGCGAATTTTCTATGACCTTTAACAGGAAATGGAATGGAATGGGTGCCAGTGCTTGGTAACTAGGATTTTCACACCGAGTGTTAATTTCTTGGATCTGACAACATTTTGCTTACAAGAGCAAAGGTTCTGAAGAGCATTTTCTACCTTATTTTCTCTTCTGTGAAGTCACTGTGAAGTTACTTTGGAGTAAGAGTTCCTCTTGGAAAAGAGCTGTTGGCATAGAGAGACTGGTTGTCCTCTGGTAAGAGGGTGCGTTTGATGTGATGGTAAAAACCAAACCAAGGTGTGGATCGAGTCCTGCGCGAGAGGAGGCAGCGGGTCGGGGAGCAGTGTAGGTGCGTTTCAGTTTTGAGTAGCTCCTTGGTCAAAACGCAGGTGGTGAAGCTTTTTCAGGAGCCCTAACCAATGAGGTGGACAGACACTGGTCACTCGTAAAAACTGGGTCCCTTGTGTGGCCTTTCTGAGGAGGAAATGTGTAGAGCCCAGGGGTCTCACGCCAGTCGTTCTTAACCAGGGTGTTCAGGAGAGTTTCCCGAGAAGCCTTTTAAACCTGCAAGCACCTCGACATTCTGACCGAGTGGGAACCCATTCTGTTAATCAGCTCCCGAGGTGCAGAGGTCACCGAATCTATAGATCTTCCTCGGTTTCTGGTGGCATTACCTCCCAATAAACCTACCATAAATTAAAAATGTCGTAAGTCAAAAATGATTTAATTCGCCCGATCTACCGAACATTATAGCTTAAGCTAGCATACTTTCAGTGTGTCCGGAACACGTACACAAGCCTGCGGCTGGGAAAAATCATCCAGCACAAAGCTTATTTTATGACACAGTATTCAACAGCCCATGGAATCGATGGGCTACTGTACTGAACAGGAGAAACAGAGTGGTTGTCTGGGCATCGGCTGTTCACCCTCGTAATCGTGTGGCCGCGTGGGAGCTGTGGCTCACTGCGGCTGCCCAGCACCAGGAGAGAGGATCGGAGTATCTATTGTCAGAAGTATCTATTGTCAGAAGATCAACGTTCGAAACACAGCATATGGCTTCTACTGAGTGCGTAACACCCTCACACCACTCAAGTCAAAAAATCGTGGGTGGAACCATCTAAGTTGGGGACTATCTGTATTCCCTTTTAGAATCACGAAGTACCTGTAAGTGGGGAGACCATATGTCTGGCTTGTCAGGGCCAGTCGTGGTTGTTGCCTGTGGTCCTGATGTGTTTATTAATTACACTGCATTCACTCTCAAGGGTCCCCTCGGACAGTGAATTGCAGGGTCACCCTGCGATAAGGCACTATTCTCAGTTAAGGACTGTCAGCTTTTCAGAGACCACCCTCGCCTCCCACACTGCTGTCCCTCACTGCCCCTCTAGGAATAAAACATCATACATATTTGAAGAACGCTGACTTTTGCTTAAAAATAACCTTCTGACCTGGGGCTTGCCTGCTCCCAGGCCTGTGTGAGAAGCTCCAAAGTAGCACTCCAGTGTGTAAACCCAAGACTTTCCTAAATCCATATGCAGCCCATAATCACCCCCTCAGATCACTTCCTTTTCTGATGGGTGGTGAATGTCTACCTCCCCCAGGAGATCGGAAAGACCACTGAGGCCGGAGATCGCTGTACCATCGGCAGGGCCCACACCTGTGCTGTGCACGCAGTGCAATCGCTGCAGTAAAAGGAGGAGGAACGTGCACCGCGGCGCCCTCAAGTTCCCTGTTTGAGAGTTAATGGCCCGGACATCAGCACAAGGGCAGGGCCTAGGGTGCAGGGGGTGGCAGGTGCCGCGGGTGCCTGGGCAGCAGGCCAGCCTCACAGGTGCAGCTGTCACCTGGGGGTGGCAGTTAGCTGGGCTGAGTCACAATAGCATGAGCTCGGTTTTCATGATGAACTGAGGGATCTTATTACACCAGCAGAAGGGATTAGGGCTGTAAGCTGCAAGTGTTTGTGCACACAAACTGGGAGACCTGCAACCTTCTGCGATGTCTGGTTCTCACCCAAGTTTTCCTCACCATTGGCTGAGAGTACCGGGTGTGACTTGAATTTTCCTTGCCTGAAGGAGAAACCGTGTTTCCTCATCACCAAATTCACTCCTCAAGGGAGCTGTATTTTAGGTCAAGAATCACCGGCTTGTTTTTCTTTAACAAAGATCAAATCCTTGGTTCTACATGAGAGAGGTGAGGCCACAGGCAGACATATCCAGGGCACTTAAATCCTGAAGGGTGAGAAGTCAGGGTGTCCAGAGAGGTATGGAAAGTACCAGGTAAATGAACAGAAAACTTTTATCGAGGGCTTTACTACTATGTGCCAGGCATTTTACTACTCTGTCTTACTCAAGTTTCTATAGAACCCTACTGAAATGTGATAGATAATACAAGTAGTTGCCTCAGGAGTGCCTGGGTGGCTCAGTTGATTAAGCCTCTGACTCTTGATCTCGGCTCAGGTCTTGATCTCAGGGCTGTGAGTTCAAGCCCCACAATAGGCTCCATGCTGGGTGTGGAGTCTACTTAAAAAAATACTTGCCTCAATTACAATTGAGGCATCAGAGTCTCAAACAGACTAAAATAATTTGTTGGAGATCACACAGGTAGCAACATAGTTGCTCCAAGATTCAAATCCAAACGTATGTGACTGTGGAGAGAACTCTTTTCCTTAGCTCAAAAAAAACCAAGTGGCACATGCCCAGTCTAACATTCTAACAGTCAAAGCACCGAAGGGCTTTTAAATGGCAGACGCCGTCACCCCACTTGCCTGCTCCACCCTCCGCCTCCGCTCCACCACCCAGACGCAGGCACCGTCCACTCCAGTAGCTCCTTCCTCGTCTCTCCGGCTTCTAAATTACATACTTAGACTGCTATCTTTTGGTTCATTAATTTTAGGTTATTTGTTGATTTTCTATTGTGCTGGAGGAAGTTGAAGCTCTCTATTACTCTCTTCAGTTTTTGCAATATCCCAATTTTTGGTTAAGTCAATATTCGGTGCTCACATTATTTTGCTCATCACACACTACTGATGAACCAAGGAATATACTCTGATCAAATTCTTGAGGCAATTTTTTTCCCCCTGGAATTCATTGCCACCTGCCCATTTGCTTAGTTTCTTAGTTTCTTTCACAGGTCTTTCTTCTCTGTCCGACAGCCTTGAAATACAATGTTCTTCATGGTGAAACCCACCAGATGCTCTAATTTCCTTTGTCCCTTTATGCTTCCTGTTGGCCCTCTGCTCCAGTCTGGACTGGTTGCTCTCCAGGCCTGGGCATTCCCTTTGCCTCACCTTCCTGGATCCTGGGACCTCCGCTCTCTCTGCTCACTCTCCTGTTTGCATGGAACACTTTCTCTAGTTACTTCCTAAAGGAGGGTGTATGGGAGGTAAGTCATTTTGAGACTTTGAATGTCTGAAAATATCCTTACTGTATTTAAGAATAATATTTTTAGGGGCATTTGGGTGCCTCAGTTGGTTAGGCATCCAACTGTTAATCCTTCCGCTCAGGTCTTGATCGGAAGACCTGATCTTGCGATCCTATCTCGCAATCGTATCTAGGATAAGCAATACTATTTACTAAGAATTTTGAAGACACTGATCTTTTGTCTTCCAGCTTGCAGTGTTGCTGTTGCCAAGTCAAATAATATTCTTACAGACTCTTTCCTCTCTGTCTCTTTCTCTCTCTTTTTTTTGGTAGTCTATGTTTCATCCCAGTGTAGTTTTAAAATTGTAAATTCTACTCATTTTATTGGGTACTCGCTTGGCTCTTTCAATCTGTCCTTAAGCTCTGGGAAGTTTTCTTTCCTTTTTAATTTTTTTTTTAATTTTAAAACGCTATTTCTCTTCAGCATTGTTTTTTGTTTACAGATAGGTTGACCATTATTGTTTTCATTTCACTTTTTAAAAATATTGTTGTTATTATTATTTTTAAATAATTTTTATTTTGTTATATTAGTCACCATACAGTTTTTGATGCAATGTTCTACGATTCATTATTTGCATATAACACCCAGTGCACCATGCAATATGTGCCCTCCTTAATACCCATCACTGGCCTATCTCAATCCCCCAACCCCTCCCCTCTGAAGCCCTCAGTTTGTTTGTTTGTTTGTTTGTTTATTTATTTATTTATTTATTTATTTATTTATTTATTTATTTATTTATTTTTAAGTAGGCTCCACACCCAGCATGGAGCCCAACACAGGGCTTGAACTCACAACCTGAGATCAAGACCTGAGCGGAAGGATTAACAGTTGGATGCCTAACCAACTGAGGCACCCAAATGCCCCTAAAAATATTATTCTTAAAGTTTTGTTTATGTTTTAATTAAAGTGTAGTTGACACATAATGTTATATTAGTTTCAGGTGTACAATGGAGTGATTTGACAAGCTATACACTACTTACCATGATTAGTGTCAGCATACAATGTCATTACTGTATTATTGACTATATTCCCTATGTGGAACTTTTTGCCCCTATGACTTTTTTATAACTGGAAGTTTGAATCTCTTAATCCCCTTCACTATTTCACTCATCCCCCATCCCCCTTCCTTCTGGCAACCACCAGTTTGGTCTTTGTATTTATGATTCTGTTTTTTTGCTTATTTGTTCGTTTTGCTTTTCAGATTCCACGTATGAGTGAGACCATATGGTATTTGTCTTTCTCTGATGACTTACTTGGCTCAGCATAATACCCTCTAGCTCCATCCATGTCGTTGCAAATGGCAAGATCTCATTCTTTGTTATGACTAATATTCCATTGTGTATATATACCACATCTTCTTCATTCATTCATGAAGTTTCCTTGTAATACTTCTTTGATAATAGCCTCCTCTCCATTTTCCGTTTTATTTTCCCAATTTTCTATCAATTAGATGTTGGACCTCTTGGATTGATCTTTTAATTTTCTTATCTTATTTCCTCTTCCATCCATCACTTTTTCTTTTCTCCAACTTTCTCTAAGACTTCTCAAGTTTATCTTCCAAACTTTCTATGAATTAAACAATTTAAATCATATTTTTATTTTTGGGGGATTTTGTTGATTTTTTTAATAGCATACTACTCTTGTTTTATGGATAGAATATTTTCTCTAACAGCTCTGAGGATATTAATTATAAGTTTTTGGAAGTTTTCTCCTGCTCTTTGAACTGATGCTGTCTCTTCTGTTCTTTTGATGATATTTCCTACTGGAGGCTTTCCTCAGGTGTCTGCTGATGCTTGACGTCTGTTCATATCCAGAAGTAGGGCAACGAAAAGATATTTGAGTAGCTTTGTGAGCAGAGGAAGTGCTGTTGCCAAGTGGACTCTGCACTGCCCCATGGCAGGGTAGTTTTACCTGAGAATTAGACTTCTAGATTCTCTTGCCTATAAGCATAAACTGGCCACTGGAGTTCTAGAAGCTGTGCAAGGGAAGGGCACTGGCGGTCTCTTTGATTAATAAGTGGATATTTACTTAATCTCTATTTTCAGTGCTTCACCCCTGCCCTCCTCCACTTGTGGGGTCCTTGAGTTTAAAGCTCTTCTAGGTCTTCTATAAAGACTAAACCTCTGGTCTCCTACAAGGCTGGGAGAGGGGAGCAGAGGTCTAGCTATTTTTTTACACAGATTTTCCAAAATCCTCCTGTTTTCAAGCCTGAAACCTCATCCTATCTCTAGTTGTATTTGGTGCCTCGGATTTCTCAGGTTTCAGGAAGTCAATCGACTTCCTTCTTGTTGGTACCGGTCTCTTAGGTTTCACCTCTCTGGTCCCATGACGTCAGTGACCTTCATCTTTCAGCTCTCTGTACTATGTAGTTTCTAAGAGATGCAGTTTGTATGTCTTTTTCTTATTCTCCTTGTTTTGGGGAGACTTTTAAGAGGTGGAAAGACAGAAGGCATTCACCATCTTAGAAAAATTCTGCAGTCCCTGATTTTTTTTTTTTTAAGATGTTATTTATTTATGAGAGAGAGAAAGCAGGGGCAGAGGCAGAGGGAGGGGCAGAGGGACAAGCAGACTCACTGCTGAGCAGTGTGCCGGACATGAGGCTCTATCCCAGGACCCTGAGGTTATGACCTGGGCTGAAGGCAGACACTTAACTGAGTGACCCAGATGCCCCCACCAGAGTCCCTGATCTTAACAATTAATATGCTACACTTCTGCCTGGCTCCCTTAGGACAAAAGAAAGCCCCCAATGACAAGAATGAAAGGAAGAGTCTCCATTTCTCTGCTCAACCGAGAAGCCTTTCTCCCTCCAGTGCATCTTCCCACTGAAGCCAGAGGGACTGTCTAAAAACACTGTCTCCCCATCACTCTTCCCTGGAAGGCCCTTTAGTGGTGCTTTGTCACGTTCACATTTAAGTCTCAGCACAACAAAGCTCTTGTCACCTGGCCCTGCCAACCATCTTGCCTCCCTCTACACTGCTTGCAGCTCCCAACATGCACCTCCTCCATTCCACTCTGCACACACTATTCCAGGCAACCAGATACCCTTCTTTCACGGCACGGTTGGTAAGCTGCTGGGCACCCCTGAAAACTCACCTTCTGTGGTAAACCTTCCCTGATTCTGCTCTCTTTCCCTCTTTTGTTTTTCTGCTTTCTTTCCCTTTCTTTTTTCCTGCTCCTGGCCTGGCTCTGAGAGGTCAAACTGGTCACTCCCCATCCACTCTGTGCTGCTAAATACCCCTCCATTCTATTTTCTGCCAGAATGGAGGCGATCCAGAGACAGACATGTTAGGTTGGGAGAGGACCACAGAGCTTATCTAATTTTGGAGGGAAGGCAGATGACTCCAGGAGGTAACAGTAGGGAAGTGAGTTGAGCCTATTCTGCGGTCTCAGGATTCTGGTCATTCTTATTTCCCCTTCCAACTATCAAGAAGATTTCTATGTGTGGCCCCTGGAACTCTCTCCTGGTTCCCTTTTCTTTCTCCCTCTCCTCCTTCCACCCTGGTCACACGCCTAGCAAGCAGTATAAAGCCTCATTTAGAGCTGTTCTGTGGCGTCGTCCCTAACAGCTACACAAAACAAAACAGGAGATGACAACTGCACACGGTGGGACATGAACCAGACTGGACTTCCATGGTAAAGAGGTACCCTGGATGCTAAGGCCCAAATATAGCAACGGAAGACAGGTAAAATGGATCAAGAACTTTCTACAGTAACAGTATAAAAACCACTAGGCAGCAGCTTTGCTATCCAACCCCCACTCAACCTTAGATGAAAGTGCTTGACTAATTTGAATGTCTTCTCTCATTTCTTCCTTCCTGCCTGTGGAGCAGAATTTTCTCTGATTCATTTGATGATACTTATGGAGCTACCCATTCTTAGGCACTGAAGATAATGACGACAATGGCTACTATTTGTTGAGTATTTACTCAGTGTCAGGGACTTCGCTAGCCACTGTATTTTGACAGCCCCCGTCAAGTAGGTACTATTATTTACCCTGCTGCAGGATGGGAAAGTGCGAGAGAGTTTAACTATCCTGTTCACACAGTCATGGGTTGCAGGCCTGCGGACTCCTGGGCCCTGGCTCTTAAGCACTGCATTCTTCCCTTGAGCCAAATCTGACTTCCGGTGCTCAGGGTGGCTGGTGGCAGTCCTCCCTAGTCTTCTGCTCTATCCAAGGAGCTACCGAATAGGATTAAGACAGGGGACAAGCACAGCAGCCTCCACCTCCCTGACGTCGTCCCAGATTCTCCTGAGAGGCAGTGACGTGTCTGTGGAGGGGGGTCATTTGGTTTATCTGCTCAGCTGAGACAGGACTTGCCTGCTTGGGGCTGGGGGTGTTAGCCCCTCCAGTGACGGCCTATTCTAGACAGCTCTAAGAGTGAGAAACTTCCCGATTACATCGATCCAGAGCCTTCCACCACTAGTTCTAGTTTTTCATCCACTTTTGTTTGAGAAATCTTTTTGATATGATCTTTCTTTAAGCTCCTTTAAATCCATAGAATCTGGGCTTTCTAGTGTGACCGATTTTAAAAATTATGGTTAAATACACAACAAAATTTCCTATCTTGCCCATTTGTAAGTGTACAAATTGGTGATGCTAAATACATTTACAGTGTTGTGCAACCACCACCACCATCCATCTCCATAACCCTTTCATCTTGTAAAATTGAAACCCTATACCCATTAAACAATAACTCCCTATGCTCCCCTGCTCGAAGCCCCTGGTAACCACCATTCTACTTTCTGTCGTTATGATTTTGACTACTCTATGTAGCTTATATACATGGAATCATATGGTATTTGCCTTTTTTGTGACTATTTCACTTAACATAATGTCCTCAAGGTTCATTCATGTTATAACATACTGCAGAATTCCCTTCCTTTTTAAGGCTGAATAATATTCCACTGTGTGTACATACCACATTTTGCTTATCCATTCATCCACTCCTGGAAACTTGGGTTGCTTCCACATTTTAGCTATTATGAATAATGCTGTTATGAACATGAATATACAAATATCTCTTTGAGAACTTGCTTTCCATTCTTTTGGGCATGGTATCCAGAAATGGAACTGATAGACCACATAGTAATTTTATTTTTCATGTTTTGAGGAACTGCCATACTGTTTTCCACAGTGGCTGAACCAGTGACATCTCACCCACAGTGCATGTGGGTTCTAATTTCTCCTCATCCTCACCAATGCTTGTTGTTTTCTGTGTGTGTGTTTTTTAATAGTAGCCGTCCTAATGAGTATGAAGTGGTATTTTACTATAGTTTATTTGCATTTCGTAATGATTAGTGATGTTATTTTTTCATGTGCTTATTGGCCATTTGTATATCTTCTTTGGAGAAATGTCTATTCAAGGACTTTGCCTATATCTTAATAAGGTTGTTTTTTTGATATTGAGTTTTAGGAATTCCCTATACATTCTGAATATGAATCTCTTCTAAGATACGTGATTTGCAAACATTTTCTACCATTCTGTATGCTGCCTTTTTACTCTCTTGATAATGTCTTTTGAGGTACAGAATTTTGGAAGTTTTATGAAGCCCACTTTGTCTATTTTTTCTTCTGATTCCTATGCCTTTGGTGTCACATTCAAGAAATCAACGCCAAATCCAATGTCTTAAAGTTTTGTTTTATGTTTTCTTCCAAGAGTTTTATTGTTTCAGGTCTTAAATTTAGTTTTTGTTTTAAGAGAGAGAGAGAGCAAGCGAGTGCAGGAGTGGGAGGTAGGGGCAGGGCACAGGGAGAGACAGAATCTCAAGTGGGCTCCATGCTCAGTGCCGAGCCCAACAGGGGGCTCCATCTCATGACTGTGAGATCATGACCTGAGCTGAAATCAAGAGTGGGACTCTTAACCGACTGAGCCACCCAGGCACCCGTAGGTCTTTTTTCCATTTTGAGATAATTTTTGTATAAGCATGTTAGATAGGGTCCAACTTCATTCTTTTGCATGTGGATATTCAGTTTTCCCAGGACCGTTTGTTGAAAAGACTGTCCTTTCCCCACTGAACGGTCTTGGTGCCCTTGTCAAAAATCATTTGACAATATATATGAGGTCTTATTTCTGGGCTCTTTATTCTATTCCACTGTTCTAGATGTCTGTCATTATGTTAGTACCATATTGTTTTGATTACTCTAGCTTTGTAGTAAGTTTTGAAATTAGGAAGTGTAAATCCCCTCGCTTTGTTGTTGTTTTTCAAGATTGCTTTGGCTATTTGGTCCCTTGAGACTCCACATGAATTTTAGGACTGGTTTTTTTCTGTTTTCACAAAAAGTGTCATGGAGATTTTGATAGGGACTGGATTGAATCTATAGGTCTCTATCAGTAGCAGCATTTAACAATATTAAATCTTCCAATCTGTGAACAGGGGGTGTGTTTTCATTTATTTATGTCTTCTTTAATTTCTTTCATCCATGTTTTCTAGTTTTCATTATACACGTCTTTAACCACCTTGGTTAAGTTAATTCCTAAGTATTTTATTCTTTTGATGTTATTGTTTTTGTGATTATCTTTTCAGATGGTTCACTGTTAGTGTATAGAAATACAATAGATTATTGTGTGTTGACTCTGTGTCCTGCTGCTTTGCTGAATTCAGCTATTAGTACTAATAGTGGGGTTTTTTTTGTCTTAAGGATTTCCTATATATAAGCTCATATCATTTTTTAAAAAGTCTTTAACCGAAGGTGTTTTTAGGTAACTTTGACCATTCCTTAAATTCTCGTAAGTATTTTTAAGACAAACCCGAACTCAGGAGCGGGAGAGAAGCAAGAGCTAACAGAAACTCCGTATCTTCTAGATTTGAGATCATCCATGAATTATACAATAAATCATAACATATTTTGAAGATCTAAAAGCCCAATCAAATTTTGGTTTTTAGCATCCGAGACAACATAATGAGAAAGGAGAAAGGTGGAAGTGTTTATATGTGTGAGTGTGTGTAAGCCTGAAAGAGCTGCACAAACATGTTTATTTTCCTCAAGTCAACACACCCTTCCCCAGGAGACTTCTAACTGACAAAGGGGGCTTTTAAGGCAGAGAAGAAAAGCCAAACAGAAGGGCCCCATATGGATTTCTGGGTTTTAATAGACATGCAATCTTGAGGGCCAGATGGGATACTAATGTGAAAAAAATTCAATAATGACCTCCGTAGAAATTGCTGTGGGAAAGGTCCTAATCCAGCTCATAGCTAATTAGGACTCTCATGAAGCTGCTGGATATGCTGCCCAAATCAGAATAGTATGTGCGAAGCCTAAACATTCCGGGGAAACATATGACCTCGCTGAAAGTAATCATGCACCCCTCAGGGGCCAGAATTTAGAGGTTCCTTCAACCAGGTTTGTTGACGCCTCGAATGTGCCACACACAGATCTCAGTGCTGGAGATCTGGCAGCGAACAAAGCCCCTGGTGCGTGGAACGTTCATGTAACTGGGGGAGAAAGACAATACTCCTAGAAACCTGTCCTATGTCAGGAGGGACAGTACCGTGAAAAGCAGTCACCCAAGAGACGGATGGTAAGGGGTGAGGTGATACATTTGTTAATTCGTGGGAGGGGTCTCTCTGACGAGCTGACCTGTGGGCAGAGACTGAATGAAGGGAGGGGAAGAATGGGACAAGAGCATCCTATGCTTCTTCCTATGTCACAGCAGATGGTATATAAATTGAAGATAACAGGTGCTTATAAATAGCAATTTATCAACTTAGGGATCCTCTGAGTTTGTTTTACGATGATTGAAAGGACTAAAGGAAGCAGAATCTGGTGAGTTTACTGCATTATCTAGTCTAGTGCTTCTCAACTGGGGTTGATCTTGCCTACTAGGGGACATCTGGCAAAGTCTGAAGACATTTTGATTATCATAACCTGAGGGGAGGGAGGGGGTACTACTGTCACGTCCCGCATAAGGGCCAAAGACCATACTAAACACCCTACAGTCATGGAATAACTCCATACAGCAAAGAACGAATGGGCCCCAAATGTCAGCAGTGCCGCTGTTGAGAAACCTTGATTTGGTCCTCAGGCAGGCTCCCAGGCCTCTGATAAGACTTGAGGGACTGGGCAGGAGAAGTTCTTTCAAAGAACCCCCTCAAGATATCTGGGTATCTGCAGACAGGGTATATCAAGGCCTCTGGAGTAATCTGAGGCACCCGCTCTGAGCTTGTTGACAGACTTAGTCAGATGGTGTCAAAGCCACATGGGGATTTATTCAAGCAACATTAAGTAAATGTTTTCTGTATGTCTGTGGTATGAGACAAAGTAAGGATACAAGGTGTGGTCCCTGCCATCAAAGACTTTATAGCCTGGGGAGGATGGAAGGTGTGAGGACAAATACCTGCAATGTGACAAGGCCACAGTGGGTAGAAATCAAATGATGTTGGAGTGGCCTGAATAGGTTTAATGTATGCGGTATCATTTGAACCGGACTTTGACAGTGAGTAGGCTTTAGACAGGTAGAGAGGGAAGGAGAGGATCTGCTAGGCAGAGGGTGAGAAGTGAAAACAGGTAAAAAGGCAATCATAATATTAATAGCAACTGACACCTAGTAAATCCCCTCTCTACGACAGGTGCGGTGCCACGCACTTTACCATGATGCACAATTATAATCTACACTGAAAACTGAGGGATAGGTAAGCATCAGCTGAAGCCT
Source organism: Ursus americanus (assembly GCF_024610735.1). Taxonomy (NCBI): domain Eukaryota; kingdom Metazoa; phylum Chordata; class Mammalia; order Carnivora; family Ursidae; genus Ursus; species Ursus americanus. Next base: position 5,890,234 of record NC_142162.1, on the reverse strand, counting down.
AGCATGATCCAAAGTAATGCGAATTCCCATCTTAGCCACCTCAAAAAGAATGAAACATGGGGAGTGTTACCTGGGGTGAGTTGCATAAATACCGAAGAAGTTCACCAATATACTGAACGACAGTGACATTATATTTTCTGCAGTCATCCCAAAACTGGCTGGCTGAAAATTTGTTCCGCAAAACAAGAGTAGCACCTACAGAGAAGGGAATATAAAGTGTTAAAAAAGAAATACTATAAAAAACTCCCGGTTATATTCGTCATTTTTGAAAGGTAGAAATTTAAATATGAATTATATTCACAAACGAGTTTTGAGTATTGCTTATATTCAAAACAAAGATCAGGGCGCCTGGGTGGCTCAGTCGGTTAAGCATCTGCCTTCAGCTCAGGTCATGATCCCGGAGTTCCAGGATCAAGTCCCACATTGGGCTCCCTGCTCAGGGGGGAGCCTGCTTCTCCCTCTGCCCTTTACCCTGCTTGTGCTCTCTCTCACTCACTCGCTCTCTCTCTCTCTCAAATAAACAAATAAAATCTTTAAAAATCCATAAGGCACAGTTTTATCCTATAGAGGCTTTCAATCTAGTGGGGGAGAAACACATGCAGATGTCTTTCTAATAAAAGTCAGTGTGCAATGTTATACGCAGCTAATGAATCATCGAGCCTTACATCGGAAACCGGGGATGTACTGCATGGTGACTAACATAATATAATAAAAAATCATTAAAAAAAAAAGTCAGTGTGCAATAAATAGGAAGTTCAGACGAATCCCTAAGGGAATGTGAATGAGTGTGTGTGTATTAATTCTGCTTGGGGGTAAGGCCTGAGAAAGGCATATTTTGGAAGAGGTAAGATTTGAATTACGTCTTGAGTAATGAATATGAAGAAAGATGAGAGAATTCCAGGCAGGGGAAACAGTGCGAAACATAAAGACAGGGTCGTCCAGAAGGCGTGGGAAGATAGTCAAGACTCAGTTGGCCTGTGACTGGAGTGGTGAAGAGTGGGTGAGTCATGGGAGAGGAACCTGGGGAAGCAGCTGGGGGTGCCATCGTGGAGAACTTGGAAGTGCCCGGTTGAAGAGTCAGACTTAACGTTGCAGGCAATGGAGAACCAGGGTCTTGAGTAAGCTGGAAAACTGTTCTTTGACGGGTGAGGTAGACATAATGGTTCCCAAAGATATCCCTGTTCTAATCCATAGGACCTGTGACTCTGGTACATTACATGGCAAAAAGAATTGTGTAGATGTGATTAAGTTCAGGATTTTGAGGGGCGCCTGGGTAGCGCAGTCGTTAAGCGTCTGCCTTTGGCTCAGGGTGTGATCCTGGCAATCCGGGATCGAGTCCCACTTCGGGCTCCTATGCTGGGAGCCTGCTTCTTCCTCTCCCACTCCCCTGCTGTGTTCCCTCTCTCGCTGGCTGTCTCTCTGTCACATAAATAAATAAACTTTTTAAAAAATATGGAAAAGTTCAGGATTTTGAGATGGGAAGGTCATCCTGGATTACCTGGGTGGGCCCAATGAAATCATAAATGTCCTTATAACAGGAAGGCAAGCAGGTCAAGGGCAGAAGGAGATGGAATGATGGAAACGAAAGGTTGGAATAGTGTGTTTTGAAGATGGAAGAAGTGGCCATAAGCCAAAGAATGCAGGCAGCCTCTAGAAGCTGGAAAAAAGCAAGGAAATGGATTCTTTTCTAGAGTTTCCAGAAGGGATGCAGCTCTGCTGACACCTCGATTTTAAGACTTCTGACCTTCAAAACAGAACAAAAATCTGTGTCGTTTTAAAGCCACTAAGTTTGTGGTAATTTGTTACAAGAGCAATAAGAAAAGAATATATGGGTAAAAATAATATATATCAGACCCAACCTCATTATAGGCGTGAAATGTTGTAAAGTGAAATTAAAAAAAAAAAAAAAACGAAGTATTTTTTCATGCTATTAGTTTAGCTTTACTCCTAATTATACAAAAGTCTGATGATTTAGAAGAGGAAACAATTTTTTTTAAATACTATTTTTTCTTCCATGGTACTTAAGCAAATGTGAGAGCAATGGAGTTTTCCCTTTGGGAGCCTCAGAGTCCCTCTGTCCTTGAAAAGCCCAGCCATATGATCAGGCCCCATCAGTCATTCCTGGACGAGGGAAATAAAAAAAAAAAAAAAATGAAATGCCACATGGAAGAATAAATTAAGTTTTTTTTTTTTTTAAAGATTTTATTTATTTATGTGACAGAGAGACAGCCAGCGAGAGAGGGAACACAGCAGGGGAGAGGGAGAGGAAGAAGCAGGCTCCCAGCCGAGGAGCCCGATGCGGGACTCGATCCCAGAACGCCAGGATCACGCCCTGAGCCGAAGGCAGACGCTTAACGACTGTGCTACCCAGGCGCCCCAGAAATTAAGTTGTTTTGTTTTATTTATTTATTTATTTATTTATTTATTTATTTATTTATTTATTTTTAGCTTAGAGCGTTAGAGATGGCTTTCTGGGAGAGGTGGACATTAGACTAAGCCTTAATGTATACAAGGGGCATAAAGCCTACGGAAAGGAGAAGAGATGGCAACTCTAATTTGAACGGTAAAATTTAGGAAGGAAAGAGAAGAGATGGAAAGCCAGGTATTCCGACCAGAGCTGAGGAGCTGTGGGAGCAGAGAAGGACAACTAAGGGAGATGTTTAAGTCAGATGCTGAGGGAGTTCCCCACGCAGATTTCTGAAGATGGAAATGGTAGAGGGGAATTACTTATGGGACCTAAGAATCAAGGGTCTTAACCTGGATGAACACCTAAAATATTTTAAAGAAGTTTCCTCCTCGATATCCTGAACAACGGTAGCATTATATTATCAGATAAGCAGGCATGAGAAAACATAAATTATTCTAGATACTTGCTGGTGATGTGTGAGCCAAAATCCTTGTTACTAACATAGAATTAAATGCTGTTCCTGGCAGACAGGAAGTAGCCACAGTTTGTATTACTTTCCCCTGGAGCACATATGAATGTATACTGGACTCCAGTGCCTTTCGAGAGAAAAAGCTTACCAGTCAGGATACATCCGTGGACGCCAATCATCATCGCAGCACTATGGTACAAGGGGAGGGTGGTATAGATGACATCATCTCCCTTAACCCCGATTGCAGTGACAAAGCCAGTTCCATACCACAGGCGTTGGTGATTGATCATGGCGGCTTTCGGGAGACCTTTGCAAAGACACAAGAGAAGGCATGAGTGAGCCAGGATTGGTCATTCGCAGACACGTGGTCTGGGAGAGAGATCTGGGTTAGGAAGATACATCATCCAGTGGTTAGAGAATTGCATAGGGGAGGGCCATAATCAGTTACACCAAGAGTTGGCAATTTTTTTCTGTAAAACACGCGAGAGTCAATGTTTTAGGCTTTGCAGGGTCATACAGGTCTCTGTTATAAATGCTCAACTCTGCTATTGTAGCCGATAGCAGCCAGCCATATAAAGGAATGAATGTGGCCATGTTCTGATTTACATTATTTACAAAAACAGGTGGGGGGGGGGCTGTATTTGGCCTACAGACCCGAGCTTGCTGACCCTGAATTAGATGGTTACTACAGTAGTAATTTGAAGAGAAAGGCATGAATGTCTATGGAATTTTTACTCTGTGCCTGCCACCTTGCAAGGTATTTTCAAAATTTCACTTAATTCTCATAATTAACAGGATCAGTAAAATTATATTCTCTAATCCACAGGTGAGAAGGCTGAGATTCAGAGAGATTAAATAGATTTTTCCATTCCTATCACTTTCCTTCATAACCACTTTCATGAATTTCTTAACTCCTCTTCTAGAGTTTCTTTATATAAATACAAGCAAAGATGAAGAGTTGCTTATTTGTTCTTGCCCTCCCTCCATTGAAAAAAAAGAAAGGACACCTTTCTGCACTTTCTTCTCTCTGCTTAACATTGTATGGTGGAGAACTGTCCATATTTATACAAAGAAATTTCCCTTATTTATTTATTCATTCATTTATTCTCTCTCTCTCTCTCTCTCTTGCATCAAGTCCTTTGAATTTGTGTGTTATAGTTTATTTAACTATTTTGCTATTTCAGCCTGGTCCACACGGTAGTTTATACTTGTATTTGTAGGATAAATTTGCTGAAGTGAAATTGCAGGGTCAAAAGATACATGTCTTTGCAATTTTGATAGGTACAGCCACATTGCCAGTGATAAGGGCTGTCCCCCGCACTCTCCCTCCAGCAATATCTGAGTGGACCTGCACCTCATAGCCTTGCCTAGGTATGCTCTCAAATGTTGGAATCTTTGCCAATCTGAAAGGTGAAAAATGGGATCTCAGTGTAGTTTTAGTATATTGCAATTTCTTAAGTATACCTTATATAGCACTTTTGTAAGACACTATTAAAAGGATATATTTGTACTCTTTCCCATGGAAGGTCAGGGAGTCATGGGGAGGGCATGAAACCATTACTAAGGGGCCAGGGCCAGAAGTTAAGACCTGAGTGCGTAACGGACGGAATAAGGAGGAAGGCAATTCTCCATAGACTCACATCCTTTCATACTTGATGGTAACCTTAGCTAGGTATGGCCTAAGTAACAGCAACTCATTATAAACTACCATAACTGTAAACACAATTCAAAATTCATTTTCTTTGACAGTGGGCCAGTGGCATTATGTTAGTATTAATGCTCCATTCTACGCTAATATTAAGAAATAGAAGAAAGCATCAATAATCAATTGTATTTGCCACAGAAGAGAACCGTATGGATAGCAAAAGCTCTAAGATATATTTTTAGAAAAGAAATGCATGTGCTTTGGAGCTCTGAGTTACTTTCAGAAATTTCCTAATTTAAGATTTTGCATTAATGAAGAAATAAGACTATCTGGTAACTATTACATAATTTTGTGCTAATGACTGCCTGAGGAATAGGGAAAACATTTTGCTTTCCAATTGCTTAAGTGAGGTTTTTTTTTTTTTTTTTACTTTTTAAAAAAGGTTTATTTATTTGAGAGAGAGAGCGAGCGCGAACAGGAGAGGCAGAGGGAGAGGGAGAATCTCAAGCAGACTCTGTGCTGAGTGTGGAGTTCGCGGTGGGGCTCGATCCGAGGACCCTGAGATCATGACCTGAGCTGAAACCAAGAGTCAGACGCTTAACTGACTGAGCCACCCAGGCGCCCCAAGTTCTTTTAATTAACTTTTACAAGAGTAACTTGGCAAATATTTTATTCAGAGAGAAGGAGAAAAGTAAAATAAACATCAACCCAATTATCTTCCAATTAAATATAAATTCTGAATTGTGGGATTAAATTAAGGAGTGTTCAGTCTCTTTTTCTCCCTAAAGTGGCTTTTATGTTTGACTGTCAAAACCTACATTGTGAAGTTCCACACATGTGTAGCATTAAAACTAGAACTCCCTGTAACTAACCAAGGGCTGATTTTTTCTCAATTATCTCCCGAAGTTTACAACTTAATTTTACTAGTCTATTAAGGAATGAGGATAAAGGTCCCATATATTAAGGTAGTGTCTGTATGAAGGGAAGCATTTGGTTAACTATGTCATTCTACCATTTTGTTGGCATGGCAATATGTAAGTTCTGACAGATAGAAAGAGGATAGACATTGTGCTTTGGGTGCTGGCTTTAATATGCCATTCCAAGTCTCCCTTTCTCATTTACTTAAAGAAAGTACTTAATGAAAGTAATTGTATGAAAGGAAGTCAGCATTGAGATTAAACTCGGGTCCAGGAACTGGGAGAGCAGCTGGGTGCTGACGGTCTGTTGAGGTAAAGGAGGGAGTGTCTACAGGCTGGTGTTGAGATAAAAGGCTCAAAGGAACCTTTACCCTTACCTATAATGTTTGATTGTTTTACAAGGAAATGCATGCGTTACCTGCTTAAATTAAACTAAAATTTTAATTAAAAAAGAGAAAAGATTCACATGATCAATTTTCTAATATTAATAATAATGACCAGCATGCTGGTGCTGGCTTCCTGTCCTCCTTTTAAATATATCCCCAAGGCCTCGCCTCATATTATTACATTTTGATAATGTTTTCCCTGGCCTAGAGTAGGCAGACACCACTCATCTGTTAAATGGAAGAACTGGGTGGTGTTGTGGCAGAGAGGTCGGATGGATGAGTTGTGGAATCAGTCTACCAAGGTGAAACCTGACAAGGTACCTTGAGAAGTTCTTGACCTCTCTAAGCATCAGTTTCTGGGTCTATAAAATGGGATAAGAATGGTACTCATCCTAAGGATGGTGGGAGAAATGTGAAGAACACAGACCATAAAGCTTATAGGAGAATGCCTGGTACATTCTATCTTTAATATTGCCTGTTCCACATAGCTGTTCCAATAACACTGTTAATTGGCAGTGTTTTTTCTTAGTGGCTCATAAAATTCTGAGGCTGCAGCTTGTAGTTGAAGGTATCCTAGATTTGATGAAATACAGTATTTGAGGCCCTGGGCTAGAGCCATCCTACACCCACAGCACCAAACAGCTCCTAGTCAGTGTTGCCTGGGAAGATAGTGGTCAAAACATTTATGTGACTATAACTCCATTATTGTCCTACCATCTTTGGTGTCCCATTTATAATTGGTTATACATTACGTATGGACTTGGGATATAAGATAATCAAAATCCAACAATCATTTAAAACATCCCCAAAACCTATTCTGTGCCAAATTTCATCCATTATCATAACTATTTTCGTATTTCTTGGTTAACTTCTTTCTCTGTTCTACATACCAACTAGGGGGAAATATGTGTAGCTTGGAGAAACCCAGATGGGATCATGTGCTATGAAATAAGACCATTTCCCACAGGCAAAGAGCTAAATCCTCTAAAGTATTAGTTATCTGATAAGTTTTGCCAAAGGAAACGAACATTTGAAACCTAACCCAACATTTAACTCCTTCAGGAGAAGTCCATTTCTTTGAGAATCCGTTCTATATTTTTACCTGTGGTTCCAGAAGTATAAATGTATAAGGCAGGAGTGGAAAAAGTGACTTCAGACCTCCACGACTCTGGAATAGCTTCCGTGGACACTTCATCTACTTTGTCTAGTAAAGAGTCGACTCCATCCGTGTTAGAAGTTCTGCTCACATAATAGATGGACGTGTTATCTTTTTTCAGGCTTGGCAGTACTTCTTCAACAGCGTCTTGTAGCTCTTAATAAGGAAAAAAAATCGAAGTGAATTATATTAGTCCCCTAAAGTTCTATTAGTGCAATAGGCTTTTTATTAATTTTGTTTTCAGCATATTTTTTTGCTGAAATGCATAGACATGACACATGGTGCTTACAGTTACACAATTTTACACTAGGAATTTGCTAGATTTGAAAATTTCACAGAGTCCAAGATTTGAGGGAAGGCTGGGTATTAATGGTTTCCTAGCAGCAGACGGTTGGTTGAAAATTTCCAAACAAACAAATTGACACGTGGTTAAAAACCAAGATATATAAGCGCATAACTTATATGCATGTCTGGTATACTTCTCAAAATACTCCAGAAATGAAGTTGGGTATTCCCAATATATGTGCCCCAGTGATGAAAAAGAACAAAAGAAAAATTTAAGGTGGGAGACAAGACACAAAAGCAGGGCGGCCAATCTAACTAACAATGATGATAGAAGCCAACTTTATACACACATACATATGTATTTTTTAACACATCAGGAACAAAGAGTTCCCTTAGGAAAGTTCAGCTCATCTGAGAAAGAAGCTCCAAACTTCATAAGCACATTTTCTGTTCTGAGAAAAAACAGGATTGCTTACCATGTTTTTCAAACTGTGGGTTATAATATAGTGGATTGTGAAAATCATTTGAAATGACTGACATTTTAAAAAATTAAAATAGAATGGAACGCGTTTTCAGAGTATATCATATATAGTAAGAGGTAAGTATTATTTTTTTTAAAAAGTTTGTGTCAGTTATGTGGGTGTGTGGGTACTGAGTCACAAACAAATGTATTTTTCTACGGTAGGCCAACATCAAAAAATTTAAAAGGCACTGGTTTAATATGTAAACCGCATTTCATGTTTGCTGCTTGATTTCTGTGCCCTTGAATCATAAGATGAGATGGCCTTTAAGCTTACTTGTCTCGAATGTGTGATAACCGACCTGAATATATTTATTCTTAATAGGAAGGTGACCCAATACCCCAGGGAATTACCTTGGGGAGGCCATCCCTAATTCATCTTATAAGCTTTGTTTTTCAGATGTTTGCGTATGATGTCTCCATCCAAACAAGAAATACCATCTGAACAGATGTATTTTTAAAAAATTTTAAAACATTTAACCAGAAGACTCATGCACCTGGTAAACACAAATCAAATAGTACAAAATAGTTTAAAATGAAACCCAACAGTTCCATTCCCCTTCCCCTTCCCCTTTCACAACTAAACCTGCCACCTAGAGGCCATCACGTCCAAGTTTTAAAAATCTGTTTCTTCTAACGATCACCTCTCTTATCACCAAATAATGTGCTTTTCCTGCTACCTCTCAACCTATCAATTTTGATCCCCACCCTTGTTCTTCCCCTGTCCACTCCCAACAGTCACTATCCCCACTTTATGTTGTCTAGTATAGACATATATAATATTAAGGTTAATAGTATTTACATCTTTTCTGAGACTGTAATTCCATCTTCCCGGCTTTGTTTATGGGTTGGCTCTAGACCTGAGCACCAATGACCAGCGCCAACAACGTTATGGCCATGTAAATATGATTCACTGCAGAGTAACACACTACAATCGCATTTCCTCTTGTGAAGAGTTTTCTCTTTGAGTTTCTATTGGCTGTCATCCTTTAAGATTCTATTTGCTTCAATTGTTTTCCACCTTCGCCAGATTAGATTGCTCTCTAGTCCTTTAACACTTCAGAATATTAACCCTAAAATATTCCTGATATAAAAACTGGAATGGTAACACCGCATCCCTTGCCACTGCCTTGGTTCAGGTCCTCATTATTTCCTACCATGATCTTCCCAGTAGCCTCCAGACCAACCTCCTTGCCTCTAACCTCTCCCTGCTTCCAACTTAACAGCTACATTATGGTTTCTTGTTACTGCCCTGCTTAAAATCTTTCAATGGCTGTTAATCCCTTGCGATAGAGTCTACTCTCCTTACGCAGCATGCGAGGTCCTGAGCTCATTCGCAGTTTAACCCCTGGGGACTTTTCTGATGTCATCTCCTAGTACCATCTCTTATCCCTTTTCTTCTAACCACACTGATCTATGTGAACTGACTGTGCCCACACTCTCATATCTCATGACCTTTGTCCAGATGGTTTCATCTGCTTTGAGTGCCGTCTTCCACCCTGATGACCTGGAAAACTCCAGCTCACCCTTCAAGACTCAGCCTTGGTGACACAGAGCTCTGTTTCCTTCCCTTCCCCTGCAAAGTGGGGTGCTCCCACAGGGGCCTGCATATACTTCTGTCAGAGTATTAGCACACAGTGCAACTTGCTTGTTCTTTTTGTCCTCTATTAGTGAAAAAGTTGAGATTAAGGATCAGTAATTAAGAAATCTCCTCCCTCTCTCCCTCCCCTGAAGCTATATACTCAAATACTGTGTTGTAAGTTACCTGAGTTAGTCTTTCGTCTCTGCCTCCTTCTTTCCCAACACTTATCCAACATCTATGTAAAGAGTTCTCCCTAGGTGCCAGGCATGGTTCTAAGCACTGGATATAACAGTAACCAAAACAGATACTGTCCTCGTTTCTGTAGAGTCTAATGGGGGAGGAAATGAAGCAATCATCCATTAAAGTAAGGTGTCCTAGGTGTGACAACAGGAGATATGGTGTTTTGGGAAGGGCACAAAGACAACCCAGAGGCTGTATCATCTAAGTGGAGACCTGAAAGATGAACAGGAGTTGGCAAGTTGAAGACCAACTGAGATGGACTGAGCCTGCTTTTAGCAGAGGGAAAAGCTTATGCAAAGGCCCAGAGGCAAACAGCATGGTGTCAAAGTAACTAAAAGAGGCTAATGTTGACTGGGGGAAAGAAGGCTGGAGGAAGAGGCTATAATGCAGGGAGGGACCAAGTCCCTGGTGTAAGTCAGGACAAATGGATTGTAGGCAAGGCCATGATACATTTTTCAGCATGAAATTTACATTCCATTTTTTAAAAAAGATAAAAGAAAACGTAGTTAAGCAGGTGTCATGCTAGATCACAGTTCAAGCAATTCGGCATCATGCGTCTTCTAGTGCATTCATGTTCCTACCCAGCTCTCTGTAGGCATTTAGTTTGTGATACCTTTTGTAGAAGTCATTTCATCTGAAGGGAAGGCCACTAACCCTGCCCAACACAATTTCCCTACATGTCCTCTGGGCTGCTGGTGTAGAATTTGCATTTGGGCATCGACTTGAGGTTCCAGTGACTCACCAACCATATTAGGATACACCTCATGTGTCCAATGGTACCAGCCTTTCTTCCTTTAAACTAGAGATGTTGGTATAAACACTGAAATTTGAAAGGAAATTCTGGATTTCTATTAACTATCTATTTGATATTTTGTGTCTTTCCTTAAGCCCTTTTTAAACACAACTGGACCCTCATGTTTTCTCCTTCCAAAATTTTGTGTAGTCTATGTGTTAATTCTTACTGTAAAGTCTGCTTACTTAAAAGTGGCAATCAACCAGGACACATAAGCTTTACTTGGCACAGGCTGAGCTCCTGGAAACTCCCTGTTGTGAGATTTACATGCAGGAGTGCACTTGGTAATGACATCTGTCCGGGTGCAAGGGAAGCAGACTAGATAGAAGGCAAGATTGAACAGTGATGCAGCCACACAGTGACCTCGCTCAACTGACTCTCTGATCCTATTGGGACTCTGGGCCTGGGATGGCCCTTCAGGATTGTCTCAAACCAAGGGAAGTGGGCTGAACCTCCATCCCTGCCCATGAACCAGTCATTGGATGCAGGCTGGGGGTGGTAGCCCTTGACCTTGGGCAAGGTGGCTCTCTTTAAGCAAGGGCGAGTCCTGGAGAGGGTCTTGGCTGAGAGCTTCAACTGCCAATGCTCCCAGCAGCTGAGGAATGAGCACCTCAGTCCTGAAGGGAGGATTTGGGTAGTCCATCACAGCACCCACTACACCTTGCACCCTTACTGAAAACAAAGCCTTAATGTTTCCATTTGCATAGTAGCTCTACATACATCACATCACATAATTTTCACTAGAACCCTGTGATACTGAAACAGTCATCCTGTTTCTACAAAGACAGAAGCTCAGTGAGCCTCTGTATGGAAGGATACATACAAAATAAACAGAAATTTATTGGGTTTATGGGATTCCTGCTGCATCCTTATACTAGCCGTTCAGGTTCAAGTTTTGAAAGAGTGCCTTCCTTTTTAGAAGATGCTGTCTGCTTGACCTTCTTCTCTGTTCTTGTTAAACAAAGCATTTGGATCTATCTCCAAAGGGTAATATTGACAATCTCTTATTTATCTTCTTTGAAAAGCGTAACCTTGAGCTTTATTGAACCTTGGGTGTGAAAAACAGCATTCACAGGAAGCGGTCTGAATGGTATAGAGTAAATCTGTTGGTTCCTCATTAGTCTAGGTTTAAGTTGTGGATTGAAATAGAACCTCAGAGAAAGCAGTGCATACTTGAGTGAGGGAATATTGAGTGATTACATTTTCCCTCCCTTCCTTAAAATCTATCTTGTTAAAAAAAAAAAAAAAAGAAATCAAGGTAGCATACGAAGTTTCCCTTCCTTCCTCCTTTCCTTCCTCCCACCCTCCCTCCCTCCTTTCCTTTTTTCCTTCTTTCCTTTCTTTTTTTGAATAAGGGAAGAAGAGAAATTTATGAACCCATGGGCCCATTCCTAGAAAGCAGGGAGACAGTGCAGGTGGTGAGCTGAAGCAATCTTCATCACCAAGGTGGCAAGATGCTTCTGGCTAACCCTGCAGCTTTCTGATAGGAAAGGCATTCAATCTAGCAGCGTATTCTGCTAACTTGATTGTATCATTGAATGGGTATCCAACTGAGTTAAATAAAACACCCCAGAAGTGTTTATCAATAAAGCAGGATCTGAAAAGGAGGCAGTGAAAGGAAATGTGTTTTGATCAAAATCTCAGGATGATTGTGAAATGGCTGGTAGGTGGACAAGTCAGGATTGAGGGCTTATCTTTTCTACACTCAAAAAGGCAACTGAAACACAAACTGGTTCTTAACAGTCTTTGGAGACAGTCCAAAAGCAGTTTTGCAAATGCTATTTGTAACTGTGATTTTTGCATTTTTAACACCGGCAGTTTGGAATTATAGCATTTAACACCTTACTGTCCGGTCTGTACATGTACACGATATGTGTTAGAGCACTCTGCAGATAGAGGCGTGCATTCATCCCTGCCCCTTCCCAAACAGAACAAATCACCCTGACGTCAGAAAGATGTGTAATCAAGGTTAAATCCCGCCCGGAATAAGTCAATCTTTAACAGGGAAATACATACTCATCTTACCTTGATCCACTTATATAGTTTCTTAATATTATTTTTCGTTTCTCTTAAAGTTCTTATGGGAACGCTTGCTTTCTAAAAAGCTCTGGAATCAAGGGTTATTCTTTGTCATGAGTTTACTTGGTCATATCAGGACTTTCATAATTGTTATCATTTGGTATCCATAAGCAACCCTGTCACCTCTCTACCAACTATCAACTTCCCTATTTTCCGTCAGAGGCTGTGGGAAGATCCTTTTCAAATACTGGCCACTTAAACTCAACGTGCAGAATAATCTGAACCCTATCCTTCTTTGGTTTCAACAACATTAACACCTGATTTAAAGTGGCTTTTGTTTTCACCCCTTCATTCGCTCCTTGTTTCTAAAGAAAAAGAACTGTTAGTGTCCCCAAATACACTAGCAAAGTGCTAATTTATTTTGAATGGAGATGTACAACCCCTCTTGCAACCTTTAGTTAAAAGCAGGGTAAGAAGAAAAATTTTAGAGATCCTCTTTAAGCTAGTTCTCTGTTTAGACCACAGGTTTTTTGGGATCCCAGACTTTGAGTACATAACTCATTTGATGCCTAGGTTTTTGTTCTCCGCCATCCTATGCACAGTCCTGAAAGGGGCTACTATGGTCCCAGCCCATCCTATGCTCATGACCAGCTTCCTCTCTGGCAATGAGACCTCAGGAGAGCGCTCTGCCAGAGGTAAACCGGGAGGTGAACAAGTCTGGTTGGGTGAAGCTGGGCTTGGGGGAGATTGATCTAAATTATTTTCTCAAACCAGGATATATTTAACTTTTTTACATCATTTTTCATGTCCTCATGCCTGACCCAATGGTTCTCATGCTTCAGAGAAGAAAGCCTGTCACGACCAACCAGAATAATGGAATTCATTAATCTGACAAACATTTGTTGAGTGACTACTATGTGCTAGGTATTACTAGGGCCTTCCTCAAAGATATATGAGAGAATTCTAGCCTTTGAGACAAAGTGCACTGAGACAACTCATCTAAGTTATTCCTTGTGCAGCCCTGCAGAGAAAGGAGAGGAGTGAAGATAAGAGTATCTGTATGCCTCGATCCTTGACTAAAGTTGGCATTGGAAAATCATCTCCCTCCACGGAAGTGAGGCCACTGCTGGTGGCCATTCTTTGAATTCTCTGAGTCCTTATTTTCTCTACAGTAGAGTCCCTAAAAAATTACCATTATTTAAGTCCAGCCTGCTGTTGTCCTCACATAGTAAAACCCTAATAAAGCATCTGTGTTATGAACCTGATGAAGCTGCCGCTGGGCTCCTCTTGCCTGGAATGCCGTCTCCCCGACTGCACTTGCCAAGCTCAGTTGTAAATGCCCCCAGAAGCGTTCACCCTCTGCTAACCCCCCCCCCAGCACTTAGTAGCTCTCTCAGCAGACTTATTGTACTTTTTACATCTTCCTGGATGTCACAGTCATTTGTGTATATGGCTTAGTTCTTTTACTGGACTGTAAGATCCTTGAGATAATTCATCTTCTTTTCTCCCTGTCCTATCAAGGCAACTAGCTTGTACCTTGTGAGGATGACCTAAATGTTTCTTGATGTCAAATTAAATTGTTGGTCCACCTGCTTTTCTCAACCTGACTTCAAGTTTGTATGACAAGAGGTCTGCTTGGCCCTGACACGAGTTTTATAATGAAATGCTCCACCATTGCAACGATGTAACACTTTTGAAAGTTACTGAAAGCATTTTCCTTCATCCCATTGTTCAAAGGCGGTCCGATTTTATTTTTTGCAAACTTGCAAAACCAGGTCAAAAGTAATCTGGAAAATTTTATAATTTCTCTGGATCTCAGTCTTTCAATAGATAGTATCTTTAACTGTTATTAAAGCCTGTGAAAGAGTAGTACCTATGGGAGCTTGCATGGTTATGTTGAGCTATGCAGTGTAGACCTGGCCAGTGAGCTGGTGGAGACCCAGCATTAACCTTCCAGTAGAAGAGCTGGTTTAGCGATGATCTGAATGTTAGCATAAATGGCAACAAAGCAAACTTACTATTTTGTTTTCCTATCTTACTGCATGTTTTCTATCAAACTTACTGCATGTTTTCCTATCTTACCCATATTCTATGTTTGGGAAGTTCCTTGAAAAACTACCAGCCCAGGGGCGCCTGGGTGGCTCAGTCATTAAGCGTCTGCCTTCGGCTCAGGGCGTGATCCCGGCGTTCTGGGATCGAGCCTCACATCAGGCTCCTCCGCTGTGAGCCTGCTTCTTCCTCTCCCACTCCCCCTGCTTGTGTTCCCTCTCTTGCTGGCTGTCTCTATCTCTGTCGAATAAATAAATAAAATCTTTAAAAAAAAAGAAAAAGAAAAACTACCAGCCCAAAATGCTGGTTTCTATCAACGACAAAATCGATATGGGATCAAATAGCTGAAGACAACTTCTCCACGTAATTACTTACATCATACCCTTCTATGGAGAAAGACCCTGAAATGTACTATAGAGAGAGCGCCATATTCTCTAAAGCATTAACTGGGTCCTGAAATTCCTGACAGGGTGAAGCCCTGTGAAGCTTTACGAAGATTCACCAAAATTCATGGCAACTGGATCAATCCTCATGATAAATGCCACTGTGCTGGTCTTTTGCAAAGACTCCAGAATCTGACAGCTAGTTGGAATTCAAGGACTCTTACTAGTCCACAAGCCTTAAGGCTGAAGTTCAAAGTACAGAATCAAGCCCTGTTGAACTGTAGCCACTCCACATTTCTAAGACATCACACTTTTATGTATTATGTTCAGGTGGTGTAGTGGAATAAGTGCATTGGAAGTGAAAAAACCAAACCAAACCAAACCAAAACAAAACAAAACATGTGGGTTCTGTCTCCAGCTCTCTGTTGCTAACCAGCCATGTGACTCTGGGCAATTTATATCACCCTTCAGGGCCTTTGTTTGTTCAATCATATAAAACAAGCAGAAACTAGACTTTTTCAAAGCCTCGTCCTCAGACCATTTGCTTTAAAATCATCTGGGGGGTGGGATGGGACTTGCTATAAAAATTCACATTACTGGGTCCTGCCACAGTGTTACTGATACAGTGCTTTTGGGGGATGGGGCTTAGGAATCTGTTCTTTAAAATAAGCTTCCCGGGTGATTCTTACGCACATTAAAGTTTCTTTTCTAAACGTTTTTATTGAAGGATAACACTCATTAAAGTTAGAGATTATAGGATTAGAATTTCTCTCAGATTCCTTCCAACTTTAAAGAATTCTAGGGGCACCTGGGTGTCTCACGTGATTGGGCATCTTGACTCTTGGTTTTGACTCAGGCCCTGATCTCAGGGTCCTGAGATCAAGGCCCACGTTGGGCTCTGTGTTCAGCGGGGAGTCTGCTTGAAGATTCTCTCCCTCTGCCCCTCCCCCACTTCCTCCCTCTCCCTGTCCCTCTCTCTCTCTCAAATAAATAAATCTTAAAGAAAATAATTCTAAGAAGCAGTCCATTCAACACATTTACACAAAGGCACCTTTGCTAAGCAGTCAGCTTTGGACTCCATGTTATCTCCTTTGCAGGTCAGAGTGTAATTCTGCATGGCACGCAATGGTTTCTTAGAGATTTGGAAAAATGGATGGTTTCCAAATGTGTGGCCTCTATCAAAGGTCAGTTTACTGCCGGGATGCTGTTAGGTCCACTGGAAAGTCTGGTTCAAATTGGATGTGAGTGTCCAAATTTCATGTACTCTCCACAAACACCGACCTAAACATAATGCTTAATGACAGGGGACTGTTGCCTGAGTGGGGAAGGAGATACCTGGTTGTGCTTCTGACTTGATTACAGAACCAATTTCTGCTGTCCCTGACCTCCCTCACAGGGAGCCTGATATACTATGCAGGTAAACAGTATTTAAATACCCTCCTCGAGTGGTAAATAGATCCCTGTGATAATAACTTCCTTTGGAACCAAAAGATCAAGTAATAGGTTTAAGTCTTCCAGTTGCTAAGAGGTTAAGTTGTCTCTTTTCTCAGGCAACTAGAAATCGTTGGGAATTTTCTTGAAGGGACCATCCCTTTTACCTAACTTGGCAGTCTTTAAGTTGACCCCCTGTTTTTAAACATTTATACAAAGCCTTCATTTTTTGGATTCTTTTATGCCACATGAAGCAGGTGGGTAAGTTTCTTGGTTTCCCGCAAGCGAACAGACATCTTTCTGTGACACTAGGCAAGATGCTTAGCTTGTCTCAGTTTCCTTAGTTGTAAAGTGTTGGGGGAGAGCAGAGGATGCTTAATCCATTCCAGCTCTAGCACTGTCTCAGTGTGTAAAAGGCAGCATGATGTGGGGGGATTCATGGGCTTTGACGTCAAGCTGGATGGACCTGGGCTGGAATTTTAAGCTTCTGTTTTCTCAACTGTCTAACAGGGGGTAATGACATGTTATCTCTCAGGGTAATAAATGCGCTCAGCATAGGGGTTGGCACAGAAAAGCATTTCAGAAAGGCAAGGCTTCCTGGCTTCCTTTTTCTTCCTGTCTTTCAGCTCATATCTGGTTGGGCCTCCCCTTACTGACAGAGTGAGAAGCAACTCCCAGTCCGTAGTCCCCCTCTAGGAAAGAAATCCCACATTCCTGTGCGTAACAGGTTCTGGGTTTCTTCCTGGGCACCGCACCACTGGAGCATGAAGTTACTGTTTCAGGTCTTGTTAAGGTGTGGCAAGAGGCAGCTGCAGAACGGAAGGTCAGTTTGGCTACCGATCTAATGGAGGCTGACAAGGGCACAGCAGCAGGTCCCTAAAATCTTCTTGGGGAGCAGGTGGGGTAACCTTCTCTCTGCCAGTGAGAATCTAGAAACGCTTACAGTATTTGAGAGCTGGAAGCAGCCATGAAGACCCTCTATTAGAGGAGGAAACCAAGGGACAGGGAGGGAAAGTGACTTTCTCATGATCACATAGCCAATCATCAAACAGCAGACATGAGAACATTCTGGATCCTATGGAGTTCACACTCAAGACTCTGCATCTTAACGCAAATATTGTGAATATCGGTTAAGAGCTCGGATTCTGGAGGTAGATAGCTCTGGTTAACCCCTCTCCTCCCAGCTCTGTGACCTGGGGCACGAGGCGTCACCTCTCTGGTCTCAGTGGTCTCATCTACAAAGCCGGCTAGTAAACCCTATCTGTTGTTAGGATTAAAGGCAACACTAGTGCTTAACACAGTGCCTGGCACCGCTTCCACAACGGGTTGTTCTAATGGTCATTAGCGTTTTGGGGAAGGGTTGCCATCCCCTTCCTCTACACTTCCAGTTCTGATCTGAACTGCCCTTTCCAACCCTCTACTCTACACCAAGCAGTGGCGAGTCTGTCACGGTGCGGAGGAGCCCACTGCCAGGGCCGGCGCTCTCCGGGGCTCACCTGGCGAGGCCAATAGCACCTTCGCGCCGCAGCATTGGAAGCAGTGCAACAGGGACTTCGCGCGGATATTGCAGTTGAGGCACGCCATGGCACAGCCCAGTTTCACCAGCCCCAGCCACAGCCACACGTAGGCTGGTTCGTTGCCCATGAAGATCGCCACGCAGTCTCCCTGGCGCAGGCCCAAGCGGTCCCGCAGCGCCCGCGCCACTTGGTTGCTGCGCCGGTCCACCTGCGCGTAGGTGAGCGTCTCGTCGCGGAAAAGCAGGAAGGGCTTGTGCGGGATCTGGCGCGCTTTCTCCAGAAAGGCGTGCAGGATGGTGCGCACCGGCCGCCTCTGCTGGTAGCCCCGAATCCGCCGCGCCACGCCGGCCAGCCGCAGGAAGTAATGCACGTCCTGGAACAGGTAGGGGCAGCAGAGGTTCACCAGCAGCGGCAGGAGCAGCAGCCCCGCCAGGGCCGTGTAGATGGCGGGCAGCATGACGGTGGCGGGGCCCTCTGTCCCCGCGAGGACAGTGGGTGCGCTCCGGGCGTGCAGCGCGGCGGCGGGGAGGGCTCCGGGCGGACGGCAGGCGGGCGGCGCGGGGGCGCGCGGCGAGGCTGGGGCGACCGCGGGGCGCCTGGGCTGTCGGCACCAGTGCGGGCTCTCGGGCGCGTGGAGCGGTGTGTGGACTGCCGGGGTGCCGGGCGGGAGCGGCCGGCTGAGCCCGCCCCCTTGTGGGTGTGCAGCCACCTGCGCGCCCGGCCCTGCTAGAGGTGCTCCTTGGGCAGGGAAGGCGGCTTGGCTGCCCGCCCGGCTCTCGGCGGCCGCTCGGCGTGAGGCAGGGGGTCTGTCTTGCGACGGAAGTACTTTACACCTCGGAGCCCCAGTTTCCCGGTCAGGATGGTGATGACAAGACGCACTTAGCGGACGTTGAGAAGATTAGAGGAGATAATGTAGGCGTAGGGTTATGTATGGCTATCACCAGCGGAGTGCCTTACAGAAATGACTTAGTATCAGTAAAGCGCCTGATAAATGTGAGAGAGTCTGGTTATTAATTAGTAATGGGTACCAGGTGCCACTGCCACATCGGATTCCCACCTGTCCCGTCCTCGTCCCAGAGGCTTCCACCTCGTCTCTCTTTGTTTTTCAGATTTGCACCCCCCTTCCCCCCAAGTCCAGTTGCCGGCTCTGGCGAGGATTTCAGGGTTGAACAGAAGCACCAGCGGTAGTCACCTCCATCTCATCCCAGTCCCCAGCCTGTGGGTAAGGACAGGACACTGGTAGGAGCCGGCCCTGGCCGGCCCAGCCGCTCCAGATTGGGCAAGCTCTGGCGATATTAGACTTTTGTTTGTTTGCTTCTTTGACTTTTAATATTTTGTTCTAAGTGATTTTTCTCTCTTGTATGTTGAAGATTTTCCACTAGTGTTAGCCTGATTCAACAGACATTTACTAAAGGGTTCTATCGGAGAACATTACAACACAGAGGACATTAAGTAAACATTCGAATTTCTCAAAAAGGCATTTTGGGGGTTTTTTTTAGTGTGATCCTCTCTTTTAATTTCACTTAGTGCTGCTTCTGTAAAGTGAATCCTTGCTGCTTGCTACTGAAGAGGGCCAGGATCTAAGTAAAGCAGTGTTCTTTCTTCCCCTCCTGTCTTCCTGTGTTCATCATCTTATTCTTACCGGACAGCCACAGGTAAATGAATGCCTGCACCTGCCGGACACTCTGCAAGGGGCTTCCTTGTGACATAGTTTTCTGGAGCCTCACATCTTCTAAAGGGCGCACTTTCGTGCTATATACAGATAGGAAAGGGACACGTAGGTAAATTAAGAGAGCTAGTAAGTGACTCATGAATTTTGAAACTGGTAGCTGTTTGGGCCCCCGGGGGCCCTCTCTTAGCAACCACCTTTCCCTGCGCTCTTATTGCCTAGGTTTCTATCCATGTTCTTTTCAGCAATCTTCTTTTCTTTCCTTTTTCACAATCTCCCCCCCTCCCCTGCTCCATTTCTTTCTTTCTTTCTTTTTTTTTTTTAGCCCCCTCTTTTTATTCATGGGACCTGCTCAAGGAACCCTTCCTTGTTTTTTCCTGAATGTTTCATGGCAGATCCCACTACCCTTGAGTGACTGGTTGCATCATTTCTCTGGGAATGGGTTGGGGGCCTTGGTGATCCCTGAGGAAACGGCTGTAGTATTAATCAAAGGAGGGGTCGTGACAGAAACCATTCTTGTGGGCACCTTTTCTGTCATGTTGAAGCTGCACATGGAGAGCTCTCCCTTGACATCCCAATGCCACCCCTGTCCCTTTATGGCTGGTCACTTCAGTAGCCTCCCAGACCTCTCTTGTCGGGCCTTTGAATAGCTACTTTCCAGAGTGCTAGATTATGCAAATTCTCCCTTTCTTCTCTCTTAGTCACAGGATCACTTTAGGCTCCTGCATCAGCAGTTTTTCAGTTGCAAGTGAAAGAAGACAAGACTCAAACTGGCTTCTGTAGAAATAGGAATTTAAGCAGCAACCGCAGAGTCCAGGGGGTAGGACAGACTTCGAACGAGCCTTCATCGGTGGCTCAAATGCTAGCACCTGGACCCCATTTCCCTTCCACCATTTCTTTGCTCCGCCTCCTCCGCTCTTATGTAGGCTCTCCCTCATCATCCAAAGATGCCTGCCGACCAGCCCCTTAGGGTTGCGTGCTTCCCACGTCAACTTCAGACAGAAATACAAGAATCTTTTTCTTAGTTCTTATTTAAAGAAAAAAAAAATCTCTGATTGGCTTATGGGCCCGCCCATCCCCAGAGCAGTCTTTGTGGCCTGGGGAACAGAAATGTTGATTGCTTTAAGCCAATCAAGGCTCACCCATGGAGCTGGGGTAGAGTTAATCCTACAAATCTTGGAACTCTTCTTCCCAATTATTCTAGCTTCAAGCCTGGACTCCACCTTGCACTCCACCACCCAGCTAATAGCCTTCCTGGAAGTGCTGCTATCATCTTTTATCTCCATTGCTTCGTCATCATCTTCAGTGGCTCCCTATTTGCTTTCCATCTTCTTCGGTTATAGAAGAACCTCATGCTTGACTGTCCCTGGGCTGGAGCTGACCGCATGCTCTGGGTCCTGCCTGGAACCAGGCAGGGGGTAGAGATCAGTAACTTAGCACATTGGTTACTCCTTCTAGGAACGTCTGCTGGGAAGCTCTGGTTCATAAATGAAGTTCAGACTTTATTTTCTGACTCTTATTTTCTGACTTTATTTTCTGAATCGGACTTGAACTTTCACTGCACTCGATATTTATTGAGTTTCCGCTATAAGCAGAACATCACCAGGCACTAAATATTTTAAAGTGGACCAAAACTTAATTCTGATTATTCCTTTTCAAAAACACTTTATTTTAGCAAATCTGGTCTACAACTCCCCCTCTCCCCACCAAAAAAAAAAAAAAAAAAATGGCTTGCACATTCCTCTCTATAGCTTTGTTTTGGCTTCTTTCAAACACCCCTGAACTTTCCCCTCTAAATCCTAACTCTCCTTTTAGGCAGCAGTTCATAGATCTCTGGATTTCTGAGTCCGGTAGCATTTCAAAACAAGGTTAAGAACCCCAAATAAAATACCAACTTTTACATTTTTCTAGTAAAAACAGCTCCCTGCCCACCAACTATAGTCTGTTTTTATTATTATTTCATAAAAGAATGACTTCTTAAGCACTAAAAAGGAAAGTATAACTGAACCAGACACTTAGAAATGGGTTCATTTTACATTATGTATATTTTGCCACAGAAATATATGAAACAGGGAAAAACACACACAAAAAGGAGAGTTCAGACCTTTTCAAGAAAGGATGACGATAATGCACCAACATATAAAAAAGATAGAAATTAAAATATTTTTGAATATAGGAAGATACTTTTATTTGGTTTATCATATCATATACAAACTGTTTCTATGCAAGTTCATCCATTTGGAAATATAAATTCAACAGTGAAGCATGAAGTAGAACCAGATCTTGGGCTTTGATAAAACAGGATTGTTTTAGCCCTGAGACCTCAAACCCAGAGCCTCTCTACCCTATTGCCCTTAGTAAGGCTGCCCACCCCCCACCTCTCCCATGGCCCCTACACCCACTGAGCTTGCCTGCTACCTGCCCTGGGATCTACATTTTCAAGTCTAGTCCTTTCATGGCCAGGCACTTGAGTGCAGCCTCCTAGACACCTTGTTTCCTTAGATTTTGTGCCCAGAATGTTAGGTCACCTCAAAGGATGCTGTCTTCTGTCCTATTCCAAGACACTGCTGGAGGAAGTCAGGGGATAGATATGATTCCTGAGAGTGCATGTTGGCACCTTCTTGCCTTGATCAGGACTTCTCTGCTGCTTCACTCCCATGCATCTCTGCTGGTGTCCTGGAGAAGGCCTCTCAGCGGCAGTTCCCCAAAAGCCCCCAAACCCAAACCCTCTTACATTGTTGGCGGGATTGCAAGATGGTACAGCCATTCTGGAAAACAGTATGGAGGTTCCTCAAGACGTTAAAAATAGAGCTACCCTACAACCCAGCAATTGCACTAGTAGGTATTTACCCCAAAGATATAGACGTAGTGAAAAGAAGGGGCACATGCACCCCAATGTTCATAGCAGCAATGTCCACAAGAGCCAAACTGTGGAAGGAGCCCAGATGCCTTTTAACAGATGAATGGATAAAGAAGATGTGAGATAGATAGATAGATATATATATATATATATATATATATATATATATATATATATATCAGAATATTACTCAGCCATGAGAAAGGATGAGTACCTACCATTTGCATTGACATGGATGGAGCTGGAGGGGATTATGCTAAACGAAATAAGTCAAGCAGAGAAACACAATTATCATGTGGTTTCACTTATATGTGGAACATAAGGAATAGAACTGAGGACCATAGGGGAGGGAGGGAAAACTGAATGGGAAGAAATCAGAGGGGGAGACAAACCATGAGAGACTCTGGACTCCAGGAACCAAACTGAGGGTTCCAGAAAGGAGTGGGGTGGGAGGATGGGGTAACCAGGTGTTGGGTATTAAAGAGGGCATGTGTGGTGATGAGCACTGGGTGTTATATGCAACGAATGAATCTTTGAATACTACATCAAAAACTAAAACAAAAACAAAAATAAAAACAAAACAGACAAACAAAAAACAAAGTCCCGAAACCCAGCCTCAACTGCTCTTTCAAAGTGGGTGGTCTCCCCTCCTACTTTATGGAGCTGAAGTAGCCCACTGGTTGTGAAACTAAGTGGGCATCACAATTACCCAGAAAGCATGCTAAAATACAGCTTGCCAAATTCCATTTTTATTTTTTTTCCAGCTTGGTAAATTTCTGATTCAATAAGTCTTGGGTGGGGCCAAAGGATTCACATTTTGAAGACGTTCCCAGAAAATGCCAATGCTGCTGGTCCAGGGATTACACTTTGAAAACCACATATTTAGCCCAGTTGTTTCCCAAGTGCTCAGCAGAGCCCCAGGACTGCTGAAGAGTCACTGAGGAGAATTCTTCGCCGAGCCTGGGAAAGGGGTTCTGGAATCTACCCTACCTCATCAGAGCAGTTCCACCTATGTCTCTTTTACTTATTGGACTTCCATGTAGACCTCACATGAGCCAAGTTTTCCAAAACATTTTCTTTTAAATCCTGTAGCCCATGAGGATCTATCTCTTATCCTGAACTTAGAAACCCACCACACAGCTTGGCTTTTGATTTTGTGTCTGTTAGTTTTGCCTTTCCCAAATAGAATTCAGCTCTCCAGAATGAAGTTATGGAAAAGAGCATGAGACTTGAAGTCAGAGGACCTAGGTTCAAGTCCTTATCCATCACATATTGGCTGACATATTGGCTGACACAACTCACTTAATGTTACCAGAAAATGCTGATGCTGGTACCTTGTGTTAATTTTGTGGGCCTTGAGGTACTGAACGCATAGGGGCTATAGTTGGCAAAGATGTATAAGTTATGAAGCCTGCCATTTTGTGACATTACTTAGTACAAATAGGAATTTTGTGATTGGCTTATTCAATGGCTTATGAGAAGGTTTGTCTCCAACTGTGTTGTCTTCCATGAATCAATCACATTTCTTGAAACAAGGGGTGCCTACTATCCTGAGGAATAACCAGCCTGGATGGCATTTGGGTACGGGTGTACGGGATGTGTAGGTATTCGGAGAGGGAAATGGTAAGAGGTCAGTGGGGATGGCATATGCTGAGATTGGCCCTTCTTTTGGAGAAGCAAAGGAGAGGAGAGACGGGGGACAATGGGTTGTTGGTATCAGACACGAGGGAGCAGGGCTCCCCCTCTTCTTTTTTTGGCATCCCGGTTGTGCTTACTAACTACACAACCAAGACAAAATACAATGTGAAAAAAAGGTGTTTGTGTTCCCTAGTCCTAACCAGAACGCCTTTGATTTGGGGTGAAACTCTAACTGAGGAAAAAGTCCTAGTGAAATGATTAGTGCTTCTAGTGATGGTATGTGTGCTTCACAAGACTTTTTCCTGCTTATTGGACAGCCCTCTCTCCTTTCAGCATCCCATTACAAGCCACAACTCCCCTTTCCAGTCACTCTTCTCCGTCCCTGGATGTGTTGGTTAATTCTTTACTTTTTGGTTCCTTTGCTCTTATTTTACCTTCTCTTGAATTATCTTCTTGTCCAGTTCTTTTCTTTCTTTCTTTCTTTCTTTTTTTTTAATTGAAGTATAGTTGACACGCCATGTTTTTATTAGTTTCAGGTGTATCTTCTTGTCTGATTCTTAAATGTTAAAGTTTTTAGGGTTGTATCTTCACCTTTCTTCTGTCTTTCTCTATAGGTGGTCTCCCTGGTTCCTGTTGATGTTGAAGACTCCCCAGTCTCAGTGTGCAGCCCTAATCTCTCTCCTGAGTGCCGGATGTCATTTGATAATGGCACACAGAACACCTCCGGATGAATTCATTTCTTCAATCACTCATTTATTAATTTATTCAATTAGCATTTATTGAAAGTGTACTAGATACATACTACTTTACAGGGAAAAAGGCAGGGCGGATATTATTCTCATTTTCAGATGAGTGAATTAAGATTCAGGGAAGTCAACCAATATGCTGAAGGTCATACACAGCAAGTAAGTTAATTGTGGAGCAGGGACTATAACCTGTTTTTCAATTCATAGTTAGGTGTCATGGGTGAATGATGCATCCTCCTCCATCCCCGTCCCCCAATATTTACTCAGTAGTGCCGCAGCATCTGTGAACGTGACCCTATTTGGGAAAAAGATCTTTCAGATGTAATTAACTTAAGGATCTTGAGATGAGATCACCTGCACTAGCATGGGCCTTAAATCCAATGACAAGTGTCTCTAGAAGAGAAAGGAAGGGAGGAAGAGACACAGAGGAGAGGGGGATGTGAAAATGGAGGCAGAGATGGGAGTGATGCCTCTGTAACCCAAGGAATGCCAAAGATTGTAGGCAGCCACTGGGTGACAGAGAGGGCTAGAAAGGATTCTCTCCCAGATCCTTCAGGAGGAACCAGTCCTGCCCACCTTGGTTCTGAACTTCTCTCCTCCAGAACTGTGAGAGAATAAATTTCTGTTGTCTTAGCCAATGAGTTTGTGGTAATTTGTCACAGTAGCCCTATATACTAAGCCACATTGTGTTTCGCCTAAATTAGGATTCTTACCTCAGGACTGGGCAGCACAGTGGGTCCAAAAGTCCAGCAGTTGACAAAAGAGAAAAAAGATCTGAAGTAAGCCCTACTGAGTTTACTGGAACAATAAGAATCCTCATGTAATAGGCCTCACGGAAAGTAAAATTGTGGTCTGGGAGTCTGGTTTCCCACGCAGTCTGGGGTCATTTTATTGACCCCAGAATCTAAAACTCATAGATCATTTGCTATCATGGTGATTCAACTCTACTCTCTCCCCGTTTTGTAGTTCCGGCCACAATTTCCCCCCTCAGTTCTGTAAATTATTTCTCCTGCCTGTCGCATGGATTCTGTTTAAAATCATGACTTCTGTTGCCTAATGACATGTGATTACTTCCTTCTCCTTGCACATCTTTCACCATTGGCTCCCTTCTTGCTCAAATTATATTCCCAATTTTCTAGCTCATATTCTTGAGTAGATCTGGTAGCCCAAACAAATTGCCCATAAACACGACCATATAGAATTCTTAAATATCCAGGGTCTGCTCTCCAGCCTATAGATTACTGCAGTCAAGTAAGGTGCACAGTCCTGGTCCAATTAGCTGTGTGTATTTGGGGATACACGTGGAGGTGGGAATAGAGAGGGGGATGGAGTCTCCTCATTCAATCCATAAACATGGTCACTGTACTTAAGTCTTACTCACTAGTAGATACTTGGCATTTTTCCTCTAAAGGGACTATGGGCACGGCAAAACACATTAATTAGCTTGTCTTATCTTTCTCTTCTGTTTATTTCAAATTGTCATGTCTCCATTGAGTTCTTCTGGCTACTACATACAGCAGTTGTGGAAAATTAACTTCTTTGAACTAATCAATTGTAATTCATAATTTAGCGTTTACTTACATGGCAAGATTATTTGTGTAGATTCAGGTTTTTGTCTTATGTCACAGTCCTTCTGCCTGAAGAGCTTCCTCTAACATTTCTTGAATTGTAGATATCATAACAATAAATTATTTCAGCTTTAGTTTTTCTGAAAAAGTCTTTAGTTAAGCTTCATTTTTGAATGGTATTTTCCCTGGGTAAAGAATGCTGGAATGACAGTTTTATTCTCTGGTACTTTCAAGATGCTGCTTTCTTGTCTTCTGGCTTGCATTGTTTCTGACTGCTGTAATTCCTAACTCTGTTTCTTTGTATGTAGTTTATTATTTTTTTCTGGATAGCTTCAAGATTTTCTCTTTATTTTTGGTTTTCAGCAGTTAGACTAGGGGTGTGTAGAGGGTTTGTTTAATTTATCCCGTCTGGGATTCTATGAACTTTTGGTCTATGGCTTGATGTCTTTTATAATTTTGGAAAATTTCTTGGTCATTATCTCTTCAAATATTTCTTCTGCCTTATTTTCTGTCCTCCCCTTCTTTCCTTCCTTCCTTCCTTCCTTCCTTCCTTCCTTCCTTCCTTCCTTCCTTCCTTCCTTCCTTCCTCCTTTCCTATGACTCCAATTATTCATATATTGGGCCATTTGATATTGTAACGGTTTTTGGATGCACAATTTTTTTTTCACTGTTTTTTTCTTTGTGTTTCAGTTTGGATAATTCCTTGACCTATCTTCAAATTTTACTGAATTTTTTCCCTCGGCTGTAATAAGCCTATCTAAACAATTCTTTGTTTTTGTTATTGTGTTTTTTATTTCTAGCACTTCCATTTGACTCTTTCTTGTAGTTTTCATTTCTGCTGATATTCCCCATCTGCTCATACATTAAAAAAAAAAAATGGCGGTTACTCTAAAGACCTCCTCCCTATAGTTCTTTCCTACTCACACGTATGGACTCTGTTATGATCAAAGAGTTCTTCAAAGCTTAATGCACACACACATACCCCTACCCCCCCACACACCTGACTTTTGTTTCATTATAATGTTAGTCATAGTAATTGTGTCTGGTCCTATTTCTTCAAGACAGAGGAGGTCATTTATCTAAGGTAAGTTCACACTCACTGGTGATGCTAGAATATCCTTTTTATCTTCTAGTTTGTAGCTTGCTCTTTGTGTCAACCATGTTTCATTCTTACAGTGTGACCCAGATAATATATAGGGAACTTCTGAGCACCAAGACAGATGTAGCCAGTCAATCATAGCATTCTCTCTGGTTGAGCCTGGGCATATATCAGAATCTTTTTTTTTTTTTTTTTTTAACACAGTGCTCTAAGCTGCCACGACCAAATAATCAGATTTGACTTCTGAGATTAGTTCTGTTTATCATCTCTGTAGTATTGATCTATGGTTGAACAATAGAATTACCAGGGAAGCTTTAAAAATCACATGTCATATTGTTACTTTTTAAGATGCACTTATATTTTTGAGATACACACTAAAATATTTATGGATGAGATCCTGTTGGACCATTTCAGAGATAGTTGTAGACATTATGATATTTTATTCCTCAATACTTCAGCCTGTATCTCATAAAAAACAAGAGCATTCTGGGGCGCCTGGGTGGCCCAGCAGTTAAGCGTCTGCCTTCAGCTCAGGGCGTGATCCCGGCGTTGTGGGATCGAGCCCCACATCAGGCTCTTCCGCTGGGAGCCTGCTTCTTCCTCTCCCACTCCCCCTGCTTGTGTTCCCTCTCTCGCTGGCTGTCTCTATCTCTGTCGAATAAATAAATAAAATCTTTAAAAAAAAAAAAAACAAGAGCATTCTCTAGTCTAGCTAAAATAGAGTTATAACACTTGGGAAATTTAAAATTGATACAATTCTTTCACCGAATATATTTAATATTATCACCTAATATGAGACTTTATTCAAATATCCCCAGTTGTCTCAATAATACCTTTTATAGAACTTTTTAATAATCCAAGAGACAATCAAGGATTACACCCGTTGTTGTTAATTATCTGTCTCTTTCATTTCCTTTAATCGAGAACAGCTCTCCAGCCTTTTTAGTCTTTTATGACATTGAAATTTTTGGAGTCCAGAACAGGTATTTTGTAGAATGTTCTTCAGTTTGGGTTTACTTGATGTTTCCTCAAGATTAGAGTCAGGTCATGCAGCTTTGGCAGGAATACCATAGAAGTGATTTGTATCCTTCTTGGTGTGTCATATCAAGGGGCACATGCTGTCAGATTGTCCCATTATTGCTTATATTAAGTTTGATCCCTTAGTCAAAGTGCTAATTGCAGTATTCATTGTAAAGCTGTATTTTTATTTGTAATTCATACATAGTTTTGGAGCAATACTTTCAGATTATATAAATATTCTTTTTATTATTATTTTTTTTATTTTTAAAGATTTTATTTATTCGACAGAGATAGAGACAGCCAGCGAGAGAGGGAACACAAGCAGGGGGAGTGGGAGAGGAAGAAGCAGGCTCATAGCAGAAGAGCCTGATGTGGGGCTCGATCCCAGATCGCCGGGATCACGCCCTGAGCCGAAGGCAGACGCTCAACCGCTATGCCACCCAGGCGCCCCATAAATATTCTTTTAATGCCCCAGTTTTTTACTGAATGATTTTAGTACACTTTGATGATTCTGGTCTGAATCTATTATTCTTATGGTGGTTCTAAAATGATGATTTTCTATTTCTATCATTCCTTCCACAAGCATTTGTTGGTATCCTTTCTTTTCTTTTCCTCTCTCTTTAAGGATGGGTATACACTCATGGATTTTAATTTTTAATTAACTTATTTTTTGGTGTCTAGTTTTTGTGTTTTTTTTAAGTGTTTTACTTTAATTCCAGTAGAGTTAACACACAGTGTTATATTACTCCCAGGTGTACAATATAGTGATTCAGTAATTCTATACATTATTCAGTGCTCATCATGAGAAGTGTACTCTTACTTCCCTTTAATATTTCACCCATCCTTCCCCATTTCCCCTCTGATATGCTCTATTTTAAATGCATACCATCAGTTAAAGTTTTTTTTTTTTCCAACAAGAACATTTTTACTGGAAGCATACTTCAGAATACATGGTTCTAAAGATATATACACACACACACACACACACACACACACACACACACACACACATTGCAGGGGTGCTTGGGTGGCTCAGCCAGTTGAGCAGCTGACTCTTGATTTCAGCTCAGGTCATGATCTCAGGGTCGTGGGATTGAGCCCTGCATTAGGCTCCCTGCTTAGCAGGGAGTCTGCTTCTCCCTCTCCCTCTGCCACTCCCCCTGCTTCTGTTCTCTTGCTCTCTCTCTGTCAAATAAATAAATAAAATCTTAAAAAAAAAAATCCACCCAAGAAAAATAAAATGCACATTTTCTTCAAGTACACACAGAAGAATCCCCTGGTTAAATCACATAAAAAGAGGGATGCCTGGCTGGCTCAGTCAGTTGGGTATCTGCGTTCTGCTCAGGTCATGATCCCAGAGTCCTGGTATTAGAGTCCTGCATCGGGCTCCTTGCTCAGTGGGGAGCCTGCTTCTCCCTCTGCCTCTGCCTGTTGATCCCACTGCTTGGCGGTCTCTCTCTCTCTGACAAAATAAATAAATAAAATCTTTTAAAAAATCACATAAAAAGAGACATAACAAATATTACAAATTTATGAAGACTGAAATAATTCCAAATATGTTTTCCAACCATAATGGTGCAAAACTAAAGATTAATAACACAAAGCTGGAAAATCTATAATGTAGATGTTAAGTATTTAATACATAAAAATTAACACATTACGGCACAAGAAATGGGCCAAATAAGAAATCAAACAACAAATCAAAATATGTCTCAAAGCAAAAGAAAAAGAAAACACAATATTCCAAAACCTATGGGATGCAGCAAAAGCAGATGTTGGAGTGAA
Organism: Ursus americanus; assembly: GCF_024610735.1. NCBI lineage: Eukaryota > Metazoa > Chordata > Mammalia > Carnivora > Ursidae > Ursus > Ursus americanus. The sequence goes on along the minus strand of NC_142162.1, from coordinate 5,860,050 downwards.
ATTTATGCTATAAATGCTTGTATTAAGAAAAAAGTTCAAATAGACAACATTACACCATAAGGAACTAGAAAAAGAAGAAACTTAGCTGAAATCTAGTTGAGAAAGAAAATAACAAAGGAAAATCAGAAATAAATGAAATAGGGACCAGATTAAATAATAACACGACATTGAAAGAAATGACCAGTTTTTCCAAAAACTAAAATTGGCAATCCTTTAACTACATTAAGAAAAAAAAAAAAGATTTCAAGGAAGTTCCTAATGACTGACAATTTTCTATTCTGGGGTACCAGTGAGGTGCTTGAGGGCACCTATGATAGAAAGAAGGAGAAACAGAAAAGAATGGATGAGGAGAGTGGTGGAGGAGAAGATGGGGAGAAAAATTGGCGTTGAAAAAGCATTTATTTCACGTTTAGCAAAATTTCCACTAGATGGCAGTAACATCCCAGGAATAAGGTCCCTAAGTGTTCTGGGGAAGAGAGAAACCTACTTGTAAGGAGCTTGCCCAAGTACAATCTCTCTTCTCCTCCAGAATCTTTTAAATGGATTTACTCTTCAGATCATACCAACTTAACTTTTAAAATCTGATTCTCAACACTGTTTATCCCTCAGTAATCTAATCTTATTCCAGAAAAAAAAAAAGAAAAAAGGGACTCTGACCCTGAGTCAATCATAGATGATCTCAAATCAGGTAAGAATGCTATGAACAGCAAATATTAAAAATAATTTTAGGATTCAGTAAAATGTGTTTTTAAACCTAAAGTTAGTTAAGACTTCTTTATTGAAAATATCCTAACTTCTTTATTCTTAGTTCAATTTTGTTTGATCCTGATTTTAAAAACAAGTAAAAAAATAGACAAAATTGAAAAGTAAATTAAATAGCAAGATTTATTCTCGGATTAGGAACTGGCAGTTATTTTTAGAAATTATATAGGTAACACCATACCCCTGATTAATTCAGCAGCTCTTGCAAAAAGTACTATTTAATAATGGTCGTGGCATTTCCTGCTCCTGTTAGGATAGAGATACTAAGTCTCTCCCGTTGGCAGGCTCTTCCCAGCAGCTAGGCAGGTCTATAATCAGTCTTCCTGCCAAAAGCCACGTATTTGGGGGAGTGGGAAGAAGCCTGGAACCTGCAAGCCAGGTGCCGCAGGATTCCCTGCTCTTCATCCTGTTCTTTTGATGTCTCCCACTTTCTAGCTGGCTGCTGAGGTACACGCATGGATTTATGGTAGCACTGGGCTGGGCTGGGACATGAGAGATCCTAATTTGAGGAAGTGATAATACAATATCCAGAAGTGACCTTACAAGGCTAAGCACCACATTCACTAGTTTAATATGACATGAAGCACACTGTTTTCACAGGTGTAGAGGAGAGGACTGATTGCATCCACTAGGACTAGTCAGGCTTCCAGGAATAGGTGAGCTTTGAGAAATTGATGAAGGAAAAGTGTACATGAGTTGGTAGTTGGGGAAAGTAGACCGGGTAGCTGGGGGAAATATATAAGAAAACATGGATAATTGCAAATCATGCCATTTCCATCATAGCATTCTTCTGTAATGGAATGAAGGAAAACATGACTTAATACTGAATGCAAAAATCTATCACGTTCACTAGGATTATTTGAGAATCTTTTGCTTTTCTTTCCTCCTTGGTCTACGAGCAACATCGTATTATAGGCTTTCCTACTAGCTGTATAAGTGATTCGTCCACTGCGTTTACTGTGTATTTACCTTTACCAGCAAGAGTTATACTTTCATGTGTTTCTTGTTACCAATTAACAACTTTTCTTTTCAGCTTAAAGTCCCTTTCACATTTCTTACAAGGCCAGTTTAGTGGTGATGAACTCCTTTAGCTTTTGTTTGGAAAAATCTTCATCTCTCCTTCCATTCTGAACAGCTTGCTGGATAGAGTATTGGAGTAGGAAGTTTTTTCTTTCAACACTTTGAATATATTGTGCCCCTCCCTTCAGGCCTGTAAAATTTCTGCTGAAAAATCTTCTAATAGTCCTTTGGGGGCTCCCTTGTATGTAATAAGTTGTTTTTTTCTTGCCGCTTTTAAGACAATAAGATGTGTGCAGAGGCTCCCTTCCAGGAAATACTGGAGTAGCAGCGGGAGAGCATCTAGACTGCGCCTGCAGGAAAAGAGGGGGGAAGAACAATGACAAAAAAATGTCTAGCGTTAAAAAAAAAGATGGCACCCACTGGCTACAGCAAAGCAGAGGTGAAGCGTAGGCCAGCCAGCAGGCCCCTAGATGCTGCTAAATGAGATACCTGGCGGTCAGTCTTCCGAAAGCACGTGAGCCTCGTTCACAGCCTCTGCGCTACGTGGGGGCAGGTGAGTCCGGGGGCGTGGCTATTTAAGAGCGGCTCTCAGCTGGTTAGAGCCTTGTGTGTTTCCAGGCTTGCGTCTCAGGAGCAGGTCTTAAAAGCTGGGGTGCCTGATGTAGCGTTCCCAAGCCTTTCACTCCTCAGGGAGAAGCTCCGGGTTTCGAGTTCGCTCCTGATTGTGCCTCACGCCTCGGGGGATGGACTTCTGGCTCTCGAGATTGTGTTCAGCCTCTCCTGGGCGCTTTACTGTGGGCTTTCTCTTGTCTGCCTGACGGGAAGGGGTCGCTCAGACAGTGTGTAGGCTTTTATCAGAGAAAGTTGCAGCTGCATATCTAGTGTGACTGGGGGAAGGTGAGCCCAGGATCCTCCAACACCGCCATCTTGATTTGGAACTTTCCTCTCAGCTCTTTTCCCTCAAAGTTGCTACCTGCCTCACTGATGGGAATCAAGACCCACGGCCAAGCCTCATGCCGGTAAGATATTGAAGAGTCTGGAATATTTATCTTTCCCCCAAGTTTGTTGCCTCTTGTTTTCCTTCTTCGTAGTAATCATTGGTTGACATCCCTTAAAAGAGAAAGGGCTGGTGTGCTTATCTACAGGGACAGCAAAGCAGGAAGAAGAAAAAATCTTGGGAAGGAGGGGAGAACCACAAGGGTTGGGGTAGGTGGAGGCAGCTTTAAAAAAAAAAAAAAGAACAGAGTGAAGTGGGCCTAGGAGCAGGTGTGGGCAATAGTATTTCAGGGCTCACAGATAGAGGGGTGGGACTATCTGACCCACAGGTGCTTCCGTGGTAGGGTTCTAGAAGGTACTGGTGGCTTTTCGCTCTTTGGAGGACAGTCTAATAGTTGTTTGAGAGAGGTCCGTACTCTTTTTTTTTTTTTTAAAGATTTTATTTATTTATTCGACAGAGATAGAGACAGCCAGCGAGAGAGGGAACACAAGCAGGGGGAGTGGGAGAGGAAGAAGCAGGCTCATAGCGGAAGAGCCTGATGTGGGGCTCGATCCCAGAACGCCAGGATCACGCCCTGAGCCGAAGGCAGACGCTTAACCGCTGTGCCACCCAGGCGCCCCAGAGGTCCGTACTCTTGTAAAACATTCTCAGTACTTGCCAAAGCTGTTTGCATGTTAGACTCCCCTCAGGAACTTTCGTACAGATCCCCCAGTCCGTCCCCAGAACTACAGAAGCAGAATCTCCAGGAGGAGGCCGCAAACGTCTCTATATTTTAAAAAGTTCCCCTGTTGGTTCTCTGGCAATTTATTCAGGTGGATATTTAGGAACCGCTGCTCTAAACATGTTAAAATTTATGTGTAAGTAATTTCCCCCAGAGAACAGGGTGTTCTATTTGAAGTTTAGTAATTAGAATAAATGAAATCATGTTATGACTTTAACACATGATGAATATTGATCTGTGGCAAATAACATTTACTGAATAATGACACTTCTAGCACTTTTAAATCTTCCCACATGCTTTCTTATCTTTATCGTCATAACTACTCCACAAGATAACCAACCAACCAACCAAGGACTAGTTAATGAGCTCCTAGTGTTGATTGGGAACAGTGTTGGGTAGACAGGAATAGGATTATTTCTCCCACATTACACATTAGGAAATGAATTGTAAGTGACCTAACCAATGTCCCAAGGCCAATGGTTAGAAGAGTCAGGAGTCAGGACCTGCAGTGACCCAGCCTGGCTCCTCACATACTGGGCTTTGCTTCTTGGAAGCTTGTGTGTTGACCATGTTGTCGTGGTCATCCTGGGTGATCTCCTGGAGATCAGTTAGGACTCCGTGTATTCATCTTTCTTACCCATTTGTCCTCTTTCTGTTGTATTCAAGTTCTCAATTACACAGGAAAACTAATTTTTCCAATCGGCAATGGGCTCATCTCCTTTTCCTTCTAGGCTTTTAGAACAAATCTGTAACAGCTGACTGTAGCCTCAACTTTCTCTTAGTCGTTATAGTCATTCTTTCCTCTCCTCTTCACCCAAATAACTCTAAGTTAGGTCACACAATTCCCCTACACAGTTAATCAGAATTTTACTTTCTTCATGCACTTCTTTCCCCACAGCTGCACTCTGCCTGTCCTCCAAGTCCTCCCATCTTTCTTCAGCCCCTCCTTTTTCTTCCTATTCTTTCAGTTTCTGCATTCATCCTGCCCACAAGTGGGTGGCTTCTACTCTCCGTATTCAGTCCTACTCTACACAGTTTCCAATGAAGAATTCTCTTCACCTGGTCACTGTCCAATCCCAAAGGGTGCATAAGCTCTTTAAAGCTTGTGCTATTAGGTCTAAACTGTAACCTTTTGATTGTTAATACCCTCAAACGGTAGTCCTTTTATTCACTGAACTCAGGGTTTGCAACCTTGTCAAGCAACCTTCCCACTCCTTCCAGGTGGATAGATTTGACACTTTCTGCCATGATGCCCACCTTATGCAGAATTTCCTTCTTCTTACTTCTTGCTGAGTGATGTCCCCGAGCGGCAAACTCCTCTCCTGAAAGCAGTGTGGAGTTGAGATGAGGCATAGCCTTTGGTCTCAGATGGACGCTGGTTTAAATTTTTCTTCTATTGACAAGCTATGTTACATGGGGAGAGCTACTAACCTCCATTTTCTCATCTTTAAAAGGAGGATATCCCCTCTTTTGCAAGTTTATGGTGAAGATCCGAGATAACTTATGTAACTGGTACAATGACTAGCCCACAGTGGACACAGATTAAGGCTAGCTGCTGCTAGTATTACTAGTGTAGCATTACCGCTACACTAAGAACAACTAGCAATCATTCCTCTCGCCTGAGTCCCTCCCTGGACAAAGTAGTAATTGGTAATTTTTTTTCATATTTTCCATTTACATTATTTAGCATGCATATAATTTTGCTTTGTGAATTTTAAAAATATTTCAGTACATATTTGTGAATAAATCACTTTCTCAAATAGGCTGTGTTTTAAATGCTGTTAGCCTTTTATTGGAGTTTAGGACAGTTCAATATATAGTGGGTGACTCAATGTAACTTTGTTTACATTGATAACTCATAATAATATTTTTCTCTACACTGTCTCAGGTCTTGAATTTGGAGGTACTTTGAGGGTCTGTAAGCTCTCTTTAGTTCCCCACACTCAGAACTAGAGCTCTGTTGGTATGAAAAGGGGCCAGAAAAGGAGGAGCCAGGACCTGGCAGATACATACAGGCTGTGAAGGGATGGGGCCCTTGCCTGGTGGAAGATCCAGCTCCAGCGAGTGGGGAGAGTGGAACTAGTAGGGAGGAAATCAGCATGATTCAGAAGCCTGAGGACATTCAGGGACTGCACTTCAATCCCCAGAGGAGGGGGAATTCTCTGATAAGAACAAGGTGGAGCCTTGCCCCTGCTCCTGATTTTTCAGTGGGTGCGTTCCAGATAGAGGCACAAGAGGCTGAGCATGGGAGAGAAAGTTACCTGTCTTCTCAGGCACCTAGAGGTCAGGGAATGAGACTGAAATCTCCAACCCGTCTAATCTCATGGTTGATTCCACTAGCAACCAGCCCCATCCTTAAATGCTTTCCAAAAGTTGCCTTATTAACATAAAAAATGACACCTTCATTTCTCTCTCCACTTCAGAAATTCCAGGGGTTTTAAAAGTTCTATGGTAGGTATGGGGATGAAGACAAAAATTTTTTTAATTATAAATCACAATCTCATGGGTACAAAATTTATTGAGCACCAACAACTTGCTAGGCATTGTGCTAGGTACTGGGGATAAAATCATGAATGAGATAGTTGCAGTCTCTGTTCTCAGGAAGTTGAGTTTTAAGGAGAACACAGACATCATTAAACAAAAACTAAAAGCAATTAAAGAGTTACAAGTGTACAGGATGCTGCAGAAATGTAAGAGCCCTCAAGCTTAGTTTCAGTAAGACAAAGGAGTCACAACATCCTGCTGTGCAGATAAACTCCCAGACTCAAGGTAAAATGTGATTTCTAACAAAACAGCTTTATTTAGAACATAGTTAATGAAGTTACTTCCCCTAATATGTGTAGTCTATGATAATCAGTGAATTTTCTCGAGTATAAATTTGAGGTTTTGTAAGATAATGTTTAACAGTGAAAAGTACCTAGTACTGGAACTATTAGATTCAGTCTGATACATCAAAGTCACTCCAAGTCATCTACAGAATGGACACATTTAATTATGTTATTTATTCATATAATTTCTCCCATACCAGCAGTTGAGTTCTGGTCATCTGTACTTTGGCTTTTTTTTTTTTTTTTTTTTTTTTTTAGATTTTATTTGAGAGAGCAAAAGAGCACACGAACATATGCGAGTGGGAGGGTGGGTCGAGGGTGAGGGGGAGCGACAGGGGGAGGGGAAGGGAGAAACAGATTCCAAGCTGAGCAGGGAACCCATGCAGAGCTCAATCCCAGGACTGCAGGATCATGACCTGAGCTGAGGGCAGACGTTAAACTAACTGAGCCACCCAGGTGTCCCTGTATTTCGGCTTTTTTAAAAAAAAAAAAAAAAAAAAAAGGATTTACAGCACAGACTTCTCGGTAGATGGAGTGATGGTGGCAGTATGGGTGGGTATAAAAGGAGAAAAGGATAAAGTAGCTAGAAGGTGATGTTTTTATTAAAATCGTTTCTTTCTAATCTATGATTTGAAGGGATATTTGCAGTTAGTGAAATTTGGTCAACTTTACAAGATACACTTGTATTTGGTAGTTAATTCTTGACATTGTGCCTTCAATTTCAGTATCTGACACCCTTTTAGGTCCAGGTGTAGCTAACTGATGACTGAGTATATTTCATTCAGTTTTATATGTATCTGTGTTTGGACCAGGGATGCTCTGTCTCTTGCTAACCACGTACACATGTTCGTATACACGTTTGTTGCATGTCTCTGATCATTTCTAAGTGCACATTCCCAGCAATGGAAGGATTGAATCTCAAGGTATGCACATGTGTGAAGCGTTTGATAAACTGCCAGACTGAGTTCCAGAAAGGTGTGTCAGTCTACCCTCTCTCTACCACTGTATGAGAGAGGCTGTCCCGGTGTGCCTTACAGATTGTGGAAGGATGAAAATGTGATAGGTTCTCTCAGCCAGCTGCTAGAGCAATACTAAGATGATCATTATGGTTGGCAGGTTGTGCTCACAGCTTTTACCAAAATGTTAATTGAGTTGATTAGTGGGACTCTGGTGAAAGAGAAGCTGAGCAGAAGCTCTTGAAATCTTGTCACCAGGTGTGGTACAGGGGAAAGATCATTAAAGTGGCAGTTAGGAAGCCTGGGTTGTGGAATTAATAAATGGCGGATTCTGTCCACTCCCCTCTTTGACTACCATTTGTGTCTGAGATGGTGTTCCTCCCACCTCTAACCCTGTATATGGCTGTAAAGGTCTGCGTGTCACTTCATAACAGAAGCATGGTGAGTATTGTTAATGAGAGAGAGACAGCAGATGCCTCACCGTGAGGAAAGACACAAATGAGACTCTTCCTGTGCCCCAGTTGTTCTGCATTTCCTGGCAATATGCACTGTTGTCCTCAGTGACAGTGATTCAGATCTCATCCCAAGGGTACATTCAGTTTGAGAAGCTTCCAATAACTGCAGGAAAATGTGGCGGTTAGTTAATCAGATGTTTAAATGTCACTCGGTGATTGATTACTCATGAGTCCTAATGACGCATTATGCTGCCCAGCATTCAAAGGACACAATGGCTCTCCTCAGCCAGCACTGTACAGAAAGATAGATACATAACTCGTGATCCCTTGGGATGAGTCCTCCCAGAAAATTCTGGCTAACAGGGAATCTAGGCATCTCCCAAAATGTTTTTTTTGTTTTGTTTTGTTTTGTTTTGTTTTTAAGAAAAGTTTGCTCACTGATTGGTAAGCGCCAGGGATTTGGGGCATTGAATTTGTGTAGCCCATGGGCTGGCATGTGATAGGTCCTTATTGGATGAATGAAACATAGAGAATGAATGGAAAAGTGTTCAGAGAAGATAGACATTGTATCAGTGCTAACACAGTGCTTGATTCTGTGGCTGTAATAAGTATGAGAACCCTCTTGCACAACGCCTGATGCAGGGGAGAACATCAATATTAAAAGTGCTCCAGTAAAGTATAAACAAAAGCTGTGGGGATACAGAATTGAGAACCCCAACAAGAAAATTTTTATTGGTTCTTAAGGGCTAACCCCTGATGTGGAAAGAAGTGCTTTAATTTCTCCTGTCCAATGTTTCAGTTAGGGTAATAAAATATTTCGTGAGTACATATTTTATTTCATCCTCATAGCTTGATGAGGTAGGTGCTGTTATTACCCCCATTTTACAGATACGGCAACTGAGACACATAGGGAAATTATCCAGTGCTTTTCAACTACAAGGTGGTGGAGCCAGTCTTCACCTACAGGCAAGCTGGACTCCAGAGTCCCTGCTCTCACACTCACGTGACCCGGGCTCTTTAGACCCACAGGCCCGTTCTGTATTCTCAGTACAATATCACAAGGATAATTCCCCAAATGAGACATCTGGTCACTTTGAAAAAAGAGAAAGGGAAGGAAGTGAACTCATTTCTACTTACCAATTAAGCACTACTCATTTAGCAAAGGAAACAATTAGGATAAAATATCTTAATCATGGAAAAATCAAACAGCCCTTCCAAACCAACATTTACGCCACATTTGCTCCAGCCTGGCTTTACCCCTGTATGGGTGGTAGGCTGATTGGCTTTCTTCATTTTTCTCCTGGACATTTTGAGATTTTATAGACCTGCAGAATGCATTTTTGAAGTGCTTTTAATTTGAAATTTCTGCATAACACTCCTCCCTTTATTCCTTGCCATGATAAACATGCCCAGATAGCAAGTTTACAGAAGGTTGTGAGCTTTGAAGTCTTTGAAAATTATATGACAACGTTGTATATGTAATCACGGGTGAGAGCAAGCCAACATCTCCTTGAGTGCCAGACACACAGCCCCTATAAATCCCCAGCTCAGCAGAGAGTGGTGGTCCTGTTTACTTAAACTCCAGGATGGAATGGGCATGGTTAGCATCACAGTAATTGACACAATCGGGAGAGCCAAACAGATCTGCAGCTACTTGTTGTGTGCATTTAAATGCCATGCTTATATCAATAATTCAGAAGAAGAAATCTCCACACTCAAGGTTGGATGGAAAAAAAAAACAAAACAAGCAGCTTCACCTTTCATTGAAATGTGCATGAGAGAATTATTAAATGTCTGGCGACTTTACAGTTTATTTGTGGAGAGATAAGGATTTATCAGTGAGAATTTGCACTTTTTTGGAGGCCCTTTGAAGTTACATCTGTGTTCCCTTAATTGGACCAAAAGTTTCCCAGTCGGATACAAGAGGAGCCTAGGACATTTCTCTTTATGATGCTCTGCTCCGATGGCATCAGTATTTAGTTACAGTTTTATGTATGTCAGGTTTCAATTATGATGACCTATGAAAACATGTCTACGGAGGTAGACCCCAATTCATTACTTAGCAGAAGTATCTACTTACTGTGTTGCTAGATGAAGTCCCATGTGGAATTTGATTCTTGCACTTGGATATTCAATCGGTTTGCTCCCCACACTTTTGTAAAATTATACAAGCTCTGACCAGTTTGTTTTAAATTTGAAAGAATGTCTAGGACCTCAGATAAGTGTGCACTGCAAAGGTTACCTACCCAAAGCCATCTTGATGGACAGATGTGATATGTCAAATGTTCTGGGTGTTCAAACGATTCCCACAAACCACAGTGAAAATGATTCACGGAAACAGGGTTAAAATTAAAGGCTCTCTGAAGCGTGACACCATCAAGTGATGGTGGAGTGATTAAAGATTGCTAGCAATAGGGAAAGACTACTCAGAATATTGACAGGTAAAATCCAAATGAACTCTAGAGTGCCTCCTTGATCAACTTACAAGTTTAGAATTTGTCACACTTAATATTGAATGCAGATGAAACTAAGATAGTTTGGAAATGAATATGTCGTAACTATACCTCAAAAAGAGAAAATATAGCTTTCAGATTTCAACCAGCTAAAGGATGAAGAGTGGGAACATAAAACCTTTAAAACTTTCTCTGAGGTTAGATTTTGAGGTTCTGAGTTAAGATTTAGTCATTATAGACCTCCTACCTGAACATTCAGTTATCTTGAAGGATCTGGTTAATGATGTGTAAGTTTTGTTTTACTGCAGTGAGAGTAAAAAGAACTTTATAAGGTACTGGAATGCTATTCTCTTTCTTTACCTAATTGTATTGAGCTAGAATTTATATTTCTAGCATATCAGTGGGGAATCAGACACATGTAGACTTTGGGGGTGAATAAATTCACACCAGCTCCTATATAGAATGAAAGGAAGCGCCGTCATACAGGAGCAGAAATAGTAGACAGGGTAGGGCACATAGATTCTAGAATGAGACTGCCAGGTTCAAATTCCAGTTCTGACACCTTCTAGCCCTGCAGCTTTATGAAATTTCCTTAACCTTTGCTTCTCTGATTCCTTATTTACAAAAAGGCTTATGTCATAGTATTGTTGTAAGAAAGAACTGAGTTACTCTGTGTAAAGCACTTAGAACATAGTAAGTACTGTTCAGTTCTTAGCTCTTACCCATCATTATTTTTATGGAATGTTGGACATTATTAGTCTGAGATTCTTCCAGATGAAGAAGCTGAGACCCAAAGAGGTTGAGTGACTTGTAAGATCATCCAGAAGCTCCTCAGAGCCTGGGTAATCTCATCACAGGTGTGCTGTACTGTTATATTCTGTGCTAGGTCCCGGGTGGAACATTGAGTTGCCACCCTCAGGTAGTGGAAGCCCAGACAAGTGGACAGGTGGAGATTACAGTAAGGCAAGTAATGTGCCATGATGCGAAAGTGCAGCGTCTTATAGGAGCTCGGTGGAGCTCCAGATTTCTTAGAGTCTCCAAACGGGGTTCCCAGGGGCAATGATATGCAGGTAAAACCTTAAAGATGTGGCCTTAGGGGCGCCTGGGTGGCGCAGTCGTTAAGCGTCTGCCTTCGGCTCAGGGCGTGATCCCGGTGTTATGGGATCGAGCCCCACATCAGGCTCCTCTGCTAGGAGCCTGCTTCTTCCTCTCCCACTCCCCCTGCTTGTGTTCCCTCTCTCGCCGGCTGTCTCTGTCAACTAAATAAAATCTTTAAAAAAAAAAAAAAGATGTGGCTTTAGTCTATTTGAGCTGCTGTTATACATTACCATAGACTGAGTGGCTTATAAACAATAGAAATTTATTTCTCAACAGTTCTGGAGGCTGAAAGTCTGAGATCGGTTGCCAGCATGGTTGAGTTCTGGTGAGGGCCCTTTTCCAGATTATAGACTGCTGTCATCTCATTAATTCCTTTTGTGGTAGAAAGTAGAGGACAAGGAAGCTCTCTACTGAGTCTAAGGGCACCAATCCTGTCAGTAAGGGCCTTATCCTCATGATCTCATTTAATCCTAATTACCTCCAAAGGCCCTCCCTCCTAATACCATCACCTGGAGGTGTGTGTGTGGGGGTGGGGGGTGGGGAGAAGGTAAGTGTTTCAGCATATGACTTTTAGAAGGATTCATAGCAGATGTAGAAGATTCAGCTATGTAAACAGAGGTGGGGGAAGGGTGTGTGGACAGTGTGTATAAACACCCCAACATGAATGTAGTGTATGCAGAGAAGCAAAAAATGTCCAGTCCAGCCAAAGAGTGGAGACCTTTCTTTGCAGTGAGTGAAAATCTTCCTAGACTCTACCCTGTAATTTCAATTCTGGCTGTTTATTAAAACTCCCTATTATATTTGTACTGGGTTCAATAGTATGCCCCCTAAATTCATGTCTACCCGGAACCTTAGAATGTAGCCTTATACATAAGTAGAATCTTTCCAGATGTGATTAATTAAGTTAAAATGAGATACTAGATTAAAGTGGGCACTAAATTCAGTGCCTGGCATCTTTATAAGAAAGCCATGTGAAGACACAAAGATACAGAGGAGACGCACAAAGAACACCATCTGACATGGAGAGTGTGGAGGGATGCCTCTGTAAACCAAGGAATATAAAGGATTGTCAGCAACTACCAGAAGCTAGAAGAAAGGTATAAAACAGATTCTCTGTCAGTAACTCCGGAAGGACCCAATCTTGCCAATACCTTGATTTCAGACTTTTATCATCCTGAACTGTGAGGGGGAAAATATTCTGTTGTTTTAAGCCACCTAGTTTGTAGTAATTTATTGTCACAGTCTTAGCAAACCAATATAGCATTCTTGGTGAGTTTGACTCTTCTCGGTGACCAGAAGCCATACATAGATGCGTTCAGTGATGGAAATGAGTGTAGCGGGTCACAGTTTACTCTATTGCTTCTATGCCTTAAAAATGTGGCCATTTAATTTTTTATAAAGGATCTGTTTTTTTGTTTGTTTTTTTCTTTTATCACTAAGCCACACAGCCTGATGGTTAAGTAGGGAAAAATAATCTCTAACAAACCTTGAGCTAGGGGCACCTGGGTAGCCAAGTCAGTTAAGCATCCGACTCAGGTCATGATCTCAGGGTCGTGAGATCGAGCCCCACATCAGGCTCCACATTCAGTGCAGAGTCTGCTTGAGATTCTTTACCTCTTCCTTTGCCCCTCCGCCTGCTCTCTCTCTCACATGCACATTGCTCTCTCTAAAAATAATAAAAAAAAAACCTACCCCCTCCAAAAACCCACAAATCTTAAACTAGCTAACTTATGTATCATAATCTTTTCAAGTTCAAGTAAGCTCCTTTTGATTCTTTAGTCTTTTTAAGGCCTTTGGGTATCCTTCTCCTCTCCCTGTTCCTCTCCAAGATGGGAGGCATCTGGGTAAATGGAGGACTCATTTGACTCTGTGATGGGTAGGAGCCTTGTGTCCATGCTAGGTCTTCTGGTTTCTCTTTGCTCAAGGCGATCTCTTCTTCTTGACCTGGGCCTTGCTGTTTGTCTATCACAAGGAGGCAGGAACACAGCCTCAAGCATCTCGAGTCACCCTCTTCCTCCATTGCTCTCCTATTGCTTCCAGCCTTGCTGAATTTGATGCCGTGGTGGACAAGGGCACCCTTTAGAGCTGGAGGAAACAGGCCACTAACCTGGGTGCCTCCACATCTTTCTGGGTGCTTCTGTAATCAGCACCCTCTGAAGCTTAGGTCCCAAGGTAAGAAAAAACCAGGATTCTGGTGTCTGAATCCATCGTTCCCCTTTTCTGTCTGTCTCTGGCATGACTTAACCCCATGTCTCACCTCCTTTTCTGGGAAGATATTTATGCCCCTTCCCCTTGACAGACTGGATACAAGATGAAACACTAGCTTACCAATAAGGGAAAATCTAAAAAACATCTTCCTTACCCAAGGATGCATAAGAATGTGAGAATGCACCCGACATAGCTTTATCATCCACTCAGCCACTATAGATTCCAAGTCTTGAGATTGGAGTGTGTTCTACCTAAAGGTGGCTCAGCATTAGTGGGGATGTGTCCAGAACTGGAGGGGTGCACACTTTGTAATTGTTCATCTGGAATTAATATTTACTCAAAGCTTTTAATGGGATCTGCCACTCTCCATTAGATATGGAATACCTCTAGAGGGCAGGATGACTCTGGAGCCATCTGAGACCGTTTTGCCTCCCTCCTGCCATCTTGTGCTTTTGCCTCCTATACCACATCCCAGTGTCGTCTTCCAGCTTCATAGTAGGGTGGATTTTCTTACAATCTATGGTACAGCACAGCTGTAGCACCTTAAGTAGGAAAGAATTCATGCTTTTCTCAGAGGTAGGGTGCCCAAGGCAGTGCTTGACGCATTCAGAACTCAATTCCTGTCTAACTCTTGCTTGGCCTTTGATCTGCTATGACCTAGTAATTGTACTGAAGTGATGATGAACTCCCTTTTGCCCTCCACATTCATGAATGCTGTAGGATGTGGGTTTGTGACTCACTCCTGCCATTTGGAATGGAAACTCAGGTGGTGGTGGAGGGCTGCCATTCTCTTAGGTGGGATGGAGTAGTAGCTGAGGGGAGGAGATAAAAACTATCAGTGATATTTATTCTCATGGAATGTTAGCTTGTGAAACTAACCAGATCCTCCCTATACATCTCCTATTCCTCTCATAGGATTCAGCTTCAAATCCTGAGGTTTTCCTGTGATACCTCCACAACCACATAGAAGTAAGTATGCCTTCTCCTATAGTTCCAAGGCATATTTGGACGGGATGCCCCTATTAGAATTCTTACCATAGCATATCACAGTGACTTATTGACAACTTATTTCCCTTCCACTAGAAAAGTTCTTGCTAAGGCAGAGACCAGGTCTTGGTTATCTTGGGATCCCAATGCCTTGCAGAGGAATTGGTATAGAACTGGTGATGGAAAATGGTGATGAATGTATGAAATGTCCTAGAGATAGTCCTGATTAAGAGCCTGAACTCCTTTGGTCTTGGACCCTGCCCTTTCCAAATGACATGTAAGGGGTAGGGAGTTTTCATCCCTATTGATGCGTAGGACAGACTAAAGGGTAAAGAGATAAAGCTAAGATCTTCTTTAAAGCCTTGTGGCCTTGGTCCTTCCTTCTGTTGGGATGACAGCCTGTTAAGGAGAAAGTGGGGCTGGATTGAGTGTTAGAAGGTCCTGAGTGTTTGGCTCCTCCAGTGTCTTGAAGGTTCTGAGACAGAGAACCACTGGAGCCCTGACACTGACACAGATCAACTCCTTCTTTCTCGTAAACACCTACTATTGTAAGAAGGACTTTTTATGATGCCAATCTATGAAAAAGTGGAGCCCCAAAATATTTCCTGGTCACTTGTTATATGCAAAGAAGACACTGCTTTCTTGATAGCGAGAGATATCATTTAGGGGAGTGTTTCTCACTGGTGTCAACAGTCAGCGCCAGGATCCATTTTTGGCTGTGGATCATTTGTCCTTTGGAAATGAACTGTTAGAATGACTTTTATAACTAGGGATACCAGTTGTCTGGCTTGGAGTTAGGCTCTTTGGTTTAGAGCTGGGTCATCTAGTTCTGGAACACAAGGTTCAGAAGGAATTTAAAAGGGCAAGTTAAATGCAAATCACCTGGTTTGGGTGTGGTGGCTTGGATAACAAAAAACTTTCCAGATCCTACTGTTCTGCTTTGTGTTTGAATGTCCGAACTGAAAGGGGTGTGCAGGAGAGCCCTTACCCGATAATCCAAATTGCTGGGGGGAGCAAGTCCCCAGAGGTGACTTAGGACCCAGGAATTTAGATATCGTTTTTTATTTTTGAAATCCTACATGCTTAATTTTAATGTAGTGGTAGGTTTGTTATTTTTAATTTAATTCCTGAAATTTTAACGGAGCAGGAAACTCCTCTATTCCTAAATCGACATCCGTATCCAGGCTTAACTTCTAAAGAAATGTCTGTCTTGCATTTTCTGATTTTTTTTTTTTTTTTGTTCTTTCTGTGAGTTAGTTGAGTAATAACTAACTCAACTGTGAGTCTTTTCATTAAGGATGGAAAATCCCACGTAGGAAATGGTACCACCAGCAATGGGTCAATCGTTTATGTTGGCCAATGTAAGGGAACCTACTTTCTTACACAAAAGGTTAACCAATCAAGAGGAAGTAATTGTTGGGGGAGATTGGGGGAGCAGTTGGGTTACCTTCTCTTGGTGAACTTCAGCCAAACACACCATAGAAAGTGCCAGATAATACATGAAACCAGAAGAGGTTGGAAAACTCTGTTTCTAGGTATTGAGGACCCTGAAGGTATGTATGATTTCAAGGTTTGGTGAAACTGTTTCTGAATGGAAAGTGAGTAGGTTTCTGTCACTGAAGAGAAAAGGGTGTGGTGGGCAGGAACATTTTTAGTGTACTTCTCTCACTGGCTGAACCTTGTCCTGGAACGGTGGTTTTTAAATAATCCTCTGGGGTACAGGAAGGAAATATTAAAACTGCCATTTACCCTGATTGATTTCATTCTTTAAAACTATCTATTTCTTGTGCTGTTCAATGGTGTATAGAAAGGATAGCCCTGGGAACCACTGTCTCAGAAGAGAAGGCAGATGGTCGTATCAGGATGGAAAGAACTAGAGAGGTGGAATATCTCAGAACTCAGAGGTCTTCCTTTTCTTCTGATGAACAAAATGTGGTAGACATTTGGGAAGATTCTGGAGAGAGCAGGGAAGACACTGACCTTTGTTGGGCAATGATTGTATTACAGGCTTTAGGTTATGTATTATTTATTCTTGTTATGTCACTGCATATGTAACATACATATACTTATTTTTTTGTTAATTTAATATTTATTTAGTGATTATCTCCTTTAATCTTCACAAATAGCTTGAGAAGGAGGTTTTAATGTTCCCAATTTTACAATCAGGAAACTAACATTTTTTTTTATTGAAGTGTAGTTGACATATTATATTAGCTTTAGATGTATAACATAGAGATTCAACATTTGTATACATTAAGAAATGATCGCCATAATAACTGTAGTAATTATCTGTCACCATACAAAGTTATTACGATATTATTGACTGTACTCCCTCTCTTGTACTTTACATTCTCATGACTTATTTTATAACTGGAAGTTTGTACCTCTTAATCATCTTCACCTGTTTTGTGCATAATCCTCCACTCCCAGCAACCACCAGTTTGTATTTTGTATTCATGAGTCTGTTTGTGTTTTGTTTTGCCTGTTCATTTTTCTTCTTTAGATTCCACATTTCCATAAGTGAAATCATACAGTATTTGTCTCTCTCTGACTTATTTCACTTATCATAATAACATCCAGGTCTATCCATGTTGTTGGAAATGACAAAATTTTATTTTTTTATGGCTGAGTAGTATTCCATTATTTTATACACACACACACACACACACACACACACACACACACACACACCATGTCTTTATACATTCTTCTATCAGTGGATACTTAGGTTGCTCAGGAAGCTAAAGTTTAAAGCAGTTAAGTAATTTGCACAACATTGCATGATTTATACCCCTGCAGTTCTCATGCTTTAGTGCAGAACATAGGGTAGGGCTCAAGGGCTCCTCTCAAAGAAATCTTCTTCAGTAGGTTCAAATTGGCCTCTAGTCTGCTCACAGCAGGTGCATTGCTCAAGAAAGTGTTTACAAATCAGGGGATACTTTGTTCTGTTTTTCTTTCTTATTGTATATGTCCACATCATAATTTTAGGCCAGAGTTACTTCTCTGCCGTTCAGGCTGATGCTAAGGCTTGGCTTGATATTTCAGTGAGCTCAGCCTTCCTTTCTTGGCATTAAAAGCAAGCAAGCAAACAAAAATCCTGAAACTCTTGTAATAGCTTAATTTCAGGGAATTGATGAAATCTTAATTAGTTCATTTCATTGCGATTAGATTGAATTGACACAAAGGGACTAAATCTGCTTGGTGGTCTCATTCTCAAGAGTAGAGCCTGTTCTCCACCTTTTGTTGTAGAATTCCCTCATCTCTGCATGTCTAGCGAAGTATTTGCACTTGTTGAGTGAAAATATTGGATCAGGCATAACCGGTTGCTATAGGTGGTTTATCTATCTGTTTACTTAAAATGGTAATTTGTTGGCTTTCTTAGCTGTCTTGGCAGTAGAGCTAGACTTATTTACATGTTTTGAGAAACATGATGCTATTTATTCTGTTGAGAAAAGCTGCATGGCTTCATATTCTTAAGTATAAAAATTTCCATCTCTTCATTTTGATGAAATATGTGCAAAGTTGGAGGACAAAGTAAGAGGGTGAGTAAATTAGGGAAAACATTTCTCTCAAGTACTCAGATATTTAATCAAAATTCCTTTAACATAATTGACTGGATTGTTGTGAGGACAAATTGAGGTGACCATTGAGAAAAATCTTTGGAAACTCTAGATTACAGGCAGGGACATTTCTAAAAAGTAAGATTTTTAAAGCAAAATAAGGTTTTTTTTTAAAAAAACACAGAACTTCTAGTGTTCTGACAATGTATATGCTACCTAATGAAGATTAAAAATTAAGCACTGGTCAGGTAATATTATCTAGTGGGAATATATACCATTTACCAGGTTAGCTATTTTTAAGTGTACAGGTCAGTGACATTAAACACAATCACAATGCTGTGTAACTGTCACCACTGTTGATCTCTGGAATGTTTTCATCCCAGTCTGAAACTCTGTACCCAGTAAATACCCTCCCATTTCCCCTCCTCCCAGACCCTGGCTACCTCTATTCTTTGCCTATGCTAGTAACTCATACAAGTGGAATTATTACAATATTTTCCTTTTGTGTCTGGCTTATTGCACTTAGCATAATGTGTTCAAAGTTTATCGTGTTGCATCATGTATAAGAATTTCATTCTTTTTTTAAGATTTTATTTATTTGAGAGAGAGAGAGCGAGCGCGCGCACCCGTGCATGAGTGCGTGAGAGAGAGCTTGAGGGGGGTGAGGGGCAGAGGGAGAAGCAGACTGCCAGCTGAGCAGGGAGCCTGATGTGGGGCTTGATCCTGGAACTCTGGGATCATGACCTGAGCCGATGGCAGATGCTTAACTGACTGAGCCACCCAGGCTCCCAGAATTTCATTCTGTCTTAAGGCTGAGTAATATTCCATTGTATTTGTATACCATATTTTGGGTAGCCCTTTACCCATCAATGGACATTTGGGTTGTTTTCACCTTTTGGCTATTGTGGATGCTGCTGCTGTGAATGTTGGTGTACAAGTATCTGTTTGAGTCTCTGGTTTCAGTTCTTTTGGGTATATATCTGCAAGTGGAAAAAGTAGAGCTTTTATTTTTTAAAATTTTATTTTTAACCAAAGGAAAGCTAGTATAGCTTCATTTTAATTAGATGAAATAGATTTAAGGCCAAATCAGTACAAAAGATAAAATGGTTATATTTTATAATATATATTTTATAATAATTTTAACACGTTGACTAGAAAATTAGTAATTGTAAGTTTTTTACTCTCTGTAACTTAGATTTAATATAGATAAAGCAAAAAAAAATGGACAGAAATAGTAAGAATAAGCAATTCTATATATAATGGGAGATTTTAGATGTACCAATCTCAGTAGTAGAACAGGCTGATTAAAATGAGAGTTTTAATTGACCAAATGGACATAGAGACAACACATTTTTAAAAATAACTTTCTACATACTGGGTCATAAGGCAAATCTTTTAAAGGATTGAAATGGTACAGATCACATTAATTGTACTAAGATCACACAGCAGGCTCTTATTGAATGGCTTATGAAATTAATAAAGCAGAGATTTTAAACCCTCCTTTTCCCCCTTTTGGTTATCCAGAGCAAGTTGATCTCCTCTGTTCATGCCATAAAGAGTGAGCAGTTGCTTTCTTCATCTTCAATGTGCTGTAGGCCTCCATCCTTTCCCCTACGCTTCTCCTCCTCCTCTGAATTTCATACTTCGAGATGTAGTTAAAAGGAGTCTGAAAGCTGACCCTAACCGCTCTATGCCTATAGCAAGTTCTATTCACATTAGGTCTATCAACTGGCACTACTTTGGGGACTGACAGATTAAAGTGAGCTAAGAAAAATTAACTTGAGGGGCTCCTGGGTGGCTCAGTCGGTGGAGTATATGCCTTTGGCTTAGGTTGTGATCCTAGGGTCCTGGGATCGAGCCCTGCATAGGGCTCCCTGCTCAGTGGGGAGCCTGCTTCCCCCCCCCCCCACTCATGCTCTCTCTTGCTATCCCTGTCTCTCTCTCTCAAATAAGTAAAATCTTTAAAAAAAATTAACTTGAGGGCATATTATAAATGGAAATCTAGTAGACATGGAAAGTATCATACAGAAAACTATACTTTAGACTTCAGCTTCAGTTCATTTGATAAATTACTCTCTGCTGGGCGCTGTTGGTGATGACCAGGAATGAAACAAGAGCTCTGTTTTCAAGCAGCTCGTATTCCGGAGGAGGATGGATACCTATTTAGTAAGTGACAAAACCACACAACAAGGCTATTACTGTTCATTGGTTTATTCAGCATCCCTCAAGCACCTACTGCACGTTGCTCTAGGCCCTGGCTGTAGACCCAAAGACAAAGTCCCTGTTCTCCTAAAGCTGACTTTCTAGTGGGGGGGAACCGGACAATAAACAAGGAAATATGCAGTATAATAGCTGTGTGCTTTCCTGTGGAGGAAAATAAAGCAAGATAAGGGATGGAGAGGGGCAGGGGTGTGTGTGTGTTGTTTTAGGTAGGCTGACCGGGGTGGGCTTCTCAGAGTTGGTGACTTTGAGCACAGATCTGAATGAAGTGAGGGAGAGAGTCAAGGTGATATGTGGGCAATAAGACGGCCTGAGAGAGGGGTAGCAGCATCTGCTGTAACGTTACATTTCAGAGATGGGTAAAGAGCATTGGGACTTAAAGTAATGGGACAAATAAATCTGATGCTCTGTGATTTTAAGTACATAATTCTAGGACACTGTAAAATCATTTTTTAAACACCCAAAGATCTATCTCCAAGGGTATTTAATGGCAAGATACTTGCATTTTAAAATGAATATTTCAAAATAATATGAAATCATGGCTAGCCCCCGCCCCCCACGCATGTGCGTGCGTTATGAGAGCTTCTGTGCGTGAGGTGAATGTGAGGTAGTCATTCTGTGGTTTTACTGTGAGTGTGGTAAGCCCTTCTGTCCCACCTTCTTCTGCCATTAGGATTCCTCATTCCATCAGTGTTGTTAATTTGGAGCAAAATATAATTAAATCAGTTCTGACTGATTAGTATAGGAAGAACTAGAGCATTTTAAATCAATTTAGAACTTTCAGAAGCATTTAACAAGAATATACTGAGGAAGCTGAAGAAAGATATCCCTAGTGTCGAAATTTCAGGGAGAATGACAGGGCTGGTGAATTTTTTTTTTTTTCAAGTGTCAGAAACTTTTGGGCAAATGGAACAAAACCACAACACATAGCTCCTTAATGTGGCAGTCTTTTTTTTTTTTTTTTAATAGTGCAGGACTGCGTGCATGCATGGGTGGGAGGGAGAGAGCATGTGTGCGAGAGAGAAGGGGTTGCAAAACTGAAGACTCAGTCCTTATAGACCTCATCTCAAACTGGAAGGGGAGATAGCAGACACTGTAGAATAAGTGCCAGTGGATGGTATCGAACCTGGTCTGTGGCCATGTCCAAGAGGGAGGGACCAGAGATGCTCAGAATCAGAAAATGGTCCTTTATTTTTATTTTTTTTTAAAGATTTTATTTATTTATTCGACAGAGATAGAGACAGCCAGTGAGAGAGGGCACAGAGCAGGGGGAGTGGGAGAGGAAGAAGCAGGCTCCCAACAGAGGAGCCCGATGTGGGACTTGATCCCAGAACACCAGGATCACGCCCTGAGCTGAATGCAGACGCTTAACGAGTGTGCCACCCAGGCGCCCCAGAAAATGGTCCTTTAAAGCCAGGTTTGTAAGTGAGAAGATGAAGGAAAAGGTCTCCCAGGAGGAGAGGATGAAATGGGCTGAGATCCCCATTGGGGATGTGCGTTGATGTTTAGGTAAAGGAGAGGGATCTTGATGGATTAGGACAGAGGATCTGGCTTGGAGATTGTAGGGTTAACTTTGGAAAGATCAATAGAAGGCCAAGGAGAAAAGGAGAGCTCTGTGCTTTCCTTCTTTTATAAGTTGCTTTCTGACTCATTAACTTATCAGGTAATAGGGAGGATCATCCCTGCTCCCTCATTGGTCTGCTGTTAGGGGGGACACCCATAGATCTTAAGATGCACCCCATAAACAAAACCATTATCTTCTAAGAACTTCATTTTTATTGGTTGGCACACAATCTCACTGTAAAAAATGTAAACACTACTTTTCTAAGAAGTATTTTTTTCCAGGGCCCACCAGCCCTTCCACCCCTTCCAACCCTGTACCATTTTTTGGAGGTGACTATTGTTAAAAATTTCTTTCTGCTTATTTTTATTCATTCAGTCAACAAGTGTTTATTGAATGCCTATTATGGAAACAGGGATACAACAGTGAAAGAAGTCTCTGCTCTCCAGGAGCTTGTATCTTACTGGGAAGAAGCAGGCAGTCAACAGCAAGCCCATTTAAAATATTTTACCAAATGGAATTATCCTATACATACTCTTGCAACTTGCTCTTTTCACTTGACAGTATATCTTAGACATCTTTCCATGTCCATCTAAAGAGGCCTACCTCTTTAATTGGTACTAATACTTATTGACCATCTGCTGTCCTTCAAGGTACTGTCTTAGTCACAATAAATCTCTATGGTAGGTAATGTAATTTTCATCTTATTACAGAGGAAAGATCGAGGCCAAAACAGGTTTGGGAACTTGCTCAGAGTCACCTGGTTAGTCTCTGCTGGAACTAGATTTGAACCCAGACCATCTGATCCTTCGGTCCAGTTCCATCCCTCTTGATGGCTGCGTAGTATTCCTTTACATGGATGTGTCTTCACTTACGGGACTAATCCTCTATTTTCAAGCCATTTTTAGTTTTTCCTATCACAGACAGTGCTATAATGAACATTTATACAGATATGTGTACAGATCATCTGTGGGGTAAATTCCTAAGAGATGGAAACATATACATTTCTATATTTGATAGACAATACTTAGTTTCCCTTTAAAAATATTTTACCAACTTCAGGGCGCCTGGGAGGCTCAGCTGGTTGAGCACCTTTGGCTCAGGTCGTGATCCCTGGGTCCTGGGATTGAGCCTGGCACTGGTCAGCGGGGGGGGGGTGGGGGGGGGTGGGGGGGGTGGAGGGGGTACCTGCTCAGCAGGGAGTCTGCTTCTCCCCCTCCCTCTGCTATTCTTCCTGTTTGTGCATGTTCTCTCCCTCTGTTAAATAAATAAAATCTTTAAAAAAATAAATTTTTTACCAACTTCTACACTAATATTGTAGGAGAAGGTGCTGATTTCTTTTTATCTTCTTCAACAAAGGGAATTACCAAACTTCTAGTAGTTGCTAATATAGTAGGTTAAAAAGTGGTATAGAAATTATACTTAAAAACACTTTTTAAAGAGTTTTTCATTTTAAATGTCTTAAAGAAATGATTGCGTCTTATAGGCTGTTCTTGGTTATTTTTATCATGCAAGGAAGAAAGCCATTACTCTCGTTTCAAAAAAAAATCTACAGTTTCTTGTGACTGGGGAGGCTTGGCAGGGAAAGCCCTTCCTTTCTCTCTGATCTGGCTGTCTGTGGAGGTGCGAGGGCTCAGTACCAGGATTTTCCAGGAGAGTGGAGTTGATATGTGCAGAGGATCAACTTGCTGTGGTTATAGAAATGTGATTAAAATGTATTTGGTGTCCCCATCCCCCCATCCCCCTCCCTTTGATGGGTATTAAGGAGGGCACGTGTTGTGATGAGCACTGGGTGTTATTTATATGCAACTAATGAATCATTGAACACTACATCAAAAACTAATGATGTACTATATGCTGGCTAACTGAACATAATAAAAAAAAATAATAAACATGTGGAAAATAATTAAAAAAATGTATTTGGTTTCAGTACTTAACTGCAAATCTG
The DNA here is from genome assembly GCF_024610735.1 of Ursus americanus. Classification (NCBI taxonomy): domain Eukaryota; kingdom Metazoa; phylum Chordata; class Mammalia; order Carnivora; family Ursidae; genus Ursus; species Ursus americanus. The sequence continues at coordinate 5,836,276 of NC_142162.1, read as the reverse complement.
ATGCAACTTCTGGAAAACCCATAAATGGGTTTAGACATACTTAGAAGAAGACCTAATCTTTTCTTTTAAAAATAGACACAAACCAAAATATTTTGTTTTCATCTAATCCCATCTTAAAAACAGGAACCCCCTCAACGTGATTCTGAACTAAAAAGTTTAAATACATTTCCTATGTGCATTTATTTTTTGGCATCCTCAAGGATTAATTGTTTGTGTTACTCTGAGTTGAAATTAAGAATGTTTGGAAAAAGTGTCTTGATTCTTCATATTAAATGTTGCTTGAGTGTGCTTAGCTTTCACCCATAAGATAGTAAAACTCCCCTTGCAATGATTTTTAAAAAATGCTAATTCCTTCATCTCTGGGAAAAACAGGTGGGAACTCTGAAGATGTTTGCTTATTTTTCTTAGTCGAGGGCTGATGAAAGTTTGGTAAGCAGAAGTGGTAACTGCGACTTCTTCCGTTGTCCGCGTCCATCCTTCTGAACTCTTGGTTCCCACAGAGGAAGCCATCCTGCTGAAGCCAGCCTCTAGGGAGCTTCCTTTTGTTTCTTCAAGATTAACCAGTTCTGCCCTGGCAGCAGTAGCAGGCAACTCTAGAAGGAGAGACTCTTCTGGGCTTTTGGTATTTTTCCAAGGAGTGTTTTTCTCCCCCAGTTCCTCACTGGTGGCGTAGCCGCTTTCCTACAAAGCCACCTTCTTTTTCTGATGAGATGCTGATTCTGATCTGCCATCTAGCAGCTTCCGGTAGCGGTAAGTGGTCAAGAGTGTTTTTCCGGGAGTTGATCTCAGGTTTTCAAGAATGTCCCCTAGAGACCCAGTTTGTTTTCTATTTAATTGCTAGAGCTTTTTGTTTTCTATTTAATTGCTTTTCTCATTGTTCTCATTGACATGATCATGGAATGGGTACCTGTTTGATCTCCCCGCATCCTCCTTTTTGGGAGAGAGGGTTAGGTCCAGGCTGAGGTGAGTCTGGGGGGAGCATTCAAGGGTTGGTGAGGCCAAGAGGAAAGTCAGCTCCGGGCTGACTGGAGCTTTCTGTTTCTCTTTTCTAGGTTGTTCTTTTGTTTTGCTATTTTCACCTTCTGGTATGGTTGAGGTTTAGCAAACCGTCTTTATTATTCTCTTACTAAAAATTATTTAGAAACTAGTTGGGTTTGAGAAATAGAATATTTTCTTTATTTTTCAAATTTTTATTTTGTTAGGATCACCTATTTTTTTTTTTTTAAGATTTTATTTATTTGAGAGAGAGCACAAGCAGGGGGCGTGGAAGAGGGAGAAGCAGGCTCTCCACTGAGCAGGGAGGCTGATGTGGGGCTGGAACCCAGGACCCTGGGACCATGACCTGAGCTGAAGGCAGACGCTTAACTGACTGAGCCATCCAGGTGCCCAGCATCACCTATTAAATGGCCAATGGGAGTAGCATCTAGGTCCATTTCTTTTTGGCTCGTGAGTGTTGGTCACTTCCTTTGGGAGTAGTTGATTTCATTTTTTTTCAAGGGGATTGTATCTAGCTTTCCCATTCAAGGTATTGTTTATTCTATGACCAATTCATGTTTTAAACATGAACAGTTTGTTACTAAACTACCCTTCGAGGCTGGAGTGGTATGATTTTTAGTGCTGAGATTTGTCTGAACTGAGAAATTGATACTTCTGGCTATTTGGTTGATAAACATGAGAGTGTCTCAGGTTCCTGGTTAATAATTAGCTGTTTTGAAAAGAAAGGAAGTTGGTGAGAAATTTTAATTGGAGGCTGAAGGCTTATTAGAAAGGAGAGGAGGAAAATATAAGACTGTGTGTGGAATTATCGACATGTATTCCTGAATGGTCACCTTTGCTTGGGTGTTGTTCTATGCTAGCCTTTACTGCAAAATGTAAATTCAGAGTGATTTTTTTAAAACCTAAAGTTATTTATCTTGTGCTTTTATATGGTTTTATCATGCATGCATCTTTAAAAACGAGGGATCAAGTAATTTTTTGTGCCCCTGGACACATTTTTGTGCACAGGATGATTTTATTTAGTTCTTACCTGGTTAATTGGAAATTTTCATTTAGTTGGAAAAGATTTAACCTCTTGTTTCAAAGTAAATTAGAAATTGTAGCTCCCTTAGAAATCTTTTTAATGTGTGTATTCTAGATGCTTGTATTGCATATACAAGAAACAGATGCTGGTATTTTCAGGATTTCTCACAAAAAGGTGTCCAAGAAAATAGTAACCTCCAAGTGTTCCTCATGCCTCAAATCTTTTGACTTCTTAGCAATTTTGTTTTTCAAATTTTAATTTCTGATTAAATATTAAATGTAAATAATAAATATGTTGGTCATTGCATTTTCGGAAATGTTTTATCCTTTCTCTCTCTTCCATTTCTTTGGTCAACTCCAGCTTGTTGAGCCCCTACCCCATGTCAGGCTCTATGCTAGATGCCCAGAGGAACACACACCACAGTAGAAAAACCTGAGCATTTCATTTCAATATATCCTTCTCCGACACTTCTTTGGAAGTTGGGTGTTCCCTAGGACCTGTCCTCATCCTTTTGTTGACTCATGCTCACCCTCTATCCTCTCCTCAATCGTTTATATTCTTGTTCTTCCTGAGTGAGCTCATTCATTTCCCATGACTTCAATGCTTGCATATATGTTGATGATTCCAAGTCTACTAAATCTGTCTTTAGTGCTAAGGATTTTTAATGATCAAAAGAAATTTCAAGACTAATGTGTTGAAACTGAATTTATTATTCTCCCATCCCAATTCCTGCCCCTCTGTTTTCTGTCCCTTCCTCCTTCCCTGCTGTACTTGTCATTTTAGTTAATGGCACCCCTGTCCCCTCATTGTCCTGAGCCAAAAACCTCTAAGCAACCCAGATTCTTCCTTGTTCTGCACGCCAACATATGGACCATTTATAAATGCTGTCAATGCAACTGCAGAAACATTTCTAGAATCCAGCTCCACTTGCCTGTTGTCATTGCTCCCCCATCTCTTTCCATGCCAGGCCATGCTATGAGAGTAACCTTCCTGAAAGTGCTGATAGCATGTGCTTGCATAGAGACACACAGAGTGCAGTAACCGTGGACAAGGGGGGGCTGGATTCTAACCATATCCTTCTCTGAGAGACCTCTTCCACCTCCCCATTACCTGCAGGTCTTGAACACAGCCCTGCCCTGTGTCACCTTATCATCAAACGAGGATGATAGTCCTTGCCTATAGAATTTTGATGAGGATTAAATGAGATGACATATGTCAGGTGCTTAGCACAAGGCCAACTACCAAGTAAATGGTGGTGACGATGATGACAACAATGATGAAGATGATCGCTTCTTTTAGAATCCATCTCTGTCTGGCCAGCTCCATGCCCCCTCTAATCTCCTTGCCATGACTGTCACTGCTCCCCAAACTGTCCCTTCCCTTCCCTTTCGCAATACTTGGTCTTTCCACAAGCTGTTCCTTTTGTCCGTCCTTACCTCATTTTGTTGGGAAAACTGTTTCCTTTTCAAAAGGATTCAACTCAGAATCACTTTCTGTGACGCCCTGTCTGACTCTGCAAAGCAGGCTTGGTGTCTCCATGGTGCCCAGTCCTTGCTTCCGTCATAGCCATTCAAATGATCTGTGTATTTGTTTTTATCTTTCCCAGACTACAGGCTTTTGAAGGACAGATGTAGGACCTAACAGTACTTGCCTCCAAATGGGCACCTAGGTGTCTCAGTCAGTGAAGAGTCCGACTCTTGGTTTCAGCTCAGGTCATGATCTCAGGGTTGTGAGATCGAGCCCTGCACCGGGCTCTGCGCTCAGTGCACGGAGTCGGCTTGAGATTGTCTATGACTCCCATGCCCCCACCCTGCCGCACTCATGTTCTCTCTCTCTCAAATAAATAAATAAAATCTTAAAAAATTAAAAAATAGGTACCTAATAAGTGTTTGAGAGCTGTCCTTCCTGATGTTCAAATTTGACAGGAGGGTTTTGTTTTTGTTTTTAAGATTTTATTTATTTGACAGAGCACAAGCGGGGGGAGCAGGCAGAGGGAGAAAGAGAAGCAGGCTCCGCACTGAGCAGGGAGCCTGATGCGGGGCTGGATCCCAGAGTCTTCGATCATGACCTGAGCTGAAGGCAGATGCCCAACTGACTGAGCCACCCAGGAGCTCCTGGCAGGAGGTTTTTACTTATGGAGAGTTAAACATACATTTAAGAAAAAAATACAGCTTTTGTTTCTTGAGTCCTAACTTTGTAGCAGGAGGCACTGTGCTAATTTCTTTGTAGGCATGCCTGATGATCCTGTGAGTTACTCTGATTGTCCCTGTTTACAGAAACCCAGGACTTAGAGGGAACTTGCTGGATGTTACAGAGCTGGCAGGGCCAAGCCCAGCTGTCTGACTCATGGAATGGTGGAGGAAAAGGGAAGTGAGAGGGGAAGGAAGATGAGGAAGGCAGGGGAGACATGTTTGGGAGAGAAGGGCAGCACGAGGGCAAAAGTGCACTAGAGAGGCAGCAAGAGTAGGCTGGGAAAGACAGAGAAACAGAAAAAGAAATGAGGGGAGCAAAGATGAAAGTGAGCGGGGGATAAACAAGAGGAGGAAGGGAAGCAGCGTTCCCACCACTTCAGAATCTTGTGGCTGGGTAACAGCTGCATGCCTAACAGAATATAAACAGACCGCAGTGTTGACATGACAACTCACAACAAAATCAATCTAATACACATTATATGGGAAATAGAATAATTTGTTAGGGAATGGTAATTATATCTAATTGCTAAGCAATTTATAAATTTGGCTGTACAATGATCACTAACACACACACACACACACACACACACACAGGCTTAAATTGTGTTCACTTGTACTTTTGTCCATTATGGACAGTCAACAAGTGCTATGGCTGTTGGCAGCTGTCACTGACACTAAACATGATTAAAACACTATACCTCCTACCCACACATCATATTCAATGCTGCACACGTGCAGGACAGAAGCTCACTCATTCCTCCCAAGGCTGAGATTTCCCTGCGGTACCAGGATCTCCCTTTCCTGGGTCTTATCGCTGTGCTTTAGCCTCACCTCCTCCATCCCTCAGGGACCTGGCACTGAGGGCCCCAGGGAATATTCTTGGGCCTGTAGGCAGGGTTGCCAACAGATATGACCACAAGGTCGTCTTGTCCAAGGGTGGGAGGACTTACTGAGGCTTTGCTTTTTTGCCTTTGGGAACCTGGAGCCTGAGGAAGGAAAGGGAAAAGGGTAGGACCAGAGAAGATGGAGGGCAGGGGAGGGAGGCGAGAAGGGGCTGGTTCCCTGATCCTGCCCTCCAGCTTCCCATCCTCAGATGCCACTATTGCTCAGGCAGGCAGACTTTTCAAGGTTTACCGATATCCGCCCTGGCGCTGCCCCCCCTCCCTCAGTCAGCCCCCCTCCCTTCCATTCTTGGTTGGCTTAGTCCTCAGAGGCAAGGTGAGTTGGGTTAGGAAGCAAGTGCCTGAGTGAAAAACATGAAGGAAAGTTAAGAAAACAGGGAAGGGAAAATGGGAGATTGAAAGAGGAAAAAAGGGAGGGAGTAGAAGAAAAGACAAATGGGAGGTGGGAAGGGAACACAGTTTTATGTAATGAACCATATTTACATGTATATTTACCCTCACAGCAACTCTAGGAGGAAGGCATTATTGTCCCTATTTTACAGATTCGAAGATTGAGGCTTAGGAAGGGGAAGTGACTTGGCCAAAGTAACACTAGATAGAGAGTAGCTAGCTGGGATTGGAATTGTATTATCTTAAAGTGTCTGTGGTATAGTGTTTCCAAGTATAGTACAGTGTTTCCAAAGAAGAGGAGAAAGCAGAGCTGGGGAATGAGGAAGGCAAGCAGAGAACAGAGAGGGGAGAAGAGAGAAGAAGATGGGAGGTCCTCACAAGGGGTGAGGTCTGGGGTTGGGTTTATTGAAGCTGTATGGATCCTTTCTCCTCTGGTCCATTTGTCCCTGAGTCCTGAGAACTGGAGAGTAGGATCCCCCCAGGGGGGCACTCTGGTTCCTCCCTCGATTCTGATTTGAAGACAGGCAGGAATGGGTTCACCTGGGCAGCACTCTGGGAAGGTAAGGAGAAGCTGCCAGGAATGTGTCCCATGTTGCTCTCTTAGCATCCACTGCTCCTCTCTTTTCCTCTACCTGCCTCAGCTCCTCTCTTCCCCCTTTCTTCTCTGATCTCCTCCAATTCCTTTGCCTTTCTGTCACCCTACCTAGTATTTTCAGTCTGTCTCTTTCCACCGTTTTCCCTCCCCTCAGTTTACCCCCAGGGCTGTGCCCCATTAGAAACACATCTCCTCTTTAAAGTTTCGTTATCCATTCACACGTATCTCCTTTGCTTTATTGCAGAAATGTCTTGAAGGAAGTTAGACTCACTGTCCTCATTTCATCCTAATGTTTATTTGACAAACTTTGTCAAAGTTCAGAAGGCTGCCTTCAACATAACTAATATCTCATGAGCCTTTTCATCATGTGTCCCCATCCCCAGCAGCCCATCCAGTAGGTTCTGAGTATATTTGCCCTGGATTCTGTAATGAATTAGTGGAAAAAGTAGGAATCCAAGGTTAGCCTGTTTGACTCCAAAGGACAAGCTTCCAACCACCACATCCTGCTGCCCCTTGAGCCGATCAGTGGAATGGCTGTTCCCTCGGAGGCCTCTTGGTGAATTTACTGCATCTAGAATGGATTGTTTATCCTGTCGATTTTGGACTGTAATTCAACAGCAAACCGACACCAGATTTATCTTTCTGAGTTAGACTCATATTAGCTCAGGAGACTGGTAATATAAAATAAGGATGATAATTTATTAATTTAAAACATGTAATATAACTGTCAGGAGGACCAGAATGTTCACTTCGGCAGGCATGACTAGTGCGCTCTTTCCCTGTAGACAGACTTCTGTGGGAGAGCAAGTTATTATCAGCAGGTTGCTTGGTGATTGTGGAATTGGAGCAGGGGGAATTAACTATAATAACCTGATTGTTCAATGGCCTTAGATCATTAAAGGGAATCTCCATTTTAATCCTTTGTTTAAAATGTGGAGTCCCCTGCAATTAGGTGCACCCATTTCCACTATAGGCAGAGACCTTGTGAAATCCTGTTATGGACAGGATGCTCTCTTTTGCATATAGCTGCTTAAGTAGCATTTCTAACTTGGACGTCTTATCACCCTCAGTCTCAAGGTGTCTGAAACCAGCTCCTGATTTTCCCTGAACAAACTAGAGTCTTCCTTTGACTTTGTAATTTTTTGCATTAGAAGAACTGTCTTTTGTAACCAAGATTCAAAACCTGAACTGGAAATGTAAAAAAAAATCTGATGGAAGCATAACTTTCAATCTTTTCTGAAAAAAACCACTCGTTGCCTTTAGAAATGAATTCATATATATAAAAGCCCTTTGCTATTACTTAGCCATTAGCCACTCCTTTCTCTGTCTTCCTCTTTTTCCATACCTCTCTCTCTCTCTTTTTTTAAGATTTTATTTATTTGAGAGAAAGAAAGCAAGAGAGTGAGAGAGAGCATGAGCAGGGAGAGAGGTAGAGCCACCCAGGTGTCCCTATACCTTTTTCTTCTACCCCCCCCCCCCGACTTTCACACAAGGAAAGCACCATCTTAATCCCCTGCATAAGACAAAACCAAGAATTAAATGAGACCTGCCAGCAGCTTTCCTTTTTCTATTTCCTCTACTTTGGGGTGATATCAAAAACAAGCAGTATTCGTACAGATATTTTTTGCTTCAGCATTTGGAAATGGTTGAATTTCGGAATCCTAAGTTCCTACTTCTAGAGCTAGATTTCACATTAGCAAACCTTTTCTCCCACCTTATTTGTCCACACCATTTCCTTAGACCTTAGCTGGTCTGAAAGTTCAACAAAAGATGGCTTTTTCTTTACTCGGACATCTTTTAGAATTCGTGTCAGCTGGAGTATTTTGGTGAGTTGATAAATGTCCAAGAATAAAAGCACTAAATTTCACTTCTTCAAAGTTAAACTAGAATCTGCTACATTAGTGTGACTCCTCTGTTAAGTATGCCTGGAATTGCTGCTGTTACAGGGAAAGTATTGGATTGGAGGAAACACGAGCCTGAAGGTCAATTCTTAATTTTTTGTTGTAACTTTCTGTCTTAGGGAGTGAAAACACTTGGATAGGATCATTAATAAGAAAAAACTTTGACAAGTCTTGTAGAAATATTAATATTTACAACTGTGAATGTATAATCACTCTGGATTAATTATAAAGTGGAGAAGATTTTCTACAAAAGTCAAAACAGCTAAAATTCACAAAATGAGTTTATTCAGTATCTTTGAAATAAAAAAAGGTTTTGAAGACCTTTTGGAATGAGGTATTAGAGAAATTAAAAGCATGAAATAGCTGTATGGCTTAGAGGTAGTTTTAGGAAGGATATGGTATTGCTTTGTTTGTTTGCCTAGGAGCTGTTAAAATGAGAAGTGTTTGCAGAAGTATCTAAAATAAGAGAGGGAAGTGGTGATATCATTGATATATATGCTTTGGTGGCATTTATATTATATATTCATCTTTTGAACTGGTTGTCTGTTAGTACTAAACCATTAAAGCAATGTAGCAAACCATTAAGAAAGAGTAAGTTGGCCAGTGGCCAGTACTCTTATTAAGTTCCTGAGAGATTGAATTTCTTCTGCCTACATTCTAATTGCCACCTGTCAGGGTGTAGAATCCCTTTTGCCCTCTTTCTTAAAGAATCATTCTTCCTTTTACCTGCTCCCGGGACTCCGAACCCATGAAAACATATGTTGACTTAGTCTCAGGAGAGAATTTTAAAGCCCTAACAAGTTGGCTTAGAACTTGCAGAGGAGCCTTAACCGGCTGGCCAGATGGGGCCACCAGATCCAGATGTCATTGTCACAGAATCCATTCAGCCTGCTCCCATTTTGTATCTTTTGTGACTGTTTTTTAGAACAAAGATAGTCCTTGGATGAAAACTCTTTTATCCATATTATTTCTTTATTTCTTTTATTATTTTATTTTTAAAAGATTTTATTTATTTGACAGAGACACAGCGAGAGAGGGAGCACAAGCAAGGGGAGAGTGAGAGAGGGAGAAGCAGGCTTCTTGCTGAGCAGGAGTCTGATGTGGGGGCTTGATCCCAGGACCCTGGGATCATGATCTGAGCCGAAGGCAGACACTTAACAACTGAGCCACCCAGGTGTCCCGATTATTTTATTTTATTTTTTTAAAAGATTTTATTAGAGCGAGCAGCACTCCAGCACAAGTGGGGGGAGGGGCAGAGGGAAAAGCTGGCCCCCCACTGAGCAAGGAACCCCACACAGGGCTAGATCCCAGGACCCTGGGATCATGACCTGAGCTGAAGGCAGTCACAACTGACTGAGCCACCTAGGCGCCCCATCCTTATAATTCCTTGCAAGAAGGCCTTACCTCAAAAAAAATCTTTTCAGTGTATCTTTTCTTTCCTTCTTTTTAAAAAAATAGCTTGAGTGCCTCCTTTTTTCTCCTCCAAGCTTTGCAAATATTTCTCTTCTTTCTGTTCTTCAGTTTGCCTGCAACACTCTTCCTATTGCTAAGCAAATGTTGATCTTTGAGGTTTGTCCCAGGCTGGAGATGGGGGGTATAAAAGAGGATGGGGACTGGCCAGAAGGAGGGAGTAGATGAGAAAAGCATGGTGGCCCCCAGCTTGGGAAAATCTAAGACATTCTGGCATGTGGGGTTGAGTTCTGGGAAGGGATAGTTGCTAAAAGGGAAGTGCCTTTACACTTATTGTGGTGAGCGTTGAGTAATGCATAGAATTGTCAAATCCATACGTGGTACACCTGAAACTAATATAACATTGTATGTTAATTATACTTCAATACAGGGGCATCTGGGTGGCTCAGTTGGTTGAGTGTCCAACTCTTGATTTCGGGTCAGGTCATGATTTCAGGGTCGTGTTGGGCTTTGCACTCAGTGGGGAGTCTACTTCAAGATTCTCTCCCTCCTCTCTCTCTCTTTCAAATAAATAAATCTTTTTTTTAATATTTTATTTATTTATTAGAGACCGCCAGCGAGAGAGGGAACACAAGCAGGGGGAGTGGGAGAGGAAGAAGCAGGCTCCCAGCGGCGGAGCCTGATGTGGGGCTCGATCCCATAACGCCGGGATCACGCCCTGAGCTGAAGGCAGACGCTTAACGACTGAGCCACCCAGGCGCCCCTCAAATAAATAAATCTTTAATTATACTTCAGTACAAAAAATTTAAAAAGGGAAGTACCTTTTTATGTCAATGCCCTTGGCCCTTTTCTAATAGAAATTAAAGACCTTATTCATTCTTTAGCAAATATTTATTGAGCATTACTATATGCAGTCATGCATTAGATACTGGAGATACAGCTGTGGACCAGACAGATGAGGTCCCTGCCCTACTGGAATTTGTAGACTAATGAGGACACAGCCAATATAACGTAATAGGCAAATATGTTCTGGAGTGATAGGGGCTCTCATGGGAAGTTCTGGATTATATGAGAGCACATACAGGTGCCCCTATCTCTGATTTGGGGGATCAGAGAGGCCTTGCAGAGGAAGTGATATACAAGTTGATATTGGAAATATAAGTAGGAGTTAGGTTTAGGGGTTGGATGGGTTAGGTGGTTATTATACCAGGGGGCAGAGCATGTGTTGGGCTCCCAGGTGGAAGGAAGCTGAGCTGAGTATTTCTGGAGTATAGACATGATGGGGTGCAAGGAAGAATGGGGGCAGTGAGGAAAGTGATGGGAAATCCGGCTAGAAAAATGAACAGGGACCAGGTTGTGGAGGGTCCAAGGAGTCATGTTAGAATTTGATCTTTTTTTCTAAGACCAATGGGAAGTGATTGGAGGATTTTTATCAGGGATGTGACAAGATGCCATTTAACTTTTATAAAGATGACTCTGCTTCAAGGTGGACCCTGGTCTATAGGTGCCTAAGGCTGGAGCAGAGCAATGCAGGAAAAAACAGTCCCTCATCAGCAGGCATTCCTAGAGGCAACCAGACGCCTGGGGCTGTGGTGGTGGTGGGGCTTATCTTGGGCAGCACAGTTGGTAGAAGGTATTAGGGGGGAGAAACAGAAGAGTTAGTGATGGGTTATATTTAACATTTAAGGACTTATCCCTGCTTCTAGCAGCACCTGGCCGCAGTTCCCCCATTTTCTTGTGCAGATTCGTTGTTTTTAGTGACCAGTCCCTAGAAAAGCAACACGTGTCACACAGGGTCAGTGGCCCTGCTTGTCAGGCGCATTCAGGAGTAGCTGTGCCCTCAGCAGGTTGCTACTTTTCCTGGGGGTGGCAGAAGGGAACTCATGGATCTGGGGCCACCATGACAGGGAGAAATAGTGATGGTTTCAGACTTCTTAGAGATTTGTAGTGGAGCAGTGGCTGTTGATGAATTTCCTCTGCATCCTCCTTTCTTGTAACTAAACTGTAAGCATTGACTGTTCCTCTCCTCTGGTCTCTATATGACTGACGAACTTCTTCTTTATGTGTGTTCACTGCATCCTGCCACAGCGCTTCTTTGAGCAGGAAGCGACTAAGTCATTTCTCTTTCAAACCGAAAGAGCATGTGCTCAGTACCTCTGCTTACCCTGTCTTGTGTTTGCAAAGGTCCCTGAGTTCCTTTCTACAGTCTGTCGGGTTCTAAATGCTTAATCATTTGTCCCTTTCTTTATTCTAAATCTTCTAATAGAATTTACCATAATTGGATCATATGTGGGGAAAGATGGAAAGGTATTTCATTTTATTCATTATTTTATTCATATTATTCTGGCTTTTTTGGTAGAAAAGACTGGAGAAGACTATACAGAGAAGGAACTGAGGAAGATTTTTGAAGTGTCAGCCTGGCTGGCAAGGTCCTCTTACGTGAAGCTCCTGTGATTTTGCAGTGGTTCCCAGGGCTAGCTCTGGGAAGGAATCATCTAATGGCACTTGAATAAAAAGCAGATGTTGTAGCATCGCCCAAAATATATTCATTATTTTGGATTGTTTGGGATACATTAGAGAATTTGACTCAATTTTAATGCCACATTGAATGGCACACTTGGGCTTATTTTACGTTGATTCACATAGCATATAATACAAATAGATTACTTTTGTGTAGAATTATTATCTAGTTAGATTTAAACCTGATAAATGGAATCTGTTATTCATTATTGTGCCAATGATTCCTAGTTGTCTAGATTTGACTAGGAAGAAAGTTAAAAGGTGGAAATTTATGGTTAATGAACATTTAAAAAATACTCATGTGTACTTTTCTTGTTTTCTATATAGACCAGCTGTTGAAACCTGGTGAAACATAATCAGGTCCAATAATGTTCTGCAGTGAAAAGAAATCTCTTGGTAAGTATTGAGCTCTTCAGATGACATAAAGTGAAGATGACTTAATTTTTATTTTACTTTTTAAAATTTCACTTCATTTTATTTTCTGGAGGTGTAATTTATATATTAAAAAACCCCACATAAATCTTAAGTGTTCAGTTTGAGTTTTGACAGTTGTATACACCTGTCTAATTATCGCCCCAAAACAAGATACAGAATATTTCTATCACCCCAGCAAGTTCCCTTGTGTCCTTCAAAAAAGTTTTAATTGTAGTTGACAAACCATATTATATTAGCTTCAGTTGTATAACATAGTGAGTTGATACTTATATACATTATGAAATGCTCATTATAAGTATAATTACCATCTGTCATCATGCAAAGTTATTACATTACTTTTATATTCTCTATGCAATACTTTATGTTCTTGTGACTTCTCGGAAGTTTGTACTTTTTAATCCTCTTTACCTATTTCGCCCATCTCCTTACCCACACTTCCTTTTGGCAACCGCCAGTTTGTTCTCTGTGTTTATGAGTCTGTTTCTTTTCTTTTTTTTAAAGATATTATTTATTTATTCGACAGAGACAGCCAGTGAGAGAGGGAACACAAGCAGGGGGAGTGGGAGAGGAAGAAGCAGGCCCATAGCGGAAGAGCCTGATGTGGGGCTCGATCCCACAACGCCGGGATCACACCCTGAGCCAAAGGCAGACACTGAACCGCTGTGCCACCCAGGCGCCCCTATGAGTCTGTTTCTATTTTGCTTTGTTTATCCACTTGTTCTTTAGATTCCACATATAAGTAAAATCATATGGTATTTGTCTTTCTCTGACTTATTTCACTAAACGTAATACCCACTAGGTCCACTCATGTTGTCACAACTGACAAGATTTCATTCTTTCTAATGACTGAATAGTAATCCTGTGTGTGTGTGTGTGTGTGTGTGTGTGTGTGTGTAGCAGATCTTTATCCATTCATCTATTGGTGGACGCTTAGATTGCTTCCACTTTGACGATTATGAGTAATACTGCAATAAACGTAGGAGTGCATATATCTTTTTGAATTAGGGTTTTTGTTTTCTTGGGGTAAATAACCAGAGATGGAATTGCTGGGTTGTGTGGTGTTATTTTTAATCTTTTGGGAAACCTCTATACTGTTTTTCATAGTGGCTGTACCAATTTACTTTCCCCACAAACAGTGCACGAGAGTTCCCTTTTCTCCATTCCTCACCAACACTTCTTATTTCTTGTCTTTTTGATTCTAGCTATTCTGACAGTCGTTAGGTGATAGCTCATTGTGGTTTTGATTTGTATTTCCCCGGTGCTTAGTGATGTTGAGCGTCTTTTCATACGTCCGTTGGCCATCTGTATATCTTCTCTGGAAAAATGTCTATTCAGGTCCTCTGCCAAGTTTTAATTTTTTTTTATCTTGAGTTGTATGAATTCTTTATATTAACCCCTTACTGGATACATCATTTACAAATATCTTCTCCCGTTCAGTAGGTTGTGTTTTTTTTTTTTTAAGATTTTATAATTTATTTTAGAGCGAGTGGGGGGGAGGGGCAGAGGCAGAGGGAGAGAGAAACTTCAGCAGACTCCACACTGAGTGTGGAGCCAACTCGGGGCTTGATCTCATGACTCTGAGATCACAACCTGAGGTGATACCAAGAGTCAGATGCTTAATTGACTGCGCCACCCAGGTGCCCCTGTCTTTTCATTTTGTTGATGGTTTTCTTCACTGGGCAAAAGCCTTTTAGTTTGATATACTCCCAGCTGTTCATTGTCATCTACGAATAGTGACAGTTTTACTTCTTCTTTACTAATTTGGGTGCCTTTAATTTCTTTCCCTTATTTGATTGCTGTGGCTAGGACTTCTAGTACTATGTTAAATAAAAGTGGCAAGAGTGGATATCCTCCTCTTGCCTCTGATCTTTTTTTTTTTTTTAAAGATTTTATTTATTTATTTGACAGAGAGAGAGACAGCCAGCGAGAGAGGGAACACAAGCAGGGGGAGTGGGAGAGGAAGAAACAGGCTCATAGCAGAGGAGCCTGATGTGGGGCTCGATCCCATAACGCCGGGATCACACCCTGAGCCGAAGGCAGACGCTTAACCGCTGTGCCACCCAGGCGCCCCTTGCCTCTGATCTTATAGGAAATATTTTCAGCTTTTCACCACCGAGGAGGATGTTAGCTGTGGGTTTGTTATACATGGTCTTTATTACGTTGAGATATGTGCCCTCTATACCCACTTTCTAAAGCTTTTTTTTTAATTTTTTTTTTTAAATTTATTTGACAGAGATAGAGACAGCCAGCGAGAGAGGGAACACAAGCAGGGGGAGTGGGAGAGGAAGAAGCAGGCTCCTAGCAGAGGAGCCTGATGTGGGGCTCGATCCCATAACGCCGGGGTCACGCCCTGAGCCGAAGGCAGACACTTAACCGCTGTGCCACCCAGGCGCCCCTCTAAAGCTTTTGTCATGAATGAATGTTACATTTTCTTGCATGCTTTTTCTTCATTTGTTGATGTGATCATATGATTTTTATCTTTCATTTCGTTAATGTGGCGTGTGACACTGGTTGATTTGTGGATACTGAATCATCTTTGCATCCCTAGAAGAATCTTTTAAGAACAAGGATATTCTCCTATATAACCACAATATTGTCACTACACCCTAGAAATATAACATTGATAAATAACATAGATTCCATTTTTCAATTTATCCATTTGTCCCTGCAACATCTTATTTCTCAGAGCTGGTTTATATTTTTGGTACAGTATCTAATAAATGTTCACACATTGTGTTTGGATTTTAATCCCTTTATTTTCTTTTAAATTTAGAACAGTTTTTCATATACAGAATTTTGGAAAAGTCCAGTCCAACTGCTATATAGATTTGGCACAAAAATCAAATAAAAATATTCTATTTTTAATGGACAATGAATTAGTTAATTGACAGTGTTTTTATGAGGAATGCAACTTTATGATCTTCCTTACACAGAATTTCACTTTACAGACCACCAGTCTTTGCTGTCTAATGAGGCTAAATATTTTGTCCACATACCTGGGTCTGTATCTGCTTTGGCACAGATTCTCAGAGAAAACTGACACCATCATTAGCATTATCATGATTGGGAATGATACATCTTTGGGTTACATCAGTTCCTACAGATTTCTTCATAGGCTGGAGAGCTGTTATAACCTATCCATTTGCTATGCAGTCAGTCAACAAACATTTTGAGCCCCTATGATATGCTAGGAAGTGCCAACCTTTCTTGACTTCAAGTAGATTTTTACAGTTCAATAAATGCATGTATCCTCACATAATTGCTAAGTTTACAGTAGCAACAATAACTTAAAATATTTTGCTAACCATTACTACAAGTAGTGTATTTGCCAGAGGAGTACAGACTAGAGACCTTCTAATCAGCCTGGGATTGTTGGGGGGAAAAATCATGAAGAGGTGATACTTGACCTCAGTGAGATACTGAATATCTGCAACAAAAGTGTACTTACATTTATATAAACTTCCACAACATCATCAGGAAGCTTGGGCCATAGATAATATACATGAAAATATAACAAGCCGAACATGGTGTTTTGGGAAATAATAATTTTCTCTCCTATATGCTTTATTATTTATCATCACCATATTCATATAATTCTCACATTCTTCAAGATGTAAAAAATTCCAGCTAATTGACTCAGATATTTCAAACATGATTATTTTCTATTTGCTTTTTATATTTATTTATTTATATTGTTTTAAAGATTTTATTTATTAATTTGACAGAGAGAGACAGCCAGAGAGAGAGGGAACACAAGCAGGGGGAGTGGGAGAGGAAGAAGCAGGCTTCTAGCGGAGAAGTCTGATGTGGCGCTTGATCCCAGAATGCTGGGATCACGCCCTGAGCCGGAGGCAGATGCTTAAGGACTGCACCACCCAGGCGCCCCCCTATTTGCTTTTTAATTTTAATTCCAGTATAGTTAACATAGTGTTATGTTAGTTTTAGATGTATGATATAGTGATTCAATAATTGTATACATTACTCTGTGCTCATTATAAGTTACTCTTAATTTCCTTCGTCTGTTTCACCCATCAGCCACCCCTGCCCTCTGGTAACCATCAGTTTGTTCTCTGTAGTTAAAAGTCTGTTTTTGGGTTGTCTCTTTTTTTCTTTGTTCACTTAATTTTGTTTCTTAAATTCCACATATGAATGAAATCATCAGGTATTTGTCTTTCTCTAACTGATTTACTTTACCTAGCAGTAAACTTTCTGACTCTGTCCATGTCACTGCAAATGGCAGGATTTCATTCTTTTTTTTATGGGTGAATAATATTCTATTGTGTATATATACCACTTCTTTATCCAGTTATTTACCAAAGGACACTGGGCTGCTTCTACAGTTTGGCAATGTAAATAACGCTGCAATAAACAGGGGTGCACATACTCCTTCAAATTACTGTTTTTGTGTTCCTTAGTTAAATACCCAGTAGTGGAATTACTGGATCATATGATAATTCCATTTTTAATTTTTTGAAGAACCTCCATATTGTTTTCTTCAATGGCTGCTCCAGTTTGCATTCCTACCAACACTGCATGAGGGTTCCTTATTCTCCACATCCTCACCAACAATAGTTGTTTCTTGTGTTTTGATTTTAGCCATTCTGATAGGTGTGAGGTGATAGCTCATTGTGGTTTTGATTTGAATTTCCCTGATGATGAGTGATGATAATCTTTTCATGTGTCTGTTGACCATCTGTATATCTTGGAGAAATGTCTGTTCATGTCTTCTGCCCATTTTTAAATTGGGTTATTTGGGTTTTTTTGGCATTGAGTTGTATAAGTTCTTTATATATTTTGGATACTAACCCTTTATTTGATATGTCATTTGCAAAAATCTTCTCCCATTCAGTAGGCTGTCTTTTTAGTTTTGTTTATTGTTTCCTTTGCTGTGCAGAAGCTTTTTATTTTGATGTAGTCCCAATAGTTTATTTTGCTTTCATTTCCCTTGCATCAGGAGACATATCTAGAAAAATATTACTACAGCTAATGTCCAAGAAATTACTGCCTGTGATCCCTTCTAGGATCTTTATGGTTTCAGGTCTTACAGTTAGGTCCTTGATCCATTTTGAGTTTATTTTTGTGTATGGTGTGAGAAAGTGGTCCAATTTCATTCTTTTGCCTGCAGCTGTCCAGTTCTCCCAACACTATTGGTTGAAGAGACTGTCTTTTTCCCATTGCATATTCTTTCCTGCTTTGTCAAAGACTAATTGACCATATAATTGTGGGCTTATTTTTGGGTTTTCTGTTCTGTTCCGCTGATCTATGTGTCTATTTTTTTTTGTGCCGGTACCATACTGTTTTGATTATTATAGCTTTTGGGTATACCTTGAAATCTGGGGTTGTGATACCTCCAGTTTTGTTCTTTTTCAAGATTGCTTTGGCTCCTCAGGGTCTTTCAATACAAATTTTAAGATTATTCTAGTTCTGTGGAAAATGTTCTTGGCATTTTGATAGGGATTGCATTAAATTTGCAGGTTCCTTTGGGTAGTATGGACATTTTAACAAAATTCATTCCGATACATGAGCATAGAATATCTTTTCATTTGTGTTCAATTTCTGTCATGAACATTTTATAGTTTTCACAGTACAGGTCTTTCACCTCCTTGGTTAAGTTTATTCCTAGGTATTTTATTATTTTTCGTGCAATTATAAATGGGACTCTTTTCTTAATTTCTCTTTCTGCTACTTTATTATTAGCCAGTAGAAATATAATGGATTTCTATATATTTTTATATCCTGTGACTTCACTGAATTCGTTTATTAGTTCTAGTAGTTTTTTTTTTTTTAATTTATTTGAGAGAAAGAGAGTGCAAGTGAGAATAAACACAGGCGAAGGGGGACAGAGGGAAAAGCAGACTCCCTGCTGATCACAGAGTCCGATGCAGGGCTCAATCCCAGGAACCTGGAATCATGATTCGAACTGAAGGCAGCCACTTGACTGACTGTGGAGCCCGACTCAGGGCTCAATCCTACAACCCTGAGACCATGACCCAAGCCGAAATCAAGAGTTGAGTGCTCAACTGACTAAGCCACCCAGGTGCTCTGTCTTTAGTAGTTTTTTGGTGAAGTCTTTAGGGTTTTCTACATACAGTCTCATGTCGTCTGCAAATAGTGGAAATTTTACTTCTTTCTTACCAATTTGGATGACTTTTATTTATGTTGTCTGACTGCTGTGGCTAGGACTTGCAGTACTATGTTGAATAAAAGTGGTGGGAATGGACACCCTTGTCTTGTTCCTGATCTTAGAGCAAAAGCTCTGTTTTTCACCGTTAAGGATAGATGTTAGCTGTGGCTTTTTCATAGATGGCCTTTATTATGTTGAGGTATGTTTCCTCTAAACCTACTTGAAAGTTTTTTTCAATGAGTGGATGTTGTACTTTTGTCAAATGCTTTTTCTGTATCTATTGAAATGATTGTATGGTTTTCCTTTCCCTTATTGATGTAATGTATTATGTTGATTGATTTGCAAATATTGAATTACCCTTGCATCCTGAGAATAAGTCCCACTTGATCATGGTGAATGATTTTTTTACATGTATTGTTAGATTTAGCTTGCTGTATTTTGTTGAGGATTTTTACATCTGTGTTCAGCAGAGGTATTGGCCTGTAGTTCTCTTTTTTTGTAGTGTCTTTATATGGTTTTGGTATCAGGATAATGCTGGCCTCATAGAATGAATTTGGAAGATTCTTTCCTCTTCTATTTTATGGAACAGTGTAAGAATAATAGGTACTAACTTCTCTTTAAATGTTCGATAGAGGTGCCTGGGTAGCTTAGTTGATTGAGTGTCCGACTCTTGATTTTGGCTTGGATCATGGTCTTAGGGTGGTGGGATCGAGCTGGAGTCAGGCTCTGCACTCAGCAGGGAGTCTGTTTCCCTCCCTCTCTCTCTGCCCCTCCCCCTGCTCATGCTCTCTTGCTCTCTCAAATAAATAAATCTTAAATAAAATAAATGTTTAGTAGAATTCACCTGTGAAGCCATCTGGTCCTGCACTCTGGTTTTTTGGGAGTTTGATTATGGATTCAATTTCCTTGTTGGTAATTGTTCTGTTCAAATTTTCTATTTCTTCTTGATTCAGTTTTGGGAGATTATATTTCTAGGAATGTATCCATTTTTTCTAAGTTGGCTAATATGTTGGACTGTAATTTTTTGTAATATTTGCTTATAATCCTTCGTATTTTTGTGGTGTTGGTTGTTATTTCTCTTCTTTCATTTCTAATATTTGAGGCTTTTTTGGGGAGGGGATGAGTTTGGCTAAAAGTTTATAAATTTTCTTGACTTTTTAAAGAAACAACTCCTGGTTTCATTGATCTGTTCTATTGTTTTTTTTGGTTTCTATTTTGTTTATTCTTTAATCTTTACGATTTCCTTCCTTCTACTTCCTTCCTTCTATTTCTAGCTCCTTTAGGTGTAAGTTTAGGTTGAGATTTTTATCGCTTCTTGAGATAGGCCTGTATTGCTATAAACTTCCCTCTTAGAATAGCTTTTGCTGCATCCCAAAGATTTTTGGACTGGTGTGGGTGTGTGTGTATGTGTGTGTTTCTAAAGATTCTCTCTCTCAGATAAGTAAATAGAGCACAAGTGGGGAGGAGGGACAAATGAAGAGGGAGAAGCAGACTCCATGCTGAGTAGGGAGCCCGATGGTGGGCTTGATTCCGGGACCCTGAGATCATGACCTGAGCCAAAGGCAGATGCTTAACCGACTGAGCCACCCAGGCATCCCTGGACTGTTGTTTTCATTTTCATTTGTCACCATGTATTTTTCGATCTCCTCTTTGATATCTTGGTTGACGCACTCATTGTTTAGTAGCATGCTATTTAGCCTCCATGTATTTGTTCTCTTTCTAGATTTTTTTCTTCTGGTTGAGTTCTAGTTTCATAGTGGTGTGGTTGGAAAAGATGCATAGTATGACTGCAGTCATTTTGAATTTATTGAGTCTTGATTCGTGGCCCAATATGTGATCTGTTCTGGAGAATGTTCTATGTGCACTTGACAAGAATGTGTATTGTGGGGGGCGCCTGGGTGGCACAGCAGTTAAGCATCTGCCTTCGGCTCAGGGCATGATATCGGCGTTATGGGATCGAGCCCCACATCAGGCTCCTCTGCCAGGAGCCTGCTTCTTCCTCTCCCACTCCCCCTGCTTGTGTTCCCTCTCTTGCTGGCTGTCTCCATCTCTGTCGAATAAATAAATAAAATCTTTAAAAAAAAAAAGAATGTGTATTGTGCTGTTTTAGGATGTAATGTTCTGAATAGTTCTGTTAGATCCATGTGGTCCAATGTGTCATTCAGAGCCATTGTTTCCTTGTTAATTTTCTGCTTGGATGATCTAGGTGTCCATTGATGTAAGTGGAATGTTAAAATCTCCTAGTATTATTGTATTACTGTGTATTACTTCCTTTATGTTTGTTAGCGGCTTTATGTATTTGGGTGCTTACATGTTGGGTACATAAATATTTATAATCATTACATCTTGTCGGATTGTTCCATTTATGATTGTATAGTGTCCTTCTTTGTCTCTTTTACAGTCTTTGTTTTAAAGTCTATTTTGTCTGATATAAGTACTGCTATCTCAGCTTTCTTTTTACTTCCACTTGCATGATAAGTGCCCTTCCATCTCTTCACTTTCAGTCTGCATGTGTCTTTAGGTCCGAAATGAGTCTCTTGTAAGTGGCGTATATATGGGTCTTCCTTTTTTATCCGTTCTGTCCCCCTGTGTCTTTTGATTGGAACATTTATTCTATTTACATTCAAAGTAAATATTGATATGTATGTACTTATTGCCATTTTGTTAGTTGTTTTATGGTGGTTTTTGTAATTCTTCTCTCTTCCTGTCTTCTCTTGCTCTCTTCTCCCACAGTTTGCTGGCTTTCTTTAAGATACACTTGGATTCCTTTTTCTTATTTTTTGCATATATATTATCAGTTTTTTTGTGGTTACTGTTAGGTTGTATGTGACATCTTCTGCCTATAATGGCCTATAATAAGTTGGTGGTTGCTTAAGTTTGAACCCATTCTCTAGTCTTCTCCCCAGCCCCAGGTATCAGATATATGGTGTCATACTTTTATCTTTTCATTTTGTGATCTCTTGACTGATTTTTAAAAATGTACCTATTTTTATTGCTTTTGTGTTTCCTATTTCTGATACTCATTCTTGTGGTTTTTCCTTTCTACTCAGTGAGTCGCCTTTAACATCTCTTGTTGGGCTGGTTTAGTGGTATAAATTCCTTTAGTTTTAGTTTGAGAAAGTCTTTATCTCCCCTATTCTGAGTGATAGTCTTGCTGGATAGAGTTCTTAGCTGCAGTTTTTTTTTTTTCTTTCATCACTTTGAATATATCATGCCACTACCTTCTGTCATACAAAGTGTCTGCCAAAAAAATCAGCTGATAGTCTTATGGGGTTTCCCTTTTATGCAAATGTTTTCTTTTCTCATGCTGATTTTCAAGTTTTTTGTCACTGCTTTTTGCCATTTTAATTACTGTGTATCTTGGTGGGGGCCTCCTTGGGTTGATTTTGTCGGGGGTTCTCTGTGCAGGTGGATTTCTGTTTCCTTCCCAGATTTGGGAAGTTTGGGGTATTTCTTCAAATTAATTTTCTGACCCCTTTTCTCTCTTCTTCTGGGGTCCCTATAGTGTGAATGTTATTACGCTTGATGGAGTCTTAGTTCCCTAAGTCTATTTTCACTTTTTAGAATTATTTTTTCTCTTTCCTGTTCAGCTTTGTTTTCTATTACTCTGACCTCTAGGTAGATGATCTGTTCTTCTTCCTCTAGTCTACTTTTCCATATAGTGTATTTTTTTGGTTTCATCTAGTGTATTTTTAATTTCAGTTATTGATTTCTTCATCTCTGATTGGTTCTTTTTAAAGCTCTTTTTCTCTTTGTTGAGGGTCTCATGGAAGTCCTCCATTCTTTTCTCAGGTCCAGTGAGTATCTTTATCACCATTACTTTAAACTGTCTATCAGGTGAATTATCTCCATTTTGTTTAGGTCTCTTGCTGTGATTTTTGTTGTGTTGTTTCATTTGGGGCATATTCCTGTCTCCTCATTTTATGTGACTCTCTGTGTCTGTTCCTATGTGTTAGGAAGGTGAGCAAGATCTTCTGCTCTTGAAAGCAGTGGTGTTATAAAGAAGTCCTTTAGTACCCTCCAGTGCAGTGTCCTTTCTTCACCAAAAGCTGGTGCTTCAGAGGTATTTCCTATGTGCATTGTGTGCACCATGCTATTGTTGCTGAGCCACATTTGCCTTCAGTCCAGTCATCTGCAGTGGCCCTCTTTGCTTGTTGTGGGCAGGGTTTGGTTCCTGTGTTGTTAGTGAGCCAGTCTAGGGCTGCCTTGGGCTTACGTTGAGTCAGACTAAGCATTTGCCAGAGATGGAATAGCACCAAATTGCAGGGCACTTTCCCTGTGTTGTCCCCTCAAAAACTTTTGTTGGTGGGCGGAGCCTGCACTCAGACCACATGTCTGCCCCCAGCCCACTCCTGGGGCCATGTGTGGTGTTATCTTCCCCTCTCCCTGGGGGCAGGAATTACTTTGGAGTGCTGCCGGCCCCTCTTGGGGCTGCTTGCACACTGCCAGATTTGTGACACCACTTTGGGTGGGTTCTGGCCAAGGACGTATTGGAGGAGTCAGATCCACAGAAGCTTGGGGGTGGGGCACTGGTGTTAGCAAAGTTTGTGCCTGGGTCTGGTTTGAGAGGGAACATGGAGGTGAGGCCTGACTGGAGGGACATGACCCTGGAGAATGCAGTGGCAGGGCACAGCTGTTAGCAAGCTAGATAGCTAGTTTTGGTGTTGTGCTGGTTCCTATAGGGATCCCTGTGTCTAGGCTGAGGGGTGGGGGAGGGAAATGGTGTCCACCAGCTCCTCTGTTCTTGAGAAGTCTCCTAAGGACCACTGTTTCTCCAGTACATTCTCTGAGATTAGTAAACAAGTCACCCTCATGTAAACTCCTGGTGTTTTTCAGACTGCTTCTATGCTGTATGTCCTTGGGGATATTTGTTGTGCTGTTTCTTTTAGGGTAGGGACTCAGTTCCCTATTGCCCTCCCTCCAGGCTCTTCCAGAGTGAAACAGGTTGATTTTTGAAGTTCCAGGTGTTAAGCTCTGTGATTGTAAGAACTTGAGAAATTTTGCCCCTCTGGTTTTCAAAGCCAAATGTTACAGGGATTCTCTGGGCCTGGAGTGCCTGTTGTGGGGGTCTGTTTCTTTCCAATCCCTGTACCCATGGTGTCCCTCCCTTTCCATGAACAATCCATTAGGTCTCTTGAGGTCCTGACCATGTCTCTGTCCTTCCTATCTTTGATGTGTCCTCTTCTCTGCGTTTAGCTGTGAAAAGTCTGTTCTGCCAGACTTCTGGTAGTTTCTCGGTTATTTACACTCATGTGGGTATTATCTGGTTTGTATCTCTGGGGACAAGGTGAGTTTACAGTTCTCCTCCTGCACCATCTTCTCCAAAATTCTCTGTTCCATAATTGACCCTTTCTATGTACCTCATAAAGGAGGCCCAAGACAAATCATTTTAAAGTGTATGAAGACGATTCTTATGTAAAATTCTTGAGATTCATGTAGTTTGGTAATATGGGAAGGATAAGAAGTAGATAATTACAGGTTTTCTTTAAACTGGCTAAAGCTGTTCTTGGTTCCAAAATGTGGAGGTTGTGGGGCCAGCATGCATTACTCCACAGGGAAGCCCTCAGTATGTTTACAGGGTGTGGAGTGGGTCACATTATGTCTATCATTGGCATTCCGTTGGCCCCTTCCTCCAAAAATATTAAAAAGTGTATTTTACAGTTGTCAGGATGCCTGGGTGGATCAGTGGATTAAGTGTATGCCTTTGGCTCAGGTCATGATCCCAGGGTCCTGGGATCTTGTCCCACATCGGGCTCCTTGCTCAGCGGGGAGCCTGCTTCTCCCTCTGCCTGCCACTTCCCCTGCTTGTGCTCTCTCTCCCTGATAAATAAATGAACAAGATCTTAAAAACAAAAGTATATTTTACAGTTGTGTGGGTATAAAGACAAATGTAATCCAGGTTGGGTTTATTATTATGAATCCATTATTCATTTTTTTCTTCTAATTTTAAAATAAAAAATTTAAACATTTTTGTGTCCCTCAAAGTATTATTGGCCCTAGGCAATGAATCTGTTGTGCTTACAAAGGAGGTAGTTTTTTGGTTGGAATTTATATTCCTGCCTCTCAGGCATCATTGTGAGCTTATACTACTTTTCAGATAGTGGGTTGATCCTGCAGTAGAAGATTGATGATAAAAAAGATATGTAAGGTGGTACCCACCCTTAGAGGCACTGTATCAATGCATATAAAAGTACATGTATACGTATTAATATGTGTTTAAAGAGTGTTATTTCTGCTTTCGTTTATTCCTTATGGAACAACAATGAATCCAAAAGTTCGTTAAGTACTTTTACAGTTGTACTTGTGAAGGTATTAGTTTTTGTTTGAACTAACTTGTTTGTTAGTTTTGTTTGAAGTTACTAGTTTTTGTTTCTAATATAATTTGTTTGAAAAAGAGGGATATAATTTTTTTCAAAATCCTTTATTTTCTTAGTATAACCACAAAAGGAGGCCATTAGAATGAAGTGATAATCAGTACTGGCCAGTCAGTGACATCCTAAGACAGTGTTAGTTTTACAAAAACACTTACAACTTTGGGGTTAGTATTTTTTCTTTTTTTTTAATAAAGATTTTTAAAATTTATTTGAGAGAGAGAGACAGCAAGAGAGAGCATGAGCGGGGGCAGGGGGTGAGGGAGAAGCAGACTTCCTGCTGAACAGGGAGCCCAGTGCAGGCTCCATCCCAGGACCCTGAGATCATGACCTGAGCTGAAGGCAGATGCTTAACCGACTGAGCCACCCAAGTGCCCCTGGGGTTAGTATTTTCTAATGAGTTCTGCATGTTTTCATAACTTTTTGGCATCTAGAGGGAGCAGGACATGGGAAATTTTATTTGGTACCACTAGAGATGAGGGAGAAATGCCCAATCCCTTCCATTTCACTTTATTAAAATTCTGTGCCAAAAGATGGAAGAAATTATTCCAGACACTAATAATAAAATTATACTTAGAATAACACTGTATGTCACGTCCTTAAGTTTACTTTCTGTTCTGTAGTTGGGAGCAACAGAATATCTATTCTGCCACCTACATTAAAGATTATCAAATGTTTGAAGGTCTTTTTCATATTAACACTCTCACAGACACCTGGGGAATATTGTTGGAACATATTCAGGTACCTCATGGCCCAGTGAAGTTGACACATTAAAATTAATCATCACAGCCATATTTTAGTTTAGCAAGATATTCTTAAATTTGTCTATTTCTCCTTTTAGTTCTGTCAGTTTTTGCTTTATATATTTTTAGATTACATTATTAGATGTACAGAAATTTAGAGTTATATATTCCTGGAAGCATAATCTTTTATTATGGAATGGCCCTATTTATCTCTAGTAATTCTTATGTATTGAAGTCTACTTTATCTGAGATTAGTGTAGTGATACCGGATTTCCTTTTATTAACGGTTACATGTTATATATTTTTTCTATCTTTTTACTTTCAACCTTTTAATATTCTTAAATTTAAGATGTGGCATATTGTGGTTTTAGAAAATACAGTTTGACAAACTTAGACTTTTAAATGGAATATTTAGTTCATTTATGGTTAATATAATTACTGATATATTTATGGCTTAATCAATTATCTTACTATTCTACATTTCTTTTTTTGTTGACTTCCTTTGCATAAGCAATATTTCTATTCCATTTCTAAGCATCTATTAGCTTGTTACTTATTCCTTTAATATTCTTTTTATGGTTATTTTTAAGATTACAACATATCAATTTAATTAACTTTAGTACTTTTACTACTTTGTGAGCCATGTAAGAACTTGGAGCATTTTAATTCTCCTCACCTACTTTCTGTGCCATTGTTATTTATCTAATTCTTTGTATATTTTAAAACTAACAAGACAGCAGTAACAAATAACATGTGTTATTTTCAACATGTCCTTTATTTGTGTAGATTTACCTACAACATTTTAGTTTTTTTTTTTTTTCTGCATTTCTGTGATTCTATCTGGAATAATTTTCCTTCTGCCTAAAGACTTCCTTTTTTAAAAAAAAAATGTGTAATGGTGGTGAATTCACTCACTTTTTCTTAGGAAAAAAATCCTTATTTTGCATTTACATTTGATAAATATTTTTATGGAGCATAGAACTCCAGGTTGGAGTCTTTTCTTCTGGCACTTTAAAGGTACCATTCCATCACATTCCGGCCTCTACTGGCTCTTTTAAAAAGTAAGCCAGCTTTCTTGTTATTCTTTTGTTGAAGGGATATGTCTTCTGGCTGTTTCAAAAACTTTCTTTTTGTTTTTCAGCATTTTTACTATTCTGGGCATAGGTATGGTTTTCTTTGTATTTAGCTTGGAACTTATAGAAAATAGTTTATGAGCTTGATTTCTTTTGGAATTTTGAAAAATTCTCAGTCAGAATATCCTCAAATATTGTTACTACTCCCTATTCTCTCAGCTCTCTCTTGTGGGACTCCAATTATACGTATTATAGACCTTTTACCATGTCTCTAATGTGCTTATGCTTTTTTCTGATATTTTCAACTTTTTTCTTCCCTCCGTGTTCAGTTTTTATAGTTTCCACTCACTAGTTTACAACTATTCCCTTCTACTATCTCTAATGTGCTGTTAAACTCACATGTTGAATGCTTAATTATATTATTAAATTTTTAAATTCTGTACTTTTTATTTGTTTTATGTATGATTTGGTTTTCTAATGAAATTAATTTTGTCATCCATTCTAATGTACATGTGAATCACAATTATTTTTAAGTCCATGTCTGATAGTTACAATATCTAGATCATCTGTAGGTCAGTTTATATTTTCTATTTTTTTTCTCTTGGTTTCCAATAGTTTGATATTGTCCCCTGCCATACTTGATAATTTATTATTAAAATCTAGACCTTGCATATGAAAAAAACGTAGGGGATTTGGATAATGTTATCTTCCTTGAGGAGAATTTACTTTTCTTCTCACAGGTAGTTAGAGAAGGAACAGATTATCCTGATCCAGTCAAGGACTGAGATACTATGAGGTGGGGTTTCAGTATTTATATGGCCTAGTCTAATTTTGTTAGTTCTTATCCCTAGAATACAGTACTTTAGAAGTCAACTGGAAACCTAGAGTGTTTCCAAGGCTCCTCTTCCCTGCTAGGTTCTGAACTCTAATTATTGTCTTCTCTCACCTCTGGGAAGCTGAGGAGTTAGCAAATGCCTTAAGGGGAAAGGCACAAAATATCAGGTTTACCTCAATACCTTTCTCTTCTCTGCTGGTTCTTGGCCCTTCAAGTTCTATCTGATTTTGTTGTTATATGTATTTTCAAACATTTTGTATACTTCATCTAGCTCTTAGAGTTCCAAAATGTGGAGGTTGTGGGACCAGCATGCATTACTCCACAGGGAAGCCCTCAGTATGTTTACAGGGTGTGGAGTGGGTCACATTATGTCTATCATTGGCATTCTGTTGGCCCCTTCCTCCAAAAATATTAAAATATTGTATACTTCATCTAGCTCTTAGAGTTCTTAACAGATGAGTTGATCCTGACACAAGTTATACCATCATAGTGGGAAGCTTAAAAATACATTTTTAATAATGTTTTATAAGTTTACCAGAAGAATACATTAAAAATTACAATTCTATAATAGTTATAGGAGTATTTGAATATGTCAGGAAGATCTATGAATAAGGAATAAAGAAATGAATAGTGAATTGAAAAAGAAAATAATGGTTAATGAATATATTAATCAGTATTCTGTGCTTGAATAGGTTTAAATATTAGCCATCACATATACACAAAAATAAGTATTTTGAACTACCTTATTATAGTGAATAATAAAATTATACTTAGAATAACACTGTATGTCATATATACTTATTGGACTTAGAACATATTTGTAAATGCATTTGTTCTAGTTCTCCAATTCTTTAACATTCCCAAATGTATAATATTCTAATCGTCATACTTTGGTTCTGTAAAAGAAAAATCCTTAATTTTATCCTTAGAATTATAGACATTTATTTTAAAAAATGCTTTTATATCCCTTCCATAGACCCAAACCTTAGAACACTTCTTTAATTTGGTATTTGAGCCAGTATCTGGCATATGTCAAGCCCTTAACTGTAGCTGTGATTGTTATTATTTTGAATAGTTTTAGTAAGTGCTATTTGAATTATAGTTCCCTGGTAGACCTCGTTCTCATGTAATGTTGTGCTTGCTATTTGTTCAAACAGAACTTCCTACTTTAATGGAAATTATAATTTTTATTTCTGGGCTTAACTTTGAAATCTGGACTCTTTGAATGGTGAAATAAAATCTTAAAGCCTATGAAGTAATCTCAAAATGGTATTTTCTAAAAGAAAAGTACCCTTAATAACTCAGAAATTGTCTATTGTGAATTGTAAATTTACCTTCTGTAAGGTAGAAAAGCTAATGAAACCATCATGTTTCAATGATTTTAGCTCGAGTGATCTTGTTTGACTGTGGTAGTATTGGTTATCTTATGATAATCAGAACTTTGGCAGTTCATTCATTTACTTACTTGTTTATCCATCCATCCATCTAACCGTTTCACAAGCATTTACTGAACATCTATTATGTGCCAGACACTGTTCCAGTGCTTTCAGATACAGCTGTGAGCAAAACAGATTTTAAAAAGTAAAAACTTCAGCCTGTATGGAGCTTACATTTTTGTGGGGGAAGAAGAGAAAGCCAGTCAACAAAATCAATGAATAAGTAAATTATCTTGTACATTTGAGAGGCTGCAATTTTATGAGAATGACGTTCACTAAGGGGCTGCAATTTTGAAAAGGGTAATTGGGGAAGGCTGAATTGAGAAAGACATATTTGAGCAAAGATTTGAAGGTAGAGAGAGAGAGAGAAGGAGCCATGTAGATCTCTGGGAAAGCATCCTGGTCAGAGGGACTAGCAAGTGCAAAGTCTTTGAGATGGGTGTGTGCCTAGTTCTGTTCAAGGGATAATAAAGAGACTCTCTGTGGATGGAGCTGAATGAACAAGGGGGAGGGTTGTCAGGGCTAGATCCAGTTTTTTTGAGGTCTAAACTAAGACA
This sequence comes from Ursus americanus, assembly GCF_024610735.1. NCBI lineage: Eukaryota > Metazoa > Chordata > Mammalia > Carnivora > Ursidae > Ursus > Ursus americanus. The sequence goes on along the minus strand of NC_142162.1, from coordinate 5,806,772 downwards.
AAATCAAAATTATGTGTAATAGGGAATATTTAGAGTAAGAAAATAAATTCCTATAAATTACAATTTTGAAAATCTGAAAATACCACACATCACAAAATCCAGAAAGAAAAAAAAACCTAAGATCTTCATTAATTCACTGCCTGTCATAGTACCTTTCTTCCTATGTTTTTGTTCCACTATTTCTGATTGTTTCTTATACGACCTTATTCTGCTACATAATTTTCTATAGAAATATTAGAGAATTCAGTTTTTCCTCTAGCATAAAGTTATGATAGTTTAGAATAGTTTTTCAGTTTCATGACTTCAGAATGTCGTGTAAAAATTTATGATTGTTAACCGTGGGAAAACATCAAGTTTCCCTCATATCTGAGATCTTACAAATGTACTTGTTACACGTAGTACTGCTACAAATGGGTTTATTTGTTATCCTCTATAAGGACAGCAATTCTAATAAATTTTGTTTTATGTAATCCCATAAAAAAATATATGGTATGCTTATTATATATAGTGTGGAAAATACTCAATACTTGGTAATCCCTAATACTACTAATAGGAAATAAATTCTATTTTAACTAGGAGTTGGTGAAAATGAAATCTTTCACATAAAATTTTACATGTGTGATGACTGGAAGAATTCTGCACAGGCTAACTTCTGTATTTTGCAAACCCGTGTCCTCCATGATCCACATAATTCTGGTGCTAGGTATATAGGACGTTCTCATGTTGCTGTATGACCTCAGGCCCTACACCTTCATGTTATAACACTGGGCGAGTACCCGCAGAAGTAGGAGTGTCCTGAGAACCATTCCTAGCCTGGTGGGACTACCGGTGATTTAACTCTATACAGAAATGACAGTGAATCACATAAATATACTCCAGTAAACACAAACTCAAGGTATTTCCAACTTGACAGCCTCTTATCTGAATCCCAGTGCCATAAGACAGGAGGCAAAGTGTAATGGGGGAAATTAGAGTAGAAGAGACAATGTTCTTAGTCTTCATGGCTAAAATTTACTTTTGCAAATCAAAATCAGAAACAATACAAATACACTTATTTTTTAATTAAAATGTTTAATTTTTTTCCAGTTTTTTGGCAGTAATTGACATGTATCACTGGATAAGTTTAAGGCATATAACATGGTTTGATTTACATATATTGTGAAATGATTACCATAATAGATTCAGCTAACATCCATCTTCTTGTGTAGATAAAATAAAAAGAATAAAAAAGAATAGAGGGAGAAAAATTTTCTTGTGATAAGAACTCTTAAGAGCTACTCTTTTGGGGATCCTGGGTGGCTCAGTCGGTTAAGCGTCTGCCTTCAGCTCAGGTCATGATCCCAGGGTCCTGGGATCCAGCCCCACGTTGGGCTCCCTGCTCAGCAGGTAGCCTGCTTCTCCCTCTCCCTTTGCCCCTCCCCCTGCTTGTGCCCTCTCTCTCTGTCAAATAAATAAATAAAATCTTTATTAAAAAACATCTACTCCCTTAACACAGCATTAGCTACAGTCATCATGTTGTAGGTTATATCCCTAGTACTTATCAACGGAAGTTTGAACCTCCCTCTCCTTGCCCTTCCCCATACCCTCAAGTAGTCTGATGTCTTTTTCTATGAGTTTGTTTAGGTTTTACATATAAGTGAGATCGGATAGTATTTGTGTTTCTCAGTTTGCGTTATTTTACTTAGCACGATGCCTGCCGTCAAGGCCCATCCATGTTGTAGGAAACAGTAAGATTTCCTGGCAAACATGTTTCTAGTGCAACTCCCAGGGTCTTGGAATGAAAAGTGCAAGTGAGGTGAGCTGAAGCTTAAGCTTTCTTAGCTCCACGGTAAGTGGGCTTCTGGTGGTTGTAATGGGGCAGGTGTGTGAAGATCAGGCAGGGCCCTGAACGCCTTTATAAGAACTTGCTTTTTCTGTTGAGATGAAACAGCGTTGAATGTTTTGAGCAGAGGAAAGAGGTGGTTCTTGTGGTAGGCCTATTAATACTCCTTCTCCCAAAGATGTCCATGTCTTAATCCTTGGAACCTGTGAATATGTTACCTTCCATTGTAAAAGAAACTTTGGAGATATGGTTAAGGATCCTGGCATAGGATGAATATCCTGGATTATACAGGTAGGCCCACTGTGATCACAGGGGTTCTCATAAGAGGGAGGCAGGAGAATCAGACAAGGTGATGTGCCCATAGAAGTGGAGGTCAGAGTGATGTGGCCATGAGGCAAGGAATGGGTTCTCCCTGAGAGCTTTTAGGAGGAACTCAGTCCTGATAAAACACCTTGATTTCAGCCTTGTGAGCTCTGCTTTCAGACTTCTGACTTCCAGAATAATAAGATGACACAATTGTGTTGTTTTAAGCAACTGAGTTTGTGATGATTTGCTGGAGCCGCCATAGGAAACTAATATAATTGTAAAAGGATCACTCTGGTTGCTCTACTGCAAGTAGATTATAGGGGCAGGGGTAGAAGCTGGGAGAGCCCAGGGGAGGCTACTGCAGTAGCTGGAGGAGAGAGGAGGTGCGATTTAGACCAGAGTATGGATTGGTGGGTCAGGAGGGGAGTGTGAGAAATGGTCAGATTTCTTTTTAGCCTACAGTTCTGGCTCCATTGTATCTCTTTTAAAGTATGTTATCTGAATGCTTCACTAATACATAAATAAAGTGAGGTTCCTAATTTTTCTTTTGGTTTTTTTCACATGTGGTCCACTATTTTGCTAGAAGGGACAGTGGAGGAAAAACTGGAGATGTCCTCTTGAAAAGTCCATATCTTTTCTTAGGTGGCAGACCACCCCTACCAAATTCCTTTTCTTTTCAGTAAATGACTTGGATAAGGTGTTTGGCAAAACACCCTATCGTACAGCCCAGTGTGTATCTAGCTGCATAAATTCCCTTCAGAGCTGCTTGAGACAGGTGGTGATGCCTTTTCACCACCTATCTGGACCTGATTTTCTTTTTCTCTCGTTTCCATGACTTCTGGGCCTCTCCTCTGCTTTCTTACTATGTGGGTATCTGTGGACATGTTCACTCTTCAAAGGATATCGCTGTCTTGTTTGTTTTTCCTTCACTACAGCCTTGCTCAAAGGAGCTCAATAAATATTTCTGGAATAAATCACTTTGTCTTGGCTCCAGCAGATTTTAATTGCCACATGGATTCAGGGGTCTGAGGCACAGAAACCAATATGTACTAAGGAAACCCAATTTATAAGCCTCAGTCATCTCTAAATAACGAATGTAAGCTTTGAAAAACACGGCTTCCTGTGCAACCCCTGAGATATCAGAGAAGAAGCATCTTCAGATTTCCTTACCCCGTGTCTTTATCTTCTACCTGGGGTTCTTTCCTCTCACTTGGTGACAGGTTTGCTTGCTTTCCCTTGGATGGCCAGAAAGTGTCTCACGGTGGAAAATTAAGTGTCCTCCAGCTTCTTCTAGGCTCTTGTGATTCTTGGGGGTAGATCCTGATTTAATTTTTCTTTTTGAAAGGGGATGCTGTAGGAAGATACAGCTATTTTTCATCTTTACAGAAAACACTCTGATCCTGGCCCAGTCCGTAAAAATGCATTTTTTGCTATACACAATCAAATTATAAAAGAATGGAAATAAAAACCATCAGTCTCCATCAGTCTAGCACTGGGCCCATATGAGAAAGGGCGCAAAGAAAGCAGTAAGTTTTGAACGGGGGTTTGGGAGAGTATTCTCTGCAAGGACTGCCCAAAGTATCCACGAAGAGGGTAGACAGGTTCTCTAGGACAGCCTCCACCAGGAAGCAGAGAGAAGCCTAGAAGCCGTGGAATGTGAGAGGTCACAGGGCTGCAAGGTTAATTGGGAGGGAGTGTGTGTTTGAAGTATACCCTGGAGCATGGCGTTCAATGACAAAGTCCTCTTTTTCCTCTCCTTGACAGTACCATCTGCCATCTCCTTATACCCAGAATCTCTGCCAAACTGCCTTTACAAGAAAGGCAGCTCACTGTTTGAAATCTGATTGTACTGCATAATCTTGTGAGGCCTTTATTTTCCTCATTTGTAAAATGGAACCAACAGTAGCATATACCTGCTGATACCTGGATTGTTTTGAGGAATGATAAAGTAATGTATGCGGCACAGTTCATATCGTATCTAGTTTTTAACCAGTGCTCAATACATGTTAGCTGTTATGATTCTCATTATGTTGCAGTAATTCTTAACTCTCTAGTTGTGGAATCTGTACTTACAGAAAGCAGTGTGCCAGGGATTTATAGGATTTTATCGATGTTTACTTGTAACTTGTGTAATCCCATTCATGTATGGTGGAAAAAGAATGAACTGGTTAAAATGTTTTATATTTCTGTGTGAAGCTATAGTAAGCCATGGGAGGAATAGAGCTTCCAATAAATCAAATTTTCCAAATATCTGGACCTGATGAGCAAATTGGCTCAGCCAAGAGGAAAACAAACCCAAGGCCTTTTAGTATTTGTTTGAATCCCCTAACTCTGTTTCCAAGCTCTTTTGTGAGGACAAGAATAAAAAAATTTGTGGGAAGATTTTTCTTTTTTGCCCCAATTCTCTTTAGTTTGCTGTTCAAATGTCAGTAAGTCCCAGCAGCTGCAGGTCACTGCTGGGTTTCAATAGGAAACCCCGATTTAGGACACATATTTTTCAATTGTATCAGAATGTGCTTTTGGAGTCAAATCAGGAAATCTTGGAGGGCGGGGAACTCTTTTCTTTAAAGCTCTCCCCACTCATTGTTCTTTCCTCATGTCTTTAATGAATTGCTTTGGCTTCCAACCACAAGACCAGATTGTGAAGAATGAAAGAAAATTCAGAAAGGAAAAAGCTTAAGTTATTGATTTGGCTTCGGGGTATTTTTCTGAGACTTCTGACCCAACCCAAAAAACCAACAACAACCCCAAACGACACTCCATGTTTGGAGACATTCTTCAGCGTTTGGATTGGGACCAACCTTGTTGAGGAAGTACCAGTTCCTCTCAGCAGGATTTATACAGAGCCCCCAAATTTTTTGTGGTGCTTCATTGTTTCATGATTTTGGGGATCGAAAGCCAATTGCCTGAAGACTGTCTCCCAAACCACATTTGGTGAAGGACACAATGCTCTGGAGTTAATTGAAGAAAGACAGTTGTGTTCATTAATTAGGAATTTGTAGTTGCTGTGATCACTTATGGGTCAAATGGAAGCCTTCTAACTCTTTCTCCTTACTCTTGGTCTTTTAACAGAGCTATTGCTCTCACCAACTAGTCTTAAATATTAAGGTGTTAGGAGTTGTTCATAGACAAACTAAGAGAAAAAAAAGGCATAAATGCCTGCTGGTAGCAGAAGCTGAATCTTGTCTAAGTTATTATGGTATGAGGGAGAAGAGCCCAGATTAGGGGTTGGGTGTTGCCCCCAACAACCTGGGGAAGAATCAATGGGTATTTGTCAGTTTCCACTAAGAATATTCAGAAAATTACTTCAGATCCTTTTGACAAATAATAATACCAGCAGCTTTAAGACTGACTATTCAAGCTTGGGTGATTTCTTTTTTCACCTATTTGCTATTTTTTTTAAGAAAATAGTTTTTTTGGTTATTTTTCTGTTTGCAAAGTGCTTTCCATATATTTTCTTATATGATGATGTCAACACAAAGTGGCATCATTTTTCTGAGGAACCACAGAGAAGGAGAGGTCATGAGTTAAAATGTGCTCACACACATAGTTGGTAGAAGGAAGATCTCAGGCCTCTGGCTTAAAGATCCAGGCCTCCTCCTCTTGTATGAGTGCTCTGTCATCAAACTCTCGTTTTTATGGGTCCCAAAGGTCTTGGTAACAAAGAACAACATCTCAACTGAGGTTAAAAATTTCCAGCAGGGCTGTGTTTTGTCTCTCCCATCTTTCAAACTTGTGTTTTAGTGATTGGATAACAATTGGATTTTTTAAAAACTTTTTAATAAAGACTTTATTGATTTGAGAGCGAGAGAGTGAAAGACAGCAGGAGCAGGAGGAGGGGCAAAGGGAGAGGGAGAAGCAGGCTCCCTGCTGAGCAGGGAGTCCCAAAGATGCTGGGCTGGATCCCAGGACCCTGAGATCTTGACCTGAGCTGAAGTCAGATGCCTTTTTTTTTTTTTTTAAGATTTTATTTATTTATTTGAGAGAGAGAGAGACAGCCAGCAAGAGAGGGAACACAAGCAGGGGGAGTGGGAGAGGAAGAAGCAGGTTACCAGCAGAGGAACCCGATGTCGATCCCAAGACTATGGGATCACGCCCTGAGCCGAAGGCAGACGCTTAATGACTGAGCCACCCAGGTGCCCCTGAAGTCAGATGCTTAACCAACTGAGCCATCCAGGTGCCCCAACACTTGGATGTTCTTAATGCATCTCGTCCTTCCAAATGGAAAGACAAGCATATGTACATACATAGGTTTCAGATAATAAAACCATATCCACTTATCAGCTGCCCAGTCAGATAATTATTGTAGGGAGGGATAGGGTAGACAACAGGCATTTATCCTGAAACTAAGATTACTCTTTTGGTAAATGTTTCCTAACATTTAACTGATTTATAAATGACCACTTCATAAAATAAATAAGGTATCCTTATTTAGTTGCCTTGGCTAAGGTAACAGGAAGCATATGGCTCAAGGATAAGCATTCTATGAGTGCTTTATTGATCTTTTATTTGATTGAGACAGGCATCAAATTATACTGGCTTTTGAGTTTCAGAAAGTAAAGGCTACTTCCATTATCCTATATGAAGGAGGACTTTGTGGGTTTAATTACCTATTTTTTACCATACCTATTTTTCTGTATTCTGGAGCAGATTCAAAATAAGTGTCTAAGATAATTCTGCCTCTGCTAATGGCTCTTCTCCTTGCTTGCTGAAATGATGAAGGATAGCTTCCTATTTAGGTAAATGTCTTTGTTAGGCTCCTCAGCTGTTACAAGAGAATGTTAACACTATTACCAGCTTGATTTTCTGTCCCAAGAATCTGTACTCAGCTAGCAACACAGCATAGCAGTTCTTCAGGTATTTTTCAGGAATTCCAATCTGAATCTCAGTCATTTAGCATTTAGCACAAGTGCAGTTGAGAGAAATAATAATTAGGATGATTTCTAAAAGGACATGCAATTTATTTATTTTTCTAAATATCCTAAAATACATTCCTGAATTTAATCAGCTCAGTAGAGACTGAACATGAGACCCTAGCGTTGGGCCCTCTGAATTGTGTTTGGAATGACATCCCTAGAATTGTTACAAAACACAGCTCTTAAAAACTCATTTTATGTGCTTTGTATCAAACAATGACTTCTTTATGAGGATTTCTTAGAGAAATTATTGTTTGAGCCAAGAACTAATACATAATTGTACTTTTCCTGAGAAACTGGTTTATTTTTGCCATACAGGCTGTGAAATAAATGGAAATAGACAAGCCTTTCCTTTTTCTGTAGAATTTGTGGCTCACTTAGAACGAGTATGTAGGTGATCATGTCAGGTAGTTTTATTTTCATTGTCGACTACAGGTGATCATCATCCTTGCTTCTATATCTTCTTTAACTCCATTTTTAAAATATTTAAACTATCTCCCTGTTGTACATTCCTGAGTCGTTTCGGAAATGATCTTGTATGTTAACACTCTCACATGTCTGAAAGTGTTCTTATTGCCCCTTCACACTTGATGGATTATTTGGCTGCATATGGAATTCTGAGATCAAACATACTTTTCCTTGAAACTAGAAGGCATCACTTCAGTGTCTTCGATGATCCTTTTTGCTGATGAGAAATTTCATGTTAGTCCAATTCTCAGGTCTCTAGGGCTAACGATATTTTTTTCCTCTTCTGGAATTTAAAAATATTTCGGATTGTATTTGGAGCTCAAAATTTTGTGGAGATCTGTGGGTCCATTTTCATTCATTCTGATTGGCACTTGGTGGCTTTTTCACTTTGAAGAGTTGGGTCTTACTCTGGTGCAGGGAAATTTTCTTCTGTTTACTTGATTATTTCTACTTATCCATTGTTTACGTTCCCTTCTAAGTGTTCCTTTCACATCTTCCTCCTCTTTGTCATTTTGCTATGTATTTTAAGAGCTTTCTTCAATTTTATTTTTCATTCTGTCTATCCTACCTGTTTTTCCATTAGTAGTTTTAATTTTTAGGAACTCTTTCTTGTTCTGTTATCTTTGTTCCTATTAGCTTGTTCTTGCTTCATGGAAGCCATGTCTTCTTGAATATCTTCAAGGTACTAATTAGCATAAAAACTCTTTCACCCATCCATTTTCAGCATTATCTCTTCCTCTTGCATCCTTCTCTTTTGTGCTATTGATTTTTCTCAGACATCTGGTGACTTAGAGTTGTTGGTTTGAGTTTACATAGGAGGGCAATTGTAAAGGTCTTTACCCTGGCCAGCCCTCTCCTTTAAATTGGAAGGCTGGTGATGTAGTCAGCCCCACAGGGAGGTTTTTCTGTGTATCTTAGTTTTTTCTGGCTGCTATAGCAGCATACCATAAACTGGGTGGCTTATCAACAACAGAAATTTATTTATCACAGTCTGGAAATTAGGAAGTCCAAGATTAAGGAGTCAATGCATTTGTTGTCTGGTGAGAGTCTGCTTCCTGGTTCACAGATGGCTGTCTTCTTGATGTATCCTCACATGATGCAAGGGGCAAGGGACTCTCTGGGGCCTCTTTTATAAGGGCACTAATCCCACTCATGAGGGCTCTACCCTCATAACCTAATCACCTCCCAAAGGCCCTCAAATATTATCTCACTGGGAATGTTCCAACACAGAAATTTTGGGGGGCCATAAACATTCAGTCTATAGTCTGGCAAATCCCACAGCTGCATCTGTAAGGCAGGGTTTGCTAGGACCGAGTCTCCCGTAGCTGATGTGGAAGTTCAGAGCTGCTTCTCTCTTCGATTTGAACACCCACTCTTGGTTTCCTCCCCAGGCATGTTGCCTAATCTCTTCAATGAGCAAGGGTAGGAGGATATGGGGGCCCACCTAGCTCAATTTTTCTTTAATTATTCTGGTGACGCTCCAAAACTGGAATGCACAGATACTTTATCTTCCAAGCCAAGACACTTTGAAAGCGGAAAGTTATTTTGCCAAGACAATAGGCATAAACTGGGACTGTCACTCTATAACACATTTTCTTTTTTTCTTTTTTTTTTTTTTAAAGATTTTATTTATTTATTTGACAGAGATAGAGACAGCCAGCGAGAGAGGGAACACAAGCAGGGGGAGTGGGAGAGGAAGAAGCAGGCTCATAGTGGAGGAGCCTGATGTGGGGCTCGATCCCATAACGCCGGGATCACGCCCTGAGCCGAAGGCAGACGCTTTAACCGCTGTGCCACCCAGGCGCCCCATCTATAACGCATTTTCAACCTTTGTATTTATTGACTGAATTTGGAACTTCTCTGGGGCTTCACTGATAATTTTTAAAATCTATGAACCTCTGCTAGCCTTCACTCTTGTTTTTCAGCACTGTTATATTTTTATTCTTTTAAAAAACATATTGCTGATCTTTCAGTGAGATCTGGTGGGAAGGGGGGTAGAAGGACCTACCTAGTTTGCTATCTTGAACTGGAAGCTCTTGGAACTTCACTTTAAACATATGCTGGCTCACTATATTTTGTACATTCTTGTGTATCACTTTACTCCTTTTTGGAAGCACGCAAATTCAGTGATAACGATTATGTAGCAGTGAGCTTACCCTAGTAAATCCTAAATGTCCTGGTGGGTACTTTTCTTTCAGTACTCTCACAGCTGGATGGGTCCTGCAATGCCTATGAAATTTTGGGCATTACATCATTGAACCTCTGAGCAATTCTCAGTGGGAGTTGTTCATGGAGGATTCATTTAGCTTCCTTTTCGTACAGGATGTGACTTATTGCCAAGAGGGGTTTCTATCCCTTCACCCACTGTCCGAGCACATGTAAGAATGTCAGCTTTTGGTCTAGCCTAGTTAGGTTAAAAGCAGAAAACTGTAGGGATATAGAACCAAAGCCAGAATTTTGCAGAGCTTAGTGAAGGGATAGAAAAATATGCCAGAGTTTATTTATAAAGACTCAGTTTAGAAAGACTGTACCTATTGGAAGTACAGAGCAAAGATAAAGATTTAATAATGATTTAGAAGACAAAAGAGGACTTTCCTGTCCCTAACAAAGTCTCATGGGACAAGAGCAATATGGATACCCTGAAGAACATCCAAATACTCCTAGCTGAGAAATTACTCTTCTGGCCACTTTGGGAAAGGGTTATTCTCAGTTCTTGGAGAGGGTGGTTACACTGGACAGGGATCAAGTTTCTGGTGTTTAGAGTGAGTAAAACTAGCTGCAGAACTGTAGAATTCTGTCCCTGGATGTGCTCCATATAAATATGAACTTTAAAAATGATCATCATCTGAATGTGTATGATGCAAACTAAAGGCAATTAATATAAAATTAGCATGTCTCAGTTTTGACTTAGAGCTAAAGTTAATCTTTAAGTTATAAGCAGGATCCCAGATGGGCCAGGTTAACCTTTGCCCTGCAGAAGAGAGCCCCAACCTTCACCCTCCCAATAATATTTGTTGTTTTCCTGCCAGCAGTTTTACTATGCCTGCGTTACTGTAGGGATGTTTAAACAAATCATCTAAGCTTTTTAAGCTTTAAGAACCCTCACCCTCCAAAATACCATTTTGGGCTTTGCTATTTTTGCTCTTTGTTAGGGAGGCAGTAAGAAGGGGAGGATGGTGCCTTTCTAGCCAGTGTTTGAAATGTTTCCTTCAGGGGATGGTTGGTTAGGAGGTTGCCTCCTGGTGAGTTCTGGATTTCAGAGTTATATATGTTAGGGGCAAGCCCGCTCAGTGTGGTCAGTTGTGGACATCAATCCAATATTGTTCTTACCAGAAATTAGTTGAGCTAGTCTTGAAAACAGGAACAGTCACAGAGAACTAACTTTATTACACAGGTAAAAAGAAAGCCATGTAGGTGGATGTCAAACAGACAAACATTCCACAGAAGTTAGAGACTCAACCATAAGCAAAGACGGGGTGTCGTTTATCAGCAGCAGTTCTCAGAGGTGAACACAACATCATACTTGAGACTTGAACCAAAGAGACTGTAGAGACATTTACACTCCTCTTGGACTTTTGGGAAAAAGTAGTCACTTCTTACAAATCATGGTGCCTGGTGTTTGGAGGATGGCGGTGGTGATAAAATATATTCCTTTCTCCCTGCCCCTCCTCTTCATCTCCCTCTTCTTTGTCCTCTCACTTCTACTTTCAGCTCTTCTTCTCTTTGCTTTCCCCTTGCTCTTCCTCCCCATCCCTAATATATGACTCTAAGTTACTTTCCACCCTCCAGTCTTCTTTATCTCTGTGGTTGTACAACATGTACCTTCCCCAAACTCAGACTTTTACCACTATCCCTATACTACTTACCACCCGTCACTTACCCAGGTGGAGAACTGTGGGATTAAGGGAATCCCAAGTGAAATGATGAAGTCATTCACCATGAGTGTTCGACATTGACATCTGGTGATTATTTTGCTGGTCTTCATCCCATAGCTTTCATTATTCCAACATTATCCCTTTGTCAACTCTGAATTCAGTAAAATGGAGCAAGAAGTTGCTACTTTTACTACAAAAATGTGCACTGCTGGTGTTTCTGGGGGCACTGTCTCTTCTTTCCCTCTGCAAATTTTAATTTCTATACATCATAATCTTTGCGTTTGTTGTTCTTTTATTTTGTTATTGTACTGGTGTTTGCATTTGTTTCCAGAAGATATTTTTGAGGCTTCTTCCAGCAAAGGGCAAGACTCCATCTCCTGGTGATGTGCAGTGCCTCTCAATATGCCTGGGTTGTTTAGAAATATCACCTTTGCTCATTGACCTGAAGGTCCCTGACCTCACTGGCCACTTCAGTATGTTTTGTATTTGGCTATATTGTATTTTGTCACTTTGTAGCCAAAAGAAAAGAAAAGAAAAAAATCTCTTCCCAGGGTGCCATTTGACTTTCAGCAGCCTTCTCATTTAGGACCCACTTGGAGTTAAGAGAAAGGGTCTTTGTGGAACGAAAGGGATGTAGAAATTGGAGACACATAATGTTTTGTTTTATGGCTGGCATCAGAATTACAATGAGACACATTTCAGCTTTCCATTTTGGGACTTTCCAACGCATGTTCCAACACTTAGGCTGGAAAAAACCAATGCCCTTCAGATTTCAAAGGAAAGAATTCTTGCAACCTTGAGACAATCAAAGTAACCTAAGTGATGTTAGTTTAATGAGTTATATGTTTCTTTGTGTCAAAAATTTAATTTCATACCTGATTTCTCTTTCTCTTTAGAAGTGGAACGGATAGTGAAAGCCAATGACCGTGAATATAATGAAAAGTTCCAGTATGCAGTGAGTAAAACATACACAGAGCACACATGCTGGGATGGGATTTACCTTAAGAACACTTGAATTCATGCCTTCTAGAACTTTGACTTCACCAAAAACTTCCTTTGTTTAAACCCATTTTAGTATCAGATTTTAGCAATATTTATACACTTATCTTTGTCCTGCAGTAAGAGTGGTTGGTATGCTCTTTGGTGTAGGAAGAAGATAAAATTTCGTTCTCAAGAATTGATGCTTAGTTCATTGTGGTGCTGATTTAGCCACTAGAATACAGAGGAAAATATAAACATGGGCCTCTATGGTAATACTTGGTGATAGAAGTGGTGGTATTGACTGATGGGTGATAAATAGCTTTGGGGGATTTTCTGTGAGTAACTCAGGCTGAATGTGGAAAAGTACAGTAGGACAAAGTTCCCAGGTCCTGAATGATTGTGTTTATCAAATGAGGAGTGAGAATGATTAGTGAAAATGTATGGGCTTTGCGTTTATACTGAACTACTTTTTAAAAAATGTTTAATGAGGATTTTTTTCATTTACATTAGAAATATTTATTGTCTATTAAGTGACTGGCACTGTTCTAGGAACTTGGGATACATTGATGAACAACTTCATGAATTACATGATGGGCCCTCATAAAGATATTTTCATCTTTCTATGACTCAACCTAAGTTGCTATATGGAGTCTTTTATAGGCTCTAAGAAAGATAACTGATAGAATCGATTTTGTGGGTGACATTCGACTTATAAGACCTGCTATAAGATTGAGTACACGGGCACATTTCATGAAAGTCTGAATTTAGAGATGGTTTTGATAACTATGAAAGCAGGGTAAACATTGACAGGATGCAGTTAGGCACTAGCTAGAGGACAGAGTTTTGCCCAATGGATAATTTTTAGCATTCTGTTCTTATTGGCAGGTCTTTCCCTTTTATGGAGATGGATGCATTGGGCTATTGTAGTTTGGTATTATTAAGTATTCAACAAAGGTGGCTAACAATTCCTCTTTTCTCATGCTGTGCTAGTCATGTAATTATAATTTGTTTAATGAAAGTTTTCCTACAAAGAATTAGTACACTGGCTCTATGACAGATTTCTCATTATAAAATAATATATTGAAACTCTGATTTTATTTATCAATCTTGTAAGCTTGGTTATCATAAGTCTGCCCTTGAGAGAAGGAATCCTTCTCAGGAGGCTGATGAACATGTTTCTTAACTTGAAAGAATGAGACTAAAATTCCTCACGGTGATTAATGCCACTCTGTGTGGCTTCTGGTTTTTTGGCCCCTCTGATCATCACCAGACTTGGCCCCATGCCTTTCTATTCATTCTGTAGCTAGTCCTTTAACTGTAGAGGATGACCCTTGAAAGCCTTGACCATCAAACTCCAAATAAGAGGACTAGATACGTGTATATTTTAAGACCTTGGGGAAAACAGTAGTAAGTAATCTGCTGTGGGATAATTATGCATTTAAGTATTTGGCTGTGTTTACTTGTTTTCCAATGTGTAACAAGTATTTTCATTCTGTGAGTAGAAACTCTATAAGGAGAGCCATGCTTTATTTGCCTTTGTGAGACTATACAGGTTTTTCTGCTTAGGTATTTTTACCTAATTTATGAAATATTTTAAACTTACAGAGCAGCATGGGAAATGACACCTGTGTGCCCACCACTCAGATTAAATAAATGTTAACAGTTGGCCATGATTGTTTCAGATCTTTTAAAAGTAATAAACCAATGATACAGAGATGGTTTTCTTTTGAGCTCACATGATATTGAACAAAAGCACACAGATCTGTGGCTGCAGCTGTGTTTTCTCTTGAGCTTTGTAGCAACAAAACAGTAGAACAGTATTCCATGGCTATAGCAGATCAAATAACGCAGTTCGGTCTCTAAGTATGAAAACCTTTCAAGGAAAGAACAAAATTCATTATGAGCTGACAAAACCAAGAAGGACAAGAGTTGAGAAAGGGAGGCTGCAGAGCAGAGGGGCCACAGGTATCCCTGGTTTATTGATCACTGTTGTGGCTCAGAGAGGATGAGGCAGGCCTCCCTAACTGGGCATGGGTCCCCAATAGACACAGCTGATACTGTCTTGATTTGGGAACTCCCAACTAGATGCCTGGCCATACGGTGAACTGTGGGGCCATTCTCAGCCCTAGTTTACTCAGCTGCAAGTTGGGGATGATACAAGTACTAATTTCATCGAGTTATTGTAAGGATTAAAGTAGAGTAACACACAATAACCCAATGAGCTAGTCTGTGTAGAGATGGGATTTGAATCTATGTCTGATTTTAAAGCTTTTAAACCACTTGCTATATGGAATATGTTTGTAAGGTGGAAGCCCGGGGCCTCTCGCTCAACCTTGCCCAGCTTTAAAGGGTATTACCCCAAACGGAAGTAGATTTGAGGGGACCTCAATAGAACTTAGGGAGAATGCTTATAATTGAAAAAGCAATATTCTCACTTTAACGCTAAAAAGGAGTGGAAATAAACTGAAACTTTTTATGAAAAGGATAAAAGGAGAACTGGTGAAGTCCCCCCAGATGTAGTGGAAGAGTGTTTTGGGATAAAATAGACCATAGTTTTGAATCCTTTCTCTCATTTGCTAACTTGTGATCTCAGTTTGTGTCTGAACGTCAGTTATTTCATCTATGAAATAGGGAATTTCTTCATAGGACCATTTATTAAAGATTAAATGAGATAATTTATATAAAATATTTGATAATAGTGAGACTAGCAAATATACATGCATATCTCCTACAGTGTACCCGGCCCTGTGCTCAACATTTTATATGGATTTTTCTCTTAAAACAAACATGGTGGTGGACAAGTAGTCACAATAAATTATAGATTCCCTAGAAAGCATTGGATAGAGTAAGATAGCAATAATAGCAATGTTAGGAAGATAGTGAAAAATTAGCTAAAGTTCCATAAGCTGTTTTTGTTGTAAGTATCATGCCAAAAAATGAGCAGATCTGTGATACTGAAGGTGTTGAAGTTGCTGATGGTGCAATGGTTAGAGAAATAAGACTACTAGCGTCAGTGACTGTGGTCATAGAGAACCCCTCCCTGCCAAATAAGCCACGTGGAAATGAGAATTAATCAAGGAGGTATTTATTGATTACCTACTCTGTGCAAAGCATTTGACGAGGTTAGGAAATTTTCCTGACACTCTCAGCATGAATATTGATGGGTAGATCCATGACTAACGGTGATAATAACAGTAATAAAGATAGTGGTACTAATAATAGCTTACACACCTGTGGTACTTACCATATGAAAAGCACGGCTTGAAGCACTCTACTATAGTGAACTTATTTAACTTCACCATAATTCTATGAATAAGAGCACTTTTATTATCTCACTTCTGTGTGTGAAAAACATTGAGGCGCAGAGATCTCACTCAAGTGACTTGCTGAGGTCGCACAGCTGGATAATGGCTCCCATTCACCTGGAATTCTAATTCAGATTGGCCAGATTTCAAAGTCTGTTTTTCCCTTGATACCATGCTGTTCCTTTGACCAATCCTGAAAAACACCACCAATAAAACAAAGAAAATCTCCCAAGTCTCCTCTCCTTCCCTTGCATACCTACTTATAAAATATTTATACTCTGAGACAGAGGCAGATAAGCGAGATAAAAATTTTTTTACAAACGTGAGGCTAGGAATGACCTTAAATCTTACGCTTAGCATTCGTAAATGAGAACTTGGGAGAAAAATTTACACAAAGCTCAGATAAATGGTGTGATTTCCATAAGCCCTAAGCCTGGCCGAGCAAATGTTTCTCTTTGAAGGCTGAAGGAAGATATTTCAATACCTAGAGAACCTTAATTTATCAACAAAGCCTAAAGCTTCAAGGCACATTATAGGATACAGAACAGGCTTAAAAAAATGATCAAAAGGGCTTTTAAGAGATAAAGGGTTTAGAACATTAACAAAAGACAAGGTTAATGATTCTAGGTGAAATTAATTGGTACATTAGACATGATATTGTGAAAACTGGAAGGTAGAAAACATAAAATTATAAGCAGGATTTTGGACTGCCAGATGTGTACAGCAAAGCAGGGTTGGAGAGTGTAGGGAGAGCCAGCCAAGGGCTAGAATTATTATTCTCATTAGAAAGGAGTTCAAAGTTTTCCTGGTTAATAATAGGAATGAATAATGCTAGTAATGAAAACAGTGGTTGTATTAAAATATGTTAATGTTAAAAATGTTAGAAAAATTGTGAAAGTGAGCCAAGCATCCAGACTCATTATCCCTATTAAAAGGAGTTCAAAGTGAATGGTGGAAGTTGTGAAAACAGTTGTAGTTGTATTGAGATGTGTTGATGTCAAAAAATGTCAGGAAAAAGTGTTAGATTAATTATGGCTATTTTCTGATTTTGTTTAAAAATAGAGAAACGATGTTGGAAAACATTGGTTTTCCCACTGGTTCTTCTTTCCCTTTTTTAAATAGGCACAGACACATACCACCCTCACTCCATTCTCTTGAACATCAACAAGATATGAGAAAGGAGATGAACTCCTTTGAGTCATGAGGAAGTTACCCTGCTTCAAACTCAGAAACTTCAGTAAAGCTGCTTGCTTCATATCTGAATGCATTATATGCGCAAACGTAGACAGGAAGTTTCTAAAGCATATTTTTTTGAGCTAAATTGTTGATCCCATTTAGGAAGTGAAAAGGCTTATATAAATTGGTGAAAATGTGACCAAGTAGTTTTTCCTGCTTATAAAGTCTTCCATCCAAAAATAGCAATTCTGATGCCCTGATTTATTCCTAGAATCTTAAAATCTCTTGTCGATATCATGGTTGTGGGATGGAATTTGCTGTTGCCCTTGTGATTTTCTTGCTTGCTAGAACAATGATCATTTGGGTTTTCCGAAGAGTGTTGATTCAGTGGGACAGCTTGGCCAACTCTCAGCTGTTAGTGCTACAATGACATGACCAAGACGCCCTTCAAAACAAACTTTTTTCTCCCACCCATTTATACAGGGTTTATATGTTTCCACTTCTTTTTTTTCTTAGAATAGGTGGTTAAGGGGGCAAGAATAGTGTGACCTATAGAGTTGTCAAATCACTGTGTTGTACACCTGAAACTAATGTAACATTGTGGGTCAACTATACTTCAATTAAAAAAAAAATGAAATTGAGATGAGCAGGCTATTTTTAGTGGGCCCGAAAGTACATGTCGGAAGGCCGTATCTGCTCAGAAGGGCAGTGTGTTGAATGCTACTGGGATTACTAGGGCAGGGGGTATAGGTTCTGCTCTCTACCTGAGCATATATGCTCTACTCAAGAAGAGAAGACTAGCCCATCAGAACAAACTTGGTAATAGGTAACAAGGAAAGGGTAATGCTAAATCCTAATTGTGTGATGTGGGTTGTAAGTGTTAGGGAAAGTGTTTGAGGAAGTCTTGCCAGAGGAAATGGGAATTGATGTGAGCCTTGTTTGTTTGTACCATCAACATTAGGCAGGGGAGCAATGAGCAAAGTGCTGTAGTTGGACCTAATTGGGGGTGAGGGGTGTGTTGTAGGAAATTATTGTTCGGGTAGGTGAGATCAGATCGTTCAAGAAAATTTGAGTATGAGGTAATAGTGATGAGGGAACAGAAGGCAAGCTGAGGACAAAGCAGAAACTGACACCCCGCACCCCCCCCCCCCCCCATGAAATATAGGCGACATTCCTCAGGCACTCCTGGCTGCCCTAAAGGAAAAAGAAATAGTTAACCTATAGAGACCACAGTCCTGCAAGACTTGAGTCTCCCTCAGTTTACAAATGTCTTAGCAGTCTACAAGAACAAAGCATTTCTATCAATAACCTAGCTTCCGGAAGTAAATGTAAATACAATTGAATGTCTTTGTAACCTGCAGCCCATGGACAGACACTTGAAGCAGGCAGAGTGTAATGTTCCTCCAGAAGTTTCTTAATGCTAATGCCTTGCTAGAGGGAAAAACAACCTTAACTTGACAATGGCAAGGCCTCCGGTATCCTGTGAATCTTCTTTAACATATGAAAGTATTTTCTCAGCCTCCCTTTTTCCTTACCTCCCCCAACCCCGTAGTATACAATCAGCCACCCCTCACCACCCGGGGCAGCAGCTCTTTCTGCCCACGGGTCCTGTCCCCGTGCTTTCATAAACCGCCATTTTGCACCAAAGATGCCTCAAGAATTCTTTCTTGGTCGTCGGCTCTGGACTTCACCCCACCGAACCTCACCGATATCCCACAACCCATCAATAGGCTTTCAGGAGTTGAGGAGTCGCAAAATGAAAAAGAATTTTATTTGCCTTCCAGATAAAATTGACTTGATATCCAAATGGAGATACCAAGGTAATATGGAATGTAACTGGTGGGCTTATAGCTGTAGAACAGGGGTATCAGTTGGAAGAGGATGCTTAAAGCTAAGAAAAAACTAGAATTCGTTGAAAAGTGATGGCTGAGCTGTGTGGTGTGGGGGTAGAAACATTTAGTTAGAGGAAGAGGGAGCCCAAGAAGGAGCAGAGAGCAGCAAGACATTGAGAACAAAGGGAGGACAGTGAAATGAAAGCCAGAGGAAAGGAGCTTCTCAGGAAATGGGGGTGGGGGAGGTAGGGAGAGTGGTGGATAAACGATATCTAATGCTAAGTGCTCAGGAGATTAAGAACTAGGGAAAAACATCTTTATTTTATTTTTTTTAAAGATTTTTAAGTTTGAGTATAGTTGCCACACAACGTTACATTAGTTTCAGGTGTACAACATGGTGAGTCGACAAAGCTGTCTGTTACACTGTGCTCACGGCAAGTGTAGTTACCATCTGCCACCTTACAGTGCCATTAACAATACCGCTGACTATATTCCCTGTGCTGTACCTTTTATTCCCATGGCTTCTTTGTTCCTAACTGGAAGCCTGTACCTCCCACTCCCCTTCACCCATTTTGCCCGTCCTTCCCCCATCTTCCCCACAGCCATCACTTTGCTCTCTAGAGGTCTTATTCTGCTTTTGGCTTCTTTATTTCATTTGTTTTGTTTTTTAGATTCCATATATGAGTGCGATCATATGATATTTGTCTTTCTCAGTCTGACTTATTTCGCTTAGCGTAATACCTTCTAGGTCCCTCCATGTTGTTGCAAATGGCAAGATTCTTTTTATGGCTTCATGATATTCAAGTGTATGTGTGTATATGTATGTGTATGTATATCTATATATCTCACATCCTCCTTATTATTTGTACATGAGTATTTAGGTTGCTTCCATACCTTGGCTATCGTAAATAATGCTGCAATAAATATAAGGGTGCATATATCTTTTTGAATTAGCATTTTTATTTTCTTTGGGTAAATACCTAGTACAAGAATTACTGGATCATACGGTATTTGTTTTTATTTATTTATTTATTTATTTTGAGGAACTTCCATACCGTAAGAAAAACATCTTTATCAGAAGGGAGCAATTAGAGGACCTGAAAAAAATAGTTTTATTATTATTATTTTTTTAAGTTGGAATTTGGAAGTCAAAGGGCAGAAAAAATATGCATAAAAAAGGGCATGGGGTAGAGTCCACTCAATTAAGAATTTGCAGTAAAAAGGAGAGAAGTAGTATAAAAGCTTTCAGGCTCACTGGAAGTAAGTACATTTTTGACTGAATCCTCTCACATATTTTGTCTGTCCGAGTCCATGGGAAGGTAAAACTCTATTTTTTTGGGGGGGGAAGACTCCTGGGATATCAACGTGCTGGGACACATCTGAGTCCTGCTTTACACCCCAGCCTGATGGGAAATTTGGGTTTCTCTTCCTTTTCTTCCTGAGCCGCGTAGTTGCAGCGCCAACGTCCTGTGGACCCTCATCAATAGGCCGGACTACCAGAGCAGTTTATGCTCTGAAGAGTACAGATGATGACAAGCCGTGTGACAAGTTGGAATTCGTGTGGAAAGTGCCAGTAACTTGCATTTGTTACGGGTTTCTGCTTGTTGGTTGCTGTGTTTTGTATTGGGGTATTCCCATAGCAACAGTGGTTTTTTCCCCCGCAAACATGGAGAATTGTCTTCTGTTTTGTGTGTTGTTAATATCTGTGTAAATTATTCTATGTTCTATGTAACAGAAGTTTTTCCTTTAGAAGTAATTTACTTGTAGGAGAAAAGGTAATTTTTGGACTTGATTTCATTTTCTTTCTGGGTTTAAGAGTTTAAAAGCATAAATATTTTATCTCTTTGACATCTGATTCATTTAAACAGTGTTATTCTTTGGCTCAGCATTTGTCTGATTCCTTATTTCTTTAATTTGGTCGGTCTGTTTTAATCTTTTAACATCTGAGTTCCCATTTCTAAGGGTTCTAAAATGGCACAATAAGGTAATTAAAGAACCCAGTTAAGCTCTAAAACTCTGAAATGTTTGCTTGTTAATTTACCTGTTCCGGGCTTGAGATAATTTCAGTGTCCTCATAAACTTGTTCCATTTCATCTGTTTGTGATGTAAATTTCAAGTAGATTTCACACAGATTTTTTTTTTTTAATTTCGCTTTCTTCATTGCAATGGCGTGAAATTTTTCAGTCTCCAAGCAGTATGTAATTGGAATTAGAAGAATTAAAATAAGCTAATTTTGGTGTTAGAATCTTAGAGCTCATTATTGCCAGGCTACAGTGGCATAAATTGAAACCAAGACCAAGAAATGAAGAGATGGAGCAGGAAGGGAAATTACTTCCTGTGTGGAGTGAGCACCGCAAATGTAGTTTCCTTTGTTGGCAAAAGGTTTATGAAAGTTATCCATAAATCAATCATGTGGATAAAATTGGGCAAGTTCAGTAACAGTTGAGAAGTTAACGGAAAAACCACCAACCCCAACGGTTTCAAAGTGGTTTTTATCTTGTTTTGTAGTTTTCTGTACTGGACCAGATAGTGTGGTTCTGTGAATCATATTATGAAAAGATGGCAATTACCATATTTTACATTTTGTAGTTGGAAAATTAATCAAATCATTTGTTTTAAAAATGCCTCAAATTCATGTCCACAATTATGAAACCAGTGGTCAGATTACTGTTGTATTTTGTATCTGGCTTTTTCTGCGTTTCTTAAGAGGTAAGCTACGTAGGCATGAAAGTCAAACTGAAGATACTTTAAAAATGATCTTAGGAGTCGATTAGGAGCTATATACGTATGGGTATAAATGTATGTGTGGCATGAATGCATGCGTGTAGATATGGCTGTGGTTGTAACTCTGTGTATACATTTTTGTAAGAATATTCTTGCTTGACTAGAGAGAGCCTGTTTTTTGAGGAATTAAGCACAGGACAACAATTAGATTCCTATATCTAGATCAGTGATATGAATCTCTGCTGGTATCCCTCTCTTGAGTTCTCTAGCAGCCCTAGTTGTTCTGGGTTTCATTCATGCTCCTTGGTTGAGAAGCTTGCGGTGAAACAAGGTCATGTCATGATGGCTGTGGCTATCCAGGTGCCTTTTGGATAGGTTGCAGATGGTGACATCATTTCACACCAATAGTCGAAAAAAATGCAGGGAAGAAGAGTTGCTTTATACAAATAGAAAAACCTGACTGACTTCTCTGGTACTGTAAAGAAGTTAGTTTAAGTTCATTATAGAATCTCAGTGTGGGATTATCCTTTCAAGTTTTCCCATCCACTTCTTTCTACAGAATTCTCACTGGATGCATATCCAGTCTTTGTTTATATCCCTTACAAGATGGCTACTCACCACCTCTCTTTAGTGGGAAAGGGTGAGAGGTGTGGGGTCCCACCTGGCTCAGTTTTTCTTTAATTATTCTGATGATACTCCCAAACTAGGGAGAATAGATAATTTATCTTCCAAACCAGGATTCTTTTGAGAATGAAAGGGGATCGATCCTGTTAGTTATTTTGCCGAGACAGTGGGCATAAATTGGGACTGTCACCCTATCTATAACATATTTTCAGCCTTTGTATTTATTGACTGAATTTGGAACTTCTCTGGGGCTTTGTCTTTGGATAGTTTTGATTATTAAACAGTTTTTCCTTCAGTTGAGCCAAATCGATTTTCTCTTGCTTTATTATCTATTGGTTTGGCTTTTCTTCTGAGGCCAAAGCTGAGCAAACATGTATCGTGATTCACATGACAAACCTTCTGATAATGTATTTAAAATACCAAACCTGGGTTCATTCATTAGACTAACCTCCAGGACAGTCATCTGCAATTCTCCCTCCTCCCTTTTATCCCCAAGGAACTTAGGTTTTCTATAACCAACCCATAAAGTGGGTTGTTCCAGAGTCAAACACCATATTCTACAAGTTATTTGGGCAGCTAGAAGTAGAAGAAGAATTATTACTGCAGTCTGAGATTGTACTAGCTTTTTGGTGATTGTTGACTCCTCTTAATCTTTTGTTAATCTCATTTTCATCGTTACTGACAAAGACTGTGTCACGTTTATCTCTTTATCTTGCTTGTCATAGAACTTGGCACACAACTTCTTCTGTCATTAAATATCCCTTTCATTATTGTGTCGTATGCAGACTTACAGCATGTCTTCTGCATCTTCGCTGGTATTTAATACGATGGGCCAGTTAAATCAAAAGCTCTGTAAGTGGAGTCCAACCTCTGGTATATTTTTTAAGCTTTCTGGGTGATTCTAATGAGCAAACAGGATTGAGAATCACTGCCCTAAGCTAGTAATAAAAGTATTGAGTACAAGACAGTTGAGGATACCTTGTCACTAGATGCCTCCCTATAGTTGTCATTGGACCATTAATCATTATGAATTTCTGACTTACCTAGTTTCCAATTTCTGTAGTCAACCGTCCTTGCTACCAACCTAATTTTTAAGTATATTATTGCTTTTTATCCTAATAACTGGAAATATTTTTTTTAAAGTTCTTACGGTTAGATGGCTTCTATATGGAAGCAGAGGGTGGAATAAATAATTGAACTTCAAAGATTCCTTTCCAAGTCCTGTTTCTATGATTCTTGCAAACCGCTTAGTTCCATGTTGCGATATTTTAAACACTCTTGTAGCCCAAATGCCACAAAAACGCCATTGTTCTAAGCAAGACATTTTTGAGGTTAGAAGCACAAATGCGCTGAACTTCTTCGTAATGTTTTGCAGAGACAGCATTGTTCAGACTTTTCTAGGTGAGAAAATCAGTTAAAGAAATGTTTGGCTTTTTTCTTCTCCCTTGCTCTCTGATATGGTAAAATTAATAAACTGTATGAAGATGTTATGCTGAAAAATGTGAAAAATACGCATTTATGCTAGTGCATACCTTATTTTGGTAAAAGTGGTTCTCTAGGTTTTGTACTGGAAATTACGGGCTTTTGTGAATTACTAACAATTATATTAAGCTCATGTTTTGTTTTGAGAAATGGAATTGCTTCCCCCCCATGTATTATTTTGTATTTTTTTTCCAGTTGGGTTTTCAGCCTTGGATGAAGTAAATTAGTGTTTGTCACTTCGTTAAATACTTTAGAGACTTTTAAAAAATATAAAATAACTGTTAGCCCTTCAAGAGTTTGCTATCTCCTTGGAATTTGAGATTATTTCATATGCATGAATGAAATAACAGTATAAGACATTGTAATATTAAGTATGAAAATGAATAGTGTTAGACATATAATTAGCATTTTCACTATATCTGGGTAAGGAAGACGATTTTCTAAGAGATGAATCATTTTCTTAAAGTTGTATTAGTAATAATGTCTTTTAAAAGTTATGGAAGAATGTTAAAATACCATGTTGTATTTATATAAAAATGGTCTATCTGGGTTTGGGGAACCATTTAGCCAGAAGTCAAGTGTCAAGTCACCTTTTAGCCCATTTCAACCTAAACTGACTGAAGAAAATGATGAGCTCATTCAAAAGTACTCCTGGGACATGCTGGAACTAAAGTTTTTGAATATGAAAGGTTGTTGAATTTTTGTTGTTGTTGTTGTTTAATTCAAATGTGAATTGTTATATATGTAGATAGATTTCTGAAAATCAATGCTTCAAATATTTTTTAAAATATATTTTTAAAATTTATTTATTTGAGAGAGAGAGAGTGAAAGAGCATGCAAGCGGGGATAGGGTCAGAGGGAGTAGCAGACTCACTACTGAGCAGGGAGCCTGACTGGACTCGGCACTTCATCCTGGGACTCCAGGATCATGACCTGAGCCAAAGGCACTGGCTTAACCAACTGAGCCACCCAGGCGCCCCAATACTTCAAATATTTTAACATCAGGAATAATTCTGAATTTGTTTTATGAACAAATAATTACAAATAAATTCCTGAAGCTTTACAGGGCCTATACGCTATTGCCTGTGCAAATGATCAGTATTTTACCTTTTGCACTTCAGCATTTTAAAAAAAGGGTTTCTTGCACTCCCATTTCTTCTCCTCACCCTGCCGAGTTCCCCTTGCTTTCGCATACCTGTGGAATTTCTTCCATACTCCTGTTTTCCAACTTAATGCTTCATCTGATCTTCTATTTGCAAGAGCTTAAACTGAAAATGTGTGAAAAATCTCCATTTTTTCCAATGATTTTTCTTTTCATTCAATGTATTTTTCTTGAAGGATTAAGGAAGTCTGGAAGAATATCTTCAGCTGAGTCAAAAGGACATTTTGTCTTTATAGTCTAAGTGTTTTAGGTGTAAGGCGTTTATTTGTGATGACTCAGCTTCATGGTTTATTGGTGAAATTCAGCGTTCTCTGGAAGTTCATAATCTATGGTGCACAAATGGGACTTTTTGGATTTGTACTAATCTATTTACATAGGCTTTTGAAAAAATACATGCAGCCTTGCTTATATAACAGAAATTTGTGCTTATCAATACTCTTTGAGGTTATTTAATACTTTGCTTCTTAAAGTGTGGTCTACAGACCTCAGATCAACATCACTGGCTTACCCGGAGCTCATTAGATACTCAGAATCTCAGTCCCTCCTCCCCAGCTATTGAGTCAGAATCTGCATTTTAACAAACCGCCCAAAGGATTCATATACACATTCGGGTTTCAGAAGCAATGGACCAATCCTCTGTTCTTATTTTAGTTAGGAGTGCCCTGAAGATTTTGACAAGAGGTGGAGAGGGGAAAAAAAAAGTAATTATCAAGCATAATGCTAATACTTTAAATGTGTTCTCAGTTAATCTTCACATCCATGGTGGATATTATTACCCACATTTTATAGATGAGGACACTGAAGATTAGAGGGACTAAGAGATATTTTTCCAAGGTTACATAGCTGGTAAAATGTTGAGTCACTGCGTGCAGATTGAGGAATCCAAGCCCTCACTTTTTCCTAATACTCAATTATTTCTGGGACAATTGGCATTCACTAAGTACTTATTAACTGGATCGTTGTTTCTTTATAGGGAATATGACTTAGAGTTTTTTGGGGAAAATGTCTTCAAGAAGCTCTTGAAGCTTTCCTGAAACAAGGCTTTCAAGGAGTGTCGTATTAATCTATGAATTTTATTTATTTATTTTTTAAAGATTTTATTTATTTATTCGACAGAGATGGAGACAGCCAGCGAGAGAGGGAACACAAGCAGGGGGAGTGGGAGAGGAAGAAGCAGGCTCATAGCAGAGGAGCCTGATGTGGGGCTCGATCCCAGAACGCCGGGATCACGCCCTGAGCCGAAGGCAGACACTTAACCGCTGTGCCACCCAGGCGCCCCTATCTATGAATTTTAAATTGGAAGTTTGATTTGTCATCTTCTACATGTAATTCCTTTTTTTAAGGCATGTCTACCTTCTTAACTCCCTTCCTTCTTTCCATCCTTCCCTCTGCCTTGTTCTTTGCTTCCTTCTTCTCCTTTATAATAGCCTCTGTCGAAATAGTTGTCTCTGTCATGAGTAAGAGGGCACATGTTGAAAAGTATTTTATAATGTGATTTTTGCAACAGAAAGGTGGCATATTTCAATAGCATTTTCAGGGAAACAGTGGGGCTCATTCACAAATGCAAAATCCAGTTTGAATTCACAGTGTGGATGGTGTATAATGTTGGTGATCTAGGCTGTGATAAGTCCCTTCCTGAAGTATATGCAATGGTAAGTAAAGTGCTTTCAGGCGAAGCTTATTTAGGGTTGGGATATACCATACCTTCTACTTTTCAGCTTCCCTCCCCATATCTTACTTCCCATCTTTACCTAGTGGCCTGGCAGTTTGCTGTAAAGAGATCTTTGACACAATGAAGAGTTAGAAATTAATGTATCCTTCTTTGGGTATAGAGTCAAAATGGAAGACAATGGCCAGAGAATGTGTTTGACCCAAAGAGTTGACCTGTAACATATATAATAGGTGTGTCAACTTTTTTGGTAGAGGGCTTCTCTGAATCACTGCTATAGTCGACTCCTTATTTATTCATTTATTCATGCATTTATTTAACCACGGTTATTATGAACAATTAATAAGCATTATTAAAAATTATAAAGAACAACAATTATTGAGGAATTGCTGTGTAGCTGGCCTGGGGGTGAGATCCATTGAGGTGAACAAGACTCAGTAGTACTTTTCTTCAAGGAGTTCACAGTCCAGTAGGGGCTCTTCTTCAGGTTTGTAATCAGAAAATTTCCTAGGGCCCAAGGGTGAAGGGGTTCTGTAGCCCATTACTGGCTTGGTCTTTTCAAGTGTTTTTAGCCTTTCTGGGTGTCACTTTCCTTACTGAGGTTATAGGCAAATTATTTCCCTGAAAAGGACTATTGTGGGAAGAGAATATCTAAAATGGATTTGACATCCTTTGTTATTACAAGTAAAATAACCATTTGGGAAAACCAGTTTCTCATTAAATCCTCAGGCCACATGCTATAGTCAGACCCCTGGGTTTCCCATCCTCCACCCTCTTCACATTCTTTGTCTCATTTATATTGCCACAGGCGACCCTCAGTGGAGGGTCACAGAGCACAGGCTTCTATTCCCATGAAATGCCTCCCAATTCTATTCTGCCAAACTTACCAAACTTTTTGGCTTTTTCTTCACCCAAACCGACACACTTGCATAGGAGTCTGGATGAACTTTTTGAATCCTTATCCCAGATGGAGTCAATCAGGAGGAGGAATGTATAAGAGGAATGCACTAGGAAAGAGGAATGTGAAGGAAGTAGAATGAAATGGTGGAAAAGGTGTGGGTGATGCAACCAGGAGCCTGCCCTTCCTTTCTCCCTGCCTGCCTGCCTTCATTCATTCATTCATTCATTCATTCATGCCTTTATTCATTCAGGAAACAGGGGAAAGGATCTGGTCTGCTCTGTGCACTCACTGTTACTCCTAGCTGGCCTCCCAGTGATGCGTGGGTGGATCACTAGCTAGTAAATAAACAAACCCCTACTGGAACCCACCCTGGAGCCTAGTACTTAGAATTTTTCTGTGAGCTGCTCAGCTGCAAATCAGTTCCGTG
Source organism: Ursus americanus (assembly GCF_024610735.1). Lineage (NCBI taxonomy): Eukaryota > Metazoa > Chordata > Mammalia > Carnivora > Ursidae > Ursus > Ursus americanus. Next base: position 5,779,102 of record NC_142162.1, on the reverse strand, counting down.
ACTGAGAGCATCTGTCTTAGTGAGTTTTGACTGAAGACTCACAAATGAAGCAACTGTGCATTTTCTCTGTTCATATCATGGCAGCTCTTGCTCTGCTCAGCACTCACATGAGCTTCTTACTGAATCTGTCAGCTCCTACAAAGACAGCTGCCTGTTTTTATGTATGTCACCAGGAGCCCCAAGTCCAGTTCCCTGAAGCAAATTTAGTCTTTGTTTAACTCAGACCACCCTAACCAAAAACTGCCAAATTTGCTGAAAATTCATTAAACTCTTTGTAGATAATGGGATCACAAAAAATAAGAGATTGACACTTCAATTTATTTATAAGCCTTTATTATCGCTATTGTACTTAAATTATAGAAGATACTTTGAAGCCTCACTCTTCTCCCATCCCATGTAGAGAATTTTCTTTTCCTAGTGTCCCAACTGGTCCTTTATTCTTCCCTCTCCTTTATCCTTTACTCTCAAGTAAAAACTACTCAAAAGACAAAAAATCACAAAGTCAGGTGATGTGGGTTTGTCTAAATTTAGATTTAGTGCCCAACCCTGGATGAGAATGGGCTGGAGACCAGGAAAAGGTAGGAATGTTGTAGGAGGGCATCTCCATCATTTGGCCATGGGTCCTAATTGCCCCAGCACCCCGTTGGGGGTGGGAATTCAGAGATACACTTCTCATCTGATCCCCAGGAGAAAATTGCATGGTGTTATTTGTGTAGCCCCCTAGTGTAAGAGGTAGAGTCTTAGGAAGGATTAGACTATATGTAGTGTGTTCTTATAACCCTTCGGCCTTTTGGGAATTTCTTTATGGGTGTCTCCTCATTAACTGGACTTTTCCACTGTGCCTTTGTTATTGTTATAAATGCTGAGGTCTTGCCTGAAATTTGGCCTGGTTCCCAGATGGCATAGCAGTGTGAACATGGTCTAATTTTTAGTCGTAATAAACAAAGCAGCTCGTATGCACTATGTTGTCCAAAGACACTCTTGTGGTTCAGGAAATGGGCCTGAGCAAGCCAGCTCCATATCAACTCAAAGAAATGCCCACTCTTGTCATTCGGGGCCTCTAAAGCCCTAGAATGAGATGGGCCAATAGGCCAAAGCTGAGGACCTGTTTCCCCGCAGATGGCAGATCTACAAGGAAGAGGCACAGAAGAGCTTTGGCAAAGCAGATAGAAGCAAACAAACCATTAGGGATGCCCTATGAATGTCCCACTGAAATACAGCCTTTCATTTTTTTTCTCCTTTGTATGGCTTCCTTTTGTTTTATATCTTAGCTCTCTGGAGAAGGCATATACTAGGTCTGTCTCTCAACCTGTATACCTTTAAGAGTATTTTTACTTTTTCAAATGTCGCAAAAGAAAAGTTAACTTTTTATTTGGGCCTAGTTAGAACATTTCATATGTTGTATGCATCTAAACACCCTGGAGGGAAAAAAAATTAGTGTGATTAAATTAATCTCAGAGGGAAATTTAATTTGTTCCCCTGGTAATTGTCCAAAATTAGTTCTTATGTAGACACATTACTATTCCTAGGCCATTTACTAGCCCTAGAACAGTCCTGGAGAAGCTGGAACACTAAACTAAGTTCTGAGGATAGAAAAGAAAACAAGGTTTATGTTACCGCCAGGCAGGTTTGCTCTGGGGGGAGACTGAGGCTGAAAGCTTGCCTAGGCACTGTCTGTTTCTGAGGTCTAGATGGGAAATGAAGACAAGCCCAATGATGCTCTCCTTAGATTGAAGGGACTGAAAGTGACTGCTTTAGCTGATGGAATTAATGTGCATCTTTCACTGTCCTTTGGTTTAGAAAGGGTCTTTTCTTTACCAAAGAACATTCTAGGAGGGTCAGTGGATTTATTAATTAAGAGGGAGTCCAGATATTTCTTGTTTCTGGCTCATTTCCCGGGAAGCACATACCATTTGGGAGAACACATGACTCTACAAAACAGCTTTTATGGGCAGCCCTGTAATTGCTCTAAGACTCAATTTCTTTATCTGCAAAGTGGTGCTGAAATAGCAACAGCTCGTTAGATTTTTTGAAGGATTATCTGAGATGATGTATGCACAGTGCTCAGCACAGTGCTGGGCCTATGTAGGGAGACCATACATGTTAACAGGTGTCGTCATATGACACAGCAACACCATTATACACAAAGTCATACTTTCTTCATTTCGCATCCAAGTCTTGGTGACACATGGGTCATACTCATTTTCTTTGGTTATAACAATGCTTAGTCTGGCAATGTTCTTTTTCTTCTCTCTCTCTTTTTTTTTAAAGATTTTATTTATTTATTTGACAGAGATAGAGACAGCCAGCGAGAGAGGGAACACAAGCAGGGGGAGTGGGAGAGGAAGAAGCAGGCTCATAGCAGAGGAGCCTGATGTGAGGCTCGATCCCACAACACCGGGATCATGCCCTGGGCCGAAGGCAAACGCTTAACCACTGTGCCACCCAGGCACTCCATAGTCTGGCAATTTGCAAACTTTTTTTGAGCATGTTCGCTACTTATAAAAAGAAAACCTTCCTGTGTCTTTTGATAAATGTATAAAGAAGATGTGATGTATCTATATGATGAAATACTACTCAGCCATTAAAAAGAATGAAATCTTGCCATTTGTGACCTAGAGGGTATTATGTTAAGTGAAATAAGTCGGAGAAAGACCACTTACATGTGGAATCAAAAACAAAACAAATGAACAGACAAAAAGGCAGAATCAGACTCCTAAATGCAGAGAACAAACTGGTGGTTGCCAGATGGAGGGTGGTGGGAGGATGGGCGAAACAGGTAAAGAAAATTAGGAGGTACAACTTTCAAGCTTGTAAGTTACAGAGATAAAAAGTAAAGCATATAGGGAATATAGTCAATAATATTGTCATAACGTTGTATGGTGAGTACAGTTACCGTGGTGAGCATTGAGTAATGTATAGAATCGCCAAATCACTGTCCTCTATGAGACTAGTTTAACATTGTGTGTCAATTATACTTTAATGAAAAAATAAATCCAAATATGTTGCCCGGATTAAATACCCAGCAAGAAGAAAAAAAACCTTCCCAATATACATGTATTTACTCTATGTATTTTTTTTTTTTTAAGATTTTATTTATTTATCTGACAGAGAGAGAGACAACACAGGCAGGGGGAGTGGGAGAGGAGGAAGCAGGCTCCCAGCGAAGGAGCCTGACGTGGGGCTCGATCCCAGGACTCCGGGATCACGCCCTGAGCCCAAGGCAGACGCTTAATGACTGAGCCACCCAGGCGCCCCTACTCTATGTATTTTTATGTATGTAGTTATGTATGTATATAAATGTAAGCATACATATATAGTATGTATGTATATATATGTGTATACATAGTCAAGGAAATCTGTGCATTAAACGTTAATAACCTCAACTTTAAATTTCTTTGTTAAACCATACATAAAGGTTACTTTTTTTTTTTTTTAAGTAGCCTGAAGGACTATTGGGCATCCCCTGGACGACCAGTGCCCCCGTGGTCTCATCAGATAGGGTAATCTTGAGGTTGCATGAACTTGAAATGTCAAATAAGCAGGCTTCCTAAGGGAGTCTTGGCAGGCAAGGTGCTCTTGTTCTGTTGCTCACTGTTTTCGTCATAGCACTGATCAGTTTATAAGTTTGTCTGTTCATTCCTGTCTCTCTCCCCACAGCTAAAATGCAGATGTGCTCTGGGAGGGTAGAGACTTTGTTCACACGTGTAGTCCTGGCTCAATGACTGTGCCTGTCACATGAAAGGCCCTTGTTGTGTGAATGGATGAAGGTTGGGGGAAATGTGTGCTCCCCTTTCCCTCCCCACAAATGCTTTTGTTCACATTGTGGAGCCCAGACTCAGGAGAGCCTTAGGAAGATGGTGGTGGTGGTAACCATGATGACGCTTATTGATGGCTCTCTGTAAAGACTCTTCTGTGGCCCCACCCTCACTGAGCAGTGTTGTCCACAGAGAAGCACTATCATCTTGCCGAGCCTCCCAGCCCTGAATGCTGTACATCCCTCACTGGGCACCGTTTGACTAATACCGAGGAGCTGCGGTTCTGCCTGGTGTCGGTGAGGTGCCAGACACCCAATCTCCAGGCTCGTTTGCCCCATACATGAATTCTTCTGGGACCTTTGCATAAACGTGGCTATTTCACATATTTCCTGAGTGGTGCAAGTGCCTTTAGGCCACTTCCTTTTTTTTTTTTTTAATGCAAGTGTTCTGTGGATGCTGACTCTTTTTGTGTTTTATTTTATGGTTTAGAGATAATTTCTCTTTAAGAGTCAGGACTATTTCTCTTTTTGAAATCTATGTGGTACCATATATCTCTCTCCTCTAATGGCAAGACTATTAGGCTCTTTCCCCCTCAAGCTCCTGACAGTTACTTTTTATAGCTGTCATGACATAAAAATGTTTCATCAAATGTGGGAGGGAAGATCTTTTGCGAGTGTGGAAACTGTGGTACTCATTGCGAAAGCTCCTGGGGTTTGGCCTGTGGGATCACAGACGCAGGCAATGTCCCCGGACAACCACCAGATGCATTTAGGCTTGGCTGTCTATGACTCATTCTTTAAGGCAAATATAGAGAGAAAAGTACACTATTGTATAAAAATGTAAATTGATCTTGGATATATTATTAATATTCTTATCTTGTATTTGGTTGATTGGGAGTCAAAGAAAAATTAACGGAAATTGACTTACATAATAAAATCAGTGAACAAATCATAAAACTGAGAAGTCCAGAAATAGGGCTAGCCTCAGGAGAGGCTTGGTCTAGTTTCTTTCTCTGCATTTCCTGGCCCTGAATCTTCAGTATTGAATTCGTTTTTGGCAGCCTCCCCACTCATGGTCCCAAGATGCTGTCAGTGATCCCTAAGGCTCCTTGCTTCCAGGTTGGAATCCAGTAAGAAAGAGAAAGCCAACATCTCCAGCAAATTCCCAGAACTGACATGGGTCATGTGCTAATCCCTGAACTCAAAATTGTAATTAGGAAGATGGGCCATGTAGTTGGCTTAAACTAATCTGGGTCTGACTCTAGAATTATAGATGAGAATTGAATTCATCCAGACCACAAGACTAAGTAATTTGGAGTACTGTTAGCTGAGGGGAAGGGGAAGGTAGTCAAATGTCTGTTACACCAAGCATTAAACATAAGATTGGATTTGTAGCACTAAGTTTGGCTTTTGATATTTATTTTTTTATGGCTGATACATCTCACACTCTCTAAATATTAAGCTTAGTTTCCATTTCTGGTTGTGGTGTCCATCCGCCTTCCTGGCTTTCTGCCTTTTGGGCACATGGTGACTCTTTCTAATCCATGTATGTATGAAACAGAGCATTCTCTTTCCCTTTGCAACTGCAGTTGGAAGTATCTGAGATGGTGGCTGGTCCATTGTGAGTAACTCTGGTGAACAGAGTCTTCCTGTTGGCTCATGTTGAATAAGTAGCATGAGCAAGAAATAAACCTTTATTATTTTAAGCCGTGAAGACTCCGGAGTTGTTACTGTGGCATACCCAGTTTATTCTGCCTAGTACATTGAATTTCCTAAATCCATTTGGATTATTTGGGGATTGCTCAGAAAAATCTTGTGTTTGTATAAGTCTTTCAATGTAAATACTGTCACATCCATGATCTCATTTTTATCTCTACAATAGTCCCATAAATATGTAGGTGAGAAGTATTATTAGCTCTGTCTTTCCAGTGGAAGAATTTAGGTAAACTCCCCAAATGCCCTGTTTACTAATTTAGCAGTGTTTGTTATTTTCTGTTTGCTTTGTTTTCTTAAGCAATACGATTACACAATAAAATCTCATAAAACATAATGCCTCTCATTTTGCTAATATTAGTTTGATGTTCCACCTTTGCAGAATTTATCATTTTTTACTTTATTCTTTCCCTGTACCAAAGAGTTAATGTTAAAATGTAAAGGACTTTGGCAACTGCTGCTCTGTTGGAAAGCGAAACGAAGGGAGTGGTTATCTGTACTGTTTACTTGCATTGAACTTTGTCAAGGACCAAGAGAATCACTCTGGAGGGGGATTGAAAGAGAACACAGGAAACTGTAATCATACATCAGGCAATAGATAACCAGAGCTCCTACAGAGGGGGTTGACTCAAGAGGAAAATGTAGATACACGGTATTATTTTCCTTGGTAAGAAAGTGGGTGCAGGCCAAAAATTCAGAGTGGAGGAGAGAGCAAGGGCTGATTGATTTGAAAGCAGAAGAGAGAACTGCCCTGTCCTGAATGGGCAAAGTACACTGCTGAGGAGAGTGGGCTCTGGAAGCAGAGTACCTGGTTTCCAATCCTGGTTCCGCCACTGACCAGCTGTATAACCTTGCTTAAATTACTTAATCTCTCTAAACCTGGGATTCCTCTACTATGAGGAATGAGGAAAATAGTGCCTATTCCATAAGGATATTGTGAGGATAAAATGAGCTGTGAACTGTAAAGCTCTTTGAACAGTACACATAGGAAGAGCTTGATAAGTGTCAGCTGCTATTATTTTATTAATTATTATTCATTGTCAACCTTTTCTGTCACCCCCTGTTCCAAGCCACACATCATCCCTCACCTGGATGAAAAAACCTTCTCATTGGTCTTTTCTCATCTATTCTTGTGTCTTGTGTCATTTCTAACTACTTCTCCATCCTGTAGCTAGAGTAATCTTCTAAAATTAGAATCTCATCAAGTTGCTTCTTTGCTTATAACTTTTCAGTAATTCTTTCTTCACTTAGGATTTCTGTCTTTATGATAAAGTCCAAAATTCTTAGTATGGATTCCAAGGAACTACTCTCTCTAGCCTCAGTTTGTTCTGACCTCTGTAGTACAGCCTCATGGCCCCTTTTGTAGACCCCCAAGTAAGCCTTCTTCTGCCGACCTCAGGGCGTCTTTCAGAAGAGCAATGCTTTTTTCTCATCCCGATGCTGTCTTCCTGGTGAAGTGACCTCTACTGGGGGTGACACTTCTCCTTCCAGCCCTTTACTTACTTTGTAGTGGAGTTATTTATTTGATATCTCAATCTTGAAGGGATATCTGGGCCTCACCAGTTCAGCTCTGCCCTCTTCCTCTTGGAAGCAAGCTCTCTGTAGGGAACAGCTATTCTCTGATACTCCTCTAGGGGGAGACCCCTTTCCCACTACACGAGAGGCCTCCCCTGCTCCGGAATTGCTTACGACTGTGTGGTTAAGTCTACCTCGTTGCGGGGTCAGTTACCTGGTCCACCTGGCTAACAAACTAAAGCCATGACTTCCAGCCTGGCTTCTTTCGGCACTAAAGATGCTGTATGGATTCTCCAGATGTACTCCTTTCTCCTTGTTCTCCTCCTCTTCCTTCTCCCTTTCCTCAATTCTTCTTCTTTATTTTATTTTTTTTAAAGATTTTATTTATTTGACAGAGACAGAGACAGCCAGCGAGCGAGGGAACACAAGCAGGGGGAGTGGGAGAGGAAGAAGCAGGCTCACAGCAGAGGAGCCTGATGTGGGGCTCGATCCCATAACGCCAGGATCACACCCTGAGCTGAAGGCAGACGCTTAACCGCTGTGCCACCCAGGCGCCCCTCCTCAATTCTGAATTGGAATGTTTCTAGTGGTCCATGGTGGAAAAGTCATGCTAAAAGGATAGAGGTGAAGATCTTTTGTGCCGTATTATGGAATGAACTGTATTAATTTGACTGTAAGCCAATAGGCTGGTTCAATGAAATGCCTGAATATTTAAGGTCTTACCTATACTCACATCCTTGGATAAGGCAGTGGAAATAGAAACACTTTTTTCTTTCAATTGATAAAGAAAGGTAAATGGGTCCAGAGACACTCCAGGAGGGGGAGCCCTCGTCCTTTGTTCCCAGGCATAGCTATGAGGGTTTGCATCATCTGTGACTAAGTCCCAGCAGAGCCAGAAGAACATAACAATCACTGCTATATGTCAAGTTAAACAAATAGGAGAAAATTGTCACAGACCCCTTTGGCATTATCCCTTTGTCCTGCACAATTGTCTCTTCACCTATGTGGGATTCGATTTTGTAGGAGAGTTTCTTTATAATTCCTGTCATGGTTTTGAGCTTCCCGGCAGATGTTCCATCTGTCCTTTTACAAGATACAGGCTTAACCTCATTTTAGTTTCAACTTAGAAGAAAATATAAAACAGAAATCTGTGATTTTTTTTTTTTTGGTTAACTGCTTTTTCTCCTTAGCTTTCCTCCTTCCTACCATTTTCTCCAAGTCCCTTCCTCAGAAATGTTTCATCATTGACAGTTCTCACAGCCTTCCTTGCAGCCCAGACCTTGAGTAGATAGCTCACTGCAAAGTAGTCATCATCAGCTTACAGAACAGTTTGCAGTACATTAGTATGTATTAGACCAACTAACCTGGGAACTCTTTGCTTGGCACCTCTCTTATCTCCCACAGCTTATTGCACAGAGCTAGACACACTGATTCCTGGCAAATGTTAAAAATGGCTATTTAAGGGGCACCTGGGTGGCTCAGTCAGTTAAGTGACCGACTCTTGATTTTGGCTCAGGTCATGATCTCAGGGTCATGAGATCGAGCCTTGTGTCGGGCTCTGAGCTGGGCACGGAGTCTGCTGGAGATTCCTCCTCTCCCTCTTCTTCTACACCTCCCCTAACCCCCAAGCACCACTGCTCATGCTTTCTCTCTCTCTTCCAAAAAAAAAAAAACCAAAAAAAAAAAAAACCCCCTATTTTAACAGGTGCCCATATTTTCTTTAACAGTAACAGTGATACTGGAAGTATAATTTCACTTAAACTAAGTCACACTGACTAACCTCAGTTTTAAAATATGAGTGGGTGGAAAATCTCTGGGCATATTGATTCAGAATTTCAGCAAGACTTATCACCCCAGATTTTGCTATCTTTATAGATAAGATGGAGTTAAGCCTCATGGGAGTATAGTTAGGTGCATTTATAAATGGTTAAATAAAACTGAATATGTGTTATAGAAACAACTGAAAAAGATGTTAATCTCTGGAAAGGTCTCTAGTAGTTTGCCATCAAACATCTCCTACCAGTTTAAAATGCTCATGCCTATGGGGATGGGAGGGAGGGGTGGAGGGTGAGAGAGAATCTTAAGCAGGCTCCATGCCCAGTACGGAGCCCCACATGGAGCTCAGTCTCACAACCCTGAGATCATGACCTGAGCTGAAATCAAGAGTCAGATGCTCAACTGACTAAGCCACCCAGGCGCCCCGCCTTGCATCTCTTAACAGTCACCATTCCCTTAGATCTGTAGTTGGGGTCAATATATTCAAGCCTCAGCACAATCTTTGTAGTTTTAGTCTGTTGTTGGAAAATTGGCTTAGTCTGCCCACTGTAGCCACTTCTCCTTCCTGTCATAATGTTGCTTTCCCTGGACATGAAGAGAATCTGCCTTATACCGTGTCACTTTGTGGGGTTGGTGCTTACCACACTAACTGCAGAAAGTCCAGTGATTTTAGGAATGTTCACCATGTTTGTGAGAGTGCCATCAGCACAGAAAGCTATTTTGTTAATTAAAAAAAAATATATATTTTTGGTCTTTAGTCATGTCCTTTGTGATGTATTAGTCAATAGCTTTGGAAGAATATATAAAAGGCACATGCTGAAAATCTTTTGATGGCAGAAAATATTTAATAATTTAAGATGGTATATTCAAAATTAATTTTTTCATGAGGTTGGTGTAATAAGAGTATATGAAAGAACTTGTACGTCAGTATTTTAGAACATCAACCATAAGTGTTTAGGAAAGAGAGACCCGATTTCATAGTGACTTATGAAGAAACGATCTAGAGGTTTTAGTTCATCTAAACTCAGTGAACAGTGAGATACAATTGCCAAAATGCTGATGACATTTTAAGGTATGTTAATACAATAGTCCAGAACACAGAACATCGAAGTCTCTACTGTACTTGGGCTGGTTGAATCAGATCTACAATATGTTTTTGCTTCTGTGCAGCATGTTTTAAGAAAGATGCAGAGAGGTTGGGATAAATCTAGAAGAAACTGATCAGGAAGAGAGGTCTATTAAATAAGTCATGGAGCAGCTGAGGGGTTTGAGAATGCCTGGATCAGAGTAGAGAAGATTTTGGGAAGTCCTGTGAGTGGTCTTCAAATATTTGAAGGTTTCCAACATATAAAAGGCTTAGACTTGGTATAGGTGACCATGGGAATAGAATTGGGCACATAGTAAAAAGTTACAGGGAAGCAGATTTGGGTTTCTCATAATAGACCTTTCTAGCAATTCCAAATCTGAAGTAGAAATAGGCTACTTCGTGAGGTGGTCAGTTTTCCATCACAGAAGACTTTCAAAGACAGGCCTAGGTTCCCTTAATCAGAGTTATCTAGAGGGTGGGAAGGTGGACCAGATAATCCCTGAAGTTTCTTCCAACCTCACGGGCCCCAGCATAAACACAGTGTCTGTGTACAGTAGGTGCTTAGGCAATATTTGCCAAATGAATGGATGCATAAAATATCTCAGGGGCAGGTATTGTACTTGATACATTTTTAGGTCATGGGTGATTTTATGGCACTGGCCAGTAATTTCACCTTTATAAGGAGAGTGTCAACTTAGGAAAATGAAGACCTTGGGCCAAGAGAACTTAAAATTTTCTAGATAATTGGTTTATCTGTCTTGTTCTGGTATAATTCATGCTTAGCCTTGTAAGTTTTAGAGGTATTCTGATAATGAGCAATACCTTGCCCCAGTCTAACATGATGCTGTTTCTTTTTCAGGATAATCGTATCCACACATCCAAGTACAGCATTCTTACCTTCTTGCCAATTAATTTATTTGAACAGTTCCAAAAAGTGGCAAACGCCTATTTCCTTTTCCTTCTGCTTTTACAGGTAATGTTTACGTTGTATTTCTTCATCATCTGTTTGTTAAAAGTATTCATATAATTTGAAAAAGTAAGCTAATTCACTCGGCTAAACGTTCATGATTAGGTAAACGTTTCTTATCAGATTCTGAATGTTATTTTTGCTGTTTCTTTTCACAAATGTGGGAGGGCTAGGAATGGGTAAAAAGCAGTACATCCATCATTTTAAACACTGAGGTCATTTTAGAATGCAGCTATGCACTTTATTTGAACCAAACCAGAGCCTAATAATTATTGCCCATAGCCGCCTTCTTTTCTTTATCTCCTTCTCCTGTTGACATCGTGGGTGTTGCCAGAGTTGAGGCAGTCTAGCTGAGCAGTACTTAGGGGAACCTAATTGGGCAATTTCATTTGTTTCTAAGAACAATGGCATCTTTCGTATATAAAATAAATGATGTATGCTATACCTTCACTGTAGGGTGACTATTTTTTACAGTTTTTGGTGGCTAATTGGTAGTTAATAAACTTCCTTTTTTCTCCCATCTGACTAAAATTTGAGCTTAAATGAAATTTCAGCTTTTACTGATATTTTAGGAAATAAAATGCATAAATGAAAGAATATAGATAAACAGTTCATGAGAGCTGGTCACTTACCTAGTATTTATTTTAGAGTAATTTATTTTTATTTATTTATTTATTTATTTATTTATTTATTTATTTATTTATTTTATTTATTTATTTAAAAGATTTTATTTACTGATTTGACCGAGAGAGACAGCCAGTGAGAGAGGGAACACAAGCAGGGGGAGTGGGAGAGGAAGAAGCAGGCTCCCAGCAGAGAAGCCTGATGTGGGGCTCGATCCCAGAACGCTGGGATCACGCCCTGAGCCGAAGGCAGACACCCAACGACTGCGCCACCCAGGCGCCTCTATTTTAGAGTAATTTAATCAGACCAAAGTGGTACATTCAAAATGTGTGGGGCTCTGTGTTAATTTTAGAAGGTAAAAAGATGGATTAAATGTGCACAGTTCAGATTAATAGCTTTGGGTACTATTTTTACTTAATTGAATAACTATTTGTATTAAGAATCTTTTGGTTGTAAATGGCAGAAACCTAAATTTGTTTAAGCAAAAAAGAAATATATTTAGGAATATATCTCATTTCATGTATGACTGGATTCATGGGCAAACTATTTCAATACGATGTGGTTTCTCTTTCCTCCATGTTGGCCTTACTGAAGCAGGCCCTCTCCACCTGGTGGCCCCTGAAAGCTTTAGACCTTTATTCTCCTGCTTCAACTCCAACATTAAAGAGAGAGAAAGGGAGAAAAAAAGAGCATGATTTTTTTTTTTTGGTTGTTTCAGCAAATCTTGTGATTAGCTCTCACTGGACCATGCTATCCATAAACTAATCATGGTGACCCAAGAATTTGTAGCAATAGTTGTCTTGACCTAGATCACATGCCAAAATGTGGAGCCAGAATGGAATGAGTCTGCCAACATTGTGCTGACAGTAGAAGGGGTGAGATCCTTTCCTAAGGTATACTTGAGAAGGAACGGATGCTGAACAGACACAACAAAACAACAGCAACAAAGCCCCACAGTTAATGTATACCTTACAATTTATCGAAAAGACTCTGGAATCCAAGATTTCTTTCTTTCCCCCCTCTATGAATTTGCTTTTCCTTTCTTTATATAACTCTTTACAATATTCCAGAATTTTGAGCTCATTTCTCTAATGGCTTTCTTATGTATAGTCAAAGGCTCTTGCTTAAAGAATTTTATATCTGGAAGGAGCCTTTGGGATGGTTTAGTCCAGCCTCCTTTCTTCTGTTGATCAAGAAATGAGACCCAGAAAGGATAAGGAATGTGTAAAGCTTTTACCATGAGTCAATGATAGAACTAGGACTAGAATCCAGCTTTTCTGCTGCTCAGGCCAATGTTTTTATTGGTACCTTGGAAGCTTTTGAGTTGTTTTTTTTTTTTTTAATAAATTTTATATGGAAGCTCTTGTATAAGATTGGTTTAGTTTAGAGCTGTTTTTGACGGGGCCTGATCTCCACATACTGACCACATCCACCCCACTCTTCCCTACCTGATGGCTCTGAAGCAGCTCCATATCAAACGCCATCTGAAAACCACATTTCTAAGAGAGTCCTGTCAACTGTCATTATGTCTCATGTGGGTAGTTTTAGAGTCAAATAGATCTAGGTTCAAATTTTAGCAGTGTATGTTCTTGGCCCAGCAGGGTGAGCTCTCAGGTACTTCATCACAAAATGGGAAAATGACACCTAGGACTGTACCATTTCCTGGCTCCAGGGCACTATTCATAATGTATTCTAGGTTGTGCACTGGGGGTACTAGTTACATGGAATACAAGTCCTATGGGTGTGTGCAAAACAACTCTGGTACAGAATCTACCTCGATGAACTTTCTGAGGGTCAGATGACGTAAAATATGGAAAGTACTTGACACAGTGTTTGGTGCAAAGTAGATGCTCAAAGAATCTCTCTTTTGAAATTGGTGAAAAGTTAGGGAAATTGTTAAAAGTTGAGATGAGAAGCAGAGAAAAGACAAGTGACATGGGTCATCTTGGGGAGAGAGTATCTGAAAAATTTCAAGAAATTTACTTCTCAAGTTGGTATAAAAATTTTATTTTTTGTCAAGTAGCCTGAAAATTTGTTCAGTGACACTTCTATGTGTCTTAGAAGTGAATGCAAATACTTAGTTAATGAAAGTTATTCTGCATTTGCACAAATAATATAATCCCATTACTTTCTGTGAGTCGTATATAATGACAAAATTTGGAAGATGTATTTCCTAACTTAAAAGCCCTAAACTATTTGCAATGTTTGTTTTAGCTGATTCCAGAAATCTCCTCCTTGACCTGGTTTACCACCATTGTGCCTTTGGTCCTGGTAATAACTATGACAGCTGTCAAAGATGCCACAGATGACTATGTGAGTATTTGCTTTTGAGCATTTTTGAGGTCTCAATTTCAATTGTGACCTCTCAAAAATAAAAAAAATTGGGATCTGCTTGGAATTTTTGAATGGAGCTCTTTTGGTCAGTCTTATATAAAACTCTTACTCTATTTCTTTAGTGACTAATACGGATGTCATAGAACCAGAGCCTGTTTATGTTAAAAGCAAGAGAGCTTGAATAATTAGACTTACTCCTTCATTTTACAGATGAGGAAACCAAGGTCTCTAAAGAACTAGTGACTTGTTAATGATCATACAACCAATTGGTGGTAAGACCACATTTAGAACACAAACTTGCTCCTACCCAGTGAAGTATTATTTATCCTATATCATATGTTTTTCTCTAAGTTTTGGGAATTGGTAGATATTAGGTACTCTCACATCCTGTGCTCATTGTACCATGAATTGCAAAATTAAATAACTTCAAAAGTCAGGCAATTAATGTAAATAAGTGAAGTATAAAACAATAGAGAATTTTGAAGTCTGCATAAGCCAAGGGAGGTCATTAAAATGCAAAAATTTAAAACACAGTCTTGCACAAAGCAAACATTCTAAATGTAGAAAGGTTATATTCTTACTCTGGGTGATTGCATGTGGCCTAGCCTCAATAATTGTCTATATCCCAATGACTTACATATTTATATTTCTAGCCTAGGCCTCTCCTGTGAACTCATGCCCATATTTTCTATTGTCTATTTTTAACTCATCTATGTCTTTAAAGTGGGTGTCTTGTAGATAGCATATAACTAATAATGATTTTTTATACAATCTGAAAAATCGTTCTCCTTTTTAAAAATTTTATTTATTTGACAAAGAGAGAGACAGTGAGAGAGGGAACACAAGCAGGGGGAGTGGGAGAGGGAGAAGCAGGCTCCCTGTGGAGCAGGGAGCCACAGGGAGCCTGCTTCGGGACTCAGTCCCAGGACCTGATCCCAGGACCCGGAAATCATGACCTGAGTGGAAGGCAGATGCTTAACGACCGAGCCACCCAGGCACCCCTGAAAATCTCTTAATTAGAAAGTTTAACCTATTTACATTTTATATGAATATCATTATGATTAGGTCTAAATGTATCATCTTGTTACTGCTTTCTGTATGCCTCATTGGTTCTTCGTTCCATTTTTCTTCTTTTAGACTGAGTATTTTTGTGATTCCTTCTTTATTTTTGGCTTTGTAGGCATATATACAGGGGTTGTTCTAGGGTTTAACTTATAGCCTACCTGAGTTGGTTTGGCTTTGGAACACTGGCCTTTATTCACACCCCTCTGCTAAGGTATATGGGGGATGCAAAAATAAAACATACACAGAACCTGAAGTTAAAAAAGCTTAAAATCCAGCAAGGGAAGATGAGACATGCACACAAATAACAATAATATGACATAAAAAAGTTATGAGTCATAATAAAACGAAGCACCTTGGTTCTTTGTGGGAGGAAGATGCCCTTCAAGGGCTAGTTGGTAGTGGAGGTGGAGTGTGCGAAGGAGAATTCGGGAAGGCTTCATGGAGAAGGTGGGAACCCAGCCCTACTGAGAGTGGTTGAGTATGGGAAAGTGAGATGGGGAGATTTGTGCTTATCAAGTTGGTTCATATGATCCTTCCTCATAGTTGTTTTATGTATAATTTTTTGATAATTTGACAATTTGATGTGACTTATTTGAAAATTATCCATGTATACAATATCTTTATATACCATGTTTCTGTGTGATACATATGATATGACTCTCTTCATTTTTAATGAAGTGCCTAATGTATTTCATGGTTCATATTGTGACTACAACCTTTGAGGCAGGATTTTTAACTAACACACAGGACCTGTTCATAGTAATGAATCATGTCACTTAAAAGTGGTCAACTTGGAATTTATTCATTCCTGTGAGGTTGCCATTGTTCAAAGTACTGTGGAGCTCCTCGTACAGAATTGCCTTCATGGTCAGTGTGCAAGGTACAGAAGAAAGCCAATCTTGTAATTTTGTGTTCACCCAGCTTTGGAAACAAATGCCATTTCTCAGCCCCTAAGAAACATATTTACCCTACCTGATTTCTAAGAGAAGCTTTTGTATATTTCCAAACATAAGACATCTCTTCTTGTCTTTTCTAAGGGTAAATAGCTCCATCTTCAAAGAGTAAGGGGACGTTCCAAAGAATGCACCAAGTAATTCTGGGAGAAGAAATTTTAACAATGATTTCTGTAATGACAACTTTGGAGTAAATGGTGTGTCTTTTCCACAACATCTGATCTTTCAGGGAAATAGTATTTAGATGCTTGAGTTTCTACATATTGGCTTTAAATGTCTTATTCATTATAGTCACAATAATAGAGGAAAATGGTAGAGTAAAAAGAACATGAGCTTTGAAGAAAGACACCTTATCCTGCTATGTTCTGACAGTATGATACGAGTGAAACCACTTCTCTGAACCCTTCCTTGTCTGTATCATGTGGCTAATGACACCAGAACTGTTGGAAGGACAAAATGAGATGCTGTGTGGAAACCGCATAGCACAGAGCCTGTTTCATAATGGGTGTACAGTCCATGCTAGTCCTCTGCTCCCTTCCTGTCCTGGGCAGCTCCTCTCTAAGCTTTCATATCTCTTTCTAGAGTAGAAATTGTCAAGAAGAGTGAGCCTGGGCATGAGACTACCATTTCTAGTCCTACCAGATTGTGTTCCAATACCAAGACTTCTTGGCAAAACCTGAGCTGAAGTGAGAGTGGCTTATGTTGAGGCCCAGAGAATAGGCTGCTCAGCTTTCAGGGGGTGAACTGATCGGTCCTTTTCTGTGATTCCCAGCTAGTCAGTTTAGGGGATTATTTTCAGGTTAGATACAGATGTGACTAAATGCTAAGTCTCCTTTTGTCTCTACTGCAGTGAATTCTTGAATATGTTTTTATTTTTCTGATAATATGTATGGGTTCAAAACCCAGATATATCTATCAATCACGATCTTGACAGGAAAGAGATGTCATCCTGAAATGAGTAAGGTTGGAGAAAGATTAATAATGAAGGCACTGTTTCAAAAGGGCAAAATAAAAGTTGTCAAAGAAAAGCACGTAGTTCTGCAACATGGATGGCAATACTACCTTTCTGTCTGAAGGGGCAGTGGGAGGAAGCAATTACCGTATCTGACTTCTGCTTATGACAGCTGGGGCTGCCTTCAAGCTAAGTCAGCTTGAAGGAAGCTGGGGGCAGCGGCGGGTGGGGGGAGGGAGAATGGATTTCACTCTCCTCTGGCTACTCTGATCTTCTGCCAGAACCACCTATTGGTCAGAGCAAACCAGGAGCCAGAGGGTAAGGACCTTATAGGTCAGCTTCGCATAACAAGGGCAGAGTGGAGAAGATGGAGTTTGGGGGAGCAAACACAATATCCAACACCCTCATCAAAAGCTATACTCAGACAAAATAATATTTCTGTTGTTCTGTTGGGAAGGAGAAATTTGCATGCCAGTGATGGGCTGGCTTAGTTTAGTCCTCTACTGATATTATAAATGTTTTCATATTAGCAAATGCTAAGTATCGTATTTTTCCTGATAGTGTCCACTAACTTGTACCTGGCAGTCAGAGTAATTGCATGCACTGGGAATAGCATAATAGATTGGGATAGGTTTGGGAAGGATATTGAAAAAGAGAAGGACTAGTTGAAACATTTTATATATTGTGATATTGATACAGTGTTTTGAATTTTTTTTAATGAAAAAGCACTAATTTTGACAGTAGTCTTATCTGAATGGCTGTTAATTTATGAGTTTAGTAGAGTGCTCATAATACTTGGATTCTTCTAAGCAGTATAAGATGTTTACATTACTGGAATATACAAAAAGAAATAGTATCACTTGGGCATAAAAAAAACAAATCCATACCAAATGTGGTTCAGTATTGTATTTTGAGTTTTGTTTTAAATGCTCAGTATTTCATAAGATTACTGTTAACAATTAGAATTTCTGGAGAATAAAAATACATGTTATTACAAGTAATTTCTTGGCTTCAAAGAAATCCATAAAAAAGAATGACTGATGTTCCAATGAAGTATTGAGCACATATGTGAGAGAAATGGAAGCCTCCTTTCCTTGTTGAAGATCTCAAAATGTATAGTTTTCTCTGGAACTGTGTGGCAGAGTCAAGAACATATTGTCTTCTTAGAAGCACCTAAAAATGTGTGGGAATTAGAGCATGTGGCTAGGCTTTTTCCATTGGTAACACCCAGAGTAAGGATTAGTGAGAAGGGTATTGATTCACATTTAGAACACATGGAGCTGGGTTCAAGGTAAGCGTAAACTCTGCTAATTTTGGATTGACGGTGTTATTGTCTAAATAGATGAACTCAAAGTATTTTTAGTGCTCCTATTTGTGCTGACAAAGTATGATTTAATATGTTTCTTTCGCAAACGTTTTGACTTTCAGTTTCGCCATAAGAGTGATAATCAAGTGAATAACCGGCTATCTGAAGTGCTCCTCGACAGCAAGTAAGAAATAAATTTTTTGGGTTATTTTTAAGATTTCTGGGACCACAAAACAGGTCTTGACAGTTGGTGGCTTTCTCTTTTAATTAAGTACATGTTACTTTTCCCTTTCAATTTACTAAAAACTACACCGTAAGTAAATTTGATCTTTGTGGCTTTTTTTTTTTTTTTTAACGTTCAGCCAATGCTTGTGCCACCCATTCAACTTCAAATCCCTATGGAGTTTGTTCTGTGGAACACAGACGCATCACTATCACTTAATTGTTAGATCTAATACTACTTAAAATTGGCATCTATGCTATGTCTTGTATGTAGTCGACATTTCATAAATATATAATTAATTGTTAATTTCTCGGAAATATTGCTAGAGAGACTTTGACATGTTACTGTATCAAGTGATAGTGATAAGAATCTTACATTTACTTGAGAGTTGAATTTGGAATGGATTAGCCACCATAACAGATTTTTATTGTTTTTAAATTGATCAATATTTATGAGAATGATTCTTGAATTTGAAATGTTTTAAAACATGTATTTACACACTAATAACAGCAGAAACACCTCCAGAAAACTTAGCAAAAGTAAATTTCAAACCTTTATTCCATTGTTTCTTACTCTTTGGCCTTTTTTTTTTTTTTTTTTTTGCTAATAATAATATGTGACAAAGTAAACTTAAATATACTTTATTCTTTTTTTTTTTTTAAAGATTTTATTTATTTATTCGACAGAGATAGAGACAGCCAGTGAGAGAGGGAACACAAGCAGGGGGAGTGGGAGAGGAAGAAGCAGGCTCATAGCAGAGGAACCTGATGTGGGGCTCGATCCCAGAACGCCGGGATCACGCCCTGAGCCGAAGGCAGACGCTTAACCACTGTGCCACCCAGGCGCCCCCTAAATATACTTTATTCTGGCAGTCAATCACATTTGCTGATGATTTTGAATCATTTGGATACTGTGAAGAATATAGTTTTTAAAGGGAATATCCTAAAATAATCACGTGAAGTGGGAAATTCCAATAAATGATAAAGATGGGACTAAGTGTAATCTAGATAATAATTGGTAGGATTGAAGTAATTAATCTCTTTCCATAACTAGGTGTAATCTAGATAATAATTCCATAACTAAAATGTTGACTGATCACTAATAATGTAACGAATACATACAGTGTTTCTGTATTTGCTCCTTCTAGAAAATAGTGTTAAATGCACAATGAAGGCAAATGTTCATGCTTTAAATCTGCAGTGGTAGAGACAGAACCTCTGAAAGTGTGATTCAGGTGTGACGTGGATAAACCATAGAGCTGCCTGGAACCAGGTGGTTCATTTCCAATGTGGGCAGGTTTTTAATTGCTGCCACTATAGTATTGTGTTTAAAAGCACGGATTTTACGCTCAGAGGGACTTTAAGGATGAGTTTAGTCTTGACCCTAAATGATTCTGTGGTCTGGAGCAAGTTCCAAAGAGGTGGTGAATCTTTGTAAGCTAATGTGATGTGTAGCTTTGAGCTGTATTGTTGCATATCTGGACTTTCTCGAGTCTTGCAATTCTGACTGTGTATTAGATCTGCCATTAATATGGTATGACTAATTCCCCAAGGAACATTTGAAAATAAATCTTAACCCTTTGAAGTATCATCTCATATAAAGTATGTTTAAAATATGTACAATTACATAATGCATTTGAAATAATGGCCCTAGCATATCTTTTAATGTCCCTCAAATTACCAGTTAAATCTTGTGGCAATACCTGGGCAGTGATAGATGCTGGGGCCTCTACTTGGAGGCCAAAGGATTAATCCAGGAACTTACATATTCAGAAATTGGTGATTGTATGCCTTCCACACAAGCTAGCTATCGTTATCATTATTGTTAGAAGGAGTATTAGTTTTACTCTTTTGTGGTTTCATTTAGCTTTCTGTTCATTCCTTATGAAGTAGCATCTCTTTGTAATTCCATACGGGTGAGCTTTTGATATGTATTGTTGCTGATCCTATAAAGTCGAAGGGAGAAGCACGTATCATTGAGTATGGAGCATTCTTTAGGATTTGGTAAGTTTATAAGATTACCCGTTACTGTGAGCTCCTTTAGGGCAGGGGTCATTCTTGATCACATCTGTATCCCTTGAGCACAATGTCTATTTAATTTTCAGACTGAGCAGTAGCAAGTATCCTTGTTGAAAGACCAATCTTCCAGAGGAGCTTGATATGTTTAATTTTGCTGAGTTCCATTATTGGCCAGTTGCAGTGGCTGGGGTGGTGGTCTTTGTACAATGTACTCAGGCTATGGAGATTGGCTTTCTACTTTTCAGATTTTGAAAAATTGGAGAGATCAAATGGGCTTAGATCTGAGATATCCCAGGGAGCTTGGAGTCCTCCCTTGGAGCCGATGGTTGTAGAGAATACTGTTGGGGCTCTGCCTAGATCTCCACTGCCTTCTGTGCTCATCCCCGGTTTCTGTGTGCATTGTTCATAAGTGCTTGCACCTGCTGTTTTCTTCAGAACACTGCCCTTGAGTCACTGGAGCCAAAGACTGATGGGTGCAAGAGTACGAAAGAGCAGTGCCCTTGCCTCAAGTTGAGCAAGCTATGAGGTTTATTTGTCACCTCAGGCACTCCTTGGGATCAGAGACAGGATGGGACTTTGCCCGGAGTCACACCCTGTATGGCTTTTTCCCTTTCCCCAGTGTTGCTTCTCAGGTTCCTTACCGGTTTCTCCTGGAAAGTACTTTCCTAATGAATCATTTACACATGAA
Source organism: Ursus americanus (assembly GCF_024610735.1). NCBI lineage: Eukaryota > Metazoa > Chordata > Mammalia > Carnivora > Ursidae > Ursus > Ursus americanus. The sequence continues at coordinate 5,758,124 of NC_142162.1, read as the reverse complement.
TCCTTACCTCAGGATCTGTTTCTAGGGAATCTAATATGAAACAGTAGTTCACGTGTACTAGATCCTATTGCAAAGTTCATGGAAAATACTAGGAAAATGTTTTTGGGTCTATCCTTGGCACTTGTGGGTCCCAATCCAGGAATAAAGGAAGATGCCTGGAGTGGATCAGGGAAGCCCAGGTGTTGCCAGAGGTGAGTGTCATAGTGGGGTGGGTACAGCCAGGTACTTGTGGCTTCCTTTGTGTGCTCCTAGCAGGAAGTCTTGGACTTGGGGTCTTCGTGCTAGGGCAGGGGCCATCATAGGCTTGTCTTGGAAAGAGGGGAGGCATCGTCAGCCTAAGGGTAGACATTTCTGAGAGGAAGAAGGTGGGATGAAAGCACCAGTCAGGAAACCTGGGTCCATGTAAGTGATCACTGACTTTGAGCAATTTCAGGGAACCCGGGTCCGTGTAAGTGATCACTGTGTGACTTCGAGCAATTAATTTTCCTTCTGGGCTGTAGTTCTCTCTTCTGTGCTCAGAAGTGAGGAAGGTGGGCAGCTACGTTCAGGTTCAATACATATTTATTGAGCAACTAGCATGTGTGGGCTGCAGGGCTTACACATTTAACTTTCATAAAAAACCCCCAAGGTGTGGGTAATAGGGCTCCATTTTAGAGATAAAGAGATTAAGGCACTGAAAGGGAGTGACTTGTCCAGGTCCCATGGGAAGTAAGAGCCTACATTAGAATTCTGCCCCTTCATGAATGTTGTGTAAGTATGGACTTCACTATTTATTTTGTATTGGAAGGGCTTTGTATACAATCGTAGGAATATAAGCATAGTTACATACTATAGGTGTAGTTTATTTGTATGTAATATATATATTTGTATTATACACATTACTCATCTATGTTCTTAGCATTGTGTAAGCTGTAATGCTAAGCCCTATAAACCTAAGTCACAAAATAATTAGAGCGATAAAACCCTTCCTTTTATAACCTCCTTTTTCAATTTTTTTGGATTTTGTTTCTCATATTCCTTTCAAATTAAGACCAATCTTCTGTATTTGCAATGTTATGTGAAAGTGCTTAGGTGATACGTGTTATATTAGCCTTTGACAAAACTTGCTGACTTTAGTTTTAAAACTAAGGAGAGGTGACATGACTCCATATTGTAGAAATTAACGTGACTGCTGAATAGGAAGTGCACATTTTTGCCTCGAGCTATGATATACAGTAGCCCCCCCTTTCCCTGCACTTTTGCTTTCCATGGTTTCAGTAACCCGCGCTCAACCATGGTCTGGAAGTAGTGATCTACCTTCTGACACATCATCAGAAGGCCAGTAGTAGCCTGATGCTACATCACAGTGCCTATGTCATTCACTTCACTTCCTCTCACCATGGAGACATTTGATCATCTCACATCATCACAAGAAGAAGGGTGAGTACAATAGGATATTTTGAGAGAGAGACACCATGTTCACATAACTTTTATTAAGTATATTGTTATAATCGTTCCATTTTATTAGTTATTGTTAGTCTGTTACTGTGTCTCATGTAGGTATGTATGTATAGGAAAAAACATAGTATAAGGTTTGGTACTATCTGTGGTTTTCAGTATCCACTGGGGGTCTTGGAATGTGTCCCCTGCAGATAAGGGGGGACTACTGTACCATTTGCTGATGGCATGTATGAATACCAATAGCTATCTTAGTGTTTCTTGAGAGGGTGTCTCAAGTTGTGCTAACATTCTTGACCATGCTGGGAGCACCTGGGCAGGTGAGGGACAATGAGAGGGTTTAGTCCCCGCATAGGTCATCTAATCTGGTGCCTTTCAACCTGGGCTGCCCATTGTATCAGAGCCCCAGTGACACCCCAGAGTAATTAAATGAGGGTCTTGGAGGTGAGACCCCAGTGTTCAATTTTCTAAGATGCACGTAAAGTTGAGAACTCCCAATTGAAGCCATCCTATGTCCATGTATGTATCTTTGTGTCTACATTTCTCTGATTTTAAAAGATATCTAAGGAAGGGAATTACATTAATTTTTAAAATGGTAAGCGTAGTTTTTCCACATAATAAATATCCCTACAAAGAAATAATTCTGTAATGCTTAATTTTTTTTAATTGTCTCACATCTTTAGTCAAAAATTTGGTCAATTACTTTGCCGTGTTTTTCTTTCAGAAATTTAAATTCTAATTTTTCCCATTTTTGTCTTTTATTTCTTTTCCCATTATGTATCTTGTCCACTGTGGAATCATTTGCTGACTTTCACATATTTAGGCAACTTCCAATTTGCTCTGTCCCATCAACATTTCTACTCATATGAATTTTAGACAAGGAAAGGCGTGTAGAGATCTCCTGCTATCCAGTTAGGCAGCCACTAGCCACATGTGGGCTACTGGACACTTGCAATGTGGTGGGTCCAAAGTAAGATATGCTCTTAAATATAAAGTACCGACTGGATTTTGAAGCCTTAGCATCAAAAAAGAGAATATAAGATATGTCATTAAGATTTTTTTATATTGGTTTCATTTTGAAATGACAATATTTTATATATACTGGTTAAATATGTTATTAAAATGAACTTTACCTGATTTTTAAAGAAAATTTTTGTTCTTTTAAATTTTAATTCCAGTGTAGTTAACATACAGAGTTATATTAGTATCAGGCGTACAATACAGTGATTCAACAGTTCCATATAATACCCGGTGCTATCAAGATAGGTGTATTCTTTTTTTTTTTTTTTTTTTAAGATTTTATTTATTTATTCGACAGAGATTGAGACAGCCAGAGAGAGAGGGAACACAAGCAGGGGGAGTGGGAGTGGAAGAAGCAGGCTCATAGCAGAGGAGCCTGATGTGGGGCTCGATCCCATAACACAGGGATCACGCCCTGAGCCAAAGGCAGACGCTTAACCGCTGTGCCACCCAGGCGCCCCAAGATAGGTGTATTCTTAATCCCCTTCATCTGTTTCACCCATCCTCCCATCCACCTCCCCTGTGGTAACCATCTGTTTGTTTTCTGTAGTTAAGAGTCTGTTTTTTTGGTTTCTCTCTTTCTTTTCTTTGTGCATTTGTTTTGTTTCTTAAATTCGACATATGAGTGAAATAATATATTTGTCCTTCTCCTAGTGGCTTATTTCACTTAGCATTATACTCTTGATCCATCTACGTTGTTGCAAATAGCAAGATTTCATTCTTTTTTATGACTAATATTCCAGTAAATTATTTATATATATGTGTATACGTATATATATATACATATACATATATACACACACACACACACATATACACACACCCCATTTTTTCTTTATCCATTCATCTATTGAAGGAGACTTGGAATACTTCCATGATTTGGCTATTGTAAATAATGCTGTGATAAGCTTAGGGGTACATTTACCCATTTAAATTAGTGTTTTTGTATTCTTTGGTTAAATATTCAGTAGTGTAATTACTGGATCATATGATAGTTCTATTTCTAATTTTTTGAGGAACCTCCATACTGTATTTCACAGTGCTAGCACCTGTTCGCCTTCCCACCAGCAGTGCAGGAGGGTTCATTTTTCTCCATATCCTTTCCAACACTTGTTTCTTGTGTTTTTGATTTTAGCCATTTTGACAGGAGTGAGATGATTGTGGTTTTGATTTGTATTTCCCTGATGCTTAGTGATGCTGAGCATCTTGTCATGTGTCTTTCGGACATCTGTATGTCTTCTTTGGAGAAATGTCTTCTGTGTCTTCTCATTTTCTTATTGGATTATTATTCTTATGGGCATTGAGTTGTATAAGCTCTTTATGTATTTTGGATACTAACCCTTTATCTGATTATCATTTGCAAATACCTTCTCCCATTCAGTAGGCTGTCTTTTAGTTTTGTTAATTGTTTTCTGTGCAGAAGCTTTTATTTTGATTTACTCATAATAGTTTATTTTCACTTTTGTTTCCTTTGCTTCAGGAGACTTATGTAGGAAAATGTTGCTACAGCTGATGTCAGAAATTACTGTCTGTGCTCTCTTCTAGGATTTTTTATGCTTTCGGGTCTCACATTTAGATCCTTGATCCATTTTGAGTTTATTTTTGTGTCTGGTGTAAGAAAGCGGTCCAGTTTCATTCTTTTGCATGTAGCTGTCCATTTTCCCAACACCATTTGTTGAAGAGATTGTGTTTTTCCCATTGCATAGTCTTGCCTCCTTTGTTGATTAATTGACCATAAAATTGTGGGTTTACTTCTGGGCTTTCTGTTCTGTTCCATTGATCAGTGGATCTATTTTTGTGCCAGTACCATGCTGTTTGGATTACAACAGCTTTGTAACATAATTTGCAATCTGGGATTGTGATACCTTCAGTTTTGTTTTTCTTTTTCAAGATTGCTTTGGCTACTTGGGATCTTTTGTGGTTCCATATAAATTTTTAGGATTGTTTGTTCTGGTTCTGTGGAAAATGCGGTTAGTATTTTGATAGAAACTGCATTAAATAGGCAGATTGCTTTGGGTAGTATGGACATTTTAACAATATCTGTTCTTCCAGCCCATGAGCATTTGTTTGTATCAACTTCACTTTCTTTCATCAGTGTTTTATCATTTTTTTTTATTTTTTTAAAAGATTTTATTTATTTATTCGACAGAGATAGAGACAGCCAGCGAGAGAGGGAACACAAGCAGGGGGAGTGGGAGAGGAAGAAGCAGGCTCCCAGCGGAGGAGCCCGATGTGGGGCTCGATCCCACAACGCCGGGATCACGCCCTGAGCCAAAGGCAGACGCTTAACCGCTGTGCCACCCAGGCGCCCCTATGTTTTATCATTTTTAGAGTACAGGTCTTTCCCCTCCTTGGTTGAGTTTATTTCTAGGTATTTTATTATTTTGGTACAATTATAAATGGGACTATTTTCTTAATTTCTCTTTCTGCTACTTCATTATCAGTGTATAAGCATGCAACAGATTTCTATACATTGATTTGGTATCCTGCGACTTTACTGAGTTCATTTATCAGTTCTAGTTTTCTGGTGGAGTCTAGGGTTTTTTACATATATATCATGTCATCTGCAAAGAGTGAGAATTTTACTTCTTCCTTACCATTTTGGATGTTTTTTTGTTCCTTTTTGTTGCCTAATTGCCGTGGCGAGGATTTATTGTACTATGTTGAATAAAAATGGTGAGAGTGACATCCTTGTCTTGTTCCTGACCTTAAGGGAAAAGCTCTTTTTTAGCATTTTTTTTAAATGTGGTTACTAGAAAATTGAAAGTTGCTTATGTGGCTTACATTTGTGGCTGGCATTCTATTTCTTTTGGATGACACTGCTTAGTATAACACCTTTAGGTACATGGGAGAGAACTCAGCAGAGAAGAAAATGGACTCTGTGCTATAAGCCTGGTCTCTTGATTCTCAGCCCAAGATTCCCTGTGAGATCTTACAGGCTGCCAGCGTTATGGTTTGTGTCACTATTAACAAATAGGCTCAATATCACTTTTTCTTAATATTTTATTTCCCTGACATCTTCTGAACTTACACTTTTGCACTAGAGCAATGTGGGTTCAGATGCTGCAGTGAAAGTACCCTTCCAGTCAGGATGTTTCCTTGACATCTCTAGATTTTATTTTATTTTTATTTATTTTTAAAGCAATTAAAAAAAAAGATTTTATTTATTTGACAGAGAGAGAGAGAGAGCCAGCGAGAGAGAGAACATAAGCAGAGGGAGTGGGAGAGGAAGAAGCAGGCTCATAGTGGAAGAGCCTGATATGGGGCTCGATCCCAGAATGCTGAGATCACGCCCTGAGCCGAAGGCAGACGCTTAATGACTGCGCCACCCAGGTGCCCCAACATCTCTAGATTTTAAATGGCTCTTGACCATCAGCTTTTTGTGCAATACATTTCATTTTATACTTTCTTGGGCATCAGTAAATTTTCCTTAAGTCTCTCAAGCTCTTTCATAGAAACACACATCAATCTTATTCAGTCTTTTTTCTTTTTTGGGGGGGGGGAAACTGTGTATTTATAGGGAAAAATATGGACTTTCTTTTACTACTGCAGTGTATCGTCTCTGCACTACTCCAGTCTGGTAATCCTAGATGCTGCATAATTGTGAAAACGAATTTCAGTAGGAACAAATTTTCTTTTTGTTTAATCAACTTTTCCATTTTGATTGATCGATAACTTCCATTGGATATCAGTATTGAAAATTTTGTTTCATTTTTTTCCTTTAGCATATAGTCTTTTTTTTCCTGTTATGAAAATAGCATATGTCCATTAGAGAAATTTGAAAAATAAGAAAAAGTAGAAGGAAGAAAATAATATCCATACTTCCTGCTATCCAAAAGTAATTCTTGTTACTATTTTCTTGTTTTTCCTTATTGTCTTTTGTTCTGTGCCAAGATGTCTTATAATTGTGTGTGTGTGTGTGTCCTTCTGTTTTCACTTCACATCATGTCATTACCATTTTCCCAATGTCTTTAATATGGTCATTATACACATAATTTTTAAGGGCTGTATAACATTTGGTTGAGTGCATGTCTCATAATTCAAATAACTCATTTTCCTATTGCTTGATATTTAGTATGTTTCAATTTTAAAATATAATTTCTTGATCTTTCTGAATTGATCCCTTTTCCATAAGACTGAGTTTTTGTGACGTATTTCTGAAACTCAGCTAGGATGATTACATGAACACGTTATTTCTTATGTGAAGTAATGAGAACTTGAAGCATTATTTCTCAGTCCACTGACAACAGCCTTTATCAGAACATCCAGGAATTAAGTGTGAGTAGGACCAGGTTGAGCATATTGACTGAACCATGGGAGGTTTCAGTTCCATCACACATAATTATTTCCTGAGTGGGTGGCTGTCAGACCATCACCACCAGGTTCCAGGTTTATCTCTTCTTAATCATAGTGCAACATGAAAACAAAAAAATACCCCATGTTTTGCTTTAAAAATGTATAAGTGGCTGGGGCTTGGGTGGCCCAGTTGGTTAATCATCCGACTTTGGCTCAGGTCATGATCTGAGTCCTGGGACCAGCCCCGCTCCCACTCCCTCTTCCCCCTCCCCCATGGCCTGTGCACGCGCACACACAGACACACACACTCTCTCTCTCTCAAATAAATAAAATCTTAAAAAATGTATTAGTGGCCCATGTAAATCCACAAACGTCAATAATTTGAAACAGTTTGAGTATAAATTTTATATTGCAGTTACTAGCTGTATAGCACTCATATACATGCATCAGTTCTGAACTGCAGATATCCTAGAGGAAATTTGGGCAGTGATACAGAAGTGTGGCTAGCAGATCCTTCAGACAACTATGAAGGAACTCTTCCCTTCTTTGTCCTGGCAGATTAGAGGTATATGAACAGATGGTCAAAAGATCTATCATTTGCTGCTGAATTCTTGGAAAAAACTTATCCAGAAGAGGGAGACTTCATATACGGTATCCCCCTCTGCTAGATTTGATTCCAAATGTCAGTCTTGGGTAAGAGGGTGATTATTCTTATTAAATACGCTTTCTTGGGGCGCCTGGGTGGCACAGCGGTTAAGTGTCTGCCTTCGGCTCAGGGCGTGATCCCGGCGTTATGGGATCGAGCCCCACATCAGGCTCCTCCGCTATGAGCCTGCTTCTTCCTCTCCCACTCCCCCTGCTTGTGTTCCCTCTCTCGCTGGCTGTCTCTATCTCTGTCGAATAAATAAATAAAATCTTAAAAAAAAAAATAAATAAATAAATACGCTTTCTTTTTCTCCTTGAGCACCTGCAATAAAAAATACAATGTCGTTGAACTTACTGAGCCTGAAGCTGACACATATGTCGTGTGTCTGTATGCTTCTTGTAAATGGGGGAGAGGTTCTGGGATTCTGTTGATCCCGTGGAGGACCGATATGCCCTGCATTGAGTTACTTCCTCTTCATCTGGGTTTGTGGGCTTGTAATTGGAGTGGAGACTTCTGTAGTTAAGCACAGGCAGAACACAAACTCACTGAGTTTATGTCCGGCTTACCCAGATAATTTATATGTTATGATGGTACTATTGGGCGTAGGGGGCAGCAATTTAGGGTCTGCATATTTAAAAGAAAATTTGAGGCAAAAATTTTGATTCTTTTTTTTAAACAATGTTAATAAGACACACCATTGTGGGTTTAAATAACAATGAATTCAAAAGCAAGCTAATAGGAGTGGTCTTGGTACTTTTGGACTCAGTGGAAGTGATTCAAAAATTAACTTAATTTTTAGCTCATGCTACTAATTCACAGTAAAAGTGTTTCAAAAATAGTTTCACCCTTGATAAATTAATTTCCATTTCTTAAGTCTTGGATTGATAATTTCTTTTTTTTTTTTTTAAGATTTTATTTATTTATTCAACAGAGTTAGAGACAGCCAGCGAGAGAAGGAACACAAGCAGGGGGAGTGGGAGAGGAAGAAGCAGGCTCATAGCGGAGGAGCCTGATGTGGGGCTCGATCCCATAACGCCAGGATCACGCCCTGAGCCGAAGGCAGACGTTTAACCGCTGTGCCACCCAGGCGCCCCTGGACTGATAATTTCTTGGGCAGTTTCTGTGTTTTGCAGATGGAAGGCCATGAAGCTGTGACATTGTTATATTTCCTATAAATGATCTTCCATTGTAATCAATTATTATATTGCATGAATACAATTTTTTAAAGTGGTGGATTTCTGAATGATGACTATTTCCCCAAATGAGGTTCATCTTGAAAAAATAGGAAATTATAACATTTTCAAAACTCTGCACATGAGCTTTTCAGTGGCATCTCCTAATGTCTTTTTAAGGTTGATGTAACCCAGATGTTAGCTGTTCCCTTTTCCTTCTCTTAAAGCGCCCTCAGAGACATCCGCTGCCCCTTTCCCCATAAAGGCATTAGAGAGCAAGGTAGAGTTGACTGAAGATTTGAGTGGGGGGGAGGACAGAAATTAGCAAGTTTATTTTACACACCCCACAGCTAACACTGTGAAATCCTATTTTAACATTTTCTTCCCCTTAGTTCTCTTTCTCTGCCGATGGCCTTTGTAATCTCTCCTTCCCCCATTCAGTGCTCAGTGTAGTTGGCTCCAGTCTCTTCTTTCAGTGTTTAGGGCCCCTCATATTTATCTCCCTTTTATTACTCAAAGTAATTTGGTTCTTCCTTGGCTCTGAACTCAAACTTGTCACAGCTGCTTACCAAAATAGAAGGCTCTTCTGTAACTAGGACCCACTTCTCTTAGATAATAATGAAAGTAAAAAATACACCAAACTCTATGTAATATTTAAAACTTGATTCTCTCTCTTTTTAAAAATAGGTTTATGCATCTCTTCTCAGTTGTCATAGGATTTCTTTTGGAGAAACAATCCCACACCTAAGCCACAAAGGCATTTTAATTGTTAGAACATTAATGAGGCAAAGCTTTCTTAAGATCTTAAAATCTGAAAGCTAAATGAGATCATAGTATTATAGTGAGTAAATTTGGTTTTCATCAGAGCCCACAGGTTGTCTATACGAAACTAAACAAATGTTAATAACATTGTTGATTGACTACTTATCATTAATTAACTGTACATACATTTCTACTATAGTGGCATTTTCTTTATATCTCCTGAGATAATCTCAATGGGTTAATTTTTTCCATGCATTTTAGATTGGTATACTATCTGTCTGTTGTGGGTATAGAATTAAAAAACTTAAGACTTTAAATAAAATATAGAAATTTCTCTTGACTCCATCACCCAGATCAGAGCAAACTACAGTGTGCTTGTGAAGGCATTTTATCACTCCCTTTCCTCCTCCATCTTTGCTTTTTCCTCTCTACTCCTATACACAATATTCATTTTAAAAATACTTGAGATTATATTATATCCTCTTGTTGTGGTTTGAACGTGCCCCTTCCCCCTGTGAATGATCTATTTTAAAAAAGGGGTTTTGCATATATAATTAAGGGTCTTGAGATCATCCTGGTAATCCAGCCACAAGTGTCTTCATAAGAGAAAAGAAGGGAGGAAGATACACAGAAAAGATTAATGTGAAGATGGAGGCAGAGATGGGAGTTTTACAGTCCCAAGTCAAGGAATGCCTAAAGCTGCCAGGAGCTGGGAAAGAGGCTGGAACAGATCCTTTCCTAGAGCTTCCACAGGGAGCACCACCCTGCTGACACCAGGACTTTGGACTTCTAGTCTGTAGAACGGTGGGGGAATAAAGTTTTGCTGCTTTAAGCCACCCAGTTTGTGGTAATCTATTATAGCAGATCTAGGAAAATAATACTGAGTTGTTTTTCGCTTTTAATTGAGAGATTCTGCATTTGATCACTTGTTCATTCTTTCACTCAGTACACCTTTATTAAATGCCTACTATCTGTGAGGCCGAATGCTATATGCTGGGGATGCAGAGTTAACTAAGACATAATTTCTGCTTTAAATACGACATCATACATATATGGTATGCAACAAGCTTATTTCTAGAATTGCCATGATGCTCTCACGTTTCATTGTTTTTGCTGATAGGTAAGATAAGTGAGCAAAAATGACTCACTTTATTAGGATATCCAACTTTCAGAAATTCTCATCAGTACATAGACTCTGTAGATAAACGTGTGCCAGGTAGTAGAAAACCTTGGTAGTGTTTGGGAAGCTGGTTGGAAATGGTGCCCTGAAGCTGTAACTCAAGGGAACATTAGACTACCTTTAAACTTGAATACTCTTCTCAAAAACTAAGATCTATTTCACGATTTCATATCAGGAATTAAAAGAAAATTCTCTCTACTTGTTGATCTTTGGTGAGGATTAGATGTGCGATAGTAGAAGAAAACTAAGAGGTGCAGAGAACATAGAAAGTAAAAGTATTGATCTCTAAGCTAGATTCAAAGACTCAGAGGAACCTGTGATATTTGGGGGCTGTAAGAGTGATATTGTCAGCAACTTTGGGAAAGAAAACTCTGGCAGTGGCATTGTGTACCAGTTTCTAGAGACAAGGAAGAAAAAGTGAAATTGAGATCGTGATGCTGAACAGAAGGAATGAAATGGACTCTAACGATGGAGAAAGAATAGATTTTGAAGATGTGAAGAACGTTGATAGTATTTTTTAATGGAAAATACATGATGCAATGAATATGCTTTCTGTAAGCTTTGGAAAAGAAGCAGCATTTTTTCATAATCAGTACCTATTGGATCCTTTTTTAAATTGAAGTATAATTAACATATAGTGTTATATTTATGTTAGTCATTATGTTAACATAATGATTAACAATTCTATACATTACTCAACACTCATCATGGTAAGTGTACTCTTAATCTCCATCACCTATTTCACCCATCCTCAACCACCTCGCCTCGGGTAATCACCAGTTATTCTCTGTATTTAAGAGTTTATTTTTTATTTTATTTTATTTTTTTTTAAGAGTTTATTTTTTTGTCTTTTTTTTCTTTGTTCATTTGTTTCTTAAATTCCACATATGGGTGAAATCATACGGTGTTTGTCTTTGGCTGACTTATTTCAGTTAGCATGATTCCCTTTAGGTCCATCCATGTTGTGAATGGCAAGATCTCGTTCTTTATGGCTGCGTGATATTCCATTGTATATGTGTACCACATCTTTTTTTTGGATTTTAAATGTGACTAGAGTCCAGTGTTAAATTCAGTATGGGGGAGTTCCAGGGGAAAAGAAGGAAAGTGCAACATTGAGAAATGGAATTGAGGCTGGAGAGGGCTTCATGGAGAACACAGGAGAATTAGTGAAGATTGAAGGAGCTGTTTTGTCAACAGTGGATCCATTTCATTCAGCTGATCTGCTTTGATCTGTGTCAATCAGCATGTGCTGGGGCGTCATCAGGGACATGAAGTGGAAGTTTTATAGGGGCCGTGAGGAGTGGCAGGGATCCATGTTCACCACTAATCTATTCATTCACCTATATTTATGTAACACTGGTCTGTTCCAGCCACTGTGCAGGATGCTAGGGTACAAGGATTATTAGGACCCATGTTCCTTCCTTTAAGGAGCCTGAAATCCAGGGGAAGAGGGGGACAAATAAACAGACTTCTTTTTCAGCAATAGATACCATGATAAAAGGAAGCAAGAGTTGCTTTGGGAGCACCCACATGGGAGGACTCCAACACATGTTTTGGGAGGCTGGTAGCAGGGATATTGTCTCAGAATAAGTCATAGAAGAAAGATCAGCCATTGAAAAGGTAATTGAATAGCGGGCTGAGAGGAAGGGAGAGAAGAGGAGGATTTGGGAAAGGTGCTATTTTTAATTAACACCTCATGGAATTCTTATACTGAAGTTTGAGTACCACTGGGCCAGTTACTTCAAGGTCCCTCCCAGCCCCCAAATACTATGACTCTGATACTCTTCATTCAGCTTTGCCGTGATAGCGAGGTGCCAAAGAGGGGAAGTCAGTGAGTGGCTCTATAGGATAAAGAGATGTAATAGAAAATGGGAGGTTGGAAGTATATGGATGGATCAGATGGTAATAGTGATGATGAAGATGACAATTATGTTGATGGTGGTGGTGGTGGAAGAGAGGAGTCAGATATAAAAGAGAAAGTTACAGAATGGATTGGGGGAAAGAAGAGAGGAACTTTATAGGATCTTCCAAGTGCTAGAAATGCAGTGAATCCAAAGAGATATGATCTCGTGCCATCATGGAGCTTAGTGTCTGGGAAGGGGGAGGTAGACTTCATAAAATAATCATGCTAAGTAGAGTATAGTTATATGCTGAAGGAAATGCTGCTAAGGGAAAGATTATGGATCTAAAGAAAGGTTTTATGTGGGGGAGGCCCTGCGGAGGGAAGGAGGATGGTGATTAGCAGGGACTGAAGCAGAGAGAGTATGACTGAGAGAGGAGCAGTGTGAGATGAGGCTAGAAAAGCAGTCAGAGGCAGGACTTGAAGACCATGCTAAGAGTTTGCATCTTTTCCCTAAGAACAGAAGGAATACATAGAAGGATTTACCTTTGGAAAAGCTCATGCCTATTTCATGGGAGAGAAGGCAGTGGAGAAGCTCCAGGAAAGATGTGGAGAGAGGTGGTTGCCTACTGCTGTACTTGTCTGTCTGTCCTTACAGTACTGTGAGTTACTGGAGCCTGAGATAATCTCCGTCTGCCTATCACCTAACTTAACAATGTCCTGCATGTAGTCAGTGCTCAATAATTATGAACCAAATGCATTTAAGTTAATTAAATGAATCATTTTGAGGCAAGATCAGAATTTCTTTTAGTTATTTACCTCTTCCCCCCGCCCCCTTCCTTCCCTGCAGCTAATGTGGAGTAAGGGGAGGTATCCACATATTGTGTGTTCGGTGCACATCGTTGTCTGCCATCATTTCCACTTGACAGTGCTGTCTGCTTTGGGATCATTGGCTACGAAACCCATCTTTAATCCAGGTGCCCTGGGTTACTGGGAGTCTCCCTGAGATTGCTGTACCTTACCATGCATGGGACTGTGTAAAGAAAGAGAGAGGATTAGGTTCATCTGGGCCTCATTTCTGAATTAGCAGAGCTCACCGAAGCAATGCTTACTGTTTCTTTTTGCAGCTATCCCCAGATTGTAGCATGTCAGAAAAGCAAAAACGTCATAACCTGGGTGCCCAAGACACTCGAACAGAGAAGCAGAGATGGGCTTCTTTGTGTTTGCATCAGATGTTTCCCTCTGGCAGGACTTTCTGAATTGCCTGGCTAACGAATCCTGTTAATCCAGCTTGCCTCATCTGGTTACCTTACCCCTTTCCAGGCATTTGTGTTCAGACATACTTTCCCTCTTCACACTGCTAAATTTAAGGCTTAATTTTCAAATCAAATGCTCATCTGGCTGACTGCCTGGGAAATCACATGTGGAGAGCTCATAGACTCAGGCAGGGAATTGTGCCCTTCCTTCTGGGGAGTGGGTCTGGAAACCATATGAACTGTAAATAGTTTTAAAATGTAAAAAAGTAAAGCTTTCTGCCAAAAGGGGAGAGCTGAGGGCTTTTTTTTTTTCCCCCTCTCTAGACTTAGTTATTAGGTATCTGTTGGAAATTACTGACCTCTACCATATAGCCTGTTTACTGTCTCTATCAGCTGGGGCTGGACCAGCCAGATTTAACCCCCCCGAGGACTCAGCTCTGCCAACACTTGCTTTATTAGAAATGGGTTCTGGGGTCACAGCTATGCACCATAAGTTGTCAGGTACACGATTTTAATAGAAATTGCCTTACTTCACCTAATATTTCTTTCTAAAAATGGGGTGATGGAAATAGGTTAATGTTTTTTTAAAAATAACAGAGCCTAATTTCCTAGTAAGAACAAGAAAAAGAAAAAAATAGGAAAAGGGTTATGGCTTCCTTTATCTGCTCCCCATCAGGTAATAGGACCTGCTACAACATCACCTCTCACTTTGAGAAATATTGCTTAGCATATGTCCTATTTTCTTTGTTGGACTTTTTCCTTTTTCTTCACTTGGTCCTTCATTATAGAAAGTAGTTCCATAAGACTCTTATTCTTCTTTTCTTTGCCTTTGGCCTCAATTCTTGTGGGTGTTGAGGCACAGAGATGTTGTCACTCTTTCTTATGTATTGACTAACAGAGATACCCGTCATTCTGAATTGGCAAATATCTTCAGATTCTCCTTTTTATCTCTTCTGTATTCCAAATTTAATCCGTTCTCTGTATCTCTTTCTCACTCTCCTTTTAGGGGTAAAGAAGAAAGAACACGGGAATCAAGATACAAAGTGATAGGAAAACAATATTCAATATAGGCCTTTTTGGGTTGAGAACACTTTAGAATATTAGATGTCTCTCTTAGAGATTATAGCAGAGTTCATACAAATAAATATGCAAAGGACCATAGCATAAATGCTTAGAATTGGCATGCAAATTTGTTGATGTTGAGTTTCAAATCTGGTGCTGATAATGTTGAACTAATATAAGTTCTATTCAAATGGTACCTAATTATTGGCCACCATCCCAGGCATGAGATCTCCCCAATTAACCGAGTCAAAAATGCAATTCCCAGCAGTGACTCTTGTGATTAGGAAAGAAATTCAGAAGAGAGAAGATTGCTAACACACATATTTAAATACATTTTTGCAGATAACAAATAAAACCATAAGGTCTGAAACCACTTGATAGCTAGAAAACATAGAGGGCTTGGGGAGAGTATGAGGCCGGCCTGTCATTGTTCTGAAGGAGAGAAATTTTACCTTGGAGAACAGTGGAGTATACAATATAGAATGCTTACCAGAAAGTGATTAAAAGGGCAACTTTCTGACCAAAAGCTTTCATCTTCCTAATAGAAAAGACCAGAGTCTACTCCAGGCAGAAAGTCATCATCTAGCTATATGCAGGAAGCAGAAAATTCTAGAGACTTTGGGACTTCAGTAATGTTAGAGAGAAATAAAGGGATTACATTAGAGGGACTTTATCAACCCCTTTCCTCTAAAATATGAGAAATGGAAACACCATTTGATATATCAACCCTCGCCCCAAGGCTGTAAGCTGTTCCAGGGACTTCCGGAATTATGGTCTGTGGGGCATGGGGCAGCAGATGTGTAAGGACCTTCACCAAGTCAAATTTACCTAGGCCTTCAGGGTCCAGGGATAGTGGATTAGTTTGGGAGCTCAAATTCATGTGCTAGGTTGGGGCATGGGAGAATGTTGTAGTTCCTGCTCATACCCCAAACCTAATGGCTTGAATTGGAAAAACCGACGGGGCTCAACAATAGAGCCAATCTCACTGGGTCCAGTTGAATTATTATTCCGGTATATTAAAACCAGACATATGGCTGTTCTGAACCAAAAAAGAATGCTTAGGTTTATGTTAGCTCCCTAAATATGCAGTATCTTTAGTGTACCAAAGATGATTAATGTGCCATTGCTTGTTTTATGGATTCACGATTTGTGGAGGAGGGAGATAAACAAGTGGATAGTTTCAATATGATGTGTATGATGATGGGGGTATTTACTGCCATGCAAGTACTGAAGACAGGTACTTAGCCCGGTCTGGGGGTCAGAGGAGAATTCCTGGAAGAGGTGCGTCTCTAACTAAAATCAATTAAAAATGTAAGAAATCTAGAACAGTTAAAATTTCTACTTTTTAGAGAAAAATATTATCCCTCACCTCTGTATTTATTTGGTTTCTGCAAATATGCATATATGCAAAAACCCATGCAATATATACAATTTGTATTCCACTTTTTTTGACATGATAACTCATATGGCATTAAACATTTTTTTGGAAAACATTTTTAATAGCTGCATTGAATGTTCCCCTATTGTTGGATAATTAGTTTGTTTCTAATTTTCTTGTTTTTGTAAATAATTCTCTGAGGCACATCTTTTATAAACTTCATATGCATTTCTAATTATTTCTTTAGGCTATATTTCTAGGGAATCAACATTGCCTTTTTAAAAAGATTCTTAATACATACTGTTAAATTACTTTTGAGTAAGTTCGTGCCCATTTATCCTTGCATTTGAACAAATGAGTGGTTTTTTTTTTTTTTTACAGTATCATTGCAACTTTGAGTATTATCTTTTAGAAAATCTAGGCCAACTAGATAAGTATAAACAGGTATCTTGCTGTTTTAAAAATTAATTGGTTCCTACAGAGAGTGATTATTATTTTTTAAATATTTATTAACTCTCTTTTCAGTAACTTACCTATTTATATTCATAGCTTATTGTTGGTATATAGTATTTTTGTGTGTGTGTTCTCTTTGAGAATATAGTTTAAATTTTGTCTCCTAATAAATTCCTCCAGTGGGAAACAATGGCATTGCTATGTGGGTACAGAGATAGTGCTTCAGATTTTTTGCTGGTGTAGTGTGCACATTGAATATAGTTCCTCTAAGCGGGACCAGGTTGTACTAAGCCATCTACATTCCTGACCATTTTCTTTCTGTAAAATAGCTCAGATCAAAAGATATTCTTACTGAAAACTCCTTAGTAACTTCTGTTCCCATTCTTTACATCAAAGCACCTATTGCAATCAAGCTTCCAGCTAGCCTTTCTGTCATTGCCTATACTCCCACAGAACTGCTTGCCTTTCTTAAACCTGTAATATGCTCTTTCTCTTCTACCTTCTTCATCCAACAGGGCTCAGCTCCTGTGCTAATCATCTCTGGAAATCTCTTCACTATCTATGCCAGGCAGGTGGAACAATCAGTACTCTGTGCTACCACAGGCTAGAGTTAACCACAGCATTTTATTTTATTTTTTATTTATTTATTTATTTTTTAAAGATTTTATTTATTTATCCGACAGAGATAGAGACAGCCAGCGAGAGAGGGAACACAAGCAGGGGGAGTGGGAGAGGAAGAAGCAGGCTCATAGCAGAGGAGCCTGATGTGGGGCTCGATCCCAGAACGCCGGGATCACGCCCTGAGCCGAAGGCAGACGCTTAACCGCTGTGCCACCCAGGTGCCCCAAACCACAGCATTTTAATACTTAGTTCACTTTAGGCTTCCCATTGACTGTGAGCCTCTTCATACCAGAAACTACACTGTATTTATCCCCAGTGATCGGCCCTCTGCCTGAAATATAGGAGGTGCTCAGTATTTGTTGAAGTCAGCGGAATCTGCTTACTCTTTCAACCAGCAACGTACATTCATGACATAGATAATAGTAAAGAAATTGGAAATTTAAAGACATGAAGGAAGTTGGCATCCCTGTGGAATGTGCATCTTGCCTTATACCCATATGAAATATAAGTCAAAGGCTAACACTTTGGGAAAAATGAATAATGCTATTATTTTCTAAACTGTTAAACTTTGCCTGAAATGATTCATCCTACCCTTACCCTCTCTCCGTATTTTGCAGTTACCTCTGCTAGACTTTCTTAGGGCCTCCCCAGCAGGTGTAGCCATGCAGAACTGTTACTCACTTCAGCCCCAGAGCTAAGCATGCTAAGCATGCAGCATGAATGACCATGTAAATAACTAATCCATTCAAATATT
Source organism: Ursus americanus (assembly GCF_024610735.1). Lineage (NCBI taxonomy): Eukaryota > Metazoa > Chordata > Mammalia > Carnivora > Ursidae > Ursus > Ursus americanus. Next base: position 5,740,247 of record NC_142162.1, on the reverse strand, counting down.
TACTGAATAAATATATATTGAACCAGGCACTGTCCTGCATATTGGGGATACAAAAATGAGCAGGACAGACAAATCCCTGCCCTTAGGGGCCTACTATAAGGGGAGAAGACAAGTAATAAGCAAAATATAGGCAAATAATATGATTTAAGGTAGTTATCACTACAACAAAGAAAATAAAATAGGATAATAGAATAGAGAATAATGGGATTAGAGATGAGGAAGTGATTTCAAGTAGGGTGGCCAGAGAAGACCCTTTGAGTAGATGAGATTTGAGTTGAAAGTAAGCTAGCCATGCCAAAATCTTGGATAAAAGGAAAAACAAGTATAAAAGCACCAAAGTCAAAATGAACTTGATAGTAAGATATCTACTTTGGCTAAAGTTTTGTGATAAAAGGGAGTTCTGAGGAGTTGGCAAGAGTGAAGTTTTGGAGGTCATGGTGGGGAATTCTAATTTTATACTCAATGTAATGAGAAGCTATTGGAAGGTTTTGGTCAGGAGAATTACATAGAATGACAAAGATTTCTCTGGCTGCTGTGTGGACAATGGACTGTAGAGAGGGGAAAGAGCAGAATTAAGATAACAAATTAGGAGTTTCCTACCATTGTCAAGATGAGATGATGCCATGGACTTGGTGGTAGTAATGTAGGATTAAAAAAAAAAAAAGAAAGAAACATATCTTTTTATGGATTTTCAAACACATGAAAATAGAATAGTACAATGAATTCTTATTTAGGTATGACTGAGCTGCAGCCACGAACTTTCTCCTACTCTTGTATCCATTGTCACTTTTTATATTCTGGGGTATTATAAAAGCAAATCCTGTATGTCATATCACCTTATCAGTAAATATTTTAGTATTTGTCTTGAACAGATAAGGGCTTACAATATATTTAGCCATAATACTGTTACTATACCCAATAAAGTAGCAGTACTCCCTTCATGTCATCTAAAACCCAAAGATTAAAATGTATTTTGAGGGTAGAACCAATAAAAGTGCTGCCATATTGAGTGTGTGTGAAGAGAGAAATTGGAGGTCCATGGTTCTTAGCTGAGGTTCTAGGATGAGAAATAACTGGGAAGGAGGTTGCTATTACGGTAGTGTTTGTTTTATTTATTTATTTGTTTATTTATTTGGATTTTTTTCTTTGATTAGACTGGGAGACCAGAATTCTATTGAGATATTAGTCATTCTGCAGAGATGTGGAATGGGTAGTTGAAACTCAGTGAAGACTGAGAATTCATCCTTTGATTTAGCAACTTGAAGAGAGGTTGCAGTTGGACAGTTGGAGAAAAAATCCTGATTGGAGAAAGCATGGGCAGTCAAGAAGTGGGGACACTGGATATAGATAGCTCTTTTGAAGACTTGAAGTAGAAATCAGAATGTACCATCCTTATAATGAGATACTTTATAAGAACAAAAATAGTCACAGTACTTTATATATTATTTTATAGTTTGCAAAATGTGTGCATACTTTTATCTTACCTGACATTCACAGATGTCTTGATAGACAGGTGTCGAAATGTCAAATGAGTTTACCTTATTTTAAAGACCTTAGTGTTATGAATAAAGAGACATTCTGAGGGATTGCCTGAGCCAATTAATGTAGGTCATAGAGGGAAACTTCAATTTTGGTCAACTTCTTGCCCAAGTCACATGGCTGATTGGTGGTGAGCTTGGACCCAAGTCCACGTCTTCTGATTCTACCGACACACACTTTCTACCATGTTACATTGTTTCTTTCATAAATAGGAGATCAGGATTCTCCTCTTTAAGAATGTAAGGATTTTTAAGTAAATTGGTTCCAATTTCCTGTCCTTTCTGAATAATATTTCTTCTGAAAGTATCAAGATTTTCCATACAATGTCATCTTCAAAGGACAGTCTTTACTATAAAATGTCCAAGATTTTGTTTAAACAATCCGTTAGGATTTGTTCCTTCATGAATCTGAAACATTACCTTGAACTTTGTCTCTCTTCGCAATGAACGTGTCTAGGGTACAAAACTGATGACCCAATGAAAGGAAGCATTCTAGTAATTGTGAGCAATAAGATTTATCCTGGTCCTGAGAGAAATATAAATGACATAATGGTTGAATCCTCAAAAGGGTGAGATATTTTACTCATGACCACAAGTAATGCTGACTGAAATCTGTTGGCATGATGTTAAGTCATGAGAAGCCAAGTCTAGAGGGACCACAGTAATACAGTCCAGGCATATAGTTTTCTGATGAGCTCACTGTATAAGGGGACAAAGCTGGGAATATCTTGAGGAATGAAAGTTAATATATACTTTATTAGACAATTTCTCTGGTCTATCAGTTTTTTTGCTGGGCTTTTGATGACAGCTTTATAGCAAACAGTCGAATACTGAGATCATTCTCCTGGAATACAGGTATTCTTCATTGCTGGCTGAAAGAATATCCACTTGCTCCAGGTATCAAAAGGCAAGGATGATTTAACTGGTGTTATTTAAGAGCCAGATTTATATTTTCCCAGAAGTCTGTAGGTTCCTTAATAACTACAGTCTGTATCTAATTCTGCTTGTTGCTCTGACACGCAGCCCCTGGCTCAGTGTTCGTTTTGCAGATATGGAACAGTCTTGAACTCACTAATGAAGAGTTATGGTACTTCACATGCTACTGGATGATGATCTAATTAAGAATTCTACCTGCGTACTATCCTATTTCTGAGAAACTCAAAATGATAAACATTACGACCTACTTTAAAGTAATGTTTAAAAACTTTCTTAAAAAGTGTTTAGGACTTAATGTGACTATAAATCTAGTAAGTAAATAAACTCATGATCTTCCAGTAATATCCATAGCTGTGCTTTGTGCCACAAAATCAGGAATCCTATTTCCAGAAATATTACGTTCTCTGACTAGAGCAAATCAAGTCACACAAGAGACACCATTGCTTTATCTATATTGGTATGGCATGTGTTATTACTTGGGATGTCAACCAACGAATATTGCTTTCTTTTTTAAATTTTCAGTTAGTCACTGTATAGTACCTAATTAGTTTTTGATGTAGTGTTCAGTGATTCATTAGTTAAGTATAACACCCAGTGCTCGTCACAGCACATGCCCTCCTCAATACCCATCATCCTGTTAACCCTCCCCCCACCCTCTTCCCTTCTGAAACCCTCAGATTGTTTCCCGGGGTCCATAGTCTCTCATGGTTCATCTCCCTCACTGATTTCTCCCCCTCTGGATTTCCCTCCCTTCCCCTATGGTCCTCCGTGCTATTGCTTATGTTCCACATATGAGTAAAACCATATGATAATTGTCTTTCTCTGCTTGACTTACTTCACTTAACTAATATTTCTTTTCTGGCTTAACAGACATTTGGTTCTCTCTTAACCTGGCCCCACATAGGAAAATTGATTAAGAGTAGCAATGGAAACATAATATAGGTCTTTTATCTTGGAAGCAAGATACTCAGGTTTCATTCTCCTCCACTGGGAGCTATCTTCTTTTGGGGTGTTTTTTAAAAAGAGTTGCTTGGCCAAAGCATATTCTCTGATTTCTCAAAATAAGGTGTGGCAATTTAAATATTTTATGTATGTATGTATTTTTTGGGGTGGGAGAGGATCTCCAGCCCACTCCTTGCTGAGTGTGGAGCCAGCCTGGGGGCTGGATCTCAGGACCATGAGGTCATGACCTGAGCCAAACCAAGAGTCAGATGCTTAACCAACTGAGCCAGACACCCCAAGATGTGGCAATTTAGATGAAGAGAACGGTTGATCTACTCAGGCTAAGGTGATGTCTTGTAATTTTTTTTCCATCAAAATATGTTCTTCATATGAGGAGTATTTCAGGAATAGTGGTTCCCCCCCCCCCCCCCATGTAGACATTCTAGGATATTTGGGTAGTCAGTGGTTATCAGAATATTTTTTAATGATGAGCTACTAAAAATTTATCTTTCAACCTCATTTACTAATCATTGGAAAAAGGAGTGACTTGGACAACCCAAAGTCGTACAGATTTTTCTCCAAAAGTCATAGAATGGAGTGGGGAGTACAAAGGCTCATGGCAGCTGCTCATATTGACTTTATAGAATTGAAATTGGAACTAGAGGAAGGTGAAATAGTTTAGAATTGAAAAGGAATATTCTGATTACAAGAGCATATCAATAGCAAAATTGGGAAGTGGGCTCTCAGTTTGTAGTGGCTGCTCTATTGCGCCGCCCACAGTCCCCTTCCAGACTGCAGAACGTATTTCCCCAGCTACCAGGAGTGCTGCCTATATACAACCCTCAGCTGTCAGTCCCTCTCAGGAATTGCCATCGGCTGAGGAGAGCTGTTTTGCTCAAGGTCACCCCTTCTTGCTGGAGTCAACAGTGCAAGGTATAATGGTCTGACCCCCCTTGATCCAGCTCTGAAGGCCTGTTCCAGCTCCAGAGCTCCCCATAAAGTTGGCTGAGCTTTTGTTGTGATAGTATCAACAGCCCAGCTCCTCCCTCTGCCCCTGTGTTTCCTTCACTCTCCCACAGGTGCTAATGCAAAGAGAACTTGCCAATAAACTTCTTGCACACAGATGATCTTCTGAATCTCCTGCCCAGAAATCAGGCTAGACCCAAAGAGGTCTGTTTTCTCCATGGTCAATGTGAGGCATTTCCTTCATTCATATATGAGAGCAGATGTCATAGTCTTCCTGTGAAATAATTTTCTTCCAATTTGCCTGTGGTCTCATCATCAATTAGGCATCTGTGAATAGAATCCTACTAAGAGGGGCGCCTGGGTGGCACAGCGGTTAAGCGTCTGCCTTCGCCTCAGGGCGTGATCCCAGCGTTATGGGATCGAGCCCCACATCAGGCTCTTCCCCTATGAGCCTGCCTCTTCCTCTCCCACTCCCCCTGCTTGTGTTCCCTCTCTCGCTGGCTGTCTCTCTTTCTGTCAAATAAATAAATAAAATCTTTAAAAACAAACAAACAAACAAAGAATCCTACTAAGAATTTACAGAAGTCAGGACATTAGGAGGCTGATTCACAATGGTTTCAGTTTGGGGAAATGATTAAAGAGAATACACTTTCTGCGCGACTCTCAGTAGGTTTATTGTTCAGGTAAAACTTAGTGAATCGATTATTCTGTTTTGAGAATAGGAAGGCTAAATTGTAACTGTGTTTGTGCATACAAACAACGCCAATAGAACCAGCAAGGATTTATTTAAATAGGCAAGACATTTACAAAATTGATTACTTTTTCTTAGCAAATCATTAAACTAAATTATCCATGCTGAAGCACTACATCTTTTATCATCTTGCCTTCCCCCCCCCCAACCCCCCCACCCCGGGGCAAATTGGTACGAGAGCATCTTCAGCAGCTGATCTCAGACCTCCCTGTGTGACTCTGCCTCAGCATAAGCACTGTGTGAATAAGACGGGAGGAAGAGGAGGGGAACATCTGCATTTTTCAAAATAAATAGATTCCAAAGATATGAGTATTATGCTCATTCTCAATGTAATGAGATCCTGTTCACCAGTCTGTTGTTAGAGCATTAGGGCCAAGCTTTATGTCTTATTCTAGGGTGGCTCTGACAGCAGTGGAATTGGAAAAATACAGAAATTGCTGCTGTCCACTGAGCATTTGTGTCAGGGAACCGTGACCGCAAGCTGTTTGGGATCAGCAGATATTAAATAACGGTAGTATGTACGTTGCTGCGATCAAATCCCTTCAGCTCTTTAGGGTCCATTTTCTTTCTAAAGAGGCAAAACATAATAATCAGTGAAAATGTAGTAAAAAAAAATAATAAATATAGATGTGTTAAGAACATGGGCTTTGTAGTCAGATTCAGGTTCCAGTCCTGGCTCTGCCACTTACATGTGGCCTTTGAAGAGTTTTCTGTTCTTCTATTTTTTCCTCCCTGGTTGTCCTTTAATCAATCTATGTAATGCCAAAAATTCAAACAGTACACAAAAGTATACCGTAAAACGAAGTCTCTCTTCCATTCCAGTTTTCCTGTTCATTTCCTTTCTCTAGTGGCAATTACGGAATAGTTTCTTGTGTATCTTTCAAGAAATTTTCTATGTATGTAAGAACCGAGTTATGTGTGCGTATGTCCTTCCCTCAGACTACAGTTAGAATCTTGCCATGTGTATGCAGTGTCCTGCACATGCTTATTTTTAACCTAGTAATGTAACTTAGAGGATATTTTATATTAGCACATATAGACTTATCTTATTCTTTTTAGTGATTAAATTGTATTTATTCCATTGGATGGATGAGCCGTAACTAAATAGGTGTACCATGGAACATCTGTCTTATCCTTATTAGGGGGAATTAATAGTTTATAACATAATACTGCAGTAAATATCCTTGTACATCCGTCTTTAAGCACCTGTATGATCTGTTGTTTTTAAGTGAAATATCTATTTCAAAGTGTGTGGGAATAAAATTTTTTGATAGATGTTGCAAGATAGGGCAAATGTCTCTCTCTCTCTCTCTCTGAACCTCAGTTTTCTATTCTATAAAATGGGAGTAGCAGTAGTACCTATCTCGTAGGGTTGTTGTGAGGATTAAATGAGATAAGATACACTTCTAGTGTGGCCAGATGTAGGAAATTAAATACATCCAGTTAAATTTGAAGTTCAGATAAGCAATGATAAAATTTTAGTGTAAGGATGTTCCAAATATTGTATAGGGGCACACTTATACTAAAAATTATTTGTCGTTTATCTGAAATTCAAATTTAATTGGGTGTCACTTGTATTTATTTGGAAACCTTGTACATGAAGACTTCACAGTCACTGGCATACAGTAAGCACTAAATAAATGTTGGTTGCTATAATTCTTATTAGACATTCAGGGAAATGCTGTCATTCAACAAATATTTTTGGCAATAATGATTCTGTGTTTATTAATTTTCATTCAGTCAACAAGCATTTATTGAGTGCCTGCTAGGGATTAGGCATTATTCTAGGTCCTGAGGATACAGTGGTGAGTAAAGCAAGATCTGTATGGGCAGGAGAATATTTTTGTAAGTTATAGATCTGACATGGGCTTGAGATGAAAGAAGAAACCAAACTCATTGTACGTGGTTTGACTGGTTAATTAGGGGAGATCAGTTATATTGACCTTCTTCATTGTCTCTTTAATACTCCAACGTGTCTTCTGTAGCTTTGAGGAAATTCTCTTTTCAGGAATCTATGTTGCTAATAGGAGTCACAAGTATTAGAGTATGGAAAAAAATGACAGGAGACTTGAGCCCATTGAAGTTCTCCTTCTGCCCTTACGCTTCAGCAGTGGGCCTGGTATGTTGCTCAAAGCAAGTGCTTGATTTCTAGCTTCTAGAACTAATAGTTCAATGACAGGGAGCATGGAAGGGGCTATCTACTCGGAATTATGTTTTCTCAAGAAGTTTCTCAACATAGCCTAGCGCTCTGGATGTCTCATCAGCACGAAACAGATTGAGACCAATTTATCAAACAATTACTACATACAGTTGCATCTCTTACCATCTTTTCTCAGAACATCAGAATCTCTGATGTTCTGAGAATAGGTATATAATTAGTGGGTGTATTTTTAAAAGTTCCTTCCTCAAAGTAATTCTAGTTGCCATTCTGTGGTAGTTTAACTTCAAATGTTTTATGGTGACTTTGGAATTTAAATTTCATAAATCTCTTTCTGGAATTCTGACTTATTATTTAACAACTGGCCTGTGAGTTTACTAAGCTAAAGTCTCTATCATGACCACAGCTATTTTAGAAAAGCCTGATTCAAAGAACCATTAACTAGGTTATTTCAAGACCTGAAATAATTATGTGATGATACTGAAAATTGAAGCTTATTTTAAAATCTTGGAATTTCTGGATTCGGTGCAATGAAATGAATTAACTTGCTTTCAGAATATGCATATATTGTAATTCTTTTATGAGAACAGAAGGGCTTTCCCTGACAAAGGTAAAGGCAAAGTTTGTGGGTGCCAGTCTGTGGAGCCAGGTGTCCTCATCACAGCCCATGAAGCCAGCCCGTGTCTCCCTCGCAGAGCTGTGATGCAAGCCTGATTCAAACATGAGCCCCAGAAACAGCTGCACCACACATGGAGAGACAGGGAGTGTGTTTTCAGTGTTTCGGGATGATGATGAAATGCAATTACTATACAAGCTAAAATCTCAGAAGAAGTCTAGCAATATTTCAAAGATGAGCTTTAAAGCAAATCTTCCCGTCCGCCCCTCCAGTCCTGCTGGTGTGTCTTTGATGTTGTGTCATCAGTGGTGTTAGTAGTGGGCAGGACAATAAAAATGGTGGGATTTAAAACACAGATGATTTAAATTCACTTGCAGGTCTTTATCAGTTTATGCTTGTTTGGTAAGTTTGGATACTTTGTAGATATGACCCTGAGTGCTTACTGAAATATACCTTTGAGATCCTAGTAGTTATAATTACTTGCCAAGATAGAATAGGAAGTAATATTTTTTATTTTTTATTTATTTTTTAAGATTTTATTTATTTATCTGACAGACAGGCAGCGAGAGAGGGAACACAAGCAGGGGGAGTGGGAGAGGAAGAAGCAGGCTCCCAGCAGAGGAGCCTGATGTGGGGCTCGATCCCATGACCCCGGGATCACGCCCTCAGCCGAAGGCAGATGCTCAACGACTGAGCCACCCAGGCACCCCGGAAGTAATATTTTTTAAAAACCCTCCTTTGATTGGGGTTACCAGATTTTTTGACAGATATATATTCAAATAAGGGGTTTAGCCAAGATATCACACATGGCCTACTGTAATTCTCATGGATACCACCACACTTTTACTAATTTCTTTCCAATTGCTTTGGTTTTACAGGGGGAGATAATAAGATACTAGACTTGAGAAAACAGAATTTATGTGAGAAAACTCAGGTTTTGGTTTGTTCTCCCAAATAGTGGCTGTTGCTATTTATCTATTCAAACTTAACTATCAAACATGCATTTTGAAATGTGTAAGAGATCCTGTAGGGTTCCCTTTTTACTTTGATTGATTTTCCGTTTGGGAGGAAGAGTTAGGGTGCAGTCCTTCCTGGAGCTTACAGTGGATAGGAAGGAGGAATAAGTTCGGAAATGAAGCTTAATATCATCCGAGCTTCTCCCTAAAGCAGATGCACTTTCAGTCGAGACTTCAGGGCAATTCAGTAGCAGTGCATTCTGCGTAAATAAAGACACGGTCTCTATCTCAGTCCATTCATATCGACCTTTATCTGAGAAACCGTCCCCGGAGAAATGCCACTAATGCTCCAAAGGAGGCGGTATCCGGGAGAAATAAACCAGCACGTAATCTGTATCTGTAAAAATAAATAAAATGAGATTTAGAAGGCTTCCTAGGTTGTCCCATTGTTGTCGAACTAGATAAAGTGCAGAAAAGTGTGGCATTAGAAAAGTGATTGAATTCTGGCTAGAGATGAAAATGCTGCAATTGAAAACTTTCCAGAACAACATGTACTTGGATCTGTATTAAAGAAAAATTCTTTGAGTGCTTAAGCCAAATGACCCAGCAGGGTTGATAGTGTGAGGCATATTTCACAGTTGTATAAATATTTAAAACTGTTTTCCAGCCTATAAAACAAGTAAATTAGGTTTTTGTTTTTTTTTTTAAACTGCAGAATGAAATTAACCCGCCCACCTTAACTTGTTGGGCAACCTGTCCTTCTCATCCCAGCCTTCTCTCTTGGAAGAGAATTGCTGGGAAAGAAGCGTAAGGAAGGCTTTTAACTCAGAAAACAAAGCTGGTTTAAGTTTCAGAGAATTTCTGAAGGGATGAATAGCATCATGGTATACTGCCACAGATGGTCCATTTCCAGATGGCCTGTGTCCCCAGTGTGTCACAAGGGACCCAACCAACTAAACACAATGGCTCTTTATTATAAACCCTTTTGAATCTGGTGAAGGGTAAATGAGGGGCTCCATCATATACGTAAGCCTAAAAGAAAGCAGGACAGCATCTCGGCGAGGTTGTTCTCAATCTGAGCTGTTGGTCCTAGCCAGTAAAGTGCCCCCAAGCCTGTCCTTCAGCCACAGTGTTTATGGGTGATTGGTAAGTGTTCTTTCTTATTGAGTCTTCCAAGGCTGCCTTTATCACTCGTTGTTCATGTCCTTTCCAAAATTCTTATTCTTTTTCTCTTATGTGCATTTTAGCTATTGCCCTGGACCAATTTCCTTCGCCTCTGGTTAAACAGACTTTGGAGATAATGGCAGTGATGTTTTATTTCTATATTTTTTAATATAGAGTCTGAAAAAATGACTGAATTTACTGCTGCCACCCCCCCCCCCCCATCGCAACTGGCCATTGTTCTGGTCAAGGAAACACAAGCAAGAGTTAATAGCTGGTATATAAAGCTGGCACCATGGGTGATGGAAAGATCACGCAGCCGAGAGTTAGGCATCTTGAGTTTAGTCCCAGGGATAACCCTAACTTACTGGGTATCCTTGGGCAAATCACTTGACCTCTCTGGGCCTTAGTTCTCACATCACTCGGGTAAAAGACTTTGTAATGTAAGGTCCTTTGAATTTAACATTCTAGAAAAGTCTCATCTGATTCTGCTATATGATGTACCATTGTGAATACATTCCTTTGATTTTTTCTCTGTTCTTGAAAACAGTTAATTTTGTTTTTGTCCTTAGACTGCAGAATGAAAAATGGATGAATGTCAAAGTGGGAGACATCATTAAATTAGAAAATAACCAATTTGTTGCTGTGAGTATTTAATACTGTTTATTAAAGAATTTATCTCAGATTAAAATAGCATATGTACTGAAGTATTTACATTTGCAAATTTGGTAAATCTGTACTAATTCATAATTAAGAGAATACCAGAATGTATTAGTAAAAAGTCTCAATTATAAAATGTCGTTAAGAACATATTGGTTAATTACTTTGATAGCATGGTAACTCAGAGAAGCCTGAATGATTATCTGTTTTTCAACTTCCCTTGTGATCTTTTAAATTAACAGATACAAAAGATTTTAAATCAAGCTGCCAATCATTTCATATAAATAAGAGCTTTTAAAATGCTCCAGGGTACTTTAAGAACAGCTTTTTTTCTCACCTATTTTGAGACCTGTCCCTCAGTAATAGGATTATTACTGTTAATTTGCAATATAGTTGAGGACAATATATGCTTCTTCCTGAGTAATTAGAATCAGAAGATGTCTATTGATCTGAACTAATAAAATGCTACTTATGGAGTTTTGCTTTGTGTATCAAATGCACTGTAACTTATATTCTCAAGCTGCCTATGTTACAATTTTCTTGCTAAAAGTCAGGGGGTCAGTTCAATGACTATAAGATATGTGATGAACTGTAGTTCATATTAAATGAAGGGGAATAAAAAGCTAACCAGATCAGAGATTAAAAACTCAAGTTATTGGGGCGCCTGGGTGGCACAGCTGTTAAGCATCTGCCTTTGGCTCAGGGCGTGATCCCGGCGTTACGGGATCGAGCCCCACATCAGGCTCTTCCGCTATGAGCTTGCTTCTTCCTCTCCCACTCCCCCTGCTTGTGTTCCCTCTCTCGCTGGCTGTCTCTATCTCTGTCGAATAAATAAATAAAATCTTTTAAAAAAAAAACACCTCAAGTTATTGTAAGTCTTTATGTCAAATACATACTAGATTACTTATGAAAATTTTTGTGTTCAGTGCAGTTTTATGTATCAAGCTGTGTTCTTCATTAAATTTGAGACATTTTCCCACAGGAAAAAGACATTGCCCCAAGATCTATTTACAAGAATAGCTCAGTTGAGACTCCTAACCATTCCCTTTCAGAAACAGTCTTCTTTCATTAATGTACCATCTGTATATATTGATACCCTGGAACAGCCTATGCTAAGGAGACTACTCAGTGGACAGGCCAATTACAAAAAAGCTCACCCTCTAAAGAGAGAAATGTTTATTTCCCTAACAACCTCAATTCTTTGGAAAATAGCTGAGAACCAAAAATAAGCACAAAGGTGTTGGCATAGCCAAGACAGAGGTCTCACAGTCCGTGTTCTGTGGCCTGGGCTCCTTATATGTCGAACAGTCTGCTGGGTTTTCACATTTTACGATTGACCCTCAAACATGGGTTTGAATTGTACGGGTCCCCTTATATGTGTTGTGTTATTTTGTGTGTTTTTCTCCCTGATATATACAGTATAATACTATAAATATTTCCTCTTCCTTACAATTTTCTTAATAACATTTTCATTACTGTAGCTTACTTTATTGTAAGAATAGAGTGTATAATACAGCATACCAAAATAAGTGTTAATCAACTGTTTTTATGTTATCGGTAAGGCTTCTGGTCAACAGGGGGCTATTAGTAGTTAAATTTGTGGGGAGTCAAAAGTTACAGATGGATTTTTGACTGCATGGGGGGTTGGCGCCTCTAACCCCCATGCTGTTCAGGGGTCAGCTGTGTTTCCTTTAATATTAGACACAATTTAAATGAGCTTATCCAACTTATTTTCCAGCTCATTAAAGCTTAGCAACAGTATGTTAGGGGGTGGCATCTGTTAGAAGAACACACCCTGTAGGAAAGATGGAGCCAGACGCAGGTATCCTTTGTTATCTGACAGTAGAGCATATCTATGAAACCTTAAATAACTCAGCATGGCATAAAGCAAAGACACAATTACCATTAGTTGATATGGACAACTCTTTGAGTACTCCCAGACCCCCAAAATAATCTCTTAGGCCTTTCTGATACCTTAGGATACATCTTGCTAAAGGATGCACAAAGATAAAGCAGAAATGTTCACAGACCATTCAAAGCTATGGCGGCTTGGTGCTGAGGTGCCGATAGTTCCCCAGGAAAGAGCTTGGTGGGGCCACTCTTGTTCTCCGGTGCACATTACCTCCGTAAGGGTTGGCTGCAAAGCAAAGGCTGAATGCTGTTTTTGCTTTTCCTTTTTTTCATAAAAGTAAAAATCCTTTTCGGATTTCTTTTGGTTAGTGAAAACAAATACTAATGTAGGTGGAGTGAAGTGGTATAATGCAAACATTCAGAAAGCTGGGGATACCTGTATAGTGGAAGGGCACCGAAGGGGGAAATTGGGTTAGAACTGAGTCTGCTCCACTCCTGCAGTAACAGTAGTTTATCTTCTCTGCCTTTCGTTTCTTCATGTGTCACATCAAGGTGCACTAGACTATTATATGATCTCCAAGATCCCTTCCAGCCCTATGTGCTATGATTCTCTGAACTGAGATGACTAACGGATTCTTGAAGGCAAAAAGCGCATTGATTTGCCTGCTCTCTCATACCCAGTGCCGTGTTGGGTCATAGGGGGCAGAGAGTAAGTGTCAGCTGAACGAATGAACGTCAGTCTTTTGGAAGAAAGAGGAGGGAAACATGGTTATAAACTTTAAAAATTCAGGGTGTTCTGGATCAGTGGGGTACTAATACACATCTCTGCACTCTAATTAAGAAAAGATCACTATATTCAGAATTCTTTGCTTAAGAAGAAAGGGCTTCATGTAAATTGTTTTAGTTCTGCGTTCAATTAAAATGGTTACAGTAACAGAGTTTTGCTGAAGTTAGTTAACCTTAACTGTTTTTTTTTTTATAAAACTGCCATACATGGAATTCTAAGAAATATGCATTAAAAAAATTTTTTGGCAACTACTTTATGCCAGAAATGGTGTCAGATTATAGAGGAATTAGCAAAAATAAAAGTATGCCACGCATTTAACTATTGTTTTATTCGGAATTGAATATTTCAGTAGCAATGCTAGATATAGTCCTACCTCAGGTATTCATAAAGTCCGTGCATTTAAGGAGCCCCCTGTACAAGCTCTAACAGGGATAAATATTAGACTGAAATCACTTGTTCGCAAATATTCCATACTCTGCTGTGTGCATTTATCACATTCTTTGGGGTGAGTCCCAGAAAGGCAGGAATCAAATGTGTGTCTCAAATCTCCTAACTCTGTAGGACCTCATGGCCAGCTTATCTGTGCTCCCACTTGCCCACTAGCCTTGATATTCTAGTTGTATTTCCCTTGGTCTTCATTCTTAGTTATATTTTCTATGTTATAGTAAATGTGCTTGTGTGCTCTTGCAAAGCCGGCTATGGAATGAGGCATGGAAGGCAAGTGTAAGTGCAAGTATCAGGTGGAAGAAAACTAGTTCAGTGGGCATATCATTAGCATTGCTCTAAGATAAATCACACATGTAGACAAGTTTCCATGAAGTCAGTGACCCGTGTGTCCCAGCGCTGTCCAATAGAGCTTTCAGCAGTGAGGGAAATAGATCTTTGTGCTGCCCAGTGTGAAAGCCAACAGCCCCATGTGGATACTGAGCACTTGAAACGTGGCTAATGCGATTGAGAAACTGAATTTAAAATTTTATTTAATTTTAATTAATTTAGATTTTTTTTAAACAGATTATTTATTTATTTGAGAGAGAGAGACAGAGACAGAGACAGAGAGAGAGGGAGAAGTGCACGCCCAGCTGAGCAGGGAGCCCAATCTGGGGCTCCATCCCAGAACCCTGGGATCACAACCTGAACCCAAGGTGGATGCTTAACCGACTGAATCACCCAGGGGTCCTAATTTAGATTTTTTTTTTTAAGTTTAGATTTAAATAGTCATATGTAACTTGTGGCTACCTGATTGGATGGCACAGATGTGGCCTTTTAATTGTGGCTACATGATGGGATGGGAATGCTTATTCTCCACTCTTTCCTAGGTCTCATTCTTTATATTTTCACTTGGAGGGACAGCCCCAAAATAACACTTTGAGCTTCTTGAACTTCCTTGCCCACTCCCCTCTCCCAGTAGTGACTTCTCCGATTGCTGTGTTTGGGGGCAGGGAGTGTGTGTCTGACCCAGAGCCTCCTTCCTTCCCTCTCTCTTTGGGTTCTGCCTGTGTGCACAGTACATTCTGGCCTGCTCTTCATTCCAACAATTTTACAGGAGCAGATCCTCGGGGCGGGGGTGGTAGGAGGGTCCTGGTAGTTTAGAGCTTCCCTTGTCTACAGCTAGATGGGTCTAAAGGTCAATTATTAGCAAGCCCATTTAGCCCACAGACCTATAGTCTGGTCTCCAGCAGCTTGCTTATTTTGTTTTGTTTTATTTTATTTTATTTTAGAGAAAGAGTGAGTGGGCGAGGGTCGGGGGTGGGGGAGTGGTGGGAGAGTGGTGATGGAGGAGCAGAGGGAGTGGGAGAAGCAGACTCCACCCTGTGTGCAGAGCCTGATGCAGGGCTCAGTCTCAGGACCTGAGATCGTGACCTGAACTGAAATCAAGAGTGGGACGCTTAACTGACTGAGCACCCAGGTGGCCCTCCAGCAGCTTTATTAAAAACAAAGATGAAATTTTTATCTCCACTGATCTCGGTCTGACTCCTACAATTAGAGCTCTAGTGGTTTAATCTTTGCGTAAGTGAGGAAAGGGGTCCTCCAAATGCCAGAACTCTGTGGTGTCTCTTGATTAGCTCGCTTTATTCAAAGTTTTTTTGTGTCTAACTCCTTGGCACCTACAAAACTATTTTTAAGGGCAAACAAATGTTTTTATGGATGAACTGCTGTAATCACTTGAAGTGTAAATACACCTCCCGCTCCCTGAGACTTAACTCATTTAATCTCTACAGTAGCTCGATGAAAGCAGGTTATGTACTATTGTGCCCATTTTACAGATGAGTAAACAGTGCCATCAAATAGCTTGCCGATAGGAGAGCTAGGAGTTACACCCAGGCCATCTGGGTTTGGACACCACTCCTAATCGCTGCCATATGCCGCTGCTTACTGTAGTAAAGCTGTCATCCTAATAGCCTTGAACCTGGGCGTCCGGCGATAGGCCTTCAGGCTCGGACGCCGAAACTGAAACGACCAGAGCATGTTGTACCTAATTCTGGTGCATAACCTCTAGCTGTCCGCACTTAGAATTCTAAATTCATTTATGTCAGCCGATCGGTACGTTTTAAGCGAGGAAAGGAGCTTGCCTGAGATGGCCAGTTAGCTGGCATATTCAGAAGTTATTCACCTTTATTTTCCAGATAAGGAATCCTCACTACCTCCACTTAAAAGAAATTTTAAAACATGTTCGGGCTGAATTTCCACAGCTCGTAGTTTTATTTTGGGACAAGGGAGAAAAATGTAGAGTGTGATTCAGTCACTGCAAGGAGACTGACTTAATTAAAAGAACCGAGTAAACTGTTAAAAAAACACACTACAAAGATCTTGACACTGCCAAGACTTGGGCCCCAGGAACCAGGCACATCTGCCTCTACTTGACGGAAACGATCTTGTATTTTGGTTTTCTTATCTGGTGGGAGAAATAAACCCCTTACTGGGCATGAGCATATTTGAACATTACATGAATTTAGTGTTTAGCTTATTTGAAAGAGTGCCCTCACCCTCAAAATAAAGGCATTCGTGTTTTAGATGTTTACAACAGTAAAGGTTTTGTTTTAAAACAAAGGCATTCTTTGGCTCCGTGGATTGGAAATTTCACCTTGAGAAATGAAAGAACTAAGAAAGATGAATGTAACCTAAGCTAAACTCCAGTCCTAACCAAGGGTGGGCTTTGGCTCTTTTTTGACCCATCTAATCTTTCCTAATCTCTGACTCATCTCATCATTGCTAGCACCTTGGTCCTTCCAGAGAGGCCCTGTGGCGGTCTAATTGCCCTTTTTGTTATTTAAATTTTATGGCTTCAAGTCAGAGTTAACTTGTTTCACACGAATTGTTGTAAAGACGCTCTTTTATTTTTAAAAATACGTGAGACAGTAGAAAGTTGAAAATTTCCAGAGTAAGATTTTTTTTTTTAAAACATTTGTCTAAGCTGTAGTGAAAA
Organism: Ursus americanus; assembly: GCF_024610735.1. Taxonomy (NCBI): domain Eukaryota; kingdom Metazoa; phylum Chordata; class Mammalia; order Carnivora; family Ursidae; genus Ursus; species Ursus americanus. The sequence continues at coordinate 5,723,501 of NC_142162.1, read as the reverse complement.
AGAAGCTTCTTGCTAAAATTTAAAGGAGCAACATGTTATTTTCTACGTTAGTAAAAGTACAGGGCCAATGTTCTGTTTATAAGCAATTACTAATTTGTTGGGGTGACATATATAAGCAAGGATTTTTTTTTTTTGACCAAAGAAAGGGTGGACCGATGAGTAAAAGCTATGGTGTCCATTATTAGTCTCCTCTCCTCCTTCTGTTCTTTCTCCCATCTTTTTCTTATTCTTCTCAAATTCATTTAATTATAAAAACCAAAACAATGTATTAGATACTAGTATACACTCAGCATACATTTATTGGATCTGAAATTTAATTTTTAAATAAAAACATTACCTACAGTCTCCTACATTTTCATTTTTACAACTTCATCCGCATTTTCGTTCATGTCAAACCTGTTTTCCTGTAAGTATACTCCTATTGCATGAGCCATTTTGGATTCTTATTTTTAGACAAAAAGATAATATTGTAGAGGATAAAGAAGATAAAGAACTTTATGTGTGGGAATGGCTTAAGAGGGAGATTCAGATACGGCGTTGCAATTCTACAAACTTATCCTTCCATCGGGATATGGAGTTAATATCCCAATACTCTTCACCATTGTGGTTTTGGTTTTTGAACGCTAACAAAGTGAAACAAAACAAAGCAAAACATTTTCTGTTTTTCATAGTTATATTCCAGTGCATTTGTAGCCAACCAGGGGAAAGAGTATATATTTGAGATCAGAGCTATAAATTCTAGTTCTAGCTCTGGTCTTTAAGCTCTGCGTGGCCATGAGTATGGCATTAAGTCTCTTAGGGCCTTTTAGAGTGATGAAGCTCTCACCATGACTTTGTAGAGGCTACGGACTTTACATGAGTTAATTTAGTTCATCTGCTTGTGAGCCAGAGATGACCCTTCCCAAGATTTCTTATTCACATATAGGAACAATATTATCTCTCCATAGGGTTGTTGAAAGAATAAAGTGACACAATTGTGTGAGAATGTTTTGCAAACTCTTAAAGAATTCTATAGCTTTTAGGTGTTATCATTGCTTGAGACTTTGCTTTATTTATTCTTTATATCAGCAAACATTAATTAGGCCTAATAAACCTGTGAAGATAGCGTTGTTTGTTGTGAGGACTCAAAGCCGTGAGGCCCTTCGTCAGCTACCAATCTGATGTATTTTTCCTCATTTGCCCCCCTCCCATAGCACTTTGGTAATCAGACGTTTAGAATTCTTATCATATTCTGCCTTTCCTAAACTGTACCATCCTTGAAGGAAAGAGATTTTTATTCGTTTTAGTATTCCAGCTGTATGTGCCTTAGATTGCCTGGATTCATATCCCAATGTGTCACTTACTGTGCGGCCTCAAACAAGTTACTGAACCTCTCTGGGCCTCACTTTGCTCCTTTATAAAGTAGAGATAACAACAGAACGTACACTATAAGATTTCAGTGGGAGTTAAATAAACTATTGCATGTAAAGCTCTCGGGATAGTGCCACAGACATGGTAAGCCCTCACTAAACACTGGTATTATAAACCCCTACAACTCAAACACAAATTTCTGGATTGACTAGGAATTGGGTACCCAGAGAGATACTAAAAGGGACAGCTTGAGGAGGCCTGATCTGGGACTCATAGAGTCATGGGGCTGGTGGTGCTCTAAGACCACCCCATGCTGCTGCACTGCTGGCCCAGAGCCTCTGACAAAAGGACGATGACCAGGGACTCACAGGGTTCTCTTGTCCTACTGCAGCTCTCTTCTCCTTTTCTTTTTAGAATTCTTACTGAGTACACTTGGAAATAGGAGCACTTCATGATGATGAGTGGGCTGACCACTTAGTTCTCTGATTGCCCCTATTGGTCCCGCCCCAACACGTCCTCGTCAACTGTAATGGATTTAAACACTTGAAGGCGAGATGTTAGCAAAAGGGAATGCCAAAGCTCAGCAGTGGGGCAGGGAGACTAGAGATGAATGAGGGGGAGTGCAGGACGGAGATCAGGGAGTAGGGAAACAGCAGCAAGGTTCTGAGGACATCAAAGGAAAAGGTGACAACAGAGGGGACAGGAAGAGGTGAGAAAGGTTGAGGGTAGGAAGGTACATGTCCCAGGTTCCCAGGGGGTAGACAGGGCAGGAGGATTTAGCTCAGAACTTTCGGACTTTACAAGTCTCAGCAGCAGTCTTTAGGAAGTGGAGTTACTGCTCAGGAGAGAATCTAGTGGCCCGGTGGCTGGTGGTGCCTCAGTCACGTGTTCTGAGCCGGCGGTGTACAACGAATCCTCCCTTTGTCTACCAGACCCCTAAGTGTTGAGCAGCTAAGCTCAATACTAAAGAGTAACAGCAAAACTAAAGAGAGAACATCAATACTAAAGAGAACATCATCTGTACTGTGCAGAGTTTAGAAGAAAAGCAACTCTAGGTATAAATTGGGATCTTTCTCTGTACTTCATAACTATTTTCAATCACAGAGGAGAAGAATTAGAGAATTTTGGATTTTGTTTAAAATGATCCTATGAAGCTCAGGGGAGGAGAGGCAGAGACCCAAAAAGCATCATAGCCACTGAAATTTCAATGGGAGAAGTAAGACGATGGTGAATTTTTAAAAACATTCTTTCCTTTTTAAAATCAAAGTCGGTAATTTTTGGCTCAAGAATTGTGTACAACTCTTTATATGTTCTCTCTATAGTGGGCTTGCTGTAGTCACATTGTGACTAGTCAGAAAATAATTTTGCCTCCTCAGGCTTCTGTGACTTTTATTAGAGTCGAGGAAGAGTCTTGATATATAAACCCATTTATTCCTTGAGGGGATTGTCACTGAGTTGTTTTTCAATTCTGTTTTGTCATAATTCAGACAAAACTAAACACACACATGTACATACCTCTCTCCCCTCCCCTACCTGTATTTGAGTTGGAAATTTAAAAGCTTAAGACAATGAAATGAGTAGATTGATTCTAAATTTAATCTCTGGGACTTGAGAATGGGGCAATTCTAATTTAAAAAACAAAGGTAAGAAAATTTCACAGTTTGAAATGCCAATCGTACATTCAAAACAGAGCTACATAATCGTTAGGGAATGTGTCAAAATAAATTGCTAAAATTTTAGTCAGTCCATTTTAGATCTTCAGATCTTTCAGAATCTCATAAAAACCCTTATTTTAAAGTGAAATTTGAAATAAACAGTTCCCCAATATAGGAGGCAGCCAGAATTCTAAAACTGAATTGTGACAGGTCCTTTCCGAAGCTCAAATAGACAGCTGAACAGAATGATTTTATCTCTGTGTAAGACCCACAGCTTGGTTTCTGAATGTTTTCCGCTGTCTTTTAGAGCATTTTCTGTTCTTTCTTGCCTCTTGCTTAACCCCTGTTCTATTTTCTCTTTTCCCTTCCTTACACCTCATCATCTTTTTCTTACGTTTTTATTTTTTTTCTTTTAATTTTTCTCTTTTTAAAATTTCCTTGCCTGCTTTATTTTTTTCTATGGTTTCCAATTTCCTCCTACTTCTGTCTTTTCCCCATCAGCTTTGCCTGCTCCCTACTCTTAAATCATAGTACTAGGGAATTAAAGTATGTGTATGGAAACGATTATCTCACTTATTGGGGAAAGTTTTATATTTTCCATTAGTAATTATCAAACAAGAATGTAGAATTTTATCTATTTCTTGCAAAAAAAAAGAAAAGTAAGTTAAGTGGCTATTAATTTATATGGTATCCCCTGCCCTTGCTTGTATTCTGGTGTTCAAGGGGTGGACCCAGCCAGGACAGGGAAGGAGAGGGAAGGTTTGATTTGGGGCATATATGGCTGAGAGGTGGAACAGGATTTTACCTTTCTCACTTTTTTTTTTTCCCCTAAGACTCTCCTGGCTCATTAGTAAGTAGGGGTGATACAACATGGAAGGGTTTCAACCAGTCTTCCGTTCTCGTGTATTCTTTATGATTTTTTTTTTTAATAGGCTGATCTGCTTCTCCTATCCAGTAGTGAGCCACATGGCCTCTGTTATATTGAAACTGCTGAGCTTGACGGGTAAGTTACTAAAGTTAGAATGATTATTTAGAATGGTTTTTAATTTAGCAGTAACAGCTTCAGGAGCAGGACTCAACCTAAACCTTATTCTTCATTTAATTTTCTTGGAACAAGTAAGAGCCTAACTTGCAAATTCCATTTGTTAATTAATTTGTGGCTCTTTTGAAAGCTCTTTTTCTCTTGAATTTATTTTCTTTCCAAAACAGTGAATTGAACACGTCTGTGTGAATTATTGTATAGGACTCTTTACTCATATTCCTTAGAAGGGTTTTGTTTTGCTTTAGTTTTTTCCTTTTTAAAATTTCATTTGATCCTCTAAGGAGTATTTTAGAGGAGTATTGATGAGTCTCTGAGGAGAAAAGCATTGATGTTACTTGAGAAGGAAATCTTTTGGAACTGGGTCAGATGAAGATGGAGAAAGAAGAGGGAAATGGAGTTTTGACATTAATGTTAATTGAGAAATTTAGTTATAGACAATATTGCAGTTCTGTTTCCGTGGATTCAATTTGGCATAGAAACTTTTATTGAATGTTTACATTGTAAAGGTCCTATACATTCTTTAGATGAATTTTATCATTTAATTCTGATATAGGTAGTGCATAAGCCCCATTATACAGATGACAAGGCTTAGAGATACTAAGTAATTTACCTGAAACCTCTCAAAAGTGAAGCCAGTACTCAGACCTGATAGTTAACCAGACTGGTTTTAACCACCGCCTCCCAAATCATTGTTCTACTAGGCTATTGAAATGGAGTATGACCTGTGCGATCTTACCCTTGGTTTGGGCGGAACCTAAAATAGTGCTTAGAGGGAAATTTATGGCACTAGATGCACATATTGAAAAGAAAAAGAGTCTTAAATCAATAATCCAATATCCCATCTCAGGAACCTAGAAAATAACAGCATAAAGCCAAAGCAAGCAGAAGGAAGGAGGTAAAGACACAAGCAGAGATTAATGAACTTGAAAACAGAAAAAAAAAAGAAAAATCAAAACAAAGAGCTGATTCTTTGAAAACATCAATAAATTTGATAAACCTCAGGAAGACTGAAAAAGAAAAAAAAGACACAAAATAACGATATCATGAATGAACCAGGGAATATTATGATAGCTCCTGAAGATATCAGAAGGATTAGAAAATCCTACAAGCAACTTTATACACATAAATTTAATAACTTATATGAAATAGGCCACTTCATCAAAAAACAAACTACCACGATTGACTCAATATGAAATAGACAATTTGAATAGGCCTGTAACTATTAAGGGAACTGAATTCAAATGTAAAACGTAAAACTGTAAAAGTTTTAGGGGAAAAGATAGGAGAAAATCTTCCAAGATCTAGGGCTAGTCAAAGAGTTTTTAGACTCGACACAAAAAGCATAATTCATAAGAGGATAATTTGATAAACCACACTTCATCAAATTAAAAATTGTTGCTGTGCAAAAGACCTTATTAAGGAGGATGAAAAATAAGCTACAGACTAGGAGAAAATATTTGCAAACCATCTATCTGACAAAGGATTTTTATCTTGAACGTATGAAAAATGCTCAAAACTCAATCTTAAAAACACAATCCAATTAGAAAATTTGCAAATGATATGAAGGGACATTTCAGCAGAGATGACATGCAGATGGCACATAAGCACATAAAAAGATGTTCGACATCAGTAGCTGTTAGGGACAAAAAAGTCAAACCACAATGAGATGTCAGTACATACCTATCAGAATGGCTTAACTTAAAAATAGTGACAAGTCCAAACGCTGACAAGGATGTGGAGAAACAGAATCACTCACACATTGCTGATGGGAATGTAAAATACTACAATCACCCTGGAAAATAGTTTGGCAGTTTCTTAAAAAACTAAACACGCAGCTGCCAGACAACCCAGCAGTTTCACTCATGGGCATTTATCTCACAGAAATGAAGACTTATGTTTACACACGAACTTGTACACAGATGTTCATGGCAGCTTTATGTGTTACATCCACAAATTAAAAAAACAACTTATATGTCCTTTAACAGGTTGAACAAACTATGGTATATCCATATCATGGAACACTATCGAGCAAAAAAAAAAAAAGAATGAACTATTGATACATACAATAAGCCAGGCGAATCTTCAGAGAATTATGTTGAGTAAAAAAGCCAATCCCCAAAGGTCACATACTATATGATTCTACTTATATAACCTTCTTGAAATGGCAAAACTGTAGAAAGAGACCACAGATCAGTGGTTGCCAGGAATTAAAGATGGGTTGGAGGAGGCAGGGAAGCGGGTGTGTCTACAAAGTGTAACCTAAAAAATCCTTGTGATGGAAATGTTCCCCATCTTGACTGTGTCAGTTTCAGTTGTGATGTTGTGACACTGTGATATAGTTTTGCCAGTGTTACCATGAGGGGGAACTGAGTAAAGGGTACACAGGCTCTTTTGTGTTATTTCTTATGCTGAAAATCATTTTGAAGTTTGAATTCAAGATACCGAAGCATGTTAAGGAAGAGTATGGCATGACACGAGATATTGATCAGGAGTCTCGGCAAAAATTTTTTTTTAATCAGTAAGGTCTATGTGTGATTATTCTTCCCTTTTAGTTTCCACATCTGAAGATGGAAGTGAGATATTGGAGAGAATTCTGAGGAAGTAACCTAAAGTGATGATGAACCTTGCTGAATGACATGATGTGTAGAGCTGGGTTAGGGAATGAGGGTTGTCTGGCCCAGCTGGGGTCACTGACTGCTCCAATTATTTGACGTTTGTTTCAGTGAATGGACACATTGGTCCTTTAGCCTCAACGCCACTATCTCACAGCTCAATTTCTGCCTCAGTTATGAAATTCTTGAGTATCACAACCCCTACACGTTCCTGCATCCTAGGAATTGATAGATGTGGCAATAAGTGATTGATGAGATTACTTTTAAGCAAAGTAACTTTAATTATATATCCAATTTACTGTTTCCTGCAGAAACTCATTTCACCAAGGTGTATTCCTTGGATCGATTTCATGTTGTCTTACCATCATTGAGACTCATTTACGGGAAGTTTAGATTAAATCCCCTCTCAAGGACCTGCTTCTCAGTTCTCTAAATTCAGTTATTTCATGGTTGTCATGTACTTCCAAATGGTGATATTTGCTTTTTTACCTACCACTTGTTTCCCTCAAGAGAACAGTAACCCTTGTGGGGCAACACTGAATCTCATGGGTGACTATGGTATGTATTCGATCAATATTTGTTGACTGAATGAACTCACTGCTAAACACTTCCATAAAAGAACTCTGACAGATGATGTTAAGCTACACTAGAAGAGAATTAGGTTGAACTCAGTGAGAAAACCATCGTGACAAACCCTTGTATGCAAGATGTGAGTAATGGCCATAGAATCCTCACAACTGGTCATTTCATGAATACCACAGGGCCATCTGTCCAATGTATGTGTGGTTCTGCCTGAAAGATGACCAGTTCACTGTGACCTGCTGAGTTACTGTCTGGTTGTATGATCCCAGGCTTACAGGATTTTTGGCTTGGTTCTCCATGAGAAAGAAAGCTGTATTCCCTTTCCCATTTGAATTTCAGCTACTGTGAAATTAGCCATGACCATCTTTTACAAGTAAAATTCCTATGTAGATAGTAGACTCCAGAGTGATACTGGCCTCCTTTATTTGGCAACTGTGTTCCCATTCCTAATAAGTTTTGTAACTCATGCATGATGTCTGAGTAGGTTCGAATGAAACCATATTTATTATGTCCTCTGTTCTTTCAAATAACAGAACAGATTACTGTGTTGTTACACAGATGTGCCATGTGTGGAATGCCAAATCTTAGGAGCATGAAAAGCCCTGTCCATTTTACTGAGTTCACTTTACGGAGAGGTGTGAATGACATTTGAAGGAAGTTTCTTGAAGTTCTTGTGTTGGATTTTGCACGTGCTGCACCTGCCTGATTACTTTATGTAAGATGCTGTTGGGCTGTTCCATATAAAAATTCATGTCGTGTCAATTAATTTCACAGGGAAACGAACCTTAAAGTCCGCCACGCACTATCAGTTACCTCAGAACTTGGAGCAGACTTTAGCCGACTTGCAAAATTTGATGGTAAGTGTTTAAAACAGACAAACAAAAACCTCAAAACCAAAAAGTAATATAACTAATTATCTGAAATCCAATTCATGTTTCTTTTTATTTGGTGGAAGGACATAAAATTCTGCAGGCATCAAAGCCTGTAATCTCTTCTCACGCTAAAGAGTAAAAATGTTACCAAGGGGATAGTGGCTTTATAAATTCATTGTTCATTTCATCCTTGTTTCCTCTTCTGTAGATCTCATCCTTTCCTTGCCTGACCTTGGCCTCCCTGGGGGTCCTGTGCAGATTTGCCGAGCATGAACTCAGGCCACACTTATATTTCTAGCGCCAGGTCTAACCATCCATCCATTCTCTGGCTCCATAACAAAGACCAAATACTAGATTGCAAACTTTGCCAAGACAATAAAGCAGCCTCATATATTTCTGTGTCTTGCGTAATGCCAGGTATGATGTCTTAAAGGTAGTAGGTATTCAGGAAGAACATTCTGATTGAATCGTCAGTCACCCTATTTTAGGCGTTGGTTTCCTTATCACCATCTTCACACCATTCAACCCAGTCCCTTCTCTGCAGCATGGGGAACTATTTCTGCCTGTCCTGTTCCAGCTATGTCTCGTTCTTTTCTGTTAAAGCTGTCACAGAGAAACAAATCCTTCAAGAGTCAAAGGAAAGAACCATTAATGGCAGGACTGCAGGCACCATGGCAGGCTTTGGGAGAATCTTTGGGGTCTTCCTCCCATTGCTCAGTGATCTCTTGTTTTACACATTTGTATGTCTGGCCTTTAATATCAATATTTACGTATAGATTGGTTGTAATTATTAACAAATCTTCAAGTTCGAGATTGTCGTCCAGAATGTTTTCTTTTGAGTCCACTAAAGGAAAATGTGGTCAAGGGTCTTAGCATGATCCAATGAGTTAAAGCACAGGCAAATTTATATTATAAAATTTCCCCAATGCACAGCTTAGAGTTTATATTGCCTGTGCTGTGCATTTGCTTATAAACTCTGTCTGGATTCTGTTAATATTTTAATCTCTCTTAAATGAGTGCTGCTATAATAAGTGTTTATAGAAAACAATATTCCTCTAGTTTGGGATTTAAGTTAGGGGAATAGCCAGGAACCTTTGAATGGCCCAAGAAATATTTTGATTAGAGTAAAACAAATTACACATTTTCTACTAAGTAATTTTTTCAGTGAAATTTTATTGTTATATGAATCCAAGAAAAGTAAATTTTGTTCATGAATCAAAATACTTGCTTAAAATGTTTCATAGAATATTTATGGGGTCCTAAAAGGGCAACCTAAATATAATTTCCCATTACTCATTTTTTTCCTGGCAGAATTGGACCCTTATTCCTCTTTCAATCTACGAGGAAGTAAAAATTCATGCTTTTTAGTTTCCTTTATCATAAAAAAGCAGAAAATGATTGTTACAATTACCCAGTTCACTTTCTTTCTTAGATATTGGCAAAGATACCCTATACTGGGATTCAGTTCAGACAACCCTGAAATCTTGGTGGTGTAAACAGTAGAAGTTTATTTCTTGCTCATGTCACATTCTAATGTTAGGTCAAGCAGCCTTTTCCGTCTTAGATCCATGGTGCCTCGACTAATGGCCTCTAAGGTTAACACACTAGAGCAAGGACTAGCTGAAAGAGACGTGCTGACTTTTAACTGCTTCTTCCTCTCACATTTCACTGGCCAGTGGGAGCCACATGGGCCTGGCCTAACTGCAGGGAGGCTGGGAAATAACAAGTAGGGATATTTGTTGGGGGCTACCTGTCTTTAGTATTCTCTAAGAACTCTAATCATAGTTCAATGCCAGGATAGGGTATCAAGGTCCAGGCTGGATTTAGGTTGATTTCTTACGTGCAACTGCAGGAATAGGGCCAAGAATCCTGTGACTCCTCTTACTCTCAATCCCCTCTATCCTGTTCAGCTTTTTCTTTTTCTCATAGCACATATCACCATCTGGCATACTCTATAACTTGCTTATTTTCTAAGTTTATTGTTTATTGTCCATCTCTACTTGCTGCAATGTAAACTGCACAGGGATCTCACTGATGTATAGCAAGTTCCTAGAACAATGCATAGTAGGTGCTCAAGAAATACTTGTTCAATGCATGAATAAATGGTTGCAAATGCCAGAGATTAGGGGGCAGGATCAATATCAGTCCCCAAAAAGACAGCTAAGAGCAAAGGAAGGGCCTAAGGTAAAGGGATTGGGAATGGTGGGTGGAAGGATGGGCTGAGACAGAAGCTTCCTGATGGGAACTTGCAGGATAAAGCAAGAGAGCTGGTTCCCCTCCTCTTAGAGGGCAGGTGGCTGAGAGAAGGTTCATCTTGTGGTGGTTTTATAATGTCTTTACTTCAGAATCCTTTTTTAAATAAAATTCAACACAGAAGTCCAAAATTCAGGCCAATACAGTGCTCAGACTGAGGCAAGAAAACATTTCCTCACCTAGAACATCTCACAGATGGTGTCTCCTGAAAGGTTAAGGAACGTGCTTATATATAAAAATAGTCTTTTTAAATAACTCATACAGTTTATTTTTAAAGTGTGTTCATAATTATTACTATATGTAGCTTGAATTTACTTCACAGAGCGTAGGTAACTCACCAAATCTCTAACATGTGATTGTTTTCTCAAAGGCAACACAAGTCTTCTCTTTTTTAAAATCATTTATACTTAAACTGTGGTCAGTTCTAAGAAAACATGTAATGCCAGATTCATAAGACTGGTACACTTCTGGGCTAAGAACCAGATTTTTGCCGAATTTACTCTTTCATTCTTAAATTTTGGGTTGAATTTCAATCTACCTTAAAGTTTAAGGCAATATGGTATTTTACAGGTTTAATTTTATTAAGATATGATTTCCCGTTTCCAAGAAAGCATCTTGGAATAAATAGAGGGATTAAGGGGAAATAAATTAGATACAATATACAAATTAGATTTCCCCTGTTAGCCGCCAAATTTAAAGCCCAGGAGGGTGATGCAAGATGTGGCATGGAGAGTCTTGAAAGAGATGAGACAGTTAGTAAACACTAAATCCTTCCCATGAATGCTGTTTCTTCCAAGCCCTAGCTTAGACATGTTCATTTCAGTGTCTCCCTGACTCTCTGACATGCACAGTCACACACTGTACGTTACATACACACATTTCTGTGCCCATTGCACCATTTCTCTTCTTCCTTTCCTCCTTTTTGGCCTTCTTTCTTATTGTTTTCATCTTCGTCTTCCATTGTTTGTTAGCTTATGTTAGCTCTGTACATGCATTGTCTCTTTTTCTCTTCCCATCATTCTGTTCATATTAATTAGCTTACGAAGTCTTAGGGACAAGATACAGTACAAAGTATGTAGGATTATAAAATATCTCCACACGTATTATCTGGTTTCTTTTGATCCGTTTGCTCCTCCATTCTTTTCCTACTCCCTTTTTTTTTTGGTCTTCTCTGTCCACCTTTGTCATAATGGGTTATCAGTAGATTTCAGGTTTTCCTCTGGTGACTAGAAAAACTTTCTTGAGTCATGGGAATTAAAACCACATACTGCATCCTTTAGTTTAAACTAAAAGCACGGTATCAACGTTGTGTACGTTTGACTAGCTGTGGCATACGGTCTAATAGATGAGACAGACATGTGAGGCACGCCCTTTCCCATGCTCTGTCTGGGCTAAGTATATCTTTTAGCTTGTGACTTCTGGGCAAATCTGGGTATGGTATTATTTTTGCTTCTAGTTACCATGTGGTTTTTCTTCTGAGACTTAGCCAAAACACTTTCTCTAGCACCAAACTACAGTTTCTTGTCCTTGAGTCACAACTGCACATCTTCCAAGTATTTGAAGACCTCAGTTTCCCACTGCTATTCCTAGAGAAGTCCCCACTGGGGACACCAGGCCCAAAACAGATGGCTAGGGCCTTAGGATATCTCTTGTAAGTCTTCCTGCCTTCCCATTTTTGCACCCAAACCTAAGGATGGTGTCTTGCTAGTGGCCGCCTTCGGGCTTGCATTCTTTCTTTTCTTTCATTCATTCTCTCAGTCACCTGTTCATTTACTCAGTAAATGTATATTTAACACAATGACAAGGGATTTCCTAAGCCTGCAGATACAGTGGTTAATAAGTCAGACCCAGATCTTGCTTTCATAGAGCTTATAGCCCAACAGAGAAGATAGACTTGAATAAGTGCTCATTCCTGAAGTTCTCAGGACTTCGACATGACGTTGACACCAGGCATTGTGCCAAGTAACTACACACATAATCTTATTAAATCCTTATAGCCCTGAGAGGAAGAGATCATTACTGCCTCCAATTTATGGGCAAGGAATCAGGCTCAGATTACTTTTTCTAATGCCACATAGTTACTAAGTGAAGGAGCCAGAATATGAACCCAAGACTGCTGGCAAAGCCTATTCCATGGAAGCCCGCAAGAGGCTGTAAACTACAAGAAGAAAGACAGCATTGGGGGCTCCTGGGTGGCTCAGTCGTTAAGCGTCTGCCTTCAGCCCAGGGCATGATCCCGGAGTCCTGGGATCGAGTTCCGCATCGGGCTCCTCCGCTGGGAGCCTGCTTCTTCCTCTCCCACTCCCCCTGCTTGTGTTCCCTCTCTCGCTGGCTGTCTCTCTCTCTGTCAAATAAATAAATAAAATCTTTAAAAAAAAAAAAAAAGAAAGCATTGGAAAGGTAGGGGAATTAGCATGACAACTTAGCTCCTAATCAGGATGAGAAATACATTTTAAGAATACTCTAAATCTAAAGGTACAAAATTAGTTACCAGAGATCAAGTCCTCCAGGACTTAGATGACATCATCATATTTTTAAAAAGCAGCAATGTTCTCAGTGATCTTGAATGTCAGGATCCCTGACCAGAGTTTATAGAAGAGTTGGCCAAATGTAGAGAACACCACATGCAAGATAGTTTTGAGTTTTGGTAGGTATATCTAGTGATTTTAAAAAATTCTCACATAGATATTTTCATACATTGAAAACATCGGAAAATAATTGATATATTGTCCATTAAATTTTGTAAGAAAAAATAACTTGATCTGACATTATAATAAGTATGAAAATAGAGTGGGCCTTGATTTTTCATGTTAAAGTCTTATGGAAATTGAAAAGCTTTTTATAAATGAGTAACTGGAATAGTTGTCAATTATTCATTTGTAAACTGGACATTTTTATGCCTTGGGGAAAGCCCTAGAAATTGTCCAAATGTGTTTTTAGAATCTGTTGCATATTGTTACTGACTGGACTAAGATCTGTCTTTTTTTTTTTTTTGCAACTTATGACAAGTTTACATATTTTGTATGACTCTTAATACTGAGTTCTGAACCAGGGAAGGGTTGACTCTTTATTTCAGGAATCTTTGTATATTTTGTGGTCCTTTCTAAAGAATAGCATGTGTGTAATTCAAACACACAAAAACAAACATTTCTTTTTGGTTAAAAAAAAGGCTTGATTAGCATCTTGTGACTTTTTACGTGTTGGATAATTTCCCATTCACCTGGACAAAAGCACAGCCCAACCAATAACTTCCCTCTTTATTGCTGGTATTTATTTGGCCATTATGATAGCAATGATGGGTGGCTGAGGCTTGAAGATCGAAGAACCAAGAAGCTTTAGAAAATAGGAAGGTGACATTCTTCTTCCTAAGAAAAAAAAATACGTTTATCACATCATTAGAGCAACAGTAGTGGGCAGTCTCCTAAACTCTGAGAAGCTCTTGGCTGGAGAAACTCTTGAACGGCAATGATGATGTCTTATTCAATAGATAATTTGTCTTATTAAAGAGTTGCAGTGCAGATAATCAAGAAATACTGCCAATAATAATATACAGAAAGAAAGAAAGCCGGCTTCTCTGGAAAATCATGGAGTATTGGGTACTGAGTTCCATTTTCATGGTAAACTGTAGATTTTCACCTTGAGGTAAATGCTGTTGTTCAAGAAGGTTATTAGGATGGTAATTAACCAACAACCCAGAGGACTCAGTTAAGAGTGCGGAGGGAGGTTGAGAATGATATCTTGTGGATTTTGTTTAGGATGGACCTAGAACATTCCTGCGTGATTGCGAACTGGGTACATTGCTATCTGCTTTCATGTCTGCTCATTTGATTATGTTTCTATTTCATTATTGACATGATTTTTTCCCAGTTGTTTTATTGCCCATTCAAGATGTTGAGAGCACAAAGTCATGTTTTCAGTGAACAACTACCTGAGAGAAAATGCTATTTTTCCCCCCACTGTTTTCTCATCCATTGTCAAACTGACTGTTTACTGCCTCTAACTCTTCTCTGATATTATTAGCAAAAGGAAGAAGAGTCCTAAGGTTTTCCCTACTCATTATTATGCTTTATGGTTAGGGTATATATTTGGTTGTTTCTAATGCACTTTAGGTTTCCCACTTTAGTCCCCAGATCTAGTTGTATCTCTTTAGAGTTAGGCCAACCTTAGCCCCCCAGGGGGGGCTAGGCTATTAGGTCTTCCAATCCTCTTTATCATTATTACCATGGAAATAGACACTTCTTTCATTCATCTTAGATCTACTCTAGCACCCTTCTCATTTCCCAACCTCTTTTTTGAAGCCATATGATTTTTTTCTATCTCTCCAACAGATATGTGTTGTGTAGGCAGTATGGTAAGTTATGGGGATACAGAAATGAATACAGTGCTCCCTTCAGAGGAAACCAGTCATCCTTTTTTGGAAAAGGGAAGAAAAGAAGTTTGGAAGTGTTTGATGCTAACAAGGCTAAGAAAGGGGAAGCTGAGCACTTCTTCTTTTTTTTTTTTTTTTCTGGAGCTGAGCACTTCTGAAGACAAAAAATGTAGTTTGGCTTTGTCCCCTCCGCCCCCTCCGTTTTGTTTTGACCAGGCTCTGTATTTAGTACTGAAATCAGTGGGACCACACTCTTTGAGAGAGGCTGAATTGGGGCTTGGCCTTCAAGAGCTTAGGCAGAACCCCTTGGCCTTACTGCCTGTTCCTGTCTAGAACCACACCCTTGGTGTCAGGCCAGAAGTGGATGAGCCTTGAGGCTAGGGAGGAGTGAGCCAACATGTTCAAGGCTGTATTTGTCTCCATGTCAGTCGCTGCTTGTGACAATAAAAATGACCAAACGAGCCTGTTTTTTATATTCCTTTTGGCAGGGATTGTGTATCGTGTTGTTTTTGCAGAAAACACATTTTTATTTATTTATTTATTTTTTGGTGGCCAACTTTGAAGACTTGAGAAATTGAGTCTTGGGTCAGAAACTGGAATAAGTTTTAAGGGTTGCTGTCACCGATATTTTTTGTAGGTTTTGCTGGTGATACACAATTCAAGGTTCTACAAAATTTAGGAATGAAACTTAATTGGTCAAGAAGAAAAAGATAATGAATTCTCAGAGTTTAGAAAACAATCCCCTCTCTGCAACCTAATTGTCCAAACAACCTGGGCCGGCTGAAATGAGTCTCAATTTACTTTTTAATATTAGTGATAGGCCATAATGGGAGCAACCAGAATTTAGCCACATCCCTTTGTATAAAAAAATTACTTTGTGCGGGTTATCTAGCCTTGCCCACCTCCTCTTGCCAGCATTCTCATTTAGCGGTGGGTGTCTGGGAAGCTGCCAGTGAATGCTGTTGAGTTGGGGCTGTTTAGGCAGCAATTTTGTTATAACTGGGGAAAGGAAAATGGAATTTGGAAAAAGCAGTCCTGAGGGCCTGAGTCCTTCACTCCTTTCTGGTTTTTGTTTTTGTGTTTTTCACGCAAGATGCAATGTTAGCTGTCTGGTTGTCACCTCTGAGAACTTGAAAAGGAAAAGATCTCATTGTAGGAAGGAGGGGCGTCTGTCTAAGCCTCTAAGTTCAGGTGCTCGGTGAGTGGTGTGACGGTACTACAGAGATCTTCTAGGCTGGGCTGGTCTCCTTTCCCTTCAAGCAGTGCTGAAGACTTCCTTTTTAATTTTTCGAATGCCACTTTGTATGTTCTAACCTACCTTCTTGGCTTTGGTTAAATCCGTGTATTTTTATTGTTCTTGAGAGGTACTAATCTTCACCCCTGAGTTGGGTTTGAACCCATTTGGATCCATCCATTACCTTCTTTTTTCATTCCTTCCCTCTTTTCCTTCATCTCTCCTTCTGTCTCTGAAGTCTTGGTACTCGTTTCTTATAAAAGTTTAACCCCAACCATTTGTAATGCAAATGTATTTAATCTAATAGTTAGATGTTGTGACAGGGTCCCTGCAAGATTATTTCTGGTTTCTTTTTCTGTCAAAAGAACCCCCACCCTGAAAGTATATTTTATTATTGAAATCATGGAACGAATTGATTTATTGATTTGGAATGGGCACACCCTTGGTTTGGAATGGGCCTGGAATTAAAAAAAACAAACAAGAAATGTCTTCTGGCCAGGTTGGGACAAGTTATATGGTAGCTTTGAGGGTCCCCAGAACTCTGCATCTAATCAAGATAAGAAGCATAGAACAGCTGAAAGGAATCACATGCATTCTCAGGCACATGTGGCAAACAAGGCCCAGCTTTTTTGGGGGTGGGACATCATAGGATCTCTCAAGATTCTGATAATGAGCCTAGAAAGACCTGATTAACTTTGGTTGTGAAGCTGGAAGCATGCCATCTTAACCTGTGTGAAAGTTCACAGTAAGTAAAAAGAGACAGAGGAAGGAAAACTTGTAGGACAGTCCCTGCTTTGTTTTCAGAAATCATTGTCACCAACTAGAAGTAGAGGGGAGAGATTTTTATTTAAGCAAAAAAATCCACGGCTCTCAAAGTTTCTATTCTTACTTGGAAAGTGCAGAAAGCTGTGTTTAAAACACTTGATAGATTTCCGTCTTTGTACCCCCACCCCCTCTCCCCACCACCACCAAGCTTATTTTTCCTAGGACAGTCTTGTATACATAGCATTGCACTGTCTAAAAGAGAAGGATAAAAATATCCTGTGTATTAGAAGGAGGGATGGTAACACAGTAGGGTGGACTGCTAAAGAGAATTTGAAGTGAGTCATAAACAGGTTTTCGTTTTGTTTTTTTATCTTTATTTTTATTTTACAGGGATTGTCGTCTGTGAGGCGCCTAACAACAAATTAGATAAATTCACCGGAGTTCTCTCCTGGAAGGACAGCAAGCACTCCCTCAACAACGAGAATATAATCCTGAGGGGCTGCATCCTGAGAAACACCAGCTGGTGTTTTGGAATGGTTATTTTTGCAGGTACAGCTGACTGCCCTGTGTTGGTTACGGGGGAGCCCGTCCTGAGGTGTGCGTGGGCAGCCTGCACCTCTCCAGGTTGGATGAGGAAGGTGCTTTTGTTCCATACAAGGTGCTGCTTTGGGTTGGCTGCAGAGGGCACCCCCACTCCCCTGGGAGTAGTGGGGGGGGAGGGGGAGTGCCCTGTGTGAGGAACCACTGGCATCATGAACTCATTCTTAAGGGGTGCTTGGGCTTTAATTGCTCAGTGGGTGCTGGATACTGTTTAGTTTCTCTTTCTTTAACTTCATCTCAGTCATTCCCCTCATTGTATATATTAATCTACTTGCCTTTAAAGTGGGGGAAGAGTGTGAAAGAAGCACCCCCCCCCCCCCGCCCTGCTCCACTGTTGTTTGTAGTTTGCAGAGGTCAAGCAGTCCTTTTGGAAGAGCTTTCTTGGAGATCCTGCAATCATTTCTGTTTATACTCTGTAGCTTCTTCTACTATTTGTCAGCAGGACAGTGGGGCCTGGAAAGACTGTGCATGATGGAGGTGTGGGCGTGGGAGACAGGCAGGCTGGGAGGGAAAGTGCCTCTTACTCTTCCTGCTGGCCACTTGTCCTGTCTTGACTTTATGTCTACAGGCCCAAGGTGGCATTCTCCTGTTAGGGAAGCTTACAGTAGCTCCATTACATAAAGCCACTCAAATTGTACTCATGGCTTCCATTGCCAGCCGTTGATTTTTAAAAATCGTGTTTATTATGACATCAAGTTAAGATGTGTTTTTGGGCCCGTTGACTATATGTGCAATCAAAATTGGAATGTTTTTCCTAACTGACTTTCCTCAACAACAACAAATGTTTATTAAAGACTCAAATGTGTTCCAAACCTAGAAAAGTCCTCCCGATTCCTCCTAAATACTCTCAGCTGTGGGTGTTAGCAAGGCTCTCGCTGCTTGGGGTATTGCCATTGTAAGGACTTGAGAAATCCCTAGAAGTATGGCAGTATATGGGCTTTTATCTGGGGACGAATCTGCTTTCATAATTCACTCATCAGATGCTTTAATTCGTTAGGGAAATAAACCTGTGAGCACATATGTTCTTACTTGCATCTTTCTTGCATTAAGAAAAAGAGCTAGGCTTATACATTACCCTCCCTTTATCTTCCCACATAATGAGGGGGAGACTTCTTGAAGGTCCTTTAGTGGGAAGGGCCCTTCTGGTTTGCTCCCCGTCATCATAGAAGTTGGGGGGCTTCCTCCTAGGAATGGGCTGCAGCCCAGCGTTTTGTTTGCATTTTTGTGAACTTGTTTGGAATGACTCATTCAGGACTATGGTTCAATTACAGCATGTTACGCTAGGACAGCTGTGTGAGCCACTCAGGGGCCAAGTTTTCCTTCATACGTTTGGCTCTGGGGAAATGTGCCTACACAGAAGGGGTGGTAAATTGGACAGGGCTCCCCCCAAGAAGTATAACAGAAAGCTCACAGAATTAAGATTGGACAGAGCTGGGTGCAGATTTGTTTACCAGCTGCAGGATGTTAAGCCTCAGTTACTTAAGCTTTAGTTTCTTCTGTGACATGGGGATAATGAGTACATTAGAGAGTCACTGTAAAGGCTCGGGGGGACAATGCAAAAGGCAGAGGATCCTTGACAAATGTCACTTTCCTTCCTTCCCTGCTTCTACCATCCAGCATCAATTCCGAGCGCACTGCCTGCTCCATAGACTGAGCATTGGTTTAATATACTGCTCTTTGGATCTCGGCAGGTGGGAGTGGGGAATAGCCTCTTCTTTTTGTGCTATAGATTGGATGTTCTTCATGAAGCAGATACTTGTAAAGCAGAGAATGCCTGCGTTGACTTTAGTCCGGGCACGAATGTTCATAGAAAGCTTAGCTAGAGTAGTGACAGGCAGAGGAATGGTTGGTTTGGTCAATGCCAGATTTGAACAGATGAGTGTCTCAGAACCCCCGAATCTGAAGACCTCTAATTTGGGGACCTAGTTCCCAGGTGAACACTTAGATCTTATGAAAGTTATCCAAAATTAATTATGAACTATTCTTTCTATAGTACTCTATAACTATCACTAAGGATTGTGTAAGGAATATAGTTGACACAGACATGGTTCACTTTACAAATCTATAATTTCTGAGGCTCGAATATACATTAACAGCTAGGCCATGCCTCCCTGGTAATAGCTTTTCTTTCACTCGAGAGAGGAGGAAGTCTTGTGTCTGAGTGGACGAGTCTAATTCATTTAAGGAATCCATGGCAGTCAGCACCATGTTGGTGCACAGCAGAGCTTTTTGCTGGATGTCTTCCATTTGCCCCTCCTAATATACTGTCACCTCCCCCGCCCCCACTTCTTTCTGCCTTGGGAGGCTGATTTGTATGGTTTACACTAATAGGTTTCCTTGAATTTTGGCTTCTAGTTAGGCTCTATCATTGGGGACCATGGGAAGAAAGGGAAAAAGAAGATTGAGGTAAGGTATTTATCCCCCCAGACTTCCACCCTGTTCACTTCAGGCTGGCTGGGTCCCTCAACCTAAAGTCAGCTTTCTTAAAGGTTGCAGACTCTGTACTGTCCTTTAGGGTCCAGTAACCACTCCCTTCTAGCTTAGATAGAGAACATCCTGATTGCTTCTAAGTCTTTGGTTACTGAACGAACCTTTTGCTTCCCCTACACCCCCACCCCCACTTTTGTGAAGAGTCCCTTTAGAAAAAAATTTTTTTTCTCCAGTTGTCCTTGTTCAATGCGTCATCTATTTCCTGTTTGGAATCTGAAGGAGTCATAGTCTTAAATACACATTGATTGAATGAGTCAATGAATTAATGGAGTATTTCGTATGTTTTAAAACTAGTGGTGAAGAGCAAAGAGCTTCCGAGTTAGATATATCTGGGTTTGAATTCTGGTTCTGTTATTACTAAACAAGAAATCTCCGGCAAGTACTTAAATACTTTAAGCTTGTTTCATTATTAGTGAATTAAGGATAATAATACCTAATTAATTGGATTGTTTCAAGCATTAATTGAGATAATAGATGAAAAGCACATATGCACGTTACCTAAAACATAACAAGTACTTAATAAATTCATTAAACAGTTATTTATTGAGTGCCTACTATGTGGCAAGCACTATACTTCTTATTCATTTCTGATTAAGAATGTGAACAAAGACAAACGCAGTCCATTCACTCATGTGGTTTTGACTCTGGTAAGAGCAAGAGAACTTAATCTCAGATAATTGTTGTAATGAATATATAATCTCAAACGGAGATAAGTGCTCTGAAAAAAAAGAACATGGACTCACAAGAGTATATAATGGAGGAATATGAAGAGAAAGAGCAAGCTAGTTAAAAGTCACATAGTGGACAAAGGCCCTGTGGCAGGACTGAGAATGGTGAGGTAAAAAAAATTTAAGAAGACCAGTGGGGAGTATGGAGAACATGGAGGATATGGATAGACATGCGACTGGAGATGTGGATAGGATCTGGACCATGTAAAACCTTGTGGTCTGTATCCAGAACTTTGGTCTTTATCTTTTAAGAACACTGGGAAGCCACTGTTAAGTTTTTCAAACATGTGTGTGTGTGTGTGTGTGTGTGTGTGTGTGTGTGTGTGTGTGTGTGTGAGAGAGAGAGAGAGAGAGAGAGAGAGAGAGAAATCCGAAAAACTCATTACTGCCCGTGGTATTTGTAAAGTTGGTAAATAGCAGGTCCTTGAAAGAGTATGTCATTGGGTTTGGGGAAGAGAAAAATATTCATTAAAGTTGGGAGTAGAGTGGATGCAGGGAGACAAAGTAACCAGGCTTTTACCATAGTCCAGTTGAGAGGTTGATGGTACTTTGGGCTAGGGGGGGAGTCATGGAGATAGACTAAACTCCTAGGCTTCTCTCAGCTTTCACAACTGGATGGATGGTGGTGCCATTCACTGACATAAGGAAGCCTGGGGGAGGATCACAAGCTGGGCTGGACCAGGGCTGCTTGAGGAGACTTAGAAGAATCCAGGTGAAGATGCCATAGAGGCAATTAAATGTATGGGTTTAGATCTCAGAGGAGCAGTCTAAGCTGGAGATTTACATTTGGTCTATAGATGGTAATTGGAGTTGTGGTCTTAAATGAGATTTCCCAGGGAAGGTGGATTCCGAAGAAGAGAAGATGGGCTACACATGAATGAGTGTCAAGGAATCCTGGTGTTTAGTGGCTGGGTAGAGAAGGGTGAGCATCGTGGAAGACAAAGAAGCAGTTAACAAAGAGGTAGGAGGAAAAGCAGGAGAACTTTGTAATACCGAAGCTAAAGGAAGAGTGTGTTTCAAAAGGGTGGAATAGTCAATGTGTCAGTGGCTGTTGATAGGTCAAAGAAGGCATACAGGGTATTGATGATAACACTGGATCTGAAACTAGGTTGAGTAATGATTAGGAGCTAAGGAAACAGGCTGCTGAGTACAGAAATTCTTTCAAGATCTGTGACTATGAGGGAAACAAGAGATGTGTGAATCAGCATCTATAGATATATTTAAACAAATGCTTAAAAACCCCTTAGGTGTATTCTCTGCTGCTCTGTGTGTGTATGTATGCCTAAGAAATAGAAATTTTTAGCACAAAACTGGGGTCTGTCAGTATCTCAGCTTTTACCAATCACAAGCTTTATTTGCTCTTTGTGATCTTTACTATACAAGAAATGCTTCCCACCCTCAGTGTCCGTATGATTTTAATAAACAATTCTGAGAAAATGTGGGTGGGCTCCTTTACACAGCAGTAGTTGGGAATAGGACAGTGGGGTACAATTTCCAACTTCAGACTGAATTTTATGAGACCCCAGTCTTTGCTTCCATTTGTCTTTTAAGTAAATGAAAGGATGTGCTCATTCTTCCCTTTTAGGTTGGCGTAAAACAATTTTTTAAAAGTTTTTATTATATTAGTAGGATGGCGTAAAATTTTATGTGTGCCTCTCTCCTTTAATTCTTTCAATTCCCCGCTCTCCTATATTAAATGGCTGCATGAATTGATGATAATAATGGGAAGATGATGTGGAGAAGAACACTAGAGGAATCAGATATAATAAAAGCTTAATTGCTTCCATTTCGCATCTTCCATGTCCACACAGAATTTCCTTAGCAATATATTCTAATATTCTCTTTTGCTAATCATCTA
Organism: Ursus americanus; assembly: GCF_024610735.1. Taxonomy (NCBI): domain Eukaryota; kingdom Metazoa; phylum Chordata; class Mammalia; order Carnivora; family Ursidae; genus Ursus; species Ursus americanus. Next base: position 5,701,091 of record NC_142162.1, on the reverse strand, counting down.
GTTATCTATCTCTAAGGCAGTAATAATAATTCTTAGAATTACTTGAGCAAGGGACTTAGTAAATATGAGAGAATGTATTTTAAGCCAATTCTTGCCCTTACGAAAAAGTGTCTATTACATGCACAATGAGAAATACATAATAAAGGTTTAATTTACTTGCTGATGTATTGTTTGCATTTATTCTAGTTTCTCCATAAAGGCATCCCAGATGTTTTTGGGAAAAAGATCCAGAATTTGATTTCTGATTTTAACTTTCCATTTTTGTTCTCCGTGTTCTGAGTTGCATTTATTACTGCGTTCTTTCTAAACACGCCAAATTATTCTTCACTGGGATTGACTCTGTTTCCTTTCACTCCTTCAACTATAAGCACATCCATACACAGCTTTTTGAAAAGTAGCATTTCTCAAACCTTTCAGCCACAGGTTCTGTCCGGATTTGTCCTCTTCTAAGGAGACCAATTCTCTTGCAGTCTCCAGGGTGGTTATTAAGCTACCAGTTGAGAATCGTACATAACTTAAAAATGGCCCCGTTCTTAATAAAAGTTAAATTATTTTGAAAAACATATTATTGTCCTTTCAGGAACATTTGACATGATAAGAAATAATAATAATGATAATAATACATCATCAAATCATTTTAAAGTTGCTATTTAATTTTTTTTTTTTTTGGCAGGTCCTGACACTAAATTAATGCAGAACAGCGGTAAGACAAAGTTTAAGAGGACAAGCATTGATAGACTGATGAATACTCTAGTACTATGGGTAAGATACTGTAACAAAATTAGGCAAAATCGCTAGTCATTGTTATCTTAATATATTTCTTATTTTTTGCTGGGAATTCTTTCAGAGACCTTTATTCTCCTTGTGGAATTTGTATTTGGGGATCTTGATCTGGGGCCCAGTTATATTGCCCTCTACTTTCTAGATTATGATTTCTCAACCATTGGTAGAGTTTCTCATGAGAGGTAAGATAATGCTTACGGAGGCTGTCACGGTCTTGCCAGTTCTCCATATTTCAAGTATTTGTTTTTAAAAAAGAAAAGACAATTTGTAAGGTAGTTTGTTCCCTTTGTTGTCTTACCTTTGCTCACGTTCTCTTGACATAGTTCATGGTTGGAGCTGGCTTCATGGGTGTGTGACCTGTGTAATTAGACATGTTCCCCGCTCAAAAGGGCCTCATACTTAGCTTACTGATCTGCTGTCGCCATGTAGAAAGTATCAGTAATTTTTGAACAAGGGGTCCTGTATTTTCATTTTGCACTGGGCTCCACAAATTGTGTCGCTGGTTCTGCTTTTGAATCTTCTAAGGCCCAGGTTGCAGTTTCTCCTCGTTCGTGAAAGCTTCTGAACCTCCTTAGCCTGGGGTTATGTCTTCCCTCTGAATTTTTGTTCTCTTCTGCATTTTTTGAAAAATTTTTTTTACCATCCATTTGCCAAAAACAGTTGAGTATTTCTTGCATCCTACCCTTCTGTCAGTTAATCTTGTCCTTCCTCATGCTGTGCACCTGATTGTTATCTGACTTTTTGTGTAATACTGCTTTGCCTCCTTATGTCGGAATTAAGTTGGAGGACATTGACTTTAAATATGAGGGCAAGGACTTTGAACCAAGCCCACCTCCATCACAGACACACAAGCAATTTTAAAGAATTGGAACTCAATGTATGTTTGCATAACTGATATGTGATAGTGGGACTCTGAATAAAGAAAGAAGGACGTGGACTCTTCTTGGGCACAAAATACTGGCCGGGCTGTGTGTGTGTGTGTGTGTGTGTGTGTGTGTGTGTGTTTTAAGATTTTATTTATTTATTTGACAGATATAGAGACAGTCAGCGAGAGAGGGAACACAAGCAGGGGAAGTGGGAGAGGAAGAAGCAGGCTCATAGCGGAGAAGACTGATGTGGGGCTCAATCCCACAACACCGGGATCACGCCCTGAGCCAAAGGCAGACGCTTTAACCGCTGTGCCACCCAGGCACCCCCCCCTTTTTTTTCTCGCTGTCAAGTTGCCTGTTAATTTTATTAGAGAAATCAGATGTCCATGTGTATTGTTAAACACTATAAAAAAGTACAAAGTTAAGTGTCAAGTAAGTAGTAATGCTTTGGGAGTTTAAAGGCATGATGATTAGGGAAGGCAACATGGAGAGGGTAGGGATGGGTAAGTTTAAATGGGTGAAGACAAGTGTGAGCATAATAGCAAGCAGCGGGCTCTGTGTTTTACATTTGGTGTCATCCTCCGAACTGGGCTTTGCTCCCACTACACCCATCCCCTTGGGACAGAGTCTCCAGGGCCAAGGGGACATGCTTAGCTTGTGTCCTGTCCTAGAATTCCCTATTTCAATGGCCTTGAGCCTATTTCTAGGGCTTGCATTGGGATTGTATATGTATCCACCACCGAGTAAAATTACTGATTGTGAAGGAGAGACTGTCCCAGCTTTTCATACTAGAAAATCAGATAATCCATTGGAGGATTAGAAGCTGAGTCCATCCTAAGTTAGGGCATTTAATGCCAAGTAGCACCAATTTTAATGCTCTTAAAGTAATTCAGTTCAATTAAATTGTAGTATTAATCATTGAGAGAAAAGAGGATACCGTGATACAGGTATCAAATTGGTAGGATTTCAGGATTTCACAATTTTACTTTTCTCTAATACATGATTTTCTAAGGTACTTTATTTTATTTTATTTTTTTTAAAGATTTTATTTATTTATTTGACAGAGATAGAGATAGCCAGAGAGAGAGGGAACACAAGCAGGGGGAGTGGGAGAGGAAGAAGCAGGCTCACAGCAGAGGAGCCTGATGTGGGGCTCGATCCCATAACGCCGGGATCACGCCCTGAGCCAAAGGCAGGCGCTTAACCGCTGTGCCACCCAGGCGCCCCTCTAAGGTACTTTAAATTAGGTTTTCCCATACTTTTTTCTACATAAATGTCTTCTTGTATGTATATTTTGTTCATGAATAGTAAAGAAGAAAGCAGTCCTAGGATGCCTGAATTTTCCTTCTTGGAGGAAAAAGGAAATAAGTTAAATACAGCCCTATTCCCTAGCCCATCTCCTCCCTTAATAGCATCTGGTCTTGGATCCTGACACAGTATGACACTTGGCAGAGCAAAGTCCCCAGAATCACTTGTTCGGCTCAGGTCTTACCTGTTCACTGACTTTGTGTCTTTCCTTTCCAAGGCTGGCATTTGGGCTCACAGGGAACTGACCTTGCTCCCCTTCTAGTTGCCATACCTCCAAAATGTGTGCTTTGCTAATCCTGATACTAATCTCAATGTAAGAGTTGGCTAACGGTTTTCAGGTTGCTTCCCACTATTTTTTAAATTTCAAAAGGAAAACATATATATCATGCAGTATTTTAATGAATCCTTCTTTTTCTTGTGGACCTTAAGTAAGGATTGTACGGCTAGATCTATAGCCAAGAGACTGGACTAGTCTCAGATTGTTCTTCATCACTGGTATTTTCTTCCTTTTGCTTTTATGCCTTCGGTGACGTATAATTTATCATTCAAAGAGGGCACTTTTGAAGGTGAAAGGAGGAAACACAATTAATATTACATCTGGACAACAGATATAAACTGGGGCTGACCAGGGCAAATCAGGACATATGACCTTCCTCACTTAAGCCATTTAAGTATATGCACTCATCACAAATCAAGGGCGTGAAGTTATTGGCTTTGTGAGCATGGATAAATCATATAATCTTTCTGTGCTTCTGTTTTATTTTGTTCTGTTTTTGCCTAGTAACATGTAAATGATTGTCCCTATCTCAGACCATCAGTGGGAGAATGAAGTGAGAAAATGCATGTACAATACTTAGCCAAGTTCCAACATAAAAATATGAACGTTTTCTTGTAAGATTAATGATAATAAGAAGAGCTTTGCATGACCTGCTTTTCAAATGACAATTTCTTGGAGTTAGGAGTGTAACTGGATTGTGTCGATATGATGAGTTTTGGGTTCAAATTAACCTTAACCAGACTTCTCTTCTCATTTCAGATTTTTGGGTTTCTGGTATGCTTGGGAATTATTCTTGCAATAGGAAATTCCATCTGGGAGAATCAAGTTGGAGACCAATTCAGAACTTTCCTCTTTTGGAATGAAGGAAAGAAGAACTCTCTGTTCTCAGGATTCTTAACATTCTGGTCATATATTATTATTCTCAATACAGTTGTACCCATTTCATTATATGTGAGGTGAGATGAGAGTTTATACTTGAGATAAGTCACTTTGTCAAAAGACGTTGTTGTGCTCGATCATGTTCTGTGATCATTTTTGTTTTAAAATTATGACAGTGAGGCAGCTGTCTTGCTCTAACTGCTTACAATCCGCTACATCTGTTACAAATGAGGCAACTCAACTTCTTAATCTGCTTCGCTTTTACATTTTCAAATTATAAATCCATTTTATTTTCTCCTTGATTTGATTTGGTTTCTTAGGAATGTTATTCTTTGGGATACATGGACTACAGTGTCTCATGCAACCTGATAGCTAGAATTGGGTTGATATTGGGTAAGAAATGGAAGACTATTTGGGGATATCTATTGTGATGATGATTCCCTGCTACTAGTCTGGCTCCCCATACCCAGATTTGGATTCACTTCCACCACTTAGTAGCTCCATGGGCAATTTATTCACCTTCCAGTGCCTCTGTTTCCTGATTTTAAAAGTAAAAAAATAATAGTATTTTACTTAATAGGATTGTCTAGAGAGTAAACAGACTATAAAGCTCTTAAAAGAATGTCTGATGCATTGTAAGAGCTTAATGAATGTTGATTTTTCCTATTCTTAGTAACTATAACATAAAGAAGTTGAAATATAGTTGGTTGTCCTTGTCCATTGTTAAATAAGTGTGGGTCGTAACTCCCACTGCAACGTGATCTGTCATTTTTAGATTTGGTCTCACAAATTAGAGCTAAAATGATCTCTTTTTCTCTGTCTCTCCATACACACATATATACGGACACACACAAATGTGCACGTGTGCCTTTATGTGCACATATGTATGTATATTTGTGTGTGTATTTGATAAGGCTTAGAAGTTGGCCCTAGAGTGTATACCTGAGGTATTTTTGATCCTAATCCTACCAAGACTGTGTCAGACAATCTCAAAGGCACTGGAGCCAGGATGAGACTTGGTTGTTTGACGTTCCTCATCACCAGTACTTTAACAATACAAAAAAAAATTACCGGCTCTAAATCCCCACTAATTTTTACGAGCTTCTTTTTCTCTCTTTCCAAAATCCTAGCTATGATGAAGCAAGGGAAGTTCAATGCACAAAATCCACCCTTGTTTTGGATAGCAGTCAGGAAACTGAAATGTCAAGTTGTGGGAAATTGACTTGAAGTAGGGGCATGTGGCCACAGCACCACAAATTGCTCTGGGCCTTCTGGAGCTGTGGTCAGAGAAGGCTCTATTTAAACTGTATCCTACTGGCTCATCTTTGATTCTGAGGACCTCTCATGCTTGTATCCAATTATAAAGTCTGTAGTAAACCCTGCTCCTTGCCAGAAGAGCTATGGTCAGCTTTTATAGCTTTCCTTTTATGTCCTAAATGAACAATAAGGGCTCAGAGTGGCTTACCGTCTGCACATGTGCAGGTTCACGTGTCCTCACGAAGGAAGCCTATTCTGTGTATGCACTTTCTTTGAAGTGCGTTGGCATTTTTCATTTAACGATTTGAAAGACTGGTGGTGTAGAGGTCAAGGCTAGATTCCCAGGTTAGCATTCCTTTTCCTTCTAATGTGTATCTTGCAGTAGTGAAAAGAAAACCTAAATCGAGTAGTCCAAACCCAGGTTCTGGTCTTGGCACGACCACAAGATAAGTTGCATGACCTTGAAGAAAGCACTTGGCTTCTCTGTGCCTTAGTTGGCCTATGAACTATGTGCTGCTCAGTAAAATGGGAAGATTAAAATAATTGATGTACGAGTTCCTTTCTGCACCAAATAATACCACCTTACTCCAGATAACATTTTATATTTTATGTAAAGTGCTTTCATGTACTCTATCTTACTTACGTCTCCCAATGACCTTATAGTTATTGCCCAACTACTTTCAGAAATGAGATGATTTGCTCAGGCTCGTGGGGCTGATTAAGGATAAAACCAAGATCCAAACCCAAGTCTTCTGACACTTGGTACAGTGTTTTTCCTCTCTCCCTAAAGCAGTGTCTGGTTTATTACTCAGTGAAGACATCAAGAGAAGGAAAAAAGTTTAGAGTTCTGTACCTGTTGTAAGGCATAGTAATGATGAGGGTAAATGTAAGCTTTCCTCTCACCAAACAAGAGCAGTGATTCTGATCTAAACATGAGGGGAAGAGCATTCCAAGGAATTTCAGGTTGCTCTGTCCTAAAGACCGACACCTACAAAAAGAGAACCCCCAGATTTTTCTTTTTGGAGAGAAGGCCTTCTATAAAAGCTTCCTTTAGGCTTTCGAATAGGTACAAAGTATAAATTAGGACCATATGTCACTTGAGGATAAAAGTGTAGAATTTACTTGGAATGGTTAACAATTCCATGTGAACAGAGGATGTTGACGTTGGTAAGATATTTCTATGCTGTCAGTTTGTTTCTTATCCAGCTATGGTTTTTTAATACATCATCTTAAGAAATGCAGCCATGTACTCCCAAGGAATTAGATTTTGGGTGTTTTTTTCCAAAGCAATAGGAATTCATTTTGACTGTGCTTGTTTAGCCACAGAATGGCTGGAATCATAAGCCCTGTTCTTTGAGCATTCAGGCAGAAAACACTAAGCGCTTGATTATGTTAACTCTGAACATTTGTCTCCTTTTCTGTGCTATTATAAGACAGAGAGTTGAATGTTCCACTATGACTCTCTTAAATCCTCTTTCCCAAACAAAAAGGATACCCTTCCTCTCTACAGACTATTTGAAGATCTAAGAGTTCAAATTAATTTACAATACTTCATTTGGTTTGAAGGGTAGCACAGAAGTAAGGATCAAATGCTATTCCATTCATTTTGCTTCGAGTTTTCAGGGCGCTATCTCACTTCCAGATAGATGAAACCTTCAAACTGTTTGTACAGCTACCTGCACAATCCCATTCTTTTTTTTTTTTTAATGATTTTTTATTATATTATGTTAGTCACCATACAGTACATCCCCGGTTTCCGATGTAAGGCTCGATGATTCATTAGTTGTGTATAACCTGCACAATCCCATTCTTAAAGTCAGGTCTGCACTGGCTTTACCAAACGCCTGAGATCTCATCTTGGCTTGGTGCTTAATTATTTGTGTGACCCTGGGTTAGTCATTTCACTTCTAGGTTTTATTTATTTATTTGTTTGTTTTTAAGATTTTATTTATTTATTTGACAGAGAGACAGCCAGCAAGAGAGGGAACACAAGCAGGGGGAGTAGGAGAGGAAGAAGCAGGCTCCCAGCAGAGGAGCCTGATGCGGGGCTCGATCCCAGAACGCCAGGATCACGCCCTGAGCCAAAGGCAGACGCTTAACGACTGAGCCACCCAGGTGCCCCACCTTCTAGGTTTTAATGTCCTTACTGGTAAAATTAGGGAATAGAAGGTCAGGATTCATTCATTCAGCACTGATCGACTACTTATGACAGATCAAGCGCTGTGCTTGGTCCAGTGTATGTGCTAATATTTTTTGAGTGAATGGAATAAAGAAAACAAAGCTGAAATAGAAAAGTTAGCAAGGAATTTACAAGGAAGTGTGTGTGGGGGGAAGTGGGAGACACAGATGGGTAAACTATAAGAAAATACATAAACAAATACAGAATAGGACTTATTTATTTTTATATTGTAGGATTCTACAGAGTCATAGTGGATTTTTAGTTTAGGGGAAAAAATGTTACCATTTAAATAGTTCAAAAATGAATTGGTGCCGTACCATTTTTGGAGAGGGAAATATTAGGAGCATAGAATGTAATGCCTAGAAAGGATTTTGGTATCATCTTTTGTCTTCAAGGAGACAACTGTTCAGAGTTAGCATAATCAGGCCACTGTTAATGTTCTCACTTTACAGATGAGAAAACCAAGGCTTAATTCCCGTTAAGATTAGAAATAAGCCATGGGTCCTTGCTATTGTCATTACTGTGTTACACTCTTCTGGGTGACCTTGTTAATGTAATAAGACATGTAGCCAAAGTACCAATGAACAGAAGAAGACATGAACCTGAAATGGTAATAACCCTATTAGAAAGGAAGAGCATAGACAATGTGATTATAGACCTAGGAAATTCAAAACGATGATTCTGTGAGGCTCTTAGTAAGATAATTCAGTTAAATGTCTGATTTGTGCCATTATCACATTTTTTAATATTGGAAAAAGCTTTTAATGTTAAACAAACAAACCAACCCTCTCCTTTAGGCCAATAATAATTTAAACAATGATCTCCTCAATGAAAAGATGCAATGTCCAGGAACACATCTATTAGGCTATAGTGTGGACTTGTGTGAAAAACAAAGCCAAACCAAAACTAAACTAAAACCCTTTACCAACAGAGGTACCTTTCAAAATTGAATTACTGGAAAGATTTATCCTTCTCCTTGAAGTTGCGTTTATATATTAAAATATCAGTTCTTTTCCAATAATTAAAAGTTTAACATAGACTAAATACAAGTCTCAAATAAGTTTTATGAGAAAGCAGATACGTTGATTCTAAAGTTTGCTTAAACGAATACACTGATTCTATCAGGAAGAAGAGTGATTATAGCTAAGAATTTTTAAAGAGAGTAAGTGTTCTCTTATATCCTCCCAGGTATTGCCAAATTTTATAAAGCTGCAATAAGGAAAATAAGAGATGTATTAAGTGACATATTAAGGAATAAAACTGAAATCCCTAGAGTAGATTCTAGTGAGGAAAACAATGTATAGGTGGCATGCAAGCATCCCAACACGGTAAGGGAAAGGATTTCTTGTTCAATAAGTGGTGATGAAAAACTTTGTAAAAATTGAAATTAGGGGCGCCTGGATAGCGCAGTCGTTAAGCGTCTGCCTTCAGCTCAGGGCGTGATCCTGGCATTCTGGGATGGAGCCCCACATCAGGCTCCTCGGCTGGGAGCCTGCTTCTTCCTCTCCCACTCCCCCTGCTTGTGTTCCCTCTCTCGCTGGCTGTCTCTCTGTCACATAAATAAATAAACTCTTTTAAAAAAATTGAAATTAACACTGCATATGTACATCATACTTATACAAATACCAACTGTGATAAGGAATTAAATATGGAAAATTCAGTAAAGAACTAGGAGGAAAAATAAGGATGTCTGTATATGTAATCTTGGCATAGGGAAAGCCTATCCAAGCAAAACTCCCCAAATAGAAGCTATAATCTATTGATAAATTTGATCAATTAAAAAGAAAACTTCTTCATGTCAAAAGTAGTGGAAACAAAATTAAAGGACAAATGATAAATTGGTAACATTTGTATGATGTGTACGTATATACATTATACATGGTAAGCGATTAATTTTTAGTTATCTAATTGCAGAAAGTTACAATGTTAACCTTTTTGGAAATTGTTTTAACCTTACATATGTCAGAGATTTTAAAAGTTCATACCTTTGGCCACAGAAATTCCACTTGTAGAGCTGGCAAGTCATAAATTGCCACTAGATCATGAGACAATGCTCCTTTCCTGGCAAAGGGACAAAGTAATATAACAACAATGATTACTGTATTGAGATATACTCAGTATCTTTTATGGTTTGCTTAGTGCCTTACAGTGAGGCTGCTTCTACCTCTTTTGGCAAAGTGAAGTGCATCAAGCGATGTATTAGAAAGTCCTCAACAACACATTTCTTTAGATCTTTCTGGAAAACATCTTTAATCATAGTCAGTTTCTCCTAAGATATAAGAGAAATGCCAACTTAAGCTACCCAAGAAATCTCCACTGGGCCTGTTTAATATAAATGGTGACCCGTGGAACATTCTCCAAGGTTTTATGCAAAGTCAGTCTATTTTTTCACGGTGTTCCAGGGAAATGACTTTAGCAGGTTCATGATCAGACTCTGCTGAGATGCTTCTGAAGGTCACCAGGACCTGGGAACGAAGCATCCACACTTTCTCCTACACTCTGGTCTTTGATGGACTTCTTAACTTTGGCAAAGCTTTGTATGTTCTGAAATTGATGGAGCATTTCTTTTTCTCCATTTTAATGGACAAAGTATGGAAGTAATTCGTCTGGGACACAGTTATTTTATAAACTGGGATCGGAAGATGTATTACTCTGGAAAATCTACACCCGCTGAAGCTCGGACGACCACTCTCAATGAGGAACTGGGCCAGATTGAATACGTTTTCTCCGACAAAACAGGCACCCTCACTCAAAACATCATGACTTTCAAAAAATGTTCCATTAATGGGAAAATCTATGGTAAGGGAAACAGTTCCTCTTTCTTACTGATATTGTCAGCGGTCCTTAAAAACATAAGCAACTCTATTTTTTAAAACAAAACCGTTTATTGCTGGCTTATTCATATGGACACCACCAGCCTCTAACATAGTGCTCAGCGTAGAACAGTCACTAAACGTTCAATGAATGTTGAATAATTTAGACGAAACTTTGCATTTGTTATCATTCAGGGGTAGAGATGGGGGTTAGATATGATACTGTCTGAGATTCCTTCTGGTGCTTTGTGTGACTGTGCTCTGTGGTGCTTAATAGACCCATATCCCAGGGAGGACAAGTTCTTGGTGACTTGATTTAGCTCAGTAAAAGCAGTGTTTCATACTTGCTTCCTAACACCCCTGAAATTGAGGTTAGGGCCTGTATTTGTAAGAATTTACAGTCCATTCCTAAGAATTCACATTGCACAGGGTTGCTCTGAGGGGCCAGACAAGCTATTTCATGAATATCCAATTCCTCTTTGTATGCTTTGGTCAGGACACCTGCTCTGTATTAGGATTTTCAAGCATTCCATTTACGTGTGATGCTTGTCACCCTGATTTTGGCCGGTTAGCAGACAGTTCTTCTGCTGAAAGCGTGGGAGCTCAGTGGAAGGCTTCTGTTGGGTGTCTTTGGGTTCCTGATCCCCCTTCACTGGACTCTGAGTGCCCAGCTTTTCAGTACAGAAATCTCAAGAAGAAAAATCCGAGAAGGAGAGGAAAAACTTCCCTTTGTCCCCTGATGAGAAGCTTCACACATTGCCAAATATTTTATAGTAAGATTTGACTTTGAACAAAATTAAGAAATACAAGAATTTGGGGCGCCTGGGTGGCACAGCAGTTAAGCGTCTGCCTTCGGCTCAGGGCGTGATCCCGGCGTTGTGGGATCGAGCCCCACATCAGGCTCCTCCACTATGAGCCTGCTTCTTCCTCTCCCACTCCCCCTGCTTGTGTTCCCTCTCTCGCTGTCTATCTCTATCTCTGTTGAGTAAATAAATAAGAAATCTTAAAAAAAAAAAAAGAAATACAAGAATTTGATTTTTATACTCTCCTGCCTGTTGACCTCCCTTTGCTACCCCCCACCCCTATAACCCACCTCTCCTCTGCTCCTCCTCCCCCCTTTCTGGGCAAAAACCAGGTAATTCTCCACCTGGACTTCCATAAGCCCTTAGTTACATTGTGAATTTCTCATATCACTATTATAATAACTGGTAGATAAAATAGAGACGTTCCGTAAAATTTTTCTTTTGACAGTATTTTCAGAGGCTCTCTAAGAATACTGGCTAAACCCAAAGAGTAGTTTAAATGGGAAAATTTTAGAGTATTAGAGATATTTTTAATTTGGAGGATCTTTTGCATTTTTTTTTTTTTGCCATGGCACATATTGATAATAACATAATAATGATAATATCACTTCTAGGGAATGATACTAAGTAAATTATCAGACATGTGAACCAGTATTTATTTGTAGAGATGTTTGTTATAGTGCTATTTTTAACAAAGGCCCATGATTTTCACAAAGTATATATAGTCCAAGATCGTTGCAAATTTCCAAATCCCATGATGGCTTGTAATTTCCCTACTAAAATGCAGAGCCGAAATATTTAACGAACCTCTTTAGACCCTTAATTTATATACCATTATAATTTATAATGCATTTTTGATGTCATTAAAATATATTCTTACTAAAGCACTCACAGAATGTTTAAGAATCAACTTTTTCTTGTTTTCCTATCAGCTGGTCTTGTTTATATCATAGATCCAGTCTTGGGAAAATTTGGCCTTCTACTCTGATTTATCTAAATCTATTCTCTAGCTCAGAACTTTTATTTTCTTCAACTTCTTTAACTTTTCTTCACTTCCATCACTTTTGTAAGCGTGCTTCCTTTGGGGGGGATTTTATAGGAAGGCACAGCTTTGTTTCGTTTTTATCAGTTATGAGTTACTGCCTATGGCACAATGACTGGAGCCTAACCACAGTGAGTTTGAGATTTAAATTCCAGGAGCAGGGCGAGTTTCATTCACTGGCTCCGGGACACCACCCACGCAGCAGTGACACAGCGGTCCAGATTTAGACCAGTGCTCCAGAAAAACAGCAAATACCGATTCATCAGTGAAAGGAGAGAGACGGGGGTTCAAAAACATACTAGGCTGACTTTTTAGCCTCAGTTAACTTCCCATGGATTTCTGTTCTTGGGTTCCCTCACCCGTAGAACAGGAGTGAAAATCTTTATCTTGCAAGTTTTTTTTTTTTTAAGATTTTATTTATTTATGTGACAGAGAGACAGCCAGCGAGAGAGGGAACACAAGCAGGGGGAGTGGGAGAGGAAGAAGCAGGCTCCTAGTGGAAGAGCCTGATGTGGGACTCGATCCCGGAACGCTGGGATCACGCCCTGAGCCGAAGGCAGACGCTTAACGACTGCACTACCCAGGCGCCCCTCAAGTTTGTTATGAAGATGACGGGTACTACAGTTGCCTGGCACGGGATTTACGCAAGGAACTCTTATTATCCTTGCAAGAAATAGAGTCTTGGCAAATGGCATTATATCTTCAAATGCTAAGCAAAAATTTAAAGCTTCCGAAGAGGTGAAAGCTAAAATAAATTATTCTGTGTAGCTATTAGACAACCATTCAAAATTAGATTCACAAAGAACTTTTAATGACCAGAGAAATTCTCACACTTGGGTTAAAAACAGCAGGAACCAGACATTTTTGAACTCTGTGAAAAATATATGTATATATACCCACAGACACACACAGACACAATCAACATGAAAGAAACTCTATATAAATACTGGTTATCCCTGGGGGTGGGACTATTAGTAATTTTTATTTACTGCTCTAAACATCTTGTATTTCCCAATTTATCTATAATAAGCATATGTTGGCTTTATACTAAGAAAAGTTATTTTTAAAGATTTGGCACAGACTTGGCTATGCTTTCCGACTGCTGGGGGCACGGACACTGTTTAACATTTACATGTAATTTGAACTCGATACTACACAGCTGTATCTGGCCCAAAACAAGATGGAGGTGTACTCACCAAGCTCTAGCATTGGTGAGAATTGGTCTGTCTAGGATGTCATTTTTGAATGCCCCCAATAGTGGGCATAAAGGGGAAAACAAAAATTTGCCTCTGGCAAACATCATAGATAATGTGATAGCAGAATGATAAAATTTACAGAAGAACATGATTGTGAGCTTCTATCTTGTTTTAATGCATACTGCCTTTTAGTTCCATCTTGGGCAAACCTGAGTCTTTCTCTGGGTTAATCACTATGTCTAGGCTTACAGTTTGAAACCGCTTCAAAAAAGTCTTCATTTGAACTCATAATGCCATCTAGTAATGGTGCTTTAGTAAGTGTATTCCAGAAAACTCAATGTCTAAATCTAGTTTTAATTTCATTTATTACTAATTCTTAATTTTTGTCTTGGCAGGTGAAGTTCGTGATGACATGGGTCAGAAAACAGATATAACTAAGGTGTGGAGGTGATAAATTTCATTCTTTTAATTTCAAATTGTACATGTGTTTTTAAAATGTTGAGTTCCTGGAAGACTGATTTCCAATGTGACCAGATGAAATATTTAATACATAACTTAAAAAAAATAGATTCATATGGTTCAGAATCCCTTCTGTTGAGGTCCCTCAACCACAGAGTTTTCTCTGTTTTTATATTCTTTGAGAGAGATTTCTGTGTAGACAAGGAAGTATTTTTCTCCACTTTGTACATAGATGGTAGCATACTATCGATACTTTTCTTAATTTTCTTTCTCAATGACATATTCGAGATCTTTCTAGATTAGTGGAGTTGGAAATGGACTTGCTAAATCAAAAGGTATGTGCATTTATAATCGATAAATATTGCCCTTGTCTTTTTTAAAATTCTTACCTATTTACCCTGCCGCAAGCAACGCACAGAGTGCTTTTCCCCTCCCTACCAACACAATGTTTTGTCAGTTTTTGATATTTGACAAGACTATGTGAAATGATATCTCAATATGGTTCTAGTTCTAACTTATGAGTGAGGTTAGACATCTTTATATTTTTAATAGTTTATTGTATTTCATCTTCACTCATTTTTCTATTGGTTTGTCATCCATCTGTGGTTTCTGTAAGTAAATGTCACTTGTGTTAAGCTGTTTTCTCGGCGTGCTGCTAGATTCTGTTTGCTAATGCTTTATTTAGGTATGTGTCTGTGGGTTTGTGAGTCACATCAGTCTTCACTGGTTTTGGGGGACAGTAATGTCTGTTTTGCTACCAATGTTATATTTACTTTAGAAAGAGAATAATTTTTCTTATTTTTCCTTATTTTTGTATTCCATGGGACAGTTTATATAACATCGAAATGATCTGTGCCTTAAAGTTGAGTAAAGAAGTCTCTTATGATGCTTTTGATTTTCTCTTTGTGGCTATTTAAAAAAAATCATTTATTTTTGTTTGTCTTTTTCCTTTTCTATCTTGAGTACATTATGAAATTGCCTCCTTCTTCCACAGAAAAAGTGTAGCTTTGGGTTTTATCTATTATTTGTATATATTTTCCTGTGTTTTAATCAATAGTCTCTGCTTTTATCTTTATTAATGCTTTCTTTCTTAAGTTTCTTTTTTTCTTTTTCTAACTTCATACTTGATGCTTAACTTATTAATTTCATTTTTCCTTTTTTATATACAAATATTTATAGTTCTTAATTTTTCTCTGAATACTTCTTTAATTTTATCATGTAGATTTGGCCTGTAGTTTATTAAACTAATTTTATTTTTTATCATAACAATCTGAATATCCACATTGAAACACAGGTTTTTAAGGAAGAGTTTTAAAATTCCCAAGTGATAGCGGTTTCCCCCCTAATTTTATTGCACTTTTAATAAAAGAACAGATTTGTATTGTTTCTACTTCTTGGAATTTATTGAGGTTCTCTTTGCGAGTTAATACAGTCAATTGTTGTCAATGTTCCAGGCTTAAAAAGAAAGCATATGTATATTTTGATTTCAAGATATAAAGTTAGCTAGATGTCAGTTCTACCTTGTAAATTATATTATTTAGGTCTTCTATTTCATTATTATCTTTTAGCTTTATCGCCTATTAGCATAAAAGAGGGTAATTAAAGTATTTTAAAAAAAACTCTTTCTCTATATGTAACTCTTATATAGCCTGAAATCTTTGTTTTACAAGTATTGATGATACTTCAGGGTAAACTGGTATTCGTAGTGGTTACATTTTTACTGTGAATTGCACAATTTAACATTAAAACTGCTCTCCTTTGACTCGTTTAATTCTTCTGGGCCTGAATTCAACCTTATTTGCTGTTAATGTCACGTCTCCTGGTTTCTTTTCGTTTGCATGTGCCCACCAGTTATTTTCTGTGTTACTGGATGAGTTTATGTGCGTCTCGTGTACAGCATAGGATTGGAGTTTGCTTTGCATTCCAGTCTCTTAATAACTGAGTTTGGGCCATCTACATAGGGCTCGATATTGTCTTAGTTATAATATTTTAGGTTGTACTTTGTGTCCAACAATAACAGACTTTGTGTTTAATAATTCCTTATATGGATTCTTTATTCTGTATGTATGCATGTCTTATAATGTTTAGAAATATTAGGAAAGGATTTCATTATTTTTCTACCATATACTTTCGAGAGTTTATATAATATTAATATTTTTTAGGCAGCATTTATTAATTTCCTAATATGAACAATGATGAAATTATATTTCTTTTTCTTTCCCTCATGTTTTCCTATTTTTACATATTATATTTTTATATTTTTCTTTATCCTAAATATATATAGATTTTTTTTAGTTGATTTGAAACTTTAAATGATACCATCTTGACCTTCAAATAACAAAATGAGGAAATCCATATCTTCCAATTTTTTAGCTGTCTTTTCATCTTGCATAGTCAAAGTATACAATACATACATTTTGTTTTGCCATCTTTATCTCTCTATTTCTTTTAGACTTAGTCCTTCAGTTAACTAACTAGTTCTTGACTAATGATTTTTCTAGTTAACTCTTATTTGGATGAAGTTCATCCTCTAGTTTCAAGAAGCGTTCATAACAAACATGAACTATATACTGACTTTATGCTCGAATGATAGCTTGGTTGGCCATAATCTCTTTGCGTCACAGTTTCTTTCCTGGGAATTTCAGGGAAGTCTAAGGCCAGTGTGTGTTTTACTCCTTATTAGCAAGTTGATCATTTTTTCCCCTAATGCAGTTGTTTCCGAAATTTCTTACATGAACAAAACAATCTATGATTAAATAGGTCTCTATGATTCTGGGATAAGCACAACTGAGTGTTCCGTATGCAGGTCTTCTCATATACTTGGATATGATATAAAATATTCTGTAGTTTCCAAGAACAAGTATCTATTAAAAGTATTTTTCTATCAACTGTTTTTTGCAAAGATATTATCATAGGATTAGTGCTTTGAGTAATAAACTTTTAGAAGTACATTTTGTGTTTTCCAGAAGTCAGGGATCTTATTTACTATGGAATCATTTTCCACTATTTTGTTCTACCCTGTTTCTTTTATCATGTTTTTCTTTTTTTACTCAACACATTTTTAAGTGTACAGTAAACTGTTACTAACAATACTCATGATGTTGCATGACAGATCTCTAGAACTTTCTCACTTTGCATGACGGAAACGCTATTCTCATTCAACAGCTACTCCTCATTTCCCCATTCCTCCAGCCGCTGGAAACAACCATTCCACTTTCTGTTTCTTTGAGTTTAACTATTTTATTACCTCATATAAGTGGAATCATGCAGTAGTTGTTCTTTTGTAACTGACTTATTTCACTTAAACATGTGCCTTCAAGGTTCATTCATGTTGTGGCTTAAAGAGAGGATTCTCTTCTTTCTTTATGGCTAGATAATATTCCATTGTATCTGTATACCACATATTCTTTATTCATTCATTTCCTGATGGATATTTATGTTGTTTGTACCTCTTGGCTATTATAAATGATGCTGTAATGAACATGTGAGTGCAAATATCTCTTCAAGATCCCAATTTTAGTCCTATCATTATATTATGCAGTATCTCCAGAGAGATCTGAGAAAGTACTCTGTAATAAAACACATTAATATTTTTGCATTGAAAAATTTTAATTCATAGTAAGTGGACTAAAAAAAGTCTATAATTAGACACATACCATTCTAGGTCAGATATTGCTGCCAGTATGAATTCAAGTCAGGTCAGGTTTTGCCATTGAGTAGGTTTAGAAAAAAACTTATCATTTTAAGGGCTTCTTTGTATGTTGGAGTTGCAATAAGAATTTGAGGATCTGTACAGCCATTGGATTTTTTTTTTTCCTTATGCTTTTGGAAGGGTCACTGCTTTGGTGCTTGGCTCTGAAATGAGAAGATAATATTTAACAGTAATGAGGAAACAGAAAGCCATTGTATTGCCAGATGTTTCAGGCTGAAAAATCATACAAGCACTAAAAATACGTAGAGGAAGTGTTTTTGAATTTTAAAAGATTATTGTTGGAAGGAGGTGTATAGTTGTGTTTTTTTTTTTTTCCTATTGTTCTCCTACAGAAAAATGAGCCTGTGGATTTCTCAGTCAATCCCCAAGCAGATAGAACATTTCAGTTCTTTGACCACCGTCTGATGGAATCTGTTAAACTGGGGGATTCCAAAGTGTATGAATTTCTTAGGTTACTTGCCCTTTGCCACACCGTAATGTCGGAGGAAAATAGTGCCGGTAAGTACAAAGCAGTGGTGAGCCTTGCTTTTGAAATCAGAAATGATACTTTATTTAAAATATTTGGGATTAGAAGGATGTTCTAATTAAAAGTATACATTGCGTAAGGGGTCTACCTATCACCAGCTTTTCTTATTTATTTATATCCTGAGTGTTTTCTAAAACTTATGGAGAGACTGAAAAGGAGAGAGAAGGAATAGGAGTTCTGGAAAGGTGAGGGTCCAAATGTGCGAGTACAAGGGGATGGAATCGTTCTTAGGATCGAGCACCATATTTGTCAGCTTCCTGGTAGCCAGCGCGAGTAGGAAAAGAACAGTTGAGGTGTTTACTCTTGTCGTTAACACAACATCTAGGAGATGCAGGTCATGATAAGGCAGATTGAATGAAGTAATGGGGTAGATCGATAGGGTGTTCTTAGTCCCCATCATGAGCAAGTCCTCACACTATGAAGGTGGTTGTTTAGGGCTCAGAGTTCACAGAACAGAACAAAATCAGCCGGGCCACTTTAATACTGAAGTGATGAGGCAGGTAGATTACGGTAAAGTCAATCAGCTTCTTGCTCCAATTGAGCCCAGTCTAGTCCATTTACAAGTTTTCTTTCTTTCTGCTACCAGTGAGTGAGTGGAACATTACCACCTAGTAATTTCAACTTCAAAGTGAAATATATAAAGACTTTTGACTGTATATATGTATACACGTATGTCGTATGTATGTGTGGGTGTGTGTACGTACATACGTACACTTGTATATGTTTTCTATTTTCTTTATTTTTTTTCCTTCTTGTGATTACATTCAAGTCACCGTTTTGTCCGCCATGATGCTGGACTAACCCATTCCCCCCAGTTTTAATTGCTGTGAGGATTTACATAATTATATTTATGACTCAAACTGAATTATAATTCTAAGGCCAATGACTAATTATACTTTTATCTGAGGATATCACAGCGCTTTTAAGTAAAGCATTTTTTTTATCTTTGCCTTTGAGTTTATTTCATTTCCAAAACTGTTTTTATTTTAATAGCAATCTGTTTTTATTTTAATGTTATATACCTTCTTAGAGCTCTTTGAGGATCTTAATTATTCTTTTTTTTTTTTTTAAGATTTTATTTATTTATTTGACAGAGATAAGACAGCCAGCAAGAGAGGGAACACAAGCAGGGGGAGTGGGAGAGGAAGAAGCAGGCTCACAGCAGAGGAGCCTGATGTGGGGCTCGATCCCATAACGCCGGGATCACGCCCTGAGCCGAAGGCAGACGCTTAACCGCTGTGCCACCCAGGCGCCCCGATCTTAATTATTCTTAATTTGAAATTTTCTTTGGTTTTCTCTATGATTTTTCATTTTGTAGAATGTTGTTTTTTGAATTCTGTGTCTAATTTTTATATTGTTCTCCAATGTTTGATGACTTGTGGTTGCCTGTTCTTATTTGTATTTGCAAATCCCTGTTTGTCCCTTGGTGAATGTAAGTTCTGATGACAGTGGCCAACCTCCCCAGATTGTGGGGGAGAGATAGAACACACAGCTCATCTTCTGGGGGTGGGGTTCCTCCCTCTCCAGGAATCCATGTGGTATCTGGGCTGAACTATTTTATTTTTTTCAGCTCTAGTGCTAGGAGTCTGTGGCAAAGCCCTCACTTACGACAGAGTTGTACTTAAGGCCTGGCCTGGAAGGAAATGTCAGTCACGGTGTTCCTTCCCTCATTTTCTCTCTCATTCTTGTGGAATTCTGAAGCGACTCAGGCCCTTCTCAGTTTTGGTCTCTAGCTACAGCATTCAAATGTTCGAGGTTTCCTTAAGTGGATTGTACACTTCGTGTAGAACTTTTTCAAGGTTTTTTTCTGAAGGCAACTGTCACTGAAACCTATTCAGAATAAGGTGGCCGAAGGAGGAGCTCAATGGGCTGGAGTGCTGAGGGGAATTCTTCAACCAGTTTTACTAATGGTGTCCCTAAGAGCACTTCTTTTCTCATTTGCTTACTCTGAGTCTGGAGAAACTTTGGGGGATTTCTCTTACCTCTGTATTCATTTTCCTTTTGCAAGTGCTTTAAGCTGTGTTTTTCTCTCACTTCTTCAGTGGTCCAAGTCTACTTCTGATCTTGCAAATTCCTAGTTTACTAGATACCATTCATTCTTTTCTAGTACCATTAAAAAAATGTTTTTTATAATGTGATACAATTAAATGCAATAAAACACACAGATCTTAAGTTTGATGAGTTTTGACAATTATATACACACATCTAATTCTCACCCCCAACCCCAACAGGGTATAAATCTCTTCTATAACTCCAGACACATTACTCCTGTCCCTTTTCAGTCCACAATCCCAACCCCTGCCCAGCCAACTACTGTTGTGATTTCTATCATCAGAGATGAATTTTTACTGTTTTTATACTTCATATAAATGGAATCATAGAATATATATTCTTTTGTGTCTGACTTCTTTCACACACTGTGATTTTTTAAAAGATCGATTTATGCATTTTTTAGACAGAGAGTGCAAGCAAGGGGAGGGACAGAGGGAAAGGGGGAGAGAGAATCTCAAGCAGCCTCCACTGTGAGCACAGAGCCTGACGCAGGGCTCAATCTCACTGCTCTGACCGAGATCAGGACCTGAGCCGAAACCAAGTGTTGGGCGCTTAACCAACTGAGGCACCCAGATGCCCCTCACACGATGTAATGTTTTGTCACTTATCCATGTTGTTGTATTAATAGTTCATTCTTTTTTATTGCTGAGTTCTATTACATTGTGCGAGTGTACCATAATTTTCTAGTCCTCTGTTCGTGCACAGCTTTGGGCCATTAAGAATAAAGCTGCCATAAACATTTTTATGTCTTTAAAAAATATTTAATAAATTTGTTTCTGGTAAACACTTAGGAATAGAAATTGTAAGATCATAGTATATGTCTAACTTTATAAGAAACTGCCCAACTAATTTTCAAAAAAGGTTGTATCATTTTACAAATCCCACCATCAGCATATGAGAGTTCTAGTACCTTGACATTCTTGCCACCATTTAGTATCATCATTCTTAAATTTTACCCATCCTAATGGGTATTGGCTAATATCCTGCCATATAAAGATATTTTGAAGTGAGGAGAGGTAGATGTATATATTCTTTAAACTATTTCTATCTCTTGCTTTAAGATATGAAATTCTAAGTGAAGGATTACATCACTGAGTAGGGGGAGATAATTTTGCTCTCCTTTTAAATCTTTAATTACAGGATTGATAGCTTAAATCCATATGTTAAAGTACCTTGAAGAACAAAGTTTTCTTATATGTGTTACTTATGGAAAAGACTAGAACCCAAATCTAATAAAATTTATGATTGTATAATTTATAGTTGAAGCTATCCCTTTTATTTTAAATGTATGCTGTTTCATGGAGAAGTCATTTGGGGAAGTTGACATTTTCATTTCCTTCTCCAGGATGAAATTTTAGAAGGAGGAAAGTGGAAAGTACAAGAGCTCTTAATAGGATTTTTTTTTTCTGTTTTAGTGTATTACAATTAAAGAGATAAAAAAATTTAGAATGTTTTTTTCTTATTGCCTCATTATATCAATCCTTTAGAATTTGTTGAGTCTTGCTTTATAGCCTGCTATGTATTCAGTTTCCATAAATGTTTCGTGTGGGCTTGAAAGGAATGTACATTCTACGGTTATTCGGTCCTGGGTTCTAAATGTATCCACGAGATAATGTGTGGTAATTGTTCAATCTTCTGCCTCTCTCTGGGTTATTTTGAGTATTTGATTTCACAATTAATGAATATGTTAAAATCATCGACTCTAATGGTACATTTGTCTATTTGTATTTGTAGCTATGTCAGTGTTCGCTTTTTATGTTTTAAGGTCATGTTATTACTCGTTTAAACTTATGTCTCCTTAAATTAAACTTGTATCCATATACGTTGATCCCCTTTATCTCTAGTAGTATTTTTATCTCAGCTTATTTTGGCTGATACGAATACAGTTATAGATGTTTTGCTTTTGTTAGTATTTGCACTGTTAATCTTTTGCTACTATTTCCTGCCAGTCTACCTGTCCATCTTTTCTTTGTGTTGTAGACACATCTTTTGTGAATGGCATAATTTTTGACATTTAAAAAAATATTTAGTTTGACAGAACTAAAGATTAAGCACAACATTTAGCCCATTACCTTTATTGATTATTGATATATTTAGATGTTAAGTATTTAATATATAATTATTGGTATATTTAGTTTATTTCTACCGTTTTATTTTGTATTTTATATTTGCCCCATCTTTTGTCTTAATCTCTTCTTCTTCTTCTTCTTCTTTTTTTTTTTTTCCCTTTTATGGATTTATTCCATTTTTACTTCTGCTGCTTTGGAATCCTTATTTTGTATTTTAGTGGTTAGCCCAGAAATTTTAGCATAATGAGCTTATCAAAGCCCAAGACTTCTTTTGAACAAAACAAAGACTTTAGAACCCCTCGGCACTAATCAACCCTATAGGAAGACTTATATAATCCTCTTGCCATGTATTTTCTTTTTTAACCCCACAAGATGTTTTTATCGTTTTTATAGTCAGTGTTTCCTTAGATTTATCCTCTATACTTACTGGTTTCTATGTTCTTTAATGCTTGTCCCATCTCTCATCTTCTGTTGACATAAAGTGTATTCTTTAGAATTTGTTAGGGAGAACCTCCTGGTAGTAAACTTTTAAACTTTGTTTGAAAAACAAGTTTATTTCATTCTTATTCTTGAAGATCTTGCTGTGTGCAGAAATTTAAGGTGACAATTTTCTCTGAACACACTGACGGTATTCCAGCATATCCCGCTACTACTTCTGTTACTGTATAGTCCGCTCTCAGTCCAGCTGCCAAACTGAAGGTCATCAGTCTTCTCTCCGTGGCTACTTTTAAGATTTCTCCTTCCATGTTCTCACTGTAAGGTGTGGCTTTTTATAAAATTTGTATTGCTTGGAATTCACTGAGGTTCTTGAATCTGGAGAATGTCAACTCTCATTACTTCTGGAGTTTCATTGGCCATGTATTTCTTCCAGTATTGCCTCTGACTCATTTTCCCCTCTCAGATGTTCAGGGTCAGGTATTTTCACTCTGTTCTCTATGTCTTTTAAGAAGTCTCTCATTTTTCCCTTTCTCTGTCTCTTTGGGATATATCCTGGCATTTTCTCCCATTCCCCCCCACCCCTCAGTACACTACTTCTTTCTCTAGTAGTATCTAATTTGTTGCTTTTAATTTTTAATTTCTATAAGGTTTTTTGTTCTTTATCAAATCTGCTTAATTTTTTGCCTCTTTCAGTTTTTGAAATCTATTTAGTTACGTGTGCTATTTCTAATAATTCCAAAATCTGATGTTTTTGCAGATCTTATTCTTTCTGTTCTTTCTGTCGGTTCTCATTGTGTCTTGTTTATTGGGATTTTAATGACTTTTCACTGTGAGATGACCATTTTACTTGGAAGTTTATTTTTAGAAATCCTTTGGGTCCTAAGGTGAAGGTTGGTTCCTCCGGTAGGACTTGCTTTGCTTCTGTGTTCTAACACGGGAACATATTAAACTATCAACATATCAAACTTTCAGTTTGATTTTTTTTCAAGCCACTTAGATATTATGAGTTTAGGGTGCAAATATGTGTGTACCGTCAGAGGCTGGAAACCAATGATCGAGTTCTCCAGGTTCAGAAAATGCCTTCAAGGCAAAAGCTGGCTACAGTCTTCTTTTATTCATTTTATTTTTTTTCCCCCTCAGTCTTTGACCTGAACAATTCTTGTTTTCTTGCCAGTACATCTTTCATGAACATGTTTTAAAAATCAAAATGTTTTATATAGAATCTGTAGTTGTTTGTAGCAGAGAAGTTGGTCCTGGCACCTAGCTTACCATGTTGCCAGAAGTGGAAGTTACGTCATTTCATAGGTAAATCAAGTAATTGCTTTAATTCTTTTCCCTTTTTGAGTTTCAAAATTAATTTATGCCTACTGAATAAGGGAAAAACCACACAATACAAAGTTTATAAAGGCAAAGCTAATAATTTCTTCCATGAACTCTTCCAGTCTCACCCCTACAGTGGTAACCAATGATGATAACATTTGGTGTGCATTTCACCTTTCCACTTGTGCATGCATATATATACATATATAAAATTAGGTGATTTATTTGTTTTTGATGAAAAGGAATCATACACATTTTTATGCAGTTCATTTTTTTAAGAATTTATCTTGGGCATTACTATAAGTCAGTAAATATGAATATAGCTCTGCCTACTTTTTCTAATGTATTTTTACAAAGATAATAAAATTTTATATAGAAGGTTTTACCTTATACATGCTGTATTTTTATGGCTTTTTGGTTTTTGTTTTATTTTGATTTTTTGGTCTCATTTCATTCTTTTTCTTTCTTCTCCCCTCTTACTCCCAGCCTTTCACAATATCAGGCACAAGGAATGAACACGGCAGTCTGATTTCTTACAATTCAAGGGTTTCTTGTATGAGTTCTCATAAAATGGTCATTAGTAGCAGACTGAAGTGGAATTTGGAATACCTGCTCCATTACTCTTTGGCTGTGTGATTTTGCAAAAATCATATAACCTCTGTAGTCATAGGTCAGTGGTATAAAATGGAAATAATAATTTTAATCATCCCTACCTCAAGGCTTTCCATGAGGATTATGTGAGTTAATACATATTGTTTTAGTTTGTGAAACTTCCACTGCACATCTCTAGTCACTGAAAATACAAAGATACAGACTCTGACCTGAGAAACTTTTAGCATTGTGGAAAGGGAGATGCAGAAATGGGTATTTTCGGGGCACCTGGGTAGCGCAGGCGTTAAGCGTCTGTCTTCGGCTCAGGGCGTGATTCTGGCGTTTCGGAATCGAGTCCAGCATC
Source organism: Ursus americanus (assembly GCF_024610735.1). Lineage (NCBI taxonomy): Eukaryota > Metazoa > Chordata > Mammalia > Carnivora > Ursidae > Ursus > Ursus americanus. The sequence goes on along the minus strand of NC_142162.1, from coordinate 5,676,154 downwards.
GGGCTCCTCCGCTGGGAGCCTGCTTCTTCCTCTCCCACTCCCCCTGCTTGTGTTCCCTCTCTCGCTGGCTATCTCTCTGTCACATAAATAAATAAAATCTTAAAAAAAAAAAAAGAAATGGGTATTTTCATATAAGATGATGAGGGCTTTGGTGATGGTATGCATGGTGTCCTGCAGTATCCCGCAGGACAGACATTTGGTCCAGCTGGTTGGCACGTAGAAAAGTTGTGATTTCTGGATTCTAACACTTGAGTTTGATGTAATAGAATGAGTTGGCATTAGTATTGGCATTCTGTGAATGTTAATGATTATTCTCAGTATTAATGCATTTATTTCTTTTCCTTTTTTGTTTAATAAAAAAAATTTTTTTTTTTTGGTATTGTTTAACACAATAGTTTCTTTTCCTTTTAGGACAGCTGATTTACCAAGTTCAGTCACCTGATGAGGGGGCTTTAGTGACTGCTGCAAGAAATTTTGGGTTCATTTTTAAGTCTCGAACCCCAGAGACAATAACAATAGAAGAATTGGGAACACTGGTTACTTACCAACTGCTTGCCTTCTTGGACTTCAACAATATCAGAAAGAGGATGTCTGTCATAGGTACGGCTGGTAGCTGAGATTGATCTTTTGATAGTACTGGTTATACTGCTGTTTCTCAAGAATGATTTCCCTCTTGGTTCTGTACTGTTATGATTTTTTTGTGTGTGACTTTATAAACTTTTTTCATTTTCAACTCAGCTTTAACACTATAGTGATAAGTAGTGTATAACAAGTGCTTATTAAGTCCAGCACTATGGTACATGACCCTCATGATTTAACTGATTGAACTGTCACAACAACCCTATAAGTTAGGTACTATTTATTATTTTTATGCCCATTTTAAAGATATCAAAACTGAGACTCAGAGAATTAATAGATCCTCAAATACTACTCCTTATGTTTCCTAGAGCTGTTTCCCAGTATAACTGCTTTAGTTAAGGCTCTCATTACTACTTATATTATTGCAGTATCTTCAAAACCGTTTCACCTTAAAATAACACTCTGTGTTGATACCAGGGTATTGTTTCTAAAACATTGGTTTTGCCATCACCTACATAAAATCCTTGGTGGCTGCCTAGAACTTAGAGGGCAACATTCTTAGCAGGACATTCAAGATTACTTGCAACCTGACCTCAATCTACTTTTCTTCTGCTTCCCCGCACTTCCCAAGGCTCACTAGATCTTGCCATTCCAGGCACGCATTGTGTACTCTTACCCTCTGCGTGTGCTATTTCCCCTTCCTAGGACTTTCCTCTTCCCTACTTCTCTCAGAAAACTTCTACTCACCTGGAAATGACCAACTTAAATGTCCCCTATTCTCTCAATTCTTTTTCTACTCTCCAAATAGCTGCATTCTGCTCTTCCTCAGAGCACCTTGTTCATAACACTGATGGGATACCAGCCCCGCGATATTCATGATCGTCTGCCTGAGGGCAGTACTGTGTTTTAGTTGTCTTAAAATGCCCCAGGCCTAGCACAGAGCTTGGCACAAGTAGATTTTCTATAAATGCTTGTTAAATAAGATGTAACCCAATATTTTGTAACTTATATCATATCCTGATCATCAGATTAAATCCGTTTCTACTAGAGAAAACACATGTATACATGGTCAGGTGTTTGGCCTCTCACTACTGGAAACTAGCCGTGGGAGACTGCTCTCAGCGGTGAAAACCAAACAGCATCGGAGGATGTTTCTGTGTTTATTTATTTATTTATTTATTTTTTTAAAGATTTTATTTATTTATTCGACAGAGATAGAGACAGCCAGCGAGAGAGGGAACACAAGCAGGGGGAGTGGGAGAGGAAGAAGCAGGCTCATAGCAGAAGAGCCTGATGTGGGGCTCGATCCCAGATCGCTGGGATCACGCCCTGAGCCGAAGGCAGACGCTTAACCGCTGTGCCACCCAGGCGCCCCTGTGTTTATTTTTTTGAACAGGCTGTGGGCAGTCCTCATGGACGCTGCTGAAGAGCACGTACGCTGCTCTCGGTGTTGGCCTAATGATGTATTAGCAGAAGTAATCCTCTATTTACAGCTTCAGGGGAGGTGTTACTAATGTTGGGTTGGCCTAGAACCGGCTTCTCTTTGCTATGAGGGTGTTGACAAAAACCTAAAATTGCTACACAGGGAAACTTTTGGCTTTTCCCCAGCATCAGTCACCACCACGGGCTGTGGAGAAATCACAGCCTAACCACAGACTTCAGATGTTTGACTTAATGGATCCCATATGAAGAAAGGTAATGTTCTACCACAGAATGCATGGAAGCCTGTGGGCTTTATTTTGGTTCTGTTTGGTTTTTAATCAGGAGGAATTTGAAAGAGGGGCTCCGCTAGGGTAGAAAAGTCTCTGTTTGATACTAAGGCACAAAAAACAATGCTAGTCTCATGATTGTCACATGGCTTGGTCTATGGGGACAACACCCTGATGCGAAGACTTAGATCACATCTGCTGCTGCAGCTGCTTCTCTTCTCCTCCTCCTTTTCTTCTCCCCTTCCTTCTCTGCTTCCTCCTCTTCTTTTTCCTTCTCTTCCTCCTCATCCACTTTTTACTCCACCTCTATTTCCTCTTTCTCCTCTTTTTTTTTTTTTTTTGAGGGGGGAGCTATCATTCATTGAATCATGAATGTATAGTTTTGATACTAGTACTACTTTCATTCCAGGGTAAGAGCCCTGATTTAATTCCGTTACCTAAATAAAAATAGATTTCTATAAAGAATTTTATCAGAGGGTATAGAATCTACTATATTGATAAACATAGAGATTTTGTTACACAGTTTTCAAAGGACCAATTCTCATTGTGTAAATAAAAATACAGAGATAAAATTCAAAGGTACTTATTAATAGAGGCAAGTGGGACATAAATATCAAGGAAGAATAAATCAGGCTAGATCCTTGAAAAACCCTTGCAAGATCTTTGGTAAGAGTTGCTCAACTCTAAACTTTTTAGAGATGATCAAAATACAAATCACACTGCTATATGACAGGCGTTTCTCTGTGTGGATATATGAACAGCCATCCAGCTGAGATATGGCAAAATAGAATTATTCATCACCCTTCACAGGGTTGCTATTGCATTTACTCTTATAGCATACACCTGGAAACCATTTCTGACTTTTTTTCTTTTTATGCCACAAAGGCATAGCTGCTGCTTCCAATGAATTTTGCATAATTATAATTCAACTCAATTAAGCAAATGTTTAGTAAGTGCCTACCATGTCTCAGGGACTTGACGCTAAGGGAAAATGTGGAATTGAAGTGTTCTGTGTGATCGCCCCCCAGAGAACGTGGTGAAGTAGGGTAGGAAATAGGCTGGAAAAGGACAGGTCTTCATGATTGCTGTTTATGCAATGTTAAGAGTGTCCAAACTTGATATAAGGCATAGGGAGGCTGTTGAAGGATTCTAAGCAGTAGTGTGAAGATGACTCTGGCTGGATTATAGAAGAGTTTGGAGAGAAGCAGGGTTGAAATGAGTAAAACCATTTGGGTTAATGGGATAATATAGGCAAGAGATAAGGTGATGAAGAGAAATTCATGGCTGCAGTTTGGTGTATGGGTGATGGAGGGGAAGGAGCTCGAGTATGGCTGGATATCTGATTTGGGAGACTGTGAGTGAATGGTGAAGCTAGTTATTGAGATGGAGACATAAGAGAAATACATAGATATTGGAGGAAGATAATGTGTTCAGTTGAGTTTGGTGTGCCTGAGCACATCCAAAGGGAGATATCTAGTTGCTGGTTGGATACACAGACTGGAAGGGAGTAGCTGGAGATAGATTTGGGCAGGAGATATACATTTAAAAGCATTCATTCTGTCATTGGAACCTGAAGCCACAGAAATGAATGTGACTACATGGAGAGTGGAAGGGGAAATAGATCCTAGGGAAATCTTTGAAGAACACCAATATATAAAGGACCAGCCATGGGAGAAGAATTTATAACTAAAAATCTATGATTTTTGTCCAGACTCTGCCCACATGTTATCTTGACCACTTAACACTGTTATGTTCTTTCTAATTTAATTTTTTTTAGAGGGAAAGAGAGAGAGTGAGTCAGGGGGAGAGGCAGAAGGAGAGAGAGAATCTGGAGCAGACTTCCCACTGAGCATGGAGCCCAACACAGGGCTCAGTCCCATGACTCTGAGATCATGACCTGAGCCGAAATCAGAAGTCTGACACTTAACTGACTGAACCACCCAGGCGCCTCTCTTTTTAATTTATTTTAAAAAGGCTAACTTCTGAAATGAGTGAGATTTGATTAGCCTTGAGATTTCCTAGCAGAAAAGACTGGGAACCTTGAATGAAGAGGTACAAAACTTGCTGAACTGCAAAAGGAAAATTTTAGTGAGTAAAATTAAGCAAGATTCCATGAAACTGGATTTACACCAGCTCAAATTTAAAGGGGCTAATGCTGGGTTAAAAAAACATGGAAGAAATGGAAAAATCTTTACTGAATAAGAAAAATGTAGATTGAAAAGGACCTTAGAAGTTAGAGTTTTTAAATATCTCCTTTTCATATGTAGAAACTGAGATGAAGAGGTGGTAAGGGATTTGCAGAAATCATAATTGGTTTGTGATTTCCTAGACCAGTGATTCTCCATGTGTGGTCTAGGGAACCCTAAGAAAACTTGGAAGCTTTTCAGAGGATGCACAAGGACAAAAGCATTTTCATAATAATACTAAGGTTATTTGTCTTTTTCATTCTTTTTCTCATGAGTATACTGCGGAGTTTTATAAAAGCCATGTGATGTGTGATATCACAACAGATTGAACTGCAGAAGCAGATATGAGAATCCAACTGTCTTTTAAGCCAGACATTAAAGAGAACTGTAATCATGTAACACAGTGCCACTCCCCAAACTAAATTTTTTTTTGTTGTGGAGATTATAATTATTTTCATAGAAATGTTATTTGTTAATACGTAATATGTTTATTATCATAATTATTATATTAGTCATAATAGTAATATAATAAGATTTCTCAATTTTAATTTCTAGTATGGTAAATATTGATAAATATAACCCAATTTATTATTTTTTTCCCCATCTTTGCCTTCAGTGAAAATGAAACCCACTTTTAAAAAGCCCGGGAGTTCTCAGAAAATTTTAAGAGTGTATAGGGGTTCTGAGACCAAAAAGTTTGCGAACTGATGTCCTAGCCTGGACTATAAACAACAGTCACAGAGAAGTCATACTGGTAAAAGTGGGATGCACATACTTGGCCTTTATAGCTCTGGTGATGGAAGGGAGAAAATATGGGAGAAATTATTAAATTGGATTGCTGTAGAAGAAAAGCAAAAGAAAGTTAGGATTAAATGTTCCCTACCCCGACCCCCAGCTTGAACAATTAGATAAATTATATATGCTTTTTTCTGTTTCCCCAATGTGGGGAATTAGAGCCAGACTACAAGAACTGCATGAGTTCTGGCAACTAGGAGAGCTGACCAGGGGTTTTAGGAAAGAAGACAAGCCCTAGACAAGTCTCAAGACAAAAAAATTTAATTTCCAGAGTGCATTAAATATGTACAAAGCCAGGAGGAAACTAGAATAGATGGTCTTAAGTAAGGGTAAAGGTAAGAAGGGAAATTAATTTATCGTACTTTGGTATTTATATTCCTTTAAGTCAAGTTCTAAATTTTATATTCCGTTAAATTAATAGCAGTCAATATTTACATTCATTTGTTTTGAGGCAATCTATTTTTAGAGAAAAGATATAATTGGGTGGAAAGCATGTGACAATCTTTGATAAGATGAAGCTTGCGAGGGTCAGTGTTCAGACCATCATGTTGTGACCCAGAAAGTTGTCTTAAATTGTAGGTAGTTCCTGGAAAGAAATATATTGCCATGTCATGTCTTGTCGTGTATTCATTCATTCATTCATTCATTCATTCATTCATTCAACAAATAATTAAGGGCCTAGTATGTGTCAAGCTGTAAAACCAAGCCTACAAATATAGGCCAAGTATTCTGTAGTTTGAAAAAAAGATTTAACAGCAATATGTGGGACAGCCAGGGGAAGGTTTAAAGACTGGAAATGAAGGGGATCTTCTCAGGACTATCATTCCCAAACCTGGGGAGGGGGAGACAGATTAAAAACATAGCCCTGACACAGACTTCCACTTAAAAGAAGGTAGAAACTAATTTTGAAAGCCCCCTGTGAGGTATGCTTGCAGGCCAGGATTGTGACTGAAAAACCAACCACCAAGAATGAAAGAAAGGGCTTTTCCAATGAGTAAAGAGGGTAAAGAAAAACATCAGCAGGGACGGAAAACTAAGTGCATAAAAGCATGGCTTTGAATGGCTGAAATTCCATGTGGCGATCATTTGGCCTTAACGATGATAGTTGACTCCTACCGTAGGTTTTGAGTTTCACACCAGGAGACAGGCAGGCAGAGCTCTCAATTCTGTTTGATCCAGAAGACTTAATTTGAATGTATCAACCCTTCAAAATAGTAGGCAAGGAAAATGGTAAGGTCATACACATCTGAATAAAAACACTTGTTTCCAAGTTTGGGAAATCAAAGGATTCCAGTAGATGGACTATTTCTAAGTTAATAGAACAGGAATAAGGCCAAGTGACTTAGATACTGACCTTCTAATTAAAGGCACTGAATATCTTACTACTGGCTAAAATGTTATGCCCATTTCCAAATTGCCTGGCTGGAGCCCTAGGAAAGTCTAGTTTTGACAGATTTCGTTGATTATCTACTATGCAAAATTTTTCTTTTCAGTTCGAAACCCAGAAGGACAGATAAAGCTTTATTCCAAAGGAGCAGACACTATTCTGTTTGAAAAACTTCATCCATCCAATGAAGACCTTCTTACTTTGACGACAGACCATCTCAGTGTAAGTGTTTCTATCTGAAGTTTACCACAATGGCCCTTTGGTGCTTCCTATGATTAGGTCTTATTTTTAAAATATCAACAAAATGATCTGACTTTTGAAATAGAAAGCACAGGAAACTCTGCCAGTGAATGTCTGGAAACTGGCACATGGACCCCTATACTTGCCCTGCTGAAAGTCTGATCAGTCTTACATAGCCGCTGAGTGTATACTCCTGACTGGCCAGGGAAAGCCTCAGGACACCTAGGGAAACCTGTTCTAACTCCCCTGCAGTTTGAGGCTTCTTCCCTTGGAGACTGGTTCTGGGAAGAGGAACAGGACAGTTGCTTCCCCTTGGGTTCTAATGTATCTGACACCAATGGAGTTTCTTATGATTAGCCCCAGGGAATAGCTTAGGGTCGTGCTTAGATGCTGAGGGGAAAATAGTAGCCAACTTTCTCTTCCAGGGGTCCTTCTGTTCAGGTCATAAATCATGATGTGTCACTTACATTCTTTATGTTGAAACTACCAAATGCACACATTCTGAGACTATGCATAATTTCTTTACAAAAGCTTTCTGAAGGGAACAGGAGTAATCTTTGGCATATACATTTATGCCATTTAAATTTGACACATCACTTTGGCAAAAGAGTAGGAGTCTATGAATTAATATGAACATTAACCTGGTTTAAACCTGAAGATTCACGTGTCTCTCTAATATTTATTTGAGGTTCCATTTAACCGAATATGAACTTTAAGGGCAACTGATCAAAACTCATATCCTCATTGGTTTCTGTCCTTTAAAAAATTATTGAGGAATCATGTCCTTTGTCAAGGCCTATATTTAATACAAAACATTCCCTGGATCTTTAAAAAACAAACAAACAAATAAAACAAAACCAAAAAACTCTGCCTGACTTTAAGTTTAAAGAATGATGGTTTAGTAATATTGGTTACAAACATAGCTATTGTTTTTGTCTTTCCAATAGAGCATTCTTGATTTTCTTTTAATCTCTTCCAGAAGGCCGGCATGGTCTTTTTAAATTTTTTTTTTTTATGAAAACAACATTAGAATCATAAGTATCTGATTTTTGCCATTGCTCAAACACCAAAGGCCCTGGATTTTCATACATTTTCCTCTCATACTAAAGTATAGGAAGTCTAATTTGGTCTTGTTACATTTCTATGCAAAAGAGATTTTTTTCCAGGTAATATCGATTCGACTTGCTCTTTGCTTCATTCACGTTATTTGTTTTGGCTTTAAATTCTGAGGTTTTTAATTTATACTTAATAACTGATTTTGAATTGTTTAATAAGGTAGGAAACGACCTTGCTCAAATGCTTATTTAGGATTAAACTTGTGATTCATGCATTAATTAAATAACTTAAATCATCTGTCCCCTTTTGTAATGCTGTCTTAGAGTTGATTGGCTGTTGCGCAGAACAGGGCGGAAAGCACTGGTCATGCCCAGTGCGGTTGCAAGTTAAAGGCAAAGAAGTGTTTCTGTGAATTAAGGGGACAAAAGATCATTACGAGGCAGTAACTAGATTTTCAGATCAGTAGGGGACCCAGTGGTGGTCTTGCAAAAAAGATCATTACGAGGCAGTAACTAGATTTTCAGATCAGTAGGGGACCCAGTGGTGGTCTTGCAAAATGTGATTACAATGTCCAGTGTACTACCAACTGCCTACAAGATAAATTTGGGTAATTTTTCTTATGGCCTCTGTGGGTGAAACCACATCATTGCAGCATGCACTGAATTTACTTTCCATTTACCGAATTAGGGTGTGTCACGTGTAACTTGTGCCTGATCACAAACCTATGTCTGTTCTATAAGCCAAAACACAACAGAGAAGATATGCTCAGGGGCAATGCCCAAAGGAGGAGAAATGTTCTAAAAACGCTTGCAGTGTAGAGGCCCATAAAATGACCACTGGAGGCCTAGACAAAGTGGGAGGTTTTTAGCATTTCCCCAAAGCAATCTACAGATGTTTCTAGCTATTGTGGCTATGTGAAACACTTAGCAACTACCAGTCTCCCAGATTTATTTATTTATTTATCTATCTACCTATTTATTTATTTATTTATTTACTTATTTTTTTAATTTTTTTCCTATTAGAAGGCTAAAGCACCAAAGGTATCATTTGAGTTCGTCAGTTTACTGAGACACTAAAGGAAAAGTATGACTCTTCAATTAATTTGACCAGTTATTAAGTACTACATCAAAATCAGTTTCTCAAAAGTAGTAATTTTTAAAAATAACCTGACTTGATAGTGTTTTTAAAATTTCTAAGGATTTTCATTATTAAAATAAAACTTTCATATGGCAAAAAGTAAGACAATTTACAGATGATCTAGAATGAAAAGTAAAAGTCGTCCTCCACCCCTTGATTCCCAGAAGCAAATATCTATATTAACTTTTCTGCCTCACTCTCCCTTTTGCCCCTAGAGCTTATTCTTATAACCTTAATATGCTTCAACTTCTGTTATCTGACCAACATTTATTTATTCATCTGTAATTGACTTATAACTTTTTGTTATGGAAGATTTCAAGCACAAACAGAAGTAGGACTCAGTTAATTTTAGACAGAGCTATATTATTGGGGGAACGCGACAAGACTGGTGAGATGTCATGCTGCCATCTTTTGAGAGAGCTCCTGCCTTCGATTTGAGAGTTATAGTTCCCCTGAGGATCCTTTCTTCTGCCCTGGAAGTTGAGGGCTATGTGCCATGAAATAGGCTGGGTCTCTCTTACTGCCAGGGGATAGGTTGGAACCAATATATGTTGCTTCAAATGGATAAATCATGGGTATGGTTGATCACTTCTCAACTAGGGCACTGCAGCAAGCATTGCAGCTGTCTTTAAGGGGAAGGGTAGCTCCCCCGAGTGTTTTAACCCCATAGAAATAAAACACAAAATACAAACATTATATCCCATTTCCAAGGGGATTAAAAAGTTGGGGGTCAAGAGGGCCAAGTAATACTCTTGGGACAAAATGAATTTAAGTGAAAAAATTCTTACCCATTATTGTTGCTGTTATTACCATGATTATTGTTCTGTGATGCTTCCTAAATCTATGTCTGCTCTGGCAGGAATTTGCAGGGGAAGGCCTTCGAACCTTGGCCATTGCATACAGAGATCTGGATGACAAGTACTTTAAAGAGTGGCATCAGATGCTTGAAGATGCAAATGCTCTCATGGACGAGAGGGATGAACGGATAGCTGGGCTATATGAAGAAATTGAAAGGGATTTAATGGTATGAATTTAAAAACATGATGGTTTGTGTTTACAGAAGAGATAGTATGTGTTTAGAGATCTAGCATAGGAATAATCCATTGCTAAATCATCTTTCACATAGTAGATGCTACCCTTTCAAACACTGAGTTATGCTTTATACATTGGCTTCATGTTTGCCATGTATGGCCCTAGAGAGCCTAGAGGATTATTTCTATTACCAATAGCTTATACAGTTGGAAGTTTCCCCAAAGTAGAAGATAGTGACATCTCTAGTCTTTGTCAGCCTCTGGTATGTCCTTGATGTTATATTGGTTGGTTTTTTTGTTTGTTTGTTTTTGTTTTTTTTTCCTTCCCCCCCCCCCGCTTTATGATCTACCTTTTATTTTTAATTTTTTTTTTTAGATTTTATTTATTTATTTGACAGAGATAGAGACAGCCAGTGAGAGAGGGAACACAAGCAGGGGGAGTGGGAGAGGAAGAAGCAGGCTCATAGCAGAGGAGCCTGATGTGGGGCTCGATCCCATAACCGGGATCATGCCCTTAGCCGAAGGCAGATGCTTAACAGCTGTGCCACCCAGGCGCCCCTACCTTTTAGAGTGGGGAAACTTTCCATGAAGAGTGGCTATAGCTGTAAACCATCCCAGGCCATGAGGTTCTGATGATATCTATGCTGCCCAGAGTATGATCTATTTTAGAAACTGCTTTTCCCTGAGACCCCAGTGGTCAGGATGCTTAGCTATCATGAGGTACTAAGGAGCATGTTATATTCATCTCTGGATGAAATCTTGCACAAGACCCATCACTTTTTAGTTTATGGCATCTGCTGGTTTGTTGATTTAGGACAATGGTTCTACTTTTTTGTGATCCTTACTATGAGATTAGGGCTCTCCTTTGGACCTTTCCATGTAGGTGTAAGTGGGGAAGCAGCTGGGGAGTTCTTCAGTTCTTAGAAGCCCAACTGGCTTCTGATGGTTTTTGCTAATAGGTTATCTGAGCATATCAGACGCCTCATGTGAATTCTAACCTCCAGGATCTCTGCCATTAATTGGTGTGACTATCAGTTGGCTTGATTTGAGAACCTTCTCTTGAGGACCTTCCCTACCCATCGCTGCACGTAATAAGATGCTTGCTGTACCAATGAATCATAACTTCCACTTCAATTCATGTTCCTTGACCTCTGAACTCTGTGATTTAAAGCCATAGATATTGTGGATGTTGTTTGCCTGCATTGACATAAGATCTTCTCTATTTTTCAATGAAGCTACTAGGTGCCACTGCTGTGGAAGATAAGTTACAAGAGGGTGTTATTGAAACAATTACAAGCTTATCACTGGCCAATATTAAGATCTGGGTCCTAACAGGAGACAAACAAGGTAAATTGAAAATGGATGTTGATGATATCTTGAAGGAGGGGGCGGTAATTTCTCTGGCAAAATTTTAGTTAACCAGAAAGCTTAATGAATTAGATATTTACACAGCCCTTCACATAGGGAAGAGTTGAAATATAAAAAGGAAATCTAATATATTATGAAATTTATTATTTAAAAACAGAAACAAATGAATATCTTCTGTAGTATACTCTTCAGTCAGTGGAATTTCAGCTCAATTACTTCTTAAAATAATAGTTTCACCTATAGTTTCACCAGTTGGCAACAGTGGTATTAAAAAGTGTTTATTGTTTCACGTGAGCACTGCCCCCTGTCAGAACAGATCGAGGCACAGCACAGAAGCAGGACATTGGAGACCTCAGGGGCTACTCCTTTAGTTTCTTGTCGGAGGGAGATTTGGGAATAGTACGGACGGGGTCAGGATAGTAGGCAGGCTTTGGGGAGACTCAGGGAGGTGGCTGTTTATCAACTGGTGTGGAAATATTCTGGCATTTTAACAATCACCACAGGTGTACCAGTGCAACCAGGCTAAATTCCAGGATTGCTCATGTAGTGGTACAATGAGAGCTGACCTACTTTCAGACATGACAAAATGCCAAGTCATTATGGTTAGGGTACTGTTTCCTAAGAAGGAAAACGGATCAGTACATTTTGGATCTTTCGCTAGTGGTAATGGTTAAAATAAAAATGACTTTATGCTTGGTCATCAGTAAACCAGAATATTTAATAAATTGACACACATGTGTTTTCAAGATTCTATGTACTTGTTACATATTTTTTAGAACATTGGAGGATTTGTAGATATGATAAGTCATTCTCCATGTGTTCTCCCAAATCACTGATTACAGAAAATAAACAGTAGAGAGTTGAGCTCTGTGGTGTGTTAGTAGAGACTTCCTAGAGTTTGATGCTGATCAGTGGGTACATTCATATCTATTCACTTAGTTACAAATACACCCAAGTTTACTCTTATTTAGCTTTCATTTCTGTGGCTTATACAAAGGGTATGCTAAGATTTTATCAATTGCCTTCAGACTTAGGGCAAGTCTAATTATCCCACAGAATTGGCAAGAACCTAATGACTCAATAGAATGAGAAACAAATGACCCTACTGAGGATGGAAGGGCTACCTAACTATCCAAGGGTCCAGTTCTACAGAAGTGGAGGACGGTCTGCTCAACATCGCGTACTTCTCCACTTACCTAGTAGCCGCAGTCCTGGGTGGTCTTTGAGGTGATAGTCAGATTCCAAACTTGAATTTACTTAATGGGAAAATGGCAGTGTTGTGTGTGGGAGAACTATCAATCTATCATAAGAACATTTTTGCCGTTCAACTGAACAATTTGTGAGTTTCTTCAATGTGTCTACCACATCAGATTGAATAATAGCTAAATTACGTATCTTAGCTCTTTAAAGGCAATATTTAGGACATCAGGCAAAAAGTTGTTTATTTACACCTTTCACTGTATCACAGGGCCTTAGGGTATTTTCATAAATACTAATTTTGGGAATCAAGTTTACTCAAAAACTAGATGAGAAGGTTGAGAATTCGTAGATGTTGCTGCTTCTCCATGCATTTAACAAGTGGCAAATTTGATCATGGAACCTGGGTCTTTGAATTTAGCTCTGGGTTTCTTGGATTTTATCATTCATCATGCTCTCTCTGACATTAAGGGGTAATGCCTCAAAACTTTAATTAAGTGATGTTCTCACTCTGGTGGGTTTTATTTTGTATCAGAAACTGCCATCAACATTGGCTATGCCTGCAACATGCTGACTGATGACATGAATGATGTGTTCATTATAGCAGGGAACACAGCAGTGGAAGTCAGAGAAGAACTCAGGTAAGTGTTAAAGAAGAAAGGAAGAGAGGGAGGGAGGAATAGTTGAGAAAGTAGAAAGTCCCTTTATAGTTCCTGTGGCCTTACTTTGAAATAGAATTCCTCCTGCATGTTTCCTAAACTCCTATTCATAAGATAAGTTTGACGTAAGTAGTGAAACATCGTCTTTAGGCCTCCAACATTTTCCAAGTATTTTTAGAAAAGGATTTGAAATCATTTACATTGAATTATCCTTTAAAACTAAGCATTGGTGAGTAGCTCTTATATGGTGAGTGATCAGATTCAATGACGGCATTTGTTTAAAATAGCAATTCTCTAGCTTCATTCTGGTCCCCAAATTTAGAATCTCCAGGGGATGGGGGATGGGGACTTGTATTTTCATAGGCACCTAGATGAAATTATGATCAGATAACTTTGGAAAACACAGCTGGAGGAGATAGTATATAAAGTTGGAATAGAGTCTTTCAGCATTAAAGAAAGTAGGTATTTTGACATACTAATTGTTAAACCCAGGTGAGAAATAGAATTCTGTGAAATCTGTGTAACTCCTGCAAATACCAGAAAATATATAAGTGCTGGAATTAGGTAAGCGTGGACAAACATTAAATTTTGAGAAATAACATTTCCTAGAATCTGCCAATTTTATCCTTTATTTTTTCTATTTAAAAGTCTGTGTAAGTATTTTCCCAGAACTTTAAAAAATGCTGTCTTCTAACAATTTTAGCTTGCTCATGCTTGCAGTAGCATCTCTAAGCTCAGTCCATTTTGGGTCTGGCCAAGCAGATTATTGCATTAGAGGCAAACTGCTTATATCTTGCTACATTCTTGATGGCTCTAACCTCCTCTCAACACAACAGAGGAACACTATGGGCTTCCTGAATGTGTCTCCATCATTACACTTTTCTTCTGGACCTTGAAAAGAAAGGAAGTCTTAACTGTCAACACCACCGATTGCTACTTGTAGATCAAATTTCCCAACTTCCACACTGTTTTACTCCCAGTAGAAAACTGCTGTACATGCTGGTTAGAAGATAAGACCGAAATTGCAAGTCTTTGCCAAATACATTGGGAAATTGGGGGAAATATTAAGAATTTATTTACTAATAACCAATGTTTTAAGAAAATCTCTTTAAATGACCTTTTTGGGGGTTGGAATTTAACTCTGGCTGAAGGAAGATGGATGTGAACAGATCTAGACCGTAATACGCCTAGTGCTAATGCTTTGAGACAGTGCCTGGGGCACTGTTATAAGCAGGATACATGTATTACATTTCATTCCCAAAGCAACCCAGTGGTAAGCATTATCATTATCCTTATTTTACAGATCAGGAAGTTGAGGCAACGATAGGGTAAATAACATGCCTGAAGTTTCACAACTGACTAATGGTTCAGCTGGTATTTGAATCTAGCGTGGTCCCAGAGACTGTGCACCGAATCACTTGCCACATGTCTCTCTAAACATACCTTGGATGTGTTCTTACTCCCTTTAAATGATAGATATAAAAAATGTAATTGTTGGGGCATCTTACTGATTCCCTTGAGGTCACACACCAGAGTAGTGATGAGAGCAAAATAAATTCCAGGGAGAGACAGCAGATTTAAGAGGAAGGATATGGGCTTCGTGTTAGTTGGACCCAAGTTGGAATCTCGACTTCATACTCATTGACAGGTTGAGTTACTTTAAATATTCTATTCAACCTCTCTTTGATTTGTTTCCTCGTTTGTAAATGGGAAAATATACAAATATCTACTCTGTAGATTATTTTATTTGGGACATTAAAAGAGGTAAGAATGTAAAGATTTGTGGACATTCAATGAGCACCCTTCTTGCCTTCTCCCTCTCTTTCCATTTCCTCCCTTCTCCTTTTTCTCATTTCTTCAGCCATTGTTCCCACAACAGGGACCACTTTTATTAACATTTCCCCAGGAGACTCTGTGAAGTCTATATTAAAATTACATAAATAATAAGATTATATCAGTCATAATTAGATTTCCCAATATGCATTGTGCGAAGACATAGGCAATCAGCTGCTAACCAGCATGATACAGCAGGTTTCTACACCCAGTTGATGTAATGGTAGCTAAAAATAACACAATAGTTAAGAAAAAGTGGTCGATCTATACATTCTTATCATAGAGCAATCTATATTTTTATTAACCTTCTTAAGATACTGAAAACAACACTCTGACCTCTATTGCAACCTTCATGGATCCCTTCCTCAATTGGCTACATTGGATAAGGATATTGCAGGTTGATGGAACAGCACACATGAAGGCATAGAAACAGGAAGGAAATCATGTTCTATTTTGAAGCAATATTCCATGTTGTAGCTAGAGTGTATGATAGAACTAAGGGTGAGGACCATTTTTTCAGAGACAGATTGGTGAGTGAGTGACAAATGCAAGTGGTTATACTTCATCCTAACGTTATTGGGTGGATGTGAATAGCTCCTTAGCAGATGAGTACCAAACCCAGCTCTGCGTTTATGAAACAGCACTCCAGGGGCAGGACGGATGGAGTATGTGTGATGGGAAAATTAACAGTATGGGCAGATGGGTCAGGAAGCTGCTGGAATACCCGAATTTAGAGATTATAAGGTTGAACTAAGGCACTGAGGCCAAAAGAGTGGAATGAAACTGACAGCTCTTTTGGTGGTCGTATGGATAGGACTCGGAATTTGATTGGACGTGGAGAGAAGTAGGAGGCTTTGTCATTTCTTGTCTGACTTTCACAGCCCAGAATACACTCAACTGTGCAGGAACGAAAACTCTTTAAATTTTATAAAACTGAACTTGAACCCCTTTCTGCCTTATGACAGAACAATTAAACTAGGCACGTTGGGGTAAATTGAGTCTAGGACGCCCAGTTGCCCCGTCTGTCACTGATCCTTAGCATCTACCTGCCGACATCTAGCGCTTCTCACTTCTGTGTCCGTGTCTGGTCTCCTGCCTCGCTGGGTTGCCGGCTGACCCTCCTGGCTCACTTCCAGTTGCTCCTGGGGAAATAGGAAAGTGTGGCTGCTCTGAATTCATCTGTGTATCTGAGAGGACTTAAGCTCTCACAGGGCCACCTCTGTTCCTGAAATCCCTTTACTCTGGTATCTTCTTTGTCACCATACCTCACGTGGCAGCTATTCCATCCTCAGATTCCCAAAAACTCATCTGAGGATTCCGTTACCCACAGAATCCTCCATCCACTACTGGTCCAGGGTGTGAGTTAGGACCCAGCTTTCTTTAATGACTCACCAGCATCTAAGCTTCTCTTCATAGTCTCCTAGGCTTGGATGGGCTTTCTACAGTTTATGCCTTGATTTCTTTAAGGATTAGTCTTTTGAAACTTGGAGAATTTTTTCTTCCCTCTCAAAAAGCCCATTAACGAAATTCAAGATGAATGCTGCTATGAGTTTCAAGAGTCTATTTTGGTACTCAAAAAGGAGTATCTTGACTCTTTTTGTTCCCTCTGTATTTGGCTCTGTGAGATCTCTTGAGGCAAGGTATGCGTCTGAGTAAAGAGGGTCATCTGCTGTAGTGGTGGTGATTGCAGAGGGAGTAGGGAACCAAAGTTACTATCTTAAGATTTTATCCAGCTACCTTTGGTTGACTAAGTAGATGGCATAACTGTCATTATGTGGAAGGCATGTGCAGAAACATGAATTCTTATAAATTGTTGTTGGGAGTGTAAGTTGTTAGAAACTTTATAGAGGGCAAACTCACAACATATTTCAAAATTACATATATGTACACTTTTGATCCAATGATATTTCTGGGAATTGTCCTTAAACAAGCGGATAAATATCTGAATATGTATATAAAGAAATATTGATTGCTGCATCAGTTATAATAGAAAATCAGAAAATGCTCAAATACCCAGCCACAAGGGATTTTGTTAATTACTATGACATATGCTGGCAATGGGATACTGTGCAGTTATTAAAAGTGATTATGTGTTTATTGACATTGCAGAGGATCATAGGGGAAAAGAGGAAAAAATGAAACAAGACAAAACCAGAGAGGGAGACAAACTGTAAGAGACTCTTAATCTTAGGAAACAAACTGAGGGTTGCTGGAGGGGAGAAGGGTGAGGAGGATGGGGCCACTGGGTGATGGACATTAGGGAGGGTATGTGTTGTAATGAGTACTAGGTATTATATAAGACTGATGAATCACAAACCTGTACCCCTGAAACAAATAATACATTATATGTTAATTACTTGAATTTATATTGAAAAGAAAAAAAAATAAGTATCTGGGACAAATGAAAAAAAAAATGTCTAAAGCACTCCTGGTCATTCTCACATTGTCATTTTAAAGATATGTGTCCTAGTAAATATTTTGGATTTTCCAAGAAGGTAAATGCCAATCTTGGAAAACTTTCTTGAGGACAGGAACTATGTTGTATGCTTTCATATCTTCTGCCATTCCTGGCACTGAACTAGGCATATTAGAGATGATCAGATTTTATTTGATATTTGATTGACAGATTTATTGACTAGTAGAGACTGTAGCAGACACAATTGTTCTTTCAGTTTGTTGTTGTGTGCTTGGTAGATAGATGGCCTAAACATAATTACAATAGAATTCTGAAGGAAATACTTCTAAGGAATAGAATTCGGAGGGAAAGAATTCTAAGGAATAATCCTGGATGTTATATGATGCAATTTATAATTATAATGAAAACAGTTCCTATCATATCTTACAACTTCATATAGCTTAATATATATTTGTGTTTTTCTCTTACTTTTACAATAAATAATAAAAAACTAAAAAAGAACGATGTCCATGATATATTTAATTGAAAAATTAGATTACAAAATATCATGCATCGTATGATCCCTTTTTTCCAAAGAAAGTATGTATTTGTATATATGTATGTATATATGTGTAAAACACTATACAGCTATATCCCTATCTGTCCTTTACCTACCCATTATACTCTGGAGGTTATATACGGTGGTTTTGTCTGAGAGATGGAATTGTGGATTGTGTTTGCTTTGTTCTTTATGGCTCTTCATATTATCTGAAATTGTAATAGTGTTCATTCAATACAGTCATAATTGGGGAAAAAAGCCAAAAGATTTTTTTAATGAGAAGAAAAAATATTCAGGGGGGAAAATAAGGAATTTCTGTCTAGACTAATTACTTCAGGACCCTTGAGGCCATCTTGCTTAACTGACTAGCCAATAATGTGTATCTTAACCCAGACTTGAAGGTAACCGCATTCTCAGAGTCTAAGGGAGGCAATGCATGGTAGAAAATTCTGTATAAGAGGAATGAATACATTTGTAGTATGCATTTGCTTAATATTAGGATTGGGGGAAACAGAGAATCCAAGAAAACTTACTGCCAAAGGTGCTGTCTCTAATCCTAATCTGGGCTACTTATGTCTAAACCCATAGTTTGGGGAATGAAATATTAAAGTCATAAATTTGTACCATTCAGTTTTCTTGTTTTATGCTGTTGAGTTCAGTGGGAGTTCATGCAAAAACAACCCCAAAAAGTGTATCAAAAGAACAGGATCTAAGTGACAATAGCTATTAGAAAGAAATGACCTAAATGGCTATATTTAAACCTCTCAAATGTGTTTGGATTATTTCATAAACATGGATATATGATTTTTATGCATATCATGCATATGGCTTGTTTCAAATTTAATGTCACGAAACTGTTTTAGCCACTTTGAGTCCTGAGTTAATTTTGCCATCATAACTCTTTTAATATTAAAGCCATGCCCAGAAATCTACAGTTAAACCCTGTGATGGTTTCTCAGAAGATTACCACATTGATTACACTTCACTAATACATACGTCTTCTGCCCAAAGGAAGACAGACTGGGAATGTAATTTTGCTTGGGCTGACAGGCAAACTCACTCCACGTTTCATTTTTGTTGTATCGGTGCCATGTTTTGTTGGAAAAATTCATGTTCTATAACTAATTAAACCATGATGTGACTCTACTGCTTCTGAGAAATATTCTGGTGATATACCTAGGAATTGGTATTTCTTCTTCAATCAGCAAAATACATGTTGCACTTCTTTGAGCACTACTTGGTAGAAAGTTACTTGTTTGAATGAACAGAGTTCTCAAATGCAAATGGCTCCAGAACCAGGCAGGTAACATTAGTTGTGTGATCTCTGCTATATATGAGACATTAGGGAGTGGTGGAGCCTTTGGTGAAGGTGAACATCGTGATGTCCATAAACTCATACAGATTTTTAAAAACACTGTGCAGGCCAAACAAAATGCATCTCATTCCTCATTTCCAACTTCTAGTTACCCAGGAAAAATGTTTTAGTAGGTTAGGTTTCTGTCATAAACCATAACATTTTAGAGTACTAAGAAATCTTGGCAATGTTCTAATACACACTGGTGTAGCTGCCCAGGTTTTCCTACCTGGTGTCAACAAGTCTGATGGGCTGTCCCGTTCCCCTAATTTCTAATAAAACCCAGGTTTAGGGGTTGAGTGTCTTATAGATCACATGGGTAGTAAGGGATGGAGCTGGGGCTTAAAATAAAAATTTCATGCACTTCCTCCCTTTCTCTGCTGTTGGCAGGGTGGTGCTGTCCCATAACTGCCCCTCCTGCACTGTCTTTGTCCCGTCCTAGAGGCAGCCTGTGGGTGACCCTATGTGTAACCAGTTTAGTGCAATAGACTGAGAACTAGGAATTTGAAGACCTGGGTTCTATGCTGGGTCTGTAACTAACTTGTCAAGTGGCTAGGGGTCAGATCACCCAACTGTGGGCAAAGGAGATGTCAGAGGCAAGACCTCGGGCCTGAGCCCAGCTCTCCAGGTTCCGAACTCAGTGCTCTTATATTGAAGTCAGGCTTGTCTTCTTTAAAACAAGATGCCATGGTTTCCTAACAGGTCCGTGTCATGTTTGAACACAGAGTGCCTTACGAGCATGCCATCTCTTTTCTTTCTAGAGCGCATACAAGCCACCGTGCACCCAGCTATGCTCTGCCGTGTTTGCGGTGGCACAGGGCTGTGAAAGCCATGGTCGCCTCAGCCACTAATGCATTTCTGCGTGCCAGCATTCCAGTAGACTGCCCTTCATTACATAGCTTGGGAAAACACAGGCCTTCTTTTGTTTTAGCATTTGTTATTTGTGTTCTGTGGTTAAGCACTGGGTGTTATGCCTACAAAAATGTATAGTTCCTCTTCAATAAAGGGAGTCACGTGTAGTTTTTCCCTTCCTAATAATTTTTTTCAAGAACGAGCTGGTGTTTTAAGAGCTAAGTTCCAGGAAGAGAAAGAAATGATCGCTATAGAGCATGGGCAGAGGTAAGAAAATACGTGAGCCCTGTCTTGTGAGGAGGGTTGGCCCGTGTGGAGGGAACGCAGTCGGAATTTAAGCCGAGCCCAAAAAACTGTCCCTTTTCTGCCTGGAGATGTTAGGAAGACAGTTTAGGGGGAAAAAAATCCTAAGTAAATAGAATTTCAGCCAATACTTTCATGAACTTCACCCTTCTTTGGAATGTTTTTATTCTCTGGGGGGAAAACAGAGATTGAGTCATTTATACAGCGAGTGAGAACTTTACTAAAAAGGAAACCTCGGGAGATGGTTGCCCTTTGGTGCTTTCTTAAGAGCCAATTTATGAGCTCTGCCACATTGTCAGAGAAATGCTTTCTTCTGAGGAGCTTGTTCTCCAGCTTTCCTCATTATACGGGACAGTCAATTTTCATGACTGTTAGGGGGGCTCCTTGACATGGTTATCTGATGTGCAAGTCTGATTCTCCCACTAAACAGTGATTTTTCATGTCTGTTCTCCACCCCCTCCCCCACCTTAACTTCCTAAATTTCACACATAGCACTCTGACTTTATAAAGCTTTTTCTCTGATTCTGCAGACTGATTGCTAAGTGCATGATATCATTCTTGGAGCCAGGGCATGTAATCTCTTGGTTCCTTGGGTTTTTAAATGCAGGCTGTGCTTTTGGTCCTGGACAGCAGAAGGAGATGTTGAGCCAGAAGATAAGGGTGTGTGTGTGTGTGTGTGTGTGTGTGTGTGTTTAAGACTTTACATGTAAACAATTAGTGTTACATTTTCATATAATTAGAAAGCTAAGAGCTAAAATAGTTGGTTTTGTACAGTGAACATTCTCTTCTTTTTACATCATAAAACCATTTTAATAAATGTTTTCTATATAGGGTGAGCCTTTGGGGAACCATTTCATTTTGCTGTAAGCCAAAACATCCATTTTCTGGCCTCCCACTCCCCATTTGCTCCAGGGCGCTCATTTTGTGGTTTCGAGTTGTGGCCTAACATATCGGTGGCCGGCTTTGGCTCTCATCTTCAGGGAGCATTTGCCATGTTAGCTCTCTGGTTGTGGCTGAAAGTCCTAGAGTCATGTTAGCTTGCCCTATGTTACTTCAAAGCCTGTCATCTGAGGGTCCTCAGAGAGGAAATTTCCCCTCCATTAAAGGCATTGTCTTTCCATTTTGAAGAGGAGAGTAAAATGCCTCTTCTAAGTATGTTAAGTGACCATACAATCTTCCTCTTAAATAACAGAGATGGATGAGTGTGAGCAGGATTTTTCTACCACTAATTAGATCTGGGGCATTGGAAGGAGTTTCCATTGGAATGACCCTCTCCTCTTGGTGTCTGTATTTTCTTTCCCAGAAGATTTATTCTGTTGTTTGAGTACAATTTTCACTTAAAACAGTCCATGATATTCTAATGACTATGCCAGTTCAGTAAATGCCATCCTTTAGTTTTGTCACATTTTTAGAAAATGTGCTTCTTAAAAGACTGCTGTTTTAACCCAGATCATATGACAGTGTTCTGGAAATTAATGAATTTATTTTATATATTGGTATTCTGGAATTCCTAGAAGATTTCATCAATTCTCTTTAGTCTTTCCCTTTTCAATATTTAACAATATTGCACGCCAGACCAGTGGTTCTGAAGTCAGTGAAGCTCAGGCCACCTTATATGCCAAATATATCGAGAGCCCCCACTTCCAGCCCAGCTCAAGATGGTAATTTAGATTTCAGGTAATTGTAAACGTTCAAAATGATTCTGTTTTCATTATGTTTACTTTCCTGCTTCCTGGAATTTGCAGATTTGCTCTGGTCTCCCCATCACAAGGAATCATCCAGCTTGCTTTACTGTAACTGAATCTTATGCCGTGGTGTATCTGTATAGTGACGGAATGAATTTACCTCTAGGCCAGTCTCTTGTTAGCGTAATAGGTATGCTCTGTATACTGGTTATGATTTGTTTCCCCCCCTCTCCTTCAAGAAAAGCAAAGGAAAATTTGTTTGGACAAAACAGAAGTTCTTCCAACGGCCATGTAGTTTTTGAAAAACAGCAGCTGGAGCTGGACTCAGTTGTAGAAGAAACCATAACAGGAGATTATGCCTTAGTCATAAATGGCCACAGTTTGGTGAGTTTGCTTAAGGCTTTTGTTCTTTCTTTTTCTTTATCCCAATAATTGTCTCTTTTGTGCTGTCATAATGAGATCTCCTTTTGTGTTTTCCAAACAAATAACACCACTAGAAAACAGGGTATACACAATGATTTCCTGTTTGCAAGGGGAAAGGCAACTTCTGATATATATTTCATACATTATTGCTTGAACCACCACAGTGACAGAGAGGATCCAAAGAAATACTGTGTTCACAGAATATCAATCTTGCCTAAATGACTGTAGACCATTTAGCAGTATTGTTTAAGTGCTTTTCTAAAGGCGAGTGTCACAGCTCCCTGTTATTTCATTAAAATAATGCAACTGTCGGATGTATTGCAATCATTCTTCTTGCCGATGTTTGTGATTCGGCAGAGCAGAACCCGATCTTCGTATAATTACCACACCAAATTATTGCCATTACGATACCTCTGGTGGCTTTTCTAAATAGCAGTATTTTACAGCCATGCCAAACAATTTGCTTTGATTAGGAAATCTGGTTCTTGTCGTAATAGAATAAACTTGCATTGTGCTTTTAATGTAGTTCAGGTTCCAAATCTTGAACAAATATCAAAACACTCTTCCGAGTTTCTAATTTAGAAAACAAAAGCTCTGATTGCACTCCAGTGAAATTATCATTTATATGCCCAAAGAGCTAATCTCACATCTTTCCCCAGCTTTGATGATCATTTTTCACTTTTGGAGTTTGGAAAATAAATGTATCTTCTTGTAGACAGTTTCTTAGAGGACAAAAGAAGTTGGATATGAGTATATTGCATTTTCCCCCTTGTGATCAGCTGTCTGCTAGCTCTTAGAGCTTAGAGCATTATCCAGCTGGATTCCAGACATAATGATGTGTTGCCTTCTACACCATGGAAAGTTACAGAGCTCAGCTGCAGGCCAAGCTCAGTCGAAAGTTTGTCCAGATGACACGAACTTCTCCCTCGCACAAATGAGCAGCAACTGAAAATTATAAGCCTGTCAGCTGGGACTTGGAGCTGGTGGCCTCCAAGCTGAATTGCCCAGGGACTACAATACGGAAAGGTTCCTGATGACTTGTACTTTGACTTTCCCTCAGGCTCAAAGAAGCGGGCGGTGTGGGGTGGGTTAGAATACTCAGGTGATAATGTATGATAGTTTTTCTTTGTCTCTAAAGCTGTTGAAACAAAGAGCTAAGATAGATGCTCTTCAAGAGCCCTTTCAGCTTCAAAGCCCGAAGCTTATGAAACCATGAAGTGTCATTTTTCATCTAAAGAGAATTGAACACATTTCTGCTGGTATGGTCAGAAGCGTTTTGTTTTTGTTTTTGTTTTTGCTTGTTTTTAAAGCGAATCATGATCCCAGTTTTCTTCAAATCTCAATGCTTTGCAGAATGGAATTGGGTCCTTCTTTATCAGAGTCCGAGTCTAGGTTTTCACTTGATGATAAAATGAGAGAGAGAAAAGGGGACCATTATAAGCAAGACGGTTACATGCTTTCTCTTTAAGAAAGGGCAATTATATTTGAGAAAGCTAGCTCACTATTTCCCGTAGGAATCATAGGTTTTTACGTAAGACTTTTCTACATCAGAGTCCTGTTTTATACTCATTCACCCATCCTTTCATTGATACCATTAACATTTATTACATGCCCAGGTCAAGATGATGGAGCCTGAGGATAAGAATGTGAATAGAACACTTTTTTGTTTTGTTTTGTTTAAGATTTTATTTATTTATTTGAGAGAGAGACAGACAAAAATAGTGACAGAGGTAGCGAGAGCAGGAGCGGGGAGGAGAGGGAGAAGCAGGCTCCCCACTGAGCAGGGAGCTGGACGCGGGGCTCCATCCCAGGACCCTGGGATCGTGACTTGAGCCAAGGGCAGATGTTTAACCGACTGAGCCACCCAGGCATCCCCTAGAACACGGTTCTTGTTTTAGGGATTGCCGTCTAGTGGGAGAGCTAATCTCACAGTGGTATGACAAATACTATGTAGAGGAATGAACACAGAGCTTTGAGAGCATAGAGACAGGCACGTTTAGTTTCTTGTGTGAAAGTCAGGGAAGACTTCCTGGAGGAAGTGATGTTTCCAGGCACAGAAGCAGCAAGGACAAAGGCACAGAGTCAAAAAAAAGAACCTATCACATTATGGAAACAAACAATTTGGCATGAGGAGAGTACAGAGTAAACTTAAAGGTGGTAGAAGACAGAACTCAAAAGGAATACAGGGGCCAGATTATGATGGGCTGTGAATATCTTGCTAGAGAGTCATTCAGAGACACTGATAACTCAAACTTTAGGTGGATTCCTGTTTCCTTTTAATGTGTTTATTAAATAATGTACAGTGAGATGTTTTCTAGAAAACATTGCACAGTTAACTGCAAAGGATTGTGTTCTCTTTTTCAGTCATTTCTTGGCATACATAAAGATTGTGTGTATTTGGAGAGGAGCAAGGCTGGAATTGGTTGGAAAGCAGGTTGCATGTCCCCCCCCTTTTGCACAGGGCTCCCTTGATCTCAGTCACTTTGTTTTTCAAGGGCTAATCTCCAGGTCATCTGCTTTTCATTTGCCCCACCATTAACAACCACAACAACAAACACTAAATATACAAAACAACAATGCAAAGGAAACAAAAGTTCCATCACGGAGAGCAAAGAAGTCCCTATCATTCTGTAGTTCATTCTCAACTTGGTGAGATGGTGGATGGGTTCTGTCTTTTGCTTTCCTTTCTTTTAGTGGATCCTGGAACTTTTCTGGCGTTGCATTGTGTCTCACCCGCGCAACATGGTAGTGTGCCAAGGAGGACACACAAGGGCACTGTGTCTTCTTATTTTTATTCTAAAATTCCTTGGCACTTAATAGGAGTTTAGTGCTCATTTCTTTAGTTGTTGTTTGTGTGACTCTGGGTCATCAATGACTTGTTGGAATGAATTAAACTATTTAGAAAAGAAATCAGTTGAGAAACAAGAAATCTTTCCAAATGACGTCTCTCATTGATTAGGTCTTGTTCTAATCTGGATTTTTTTTTTCTTCTTAATAACATAGGCCCATGCCCTAGAAAGTGATGTCAAGAACGATCTCCTAGAACTCGCCTGCATGTGTAAGACTGTGGTTTGCTGCCGAGTCACCCCACTTCAGAAAGCCCAAGTAGTAGAGCTGGTGAAGAACTGCAGGAATGCTGTCACTTTAGCCATAGGCGATGGAGCCAATGATGTCAGCATGATCAAAAGTAAGAGGATATTCACTCAATAGGGTCTGCTGTAGATGGGGAGTCCTCGGGTTCAGCATTTGGCAAGATGCAATGGAGATTACATGGTAATTCAATTTTACCGCTGGTTCTAAAGTGAATACTTCCTGGGTCTAATACATTCGGCATTATTAGCATTCATAGAAAAACCTTGGCCTTTAAATAAATCACCTGTGTGTTTTTAGGCTAGAAAAGGAAACCTGTCACCTTATATTAAATGGTAACTAGCTACGGTGGAAGGAATGAGCACCGGATCCACAGTCCCGACATTTGGGGTTAGTTCCAGCTTTGCCACTTACAAATCGTAAAACCTTGCGCAAATTACTGAAATTCTCGGGCCAGTTTTCTCTTTTGGAAAACGAGGACAAATACCTAACTAATGGTGTTTCATAAGATAATATACGCGAAAAATTATAAATGCTATAGCTATAAGATTTCTATAGATAAATAATGACTTAAAAGTGATTGTATCTTTGTTTGGGGAATGAAAGTGCTCCTCTCTTCCTTTGTAGGTGCTCACATTGGCGTTGGCATCAGCGGCCAGGAAGGACTGCAGGCAGTCTTAGCCAGTGACTATTCATTTGCACAATTTAGATACCTCCAAAGGCTTCTCCTTGTTCATGGAAGGTGGTCCTATTTCCGAATGTGCAAATTCTTATGCTATTTCTTCTATAAGAATTTTGCATTCACACTTGTGCATTTCTGGTTTGGTTTCTTCTGTGGTTTCTCAGCCCAGGTTGGTAAAAAAGCACTTTGCTTTCTTTTATTAGATCCCGTGAATTGCAAATGACTATTCTTCATGGCTCTTTATTAATAAATAGCATTTTTATATGTCTCCTACAGATCACAGTATGACAATTATGCAACTTATAGTTGACTTGAGCTTGAAACACAAAAAGAATATACATTTAGCAGGAATTTTATTTTTATTTATATAGGTAACCAATGAATCTCCATCCTGTTTTTAAATTTTTATTGAAATATTTTCGTATGAAGACAGATAAGCTTGATACGGAGCTTTCTTTCAGAACAGAAGCCTAAGAAACACTAACAAGAAATGTTGATTGTCTCTGGGAAGATGATCACAGACCTAACATATTGACTGTATATGGGCTGAGAGTAAATATGTTTTAAAATAGGGAGAAATAATTGATACCTTGACATCAAGGCTGTTTTGTCAGCATTTCATCAGATAAAAATTGATAAAATAGATAATGGTGATACAATAGATAATATTGGTAACAAGGAAGAAAAATTAGCAATTCATAAATTAGGATTCTATTTTTCTGTCTACCCATATCCATTTTAAGATACCAGGAAAGTTTTGACCCTGGGTATCAATTGTGTAATGTCAGGCTAATAACATCTGAATATACTTTGAGTGAAAGAGAGAGAGAGAGAGAATGACATGGTAACCATAACTCTCATGAGAGATTTCTTCAATTGTTCTTCCTTCCTCTTGGATTTATTTATTTTATTTTATTTTATTTTATTTTATTTTATTTTATTATTTTTTTAAAGATTTTATTTATTCATTTGACAGAGAGACAGCCAGTGAGAGAGGGAACACAAGCAGGGGGAGTGGGAGAGAAAGAAGCAGGCTTCCAGTGGAAAAGCCTGATGTGGGGCTCGATCTCAGAACTCCAGGATCACGCCCTGAGCTGAAGGCAGACGCTTAACGACTGAGCCACCCAGGCGCCCCTCCTCTTGGATTTAATCAGTAGTTTCAATGATATGCATGAAGCTAATTCTTTCAGTCATTTTATTTCAGAACAATGGAGTATGAATTAAATTGTAATATTTTGTGTTATTTTAAATGTGCTAGGGGAGATTAGCGAATTGCTTTTGTAAGGAACATAGATTTTGTGCGTTCTTCCCTTTATCTGAGAAGTTGAGATTTCTTAAAATGAGGCACACCTATACCCATTCCTAATATTCTCTTTTAAGGATAACATGCCCAGAACTAAAAGCAGACTATGTTGATATTTTTGTTGACATATTTTGTAATCTCCAGACAGTGAAGTAAAGCATAAGTCTTGATTTTAGTTTCTCAGAAAGAAGTTTTCTTAGCAATAGTTCAGAGAAGGCTGAGGTGGGACTTACCTGCTCATAATCTCACCTTGTTCAACAAAAACAAATGTGAGAATGAGGCCTGTGCCTTCCCAGGCTGGGGACTTTGCCTCCACATATAAATGAAGCAAGGCTATTCACTAAGCAGTGCTTCCAAAAGACCCAGTTTTCAGAGTACAAAGACTTGAGGTTTTTAAAAAATTATGGAACTATTAAGGGATGCCTATACTCTCATTTAAACCTCTTAGGACACAGAAGAGTGGTCATTGATTTGTATTTACAGACACACAGAGCTTGGATGCAGGTTTACTGCCAGTGTTTTCTTTGTTAAACTGTGAAGTTGGAAACTAATGTTCAGTGACTTCTAACCTCTACATTTAGGTGATTTTCTGCTCTGCTTTCAAGATCTGATAAAACTGGTCAGAGTCAGATGTTAAGCAACTAGCTTTCCAATCCTCTCACCAGTATTTACCTTTTAAGAGAAAACAGCATGGGAGAATAATGATTGTTCCAAAGACATGAGTACCTGATGCTTAAATGTCGTCGTAAGACCTACCACCAGTCTATGATTAGGTTTCTTAAATGTTTGATTCAACGTAGCATGTTTCTTCCCTCCCTCCCTCCTTTCCCCCCTCCCTCCCTTCATTCATTTATTACACTGAAATCTCTAGTTTGTTGCACCATCTTTACTAGACTACTGTCTGTCCTGACTGATCCTGTGTTCTTTCCTGTGCTGGTGAGTTGGGATGGACCAGTGGCTCTCAAGCTTTAATGTGAATGGGAATCACCTGGAGGGCTTTTAAAGCACAGCTCCTTGGTCCCCACCTGAGTTTCTGATTCAGTAAGTCTGAGATAGGGCCCAAGAATTTGCATTTCTAACAAGGTCACTGGGAGATGCTGATGTTGCAGGTGAGGGACCATACTTTGAGAACCACAGGGTTGGCCAACATAGAAGAAAATCCAAAGGTATGCTTCCTTGAACCCAGAGTCCAGAATGAATGCCAGTCTGCTGACTTTTTGTTTAGTCCATCTTTCCTGAGGCAGAGGAGGCGGTTGAGCAAGCAGCTTATCCCCCAAAATAGAATTTTTCCAGAGGGCTTAGAATCTCTTTACCCATGCTACCAAAGCCATTGCCCCTGAGGCTTATACGTGCATTAATACAGAGTCAGGATAAAAAGCGGTGTCTGTTTCAGGGTAGAGGATTGCTTTTCCCAATTTGCCTAGTCGATTATGCTTTATCTAGCTTAACCACAAGCTCCTTGAGGAAAGGAAGCACACCTGAATCATCTATACCATCCATAATCTTGAATGGCACCTGGCATATAGAAGCATCTGGTCATTTCATGTTGTTGGGTGTTCCTAGAACCCTTTCTTGTGCTTGAGGCAGATGCAGCAAGGAGAGTCACTCATACATGCCTCCAGTCACTCCTGCAGGTGGTCGTTTACTCTACCTACACCTGGGGCTGTCTCTGTAGGCTCTACATCCAGTCTGTGTAAATGTGTACAGCCTGACCAGCACTGTGGGAAAGGGGCTTGTGCCTTAAGATCTCAGTGTGATTGTGGCATTGATTTCAGAATGCAGAGTGATGTTTCTTGTATATGTTTTATTATGTTAATTTGGTAGTTAATTGGACCACAAATGATGTATTTCTTAATTGTTTATATATTGCTCCCTTATAGGAAAAATACAGAGTCGATTTCCAGCCCAACTCACCAGCACAGGAAAGAACACAGAGGACCAGTCAGGACTGATAGTAGTCAAGTTTCCAGTTTTATTTTCTTTTACCTGGGTCTTGGTTGATTTAAATAGGGCAGAGCAAATCCCCTTTAGGTGGAAGAGCAATCACCACAAAAAACCAATTGAGCTACTGAGAAGGAGTCCTGGACTGTTATCTATTTTGTCTTAATTTTTACAATGATTTGATCAAATGGGATCCAGGCTTATACTTGCTGAACAGGATACCTTGGTCCTCCTATTTAAGACTTTTATTCATTGGATGAATATTAAGCCCATGGTATGTGTCAGACTATGGTGCCTGCTGGGGCTTGGCATGGTAAAGGATGTCTAGGGGATGCATTCTTAATGGACATGATGAATGGGCTCACAAATTTTATGAGCTATCCATACTGTGGAGAACTTAAGGTTCTCTTTATAGACCTGTCAGAGAAGTAGGTAAGCTTGTCAGGAAAGTGGTAGTTAGTAATTTGTCACCTTCTGTTGGAGAGGAAAGGCAGTAAGTCAATGACAATGCCCATGTAATGGCATCAATGTTATGGTGTCATCTTCTAGGTGAAACACATTATATTGTTGACACCAACAAGTAGGGATAAAACAAATTGCAGTTATAGCTAACACTCGTGTGGCACTTACTATGTGCCAAGATTGTCCAAATGTTTTGCCTATATTAGCTCAATATTTACAATAACCATATGAAATAGGTTTTATAATCATGGTCTATATCAGCTATTTTAAAAATAGTTTTAAAAAAATTTAATTGTGGTTAAACCACACAAAACATAAAGTTTAATGTCCTAACCATTTTTAAGTGTACAGTTCAGTGGTGTTAAGTACATTCACATTGTTGTGCAGTGGATCTCCAGAACTTTTTTCATCTTGTAAAACTGACACTCTATGCCCTTTGAAAAACAACTCCCCATTTTTCCCTTCCTCCAGCCACTGGAAACCACTATGCTACTTTCTGTTTCTATGAATTTGACTGCAAAATTTGAAATGATCCATGTTCTGGTTCACTGATTCTTTCTTCTGCTTGCTTGAGCCTGTGATTGATGCCCTCTCTTAAGTTCTTCAGGTCAGTCTGTATTCTTCAGGCTAGGATTTCTGTTTGTTTTGATGATTTCTATTTCTTTGTTGAACTTCTTGTTTTGTTCATACATTGTTTTCCTAATTTTGTTTAATTGTGTGTTCTTATAGTTCACTGACCTTTAAGAAGATTGTTCTGAATTTTTTTGTTGGTCCATAATCTCCATTTCTTCATATTCAATTATTGGTGCTTTATTGGTTTCTTTTGGTAATGTTATTTTACCTGATTCTTCATGACCCTTGATTCTTTGAGTTGGTATCTGTGCATTTAAGTAAGTGTTGTCTGCTTCCAGACTTTACAGGTTTGCTTCAGCAGGGAAAGACATTCAGCTCCACTGGAGTACTGGATGGGTCGGGTGACAACACGTGTGGGCAGACAGGGCTTCCTACAGGGCAGGGCTATGGACTAGGATCTGCAATTGCTCATGGTTGAATAGGGTCTCAGGCTGTGCTCCCAAACCAGATGGTGCTACTGGCTAGACTATTCTCATGCAGGGTCATAGGCAGGGCTTTGCGATTGGGTGGGGCTTCAGCCTATGCCCTGTGATCAGGCAGAACCATAGCGTGTGGCCCCAAAGTTGGGCTGGGTCACTGTCTGAGCTCCCTCATCAGGTGGGACTGCAGGCTATGCTCCATGATTGGGTGGGCTCACTGGCAGGTTAGGGCTGCAGGCTATGTTTAATAATTGGGCAGTTCTGTAGGCTGAACTCTGCTGCAGGTTGAGGCTGTAGGCTGGGTTCCCTGGATGGGTGGTACCACAGACTGGGCTTTGAGGCTGCCCAGGGTCACTGTTCAGGGCCCCTGGTTTTGTGGGGCCAGAGGCAATACTTTATAAGGCCGGGCTGCTGGTTTGCGTTCCTGCATAACAGGAGTGTAGAATGGGCTCTGTGGCTACCTGGGGTCTCTGGTTGGGTGGGGTTGGAGGCTGTACTCAGCAGCTGGCTGAAGCTGTGAATTTTCTTCCCTGCTTAGGTAAGATCACAGAATGGGCTCCATGATAAATATAGCTCTTTGGCTGGGTACCCAAATCAGGCAGAACTGCCAACCAAGCTCCCTGACCAGACATAACCACTGACTTGGCTCTACAGATTGTCAGAACCCCCAGTAGAGATCTCTGCTCCAGTGCTGTTCCATGTAGGAGTGAGGTCCATTAAGATCTGAGTGCTGGTTGCTGTACACCTCATCTCCTATCTCCATCTCCATCTGATCCTCAGTGGTTGAGCCCTGCAGATTCCCCCGGTGATCCCCATGAGACAAGACCTGAGTAGGGCCCCTGGGAAGTGTCCTGCAATGCTGGAAGAGCTGGATGTATACATTGGCTTCTCCCTTTCTCACTGGAGAAACCACAGGCCCAAGGGGCCGTCTTGGTGAGGCACTATGCTGGCCTTGAGGAGGGGGATGTGGTCAGAGTGGAACTCCTCCTCTCGCCCTTCGAATGTGGTCTTCTCAGTCTCATATTTAGCTTCCAGTCCTGGTTCTGGGATTTTCACAATGGTGTCCAGTCTGTAGGTCGTTGCTTGTTGGTATCCTTGTAAGGCACACTGAATCTGGGGATGACCTGCATTGCCATCTTGATGACATCACTCCAGAAGTTATTTATTTATTTTTTTCAGAGAGCCTTTATGTGGCTTCTGCCAGGTTTCTGGGGATACTGCCTACCTGAGACCTCTTTCTCTGTTGCAGGATTTTTTTGAATTTGAATTGCAAACTCTGGTGAATACCATTCCTCTTCCTTTGAGCTAGTGCCACGGTTCACATAGGCCATCCCTCTGAGTATAAAGATTCCTTACTTTTACACTAAGGATTCAGCCCTTTGCCGCCTTAGTTTTATAAGAATGTTAGATTCCCCATGTGGTCTAATCTTGGCATCAATACTGATGTCACAATAAATAGTGTGTTAGAGTCAATGAGATTTGGTATTATTACCCAAGCTCATTTGGCATGGAACCCCACTTTTCCAAGCAACATGCATAATGTCCTTAGAACAGATGCCATACAGAATCCGCTTTGGGAAATCCTGGAATCGATGTCTCTACAGCAACAGTTGCAAAACCTGACATCACCCTGCTACTTATCCTGGTTCCAGTGTTTTGGAGGCAGGAAGATGTACTAAGGACAAAATGATGCTAAAAATACTATCCCCATAGGAATAAGCTATTTATATGTTTCTCCTTTTCAGAAACTTCTGTTTTTTAAATTAACTCTAGTCCAGGGGACAAAATAGCCCTCTTTCATATGCTGCAGTGGAGAGTTTACATCTAAACTTGTGTAGTCTTTTCTAGTATCCTCGGTTTTTTCCTGATTATAAAAATAATTATATGTGAATATGTATCACCTTTTATATATTGGAAACCATACTCTGTAGCTTCCTTGTTTCCAAAAAAAAAACTTACCACATTTTGAGGAAGACCTCTGGTTTTACATTCTTTAAAAAATGTTATTTTTCTTAATGGCATTCTGAAATATCGATTTAGTATAAATTATTGACTCTTCTGATTGTATGAACGTTTAAGTTGTTGATATTTTAAATTGATTAATTCTTCCTTGGCCATCACTGTGAGTCACACAACATTGTCAAATTGCTAGTAGGAATGAATACTTGTTTACTATCTTGGGAAGAGAAAAAAAAAATAACTAGGTCAAGTGTCCTACCCACCTGGAGCTCATTTTCTCATCTAGGAAGTAAAAAGGATAAATAAGTCCAACAGAAGACTATAATGGGAGTTAACATGAGAACATGGGAAAGGAAGAAATATATGAGGATCTGGGATGACTTCAGGGGCTTGATAAGTCCCAAGTGAGCCTGTGGATATTTTCAAAATTGAGTGGAGGTCTGAAGGTGTGAACTCCCGCTACCCTGCAGCGATTTAGGAGCTGGTTTGTGCAAATGTGTGAAACAGCAGAGGAGCAGGAGGAAAACCCTCCCCTCCTACCTGAACTCTTTTTTTTTTTTATGTTAGTCACCATACAGTACATCCCTGGTTTTTCATGTGAAGTTCGATGATTCATTAGTTGCGTATAACACCCAGTGCACCATGCAATACGTGCCCTCCTTTTCAACTGACCTAAAGATTAGCTGAATTTGAAATCTCATTTCAATTTCTACAATTCCATTTAAAACCAACTCACTTAGAAGCCCTTCATAAAAACTGCATGACGTTGGCATTGGCGAGGTCTTACGTAACAGTATTGTGTACAGCAAGACATGTCTTACAGAACATGGCGTAACACTCTGACGATGAAGACTTTGGTGTTTCCCAGCCCCGCCCACGTGTGTGCGCGCTGGTGTGCTAGCAGTCTGGGGACTGGCTGTGAGGGCAACATGGATGTGGAACTGGGAATAGTAGGGATTGTTGTTTCTTTTCCACTCCATCTTTCGTTAGAAGGTCCTGATTAGTAACAAGTGTAACTGACAAATCCTTTGGCTTTTTTTCTTAGCCCTGTTTTTCCAAAGACAATATGCTACAATTGAAAAGAAAATAGGATATTTGGGAGAGACACTGGTCTACAGATTATGAGAGTTTTTGAATAGGGGACATTTTTGCGGTGATGCTTTTTCTTCCACCACCCCCCCCCCGAAATTGTTTAGCTGCCTTTGGCCTTCAAAGCCATCTGTTGGTGACAAGGTTTTCATAGCTCTTAAAGCCCATTAGATAACCACTTACTTCCAGTCTCTCTCTCTTTTTTAAAGATTTTATTTATTTATTCGACAGGATAGAGACAGCCAGCGAGAGAGGGAACACAAGCAGGGGGAGTGGGAGAGGAAGAAGCAGGCTCATAGCGGAGGAGCCTGATGTGGGGCTCGATCCCATAACGCCGGGATCACACCCTGAGCCGAAGGCAGACGCTTAACCGCTGTGCCACCCAGGCGCCCCTACTTCCAGTTTCTTAATGAAAGCAGGCCATCTGAGGTCTTTCTACCCCTGCCCTCCTTCCCCGAAGTTGCTTCAGTGCACTGAAAGCTCCACGGTGAAATGGAGCTGGTAGCAGTAGAAACTCTCGAGCCTGGACTCAGGAATGGCAAGCGTGTGTTTAGAGGCCCGATCTCCAGTCACTCGTCTGCCCCATCCTGACAGGACTGAGACTCGCACACACATCCCCTGACACACAACCTAGAGTCTTTGAATTCTCCTTCGTGTAACAAGAATAAACTGAGGGCCAGTTTAGCACCAAGTGCTCTCCAAGGTCACGCGAATGAACCAGAGGGATGCAGTTCCTGCCTTCAGGGAACTTACAGTCTGGAAACAGTTTTATTTTCATAAATGTGAAACTGATGTTAAGTAGGTACCTTTGGTAGAAAATAAGGATTCTTCTACCAAGAGTTTTTTTGAATTAAATTTGTCATGGATGAGCCGTGTCTTGGCACCCACCCTGTCTCATTCCAGCATGATTCGTAGCACATTGGTACTTCTTTCCTGCACCTCTCAACAGATTGCTTTGAAGTAATCCACTCTGTAGCTGAAAACATCTGATCAAATGTAAACAGATTGTGCTTTCTTAGACACAGTGTTGACTTTTAAAGACACCAGTTTAATTTCTTAATGAGGTGATATGTGCTTTTTCTTTACTACCTTGTCCTGTCTCTGGGGGCCTGGTGAGTTTTAAGCACCTCTTACTCCCTGATGATAGCTCCAGGAGATTCCGCCAATGCCCCATCCTGGTAGGTGGGCTGGGGCAGACGGGCAAGCCAATCCAGCTGTGGCATGCGAGGCTCCAAGGGGCTGGGGGATGGAACCATTCACTGCCTGTCAGAGGGTGGTAGCCTCAGGGCATCTCAGATGAATGATGATGTAATCCAGGCTGGGTTGTACTTGATTTGTGGACCTTCTCCTGGTTAATTTCAGGGCCCTGCCTCTGTTGTGGCTGCTTTGGGACACACGGGGAAAGAATCTGCTTGGGAGGGACCATACCCCTTGTGCTTGCTTTGCTGGGTGGACTTTCTTTGGAGAAATAGCTGGAACACAGAACAAAAAGTGTATGTTTTGTTGAGATCTAGAATCTTTGCTCTGTTAGGGAATGTCAGAGATATTGAGTCCAGTCCCTCCTTTTACAGAGGAGGAGCCTGAGTCCTGCAAGGTCTGAGGATCAGTGGTGTGCAAGGCTGGGACTGGAGCCCATGTTTTCTGACTCTCTCTTCAGTGCTCCCTCCACTCTGCTTGATAATTGGCCACTGCAGTTGTCACAGACTCAGAAGAGAGAATGGCTATATCTTATTAAAAACAAAAAACAAAAAACAAAACAAAAAAGCAAGTGTTTCACCCAACCCCTAATCAGGCAAGTGTTTGCTTTATCTGGTATCTAAAGGAGAAACATCCAGCAATACTCAGTACAATATGACTATGAGGAGAAAATCAGCTCTTACTGAGAGACAGCTAATGTTTTGGGTGGGTGTGGGGGGAGCTCCTACAGATTAGGCCCTGAGAAAGGGCAGAATGCCTCCTGGAATCATCTGGAACTTAAAGCCTTTTTTTTTTTTTTTTTGCCAACAAACACTCTTACCAAACTGCCACTGAGAGAGAATTTAAATATAATCTGTCCTGGTGAGATTTCCAACAAGATTTCTGGACCAGAGGGGTTTGGATAAAGGTCAGAGAAGACTCTTTTTAAGGACATGCCTTATCCCAGTCTGTTATAAAGCCTGCATGATTTTCATGAATTCCACTGTGGGCTTGTATGCACTATTTATATGAGTAGCTTACTTTAAAAGCACCCTATACCTTCAGGATTTTTAATAAATATGAACTGTCCTCCACCAGGGACAGAACCAAGAAAAAAACAAAAACAAAAAACAACCCACAATAGGTTGAAGCCCTATTTAGGAAATTCACACTTGAAACTATGCAACTACTGGCACTATGTACTTATGGAATGATATTATCTGATGACAATTTATCATTGTCAGTGAGATACAGGGCTATGTATTTTTTTTTAAATTCTGCTGTGATATGGAAACAATTATCTTGTCAAGTCCAGAAAAGCTTTAGTTCTGTCAAACAACATAAGAAAACTCACAATGAAAAATTTGGAAAGTGACGTGAAAGAGTGCGACTAATCTCCAGGCTTTGATGACTTCATGGATGTGGTTACCTGTGAATCCTTCTCAACCTGGCGTGGCAGTTCCTCTCCCCCCTTGCCTTCAGATGTGCTCTATGGAAAACCTGGGGAGGGGTAGGTGCTCAGGCCGGGGCCATTCCTCCTGGCTCCTGCTAGTGGGTTTCTGTTAATTACACAAATCAGGAACAGATGTGCTGAGACCGAGCACCTCATATTTATCCCACAATGTGTTTTCTTTAAATGACAAAAGTTTTTTAAGGCCAAAAAGAAAAATACCACTATGTAGTTTTTCACTACAACACACAGCAGGGGGGGGGGGAGTACGTGTCTCCAAAGAGACATGTCATTTGCACAAGGAGCTAAGCCAGTGGTCTCAGAGTGGAAAGCCCTTTGTAACTGTTTAAGAGTCTTAAGGTCTATTTAAATGTGGTATTCTATAAATCATAGATTGTGTGTTCCTCAATCTGTTTAGATTGTAATTTGTAGCTGGAGTATTTTTACTTTATCTAAAATGGTTGATAAGGTTGATAAATTGCTCCCACAAAGAAGGGAGCAAAGAGTAATGTTCCTTAAATAGTAAAACAGTAAAGTTGGAAAAATGGGGAGCTGTTCTCTTCCCCTTTTTTTGATCTGTGAAGAGACACACGGTTCCAAACAGACTAGTGGTATCTAGCAAGAGCATGGTTTTTCTCTCTTATTCAGAATATTGAAGATGGGCAAAGAAAATTTGGAAGTGGGGGGGGGTATGGCTACCCGTAGGAGTACAAGGGCTCTAAGATAAATACTTTTTTGCAGGGCTTTTGTTTATATAAACATTTTGAGTCACCCAAAGTCAGAGTGCTGCCACCATTTGACTGGTCTAATCTCAGGCCAGAATGCTTCCTATACCAGAGGCTCCAGAGAAATCATTTCTCCCCTCTTCCTCTCCCCTCCCATCTCTTTGGGGCATCTGGTCAACCTACATGTGGGTGCATGTGTGTTTGAGATGGAGACGGAGGAGGTAGGCGGTAGAGGGCTTGAGCATTTCTGGAAGGGGAGAAGCCAGGATAGGTTCCATATGGGTCATCATCTGGACTAGTGTGCCCCTCCCAGCTGGTCCTAGTCATCAGAGGGGGCCTTAAAAACTTTCTGAGGGTATATAAGGGCCTTACGGACAAGCGGAGCATTTACTAGGATAACTATTTGAGTAGTTGGAGACCTCTTAAAAGGGGAGGAAGAAGTCTGTTGTAGAAGAAATACTGCTTGTGACTTCAATTTTTGTGGAAGCCTCTAAACTATGTGAAACCGATGCACATAACCCAGGAAGGTGTTTTTAGTTTTGTTTTTTCTTGAGGTGAATGACTCAGGTTGACACATTTTGGTAGAGCCTGAGGCAAAACTAGAGCTAAAAAGTGATTGATATAAATAAGTTTTCATGAGGAAAATGCTTAAGTATATCAAGATATTCACTTTTCTTTAACTCTTATTCTCTAACTTTCTATGTATTTCATTTAATATAGTAGCTTATTATAAAAATAAATAGTTGTAGCAGTAAAGAATTGTATTTACATAAAAATTATCATTAGTGGAGAAATATACCTTTTTCTTTATCCGTTAAACATACCACTTGATGGGATCCTGGCATGCTCCTTCCCCTTGCCTTCCCTCCTTCTTTCCTGCCCCTTCCTTCCTCTCTCCTCCCTTCCCTCCCTTCCCTATATAATAAAGGTGTTAACTAATTGAGCACTGTTTGTCAGATGCTGTTATACTGGCATTTATTCATTTCATTGAACATTAAAGGCCTCCCTCAAATGCCCACTTTATAACCTAGGAACCTAAGCCTCAGAGAGATTGGGTATCTTGCATAGCTCTGTCTTCCGACTCCAGTGCCTTTATGCTTAAGACACCAGCATCCTTGTGTTGAATGCTTGCCACATGCCAGGCACTGAGGTAGGTTCTTGGGCCCCAAAAGTTGAATAAATCCTATAATCTGCTCCCAAGGAGCTTGAAGCCTAGTAGGATGGGGCTAGAAACCAGCATATAAATAATTGCAAGTTGATAATTATGTAGCAGTGAGGTGTGACTGTCATGGGACCACCAAGGAGTGGCCTAGAGCCCAGGCCTCGAGGGTAGGAATGGCCAGGGCTCAGAAAGGCTTCCTGGAAGCTCTGTCCCTGGGCTGACCCTCCAAGGATCAATCATAATGAAGCAAATAAGGAGTAAGAAGATGGGCATCCTGGCAAGGAGGACATCAGGAGGAAAGTCACAGAGGTAAAGGAGGCCTGGGCAGAAACAGAAGCTATCTGGCATGGTTATTGCAGTGGGATTTGGGGATTAATTTGATGTGGGATGTTGGAGAGAGGGAGAAATAGATTTCTGGCTTGGGTTCTGGGATGAAGGTCGCAGTGTCAGAAACTGATATAGGGAACATAGGAAGAGGGCCTGGTTAAAGGGGTGTGAGAACAAGTTCAGGGCTGGACATACTGAGTTTGAGGAGCTGTGGCACTTCCTCAAAGCAACATCTAGTAGCAAGTTAAACATATAACATTTACAAAGAGTTGTAAAGCAAGTCATTCAACAAATATTTATAGAGAACCTACCTTTGGCTGACACTGGTCTAGGCCCTGGAGTTACAGACGTTAAGTCTCTGCTTCATGGAGATTATATCCTCTTGGGATAACGGCAGATAATAAAGAAGTAAATCGGTAAGATAATTGCAGAATTGTTATTAAGAAAGAATGGGGTAGCATAAAAAAGTCTTGTTGAGAAGGTAACATTGGAGCTGTGAGCTGAGTGTTCAGAGGAAACTTTCATATGAATACTCTGAGGTTAAAGTATTCCAGGTAGAGGGCATAGCAAGTGCAAATCTCCTGAGGTAGGAATGAGCCTGGTCCTAGAGAAAGGCAGTCAGTGAAGCCTAGGGAGGGAGGGAGGGAAGCTGAAGAGGGGTAGGTGTGGGGTCAGGAAAGGCTACAGGCTGTGGTGAAGTGTGGATTTCATCCCAGGTAAAATGGGAAGCCATTGGAGACTTTGGGCCTGGGTCCATGTTAATGGTGTCATTTTAAATGACAAAAACCAGCATACAAATTGTATTTCTTGCATACTCTCAACTATATAAAGTGATGTGAGAAAACAGCCTTTAAGGAAACTTGCCAAATGATACCACTGACGGAGAGAGGCGGTTTCATGCAGGGGTCAGTATTGAGAATGCTGAGGTCAGGGTACCAGGGCTGGAACTTGGTCCTGACACGCTCAGCCAGCGCTTCTCAAACTTTGTGATCTTAGGACCCTATCTATCAACATTTATCATATTAGAAATTAAAATGGAGAAAACATTTAAACATTTCCTTTATTGATTCATTAAAAAATAATAAACCCCTGACTTATTTACCTTAATGGCATATTTTAATGAGAAAAAAAGATTGTATTTTCCAAAACAAAAACTAAGTGAGAAGAGTGGTATTTAAAAAAAAAAAAGATTTTATTTATTTATTTGAGAGAGAGAGAGTGAGAGAGAGCAGTGGGGAGGGGCAGAGGGAGAGAGAGAGAAGCAGACTCCCTGCTAAGCAGAGAGCCTGATGCGGGGCTCGATCCCAGGACCCAGAAATCACGACGTGAGCTGCAGTTGCTTAGCCGACAGAGCCACCCATGCGCCCCCAAGAATGACATCTCTTACTCCTTGGCACAGTAGGAGGCAGCCAGGTTCTCATATCTGCTTCTCTGTCCAGTTGGTTATGACATCACAAGTCATAGACCCTCATGGGAGAACCAGAGTAAAAAGGGAATATAGGTAACTGCTTCGTATCGTGGTGAAAATAGTCTTGATGTGCGGATCCCCTGGAAGTTTCCTAGGCCACACTTCAAAAATCTTTGTGTTACAGGTATGACATTGGGCAGTCTAGCAGGTTGGATGGGCCTCAGTTTCCCCATCGTTTTATTGAGGGTTTCTAATAGTACCAACCCCATGGGGTTGTTGTGAGGATTTATGGAGTCAGTACATGTTAAGCCCTTCAAATAGTGCCTGGTACATAGCAAGTGCTCTGTAAGGATCCGCTAGTTTTCCTTTTGTTATTGTGATTCCGAGTGGCGGTAAGAACTCTTCCAAGAAATTGCACAAATTCATTTAAACTTTACTTTCACAGACTTTTCCCTTCCTGTCCTCTCTCGTTCCAGTTGTGAAATGAGGTTCCAAACCCGAGTACCCCCTGGCGGATGCTACTGCCGAAACCCCCCAGGTTTTAACGCTCACCTGTCTGTGGTGATGACGGCACTTTGTGCCAGGCTGTCAGCTACTCCGTGCCGTAATTTCCCAGATTCTTTCTTTCTTCCTAATACCTGAAATCATCTCTTCTCAGTCAGTGGAAGCTGAATGGCGGAGGAGGATGTGATTTGATAGCATCGGGTTCTGCTTAGGGCTACAAGAATTCAGTTTGTTTCTCCCCTAGAAAATTTTCCATACTGTAATTGGGACATGAATTGATATATTGGAGGAATGAGAGTCAGGTGCCATCATCAAATGGTTGAAGATTTGTGTCAGCTTTTTTTTTTTTGGGGGGGATAGGGGCAAGTGAAATTGTCAATCTTGGCTTCACGGTGGGATTACTTGGAAAAATTTTTTTAAACTACCAAGGCCTGAATCATCCCAACCGCGAAAGATACCGACTTAACTGGCCTGGGATGTAATATGGGTATCAGGATTTTAAAAATCTTCCCAGTGTCCGAAGTCACACGAGGCAATGACTAAAACAGAAGGCCACATATTTCCCTTTTTTTATTGTAAAATATAATGAATCTATGGAGTACATAATACATAAATGTCAACTTAACATATTGTTGGAAAATGAGCACCCATGCAGCCATAATCTGCAGGAAACAGAACATTGCCAAACCCCCAAAGCTCTTCTCTTCTTTTTCTCAGTCATGCTTTTTTTTTTTTTTCAATCGTCTAGAGGTAACCATTACCCTGACATTTTATAATCAGTTTGTGGTTTTGTTGTATAATTTTTCCGTATGCGCATGAATCCCTAAACAACACAGAGCAGACTGATGCATTTTAAAATTTTATTAATATGGAATCCGACTTCTTTGGCTTCTTTTTCTCAACCTAATACTTTTTTTTTTTTTAATTCACTTGTGCTTTTTTAGTTCCTTGCTTTTCGTCATTCTATAGTATTCTCTTAGATCAATATACTACCGTGTCTTTCTCCGTTCCACTCCTGATGGATGTTTTGGTTGTTTCTGGTTTGGGACTATTACAACCGGAGCATTTCCTTATGTCTCCTGGTGCACGAAGCCAGATATTCTGAATATATATCGAGATATGGAACCAGTGCTTGTCCAAAGAAAAGAGAGTCCAAGCTGCACTTCTTTTTTTTTTTTTTTTAAGATTTAACTTATTTATTGGACAGAGAGACACAGCTAGAGAGGGAACATGAGCAGGGGGAGTGGGAGTAGGAGAAGCAGGCTTCCTGCTGAGCAGGGAGCCCGATGCGGGGCTTGATCCCAGGACCCTGAAGGCAGATGCTTAACGACTGAGCTACCCAGGCGTCGCCCGAGCTGCAGTTCTGGTGGACTCAGGGTAGACAGGAGTTAGCGTCTGGGACCCTGTTATCATTCCTACTCTGGGCTGGGAGCTTAGAAGTTTGTACTGCTCTGAGCCACAGGCCTTGGGACTGTTGATGGTCTACAGGAGGCAATTGAGAAGCCTATGCTCATCTGCTTTTTGTTGTTTCCTAGGGCTAGAGGGACAAGTTTCTATGCCCATCAAGGGTAGAGATCCTGATGGAACATTCCACTCTGGGCTGAGACCCAAGGGAAGCCTCCTGGCAAAAGGGACAGCTGGCTGGTCCCCAAAATGTCAGGCCTTCATCCCATCCTCAGCAGCTGGTAGAAGGAAGTAAACAGTCTGGGGAGAAAGATTACATTATCCTAGGCCTTGAAGTAGTTCTTAAGTTCTAATTCTCTCCCTGATCTTAACAGGCAATTTCCCACTGTATTGTTAGTTCACTGATTGCTTAGATGAAAATATGCTGTGCTTTGTATTTTCTTTTTCTTTTCTTTTTTTTTTTTTTAAGATTTTATTTATTTATTTGACAGAGAGACAGCCAGCGAGAGAGGGAACATAGGCAGGGGGAGTGGGAGAGGAAGAAGCAGGCTCCCAGTGGAGGAGCCCGATGCGGAGCTCAATCCCAGGACCCCGGGATCACGCCCTGAGCCGAAGGCAGGCGCTTAAGGACTGAGCCACCCAGGCGCCCCTGTGCTTTGTATTTTCTCAACTTTTTTCATTATCTTCAGTGAGCAGTTGGTATGAGTCACTTGTACACACATGCCCCCATCTTATGTGAATACTATAAATCCAGGCTTGTTTCAGATGCCTCTGCTAAATACCCTGGGGGCTCCCAAGGAACACCGACAGGCTCTTTCAGTCTCTTCTCATGGCTGCTGGCACTCCGGGATACTGCTCTGCGGTTCTGCGGGTTCTCTCTTGCCGCATTAAGTCTGTGTTCCTTCAGGTGGCTGTGGCTGTTTTGTAGTACTTTGCACCGAGCATGGACATAAGCTGTGGTATGTTAGAGCTGGCCCGTATTGGTTCATAAGAACTGATTGTTTAATTTTGAGAAATTGTGTGAGCTAGAGTTTAAAACAACCATTATTTAAAAATTGAATTATATCAACTTACAATTTAAATAAATTATATTAGAAACTAAGTTTATAAATACTCAAAACACATCACTTCCGAATTCTTTTACCATGTTTTACTATTTATGCACTTGGGGTTTTTTATATCTATTGGCTATATATGGTGGAAATACTATATAATGGTGTACTATGGCACATCTCTTCTCAACTCCGTATTTAGTGATATCACCACATAAACAGCCACAGGAGGAATATTTACACCATGGAAATTGGCAAATGCTACACATTGGTGCTGCCCGCCCCCCCAGCCAGTTGTTGAATACTTAGCATATCACTGGATGTAGGATGCCTTTTCAAACCCTTACAGCAGAGTTCAGATGGACTCAAGGAATAAAGTTTAATAGGACTCAAAGAATTATAAAGGGGAATTATCAATTAGAGAACTTTAAAACTGGTTATTAGAAGTGGTTATTCTGAGTCATAAGCCTACTCCTCTTTTTTTTTTTTTTTAAAGATTTTATTTATTTGTTCGACAGAGATAGAGACAGCCAGCGAGAGAGGGAACACAAGCAGGGGGAGTGGGAGAGGAAGAAGCAGGCTCATAGCGGAAGAGCCTGATGTGGGGCTCGATCCCATAACGCCGGGATGACGCCCTGAGCTGAAGGCAGACGCTTAACCACTGTGCCACCCAGGCGCCCCATAAGCCTACTCCTCTTGAAAGTATCTTCCCTAATGACGCTGCCTTGTCTAAATCCTAGCTTGGCTATTTATTGGTGGTAGAATTCAACTTTTCTGCTTAGCTTTGACCTACCCTAAGCAGAATGATGTTGAACAGATCTTTCCTACATGGATTCCAGGTCTCAATTTTGAGACACAGGACGAGTAAAACTATTTCTTTCTCTCATCTATCCCACTCTTCTTTTTCCCTTTTTTGTTCTCATTTTTTTTCCTGCCCTAAGATTGAACCCGCCCCAGGATGATTGACAGCAGGAACGTCCTTACTTTACTTCTTCCCATAGG
The DNA here is from genome assembly GCF_024610735.1 of Ursus americanus. Classification (NCBI taxonomy): domain Eukaryota; kingdom Metazoa; phylum Chordata; class Mammalia; order Carnivora; family Ursidae; genus Ursus; species Ursus americanus. The sequence goes on along the minus strand of NC_142162.1, from coordinate 5,631,618 downwards.
GCTAACCTTGCTCAGAATACAATAATCAGTATATTGCACAGTGTCCGGTTTATTCAGTGTTGAATAAAGCCACCTGTGGAACTTCAACAGAACAGTCCAGGTTGAGATTTGTCCTTAGGAAACTGGCCTTCGTTTCCTCTTTCCTTAGACAAATATACACCCATTTCAAGAATAAACAATGATGTGAGGACAGGGTAATCCAAATCCAGATTTAGCAATAGACACCAAAATATTTTTTCTTCGATATAACCTACATGCACAGGACATAATTTAATGGAGTGCCTTATTTATATAACTATATGGAACCTACCTTTAGGTTTTCTGTCTGGAACATTTGCATTTAAGATTCCTCATTGCTTTCAGAACTTCCCTAAGAAGAATGTGTACTTCAGAATATATTCAGAATTCAGCACATCTCCCTGCTGGTCACCTGACCCAACCACCTCCCTCTTCCATCTGGCCACAGTGGTAGCCTCCTAACTGGTTTCTCAGCTTCCACCATAGCCCGTCTTCAGTCTATTCTCAGCACAAGAATCCAGAGTGATTCTGCTAAAGTGTAAATCAGATCGGGTTGTTCCTTTGCTCAGAATTCTCTAGTGTCTTCTCATTTCGCTTAGGGAATAGGGTATGGTTACCTCCATAGGATCCAAGTCCTTATTCCTTTGAATTATTCTTCCTATAGGTCATTCTTCTCTAGCCAATGGGGCTGCCTTGCTGTCTTCTGAACAGATGCTTTCTTTCCTCACGGTTTTTTTCATGCATCTACTTGCAGAATGGAATGCTTCTGTCCCAGAAAGCTGCATAATTTGATAATCTGATCACTTATTTCCTTTAGATCTTTCCCAAATGTCACTTCTTTGTGAGATTTTCTCCAGTTACCTTACTAAAATTACAACCCTCCCACATTTCTTATCTACCTTTCCTCCCTAGTATTTGTTATCTACACACACAAACACACACACACACACACACACACACATATAGTCTTATTTATTGCCTGTGTTTTGCCACCATCAGAATGCAAATTTTATGAAGAATTTGTATCTGATTACAGCATGCTGAATTACCATTGCCTAAAACCTAGTACCTGGCGCATCATTGATTTTTGACAAACACTGAATGGACGAATGGATGATAAAATGGTAGAACAGACATTGGTTAGGAGCTGGAGACCTAGGTTTTAGTTTTTGCCTTTGCATATAATAAGCTCTATAATATGTATTACACTTTGTTTCTACATCTCTATGTACTTATCAACAAAATGGGGATGTAACAACTTTCACATGCCCCTTCGACTTTGAGTGAGGCTCATGCAAGGAAGTAGTCTATATACGTGTAAGGGATATTCTAGTTGTCTAACTCGTTTATACCCAGTAGATTGAGCAGCTAGCTCATGGCCACTTTGCTTTAAACCATCCCCAAGAAAATACTCTCCATTTGAACACAGGGTTGGGCTGACAGGTTCATTTCTGCATCTTCCTCTGAAGATTTTAGTGGATCCTTGGCTTATCACTTAGATCAGATAATTGGATTTACTATATAAGGTGTTGAAAACCTGAAGAATGAAATAGCCTGCCACGGGGTTTCAGGCCTTCCGTGTGTCTGGTGTTGTGTTGGGTGCTCTGTGTATGTGGTCTCCTTTCATCCCCACTGCAACTGTGCAAGGAGAGCGTGGCTTTAGTTTAGAGATGAAGAAGTTGGAGTTTAGAGGAATCTAGTACTCCACTGAGGCAGCAGGGCTGATAAGAGAGCCTAGCGGGGAACTCATGTCTGTCTCTGATATCAAACTTTCATCCATTCTCGGGAAACTGAGATATTTAACCCAAAAAACTACAAGAGAATATTCTTCTGTGGATGGTGTTTCTCACTGATGTATTATTTCTTTTCAGACTGTTTATGATCAGTGGTTCATTACCCTTTTTAACATTGTCTACACATCCCTGCCTGTTTTAGCCATGGGCATTTTTGACCAGGTATGTATTTTTCTCTGTCTTTATAACTTATTTTGCTCTGTTGAGGCTTTTTAGTTGCTTCTAGCTTCTAAGTAGAAAACATAAGTCATGGAAAGAGTCCTGGAAGTTCAGTTGTTTTAATAGGTATTGCATGGATCTAAACCCTTCCAGATCCTCCCCCCACCAAACAGTTCTCTGATCGTTTGGCTACCCTCCTCTTTGAGATTCACACCCCATATTATTTCTCTAACGCCTCTGAGACGTCCTACATGAAATGGTCTCTAATTTCATTTTAGTCTGGCATTTCCCAGGCTTATATGACTGTACTTCTTTTTATTTATTTTTCATATAGCACCTATTAATATGCCTCAGAACTAGTGCCTTATGGCTCACACACTGGGAAATGCTGCATTAGCCCCTGAATGCAGAGAACCATGCAGTGACAGAAAATGATGAGACTTGTTGGAAGCCAGATGGCCTGCATTTGTGGTGAGATTTCCTTGGCCAGCACTGCCCAGAACAGGAACTAGAGGCCAGTAGAGTACTCTGCCAATGGGAGAGGAAGACATGAAGCCCCACAGCCATGGAGAGAAGGGGCACAGTCTTTAGTCTAGCTCAATGTGCTTGGGAAGAGAGAAGGGAGAGAATCAGTTACAAAAATGGCGGATCCTTGGCGCACTTATTGCCTTGGAAGGTGCTTCCTGGAAGGGGGAAGAAGTCTGGCTGCCGATGAGGAAGTAGAAGACTAGCCAGAGGAGTTTCCATGGCACAATTAGAGTGCATTATTTAAAAAAAAATTTTTTTGGAAGTATATTTGAGAAAACCAGATTTTCTCCAGGCTGTTGTTAGACCTGTTTGCTAGGCCTCATCTTTCAAGTTAGCTGTCTATTGCAAAATATAAATCTTCGCATTATGAGCTCATTCCACTCTCCCATTCTGTGCCTTTGTTAGTCAGTTGTCTCACTTCTTGTATGTAAAAAGGGCAGTTTGTGAATGACATATTTTGGGGAATTCTATAAAAAAGTCATGAACTCCTGAAGACCTTAGATGTAAAGGATTAAGCACATCCATTCCCAAGTGTCTATGTTTGTAAGTGTTTCTTTTTTTGGTGCTTTGTAGCTGCCCAGAATGTGGAATAAAATAATAAAAATAAAGCAGTTTCTGGGAAAAGATGGTTATTGTGCAATTAAAAAAATATATATATATATATAAAATAAGGCCCCTTATTGCCATCAAGTTGAGTGCCCGCCCCTGTCCTTTCCCACTTTGTCAGCTTTGGCCCCTACACTGATCACAGGATGATGGAATGTTATGCTGCAAGGCCTCCATGATCATCTAGGATCCACTCATTTTATAAGGAGGAAACCAAAGCTCAAGTCATTGCCCTAAAGCCAGACAGCCAGTGTGTGACAGAAGTCAGCCTAGTACCAGGCCACCTGACTCTGAGATTGCTCTGCTATTACTATTTACCATCATCATTATTTTATATATTATTATTTATAGAAGCATCTGTTATTTATTACTTATGGTGTGGCAAGAACTCCGCTGAATACATGAACTTAACCATGACAGCGGTCCTGTGAGGGAGGGGCTGTTGTCTGCCTGGAGATAAGGAAACTGAGGTTCAGACAGGTTACATAACAGGTTTAAGACCATATACCTGCTAAGCAGTGGAACTGGGGTTTGAACTCAGGGTTGTCTGGTTTCAAAGTGTGTGCACGTAATTTCACCAGCCACTGACTGGAAGAGGAAGCACCAGCAACATTTCACAATGGGACTTCCTAAAGAGAATATGTCAGTGTTCTTCATGGGACCCCATTCAACAAGTCCAGGGCCATCCCACAAGCAGGAAGGGGAACTTGGTCTGTCCCCTGAGTTCATGCCTGTGTTGCTTCTTTTTTGGCTGCTTCTGCTCTACTCCTGGTCCTCCGGTGTCCTCAGTGGTAAGGCCTCACCTCCTTTTTGGTTTGGGCATTTGGCTTTGGTGCTCACAGTGTGGTCAGCAGCCTTACTTTGGGGCTGGTTGGAAATGCTGAATCTCAGGCCATACCCCCAACCTTTCGAATCATCATTTGGTCTCCCTAAGTGATTTGTGTGCACATTAAGTTTGCAAAGCACTGTTTTAGTTTCTCCCAGGACCCTGTTAGGGCCAAACATACCTTCTCATTCTGTTTAAATCTTTTGTCTCGAACAGCTGGTATCAGAATTCTCACTGAGTACAACACTCAGCACTTCAAGCTCAGCTTCCTTCCCACTGGAATCCCACTTGCAATTTCCCCCTTTCCCTGTTCCCCTTCTACTCTCCCTCCTCTCGCAGTTAGGAACTCAGTCAGATTGGCCAAGTCCTACTCTGCAGCTCTCTGCTGCCATCTCCTGCCCGCTACCCTCACAGCCTTGGCAATTAATCCCTGGGCCCCATTGGCTGCGTGTGATACACTAGAATTCTGGGAGCATGAATGCAGCTGCATGAGAGTAGAGGAAAGAAACTTCATTCTGAAGCCAAGGATCTGGGTGCAAATTCTGGTTCTGTTCTAAGAGCTGTATGTTCTCTCATGAGTCTCTCTTGGAGACTCAAGTTCCTCTTCAGTAAACCTGGGATCATTGATTATCTTCTCAGTTATCATGGGAATGAAAACAAGCTAATGAATAGTGTTTATTAGGGTATGCTCAGCCATGCACTTGCTGGTTCCTGAGATGGGGCATTGAGGGCCTTTCCGATTTCTCAAGCCTCCCCCACTGAAGTAACTTTGTTGACAGGATGTGAGTGACCAGAGCAGCATGGACTATCCCCAGCTCTACGAACCTGGACAGCTGAACCTACTGTTTAACAAGCGTAAATTTTTCATCTGCATGGCACATGGCATCTACACCTCACTGGCCCTTTTCTTCATCCCCTATGGAGCCTTTCACAACGTGGCCGGCGAAGATGGGCAGCACATAGCTGACTACCAGTCTTTTGCAGTCACCATGGCTACATCATTGGTCATTGTGGTCAGTGTGCAGGTAACCCTGTTGCTGAAAATGTCTTAACTTGATGGCTTTACAGCTTTTAAAATTCATTTTCACTGTTGACTGATATTGTCTACTTGTTGGGGCAAATCATCATCATCATCATCATCATCATCATCATCATCCTAAAGGAATCCTGGGGTTTTCTTTTTAACTACACATTTCAAGATGAAAACAGAAAGCTTTAATGTAGATGACCGGATGTGGGAGATTAGCATTCAGTGTCTGTAACCTCTGTGTTGTAGAAACCTCACAACTAATTACTTCTTGGGGATGAGTATCATATATATAGAAAAATGATTATACTATTGCCTCTTTCTTGGGTTTGAAAAAGTTTTCCAATGATAGCAGAAACTTTCCCATGATTTCTATCACTTAATAACTTCCAGGCTTTAAAGCGAGATTTAAAATTCATTTGGCAATACATATCTGTGAAATTATTCGTGGTTCAGTGTTATATTTTGGCATATCTGAACCTTAAAATCAGAGAAGCTCTTCTGGTGGAAATGATTTTTGATGATCCGTTGACCTCACTGGGCATCTTGAGTAGTTCTATTTCCTTTTTAATGCAAATGGTGGACAAAGCCATTCGGTATTGAGTTAGAGGTCACAAAAGCTTTCCTATCCATTAAAATCTGTATCTCCAGATGGATATGGTAAGCAAAGTGACCTGTTTTTTTTTTGTTTTCTTTTGCTTGTTTTCTTTTTTTTAGGGAGCGAATATCAATCGAGGGCTTGATTTTTAGAGTTTAAATTGCCTTTGGTCAGTCCTTTTTCTATCCTAGAAACAATCTTTTTTTACAAATCTTAGCGGCTCATTTCCAACAAAGAATCTCATTAAACCCCCGACTTTCTCTTCATGACTCAAAAATAAACATTACATTAAATGAACCAAATGTAAACGTATTGCTTTTAAAGGACATCTCTGCCATTCCTTGGTCCATCTGAGTGACTATTATTAAATCGATACCAAAGCCATCCAACACTTGACATCTTGGGAATTCATAATTCAGAATCAGATAGGTAGCATCCAAAAACAGAACCAGATTTCTCCACTCAGAAAGTTCTGTTTTTCTCTGTTACAACTAAATCATGCTGTTGCTTTGCAAACCCTCCGTGGCTAGTTCTCCTATGTTCAGTTCTATGGCGGAGAGGAAAATAGTGGAGTGACTCGGAAGTATCTGGCATTGCTAAGACATTCATCATGGTAGTCTATTACTGGAACAGGTGTATATCACCTCACAAGAAGCTATTGTTCCATCTTTTCTTATAGTTCTTGCCACTCTACTGGACACTCCAACCTGTTTTGTTTTGTGCCTTTTGATCATTGAGCAGACTCTGTGTGTACTCTTACATTTCTAGCCTAGAGAAGTAGGTGATTTACTCCTTGACACGAGGGCACATTTCCAGTTCTCTGGATTCTCTTCCTGAAGGGAAGGACAGTTGTGGGACATCTCTTTAGTGGTAACAGCTTATTTACCAGGTCAGGCTTGTTAATTGGTACTCCAAGAGATCACTTAAAGGTAGTAACTGAGATAAGAGGTCAATATCTAAAGTAAAAAGCAAATGGGAAATATTCTTCAAACTGTCATTAACACCATCTGCTACATAAGTAAGGATAAAAAAATTACCTGGAATAGGTATGAGAGGCATTGCATGTTTAGTGAAACTATTTTTCATAATCAATTCTACAATTTTTGGTTAACATTATCTATTTAAAAAAAGCTTGTTGATATTCCTATATATCTTTTTTGTTTTTCCTCGTCCATAATTTATTCTTTATATGCTATCATAGCAAGGCCAGTGCTGTGTTTTTATGTTGATTTTAGATTTGGAAGTTCTTTTCCCCATAAAGTGCACAGTTCCTATTGGATGTCATAGTTACATTTCTCTTTTTTCACAAATTGAGAGACCACAGACACAATTCTATCTTAAAAATATTGTTTATTCACAAAAAAAGACAGAGTTTTATGTTCTGTCGTTTGGAGTTTTCAAAATAAACAATTCAAAATTTCTGACCTTTGATATCAGGGTTTTATAAAAATGATACCTGTACTTCCTCAGAGGGGATTCTTCCTTAGGACCCAAGGTAACCATTGCTCCATCATTCGAGATGTTATGGGTGGGGCTATCTGGGTCTGTTTGATTCAGACCAAGATCCATTCTCTGCCTACTGTCTCCTCTAGGGAAACCATGGTCCTACCCACCTAGCTTTCCTCTAACGTTAACATCACCATCTTATGTAACCACTGTGAAATTGTCAAAACTATGAAATTAGCATTGATGCAATACTATTAACTGAACTACAAACTTGACTCACGTTTCCCCAGTTTCTCCATTACTGACCGTTTTCTGTTCCCGGATCCTACAGTGCACTTAGTTGTAATGTCTCCTCAGTCTCCTGTAGTCAACTTTCTACAATCTTTCCTTGTCTCTCATGGCCTTGACACTTTTGAATAACAGTGGTCAGGTACTTTGGAGAATGTTTCTGGATTTGTCTGATGTTTTCTTAGAAATAGACTGAGATTATGGATTTGGGGGAAGAATCACAAAGAGGTGATATGCCTTCTTGTCACATCCTATCAGGGAGCATGTGATATCAGCGTGACTTATTACTGGTGATGGTGACCTTGGTTACTCGTTAGGATGATGTTTTTCAGGTTTCTCCATTGTAAACTATGTTTCCCTTTTCATACTCTATTCATTAGAAATGAGTCACTAAATCCAGCCCAGTCCGTTCAAGGGGAGAATTAACTCTATTTCTTAGCAGAATTTCAAAGAATTGGCTGTCATATGTTAGTAACAGTATAATTAAAGTCGATATGTCAAACTGGAGCCCAAGATTTGCCCAAGATCACATAGTGACTACATTGCAGGTTTAGGACTAGGATCCAGTAGTCTTATTTTCTGAGTCAGTGATTTTTTATAAAGATATTTGTGAGTGTTCCATGAAAAACGTGGGGCAAGCGTTTCCTACAACACAATTATTACGGAGCCACAGGGCAGTTAGGCACACTTGAGAAGCAGTAATGCACACACACAGTTGTACTTGTGAAGATGAGGTGCTGGGTCTCACCACTGGGTGGCTGTGCCCTCCTCGCCATGTACAAGCTGATGTCCTCTAGATCTTATCCACGTACTCCTGTCCATAGATTTCTGCTCCACCTGATTTCTCCCCGCCCTCACCCATACCCCCTGCCATTAATTCTGAGTGCCAGAGGGTCCTGAAACAGCCGGGAGACTGAGGACATTTTTGGCAAGAGAACAAGGTAGGAGAGATCTCGGCTAGAGATGGAGGTCTGGAAGCAGAGTAGGTGTGAGCGAGAATGTTTCCAAGTTGTGGCATGCTTTGTTTCTGCTATACTCCAACTTAAACTGCAGTGTCAGACACAAATCAGTTTTTGTTGAATGGATGTAAGGGCAGGGAGATATGAAGAGAGAGATTAAAGTTGAGCAAAGGAAGTGAGAAGAATTTGATTGAGGTACACAATTATCCCTCCTGTCTTAGATACATGCCCATCTTACCCCTTACCAAAGCAGGCCTGTCCTTGGTGGGAGCCTTCAGAAACCTGTGTCATCATCACTACTATGAATGATAACATGAATTGTACTTAATTCTCTCAGTGCCACCATGCAATAGGTATTGTTGTCCCCTTTTACAGATGAAGCTCAGAGAGGTTAAGTGAGTTGCCTGAGGTCACAAAGTGAGTCCCAGATCCAGGATTGGAACCCAGACCTTTCTGACTCCATTGTTGTCCGGGACAAAGTCTTTTATTCTACAGTAAGAGTGGTTAAAATGCAAATTTTTAGGATGTATGAGAACAAAGATGAGACTGAACATAAAAGAAGATATAAGATACTTTCTTGTCTGTATAGAAGAATAAGGAGGGGGGGAGGAAGAGAAAGAAAAGAGAAAAAGGGGGAAAAAAAAGAGAAAGAAAGAGGGAAAGAGAGAAAGAAAAGAAAGAAAAGCAAACAGTGCTAAAGCTAGAAGCATGGGGTTTGGAGAAAAGAGAATCTCTGAAAGAATAAAGAGGAGAGGTTGGAGTTACCGAAAGCACACTTGGCCCACTTGTCTCTGTCGGGGTTTCTGATTTTCAGAGCAACAACAGCCCCCATTAATGGAGCATTTACTATGCAAATGAATTATTTCTCAGATAATCCCATTCTCTCATTTAATCCTCTTCACAGTCCTCTGAAACATAAATACTATTACTGTAGATAAGAAAATAGCCTTGTTACATTTTAAATCACACAGAACGTGGCAGGCCGGCATTTGAACCCAGATCCGATCTCAGGTCCCCAACTCCAAGTCCATGTGGACCTCCCTTCTTTATAGGGAGAAGTGGGAGCTACAGGGAACTCATGGTCCACCTCTGTCTCCCACAAGGGAACACGGAGGACACCAATACCACCCTTGACTGAAGTGGGAGAGAGACTGTCAACAGATGATAAACACATAGGTTATCCAATGTGAAAACTTGAAGTTACTGTCGTTTTAGTCTTCCGCTTATTTTTATTTCTCAGAAGCCCTGAAAATGTCTGCTTTACCCTAGAATTCTCAGACCTGAGCTCATAAATGTTTATAGCCATGAAAACTCCGCAATTTTGGCTTCAATCAGAAACTTCTGTCTTTAATATATAGAATAATAAGTTTCAGGAGTTTTGTGAATAAGCTCACTCTGACAGCGGCATTAATATCCTTTCCTCGCTGTCTAAGCTTGACTTGTCATTGGGGTAACAACCCCCATGAAATTTCCATGGTCTATAATTACAGTTATAAATCTTATGTGTCTGCTGATGCTATAGGCCAAGCTCTAGCGGTCTCTATTTTTTTTTTAATATCAGGTTATTTTTTCGTTGTTGTTATTTGAATTATATAATGCTCCTTTTAACATTTCAGACACTATAGAAGTGTTTAAAATAAAATGAACCACCTTCTTTTTTTCTTTTCCATATTCCCCTGGTTAACTACCATTACGATTACTGTAGCTTAACTCCTTCCATATTTTTTCTTTGCTTTGGGACACACACATATGTATTCAAGAAAAAGGGAGCATAGCTAGCATATTATTCTGAAATATGCTTTTCTTACTTAACAAGATGGTCTGAACAGCTTTCCAAACCAGCACATTCAGATCTATCTTTCTTTTTCAGAGATGCACAGAATTTCACAATATGGATATTTATTCATCAGCCCTCTATCGATAGACATTCAGGATGTTTCTTTTGTTGCGGTTACTGAAACAATGCTACAATGCATATACTAGCATATAAATTTTATGTACTGAGATAAATTCCTAGAAATGAAATTTCTGGAGTGAGAACTAACTTTTACTGAGATGATGGATGAAGAATGGTATTTTGTTGTTTTCATTGCTAGGTCAGAAAGTATGTACATTTTAAGTGTCATTAATATTGCTATATTACTTTCCATAAAGGGTTATAGTTGCAGACAAAAGATTTATTAAAAACTATTAGGTAGCTCCAGAATCTTCAGGAGAGCAAACGAACCAGGGAGAACCAGAGCCAAGCATAGCACCTCTGGGAGCAACACCCAGCCATGTGGCTGCATCGTTGTAGTGAAAACATGATTACTACCTCTTAACAGCGTGGCTCTGATCACACTGGGGATTGGATGCCAGGTCAGCCGCAGATTTCCAGAGAACCACCATGCTTGTCAGATACTGAGAGAAGTGTATTAAAATTTTCCCTTGTAATTATGATTCTTATCAAGTTCTTGTACTTCAAGGAGATTTTACCTTATATAATTTGAGGTAATAAATATAATTTATATTATTTGCAGTGTAGTGGTTCTTGATTGTTATTTGTCCTTTATAGCTTATCTTTTTATGATAAAATGATCTTAATTAAATTTCGTTTTTTTATATTAGTTTTACTTCTGTTGCTTTTCTTAGCCTGCATATACCTGATGTATAATCTAGGCCCATCCTTTCATTTTCATTGCTTTCTTACTCTATTGGTTTTTCTCCTTTGATAAGGGAGTTAAACTCATTTTTATTATAGTAACATATATTTTATCTTGCTCCTTTCATGTTATGATTACTTTAAATTCTTTATTTCCATTTTTTCCTTTTCATACTCAGATACATTATGATTTTTAAATATCTTATTTGTCATAAATAATTTACAAGTTTTACTATTATATTCCCATTTTACTAGTGATTTCTCCCATTTTCATAGTCATTTAAATCTCTATTTCCATACTGATATACCAAAATTAAATAATAATTTATCCTTCATCAAATGTTTCACTATCTTGTCCATACCTTCTCTTGTCCACTTCCAAATTAAACAGTTTTGAAAATGTATCTACTTATTTCTCCCTCCCTGCTCCTACTCTCCTCTTGTATGTTAATAATCTAGAATTGTAGTTTCAGCATGTTATTAAATGCTCCTTTAACATATGTTTTGACTGTTGCAGATTTTTTTCTAAGTTAATACTATAGCTCATCTTCACATTATTACTCATTTAGAGCCAACTATAAATTATAAGAATCATTGCTCACCACTGTTTTTATGCTCTTTGTCTTCCACTCTTTTTTTTTTTTTTAAAGATTTTATTTATTTATTTGACAGAGAGAGAGACAGCCAGCGAGAGAGGGAACACAAGCAGGGGGAGTGGGAGAGGAAGAAGCAGGCTCACAGCAGAAGAGCCTGATGTGGGGCTCGATCCCAGATCGCCGGGATCACGCCCTGAGCCGAAGGCAGACACTCAACCGCTGTGCCACCCAGGCGCCCCGGGTGTGAGATTCTTGAATCAGAGACTTTTGCTTTAGGAACTTTGTAAATGTTGTTCCACTCTACCCAGTTTCAGTGTAGAAGTTTGATATTAGCTTGATTCTCTTTCCTTTCTAAGTAATATATTCTCTATCTGCAAGTCTATGTTCTTTGTCTTGGGGATTCACAAGCGTCACTAGAATGTAACTTCTTTCTTTAATTTTCCTAGGATTTAGAGTACCCTCTCAATCTGAAAATCTTGCTATTTGTTCACAATAGCAGAGCAGTTTTCTTCTGTCATTTCTTTGACTATTACTTCTTTCTTTTTCTCTGAGATGCTATTATTTATATGTTGGGCCCATGGATCTGTCACCTATGGATTTGCCATTCATGTCTCATATCTTTTTGCATATGGTTTCCATTTCTTCAAGTTTTTGCTCTGTGTTGTGAGATATTATTTCCATTTGTTTTTTCCAGAATATTAATTCAGTTCTCATCAGTGACTACTATTTGGTTTCTCTATTGAATTTTTAAATTCAGAAATAATGCTTTTTTCTTCCAGAATTTTTTTTCCTGTGATCTAATTGCATCCCCTTAAGAGTTCTCATTATTATTATTATTTTTTTTTTTTTTGGTTGCCGTGCTTGTCTGTCTTTTCCATTAGCTCTGCCTCAATAGGATCCACCTATTCTCTTTTCTTTCTTTTCTTTTCTTTTCCTTTCTTTTTTCTGTCAAGCCCTCTTTAATTGGTTGTGGCTTTTCTACTCATACCCCACAGGTCAGGCTATTGGTGTCTCTCGATGGTGATGAATTGACAGGTGGAAGGTACAGTTGAAGATTTTGGCCTGATGTCTTGGCAGCCAAATCAACTGGAACACCAGCATCTCTTTGCTGAGGATGAATGGCAGGGCTCTCTGTTCTCAGGCCTCTTGAGAGAAAAAAAACTGTCCTTTTATAACCCCTGCAGTTTATATCCAAGGCTGCCAATATCTTTTTAATGGGGCAAGATTTTAAAAAACAGTAAACTTCAAGTGGGAAGAGAAAGTATGTCTCCATATGCAGAGAAGGGTCTATTTACTGTGTAAGTAGGAACCCCTCAAGCAGGTGAGAAATCTGTGGTCTTAAAGGAGTCTGTGCTAGAAATGCAAACCTTCACTTGGACCACTTGGAGCCTTGGAGATGCAAATAACATTGCCAGAACCTACTTGTTTTTCTCTGAAAACTCAGGGCTCAGATTTGCCAGTGACTTCCTTGATTCCCTGATAGCAGGCTGTTTTTGTAGCTCTGTTGCCACAACAAGTTATTGGAAGAGAGAAGAGCTTGTGAACATGCTCCCAGGTCACCTTAAATCCTCGCTTCTGAAGTTTACAACAAAAGAAGATTAAGGATTTTCTTTGTTATCAATTAAATTAAGAAAAAGCATCATCAAAATGAGTTAGGATATTGATGTGAAACAGATTATGCCCATGTAAAATAGTCACGTGAAAATTTATGTACAGATTATAGAATGTTGCAGTTGCTCCCTGCTGAAGATTTCTTTTCCAACAGAAATGCTTTAAGAGCAATTTAGAACGTAACTTTGAAATTAGAAATCATTGTGTTTTCTTATTTCTCATGTACAAGAAGATTAACATTTTGTCTCCTGAACTGATTCAACCTTAAGCAGCTATAGTGGCTTGCAGATATACGTTCTCAAGTCAGGTGTCTACCAGAACTGTCAGGTCAGTTCCCAGTGCTGTGCAGAAAGTAGGAGTGCCTGTGGCTGGCTGGTAGGTAGACAGGTACAGCCATCTCTTCACAGAGCAGTCCTGGGGAAACATCGCTCGGTAAAATGATACCCTTTTAATCCTCAAAGACCTCTTTGCATTTGACTCCATTTACAGATAGCTTTGGATACCAGTTACTGGACTGTCATTAATCATGTCTTCATCTGGGGCAGCGTTGCCACTTACTTCTCCATTTTATTTACAATGCACAGTAATGGCATCTTTGGCATGTTCCCAAACCAGTTTCCATTTGTTGGTAAGTTGAGTCCTATTATCTATGGGGCCTAGTGTCATGCTGTCATTTATTTGTCTTTGTAATTTATTTTCTGTGTTGGGTGGGACTAGGGATGACTAATAATCTTTGCTCTAGGAATGGATTGAGCCAGGCATCTGAAGGATTTCAGGATTGAAAAGAGCTCCGAAAGATTAGTTTCTGCTGTCCCCGTCAGATGTAGAAGAATCACTATGATAGCTGCTTACGGGTTCCCAACAGCCCAAATATAATAGATTGTCCCTTTGCAAACAAGAGGCCTAGCACATATATCAGGGCTACCTGAAGGCCTGTTAAAAAAAAAAAAAAAAGTTCGTGTATAATAGAGGGAGGAGAAAGAAATCTTAGGCTCTTCCTTTTATCCCACATTATCACCACTATCACTGCCAAAGTTCACCTGTGTAACTTACATTTAGATAGGAAAGAAATGATGTATAATTTTGAGCAGTCTAAGAATTGCTGGCCATTAGTCCATAGGCACAAAGAGTAGCCTCTGTACTTAGACAGCCAGGGTTCAGGTGTCAGCTCTGCCACTTAAATGCTGGGTGAACTTGGGCAGATTTCTTTTTTTTTTTTTTTTCATGCCTTGATGTCTTAAATTCTAAACTGGAGATATTAATAGTTTCTATTTTCATAGGAAATATGAAGGTTACAGGAGACAATGCATGTAAAATCCTCAGCATGTAGCCTGGTACATTGTGCTTTTTCAGTAAATGGTAACCATAATAATGGTGATGACGAAGATGATGACGATGGTTCAAGCTGATGTGTCTTGGTTACTGGTTGGGAACACTGCAGGGTGATTTGAACAGCAGACAGGTAGCACAGGAACTCCAAAAATACCTTAAAGCCCTGAGATTCTATAATACCCTAAAGAGTGTGCTTCTGCCCTATGTATGGAGTATACTACCGTCATAGTCCACATTTCAGAATGATTCCCACAGGGCCACTGAGCTCTACTACGGAATGAGGCTATTAATGTACTTCCTCAGAAGTTTTAGAAATCTCTGGTTTGTGTGAGATAAGTTGGTAACAGTGATGTTTCTCAGTTCATCCCAGCAAACTGGAAAAGAGAGATGCACCCTGTCAGCCTTCTTGAGCTTAATCTGGTGAGACTGACATTTGCATCCGCTGGTTGAGGAATGCAGTCTAAGAAATCCAGAAAAATAATTCTTAGAGAACTGATTCATGTAGAAGGCAAAATAAGAGCAACTATAGGGTTATACATTTCCACTGATGCAAAGACACCTGGAATTACAATTCCAGTTAAATGCACACATATACTTAATAATGTTGCTCTTCATCTTTTTTGTTTGTTTTTTTGTTTTTTTAAATCAATGCACAGAAATGAGTTGCATTTCTTTTTTTTTTTTTAAAGATTTTATTTATTTATTTGACAGAGATAGAGACAGCCAGCGAGAGAGGGAACACAAGCAGGGGGAGTGGGAGAGGAAGAAGCAGGCTCATAGCGGAAGAGCCTGATGTGGGGCTCGATCCCATAACGCCGGGATCACGCCCTGAGCCGAAGGCAGACGCTTAACCGCTGTGCCACCCAGGCGCCCCAGCTCTTCATCTTTTGCCTCGTTTTGCATGTACATGGAAATCTTTAAATTGCACCACTCTTACTTAATATGTAACATTAATACTTTGTTTGCCAAAGGATTGCATCCATGTAGAAACATGATGGTTATGAATAAGAATAAGCATATTATGAAAGAAAGACATTTAACTACTTCTAGGGGTTTTTTTTTTCCTTTTTTCTTTTTCTTTTCTTCCTTTCTTCTTCTTCTTCTTTTTTTTTTTTCTTTTGGATGCCAAATCTGAAAGTTCAGTGCATTGACAAGAAGACTTCTAGTCCTAAGAGAGCATTTTAGCACGCATAATGAGACTGGAATGCCTCAACTGGAGAAAGTAGTTTGTGTGGGGACCACTCTCTCCAGCTAAGCACATGCCATTCCAGGAATTAATTACTGAGCTCCAATGAGACTTCTCAAAAGTTAGATCAACATTGGGGTTTAAGAAACAAAATTTTCCTTAGTAGCCAGCAGCAAGGAGGAGTGCGGTTTTAAAGTGAAGTTTGTTTTCCCAGCCATGCCTGGGGGTACTAAGCTTCAGGAGCTCAAAGAGACATTTAATTTATTGAGTCAAGTTTGTTTCTGCCCAGGCAACTGTAATCTGCTGCTCTTGGTAGGCAGATTCTATCCTCCAAAGCCAGAAAATGCAGACATACCAATCAGTAGCCAAGCCCTTATACCCAAAACACACTCAAATGGTGTTAACACTTTAGCTTCCGGAGAGGGGACGTGGATAATTGGAGGTATTGCGGCAAATCCCTAGCAAACCGACAGGGACGAAAGTTTATTTTGGTGATATAAACAGGGTTGACATGTTCCTGTAGAATTTGTCTGTCTGCTTAACTGACCGTTATTGCTTTGCTTAAACAAACATCTCAGTATATGAGGTGTGAGTATAAAGCGAGGAAACCGGCTTAGACTTGGGAATGAGTTTCACCACCGTCTTGCACTAGCATGTTCTATGGCTGCATCAGCAGTCTGTCAGTGAGAGGAATGCTCTTTTCACAAACCCAGGAGCATCTCTGATCTCCTTGGAACCTGAGTTCTTCATAACCCCGTGAATATCAGAGGGATCAGCAAGTCCCTCTGGGGCTGCTGCCTGAGTTGTAAACGTTGGCCCTATATTAGGTAAAGCTCTCCTTTTATGGCATAGCCAGTCCCCAGGGCTATTGAGATTGTACCTGCACCCCAGACATATACTATATCATTTTGATATGGCAGTTTATTCAAGAGTCTATAAGAGCAAGTGTGCCTTTTAAAAATAATGGCTGCTTTGTAGTCAAGAGGTCTTGAGCCTCCATGAGAGAATTCTACTTCATGAGTGAAGCTGGACTGAGTCTCGATCAGAGAACACGTGGCTCTGATCGGCTATCTCCAAGCGATCGGGCCATGAAGCAGCTCCCAAGGGTGGTGATCATACCACTCCTGCCTTCTCATCACTCCTGAACATACTCTATATGAGGGAAGACACCTAGTGGTTCTTCCTAGGTAGCCCAAACCTCACCATTTCAAAAAAAAGACCTTATGGACCTTACTTAATACTTCAGTATATTTTGTATAATTATGTATATTTTTCCTTAATAATAGGAAATGCACGACATTCTTTGACCCAGAAGTGCATCTGGCTTGTTATCCTCTTAACAACAGTGGCTTCAGTTGTGCCTGTGGTGGTACTCAGATTTTTGAAGATGGATTTATGCCCAACCCTGAGTGACCGGGTATGTTGCAGTGCTGATAAGTACTTGAAGGGCAGATTCTTGGTTCTTGGACTCATGTGCTTCTCTGCCTGATTTGGAAGCCCAGGAAAGGGCTAATGAACTTCTCACTGGAAACAGCCATAGGCATACAGCATCACATACCAGTAGATGAACTGCCCACATCTGAATGTAGTAGCTTTGTGAATGTTAATGAAGATAAATGTCTAGACTAAACGTAGGTGGGGAGTCATGAATTACAAGTTAAGATGGGTGTTTCTAAACGTTGACTTTAAAAAAAGAAGCTGGTAGCATTTTGGACAACTATTCTAAGGCCAAGGCAAACTAAAGGAAAGTTACTGACCTGGGGGCAAGTGAAGGATGGAGTAAAAGAGAGACCAGCCAGGTATGAGGTGACGGGACTCAGTTTTTGTAGAATTGTGATAGTAGATTCAGAAACATAAGGAGACGCTACCTTCTGAACAGATTAAGAAAGCGAAGAGGAACATGATGACTGGATTGAAAAATATAAAGTTGAAAGGAAAATAGAACAGATTGTAGAAATTCTTAAGCCAAGGGACTAACAGCACGTATTCTATGAGAAGAATAGCAGAAGCAAGACAATGCCAAGTTAGGTCAGGAACCAGATAGAAAGAGAAAAGAAGAAAGAAAGGGGAGATATACATCTGTAGTCACACCATGAGAAGGGGCAAACACTGGTAGGTGAGTGGTCAGGCCAATGTCACTGACAGGAACCGAGGCAAAACTTCCCTTACCAGGTTATCCTCCATATTCCGAGGCCAAAGCATGTGAAGATTCCTTCTGAAATGATTCATAGGTTCCCCTGTTAGATCTGTGCTTCCCCTTTGGCTCCGTGAGCTCATACTGATGGAAACCCAGAAAATGATGGATGAGCTGAAGGAAGGAAGATGATGTTCATTTCTTCCAGTATGTGGTCACGTCATGATCTTCTGCCTTTAATGGCTTTCTCCTGACATGAAATCAGACTCTAAGAGATCAGCCGAATCAGAGAACAAAGCGGCTTGCACCAAACCTCGGATATTTTTCTCCTCATCTTTACAGGGAAAGGAAAGAAACATTGGAAACCCACCCAAGTGATGTTGAGTTCTTCAAAAGGCTGCAAAAAACCGCAAAATAACAACAACAAAATCCAAAAGAAATCAAAACCCTGAAAACCTCATGATATACTAACCTACCACAAGAGTTAGGAATTTCTGAGTCTCATTTTCTAAATTTTCTTAGTCCGGTTCCTAATGACTATTAGATCTTGAGAATTTCCCTTAAGAGGGAAAAGGCCTATTTGGGGGGAATGGGACTATAGATGATTATACTGACCGTGTTTGGATGCTGCGTGTTAGAAAAGCCTTCTGTACAAAAGTATGTTCCTATTCATTTAAGATGTATGTATAAGATGGACACAGTAATGAAACTTGTCTTAACACTTCTTGCTTATTTAATAGTCGCTTAGTAGAAATAAAAACTGACCAGTGCCCAGTGTAATCTTTTGGGTGGAAAATTTCTTTATTTTTTGGTGAAACATTTCCTTTTACAATGAAGGTATTTTATTATTGTTGCTGTTTCTACTGAAAGAGCTTTCTCTTCATAAATTGGCCCGGGGCCTGGAATCTGTCATTTGGACGCATCATCTCACTCTGGGTGTCTTTCCTTTCCAGATCCGTCAGAGGCAAAAGGCTCAAAAGAAGGCAAGGCCCTTACATAGTCGAAGGCCTCAGACTCGCAGGTCAAGCTCAAGAAGATCTGGATATGCTTTTGCTCACCAAGAGGGCTACGGAGAGCTTATCACATCTGGAAAAAATATGCGAGCTAAAAATCCACCCCTAACATCAGGGTTGGAAAAGACACTGTATAATAGCACTAGCTGGATTGAAAATTTCTGTAAGAAAACCACAGACACAGTGAGCAGCTTTAGCCAGGATAAGACAGTGAAACTGTGAGTCAAGATGAATTCGAACCACATAGTGACTTTTCAGCTGAAGCTGAAATTTAGCTGGCTCCAGAGTTTGGGATCGGGGGTTGGGGTGGGGCAGATTGCCTCACTTAATTTAAATCTGTGGCAGACAGCTGCCAGTGCCCACCAAATAGGGGTGCACTATATGGGAAACCAGGCCAGATGGTCACTGTCTAAATCGTGATTTGCTGGGCAAAGGCCTCACAATACAAGCAGAAGTTTTCATCAACCTAGATACCAACTAACTTAAACTTTAGAATCTTATTTATGGAGAAAAACTTATAAATCTGCATATACATTGAATGGATCTTCAAGTGGATAAAAGGGTGCATTCCGAAGGTATACATCCCAGCTGTGAAAAGCACGCTTGTTGACAGATAAACACATGTAAGATCAACCTTTCCCAAGATACATTTTTAAGATGTACAACATATGCTACGGTGCTTTCAGACTAAGAGCAGCTCGTGACTCTTTAGTCTTCATATCTACATACCTGTGCGTTTACCCAGGACAACACATCACCTTCATGGCCTGAAGACTAGAAAAACATGTCGGTGTTCCTCATTTCTTTACTGGTCTAAAGACAAAGTAAATTGGAGCATCTTAACAGTGGGATAAGCTGGGAATTTGGTGAAATGTATTCACAAAGCTCTCAGGGACATGCTCATGAAATGTCCAAGAGAGGTTCTCTATTAAGTATTCCAAACACTTTTCAATGACTTTTGTAACAACCTCAGTAGTAATTTACCTTGCATCGTCCAGAACCATTAATGAAACCAGCATAGCATCGGAATTTCATACTTTCATGATAATATTCCAAGTAGTGTATGGGTAAATAAATATTTCCAATTTTAAAAAGTTTAGGTTTGAAACCCGACAGATTAATAAGCAACCACTTCAGTTACTATTTAAATACTCAGGCTTAGGTCTTTCATAGTTGCCTTTGATATTTAACTGTCGTGTTTATAATTCAAACATAAACATATGTAGATAAAGTTAGTTTTCTGGAGATGTTCCTGTGCAGATTTTCAGTCCACACGTGAGTCACCAGTTTAGTTCCTGTAAAGGAATTCAGATTTGTGGTCAGACTCCAGCTCTACGACTTCTTACCTCTCTAACCTCGGGCAGGTACGGTGCCTCCTCCGAGACTCACTTTCTCCTCTGTAAACGAGGATATACTACCTACCTCATGTGGTTGTTTGAGGATTATCAAAGCACAGATTCTTAAATCATTGAAAACATAATTCTCATATGAATGGAGTTCCACTTAACTTCTCATCGGAATAACAGCAATTTGAAGAGAATGTGAAGAATGGGAATGTAATCAGCAGGAAAGACCTTGATGAAATGAGATTGCAGAGTAAGATATTAAAGCTGGTTAGCATCCTACAGAGAAATAAAACTATCACCCTGCAGGTAAATTTCTCTATCAGAAAATGCAAATAAAACGTCATGATGCTTTATCAGTTTTCTGTAAGTCAACCTCCAGCTTGACGAGGTCCCTAATCTGGTCTCTGTTGAATTATTACTCAAAGTTATCTTTCCCAAGAGAGTCAGGTGGCCCTTGGGTGAGTTTGATGGATAATAATAGGCTAGCATGATATTAATAGATGACACAATCTCTTTTTTCTTTTTGTTGTTTTTGGGTTTTGTTTTGTTGGGGTTTTTTTGGTCATACTTTCCTAGTCCGGGATCATTTTTCCTGAATGGGATCAAATAAGATATATGGGAAAGACCCTAATGCAGTGTTTTAATCATGATAAATACTCAGATGTTCCCTTTCCCCACATGCCTGCATGGAGTTACCCAGATAAGCTTTCAGTTTTAAACTTGTCGTTAGTTTCACTGTGTTTGCTTGCTTTTTGTAATATTCTTGGAAGATTTGAAAACCTTCAGTAAAAGTTTTGGCACTATTGGTGTTTGATGTTGTGTGTATTCTTTACTGGGAACTCAACGGGGGAGATTTTTTGTCACATAGGTCAACTGAATTTTTTTTTTCCCTCTCCTTTACGTGCCTGAGGAAGATGTATATCATTCTTAGGATCAGAGTCAAGAATCAAATGAACTGATGATTGGACCTCTGTGTTAGGAATGGGAAAGACTAGGAATGGTCCAAGTTGGCAAGTTCAGTTCAAATTAAATAAGGCTGTTTAAAAACAGATACTGTGGGTGATTGTGAGCAAAACACATGATCAGTTTACTTTGGCCCCATGAGGTCCAAATAAGCTGCCACACCCATTACCAGATCATTCAATTCCCAGTGCCAGGGATTACTTAGAACCTGAAGATGAAGAGCCTGAGGGGTGGGCGATGATGGTGGTACACTGGGGAATAATAAAACTTTAAATTTACGTAAATGTTATCAGATTATTTGAAAAAAATTTTTTCTAGGTTCGGGACTGAAGTTGGTAACCTTGTGTTTTATAAAAAGTCTCAGGCCCAAGTTTTGAGCTCTTCTAGGCCGTTGAAAATCATATTTCCTTGACTTCGACCGGCTATCTTTGTGTCCCTCCTCTGCCTACAGGTATACATACCTATGAAGGAAAGAAGAGAGAGAGTTGAAGAAAACAAGAGCCATAAAGCAAGAGAGGAAGAAAGGAGTGAAGGGAAGGAGGGAGGAAGAGAGAACAGGTTTTCCAGTTATTTCCCTCTTCAGGTGATATGACTTTCCGAAAAATTAATTCCTTAGAGAAAAACATTAGATTGTATTTGAGATTGAGAAGTGAATACTAAAACCTCCTTCATAGTTGGTGTGAGACCAAGAAAATTTTATCTGCAAGGGGGCCAGGAAGTCTGGCTTCTCCTCATTGTAATACCGCTGATTTGTGTGAGGAGGGGGCTTCCCCTGACTCCACCTGACTTTCCCAGGCCTTAGTGTCCCAGTCCATCAATGGACAAATTAGGCAGTATGGTCACAAAGACCCTTTCTACACTCATTATGTGAGCTGTTCTTCCCAGTATTGCCCACAGTGTATTTGCAAATGTTTTTAATTGGAAAGAGAGAAGAGAGAGAGATTGAAAGATTACGCTGGACGCTCTCTTGAGTGCAAGGCTTGGGTCTTGTACTGGTTTGTGTTTTCTAGAATAGCCCTGGGAGTGCTAATGTCTCTAGGTCTCTGTCAGTTCACCACAGAGGTGCTAAACACTATAGTCGTGTTTGGCCTGGGTCAGCTGAACACAGTTTTGCTAAGGATTCACTAAGATTTATACCCACACTCACTTTTTCTCTTTGCCACTTTAATTATCAAAGGTATAGAGAAACAACGTAAGCTATTTATGCCCAGCAGGAGGGCCATTTTAGTCATCTCTACCTCGTCCCTGGGCTTAGAGGGGATTCTTTGGGCCTCTGCTTCCTTAGGATTCAAGGCAAGACAACAGAGTTTGAGTACTTTCCTTCATAGTTATGTAGAAATTTTCAGTTTATGCACCGAAACGTTTCACTTTATGTACAAGTCTGTATATTTACACAAATTGGATTTTTTGAGCCTTACAACACTGTGAGGGAATCAGGATGTTCATGGTTCTTGGGTTTTTTTTTTCCTTATTATTTTAATTGCAATGTAGTTAACATGCAGCGTTATATTAGTTTCAGGTGTACAATATAGTGATTCAGCAGTTCTTTGCATAACGCAGTGCTCATCATGGTAAGTGTGCTCCTAATCCCCATCACCTGTTTCACCCGTTCCCCCTCCCACCTAATATGGTAACCTCCCACCTCCCTCTGGTAACCATCGGTTTGTTTCTAGTTAAGAGTCTGTTTTATGGCTTGTCTCTTCTTTATTAGTTTGTTTCATTCCACATATTAGTGAAATCATATGGTATTTGTGACGTATTTCACTTAACATTTTACCTTCCAGCTCTATCCATGTTGTTGAAAATGGCAAGATTTAGTTCTTTTTTATGGCTGAATAATACTCCTCTGTGTGTGTGTGTGTGTGTGTGTACACACTCATCTATTCGTCTATCAATAGACATGTGGGCTCATTCCATAATTTGGCTATTGTAGATAATGTAATAATAATGTAAATAAACATAGGGGTGCATGTATCTTTTCAGATTAGTGTTCTCATATACTTCGGGTAAATACCCAGTAGTGGAATTACTGGATTATATGGTAATTATTTTTATTAAGTTTTTAATTTAATTCCAGGATAGTTAACATACAGTATTATATGAGTTTCAGGGGTATAATACAGTGATTCAGCAATTTCATATAACACCTGGTGCTCATCACAAGTGCACTCCTTCACCCCCTTCACCTATTTCACCCATCCCCCTTCCAGCTCCCCTCTGGTAACCATCAGTTTGTTCTCTGTAGTTAAGACTTTATTTCTTCCTCTTTTTATCCCTTGGCTCACTTGTTTTCTTAAATTCTACATATAAGTGAAATCATATGGTATTTGTCTTTCTCTGACTTATTTCACTTAGCATTATACTCTCTAGCTCCATCCATGTTGTTGCAAATGGCAAGATTTCATTCTTTTTATAGGTGAGCAATATTCCATTGTAGGGGTGTGTGTGCACGTGCGTGTGTGTACCACATCTTTATCCATTCATGTACTGGTGGACACTAGGGCTGCTGCTTTAATTTGGCTATTGTAAATTATGCTGGTATAAACATAGGAGTGTGCATGTCCCTTCGAATTAGTGTTTTTATATTTTTCAGGTAAATACGCAGTAGTGCAATTATTGCATTGCAGGGTAGTTTTATTTTTAAATTTTTGAGGAAACTCCATACTGTTTTCCACAGTGGCTGCACCAGTTTGCATTCTCACCAACAGTGCAGGAGGGTTGCTTTTTCTCCACATCCTCGACAGCACTTGTTATTTCTTGTATTTTTTATTTTAGCCATTCTGACAAGTGTGAGGTACTATCTTACTGTAGTTTTGTTTTTTTTTTTTTAAGATTTTATTTATTTATTCGACAACATAGAGACAGCCAGCGAGAGAGGGAACAGAAGCAGGGGGAGTGGGAGAGGAAGAAGCAGGCTCTCAGCGGAGGAGCCTGATGTGGGGCTCGATCCCATAACGCCGGGATCACGCCCTGAGCCGAAGGCAGACGCTTAACCACTGTGCCACCCAGGCGTCCCTATCTTACTGTAGTTTTGATTTGTTTCCCTGATGGTAAGTGATGTTAAGCATCTTTTCATGTGTTTGCTGGACATCTATATGTCTTCTTTGGAGAAATGTCTCTGTATGTTTTCTGCCCATTTTTAAATTGGATTATTTGTTTTTTGGGTGTTGAGTTGTATAAGTTCTTCATATATTTTGGATAGTAACCCTTTATCCAATATGCATTTGTAGATACCGTCTCCCTTTCAGTAGGCTTTTAGTTTTGTTGATTGCTTCCTTTGCTGCGCAGAAGCCTTTTATTTGAATACAGTCCCATTAATTTTATTTTTGCTTTTGTTGCATTTGTTTTGGTAGAACTATCTAGAAAAATGTTGCTACAGCTGATGTCAGAGAAATTACTGCCTGTGCTCTCTTCTAGGATTTTTATGGTTTCAGGTCTCACATTTAAGTCCTTGATCCATTTTGAGTTTATTTTTGTGTATGGTATGAGAAAGCGGTCCAGTTTCATTCTTTTGCCTGTGACTGTCCAGTTTTCCCAAAGCCATTTGTTGAAGAGACTGTAGTTCCCCCACTGCATAATCGTGCCTCCATTGTTGATTAATTGACCATATAATCGTGCGTTTATTTCTGGACTCTCTATTCTGTTCCATTGGTCTGTGGGTCTATATTTGTGCCAGAACCATACTGTTTTTATTACTACAGATTTGTGGTATATCTTGA
Organism: Ursus americanus; assembly: GCF_024610735.1. NCBI lineage: Eukaryota > Metazoa > Chordata > Mammalia > Carnivora > Ursidae > Ursus > Ursus americanus. Next base: position 5,606,829 of record NC_142162.1, on the reverse strand, counting down.
AATCTGGGATTGTGATACCTCCCATTTTGTTTTTCTTTTTCAAGATTGCTTTGGCTATTTGGGGTCTTTTGTGGTTCCATATAAATTTTAGGATTGTTCAAGTTCTATGAAAAACGCAGCTGTGTTTTGATGGGGATTGCATAAAATCTGTAGATTGCTTTGGGTAATATGGACATTTTAACAATATTCGTTCTTCCAACCCATGAGCATGGAATGTCTTTCCATTTCTTTGGGTCTTCTTTAATTTCTTTCATCAGCATTTTATAGTTTTCAGGGTACAGGTCCTTCACCTCTTTGGTTAAGTTTTTTCCTAGGTACTTTATTTTTGGTGCAATTGTAAATGGGATTGTTAATTTCTCTCTCTGTTGCTTCATTTTTAGTACATACCAATGCAACAGATTTCTATACATTGATTTTATATCTTATGACTTTACTGAATTCATTTATCAGTTCGTAGTTTTTTGGCAGAATCTTTAGGGTTTTCTATATATAGCATCATGTTAAAGTTTTACTTCCTCTTTACCAATTTGAATGCCTTTTCTTTTTTGTTGTCTGACTGCTGTGGCTCGGACTTGCAATACTGTGTTGAAAAAATGCGACAGTAGACATCCTTGTCTTGTTCCTGATCTTAGGGCAAAAGCTCTCAGTTTTTCACCATTGAGTATGATGTTAGCTGTGAATTTTTTATAGATGGCCTTTATTAGGTTGAGGTATGTTCCTTCTAAACCTACTTTGAGGTTTTTTTAAATCATGAATGAATGCTGTGCTTTGTTGATTGCCTTTTCTGTCACTATTAAAATGATCAGATGGTTTTCATCCTTTCTCTTGTGATGCAATGCACCACATTGATTGCTTTGTGAATACTGAACCACCCTTGCATCCCAGGAATAAATCCCATTTGATCAATTATTTTTTAAATGCATTGTTGGATTTGGTTTGCTAATATTTTGAAGATTTTTGCACCTATGCTCATCAGAGATATTGTTGTGTAGTTCTCTTTTTTTTTTTGTAGTATCTTTATCTGGTTTCGGTATCAGGGTAATTCTGGCCTCATAGAATAAATTTGAAAGCTTGCCTTTCCTATTTTTTGGAATAGTTTGAGAAGAACAGGTATTAATGTTTCTTTAAATGTTTGATACAATTCGTCTGTGAAGTTGTCTGGTCCTGAACTTCTGTGTTTTTTTTTGTTTGTTTGTTTGTTTTTTTGATTAAATTTCATTGCTGGAAGTCAGTCTGTTCAAATTTTCTATTTCTTCCTGATTCAGGTTTAGGAGGTTATATGTTTCTAGGAATTTATCCATACCTTCAGGTTGTCTAATTTGTTGGCATACTAATTTGTTGGCATACAATTTTCATAATATTCTTTTATGTTCGGTGTCCATTGTTATTTCTCCTCTTTCATTTCTGATTTTGTTTATTTAAATTCTCTCTTTTTGAGTCTGGCTAAAGGTTTATCAATTGTGTTGATCTTTTCAAAGAACCACCTCCTGGTTTCACTGATCTATTGTTTCGTTGTTTTTTTAGTTTCTATTTCATTTCTTTTTTTAAAAGATTTTATTTATTGAGAGAGAGAGAGAGAATGAGAGCGAGAACCTGAGTAGGGGAGGGGAAGGGGGGGGGAGAGAAACAAGCAGACTCCCTGCAGAGCAGGGAGCCCAATGTGGGGCTCAATGCTGGATTCCATCCAGGATCCCAGGATCCTGACCTAAGCTGAAGACAGAAGCTTAACAGACTGAGCCACCCAGGCGCCCCATCTATTATTTCATTTATTTCTGCTCTAATAGTTATTGTTTCCTGCCTTTTACTGGTTTTGTGTTTTGTTTGCTCTTCTTTTACTAGCTCCCTTGGGTTTTAAGTTTAAGTTGTTTGGGATTTTTCTTGCCTCTTGCCTCTTAGGACTGCTTTTGCTACATCTGAAAGATTTTGGACCATTGTGTTTTCATTTTCACTTATCTCCATGTATTTTTTAATTTCCTCTTTGATTTCTTGGTTGACCCATTTGTTGCTTAGTAGCATGTTATTTAACCTCCACGTATTTGTGTTTTTTTTCTGACTTTTTATTGTGGTTGATTTCTAGTTTCTTAGTGTGCAGTCAGAAAAGATTCATGGCATGACTTTGATATTTCTTAGTTTGCAGAGACTTATTTTGTGGCCTAACAAACATGTGATCTGTTTTGGAGAATGTTCCATGTGCACTTGAGAAGAATGTGTATTCTGTTTTAGGATGGAATATTCTGAATACTGTTACATCTATCTGGTCCAATGTGTCATTCAAAGCCACTGTTTGATTTTGTTTGGATGATTAACCCATTGATATAAGTGGGGTGTTTACCCTGCTAGACTGTATTACTATCCACTACTTCCTTTATGTTTGTTATTGGTGGCTTTATGTATTTTGGGTGCTCTTATGTTGGACGCATAAATATTTGCAATTATTTTATCTTCTTGTTGGGTTGTTCCCTTTATGGTTACATAGTGGTCCTTGTCTCTTGTTACTGGCTTTGTTTTTAATATCTATTTTGTCCCATAGAAGTACGCCTACCCCAGATTCCATTCTGCAGGTGTCTTTAGTCTGAAATGAGTCTCTTGTAGGCAGCATATAGGTGGATCTTGCTCTTTTATCCATTATGTCACCCCGTGTCTTCATACTGGAGTGCTTAGTCCCTTTACATTCAAAGTACTTATTGATAGGTATGTACTTATTGCTGTTTTGTTACTTGTTTTATGATGGTTTTTGTAGTTCTTCTCTGTTTCTTCTCTTGCTGTCTCCTCTCGCAGTTGGCCGCTTTTCTTTAGTGATATATTGGCTTCCTTTCTCTTTATTTTTTGCATATCTACTATCAGTTTTTGATTTTTGGTTACCATTTGGTTTATATGTGGCATCTTATGCCTAAAGCAGTTGATATTAGGTTGATCGTTGCTTAAGTTTAATCCATTCTTTACTACTCTCACGCCTACGTTTTAGGTATATAATTAAATTTACTGCTTTTGTGTTTCCTACTTTTCTTACTCCTACTTACGGTTTTCCTTTCTACTCACCTGTCTTAACATTTCTGGTAGGGCTGGGTTAGTGGTGATGAATTCCTTTAACTTCTGTTTGTGTGGGAAACTCTATCTTTCCTTCCACTTTTTTCCCCTCTGGTAGCTTTTTATTTTTCAGTGATAGCCTTGCTGGATAGAGTATTGGTCGTAGGTTTTTTTCTTTCAGCATTTTGAATATATTGTTATACTCCGTTCTAGCTTTCAAAGTTTCCACTGAAAATTTAGTGGAAAGCTTTATGAAGTTTCCCTTGTATGTAACAGTTTTCATTTGCTGCTTTTAACATTCTTTGCCGTTTTAATTACTATGTAGGTTGGCGTGGACCTCCTTGGATTGATGTTGTTGACAATTCTCTGTCCCTCCTGGATCTATATTTCTATTTCCTTCCCCAGGTTCAGGAATTTTCAGCTGTTATTTCCTCAATTTTCTCTTTTCTCATTCTAGGATCCCTGTAGTGTGAATGTTGCTGTGCTTGATGGTGTCGGGAGTTCCCTAAGTCTACTCACCTTGATTGCTTTCCCTAACTCTATCCTCAAGGTCATGATCCAGTCTTCTGCTTGTACTTCCTGTAGTCTACCGGTCATTCCATACACTGTATTTTTAATTTCATTTATTGAGTTCTTCATCTCTGGTTCTTTTTTGTTTTCTGTTAAGGGTCTCACGGAGGTTGTCCACTCTTTTCTCAAGTCTTATGAGTATGTGTATGACCATTACTTTAAATTATCTACTAGGCATATGATCTCCACTTTGCTTAGGACTCTTACTCTGATTTTGTCCTGTTCTTTCTTCTGGGACATAGTCCTCCATCTCCGGCTCTTGAAAGTAGGGGCCTTAGGAAGAAGAGATCCCGTAGTGCCCTGCAGTGCAATGTCTCCTGTTCACAAGAACCTGGAGCGTCAGGGGTGTGTCCTGTAAGTATTGTGTGTACCTTAATGTGGCCTGCAGTCCACATCTGCCTGTTGTGGTCAGGGTTTGGTCCCTGGTGCCACCTTGACTTGAGTCAACCAGGTGTTTACCAAAGATGCAGTAGTATTGAACTGCAGGGCATTTTCCCTGTGTTGTCCCCTGAGAAGCTGTCATTGGTGGGTGGGGCCTGCAATCAAACCAGGTATTTGTCCCCAGCCCACCCTGGGGCCCCAGATGGATGGGTATGTGTTATCTTCTCCTCTGCCTGGGGCAGGAGTTACTTTGGAGGGTGCTGGTCCCTGCCAGGGCTACTTGCACATTGCCAGGCTTGTGGCATTGCTTTGGGATGGGCTCCAGGCAAGGGTCTGTTGGAGGGAGAAAGTCTACAGGAGAATGCCAGGGTGGCGTATGCAGTATTAGCAAGGTTTGGACAGGTCTGCCTGTGGGAGGGGACCTGGAGACATGGCCTGAATGGAGGCAGCGTGTCTTTAGCATAATGTGGGGGTAGGACATGCTGCTGACAAGTTAGGTGGCATGTTTTGGTACAGTCTTGGTTTCTGCAGGTGTCTGTCTAGGCTGGGGGGCAGGGGGAGAAATGGTACTTGTTGGCTCCTTTGTTCTGGAGAAGTCTCCCAAGGATTCCTATCCTTCCAGTACATGCTTTGAGGTTATTTTCCAGATGTTTTTCAAACTGCTGCTTCTATGCTGTATGTCCACAGGGCTATTCATTGTGTTCTCTCTTTAATGGTAGGGACTCATTTTCCTCTTGCCCTCTCAGCTCTCCTAGAGCTGAGCCTGTTAAAGTTTGGGGTGTTAGGCCTTGCTGATTGTAAGAACTAGTGAAATTTGGCCCCTCTGGTTTTCAAAGCCAAATGTTATAGGGATTTATCTTCCCTGGGGTTGGGGTCTTTTCCCTTACCTTCTTTGCACCCACAGGATCCCTTCCCTTCCACAGACAGTCCCGTGGGTCAGTTTACCTCGTGACTGCGTCTTCATCCTTCCTACCCTCTTTGATGTGTCCTCTTCTCTACATTTATCTGTGAAGAGTCTTGTTCTGCTAGCACTGAAGTCATTTTCTGGGCTATTGACGCTGATGTAGGTATTATCTAGTTGTATGCATGGGACGAGGTGAGCTTAGAATCCTCCTACTCCAGTCTTCCCCTGAGATCCTCCAGAATGTTCCTGTTAAACCCATTTTTAAGAGGAAATTGATGCACAGAGAGGTTAAGTGCTTTGTCCAATATCACACAGAAAATAGAATCCACTCAGATTGGCCACCAAATCCAGAGCTTCTTAGCTATAACTCCTCATTCCACACTAGGATTTCCTCATAGACAAGGGATTTATAAACAGTCCAGCCTCCTTCTAAAGCAGTAATTCAATTTCCCAAGTGTACAGATTCAGGGAAGAAGGGCAAACAAAGGTAAACATGTTTTGAAAGGTATGTTTCAGGTGTTATCTTTTCTCTCAATGCAAATAAGCAAGATTCCTCCCTTGTTTTCTTTCCGTTTTCATGAAGATAGGTGTGGAGTGGAGACAAGGGAAACAATCATGCCTCAAACTATTTTTAGAAATTTCTAGAAAGTACCAGAAATCAGAAAGGCTGTAATTCTGAGTTTTATGGTAAGGCGTTACATTATTCTGTTAGTGTGTACACAGAATGCCTTGACATTATGATTGAATTATATCCATTAAATCCTCAGCATTATTTCACATTAAAAAAATTAGATACAAAGTTTAATAGAAGAAACCAGAAATGATGATGGCTTCCAGGCTGTGATGGGCTTTAGTGGGTCAGGGGTCAGAAAATCATGTGCGGCCACACTCTTCCAATTTTTACATTAACATCTGGTATTAAATGTCTGAAGTTCGCTTTACTGCGTCATATTTCATTCCTCGGTGAGAAATCATAAACTTTTGCAATTCTCCAGACTAAGCATTTCACCGAACTGCCTGGAAACCAGAAATAAATGACCCATGTGTTTCAAAATGCTCATTGCAAAAGATTTGGAGGACCTGGCTGGGTTAATCTGTACGTGTGGTGCTATGACTTAACCAAGAAAGGGGCCTATCTTGTTCTCGAGTTTCAAAACTTCCTGGCAGATCTATTCCTGTAACTGGTGCAGAATGCAAATCAGTTTGGAGCTGCGTCAGTAAACGTCCAGCAGTCAAGAAATAATAATGATGATTTGGCCAGAATCTCTGGCTATCTCAGTGCAGATTCCCGTAAGGTTTATAAGGACAAGTTTAAATTTTTAATAAACTACAGCCCTGGGCTTATACAGAAAAATTTTATTGAACCAGGATGCATGGAGAGTTGATGGTTAACTTAATTTGGAAGTAACGATTAAGGAGAAACCTAGTCATTTCATTCTTGTCACAAATTTTTCTATATTCCCTGCCTTCTATGTAACTCTGAGCAGTGAGTAGGATACTTTAGTATCCTACTAAAGGTTGATGACGACTTCCCAGTGTGCAGCGCCATGTAAACATATAAATAGAGCCGCTGCCCAGAGATTGGACAGGAACTACTCTGACTCCAGCACATCCTCAGAAAAAGTTTTGAATAAAACTTATTTTCTTGACATGATGTCACTTTCATTAAGTGATGATTGAAAAAGAATTGGGGATAATTAGATGATTGGGGAGATATTAAAATTAGCGGTTCATAAGGGACCTTGACACTAAGAATGGACGTGGGCCGTTAATAACTGCTGCTGTCCCACTGCTAACGGTGGCACTTATTCCAAGTCACATATGGAAACAATTCCTATCTTCCTTTTAAGGTGCCTACTTGGTCTGAACCAGATAAAAACAAGGTTTCTAAGCCAAGTAATCTATGGATACTGTAGGGAAGATCAAAATATTTTCTTTATACCAGCTGATAGTTTGTTTTCTAAACAGCTGTAAGATGGGTCTTGAACAACAGGAATAGCTTCCACCTGCACAACTAATAACAAAATATCCTTGTGTAGTAAATGTTTGTTTTCTTATCTATATGAATTACTGATGTTATCAAATAGTTTTATAAGTAAAACGTTTATAAATGATTATGGTTCCGGAGTTGGAGAGTTTAAATTTTTGGTGATAGAAAAGATTACTGGAAATATCTTTTTGATTGGCAGGGTTTTGTTTTATGGTTCTGTTGCTTCCTCAGAGTTTCGTTGCTTACTTCCAGTAATGTCATGTGCTAAAACACTTAGCACTACTGGGCTAAGCGTAGAGTGTGGGGAGAGGAAGGGATAAGATACATAAGAAGCAGAAACAGTTTCTCTTTCTTGCCCTTGGAGAGGTTCTAATCTAGAATTTTTCTACTATCCCATTCACATACCATAGTTCATTGAATTCAAGATGCCTTCATTTCAAAGATGCACTGTTAATTTATATATTACTTCAAAACAAAAACAATACTGCCAATTTTGTAAAGGTGCCATTGCATGTATTCCTGATTTAAGAGCTATCAAAATACAAAATAGTGTAATTGCTGGATTGTAGGTGATCGAGAAATGGCTGATGAAAAACTATAGTGTATGGTGCCTACTGTTTGTTTGTCCTAAGATGTTTTAAGGGGGTATTAGTTTCACTAGTTATTCAGGGATAGGAAATGTTTTGATCTTGTAGGAAAAAGAAACCCATAGTGAAAAGGGGGAGCCTGGAGAGGCAGGAGCAAGAGAGGAGTCTCCCAAGGGAACCAATCAGACGACGTTGTCACAGAGCACTGGTGATGCCTAGAACAAGGCAAGCCCTATTACACCTGACCCCCCCCCCCCACCTCACTGCAGACACACTCTCTAAGCACCCCACAGGATAAATAACCTATGTGGCAGCTTCACAGGACCTATGGGTTTTGCCCAGTGCTGAGAGCATCCTTTCCTTCTTAGAACCCTGCTCTGTAGCCTATGAAGTCCTAGGACTTAATCAGCATCATTCAGGCAAGTTAATCTGATTAATGTACTTGTATCATATTTTTTGCTACAGCATCCTCACAAAAAGAAGAAGAAAAGGAGATTTGCTTATTAATTTTACAGAGGAAGGCAGACGGTGTGGTGATTGAGAGTCTGAGATCTGAAATCAGTAGACTGGGTTTAGCTCCACCCTAAGCAAGTGCCGTAACTATCATTTCAACCTTTACTTTCCTTACACATCTGCCTGGAATAGTAATCTTACCCACCCCTATGGCTCCTGTGAGGATCAGGTGAGGCAGTGCTTATTGTAAAACACCTGTCATCGTGCCTAGACAGAAAAAGCAAAATAAATAACTGCAAGCTGTCCAGTTTACCAGAAAGAGCAGTTGCAGGTCTGTATTCCAGAGGGCTGCAGTTCACTTGCCAGAGGAGATTTAACATGACTTTGTTTCGAAATTTTTGGCTTATAGAGGCTAGATAGAGCTAGATTGTTGGAGAGAAGGAAGGACTCGAGGGGTTGAAGAGAAGCCTTAGTGAATGAATGCTGGGAAGATCTGGATTTCTTAAACCTGGGAGATGAAGGGATAGTGTATTCTTTTGAGTAGTAGGGATGCTAATTCCACTGCCTTGCCGAGCCCCAAGAGATGGCAAGTAGTATAACACCTCTGTGCCTGGGTATGGTCACTAATACCTTCAGAGCAATAGCCCCTGTCCTGTGTAGCTTAGTCTGTGCCCAGCAGGGAGCTGCGAGTGTAGCTTTGCCCAGATGTGGGGCCCTAGAGGTCAGCAGTAGTGACACATGGGCCTTGGGAATAAAGGTGCCTGGGACCAGGTAAGACCTGAGATTGTTCTAAGACACAAGGAGATGGAGTGCGGAGACTGGAGATGCAGAGCTAGTCCAATTGGATACAGAAAGGTAACACTTTTTCCATTGCACTTCTATGGAGCAAACCCAGAGCCATTAAATCTTTGACTTGCTATTTTATATATAGTCATCATTATCAGCTTGTTCTGAGAAGGAGTCATCTATACAAGCTGCTTGGAGGGCTCTTGTGCTATCCTTCCCCCCCACCTGTGTCCCTAACTCTACCCCCTTTTACCCACACCGGCATAGTGTTCCTTCATCTATCTACCCACTAGACTGAAATCAAGGATATCAGATCCAAGCTCCCAAAGGCTATTTCCAATTGGATACTCATTCTTATTAACTGTCATTTACCCTTGACATGGGTTTTCTACCTGATCCTCTAGCAAATGGCCTGGGGACTTTCTCTAAAATAGTATTGTACGGGACTTCCGGGGAAGGTGCTGGAGTAGGGTCCTAAGCTCACATCTTCCCGGGAATGCAACTACATAATACCAGTATCAGTGTAAATAACCCAGAAAAAGACGCAAAGAATGGCAGAACAGACTTTCTGAGCTAAATGTAGAGAAGAGGCCATGTCAAAGAGAGTAGGAAGGGCTAGGACGCTGTTGGGAGCTTAACGAGTGCATGGAACTGTCTGCAGCAGGGAGGGACTCGGCAAGCACAGAGAAGGGACACCAGAAGCTCCAGGCACAGAGAAGATGAGTCCCCATAACATTTGTCTTTGAAAACCAGAGAGGCATAATTTCACAAGTTCTTACCACGAGTAGGGCTTAACACCTAGAATTTAAAATCAGCAGGCTGGGGCAATAGGAAACAGTCCCTGCCCCTAAAGAGAGAGCACAATAAACAACCCTGGGGAAATACAGCAGAGAAGCAGCAGTTTGAAAAACACCTGGTAAACAGGGGGTGAGATTTGTTTACTAATCTCAGAGTATGTGCTGGAAGAACAGGGATCCTTGGGAGACTTCTCTAGGAACAAAGGAGCTGGCGGATGCCATTTCCCTCGCTACCTAACTTGCTAACAGCATACCCTGCCACCGCATTCTCTACAGACATGCCCCTTCCAGCCAGGCCTTGTTTCCTGGACGCCCCCCACAGGAGACCTGTCCAAACCTTGCTCACACTGCTGCCCCACCCCCATGCTCCCCTGTGGACATGGCCCCTCTATCGAGGCCTTTGGTCCAGGTCTCTTCCCACAGCAGACCTGCATAAACCTTGCTAACACCAAGCACTCCACACCCGAGTTCTCCCGTGGACCTGCACCCTCCAATAGTCCTCGGCTGGAGCACACCCAATGTACTTCTACACGTCTGGCAGTGTACACGCAGCCTGTTCAGGGACCAGCACCACCCCAAAGTGGGGGCACCTCTGTCCCAAGGAGAGGGGGACATAATCACACACACCCATCAGTCCTCCAGCAGCCCCAGCAGTAGGCTAGGGGCAGACATCCGGCCTGACTGCAGGCCCTGCCCACCAAAGTTTCTGAGGGGACAGCACAAGGGAGGCATCCTGTAGTTCAGTGCTCCTGCATCTTTGGCAAACACCTCGTTGCCTCGACTCAAGCCCAAGGCAGCCCCAGACTGGCCCAGTAACAACACAGGGACTAAACCCTGCCCACGACAGGCAAAGAGCCATTGCAGGTGACTGGACTGAGGGCAAACAGAGCTCAGCCACAGCAGCAGGGCACATACACCACACATAGGAGACCCCCTAAAGCACAAGTTTTCGGTGAACAGAGACCACTGCACTGTAGGGCATTACAGGACCTCTTCTTCATAAGGACGCTCCTTGCAAGAGCAAGAGACATAGAGGACTTTCCTAACACATAGAAACAGACATAGCCAGGCAAAATGAGGATTCAGAGCAGTATGTGCCAAATAAAAGACAATGGCAGAGCTCACAGCAAAAGTGCTCAACAAAATGGAGATAATATGCCTGATAGAGAATGTGAAGTAGGGTCATAAAGATAATGGACTGGAGAAGAGTGGAGGAACTCAGGGAGACCTTTAAGAGATAGAAAGTGTAAGAAGAATTAATAAGAGATGAAGAACTCAACTGAAATTAAAAATACACTAGATGGAATAAAGAGTAGAGGAAGCAGAAGAATGGATCAGTGACCTGGAGGACAGAGTAATGAAAAGCACTCAAGCTGAACAGGAGAGAGAAAAACATTAAATAAAAAATGAGAATAGGCTAAGTGAACTCAGCATAATAACATTTGCATTATAGGGATCCTAGAAGGAGAAGAGAGTGAAAGGGAGGCAGAAAATTTATGTGAAGAAATAATAGCTGAAAACTTCCTGAATCTGGGGAAGGATAAGAAATCCAGATCCAGGAGGCACTGACAGCTTAGGATGGCCACACTAAAACATAGTAATTAAAATGGCAAAACGTAGTGCTAGAGAATTTTAAAAAACAGCAAGAGAAAACAAAACAGTTACATACAAGGGAAATCCCATAAGGCTATCTGCTTTTTCAGCAAAAATTTTGCAGACTAGAAGGGAGTAGTATGGTATATTCACAGCGCTTAAAGAAAAAAACCTACAACCAAGAATACTCTATTCAGCAAGGCTATCATTGAGAGTGGAAGGAGAGTAAAGGGTTTGGTTTCCCAGACAAAAGTTAAAAGAAATTCATCACCACTAAACCAGCCTTACAAGAGATGTTAAAGGGGAATACTTTGAGTGGAAAAGAAAGACCATAAGTAGGAATATGACAGGTAGCAATCATGAAAGTGGTAAAATTAAGTCTATCTATAAAAATCAAAGAATTCACAAAATACAAGGATATAAAATGTGACACCATAGTCCTAAAACGTGGGGTGGGGAGGACAGGAGTAAAGAATGGGCTCAAACCTAAGTGACCATCAACTTAATATAGACTGCTATAGGCCTGTCACATATAAACCTAATGGTAACCACAAATGAAACACTGGTAATAGATATGCAGATGGCGGAAAGGAAGGATTCCAAGTGTATCACTAGAGAAAGCAAGTCCACTGTGAGAGAAGAGAGCCAGAGAAGAAAGGGACAGAGAAGAACGCAAAAGCCACCATAAAACAAGTAACAAAATGGCAATAAGTACATGCCATCGATAGTTCCTTTGAATGTAAAGGGACTAAATGCTCCAATTAAAAGGGTGACGGATTAAAAAAAAAAAAAAAAGCAAGATCCGCCTATATGCTGCCTACAAGAGACGCATTTCGGACCTAAAGACACAGGCGGACTGAAAGTGAAGGGATGAAAAGGCAATTATCATGCAAATGGAGTGAAAAGAAAGCTGGGGTAGGAGTACTTCTAACTAAAATAGACTTTAAAAAAAAGTCTGTAATAAGACACAAGGATTTTTTTTGGCCTTTAAGTGCTGGGTATTGCACTAAAGCCTCACTCATCCAATTCTCACAACAAGCCAGATAGGTACCATAATTATCCCTGTTTTGAAGTGAGCGGACTAACAACACCCCAGAGAGGTTAGGTAACAAACCCAGAGGCATGGAGTCCCTGGGGGAGCTGGGAATCAACCCTGGGAGTCTGGTTCACCCATGGCCTGTGCTTTTAACCCAGCGCCATCGCTCACATACACTTAGACCATGGGTTCAGTCCTTCTAGTAGCCAGTGGCTTACCTTTGGGTCACAAGTGTGCACCCTTCTCATTAAGGCTCTCCATTTAATCTAATTCCTCAGCATATCCTGTATATGGCATTCCTCAGCTTTTTCTTTTGAAGTTACTCTTTTTCCCCCACAACTTCCAACCTGTGAGTCAATATAAGGAAGAAAAGGGGAAGTTATTTTCTTTAAAACTTCCTTTATCTACTTTTGTTTCTATAGTAGAAAGTCAATACCTGCCTTAAGCTAATACCAGGCATGTGTCGATTTGCTCTGGAGCCCTGCTCTGGGGCGGGGCGGGGGGGTTCTCCAGACACACATACTGCAGTCAATCACAGTAAATTCTATATGCAGGTTGCTTTTCCCCATTTAGCTTTTGTAAATTCTTCAGCACTCATACTAATTTTTTTTTTTATGGCCATTAAAGTATTCTTCAGCTAGTTCAGCCAGAAGAGGTTGCTTCAAATTTTTGAGTCAGCGCTAGAGCCCTAAAGGGTTAAAATACTTGGTCACTTTGGGCTCCTGGCTTCCGGTTTTTGGAGCTGATCACTGGCAGGAAAATCTCCCATTTTCCATCTCTCTCAAGAGGTTAGATTTCTACTTTAAATGTGATCATAGGTGTTTTGAATGGATTCATAATCTGCTAATAAGTTGATTTTTTTTTTTTTACTCCGAAGGTGCCTTTACCATATGATTGCCAAGAACAAAACGCCTATGCCATGCCAAAAAATTAGTCTCCCTCACCTGTTTATTATCAAAGATTCGCTATAGCATTTCTTCACATTTCCCCATTCTGTTCCTGTTGGCCAACATTTTGAAGCTGGCCCTGCCGTCTTTCCCTTACCTTATTTCTCCACACAAGTCAGAAATCTGGAGATGTTTAGCAAGATACAAAGGTAAGTCGTTTATTCTATAATCCCCCCATGTTCACAGAACCCTGGTATTCTTCTGACTGGATGAGTGTTGGTTGAAAGATAAGATGCGCCAGCCAACCTCAGTGAAAAAGTTGACACCATCTCTGTTTCTGTGCCCACTCTACATACCTGTAGAATCACACTTGTTACAGTTGTGCTGATTATATATTTTAAGCCTGGCTGTTCCTCTCGACAGAGAAGTCCTATAGGAAAGGTTCCATGCCATATTTGCCTTTGAATTTCCAAGTGCACTGCAGACAATTTGTCACAATACTTGCAAAATGAATGAATGGTCATGATTCAGACTTACTTTTAAAATACAAATTTTGTTCTGCACAAAGCACTGACGTGGTCTTTTTGGCAACATTAGATTTGGAAAACACATCTCCCATTTAACCACGGAGGCATGCATATCGTGTGTTGACCACATCCTGGGGATAAATTCTATAGTTTCTCTGCTTTAATCATTCTTCTTGGTCAATATCCGGCATGGAGTGAAACCCCACAGGAGTCACTAAGCCCTTAAAAATACCTCATCGACTACACCCACACAGAGAATATCTATTTTAAATGCACTGTAGTCTTCTGGGCTTTAAGGCACATGTTTTCTCTCTAATAAAGTATTTTTCCCTCTAATTGACTTTCTTATATTTACATTTTCCCCAGCCTTGGTTGTCTTTACTTGTTCCTATTTTACCATTATTTATTGTATCTATTCATATTGCAAGCCACTTTGAATTCTTTGGAAAATAAGATGGTATATGACTAAATAAATTTTTAAAACACTGCTATGTCCTAGGCAGATGAATGGGATTCAAATCAGAGACTGTGTGGGAAGGTGGATGGAAGTTCTTTCTCTCCTCCATGACCCTGGCGTCACTTAATTCACACTACTCTTTGATTCTGTTAGTTGATGTAAATAGTTGAAAAATCATACCTTCAAAAATAGTGACTGGAAGGCTTTTTTTTTTTTTTTAAAGAACAGTGACTTAGTCATGGCACTAAAAAGAACCAGTCACGCCTCCTCAGTTCTTTCTAGCCCCAAAAGAATTGTGTTTTGTTCTTCAGGTCCTTAGGGACAGAATGCCTCATGAAGACATTCTTGCTACTTCTTGGAAAATCAATTAATAAAGCAATAGACTGCATATCTGGTATCTGTGGGGAAAATAGGAACAGTGTAAAACAGTCTGGACCCTCAAGGGACTTCAGGTCAACAAGGAACAGAGCTTGGCACTCGGCACAGGACAGCAGTAGAAATAGCCCTGCACTTGGAGTCAGAACACCTGGATTTGGCCATGCTATGGTATCTCGAGCCTTTTCCCTAATTTTTTCAGACTTCATTCCCTTGCTTGTCAAATAGAGCTGATAGTGGGGCCATAGTCAGGATTAAATAAGAGAGTGACCATCAAAGAAGCTTACAGCTTGTAAAATAACATCAGGAGTACATGTTATAATACAGAAATAGTGTTTATATTTAATACAGAATGATGGGCATTGAAAAGAACTTTGGAGGTATACAGACCTGGATCCATACGTCTTTACTAGCTGTCTGGTTTCAGGCAAGGTGCTTGACACCTACGAGTCTCAATTTCTTAATCCACATAATGGGTACAGACGGGGCATGGCAGAGCTCCTAGAATATTGGTGGCAAAGGAGGGAAAGCATGAAGCAGAGAGACTGGCACATAGTAAGCGCCAAAGAGGTGAAAGATTTCACTTCGTGATTAATACAGCCTAACAATAGAAACTGTATATAGTTTGGTGTTAAATTTTGTTTGCTTACAATATTTGGGGTCTTGTTAAAAAGACTTTATGGAAGAGGGGTGATTTGAGATAGGCCTGGAAAGATGAGTAAGCTTTGTTTAGGTGGAATAAACAGTCGTGTTTACCCAAATCCGTCCTCTGGGTGTGGAGAGCAGAGTCAGATCACACTTGAATTTTTCTTGGCCCTTGTATAGCCCCTAGCATGGGAGCTTGAAAGTTACTTACATAAATCTGTCACCCTGTGAATTCCTGGAAGAAAGGGAACACATTGTTTTCATCTTTACATTCCTTAAAGTAGTGGCTTTCAATCCCAATGGCTCTCAACTCCATGAATATCACCTGGAGAGCTGTTAAAACTACCCGTGCCGAGGCCTCATGCCAGTCCCATTACATAGGAATCTTAGGGTATTAGGCCTGGGTATAATGGTGTTTTTGCAAAGCTTCCCAGGCATTTATTACATAAATCCAGGTTGGGGACCATTTCCCTAAAGCATCAACTACACATGAATAGATGTGTGTTCAGTTGTTGAGACAGTTGTATGGAATGGAATATGCTGGAAAACACTGGCCTGGGATTGGAGTTGCAGGTTCTACTGTAGCTTTGCCCTGACTGCGGGTGGAGGTCTTTGGCCTCCCTAGGTCTGTGTCCTCATCTGTGAAATAAGGAGGCTGGACTCTCTCTCTTCCTCTTCAAGCCCTGATGGCTGTGATGTAACCAAGCAGGCATCATCCCTGTCATCCCCGTTTGAAGAGCCAGGCTCAATGATGGAATCGTGGGGGTGTTCCTCTTGCTTTTCTCATAAATATACTTACTTCTCTCCTTTCCATACCAGCCCCACCCACAGGCACATGAGAGGAGCTCAACAAGGACATCTGAAAACCGTTTTCCTCTTTTCCCAAGAAATGCCATAACATCATCAATCTGTGTTTTTTTTATTTCTAATGAGGGAAATGTGCCCCTCTTATTGGAAACACCTTGTGGAAAGAGGCGAGAGCCTCTCCCTGCAGTCTGGCAGCTGAGAGCAGAGCTGCCGGCTGCACCCCACCTGTCCCCACAGCCGAGACTGACACAGCCCCAAATGCTTTCCATACGTAAAACCTTTGTGAAGTTTCCTATGCCCACAGTGCAGACTAGGGCCCAGTTGCTGTTTCTGGCCAAGGCAACACAAACCACATGCCTGGAGAGCAGTCAAGGAGAATATAGTTCCCCCAGAGGCAAAACATAAGTGGCACCTTCTTGTCTTAGTCATGGACCCCTCCTTCCAGGGACCAGGCATTGGTCAAACCTGTAGAGTTGCAAACACGGGTCCTGAAAATCAGTGTGCACTCGGGCTAGGCCCCCTAATGCTCCTTAGAAGGCAGCTATCCATTTTTACTCTTAATAAACAGCAGACGGGGCTGAAAATTAGAAGGAAGGTAGTACGTACTTGGAGGATTTCATTTGGCATCCTAACTTCTTAATCTAGATTTACCAGTAGGAGGTGGAGCGCAGACAGCCTGTGTCCTGGTCCTTGAGCTCTTTCCTAGGTTCTGGAGTGAGCTTCAAAGAGCCACTTTGGGTAGAGCTGGGAGCCAGGCCGGCTTGTCCCCCATGCTTGTGAGAGTTTTGAGGAGGGGTTTTGGGTGGTTGCAGCAGCCATTCTGAGAACAGGGCATGCTGCAAGGATGAAATTAACAGCCCTCGAATCATCTAGAGGATAACGCCTGGATTTCCGGTGATTTGTAAATAAAATTTCCTGTTACAGACTCCATTTGAGCTTCAGTTAAGCACAATGCCACAGAAGGAGCTCAGGCTCTGGAAACAGAACGAAGTCACATTCTTCCTACCAGTTCATGGCTTGCATGTCTAACGCCACGATTTCCTGTACTGAGAACCGCAGTCTCCTCATCTGTAAAATGAGAAGAATGGTAGCCACTGCAGAGAGATTTTGCAGGGATTATCTTATGAATGAATGGGCTCTGACACCACGCTGCCTGGGTTTGAACCCCTCTCTAGGCTTTGCAGCTCTGTTGGGCACAATGGTTCTTCTCCCTCTGCTTCCGTTTTCTTATCTGTAAAATGATAAGATTAGTAGGGTCTACCTCATAGGGCTATTGTGAGGATTAAGTGAGTTAATACTTGTTAAGCTCCTGAAATAGTGTCTCGCACAGAGTAAGTACTCAGTAAGAGGAAGAACATTGATTGTGCATTACAGCCCTTCACACAGTGGCTGGCGAACTGCGCATGCTCAGTGACTGCCGGTTATTATGACTACTAGACTCTTACTCAGCTGGGGAAGGAACATGTGTCCTCACCTCTCATTTCCTCCCTCTAGACTTACTTGTATGATTCAGATGTGAGTCTACTGAGGTATCATCCTGGCCCTGAGGGAAGAGAAGGAAGCGTTGTGGGACCAAGCCAATAGAGCAGGGACATCAGGCTAGCAGGCCAGGCCCCATGGGAGAGCCCAGGCCCAGGATCGGCTGACCTTTCCACAGAAAGAGGAGAAACCACAGCAGCCCTCACTTTCCCTGGGCTCTCACTGAGTCATGCTAAGTCATTCTTGGGTCTCACCCTACGGAGAAAGATGTTTCTACAGAAGCCAGAGAATTTGTGCTTAGGGCCCCAGGCTCTGTGCTCAGACTAGGATGTTCTGATGGAGGCCTGGGGGAGCGGTGGAGTGGGGTAGAGGGGTTCTGGCTTCCTGGAGGCTTTGAAGGCCCTCTGGTAGCTATGGATGAGGCTGGGTATCTGCTTTGAAAAAGAAAATTCTCTCCTGGGGTCAGAAGAGGACGACAGTAAGCAGTCTCTGGTTGGCTCTGACATAATTGCTATTCTTTCCTCTAAAATTAGTCCAGGCCTTATTCCTAGAGAAATGGCCTTAATTCACATTCATTTATTCTATAAATATTGGAGGGGCAATATATGCCAGTCACAGTGCTAGGGAATGACCTCAAAGAGGATTTCATGAAATTTTAAATAATTACTATACAGTATTGTCAGCTAATATAAGTGACTTCAAAGTCCAATGGGGGCAGAGTGGATGGGGAGATCACACAAGGCTTCAAGGAGGAAATGATGTTAGGGTTGAGCTGTTCGTTTCCAGAAACAGACCCATGCGAGTTAAAATTCAACCTTTGCTACTTTGTGATCTTGGAGAAGTTATCTTAACCTTTCTGAGCCTTGGTTTCTCCATCTGTAAAATGTAGATAATGGCACCATCTTTAAAGATTTTGTATGTGGACTGAGATAAAACATAGAATAGTGTGCCAGGAACACCATCATTAACAAATGGTGGCCATCTTTAATTAGTGAAAACCTGCATATGCCTAAAGATTCCACGGAGGGGCATTGTTTGCAAAATTACGGCATAGTTGGAATTTACTATTCATGTTTTTATTTCATTGATGGCTGAATCTGAATCTATAACCCTGGAGTCAGGATCACTGAAGACTTAGGGTTGCCCAAGAGCCATTGAAATTCCAAGCATTTAGGAGGGAGTTCAAGTAGTGGATCCCTATACACATATGGCCAGAGTTCACGAGCCAGACTTTCACAGATGCCTTCACATACCAGCTCTGCTGCCCATGGCAGAAGGCTGCTGTAGTAGCCTAGCCTTATAGGAGGTCTTGTGGGGTCATCCACACAGGCTGGCTGCATCTTGAAGTTAGGGGGAGAGGAGAAAGAGATAGGATGTCTCAGCAAGGCTCCAGGACATTCAGTTCATAGACCATGTGATTC
This sequence comes from Ursus americanus, assembly GCF_024610735.1. Classification (NCBI taxonomy): domain Eukaryota; kingdom Metazoa; phylum Chordata; class Mammalia; order Carnivora; family Ursidae; genus Ursus; species Ursus americanus. Next base: position 5,588,107 of record NC_142162.1, on the reverse strand, counting down.
TTTCTGGGGAAACCTCTGTCTCCATAGTGAATGAAGGGTTTCCTGTATAATGAATGACCCTTCACCAAACTATCCAATTACTATCTACGGAGCATCCACTTGTGCCAGGCATGTGAGTTACGTGTGGTTGCCACCTCTATCATTTCTGTATAAAATGAGCAGAACAGCAGTAGCATTCTTGAGAGAATAGTAGCTTCAAGCCATTCAGCACAGAATTCCCTGTAAGTATTCTTGGTTCCTTCTGCTTATACCATCTTCCTTCAATTTTACAGAACCTGGTCTCCATTTTTATTTTTTGAGAGCTCTTCCTCTCCTCTTGTGATCCAGACTATGCCGTATCTTTAAGAGGCTTGATACTCATTTAGCCAAAGAGAGACTTGAAAATGGGCTTGGGTGTAGCCAAGACTAAATAAATGGGGTTCACTCCTCACTCATCTCCCCTTTCCCCCTCACCTAGGGTTATTTAATTGTGAGTTCTCTTATGGCAGTTAGGGATTTATTACTTTACGTGCACTGTACTGTTGTGATTCAGAGACTGTTGTGTTTTCAATGAGGACTCTCCAACTAGAACACACACTCTGTGGTCAGGCCCCATGTCTTTTCATTCTTCCATGGTCCTGATTTCTTTTAAGGGCATCATTAAAGCAAATCTCAAGAAACAACTCCCTAAAATAGGGCCAAAGAATATTTGACACTGCTTGGCTATAATGCTACCGAGAGAATGTAGTAGTTACAGGAACTTTCTGGATATTCCTAAAATGCCTGTTATTCAAAGCTGGCCTAGAATAAAATAGGATCAGTTCTGGCCCTCACCTGCCTCTCCATTCATCTCCTATCATACCCCTCCTCACTCTTTAATCTCGAGTCTCACTGGCTCTCTTGGAGCACTTCACGGGATGCTACTTTGCAACATTGTTCCCTTTGTCTGGAATGCTTCCTCCCACCCTTCGCCTCCCCCCACACACACCCTGCTCACTTTTGCCAAATTAACTGCCACTCACCCCTGAGAATTTACCTAAGTTACCACTTTTTTCAGAGTCTTCCCTGATTTCCCTCACTACTTAAAATCCTTTTATTTCTAATATTCTTGCAGCATATTTACCTTTCCTTTAGGGAACTTACTATCTAGCACATTTGCTATGTAATTGACCAGTGTCAATATCAGACTTCCTCTCTAGATGGTCAACTCCATGAGGGCAGGGCTTGTGTCTATTTATTCATCACTTCATCCTTAGTACCTAGCACATAAATATTTTAAGTGAATAAATAAATATTTGAATTATTTGAAATGAATGTTGACATTTATGTCAGTCTGTAATTATTTAATGAACATCTACTATGGGAGAATGTGCTGAGGCTAATAGAGGATAAGGAGAAAGAAAAATGCTATGAACTATTAAGGTGCTAACAGCAGAAGTGATACTGGGTGGTGGCAGAGTGGACTAAGGAGAAGGCCAAGAGAATATGGAAACAACAATGTTAGAAAGCAGAATGAAATGGGCTTGACTATGAGGAAGAGGGAAGGCAGATAGAGCCAGTGATGGAACTGGTGGGTTGCAATGTCAACTTAGTGGCCTAATGGAGTAAAAGCCTGTTTATTACTTTTCTATTGCTGCATAACAAATTACCCTAAAATGTAGTGACTTAACACCTATTGTCTTATACTTTCTGTGGGCATAGCTTAGTTGGGTCCTCTGCTCTGAGTCCTTCACAAGGCTGGAGTTATAATCTTATCCGAAGGCTTGACTGGAGAAGTATCCATTTCCAACCTCACTTACATGGTTGTTGGGAGGATTGAGTTCCTTATGAGCTATTGGACTGAGGGCCTCAGTTCCCCCTCTGGCTAGTAGCCAGGGACCCCCTTCAGATCCTTGCCTTACAGGCCTCTTCATGGGGTAGTTCACAAGGCAGGGCTACATCAAAGTGAGCAAGTGAGAGGGCAAAGAGGATACAACTGAAGGAGAAAGAGCAAGGCAGGAATCACAGCCTCCTGTAACCTGATCTTGGAAGTAACATCTTATGATTTTTGCCGTATTCCATGAGTTAGAAGCAAGTCACTAGATCCCGACCACACTCAGAGTGAGGGGATTGCAAAGAAGGCAGAGATCAGCGGGGAAGGGACTATAGTTCAGATATTGGCTAGCACAGTCTGTGATGGCTGGTGCTAGTTAGAACTGGAAAGAAGAATAAAATTATTATGTTTACATTTCAAGGGTTAATTGTGTTAAGACTAAGGAGTAGGTGTAAGAGATAAGGTAAACTAGGAGAACATGGCTCAGAGTCCTGCAACAGTGGAAATTCAAGTGGAAATATTGTGATAAAGCATTACTTTCTGCTTCAGTCCTGTCTTAGGAAGTCCCTCCCAGACAGAGAGAGAAAACTGTGATAAAGATAGGAACAGATACAGAGGAGATTGGCAGAATTTTGAGATAGGTGCACTTATCAAACCCATGCTCTGAGAGCAGGCATAAGCATTAAGTCCATTGTTCCTGGACCTCACAAGATTCCTGCCATACTCCACTACTAACCACCTCTGCAGTCCTTTCTCCAGCCACCCCCCACCTTTTTTTTTTAAGATTTTATTTATTTATTTGAGAGAGAGAGAGAGAGAGCACAACAGAAGAGAGAAAGCACTAGAGAGAGAGAGAGAGAGAGAGCACCAGTGGGGCAGAGGGAGAGGGAGAAGCAGGCTCCCATCTGAGTGGGGAGCTCCATGTGGGGCTCGATCCCAGGACCCCAGGATCAGGACCTGAGCTGAAGGCAGACACTTAACCAACTGAGCCACCCAGGCTTTAAAAAACCACCCTTTTGAAAGATTATTCATTTTTAGAGAGAAATTGAGAGAGAAGAGAAGAGTGGGGGGAGGAGCAGAGGGAGAGGGAGAGAATCCCAAGCAGACTCCATGCCGAGTGCAGGGCCCAAAGTGGGGCTTGATTCCATGACCCCGAGACCACCACCTGAGCAGAAATCAAGACTGGGACACTCAACCAACTGAGCCACCCAGGCATCCTGGCCAGCCACTTTTGAAAGTCAAGAGGAGTGCAGGTTACATGAGGGATCGTACGGGTATTTTGTGGCTCCCCCAAGATGGTATTCCTATTGTCATTAGGGACTGTGTTTGTTTTATTAACTCTCTTCTGAACATGTGCTGATAAGACTGTGACCAAAAGAGGTCAAGATTGAATAAGATTACCTCACACAGACAACAGAAAGCTTTTAGAAAGAAGCACCATTATTTCGATGACAGTCTTTTCTACCACAATCTCTTCCTACGGGTGAAAAGAATTATGTATATAAATCTTTCTCCTCAAGCAGTGTTGTGGCTTCTCAGGGTTATCGGAGCTGGATTTGATTCAGATGAAATTGTATGCACTGCAGCATGTGGAGAGAACTGTAACCGGACATCAAAGAAGGAATTCGGAATGGTTATAGGAAAATTGCGCTTCCTCCAGTTGTCTGACAATTAATACATTGGCCCTGTCAAAAGGACATGGATTAAACTCTGGAAGATGAGCTTGGAGATGGGAGGTTGCACTCTGGCTTCTGTGACAAGTGGGTAGCCTGAAGGTTTTGAGAGGAAGTGAAGTGAAACCAAATTTATGGTTCACTTTGCAAAGTGAAGGATTGCTTGGATCAAAGAGAAATAATCTGCAGGAGTATGCCTCCTAGTTTTGGAGCCAGAAAGAATTCCATTTGTATTTTTACAAGGATTGGAACAATTCAGAACCTGAGTGCTGGTCCATGCCATAGAGTGGGTCTGTGGGTCTGTGTCTGGGTAGAACATACCAAATGCCTGGGTTCTTTCTCTGCTCTGGAGTCGCTTAGATCTCATGCCCTTTAATCTCCTTACTGCAGTCCCGAAGGATACAGGTGTAGTGTGGGAGAAGAGGCTGGGAGCTCTAGGAGTTGTTCTCAGCTCTGCATTGATTCAAATGGCAATCTTGAGCAAGTGATTAACTACCTCTATGAGCCTTGGATTTCACACTCTGTAAAATGGGAAAAGTAATAGCCACATTTCTCACTGCCTGCAGAGTTACCATGGAGATTGTTAGAGGAGTATAGGTAAAAGCTACTTTCTAAAATATAATATGTGAACCAACCCTTTCCCCACAGTCATCTTCATTTCACTGATTTCTTATTCACCCACTTATTTGTCCAACTATTTATTCCAAACAAAATGATCTCATTTTTCCTCTAATTGGCTTTTTTTTTTTACTCCTTCCTTCTCTCACATTCATCCTTGCTTTTATGCTTTTAGTCTTCTCCTTAAATATTTTCCTTACTCATTAACCTTTTGTTCTCTTTACCTCTCAGTCTCGTCCATTGTCTGTCTTGACTTCCTAGTCGGTTCCTGCCCTCCATTCCCTGACTCTGTCCTGTGCCCTGTGTCACTCCTTCCCAACACTATATTCCATCCCAAGTTGCCCCAAAGCATTGCCCAGCCTCCCATCTCACTGCTGGGCTGAGCTTTGTATTGGGAAGCATCACTGAGGAGCCCTGACGCCAGCACCATGATGATGAGCTGTGTATTGGTTTTCTCATCTGAGAAATCAGTATACTCACCAAAGGACTATGACACTATGACTTTATATCTCCCTTTTGCTGATTAAAAGACCTATCTTAACCTATATTTGTCAAAATTATGAACTTAGCAAATAACAATTGATAAAAACTATGGAGTACTTATAATATGTAAACACTATTTAATTCATTTAGTTACATGACGTAGATATTGAGGCTGAAATGCAATAAATAACCTTTCCAGGATTATATGGCCAGAATTAAAAACCAGGTCTGTGCTCTAGGCACTCCAACCTACTGACCTCTGAAAGTTGTTATTTTTGTGATGGACCAGAAATCATCTGGCAAAAGAAGGTACAGCAGATGCACAGATAAGACAATGACCTTAAGAAAACGATGGAATGCAAGAGGACTAAGTCAGGAGGACTGATCTATTTCTTTTTTTTTTTTTTTTAAGATTTTATTTATTTGGGAGAGAGAACATATGATCTCACTCATGTGGAATTTAAGAAACAAATGAATAAAGGAAAAAAAGAGAGAGAGAAAGAGAGAGACAAATCAAGAAACAGACTCAATTGTAGAGGACAAACTGATGGTTACCAGAGGGGATAGGGAGAGAGGGAGATGGGGAAAATAGGGGATGGGGATTAACGAGTACACTTATGATGAAAAACAATAAAATAAAATGATTTTCAAAAATAAAGAACTTTTAACAATGAGAAAAATACAAAATACTATAGGAAATTGGGCAAAATAGATAATTCACAAAAGGAAATAAAATGGCCCTTAAACACATAAAAACGATGTTCAACTTCACTCATATTAAAACGCAAATTAAAAGTATACTGATAATCTCACCGATCAGATTGGCAAAAATTCAAAGGCTTGGAAATTGACTCTCTGGGCAAGGTTGTGGGGAAACAGGATCTCTCATACATTGCTGGTAGAATGGAAAATGGTATATTTTCTCATAAGGAATTTCAAAACATGTAATAAAACTACACTATGCATTTACTCTTCAACCAGTAAGACTAATTCTAATAATGTACTCTGGACATATATGTTCAATAATGCAAAAACACATATACACAAAGTTGTTCAGTGCAGCATTATTTATAATTACAAAGTATAAAAAACTACCTAGATATCTAAGCATAGACGCGTAGTTGAAAGGACCAGTATACAGCTATCAACACGAACGAGGATATCTCTACGAACAAATCTGATGTAATTTCCAGGTAATACCATTAAGTAAAAAAAGCGAAGAACATATAAATATGTTAAATTTCGTGTGAGGGAAAAAGGAAAAAGAGTTTGGACTTTTAAAGCACGTGAATGTTCTACATATTTAAAAACTAAAATGAAATTAATAGGAAGGGAAAGGAAAGAAAAACCTCAACCTGAAAGTAGAAAAAAACAAATTGTCTTTCAAATAAATATGATAACCACACTGTATGGAGAGGGAAAGCAAGAAGGGAGGGAGGGAGGAAGTTATATGCATAGAATTAATTCCTAGCTCTGTTTGTTGAAAAGACTAAGAATTAAAGAAGCCCCAGTAACAATGATTGTATCTGAAACCCAAATCTTGGTCTCTAACACTGTTAGCCACTAAAAGTAACCAAGGTTCTCTCTGGATAAATGGCTGAATCCAGGGAGGGGGCAGACTAGGTAAAATATGAGCCTGGAATATCTTGTTATTCGAGAAAGTAAAAATTATGAGGTCATGTCACAAGGACACAGGTGCTAGCTAAAAAGAATTACAACTAGCCAAATCGGGGATAATTTGAGCACCAAAATACTTGAATACAATGATGAATTATAAACCACTGAAAAAATTAAAATTCATGAGTCCGTACTGATAATAAATATATAAATAAATATAACTAAATTTATGAACACAATTTTTTATTATATATCCATAGTCTTGATCAAGGTTGAGTATGAGAGGTGAGGCAGGAAGAATTGAGAACAAGTTCTGAACTCTTTTCAGTTCCATTTCAGCAATGATTTAGAGACATCAAATGCTTACCATGTCCCAAGCTTTGTGTTGGAATATATATTAACATTATCTTCATGATTCTCACAATGACACACTTTACAGATGAGAAAAACTAGGCTCGGAAATATTAGAAAAACTTGTCCAATATCATATAATAAATGGAGGAGGCATGATTTTACCAAAAATTATGCTTTTCCCACTATGTCATGTCATACCCCCAAAGAAAAGAATGATTTCTGAATAAAAGCATCCCACAGATGGGGTTTCTTTTTTCTTGCCTTTCTTTCTAAGGGATGTAGTAAAATGCTAAGGATGATATTAAATTTCCATGGTCAAGACAATAAAAACAATGATCTAAGAATGAATTTAATTGGGTCTCTTGGGTTTGCAAACTATGGTCCACCAACTTCTTAATCTTTAGGTGGAATTTCCTAACTTTCCCCAGGAGGTGCTAATTGTACAACAGAGAAATCCCTGAAGCCAGAAGGCTGGGTTCCATGCCTGACTCTGCAGTTTCCTGGCTGTAAAAGGGTACCTCATAGGGTTGTTTCAGGGGTTAAATGAGATAATGTACACAAGCACATACAGTTGTAGGTACAAGTATTACTGCTTCACTCAGGTCTCTATGCTCCCCAACTCTTCCCTGCTAAAGCAACCCCTTAACTCATTAAGAACAAAACAACATTTAAAAAGCAGGTCTGTGAAGGAAAAGACCTTAGTGAGATCCAGTGACATTCACTGTTTCCTCCAACACAATGTGCAGAATGTTCCTTTCTCAGCAAGGAGTCAATCAACTGCAATTAGGTCAAGAATGCTAAAGCTCTAGAAAGAATAAAGGGCAGAAGCTTGGCAGTGATTTTCTCCAAGGCCCACGGCCTGAACCAGATGTGGTTAGCCTGCTTCAGGGACCAAAGTCCTCATCTTGGTTCTGTCACCAACCAACGCATGACCTTGTCATCACCTCCCCAGCATTGAGCTCAGTCTCATTATCTGTAACTGAAGGCAGGTGTTGTACTTCCGGAGACAACGTTAATCACAGTCTTGTTCTCAGATCACCTCTAGCTGAACCAGATGCCCTGCTTGTTAAAACACACATATTCCTCAGATCCCACCCTGTGGCTCCCAAATTAAAAAGCCCTGGGCAGGGGTGCCTGGGTGGCTCAGTTGGTTAAGTGACCAACTCTTGATTTCAGCTAAGGTCATCATTGCAGGGTCCTGGTATTGAGCCCTGTGTGGGGGGAGTCCTACTTGAGGATTCTCTCTCCCTCTCCCTCTGCCCCTCCCCTCCCTACTCATGCATGCATGCGTGCACTCTACCTCTCAAATAGGTAGATCTTAAAAAACAAACAACCCTCCCACCCCCCCCAAAAAAACTAACAACCCTCGGCAAAGAATCTGGAATCTGTATTTTTATCCCCTTCCAACAAGTAATTCTAATGCACACAAATTTGAGAATTACTGACCTAAATGCCTTTTCAGATAAAGAACTCAATGGTGTAGGTCAGTGCTTTTTAAACTTTAATGAATCCCTAAAATGCAGGGGATTTGCTCGGCGTTACTAAGCTCCCAACTGCTGTTGCTAGTGGTTTCTGGATCACACTCTAAGTAACAAAGCTTTATGTGACACTACACAGTCATATAGATTGGTTTCCTCTTTGGGAGGAAAAGAATATAGATAATGGTAAAGGGTGGGAGAAGGGTATAAGCATGAATAGAGACCTCAAAGATTTGCTTGGCTTGAGTGAAGACAGTTGACTGATGGATCACCTTTGGGTGACTTTGGTCCTTATGATAGAGAAGTCACAAATTCATAGACAGCCAACTTGGTTAAGTCCCCCACTCTGTCACTTCCTAGCTATGTGATCTGCAGTGTGCAATTTAAGTTTTTGGACTCTTAAATTATGAATCTGCAAAATAGAGACCACAAAATACCTGCCTTACAGAGTTGTTGTGAATATTAAATGTGATCGCATATATAAAATTCCCAGCCCAGTGCAACAATATGTCTTCTAGGGTTTGGGGGGACCCTTTCTAAGCCTTTACTTCGTTCTCTGAGTGGAACTGCTCATGGGCACCCGTCCTTCTCTCTCAGATACCACCATCTGGAGGGCGGCCACCTCTCCACCATGAGAAAACTCTTGACTTTCCCAGGCTGCTGAGTGATTTATCACACAGCTGTTTTCCCAGACTTGGAAGGCTGATGGCAATGCTGCCGGAGACAGATGGGAGAGCTGGAGTCCAGTTGCTTGTCAGTGATGTTCAGTGGACACATTTATAAGGCTTTTCACACTTTTCTGGCATCCTCCATGATCAGCCAGACACCAAAGACTGCCTACTGCACACCACATGACGGCAAAGAAAGCTGTGTGCACACGTGCTGGCCGGACCCCAGGGCAGCAGTGTCTTTCTCTCCTGCTTCCTTTCATTACTTTCTATGTGGTTGTGGTCAACATGCCACCCAATTTTTCATGTGAAGTCCTTTAAATTTTTTTGACAGGCACTACTGTCCTTTTCTCCCCAAATAACTCACTAAACAAGAAAAGAGTTGCAATAATATGAACTTAATGTGAAGAGTTTTCATCTCTCTTCATAGTCATTTGGAGGGGTTATTGACAAATATTTCTTTAGCAAGTGCAATTTGCTTAGCAGCATTCCAGGTGCTCGAGAGAACCTATAACCAAATCACTTGGTAAATTCCTTGGTCAGGCTATAGGAAACAATGAAAGTGGCTTTCTTTTTCCTGTATTTTTTCTTCCCTTGTGTTGTCCTCAAGTTTGACTGTATATTGGAATCACCTGGAGAGCTTTTAAAGAAATACTGATCTCTGGAGGTAATTTTTATCTTGTCTTCGTGATAAAACTTTTCTTGTTCGATTTATTATTTTGCAGCCTATGTATGTACCCTAAACAATATAGTCTCCCCCAGTTTCCAGCTTTTATATAAATAAAATTATACTGTATGGTAGAAGGAGAAAGGAGGAGGAGGAAGGGAGGGGAGAGGAGGAGAGGAGGAGAAGAGAGGAGGAGGAGAGGAAAGGAGGAGCGTAGAGGGAGGAGGGAGGGGGGAGGAGGAAGAAATGCTGATCTCTGAATCCCATACCAGAAATTCTGATTTAATTTATTTGGATGCTGCTTGGACATTGGGAATTTTAAAACCAGCCAAGATTGAGGATCACTGTCTTAGGAATTAATAAAATAATAAAATAAAATAAAATAAAATAAAATAAAATAAAATAAAATAAAATAAAATAAAATAAAGTTTAGGTGTCATGCTCTTGTCTCAGGCCAGTGCCACAGCTAATGGAAGCTTATGGTCAAGGGTACCTATTGATACATGAGTCAGCATGGAACAGAAACTTAAGTGACATGGCTTTGGTCCAGTTAAGGTTCCATGGACATTTGGGCTGCAGAAAGACACCATCCAATTAAACCACTGGTCATTCTAAAAACAGTTGTTTGAATTAATTCCACCACAGAGTTTGCAACCATTCTATTATTCTAATCAGCTTGTATATATAGGGCCTCAGGCATAAATGAAAGTATGGATACAGCCATAAATGAAGAAGAGAGTATGTACATTAAGCTCACAAATGGAACTGTTAGAATTACCAAAATCACTCTAAAAGCTCAAGAGTTTTGAACCTAAAAAAAAATGACCCTGAAAGGTACCAAACGGAACAAAATTATCTATTAATTGCATCCTTAAATGCAATCAAAATCTGGTTTCTCTTCACAGTTTCTCAGTCTCAGAAACCCTGGACACAGGTCTCCAAATGCAGACATGGCAAATTACCTTTTGAAATGATAACCCTTTGGCAGAACCAACTACAAAACTTGTGGGGCCCACTGAAAATGAAAGTATAGCCCCTCTGTTAAAAACTTATTGAGAATTTAAAGACAGGACTTCCAAGGAAGATGGTGGAGTAGGAAATCCTAAACTCACCTTGTCCCAAGGATACAACTAGATAACATCAGTGTAATACTGCAGAAAGTGACCTGAAGACTGGCAGAACACACTCGTCACAGCTAAATGTAGAGAAGAGGACACATTAAAGAGGGTAGGAAGGGCAGAGGTACCATTGGGAGCCAAAGAGAGGGAGGAAAACTATGGGCTTGAGGAATAGAGAGGTCTAGACCCCCATACCATAGCATGGAGGACCTGCATGGGGAAGACAAATTCCCATAACATCTGGCTTTGAAAGCCAGGGGGTTTCTAACAATCAGTGGGGCTTAATACCTGGAACATTAAAAATCAGCAGGCTCAGCTCTGGGAAAGCCAGGACGGCAAAGTCCCTGCCCTTAAAGAGACAACACAAGAAACAACCCCTCAGGATACAGCATAGAAACAGCAGTTTGAAAAATGCCTGGGGTATATAGGAAGAGGATTTATTTAATAATCTCAGAGCCTGTGCTCTGCTGCAGAGGCAGTGATTTTTGGGAGACATCTCCAAGAACAAAAGAGTAGGGAGGCACCATTTCCCTCCCTCACACCCCTGCCTACATACATGGACACCTTTGGAAACCAGTGTAGCTTCAACACTGTCCACCAAGCTTGCTAACAACCTGCCCTGTGCCATTTCTGCAGATCCACCCTCCAACTGGGCAGGCCTCAGCACAATTTTTCCAGGTGCCTGCAGGTCCCCTCAACAGTAGACCAGAGTGGATCTTGTTGGCACCCCTGCACACTCCGACAATCTGTCCCTTCCAGTACTTCCTTGCCTGGAGCTCACCCAAAGTGGTGCCACAAGACTGGCAGTGTGCAAGCAGCCCCAACAGGGGCCAACACCTTTCCAAAGTGTCTCCTGCCACTAGGGAGAGGGGAAAATAATCACCTACACCAGTCCCACTGTGGCCCCAGTTCAGTGCTACCACATATTTGGCAAATGTCTGGTCTGACTCAACTCAAGTCCAGGCAGCCCCCAAATGGCCCAATGAGACAGAAACCAAATCCTGCCCCCTACAGGCAAAGAGAGACATTGCAGATGACTGGACTGAAGGCAAAAGTGGCTCAGCCACAACAGCAGGTGCAAACACCACACATAGGAGACACCCCTGAAGCACCAGGTTCTAGTGAACAGGGAACATTGCACTATAGGGCACTACAGGACCTCTTCTTTATAAGGACACTACTTTCAAGAGCAGGCGACATAGCTGACTTTCCAAACACATAGAAATAGACACAGTGTTGGACAAAATGAGGAGACAGGAAATGCCCCAATGAAAGAACACGGCAAAATCACAGCAAGAGAGCAAAATGAAACAGACATATGTAATAGGCCTCATAGACAATTTTAAGAAATGTTCACAAACTCAATGGACTTGATACAAGAGTGGAGGACCTCAGTGAGACCCTCAACAAAGACATAGAAAACATAAAAAAAAAAAAATCAGCGATAAAGAACTTAATAACTGAAATTAAAAATGCACCAGATGGAATAAATAGTACACTAGAGAAAGCATTAGAACAGATCAGTGACCTGGAGGAGAGAGTAATGGAAAGCAATCAAGCTGAACAAAGAGAGAGAGAAAAATAATAAATGAGAATAGGCTAAGTGAAGTCAGCAACACAATCAAGTGTAATAACATTGGAATTATAGGTAGCACAGAAGGAGAAGAGAGAAAAAAGGGGGCAGAAAATTTATTTAAAGAAATAATAGCTGAAAACTTACTGCATCTGGAGAAGAAAACAGAAATCCATATCCAGGAAGCCTAGAGAGCCCGCAACAAAACCAACCCAAGAAGGCCCACACCAAGACACATAGTAATTAAAATGGCCAAAAGTGGTGATAAAGAAAGAATTTTAAAAGCAGCAGAGAAAAGGAAACAGTTACATACAAGGGAAATGCCAAAAGGCTATCAGCTGATTTCTCAGCAGAAATTTTGCAGGACAGAAGGGACTTGCATGATATATTCAAAGTGCTGAAAGAAAAATGCCTGCAGCTGAGAACGCTCTATTCAGCAAAGCTATCATTTAGAATAGAGGGGAGATAGAGTGTCCCAGACAAACAAAAGTTAAAAGGATTCATGACCAGCCCTACAAGAAATGTGAAAAAGGACTCTTTGAGTGGAAAGGAAAGGCCATAAATAGGAGTAAGAAAAGTAGGAAGCACAAAAGCAGCAAAATTAAGTATATCTAAAAAAATAAAAATAAAAATCCCTTGGCTGCAAGAGATTCACAAAATGAAAGGATGTATAGTATGACACCATATACCTAAAAGATGGAAGGAAGAGGAATAGAGAATGGGTTCAAACTTAAGTGACCATCAATTTAATATAGACTGCTATATGCATAAGACATTTTATATAAACTTAATGATAACCACAAATCAAAAACTGGTAATAGATATGCAAAAAAAGAGAAAGGATTCCAAGTATTTCTTTAGTGATAGTATTTCTTTAGTGAAGCCCACTGTGAGAGAAGAGAGCAAGAGAAGAAAGGAACAGAGAAGAACTACAAAAACCACCATAAAACAAGTAACAAAATGGCAATAAGTACATACCATCAATAGTTCCTTTGAATGTAAAGGGACTAAATGCTCCAATCAAAACACATAGGGTGATGTAATGGATAAAAAAGCAAGATCCATCCATATGCTGTCTACAAGAGACTCATTTCAGACCTAAAAATGCCTACAAATTCAAAGTGAAAGGATGGAAAAGCAATGGTCATGCAAATGGAAGTGAAAAGAAAGCTGGAGTAGGAATACTTATACTGGACAAAATAGACTTTAAAGCAAAGACTGTAACAAGAGACAAAATCGTATTCTACATTGTAATAAATGAAACAATCCAATGAGAAGATATAACAATTGTAAATACTTATGCACCCGATATGGGAACACCCAAATACATAAAGCTGCTAATAACAAACATAAAGGAAGTAGTTGATAGTAATACCATAATAGTAGGGAACTTTAACACCTCACTTACATCAAAGGATAGATCATCCAAACAGAAAATCAACAAGGAAACAGTGGCTTTAAATGACACATCAATTCAGATGGATCTGACAGATATATTCAGAACATTCCCTCCTAAAACTGTAGAATACACAATCTTCTCAAGTGCACGTGGAACATTCTCCAAAACAGATCACATATTAGGCCACAAAACAAGTCTCAACAATTTAAAAAGATTGAAGTCATACCATGCATCTTTTCCAACTATAATGCTATGAAACTAGAAATCAACCACAATAAAAAGTCTGGAAAAAACACAAACACATGGAGGTTAAACGACATGCTACTAAACAACAAATGGGTCAACCAAGAAATCAAAAAGGAAATTAAAAAAATACATGGAGGCGGATGAAGATGAAAACACAATGGTCCAAAATCTTTGGGATATAGCAAAGGTGGTTCTGAGAGGAAAATTTACCGCAATACAGGCCTACCTCAAGTAGTAAGAAAAATCTCAAATAAACAACATAACCTAACACCCAAAGAAGCTAGAAAAAGAAGAACAAAACCCAAAACCAGAAGAAGGAAGGAAATAATAATGACTAGAGCAGAAATAAATGAAATAGGAACTAAAAAACAAACGAACAATAGAACAGATCAATGAAACCAGGAGCTGGTTCTTTGAAAAGATCAACAAAATTGATAAACCTTAGCCAGACTCTCCAGAAGAGAGAGAAAGAGGGAGAGGACTCAAATAAATAAAATCAAAAATGAAAGAGGAGAAACAACCAACACCACAGAAATACAAAGGATTATGAGAGAATATCATGAAAAATTATAGGCCAACAAATGGGACAACTTAGAAGAAATGGGTGAATTCCTAAAAAGATGTAACTTCCCAAAACTGAAGCAAGAAGAAATAGAAAATTTGAACAGACCAATTACCAACACTGACATTGAATTAGTCACCAAAAAACTCCCAAAAACAAAAATCCAGGACCAGATGGTTTCACAGGGGAAACCATCAAACACTTAAAGAAGAGTTAATGCCTATTCTTCTCAAATGATTCCAAAAAGGAACCCAAAGAGGAAGGCAAGCTTTCAAATTCATTCTTTGAGGCCAGGATTACCCTAATACCAAAACCAGATAAAGACACTACAAATAAAGAGAACTACAGGCCAATATCTTTAATGAACATAGATGCAAAAATTCTCAACAAAATATTAGCAAACCAAATCCAAAAATACAATGAAAAAAAAATCACTCACCACAATCAAGTGGGAATAAATTTATTCCTGGAATAAATGCTTCAATATTCATAATTCAATCAATATGATACATCACATCAACAAGAGAAAGAATAAAAATCATGCGATTATTTCAAGAGAGACAGAAAAAGCAATTGACAAAGTACAACATCTGTTCATGATAAAAACCATCAACAAAGTAGGTTTAGAGGGAACATACCTTGACATAAATAAAGGCCATATGTGAAAAACCCACAGGTAACATCATACTTAATGGTAAAAAACTAGGGCTTTTGCCCTAAGATCAGGAATAAGAATGTCCAGTCTCACCACTTTTATTAGCAGAAGCCCTAGCCATAGCAATCAGACAAGGAAAAGAAATAAAAAGCATCCAAATTGGTAAGGAAGAAGTAAAATTTCACTATTTGCAGATAACATGATACTATAAACAGAAAATCCTAAAGGCTCCACCAAGAAACTCAGAATTGATAAATGGGTTCAGTAAGGTCACGGGTTTCAAAATCAATATACAGGAATCCATTGCATTTCTATACACTAATAATGAAGTAGCAGAAAGAGAAATTAAGAAAGCAGTCTCATTTACAATTGCACCAAAAATAATATATCTAGAAATAAACTTAACCAAGTAGGTGAAAGACCCATACTCTTAACACTACAAACACTAACGAAAGACACTGGAGCTGACACAAATAAATGGAAAGATATTCCGTGATCATGTCTAAGAAGAACAAATACTGTTAAAATGTCCATACTACCCAGAGCAATCTACAGATTTAATGCAATCCCTATCAAAAAACCATCAGCGTTTTCCACAGAACTAAAAACAAAACAAAACAAAAAAAACAATCCTAAAGTTTGTATGGAACCACAAAAGACCCAGAATAGCCAAAACAATCTTGAAAAAGAAAGACAAAACTGGAGGTATCATAATTCCAGATTTCAAGACATACCACAAAGTTGTAGTCAGTGTGGTACTGGCAAAACAGACACACAGATCAATAGAACAGAATAGAGAGTCCAGAAATAAACCCACGATTATATGGTCAGCCTTCAACAAAGCAGGAAAGAATATGCAATGGGAAAAAGACAGTCTCTTCAACAGATGTGTTGGGAAAACTGGATAGTCAAATGCAAAAGCATGAAACTAGAGCACTTTCTCACACCATACACAAAAATAAACTCAAAATGGATCAAGGACCTAAATGCGAGACCCGAAACCATAAAAATCCTAGAAGAGAGCACAGGCAGTAATTTTTCTGACATCAGCTCTAGCAACATTTTTCTAGGTATGTCTACTGAGGCAAGGGAAACAAAAACAAAAATAAACTATTCGGACTATATCAAAAGGCTTCTACACATGATGGAAACAATCAATAAAACAATCAATAAAATAAATAAATCAATAAAACAATCAATAAAATAAATAAAACAATCAATAAAACAATAAAAGAACAGCTTACAGAATTGTAGAAGATACTTGAAAATGACATATCTGATAAAAGTTTAGTATCTAAAATATATGAAGAACTTCTGCAACTCAACACCAAGAAACCCAAATATTCCAATTAAAAAGTAGGCAGAAGTTCTGAGCAGATACCTCTCCAAAGAAGACATACAGATGACTAACGGATACATGAAGAGTCTCAATGTCACTCATCATTAGGGAAATGCGAATGAAAACCAAAATGAGATATCACCTCATACCTGTCAGATTGGCTAAAATCAAAAATCCAAGAAACAACTATTGTTGGCTAGGATATGGAGAAAAAAGAACGCTGGTTCAGTGTTGGTGGGAACACAAACTGGTGTAGCCACTGTGAAAAACAGTATGGAGATTCCTCAAAAAAATAAAAATAGAAATACCATATGATCCAGTAATTCTATTATTTATCCACAGAATATGAAAACGCTAATTTGAAAAGACATATACACCCCTGTGTTTATTTCAACATTATTTATCATTGCCAAAATATGGAGGCAACCCACATGTCCATCAACAGATGAATGAATAAATAAGAAGCGGTATACAGTGGCTGGCTCAATCAGTAGAGCATGCGACTGCTATCAGGGTTGTAAATTTGAGTCACACATTGGGTGTAGAGATTACTTAAAAATAAAATCTTTTAAAAAGTGACATATATATGTATATATATGTATATATGCACACACACATATATGTATATGTGTATATATATATATTACTTAGCCATGAAAAAGAATGAAATCTTGCCATTTCCAATATGGATGGATCTAGAGGGTACCATGTTAAATGAAATAAGTCAGTCAGAGAAGGACACATAACATATGATTTCACTCACATGTGGACTATAAGAAACAAAACAAATGAACTGAGGAAAAAAAAGAGACAAACAAAAAACCAGATTTCTAACTATAGAGAACTGATGGTTCCGGGGTGGGGGTGGGGTGGAAATGGGTGAAATAGGTGAAAGGAACAGAGTACACTGATCATGATGAACCACTGAGTCACTATACTGTACACCAGAAACTAAAATAACACTGTATGTTATCTATACTGGAATTTAAATTTTTAAAAAGAAAAATAATTTAAGGATGATGATCGCAGTGCTTTAAACCAAATGTGGTGTCCTATGAGACTGTATAGGTTGTGTGCCCATGAAGTTGGCTCTATCTTTAGGGAAGCAAGATCCCAATAGCGCTACTCCAGCTACCCTTCTGCTGAGTCATTGGGAACAAAGGAGACTTCCCCAGATGCCGCAAATAGTTATGTAGGCTGATGGCCCTGGCTATCCATGGGATACCTGCAGAAATAGCAACAGAATAAAAATGTGATGGAGAATGAATGCACTATGTGTCTCAGAGTAGCCAGGGAAGGACAGAGGATTTGTGTAACTTGGAAAAAAGACAGTGGCTCTATAGACCCAACTGAGTACCAACATTGTCTAAGAAAGAGAGATCCTTAGATATTCTCATCCCTAAATGAGATAATGTGGCAGCATATCTTGAGGTATTATCATATCTATCTACCTATCTAATCTGCTTAGCTCTATACTTGATTTTTAGTATTTTCAGCTTCCCACCCCAATCCTAAGCCAACAGCTGTCTCTGTATTCATTATGTCAGGGGAGGGGTCTACCAGCACAAAAACAAGGAACTGTCCTAATAGTCCTCTTAGATTTGGGTACACAAGCCCAGAGAGGAGTGGATTTGGTTTTTAGTTCTGGCCAGACAGAACCATGAAGACAGGATTTTCCACACCCTAGAAGAGCAATTCTCTTGGTTTTGGAGGAGAGAGAAGGCTATCACGTCCCTAATCGAGGGGACATATACCCTAGGACCGACTGCATGGGATGGGCAACTAGGTGATAGGATGACAGGCAGCTTTGGCCCTGAGCAGGGCCTGAGGGCAGCTGAAAGCTTCCCGTACACCAGGAAGGGCACAGAAGCAGCAGACAGCATGCTGGAAGAGACGGAGGATATCTCACTACTAACTTAGGAGGCCTGATGATGGAGGATCACGTGATGTGCAATGTGACCCAAACCCACCTCCATGGCCATGGCTTTGCATAAGATTCCAGAAGTCACTGGGAGGTTGGGAAACAAGAAAATGACTGGAGTTAGATTTCCTGGTAGCCTGGTGGGAGGAAGAAGAGTATATATTTTATAAATTATGAAAAAGAGTCATTTTTCTTGCACACCTGTGCTGGTGGACTGGGATTCATTCTAACTGCTCTGTGATGACACTATTTCCCATTCAGTTACCATTGCTTTGACTCTCTTTTCACTGGACAACTTTTTAATCTTTAGTTTGGTTTCCAGCTTAGACTTTTCCAGCAAGAAGAACATGTTTGGACTGCCATGAATATTGCGTTTCTCCTGGCAATGAAAGCTCTCCATATAAATGAACAAAATTGACAAAGTTCTGATTTATTAATTAGTCAGTCTCTTGTGGGTTTGGTTAACATGGCTCAGTTCCCTGGGCCCTCACCACATGAATGTCCTGTCAAATGGAGTTTATGAATTTGCCAAAGACAGGGCCACAATGACACTCAGAAGGTGCAGATACCCTGACTGAAAAGAACCAGGACAGAAAAGGCCCCCTGACCTCTCTCTATTGGCATTTTCTACTGTAAAAATAATACCATGAAATGGTACAGAAATATTTTTTTTAAAAGTTATATTATGCAGACTATGTTGCAAGTCTGTTCCATCTAGTAAACTGAACATTATTGCTTAACCAAAAACAAAGTTATGTAGTGTAATGAAGTAGTTAAGAATGAGGCCTCTGGAATCAGACTGCCCAGGTTTATCGAGTCTTGGCTTTGCCACTTAAGCAAGTTGTGGTTTTTAACAAATTCAGAGAAATCTAGTAGAGACTGTTGTAAGGAATAAAAATATTAATATGTGTAAAACATTTTATTCAGGGCTTAGCATCTGTTAAGTGCTGTACAAATGTTAACAACTATTTCTGGTTTTATTGTTATTTTAGGTGTTCTCTTCCAGCCTGTGTCCAAATGCATGGATGTTATTTCAGCAGCACATAATTTATATTCCTCTCACTCGAACACTGTCATAAATACTCCGTATTTCTATGGAGGCTGTAACTCTAATTTTTAATAGTATGATTTAATTCATTTAACAGTCGAACACTTATTTAAAAATGACTGTGCTACGTGACAGGGATATCAAAATGGTGGTAAATTAGAACTGGCAAAGCGATGAACAGGAAACACACAAAAGAGGAAACAGAAATGGCCAAAAGAGAGGCTTACCCTAACAAAAAGCCAAGAAATGCAAATTAAAGCAACGTTACTATTTTCACCTAGCAGACTGGCAACATTAAAAAGTTTGCTAATATCTGTTTAGAGTAAGATGTAGGACAATGAATATTCCCCTCTCCTGCTGGCCAAGTGTAAGCTAGTGCAGGCATTTAACTTTTTTTTTTTTTTTTAAAGAATGGCTTTTTTTTTTTATTTTTTTATTTTTTTTATTTTTTTTAAAGATTTTATTTATTTATTTGACAGAGAGACAGCCAGCGAGAGAGGGAACACAAGCAGGGGGAGTGGGAGAGGAAGAAGCAGGCTCATAGCGGAGGAGCCCGATGTGGGGCTCGATCCCATAACGCCGGGATCACACCCTGAGCCGAAGGCAGACGCTTAACGACTGCGCCACCCAGGCGCCCCCGGCTTTTTTTTTTTTAAGATTTTATTTATTTATTTGAGAGAATGAGAGAGAGAGAGAGAGAGAGAGTGCGGGCAAGTGAGCCTGAGCACGGGTGAAGGGGGACAGAGACAGACTCCCCACTGAGCAGGGAGCCAGCACCCTGGGATCATGACCTGAGCCAAAGGCAGCAGCTTAGCCAACTGAGCCACCCAGGTGCCCCCAGAAATTTCACTATGAACATTTAAAATGCAGGGAACCTCTACACCAACCATTTCACTCTTCTAGATCTGCTTACGAGAAACAGCTGCTAGTGCTTCAGGGGACCAAAACAAGGACGTTCACTGTTACATTTGTAATCATGCAAATTGAAGACCATATAACTGCTCATCAGTATTTGGAATTGTTACATAAATTGTGATATATTTATTCTTAGAAAGAATGTGTTCTATCTATTGATCAGTACTGACACGGGAAACTTCCAAGGCTTGTTGCTAAGTAAACAAGCAAACAAAAAGTTACAGAAAAACAAGTACAGCAAGACAGCATTTTCTGTTCTTTTTTTTTTTTTTTTTTTAAGATTTTATTTATTTATTTGACAGAGAGAGACAGCCAGCGAGAGAGGGAACACAAGCAGGGGGAGTGGGAGAGGAAGAAGCAGGCTCCCAGCGGAGGAGCCCGATGCGGGGCTCGATCCTAGGACTCCGGGATCACGCCCTGGGCCGAAGGCAGACGCTTAATGACTGAGCCACCCAGGCGCCCCAAGACAGCATTTTCTTAACACACACTCTGAACAAAATATATAGCTGGATAGATACATAAGTATGTAAGTATGTACGTGTATATGCATTATCAACATATATGTATATGTTATAGGTGTGCTTGTGTGTAAATATGTTGAAAATTGTCTGGGAGAGTCCGTTATCAACAGTGGCCATCTTTAGATAGAAAACTAATATTGTTCAAGGGGAATTTAGCATTTCCTCTATTTTTAAATGTCTTTAAAATTGTTTGTATAATTAAAGATGAACTTTTAAAAATTGGAAGATGAATCAGATAAGTTTCCTGAATCCCGAAGTTACTATTCCACTGAGCTGATGTATAACAATTTATTTAGCCATTGACCTGTATTTGGCAGTTGAGATTGTTTCCATTCTTTTACATTATAGATCTTTATACACTGCAGCTCCTTTTTCTTGTTGATTTATTTCTCTAGGATAAATTCCAAGAGTGGGATTATTGGATAAAATGGTATAAACATCTTTCTGGCTTGTGATATATTTTTCCACATTGCTTTCCAAAATTGTTGTGCTTCTCTTTCCCCATCATTGCTACAAAAAAGCGAATGAGCTCTCTTACCACCTGGCACCAATCTACTTTTCTATTACCATCTCCTCATTCTCAGGAATGTGCACTTTTCACTTCAGTTTTCAACCTGTTTTAGAAGTGCCACCTCCTAGAGGACTGTCAGCTTATGCTCTTCCTCCCATGCCTAGCATGTATGTATATTCCTGAAGGAGAGAGAGAATTAACATTCCCATTTTATAGATGAGAACACCGAAGCTCACAAAAGTCAAGTAACTTGCCTAGGGTCCCATACTTAACATGTGGTAGAGCCTCTCCTTGTAATCAAGTCTCTGTAGTCTCTGCGTGTGGCCGGGGTTCTCCACCCATTTGGAGTGAGCGGAATTGGTTTGAACTCAAGCACCTGTTGCATACATGTAGGGTCCACTTCTGCCATGGCTCTCCTACTCCATCAGGTCTCTTGGCACCATCGCAGGTTTGTGTCCTTCCTACCTCGCTGTCGGTGTCCCTCTTCTTGGTCTGCTTCTCAGATTGCCAAATTGTTTCACATACTCAAACTCCATTCCTTCTCTGGTTCATCTATTTTAACGAAAGGTACTAGACCAGGGACTTTCATCCTTGGGGAACTTAAACCAAAATGAACCAAACAAACTGAGGCCTGGACTCTATCTCTAGAAATCCAGATTCATTGATCTGGAGTATAGACTGAGAATTTTTTTTTAAGTTCCCCTAAAACTTTGGAAAACCTCTGTCTTAGCTGCTCTTCTTGGTTTCCCCTCCTGAGTTTAGGTAGTAACATGGTTGCTCTTTTTTGTTTGTTTGGTCATCGCTACCCTGGCTCCCTTAGCTACCACCACCATCCGCATGCACTTGTCTGCCCTGCTGCCATCCTGCCTGTTCTATTCTGTCCCTTTGTGCTTCCTGCCTTCAAACCTTTGCCGTTGCTACCTCTGCTGCCCACAACCACTCCCCTTACCTCTGTCCTAACTCTGTTGAGCTGAAGTTTTGCCTCTTCCACTCAGATCTTTTACATTGCAGCCCACACAGGTGGCTAATTCTTTCTGAACTCCTATGTCAATTCTCACGTGCTTTCATTTTGTCAGCTTTCCATTTAGTGATGGAAAGGTGGTGTATGATTTTCATGTGTGGACAAGAGGAAGCACTCTTCATGGTTTTTAAGAGCACGGGATTGAGAGGAAGACTCGTGTTTCAAATTCCAGGCTGCTGCTTACTTAACCACTCAAAGCCACAGTTTTCTCATTTATTAATTAAAGATAACAGGGATATACATATATCTCACAGAGCTTAGCTGAATGCATGGAAAGCGTTTAACCCAGTACCTGCTATATAATGAAAGTTTGATACGTGTTAACTATTAGAAATAGGATATGTGGTAATAAGACTGATGGCTTTCAACAAAAGTAGTGGGAATTAAGAACTTAAGCACCCAAATGAGCAATTGCCCTTACCAACTGCCCCATAACTGCTATATGAACGAGTAGAAGTTACCCACTTATTCTGAGGATGTTACATGGCCCGGATCTTTTTCCAGAAATCTTTTGGAGTCTGTGACAGAGCAAGTTTATGAGTCAGAAAGAGAAGGGGCACTATTAACTCTTTCTCTTTCTTTTTACCAAAAAAAGAGGCAATATCCAATTTCTTTGCCCGCTTTATTTATCAACTTTGGTGCCAAATGACCTTTGGTTTTTTTCCCCCGTAAGTTGAATTTAACCCAAGAGGAGAAAGGTACAACTACTAAGATCATGCACAAAAAGTGCTAATATATTTTTAAGGGAATTTCGGAACAGAAGTTCTCAAAAAACATTCCCCCAAGGAGATTACAAATGCCTAGAGAACAGGGGCCTTATCTGCAGGTAGGGTTCTTAACCTGGAGTTAACTGAAGTTGGGAGCATGGCTTTGGCTTGTATTTTTTTTTTCAGTTCAAGGGTCTGTTACTTTATTATTTTCAAAGGTCTTTATGGCAGAAAGAGAATAAGAATCCTTTTGAAAAATATTTTTATAGGCGGGCGGCCTGTGTGGCTCAGTTGGTTAAGAGTCTGCCCTTGGCTCATGATCCTGGGGTCCTGGATCAAGTTCTGTGTCAGGCTGCCTACTCAGCGGGGAGCCTGCTTCTCCATCTCACTCTGTTCTTCCCATCCCCCCTCATGCTCTAGTGCTTTCTCTCAAATAATTTATATATATATATATATATATATATATATATATATATATAGTATAGGTACCAAGGCTCCTAGAAGAATGCTATAAAGTTAATAATAAATTTAAATATTCAAGGAATAAAAAAGTGCTTTCATATGCTAAGAGATGCTATTCATCAATCGCTATAGCACATATTGTTATTTTAATGATGGGGGATGGTTTGAATGGAACTATAGACATTCCCACCTCTCCTCCTTGACCTCACTTGTTCAGTGTTGCTGAAACAAACAACTGCTAGTGTTCTGGTGTAAGGAGAGTGACCTTGGAAAAAAGGCTAGTTTTCCTCTTGGAATGAAGAAAACTGGACTGCCAGGACTGATATGGTGACTTTTCTGTTTTGTTAGTGACACGTTCTAACACACTGAGTTAACTGTAAAACAAATGGCACTAGAGTTCCTACTTGAAAGAACAGAGAAGTTAGCTCTCCATTGCTTATCTTCCAGTTCCCAATGCTATATTTTTAGAAGCATTTATTTTAAATGGAGAGAGTCCAAAGGAGAACATAGCTATCTTGATTAAAAAACAAAACAAAACCCAAAATCTGAACGTTAAGAACTGGGAGGATTGTTTTCTCATTGTGCTTTTGGGTCCAGTGGTATGCTGGTAAACTGGCTCTCTAGGGGGAGAAAAACAAGTCCTAAGTTGTAGTGTTTGCCAATTTCTGTGGTGTAAATATTCCCACTATGCCCAATTTCAAGCTACCAATGTGAGGCCACTAAATGGAATTTGGAAGAAATGCACAGAATTTGTTTTTGTGAGCAAATACACGTTGGCTTCAGTAAACCACAGTTTATAACCCTCATAAACCTGCGGAAGGGTTTCCAGGGAGGTTAGTTTTATAGTAGTGTGCCCTTTGGAACAAGCAGATTTTAAGAGCAAAAAGTAATCAGAAAGAAATCCTATTAGAGGATACTGAAGGAGACTAAAATATATAGTTTCAAACATATCACTCAAACTCCCTGATAAAATTTGCCCTCCTCCATCTCAAACCACTTTTAAAAAGAAAACCACAGGCCCAAAATGGAGTCTCTTGTGCTAGGCCCAAGAGTGGGGCTCCATGTCTAACTGAATTGCAGTTTCAACCTTCCCCAGGAATGTGATCTTAACCAATCAGTCTGGAATTTCCAGGTCAGCACAGGTAAGGAAATTCACCCAGTAAGACCCTGTAGTCCACCAAAGGAAGGTGACCTTACCTGAAAATATTTGTTTGTTTTGCTTTGTTTATGACTTGTCCTGCCTTTAAAAACCTTTCCCTTTCTTAGCCCTTTGGAGCACATTTCTACTTGCTAGACCGGATGCTCCCTGATTCATGAATCATTGAATAAAGCCAGTTAGATCGTCAAATTTACTCAGTTGAATTTTGTTTTTAATACCACTAAGACTTGTTCTCCCTTTTCTTCTTCCTCCTCTACCTGCACTCAATTTTCCCCCCTAGATTGACTGCTCTCCTTTTGGGGAGCTGATTGGAGGTAGGGTGGGGAGGGGTGGGCTACTCTTTGACGGACAGAAGAGGGGAGGTCTGGGAATAGCAGGACACTAATAATCTGTGTTCTATCACGTTTTTCCATGTTTAAAGAAAAAGAAAACATTGAGGAGGAAAAAGTAAAACTACCTTCTCAAAGTTTATGGTTTGAGAATCAACAAATCTTTATAAGCATTATCCTTTAGAAAAGAAAAAGCAGTATAAATACAAGCCAAGTATTTTTATTTTCTTTCCATTTACTTATGGGTACTTCTTAATCTGTATCTACATTTCAAAACTAATTTGACTGATCAAGTCTGAGTTAATAAAAAGTTAAAAGCCAAGCCAATTGTTTGTCTATCCTAGCTGATTTTTATTTTGGCTATCTGGTCAAAGTTGCAACATGACCATGAGCAAGTCATTTGGCCTTTCTGAACCTGAGTTACATCATCTGACAAACAACAAGATTGAACCAAATGGTCTTTAAATTGCCTTCTAGCCACGCAAGTTTATGACACCTATATTGAATTTAATAAGCAGCTTCATAATTTTTTAGTGAAATAGACTGATAATTTCTACTTTTAAAATGTCACAAACCTGCTAGCATGAATAAGTAGATGTATTTTATCCGACTTGACTTAACCAGAACTCTTCTGCCAATAGAAAGAAGAACTTACTCTTTAGACTACAGTTTCTCTGGTGCGCTTCCCAGACTTTGAGATTCATCAAAGTCATCTGGAGGAAGAAACCTCTCTGGAGTTGGAGGAAGGTTCTCAGTATACATTAAGAATCCTCCACTACTGGGTATTTACCCCAAAGATACAGACATAGTGAAGAGAAGGGCCATATGCAACCCAATGTTCATAGCAGCATTGTCCACAATAGCTAAATCATGGAAGGAGCCGAGATGCCCTTCAACAGATGACTGGATTAAGAAGATGTGGTCCATATATACAATGGAATATTACTCAGCTATCAAAAAGAACGATTTCTCAACATTTGCTGCAACATGGACGGTGCTGGAGGAGATAATGCTAAGAGAAATAAGTCAAGCAGAGAAAGACAATTATCATATGGTTTCTCTCATCTATGGAACATAAGAACTAGGAGGATCGGTAGGAGAAGAAAGGGATAAAGAAAGGGGAGGTAATCAGAAGGGGGAATGAAGCATGAGAGACTATGGACTCTGAGAAACAAACTGAGGGCTTCAGAGGGGATGGGGGGGTGGGGGAATGGGATAGGCTGGTGATGGGTAGTAAGGAGGGCATGTATTGCATGGTGCACTGGGTGTTATATGCAACTAATGAATCATCGAACTTTACATCAAAAACCAGGGATGTACTGTATAGTGAATAACATAATAAAAATATCATTATAAAAAAAAGAGGTTCATAAAGGAAGAATGGGAGTGAACTGAAAGGCTCATTTTTGTGCTATGTCAGTTTAGGCATTGAGGTGCTGCTTTCTGATATCATTTAAATCTGTTTTGCTTATAGTATTAATGGTGTTATGTGAATAAATAAAAATGTTTAGAATGGGTATGATCATTTTTCTTTTAAAAATAGCCAATTGGTTCAAAATTACATATGTATAGATACATGAATGTAAACTCATTAAAATGTTTTAGTTTTGTTATATGGAGTAAGGATAGGATGTATCCCCCCCCAAAAAAATTGTTTTATGTTTTCATTTTTAAATAAACAGAAAAGTAGAAGTTGTATTCTAAATTAAAAAAAAAAAAAGAATCCTCCTCCAATGGTCATCAGCAATTCTAGCCCTTGAGGATTCATATTCTTTCAACACACTTGATGTTCTCTGTGTTTCCTTCTCTTTCTATATGTTTCTGCCCCCCCCCCCCAGTCTGCCCCCATCTCAGGGATCTTAGCGGTCTAGGAAAAGGATAGGGTGAGGGAGCAAGAGGCATATCTTCCCATCTTCTTTGGTTTTGTATCACTTGGCTCTTGCTTATCAAATACCTAATGATTTACTTTGTTTAGGAGACTCTTGAAAAATAATCATGACAACAATAGTTAATATTTACTGAATGCTTATTATTTTCTTTTTTTTTTTTTTTAAAGATTCGACAGAGATAGAGACAGCCAGCGAGAGAGGGAACACAAGCAGGGGGAGTGGGAGAGGAAGAAGCAGGCTCATAGCAGAGGAGCCTGATGTGGGGCTCGATCCCAGAACGCCGGGATCACGCCCTGAGCCGAAGGCAGACGCTTAACCGCTGTGCCACCCAGGCGCCCCTGCTTATTATTTTCCAAGGACTCTACAGACTCATTTACTTTCTAAAAACCACATTAATTCTAGCCCCACTCTATCCATAAAGAACCTGAAACTTAATGAGGTTTACCCAAGGCCAAAATGAGAGGCAAAAGCAATCCCAGACTGCCTGACCTGTGCTCCTATAATTCGTGTGCTTTTGTATCCAGAGCTCCTAAAATAAAACTAGGGGTGAAAAGTAGAAGGCCAAATAAAAGCTCTAAGATGGGAACTGCATTGCACAAGTTGTGTTAGCCGAAGAGAGGACACGGGCTGCTCAGAAGAAGGAGGCCACATACAGCTCTAAGGGTCTGCCTCTTTCACTTTCCTTGCTTCCCCATCCCCAGAGTGCCTTACTTAGGGGACTTCAGGCTCAAACCTGGGCTCAGGCCAATCTGATTACCAAACTTAGTATAGGCAGTTAATAGTGACAGGTCATGACTCCCTGTCCCCGTTAGTCCTTTTTCCTTGCCTGGTATGACTTATTCAGGTGTGTGAAGACTCGCTTGTGAATAAACATTGGCAAAAGTCATCACAGAACTACAGATTTAGGGCCTTTTCTACTGGACGAAAGATTGACCCTAGGATTATGACCTCATTTTTATTCCCAAAGACTTTGAAACCCCAGTTCTAAGGGAAAGGAAATGATACAGTGCAGAAAGTGTCCAGTCGTTTGGGAGCTACAAAGGCATACATTTCTTTTCTTTCTTTCTTTTTTTTTTTTTAAGAGAGAGATTGAGAGAGTGAGCACATATGTGAGCCGGGGGTGGTGGTTGGTGGCAGGTAGAGGGAGGGCAGAGGGAGAGGGAGGATCTTAAGCAGGCTCCATGCCCAGGGGGGAGCACAATGCAGGGTTCCATCTCACGACCTTGAGATCATGACCTGAGCCAAAATCAAGAGTGGATGCTTAACTGACTGAGAAACCCAGGTGCCCCA
The DNA here is from genome assembly GCF_024610735.1 of Ursus americanus. Taxonomy (NCBI): domain Eukaryota; kingdom Metazoa; phylum Chordata; class Mammalia; order Carnivora; family Ursidae; genus Ursus; species Ursus americanus. The sequence goes on along the minus strand of NC_142162.1, from coordinate 5,560,092 downwards.
TACATCTTTAACATTTAAAAAAAAATTTTTTTATCATTTTACAAGGGCATACATCTTAAATGGCACCTCCCTGGATTCTTCCATTTGGAGACTGGAGGTGTCCTGAGTCATGATGGAAAGCTAAGGGCTGTCCCCCAGTTTGACTTAATTCTCTACCTTGAACTGACAGAATAAACTAAAAGTTTTCAGTTTAAAGCTAGAATTTTTTTCAGTCAATAAAACAGGATGACATATATAAGTATGGGAAGAACTCAGGAAGAAAGAGAAGATGCCTTTAAAAAAAGTTTTGATGAATTGTCTGATGGAGAAACTCAAAGACAAAGTAAGTTTGATGCTTCTTTGATTGTACTTTGATCTTAAATGGATTAATGGTTAAGAGGAAGTCCAGGGGTGAGAAGAGACCAGGGGCATATCTGAATCTTAAATGATTTAGGGGAGCACTTTTAAGAAAAATAGTATGAATATGAAACTAGGTATAGAGCCTTGGAAAAGCTCATGTAAGTAAGAAACCTTGAGATGAAGCTTCACTAGCTTTATAGAAAATCCTTTCCTGGTTGAGATAGTTAAAATTTTTTTTTTTCCATCTCACTAGAAAATAGACATATCACTCAGAGATTCTATGGTGAGTGGCTAAGGGTTAGTGAGAGAGTTGCGAAGGGGATGTGAAGAGGCCAATAAAACACAGAGGAATTACAGGGAGTTTACGAGGTGGTATTGCGCAATATTCAGAGAGAAGGTCACACGTGTATATGGGCTCAAGCACCAGGATACTCCTTAAGAAAACAATGCCCAGAGGTGCCCAGGGCCACGTGGACTACCTACGTGGTTTTCTTACCCAGAATCTGAAAGGAGAGACAAGGATCGATAACATCCAGACTAAAGTTACTTTTCACTCTCCCTTCTAGTTTCTACTAATTATATTGTGTTTTATATGCATCTTCACCATGGGCAATAAAAACAGCCAGCACAATTCAACCACTACCCACCTCTCTTCTTTTTTTATTTCCTACTTTTGTCAACTGATGCTTAAGTATCAAAATAATGAGATGTCTGAACTTATGAATTAAGAAACTTTTATGAGACGTGTAGAACATTTTAAACTTTGAAAACATTTTAATCTTTATCAGATTTTTTACAGCCAGTTTTAGACATCTTAAAATGTAGGGCTAAACTAAACTCTAACGTCCCTTTTAAACTCTGGGGCAATAGAAGAAAAAAAAAAAAGGCCCAAGATGGTGCCAGCTCTGCAGACTGACCAGCACTGTGGAGAATTCTAATTTTATGGAGTGGAGCTGATTTGGATGGTCTTATTACTAGTCAAAAGAATCTTAAACCCATTCAGCAGCTGACAGCCTGTGTTTAAATTGGAAAAGAAAGATTGTCAGAACCTCTAGTGGTGACAGCACAATCCAGCAGCAAATTCCATGAGTTAAATAGAAAAGATGGTACCTTTAGAGGAATTAATGGAATGCATATAATAGCCACTAAAAAACAAATATCTAAGCTTTAAAATATTTTACCAGAAAATGAGCAACAAAATATATTGCAGATCAAATACAGATGGACAAGAGAGGAGGTTTTAAAAACAGCAGATTGGCAGAAGAGCTTGGGAGACACAGTAATAGGTTCTCTCTGTCCTGAAGGGAAGCCAGTAATTGGCAGGAGGGCCAATTTCTCTGCAGACTGGCACTCAACTTCTCATAATAATCAATAAAAAAAAAATGTTGGACGCCTAGTCTCTAGTTCTTGTGAGATTGTCCAAAGTGTCTTGGTCCAAGATACTAATGCATCAGGAAAGGAGCATGAGAAAGGCAAGAAAGCCTCTCACTATGCCTCTATTCAGCCCCCTTTCCACATGGTCCAGAGTGGAGCCCAGGCAGAGGAAGGGCATTTTCCAACATAATAGAGATAGGTAGGACACTCTCAGCAAGAGAGCCTAGAGGAGCGTATGTAATTGTAGTCCAGAAGGAGATTCAGTGACCCTACATTAGTGTGCTTTGTACGTTCATGGGGGTGAAAGAGGGAGTATCTATCTTCCCTTCCTCCCTCCCTCCCTTTCTTCTTTTTCCCCCTAGTATTCCAGGAAATTGCTCAACTTACACACCCTAGAATCATGGTTTTATATAGGATGAGGCTTATCCAATTTTCTTTCCATCTAATATAATATAGGCAGTAGTCTGTCCCAAGTCAGAGGAGGCAGGATGATTGTCCGTCCGTCCGTCCGTCCATCCGTCCGTCCATCCAACCAACCAACCAACCAACCAACCAACCAGTAAACCTTTATGGGTAGTCTTCCAGGTAAAGGACAGTATTTTTTTAAATGTGACAAGATACAATTCGTTTCAAGGAAAGTATGGTCCAGTTCAGGGCTAAGATATTTCTATGATAAATTTAATTAAGTGACAAATGAGTGGTAATATAGAAGATCACAAAAGGCTTGGAAAGGCTAGGAAAGGCTTCAAAGGGGAAAAGAGACTTGATCTAGATTTCGAGTGGATGGAAAGATTTTTAATATCTTATAAAAGGTATGGAAAAGCCCTCTGGATGAGACAACAACATGGAGGCCTATAGGTATGCTATGGAATGAATGTTTGTGTTCCTCCAAAATTCATATGCTGAAGCCTAATCCCCAATATGGTGGTGTTTGGAGGTGAAGCCTTTGAAATGTAATTAGTTCATGGAGGTGGAACCCTCATGGGTGGGATTACTGCCCTTATAAGAAGAGGCATGAGAGAGATGATCTCTCTTGGCCATGTAAGGATACATGAGAAGATGACTGTCTACAAGCCAGAAAGTAGGTCCTCACCACACATTAGACCTGCCAGACCCTTGATTTTGGATTTACCTGCTTCTAGAATGTGAGAAATAAATGTTTGTTATTTAAGCCACCCAATCTATGGTCATTTTTGTTAAAGTAGCCTGAACTAAGACAACGTATATGAACTTGGGAAACTCGCATAAGAAGTGGGAACTTGAGTATTGAGGGAGACTGAGTGCAAAAAATGGTCACAATTTACTGCTCCTCCCCATATTCATGCCATTTGCAATGTGACTTTGAGCCCTTCTCGTCAAGAGATAAAATCTATTTCCTTTCCTCTTAAATCTGGGCTGACCCTATAATTGCCCTGACTAATGAAATAACATAAGTAATTCTATGGCAATTTCGAGCCTAGGGCTTAAGAGACTTTGCACACATTTTCACTCTCTTGGAACCCTGGGCAGCTGTCACATAAAAAAGCCCAGCTAACAGGCTGAAGGATGAGAGACCACGTGGAAGAGAGCCCAGCTGTCCCAGCCAAAGCCATCTTAGACTACCCAAGAACCAGCAATCTCCAAACCCGTGAGAGAATGCAGTCTATATTTTAGCAGAGCTTCCTACTTGATCCATATGAGTGGGCCCTAATAAGATAAACACCCAGCTGACCTATAAACTTGTGATAAAGGCTTATTATTTTAAACCACTATATTTAGGGGTAGTTTGTTACCCAGCAATAGCAATAGCTAAGAAGCTTTGATCTTTGTTCTATAAATAATGTAAAGATTATTAGTCAATATTGTAATACAATAAAAGTTCATTAGTAAGTTTCCTGTCAACGTTATAATAGTGGATCATAGTGATAACTTTAGTCTATGTAAAATTAATTTTATTTTTGTCAAAATAATAAATACATATAGTTTAAGAAGTGAAATAGTACTATAAGGCTTATAAAGAAAAAATGTAGTCCCAGTCCTGGTAAGTACTGTTTCTTAGCTTTCTCTTCTGTAATTTACCTTCCTATTTATAAATACAATGTTTTCATTCTTTATATTTACCTACTTTAAAAATTATCTGTTGACTTCATGTTATGGCAGATAAGAATTTTTCTGTCTCCCTGCTTCTCTTCTCTACCCCATATCCCTTTACCCCAATTTGTCAATTTAATAATTGACATTATCAATTTAATGTCACTTTTTTGGTTAAAAGAACATTTGGTGTTTATATTATTATATCTATATAAATATTGTTCACTATTAGGCATATATTATACTTTCTTTTTATACAAATTTTATTTTTTATTACTGCCTCACTCTTTCATTTGCTTAATTTTCAACGATCTATTAATTTTTCCCAAATTTAATAGATACCAAAAATTGTTTTCAATTGTACTTTGTGCATAATCAAAAGCATCAGTTTATTTATAATTAATGAACTAATTAATGTTTGGAGGTCTCCATCATGAAGTTCTTTTGCTCTAATTTGGACTGATTTTCTGTAGGTATAGCCATCACTCTAATATTTCTTATGCTGAACAGCCTGTTTCCTGGTTCTCACATTTTCCTCTCTTGATCCAACCTCTTATTTTGGGGGAGCATATCCATAAGTAGTTTCTGGAGAATGAGAGCTTGCATGACTGAGATATCTTATTCTAACTCAAGCTTAATTGTTTGACCAAGAATAGAAAATAACTTTCTAACAGAATTTCTAATGCATTGCTTCACTGTTTTCTGGCTTTCAAAGTTACTGTTGATAAATTCCTTGAAAGACACAAATCATCAAAGTTACTCAAGAAGAAACAAATAACCTAAATAGTTTTATATTTATTATATACATTTAATTTGTAGTTAAAACCTTCTGACATAGAAAACACCAGGCCCAAATGACTTCACTGTTGAATCTTCTAAACACTTAATGCAGAAATAATATAAAATCCACACAAACTCTTACAGAAAATAGGAGAAAATATTTCCCAGTTCATTCTATAAGGCCAGCATTATCCTGACACCAAAACCAGACAAACATAAGAAAACTATAGACCAATATCCTTCCTGAGCATAGATCCAATAGTCCTGAACAAAGTTTTAACAAATGAAAACCAGCTATTTATAAAAATTGATAATATATTATGACCAAGTGTTATTTGGCTTGTGGAGGAACTGGAACTCTCATACATTGCTGGCAAGAATATAAAATGGTATAACCACTCTGGAACACAGTTTAACCATTTCTTGAAAAGTACTGCATACACCTACCATATAATCCGGCTATTTTAGTCCTGGTATTTACCCTACAAAAATGAGAACTTGTCCATAGTAAAGACCTATCATGAATGTGTATAGCAGCTTTATTTGTTTTAGCTAAAAACTGGAAACCCAAATGTTCATCATCTGGAAAATAAACTGATGTGTCCATACAATGGAATATGACTTAGCAAACAAAAGGAATAAACTCAATACAAGAATATAAATTAATCTAAAATTAGTTATGTTTAGTGAAAGACACCAGACAGAAGAGAGAACATTCAGTGATTCCAACTACATAACATCCTAGGAAATTGAAACTAAACTGATAGAAAGCAGATTAATTGTTGTCTGGAGACAAGAAAGAGCAACAGGGGAAGACGGAAGGGAGCAATTTCAAGTAAAATTTGGATAATAATAAACATTGATTATATTGATTGTGGTGATGATTTTATAGATATTTACATATATCAAAACTCAAAGAAGTGTACGCTTTCCATATATGCTCTTGCTTGTAAGTCAGTTATATCTCAATGAAACTGTTAAAAATGTGGATCAGGGGTGCCTGGGTGGCACAGCGGTTAAGCGTCTGCCTTCGGCTCAGGGCGTGATCCTGGCGTTATGGGATCGAGCCCTACATCGGGCTCCTCCGCTATGAGCCTGCTTCTTCCTCTCCCACTCCCCCTGCTGTGTTCCCTCTCTCGCTGGCTATCTCTATCTCTGTTAAATAAATAAATAAAATCTTTTAAAAAAAAAGTGGATCAGTTTCATTTTCTTTGGCTTGGCAATCATCTTTATTCACCTCTATCTGCCTTTGAAAATACCTGTGTGGTATCTCCAGTCTGACTCCAGCCTCTCTCCTTTCCACCACATAAGGGAGATAGGAATGCAACACTGTCATATCTCCCAAAGACATCTTAAAGGAATGAAAGCAGTATGCTCAATGGTATTCTTACTGGTTTCAGCTGTACAAAAAGAAGTATATATTGCCTGTATCTATACTGACAGTAACGTTTGCTGACATTAATTGCCTACTAACTGGGGACTTGGAATTCAAATTGAGCCCGGCAGCCAGACTTGAATGACCATGCAAATTACTTTTTGATCTTAAAAAAAGAAGGGGGTGGGTAGTTCTCAGCTCCATTCCTAGAGATTCTGATTTAGTAAGTCTGAGGTGGACACAGGGAAATCGCATATAAACCAAGATTAGAAACAATAGCATTAGGCAAAATTAACATTTTCACCCTTGCCTCCACTAGAACTTTCCACCATCATCAGGCTGCTGTCCTCTCTCCCTTTTACACCATATTAAATCCTCTCCCACTTGCCTAATTTCCATCTATGCAAATCATGGTGATCCACACGGCAAATTCCACCTCTTATTTTGTGACTAACTACTTCATTTCTTCTCACCTGTCTCCAACCCCCCCCCCCTTTTTTTTAGTCAAAATAACTCAAAGATCCCAGGCTCATCATAAAGGTATTCATTTCTCTGGGATCCAAGTCACTACACAGCATGAAGTCCCCAGGGTCTCAAAACAAAGATTTACAGAAAATTAGCTCTTTCACATCACACAAGTCACTGTAGCGTTTTCTTATGTGGCACCAGTGTTTCCTTACTTGCTCACAACATTGGACTCTGTCTATGGACAACTAGTATTACCCTGCTTTGGTTTTAGGGAAAATTATTAAAGCCTAGAGCAAAGTTGTTTATTTTTGCCATCCAAATTTCTGAGAAGATAGTTTAGATAAGCAACTCACCACTGTCTTTGATCTCAAGCTATCAGCTTCAAAGTATAACATTTAAAAATAATTTTGTGTGGTTTCTATTATTTTGCCTGCCTTGCATGCATTGAAGCTTGTTTTAAGATGTCTCTTCTGTTTTTGAACATTTTTGTAAGATGGTCAAGTTAGATGTTTGTCCTTTGTGATAAAACTCAACAACTCCTTTATACACATATCCCAGACTTAATTATTGTATTAAACAGTGGTAATACGGATACATTGCTCTTCCTTACGTGACATTTGCTGAAAGTGCAGAGTTGATGCCCACTCAATCTTTCTGCAAGAGCACTGACTTGTTTTTCCTCTGCCCTTTGTAACTTTTCTTGAAGAAAAAAAGATTACACTTTGTATATCTAATATATTTGGAGGGAGAGAGGGCAGTTAACATTACTTCTGCGTGGTGGTGGTAAACTTTTATTTTTTCTGGTCCAAGGGGAAAAAAAATTGTGTTAGAGGTAGAATATTTGGACAATATGTTGCAGAAGAAATGTAAATATACCTCAGAGATCCAGTCAAGGGTACATAATTGATTTTATTATTTCTGGTTGACAGTCTTAGAGACAGAATATAGTGGGCATAGATAAAAGCAGTAGTAGCACTAATTATCTAGAATTGGGAAAACTGGTTTCCAAATTCTGTTCTTCCACTTATGTGATCTTGGGCAAGGTTGTTCATTCTTTTGTTTATTCAATTCATTCATTCTCCAAGTATGTCTTTTGTATCATCTGTGTCAGACATTATGGAAAGCTCTGGTAATAGAGGAGGAGAACACAGTCCTTGCTCTTACAGAGTGTGGCAGGCATGAGAATATGCCTCAAAGATTTCTAGCTATAGTGGCACAATGGCCTCAGATTCTGTGCTCTGAAGTCCACCATACCATTTGTGTAAGACCACACTTCCCATGGGATGCTTTCTACCAGTGACTGACTGTGACAGAGATACTAAGGCAAGTCCATTTCTGGGAGACCTGGTACTCATAAAATGGCTGATTATGGCTTGAGAACTCAGTGATGGTCTTGCTGAACATGTGGTCTAGTTCCTTCCCATGATGACTTCTTTCCTTCACTCAGGGTCAGACTTGCATAAAGTTCTGATGGCTCTTGCAACCTTGGTGTTCCCTCCCCATTTTCTCTCTCAGGCATTTCTCATACTAAAAATCCTTGCACACTTAATCCCATCTTGGTGTTTGCTTCTTAGGGAACCTAGCCTAACATATTGAGTATACATTCTAGTGGAGAAGACAAGAAAATAAACATGTAAATAATAAGGTAATTTCAGAGAGTGATGATTGTTTAAAATCAAAATGGCATAGTGGGATAGATTGATTGCCAGGGATGGGGGCTGGGGAGAAGGCACTTTTTTCTTTAGCTTACATGGGAGGATGTCTCTGAGGATGTTATGTTCCAGCTGAAAGTCAAATAATGAGATGTACATATGCTGGGGAGGAGGAGGCTGGGCAATGTGAAGGGCTGGAGCCCAGCAAGAGCAGCATGTTTGGGGAATGTAAAGACAGGAATCTTAGTAGCATCCTCAAGGACAGTGTGGCAGGAGGTAAGATCAGAAGGACAGATAAAAGCCCGGTTCCATAGGGTTTCAAAGGCCATGTTAAGGAGTCTACATTTTATTCGAAGTGCGTAAGAAACCATTGGAGAGTTTGAGCAGAATATGGCATGATTTGATTTACATTTTTGAAAGATTACTTGGGCTCTTGAGAGAGCATGAACTGGAAGGACAAGAGGGGCATTTAGATTACAGGAGTCTAGGTGAGAGCTGGCATCAGTTTGGACTATGATAGTGATAGTGCTGGTGAAAAAAATAAAAGAATTCAAGATATGCTTTGCAGGCATACCTGACAAACTTTAGTTTTCTGTGTCTTAATTTCATCATTTTAAAACTGGAGATAGTAACGGTACTTACCTTATAGTAGGTTATAGTAAAGATTAAATGATATATGAAATATAAAATGCTCAGCACACTGAATAAATGTTAGCCCCTCTTCTTGTGGAAATGATACTTGGTAGAAGAGAGTAAATTCATGCTATATTCTAGTTCTGGCATGAACTCAAGGTAGGGCCTCAGTTCCCTATCAGTATAATGTTGGGAGGGGATGGTGATTATAAAATCACAAACTATTAGAGAAGTATGGCACCTTTAGGATTATTGATATCATCCCACCAGAGAGGGAAGAACAGGCAGAACAGTGCAAGAAGCTCTTGACACTGAACCACGTGGCTTTATGAGGCCCTTCCCATTATGAAACTGCAGTGATTCTCAGTACTCCAAAATTTTACTGACAATTCTTCTATAACAGCTCTCTGGGGTCTTTGTCAGACTTTCTCGTAGCTCTTGGATCATTGTGTTTCTTTTCTCATCTGATCTGAGTTTGCAGGTTTCTCAGAAGTAATGCAGAGAATAATATGTCAAATCAAAGGTTTGTTTTCTTTCCTGTGGCTCCACACTTGTGTATGCAATGATTCATCTCATTGACAGATGTTCCGCTTTCGACACTCCCTTGAGATCTTGATTTCTGCTTAGACTGCTTGAGAACCTCCAACTAGGTAGAGTAGTCTTAATATTATTAAAAGTAGAAAACAAAATATTATGTTCCTTTTGCCAAATAATAGGAAATATACAGTACCACTCATGAAGTAATCTTTTCATTTTAAATTTTCTATTAAGGTAAAATACACACATTTTCAGAAGAAGAGAGAACGCTACAAATGCCTTCATCCACCTTCAACTCATATCTGATTTCTTCAGTGAGTAAATAGCATGGGGGAAGTTGGAACTATTTTAGGTTAATAGATATTTAACAGGATGTTATACCTTCAGAAATAGTATAGAATCTTGGTTGGACTAATTTTCCCTTAGATGGCAGTTGTAAAATTTGGACAATATATATTTTTTAATTATTAAATTGGAAAGAGACCAAACTCAAAACTAGAAGAAAATCTATCCTTGAAAGAAGAATTTCCATGAATGAGATTTGAAGGTTTGTAGGCTCTTGCCTATACAACTGCAACAGCAGAAAGCCACCATATTACTGATTTGAGGTATCAGACACAGTCTGGGGCAGGCAGAGCAGAAAGTTAGAGAGATCATCCTGGAAAGGGGAGAACTACACAAGGGGAGAGCCCCAAACATACATAAAATCTGCCTAAAACCTTGGATGACTGCTATCCATGGTCTAGGGAAGGCTTCAGGGGGTCTTGAAAAATAACAGTAGCTGGGAGGTGAATGAGCTATAGGGAGAGTTCATTTGCTGTTCATCACAAGGAAGACAGAGTTGGGAGTTTGAGTATATCCAAATTAACTACCTTCTAAAACAAGAATTACTCTTCAAAGAACTTAACAGAATCCAGAGACCCTATCCTGTATAGTTCATAATGTCCAGCTGCCAATCAAAAATCATTGGATGTACAAACATAAAAAATACTCACAAAAAAAGCATTAAATAGAAACTGATCCTGAAAGGATCTAGGTGATGGAAACTGCACAGAAGGACTTTAAAGCAGCCCTAGTACATTTGTCCAGAAACTTAGGGGAAAATATATACATAGTGAATAGAAAAGGAGGAGAAATTTTAGTAGAATTTAAGATGGAAAAGAGAAAGCTTTCCCAATCCTAGCATCCTTCCTACCTGTCTAGGTTTGGGCATTTTTTTCTAAGCATGCGGCTTGAATTTATTCACTAAGTATTATGGATGCACAGACAATAACTATTCGGTAACATATATTCCCGCTGAAGTAGGTCTGATCTCAATGGGGAAGAGGGTAGATAATGGTACAGGTGGTGTGGTGGTGCTAGTGATGGTGGTGGTAGTGGTAGCAGACAGAACTAAAATTCTAACTGAATATAAGGATATAAGAAGAAAGTTTTGTAAATCTTTGCTCTAATCAAATGAGATTATACATCTATGGTATTTCCCATGAACTTTGGCATTTGATCATGACATAATTTGTTTCCTCCAATGTTTCTTGAGAAAGGGAAGGATTTATACAACTAGTAATTTTTCTATACAACTAGTAATTTATACAACTAGTTATACAACTAGTAATATCTGAGAGTAAGAATACTCTAATATTCTAGACTCTAATATTCTAACCAATTTGGAGAGTTTAGTTGTTAGTTCAAATCCCAGGAAATCCAAATTTTTTCTTCTTTAAAGCAATAGGAAGATTGGATGAAATTATCTCTTTGTAGCTATGACATTTAACATCATTTAATAAACCCCAGACATGGATAGGGTCTATTCAACCTCTTATGTTGGTAGTAATAATCCTGCTTACTATACAGAACAGTTTGAAGAACAAATGAAAGGATAACAAAATAACAATAGCCTACATTTATTGAGGCATTACCATTTTCCAGGCATTGCTTTCTTTCCATGTATTAACTCATCTTATACTAACAACAGTGAGGTAGATATTATTTTTATTAGCCTCATTTCACAGATAAACAGAAATTAGTTAAATAGAGTGCCAAGTCTCCCAGTTAAGAAGTAGAGGTGGGATTCCACTCTGGTAGTTTGTAGTGAAGTTGTAGGAATAAAGCATTCTCAGCTCCTGTTGTTAAGAATGGCAACTTGTATAACCACTATGGGGAGCAATTTGGCAACAGCCCATAATTAGATGCTCACTCCTATGAACTGGAAATTCCACCCATGGTATTCACTAAGAGAAACTCATGCATATGCAACAGGATACATAGATAAAAATGCTCAGTGAACATTATTTGCAATAGGGAAAAACCTAACTGTCCATCAATAAGTGAATGGGTAAATCAATTGTGGTACACACACACACACATACACACAACGATTAAGTGAACGTGTATCAATCAATATAAGTAAACTAGAATTATGTTTCCAGTGTGACAGTCATTAACCACATAAAGCTATTGAGCACTTGAAATGTGGCTAAAGATATATTTTAGAATAATATTTAGGATATATTGGGTTAAATAAATTTACACTAAATTTAATTTTACTTTTTTTTTTGCTTTTTTACTGATACATTAGAAAAATTTAAACATTTATAGTTCATATTACATTTTTATTGGAGAGCACTGATCTAGAAAATATAATCTGAGTTAGAATAAACAGGCTACAAAATGATAGATACAATATAAAAGAATCTGTAAACACTACAAAACATGTAAAGCAATACTATCCACTGTCCATAGATATTTACATGCAATTAAAATACAAAAATCTGAACTGAGGTGGTATCCTCCAAACTCATAATAATGGCCACCCCTGGAGAAGAGATAAGGGGATGGAACTTGGAGAGAGAAACAAAGGGAACTTGAATTTTGTTTGTAATATTCTATTTTATTTATATAAACAAAATATATGAAGCAAAAAGGACTTAATAGTAATGTCTGATCATTATTGAGAGTGGGTTATTTTTATGTTTTGTGTTTTAATATTTCAAGAGTGAAATAGAGCAAAACAATTGAAATCAGACTCATATACAGGCATCCATTCATACACACACACACACACAGAGATATACATACGTTCACACTTTATCGACCCTCCAATCTAAGGCACCATATTTAACCAAAGAACCCAGCAAAGACTACCTTGGGGATATCCCAGTAAGTCTGAGACATTGAGGAGATTGGTTAAGGTCCATGCACTCATCTGATAATTGTGTAGATCTCTATTTATAAAAGGTAATGATTTTTTCCTATGTGAAAGTATTATGTGCTCACTGTAGAAAACTTGGAATTTTTCAAATGTTTAAAGGAAAAAGATTTCCCATAAGCCCTTCACTAAAAGAAAGACAGTGGATATTTTGGGTTTGGTTGGTTTTTTTTTTTTTCCTAGTCTCTGAGCTTTGGATTTTACTTTTGCTAATACCTGACAGATATTTTGAAATGGACCCCTTAATGAAATATGATTGTTTGTCTTTGATCAAAGTAATCTTTGCTGTAGATTGGGTTCGTGATAGCTTTTTTTTTTTACTTTTAAAAAAATTTTAAAAAATAAGCCAATAGCTAATATTTACTAAAGGGAACATCCGGTATGTTTTTCAGTGTAGGAACTATTATAATTCCCATTTTATACAGAGAAAGATGAGGATTAGAAAGGGGGTTTCTATTATAATTTCCACTTCGTTGATGGAGAAACAGGTTTAGAGAGGTTGAGGATCTTGCTCAGATCATAGAGGTAATAATGATGGAGATGTCCACACTTCCAAATAAGGTCTTACAGACCCCAGAGTCCATACTCTTCTCTATCCTCTATCATTCTCCAGCATACGAACTTCTTACTTCCTTTTGCTAAGTGGTATAATGTGTCAATGTTTGAAACCAGTTGAAGGGACATATTTGATATAGAATCCATCAGATATTGGTACAGCCAATCAGATGACTCTTATCTTTTATACAGACATCTTTTTCTTCAATTTCTCTCACTAGGCCTGTCAAGTTTGGGTTGGGTGCCTCTTGCCAACTCCTGGTTCCACTTAGTTGGTGCTCAGAAATGGTCCATAATGCTAAGACTTTAAATGGCTTATTTTTGCATTGCATGTTGCAGTCCTAGGAGGAAATCTGTATGGTTACCAGCTTATAAAAATAAGGAAATGAGAACCACACTCAATAGGAAAGTAGAATGCCAGTGACTAGGGTTAGAGACTAACCTTTCAAAATATGATAAGAGATGGAGGTGGGGCAGGAATGAATCAGAGTGTGGAGACAGCTTTAGTCAAAAAACTGAGAACAACAGACTCTGGACACTTAGCAAACTCTAGTAACTCCGTAACAGATGGAGAGGAAGAGATCCTCAAGCTAATTTTCCTTCAACTCCTATCCATTGGAGGCTGAGGAGCAATCTTCACTGGGGGCCTTGGCAGTTGAGATGATATGTTGATTGGAGTGGGCCAAAAGAGAGATGAAAGCTAATGCACCTGTTGCTGGGACCTAGCCACACCTTTGGCCTTAAACCAGAATTCCACCACAATACCCTTCCCATTCAATTGTTGGAATGGGTCCCAACAAACAGTTTTTAAATTTCATTGCTATTCTATGTTCTATCAAAGGTCTGGGGCTTCATAATATTGCATACATATAATGAGTATTTATTAGCAAGAGAACATTATTTTCCATAATGAGATGTAGAACACAGTCTCCGAGGTCAGGGCATAGTGAATCAGTGAGTGGAAAAAAACTCCAAGCATGTATTTGAGACCTTGATTGTTAATGTAGAATGAAATGTGCACAGAAAAAAAAAAAGAGTAACATAAAAAGCGAAGGGAACAAGTTCCTAATTTTCCCACTCTTTAACCTAGATCAAGAAATGGAAATTAAGTGTAGTCAAAAAATTTTTGCTTCAGCTGCATGTGTCTGCATTTCTTTCTCCTGCCAAGGAGTGGGTATTGCAAGGAGAAGAATTATTTATTTTCTGGGAAAGAAAACCAATGCACCAATTTTTGACTGAAAGGGGGAAAAAATGACGAAGCAAGGGGGGAAAAATAATTGGACAGTAGCATCTCTGAAATTGCTTTGCATTCATTTTCCCAGGCTCTAAGAGAAACATTTGTCTGGAAAGACAGCCCTGTCTTATACTCCATGTGTAGGCTTAAAGTGAGTTTCTATAGTCCCCAAACATTATAAAAGGCTGTTCTCATTATTTCCACTCTTCCCAAATGGGCACATAGCGGTGGGATTGAATAGTAGATCTGAGACCGCTCTCTCAGTTACTCTGATCTCTTTCTCTATAGGAGAAAGCTCTGTCAGGCACTGTTGGGACTTGCTCTGGTTCCTCCTTTCACAGACAGAAAAGCAGCACTGTACCTATCTCTCAGTGCAATACTGTTATTGGCAAGGCCTCTAAGAATAGAAAACAAAACAACTAATGACGCAAGAGCGGTATAAAGCCTCATAAAATGGGACTATCAGCCCAAACCAGAATTGACTCAGAGTAAGAGCATTTCCCCTCAGTGACAACACAAACCTCCCAGTGATTAGGCAGCGATTGGACTAAAGGGGAACAAATGTTTCTGGGCTACTGAGGCACCTCTGACTGTACATTTCTAAAGAATTCATGGACTCACTGTAGACAGAGTAAATGGCATTTGGGACGAGAAGGATGGTGACTTTCTATGGCACTATGAGGCTGGGCCCTACCCAATGTTTTCCTGTGGAGAACAGTCTGCAATTTTAAATCAACTGGACTCCCCAACCATGGTCTGCTGCTCAGTAAAGTTCTGTGACCCTTCTTTCGGCTTATGGGCTTGGCATTGCCACTTCCTCCTGAATTTCTTTAAACAAATATTCCCTCAATGTTTCAGTAACTTTTTCTCTCTGCCTTCATTAGTAAGACACATCCTTGAAACTCAGTGAATTTGCTTGTTTACTTATTGGTTCCAACGTAGAAAGATCTTTTTATTAGACACATGGCTTCTGTGTTCATCGGTTCTACCTGCATACTATCATAAACATGGCGTATTGGGCACTTGTACCAAAGGGATTTCTCTGTGTGGAAATTGGTTAGATGGAGAATGTGGATAAGAACTGGGCTCTGAAGTCAGACCAAATGGGGTTCACTCTTTGTTCCATTACTTAAATAGCTGTGGATTTGGGGCAAGTTACCTCATTTCTCTAAACTTTTTTCTCATCTATAAAATAAGCACAACACCCATGTCTATAACAAGGTTTGTTGTGAGGCTTATATTAGGTGCCAGGCACATAATAAGGGTCCAGTGTTATTGTTAAAAAATAAAACATGGTCCCTAATTTTATGGAGTTCATAGTATAAAGGGAAAGGTACTCATTTAAACAATTATATCAAGACTAAAGTGCAATAATCAACATGCACAAAAAAAGTACAGTAAAGCACAGATGAAGTAGCCATTCATTTTGTCAGAAACGGTCATGGACAATTTGATCTCACCTGGCTGAGAAATGAAGAGGGTTCTAGGCAAAGGAAACAGCAGGAGAAGAGGCAGAAAGCCATGAAGCAGGAGAAGTTGTAGCCATATGGACTTGAGAACCCAGTCAAGAAAGGATGGTAGACTTTCTGAACTTTGTGAAGAATTAACCCCCATTAATTCCTAAGAGGTCCGTTGAATAACCTAGTAGAGTCATGTCATATATTTTTCTTTAGCCTGATGACCAATCTACTGCAGAAGATGAACTGGCCAGGAAGTTCTTCCACACTATGGAAGAACTGAGGCGGTGGGTACCCACCCAACCTGTTTGCTGGTTATGGTGGTTGAATCAGTCAAAATCCCGTCAAATTTGATTTTTGACTCATTGATTCCTCATTCAAGAATGCTGCATCCTAATTATGTATTGTCATTCACTAAGTCAGAAGGCACAAGCCAAGAAAAGAGATTTTCTGGTCATAGTTTTCTTGAGTTTAGTCATTATCTAGTTCATTTGTTCACAGAACATCTTGTCATACCAGCCCTCTCAACTTGTTTTATGGTCAGACTTATTCTCCAGAAAGCCAGGGACTGATTTGTTCATTATAACTACTGCACATAGCCTGGTTTAATTCTGTTTCCAATGTCCAGTTAACTTTTTTCTTTGCACTTATATGCAAATGTAGCTAAAAACTTATAAAAACTTTCTCTAGGTAGAAATTCATAAAAATGGGGAGACTTACAGTAAAAGTCAGAAGAGCTTTTTCTCTCTGCAGCGCAAGAGAGCACTCAGCATTTGAGAGGAGGGGAGAATCAAGCTTGACAAATGCAGTAGTTGAAGCATACGGACAAGTCAAAAAAAATTTCAAATGAAAAGATGGTGACTGAGCCAAGGTTTTTTATATTTTCCCAATGTTATTGAAGAACGTGTTCTACTCTATTTATTGCTAAACGCCTTCCTTAAACATTATTTTCTAGTTATTTTAGGAATAATCTATTTATATGTTACTAGTTTATTTCCACTGCAGTCAGGAAAAATATGATTTCAATTTATCATTTATTGAAAATTGCTTTCTTATCCAGCATATGCTCAATTTTGGTAAATCTTCCATGTGCATTTGAAAATATTGTGTATTCTGTAGTTGTTGAATGTGTGACTGTGAATTTATTTCTCCCTTTAATTCTGTTACATTGTGTCTTAGAATTAAGGTTATATTATTAGGTGTACATATATTTAGGTTATTAAATCTTCCTTTTGAATTGACCATTTTATCACTACAAAATGTCCCCGTATATTTTTGTTAATACAAAATAATAAAATAATTATCTCTAATAACATTAAATACTAAAATATTTAGAAATATTAAAACTTCCTTTTGAATTTATCAAAATTAATAAATTCTCTAGAATTATTGCATATAGAGTTTTACTTTAGTAATACTGCATAAAGTATTTTTAATTATTTGATTTTTCCCTCTATTAATTTTTAAAACACTTCTATTTTGCATCCTGATTATTACCACATGCATCTTTGATTTGAACTTACTTTAAATTAACATTTTACCAACTTTCCACACAATGAAAGATTGTTGTAACACTTTTTAAAAATATTTTTTCTAGTTTTATTGAGATATAAATGAAATATAATATTGTATTCATTTAAGGTGTCTAATATAATGATCTTGATATATGTATATATTGTGAAATGATAACTGCAATAGATTATTTAACATCCATTACTTCACTTAGCTGCAAATTTTTTTCCTCATGATAAGAAGTTTTAAGAAGGAGCCAAGATGCCCTTCACAGAGGAATGGATAAAGAAGATGTGGTCCATATATACAATGGAATATTAATCATCATAAAGGATGAATACCCACCATTTGCATTGACATGGATAGAACTGGAGGAGATTATGCTAAGTGAAACAAGTCAAGCAGAGAAAGACAATTATCATATGGTTTCACTCATATGTGGAACATAAGCAATAGCGTGGAGGACCATAGGGGAAGGGAGGGAAATCTGAAGGGGGAGAAATCAGAGGGGGAGATGAACCATGAGAGACTATGGACTCTGGGAAACAAACTGAGGGTTACAGAAGGGAGGGACTGGGGTAATGGGGTAACAGGGTGATTAAGGTATTAAGTAGGGTACGGTATTAAGGAGGGCACATATTGCAATGAGCACTGGGTGTTATACGCAATTAATGAATCATTGAACACTACATCAAAAACTAACGATGTACTATATGTTGGCTAACTGAACATAATTTTTAAAAAAGCAACTTTCAAATATATAATATAGTTTTGTTAACTATAGTTCCCATGCTGTACATTATATCACTAGAATTTATTAATCTTATAACTAGAAGTTTGTACCTTATGATCACCTTCCACCTTTTTTTTTTTTTTAAGATTTTATTTTATTTATTTATTTGACAGAGGTACAGCCAGCGAGAGAGGGAACACAAGCAGGGGGAGTGGGAGAGGAAGAAGCAGGCTCCTAGCGGAGGAGCCTGATGGGGGGCTCGACCCCAGAACGCCGAGATCACTCCCTGAGCCGAAGGCAGATGCTTAACCGCTGCACCACCCAGGCGCCCCTCACCTTCCACCTTTGACAGGCACCATTCTGTTCTCTCTTTTGTAAGTTTGGCTTTTTTAGATTCCACATATAAGTGAGATCGCACAGTACTGCCTTTCTCCCTCTGACTTATTCCACTTAGCACAATGCCCTCAAGGACTCCACTTAACCATCTACTCTTTGTGCTTTTGTTATTGTGTATTTAAGTTCTGCACATATTTAGAAACCCAAAGACGTTATATTATTGCTTTAGACAGTATTTCTTTATATCTCCCACTATAGTTATTTCTGTTGTTCCTTTTGATTATGCTTCTAAGATAGATCACTTTCCTTCTGCCAAAAGAACTCCTTTTATTATTTTAGTGTCAGTCTAAGAGTGATGAATTCTAAATTTTTGTCCGAAAAAGTATTTATTATGCCTTCATTTTTGAAGTATATGTTCATTAAGTATGGAATTCTCGATTCACATTTATTGTCTTTCATTATTTCCAAGATGTGATTCCACTGTTTCATAGTTTGTTGCTGAGAAGTCAGCTGTCAGTCTTGCTGCCTCTTTGAAGGTTATTTGTGGTTTTCCTTGCTTCTTTTAAGATTTTTCTCTTTTTCTTTGATTTTCAGCAGTTTTGCTGTGATATGCCTAGGTATGGTTTGAGTTTATCCTGTTTGACTTTTTCAATGCATGCTCCTACTTTCTGGGATCTTGGACCCTCACGTTCTGGCTGCATTAGTTGCTCTCTTATCCTTACAAATTACTATCTTTAGGGTATTTTGTCCAGCTTTTATAATTGTTCTCAATTACTCTGTCATAGTTAGAAGTGGAAATGCATATTCTTTCTAGGAGTACTGATTAGGACTTTTTGTATTTTGTTTAGAAAGAAAGTCCAATGATCTCTACATAAAACCTGGTCCTGATGTCTCTTCTGACTTCTGCCTGGCTGGTAACATAAATGATTCCTAGAATTATTCCTTATTCAAAACTTCCAAATAGATCTTCTATCTTTTCATCTTTGAAGCTTTGATAAATGTGTTTGTACTAAATATATCAAAGAATTGTGTATGTATTATTTTCTACCACAACCCTATTGTGCCTTTAAAGATGCTTGTGGATTTTTCTACATACAAAGAAGGGTAGGACCCTCACTCTTCTTCTCACCCTTACTCCTTTTTATCTAGCTTTAGACAACTGAAGAACAACTAGCCCAACATCCGGCATAAAATAATCATAAAATAAATGTTGATGAAAGGATGAACAAGTGAAATTGCTTCATTATGTGAAAAATAGTTAATTCTTTGATTCTTCCTCTTCACTGTTAACCTACCCCTTTTTTGAATTAAAAAAAAATCATCTAAAGCATACAAAAACTTAAGACTACTCTGTGTCTATATTTAGTGAGATCCAAGGGACTGAATTTCACGCATTTTTAGTCCATATAAAGCTATGCCAAAAACTTCATTTATTTACTCTGAATCATTTTTTTGCCTGACATGTAGGTGGTCACCCAGAAGTGATTTTTGACAAAAAACCTCACTGTATACATGTAGCTAATCTTGACTGGTATAAACAGTTCTTGTAACATGAATTTCTATTTGGGAACATGACATAGCTGATGAGACAGCTACGTTGTTCATTGCCTGGTCTCATTTTCAAAAGTGTCTCTCTTAGAGTAAACTTAGAAAGACATTGTGTTATGTACTGAATTTCTGTCAGGGCCTGCTGTATCAAGTTTCTAGATCTTTGAACATTTTTCCCCCTATGCCTTGAATGTCCTTCTCCCTTTTGACTTTCTGGTGAACTGCTTCAGGGCTCAAAAATGTCACCTCCTTTGTGAAGCTTTTCCTTATATCCCAGCAACATCATATGCTTCCTCTTCTGGTTTCCCTTTATTTCCTGGTACTCTCCAATAGTGCTTGTCATTGTACATTATTTATGTGTCTTTCTTCCTCGCTAGACTCCTACAAGTGTACAGGGTGTGCATTAGTCTTCTTGCTAACTTCACTGCCCCAAATAGCAACTTGTTAGATCATCGGTACATTTTTTTGAAGATAAAATTCACACAATATCAAATTCACCCTTTTAAAGTATATGGTTCAGTGGTTTCTTCATTTATTCACACACCCTTATAAACATTACTACATATAATCATATACTTTCTTCACCCTGAAAAAGAAACCCCACATTCTATAGCAGTCACTCCTCATTTTACCCTCCCTCCAGTCCTTGGCAGCCACTGATCCATTTTCTACTCCTGTAAGTTTGCCTATTTTGTATATTTCAAATAAATGGAACTGTACAATACTTGGCCTTTTGTGTCTGGGTTCTTTCACTTATCATAAAAGTTTTAAGGTTCTTTCATGTTGTAGCATGAATCAGTACTCTATTGCTTTTATGAGTGAATCATATTCCATTGTATGGATATAGCATATTTTGTTCATCCAGTTATCTGTTGATGGACATTAGGGCTGTTTCCACTTTGGGGCTATTATGAATAATATCTCTGTGAACATTCATGTAAAAGTTTTTGTATGGATGTATGTTTTCAAATCTCTTGGATATATAGGAGTATAATCTCTAGTCATTTTATGTTTAACTTTTTAAGGAACTGCCAAACTATTTTCTGTAGTTGCACACCATTTTACATTCCTACCTACAGTGTACAAGGGTTCCAGTTTCTCAAAATCCTCTCCTGGACTTGTTATTATCTATCTTATTTATTATAGCTATCCTAGAAGGTCTCAGGTTTTTGTTTTTGTAATTGAGGTATAATTAACATATAACATTATATTAGCTTCACGTGTACAGCAATGATTTGGAATTTGTATACATCATGAAACGATCACTGATGAGGGAGCAGAGGCCTGGCTGAGGAAAAAGCACAAGCTGACACCCTGCAACCTCCTCTCCCCCCACTCCTGGGTGGGATATGTATGACATTCTTCCAGGAAGCTCCCAACTATCTTAATGTTAATGCTTTGCTAGAGAAGAAAAACAACTTAATTTGGCAATGGCATGGCCTCCAATATCCTGTGAGTCTTCTTTAACATATGAAAGTCCATTCTGAAATCTCCCTTTTCCTTACCTCTCCCAACTCCAAAGTATATAATCAGCCACCCCTCACAACCCCGGTGCTGCAGCTCTTTCTGCCCACAGTTTCTGTTCCTGTGCTTTCATGAAACTACTTTTCGCACCAAAGATGTCTCAAGAATTCTCTCTTGGCCATCGGCTCCGGACCCCACCCCACCAAACCTGACCTATATTCCAAAACCACATCGATCACCACAGTAAATCATTAACATGTGTTATCATACAAGTTACAAAATTTTTTTCTTTTTTTTTTTTTTTTTTTAAGATTCTATTTATTTGACAGAGAGAGAGACAGCCAGCGAGAGAGGGAACACAAGCAAGGGGAGTGGGAGAGGAAGAAGCAGGCTCATAGCAGAGGAGCCTGATGTGGGGCTCAATCCCGTAACGCCGGGATCACGCCCTGAGCCGAAGGCAGACGCTTAACCGCTGTGCCACCCAGGCGCCCCACAAAATTTTTTTCTTGTGATGAGAACTTTAAAGATCTACTGTCTTAGCAACTTTCAAATAGGCAACACAGTATTATTAACTATAATTACCCTCATATACATGACTTATTTTATAACTAGAATTTTTTATATTTTGACCCCCTACATCCATTTTGCCTACCCCCACCTTCCTCATAGTGACCTTGATCTGCATTTACCTAATAAGTAATGATGTTGAGCATCTTTTCAGATGCTTATTGGCCATTCATAGATCTTCTTTGGAGAAATGTATATTTAAACAATTTGCCCATTTTAAAATTTGGTTGTCTTTTTATTGTTGAGTTGTGAAATTTCTTTATATATTGTGGATATTAGATGCTTATCAGATGCATGACTTGTAAGTAGCCTATTGTTTGCTCTAAATGTTACCCATTACCTCAGGAAGCCACAACTACCTGTGATTGTTTTTGACAAATCCCCTCCGGAAAAGGCTGTTTTTCACAGGGCAAACTCTGTGTCAGGTCAAATAAAGACAGACTTAGAATGGGGTCTTCCACAGAACCACCCGATAGGTCAAATAATGACTCTTTGGGAAGGTGACTTTGTAGAAGTTCCAATCCCATTCTGTTTCTTTCACTGGCTGCCAGGCTGTTGTATTTCGCAATGATTGCAGACTGTTGGGTTTTAAGGCTATCACAAAGCTAGGAGCAGTGGGAAGGTTGGAGTGAGGACAGGACAAATTAAATTACCACAAAGTTTGCTTTTCAGGATTGAGCTATTTTTCTTTAATGAATGCTCCCCAGATTGTGCTAAGCCTTTGATTAGTTTCCAGACTTCTAAAAAAGTTGATTCTATAACTTTGTTGTGTTATTGCCAATGTTCTTTTAACTTTCAAAAAAAAAGTTTCTTTAAAAAAATTTTTTTTAAACATTTTTTAAATTTAAATTCAGTTAATTAACGTATAATGTATTATTAGTTTCAGAGGTACAGGCCTGTGATTCATCAGTCTTACGTAATACTCAGTGCTCATTACATCACATGCCCTCCTTAACATCCACCATCCAGTTACCCCATCCTACCTCCTGTTTCCCCTCCAGCAACCCTCAGTTTGTTTCCTATGATTAAGAGTCTCTTATGGTTTGTCTCCCTCTCTGGTTTTGTCTTATTTTATTTTTTTCCCTCTCTTCCCCTATGATCCTTTGTTTTGTTCCTTAAATTCCACATATCAAGGTTTTTAGATGTCTTTCCTCCATTTTTATTGACATTCTTAATATGCATTTTTGAATGGGTGAATAAACGAACTAATTGAATATGCATGCCCACACTGAATTGCCCTCATACTCCCTAGTTCAGTCAAGATGCTTGTTTTGAGTTGATTTATCTGCTACAACCTGTGGACTCTGAGTTAATTAAGCCCTGGAACTGACTGCTACAGCAGGAAGTGAAATGAGATAGAAGTTGTTAGTATTGCAGAGCTTCATATTGGCTGTCCAGATTTTTTTGTTCAAGTATGGAGAGCACCACCTACTGCATTGCCTGTGGTGTAATTATTTCTTGCCTTCTTTTTTGGGCTTTCAACTATGGTCTTTGTGTTTGGAATCATGTACTTTTGTTCTTATCTTTTTAATTTGAGCAGCTATCTTGCCTTGAATTCAGACTTTGTGAAGCCCTTGCCTCGTTAATTATTTTTTATATTCACTACGTTTTTCCAGTGCAGATATATTAAAGAACTTGTAAATTGAGTCACCACTTTAGTCTTCCTGATCCTTCCCGACCATCAGCCTTTGGGTATATTTATCTGATCCCTTGCCTGACCACTACTCTATTTTTGCCTTGGAGATGACGCTAACCTTCATCCTTACTTCTAGTGTTTCCTTTGTTACTGATGCATCTGCAGAGACACTTCCCTAGTAAGCTGTAAAACCTCTAAATGCTTAAGTCCTCTGGTCTAACCCCCAAAAGATTATGTGACTAGTCTTTTGGAGATACACTATTTCTGGCCACTATCATCCAACCAACCGAATGAGTACATTTTAAATTTTTTTAAAAAGATTTTACTTATTTATTTGACAGAGAGAGACAGCGAGAGAGGGAACACAAGTGGGGGGCTTATATTTACCCACTAAAATGTATTCTAATTCTAGAGATTGGTTCCCCTTGGGGAAAAAATAATCCTCTTCATAAAAGGTAAACTGTAGTACACTAAAATTTTGAAGAGCTTGTTTGAGCAAACTTTGATTTGAATTGTGTAGGGCCAAACCAAAAATGTGTAGGAGCTCTTTAACAACAGGGGCTAAGGAAAGGTTTTTATTGAATAGATGCAGAAGCAAAGCAAGGAAATTATTTGATTGGGGTATCGCTTAAGCCATTGCCTTATTTGGGAAAGTTTAGTTGGCTGTGATTGGTTTTTCTTAAGTTTTGATTTCTTAACCTTGAGACATTTACAGGAATTGATTCTGGCTTAAGTTTCAAGTTTGCTTACTTAGGCTGCCAATGCATTAGAACCCCCTCAGTCTAATGGACTCTTAAATTATTTTAAGACTTGCATACATTTAAAATCATTAAAATTCCCTACTTTGTGGTCCTTGAAAATACTTTTGGTTGTTATTTCATTGCATTAACTAAGACTGCATTCTTTATTCTTCTTTCTCATCTCCAATCCTCTCTTAGCACCTGTGTCTAAACAAAAAAATGTATTCAATCTAGTTAAAAATTATTGCTTTGGAGTTTTTCTTTTAGTTGACTAATTGCTTTGCTTTTCAATAGCTGTGAAGGCATGAAGTAAACATAGTCTATTGCATTTAATTCATCTATGCAATCAAGAGCTTAACTGACTACTATCTATATAATTTTCATAGTCACGTTAAGAGTTCACAGATTATCTCCCTGTTTATTAAATACTTAGTTCTTATTTCACAGTCTCTTTGTTCTTCCTTTATCAGGTTTAATATTCAAATAGCTAGATAGGCAGTATTGTTTTGAGCTTTGAACGCCACTCCAAATTTTGAGAGAAAGGATGGATACCTATATGGAGATGCTTTTGTTAGATTTGACTCAAACGTTCATTACTGAATGTCTACTATTTAAAAACATTGCTACCGGGGTGCCTGGGTGGCGCAGTTGTTAAGCGTCTGCCTTCGGCTCAGGGCGTGATCCCGGCATTGCAGGATCGAGCCCCACATCAGGCTCCTCCGCTGGGAGCCTGCTTCTTCCTCTCCCACTCCCCCTGCTTGTGTTCCCTCTCTCGCTGGCTGTCTCTATCTCTGTCGAATAAATAAATAAAATCTTTAAAAAAAAAACCAAAACATTGCTACCTCTTTGTTGAGGAAACTATTCTTGTTTTTTTTTTTTTTTTTTTTTTTTTTTTGGTTGGTTGGTTTGGTTTTGGGGTTTGTTTGGCTTGGTTTTTTTTGGTCATCACCTAGATCTACTTGAATGAAGTGCATATTCTTGATCATTTTAGAAATTTCTTATAGATCCTAACAAATACTTTAAAAGGAGATGCTGACATCCTGATCTGCTTCTCTATGGATTTATTTTTATTCTACTCAAAGAGATAAGACCAGGAGACCTGGACAAAAATCTATGGAATAAATTACTATCATATCTTAAATTTGTGTATAGTTCAAACTGTGCTAAATGAATGAAGTGTAAAGCTGGACTGGTTTGTAGTGATTATGCTGTTCATAAGTGAAGAATTCCCTACTTATTTTTGTATTTATCTTTTTCTAAAGATTTTTTTTTTTACTTATTTGACAGAGAGAGAGACAGCCAGCGAGAGAGGGAACACAAACAGGGGGAGGAGTGGGAGAGGAAGAAGCAGGCTCCCAGTGGAGGAGCCCGATGTGGGGATTGATCCCAGGACTACGCCCTGAGCCGAAGGCAGACGCTTAACGACTGAGCCATCCAGGCGCCCCTGTATTTATTTTTTAATGCTTTATACACACCCAGTAATGTTAGGGGATAAATAAGCCATATTTTCCAGATGTTGATACTGAGGCATAGAGAATTGGGACCAATCTCATTTTTACAAGATAAATTCAGCAGAATAGAAAGGAACAGATGACACAAGCATCGTCTATGTGTGTTCTCCAAAGTTCTCACACAAGTACTACTTAAGATTTGTTACAGTTCATACTGGTAGGAATTCAAGTTTTAGCGTTCTTCCAAATAAATAAACTTGTTGTAGGTGGTGGCAGAAAAGCGACTTTTGAAAAATCAATGCATTTTATCCACTGTGGTTCTTATTTGAATATTGCCAGCCAAATTAAGTAAATGTCAAGTCTCTCTCAGGACTCTAGTGAGAAAGAGGAATTTAAAAGCCCCAGGTGTTACCACAAGTATTGAAACCTGTTTAGTATGGATGCTAATAATTGTAGCATAGAACACTGGAACTCCCAGCAACGTCCTTCTCTAAGATCTTCATAATGAATTAGAACATGATGAAAAGATATCAAAACTAGTCCTCTTATCTTTATGCTTTATAAAAAAAAGTCAGACTTAAATGCTGGGTAGGACTTCCCTGCGACCTGAGATTTAGATTAATAGTTTTTAAGGAAATAAAGAAAAGATGCCAGCAATTGGCCTTCAAGTTTTATGAAGATACCTACAACATATTTACAGACCAGCAGTAAAACCTACTAGATTTGAGGCCTACCATCTGAAGAACGTAAACAAATCATGATAGCTTCTCCCTTGGTTCAGATAGCTTAGTAACTAAAGGAAAATATTATGAGTTTATAATTTAATCTGATCAATACTCCTAGAAAATTTTAAATAGGGCCAAGAACAGTTTAAAGAAGTTTAAACAAAATAGTATACTAATCAGAGAAAATGTTTTCTACACAAATCATTAAAGCTATACATTTGTCTTGTTTTTTTATTGAACGTGAGCTAAACAGGGAGAACTAAATATTGTTATGTATTGGCTAAATACATTAAGACAGCATTGTTGGTTCACTTTTGACCTTCACCCAGGGCCACAATTTTGATGAAAAACAAAATAATTTGATCATGACCCTACAATTCTCATTAGAATCCTGTCAAGCATGCACTGTACCTCTCTTTTCAGATATTCTTCTAAGGGCACAGAAGTATAAAGCAACACATGACACCAATTTGGTTCTCTTGGCCTAAGAAGTTCACACGATTCATATCGATAGTGCTCATAAGCCCTAAGGTGGCAACTATTACTTTTACATTTTTGATGTCTTATTGAGTAATTAAATGGCTCACATTCTAGCCATGAGAATGGGGGCTTCATCTTCTGTTATGGAAACTAGTCTTCAGACAAAAGTTATATCTAAATATCTGGTTTATGTCTAAGTTGTCTATAATCTCAGGATTTCAAAAAACCAAGTATCTTCCCTGAAGTTGTTTCTGTTGTCATTGAGACTTGATTATTTCTGTAGAAAACGACCTGTTTTACAGAGTCAAAGTCACTTGTCGCGTTTTTTTAAGCAGCACTGATTATCACCAGCCTGTGATATTCTGCTTGTTCTGAGCTCTTCTGAACAGAGAATCTAACTTTTACATGAGTCTCTTTCATGCAAACATAACCCCAGGCCTGGATTTGTTTTCCCCCTACAAATGAAAAATATAAGGAGAGCTCTGGAGACAAACTGTCTTTATACTCTCCTTGTGGGGGGATGGGGGATGGAGGAGTCTGGACATTTTACTATGAGTCACAAGCAGGGGCAGGCCCCAGAAGGGGCAAGTGATAGTTCTGTGCCCTCTGGCTTAGGGGTTCTCTATTGTCCAGCTCCAGAACCCTTTAGCTGCTGAGAGCTCAATGTGTAGGAATCCCCATGGCTGCTCCTGTCCCGGCCCTCCCACAGAGCTCCACGGGGCTCCATGAAACAACCACCCAACCTGACATCATTCAGAAATAGTCACAGTTTGAATCAATTCAAGCTTGGAAAGGATTCCAGCGTCCTTTGAATCTGGATAAGGAATTCATTAAATGAAAATCCAAACTGGTTCAAATATTGGACCAATTATAGTCTGATACAAACTACATGCTGAAATGTTTTCAGATTTGAATCCTTTCAGACACTGAGAAGATTCAAGTCAGTAAAAATATTAAGTATCATCAAAGTGTTTGGGGAATAATAACAGATATCCCTTACAAATCTTCCCTGTTAACCCCCTTCCCATTCCTATCTCTGACAGGCATTCAGCATGGTTGTGTTGTCTCAAGGATACTCTGGAGCTAGGTTTTTTGATTGATCTGGCCCACTTTCCAGAATACCAGCCACACTCTGCCACTAATAAGGCACAGAGAGCTCCCATCATTCATTGACTAACAAGCATCTCTTACTTCAAATTTGTCCTTCCTAGGATACTTATTTACTTATTTTCAGAGACTGACAGAATTCTGAGGCTTAAAGGACTGTAGGGGTCAAGAAGAGTCACGGTTTCAACCACTGGTAATTGAACCATTTCAAGAAAACCTGCTCTCCTTTTAGGTTCAGGCCTGGGAGAGGGATTGCCTAGTTTACCTCAGCTTTGGAAGGTCTTTCTCATTTGAATCTGCTATTACCACCTTATTCCTTTCTCAGCTTAGAAGACCAATGAGGGAAACCAGACTATCCTTCCAAGTGCAAAGTGTTTGTAAGGAAAAGCCATTCAGACAGCTGACCTCGTAAAAAATTGTGAGGTAGATGAAGGGCGCCTAAGGGTGGTGGTTCTTAACTTGGTTGGCCCGACCCCAGGCTCGCTGAACCACAGGATCTTTGGATGGAGCCCTACCATTTGCATTTTTTTCTTTTCTTTTCTTTTCTTTTTTTTTTTTTACAAGTTCCACAAATGATTCTGAGGTAGTCTTATGAACATTTGGGAAATGCTGATGTAAGGCACATTCTCTCCTTTTTCCTTAGCTTCCTCCCCTAATGCCTCCTCCCCACCTACCACCAGGTCCCCAGAGCTGTCTTGGTTCTGTAGACTCCCCAGACTGGAATCATAGCCTTGAAAGTTTTCCTTATCACCTTCCCCAGCACCTCATACACAAACACAGACTCAATATTCTTAGTCCTATCTAATAGTTGAGTATAAACCAATGAAATTATATTAAATTACAACTGAATTCTCAATAAATGTGCTAAATCTTCCAGGAGTAAGTGCTTTTTTAAAAAAAAATTTATTTATTTATTTGACAGAGAGAGAGAGAGTATAAGCAGGGGTAGCAGCAGTAGGAGGAGGAGAAGCAGGGAGCCCAATGCAGGACTCGATCCCAGGACGCTGGGATCATGATCTGAGCCCAAGGCAGATGCTTAAGTGACTAAGCCACCCAGGTGCCCCAGGAGTAATTGCTTTTTGAAAGAGGATACAAAGTTTAGGGAGGACCATGAGGGGAGATATTATTTGTGAAGGCAGCCTTCTTCGGGACCTATTCCTCACTGTGCAGCAAGCACTTATCTTAGGCAGGACTGATTCTTACCTCCCAAATGGACAAGGTGGGCCCCAATCAATCACATTCAGGAAAGCCAGAATTGGCTCACTATAGCAACACGGAAAATATAGAGACAGCTCTGCTGTTGCTTCTAATTAGCTCCAGATAGCACTGGGGGAGAATTCCATCTGCTAAGGCTACCTATGGGTGCTTTGGCCAGTGACTGCGTCATATCCACCTGAAATGGCCCCACTACTGGGATGGCATCCTAAAGTACAGGCTTATCTTTCTTGCTTTGCTTGCTAGCTGCCTCTGACTACACTCTAAAACCTTGGCTTGGGGTCCCACTGGTTTGTGTAGGTTTCAGTTACACCCCCCCACAAAAAGGTTATGCAAACAACCTTTATTTAGCCACTATGTCAGGAGCCTGGGAGGCGGGGGGGGGGGCAATAATTTATTTAAATAAAAAGAAAATAAAGTGATCCTAAAAACAGGGTGTATTTTTTAGTAGCCACATTAAACCCCTTCTTGCTATTTGGAACAAAATTGAAAAGGCAGCTGCATAACTTATGGAAAGTAATAGGCAAAGCAGAAACCCTGTGTTGAGGGGCCATCAATCTTCATTGATTCCAGGGATACTTCTCTTCCAAATCAGGAGAAGAAAGTCCAGTACTATCCCCTCTTGATTTGCCCTTTCAGCTAAACCTTCCAAGGCCCTTGGTGCTGGTTGAGATGCCGGTCTCCCAGGAACTGGAGAGAGTCCAGGTCTGAGCTCACTCTGACCACAGGAAATTCAATTCACGCTAATGAATTGTGGTGCCTGCCCGCCTGAGTTAGATGCATGCCAGAGACTCAAGAAGCCAAAGGTTCCATGTCCTTTCACTGTCCTCTGGAGTCATCCATCTCATTTCTGCTGTGTAGTTTCACTTGATGATTCCCAAACAGAGATAGCCCATAGAACGCAAAGTCTTCAGTCAAGCTTCAAGAGGAGACTGAGCTTGAAAAGGTTGGGTCAAATCCAGTATTCTTTTCCCCTACCTATACCCCACTCATTGTCCCTTCATACCACTCAATCTCTATTTACATTGATTTTACTTTCAGTTTATGAAGATTTTTTTCCCTAGGAAATGCCAGCTAGAGGCATCTAAGCTCCCAAGATTGACTGCAACCGATCCTTTATGTTTTAGTTCCCTGGACCTGGCTGAGCATCAGAAATGTTTTGTGATTCCTAGAGCCCATTCTATGCTATTATAACAAAATCTCTGGGGTGGGGCCAGGTACTAGGGCAGTGTCCTAGGTGATGACAAGTTAGCTCTAGTACTATACTTCCACTAGGTTACATTCATCTTTCTCCTTTTCCAGACCGAGAATTGGAGGTCTTGACTCCAAACCCTTGACTTGCCACTAAACTTGCTGCATTACTTTGCCTACTGAGTCACTTAAATCTCACAAGCTTCAACTTCCTTATCTATAAGGAGATAGGAGTCAGGGAGGGGTTTAGATCCTATCAGTTATTATCAAATCTAATTCCCCAACATCTTCACTTTTGAAGCTTTTGAATATGATGGTTCAGATTTATTTCTCTGCATCCTCCTCCTGTCCCCACTATTCCACTACCTTTCTGGGGCTTGGCACATTCTGAGCTAAGACGGCAAAAGGAGAGACACATTCCTTCAGCATAATATATGGGAGCCATTCTTGTAGGTGGTTAACCTTGACAATGTGAAAGGTCTTACAGCCTTTTAAATAATCACTATGATGTTAGACTGGAGAATGAATGCTTCAGAGCATATTTTTGTCTCCACTGCTCTCACAGAATCCAGAGCCCTTGCAGCTCAACCAAGATATAAAGATTAGATTTTGATGGGAGATGAAGGAGGGAGGACAAAGTATATAATCTGAAGAGCCTTGGGAGAGGGAAAAGGAAAAAGGCCCGAAGGAAAGAAGTTTTCTGCTGATCACAGGGGCTGGCATATGGGGACCACCTGAGTAGATACCCTGAATGTACTGGAGGGGACAAGAGTAG
This sequence comes from Ursus americanus, assembly GCF_024610735.1. Classification (NCBI taxonomy): domain Eukaryota; kingdom Metazoa; phylum Chordata; class Mammalia; order Carnivora; family Ursidae; genus Ursus; species Ursus americanus. The sequence goes on along the minus strand of NC_142162.1, from coordinate 5,528,933 downwards.
GGCTATCCAGATGAGAGTGAGAAAAATCCATTCCAGACTCTACACCGCTCTGTGCTATTGCATGGGCTAGAAATCCCACTCAAATTTAAAGTGCCACAATCTTCTGGACACCGTTTCGGTGTGAAAAGCTCTTAAAGTCTTTTGACATTGGAATGTACAATCTACCTAAGTGCTACGGTGCACAGGTGATCATTTTTTGGAGATCCTGATTTCATAGGTCTGGAGTGGGGCCTAGGCATCTGTACATTTTTAAATATCCACAGGTAATCTTGATACATAGCCTACTCTCAGATTTACTTTATTAACTTATACCTTTTTCCTTTGACATAACCAGTTTTCTTTTCTTTTTTTTTTAATCACTCTCCTTACCACTGCCCTAGTCTCTCCTGCCCATGTTGAAAGAGATTTCCCCAAGTCAGATTCCTCTTCTGCTCCAGGGCAGTTAGTTTGGCAAGCAGAGCGTAGGCTAGATTTCAGTCCCTAATTGCCCCCATGGCTAGGTGCCTTGTATAGCACACAATTTGCACAACTGTGACCAGAGGAGGAAAAAGACGATTGGCTTCCAAGATAGCAGATTTGTGTTTCAGCCATAACTCTCACTTTATACCTGTCTAAACTTGGTTAAGTAGCTTAAATCTTTTTTTTAAAGATTGTATGTATGTATGTATGATGTTAGGTAATCTCTGCGCCCAACATGGGACTCAAACTCAAAACCCTGATATGAGGAGTCACATGCTCTACCGACTGAGCCAGTCAGGTGCCCCTCAAATCTTTTTGAGCCTGTTTGATTATATATCAAAGAGGGATGAAGATGGCTACTTACAAAAACGGCCAATTCCAACAGTACAATAAATCTGTCAAATCATTTCTCAAGCCTCATTAGACCTGTGAACAGCTTGACCCTTGTGACCACTTCCATCTTCATGGGCCATAGCCTCTGCTTAGCTTCTGGGACACTCTTCCCTCTTCATTCTTTTCTTGCTCTCTGGCCACACTTTCCCAGCCTCATTTTCTGAATTCTTCCCAACTCTGAGTTTTGGAGTGTCCAGGACTTCTTTTCTCACCTCTTTACTCTGATTTCCTAGGTAATTTCATCCAATTGATTGAATATAAGTACCAATTTTATGCTGAAGACTCACAAAATGTTCTATCTCCAGCCATAATCTTTCTCTCGAATCCGAAACTCTGGAATCAAATTGCCAACTCCACTTCGCTTAGATATGTAATAGACATCCCAAACTTAATATGTCCAAACGAAACTCCTCGTGTTCTTCCCCAAACTTGATCTTTCCATAACCTTCCCAACCTCAGTATGTAGCCTCTTCACTTGTCCAGTTTTTCTGGCCTAAAGCCTCTTTTTCTCACTGCACACTTCCAATCCATCAGCCAATCTATTGGCCCTATCTTAAACTGTATCGAGTACCTGGTCATCACTGCTGTCACCCTACCCTTATCTGCTATCACCTCTCTCCTTGGCTATTTCAATAAAGGAATAAATGCCCCTGTCCCAGCCACCTTGCTCCACCATAGTCTATTCCTTATAGCATCCAAGAGATCACTGCTCTGGTCAAAATCTTCCCACATTTTCCCCTGTCATAGAGAATAAAATTATGGAGTCTTCTCATGGTCTCCCCATAAGGGTTTGTATGACATGTTTCTCTTCTATTATCTCTCTGACCTCACAGATCTTTCAGCTTGTGATGATCACACCTGTCCAGAGCTTTCATGTTGGCTCTCAAACATACTACATGTGCCCCTGCCTCAGGGCCTTTGCACTGGCTAGACCTCTTTCGGGAACACTCACTTTCCAGGTATCTATAGCTCATCAGCTTACTTCATTCAGTTCTTTAAAAGTCACCTTAGCACAAACTGCCTCCTTGGTCCTTAATCTGAAACAGAACATTATCCCAACCCCCATAACCCTGTTTTCTTATCCTGCTTTATTTTTCTTCACAGAATATGTCACCATTTAACATTTGCATGTATGTTTTGCTAATTTGTTTGTTGTCTGTCTCCGCCTAAGCATGTAAGAGTAGCTGTATTCTCAACATCCAGAACAGGGCTTGAGCCATAGTATTGAGCTCAATAAATATTTGTTAAATGAATGAATACAAAAATGATGTCAGTGATAGAGGAATTAAATGAGATACTGTATATGAAGGGTTTAGTACATGCCTGACACTTACCAGATACTCAGTAACTGGTCATTTCCTCTCTACTTCTAGCTTTTGCCTCTCCCCACAAATATTTATTGAGTTCCTTCTCTAAGCCACTCACTCTGCTAGAGGATGGTGATAGAAAATGTATCTATTATAAGCACTTTATGTTCTAGTTGCTATATGCTACTGGGAGACAGAGCTAATAAAGAAAGAACCACCAGAAAATGTAATAAGAGCTGCAAAAGAGATAGTGTACTATGAGAACACAGATAAGGGGATAGTTAAGGAAGAGTTCGAAGAGCAGTGCCATTTAGGCTGAACCTTGAGGGATAAAGGACTTTTATGCACCAAGGGGAAGGATATTCCATTTAAATGGATCTTTGTAGGAGAGGGGCACAGAGATATGAAAATGCCCCCCTCCTAGAGCATAGAGCTTCTCAGTTCCTTAGTTTAAGAGAAAGAATAGCAAAGTGAAAGGAAGAGAAAGTGTAGAAATTAAAACAATTGTTTCTGTCTTCTCTCCTTGGTATACAATGCCGTATTTCTCAGAGTTCTTATACCTTCTAAATTTCTTTTGGCTCTAACAATGCATCAGTAGGAGTGATCCCCTATCACACAGCCAAAGAAACTAAGGGTGAAAGAAGATGAATCATCCGTCCAAGGCCACACAGAACATCAGTGGAGGATCTAGGGTTAGAACTTGACTCCTGTCTGGTTGACAATTTGAAGTGAAAGGCGAATGATGGTCTTTCCCAACTAGTTAAAAATATTTCCAGAACTGCTTTCTAGACCAAAGCATTTCATGTTGTTTTCTTTCCTAATCGGCTATACCCACCTGCCATTTATTGAGAAACTATCCCACTATACACTGTACTGAGTTCACCACATCTACGATTTCACCAGTTTTTACAACAACCTTGTGGTAGGTGATATTATTTTATAAATGAGGAAACTACTGCCCAACGTGTCCAAAGATATTCAAAAAACAAGAGCAGTGCTAGGTTTTGGAATCGGGTTTCTACGATGCCAATGCCCGTGTACTTTCAGCTCTGTTACATTTCTGAAGTGAAATCTAACCAAATGTGCAAGCCCATCTTCTATCTGTGCTTCCGCTGACTTATCTACACGTCAGGGACACGATAGGCAGAATTGTTTACTCACTGGAAATTTCATCTTCCTTTGTAATTTTATAGTTCTACATTTCCCTAGCCAAGTTACACCACATGCACTCATGTACTCTTTTTCTGTTTTTGCTGTCATACAAGTGTGGTCATATGAATCACTCTCATGTATCCAGTTATAACACTGTGAAATAGGAAAAAATGACCACCGATGGTCAAGTTAGCCTAGACAATACGGTTACTCTTCCTAAAACCATAAACAAAATCAGGAAGAAGAAATTTTCAAGCATTTTGCTGACAGCTCTTGTATAACCTAGTAATCAAAGAATATGAAACATTTTCTTAATCTACATATATCCTTTTTTAGGTGAGGAAAATACTAAAATCCTATTAACCTCGGATTTGCCTCTGAACAGATCCATTTCTTGAGATGAAGCCCAATTATGTCTCTACTCCTCAAGCCACTTTTTTCTTAACTTTGGAGATGGAGATGTGAAGGTAACTTGTTTTTCTCCTGTCCCCAAAGACACTACTACTGGTTGACAGATTTGTTGAGAGTATCCTGTGAAGGAAATATACCATACAGAGGCAGGCTTCATCTTTTAATCCCCTGCTATGAGAGAAGAGAAGATTAGCACACTGCAGTCTTATTCCAACTTGCCTTCTCTCTAGTTTTTGACTTTTGTTATATTATTTTTAAAATGTAAAGATTTGTAGCCACTTATTTTTACTATAACCATATTTTTTTTTAAAGATTTTTATTTATTTTGACAGAGAGAGACAGCCAGCAAGAGAGGGAACACAGCAGGGGGAGTGGGAGAGGAAGAAGCAGGCTCCCAGCAGAGGAACCCGATGTGGGGCTCGATCCCGGAACGCCAGGATCACGCCCTGAGCCGAAGGCAGCCGCCCAACGACTGCGCTACCCAGGCGCCCCTGTAACCATATTTTTATAATTCTTTAGTCTTAATTCTAGATTTAAATTTGTTTACTACATACCACAGTTGGGTTTTTTTTTTTAACCACAGATCCTTTATTCCCAAGTTTTAAATTTTGATTCCTATCTTAGCATGGATTCACTGTCAAGAAGCTGTTCTTTTTCTGAAGAACAAATTATGGGGGCTGTCGTCTGTGGGTTTTCGCATGCTTGAGAATGCCTGTTGCATTTATATTTGAAAAACAACTTATCTGGGCATAAAATTCTTTGGTCATACTTCCCTTCAGTTTTATAAAGACTATTCCATTGTTTTCTGGTAGTAAGAGTTGCTGCTATGGACAAGTTTGAGGAAGAAACAATTTCCCCCTTTAACACCACACTTTTTTTTTTCCTGCTTGGATGCCTGTACTATTTCTTTATCCTTGAATTTCGCCAAGATGTGTCACAGTAATTTTTTGTATTAATTTTTCTTGGCACCAGGAATACTTTTTCTGTCTACAAATCTTTATTTGAAGGAAATTCTTTCTGGTAGAGTTTTGAATACTTTTTTTTCCCCTGTGTTCTTTAGGAACATGAAGTATTCTCTATATTTTAGATATAATGGTCTTCTCTATAAATTATAGATATTTTTGCGATTTTTCTTCTTTTTCTCTGTATATCTTTCTATAGGATGCCTTATATTCTAAGCTTCACTTCAAATTGTACTAATTCCATTTTTATTTCATTATGATGTAATATAACACTTGCTTTATGAATTTGATCTTCCATTGTTTTATAATCTATTATCTATTGAGCTTGTTTAAGTTTTAAATTTCTTTGAAAGTGTAACTGTGTTTGAATTATTTTTTTTATACTTTTCTTTAAATTTATCTTTACCTTCTTTTTTTCTTCCCTTCCTTTCCTTTCTCCCCACCCCTTCTCTGCTTTCTCTCTAAACTGTGATTTATGTTGGTTCTTTTCTGATGATTACATCTCTCTGGTTGGGGCCCAGTGTCCTTAAAGAACAGAATGGGAAGAGATGGGGATGAATCCGGGAAGCCCAAAGTTTCAGTTCAGTTGGTTCTACCGGAACTCCTCTCCAGATCTCATCTTCCCTTTATTCAGTCTTAGCCATCAAGAGGTTGAACTGGTTCATGAGAAAGCCCCCCCCCCTTGTCTTGCTTGCCCTTACCTCCTGATATCTATCACTCAGATGGAGAGGATATAGAAAAAATGGGAGATCAGCATGACTTTGCGTTCAACTCTGCCTCCTTTCTCTCTTGTGCCAAGCAGGATCTCTGTGGAAACATTACCCACTTCTCTTGGGGCTGGCACATGCCTGTGTGACCTGACTACTCTAAGTGAAGGAACATTGACCAGATTCTTTGAAATTGTAGGGAAATCTGTTCTAGATCTAAGCATTTCATGGATTTCATTGGATGTTGATGACTTCCCTCATTGCAGTTTGACTCGCAAGCTGGACTTTCCACTTTTTTCATGCAATAAGGACTGACAAATTAGTTCAGTTTGGGTTTTCATACTGGATATTTGGCAGCATTTTTTTTTTCTCAAAAATGAATGAAATGAGCTGTCACATCAAGCAACATAACTGACAATATTTGTTGACAACAATAAAATTTAAGCTTTCAAGAGAAAATTAGAACTTTTGAAATCTTGTATCTACTACTATGAACTTGACAGCTTCTCAATACATAAATACTTTTTTGATGAGACTGGTGGTGATTTTAACAAACACAATTTTTTGATATTGCATAATAAATTGTGTCAACACTTAAGATTTGCATAACTGAATAAACCAATATTTTCCAAATGACCAATCATGCATGCTACAAACTCCATGCTACAAACGCATGCTACAAACTCCGTTCAAAGTGTAAAGGAAATCAATGGATTTTGATGTGACAGAGTATTAATTGGTTCATTGATATAGTTTCATGTTCTACATTGCAATTAATCTTTAAGAAACTACTACTTATTGAGTTTTGGTGTAATATCAAAGAAGAATATCTAGAGTTACCAGGAAATGGTTTTTAAATAATTTCCCTTTCACAAGGGCCATCAGTTTGAGGCCAGACTTTCCTCAAATATTTTAACCAAAATGATATATAGCAATAGATGGCGTATCCAGCTGTCTTCTATGAAGCCAGACATCAAAGAGATTTGCAAAACTGAAACAGTGCCACACTTCTCATTAAATTATCTTCTTTGGGAAAACACAGCTATGTTTATTAAAATAGGTTACATATGTTAGCATGAAATGGAGTTACGCTTGTGTTTAAATAAGTTAATAATGGTTTAAAGATTTTTTAATTCCTAATACAATAAATATTATAAATAGAACTCACATAAATGAAAGATCTTTGAAGTCCTTAATAATTCTTAAGAATGTAAAGAAATCCTTAGACCAGTAAGGTTGAGGATTTCTGTATTAGGTGTACAGTGTAGTAAAGCAGTGAGTGGTGCAGGAGCACAAAACTGAGAAAAAGTTTAGATTAGACTTGGGTTTGTTCCAGAATGGCACGTAGACCACAGGTTGCTAAGATTCAAAACGAAGAAGCAGAGGATTGGTAGTAGGAATAGTCAGGGTAGGTTTGGAGGACTGAGTAAAGCAATGAGAGTCTCCCTCATGCTTCAAATCTCTCCTTCCACCTCACCTCTCTGACCCTTCTGCCACCACATTCCTTCTCTTTCTTGGTTTCTCACTTTCTCGCTTTCTCCTTAATCACAGCTAGAAAAGGTTATCTGCTTTTCAGGACTCATGTAATTATATTGGATCCACCTCGATATCCACACTAATCTCCCAATCACATCTACAAAGGCCCTTCTGCCATGTAAGGCAACATCTTCACAGGTTCTGGGGATTAGAACATGAACATCTCTTAGGGACCATTATTCTGCCTACCCGTCTTGTTCTGTTGGGGCTGCTGTCACAAAATACTGTAGATGAGTGATTTATAAACAACAGAAATACATTACTCACAGTTTTGGAGGCTGTCCAAGATCAGGGTGCTGGCACGATCATGTTCCAGTGAGGGCCCACTTCCTGGCTCTTGGCCGATGCTTTCGCATGCAGTTTTCACCTGGTGGAGGGACAAGGGAGTTCTCTCAGGCCTCTTCAATAAGGGCACTAATCCTATCCATGAGGATTCTTCCCTAATCACTTTACAAAAGCCTTACCTCCTAATATCCTCGCATTGGGTGTTACGATTCACATAAATCTGGGGGCTACACAAATACTCAAACAATAGCACCACCACACTATGGGATATTTTTAAGCAAGGAAGTGGTATAATGACAGTGGTATTGAAGGAAAAAACTTCCCCAGTAATTCCCCAGTATGGAACTGATCTAGTACCAAGTTTGGGGCAGAGCTCTGCCTCTGTAGAAAACAACTTCCATGTGTTTTTAGTACAATGCAGATGAGGCATCCAGGAGGACATCTGCTGATATTCTGGCAGGCAGATCACTTTCCCATTGCCTGTCTTACCCAGATTTGTCATTAAGGTCACCAAAGGGACAAACTTCCATGGCTTCTAGAAGCAGCATCTTCTCTGCATTTCTTATCTCTGAAGCTTTCCCATGCAAAGAAAGGACACAAGTTGCCACTCTGGATCTTAGAAACTAACTTGTCAGCAGAGTGGGAAATTTTTCCCTCTCAGGACTTGGAATCTTAGGGGTGACCTTTTACATGAAGCATTTCATTAAATAGTGTGGTGAGGTTACCAAACCTTGAAGTCAGAGACAACGTCTGAATGAGTGTTGGGTTACCACCAATACTCTGAAGAAAGAACAATAAGCTTAAATGCTTTTGAGTAATAATTTATCACGAAGACTAAATTACGAAAGAATGCTTGAATTAGACAAAAGAAACCCACAAGATGGATGTAGCTCAAATATTTTCCAACATAAGCTTCCTTTTGAAAGTAATTTAAATGTTTGTCTGCCTTCTCATTGCATTTATGTGTGATATGTTGAATAATTAACTAAGGAGGACAGAAAGGGAATCCCTGTGGTATAAATTCCAGGAAAAACTGCAGACTCATCCAAAGGTCACTTATAAATCAGAACAAGCCCAAATTCATAAGCTAGTCTCAAACAGAATCAAGTATTCTATAAAAATAAGACAAAATGACAAAAGCCATTATTTCCATCCCCTCAAAATATTTATAAAAAACAGGATGCTGTTTCTTCAGTCAGGCAAATAACTTACCAAGGGCATTCTTAACTATTGATGCTAAATATTACAGCATAAGAATGAACTTTGGCATTTTGCAACTTGCATTGTACAAAGTAGATTATCTGTTCAATTCTCTTGGGTGTGTATAGTTTACTATTTTTGCCTACACATGTTTTCTCGGGAAAAAGAGGTCATAAAGTCAGGACTGTTCTTGAGCAGAACAGGCAATATTTGCTCTAACACTTTCTCAGTTCTCTTTTGCAAGATATTCTTCGGGAGAAGCTATCACAGCCCTTTTGCCTGCAACCTACCCCAAACAGCCAGGGACATTGTTACCTAGAGGTCTCTACTCTCCTATTCCTATTCCATTGACAATTCTGAGTTGGATCACCTCCTTTTGGACCCAGCTCATTGGGGTTATCTGGTTAATTGTAGACATATTTAACCTAATGGATTAGGTTCTCTTCCAGGAATTGTGACATGCATAACCTAGTAGACACTCCCATGCTCACCTTAGTTTTTTTTGTTTTGTTTTGTTTATAGTTCATAATTTGGGAAGGTTTTTTCAACAGCTGAATAAAAGATGAGGTAGACAGTAACACACAAAAAGGGAGGGCCAATGAAAAGTCCTAAATCTGGGGACCCTGGGCATCTCATTAACAGAATGCATGAATTGAGGTTCCGGAAAGTAAGTATGAGAAGTGTGGAGTAGGTTTCTAAAAGTAAAATTTTAATATATTAAAGAAAAATGATGTCTAATAGATTTACCTTGCTTCTGGCCCACAATTTGTGTGATTCTTTGTAGTGTCCAACAGTTGTACTTGAGGAAGCAGTTAGGGTCAGCCTTGTGTCCAAATAGTTTTTGTCATACCATGGGAATCACCAGCACTTGGTGATTTAATATGGGATTTCAAGAGGTAGAAATAATGAGCCTTGGAAGATGTGAGTTTATAGTATTCCGTATCCAGATCAACCAAGGGAAACTTCCTATTATAACCCGCAGAATACCCTGCTCAACCTTGGAATCCAGCAATGGCAGATCAATGACTCAAGTACTAACTTTGTGTAATAAACTGGACACTGGGTTTGTTTCTCCATTGTTTCACACAGACCCTCATTCTTTGCAGGTGTCTCTTCTCAATACCAATTTATTTGACTCTTCATATATCCTCTTAAATGACTTAGAATGTGACTTTTATATTTATTAGGGTTAAAATCTGGGCATTACCAAATTATTTCATGTGGATTTGTGGTTTGGAGAGAACAGAACCAAACTAGGAGTCAGGAGATTTGGATTCTAGTCTGTATTAATTGAGATAATGTTATCTGCTATAACAATTCCTAAATCTACAAAGGCTTAAATCCAATAGAAGCTTACTTCTCATTCAGGAAAATCCAAATGTGTATTCTTGATTGGTGTGCTGTTCTCTTCCAAGTGGTGAGATAAAGACCTAGGATCCTGGTATCCTGTGGCTCTACCATCTTTAAAATGGGACTTCCAAGATTGCTATGTTCATCCTTATCAAGCTGAAAGAGAAGGAAAGAATAAAAAGTGATTATTTTTTGTTTTTGTTTTTTTTGTTTTTTAAAAAGATGTTATTTATTTATTTGGCAGAGAGAGACAGCAAGAGAGGGAACACAAGCAGGGAGAGTGGGAGAAGCAGGCTTCCTGCTGAGCAGGGAGCCTGATGTGGGGCTTGATCCCAGGACCCCGGGATCATAACCGGACCTGAAGGCAAACGCTTAATGACTGAGCCACCCAGGCACCCCTCTTAATTTTTTTTTAAAGATTTATTTAAGAGGAAAGAGTGTGTGAACAACCATTGTGGGGGAGAGGCAGAGGGAGAAGAGAGGGAGAATCTCAGGCAGACTCCCTGCAGAGTGCAGAGCCTGATGCAGGACTTGATCTCACACCCTGAGATCATGACCTCAGCTGAAATCAAGAGTTAGCCACTTAACTGACTGAGCCACACAGGCATCCCAATTTTTTGCTTTTTAAAGTGAATTTTTATGGGCCAGACCTCAAAGGGGTACATAGGAGTTTGGCTCACTATTCCTTTGACTAGAACTCAATAATCTGACTACAGCTAACTATATGGGAGCCTGAAAAATTTAATCAAACACTGTATCAAAGAAGAAAAGGAAATAGGTTGGGTGACCAGCTAGCCAGTCCTTGCCATAATCTTAGTTCTGCTATTATGTATTTGATCTCCCCTTTTGATTATTAATTTCAATAGTAAGGACCATTTGTCACCCATTTTTACAACTCCCAGAATATTTATAGAAGTGCCTTATATATAGTACATGCTCACTACTGCATGCCTAACAGACAATAAATAAATAGTACTGAATATTCATAATTCCGCCCTTCCTACAGCTCAGAACACGGTATTGCTCCAGAGGACTGAGAAATGCTTTCTTTTAGGAAGTCACAATATATCTCAGGATCACTTTGACTGTGGAGGAGACTAATAAGGCAGCCAGGACAAGGCATCTCAAGAGGAGAAACTGATGTCAAGAGCTGAACATCAGAAGAAAGTCTGATGAAAGAACCAGTCAACTAATTAGAACAGGAGGGTAGACTCTCCAGTACGCTGTTTATGCTGTCCAGGTTCCCTGGAAGCAACTACTTTGGATGGGTTGGAGAGTCTCTGACTAGGCTTGGAGTTTCATCAACTAAGGAGGGTATGCCTGATCATACCATAAAGTGTGACATCCATCCTTATAGAAGAACTTGCAGCAAACTGCATGGGAATAATTAAACGATGATAGGACCCAGAACAAGAGGTCTTCCTTCAACAAGTATAGGTGATGTGGGGATGTTGTGGGGGCTGCGCTAGAATCATGCTACAGTCTACACATAGTACCTCTGTCTTGTGGGTAATTTATAGCCAGCATGCCTAGCAGAAAATATTATTGTAGTAGTCAAAAGATCTGGGTTGTATTTCCATGCCCATGAATAACTAGCAATGTGACTTTGGGCAAGTCAGTCTACCTCACTGGATCCCATTTGCATCATCGTTATAAGGAAGAGTTGGATTAAATAGGTGAGGATAATACATGGTCACACCCCACCCCAGTGTCCATGGCAGACATTGAAAAATCAAACATAACTCTTTTTCTGAACCCATATATGACCCCAGGATCCTTATCAACATCCCATCTAGGACATCCCCATCACTCAACTAGAAGAGACCCATGTATGTTAATTAGATCTTTTATTTTCTGTGTTCTGATACTTTGATATTTGGGCCTTGCTGGCCATGGAGGGACTGTCCCTCCCAAGGTTAGTCAATTCCTAGAAATAGGAAACAACTTGTCTGGGAGAACACTCTTCAAATGCAAAGTGACCAATATAGAGCTGAAACCAATATCACCTCTTTCATCAGGCAGCCATGCTGAGCCACTATCCACCTGTCCTAATCACCCCAGGCCAGGTACCAGACAACTAGGAATAATGCCTTAGATTCTGCTGAATCTTTAGATTCAGAATCCTTAGATTCTGCTGAAATAACTCAAACTAGTCGATCCTAAATCTGCTTACCTTGCCTTGCCTGTTTCTTCCTGCAGCTCTTATCCACAGTTCTCCCCTCTCCCTCCTGCCCAACCTCATGCTTCCTCCACATGCCTCTCCCCCATGGCATGACATACCCCCTCTCTTGGGATCTAGGAATATTAAAAACTGCCTTTTTAGTGGCAGCAGTTTCCTGATCTGTTGGCCCTACCATATCTAAACAACAATACCACCTATGTTAGAACAACATAGGATGGAATCTACCTGCCTGAAGCAGAGGATCTCTGGAGTCCTTTATAGCTCTAGCAATTTTTCATCCTCTTTACATAGGAGAGTATTGTACTATCTCTAAAATAGATATTTTAGTTATAATAAGGTCTTAATCTTCTGAAGTTACCTAGTCTTTCACACAAAGGATTTATACCATGAGAAATTTCACAGGTTTTGTGTAAAGGTCATTGCTAAATGGTGGCAGTGGAAAATCCTGGTCCTGTTTTGGGAAACCTTTCATTTTTCTCTATCACAGCCCAAGGATAAAAATCATTCTAGTGTGCCTTCTTGGACTTGTTTGGTTTTTTTTGTTTGATTGGTTTTTTTTTTTATTTTCCTTAGCTCTTCTCTCTTCTTTTTTTTTTTTTAAAGATTTTATTTATTTATTCAACAGAGATAGAGACAGCCAGCTAGAGAGGGAACACAAGCAGGGGGAGCGGGAGAGGAAGAAGCAGGCTCATAGCGGAGGAGCCTGATGTGGGGCTCGATCCCATAACTCTGGGATCACGCCCTGAGCCGAAGGCAGACGCTTAACCGCTGTGCCACCCAGGCGCCCCCTCTTCTTTCTTTTTGGATTCAGAGTAGCAAAGATTCCCACCTGATAATGTGACTGTGTGAGTTCGGAATGTATGTTGGGAAGAATTGGGAAAATATTGGGGTAAAATTATACCTATAAAAGGCACATTAGCCTAGTGTTTTGCATGTAATGGATACTCAATAAATACTTTTAAATTAATAATAAACACAGGTTTTTGCTATTATACTACATGGTATTTGGGTTGGGCTTTTCTCCTCACCCACCTCCAAAATTTCTATATTGAAGTCCTAACACCGGTACCTCAGAATATGACCTTATTTGAAGATAGAGTTGTTACAGAGGTAACCCAGCTAAAATGAGGTCATGAGGGTGCGCCCTAATCCAGTATGACTGACGTTCTTAAAAAAGGGGAAATTTGGAGGCAGATACTCATATAGGGAGAACGCCATATGAATAACAAGGCAGTGATGCCAAAAATTACCAACAAACCACCAGAACCTCGGGAGAAGCGTGGAACAGTTTTACGACTCTCAGAAGGAACCAAATCGACCAATATCTTGATCTCAGGCTTCTGTGAGACAATAAAATTCTTTTGCTTGTTTAAAAAAAAAAAAAAGATGGCGCATGGTATATAAGACAAAACATAAGACATAGATCCTAGTATAGGAAGAACTAGACTGTTAATGGGAATATTACTATTTACTGAAGGAACTAAATTCTAATCCAGTACAAACAATAATTTACTGCGTACTCTTAATTTATTGCCTCATTCTTCGTTGCCATTACTCTCGTTCAAAAACAAGTATTCTAACCCCTCTCCAAACACTTACCATAGAAATATTGTGAGGAATCATTTGACTTTCAAAATAATTCTGGAAATTGCTTTCAGTTACCATAAAAATTGTAGGGAAAGATTACGTGCAAGACAAAATTACACAAGCGTTTGTATTAGGGAATAAACAAGGAAGTGCATTTCAGTTCAAGAATTAATACTTTGGTTCAAATTGTAATAGAAAGGGTACCATAGCAGCTGAAATCAAGAAAACAGTTCAGAGTCTCCCCTCCCCCCCGGAAGTTCTGTGTATTTTACTTTTGTTACTTCGTTTGGTTCTGAAAATGCACCCATTCACAAACCTCTGGGCATTTGGACAAAACAGATTTACAATCCTCTGAAATGGGCCAGGACTCAAGTTGAGGTACAGTTGGCTAGACATTTAAGATGAGGAAATGGCTCACCTTTCTTCTCCACCTGAGGATGCCAAGTAAAACCTTCCAAATTCTCAAGAGAAAGAAGATGCCTCTGACTCATATTCCATTTGCTTTTAAGTCTTGCTCAAAGTATTTTTTTCAAGTGGAAAAAGAAAGAAACATTAAAACTCAAGGAACTAATTTTGTGTGGAAGGAACACACAGCTGTGGAATCTTCTGGCTACAACTGTATAAAAATTAAAAAAAAAAAAAACACCCTAATTTATTCAATGCCTTCATTTGAAGATGAAAGTAAGGTGTTAAAGAATGGTGGGACTGAGGTGCTCCTTCAGAGAGATGGCTTTTTCTGTCTCAAAGATATTTGAAAGACTGCAAAACCTTCCCCTAGAACCACTTTGAAGTTTGGAGAAACTGCCACCTTTGAATACTTCAAATCTCTCTGTCAATGGAAATTTAATACCCCTCCCAAATTCTAGCTCTCAAAATAGAAGATAAAAATGTTTACAGAAGCATTTCGGAGTGTAGGAGTTTGGCTGGTTTTGCCTTGCTTTAGGATTAACACAGTCCTGAAAATCTTCCCTCAATAATAGGTTCAGGTGAGTAACATTCTCTCTTGCCACAACAACTAAATCATCTGAAGGGCCAAGAATTCTGGGGTATGAAAAAAGATAAAAGTTAAAGTACTGGGTATGCCATTTAGCTCAACTCTTTGATTTTCAAGATGAGGCAGCTAAGGCTCAGAGGTGACAGTGCACACTGAGACTTATCCTGAGGTCCCTTCTGCAGATAGTAGACAACAGCCTCACATCCAGCTCTCACTCCAGGTCTTGCTCATGCTCTTGCTGCAATGAGGAGGGAACTGTGAATGCCTCTCTGTAAGTATTGTTAGGACGCTTTCATCCACACCCCTCGGCGCTATAGATTCGCAAACAAAAGTGGATTCTGGGAAAGGCCTTTGAGCGAACTGTGGAGATGGTAACTGAAAAGGCAAACTGAAGAAGCAAGTCTCGAAACTCCCAAAGGCAACACTAAGCGGTATGGCGTTTCCATTTCCCACCCGACTTCCTTCATTTTTTTCTTTCCTTTTGAAAATGTTTTCTTCTGGGGCACGTGGGTGGCTCAGTCAGTTAAGCATCTGACTCTTGTTTTCAGCTCAGGTGGTGATATCAGAGTCCTGAGATTGAGCCCCAGGGCAGGCTCTGCGCTCAGCGGGGAGTCTGCTTGAAATTTTCTCAGTGCACCCCACCCCCACCCCACCATGTGCTTCTGCTTGCTCTTTCTTTTCTTCCTAATAAATAAATCTTTAAAAAAATGCCTTCTTTTGGGCAAGCCTGAAAGGCAAACATGATAGGAGTCAGAGGCATCTTTCTCTCGAGATTTTGGAAGGTTTCACTTAGCATCCTCAGGTGGAGGTGAAAGGTAAGCATTTTCCTCATTACATTCTTACAGGTCTGGCCGACTATTCTTTAGCTTGAGTCCTAGCCCATTTCAGACACGCCTGGTTATACATCCATTTTGCCTGACTGCCCAGAGGTTTTATGAACAGACGTATTTTCAGAACCATAATTCTAGAGAAGTGCACACATTTTAATGTGCATAGAAATCACCAGGAGGCCTTGATAATACAGATTGCTAGGCACTATGCTTTGTTTCTAATTCAACAGGTCTGGGGTGGAACAAGTTCTAGCAACTTCCCAGGTGTTGCTTCTGCCAATCCCAGGGTTTCAGACTAATGGGAGCAATGGGACCCAGCCTTAGATGTGCTTTTATTCACCTCACCTGCTATTACAGCTCTGGTAAACACCCCCTTTTTGCCCTAACTCAGAGAGAGAAAGAGAAATGGTGACCACGATGGGCATTGCCATCTTCTCACAGGAACCTTGCTGCTTTTACTCTTAACTCTTCGGCAATTATTTTAGACTTTGTTTTAGGTTCCTTATTTATCCTCACCCATAAATGACCACAAAATCCTATAGGTTCTGTATCTGCAGAGGCTTTCCCCCTCCTCTCCAGCTCCTTTCTTGCCTCCTTGATTCAGGTCAACATTATCGCTCACCCAGAATTCTGTAGCAACTTCCTATTTGGTCTCTTCTTTCACTCCATCATCTGAGAAAATTTTCTGAAACAGAAAGCTGATCGTAAAACTGTGCTGCCCAGAACTACTCCAGTGTGCCTTTGGCCTTCAGGAGACCGTCAGAGGGGCACTGATGTCTCAGGAACATTCATTGTCTCTTTCCATCATCCTCTTCCTTCCTCCAATCACACCAACACTAATAACATTCTAGACCAAACTTGGAAGAATAAGGAAGAGGCTAAATTTGTCAAGCTCCTTCTACTTAAAATTGCTACCTTTCATTTTAGTTGAATGAGCATTTATGGGTACCTACTGTTTGCAATGCTTTGTCCTTTCCACTAATCCTCATAAAAAGCAGGTGGGGAGGAAAGAATGAGACACAGTTAAGCAGCTACCAAAGGTTATACCTGGCTAGTTAGATGACAAATTTGGAAGAGAAAAACAGGTCTCTGATTGTTTGTCCCGATTTCTTACCAGTGAACCTCACAACAGTCTTCGTTTGTTTTTCAAATATATGATTTAGGCCAAAGAAGTTAAATGAATAAGCCCTAACTTCAGGCACTCCTAATTAGAAACCAGTTCTGCCAAGAGATAAACATGAGTAAGTTTCTTACCCTTTTCGGCCTTCATTCCTTTATCTCGAATTAAGCTTAGTTGGCTTTTCTTCTTCCTCTAAGAATCTCCCTCTGGTAGCAGCATTCTAAGATGACCCCTGTGATCACTACCTCCCACATCCATGCCTTCACCAAACCTTCTTCCCAGAGTGTGGGCAGGACCTGCACTGGCTTCTAACTAATAGGGTATGGCAATGGTCACGTGACAGCTCTCAGGCGATAGTGTTGTGTTATAAAAAGTTCTTGCAGGTGAAAGTAAGGCTCCGAATCAGTTTGACTTTGAGTTAATCAAAAGGAGATTAGCCTACATGGGCACGCTGTAATCAGGTAGCCCCTTAAAAGAGGGCTTATGCTTTTCTTAAGCTTACAGTCTCCAGACAGCAGAGATTCTCTGTTTCCTATTGGCCCCAAAGAAGCAAGTTGTCATGAGCTCCACGGATACAAGGAAATAAATTCTTCCACCATCCACACGAATTTGCAAGAGGACCTCTAAGTCTCAATGAGACTGCAGTCCCCTTGAATGCTGTCTTGTGAGACCCTAGGCAGAGAAGCCAGCTAAGCTTCTGCCCCATGCAAACTGTGAGATAATAAATGCATGTTGTTTCAAGCTGTGCTAAATTTGCATTAATTTGTTATACAGCACTAACTAACTAATATGTCCTCTTTTATCTGTGATTTCACCACCTTATTGCAAAAGGGGAGGGGTGCCTGGGTGGCTCAGTCGGTTAAGCGTCTGCCTTTGGCTCAGGGCATGATCTCGGGGTCCTGGGGTCCTGCCCCACATCAGGCTCCCTGCTCAGCAGGGAATCTGCTTCTCCCTCTCCCTCGGACCCTCCCCCCCTACTCGAGCTCTTGCTCACTTGTTCTCTCTCTCTCAAATGAATAAATAAAACATCCTAAAAAAAAAAAAAAGAGGGGAGGTAGGGTTCGAGGACCGAGAGCAAACTCTACAGATAAGGTGGGGCTGGTTTAGGAGCAACCACATCTTTACCCATCCCTAATCTTAGATAGGCGGAACGTCTGTCATCCGTGTTGTGTTGAGAAACAGATGAACTACCCTGAAAGGGTGTAGCCTACTAGAGGTCAGAGGAGTATGGGACTGGACTACAGTACATTCTTCCTCTTCTACTTTTTCCGTAATTCTCCATTTCTCTGGAACTCCAGAAGGGAAGCACTGTGCCAGGTGAAGAGGGCAGAGCTGGCTCTGCTTCCCAGGCTCTGGGCAACCAGGAGAGGGCAGCTGCAATCACTCAAGTACTCAGGGCTTCCCGAGTGCCTAGTAGGTCTAGCACTCTGGGCGACGCTCCGTGGGGCTTAGAGACACATAGAGCTATGCCATGCTCTATCTTGCCCATTAAGGCCAGGCCTTTTATCTCCATGTTGACTAGTCATCAGATGTGGGCTGTCTCTAGATAGGGAATGTAACTTTGGATGAGACAGCTCCCTTCCACTAAGGGCAAGGCCCAGAGAGGGACTTGGCTATGAGCCACAACAGGCAACACTCCCAGCACTGAGAGAATGAGTATGTCTGTCCTGCAGCAGGCACTGGTTGGCACACCGTAGCATTCACTACCTTCAGAGAGGTTCTGGCTGACCCAACAGCAACCAGCCATCATTGAGACTTAACTCCCACTGAGATTTCTCTGCAGCTCAGATCAGGGCTCTTAAGAGGAGACCATTTTGCTATTGTCCATGGGAAAAATTTATTTTAAAGTTTTTCTGAGATTACTTAGAAGTGTTTCTGTATCTTAAGGTGCTCTGGTAGGTAGGCCTCTAGGCAAATAGCTTCCATGAAGGTGAAACAAATGCATTGCAAAAGATACGTGTTCCTGGTTGCTTATTTGCTACCTACGATTTCTCACAACTGGCTATGATCCTGGCCCCTACTTTGCTGGGTGAATTTCATAGCAGAGACATTTGAAGTCCACAAAACCTAGTTCCTGGCATTTCAAGGGCAGATTAGGCAACTTAATGGGAGGGCTTCAAATCCTTCATGGCTCATGCTCCTGTGAGGTGGTTGTACGTCTCTGTGCAAATCCAATGCTGTGCTGTCTTGGGCAGTGTTGGTCAAGTACAGGACCAACATTAGGGAATAGGGGATGATGGGGTACATGGTGCTACATTCGACAGGGTGGTTCAAAAAGGCCTCTGGGACGAAGAAAGTGATATTTGAGTTTAGACCTGAATAAACTGAAGGAGTGATGGGTCATGTAGATTCCTGGAACTGGAAAATTCCAGAGAAAGGGAAGAAAATGTGCAAATGTCCTGAGGCTGGGGAATGTTCAAGTTATAGTAAGAAGGTCAGTGCATCTGGGGCACAGTGGGTAAAGGAGGAGAGTCAGAGCGTTGGTGGGAGCTCGATCACATGGGGCCAGGAAAGCAGACCACGGAAAGGATTTGGGATTATTACTATTCTTTTGTGACATGGGAAGTCATTAGAGAGTTCTGGGCAAGGAGCGATATGACCTGACACTATGTTTTAAAAGGCACACTCAGAGAACAGACAGTAGGAGGGAAGGGTAGGCAGAGCACAAGTGGGAAGCTAGGATGTGGTAAATAGGATGTGAGAAGAAGGTGGTGGAGACCAGGTATCTGTGGAGGTAGTGAGAATTGGTTGTATCCTGCAAAAACCTCGGAAGTAGAATTGGCTGATGATTTGGCTACAATGTGGTAGGGGAATCAAGGATGGCTCCAGCTTCAAATGTTGTTTCAATGCACAGTTCCCCCCCCTCCTCCCCCACCTCCACTTTGCTTTATTACCCTCTTCTAACCCTAAGGACTCTCACATTTACTTACCCAAGTGCTGCAGTGTGACCTCTGTCTGCCACCCCAGGCCTGCCCTCTCTGATGGACCTCATAATCTACTTCTTTTTTTTTTTAAGATTTTATTTATTTATTCGACAGAGAGAGAGACAGCCAGTGAGAGAGGGAACACAAGCAGGGGGAGTGGGAGAGGAAGAAGCAGGCTCATAGCGGAGGAGCCTGATGTGGGGCTCGATCCCAGAACGACGAGATCATGCCCTGAGCCGAAGGCAGACGCTTAACCGCTGTGCCACCCAGGCGCCCCGGACCTCATAATCTACTTCTAAATGCCGTTTTATATTCCAAACTTTTCTACATGGTGTCCTAGTCCATGAATTTCTGCATAGTCACTGATCAATTAGTTTGCAAGCGTAACTGAAGACCAAGATACTAATTCGAAATTGTCATTCACCCTTACCACCAACACCCCATAGGTTCCCATTTTTAGTGCATCACCCCTGCCTTATCTCACAGTCATGAGCAGTGCAGGAATTTCAGGTACTTTAGAGTCAGTGGTGAGTGATGTGAGGCATGGGCGCCTCTTCTAACAGGAACTACCTCATTGATTGCATCCTCACAGCTATCTGAGCCGTGTTTTTATTCCCATAGTTTAGAAAGGACCGAGGTACCAAGGACCTGGGCCGAAGACATGATTGGTAAGTAACAACTGGGATCCAACCCAAACTGCCCGAATCTGGGGTTTAGCTCTTCCCTTCACCCCATGCCCTGGTGCAATTAATTTCTGGGTAATAAGGAGGTAGAGAATGGGCCTGCTCTCCAGCTGTGGCACATTCGTATTATTTCCGAGGTTCAGTACAGGAGAGAACTCAAAATGCTACCTGGTAAGTATTTCTCATGTTTTTAGTATTTGTTTCTAGTGTTCAAGATAGTTTTATGGATGACTCTTACTTCAGAGCTACACTCTGCCAATTTGCTAACACCCCAAATTGTCTGCTTTAGATTCTAGAAGACTCACATGGGTTTGTGAGCCCAAGCTCTATGTCATTTTCAGTCCTCTGAAACCATCTGGTAGTAGGTTAGTGGTAAAGTTAGAAGTTCAAGTTGGGAATTTTTTTTCATGGACACCTTGAAAGGTGGTGTTAACCATCTCCTGACGGGAGCTTCAGACCTGCTCACATATGTCTCACCACTTGTAGCACAGTAGGTCTGTGCTGAGTCTTTATCCTTCACCTCTGTCTACAGGTTCAGGGAAAGAATGAACCATCAATGACCAACCCTGTCACTTCGATGGGCCATGTCAACTTCTTTATTTGGGCCTGTAAACAGAAAGCAGACCTGCGGTTTCCGGCTGCCCATCTGGATTTCCAGACTGGCTTTCAGCTGTGAACTTTATTCTTCCGGATTAGAAACAGAGACATTGTGGGAAAGGGAGATGGGGTGAGGAGAAGAAAATAGTAATGAATCGTATCAAGGCAACTCGCAACCCTGGGATGTGTCATTCAACTAGAGTGTGTCTATATAGGTAAGCAGACCAGTTGGTATTGGTTTCCTTTCCTTGCAAAATCTTTGTGTCACAGCTATTTTTTGGAAGATACTAAGATTTACTCATTAACTTACATCAGTAGTCATTTTCCTTTTAGAAGAAGCATACAACTACAGATCTATATTAATTTTTTTAGATATTTAGAAGATAATCTTATGTTTTATAAGAGTAACTTTTCAGTTTATGTATTCTGTTAAACTTCAGCAAGCAATCAACTATACAAGAATAGCAGCTGTAGGGGCGCCTGGGTGGGACAACGGTTAAGCGTCTGCCTTCGGCTCAGGGCGTGATCCTGGCGTTATGGGATCGAGCCCCACATCAGGCTCCTCCGCTATGAGCCTGCTTCTTCCTCTCCCACTCCCCCTGCTTGTGTTCCCTCTCTCGCTGGCTGTCTCTATCTCTGTCAAATAAATAAATAAAATCTTAAAAAAAAAAAAAAGAATAGCAGCTGTAGCTTGTTTAGGGGCTATAAACACTCAGATTAATTGATTTTAAAAAGTAGTAATAAATTTAAAAGTATTACATAATTTCTTAAAGTCACAAATAAAATATCAATGTTTATGTTTTATTTCTCCAGGCTGTTTTTTAAAAATTCATGCACGGGCATTTAATGAGGTTTGCTAAACAGTAGAATAGCAAACGAGAATTACCATGTAACCAACCATACCACCTGTTGTTACCATTTACAACAAGACTGATTGATGTGCTAGGCACTTTACATATGTTATCATGTTTAAATATCTGAGTAAGTCCAGTGTCCTGAAAAGTCAATATTATCAGTGGATAGCATGGTAGAGAGTCTGCAACAGTTAAATTTCCAGTTTGATTTTGTTCAATCTTAAAATTAGTTTGCAACTCTGAACACAGTTAAAGCTTATAATGGGCACATTGTCCTCAAGCTTAGAATTGTCATCCTTCTTTTATTTAGTCAATAAATAGTGTTTATTGAGCAACTATGATGTAATAAAGTCTGGTGCGAATCAGATACAAATTTAATTCTAATAAAATTATATTCAAATGAAATTTAAATCAAAACATGTTGTGGAACAAGCTCTTTCATGAAACTTTCATAAGGTGATTTAAAATTTTGATGGAAAAGCACAAATAGCAAATAATTGCCAGGGCTATTTTGCAAAAAGAGAACAAAGTAAGGAGAAGTCTCTATTTAACATGTACTGGACTTAAAATAAAATGGATCATAACAAATCCTAGAAACAAATTTACACAGAAATGGAGATATAGATAGACAGATGGAGAGATAAAGAGATAGGTAGATAGATAGATGTATTTTAAATATCTTTAAGGCCCTTTGAAGTGGATAAAACACTCAGGTTTGACACAGCCATACGACTGAGTTCTGACCAGTGGAATGTGTGAAGATAGCTCCCCAGATAGGGCCCATGAAACCTCCCTTGTAATACTCCATGTTCTTTTTTCCCTGGCCTGCTAGACAGATGTAGAAAATCTAGTGGAGCTCTCTGAGGACCAAAAAAGATGGCACAGACACTAGATGGAAGGAGCCTGAATGGGCTGCATGGAGCAGAAAGCCCACTTCACTCTCTCTGCATACCCGCAGCGGACAGCAATGTAACCAAGAAATAAACTCTTGTTGGTTTAATCACTGAACATTAATATTGTTAAAGCAGTCAGCCTATTTTGACTAATATACTATATAATTGCATTCACATCCCTGTCTCTTCCTGTTAAATAGTGAGCTTTTTGAGGGCAAAAGTATATAGTTCTTCATCCAATGTTGCTTAGCAAAAAGATGGTCAATAAACATTTATTAAATTAATAACATTCAACTAACGCAGGAGAAAGGACTAATATGTTTTATAATGTTTTCCTTTCCTCCACTTCTCCTAAAGTGATTGTTCAAACAACCATGTACAGAAAAAAGTTCTTAAGCATTGGAAAAATAAACTAGAGAACTAACCAGATTTCACCAATTCTCAAGTATTTTGGGTATCTGACATTTTGCTGCAATAGAAAATAAGAGATTGATCTGGTGGTCTTCAAAAGGTACAATCTTACATCCTTCAAAGCAATGAAGGAAAGAAAACTTTCCCTCCATCATTTTCATAATGAAAAGAACATTCTATAAATCCAAATTAATTCCTATCCGTAAGATTTCATTTGAAACAAGAAAATTTTATGGAGTCATTTTCTCAAGGCTCTTATAATTAGATAGGCTTTTATTTTTTTTATTTTTTTAAAAGATTTTATTTATTTATTTGACAGAGATAGAGACAGCCAGCGAGAGAGGGAACACAAGCAGGGGGAGTGGGAGAGGAAGAAGCAGGCTTCTAGCGGAGGAGCCTGATGTGGGGCTTGATCCCAAAACGCCGGGATCACGCCCTGAGCTGAAGGCAGACGCTTAACGACTGAGCCACCCAGGCACCCCTAGATAGGCTTTTAAATACATTTAACGAGGCAGCCATTTGGCACAACTGAGTCAAAATAAAAATGACATTTAAGGTACAACCTATCCCCCTCGTTTTTAATTACCAAGAAATAGTTAGAACACATTAACTCCAGGAAATCTTAGGAGACTTTCATTTTAAGGATATTTATATATATTTTTTATTGAGTACTGAGAGAATCATTAAGTATATAATGAAGGATTCCCTATAGGGATCGAAGCTAATATTAGTGGGTCAAATTACTGCCAAAGTATCCTCCCTTTCCCAAATTCTATGTCTATCAGGAAGCCCACAAAAAGCATAGGTGCCTATCACCATTTTCAAATTTTAAAAACCAGCTATCATGATTAAGCAGAGGTTCTATCCATTGAGTTAAAGTCAATTA
This sequence comes from Ursus americanus, assembly GCF_024610735.1. Classification (NCBI taxonomy): domain Eukaryota; kingdom Metazoa; phylum Chordata; class Mammalia; order Carnivora; family Ursidae; genus Ursus; species Ursus americanus. The sequence continues at coordinate 5,505,210 of NC_142162.1, read as the reverse complement.
GTATGGCTATTATAGCTTTAAAAGAGAAATCAGAATTTGATACTTGGACAATTCATTCATGTAAATTATTAGAGAATGGATAGTTGCTTTAGTTAAGAATGATTGATGGCCTTTTTTGAAATGAGTTTGGTAAATACACACCTCTTGATTATCTGTAGTTCGTATGCCAGATGGTGTCTGGGTGTCTCCCCATCCTTAGCCTCCCCTTTGCTCCAACTCTTACCTCATGCCTTACTAGTTTCTTTGCCAGGGAATGGAGTGACGATGATTATGTCACATATTTCTCAATATTAAAAGGAGTTGAAATTTTAATAGAGTTTGTTTTGGGATCGGGTGAAAAAGTCCACACATCAAAATGGCTGCCTTTAAGAGGCAACTACAGAATGCCATTTATCCTGTTTATTCTTCTCCTAACTCCTACCATTTTGTCAACTTTTGTTTTGCCTGAATGGCTTCATGCCAAAGTAACTTCTGGTGCTCAGTTTGGTAATTTGGGTTCCTAATTGTTGAGCGTCTTCTATCTAAGTACATGAATAAAAGCATAAACATGTTCTTAATCTACTTCCATATATAAACGTATATTGTGAATGTTGTTTATGATTTTCATCTTAGCCAAAAAACAATCCCAGCTTCAATTAAACAAAAAGTTGTAAGTAAGTTTCTTGGGGAAAAATATAAGAAAATGTCTTAAAGTGCTAAGAGGAAATTGAACAGCAAGACACATCTATGATTCTGTTCATTGACATGTTTAAACTCATGTTCAACACCACAATATATTTTCTAATAATTCAAGACTAAGACAAGATTTTCAATATTTTTTCTAATAATTCAAGATTTTCTAATACTTCGAAAGGAAGACAAAATTTTTAGTATAGTTTTTCCAGGTCAGTCAGTGTCATTATACAAATGCATCTTGTGTGCAGGATGCTGGGCTGTAGATGTCATGCACATACTCAAAAAGATACTAGTCCTGATCGCAAAGGAAATGAAAGCAGGGAAGGATGGTTCTGTAATTAGAAACTTGAATTAGATGTTAGTGCAGGATGTAGTTAGTGTGTTGAATTTAAAATATCTGTAGAATCTGACTTTTAAAAAAAAGACAACTTTACCATAAAAAGTCCAAATAGTGTCACTATGTCCAAGCAATGTTTAATTTTTTTTAAATTTTTTTTAAAGATTTTATTTATTTATTTGACAGAGAGAGAGAGACAGCCAGCGAGAGAGGGAACACAAGAAGGGGGAGTGGGAGAGGAAGAAGCAGGCTCCCAGCAGAGGAGCCTCATGTGGGGCTCGACCCCAGACTGCCGGGATCACGCCCTGAGCCAAAGGCAGACGCTTAACAACTGCGCCACCCAGGCACCCCCCAAGCAATGTTTTAATCAAGAGGAAAGTAGTAAACCTCATAGAAGAGAAGTAGCAGATTTTTCAGAGCTATTTCTTGTCGCTGTTACAATGCTTGCAAATGGAAATGAAACACATTTCAGAAGAAATGAGACAACAAATGAAATGTTATCTAGACACATTCCATCTCTTAAAAGCTTTATGCTCTGTTGTTTTTATGAGAAGGATTACTCCGTTCTGAATATCTCTATCCAGAAACGTCCCCAAGAAGATACCCTAGGCTTTAAAAGAATAGTGGAACAACCAGAATCCAAAAATAGTTGGGCAAGGGGTAGGAGGCATCAGGGAGTGGAACAGACTTCTTGGCATATTCCTTTGATGAGATGTGAACACTGATGATGGATTGCATTTACTCTTTTCTCTCATGATTAAGTTTTATAGTTATGTAATAAAAATGGCATTTTATGAGAAAAGCAATGCTGTAATGTTGATTAAGCATAGTTATGAAAGAGAGGGAATCCCCCCAAACATTTTAATAGTAATTATTCAGTTCTTTTCCTTTCATTCTCTGCAACCTCTCTTCTATGACCCCCATCTACACCAAAATCTTCTCATTTTATACTGGCCCAAACTCTTAATTTTATTTATCCAGAATAAACGGTTCCCCTGTCTCCACATCTTTGGGTCTTTACATTTTTAAGAGAAAATATATTGAGAAAGTCCAACTGTGGGTCAACTTCGACTTTTCAACTTTCCACTTTGGTTATTTCTTAGTCCTCCTCTTTCTTGACCTCATAGCAGGATTCAGTAAAGTTGAACACTTCCTTTCTTCTTGAAAATTTTCTTTACTTGGCTTTGGCACATCACTCTCTCTGGGCTCTCCCCTTACATCACCGGCTGCCCCTTCTCAGTCACCTTTGGTGGCTCCTCCACATTTACCTGACCTCTTTAAACATTGTCCTGTCTATCCACGATTTCATGTGGTCTCATAGCTTTAAATAGCTACATGCCACTGGATGCTCAAAGCTATAGTTCAACCTAGACCTCTCACCTGAAATTCTTTCAGGTAGACTTTCAAAGTCTCTACAAGGACATTTAATACAAATTTAAAGTCAATGTGTTCAAAAGAGAACTTCTGATTTGCCCCTTGACTCTAATTTTCCTGTAGCAGTTTCATCTCTACCAATAACAATTGATCCATCCAGCCGTTTGGCCAAAAACCTTGTACTTTCTTTTTATTCCTTTCTTCCCTCATAATGTACCAATAATCTTTTAGGAAATCTTGTTGGCTCCACCTTAAATATATATCCATAATCCTACCAATTCTCAGCATCTCTTTCTGTTCCAGTTTTCTCACCCATATCCACATGCTATAACCTTGGTTAAAGTATTATCATCTCTCACCTGAATTATTGCAATGATTTCCTTAATTGGTTTACTGTCTTCCATTTCTGTTTCCCTATAGTCTATTCTCAACACACAGCCAGTGATCCTTTTAAAACTTAAGTCAAATCATGTTTTTCTTCTGTTCAAAACTCTTCAATGGTTTCCTGTCTTTCTCAGAGTAAAAGCTTTTAAACTTAATGTGATCTGGTTCCCCAATAGTCTGTGACCTCTCTTCTGTCATTCTTCTCATTTGTTGTGCTCCAACCATACTGACTCTCTTGCTTTTCCTTGAATACCTGCATACCACTGTGCCACCTCAGAGCCTTTGCATGAGCTGTTCCCTCTGCCTCAGATCATCTTTCTCCAATATTTCCAAGTCCCGACCCTTATTTTACTCAATTATCTATTCACCTTATCAAAGAGACTTTCCTTGATCGCACTAATATAAAAATAGCAACACCTCATTTTCTATCTCATTAGTCATGGTTAATTTTCCTCTAAGGCACTTTAAAACCATCTATTGTACCATATTTTGTGTTAGAAGGGAATCCCTGAACTATGTTACTGGACATAGAGAAAATCTCCCTGAATATTTAACAAGGAGGAGGCAAAATATTGCCAGGATTAAGGAGGACTGGGCAGAGGCACTGGGGGAAGACTGTATTTATGGAAAAGAACTTTCTCTCTGTGGGCAGAACCTAGTGCTGCCAGACAACCAGCTCTCATGGCTCCCAGAATGCCCTGACTCTGAAATGGGTTAGTGGAAAGGTGGGGAGAGATTTATAGGCTTATCTGTGCTTGCATATGAGATGTCTGAGGTGTAAAGAAAGTTTAATCATTGTTAACATCAGTTTCTTCCAGTCTTTACCATGGTATCCCAACGGTCTAGGGTAATTCCCTGCATAGGATGGCTCTTCACAAGGCCACACTCTTTTCTTATCCCCTCAGCCGAGGCAATGGTTTTGATGGAGAGTGGTGAGTTGTAAATGCCATAAAACATCAGAAGTCTGGGAGCTGGCACTGGGCCCACCATGGCTTACCTCCAAATCCCTGGCTTTTCTAAAGCTGAATGCCTGGTTCTAGGCTTATAAAAGCAACACTCTGGCAGACACTACTTTGAAAATTTGCACCCAAACTACAATTTCAGGGATTTGAGAAACCACAGAAACAGCTTTTCCTTTCCATTTCCAAAAGTAGGGAAATGGAGGGTATTTTTAAGGGTAACGAGATTTTCTGATTAAGTGGCTCCTTGACTAAACCCTCCTAATTGTCTCTGAGGCTAGTATTAACTGTCACAATCCCAGACAACATCATAAAGCAGGGGAAGTATGCTTTATACATCTTCCCCCCATCCCCACCCCCACGCTGAAACTCTCTCTCCAACTCTGCCTTCCCATCTGTGACCAAGAGGCAGTGATTTTGTGCTCTATTCTTTTCACTAGTCATCCCCTTCCCCCATCAAAAGCTGCTCTCAGAAAGCAGACTGATATTGGTTACTTTGTTTCCTCTCCGTTTTCCTCTTCAGTAGTGTGAAGGTCACTATGAGCCATCAGGAGGATGGAAGTAGAAAATGGAAGTGAACTTGGTCATATGCTATGACAGCAAGACGCACATGCCAAAACCTTGTCAATGAAACAAAACCAGGACAGCGGCTGCACTATTGTCACGGCAAGGAGCATTCATTTGGGGAAGGGACATACACAAAAATAATTCACAGGCAAATTCAAGATCAAAGTGAGTAAAGAGTTGAAAAGATTATGTTTTGGGCAAAACATAGGAAACAGGGCATATGTACAGTTGGTTTGGATGAATCCCTGACTTGTATGTGTGTGTGTGGCGGGGGCGGAGGGGTGTTCCTCTCTGGAAAACTAAAGACTACTGGATATTTAGGCACACTTCTACTGTTCTTATAGAAAGAATTAACATGTACCAAGCACTTTATTTGTGATAGGCACTGTGCTATGGGCTTTACTTGCATTATTTTATTGAATTCTTGTGACTATCATACGGTGTAAACACCATGTTTATCCTCACCACTTGTTTAAGCTTATGGAGTAGCATGGGTAGAACATAGGCTTTGAATCCAGCTCTAGCTGATTCTAGAAATAATGCCCACTCTACACAGCTGTATGGCCTCCATTGGGTTGAGTATTGGATTAACACACAGCCTGTATTTGACATACAGCATGCTCCCCAGTATGTAAATAAGTAGAGTGCTACCTCTTCAAAAGCCTCCCCAAGTAATGCCATTCCCCTGAGACTTTCAATGATTCTTATGGTTCTCTGGGTTTTGTGATGATAATGTTTCTGTTTTGGTATCTTAGAATTTAATAAGCTACCTTGGCCTGCAGGGATCTGGTCTCTAAAATATTAGTTCTGGGATAAATCTAATATACCTCTTAATCCAATCCAGATGTGTCTAATGAAGTCAGCCTGAAATCGGTAACATATAAAGGAAATTATTACAAAGGCATGGGTAGTGACAATCACATTATAAATTTTATCTTTTCCTAATAACACACCAGGTTAACCAAATTCTCCACTAGGATTCCTAAATCCCCATAATTGTGATCCAGGGGACACACTTCCCAAAGTCCCTGAAGGGATTTCTCCTAATAATTGGAGTACAATGCCTAACTCCATTTCTAATTCCCTAAATGCTATTCTGGAACACATCAATATTGAATGAATGTTTGCCCTGGGTCTCCTCAGCCCAGGGATTCATGTACTACCACACCATTTACTGGCATCCATTCACCCAACATGGAATCACTAAGCATCTACTCTGGGCCATGCCTTAGGACTGAATGGTGAACAGGATAAGCACTGTCCCTTGAGAAGAAGCTTGTTGTACAAAGTGGTAGCTGAGCCCCACTGTAGTATAGAGTACTGACCATGAAAGCATCCCATTCTACTTCCTAACGAGCTGTACTTTTCAGCCATATTTTTAATCTTAATAAGAAATGCTATAGGGTCCTTCACTCAGGTTGAGATTGCTCTGGGGTCTCACTTAGATGAAGACTGTTCTTGATGGACTTGAGTTTCCATAATACATTCCACTTCAATATGGAAAAAATTTATTCCTGCTTCTGTATATTCCTGCTGTATATACAGTTTTCTCTTCCTGGAAAACTTTTCTCTTCCACTTTGTTTATCTAATCCTTGCCTTCCTTCAAAGCCCAGCTCAGTTTCCCTTCTTCTCTGAAACATTCCCTGACACGGGGAGTTCTTCGCCTAACCTCTCAGGACATTCATTATTTGTGCCACTTGTTGTCATGACTCCTTAGATTATCTTTTCTTGTATCTACCCTCCAGGAATCTGTTATTTTACCTTTTCATCTTTGTGTTCTGATAGTTAGAAAAGTGCCTAACATATCATAGTTACCCAGAAAATGTATATTGCTGCTAAAAACACATATTTCTCTATGAACTTGATGATTATCAGGCTCTAAACTTATTCAAAGAAAATACTTTGTTATAATTAGCTTTTGGCCAGGGAAATTCACTTTTAGACTGAAGATCTGAATATCTCCTTTTAGGTATCTCTTCGTGCCATGAATCAAGAGGTCACCTTTATCATCACTGTTCCCATGTGTGGTGGTATATTACAGAGAGGAAGCTGGGAGCAAGAAAGAGGAAAGACAGAAGGCTTATGGTTTGCAATATGGCTAGAGTAGTTGTTACGCTGTAGGAGTCACTGGTTATTTACACCAAGGGTTGTTTAGGCACTATAAATTATATTGAATAAAGAATTGAGTGAAAATCCCAGATAGGACACTAGGAATTGGGAGAACAAGATAAGACAATGAGTTAAAATACTCATCATTAGAAAATGTTAAAAACACAGTGGAGGACAGGATGATTCACTTGATCAAAGACCAGTATCCAAGCCATAATCTAGGCAGTGAGGGAATCTGAAACCAAATCAAGCAAAGAATCTGAACAAAGGTCAGGAATTCAGGGCAATAATTTGACATGGTTTGTGTAGTAAGCAGTACTTGATAAATACATTTTGAGTGAATGAATGAATGAACTAAAAGGACATAGTAAGACCTGACTGTAATCTAAATAAATCAATTTGCTCTCAGATACATTCTTTGCCCTTGTGCCACTCAACTCCGTATCACAGGAAGATTGATCTCTGTGGGCTATGTTTTCTGGGTAACTACCGGCTGAGTCAGCATCCCTGATAGGAGATTGGGGTGACAGGGTGTATCCAGGGTACCCTTCCCCTTCTTTCTGGCTCCTGTTGGCATTTCAAGCAACAACTGTGTTTCCTTCCTGCCTCCAGGTCTTGATGGGCCAGCCAATCAAGGTTCCAGGGACTCTGAACTTCAGTAATGTCACCTCTCACATTTGTCTCTCTAGCCCAGCAGAATCAAACAGAAATATGTGAACCATGTATGTATGTCTTAATTTTCTGGTAGACACATATAAAAAAATCAATAAAAATGCAAGATGAATTTTATTGATTTATTGATTTATTTCAAAGAGAGAGAGCAGAGCGAGTGAGAGAGAACATGAGTGCAGGGAGGGGCAGAAGGAGAGGGAAAAGTAGTCTCCCCACTGAGCAGGGAGCCAGACGTAGGGCTGGATCCCAGGACACTGAGATCAGAACCTGAGCCGAAAGCAGATGCTTACCCGACTGAGCCACCCAAGTGCCCTGACAAAATGAATTTAAATACTGTATTTTAATTAACCCAATGTATTCAACATGACATTTCTCTGTATATTCAATATAAAAACTATTAATGAGCTATTTTTCTTTTCTTCCATATTAATTCTTCCAAATCTGGCATGTATTGTATACTAAGAATATCTCAGTTCAAGTTTTCACCAACCAGATGTGGCTGGCTACCATATTGAACAGCACAGTTTTAGCCTACTGGTGAGAGTCATTTCCTGCTACTGCTAGTTTTGGGGTTGGTTCACCATCACTACTTGTTTTGCATTGTAGCTATGACATCACTTGCATAACTAATTCCCTGAATTAAAACCTCTCCGTTGTAAATACTTGAAGAAGTTTCTGGGTTTTTTTACAGCCTGCCAAAAAAAGATTTATTAACAATACTAAAGAAGGAATATCAGAGGGTCAGCCATGGAGAGAAGAAAAGGAAAGTAAAAAAAAAAAAAATACTAAAATTTGTATAGAACTACAAAAGATTTTGAATAACTAAAGCAATCTTGAGCTGGAAGAACAAAACTTGATGAATCATACTTTCTATTTCAAATTATATTACAAAGCTATAGTAATCAAAATAGAATGGTACTGGCGTAAAAGCAATCCCATAGACCAATGGAATAGAATAGAGAGCCCAGAAATAAACTCACACATATACAATCAACTAATATTTGACAAGGGAGCCAAAAAAAAAAAAAATGCAGAAAGGAAATCCTATTTGCCACAGCATGGATGAACATAGAGGATATTGTGCTCAGTGAAACAAGCCAGACAGAGAAAAAAAAGATTGCAGGATCTCACTTATATATGGAATCGAAAAAAAAGAAAAAAGAAAAGTAACACTCATAGTAACAGAGTAGTATGGTGGTTACCACAGGCTAGGGTAGTGGTGGGGGGTAGGAAAATAGGGAGGTATTGACCAAAAGGTACAAACTTTCACTTATAAGGTGGATAAGTCCCGAAGATCTAATGTACAGCAAAGTGATAACAGATAATAAAAGTGTATTGTATACTGGAATGCTACGAGAGTAGATCTCAAGCATCCTCACCCCAAAAATAAAGGGAGATGACTATGTGAAGTGATAGATATGTTCGTTAGCTTGATTGTGATAATCTTTTCACAATGTGTGTGTGTGTGTGTGTGCAAAAACATCATCTTGTACAACCTAAAGTTGTATATACAATTTTCATTTGGTGAGCATACCTCAGTAAAACTGGGAGTGGGTGAAGGATCAGAGAAGCAAACTAGCTACAATGACCAAAGTGCTGTCCAAAGAGAGCAGTTTTTGCAGTCAGACTTGGAATTATGACTAACAGCATTACCAGTCACCGTAGGAAAGGTGCCTCGAATTCTTTCAGCAGACACACTTTATCATTCAACTCCTCCTCCTTTTCATCCCCTACTCCATTACTGTAATTCCATGCACACTAAACAATTCTCTTTACACTGTGGCTTCCTGGGGCGCCTGGGTGGCTCAGTCAGTTCAGCATCTGCCTTCGCCCCAGGTCATGATCCCTGGGTCTTGGGATCGAGTCCAGCGTCAGGCTCCCTGCTCAGCGAGGAGCCTGCTTCTCTCTCTGCCTGCTGTTCCCCTGCTTGTGTGCGCACTTTCTCTCTCTCTCTCTCTCTCTGTCAAATAAATAAATAAAATCTTAAAAAAACAAAAACAAAAACAAACCAATGTGGCTTCCTGTGTAGGTCTGCCTATTAAATAGAAAGTACTAGCTACACAGATTCAAAAACCTGGTCTTTCTCTCTGTGACCTCACTGGGCACTTGCACCAAGGTGTCTTCACCATGCAGCATCTTGCTGCACAGAGCAGATCCTGGCAGGATTCTGCTGTAGTGCTTCCAGTCAGAACCTTGACCTGGCAGGTCCTAACTCTTTGTGCTTGAGCCTCTGCCCCCTCCTCTTCTGTGACATAAGAAATGGATTCTATTCAGCTTTTATGGCCATAGAGAGTTGGAAGGAACTGTGATGTCTACTGGTCCAAATCCATGTTTTTTTTAGAGATTGAATTAGTGAGGTCCACGGGATTTAAAACATTGGCCAAAATCATGCAGCAAGCTAGTAGCGGAACAGATATTATGATCCGTGTTTCCTGTTTCTTGGAACGGTGTCTTCTATACCGTGCCATGTCTTAGATTATCACTTTAGGTCCTAGGTGAACATCTCAGTTGTATTTGTCTAGCATTTAGATTTCCCAGTGCAGAAACTCATGTATTCCTTGCCCTGCCAACTGTTGACAGTCCATTTGCGGTTTAATGGGTGGTATGAATTTGGGAAATGAGGTTAGGATCTGAGATGTTGCATTTAATATCATGGACACTCAAGCACAGTGTGCAAAGTTGGTACAAGTTGATTATTCTCTTTCTCTAAGCAAGTGTGATTTAACCTATCTTTCGCTGGATGATGCAAAAAAATGGTAATTAAAATTGGAATAGAATCCATCTCAATAAACTGTTTTGTTTAGGTTTAAAAGTAACATATATGAAGATTCAAATCAATAAAATGTAATAGGATTCATTTATTCATCTATTCACTGGGTGTCTGTACTAGTCAAAAGCCTGGGCGACGAGGAAACAGCCAATGAACAGAATAGTTCATTTCTGCCCTTACGGAACATAGATGCTGGTGTAGAAGTCACCTAAGCAAGACTGTCCGATGAAAAGCAATCACAGATAGTGGTTAATGTGGAGAAGAAAACTACAGGTTGCCATGATCAAGAACATTGGGGCACTTACTTCGGATAGGATGGCTAGGAAAGGCCTTTTTAAGATGATGATCCTTACACTGAGTCCTAAATTAAAAGACTTTGCTGCTCCTTGGGAAGAGAGGCAAGCATTCTAGGCAGAGGGAAAAGGTAGAAAGCTACTGATGTAATAAGTTTTGGAAGCTTAACAGTACATGATAAACTGGAAACATTTGGAATATAGGCAATTTCGTTTCATAGTAAGGTAAAATCAGCCTTAATTGAGATTTGACTTATCATCAAATGGGGAAAGTGGGCTCAGTTACATGTACAGACACAAGGACCTGAGTCCATTTATAGCTCTGGTGCACATGTGGCTCCTGGAGGCTTCCCATAGAGTGCCTGAAGGCTGTGACAGAAAACAAAGAGATTAAGACAAAATGCCCTGGATAAGGGCCCCCAAAATAAGAGGGAGTATTCCCTCTTAATAGATAACAGAGCATCCATTTATTCTACCTCAGCTGGGAACATGTACATTGGGTGACAAATTTTTCACTGTTATGTGCATGTCTGTGAATGACTGTGCAAGTGCCCTGAGTATTGATTTTGAAGCTACAAATAAATTTCAGCGAGTAGGCAAATTCATGGGTACTGAATCCATGAATGGTGAGAGTCGACGGTATGTATATTATGTTTTAGACTCTGTGTCAATCACTGTATGTGTATTGCTCTATCTTATCCTCATAGAATTCTATGAGATAGGCACCATTTCTGTAATAATGTGCAAATTGAGATTAGGTAAATTCCCAAAGTCACACGATTTGTAAGGAATGGAGCTAGGACTCCTATCCTGTGGTCTCTGAATGCAAAACCTGTGTTCTTAGCCATTATACTGAATTTTCCCCATAAATATGAATCTTCCAATGAGTTTCTTGCCTGAGTAGAGGTCAGTGAATGAAGGCCATGTTCTATATTTCCAAATGGCTACTTCTTTAAAGGATGAGTATAACCTATTGCTGACCTATCCTGTCAGTTATATCACACTATCTTTTCACTCAACCTCCATGCCTAGAATACTCACTTATCATGGGAATAGTTGGCCATATGTTTAGCTCAGATGTGTAAGTCTGAATTGTTTAACAGGGAGGGTGATCAAGAAAATCTGAATTTAAGGCATAGGCTCCAAAGTTTAAATCCACATAGTGTTTGAGGTTGTGGAATTCAACCTCCCACCATCACTGAGCCACAGTACCAATTTTGACATGATAGGGAATGTGAAATTATGTTTTCAAAAAACACATTATTATAAAAGGCATCACTTACTGAAATCTTATTTAATGACTGAATGAAAACACAATTGATGAGACACTAATTTCTATGTACAATGGTACTGGATAAGCAACAAACGTTTTCAAAGCTTGTACATATTTTGTTCCTTTTCCAAATAAACACTATGGGAATCTATATACTCAATCTTTGACTACCGTCCAAAATTTCCTCCTACTGCCTTATTGGTAAGTGTTCTGTTTTTTAAATATATTCTGCAGTGAGTATTAGTTTCATGACTGAACACCAAGCTTATTAAACTAAGCGCTTGAAATACTGGTCTTCAGCAATTCACAACTCCTGATTATTTTGTATTGTTCTGTATCAATTATATTTCATGTCAGTCCCCTCAAGTATATTACATGTCAGACCATAATAATATTTAGCAATATAAAATGAGAACGGTGACTATCCCCATCCCTTACTCCTTTTTTTCATGAGGGTGTGGTGTTCATTGTTTTTTGCTTAGAGGAATTTGCCAAGAACAATGGCTCCTCAAGCCAGTAGCATTTATTCCAGCTGCGTCTTGAATTGATTAAAAGCGATTTCTCCGTGCAAAGATTATTTTCACCTTGAGCCAAAGGATGACTTGGATTAAGGGATTTAACCGAATCGTCAGAGAAACAGTGATATGGAAACTGAGAATGAAGGGATGGTTGTGCTTGTTTTCTCAGTTACAACATGAAATGCATCACTATTCAGGCTTGACTGATCCAAATATCCAATTTCTGACTTAAATATACAGATCTTACTTTTTTATTAATTGAATCTTAATACTTACAGAAAATATGAATACATAAACCGGTGATAAAGATTGGGCTATCTATTTGGTAAAGACCAGACTCTGTATTTAGTTTTCAGTTTGTAATTGGTACACAAGTAAGAAATGTTCCACTTGGGTACAATTAGTAATACTCTGGAATAATTCAGAAAAATTATCAACAGATTAAAAAAAAGGTCCTAATTCTGAGAAGTTGAAGTAGGAGAAAGAGTGAATCAGCATCTTTGAAATAGTTTGGTTCTTCCAGGGAGTGCGCAAGGGTTGGAGCGAAAGTTCCAGTGAAATAAAAACATCCCAATTAAAGTGCATGAGGAATAGATACACGTCAACAATATTTATATGCAGGAAAAGAAATACCTTAAAGATTTTCCTAACTAGTCAGAATGGTTCCTTGCCAGTGAATGAAAAGTAGATGAATTTAGGTGCCAATGCATGGATGAACTGGCCGAACATCAAAAAAAAACTTAAAAATAGCTATATTGGCAATTGTATGTTTTCACCAGCTAAAGAAAACTAGAAATTTTCTAGTTCCTCATGAGTATCTTCCACCAAGAATATTCTCTCCTGAAAAGTCTAGTTTAATCTGAGGGACTCTGCAAAGAAAGCAGAGAGATTTTGTCCAAAGGACAGGTAATTGGGAGGAAATATGAAATTGCAATTAATTGTTGAATAACAGTGGGCTAGAGCTGTAACAAGGAGGAGGGGGGTTGTCTAATGAAACTTCTACAAATTTAGTTTATACCATACTCAATGAATCTTTCATTTTCATCATAACTTAATACATATGCACTAGTGTTACAGGTGTGTCTTTTCTTTCACTAATGTCATGTGGCAAGAGGGCAGGTTTGATAGATTATTTATGTATTATCCACTCTAACTCTCTTCTTTGAGGCAGAGGGACAGACCATTCTGACATCCTGGAAAGAGTATCTTCAACCAGAAAAGAACAGAGCAGTTTTAAAAATATGTGGCACTTTTCCTTTTTCTATTTAAATTAATATTTTCATTGCTGTCTCGTAATATATATGAGTATTTCTTTGGGGATTTTTTAGGTGTGGATTCAGTCTTCATAACTAATATTGTTCCAATTATTATATTTTACAGGAATATCTACATGAGTCTTCAAATAAGTTCATGTGAAGTACCTAGTACATTCCAGATACAGTGTAAGAACTGAGTAAGCTTTAGCAAGCTACAGTTTACATATTTCATAAAAGTAGCTATTAAGATCTTCACTTGCTAGTCAGGAAGTGACAACATTAATCACTGAAAAATTAAATATTTGTCAAAAAGAAGAAAATTTAAGTGTCAATTTTGTGATAATGCTGCTACCAATTTCATTTTGTTCTTAGTTGATCATTAGTCAAGTCTATACTTAATCAGCTCATTTCAACTTAATAGTTTTGACTTTAGCCTTAATATTTGAAATACATTCCTATGGGTTTTCATCCTGTATTGTACATACTTTTCTGCCCTTCTATCTCCAAAATATACAACAGTAAACTCCTAGACTCCCTGAACAGAAACAGGTAAAATTTTGTGTGCTTTTTCCTCCAAATATGTGACAAACTGAACTTGGTACTGAAGATGTCCATGGAAGCTCTAGTCTGGTCGAGGAAATAAACACAGATGGATATTTGCAGCACAGCTGCTGATCGGATGTGTGTGTGTGCTGAGTGCCGTGAGAGCACAAAGGACATATCTAACTGTGCCTGGTTAGATGAGGGGATTGGTGTAGTGGTCAAGGAATGCTTGAACTTAGTAGTGAAAACTGAATAGAAATTGGGTAGGGAGACAATGGCTGGAGCACCCTCCGGGGAAAGGGAAAAGCTATGTGAAATTATGTCAGGTCGTGAGCAATGTGAAGAGAAGTAAGAAGAGATGAGGCCAAGCTGGGACTGCATCCTATAGCTCATTGAAGGAGAGACATTGAAAGGTTTCATGTTGCAGTATAAAGGGCAAGTTGTGAGGAAGAAGAATGAAAACAGAAGAACTAGTTAGTAGCAGAGTCCAGTGATTGATAAGGTCCCAAGGATAACACATATTTGAATGTAGTTAACAAATATTTACATAGTACTTATGAGTCAAGCCCTGGTCAAAGCATTTTATAAATATTAACTCATCCACTATAATACAACATCCCTATGAGGTAAGTACTGTTATTATTATCCCACCTGTTTTTAAAGTTTTTAAATTCCAGTTAGTTAACACACAGTTAGGTGCACACTATAGTGACTCAACACTTCCACACAACACCTGGTGCTCATCACAACAATGCCCTCCTTAATCCCCATCATCTATTTCACCAATCCCCCCCAACCCCCTCTTCCAGTAACCATCAGTTTGTTCTCTATAGTTAAGTTTGTTTCTTGGTTTGTTTCCCTCTCTCTCTCTCTTTTTTCCCTTTGCTTGTTTGTTTTGTTTCTTAAATTCCATATATGAGTGAAATCATACGGTATTTGTCTTTTTCTGACTGACTTATTTTACTTAGCATAATGCTCTCTAGCTCCATCCATATTGTTATAAATGGCAAGATTTCATTCTTTTTTATGGCTGAGTAATACTCCATTATATATATATATAATATATACACACACACATACATACCACATCTTTATCTATTCATCAGTCGATGGACACTTGGGCTGTTTCCATAATTTGGCTATTGTAGATAATGCTGCTATAAACATCAGAATACATGTATCCCTTTGAATTCATATTTTTGTGTTCCTTGTATCATTCTGCTCTTTTGACTGAGGAGACCAAGGCACTAAAAGGTTAAGAATTTTGCTCAAGGTGACACAGCTAATAAATGGTAAAGCCAGGATTTGAACCCTAGCAGTTTGGCGCCAACATCCTTACTCTTAACCAGTATACCACATTGCTTTTTTATATTCTAGAGAAGGGGTTTATTCCATGACATAGGTAACTAGGTGGATGGTAGCATCATTGCAAAGACACGGAAGGAGGAACAGATGATTATTATCTTTTTTGGACAAAGTATAGAGCTAATGAATTCAATTTTATATATGTTGAGTTTGAGATCCTTCTCTCCAACATCTTTCTCAGGCCTGAACCACAAGAGATAATTGTTGACTCTAGCCAGTTGTTTCTAGAGCCCTAGAAACTGGGATAAGCGGCAATGTCAATGCTAGTCTGAAAGCTTCTTGGGGAGTTGGTGGTTTCTGTAAAATAAAAGTAGTGGCACACCATGGAAGTTGGTGGGACACGAGCACTCACACTCCTACTACCCACTATCCTACTCCTCCTAAATCAGACCCCAATAGGAGGCAAATCACTGAGAGTTGTACTATGGTATACTTTCAGTAAAAGTTACTTCCCCTTCTCTCTCCTCAAATCCCATTGCAAAGATAAAAGACCTTTCACATTTTATTGAGCACATTTTGTGCATCAGTCACAGCCCAAAGTTCACTGAGTTCAGGTCATTGTGTTGTAACAAAAATTTCAAGTGAATAAACATCTAGAAGATTTTGCTTTAATTCATTTAGGACAAGGCAATGAAAATAATGCCTGCCTAAGAGAACTAAACTCAGCTCAAACCTGCACATCAACTTCCATTGCTGTCAGCTGGAATTATCCTGAAATACTTAAAAGAGGTAAGACAGGTCGATGGTAAATCATTGTGCCAGGGCTTTTTGTCTGTTGCTTATTGTTAGTTTTATTTTTTCCTCTTGTGAAGGTTTAAAAATGGGTACAAGATTAAACAAATTTTTGAAGTAGATTTCAAATCTTTTGTGGTTGTTGAATTCCATTCCTTAATATTCTTGCCTCAGGAGGAGAGGGAAATAAAATGTTTCTCAACAAATAGGTAAGTCTTGACATACTGTCCTGTCATGCAACTAGGAAATGGGACAGAGAAAGACAAGTTGTTTTATATTTGAATAAGCATTCTTTCATGTGCAGTCAGTCCTCTGGGAATGTCTCTGAATTCATTCTGTAACTCCTAACTCTTCAAGATGCATACAATTTTCTCTAATTAAATTTCCGTGATATAAGGGCTCATTCAATAGTTTACCCATTGTCCTAGAGCGCGGTGAGTTCTCCCTTAATTTCTCCCAGAAGTCCACAAGTCGGGAAGTCAGAAAACCACTGCAGACAAACACTCCTAAATTTTTGGCTGAGTTTGTAGATTAAATTAGGGGTATCTCTCTCCAAGTACAGGCTGTACCCATAACAGAATGATAGGCATGCCAAGCTACTCAAAATAGTCCTTCCAATACCAACACATGGGTTTGTATTAAAATACTATATTATTATCCTTGGATAGAGAGAAGTGACTTTTCCCTTTAGATCTGACTTATGAAAGTAATGAGTAGAATAAAATTCATAGAATTGAAAAAAATACCCTATACGTCCAATTTCATCTTTTTCCTTTGGATTTATGACCAAGATATCAGACCGCACACAAGGCATATTCACCAGGATGTCAAGATTCTTCAATCTTACCATGCCCAACATCTTCTCTGTAAGATATATTCTTCCTATTAGAATTTTTACTTCAGTTAGTGCCATCATTATGTACTCAAACCAGAAATCCAAAATAACTTTTCAATTCCTCCATTTTCCTAGTTCTCCGCACTAATCAACAGCCCTGACTTCATGTATGATCTAAAAATCTCTCAAGTACATTCTCTCTTTTCCATCACCACTGCCACAACCACTGCTTTATTTGCTTGTGTTTATGGCCTGGCTCCTCTAAGCCATGTTCTCATCTTTCTTTATTTTCCAGTGAAGAGGTCTCTGAACACTCCAAGGTTTTTCATGCCTCCATCCCTTCAGTTCCAGAATGGGTCAGTTCCTTCAATGGTTACTATTTAGGTAGCATCCAAAAGCTCTATAAAGACCCCACACAGCTCCTCCTTTACTCAGAGAATTGTCCAGCTTAGCCTCTTATCCTGGTTCTTTGATTGTCGTCATGTTTTACTCATATTTTTCTTCTGTGATTTAATTTTTTACTCAGCTTCTCCTTAGCTTTTTCATCTGTTTTTCCCCCTCTGGTTCTACATTGGAGAGGTCCCAGGCAAGTGACCATCCATCCCTATCTCCTACCCCAAGTCCTTCATACCAAATGTCAACAAGGGTCCATCTGGAGGGTGGATGAGTCTCTGCCTTGTATAACAACACCCTCTCTCTCCTCTATTGATTACAAATGCCTTTCACTGTCTTTCAAAACCCATCTCAAATGTATATTTGCAGCCCTATACCTGTTCCAAATTTCTATTTCATTTATCACTCTCTATTGTGTGATCTGGGGCAATATCTTTTAAGTTTGTCATGACTGATCTGTAAAAATGGGTAAATTAGCTCTTGGGGTTGCCATCACATAATAATCAGTACCAAGAACTGGTGGAAAGGATGCATCTAACTAGGAATAGAAAGCCATATAAAGTGTGTGGATAAATCCATCCCTTGACTGTTTTAAGGATTAGATGTAAGACTTTTGTAATTTATTTTTATTTTATTTTTTTTTTAAAGATTTTATTTATTTATTCGACAGAGATAGAGACAGCCAGCGAGAGAGGGAACACAAGCAGGGGGAGTGGAAGAGGAAGAAGCAGGCTCATAGCAGAGGAGCCTGATGTGGGGCTCGATCCCGTAACGCCGGGATCACGCCCTGAGCTGAAGGCAGACGCTTAACCGCTGTGCCACCCAGGTGCCCCAGACTTTTGTAATTTAAGTTATTATGTACATTTAAAAACTTATGGCTCTGGACATGGCAGAATTGATATAACTAGGTCCTCAATTTCACAAAATATCTTTAGAGAACTTTAGCAAAATTAGACAAAGAATGTTAATGCCTGTGCACACAGATTATATTTGTATATCATCAGGAGTAGAAGACATACTTACACACTAGACTGCTTGAAATGAAGAACTTATGACTTGCTTCCATTTGGTGAAAGATGTGGAGAACAAAGACAAAAGGAAATGTAAACAAAATTAAATCACCTTATAACTTGCAGCCCATTGATAAATACTTGAGACAGGCAGAGTATGACATTCCTCCAGGAATTCCCAAGGGTCTTAATGTTAATGCCTTGCTAGAGGAAAAAAACAATCTTAGCTTGACAATATCCAGGCCTCTAGTATCCTGTAGGTCTTCTTTAACATATGAAAATCCTTTTGGAAACCACTCTTGTCTCTACACCACAACTTAAAAGTATATAACCAATTGCTCCTCCCAGTCCCCAGGCAACTCTTTCTGCCCAGGATCCTGTCCCCCTGCTTTAATAAAATCACCTTTTTTTGCACCCAAAATGTCTCAAGAATTCTTTCTTGATCATTCACTCCCAGACCCTATGTCAAATGACATCAGTGAAATGGTCTCTGATCTGTGGTAAAGTGATGAACTTAGATTCTGTGATTTATGGATAGCATGCCTTTGCACTAACACATCCCAATATCAAGATTTCCTATGTAACTGAAATCTCAGGGAATCATGAAGATTTCCCCAAAGGTGGTTCTATTCTCCAAATGGAACAAAATCTGTTTGTTACCACCCTCATTCGATCATCTGATAGATGGTCTCTGATGAGGGAACAGAAGGCCAGCTGAGGACAAAGCAGAAACTGACGCCCTGTAAATCTCCCCCCCCCCCCACCATGGGATGTATGTGACATTCCTCAGGCATCCCTGGCTGCCCTAAAGGTCAAAGAAATAGTTAACCTATAGATACCACAATCCTGCAAGATTTAAGTCTCCCTCAATTTACAAATGTCTTAGCAGTTTACAAGAACAGAAGCATTTCTATCAATAACCTAGCTTCCGGAAGGGAATGTAGATACAATTAAATGTCCTTATAATCTGCAGCCTCCAGGAAGTTCTCAACCATCTTAATGCTAATGCCTTGCTAGAGGGAAAAACAACCTTAACTTGACAATGGCAAGGCCTCCAGTATCTTGTGAATCTTCTTTAACATATGAAAGTATTTTCTCAACCTCCCTTTTTTCTTACCTCCCCCAACCTGATGGTATATAATCAGCCACCCCTCACAACTCCGGTGCAGCAGCTCTTTCTGCTCACGGGTCCGGTCCCCGTACTTTCATAAACCATCAATTTTGCACCAAAGACGCCTCAAGAATTCTTTCTTGGTCCTTGGCTCCGGACTCCACCCCACTGAACCTCACGTGTATTCTGTAACCTCATCAGTCTCCACATCTTTTTCTTCAGTCTTTGTTTTTCTTGCCCTCTTTGTACTATTTGGCACTCTTTTGAAACCTACTTATTCTTTAAAAATTTTCCTCTTGGTTTCTACAGTACTCAACTCTCCTGATCTTTTTTAAACCTTGCCTCTTCGATTTTTATTTCTTCAGCTGAAACCCATGCCTGCTTTACATGCTTTGATTCTGGGAATTTTCTTTCTTCTCTCGATCTTCTCTCTGATTCTCTTGGATGGATGGATGATGCCAAAGCAATTTCTCAAGCCCTCCGTCTATTCTAAGACCCAGTTTGAAATTTCTCTGTTACACATTTCCACAAAGATATTTCCATCATTACTTTAAACTCAATTTTCTACGTCCAAAGCTGGTAACAGTATTCCTCTCAAGAATGGATTCTCCTGGGGTGCTTGGGTGGCTCAGTTGGTCAAGTGTCTGCCTTCAGCTCAAGTCATGATCCTAGCATCCTGGGATCCAGGCTGTGTTGGGCTCCCTGCTCCCTGGGGAGCCTGCTTCTCCCTTTGCCTGCCCCCCTGCCTGCTTCTCCCCCTGCTTGTGCTCTCTGTGTCAAATAAATAAATAAATAAAACCTTAAAAAAAAAAAGAATGGATTCTCCTTTCTTAGCTAATGATGACATGCTTCAGCTGTACAGATAGTTGATTAATGAACAAAAGTTAGAGAAACCTCTTAAGTATATATATATATTTTTCTCAAGTTACTTGGAAGGCAGGGACGGAGTCTGCACGTTTTCATAATTTTTGCTTTACTTTTCAAAATTTCAATCATCAACAGGTTTAGGCTTATCCAGAGTATTCAACCTAAGAAATAGGTGTAAAAAAAAAAATATATATATATATATATATTTGACAGAGAAACAGTCAGAGAGAGAGGGAACACAAGCTGGGGGAGTGGGGAGAGGAAGAAGCAGGCTTCCAGCGGAGGAGCCTGATGCGGGGCTCAATTCCATAACACTGGCGAAGGCAGACGCTTAATGACTGAGCCACCGAGGCGCCCCTGTAAAAAAAATTTTTAAGAAAATATAACTGGGAAAATGGGAAATCAGAAGAAATAATGTATAATTGTTGAACTCCTAAATTCGCAATAGTTTGTTTATTTTTGCAAGCAATTTTCATCATCAGTTAGGAATTCTGAGTTTCCTATCCCATTCTTATGTAATAGCATTTTAGGTTCCAAGATCTTTAATCAATACTAATTTATAGATCAAGTTTTCTAATACAAGGATCTTGAGGGTTCAGGTTTATAAAAATTTAAAATAGCACATGTCCCTTGGATCTGTACTCACTAAAACAGTCAGACTCTCTCATCACTTTCTCCATGGGACCTAAAAATAACCTACAAAGGATGAAAGGAGAAATCCTTGGTACCTAATAATATCCTATAAAGCTACTGAAAGGAGAAACTCCTTTGTTGCCCCAGCTGGTGGGAGGTGAGTTGTCAGTTTTCCCACCGCTCTCTAGGCCCACAAATACCATATATGTAGATAAAACTCACAATTGACTGAAACTTTTCATCTCATTGTTTAAACCTCACCCATGAGATGATTCAGATTTGTTTATTCAACTATTTGTTTATTCAAACTATTTTCTGAACTCAACGTAGAAACTCACTCAAACCAGTTCTTGGGCTGCGAGAAGATAGTAAGGTCGCTAGAAGTCTACAGAAAGCAGAAGCAAGTTCTTTCCAGGATACCAAAGACTTGTCTTTAGCTAGTTCCATGGAATAAAGCATAGAATTAAGCAAATTAATGGTTTTAGCACTACAAATGTACAGGATCTTAAAAGGTTAAATAATGATGCCAGGGTAATTATTGAAGGTGATTATAAGCTTAATATTAAAAAAAATCTATTTTCCTCCTTTTCTGAAAGATTTTTTTTCCTCCTGTTTTTTTCCCTAATAATAAAAACAACGGGGTCAAAAATATGACACAGCGTGATGACCAAAAGGAGACAATGCCATTTAGGGATCATTTAAGGTTTGTGTGGTCTTTCTGCTTTAATAATATTCAGATGCTCAACTACTTGCTTTTTTTTTCCCTCTAGATTTTAAAAATACAGCAGTAAAAGATGTGAGAGGCCAATAGGAAATCTATCTAATGGTCAGAATTTAAGACAACTATATTTGTTTTATTCTCCCCTCCCTTCTTTTATTTAGTCTCAAGCTTCTTTTGAATTTGCATAAAACAAGTATTTTACAGTTCAGAAAAAAATTGTTTAGTTTTCCTGCACAAATTGACAGAAATCCTTGGTAGGCAAGCTGTTCAACCAAGTGCAGCACCATAGAGAGCTGTAGAATGTTGGTTACCATGAGAAAAGGTCATCCATGTTAAGTCCATGGTTTTGAACTCTGCCTGAGGTGGAGTTTGGGTTTATTTGTTTTGGCAATTCTCAGTCTATGTTTTTCTTCTAGGAAGGTATTCAGAGTAGGGTTGGGAATTTTCTTGCTTTTACCCAAATAACACTTGTGCCCTTTTACTATGAAACATTCCTATTGGACCATCTAACGCAGTCCATCATTAGTTAGTGCCCATTTCAGGTACCAACCTAGCTTCTGACAAAGATTCCCTACACATTATGAAACTTCTGCTTCTCCTTAGAAGCAAGAGTACCACTGAAGTACAGATTCAAAAAGCTATATGAGAGGTCATTTTTTCATTACCTGTTTGGACACAGCGTTAGCCACAAAAAGTTTGAGTCATCAGTTTACTTGTTTTTAATCCCTCATGATACTCATTCATTTTCATTATTTTGTGGATTAGCCCACTATATCTTCATCAGACATTTGAAACTCATTAAAGATTCAGGTATTTTTTATTTTTTTAAAGTAAAATACCTGAAAGAGGCAATGTGTGGAAATATGCTCTAACTAGATAAATATCAGTTGACGGAACTGATTTAGCAGACCATATCCAAAAACAATCAATATCTCTTAAATCCTGCAAATATTTCTTTATTCTAATGTACTGAGTTGAACAATGAAATATATAGCTAACTAAATCACTAACATAAAGCAATTGCTCCTGTATTTGTCATTCAGTGAAAAAAGTGCTTTGGGCCATTAGTATATAGTATGTGAGAGTACAGGATATATGAAATGGAAACTTCCAGGGTCAAGATTACATCACTGGGTTTTTTCCTTGTTTATTTTTTGTGGCATATACTGTTGTTATTTTTTTGTTTATACACTACCATCTTCTAAATGGAATCGTCAGTGAGTTTGGCAAGCAGGAGAGCAGAAAGTGGGAGACAGTAACCTCAAAAAAACCCTGAAAAGTTCAGAGTTTGGGGAAATCATTAAGGCTGTTTACCACTCATTAACTCCAGCAACTAAAGGAACCCCCACTAACACTTAGATATGGTAGCGTTGCCAGATTTAGCAAATAAAATTATGGGATGCCCTATTAAATTTGAATTTTAAATAAACCATGAATATCTTTCATTTCATGACTCCACACAATATTTAAGACATACTTATTTTAAAATTTTATTTGTTGTTTATCTGAAATTCAAATTTAATGGGACATTTTGTATTTTTTCTGGCAAACCTAGGAAGTAGCAGGCAGGACACACTGCAAGTGACAAAGAGAGGACTGTGGCAGGGGTCATTGCTAAAAATGAGCCCACGTGTCATCTTTAGCATCCAGAGCTTAAGTGACTGATTTCCAAACTACGTTGAGAGTAGGCATATGACCGTTATTTTATCAGCGTAGATCATCTCATTTCCACAAATGTAAATGAAGGATAAAAATAAAAACACCACTCTGAAACAAAGTGAATCATTCTCACTAAAATCAGTTGCCAAATGATGGTGTCTTTCTTCCAAACAAACCCAAGATTCTTTTTAAGATATTTTAATCTTTATTACACAGCTGAGAAATCAAATGACAGAATTCTAGAGAATTCTAGAACCCTCTTCAATATGTCAAACACAATCAAAAAATTGTAAGTTCCATATTATTTTTTCCTTAAAGGTAGCCTTTCTGAAGGCTTCTGTCCTCTTATTTTTATCTCAACTAGTTACTAGTCTTGCTATCCAGATATTGGCCTAGGATTTTTGTTTACTGTCATCATGGTATTTCTTTCACATCTCCTGTATTGACTTCTCTAGGTCCTAGGTTTTAGGTCTTTCTCTTTCTTGATTTAATCCCTTATATTGGCAGAACGCATTTTTTGGGACTTTGGGAGGAAGAGTGCATGGGTAGTATATACAGACTCCTAAGTACCACAGAGTCACACCATTCATCCAAAAACAAAACAAAACAAACAAACAAAAAAAAAACCACAAAAAAACAGCACCTACATTGATCATAACATTTTTAGAGCTAGAAGAAAAATTTAAACTACCCTTCATTTTACCAATGAGGAAAATGAAACTGAAATAGGTAAAGAAACTCTCATTAAGGTTATGCTGTTATGAAACCTATAAACCTATTCTTATAAAGAATAAAGAAAAACTCTTCTTTGTTTAACTTTGGGAGGAAGCTTGTGATACTCTGAAATACCAGGATAAACATGGGCAAAGGTGAGAAAGAGAACAAGCATTCGTTGTATCCAGACTAAAAGAACTCTTCCTAATCCCTATTGGTACATGGTACTACCTTATTAATAATGATACTGAAATGAACATATTTACTATTTACTGCACTGACTTCAGTTGACTAGTAACTAAAGACAAAAAGAGCTTAAGAACAATGGTGGCTCTATCAATCTCTTTGAAATCAATTAGAAAAGATAAAAAGTAAAAATAGATACTATATTCTTTTGAAGATTCACAGCCCAAAGTTCAAACGAATCTGAAAGTTGGTTTCCTTTAATCGGTAAAAGACCTTTTTTACCCCTAACCAATCTGATTGAAGGAAAACCTCAGTATCCTAGAATTTCTCCTGGTATCAGGAACCTTTTAGTGAAACTGAGGACCAGGCATCTTTGAGAATTCCTTCATCCTTAAGAAGGAACGCCCTACCATCTGCAGCAATGAAAAGGATCTCTATTCCACGTAGGGAGCATAGAATAAGAATACTGTCTCAGTTGAGCCCAATGAAAATAATTTTGGACAGGACAGTGCCTTTGTAATCCTTCAAATTACACCATGGACTGGCGTGGGTATGAAAGCAGAGGGTTTTTTTTTACCTTAATGTAACAAAAGGCCTTTCACTGTTAGGCAATAACATCAAATTTAAATATCAAAGAGTTCTCAAAGTTGTCTAGCACAGCAGTCACAATTGATCCAGAGGGTTGTGCTATGGTTTGCACCTAATTAATTAAAATAGATCCTGCTTTAGCAATGTTAATTTTGGCCAGCACAGTTATGAAAACGTTTCATCAATTCTTGAAGTTTTCCTGCATTCACGGAATTTTCCCAGCTTCTGAAATCATGCGTCAAACTGTAATCTGTTGAAAGCTATTTGTGACCTTCTTTAAGCTTAAAAAGAAATAACTCCATCTGTTGGCTACATCACCAAAGAATTCTGGAGAGGGAGCAAGCTCAAAAGTAAAGAGAAAAGGAAGGCAGTTTTTTACTCCTGACCTTTGAAATTGTAATGTCATGTTAATTGAATCTGAATTTCTTCTTAACAGCTATTTCATTGAAGATTTCTGGGAAGTGTATTGAGTCCAATGTTTATAGGAAAGCAGGTGTTTTCTCTCACATTTGTGTGTCTTCCTGTTTTCTACACAAACTCCATTTTCCCTTTTTCTCTCCGAGTAATTCATTCTCACAATGAGCTCCCGACTTTTCACCCTGTAAACTCCTGAGAAGTTCCTGTTTCACAAATATTTTTTGAAGAAAATAAGTATTTGTGATTAATAGTTAAAAATTATTACTTTCCCTCCAAGTGAACTGTATTTGTAGCTTTATCAGTGATCACTTGAGACAAAGGAGAAATAATGCTTTTTTTTAAGGGGTCCTATATAAATATAGCTTTTCTTTTGCACTTTATTCTACTGTAAAATATATTAAGTCAGAAAAGGTCTGTGCCTATATTTTTAAAACTAGGAAAAATGCCTTCTTTATTTACCCTGTTTTAACCTTTGCTTGGGATCTTCATTCTTTGTGTAGACTGGAAGGAAGGGAGGTAAGAAATGAGAGATATTGAGATCAAGATTGAGACGGAGAGAAAAGAATGTTAGATGGCCTGAACCTTCCTAGAATTTCCTCTCAGGGACCGTTGACTGTGTACTGGTGATCATTTTAGCTCTCCTGTAAGGTTTCAACTCTTCTGCTCTCTGTGAAGGAGCACTGACAACCATAGCCCCAGTGAACAAGCAGACCAAAGGCCTCTGGGAATGAGGTAGTATAGTGTTAGGGAAGAGAAGAGCAATACTGTGAAGCTTCTCAGAAAGACCGTGCTTGTCTTGGGTCCATCAGACAAGTCAGCCATGCACAAAAGCTGGCTGGAGGCCTTCAACAGCCAAACCAACAAGCTTGTCTTAACAAGGCCAGATGCCATTTGTAGAAGTTGAAACAAGAGCAGGTGGGCAAGAACCTAACACCCACAGGTATATTGGGTATGATTCGTTGAACAGCAAACAGTGAATGGGATCAATTTTCAGGGTCACTGATGACTTGGTAACCACAAGGAAATTGTGTTATGTATCCTGAGGGAAGTGCCTTAGGGCCTCAGAAGTGAAACGCAACTCTGGAATGTATTTGCTGTGATTAACTGGAATACTACAGGATAATTCAAATTTTCCTATAACTTTTCCTTAAATACTCAGCCTCTCCTGGAGAGTCTCAGTCTCAAGAAACTCAAGTCAAATCACTTTATTTCTTCCGAAGTCAGCCCTTGAGAATTCACTGGCTTCTAATATGAGTGGACATAACACCTAGCAGCCAGTAAAGTCCCGGGGAAGTTTATCTCATCACCATTATCAACATTTCAGTGATCCTCAATATCTATAATAACTTTGCCACTCACCTCCATTTTTATTTCCACTACCTCCACCTGAGAAATGAATACTAGTTACATATTCTTTGGGGGGTTGCTGATACATGGTTCCTGGAATCTTCTTGAGAACTTAATTTTCTTAGGTTTCTGTGTTATCTTGAAAAACAGATAAGATGTAATCACACCCTAGCATTTTTACAAAGCCAAGGTCTGGACCTATTGCTGCACCATTTTGTTTGAGTTTAGCCTGAGTTTTGAATGTCAGAAAAACCTGTCACAGTTATAAAACATGCTCTCACTTACTGTGTACTACTTTGGACCTCAATTCCAGCATTTTTAATAACACAGAAAATATTTTCTGCTTTTTTGGATGGTGCTCAAGCATTCTGACTTGGGGTAGATATGTCTAGATCAGCCCACTTGCAGGAAATATCTTTCTAATCAGCCGTCTTGTTCTGGGTTGAGATCAAGGGAGTATGAAAGCTATTAGGAGAAAGAAAGTAAGGAATAACAGGCTGATCAAATATTGTCTTCCTTTTAAATAAGGGCACTTGAGAAACTAAAGTCCAGTTCAAGTCACAGAGGACCAGTATCAGCCAACCTAAAGGCTTTTTAACATTATCAAAAGTCAAAAACCTAGAATTAAATATGCATTATTCCAAAGACTGACTCCATTTTCCTTCATCCACAGTTGAGCATAACAAGACAGAGTTTTTGTTTTTTGTTTGCTTTTCCATTTCCTGTATTTTCTTGGTGCACGATATATGCTAATCCATCCCTCCCCCCTGCACCCCCACCCCTAACTACTTTCTTGAGGTCAGACATTCACCAAACTGCAATTACAGAAATGGGTCTTTTTAAAAGTAATTCAAAGTAGAAAAATGAAGTATTAGCATAATGGCACCTAATAGTTATGCTGTTCTTGATGTGAAAAGTCTAGTTGTTTTGAAGACTCTTTGGAAGATGCTTGGTCTTGATGATGGAATCTATGGGGATGGGGAACAATGTAAGACAGCCTAATCAATTCTTGTCTCTTTTAACTCACTCAATTCTATCCAGAGGGAAAGTCTGATGGAAGGAAATAACAGAGAATCCAGGCAAAAGGCTGAGGAAAGTACACAAGATTCATGAGGTAGAATAAACTAAGAAATCTAAACAAGAAAGTGAGAAGAGAGAGATTCTTCATAGGAGAGGGGATTCCAGGTAGGCAGAAGAGGGGAGAGCACACAGGCAGTTCCTAGAGATGAGAATGAAGGTCCATTACCCCAGAAGATTGTTGGAGGCAATGAGTAGATGATGGGATGAGTCATCCTTCCACACAAAAAGTGCACTGTAGGTAAGTGGTAATTCGTGATGTGAGAGTGAAGGTAAGATCTGTTTCTTGTCTAGGCTCTTCGGAAAAGTTTTAATTTATTTGGTTTTGTTTTTGCAATGGAGTACACTATCCTGGTTTCTCACGTTAAGAGGAACTGAAAGGAAAACAAAATAAGAAGCCTACAAATACATCTGAGTAAATACATCTAAGTTAAAAATCCAAAAACACACAGTTTTGTTTCATCTTACTAACCCCACATCTTGCCACACAGCCTGCCTATTCGGATCAAGCAAGTCTGTTTGGTGAAAACATTGATCAAACTAATTACTTAATAGTCAATTCACTTTCAACAGCCAATTTATAATCCTTATATTCACAAAAAACACAGGGAGCCATCTTCCTTATAAATGAGAAAAAAGAAGATAACAAAGGAAATAAGGGAAGAAGTTTTTGCACAGTTAGCACTGGAGGGGAAAACCGTCACTCTTGAATCATTGTAGCTGAGTCAGGTGAAAAATACCAAGGCTTTAGTTTTTCTTAAACAGTCATTTCAAAACAAACGTTCCAAGAGTAATTGATTAGGGCCTAGATATGAATTATTATTATTATTATTATTATTAATTACTTTACCTGGAATACGAAGTCAGTCTGGCAGGGGTTGATTAACACTGTTTCCCAGCTTCCTGGTCAATGAAACCATTTTCCATTGCCCATTTTAATCCCAAAACAGGATAATTAACTCAATTCTGATTTATAATCATAAGCTTCCACTTAACAACTGTTCTATAAATTCATGTTCTATGTCATAAAGTGAAACTCTTCCAAACAGGGAGGGGACAATAGTAAGAATAAAGCCATTCCCACAATTTGAAAAGGCAACTGTATGTGCCTGACTGATGGTTGGTCAGGGCCATCTTCACTCCATTTTGGTAAATATAGATTCCCTGCTGTATGCTGAGTTTTGTGCCCAATTCTATGAGCCCCCTTAAGGAGCTCAAAATTATATGACAGGGATAGAGAAGTCATAATGAAAAATAATCACAAATAGCTACAATAGGAGACATTATATGATAAATACTATTAAAATGACACATAAAAACACGTGTGAAAGACAATGTATTATTAAAGCAAGATAGGATTGAGCCATCTTGTGTTCATTTTCTTAGTGCTTGGTAATATATGTCTATACATGCCTATGCACATAGATGAAAATATACGTGAGTAATGCCATCTGACTTGTTCTTGGATATGCAAGAAAATAAACTATTTTAATTGATAAGAAGCCTTTCCTTTAGACTCCTTTTCCATGCAGAGAAACCTTGGATATAATGAACAAATTCATATGGTTTGGTTTTCCCAGCCATAGTTCCCTCCCTTTCCTCTCTTAGTGACATATCATCCTCATCCTCTGTCCTCTTTGTCTTCGTTCATAAGGTCCCCATTATAAAGAGATAGATTATGTGCTAGGTTGCAGTATAATTTCAACCTTTGCCAATGGAATTCCACCCATCTTGTTCCTAAGGAATGGATCCAACATGAAGCTACCTTGACCCACAGCAGTTGGTGATTTGAGGATCTTACCAGAACTGACCCTGTATGGTTCAGGAAATGTTCAAATGCCAAGTTGATTGACAGTAACCATAGCAGAGAATAAGTAAGAGCACTCTCTGCCCCACAATAAGAAGTGAGGACACTTCTAATGATTGTTTTTAGCTTTCCCATTACATGCATTCCAGCATGTTCAGTACCTCAAATTTTCACTAAATTATAGTAAGTATGTTTGGGGACATGTATGCATTTAAAGATCAAATGTTGTATTTTTAGTCAGGTTCCCTAGGAGCAGGACCTGAGACAGGAATTCTTGATCAACTGATTTATTGGAGGAGTGCCTTCACGGGAAGGGAGTGAAAGAAGCCATATAGTGCAAAGGAACTGAGTGAAGGAAGAATAGGTTACTGGGTGAGATGGCTTTTGTTTGGCTGAGAGAAATTTTCTGGGGAAACAAGAAAAAGAAGCAGTGATATATTATCATCTAGGGGATGGCTATCCTGGATGGTGAAAGGCATCTATGTAGGGTACCAGCCATGTCCCCTCCATGATACTGTTTCTAAAGGACTGTCACTTTTGGGTAAGAGAAAATTCGTTTTGGGAAGCAGATGTCTTTAAAACTTGGTAGAAGTTGTTAAGCTGTGATTCAAATACACAATGAATGATCTTGAAAAGGTGGTAACTGTCTGTTAAAAATTTTGCTTGAAAATTAATTGGTTGGCATTGTGTATCCCCCAAAAGTCTAATATGGTCTATAGGCACTATTCAGTTAACAAATACTCAATTTATCAACATTTTATATATAAAAATAGGAAGTCTGATGCTTTACAGAGGAGAGCATAGAGGCTTCTTTGAATTTGCTAACCAATGTGATACAGAGAATATAACTTCTTGATTATTGAATATCAATTATAATAGTCTAAAATGCTCTGTAAACAGTATATTGCTTTAAAATTTAATATAGCCTTATGGTGATGATGGTGATTAATGAATGCATAAATGATAAATAATTGGTCATGGGAGAGGAATAGAGAAGAAATGTTTCTCTGTGTTATGCTTGTGTTGTTTATACGGTGAATTACAATCACCTTATCTCAACAATTTGTTTGTTTTGTTTGGTTAAACATAGCTAAGATAATCAGGGCTAGCTTTGTTTAAAAAAAAAAAGAGAGAGAGAGAGAGATATAGATGTACCTGTTTACTACCACACATTTCTGTCAAGTGTCAATGAAGGGTTTTGGGAAAGGAAGGCTAAATGGACAAGCAATAAGGCTGGTTCCATTTTAGGGTCTTGCAAAATTGTTTTTCAATCTTGAAATCTACGTTCTTTCCCCCAGTTACACATTTGGGAGCCTTTACCTCCTTTATGTCTTTGTTCAAATGATACCTTCTCAAGGGCCTTCCTTGACCTACTTAATATGCAAACTGCACTACCCCTCAAAACACTAACATATTCCTGAAACCCCTAAATTTGCTCTATTTTTCTTATAGCATTTGTCCCCTTCTAACATGCCATACTATTTACTTAGTTGTTATGTTCACAATGTATTGTCTCTCTTCTCCACTAGAAAATAAGTTCCACAAGGACATGGATTTTAGCCTGTTTTATTCATGTATGTATCTTTTTCTGGGTCTCTGCTCATTTGTAAGTATTGAAGCAAGGATTTGGTGGGATCATAATGATAAAGTACCTGTTGAACACTTGGATAAAGCTCTTTTTATGCTCTTTTCTCAGTGTGTCTTCCCCAGTGATGAAAGCAAGTGATGGCATCTAGAAAATACAGTATCTGGAGTGCTCAGACTCATATCTTTAAGACCAAGGAAGCATATTTGCTTTAAGGTCAAAGGTGGAACTCCAGAATCAAAGCCACTCTCATGGCAAGGTGCTCATGCATGTATGTATTTTCTTTTTCTCCCTCTTTCTTTGTCTCTTGGCAAAAGTCTGTATTGAGTTCATCGTCAGTCAGCAAAGAGGGTCCCAGGAACTTCAGGCCTATTTGTCCTTTAGAATTTAGTATCTTACAAAAAGAGAGTCTGTTTCTCCTGGGCCCATTTGAATCCCCCGAAAGAGGACTCTTTGGGGCCTATCTGTGTCAAATACCCAAACTTGGATAAATCCCTGTATCCAGAAGAATTGGCCAATCTAGGTAACTACTTATTCTTGATGTGGGAAAATCAGGGCTATGTGATTGAAACCTTGGCAATGGAAGGAGTATCAATTCCAAAAAGGCAAGGTGCTGAATAAGCAAAAAACTTAACAAATTTCCCAGCATACGAACAATACCTGGACTGTTGTGGCACTCGATAAATGGACATTTGCATTATATTCTCATTTTTCTTGGTCACACCTCTCAGTAGTTCATTAGTATTTTCAGGGAGCTGTTTTATTTCTCATCCATTTTTAAATCATCTTCCTATTCGTTAATTTCCAATATTATCTTTATAAATTCCTTCCTTCTTTTTTCTTTTGGTTTTCTTTTTCAGATTTTCAGTTCAATCTTAGTCCGCTTATTTTCCATCCTTCCATCCATAAATATATGTATTGGTGGCATCCAAATGTTTTGATGTATTATGCATTCATTGTATTTCTAAATAGATTTATAAACAATTTGGTTTCTTCTTTTGCTCACAGAGATTATTTTTTATTGAAATTTCTAAGAGAATAAACATCCTGGGCTATCTTTTTGTTTTAATTTCTAATTTAATTGCATTTTGGTCAGAGAATGTGGACTCAGATTTGATTTGCCTTATGACCTACATAACCAATTTTTTTAAATGTTCCAAGAGTATTTGAGCAGTCTATTATTCTCTGTTTTATGTACCTATCATTGTTTATTTTTTTCATTTTCATCTTCGATAAATTTATTTTTTTCTGTGTGCTTGATCCATCAGTTTCTGAAAAGAATACATTAAAAGCTACTACAAAGATTGAGTTTCTATACATTTCTTTGTGTTTCCAATTATTCCTTTCAATACATATTGTGTGGTTATATTGTTTGATACATAAACACTTGCAGTATCTTCTCTGTTATATTTAATTACCTCTTAAAATTCTACTTTGTCTGATATTAACATCATCATTTTTTTTTAAGTAGGCTCCATGCCAGGCACGGAGCCCAATGTGGGGATTGAACTCACAACCCTGACATCAAGATCTGAATTGAAATCAAGAGTTGGACACTTAACTGACTGAGTCACCCATGTACCCCTAACATTATCATTTTTGCTTTAAGTTATCATTTGCTTAGTTCAACTTGGTTCATCCCTTATTTTTCAAACTTTTGGAACTACATTTGGAGTCAGTTACTAAGGCACAATAAGTTTGGCATAGGGCATAGTGGTAAAAGACACCTTAATACAGATATCTAGAGTCTGATTGAAAGGAGATATAGTTCCCTCCACTCTCTTTTTCTTCCTCAGTCACTGCCCAGCCATAGTTACAAGTTAGCATTTGTTTTCAAGCTTTTAACTCATTTCTACAGTGAAATGGTGGAAAGTAAGAGAGACAAGAGTGGGCTTTGCCTGAGTAATAGAGATGTCCCTGTGGGGGATGAGAGGGAGGGGAAGTTATTCAGCTGTTCAAGGTAGTAGGCAACACCTTGGAAAGACTGTGGTCTTGAGAAGTGAGAAGAGCAAGAGTGCCTCCTTTGCAGTGGTCTCTGAGACAAACGCTGTAAATGTTCTGCTCAATCATCTGCTCAAATACTGTGGACTCTAGTTCTGTGAAGAGGTGCCAGAATGTGGCCACGAGATAAGTGCAGACCCAGAATGAGCCAGAATATCTACCTACAACAACTCCTACAAACAAGTCCTCATCCCACTGGCCCCAGAGACAGAGCATGCTGTCTGGTGCACTGACAATTATGATGCATTTTACAGCTACAAGAACTAACATTTTAATGTCGAAATGAGGCGTGGGGTGGAGATGGGGTAAGAGGTCAGTTGCACTCCTTGCCATTGCGCTCTGGTCTGGTGACTATCTCCAGGAAGAGCTCCTAAGGATTTTCAGGCACATGGTGATAATAAAAAGCAGGCTAACAACTTTCATTTGGCTTTACTATTTTTTAAAAATTCTCTACAGAAAATGCACCCTCCTATTTCTTGCACCTAGAGCAAACGGCTTCCACAGCCCCTCATTCCCTCCTCTTGGGAGGCCACTGCTGGGTTCTTTCAAAGATCTTGGAAACTCGTAATGGGGGTATCCCATATAACTCTGCCATCCTCTTTCACCAAAAACTCCTCTCACAGACTTGCCAGCTTTGTCTGCTATTTGAGGAAAGCTGAGAAATCTCAGGTCTTCCTGCCTGAAGGAGATTCCAGAGAGGGGTGGGTCTCATTTCCTTAGATAGAATTGGAGCAGGATTAGTCAAAAAGAGTTTAATGAAGAAGGCTTTGATCAAGGTCAGCAGAGTCCAAGTGAGGCTTTCTCTCAATAGTCATAGTATTTTCTTTTCTTTTTTTTTTTTTTTAAAGATTTTATTTATTTACTCGACAGGACAGAGACAGCCAGCAAGAGAGGGAACACAAGCAGG
The DNA here is from genome assembly GCF_024610735.1 of Ursus americanus. Lineage (NCBI taxonomy): Eukaryota > Metazoa > Chordata > Mammalia > Carnivora > Ursidae > Ursus > Ursus americanus. Next base: position 5,471,524 of record NC_142162.1, on the reverse strand, counting down.
GGGAGTGGGAGAGGAAGAAGCAGGCTCACAGCAGAGGAGCCTGATGTGGGGCTCGATCCCAGATCGCCGGGATCACGCCCTGAGCCGAAGGCAGACGCTCAACCGCTGTGCCACCCAGGCGCCCCAAGTCATAGTATTTTCTTGATTTGATATAAAAAGAGGGAAATGGACACAGTGACTATTGATTTCGATGTATCATACTCACTTGTATGAATGGGAAATTCCACTGGGAACCAGCAGACCTGGGTCCAGACCCTAGCACCACTACTGATTTTATTATTTTAAATAAAATATTAAATTAGTATATATTTCAGACTCCTCTTCCTAAGATGGGTGGATAATATCTACCCTATCTTCCCAAAGGGCTATTCTGTAACAATATGAAGGCAACTGAGTATGGCTCGGCAGTGTGGCAACAAGAGCCGGAGAGAAACTTTCCTGCCTATTACTCACTGAAAAAAAGGCTAGGCTTCTGCGCCACCTATTCTCAAAGTAAACAAATGACCTCTTACTAAAAGGTATATTCCACATGCTCCTACTAGGTATACTCATTGTATATTATATTATTACATTATGTACTTATTGTCTATTATCATATGGACATGGATCTATCGATCTTTCTTTGTGCTAAATGGCATTTTGATCCAAGATGGGCCTAATACCATGATTATCATGATTTATTTTTATTGAAGTAAAACATACATATAGAAAAGTATATAAATCCTAACGGTATAGGTCATTTGTCAAAAATTAAGCACATCCATGTAACCAGTACCAGATCAAGAAACAGAGCACAAGCAGCACCCCAGAAGTCTCCCGCATGCCTCCTTCCAGTTACTACCAACCTTTCCCCCTAAGAGTAATCACCACCCTGACTAACATGTACTAGTTTTTCTGGTAGCTCTTCAACAGAACAGACATGCTACTTCCATGTAGCTGCTGATAGTGCTCTCATCTTTGCCACGTGAGCTTTGGATGATTTAATAAAGGGGGAGAGGTAGGAAGAGTACAAGCAGATACAGAAGATAGGACTGGAAATTATCTTCTCCATAAAACACTATCGGTTAAGACCAGTGTGTAATTTCCAGCAAGCATATGATCTTGTAACATTTTGGAGAAAGGAAACTTAATGATGTTGGAACTACTGTGTTTCTTTTGTCTCAGATAAATTGCAAAATACCATTTATAGAAAATTTTTTAAAAGAAGGAAAACATTTCTCTGTGGCTTAACTTGGTACTTGTCCATGCTTGGAGAGAGTTAGAGATGTACAGTATAATATTGTCATCTTAGATTTTTTTAAAGGCCCTTTTAGCACAATACTCCCAAGAGGACAAACAAAATCCCAATGCCAGGTCTTATCCCAATCACCAATATACCTCCTAGGTGATGAGGAGAGAGTTGGGGAATGGAGATGGGGGAAGGGGAGGGACCTGGAACTCTGCGCCAATTGCCTCAGGACAGGAAACCATGTTCCCTCTCCTTTCCCCCCATATCAAATCCCCAACTGCATTCCATTGTCTGACTGGGCTGGCCACAGCTGTGGCTGTTTCCAAAATGAAGATGGAATCTAGCCACACTTGGATTTAGTATTCTCTAGAACTGCTGTTCCTCTGGGCATTATTTTTAGAAGTATCACATTGCAGAGGGGCCCAATTTTTCTAACCGGCTTTGGAAAAATTTGCCATCCTTTTCCCCCTAAGTGTAAAAGGCTTCTGTTCATATTTTCCCTTTGGAATATCCTTATCCCAATGGAAAAAGAGAACACGATTGCTTGACCCAGCTATCTGCCTAAAATAACATTGTTGGGTTTTTTTTTCTAAAAGAGATAAAGTATATATCATAACAACACAACACAGCTGCATATTTGAGCTTAAGAGTCTACAAAGTGAAAGACTACACGGTGACTTCTTATTACAGTTCTATTTGACTTAGATCGACCAACATTCTCTAAGAGTTTAGGGTGTACCAGGCACAGTGTTAGATACAGGTGACGAAGGGATAAGACTTTGTCCCTGTCCACAAAAAGTTGACAAATCAGTGGCACGACAAACACAAAACCAATAATTAGCATATAACAATGTTATAATGAAAGTACTATGTACAATGTTTTACAGAAGAAATTAACTGTCATAGAATGCATGGCTTGGGAAGAAGTCATAGAGGAAGTATCACAGCATAACTGGCCAAAAAAGACAAGGACCAGACATGCCAGGGTGAAGAAATAATGTGAAGGCAAAGAGGAATGAGATAGCCCAGTGTCTTCAGAAACTGAAAGGAAATGAAAATCACCTAAGCATAAGATAAAGGGTGGCAGTTGGTGAGACTAAAGCAGAGGACTGGGGTCAGACCATGAAGGGACTTCATCCTCCAAAGAATTTTAAGAAAGAACCAGCATGGTTAGATTTGCAGTGTAAAGATTGACTCTGCCATGGAAGGGGCTCAATCAGAGGATGAAAATATAAGCAAAGAGATCAATTAAGAACTAATGTTGATCTCAGGCTTAAAATACGCCAGGCCTTTAGTCTCACACACACTCTCATTCTTACTCTGGCCCATTTCCTTGCTCACTCCCTTGCCTCTATTTCTATTGCTGCCTTTCTTTCTCCATACCTCTCTAGACCTTACTTATATTTTATATAACATTATAGGGATTCTAGGAAAACTCTTTGAAATATCTTGCATCATCCCACAGCCAATATACCCAAGACCCAAAAACAACTTAGAAAAAAAAGAAAGGAGTTGATATGACCCATTGAAATAATATGTCATATTACCTTTTCCCATTATTTCAAGTATGTTGGGAATGATACCTGTTAAAGAATAGATTTGTCAGTAGTTTCTCTGCTGGCTCTGTTTAAATGATGGCAGACTTGGTAGCAGAGCCAATATGGTTTCACTTCCATAACAAACCACAAAGAAGAAAGTTTCTCATTACTAGTGATCTGCTGGTACCCTGCCCTCAAGAGTTTGCTGGACTTGAGCCCTTGGCCAACCATCTCTAACCTGTTACTAGTTATCCTCCTGAGCTGTGACACAGGTGATTCCTTTGCACACTTTTGTGTAAACTAGCTGGCTTCTTTGTGTCCTTCTTTCTGGAAAGCACAGGTTTACAGGGGGAAAGGGAGGAGACTATCAATAGTACTGGAATCTGCTCTATTTCTGGATATACAGATGAGCCACAGTCTGACCATTTGGGGTGAACAAGACTTTAAAGAACAAGACTGCCAAAGGATCCCCGGATGGACAGGTACCGATGAATCTGGTGGGGAGAAATGATTTGCATTTCCAACATAAGGTGTTTCACCCTGGAATGTATTTGAATCTTAGGAGAGGGCAACATGAGGAATTTGGGGGAAAATAACCTAAATTTCTGAAAATTTTAAGTCAAAATGTTCATTTATTTAGAAAATTTAAATGTAATATAAAGAGTATAGGATATTTATATTTGTGAAAAGGAACATGTCTTTTTGTTGTTTTCTTCTTTTTCTTTTCTTCTTTCTCTCTCTCTCTTTTTTTTTAAGATTGAGAAACACTGCTCTAACCTGCCTCTCTAATTCATAATGAATAGAAGAAAGCATGGAAGAGTAGTCAGCCAGAAGGGAATAAAAGCTCAAATTCAGTACCTGATGCAGTAGTTTAATAGATTTCTTTCCTTCACTATGCCTCAGTTTCCCCTCTATAGCTAAGGGAAAGTAAACTTTCCAAAAGGAAATGAATGCATTATCTATAGTAGCCAAATTACGGAAACAGCCCATGTGTCCACCGACTGATGAATGGATAAAGAAGATGTGGGGTATGTATGTATGTTTATACAAGGAATATTACTCGCCATAAAAAGAATGAAATCTTGCCATTTGCAACAACATGGTTGAAGCTAGAGTATGCTGCTTAATGAAATAAGTCAGTCAGAGAAAGACAAATAGCATATCATGTCACTCATATGTGGAATTTAAGAAACAAAACAAACCAGCAAAGGGAAAAAAGGGAGAGAGAGAAGCAATCCAAAAAACAGGCTCTTAACTATAGAGAACAAACTGAGGGTTACCAGAGGGGAGGAAGAGTGTGAGGGATGGGTGAAATAGGTGATGGAGATTAAGGAGTGTACTTGTGATGAGCACCAGGTGATGTATGGAAGTGTTGAATCACTATATTGTATACCCGAAACTAATTTGTACTGTATGTTAACTAACTGGAATTTAAATAAAAACTTTAAAAAATAAAAATAAAAGAGTCAAAAGGGCATGCCTTTAAAATTTGGACATACTAGGAAACTTATGTAAAGCCTGTTTGCAATGAGCAATCAATGAAACAAAATGTTTTATAAGTCTGTTTGCAAAAACAAAAACAAAAACAAGAAAAACTTGTACATTTCCTAAGTAGATTTCAACTTTTCCCTTTTAAGCAAAAATAAAACTTACAGCATAAAGATGAGTTTAAAATCAAGAATTATGTTGCACAATACATAAGGGATTTTTGGAGCTTTTAGAAAAGGTTTTTAAATGTTTCATTATGGCATAATGAAAATATTAACGAAAAAAATCTGCGTTCAAAATCCAACTTAAATTTCCACTGCTTGCCAAGATAAAGTAAGCCAACTAAAATCTATCTCTCCCAGTGATTATGGACCACTTAAATAATACCATTGACCAACTGGACATTTAAGGAAACTCTAATAACAACAGAACATATATTTTTTTTTCAAGTATTCCTGGAAATTCGTCATGATTAGGTCATATCCTGGGCCATAATGCAAATCATAACAAAGTTAAAATAATTGAACAAAATAATTTGTTCTCAGATCAAAAGGAATTAAATTAGAAATAAATAACTTTCTGGAAAATCCCAATTGTTTGAAAATTAAATGGCATACTTCTAAATAATCCATGGGTCAAAGAGGAAGTCTCAAAGGAAATTGAAAATTATTTTGAACTGATTGAAAATGAAGACACAACATACCAAAATTTATAGGAAGTAACTACAGTAGGGCTTAGAAGAAAATTTATAGCATTAAATGGTTATGCTAGACAATAAAAAGGATCTCAAACCAATAAGCTAAGTTTCCATATTAAAATACTAGAAAAAAGCAAATTAAACTCAAAGCAAGCAAAAAAGTAAATGATAAATATAATAAATGTAAGAGTATAAATCAGTAAAATTGAAATAAGTAGAGGAAATTAAGGTAACAAAAAGTTTATTCTTTGAAAAATCAATAAAATTGATAAACCTCCACCTAGATTAATCAAGAAAAAATTGAAGACTATAGACCTTGTAGACATTAAAAGGATAGTAAGAGAATCCTACGAACACCTCAATGCCCATAAATTCCACAAGTCAGATGAGTCGGACTAACTCTTTTTTTCCCCCAGGCAAAGAACTTTATTAATCTTGTTTCAAATTTTATTCCCAGGATTCTTCAGCTTAATAAAGCTGCAAGAATGAATTGTGTATAAGTAAAAACTGAAAAGAGCTGCAGTGTCCAAGGGGCTTGGGCTTAAAAATATTAGAGATCTAGATTTTTTCAGATCCATCAGCAGAATTTTAAAAAGCAGTCATAATATAAAATAGCAGCTCCCAGTTACTTCTTCAGGTTTTATCTTCTTCAGAAGTTAACTCATTCAGTTTATTTCATTCTCGGACGCTTCCTCGAAATTCTCCACAAGATCTGGAACTTCATCATCATCATCCTCTCTGGTAGCAAGTGGTGCTTTTCCATCCACAGATTGTGTGGGAGTCTTTTTAAAATAGACTGCACCAAGTGGATAGCGTTTCTGTCAGCTACTCTGTCTCAGCACGGTCTGTAATGGTGAACGTGTTCACTGCCAGCGATGCCTGAACTTTAGGGTTGTTAAAATGGATCACTGTTCCTTGGTTTGTGAACATACTCACTTCTTCAATACCAGAGATATTGTTTACCCCTAACTTCTTTAAGGGGAACTGAAGTTTTTTATCATCTGCTGTAGCCATTCTATGAACCATGTTCTTTTGGTGAGCAGTTCCTCTCCCACCAATGTGCATGTGTGCTTGCAGTTTGGGGAGTTTCTCTTGGTTCATGATAGTTTCTTTCATCTTGGAACAGAAATGGGACCATGGGGGGAATAGGGTTGGTGCTCAGGGAGTCTCGGGGGACCAGCTGAGATTAGATGCACACACGCGGGATGCAAGATGGCGGACTAACTCTTTAAAGAGATGAACTGCCAAACCTCAAGGAGAGAGGAGAGAGAGACAGAAAGAGAGAAAGAGAGGAAGGAAGGAAGGAAGGAAGGAAGGAAGGAAGGAAGGAAGGAAGGAAGGAAGGAAGGAAGAAAGGAAGGAATGCAGGCAGGCTGGTTAACTTAAATTTTCCTCTATCTATAAAGGAATTGAATTTTACTCATAAACTTTCCCAAAATGGAAAATTCTAGGCCCAGATAGTTCCATTGGTCATTTCTACCAAACATTTAAGAAAGAAAAAAAAATTACAAACTTACCCAAACTCTTCCATAAAACACAAGAGGAGGGAACACTTCGCAATTCATTTTGGGAGGCTATTATTACTCTGTTACCAAAACGAGAGAAAGACATGATGAAAAAACTATGGAGCAACATACCCACAAACAGAGATGCAAAAATCTTCCACAAAATATTGGCAATATATCAAATATATTCAATATACCAGATATGTTGATCAAAATATATATCAAATCTAACAACAGATAAATAGGATAATACAATACAACCAAGTGGAGTCTATTCTGGGATTGCAAGGCTAGTCCAACATTAGAAAATATAACTAGAAAACTATATTACACCATTTCAACAGATTAAAGAAGAAAAAAACTCTCCAATGGGGGGGGGTAAAAAGCATTTGACAAAGTTCAAATTCCATTCATTACCTATATATAAACTCTACAAACTATAAATAGAAGGGAACTTCCCTAACCTCATAATGGGTAACATGTGTAAACATGAACATGCATATATATGCACATATGACTTAAGGCTAACATCATACTTAATGGTGAAGGTTTAAATGCTTTCCTCCCAATATTGGGAACAAGGAAAGGATGTCTGCTCTCACGCTTCTATCCAACATTATACTGGATGTCCTGGCCAACACAAGTGGGCAAGAAAAAAATAAATAAATAAAAGGCATACTTACTGGAAAGGAAGAAACAAAACTGTCTATTCAGAGATGATGTGGTTGTCTATGCAGAAAATCCCAAGGAACCTAAAACAAAACAAAACAAAACAAAACAAAACTCACATGGTATGTGAGTTTAGCAAATTCACAATATTCAAGGACAATATACAAAATAAATCACGTTTCTAAATACTAATAATGAACATTTGGAAATCAAAATTCTAAAGAATAATCACAAGCATAGTGGATATATTGCCAAATATAGGCAGACGCTCAATAGATACTTGTTGAATAAATGTGCAATTTGGATTTCAGATGTATTCCACTTTTGGTTTTCAATAAATTTAAATGTCAAAATATGGTCTTCTGGGTGGTGTTAACATGGTCCCATACCTCAAAAATATAACAATTACTCATGGACAATAGCATCTGAGAATAAGCTAGATAGCTAGAAGCAGCCAGACAGGCTTAAAGCATATTAAATAAGCCACTCTAAGAATGATAGATTCCCTTTAGCTGTGGTATTTAAATGGGCATTGTATTCTTCTTGGCAGGTAAACTTCTAGTAGGATGTTAGCTTCTTATAACTGTTACAAGCGGTATGCTGTGTACATTTGGGTCAATTAACATGCATCAGGAAAATTAGAAATTACATTTGCATAGTCCCAGTGATCTTAATTACACTGAATTTATTACTCTTTCAACACAAATGAGGAAGAAGAATTCTCAAGATTAGCATTGCTGATAATGGCAGCAAATCGGGTCCCCAAATGTTAGCAGTATATATCCATTCCAACTCTCATTTTAGAATGTGAAACCACAGTTCTAGTCAGATAGTACTGTATCTTTGGTAAAGCAAACACATATTTATTGGTTACTTATTATTAATTTTACTTTTTTGCATTATTATATTCATAGTGCTATGGTTCTAATACCTGTAGTACGTGTTCTATTTTCGTGGGTGAAACAGGGAAGGTTTGGCAGAGTCTTAAGGTCTTTGGGGCACCAAGAGGGAAACATTGCTTATTTTAGTTTTTTATTTTATTTTAATTAGTTTTATTTATTTCTGGGGGTGGGCGGGCAGAGGGAGAGGAAGAGAGAGAATCTTAAGCAGGCTCCACGTCCAATGCAGATCCCAATGCAGGGCTCAGTCTCACAATCCTGAGATCATGACCTGAGTCAAAAACAAGAGTCAGATGCTTTTTTGTTGTTGTCATTAAAGATTTATTTATTTATTTATTTATTTATTTATTTATTTATTTATTTATTTATTTGACAGAGAGAGAGAGCCAGCGAGAGAGGGAACACAGGAAGGGGGGAGTGGGAGAGGAAGAAGCAGACTTCCAGCAGAGGAGCCTGATGTGGGGCTCGATCCCAGGACTCTGGGATCACGGCCTGAGCAGAAGGCAGACGCTTAACAACTGAGCCAACCAGGCGCCCCAAGAGTCAGATGCTTAACCTACTGAGCCACCCTGGTGCCCCAACATTGTTCATTTTATTTTATTTTATTTTTTTAAAGATTTTATTTATTTATTTGACAGAGATAGAGACAGCCAGCGAGAGAGGGAACACAGGCAGGGGGAGTGGGAGAGGAAGAAGCAGGCTCATAGCGGAGAAGCCTGATGTGGGGCTCAATCCCATAACGCCGGGATCACGCCCTGAGCCGAAGGCAGACGCTTCACCACTGTGCCACCCAGGCGCCCCAACCAACATTGTTCATTTTAAAGCACTTAGTGATAAAACTATTTGTGTCCAACTTTTCAAGCAGATAAATGGGCTCTAAATCTATAAAAGAAAAAAATGAAATAAGAGCTTTAAAAAATTCTAAATATATAAGCAGCTCATCTCCTGGTATATACTTTACATATAAAAATTATAGTTGGAACAAAATTTCTTATTATATCAACACAAATACTCATCCAATAGACTACAGTAGAAGATGACTGCACCATATGCCTAGATTTGAATAAAACATAGTATGCCATTTCTTTCACTGATTGGAAAATTTCTTTTTTTTTTTTTTAAAAGATTTTATTTATTTATTTGACAGAGATAGAGACAGCCAGCGAGAGAGGGAACACAAGCAGGGAGAGTGGGAGAGGGAGAAGCAGGCTCCCAGCAGAGAAGCCTGATGTGGGGCTCGATCCCATAACGCCGGGATCACGCCCTGAGCTGAAGGCAGACGCTTAACGACTGAGCCACCCAGGCGCCCCACTGATTGGAAGATTTCAACTAGAAATAAGGGAAAGAGTGAATGACTCCACCTTGAAATTGCCTTAGAAATTTGTGGGGTTTAATTCTCTTCTTTATTAAACATGAAATATTTTATGTGGTTGCTTCTATTTGCATAATTTTAGAATGGCTTTAAATTTACACTGTCATTGTTCCATAGAACAAAATTGCTGTTATGGAGATAAATTGTTTGGAGGCAATTTGAACATGGGGAGGGGATAGGTTAATGTAGTCAAGAAACTTGAGTTTTTTTAAATCAGAAAGACCTAAATTTAAATCCAAGTTCTCTTACTTATTTGCTTAGGTAACTTTCACCAAATTACCAACCTATGTGCTTTGTTTGGCTGCTTTTTGTCATTTTAAGATGAGGATAATACATAATCTAGGGATGCCGAGAAAATTAAGAGATTGCATTTAAAATCCCAGGTGCATAATTTCTCATTAGACGGCAGTTTTTATTATTATTATTATTATTATTTAGTTTGTTTTTAAATAATTATGTAAGCTTATGTATTTTTGACAGTGCACCTATTGTAGAAAATTTTTACTCTTGGATCTCTTTTGCCTGGTAAATCTCATGTCTTGTAGGGAAGAATCAGATCAGATATTCCCTTACCTAATTTTCAGAAAACGAGTGAGGACTTTCTATAGCAGACACAGATGGCTGTCTACTCAAGTGGCTTTCAAATTCTTTTACTTTGACCAGCACTAAGAAATTCATCTGACCTCATACTGAATATACACACACATAACTGAAACAAAAGTTTCACAAACCATGTTAGCACCTATTAAGTATGATGAAGTTATCATTTGTTTTATTTTATTTTGTAAAATGTCGATTATACTTCACTAAATTGATTTCATGATCCTCTAATGGGTTGCAACCTTCAGTTTGAAAAATATTAATCAACCCAATAACCATCCCCTTTCTCCTTCCCTCTCTGTTTAAATAACACAATGGGACTTCATTCAGATATGTACCACCTCAAGGAAGTCGGTCTAGTTTAAAGGCAAATATTGACTGAGCTGTCCTTGTCAATGATTAGTTTGAGGTGAGTATGTGGTGTAGTTCTGACCAAAATAAGGAGAGTTCATCCCTCTGGTTTCTTTTCTTATAAACGTACTATTTCCATCCATGAAGATTCCATTTTCATGACCTAATCACCTCCCAGAGGCCCCACTTCCTAATACCATCACACTGGGAATTAGGATTTCAACATATGAATTGGGGGAAAGGGACAGAAACATTCAATCTACCTTGAAAAGAAGATCTTAATACAGGTAGATTGAAAAAGCAGCAGCTCTTGATTCAAATTCACTGCCTCTGTTATCATGAAGAGCACTGTGTAATGTACAGAACAGTTGAATTACTATATTGTACACCTGAAACTAATATAACACTCTATGTTAACTATACTGGAATTAAAATTAAGAACTTAATAAAAAAATTCACTGGCCTAAAAGACTCTGATTGGTTATCATTTAATTACAATCAATTGTTCACCAACCCATAATCAAAATCTTTTATATAGAATGATATATATACTATAATGATATGCCTTGCTTTCTAGAAAACTGAAATCTGAAATATTGTTTTCTTTTTATTACTAATAGATGGATATAAAAAAGGTGATGTTCAGCAATTTGCAAACCAACTTCAATGAGCAACATGCTACTCACTATTTTTAATGTGCACATTGTATTTAAAGACCTAGTGTTGGCAATCTTGGGGAAAAAAGCAATGACTGGCAAACTTTCAGTTTTCTATTCTCTTTCTTTCTTTCTTTCTTTCTTTCTTTCTTTCTTTCTTTCTTTCTTTCTTTTTCTTCTTCTCCTCCTCCTCCTCCTCCTCCTCCTTCTTCTTCTTCTTCCTCTTCTTCCTCTTCTTCCTCTTCTTCCTCTTCTTCCTCTTCTTCCTCTTCTTCTTCTTCTTCTTCTTCTTCTTCTCCTTTTCCTTCTCCTTCTCCTTCTTTTTTAATGTATGCTCCATTCCCAGCATGGAGCACAACATGGGGCTTGAACTCACGACCCTGAGATCAAGACCTGAACTGAGATCAAGAGTTGAATGCTCAACCAACAGAGCCCCAGGTGCCCCTCCAGTTTTCTCGTATATGGTAAAAGCTGTCAAGTATGGCTACTTTCATATTACAACAGAATTACTGACTAGACAATGAAAAATATTCAGTCAACTACCTGGTTGCCTAATATAAAGGTTATGTGGTACGCAGTTTAAATATTTTCTATAGCTCGTTCAAGGGATGTTAACTGGGTTTGTTGTTGTGGCTGCATTCGGCTGGTGGTTAAGCTGAGTTAGAAAGTTCAAGAAGGTCTCTCTAACTTGCCTGGGGCTTTGGTGCTATTGACTGGGGTACTTCAATTATTCCCTATGTAGCCTTTCTTTTCACGTAGTGCCTCCAAGGATCTGCCACATCTCCAGCAGGATAGCTTGGATTTCTGGAGATACCATGTTCCAGCTTTAAATACCTCTGTACATTGATTTCATCTGAGAGGTAAAATCAATTTACTTTTGGAATAGCATCTTAACTCCCATTGTTAAAATAAATTGAGGTGTCCAGACTTAAATTTGGAAAACATTTTAACTTTACAAAAGTATTTTCCAAAAGTAACAAAGGCTTCTATTTTTTAAATACAAAAAACATGTTTTCAGGGAAATATGTCTTGGAAAGAAAAAAAGATTTTTCCCCCCTTAAGATTATAAAATATTAGGCCACTTGGTTCAGTCAGTGTATTTTTTTTCCTTCCTTCCTTCCTTCTGGACAAAGTCCTTTAAAATCAGAACTTATTATGTGTTAAAGTATTAAAAGTTTCTCTAGGTTTCCTAAAGTGTTGTGAAGTATTTACTTGAGAAAGTGGAGGAGAAAAAGAGGTTACAATAGCAAATGTTTAGTAATCTATCACTGTGGCAAAAAATCACCTAAAATAAGTGATCAAAAGAAAATTAGGTAATCTTCTTTAGAATAGAAGAAATCTAGAATTGCTTTTATTCCATTATACTTACAATCCACTATACTTAGACTTAAAAAACTCTGAAGGTAACAAAACAATTTATTTCTCAGATTCGGGGTAGTTATAAAATTCTAAAATGTATAATGAGTTAAAAAAGAAAAAGGAGTCATCAAATTAGAAAATTTAATTCAGTAATTTAGACTCTATCTGCAGCATTGCCAAGGATATATATTTGTTAAAAGAAACCATTGCCCTTGATAACAAGGTTGTAAACACTAAGTTATTAATTTTGGGGAGTAAATAAGATAAATACTGTTTTGTAAGTATTTGAATTGTTTTTTCAACTTCCGGCAGAGAACCAGAGGCAATCAACACTTTCATATAGGGCAATCAAACATAAAATATTTCTTATGCTAATAAATAATTCACTTCCACGTTAAAAATTTCACCAGAACTTTCACTCATGTTCTTTTCTGCTTCAGAAATGAACAGCTGTTTATCAAACATTTCATTATCATGAATGTTTATAATGCACTTAATAACAAAATAGATATTACCTCTCAGTTTAACCTATATTTGTTTTAAAAAGTACTATTTTCATAGTTCTTTATGATGAGTCTAGAGAGGAAAGTAAAAAAATGTAGACGTCATATCCTCCTATAAACTCACAGTGCATCCAGAACAGCCTCTGAAGTATTCTCTACCAGTTTTATTCCCAACTTGACCAGCCAGAAAAATATTTTCAATGTTATAAATAGTCTCAGGGCAAAGATAAAAAGCCCAAGGTGCCAAAATTAAAAAATAAAACATGGTCTCAAGGTTATGATAAATCAGAGGCTATAAGTCCCTTTAAGATTTTAGAATGATGTCAAGCAATGCCTCATAGGCCCTGTGGGCTAAGAACACTATGAGAATTTTCCACAGCACCCTGATTCTCACTCAGCCCATGGCAGAAGGGGCCTGTCTCAAAGAGATTTACAGAAGTGACTTTTGCCTAATGGAGTAGACTAATTTGCTATAGAAGGCTCACAGAGTTTTAAAGAAAATTGTATAGATGAAGATACCACTGGCCAACTAAAGGGGACAGAGGCAGGTCAAAATGAAAAGCGCTCTCTAGGCCCCCAGCTTTCTACAGGTTTTTTCGTCATGAGTCTTTTTTTTCTTATCCCCTCCTCTACAAACAAAAAGTTTGCTGCATCAATTATCTATTGCTGTGCAACAAACCATCCCCAAAAGTAATGGCTGAAACAATGATTTCTTTTTTTTTTTAATGATTTTTTATTATATTATGTTAGTCACCATACAGTACATCCCCGGTTTCCGATGTAAGGCTCGATGATTCATTAGTTGTGTATAACACCCAGTGCACCATGCAATACGTGCCCTCCTTACTACCCATCCGGTCTATCCCATTCCCCCACCGCCCTCCCCTCTGAGGTCCTCAGTTTGTTTCTCAGAGTCCATAGTCTCTCATGAAACAATGATTTCTAAATTTCCTATGGTTCTGTGGATTGACTGCTGGCTCCTCTGCTCTCAAATGGCGGCAGCTGGAGTCACTCATGTGGCTGCACAGAGATAGTAGCTACACTGGGCTAGGAGGTTCTAAAAGACCTCTCCCACTTGTCTGGGGCCTTGATGCTACCGACTGGGGTATCTCAGTTCTTCCCTATGTGGCCTTTCTTTCCCTGTGGTATCTCTAGGGACTCTCCAAATGGTCCCTCTCTCCATCAGAAGAGCCTGGAATTCTAACATGGTGACTCAGGAAACCAAGAGCAAGAAAGCAGAAACTGTCAGGGCTTTCTTTCACCACATTTTATTGGTCAAAGTAAGTTACTTGACCAGCCAAGATTGAAGAGGAAGGAAAATGGACTTCACCCCTTATAGGGAGGAATGGTATGCTTATAGAGGAAGTGAGGAATTGTTTGGGGGCCACCTTTGAAGACTCTCTTTCACAGTCCACCCTCTAGCCACAATTCTTGCTCAACCCACATGCAAAAATATACTCACCCTATACCCTAAAAATACCATCCCATGATGACATAAGTTTAAATTCAGTATCCTATTGTCTCAATCAGGTTAAAAGTCCTCAGGATACTGTTCCTCAAGTGTAGCTGCTTGGGAGTGGCTTCTCAGTCCAGGTTTTCTAGGATAGAAAAGCCACACGGACACTCCCAGTCAAAAGGCAAGGGGCAGGAAAACAAGAGCTAAAATTGTCAGAGCACCCATACTAAGGGCAAGAGAGAGTCCCTGATTGTACTTCAGTTCATCCCTCTGGTGGCGATTTCCTCATCCATCACTTGCCTTGCCTCTTGGATCCTCCCTTCAGTCTGCTCTACCATTCAGTTATACATGCTTCCTTTTCCATAAGAAATGACAAGTGCTGGGTTGGAAATGTTCTAAATTCTTCTTTAAAATTGAACAGTTCCTTCTTTAGCTCATTTCTCTCTTCTTGTATATTACCATGAGTAGGTATAAAGTTAACTGATAGGGCATCTGGGTGTCTTTAGCCTGTAAGCATCTGACTCTTGATTTTGGCTCAGGTCATTATCTCAGGGTCCTGAGATCGAACCCCCTGCCAGGCTCTGCACTCAGCATGGAGTCTGGTTGAGATTTTCTCTCTCTCTTTGCCTCTGTCCCTCCCCCCACTTGCTCTCTTTCCCTCTCATGCTCTCTCTCTCTCAAAATAAATATTTTTTAAAAAGTTAATTGATACTTTCACCACTCCGCCTGGAAATCTCCTTAAGAGATCTGTAAGCTCATAAGGTTTATTTTCTATCTTTTCTTCGGACAGGCAAAAGTATTGCTAAGCATTCCTTCATTGCATAACACAGGTCCTATATTTTTTAGCATTTGATGATTTTTTTACTGCCTTTCCACCCTCTCGGGTTCGTTCGTTACTCTTCAAGCCTTTGCTAATAACCTCCTAACCACCGGTATTATCGTTCTCTTGCTTCTGTAGCAAATCACTACAAACTTAGCAGGCTTAAGCGACACAAATTTATTATTATATAGCTCTGTGGGTTAGAAGTCCAACACAGACCTCACGGGAATAAAATCAAGATGTTGGCTGAACTGTATTCCTTTCTGGAGGGAATCTGTTCCCTTACCTTTTCCAGCTTCCAGAGGCTGTCTGCATTCTCTGGCTTGTGGTTCTCTTCAACCATCTGGGTGGAGTCCTCGTTTTCTATCACACTGACATTCTCTTATGTATCCCTTTTCCTCTTTAAGGATCCTTGTGCTTATATTGGGCCCACCTGGATAACCCAGGATACTCTCCCTATCTCGAGATCCTTAATCACAACTGCAAAATTCTTCTTACCACAGGAGGCAACATATTCATAAATTCTGGGGATTAGGATGTGAACATCTTTGCTGGGGAGGGGCATTATTCTGCCTACCACACTGCCTTTTCTGCCTCAACTAACAGTATTCTTGCCATTCTTCTGATCTCCACCTGCCACCTTGTCCTAAAGCCAATACCACGTGTTTCAGCTTTTTGTTGGAATACCCCACCCTAGATACCAATTTCTGTATCTATTACTAAATAACAAACCACCCTAAAATGTAGTGTTGTAAAATGATTCATTATTTCCCCCAATTCTGTTTGAAGGCTTAGGCTTTTTGCTCCGCATGTGTGCTGGGATCGTTTCTGCAGCTGCATTCAGCTGACTTCTCTCAGTCACCGGATGTGGCAGGGGCATGACTGGCTCTCTGCAGTTGAGGCAGACTGTGAAGAAGCTGACAGCTGGAGGCTGTTGACCTCCTTCCTTGCAGCTAGGCAACAAGTCTTTTCTTGACGGTGAATCTGGGCAGCATATCCCTTTGCTTACCACGGTCACCCCTTGCTCCTTGTAGATCTATTTCTCCATATCTGTTTAGGGAGCTGCTCCTCCAGGATTGAAGGGGCCACTTTTCCTGAGGGAAAGATGGAGGCTAGTGGAACAAACTACAATTCCCACTGCTGCAGTCAGAGTGGAGAATACAATCAGTACTCATCTCCCCCTCCACTATCCATTCTAGATTTCTCTTACTGTCCACTATTACCTATACTGCCCTCAATGGCTTCACTGGTACTGCAATTCAACCCTCATTCACTGAGAGGCCTAAATTTCTGTCATGCATTTTCAGGGTGGGGTTGCTCTACCTATTCATTAGAGTTACAACGTGGTAAGTATATCACGTGGGCTCCACACTTACTCCTTCCTGCCCTGATTGTATAACAGGATCTCTACCTCCTCCTGATAATCAGAGTCAATTATCCTTGGCAAGATGGTCTTTCCTTGCCTGCTGGTCTCTAGACACAAGGAGCCCAGGGTACCAAGGAAGCATCTGAAGCTTGTATTTCAACGTGATTTTTGCTATACTGACAAAAGTGTGTCCTTTTAGGCACCAAGAACTCTCACTATGCAGACTTCAGAACTGTCAAGATAGGGAGCACAAAGTACTCTAAGGTTCATTAGAGATAATGTAGTGGGGGGCACTTCTGCTTCCACCCCTTGGTTCCTACACCCATATTGTATGTATTGGGGCACAGTGCCATACAAAAATCTCAGATCCAATGCATATAATACATTTTTGAGTATGGCATCCTTGCAGAGTATTGTTTTGGAACTGGTGTTCAGCTCTACCTTTAGCTGGTTGTTCCAGTGGTGTCAGTCTGACAGTTTCTGGGTGGTGAGATACATGATATCATCAGTGGATCCTGTGGATATGGGTCCACTCTTATACTTCCTTTTCTGTAAAGCAGGTTCCCTGATATTATGTGGAATCCCATGTTAGTGAATCTAACATTTATATAAGCATTCAGATGGTGGTACTGGCTGAGATTCTGTGGGCTGAAACAGCAAACCCATACCTGTAATATGTGTCTAGTTCTGTGACGAGGAACTTCTGGTTTCTCACTGGAAACTCAGTCTTCCTCTCTGTTGCTGGGAGGTTGGGCCATTCAGCAGCAATAAGAGCTAAGTCGGCCTTGATCAGAGGAAATTCATGCTGTTGAACCCAGGGTCAATTTTCATCCTTTCCACAGTGGACACTGCATTCATGTGCTTGTTGTGCCAACACTGGGTATCTAATGGCTAAAGAAGGAAGGATGAGGTCAGCGGGGCAGTATGTTCAGTCTTCTTTATTGTTAGTGCCTCTTCAGTAGTTGAGCTCGCTGGTGGGAGTTACATGTAATTTCCCTTTTTACAAGAAGCAATGACCAATATTAGCACTACTGTCAATAAATAACTTTCCTCTCAAGGTTTTTTTTTTTTTTTAAACACAATGTTAACATGTAGCTTATGGTTTCAAGTACAACTTTCAACTAAGGTAGGACTTTATTGGAACTTAAAATTTTCTATTCTTATGCCGTATTTTATCTTCCAGCTCTGATACTGCATTTTTATCAGTATCATATTTTTCAATTTACAGGATCTCTTTTTTGTTTAGTGTTATACTATCACACAGCTATACAATATAATTGTTTTTAAAAAGATATTTAGTGGGTTTTTTTTTCTTTTGTTAGCAGCTTGTCAGGTTCCTTTGGATTTTCCCCCCTCCTCATTGATTGGGCCCCCTTTTTTTATTTGGAAGCTTTCATTTCACCAAGTGTCTAGTGATACCTGACTTTCATTTATGGGTGTTGATTTTTTTGGCTGGTGGTCTTCATTAAACTCTCATTAAGTGGTTAAGCCAAATTTTACGAGAGTATTTAATTGTTAGTATTTGGAGGTAAAATTATTGCCCGTAGTAACATGGAAGACAGAAAATGTACCTAACGCACTCATGGCATTGTGTGAGATTTTAAGGCAGAATTTTGAAAAAATAAGCTGGCTGCTATTAACTGCAATTGATAAAGTACTTACTCTAAGAAAGAGATAAGTTCAAAAACAAGGAGGTGGGAAAGCAAATAGAATTGAAATGGAATACAGAGCCTAGGTGGGCAGGGCTGGAAGATGAAATGGCTTTCACCAAATCAAATGTGTGATAGTTAAATGTAGCCTTAGGACAAAGACCAAATCCAGAATATTGGCATTACCATAGACTCAAGAAAAAGACCCAATAAAGAGTCTAACAATATACTCATTTTTTAAAGACCTCTGGAGGGATGAAAAGGGATGCCTTTCCCTTGAAGTAAAGAAGTACCTGAAGAGTAAGGGATTAATTAATTAATTAAGACTAATAAGAAGATTGATACGCTCAATATGCACATGTCTACAAACCAAGTCATGAGTACTTGGAAGATCTCGGGCTGACCTAGTTAATGACAGTTTCTCCAGTCCGTTTCTGCTACAGTCTTCCAGATCTTTACTCCCACAGCAACTTCTATATTTAGGTGAACCCTAGTCCCTTTATAAACCTCTTTATTCATGTAATACTTGTAATGAATCTGCTTTCCTCACCAAGTGCAGACTAAAACAGGTGCCTGCGCTAGAAAAGAGAGCCTAAGGCGAAAGTTTAATATACTACTTTATTAGAAGGGCAATCCATGCTGGTGAAAGTGAGGAAGAAAGACAAGGCTAGCAAGGATGAGAAGCAAATGCAAACTGATAAGTTACTGTACAGCACTTGGTTTCTGTTTCATCAAAAGGCATGAAGAGACTGCCACTCACTTGGCAAGTACACTTGCTTAGCTACATGGTATATTTCTGGGCAGGAGGGTGAGAAACTGGGCCTCAAAGCAGTCTATCAGAAGAAAAGAGAGAAATGGATCTGACAGCTTCTTCTAGTTCATTGATCCAAGTTTTCCAAACAGTTAACTTCATTGTTCTTCCACATACATCACCTAGCCCTTCTGACAGTCACTGGGGAAACCTTGGGGCATGATACTTCCTAGAGTGCAGAAGTGTTGGGGTGGTCTGGGATTCTGAGCATGTGACTAGTTGACTTCAGGCAGAGAAATCACACAGCCTGCTGGTGGTCTGTCACTATCTATGCAGGGTGGTAGCCATGGCAAAGTGAGTGCCCTGGGAAACAGTAAGGCCAAGAATCTGAGAAGGCACTTGAGGAAGATGGGTCTAATACTGAATCTAAAGATGAAGTTATCTATTGGCACAATGATGCTGTATAATAAACAGCTATAAAACCAGTGGCACAACAATGGACATCCCATGCTCACATATCTGGAATCAGAAAGGTGTCAGGTGGTTCTGCTGATCCCAGAGGAGATCGTTCACATATCTGGGGGTTGACTGGCTATCAGCTAATCTAGACAGGATTCAGCTAGGGTAACCAATAACTTGGCTCTGCTCCATGCATGTCTAACCCTCCAGCAGGCTAACCCAAGCATGTATGTGCTTATAACAACAGCAGAAGCACAAGATTAAGTAAAAATTCACTAGATCTATAGAAATAAGTATGGTCCAGAATCAGAGTGAAAGGGTACTTCAAAGGAGAACAAAAAAGAACCATGAATACGGGGTAAAGAATTAGGAACATTTTTACAGTCTATCGTACCAAAGAAAAACAAAACAATTCATTGTTCTAAAAGGTATTATTATTGTTTTCTTTGGAAAAACTTGAGATTTTATCTGGCCTTAAGTTATAAATTAGGCTCTTACAAAGTACATGGGTCATCATTTTTATGCCAGCTGTGAGATGGGGGCAAATCCCCTCCCTCTTACCTGTTATGTTTAGTTAGTTTGTAGAGCCAGTTAAATGGCAATAGATTTTGGCTCAGGGAAGTCCAAATTTAGCCCAGAGAAATCCAACTTTGGCCCTGCTTAAATCAATTCGGGGCTTCCTCTGTTCCAAGGGCCAAGTTCTAAACATGAAGAAATCCATTTTAATTCCATTCTTGTAAAATAAATGCTAAATAGGCAAGCCAGTTGATTTGGCTAAGACTATGGGACTAATAATGTTCAAACCTTATATAATCCACATTACTTTTTGTGAAATAGCATAATAAAATGGTGACTTCACTGAACCAAATCAGAAGTCCCAGATGCTAGACCAGATCCTACCACTAACTAGCTGTTTGACCCATGAGCAAGTTACTTAATCTCTTTAGGTCTCAGGGCCTATACAATCAGGGGTTGCTCTAAACTGTAATGTTCCTAGTATCCTATATCGACAAGATATGAATAGGGATTACTTATTCAAATAAGTTAAAGAAATACTAACTTATGGGGCGCCTGGGTGGCACAGTTGTTAAGTGTCTGCCTTTGGCTCAGGGCGTGATCCCAGCGTTCTGGGATCGAGCCCCGCATCAGGCTCCTCTGCTGGGAGCCTGCATCTTCCTCTCCCACTCCCCCTGCCTGTGTTCCCTCTCTCGCTGGCTGTCTCTCTGTCAAGTAAATAAAATCTTTTTAAAAAAAATTAAAAAAATAAAAAGAAATACTAACTTAAAGTTCAAAATGTTTGTTTCAAGACTTTCAGCACTTTTAAGTTGTACCTTTTGAATCTCTAAGAGGGGAATATAATGTGCAGCAAACAAATTTCACCAATGACTCACTTTTTCATAAAACATGTTATGTGTTGCCCTGAATATACTTTGGTAAATGTGCTGTTATTGCTAGCATCCACATGGTTGAATTTATCAGTCAGGGTCCCAGAAAGAAACAGAGGACAACTCCACACAAGGACATTGGAGAAGAATATAATAAAATGACTATTTACAAAGGTATAGGCAGGGTTTAGGGAAGCCAACAAGGAGTAATGAACTACTCTGGGACTAGTTACACCTGGGAGCTGTTACTTCCTGTAAAGGGATGGAACAGGGACCTGAAATTAGAGAGAGTAACCAAGATAACTGCCTGGAAAGAGATGCCTGATAGGATGGTCTTCAGTAGAGGTACACAGCCAACCCATGGTGACCTGGCAGGAAAGAAGCCAGGGAAATAAATAACACAATTTCATTTTCCTTCAGCCTCCAATCTCTTGCCAGTGCTTTCAACTAGAGACCCACCTCATAGAGCAGAGAGCAGAACGGAAAAGGGTGCAGAGTGAATCCAAACAGAAGCTACCCCGCACAGTAAGGCTCCATTCCTAAGCAGCTAGATTAGGTGATTAAATGATGTCCTCAGGAGTCCGTCTTCTCTCTCCACTCTGCTTTCCTTCGCTGGCTTCATTCTAAAGCAAGTTCCTACCATCTGCAACACAGATGCTTCCAGCAGCTCTAGAGTTATAGTGTGCTTAGTTTGCAATTTCAGATAAAATAGTAAGTATTTTCCAGGTGCTGTGGAAAGCTCCTTAGATAACATTAACTCAGTTAATCCTCATAATAATCCTGTAAGGGAGCTACCATCTCTTTAGAAAAGAAGAAACTGACATAAGTTGAAATTTACATTCAGGTAGTTAGCTCTAGAGTCTGTGCTTTTAACTAATGCACCATATTGATTTAAAAAAAAAAAAACAACCCCTATCTCCTACAGCATTCATATCACTTATCAAAAAGGATGCTGGGTCATGTGCTCATCCTTGGATCAATCACTGGGCATTTTGCTTGCTAAACTGGGTCACAGGTCCACATGACTGCCAACAATTTCTCCCTAAAAAAAAGATGTCAGGCAAATGTGAAAAGCAACAGATGTCCTTCACAGGCAGTATGGACTTAACGAAATAGCCCCAGGGACTGAAGCCACAATTCCAGTTCTGCCTGTGTTTGCCACAAACCTCCAGCAAATTATCTATGACTTCATTTTCAGCAAGGAGATTCAGACCCATCCTACCTTCAAATGTGGTAGTGGGTACAGAAGGAAAAATATGAAGATCCCTAAACAAATATCTAATTGTATCTAATTACACAGATATAAATATAACATATTATATTAAAATACAGTAGTAAAATTGATATGACAAACTTAAGCAAATAACTTCTGAAATGAATTTTTCAGTCAACACGATCTCTGAAAATTCCTTTAGAAATAACTCCCTTTAAAAAAATATGAGATAAATGAATGAAGTCTTATTTTTTCAAGTGGTCTTACAGACACTATACATTAATATTTCCTAAGAAATGAAGTACAATTATAGGTTTATTGATTTTTAGCAAAATAAAACGACATAAGTAGCTTCTTAAAAACTAATGGATAAGTTTTCTTGTTTCTTTGTCTCCAGAGCATTTGGCATTCTTTATCAACTGGTACATAAAAGAGTAGAAAAATAAGAGATTGTCATATTGTCCTTGGTATTTCTCTTTTAATATATCGGTATGGTAGTCTACCAGAAAATAGTAAATGGCTTCAATTGTGGAAAGGAAGGTATCTGGCTTTCCTTTTTGATGGCGCCAAAAGCAAGTTTTTCTTGTTTTCAACTCAACTTGTAACAATCCTGCCAAAAACAAATAAAAAAAGTATAAATATTTCTTCTTAACCACAGAGTCTGGAACAATAATGGTAATTTAAAAAACGATTTTTTTTAGTGTAGATGAGTTCCTTCAATCCCAATTCCAAATAAGATATTTTCCTAAATGCATTAAGGTATATACAGAAGCAATATAAAACACAGAACAAAATCTTATACATGACAGTTACTTGTCTATAAATCTTAGAACTTACAACCATGAGTTAAAAGTAGTTAACAATTAAGATGTTCACCTCTTTCTATCTTTTTTCTAGTGTCTTTTTTTTAAAATTTTTTTATTTTAACCAGTGACAGAACTAAATTCACCAATATTCAGATCCTGGGATCAAGCCCCATGTTGGGCTCCCTGTTTGGCAGGGAGTCTGCTTCACCCTCTGCCCCTCACCCTGCTTGTGCTCTCTCTCATTCACTCTCTCTCAAATAAATAAATAAAATCTTAAAAAAAAATAAAGCAGCCATTAAAAAGGGGCAGATCATTTATAAAAGAAAGGTAATCAGAATGACAGGAGACTTTTCACTAGCAACAATAGAGTATTGAAGACTATGGAATAAAATCTCCAAAGTGTTAAAAGAAAAAACTAACAACTTAAAATTGTGTACCCAGCAGAACTATATATTAAGAACAGGAGTGAGGGGCGCCTGGGTGGCACAGCGGTTAAGCATCTGCCTTCGGCTCAGGGCGTGATCCCAGTGTTATGGGATCGAGCCCCACATCAGGCTCCTCCGTTATAAGCCTGCTTCTTCCTCTCCCACTCCCCGTGCTTGTGTTCCCTCTCTCGCTGGCTGTCTCTATCTCTGTCAAATAAATAAATTAAAAAAAAAAAAAAAAGAACAGGAGTGAAAACATTAGTAGAGGAACAAAAATTGAACATATGCCAACAGGAGACCAAATGAAAAGAATTTCTAAGGAATGTATTTCAGCAAAGACAGTCTGGGTTAAAAGAATGGTCAGCAAAGAAAACAATAAACATCTATGCAAATCCAAATAAATGCTGCCTGAATGAAACAAAAACAATAATATCTAATTTGTGGGCTGAAGATAAAGGACAGAACAAAAATAATGAAGAAAAAAACAGCAACTTGGTGAACTAGGAGAGAACTGAATCAAACTTAAGTGTAGTAAATCCTTAGAGTGTTCAAAAGGAGAGGTAAAAATACTGACTTTGAATTCTTCTAAGTCACATGTGCACAGTCCAGTTTTCTAAAAGAACCAAAATAGGAATATTAAAGAATGAAATAAGAAAAAAAATAAAAACTCGATTGATCAAAGAAAAAAAAAGTAAAAAACAGGACAAATAAAATTTTAGATGGTAGAAATATATCCAAAAATATCAATACTCATAGCAAATAGGAATAGATGAAACCTGCATGTAAAAAGAGATTCTCAGATTGAAACACAAGGATGACTTCTACAGGGCTTCTGCTCAATGCACTGGAGGTCTTAGCTGACATAGTTAATAAAAACAATAAATTAATTAGATGTATAAAAACTGAAAAGGAAGAAACACAATTGACTTTATTTACACAGAAAATACTTTTTAAATCTACAAACAAATTTTTTAAAATATATTATCTTAGGGTAGAGAGGATATAAACAAGCCACAAAAAGTGTTCAACATGAAAGACTGATAAATTCTACGTGAAGAACTTCTGTTCCTCAAAAGATACAATAAAGAAATTTAAAAGAGTCATAAACTGCAAGATGATATTTCAAAATATTACTATCTATATTCTAGTAGACATGAGGAATTCCTACAAATCAATAAAAAAAAAACACTAGAAAAATGCACATAGGGATTTCACAGCATAGGACATGTGTGACCAAGTAGGTGAACAAAATGCTGTTCAATCCAATTATTAACTAAGGAAAAGGCACATTGTGATCACAATGAGACCCCACTTTATATCCACTATATTGGCAAAAATCAAACATTTGACAATACCAAGGTAGGAGGCATCATGGATCAACAGGGAGTCTTACACATTAATGACAGGTGTGTAAGTTTATATACCCACACTTTGGAAGACTATTGGCATTATCTTGTAGAAGTGAGCATTCTCATATGCAACAACCCAACAATTTCACATTTCAGTATGTTTCCTTAAAGAACCTTGCTCATGCATATGTTCATAGGTGCACTATTTGTAAGAGCAAAAACTATAAACAACTCAAGTGTTTCATCAGCAGGAGACAGGATCAACTGTAGTATATTCACGCAGTCAGACAAAACACAGTAGTAAAAATGTAAACTATAGCTAATCGTGTAACAACATGGACAAACCTTAGAAACAAAACAGTGACTTTAGATTTCAGGTACCCAGGAATACAATATGCAGGTCAAAATAAAGAAAACTAAATTATATAAAGATTCTGAAAATAGATGTATATAATAAAACACAAAAGGAATGATAAAAACATAATTCAGGAAAACAGGTAACTGTTGGTGGGGGGAGAAGCGGAGTGGTAGAGGTGAGAACACAGGTAGGTAAGTTATGATACAATTCTGGTGCTTGGGTTCTTAATTATTCATTACCTCACTATGTGCTATAACATTATATTATATATATTCTTTTACATGTATCATAATTTAGTTTAAAAAGTAATATAAAAAACACCTTTGCCTATTTATGGCAGAACTGAGCTAGAAGTCAGGTCCTGGTCCTATTCTTTCCATTAGGCTTACAACACAAATCTAATCATGTCAATGTCTGGCATTAAATTCTCTAATACTGCCACAGCACCTGTGGAAAAAAGATCAAATTCCCAGGCATGATATTCAAGGGCATTCATAATTTGTATTTCTTCAGTTGCTTCTTCTACCATTCTCACGTACATACGCATTCTACACCATAATCAACTTTTTCAGTCTCCTGAATGCAAAATGATGTTTTTATATTTTTGTGTATATGCTATTCGCCTTGTCTGAAATGCCCAACTCTTAGCCCTTTATCCATCAAGATTTCAACAGAAACAGTTAATGCATTCAGGGACAACCCGAATGGGCAGAGCAGGGTTGTGTCTCCTCAATGCTACCACCGTACCCAAAACTTACTGAATTTTCTTACCTGCTTACCTGCCTGCCTCCCACAACCGATTACATGGCAGACAATGTCTACTGTCTTCTCAATATTCATTTCCCCCTTCTCTCAATATTAACAAAACAATCCTGTTCAGTGTGGCACGTGTGCAGCTAAAAACAATTTCCCAGCTTTATGTACGCCAGAGTGGTCATGTGACCATTCTGGCCAAACAAAGAAAAAATGAAATCTCCTAGGTGGAAATTCCAAGAAAGCTACTATTATTATTACTATATTTATTTTTTAATGCAAGAGCCAGACTCAATGGGCATGTACATATTGACCTTTGTCCTTTGTCTTGCCTGGAATATACATGGGATGTCTTGGGACCTGGCGGCTATCTTACAAGTATGAGAGTGAAAGTGATGGAGGCAGAAAACAGAATGAGTCTGAGTCCTTACAGGCATTGTGAAGTCCTTGTAACAGCTTTGGACTACCCATTTCTGGACTTGAACCTGTAAAAAGTAAACCCACTACTTGTTTTCAGATTCTGTCTGGGTTTCTGTTTCATGCGGTGAGACACAACCCTAACTAACAGCCACTGTTATCAACTGGAAGATAGCGATATTGTTTTATTCTCCTTCATATCCCCCAGTCTAGAACACCACCTGTCCAGGAACAGGTATTCAACAAATATTACTGAATAAATGGACAAATTGCAAAAGCTTGAAAGTATTCTATCTAGGTATTTTGAAAATATTCCAATTTGAGTAATTTTGATTCAAAGATACACAAACCAAACCCTTTTGAACTTTTTGTATTAATGTTAATTATATCCAAGAAGTAAAGGCAGACATTTGAAAATATTTCAAGTAATTAGTATAATTAAAATCTTAACATAGGACTTGATAGCACATGCAATTTCTAAAAAAAAAACAAAGAGTAAGTATTAAATGGTCCTGGTTTCTAATACACCTAATATGTTCTAAAATGTTAAAAATAAAAATCAAGATTTACTGATTATTTCCACTAAGCCATCCTGTTTGAAACATTTGCTTGCAAGTATATAGAACCTTTTAAAACACACTGAAATACAGAGGCACGGGATTTATTTTTTAAAATTCAACATATACATTAAAAAATTCTTTTGCTAGCATTTCTGGCTGTCAGTAACTTTACGATGAATTTAGCAAATTTCTTTAACAGAACTGTAAAGCAGATAATTATAAATGGTTTTCTCTTCAAAATTATTGCCTGAATTTCTTCAACTGAAGAGTGAGAATAAAAATCTTGAGCCATTCTCGTACTGCTGCTGGGAGGACTAAACGAGGCAGTATATGATACTGCATTCACAAACACCAAGTACAGTTCAGGCAATGCTTTTAATCTGAAAAAAGCAGTCACTTTAAACGTCGTTTCAATATAGTCAAAATGAAGGGAGAGAGCTGGCTAATTTTTAAAACTAATTACAATATAAATTCATTTTTATCATTTGGACTGCCTCCATAACAAAAAGAGACCATCCTTCCCCACCACATCCTCCCAAGGCTTCCTATAGTGAATCTTCAAGAATGTTATGTCCCTCTTCACTTGTACGTTCACATTTAATGATTAAACTACACAGTCAACTTTCAAATGTTTTATTTCAACAGCAGTAAAACATTCAGAGCTATTTCTCTGTAAAATGTGGCAAAACACATTAAGGGGATTCTTAACCTCAGCATTCCTAAGATAACAGAAACAATTTCCAATACATTACATTTGAGAGTTTTATCTGAGGTTTAGAGCTGATTTGTTTAGCTTAATCCCATTAAAATGTTTTAAAACCTGAAGACAATGATTTATAGCAAACATGGGTTGTTTCTTGAGGAAATAACTTGGTTTATCTGGAACCTGGTATATCACATACACAGAGACTATAAATATGTGCAGAGCCCCAAATATTCCCTATGGTGCAATAAGGAGCCAGGAGGGGTAGGGGTTGAGGTAGGACATGCAGAAAAGACTGAATCTGTTTATTTCATGACTTTGAAGGAATTAAGAAATCCCTTCTAAAAATATTCATGTAGCACAGAATTGAAATACATGATACTATGTAATCTGGGAAGGAATAACAGAAATATTTCCAAATCTGATTTTAAGCCTTAAGCTCAAATATGAACACTCTGAAAACAGATTTTGAATTGTGCCTCAATAATTCCTTTTACAGTTTTTTCTACAGTTCTCACTCGTGTCCTTTCATTTGATGCTTTCAATTACCATTTATGGTAATTATAAAGAAAGCGGCTCAGAAAAATCTTCAAACTAAGGAATAAGTTAGTGCTGTAACCATCCAAGGTAATATTGGCAGGTAGTACTCCAAAGAGCAGGGCCTTAGGGTTCCCCGTTTCTATTAAACATCAGTCAAAGGTTCTTCCAGGTATTATGCTCTATAGTTTCTCTCTCCCTCTCCCTCCCACATTCCTTGTCCCCCACTGTCTCTCTCTCTCTCTCTCTCTCTCTCTCTCACACACACACACACACACACTCTTTCTCTGTCTCTTTCTGCCTATCTTTCTCACATACAAACACACAGATACAAACACACACAAGACTAGAATGACAAGGCAATCTTACTAACATGTATGTTGACCTCAGAGTTATGAACTATGTAAATTAAACTAAATCTAGTACTGTCACTAACTTTAGTTTGGGATTACTTACCATAAGTTAAATTCCAAAAAGTGTCATAAACTTTCTTTTCTAGGTGAAGTGCATTTTTAACAATAGCCTGCAAAAAGCTCTTTGGCAACTGCCGAAAACCAACTGGGTAGCTCTCTTGCCTTCTAATCATACGTGGTATACATACAAGGCCATCAAGAGCTGGAAATAAATCTAACATTTTTAGAGAAACTACTGAAAAAGCCTGAAGAACTGAGTAAGGTACAAGTAAACAAGAGAGGTAACATGAGTTTCTGTTCTTCATATTACTAGTTGTGCTAATTGGGCAAACAAAGCAACTCTTTTAAACCATTTTATTAGAAACTGAACTTTTCACTCTAAGAGAAAGAGTACAAAGGTAAAACAAAAGAAAGAAAATCCCTGTAATGTTCAATCTTGGAATTGGAACTATCCATGTGAACTCGTGATATATATATTTTCCTTGGCTCTATGCACTGAAGCAATGACATCCAAATTGTAATAAATTTACCAGATCTTGGTTTCTAATATCACTCCCCCCTAAAAAGAACCCACAGCTCTATGCAAATTATGATTTGCATAATCACTGGTTCTATGTCTGGGAGAGGAAAAAAGTACAAGTGAACTTGGGACATCCTGTTGTACCAGAAAGACTAATGAGGCCATGCCACAGAGGACATGAAGGGCTCCCACTGGCAAAATTTGAGACAATTTGGACATGAAAAAGAATACAATCACAATATATTACATATGATGAACTAAAAGGAAATCTATAAACCCATACTGACCTCAAAAAGGGGACGGAGGAGAGAGAAAAAAAAAAAAGAAGGGGGGAGAAGAGCTCTTTACATAAGAATACCAGCTAACAAATATAAAAGACATAATACATTAAGATGTCATCATTTTGCAATCCTCAGTGTATTTGCTGACTTGGGCAAATCATCAATGAATACTAAAACCACTCAGTGAAAAGCAGCTGGGAAATAGATAGTTCATAGTCTCGAGGCATCACCCCAAAGATTACTACTAGTTTCAAAGAAGAAATGAACTTTTATAATAGAGAGATCTGGCAATCATCACTTTAATCAAATAATTAAAGTTATTACCAATAATGGAACTTTTATTATATGCCTCCTGATTTGATGCAGAAAGTATACAACTTGACCTATGAATAGGGTCATCATATAATTTATCAGCTAAATAGCATCATTTCTGAGAGTGAAAGGGAATGCTATGAATAATTATATCAAAACAACAGGTATAAACAGGAATTGTCATGGACAACCCTAGATTGATCCTGATCTCTAAGTATTCTTACAAAAACACTAACCTGAATCTAATTATGATGAAGCATTCAGACAACTGACCTGTCCTCTTCACACAAGTCTAAGTCAACGAACACAAAAACAGGGGACTGCTCCACATTAAAAGAGACTGAAGAGGTATAGTAACTACATGGAATGTGAGTCTCCATGCTGCATCAGAAGAAAAAAGCTACAAAAGATATTTTTGGATCAATTAGGGAAATGTAAATATGAACCGTATTAGATATTAGAACTTTTGTTAATTTTCCCAGAGTGATAATGGTATTGCGATTATGCAGTTATTCTTAAAAGATGTAGAGTTATGTATTTAAGGGTGAAATATTACAAAGCCTGCAACTTACTTTCAAGTGGTTCAACCAAAAATGTATATAATATCTAAGTACACACACACATATAATAGTGAAATAAAACAAATGTGGAAAAATGCCTGGGTATTTGATGCAATTCTTCCAATATATCTGCATGTTTGAAGTATTTGAAATGAAAACTGGGGGAAGGAACAATGCACAAAAATTTTGCTCTTTTACCTTGAAGTCTCTCATCAGTGAATATTTTGTTTGTTTGGTTCCAGGTGCTATCTATAAATATAATTTTTTTCAGTGTCGTGTCTTGGCCCTTGCCGTCATTCAAATCCTGTTCTTCAGTTTTCTTGCGTTTAATGAATGGCTTGTCAGGGTCATCATTTTTGTCTTTAACATTATTTTGAATCCTTTTTTGCAGATGAAAAGAAATATCTTTTATTGAGACAGACTTAGGTCCAGGAAAAACAAGTGCAACCTAAAGCAAAGAAACTTAAGTTAGCAGTGTGCCGTTATGATCTTCAAAACGAATAAATTCTGACACTTTTTCCTAGTTTTTTGAGATCTACTACTTTTCAACAAGAGCAATAATATATCACCAATGTGACAATTTCAACTATGTGAAAATCAATTTAGACTGTAGAAATGATCAAAGGAAGGCCTCTGAGCAGCCAAAAGATGTTACAAAGGCCATATTTTAAAACTCTTAATTCGGTGATAATTCTTGAAAATCCTTCTAATTCAGACTTTCTTTTCTTCTTTTGGAGAAATTCCACCAATGTTTATAATACAGTTTTTTAGTTTGTATCAAATTAGACCATCTAAATGTAGTTATCGGCAGGAAAGCGGAGAAGAGAGAAAGTAAAAGCAGGCACAGTAATATTGGCAAAGAGTAAAAGCCTGAAGAAATAACGCAGAACAACTATAAAAAGTGGGAAGACAAAATTCAAAAAAAGCCTTAACAATCTAAGATCATTTGATCTTCGAAGATCCCAATGAAGTATATAAATTGTATATTGCTTAGTGTTACATAAAGATAATCCTAGGTCATTAAGAAAAATATCAAATTATGTTCAAGTAAGTTCAGAAAGGCAATGGAATTTAAAACTCTTTTAGGTTCAATGAGAAGAGTTGTAAAAAATAAGCTGCCTACTTCATGGTCTTTTTCTTCATATTCTGGAATACAAGGATATGTGTAAATATTTACAAATTCAGGTGCTAATAGTTTTGCATGTATAGCAGTACTTTTGCCATCTGTTTCATTTGGATGTTTAATGATATCAATCTTCAGTGGAAGCTAAAATTAAAAAAAGAGACAAATGAACACGACAAATGTAACAATTCTAATTTTTATGTTAATAAAAATGATCTTTAAAGCTTAACAAGCTCACACTAAGTTCCTATAAATATGATTTGAAAGGCATACTTTTCTAAAGCAGAATACTAGGAATGCTAAGAGTCATAAAGCAAACCTAGATTTCTTCCTCGATATTGTTTATCATGTAACAGAACAATTATTTCCAACTTATTTAACATAGAATCTGTTCTTAAAGTTTCAAGGCCATTTTCATTTAAGCTACACAGGCATTGAGACCAATTCTTTGCATTTCAGTACCTGTGTCAAGAACATTTTTTATAATTCCTATAAACTTTAGGATTGTTAATTTTATGACATAATAAAAGGAAATATAAGTTTGGGCAAAAACTTCACATCTAAAATTCAAGTCGAAATTTTATTCCCTATACATCCTTTGAGATCTAAGGTATTACCCTTCAAAGGGTTCACCCTTTGTCGTGAACATCACGATTCTCATCAGTGGCCCTTAACAGCACAAATGAAATAATTATCAACTGGAAAAGTAACAGGTCTAGGAGGCGCACACTTTATATAAAAATTAACTCTCTTCAAAATCATTTGTCTATTTTCCTTAAAGTTTCATTATGTTATGAATTACATTCTGCCTCTTTGCAAAAATAATGTTCTCTTGCATTTTTGAGTTAGATTTTTCTATTATTTCACTGACTTATTTTAGTTTTCTGTATAATGCTTGCACAAATGCTGTAGTCAGCCATGATTATGAAAATGAAAGCTGAGTCATATCCCCCCCAAATATATATGAGAAACTCTGAGATGGATTCCTCACTGCAGATTATAAATGACTTATATATTATTACAAACACACTTCCAGCTCCCACTACACCCATAATAGGCAGGATTCTAGGTATTTACCCTGGGGCAAACTAAATTTACCCTGGAGTACAAAACTATTTTTGTTTTTTTAAAACAGCTTTAATAGATAAAATTGATATAATAAACTCCACATATTTAAAGTGTACAATATAATGAATTTTAACACCCTTGAACTCATCACCATAATTAAGACCCTGAACATTTCTGTCACCCCCAAAAGCCTTCTTGTGCCTCCCTCCTTCCACTTTCCCCATCAACTACCACCCACAGTCCTTAGGCAATGATTGATCTGCTATCACTATAGGTTAGTTTGCGTTTTGTAGGATTTCAAATAAATGAAATCATATGGTATGTACTCTTTTCATCTGACTTCTTTCACTCGGAATAATTATTCTGAGATTCATCCGTATTGTTGTGTGTATCATTAATTCCAGAGCTGTTTTTTTAAGGAGCAGCTGCTGCATGTTACTGAATGATCCCAATTGCATATACTTTATCTTTCTGGATGATTGTGTGGAAAAACGGTGGTATATGTCCCAGAAGGGCCATAAATATGTATCCCAAATAGTTTTCACTCTAGGGTTTCAAACCCCGTATCTCCTTCCCGCCCCACTTATGCCTAGTGACCCGTTAGGGCCAACGGCTTTAAATCATCAAACCAACTTCTAGTTATAGAAAATTTACCATTTAAGTAGGCAGTTCACAAATGAATTTACATCAGTCTACTTCTGGCTGAACTCTACATCAGAATTTCCTCATGATGCTCAGTCTCAGTTGACACTACATTCCCTTTCCCCAGGGTCTCTCAGTCCCAGGTCAGCATTATCTTAGCCCAGGGAAGATAGGAAAGAAGAAAAAGAAAGCACATCATGACAAAGTATTCTATTACTAATAAAACTGACTTTCTTACATGGCTGATGAGTAGAACTGAAAGTTCCAAAGACAACCATCAACATTTCTCATCAGCTGGCTATGCCTGAAGGGTATCATTTATACCAAGGACACAGGACTGAGTGTTATTCACGTATTTAAACGTCACATACCTTGTCTACTATGGACTAAATCCTACAGGTATAAGACAATTATGCACAATTTGTGCTCAAGAAGTATTCCTGGGACCCAGTCTAGCTACTTTAGTTCTCCCTGAGCAAGCCTGAAATTCTGACACTAAGAAACAAAAGCACAGACACAGATCAAATCACGGAAACATATGCTTGTGCTCGAGTTCACACATTTTAAAGGAAGATACTTCCTAAATAATGACAGGGTACAGAGTAACACCAGAAGCGTTGACCAGACACAGTTCAAGTAGAGACGTTCTGTTTTTAAACATAAAGAACATCAATCTGTTCTCTAACACTTTTATTTCCTAGAAGAGATTTACCAAACCTATCTGCCCAAATTTATCAAAATGCCATTAGCAGGAAGTGCTAAATCTTTTCCTATGTGACCATCGACTTTCCCAAAGAGAGTCTTTTGAATTTTAGGACTCTAAAAGAGATGAAGCTTTCTTTGACCTTGTGTTTTGTTTTGTTTTGTTTTGTTTTGTTTTTTTGCTCCTCTTTTAAAAAATACCAAGAGCATCTTTTACCTTTACTCATGCATTTTTCATGACATTTTTAAAAATCATATTCTGCATGAAAAAATCGATATTTATGATTTTATTCCACAGATTAAAATTTAAAGCTTGGGAGGCACTTACTCATCATGTAGTCGTTTTCCCTTCCCAAGCAGGCTATCTAAAAGCAAATGCTAAATGATTTGTAAAAATAAAAATTAGAAAAAAATTTTATAGAGCCTTTATACTGAGTTTTATATATGGCCATTAAAATATAAACACTTTTAAAAACTCTGCATGCTCTGGTAGGCCATTTAGAGTTGATCAAACATTTGGCGTGGTGTTTTAAGTCATTTCTATTAAATAGTGGACATTAGATAACTGATTTGGAAAACAATCCTCTATTATTAAATTTCTATGAAAATAAATTTCTATGAAAAGTCAATATTTAAAATACTGACTTTTGTTATTCTGATCTTCAATCCTTTTGAACACACTACATCTTAAGATAAAACTTTTAAAGGAATACTCTATGTGTTTATGATATGAACAGAATAATTGTTTATACTTCAAAAACTGTACTTCGAAATGTAACATTCTTACAAGATAACAGGAAACTTAGAGAAGATTATTTTCCTCAAGCTCTAAGTTTTTCTAAGGTAACTATGAAGATGATTAGATTCCATGCTTATTTTTTCTTGTCCAGTAAACTTTCCAACAGCTTGTAAGGGTGATTTTAGACACTTGAGCAGACCCTGGACTTGCCAAGATGACATATAAGCTAAACTGAATTTCAAGTAACAAAATATAAATATTAAGGTGTTTTACTTCAAATTTAAATAACCTTAAAATCACATTAAATATATTTAAATATAGTTTTCACTTATTTTCTTATTAGTAAGTTCTAATGAGTCCATGTATAGAGTTTAGTCTCTAGTCTAAAATCCTAATAGGCAGCAAATTTTATACATTATTTGATTTACTCCTGAAGTTCATGTCAATGTTAGACAAGTTGACATATATGAAATAAATTCTTTGATTACATAGACATCAAGGTCTACAGACTTTTTACCTATGCAAGAGTAGTCTTGGTAAGCAACAAAATGTATAAGGTAAGCAATCAATTCAAATCAATTTTTAAAAATCTGGCTTGAATCACTATAATTATAACATAGCCCAATGAGTAGGTCTTACTCTTTTTTTTTTTTTTTTAAGTAGGCACCATGCCCAGTATGGAGCCTAACATGGGATTTGAACTCACAACCCTGTGATTGAGACTTGAACTGAAATCAAGAGTCGGACACCCAACCAACTGAGCCACCTGGGTGCCCTAGGTCTTAGTATTTTTAATTTTAGTTTAGTTTTGGTCACTGACATGAGCTCCATCTCCATGTAGGATGGGGCTAAGTCTGTTCTACAAAAGCCCAAGCAAAAATCAACCCTAGTTCCTTTAGGGTACATTTTCTTAAAAAGAAGTCCAAAGCCCTGAGGTAGTTTTTGAAGTTCCTTCAGGCAATCTATACACTTGTCTCTTGTAGTATTCATGTTTATGCCACATTTTTTCCCGTTTTAGATGAATTATAATCATTAATGAAAAAGTAATTGATTTCATTCAAAACAATACCATTCATCTCAGACCCAAGTGTTTTAGCAGTGTGTGTCTCTTTTTCCAGAGACAAGGAAAAAAAAAATAGGTTTACTAGTCTGTAAGACTAAATTTTCTATTAATATTATTCATTTCCATAATGATGCTATTTATCACACTTATCAATTATATTAGAGCAGGTATATATGAGATGTCTTTTTAAAACTTTTTTTCCTACTTTCAGATAATTAAATTTCTTACCAACCTTCACAAGCGGCATCTGTTCAATAGGTACATTTTCAACTGGGACATAACATGTATAGCAATAGAACATTCTTGAACCACCACATTTGAGACATTTTGATCTTCCACTTTGCTGAGCTTTTTGAAGAACTTCTTGAGATGCTAAGCGTAAGTTTTGAAGAGGATCTTCTGCAGCTATGGAAGTAGTTTGTGAGTGTTGTATTTCTACAAATTTTGAATTATTTTCCTCCTTTTCTTTGAGAAATATAGGTGGATTGAGAGACATTTTTCATTCAAACCAAAGTTTAACATCTATTTCTAAGACATAAATCATAGGTGCACTGCAAAAGATAAAAAAAAAAAAAAAAAGTGGGGGAGGGGTGAAATAAAGACAGGAAATATTTTATTCCTTGTCTCCACAAAGAAAATTACTCAATTTAATTCACAACTGCATGCTGTTTTTAGTATTTATTAACAAGTATTAATAAGCTTTTTAAACCACTAAATTAGCACAATTTAAAATACAAAATTAAAAAGCATTAAACTCAGAACAATAAATTACCCTTCTGAGCCATTCCCTTCATAAAAATAAAAAGGTGCTCTCTTAGAAAAACTATTTCAAATGTAAAATTTAGTACCAACAATCCATTTTTCAGTGACTCTTCTTTTGTTTTATATTAGGAATACAGTGTTTTAATGTTTGTATCATCAGGAATGTATTCAACCCTCTAGGCTCCGACTTTAAACTGATGTTATATGACATCAAATCTCAACCTGAATCCTAATGAAAATACAAGGTTCCAGTGAAATCAGTAAAATTAAGTTGGTTATGTTCTAAAAGACATATTCTTCTCCAACTTAAATCACACACACACACACACACACACACACACACACACACAAATATAACTAAACATTCATTAAAATAGGACAGACATGTACTACCAATTACAATTTGTAAAATATCACAAGGGGTGAAATATATGCCCAGAAAAATAAAGTGTGATCTTATAAAATTAAAAATTTTACAGAGTAATGTTAATGTCCATTGACTCAAAGACTTCATACCACTTTTTAAAAATATAATTCATTCAGATTCTTCCATTCTAGAGATAAAATAGTAAAATAACTTTCCCATTTAAATATTTTCTTCCAAGAAGAATGATGTCTGTCTAAACTGTTATTCAAATACTCTGTAAGCCCAGTATCTTTTGAGGGAGAAAAGAGACTGGGGCCCTTTTGATTTGATATGCATTCCAAAGCTGTAAAATGAGTCTCTCATTATAAAGCTTATGGCATTGCGGTGTTTAACTATGAGGCCCCAGGCACTCTGGGTACAAGCACTGACAGGAGAAATGCTGTGACTGCAACAGGAAACTTTTTTGTGGTATCCCAAATAGAAAGTGAACAAAAAGTCCAGTGGAACATAATACACAACGTAATTTACCAACATGAAGTTAGTGATACTAATTTAATTACTCAAGAGTTTTTTTTTTATAAATCCCAGTAAGCTTGAGACCCAAATAAAAATGCAAAGAAAAAAGATGCTTGTCACTGAAGGAAAAATAAAATATACTGGCCAAATTTATTCAAAGTAAATTTACCAAGCTGTCACCTTTTCTTGAGTCTCAGATCCTTTTAAGATCATGTGAGTCTTGGACCTTATCTGCAGAAAATGCATACAGAGACATAATATTTTGTACATAATTTCAGATGGTTTGCAGATCTGTAAGTCCAGATCCAGGTAAAGTAATCCTAACTAAGATCAAACTGTAACTCTAAGGACAAGAGCAGTTTTAAAAGTCTGGGAAGAGATCCTATGAGTCTCCACATATCAGAGCTACAACTCTCCTGCCGGACAACCAAAGGTCAGCTGTCACAAGCCAAAAGAGGTCTCATTACTGCACTTAGGAAGGTGGTTAAGTTGCCCCTTAAGTCTTGGTTTGGGTTTGCTCTGGTGTTGCCTGAGGTCCTTACAGAGACATTTTTAGGTTGTAATAGTTTTGAGTTATCCCATCATGGGACTCATCCTAAAAAAGAAACTGGACTGGACTAATTCAACCTGACTCCACTTTCCTGGCTGTTCTAGTAGCTATTTAGGGGGTTTGCCTATGCCACTGAAGGCCTCAGGCAACAATGGGGCTGAAGTACACAGTTCCTGGGGATGTCATGAAAGTCAATGTGTTTCCTGACATTCAATGGAAAACTACTGATGAGTTTCTCTAGGGCCCTCAAAGTGCACTCTGCCTCAGAAATATTCCCCCCTATTTCACTTGGCTTTCCATCCATAAAGCCAAATAGATATTAGTGAAGTCTTATATAAATGTTTTTCCTGTACAAAAATCAAACAACATAAACACCTATGAGGCAGTGAAAGGGAAATGTTTATGGCTCCTTTCCCTGCCTCACCTATACACTCTCTCTTATGGCTGTGGTGGCCACACAGAAGAGGCCAGAAATAGTAAGTCACGGACAGGTCTCTAAAACCATATGACAAGGGCATCTGTTCTGACCTAGCCAATAGCCTGCCTCAAATGCGTACAAATAGTTTGCTGCAAACGATGGTTCGCAACCTTCGAAACGTACTTATTAACATCAAATTTGTACAGGGAATACAAGTGGAGCTGCGGGAGTTACTTAGAACACATAAAATAATGTATTCCTAAAGAACTAATAAATATTTTTACCTTGATGGTACATTCATCACTCTGCAACTTAGGTTGAAAACAAATTTTTTACTCCCCCTCTACCCTCTTTTCCCAAAAAAACCAATTACTCATCAAGTTCCATCAATTCTACCTTGCATATAATCCTCTATTTGTAGTCTCAAAGTCAGGACTCGGGATGTCCTATGGCAATCTCTTACATCTTTTTATGTTTGCCACTTATTATTGGTTCCACATATTGAGCATGGAAAAAACCTGCTTTAGTCTGGAGTTGCCTTTTAGCGAAGCTATATCCCTCCTAGCAATCAACTCTGCAAGAGCAGAATTCTTTACTGATCTCACATATCTCTCCCGGTGTTTTATGAAGGAGGAATTCAACAATTACTTATTTAATCAAAAACATTCTGAAAAAGAAAACATAAGTATACATCTCCCTACTGAAGGACCTGACAAACCACCTTTATGGGTCCTCTGCAGCCAGGCACAAGTGGCAGCATGGCAGATCTTTTTTTTTTTTTTTTTCCCAAAACAATGACGTTAAAACCTCCAAGGTACAAGTCACTTCCCAATGGAATACTATATAATACTATGTATGGTAGACCAATTCAGTACTGGATAAAACCCACTTCAAATTTTTTTCCTGAAGTCTTTTTAAGAACCTGGTCACATAATATACACAGGTCCAACATTCATTTTTTAAAATCCAAGGTGCCACCTTTTCCATACAGGACCAACGGCCCCTACCACATCACCCATCATTTGGTAGGCAGACTGTCTTGCCTTAGTTTTTCATGGTACACTGGGATTCAGACAGAAATAATCCTTAAATGCCGTGGTTTTCACTCAAGCAGAGATTTTATCATCCAGCTCCGTGAATTGGCATCTTAAAGTACTAATATACTTCCTTACTTATCTTACATTCCCAAGAAACAATTTAGACAGAAGAAACAGACTCCCTGGCTTATTATGTAACCAGTATCTTAATATTTTAAATACACTGCATGGCACACTATGTCTGTACTAAGCTTCTCTTTCTGTGATTACCAATCCCCCGCAAACGACTCCAAACACTAAAAAATAAAGAATAGCTTCTAGGGGACTACCTGCCAGAACAGACTTTCCTTAGAGCGGAAACCACTTGAAAATGATTGTTAGGGCAAAGAAAAATTTTGAGGAAAAATCTGGAAGCCTTTTTCCCAAAGGGCCCGCAGGATCCTAAAAAAAGGCAGGCGCTCGAGCACAGGGACCAGGGCCCCGCTCACAGGCGACACCCTGCACGACCTCCACTAGGGCCCGGCCGAGCAGCGTCCTCTTCCTGCAGCCGCACGACTCCGGCCAGACCACTGTTCCGCAGAG
Source organism: Ursus americanus (assembly GCF_024610735.1). Taxonomy (NCBI): domain Eukaryota; kingdom Metazoa; phylum Chordata; class Mammalia; order Carnivora; family Ursidae; genus Ursus; species Ursus americanus. The sequence continues at coordinate 5,431,997 of NC_142162.1, read as the reverse complement.
GGGCGCGAGACCCGCACCAGGGATCGGAGTGGGACTCAGACCTGCACTGCCCGCGGGTCCTCGCACAGCTCCACGCGTCTTCCGCTCCGCCCGAGCCTGAGGCGCGCGCCCGGCCGAGGTCGCGCTCGAGCGCGGCGGAGCGCTTTCCGGGAGACACAGGAGGGAGGAGCCCGGCCGTTGCTAGGGCCGTTGCTAGAGCCTGGCGCCGCGCAAGTCCCGAGACGAAAGTAACGGGCGGGGAGGGATTGTGGGGCGTGGTTAGAGGGGGAAGTTCCGCCTCAACCTCTCGGCGGCGGGCGGTGTAGCCCTTGTCCCGGGAGACGCGGTCCGACAGCGAGGCCGAATCGGTGAAGCTGGGCCTCACACCCCGCCAGCCCCGGGCTGAGTTCCCTGCTGACCCTGGCGGAGGCCCCTTAAATGGCACGCGGTTCTGGAAATACACTCTCAAGGTGTAGTTGCAGTGAGTTGTGAAAAATGCAGATCCTACAGAACACTTTTCCATTTTACCTTTTCCAAAATTCTGTTTCGTCGTGAGAACTTGGTTCTGTTACTTTTTCTATGGCTGTGTTAAGATGTAGTAGTAATGAAAGCTATCAGAAAAATTGTGCGTATCTTGATGGTTTGGTTTGCTGGAAAACTACACACACGTAGAGTTGGAAGTACATTGTGCACTTTTCCATTTGGGAATCAAGCATAATATGTGGATAGATGATAAAGCCATTTTCCCTTGCCCCACCCCAAAGAAAATCCAAACCTAAGGAGTGCACGTTAAAACTGTGAGATTCAAAAACACAATGGCCAGGTACTGAGCTTTGTATTTATTAAATGCTTTGAATTTAGCATAGGAGGGATAAAGGACAGAAGTTTGCCCTAGGGGAGCTTAGGACATCAAATAATAAATTGTAGGAATTTCACAAGAGCTCAGGAGTGGTCAGTGAAGGCTTATTGGTTGGACTTGGGTAAGGTCTTGGAGAATGATTATGGCTTAGAGCAGTGCTTTCAAGGGGATTGTAGGGGACCCATTTGTGGAGGTCCCATTTGTAAGCAAGGAAATATATTGAGTCAAAACTACACTTTTTTTTGTTGTTAATTTTTTTACAGTAAGCTCTAATCCCAATGTGGGACTTGAACTCACAGCCCTTGAACTCACAGCTTGTGATCAAGCTCCATCTACTGAGCCAGCTGGCCCCCAAAACTACACATTTTAAAAATGAATTAGTGTAGTGTGAAAATGTAAGTGCATGGCACTTGGTAAAGTTAAGTATTGCTTCATGGAGTGTTTGGGTTTTTTTAGTTTTTTTAGATTGTATTTATTTATTTGAGAGAGACGGGGGGGGGGGGGGAGAGAGAGAGAGAGAGAGTCCAAGCAGGGGGAGCACTAGAGGGAGAGGGAGAGGCAGACTCTCCGCTGAGCAGGAAGCTCGATATGGGGCTGGATCCTGAGCTGAAGGCAGACGCTTAACTGACTGAGCCACCCAGGCACGTCACTTCATGGAGTTTTACATTACAGATGATCCACGACTTCCCATTGGTTTGACTTAGGATTTTTCAATTTTATAATGGTGTGAAATCAATATGCATTCTGTAGAAACCATACTTTGAGTTTTGACTTGGTATTTTCCTGAACTAGTGATATGTGGTATGAAACTCTCTTATGGTAATGGGTAGCCACATCAGGCAGGCCACACAAGAGTAAACAACCAATACACTTAGAACTGTTCTGTATCCATACAACCATTCTGTTTGTCACTTTCAGTACAGTATTCAATTACTTGAGATATTTAACATTTAATTATGAAATAGGCTTTGTGTTAGGTGATTCTGAGCACACTTAAGGCAGATTAGGCTAAGCTAATTCAGTAGGTTAGGGGTACTATATGCATTTTCAATTTAGGTTGGGTATGTGGAAACATAACCCCATCATAAGGAAGATCTGTGTGGGCATGTGTGTGTGTGCACACCCTTGTGCACTAGGTTGTGTTTATAAAATGTATTTCTTTTGTGTATTTCTCCTTAAAAAGCTTGAAAGCCACTGCTTTAGGAAAATGACGAGCTTTCTGGGTGAGAGAAGTGATAGCAAGTCTCCAAGCCAAGAATAAATAATTTCCACCCTTTTCTTCTTTAACAGCTTTAGTTCAGGTACACAGACCAGGAAAGCAAATGATGCTATTTATTAATTGAAGTGATGAGAGTATTGGTTTACTATTGCTGTGTAAGAAATTACTCCAAAATATGGCTTAAAACAACCTTTTGATTGTGTTCATGAATTGTGTGTTCAAGAGGGCACAGAGCGACAGCTTTTCTCTGATAACTCAGCTTGGAAGTCTCTGAATGCTAGCAGAGATCATATGTGTAGCCTCTCCACGTGGCTTGAACTTCCTCACAGGATGGCAGCAGGGTAATCAGACTTCTTAGTTTAGGCGCAGTGCTCCAAAGTCAAGTGTTGCAATGAATAAGGTAGAAACTACATGTTCTTTTCTGACCTAGTCTTAAGGAGCAACACAGAATCACTTCTCACATATTCTTTTGGTTATAAGTATATTTTAAGGCCTGTCCAGATTATAGGAGAGGGGACATAGACAGATGTCACTTCTCAAAAGATTGTCAAAGAATTTGTGGCCATTTCTTAAAAACCACCATAATATGTCACAGACAACTCCCAACATTGCAGTGGTTTAATACAATAAACTTTTATTTCTCACAGGAAATCCATTGAGGATGTTACTAGTCAGATGAAACATTAGATTCAAGGATACAGGTTGTTAGTTTTTTGGATTTTGTTGTTGTTGTTGTTGTTGTTGTTGCTTTTAAAGTTTTAGTGGTTCTACCGTCTCCCAAGACTTGGGTCCAACAGCTTATCTGACAAAAAAGAAAGCATGGTGAAACATACAAAAGGTTTTAGAGGTCATCCCTAAAAGTGACATATATCACTTTGCCCACATTCCAAAGGCCCCTGCTTTAACTGCAAGTGAGCCTGGGAAATGTAGAGAAACATATACGTATTGGTAAGCACCAACAGTTTGCCCTATTCTAGATTTTTCACCAAAACCCCGTAGTTCCCACTTCCTCCATTCTATTCTCAGTTCTTCTTTCAAAAGTACAATTCTTTCAAGTCTTTTCAATATTTTTTGTTATTTTATTGCATATGTCAAAGTTACTTATATTGTAATTTTTTGATTGACAATTTCAGATATTATCCATTGACTTTCTCCTATAGAAGTCAATGATAAAGCTCTTTTATAACACCTCTCAATATAGTAATATCCCAATTTTTGTTTAAATCAACATTTGTAAATGTCATTCAACCCCGATATGTTGTGTTTTCATTATCTTTCGTTATCATTCAGTTAGAAATTTTTTCCAGTTTTCTCTGTTATTTTTTCTGTGAGCCATATTTTACTTAGAAATGGATTATTTAATATTTAAGATTTTTCTAGATGTCTTTTTGTTGCTGTTTTCTCTCTTACTGCTCTTGTTGTCAGACAACATACTCTGAATGATTTCAATTATTCGTAACTTTTGGATTTGTCTTATGGTACGGCACAGGCCCATCTTGTTGAATGTTCTATGTTCCATTAGTTAAAGAGAGTGTGTGTTCTGTACTTGTAAGGGATAGTTGTTCTGTAAATGTCAATTAAGTTAAATTGCTTGACTTAAGTATTGTTCAGATCTTTTATCTCCTTACTGATTTGTGTGTGTGTGTGTGTGTGTGTGTATGTGTGTGTGTGTACATACTGATTCATCAATTACTCCAAGAGGTGTGTTAAGATCTCTAACTGTAATTGTGGGTATTGCCTATATTTTCCTTTAGTTTTATAAATTTCTGCTATATGTATTTCGAGGCTATTTTATTAGATGCAAACACATTTAGCATTGGTATGTCTTCTTAATGAATTGACCTCTTATCACTATGAAATAACCTTATTTATGCCTGGTAATACCTCTTGTCTTGAAGTCTATCTTATCTAATATTAATGTTGACACAGTAGTTTCTTATGATTAATATGTGCATGGTTCTAGAATTTACATTTGTTTCTTTTTTAGAATTTCTATTTCTCTTGAAATACCCCATCTCTTCTGCACCATAATCTAACCTATATTGTAAAATCTTTAGCATATTTATAACAGATGCTGTAAAGTCCTTTTCTGCTAGTTACAACTAGGTTCTCAGTGAATTGGTTTGTATCAACTGTGCTTTCTCTTGATTATGGGTCCCATTTTCCTTCTTGCTTGTATTCTTGTAATTGTTTTATTGTGTATTAGACATTATGTGGAAAAAAACTGTAGAGGATGAAGTGTTATTTAGTCTTCAGAAAGCAGAAGCCTATTACTCTCCTTGGCATTCAAAGTGAGATGTCGGGGGCGCCTGGGTGGCGCAGTCGTTAAGCATCTGCCTTCGGCTCAGGGCGTGATCCCGGCGTTCTGGGATCGAGCCCCACATGAGGCTCTTCTGCTGGGAGCCTGCTTCTTCCTCTCCCACTCCCCCTGCTTGTGTTCCCTCTCTCACTGGCTGTCTCTGTCAAATAAATAAATAAAATCTTTAAAAAAAACCAAAAGATGTTGATCTTTTTATTCCTCCTAGACTTGAGTTGAACTTTAGGGTTGGCTTCAGCTTTAACTGAATTGAGTTCACCTGTGACTAACCCAGCTTCTAACTTCCCTCATCATAGCCAACTCATATCTCGTCAATACTGAATTGGGTAAAGTTGGGACTGAAGTTTTTTTGCATTTTTGCTTCACCTTTGGAGTCAACTCTTTCAGGGCCCTGGAACCCAAGTACTGTCAGAATGTGTTGGCCCATATAAGTTCTCTATCTTTCCAGCCCCTCCTCAATCGCTGCTTTTTAGACAAAACTCAGAAGTGAGGCGTAGGGGTCTGGGAAGGGATTGTTTGTCTGACTCATTTGTTTTTGTATTTGGGTGTCTTTCAGACTCCAGTTTGTTCTTCCAGCTCACGCCAACGGCTAAGGTCCAACTGATTTCTCTTCATCTCTAAAAAGTTACTGCACCATGGCAGGCCAACACTTCCCTCAGTGGATGGGCAGAGCTCACTGCCGGGTAAGGAAGCTGCCAGAGCTTTAGGCTCACTTATAAAGAGAATATTTCTTTTTGGATTTCTGGTCACTAAGGCTTCCAGGTAGGGAGGCTTTGAAGGCTTGCAGTTACATAGGGCCTGGTGATTAAATAGACCCCAAACTTGGCTTAATGGTCTCATGTCACCATCTTAAAATTCTTAATTTTTGAACAAGAGACTGCAATGGCACAAATGATGTAGCCAGTCCTGCTTACTGGTACCCACTGCTCTTCACCAACCTCATAGAAAAATAAGATTTTTATTTTGTCTGGGTTTCTCTTGTCGTTACTATGGAAGCATAGGTGTTTTGAATTCTTCTACATTATACTGAGAGCAGAAGTCCATTTAATTTATACCTACCTCCTTTTAACATTTACCTTAGAGAACTTTTGAATTTTATGTTGAAATTATCTGAATCTTTCTCGTGTTTCACTTCCTTAATATGTTTTTCTAATTTCCTTTAATTGAAATGCGGGTATTATTTTAATGGATAAAGAAGATATCACACACACACACACATACACACACACACACACACACACACACACACACAATATGGAATGCTACACAGCCATAAACAGGATGAGATATTGCCATTTGCAACAACATGGATGGACCTAGAAGGTATTATACTAAGTGAAATAAGTCAGACAGAGAAAGACAAAAACCATATAATTTCACTTATATATGGAATCTAAAAAGCAAAACAAATGAATAAACAAAAGCAGAACCAGAACTATAAAAACAGAGAACAAACTCGTGGTTGCCAGAGTTAGGGGGATGTGCAACATGGGTGAAGGAGAATGGGAGATACACGCTATGGAATGAATAAGCCACAGGAATAAAAGATCCAGCATAGAGAATACAGTCAGTGATATTGTGATAGTGTTGTATGGTGATAAATGATAGCTACACTTGTGGTGAGCAGAGCATAACTATAGAGTTGTTGAATCACTATGTTGTACACCTGAAACTTCTGTAATGTGTGTTAACTGTACTCAAATTTTTAAAAAAAGAATTTTTTAAAAAGAAATTGGATATTATTTTTAGTGCTTAAACTAGAAATGGTTTGATAACCATTATAAGAAAAAAAAGGCAACATTTAGATCGTTTTAATTAGCCTCTTTATATTCCATGTATTTCAAAATATACTGATAGCTTCCTTCTAGCAAAACTACTACACTCACTCTTTCTGAAGATATTGTATCCTGAACATTTTTTTTGTCTCTAAGCATTCTGTGCACACCATCTCTTATTTATTAACCTCTCAATCTAGAGTCCCACGTTTTCCCATTAAATTTTTTTGACAGCTCTATGTAGCTTGCTTTTGAATACTTATTTTTATGATTGTCACATATACCTTTTATTTTGTTGTTATTTGTTATATATTTGCTTATATTCATCATATATTTTAAACTATTAGAGAATGAGATATTCTCTTCAACCTCAAATGTGTAGCTATTTTTACAAAAATATGGTGATTTTGTAATCTTGATCATTTTATATGTTGATGTGAAATATGTGTTTTAATAAGTTAAAATATACTATAGTCTTTTCAAACATGTCAATATCAGATCATTAGGATATTCTGAATTCCTCTTATTTTTGCCTTCTTCTCACTGGTTTTTCACTCTCTGGAATTGGTCTTATTATTCTTCTAAGTAACTACATATTTCTCTGACATTTATCTACTCACTTATTCATTAATTTATACACATTGCAAGTAGTTATTATACACTAACCTTGAGCCAGTCATTGTATGAAATTTTGACAGTTCAGCAATGATTATACCATAGTTTCTATCCTCATATAGATATGAATCTGCTGTGTGTCACAATAGATAATCTTTTGGGGGAACCAAGGAAGGCTTCCTAGAAAAAGAGGCTTTTAATTTGATGTTTAAAATAAGAGTTAAATAGGCCAGGAAGGGATTGGAGGGAGAGGGTTTGGGACAGGGAGCCTTCCAAGCAGAAGAAAGAATGTGTACACAGTCTCTAAGGCAAAGAAGAACGAGATGTGGTCTTGATTAAAATTAATTTGTCTAATGAAAGAATATGTTTTCAACTTATGAGGAAACTACTAATAAAAATGGGATTATTACTCATTACACTGAAACATCCAAATATTTAAACTGTTTTCACCATGTCACTAGTGTGGCCTTTTAAATACGTCATTGTAAGAGGGGCAAGTTAGTATATTTTTGGCTCTGGATTTATTTTAGACACCATCCAGGATAGCCCAAAATATCTCGGAACTCTTGTAGGAATTTGAAATGAGGATATTCAATAGGATTCTTGTGGGGTTTTTTCCTAAGAGCAATATATAAGAGGGAAGCCTTTTATGGAATTTGGTTTGGAGGCTTGGGATTTAAACATTGATCTCTGTACTTTTCCAAAGCGCAGGGACTTTACAAAGTGAATATTTTACAATGTCTTATGGCTCTGAAAATTATAACTTAAATCCAGTATCATTTACTTAAGTAAATTATATGTAAACATCATAAACAGTCTGATTTTATGTTCATTAGCAATATTGATTTTACTTCATTAGAAAATGCAAAAACCTCCAAGGAACATTGAAGAATTCTTAAAGTTTCAAAATTGGGTGAGTAGAACATCTATTTTATGTGCCAATACATCTTTTAAAATATCAGTTGTGGAGGGGCGCCTAGGTAGCTCAGTCAGTTAATCACCTGACTCTTGATTTCAGCTCAGGTCATGATCTCAAGGTTGTGAGATCAGTTGAGCCCCTGTTTGGGATTGTCCCTATGCCTCTCTTTCTTTTTTTTTTTTTTTTTTTTAATAATGATTTTTTTATTATATTATGTTAGTCACCATACAGTACGTCCCCGGTTTTTGATGTAATATGCCTCTCTTTCTCTCTTCTCTCCCTCCCCATCCCTAAAAAATAAAAAAATTTTAAAAAACGTATCAGTTGTGGAGATGTGGAAGGCTTAGGAAAAGACTTTAAGAACAGAAATTCAAAAAACTGCATTTCAGTGTGGGAAATACTTATAAATATTTATCTCTTTTCAGTAGGCTCTATGTTGTAGCCTTTCCCTCTTGTCAATATTCTGTTTTCTTTATGACTTTGAGAAAATTCTTGTTCTATATCCTATCAGAAGAATTATACAGACATTTTAAATAATTTTGCTAATATAAGGTGTTTGTCTTAATATACCTTCAAGAATATCTGATAATTATGAGTACTTACCTCATTTATCCATGTACCACAGCTTAGACTCACAGGTAATTTGCAGAGGTGTTCAGTTTCCTTGATTGTTGAATCAGAATGAAATATTCAAAATGTGTTTTCATGTTGAAAGCTCCAGTTGCCGTTGTTATTTGTAAATACTGACTTCTGGGGTTATTGGGCTTGTACATACAAGCCTTCCCTTGGGTCTATACACTTGTGAGTCTGAAGGTCAGGTTTGTTTTGTCTTGAAGAATGTCAACAGCTAGGATAAAGATGTTAGTATGGAAAACAGAGAGAAAAGGAGGCTTTTTTTTTTTATGAGGTATGTACATAGTTTGAGCAGATTGGACTTTAAATAATTTGCACCTATTTATGCTTGTATATAAAGTTTGCTTTGACTAAACTGTTGAGAGGAGAATTTCAAAAATATCTATTTTTAAACATCTATTTTCTGTTCTTCAATTTTTTTATTTTTTATTTTTTTTTAATGTTTTAGAAAAGCACCGAGTTCCCTTTAGGAGCAAATAGAAAATGAAAATATTCCTAGTTTATAAGAGTTTATTTCAGTCACTGTGGCAGAGCCTAACTTTTTAAACTACTATTAGGACACGCTTTTTGCAATTATTTTGATTTAAATAATGATCGAAATGTGCTGTAACCTAATCACAATATTTGAGGTCTTTTAATGCCAAGGGAAAAGAATTATAATTAAAATTAAGCCAAACTCAGCAAATAACTATGGAGACATTTGGGCTATACCATCATACATGTTTAAGGATCTATGATTTCAGATGAAAATTTCTAATTATTTCAAATCGGAAAATGCATAATCACTCTGCTTAAGGATAATGCTAATCAAATCAAGATCATAGGTTTATGCCAGCCCTTCACCAAAGATAGAACAAAATCAAAATCAAAGCATGTCTTCTTGATGGCAAATAAGAAGCACTATCTTTGTATGCATTTATATTGATAGTTTTCAGTTTTTATCAGATGGCATTTGATAAAACAACATATATCCATTTGTACCATTTTATCATTTATAGATTTATCTGTAAAATGTTTCTTATTGTCTGGATTTCCCAACCAAATACTTGTATTTTGTAATTACTTTTTTTAAGGTATGACTATGTGTATGCATTGCCAAGCTGTTGGATATTTGAAAACATCCAGGAATAAAATGACTGGATGTTTAATTTTTTGTTTCCTGGACAAAACTTTTGTCTAGAGGCATTGGTAAGAAGGTAATAATAACTTCCTCAAATTCATTCAAGAAATATTTTTGAGGGGCGCCTGGGTGGCTCAGTAGTTAAGCGTCTGCCTTCGGCTCAGGGCGTGATCCCAGCGTTCTGGGATCGAGGCCCACATCAGGCTCCTCCGCTAGGAGCCTGCTTCTTCCTATCCCACTCCCCCTGCTTGTGTTCCCTCTCTCCCTGGCTGTCTCTGTCAAATGAATAAATAAAATCTTTAAAAAAAAAAGAAATATTTTTGAGTACCTATTACCTGCCAACCACATGAATAATTAGAATATACCAGGCAAAATCAGGCAAAGATCCCCACCTTCATGGAGCGGTCATTTTTTTTTTTTAGAAATGAGGCATATGATAAGCAAACGAGTAAAACAAAACAGAAATTAAAATATATTCTAAACTGCTTATGGCTTCCTGGAAAGCCTATCTATTTAATTTCCCTTTAAAATAAAAAAGCAAAGGTATGTATCTGCATAGTGCTGTGGTGGTTAAGAACAGAGCCTCAGATCCCAGCCCTGCTACTAGCTAGCAGTAAACCAGCACCTGGAACCCACATGTTAGCTCTTAGTTCCTCATGTCTTCTAATTGATCTTTTGTCACATCATCTAAAGCTGTCTCATTTTGGCTGATTCCTACCATTTTTATCTTTCCTTTGTAATTTTAATATTTTATACTTTCTACTCCTATCTTTCCCCTCTGCCTCTTATTATAGTTCTGTGTACTTTTTCTTTTTTTTACCTTCAGTCATTTCTCATTTATCTATCTGATTAATTCCCACATTCTCTTCCTGCTTCTTTCCCCTTTACTCCATCACCATTCTGTTTCTATTTTTATTTTTATAAAAATATTTTATACTCTATTTTTATAACAGGCTCTTGTTCCACTAGTGTTGCATTATTATCAATTTTCTTACTTTTCCTATTCATTCATTCATGTAATGATTTTTATTCACTACCTACCAGATCGCAGGTATTGTTCTGGACTCTGGAGATACAACAAAGAACAAATCAGAGAAAAATCCTTGCCATCATGGAATGTGCATCACCCTCCTTCTGCACTATTTCTCTTTAGTGTCACACTTTTTTAGTCCTTTTGAGTTCTTTAGGTACTGAAGAATGGAATTCTTTTCTTTTTTATACCTCACATTTGATCTTCCCTGTTATTTAATTTTTATTCTGTGTCTTGTTTTTCTGTGATTTTTACCTAGGAGTGCTTTAATCTCGCAGTTCATCGGTATCAATTTTCAGTAACAAGTCTACTACATTTGTAATCCAGACCTAGAGGGTACTCAGATTCCTGCTGTGCTTTTTCGAACAGGATCAAAGTAACTTTATGATAGAATAATTATTTCAATCCCATTCTCTTTGTTCAGGGAACAGCCTGTTTGTTTGTTGTCTGTCTGTTTGTTTATTCATCTGTCCATCCATCCATCCATCCATCCATCCATCCATCCATTTAAATCCCTCCTTTTATTAAAACTTAAGGGAAGAACTGAAAGTCACTTCTTCTAACCTTAGTCATTCTTCGTATTTCTTACCCTTTTTTGGATACCTCAGCACTTTTTTTAGGGCTTAGGACATGGGTGGAGACCTAACCATATATTTAGTAAACAAAATCTCTTTTCACACTTCACGGTCTCTCTTGTGGCTATTAGGCTCCGTCTCTAGTTGTGTACTAGTATGCAGTATTTTGTGCTTCTGCCACTGCCAAAGTTTAATTTCAGTAATTAAAGTAAACATAGCAAATACGTAGCCAATTCTTGCTTCACTGACCTTTTAAATAAGATCAATGTTTTCCCGAAGTTATCACTGAAGACTATAGTGCCATAATGGAGAATTTAACTCTTCAGGGAACAGACATTTCCAGCCCAATTCTTTTGTCTCTTTAGAATTGGAATACATTTGTTTTTAAATGACTATACTTGCTGTGGACTCTGGATGTTTAAACGCTAGTAGTGCTGATGTTCTCTCTGGCAGTAATGACTTCACTTTTGCCTGTCAGCTTGTCTGCTTATTGGCTACTCCTGTATAGCTTCCCTAGGTCTGGCTACACAAGTTACTTTCAGATGATAGTCTATTCAAGGAGCAACTGGCTGAAGGCAAAATAGAAAGGAATAAGAAAGGGAAGGAATCAGAGAAATGAAGGGGAAAGGCAGGTGTGAGCTAGTACAAGATCATCGTCTGGTATCCAGTTAATCATGCAGCCACAAAGAAGCCAGTAAAAGAATCAGGGCTTATTTACGCATCACCTTCTTCATGTAAATGGCTTTGGGACACCAGTCAATCCCCTTATTACCTTGGGAAAGTACAGAAGACAGAGTCCAATCAGGCTTAGAGGATTTCAGGATATTTTATTCCCCTCGTAATATACTTCAATATCTTAGGAATACGGATTGCGTTCTCTCAAGTCTGGCATAAAGGATATATTTTCATAAAGGTTTGTGTATATTGTAAAATCCTGTCAAATGCCATTTCCATTTTAGCCTCTCTCCTCTCTCCCAACACCCCTAGCAATAGCAACACATGACCTATAAGGACTGTGTTTCCGAATGTGGCTGTCATTCTGACTTGACAGTGTTTGTCTCCAGGGATTGTATCCTGTGATTATATCTGATTCTTCTGAGGTATTTATTCTTTTTGGCATATAACATCCAAATTTTAATGCAGGAAAACTTCTCTAGGTGGTTGTATCTTGTTTAAGGTACACATTTGTAGGATTTGGGAGATGGCACTTCTGTATCAAAGTATATTCTTTTTTCTGAAGTGACAGGGGGACCTAGATATCTGGGAAAGTTTTCCAGAATTAAAAGCTGTGTATTATTTAGGTACCTGTTATTATTAGAGAGCACAATTCATAAATCAGACGTGTATGATGGGTTTAGGGAACCTTCAAAGAAAGAAAAAGGCAGTGGAATAAACCAAGGCATGTTTATAATTCCCATTTAGCTAAATTCCCAGGCTATCTCACCCAAATTCCATTAAAGAGTCTTATCCTCTGCAAATTTTCTACCATTCCAAAAAAATATTCTTTTACTCATAAACCTTTAGTTATGTAGGCTAACTTTGTTTTGCTATTAGTTGATTATATTAAAAGATAATCTTATATTTAGATTTACAAATATGGTTATGATTCCCCTTACCTTCCTTTCCTTTCATTTCCCTTTCTTTTCCTCCCTTCCTCTCTTTTCCTGTCTGAACAACTTAGTCCTAAAGCCATTTAGGGGCCCAAACGAGGCAGGTGTCCATATTTACACTGGGGAGGATATGCTGTCATGGCCTTGAGCAAGCTATCTGAACTCAATCATGATGAGGGGAGTGTTCATGTGACACCAAAGGTGTCTGAGCTCAAAGGAGTGAGGTGGTAGCCACCTGCGGCTGGGGACAAAGGGTGTTTTTCAGGGAGGTATGGAGTTAGGCAGTGGCTTGTATGGGAAGTCAGAGCCCAAGTAGGGGTAACAAAGCTGTCCCTGCAGAATTGGTAGCCTGGGATTGGATGTCAGAGTCGAAGCAGAATGAAAATTGCATCTGCATAGAAAAGAGGCTCCCAGTGGATAGGAGAGATTGATTACCTGAAAAGACTGATCAAATAAGTATGTACATTAAAGATAATGACAACTAGATATTTCACTGTTAGAGATGATAATTGTGATACGGAAGAGAAAACTAGAATGTTTGGAATTTGAATTTCAGGTTGCAGTGTGAACTCATGGTTTTAAATAGATGGAGGTCAAGAAAAAACTGGGGAATTTTTAGACCGAAGGAGACAAAAGACATATGAAGCCCAAACGTAATACGTGATACTGAACTAGATCCTTTTGCTATAAAGGGCATTACTGGTTCAGTTGATAAGACTTGACCAGAGTCTGAGACTTAGATAGGAACAATGTATAAATGCCAGTTTCCTAATTCTGATGGTTGTATTTTGATTATGTAGGAGAATGTTTTTGTTTTTGGGAAATACACACTAATGTATTTAAGGATGATGGGGCATCAGTCAAGTAAGCAACTTATTTTCAAATGATTCAGAAAAGTTTTTTGTAAAACATCTGAAACGTCCGAAGTTTATGATTGTTTCACAATTTTTTAAAAAATGCATTTAATGAAAAGTAATGCTGTATTGTACAATATGTTGGGGACTTGAAACTAATACAACATCGTATCTCAATTATACTTCAGTAATATAAAAGAAGGTAATGCTGTGGAATTAAATCTCAATTTTAGCTCATTGATTTAGAATTCTAGTATTTAAATTTATTAAAAATGACTTAGGTTATGTTCTGTCACATTTTTTGCAGGATTATTGGCCAAGGGAAATCCATTTTGGAGATAGTGATGAGTGGTTACACACCGTGAAGCAAATAAAAGAAGATAGTTCATTTACTTCAATTTATACACATCTGTGGGGAACTGTCCCTCGAATACATGATGCAGTCATGGCCATGGAGACAAGATTAGGGGAATGTTCAGTCCTTTTGAAAAGCCATGCCTCTAAAATATTTGAGTGGAGGAGCATAATTTTTGATACAAGTAAGCCTTATTTTTTATGAGTAAAGTAATGGTCAGTTGTGTGTGTCTGTGTGCATTCTCATAAAGAATGAAATCCTAAGGTATAAAATATCTAAGAATACAAACATTATTTTATTTTTAACACTTCTTCATTTCAGCATAGTTTAATCAAGATTTTTAGTTGAACATTAACAGGTGGATTTAATGAAAGTGTTGTTAGAACAAAGCCTAAAACAGTTGTGAACTTTGTTAGGCTGCAGCGGAGGTGACCAAGTATCAAGAAAACAGGATTGGATCAATTCTGTATTGGTACTAGAGACAAGCAAGTCAGCAAGGGTCAGAACATAAGAACAGAAACACGTAAAACCCAAAGTAAGTTGAGCTCCATGAGCTAGGTTAGCTTGTAGCAAGTGTAGAATTCAGTGGTGAAAAACTGCAGACTGAGGAAAAAGCATATCTGTCGTAATGATCATTTTTACTTCTTTTCAGCATTTATATAACATTTTTCTTATCTAGTTGTATTTATTAATACTTCCAGAGTAGTTTTAGATACTACTAATGGTGATTCTTGTATCATTCTTTATGTAATGGGCAAACTTCTCATAATACAAGCCTTAAAAATAATAATATTAGTGGTACTTATAAAGTATTTTCTATCTATTAAGTGCATTTAGTTAGTTATATTACTTAAATGTTTAATATCCTTTTTTGGACCTTGGTTTTTCAAATTCCGAGAATTTGTTTAGTATACTACTATTAAATTCTCACTGTTTTATTTTAAATTTTCTTACTGAATTTTTAATCACTTTTTAAATTTAAAAAATATTTTTGAAATTATATAAGCTATCTATATAGAGAGAGGGAGGGAGACATAGAGAGAGTGAGTGAGCACAGGTGTGCACTTTCAAAAAGTAATTTTATATATTCTTATTGTCCTCAGTATGTAAATATCTGAGTTTGGACTCAAGTCTGGGTTACCTGACTTCAAAGTCATCCCCTATAAACTTTCACTAGGCCTTGCTCCAAAGTACTGTACTTTATTGAATTTAAGGTGACCGTGAAACAACCAAACATAAGTAGCTGAGCTTTTGAAAAACATGGGCTTGTTCAGTAGGAAGGGATTGAGGTAAAACTTTAGATTTACGAGTAAGTACCAAAGATATATTAGTAGGAACATGACATTTCTAAAAGGAGGAAACAGAAGATACAATATTTATTTATTCATCCTAAAGGTATGTGTGTCTAGCATTATGCTTATCAAAATAGTTGATCTCATTGACTAGTTTTAGATATAATTTCTTTAAAGCATTTAAATTTTTTTCACTTTAAGATATATATGTTTGTCTCATTCTTTTAAAGGTTCTAAAGGAAATTTGGAAAGATACAAGGCATTTCTAAGGAAGTATCGTAGGAGAAAGAAGATAATGGTATGATATTTGTTTTCAGCTTCCTTGAAAAATTATATTTTCACAGAAAATTATTATAATTTCACAGATAAGCACTTTTAGAATTTTTTAAATTTTCCTGTTAGTCTTTTATTGTCTATTTGTGTATTTATCTGTGTTTTTTAAAACAGCTAGATTCATATTCTTTACATACTCAATATTAGAATGTTGGCATTTTCACATTACTGTAAGTTACTTGAAGACTTAATTTAATGCATACATTCCAACCTCCGGTTATTTAATAATTTATAATAACCTATACTTAGTAGTGCAGGTTCCATAGCAGTCCTCTTCCTTTAGAAAAAATTAACAATTCTTTTCGATTACCTTTAGAATTGCTTTGTCAATTTTTAAAAAAATCTCTTTGAGAGTTTGATTAGAATTATAATAGACTTTGAATTACTTTTGGAAACAGTCCTTTTCAAAAATACATTCTAAAATTATATAATGTTAAAGCTATAAAGACTTTAAGTGCCACCACTAGTCTATCTACCCATTAAGTGTTATTTTTCAAATTTCAAAATTATTTTATTTTTTCCTGATTATGACTAAAGTAGTCATTTTAGAAAATTAGAAGAAATAGAAAAGCAGTAGAAAGGATAAGTATCCTAATTCTATCATTTATAGATAAATAGCATGTAACTATCTAGTTGTCACTTTCATTTTTTTCTTTTCTTTTCTTTAAAAAAATAATTTAGAAAATTCAGAGTAAATTATATATTTGTAATTCATTAAATGTATTATGAAATTTTAATTAATAAGTAATCTTCTCCACCATCTTAAAAGTAAACTAATGTAATAGCCCTTTGGTTAGACATTTAGGTAGTTTTCGTTATTCACTATAATTTACAGAGCTGCTCTGAACATATTTGGAACTAAAGATTGTGCTTACCCATGATTAATTTCTTAAGATAAATTTCCAGAAGTGGAACCACGTAGGGAAAGAAATGTAAAAATCTAAGTGTTTTGATATGTATTGTCAAATTGTTCTCTAGAAAGGCAGTACCAATTTATATTTGTAACAGTAGGGTTTGTGATTAATCTCTTATCCATTTCCTTGTCAACATTTAATACTATATTTTTTAATGTTTGCATAGTTGATAAGCATAAATGATATCAGTTGTGTGTGTTTTATTAATGAAGTTGATACTTGAGGTTTTTCTTAGTCTTTGTGTTTCTTTTACTGTGAATTGCCTATTTATGAAATTCGGCCATTTTTTTTGCCTGTTCTTTTTTTTATTTCTAAGAGCTGTTTATGCTTAAAAAATATTAACCCTTTCCGTAATATATATTTCTTTGTTGCTTTTTAAAAGGGTTTTTTTGTTATATAGAAATTTACATTTTTATGGATCTGTAATTTTCTATTGAAGTTTTCTGCCTTAAGTGCCATATTTAGGAAGACTTTCTTTGTCACAAGATCATACATATATTCGCTTGTGTTCTGTTCTATTATTACAGATATCTGTGTGTGTGTGTATTTAATTCTTTAATCTACCTAGTGTTTATTTTTGTGTAAGAGAATGAAACATAAGGATTTTATTTTAGGTCATCAGTAAATTTGTGATTTTCTTCATATAAGTTCTAAACATCCCCTGTTAAATTTATTCCTAGGTATCTTAAATTTTTCTTACTAATGTCAGTGAAATTGTTTTTCCATTATGTTATTAAATGGGTTATTGTTGGCATATATGAAATTATTTTTGGTATATGTTTATTATTCAAGAATGTTAGTGGTTTCTCATCTTATCCTTGATTTGGAAAGAATGCTGGTACTTTGCTATTAAGCATCATTTTAAATGTTTAGATAGCTATCTCTTTTTAGATTAATGAAATTTGTTTCTATTCCTAGTTTATTAAAGCTTTGTGGATATGATGTAGATTAGTTGTAGATCGGTTAGAGATCTAGATACAGGTATCGCTGTGCTCAAACACTTGAAAAAGAATCTTCATGGTTTGAAATGGAGAGGAAAATAATCCACTGTGATGATAGCAGAAGCTACTTTCAACCTTCAGTCTTTGCGGCAGATTACATTAATAACTTTTCCAAAGTTGAGGCATTCTTATATTCTTAGGGTATACTTCTTTATTGCATTACTGGATTTGATTTGCTATTGTTTCGTGTGGATGTTTGCATCCATGTTTGAGAAGATAGGATTTTCTTTTGGTTTTGGTATCAAAATTATACGAACCCCAGATAATGAGTTACTTAGCTTTATTTCTCTTTCTAGTCTGTAGACTATAGAGCATAGTAGTATATAGGGATATCATTTGTTCTTTGGATGTTTGGCAAAAGTCAGCTCTGAACTTCTGTTGATTATTATTTATATTTTGCAGAGGGTAATAGGTTGGTAGAAAAGCTGTGTGGAAGTTAACAGATTTCATACATATCAACTTGGGTAGATTGTCAAAACATAATATTGAGTGAAAAAAGAGCAAATTACCAAATAATATGTACAGTTGATACCATTTCTTTAAATTTTAAGAACACACAAGAAGTGTTTATATTCTTTAAATATATGTACACATATATGTAAAAGTATGTTAATGGAATGGAAGGAATGCTAACCAAACAAATAATAGTGACTCAAGGAAGGGGAACACATGAACAGAACTATAGAAATTATGGTAAAAGGGGAATCTGAAGTTTACACTTTATTATATAAATTTCACATTTTATTTTATAACAGTCATAAGAAAATACTAAAATGTCAACAGTAATCCATTCTAGGTTGTGGGAACATGAAAACACTGGTAATTTCTTTTTTTTTTTTTTAATTTTGAAAATAATTTCCAAAATTCTGACTTTTGAATTTTATCAGATAACTTTTGAGGATCTATTGCAATGACCTTTAGGTGAATTATACTAACAAAGGTTTTAATACTGCTAAATGTGTTTTATTGATTTTTTTATTTGGACTTTAACACATATTATTTATATTTTTGTGGTATCTTTTCCAGGTTGTATGATCCTGAACTAGTTTTGTGTTACTATTACTGTGCTCTTTGAAAACTTCCAGTGTTTCCTTGCTTCCTGCAGAATAAAGTCTGGACTTTGAGATTAACATTAACATCTTTCTAAATCTGACCCCATCCTCATTGATTAATGATATCTGTAGCTCTCAAGCACACAGCCTTCTTTCTTATCACAACTGATTTCATTTTCCCTAAATAATCTTTCTTTTTCTATTCCTTTGCATACTTTTTTAAAATGACAATAATGTCATTCTCTTTCCGTTAGCAATCTGTTATCATTCTTCAAATTTGTTACCTGTGTCGTTTCCTCTATGTGTATTGTATAATGTGTGCGTGTATGTATATGATTTGCCTGAGCTTAGTTATTCCTTGAAGAAGTGGGGATGTGGAAATTAATAAACAATTTATCAACATGTCAGATGATCAAAAACTAATGTATATAGAAGGCTACTTATTCTCTGTGTAAAGTAGTATGGTGGACATTGAGATGCCCCACCCAGATTCCCCGTCAAGGAAGAATCTGTTGTCCTAGCTGCTAAGGGTGCTGTTAGTGGGGTACCCTTCAGTTGTCAGCCCCTTCAGGGTTGCTTCACCTACATAGAACTTCCTCTTCCAAAGACATACCCTTCCAGGAACGACCTACCTCCAGTGACTGATCGAGTTGGGGGCAGAAAGGCCTGGCTCTTTCAACCCAATGCAGGACACCTATAACAGGCCCTTTCTGCTGTAGAGCCCTTTTCAGAGTCCATTGAGGCTGTTAGACTTGTATCATAGCTGATTTCTCCAACTTCCCCATTATGCCTTTCCGCTTGCCTTCTGTAGATGGTGATCCCAAAGGCACTCCCAGAAGACATTCTGAATACCAGACTCCACCTCAGAGTCTATTTCCCAGTGAACCAAAAGTGCAATAAGTAATTTTATGTTTATTAAAGCCCTTATCTCCCTGTGTTTGTTTGTATATGTATCTGATTCCCCTCTTGAACTATGACTAGCCTGAGGGCAAGGATCATCTTTGTATTCCTACCATCTAGCACAGTGACAGTATTCTAGGCTTCAGTAGGAGATACACACACACACACACACACCTACCATCTAGCACAGTGACAGTATTCTAGGCTTCAGTAGGAGATACACACACACACACGCGCGTGCACACACACACACACACACAATTAACTGAACAAATTTACAAAATATAAAAATTTAATTTAGAATTTTAAAGATTTTATTTTAAATGTTTTCCAGCTTTCAGATCAAATGGAGACAAAGAAGACTGTAGAGGTATTTAAAATTTCTGTTCTATAAGATTATGCATCGGAAATATTATATAGAAATAAAGAATGTTTACAATAATATAAATGTAGCTATAAATATAGATGGGGCTCTAAGAGAGAGAGGTGGGAACAGGCATAGAAGCGTTCTCCTTCTGCCTAGTCTTTCTTCATGGGTAGTCTAGCAAAAATTCTTATCATTTGAGTTGTCAAAGTTGGTTCTGAAATATGATTTTGTTTTGCTTTTGGATCTGACATATGAATATTCCAGGGCTCTTAATTTGAGAGAATCAGAAAATAGGAAGATTTTTTTTTAGGTAGGATAAATAGTTTTCAGTTATTCTAATAAATAGAAGTAAAATAATTATGTTAATGATTTATGGTTAAATATTTATCTGTCTTCTGTAGTCCTGTGAGACTACTATACTGGAAAGGGTAAAGTAATTACTGTTGTGTGATATTTCCCTCCTTCTAGGGTTGCAGCTTCTCAGGATTCAAAACAAATGAGCTTACTCAACTACCCAGACATTTGGATGCTGAACGAATTTATCTTTTTATTTTAAAAGCCCATGACTTTGATGTACGTAAACATTATTTTTATTGTATGATACATTTTGAGAATATGGCTTAATGATCAGACTTTTATTTAAAGCTATGACAAATTAGGTGATAAGCATGATTGAATTTTTGAGGGGATTAAGTCTGGCAGGAAAAGACCAGTGATGTTTAATACCTTGATCACCAGAAAAGAATGTATTAGATTCCATGTTACTGCCTCAGGGGTCTGAGGTTGCTCCTGTGCATTGTCTTGGCCTGTGACTATAACAAATGTTTTCCCCTCCCTCTATCTGCTTTATCAGCTCAAGAGATTTTAGTCTGCTTATTTTGACCCCAGAATAGCTTATGAGAACCCTTCTCCACAATACCACCTTTTAAGCCTCCAAGTGTCTGGGGAATTTTTGAGTAGTGTCCCTATAAGACAGCCAGTTGAAAAATGGCAGGCATAGGACAATAACTAGATCATTGCCCATTGTTTGCCAAGGGTAGGATGAGAGTTGGGCGGTACCTGATATTGATTTCCTCTTTAAATATTAGGTGGTCACCTAGCAAGATTTCTATTTCCTGCAGGCTTCAACAATGTTCCTTATACCCCAGGAAGATTCCTTCCAGATAGTTCTCTGGGATGGACGTGGCCTTGGAATTACCTAAACCCCTCCTAAAAGGGGGCCAAGTCCATCCCTCACCTCCCCATTCCTCACCTCTCCATCCCTCCCAATCCCTCACCTCCAGCCTTCCTGTACCTCTTCATTTCTCAACACAAAATCCCTGTTGTTTTCTCTCCTACTGTAGTTCATCGGAAGGAACATAATCAACCATTAAACCCCCTTTTTTTCACTCTCTTCAAGATGTAATGTTCCAAGAAGTAGAGTGTGATTGACCTGATTCGGATCTTCTGTTTACCCCTCAGTTAGGCAACTACAGAGCACCTCAACTGACAACTGTATCTATCAGTAATGATACTCTCTCTTATTTTTCATACTAATACAAATGTTTTTCAATTCTCTTTTATATTTTGTGGGATTTTGGTGAGAGTAAAGGCTTAGTCTGCCCCCTTTATACGATCACCTGATCCCATTTTCGTACAGAAAAACTGTAGGGTTGCCTGGGTGGCTCAGTAGGTTTAGTGTCTGCCTTCTCCTCAGGTCATGATCCCAGCGTCCTGGGATTGAGCCCCACATCCTGGGATCAAGCCCCACATTGGGCTCCTGGATCAGTAGGGAGTCTGCTTCTCCCTCTCCCTCTGCCTCTCCCCCTGCTCATGCTCTCTCTATATATGTATCTCTGTCTCAAATAAATAACTAAAATCCTTTAAAAAATTCTTAAAAAGAAAAACTATAGTTGCTAATTCTGGTTATACCTGGATCATGAGTCTAGTTGTTTCTCTGACTACATTTTCCACAATTTCCTTAGGAAAAAGTTTTATTGTTATAAAAAGAAATTGATAAATTATTGTTAAAATAAGTTTCTAAATGTTGTTCTCGATAATCTATAATATTCTTTTTAACATTCCATGTTCTAAGATGGTACTGTATTTTAAATATGGATGCATGTACATCTAACACAAATCAAAAGGTGATCACATAAACAAGGCATAGATATACAGCTATGAGGAATTATCGGTATGGTTAATTTGGAGGATGCTGGCATTACTGAAAGAAATAGGGAAGTGAGGCATGGAAGTAGATATGGGTAGAGGGTGGGTGGAGTGTGACAAGCATCTGGGTATATCTGGGCATGGGTACCAGTGCTTTATTTGTTAATACCCCTACCTGATTTCAAAAAAAGAATTTAAATTGGCTTACCATAGCATGTAAAATGCAATGGCATTAAAATAAATAGGTAATGAAATTAGAGTGAAGAGCGTATAAGTGTAGGAAAATAAAAATATCAGGAAAGGTTATTTCATAGAAATGCTTATAGTTACAGACCAAGAGATCGAACTTACGGATCTGAAACTTGGAAAGAGAAGGTTATAGGTTTACTGTTACATGATTCAAGATTTGGGAATCCATGGAATTGATGAATTCACCTGAACCCATCTAAACACATTTCCGTGCATACAGTCATTAATTCAGTTCCTTGGTGAGATAAAGTGTACATTATCCTCTGTACCACCCAGAACAGAACTGTGACTACAGGTGATGCTCAGTAAAAATTTTAGTGAATTAAATGAGTAAAAAATGACCTATATTATGAATAAGAGGAGAAAGCTAAGCCACAAGCATACTGATATATAGGAATAGAAATTCAAGAGAAAATTAGAAGTAATTTTGTCCAACCTAGACTCAATGTTAGAACCAAGTTAGATAATCTAGGTTTTAAGGTATATTTACATTTACTTGAATCAAAAAATTATCACAAAGTGGGGAGGGGAGAGGAGAGAACCATTTAACTTTTTAAATTGGGTTTGGGGTTTTTTAGTCACTTTTCATTTTTTGGTGGTTTTGACTAAATATTGATATACTTTAAAGAATTTGAAATTTTACTGAAAAAGGAAGTTAGTGATACTAAACATAACCAAACTTAGAATAGAAGCAATTATGCAGTTAGTGTACAGTTAAAAGCATCTTTGCTTGAAATTTGTAAAAAATTTAAACAAAATTATTCAGTTTTCCCCCCTGTATTTCAATTTTCTACTTTTTTCTTTATGTACTTCACATACGTTCTTTGTAATGAAAAAATATTAAATCTAAGCTGTTAAGAACTAAGTACTAAATTTAAGCAGTTACCAATGTACTCCATACTATAATTAGTGGCCTATGGAAGATAAGTGTCCCCACAGAATACATGATAATTAATATTTTTGGTATAAAAGTCTGCATGATGTCTTTTTTGTAGACACGTGTTAAGGAACAGGAATTCATACCTATAGATTTCATTAAAGTAAGTCTTGAACTCTATTGAATGTGGTATCTTAAAACTTTTAGTAAATAAATAAGATAAAAATGATCTATTGAATGTGCCCATTCAAACCAAGATTTATAGTCATGGAAAATGGATTTAACCTTATGTGACAATTTTTTATCAATTTCTTTAAGAGTACACTCTGTTTGGATGGGGTCTAGACTTATGATGGGGCTTGTTGGGATAGAATTCAAAGATACCTATCTTTAGTATAAAAGGGAAATTGTAGCATGTACCTTGGAGTTTGCTGTTCTTTGTCTAGCCTACACTGTCCTCTCAATAGCTATTAGGCAAATGTAATTTTTGAGTGTAGGAAATGTGGTTAGTGTGACTGAGATGAATTTTTTTTAATTTCTTTTAATTTATACATAAATTTTAAAACTAATACTTGATTCAGTTATTGAAAACTTTGAATTATGGTTGGAGCAAAATCACAACTATGTATTTATGAAGTCTGAATACTGATCTAGTATTTATGATGAAAATTTATTGTTCAAATTGAGATGTGCTGTATGTATAAAATATATACAATATTTGAAAGACCTATTCCCACAAAAGAGTGTAAAATATTTCGTTAAGAATTTAATGCCCATATATTGAAATGATAACATTTTAAATATATTTGATTTAATAAAATGTCATTAAAATTAATTTCACTTTTTATTTTTATAAAGTGGCTACTAGAAAATTTAGTATTACATATATGGCACAATTCAATTTCTTTTGAAAAGTGCCAGTCTGTAACCACTGAATACATACTCTTTATAAAGTCTGTTTGCATTAACATGTTTTATAAGGTATTTTAATTTGACCTCCATGTATCTTTTGTTCCATAGGAAAAGGTTTTCAAAATCTGGAAGACCCATTTTCTCTCAGAAGCCTCTATTGCTCTTTTACATGATTCCTTCTGGTGGTGGTTTCTGCATAAATTTAAGGTATAATGTTAGTTTTTTAAACTTCTTTTTTAAAGTTGATTTGTGGCACAGTTAATTTTTTAGTAGAGGTGGCACTGGTACAAAAAAAAAAATATTTTTCTAGATCCTGTCACAGAACTTGGATTTTTAGTATTCCATACATGTTAGAAATCCTGTTAAAAATCTAGAGTTCTTTCAGAGGAGTTAAAACTTTAATATGGATTTCAAAGATCCTGCGTCTTCATTAATCAGAAAAAGACCAGTGAAATCAAGCAGAAAAAGATCAGTGAAACTAAGCAGTGTAATGAATAATAAAGTTGTAGCTTAACTTAGTACTATAATGTGCTGACAAACAGCTAAACAGAAAACCCACTGCAAATCAGTGACATTGAAGGAGGTTTCATTTGGAAAATTGTCTACAGAGCAGATGGAGAGAGTGTCTTTACTTGATTCAGAAAGTTAAAAAACTCTAATTAGGATTAAGAAGAGAAAGACATCTGGATATTTGGGAAGGGTATCTGGGAAACAATAAGAGAATGGAAATAAGTAGCACATGAGTCTTATGTTAGAGAATATGTGAGCCCAGAAAAAGTGGTGAATACCAATGACTGTTGTGTGGCTTCTGGATCTGGGAGAGTGGAAGATACGAGCAACCCCAGGGATCACAGTCTTACGCCTTAAGAATGTGTGCCACCCCATCAAGGAAGCCTGAAAAGAGACTCCACTCTCCACCTTTCCCCAGCTCAAATTACTCACACAAATCTGCTTATGGATTGTCACAGGAGTTTTACACCATGAAGAAATTGGGTGTTAACCAGTTTTACATACAAACCATTCAGTTAGTGCTTTATGTTAGAATAAACTATAGGTTAGAGTAACTCTAGGTTAAGAATATCTGTCCTATATTTCTGATATTGTTACATTCTCTGGATGAAGCACAGGAAACAGTATATCAGTAATACAAAGATAATTACTGAGGGAAATTTGTGAAATCAGGAGTTTCATTACCTTAAATTTTTTTTTCTAGATCTGGATCCTGAATTTGTGTTTTTCCATGAAAACAGAGAAACATTACATCCCACTTAAATCTGTTGAGATTATAAATAACAAGTTTTTGAAGGAAACATAATCTAGCAGTGTTCTAGTTACTGTCAGGCAATAATAGTATTTTATTGCTTTGAACAAACACAGATTTAACACAAAAATATTAATGACTCACCACATTTATAAGATTATTTTTGGAATAACAAGGAATTAGAATTTTTTATCATTTCTTTCTTTCTTTTTTTTTTTTTTTTTTAAGTAGGCTCCATGCCCAGCAGGGAGCCCAACGTGGGGCTTGAACTCACAACCTTGAGATCAAGACATGAGCTGAGATTAAGAGTTAGATTCTTAACCAACTGAGCCACCCAGGTGCCCCTAGAATTTTTTTTCTTTAATCAAACTATTCTCTAGAAACTAGCTTTCTGAAATTAAAATGTAATAATTTAGTAATAATTTTAAAACATTAAAATTTAGTAAGATTTCTAGTGTCATGGTTTTTGACATGTTTTGAGAAGCAATATATTCAGCTGGATCATTGCTCTGCTAGTGTTCTAGGGAACTGAAGGGGGCAGTTTGAGGGTCCAGATCAAATTGAAGCAAACTTTCCATGATTTAACTAGAACAGTTCCTCTTTCATCTGTTTAGTTCATTGCATTTTCTCTATGATTTTACTTCTAAGGGGGTTTGTTGTTAAATATATACATATGATATATATATATATATATATTAAAATGGTTGTAAAATACATAAATTCTATTTACTTTGGAAGAATAAATAATACTGACTTTATACCTGGAATATAGTAAAACCGTGTTCAATTTAGTTCAATTTAGTAACCAAGAGTGTAATATGAAAAAATATATAATCATACTCTAGAATATAACATGCTTCAGTGTGGTGGCTCTAAAACTTATTTCAGTAATTGTTATATGATTAATATAAAACCAAATTTCCTTTGTTTATTGCCCATGATTTAGTGGTAACTAGGTCTAGTAGAAAAAAATACTGAACTTGGATCCGAAAAACGAGAATTTTAAATCTAGTTTTCCCAAGTAGTTATTTTGAGACTTTGGGCTAGTCAAAAAATCTCTCTGAGCTTCACTTTCTCATCTCTAAAAAACAAAACAGGTAGAAAATAACATATACCCTGTTTTTTTCCCTAAGGTTGTTGTATTAAAGGTGACATGAATAAGAAGACACCTAGTAAACTGTGAAATACTATATAAATGTAATATGGGATTCGATGTAATAGAGTTAAGAGATCTGGCTTTCAAAAACAAGTTTACCCACTTCGTATATGATGGGACCTAGAATAGTTATTTACCTCTCTAAATCTTTCATAAAATAAAAAAATCACCTACTTTACATGTTTGTTGAGTTAAATGAGGAAGTACATGTAAAGTTGTTTGTTTATATGGAGCTGCATATGTAGTAAGTGTTCAATGGATGTATCTATCATCACCATCATCATCATTATTATTATTATTATTAATAGAGAGAACACAGTCTTCCAAAAATTGATGGCCAATGTTTAGGCTAATGACAAAAGTTTCCCTGATGATGTTTGACTAGAAGAGCTTTAGTAATGATATTGCAGTATGCTTAATGTTTTTAAAAATTGCCCTTGGGACTTGGGCTCCCAAAAAAGATTCAGAAAGCTGGAAAGCACATCATTCCCACCCATATAAAATAGAAAATCCATATAACCTATAAAATTATAACTTTTTTGAGCTGATCATATAGAGTAGATTCCAAAGCAAAGAATGTTACCAGGGAAAAAGAGAGTAATTGTATGATGATAAAGTGGTTGATTCATCAGTATAACATAACAATCCTAAATATGTATGTACCTAATAAAAATGCTTTGAAACACATTTAATAAAAACTTTTAAAACCTCAAGGACAAATGTGAAGATTCGTAAGTATACTTAGGTGTTTCAATACCTCATTCTCAATAATTGGTAGACTATACAGAAAATCAGTAGTGATATAGAAAGACTTGAGCAACACTGTCAACCAGCTTAATTGTTCTAATTTGACATTTATTAAATATTCCTCCCAACAACAACAGAACACATTAAACATTTACCAACTACTTTCTGGGCTAGGAAAACATCCTAATAAATTTAAAACACTGCAAGTCAAACACAGAATGTTTTCAGACCAAAATGGAATTATATTATAAATGAATAACAGAAAGCTATCCAGAAAATCCTCAAATATTTGGAAACTAAATAACACACTTCTCAGTAACTATGGGTCAAACCAGAAAACAATAGAAAAATTGGAAAGTATTTTGAATTTACTGAAAATACACATTAAAATTTGTGGGATGTGGGGTGCCTGGGTGGCTCAGCCAGTTAAGCGTCTGCCTTTGGCTCAGGTCATGATCTCTGGGTCCTGGGATCAAGCCCTACATCAGGCTCCCTGCTCAGTGGGGAGTCTGCTTCTCCCTCTGCCCCTCCCCCACTGTTCATGTAATCACTCTCTCTCTCTCTCTCTTTCAAATAAGTAAACAATTATCTTTAAAAAAATAAAATAAAATAAAATTTGTGGGATGTAACTCAAGCAGTATTTGGAAATTTGGAGGATTAAAATAACTATATTAGAAATAAGTAAAGTTCTCAAAAACTATGACCTCAGCTTCTGTCATAAGAAACTAGAAAAAGAGGAATGAAAGAAATCCAAAATAAGCAGAAGAAAGGAAATAATAAAGATCAAAGAGGCAACTAATAAAAGGAAAAACTGAAAAACAAAGAAGGAATTAGAGAAAATCAATGAAGCCAAAAACTGATCCTTCAGGAATCCTAAAACCAAGGTGATTCCAGAGGAAATGGAAGTTTTAAAGTCTATTTTGTCCTATATTTAAGTATTGCTACTCTGGCTTTCTTTTGACATCCATTTGCATGATAGATGTTTCTCCATCCCCTCGCTTTCAATCTGCAGGTGTCTTAAGTCTAAAATGTGTCTCTTGTAGACAGCATATAGATGGGTCTTATTTTTTTATCCATTCTGTCACCCTATGTCCTTTGATTGGAGCATTTAGTCCATTTACATTCAAAGTAGTTATTGATAGATATGGATTTGTTGCCATTTTATTACTTGTTTTGTGGTGGTTTTTGAAGATTTTCTCTGATCCTTTCTTGTCTTTCTCTCATGTTTTGCTGATTTTTTAAGTGATGTATTTGGATTTGTTTCCCTTTATTTTTTGCATACTTATTAGTGGTTTTGGCATATGGTTACCATTAGGTTTGCATATAACCTCTTCTGCATATAGCAATCCATGTTAAATTGATGGTTGTTAAAGTTTGAACCTATTCTTCCCCCCACCCACATTTTAGGTATATTGTGTCATATTTTATATCCTTGACTGTTTTTTACAGAAATATTCATTTTTATTACTTTTGTGTTCCCTACCTTTATACTGTCACTTTCGTCTTTCCTTTCCACTCAAAGAGTCCCCTTTAATATTTCTTGCAGGGCTGATTTAGTGGTCACAAACTCCTTTAGTTTTTGTTTGTCAGGGAAACTCTTTATCTCTCCTTATATTCTGAATGATAGTCTTGTTGGATAGGGTATTCTTGGCTGCAGATTTTTCCCATTCAGCTTTTTGAATATATCATGCCACTTCCTTCTTCCGGCTTGAAAAGTTTCTGTTGTAAAATTTCCTGCTAACCTTATGGGTTTTCCCTTGTAAGTTACTACTTCTTTTGTCTTGCTGCTCTTAAGATTTTTTTCTTTATCACTATATTTTGCAAATTTAATTACAGTATGTCTGGCGTGGGTCTGCTTTTATTGATTTTGGTGGGAATTCTCAGTGTCTCCTAGATCTGGACATCTGTTTCCTTCTCCAGATTAGGGAAGTTTTCAACTATTATTTCTTCAAATAAATTTTCTGCCCCCTTTTTTCCCTCTTTTTCTGGAACTCCAATAATACGAATATTATTGCATTTGATGGAATCATTGAATTCCCAAAGTCTTTTCTTATTTTGCATAACTTTTTTCTCTCTTTTGTTCAGCTCAATTACTTTCCATTACTCTGTCTTCTATGTCACTAATTCATTCCCCTGCTTCTGACATCCTGCTATTCATTCCATCAAGTATGTTTCTCATATCATTTATTGAGCCCTTTATCTCCACTATGTTATTCCTTATCTCTGTGTTAAGGCTCTCACTCATATCTTCCACTCTTTTCTCAAATCCAGTGAGTATCCTTATGATCATTGTTTAAATGCTCCATCAGGTGTGTTACTTATATCTGTTTTGCTTAGATCTCTGGCTATGGTCTTGTGCTGTTCTTTCATTTGGGATAAATTTCTCTGTCTTCTCATTTTGTCTGTCTCTCTGTGTCTGTTTCTCTGTGTTAAGAAAGTCAGCTATGTCTTCTCCTCTTGAAATAGTGACTTTATGAAGGGGAGGCCCTAGAATACCCTGAAGTGCAGTGTCCCCTGTTCACCAGAACCTGGCACTTCAGGAGAGTATCCTATGTGTTTTGCTTATACCCTCCTGTTTTATCTGCATCACCTTTCCTTTCTGTGCAGTCATCTGTACTGACTCTGCCTGTTGTGGGCTGTGCTTCTTCTCTGTGGTGTTAGTGGGACTCAGGCAGGCCAGTTCTGAGGGGACTTGCCTGCTGGAGAACTTGGAACGGGGGCGGGGGAGGGTGCAGCAGTGTTAGCAAAATTTGCATTGGGCCTCTAGGCCTATGCTGGATCCCCCAAAGTGTGCTGAAGCTGGGGACTGTGTGCCAGGGCAACCGGGAATATAAGGCTGGGCCCATGTGATGGTGGCCAGGGGCATGCAGCTAGGCATGGTATGGTGGCTGGCCGTGGCACACAGCAGCAGTTCTGCATCTGGCACTTGGACAGGGCACACAGGCAGCTTTAAGTGTCTTTATAGCCTTGCCTCCCGCAGGTATTTATGCTAGGGAGTGGGGAAGGAAAAGGCACCTGCCAGCTCCCTCATTTTTGGAGAAGTCCACCAACACATTCTGAAGTCAGTATGAACAGATTTGTCTCCCATTTGCCTGCAGCATTGTGTAAACTTGTCATTTTTATGTTGCCTCTTTGCACAGGCTGCTGTCCCTTTAAGGGTGGTGGTGACTCAGCTATCACTTGACCTCCAGGCTCACCTAGTGCTGAGTCAGGTGACTTTTCAAGTTCTAAGCTCCAAATACCACTGGTTGTACAAACAGGAGGAATTCAACCCTTTTAGTTTTTAAAGCCAAATGTTATGGAGATTAGTGCCTGTTGTGAGGGCCCATTGCCCTCTTTAGGCAAGCAGCTCCCTTCCCCCTGAGGGCAGTCTCCCTCTACCTTTCTGACCTTCCTAACGTTTCAGATGCAGTTTCTTCTCTAAATTTAGTTGTGAAGTTTTTCTGCCAGTCTTCAGATTGCGCTCTGGTTTACTATCTTGTATGTGGATGATTATCTAGCTGTGAATGTGGCTGGGGAGAGCTCCGGAGCTCCCTACTGCACCATCTTCCCAAGCTCATCCAACAGGACTTTACTATAATATTGACATTATTATCTATACACACTTTCTTCTTACAAAATATTTACTGTGTCTTAGTTTAGCCATCGTGTCACAATTTTATTAGTTCTGGCTGTGGTTGTCTCATCCTAGTAATGGCTTTAATTTCATCCTGAGTTACTGATAATGATAGAGTTGGAGTAGATGCAGGACAACAGAAAGTAATAGTCATTGATCGCCTCTACGTGACAGCTTTAATGCAGGAACTTTCAGTAACTCATTGAATGTTTGAGTTTCTTTCAGTAACTCATTGAATGCCAGGCATTGTGTTAAGTGCTTGAAATACAAAGTCAAACTAAACATGACCCTTGTCCTTATTTTACTATGCCACTATAAGGTATGTATATTTTATACATTTGGCAGATGAGGAAACTAGGACTGATTAACTAGCCCAGGGTAAAGCAACTGATGACTAACAAACCCAGTGTTCAAATGCAGGTCTGCATGACACCAAACCCATGCTCATTCTCACTGTAGCAAATGATCTGCCTTTTAAGAATAAACTTACTGACATTATGTGCACAAATTCCAATTTTAAATTGTCATATTAATGCTTTTAATTTCATACATGTTTTATTTTTTAAGCCTGACAGAGAAAATCAAGATTTCCTGTTTGACAGAATTTCAGAAAGTTACGTGACACTTTTCATGAGTATCCCCGCAAGTCGAAAAGATGCATTCCTCCAGGTAAACATAGAAATTAACTGGTTGCACGAAGCATTTTTAGAGCAAATGAAATTTAAAAAATAGTCATTTTATTTAAACATCTATTAGAACATATTTTGTTGCTTTGAAAGCAAATTTCCTGAAGTAAAGTAAGTAATGGTCCTGTTTTAAAAGTTATGTTTCCCCCTCATGATATTGTATCCCCTTGCCTAAAAGTCTTACAGAATCTCCTTAGTGTGGCATAGGTGTTTCGTTTGCATATTGATAATTTGAATACTGTCTAATTCTGTGTGTATTCTTGATTTTTTCTGTTTACCTATAAAATTATCATTTTTCTTTTACTTTATAATGTATCTTTTGATTTGTTTAAGAGGACTTGAGAAGTTTATGTTATATGTAAGGACCTTTTACAGTTAATGACAAGGGATATATTTATAATTAAATGTTTGTATTATGTTTTTGTTATTATAATAACTAGTGAATAGGATTGATTAAAAGAATTTGTGTTCTTCAGTAATGTGAAAAGAAAATGTATAGGAATTTCATTAGATTCTTTTAAATTTAAACATCCAGGGGCACCTGGGTGGCACAGCGGTTAAAGCGTCTGCCTTTGGCTCAGGGCGTGATCCCGGCGTTACGGGATCGAGACCCACATCAGGCTCTTCTGCTAGGAGCCTGCTTCTTCCTCTCCCACTCCCCCTGCTTCTGTTCCCTCTCTCGCTGGCTGTCTCTATCTCTGTCGAATAAATAAATAAAATCTTTAAAATAAATAAATAAATAAATTTAAACATCCAGCACCTCAAAGCAGAAGTCACATTCAAATCCTTTGTTGTGTTGACATCTGTAAATCAGAAATACATTCATATTTTGGAGTTGAGAACTGTTTTCATGGTTAAACCAAAAACAGTAAAATGTCCTTCACAGTGAAAATATAAACAAACTTACATTGCCAGACAATATGTTCAGTCTTTACCTTTCTTTCTTACTCACAGCCATATACATACAGTGTCTATAAAAGGAAACCAGTAGTGGACTGGTCCATTCTGGACATGTCCAGAATCTGCTACCAGTTACCTGGGTGATCTTGGCAACAAATTTAGTCTCTCAGTTCCATAGCTGGAAGAGGTCGATTAGAACTGTGATTCATAAATTGTCATTTTGTAGAATAGTGGTGTTCTGAAAGATGAACTAGGATTTTCTCTGCTAATATTAAAATATTTTTTCTTATTTCCATGTAAAAGTTAGTTAATGATTAGGATTTTTGGCAAATTGTCTGGAAGTGACAAAACAGCTGTTTCTTCTATCCATGATCTTTGACTTAGTCTGTCCTTTTGTGGTGAGTGAGCCTAGCCTACCTACATGGTTTGATGATATCAAGCATGCTTTAACATAATGCTCTTGAGAAAAGGATAACAGGCCTATGTAAAGTGGACAAAAAAAGTACTGGCACCATTGCATATCCCCCATTCTCCAATTTCTAGCCCTATGCTTTTGGTCCAAATGTTTTCCCCTGGGATGGATATGCCTTTTGATAGATGTTATATTTATAACCTTTCTCAAATCATGACTTGATTTTTTTGAGGGCCCTATTTTCTGTGGCTTTTTCTGAGGAGAAATAAGAAGTTGTTTAATTAAGATTCAAAGCCTCTTTGAGAACAAATAAGATGTACATCTTGGTGATTTTGACCCCTTGGCCTGGGTTCAGTCTTCTTTTAATACTCTCTCTTTGTTTCTATGCTTGAGAATGAGGACACCTCCCTATACATCTATCTCTTCCAGAGCTGTTTAAGTAGAAATAAAGTCTTATCTCTTATTGACCAATTTCCATTATTTTTAACTCATTCAGATAAGTCGGGATTTGTTACTGCTTGCTCATCTGATTTACCTTACCTAACAAAGAGAAATTTATTAATTTTTAAGAATCAGAGAGTCATTATCATGTCCCACTATTCAGTACAAATTAGCTGAATCTAAACATATTTAGTGTGACTTGTACTTTTGTTGTCTTCAAGTGTCATTCAATGATAGACCTTCAGAAATTTTCCCAACACAATTTGACACTTGATCTTAATCATGAATACGAGATATTCACAGAAAACTTTTAGAAGTTCCCCTTATTCACCTTGTTCAACCTCTTAATTTTAATAGTATGATTTTTTTATAATAAAATATGTGTTTGTCTCTGGTATTGAAAATGTTCATGATTCATTTCAATAAAATTAAATATACCAATATGTTAATGCATTCCCCCCACCATCACCACCAAAAAAAATCATGGAGTTCTTCAAAGAATATTATCACTTACAGCAAATATTATCACTTATAACCTGGAGTAGTAGTATTAGTTTCTTATTGTTTTTTTTGTTTGTTTGTTTGTTTTTTTAAAGATTTTATTTATTTATGTAACAGAGAGACAGCCAGCGAGAGAGGGAACACAGCAGGGGTGTGGGAGAGGAAGAAGCAGGCTCATAGTGGAGAAGCCTGACGTGGGGCTCGATCCCATAACGCCGGGATCACGCCCTGAGCCGAAGGCAGACGCTTACTGACTGACTGCGCTACCCAGGCGCCCCTAGTTTCTTATTGTTGCTATAACAAATTATCACAAATTTAGTGACTTTTAAGACAACAAAAATTCATTATTTTAGAGTTATAGAGGCCAGACGTCCAAAATGAGTCTTACAGGGCTAAAATCAAGGTATCAACAGGGCTACTTTCTTTAAGAGACCCTAAAGGCAAATCCACTTCTTGCCTCTTCTAGCTTCTGGTGGCTGCCCACATTCCTTGGATTCTGATATTACTCTAATTTCTTTTTCTGCCATCCCATTGTCTTCTTCTCTTCTGTAGTAAAAATTTCCATAGCTTTCCTTTTAAAAGGACACTTGTGATTGAGGCCCACTGGATAATCCAATATAATCTCCCCATTTTAAGATCTTTAACTTAATGAAATCTGCAAAGCCCTTTTGCTGTGTAAATGAACATTTACACACTCCAAGGATTAGGACAGTGACCTCTAAGGGACACTCAGATTACAAAATTTTACATTTACTATTAAAGGCTAAATGTGATTTTAGATATTTATTTGGTTGCTGAGTACAAGAATAATGAATTAATTTTTTTTTAATTTAATGTAAAAATGTAACTTTTATGTTTAGTCACTTCCTAAGAGGTATTTAGTAGTTTAGGGATTTTAAGTCTAATAGAATAATGGTAGAACCATATATTTGTTGATATCTGTTCATAGTTTTCATATGTAAACAATACAATAGTAATTGCAATATATTAACTCATCTATACCGACTTCAGTTATTTAAAAATATGCTTGCTACTCTTACCACACACACACACACACAGAATGATAATTATGTGAGGTGATAGAGGTGTTAGTTAATGCTGTGGTAGTAATCATATTGCATTATGTAAGTGTATCAAATCAACATGTTGTATACCTTAAGCTTACACAGTGTTATATGTCAATTATATTTTAATTAAAAATACATAAACATACTTTTTATTATAATGATCTGTATATATTACGTTCTAAAAGAGGATAACAATATTAAGGTTAAATGAAATAAATAATCATCAAACTTTATCTTAAAATATAATCATCAAACCTAATCTTCATCCTTTATCCAAATTAAATTTTCTAAATGAAATAATCATCAAAACTTAAAATAGAATCATCAAACTTTATCTTAATTGTTAACTTCATCTTTTTATCCAAATTGAATTTTCTAAAATGCCAACAAATAGCCAAATTGATTTTATTTTCAACTCTTCTTTGTTCATGTCCCTCAATTAGAGGTACAAAGAAGTTATAAGTGGTCAAACGCAAGCTATAAGAAAAAAGGTACATGTATATTTCACAAACTTAATCATTTCTTTGGTAGTTGATAGATACTATATAAAATATAAAATTATTCTAATATGACTCTATTTTTGACAGGTGTATCCTGATTGTTTGGCACAGGCCATTTATGCAACATTCCAGGAAGCATTTCCAGAATCCAGTAATCTTTTTAATGATGAATTTAAAGAAGATCTAGGGAATAATATTTTTCTTTGGTTGTCAGGTATGAGTATATCATTTACATATTAGTCATTATTTTGATACCTAAAACTTCTCATATACAGTATCTCGTTTACTCCAGCTAAAAAAATTGGTAATTCTTTGCCTTACGAAACATGCCATATTGATGTGTATGTTTTTCAAGAAATAACAATTATTTATTTTCTTCTGAAAGTTTTGCTATACCAAAATTAATCTGTTTTTAGCTTTAGAAGCCAAATAATTTTATAAACAATGGAATTATTATAGAAAATTGAATTTCCATAGAAATAAAATTATACTATATATATTCATATTTGGAAGATAAATAGTTTATGTGTTTCTTTGGAACACTACTGACATTTTTATGGCAAATAATATTGGGTAAATTCTAGAGTTAACTGAGTTCCTTGAAGAAATATAATCAATCACTAATCAAGGAAAAGTTGTTTTTTGAATCTTGGTATATGTGTTGGTGGGAGTGATAGGACTGAAAGGCTGAAGGAAAGTGAAATTCTATCCTAGAGCACTTAGCTAGACATGTAGGTACTTGAGTTTAAAACTAAGGTAGAGTTTCATATTTCGGAGTGACCTCCCCAACACTTTTTTTTTTTAAGATTGCTTTACTCTTGTGGACTACCAGAAGCTACTGACAGTTTTCAAATAGTTCTTCTTGTAAATCTTAGTATACAAATTTTGACTGATTTTTTAAACTATTTTACACCAGTTCTTAGTAACCAAATCACTTCTAAAAGAAAATGTTTCATATTTTAAGAAGGGAGCCCTTGAGAGGTAAAGACTAGAAAACAGTCCTGAGAAACCACCCCCCCACTTCAATCAACACACACAGTCAAGAGTCTCCTAATTATAGAGAAAAATCCAACTAATTCTAATAAAAGAAATAAAAAGGGAATGTACACAGCATTCATACCAAGATACTATACAAAAAATATGTGATGATGAACAGGACAACTTTCCTACTGACCTATTCTAGACCGTATTGTGTCCCCCAAAATAAACATGTTGAAGTTCTAACCCCCAGTGCACCTCAGAACATGACTGCATTTCAATATAGGACTTTAAAGACGTAATTAGGTTAAATGAGATCATTTGAGTGAGTCATAATCTAATAGGACTGGTGTCCTTAGAATAGGGAGACATCAGGGATGTGTATTCACAGAGAAAAGGCCATGTGAGGACACAGCAAGAAGTTAGCCATCTATAAACCAAGGAGAGAGGCCTTGCAAGGAATCACACCTGATGGTACCTTGATCTTGGACTTCCACCCTCCAGAACTGTGATGAAATAAATTTCTGTTGTTGAAGTCCTCCAGCCTATCGCATTTTTGTTATGGCAGCCCTAGCAAACTAATACAGATTTTAATACTCAATAGAAAAAATTGAGCAAAAACAGATGAAATTTTTAACCCAGCAATTAAAAAATGGAACACAGCAGATAAAAATTATAATCCAACGTTCTAACAAAAATTGTTGAGAATTAATGAAACAATCATAGTAGTGAGGGGAGAATACAAATTGGAAACATAGGAAGTCCATGGAGCTTCCTATGGGAAGAACCCAGCTATACACACACATATGTATACATGAAATCACTATATTGATCAAGAGATAGAGCATATCCAGCATGTAGTTGCAATTTTGATTTCTGTTTTACCCAAGAGTCTTTTAAGATAATGCCTTTTAATGGCAAAGATTTTTGTGTTTATATTTTAGTTATTGTCTACTTTTTTTTGCTTTATGTTAAATACTGTGGCTTGTATCATATTTGGAGTTGGGAAGTTACTGAGTTGTTTCTATTATATAATGATACATAGCAAAATATTATAAATGGTACCCAGTGGCTTGAAAGCAAAGATGTATTCCTATTTTTCAGAAATAGAATTCTATATATTCTCTGTGTGGTTGCATAGACTAGTACACATGTGTGTTTCCACAGGATTTTATTTGTATTTCCAATGGTTTTAATATGTGCTATATCTTTAACCAATTAAAAATCCCTTTTCTCCTAAAAAAATATATGAGTTCACAAAAGAGAGAAAAATTCTTTCTAACATAAATCTTCACCTGATACAGTTTAGATATATCTTTATTCTTAAATTTACAACGAATAATTTTTAGGAGTTTTAGCTACCAGTATTCTAACACTGAATCAATTTTATAGATACATAAAATTAGATTTTTTTCTAGTCTTTAATTATAGTTCTGTTACTATAGAGGCAAACAGATTGATTTGACTTCTACCCAATGTTATCTAAAAAGAAATTAATATTATAGAAAGAATCCCTTTACTCTTGCCATGACCAGGCAAGGATCTATAGATAAGTTTTAGGATCATTGTCTTAACTTTATTGAGTCATCCACTCATGAAAAGGGCATATCTCCCTATTTATTGAGCATTTTGTTAACTTATCTCAGTATATTTTCTATTTTCAGCATATAGATCTTGTACATCTTTTATTATTTTTCCTAGGCATTTGGCATTTTTGGAGTGTTATTAGAAATACTTTAAATTTCATTTTCTTTTTTTTTTTTTTTTAAAGATTTTATTTATTCGACAGAGATAGAGACAGCCAGCGAGAGAGGGAACACAAGCAGGAGGAGTGGGAGAGAAAGAAGCAGGCTCATAGCAAAGGAGCCTGATGTGGGGCTCGATCCCATAACGTCAGGATCACGCCCTGAGCCAAAGGCAGACGCTTAACCGCTGTGCCACCCAGGCGCCCCTTAAATTTCATTTTCAAACTATTGCTAATGAATTATAATTTACCTTTTAATTTGTATCCAGAGATTGATAAAATTTGACCCATAGTTTATCTGTACATACTTTTGGGTTTTCTACATACAAAATCTTATCCTCTGCAAAAAAATTTCTATTTCTTTGTTTCCAATTATCTCACTTCATTTTTCTGCATTATACTGAATCCAAATTTATCATTAATGTTGACATTCCAAAGGCACCTCACACCTGTCAAAATGACTAAAATCGACAACACAAGAAACAACAGGTATTGGGAACCCTCTTATACTGTTGGTAGGAATGCAAACTGGTGCAGCCACTGTGAAAAATAGTACGAAGGTGCCTCAAAAAGTTAAACATAGAATTACCCTATGATCCAGCAATTGCACTACTAGGTATTTGCCCAAAGAATGCAAAAATACTAATTCAAAGGGATATGTTCATCCACAGTAGAAAAATTATGAAAATAGCCCAAGTGTCCATCAACTGATGAATGGATAAAGAAGTGGTGTGTATATGTGTGTGTGTGTACATACACACACACACACACACACACACATATACAATGGAATATATATACATACATATATATATGTATGTATATATATATATACACACACACACAATGGAATATTATACAGCCATAAAAAGAATGAAATCCTGCCATTTGCAACAATATGGATGGAGCTAGAGAGTTTTATGCTAAGTGAAATCAGAGAAAGACAAATGCCATATGATATCACTCCTTTGTGGAATTTATAAACAAAACAAATGAGCAAAGGGGAAGAAAAGAAAGAGGCAAACCAAGAAACAGACTCAGCTGTAAAGAACACGCTGATGGTTACCAGAAGGGAGGTGGGTGGGGGGTGGGTGAAATAGGTGATGAGGATTAAGGAGTGCACTTGTGATGAGCACTGCATGATGTATGGAATTGTTGAATCACTATATTGTAAGCCTGAAACTAATACTGCATTGTATGTTAACTAACTGAAATTCAAAAACAAAAACAAAACCTGAAACAAACAAAAATCTTAAACAAAAAATTCAAACCCACATTTTCTTAGAATAAAAGACTGACATGCTGGTGGGAGTTTAAGTTAGTCCAACCATTTTGGATAGCTATTAGTTTCTGTTAGTTTCTTCTTGCTGCTGTAACAAAATTACCACTTAGCAGTTTAAAACAACACACTGTATTATCTTACAGTCCTGGACGTCAGAAATCCAAAATGAGTCTCACTAGGCTAAAATCAAGATGTTAGCAGAGCTGTATTTCTTCTACAGGTTTTGTGGAAGAATTTTTTTTGAAGCATTTAGAAGCTGTGTACATTCTTTGCCTCATGGCCCTCTTTCATCTTCAAAGCTAGCAATGGTTCATCAGTTTCAGATAGGAGCTAAAAGGAAAAAAAAAATGGCCAACCAAGAATACTTTAACAAGAAAAGGTGTCCATCAAAAGTGAAGGTGAGATATTTTCTCTAACAAACAAAAGCTAAGGGAGTTCACCAGAACTGACTTCTAAGATATACTAAAAGAAGTTCTTCAAGCTGAAATGAAAGGACACTAATTAATAACAAAAAATTATATAAAAATATACAACACACCAGTAAAGGTAAGCATATGGTTAGATTCAGAATATTCTAATACTGTAGAATGGTAGTGTGTTAACCACTTAATTCTAGTATAAAAGTTAAATACAAAAATATTAAAAATAGCTACAGCTATAATAATTTCTTCATGGAGATACAATGGAAAAGGATGTAAACAGTGACATCAAAAACATAAAAGAGAGGGAGTAAAAGAGTAGTTCCGGGTATGCAATCAAAGTTAAATTATCAGCATAAAATAGAATGTTATATAAAGTTTCATGTAACCCTCACAGTAACCACAAAGCAAAACCTAAGCAAATTCACAAGAGATAAAGAGAAGAGAATCAAAGCAAGCCATTATGGAAATCATCAATTCACAAAGGAAGGCAGCAAGAGAGGAAGAAAAGAACAAAGGAGCCACAAAGATGCCATAAAACAATTAATGAGATGACATCAGTAAATCCTTACCTACCTATAATTACTCTAACTGTAAAATATGAACAAGGAGATTAAATCAGTTTTTAAAAACCACCCAAGAAAGTATAGTCCAGGACCATATGGTTTCATTGGTGAATTCTACCAAACATTTAAATAAGAATTAATGTCAATCCTTATCAAACTCTTCCAAAAAAGCTGAACTCCCAAACTCATCTTAAGAGGCCAGCTTTACCCTGATACTAAAGGCAGATAAGGGCACTACAAGAAAACTGCAGACCAATATCCCTAATGAATATAGATGCAAACATTCTCAATAAAATATTAGAAACCAAATTCAACAGCACATTAAAAGGATCATAAACCAGGATCAAGCAGGATTTATCTCTAGGATGCAGGATGAGTCAACATATGCAAATCAACAAATGTTATACACCACATTAATAAAATGAAGGAGAAAAACCACATGATCATCTCAGTAGATGCAGAAAAAACACTTGAGAAATTACAATATCCTTTCAT
Organism: Ursus americanus; assembly: GCF_024610735.1. Taxonomy (NCBI): domain Eukaryota; kingdom Metazoa; phylum Chordata; class Mammalia; order Carnivora; family Ursidae; genus Ursus; species Ursus americanus. The sequence goes on along the minus strand of NC_142162.1, from coordinate 5,391,321 downwards.
TATCAAAAACACTCAGCACATTGGGTATAGAAGGAACGTACCTCAACATAATAAAGTCAATATATGACAAGCCCATAGCTAACATATTCAGTGGTGAAAGACGGAAAGCTTTTCCTCTACGATAAGGAACAAGACGAAGGTACCCATCCTTAACCATTCCTATTTAACAGAGTAAGGAAGTCCTAGCGAGAGCAGTCAGGAAAGGAAGAAAAAAATAAAAAAGCTAAGTAAAATGCATCCAAAAGGGAAAGATAGAAGTAAAATTGCCTTGTTTTGTAGATGATATAATCTTCTACAGGCATACCTCATTTTATTGTGCTTCATAGATATGGCGTTTTTTGCAAATTGAAGGTTTGTGGTAATCCTGCATCAAGCAAGTCTATCAGTGCCATTTGCCCAACAGTATTTGCTTACCTCATGTCTCCATGAGAATTTGGTAATTCTCACAATATTTCAAACTTTCTCATTTTTATATTTGGCACGATAATCTGATTAGTGATTACAACTCACTGAAAGCTCAGGTAATAGCATTTTTTAGCAATAAAGTTTTAAAATTAAAGTATGTGTATTAAATTAGACATAATGCTATATAGCACACTTAATAGACTGTAGCATAGTGTGAACAAAATTTTTATATGCATTGGGAAACCAAAAAATTGATTCAACTTGCTTTATTGTGATATTCACTTTATTGCAGTGGTCTGGAACTGAACACTCAATATCTCTTGTGTTATGCCTGTGTCTAGAAAACCCTCAAGACTCCACCAAAAAACTGTTAAAACTAATCAGTGAATTCAGCAATGTTGCGAGGTACAAAATTACTGTACAAAATCAGTTGCATTTCTCTATACTAACAACAAAATATCTGAAAAAGTAATAAAACAATCCCATTCACAATAGCATTAATAATAATAAAGTACTTAGGAATAAATTCAGTCAAGATGAAAGATCTGTATACTGAAAACTATAGGATTTTGATAAAAGAAATTGAAGAAGAGACAAACAAATGGAAAGGTATCCTGTGTTCATGGATTGAAAGAATTAATTTTGCTAAAATGTCCATACTCTGCAGAGCCATCTATAGATTCAGTATAGTTCCTATCAAAATTCCAGTGGCATTTTTTACAGAAATAGAAAAAACTTTACCTTAAAGTTTGTATGTAATCACAAAAGAACCAATCCAGAGAAATACCAAAGCTGGAAGCATCACACTTCCTGATTTCAAATTACACTACAAAGCTCCAGTAATCAAAAATAATGGTACTGCCATAAAAATAGACATATATCCATGGAGTAGAATCCAGAGCCCAGAAATAAACCCTCACAAATACAGTCAAATAATACTCAATACTCTCTTCCGTAAATGGTGATGGTTAAACTGGATAACCACATGTGGAAGAATGAAATTGGACTTTTTAATACCACTCACAAAAAAATTAACTCAAAGAGGATTAAAGTCTTAAAAATAAGAACTGAATGGTAAAACCATAAGAAAATATCAGGGAAAAATCCTTGACATCAATCTTGGAGACAATTTTTTGGGATATGACACCAGAAACACAAGCAACAAAGGCAAAAATTAAAAAGTGGGACTGCATCAAACTAAAAATCTTATGCATAGTGAAGGAAACCATTAACAAAATTAAAAGGCAACTCATGGAATATATTCACAAATCATATTCTGATAGAGGGTTAATATCCAAAATATATAAAGAACTCCTACAACTCACAAGCAAAAAAACAAACAAGAAAAAAACAAACAAAAATCTAATTTAAAAATGAATAGAGGAACTGAACAGACACTTTTCCAAAGAAGACATACAGATGGCCAACAGACACATGAAAAGATGCTCAGAATCACTAAACATCAGGGAAATGCAAATCAAAACCACAATGAGATCTCATCTCACATCCATCAGAATGGCTAGCACCAAAAAGACAAGAAATAAGTCTTGGCAAGGATGTAAAGAATAGGGAACTCTTGGGCACTGTTGGTGAGAAAGTAAATTGGTGCTGTTACTTTGAAAAACAATATGGAGGTTCCTAAAAAATTTAAATAGAGCTACCATGTAACCGAGCAATCCCACTTCTGGGTATATATCCAAAAGAAATAAAAATATATCAAAGAGATATCTGTACTCCCATGTTCATTGCAGCCTTATTCACAACCACCAAGATATGGAAACAATCTAGGTGTCTGTCAATGGATGAATGGATAATGAAGATTGGTATTTACAGACAATGGAATATTGTTTAGCCACGAGAAAGAAGAAAATTTTTCCATTTGCAACCATACGGATGGACCTTGAAGGCACTATGCTAAGTGAAATAAATCAGACAGAAAAAGACAAATACTATATGATAATGCTTATATTTTGCATCTAAAAAAGCCAAACTCATAGAAACAGAGAATAGTGTGGTGTGGTGGTTACCAGGGGATGGGGGAAATGGGTAGATGTTGCTCAAAGTGTACAGACTTCCGGTTATAAGATGAGCAAGTTCTGGAGAACTATATATAACATGGTGATTATAGTTGATGAACTGTATCATATACTTGAAAGTTACTAAGAGAGTAGATTTTAAGTGTTCCCACCATAACAAAAAACTGGTAATTATATGACATGATGGAGCTGTTAGCTAACTCAGTGGAGTGATCATTCCAATATATGTAAATGTATCAAATAAATACAGTTGTATACCTTAAACTTACACAATATTTTATATCAATTATATTTCAATAAAACTGTAAAAATGGACATTAAAATAAGAAATTAAAAACCATCAAGGCTAAAGATAAAGAATGCCTTCATTTGGAAGTTGTGGTCCTATATTAGTGCCAGTTTTTGCAACAGTCAATGTTTACTGATCAATTTGAAATTCTTACTTGTAAGTAATGATAGGATGGTGAAAAAAACTAAGAGGCAGCCCACGGAATGGGAGAAGATATTTGCAAACGACACTACAGATAAAAGATTGGTATCCAAGACCTACAAAGAACTTCTCAAACTCAATATGCAAGAAACAAATAAATCAAAAAATGGGCAGAAGATATGAACAGACACTTTTCCAATGAAGACATACAAATGGCTAACAGACACATGAAAAAATGTTCAAAATCATTAGCCATCAGGGAAATTCAAATCAAAACCACACTGAGGTACCAGCTTACACCAGTTAGAATGGCAAAAATTGACAAGGCAGGAAACAACAAATGTTGGAGAGGATGTGGAGAAAGGGGATCCCTCTTACACTGTTGGTGGGAATGCAAGTTGGTACAGCCACTTTGGAAAACAGTGTGGAGGTCCCTTAAAAAGTTAAAAATTGAGCTACCCTATGATACAGCAATTGCACTACTGGGTATCTACCCCAAAGATACAGACGTAGTGAAGAGAAGGGCCATATGCACCCCAGTGTTCATAGCAGCATTGTCCACAGTAGCTAAATCATGGAAGGAGCCGAGATGCCCTTCAACAAATGAATGGATTAAGAAGATGTTGTCCATATATACAATGGAATATTACTCAGCCATCAAAAAGAACGATTTCTCAACATTTGCTGCAACATGGACGGGACTGGAGGAGATAATGCTAAGCGAAATAAGTCAAGCAGAGAAAGACAATTTTCATATGGTTTTACTGATTTATGGACCATAAGAGGTAGAAAGATTGGCAGGAGAAGGAAGGGAAGAATGAAGGGGAGGTAAACAGAAGGGGGAATGAACCATGAGAGACTATGAACTCTGGGAAACAAACTGAGGGCTTCAGAGGGGAGGGGGTGGGGGAATGGGATAGACTGGTGATGGGTAGTAAGGAGGGCACATATTGCATGGTGCACTGAGTGTTATATGTAAGTAATGAATCGTGGAACTTTACATCAAAAACTGGGATGTACTGTATGGTGATTAACATAATATAATAAAAAATATTATTATTAAAAAAAATAATGATAGGATGAAGTCAGCTCAACCGGTGGTTAATTTGGAAAAGAAGCAATAGAGAAATTAACTTGTATTAAGTGCTTACTATGGACCAGGTACTGTGTCAAATAATTTCACATCTGCCTTGAGGGTAGGCAAGGATTAAGTTGAATTGAATTTTGAGTCTCTTATGTCAAACACATAGTTTAGTACATAGTAAGCCTTCAAAAGTGTCTGTTGACTGTTACCAGGATCAAGTAAGTTTTATCCCAGAAATGGAATGATTATTCAACATTAGACTGTATTAACCATGTCTTTTATTTTGTGTTCTGATACCTTGACATTTGGGACCTTGCTTTACCTTGAAGGACTGCTCTGCCATACTTAGCTAATTCCTAGAGATATTAAACAACTCATCCATAAATGTACTTTTTGAAATGTGATTTTCAAATAAAACCAACCAATACAGAGCCCACAGGACAACACCTCATTTATTGGGTTCTTACACTGTAGACCTCTATTCCCTTATCCTAATATTTCCAGGACCAGGTACCAAACAACTACGGACAGCCCCTATACCCCAGAGCCTGTTGAAATTATTCAAATTAGTCAATTCTGAGCCAGTTTACCCTGCTTCACCCCTTCCTTCCTCGGAAGCCACAGTAAAGCCTCTTGCTCACTTTTCCCTTCTTCCCCTCTGACCAGCCACAGTATTTCCATGTATGGCCCACCATGGCATGGTGTGTCCCCTCCTCTTGGGAACTGTGAGTAATAAGATGTCTTTTCAATGCCATCATTTCTGGATCTGTTAGCCTTACTATACCTCAAATTTTCTGTTAATACACTATATTTTAAAACATAGACGATCAAGAAGCATTCAAGTGAATTAAACTGAAGTCTTCTGCACATTTTATTAGGGGCAACTAATGTGAAATAAGTGGTAGCCTAATCTAAAAACACTTAGAAAATTCTAATTGACAGCCAAATATATATAGCAAGTAATCCTCATAGAACATTCACTACTGAAAAAATATTGGCTATATTTACAAGTATATCAATGTATAGTAATATTGATAATAGTAATATTAGCTCATATTTTTCATTTACTGAACACTTTCACATGTTAACTCTCAGAACAACCATATGAAGTACACAAAGGAATTTATATTGTTCTCATTTTTATTGCTGGGGCTATGTGTTTCCAGTGTAATTAAATAAATTATTCAACTGTACACAGCTTTTGGAACAAAAGTAGAAATTTTAAAATTTATTTTTGTGAAATAGTCAGCAATACTAAAAGGCAACCTATGGAATGGGAGAAGATATTTGCACATGTCTTATCAGATAAAGGGCTAGTATCCAGAATCTATAAAGAGCTTATCAAACTCAACACCCAAAAACCAAAAAATCCAGTTAAGAAATGGGCAGAAGACATGAACAGATGTTTCTCCAAAGAAGACATAACAAATGGCCAACAGACACATGAAAAAATGGTTAACATCACTCATCATCAGGGAAATACAAATCAAAACCACAGTGAGCAGCCACCTCATACTGGTCAGAATGGCTTAAAATTAACAACTCAGGAAACAACAGATGTTGGTGAGAATGCAGAGAAAGGGGAACCCTCTTACACTGTTGGTGGGAATGCAGACTGGTACAGCCACTCTGGAGAACAATATGGAGGCTCCTCAAAAAGTTAAAGATAGAGCTACCCTATGACCTAGCAATTGCACTACTAGGTATTTATCCAAAGGATACAAACACTGATTCAAATGGGCGCATGCACCCCAGTGTTTATAGCAGCAATGTCCACAATAGCCGAGCTATGGAAAAAGCCCAGATGTCCATCAACAGATGAATGAATAAAGATGTGGTATACACAGTGGAATATTACTCAGCCATCAAAAAGAATGAAATCTTGCCATTTGCAACCATGTGGATGAAACTAAAGGGTATTATGCTCAGCGAAATAAGTTGGAGAAAGACAAATATCCTATGATTTCACTCATATATAGAATTTAAGAAACAAAATAGAGGAACATAAGGGAAGGGAAGGAAAAATAAAATAAGATGAAATCAGAGAAGGAGGCAAACCATAAAAGGCTCTTAACTCTAGGAAACAAACTGAGGGTTGTTGGAGGGGAGGTGGGTGGGTGAAGGGGTAATTGGGTGATGGTCATTCAGGAGGGCACTTGATGTAATGAGAACTGGGTGTTATACGCAACTGATGAATCACTAAATTCTACCCCTGAAATTAATATACAGTATTTTTTAACTAACTTGAACTTAAATAAAAAAATTTTTTAAATTTATTTTTGTTACTACAATTGATTCATAAATATTACTTAAAAATATTAGGAGATACAGACAAGGAATAATGATGATAGTCACCTATACTTGGAAGCAATCATGTTAACATTTAAGCTACAGCTACACATACGCAAGAGGTAAAAATTCTTCTTCACAAAAAACATATAATGAAAGCCTTTCTATGTTAACAAATATTTACAAGATAACTTTTAGTGGATACTTGATAATCCATTGTATGGATATACTCTTGTTGGATATTTAGGTCCTTTCCATGTTTTTGCAATAATTAACTTCCTCTTATGTCTATCAATTAACTTAGCTTATGTCTGTGAGTCAGAAGATGATATTAAGTTTTATCTCTTTTCTAATTCACTGTTTTATATATAAGGCATTAATATTTCTTACAGAATTTCCCTCATATGAAACTTGGATTGTTGTGAGGCTGAAACATGTAATAGTCATAAATATGCTTTGACAAATTTAAAGATATTTTCAAATGCTAATTTCCTTGACTAAATGTACATTTTATATTAACAGGTTTAAAGCCTCAGAAAGGTTTTTGGGCTCACTGGAAACTAAAAGAGCTCACCACAACAACCATACATGGTACTAAGAAAGCACCTTCAACATCTATAAAGGACAGGATTGAAAGGAGTCAGACACGTATAATGGCTGGTAAGTAAGTTTATTGTCAACTACAGGATGAAATAGCCAAAATCAAGTATATTAAGGTATTGATTTATCATAATTTTTCTAATGATTAATTCTTTGGAGGGTCTTAAAATAACATTTGATTTGTAGATTGGTGTTATAGTAGTATGAATATTGCTTCACATTTTAGTTTTTCATTATAAAAGTGGTATGTGCTTAATTATGTCCTCTTCCCATTTGCCTGTTATATTTTTATATTGATCTTCTATCCTACAATCTCATTTGTTCTAGTAGCCTTTTTATAGATTTCTTAGGATTTTCTGCATAGAAAATCATGTCATCTGAGAATAAAGAGAATTTTCCTTCTTCATTTCCAATCTACATGCCTTTTGTTTATTTTACATGCCTATGACTAGGACCTCTAAGAAAATGCTAACTAAAAGCAGTGAGAGTGGACATCCTTGCCTTGTTCCTGACCTTAGAGGGGAAATGTTACGTTATTTGCCTTTAAATAGATTTCGGCTGCCAGTTTTTATGCCTTTTGTCAGGTTGAGGTAGTTTCATTCTCTTCCGGGCTTGCTGAGAATTTTTTTTTTTTTTTTAAATGCATGGATAGATGTAGGATCTTAACAAATGCTTTTTAGCATCTATCGAGATGAACCTATTATTTTTTCTGTTTTAGTCTTTTAATATAATGAATTATAGGGATTGATTTTCAAATGTTAACCCAACCCTGAATCTCTGGGATAAATCCCATTTGGCCATTGTGTATTAACTTATTCATGTCCTACTGGATTTAATTTGATAAAATTTTGTTTTATTTTCCTGTATTATCCTGTCTCATTTTAGTAATAAGCATTACGTTCCCTCCTCTTCTCTTTTTTAAAAGAATTAGTATAAAATCAGTATTTATTTTTCTTCCTGTATATGGGAGAATTCACTAACGAAGTCATCAAGGCCTAGAATTTTTTCTGTAGGAAAGTTCTTAACAACAAATTCAATTTCTCTATTAAATGTAGACCTATTCAGTTATCAGTTCCTTTTTAAATGAACTTAGTTGTTTTGTATGAATTTTTATTTTATTCCTTCAAATATTTTTGAGTTTTTTTCCTGGGATGCAGTCCAGTTACTTAGAAATATTTTGATATATTTTCGAGTCTTGCTTTCAAGCTTCATTAGGTAGAACCAGTGAAGTCTTTCGTCTAGGCCTAACTTGCTTCCCCTGCTCAGTATTCTACCCCTTGCTCTGCGTATAGGTTTCCCATCTGACTGTCTAGAACATGAGCTTTGTGTGAGCCCCAAGAAGTGTTCTGCCTGCTCCTTCCTGTGGGTGGCTCTTTACCAACCTCAGGCAAAGATTCAAGGATAACCCTCTAAGGATCTTCAGAATGCTCTCTGTGTGCATCTGTCTCCTCATATTTATACTGACCTGTGAACTGTAGCTTGCCGTTGCCTTCCTGAATGCTAAATTTTACTTTCTCAACTCAGTGAGACTAATGGATTCTGTTTGCACTGTGGGGAGGAGACAATTGAAGGGCTCCTACACTTGTTTCTCTTTTCTTGGGGATTACTAACCTGTGCTGCCTATTGTCTAACACATAAAAACCATTTTTTCATGTATCTTGTCCAAATTTTTCGTCGTTTAAGAAAAAGAGTAAATCCAGTCCTTGTTACTCCATAATAGCTAGAAGTAGAAGCAATCATATGTATTTTTAAAAGATTAAGAGAAGACTTGAAATAGTTTTCTATATTTATTCATATATTTATCCTTCCTGGCACTTCATTCCTTGTTATAAATTCGAGTTCCTTGTGGTGGTCTTTTCCTTCAGCCTGAGAAACTGCCTTTTGGCAGTTCTCATGGTTCATTTCTTCTAGCAATGAATTTCCTTGTTTACTTATCTAAAAATAATGTTCATTCTGCCTCTATTTTTGAAGGATATTTTTGCTGGGTATAGAATTCTGGGTTCATTTTTCATTTGCCTTTTAGCAAGATATTGTACCATTGTGTTCTGGTTTCTATTATTTCTAATGAAAAGTCAGACTTTATTCTTATCATCATTTCACCATGTCTAGGGTCAGAAACTTCTCCTGTGAAGGGCCAAAGTGTCAATATTTTAGGTTCTGTTAGATACATATCATCTATTTTTCTTTACAATTCTTTAAAAACATAAAACCCTTCTTAGGTTCCAAGTGATGTGAAAAATAGGACATGGACTGGATTGGACCTGCAGGCTGTAGTTTGTTGATTTCTACTCTATTCAGTGTGCCTTTTTTCTTCTAGCTGCTGTTGAGATTTTTCTCTTTGTTCTTGGTGTTCAGAAATTCTCCCATGATGTGCTGACATACTTTTCTTTGTCTTCATCCTCCTTGGGCTCATTAATTTTCTTAAACTTGTGATTTGATGTTTTTCACCGAATTTGGGAAATTTTCTGCCATCATTCTTCAAATAAATTCTGTTCTGTTTCTCTTCTCTGGGATCCAGTTTAGCATGTATTATATTACTTAATGTTGTCCACAGTTCACTGGGACTTTGTTGGTTTTTTTCAATATTTTTTCTCTATGTTTTATAGATTTCATAGTTTCCATTTATTTCATTTTAAGTTCACTAACTCTTTCAATCCCAATAAATGAATTTTTCATTTCATACATTGTACTTTTCAGTTAAGAATTCCCATTTGGTCCTTTTTTTAGTAGTTTCTATTTCTGTTCTGAGATTCTCTTCCTTCATTATGACCATATTTTCTTTTAAGTCCTCAAACATGTTTAAAATAGTTTCTTTTAAGTTCTTGTCTGGTAATGCCAACATTTGGATAACTATGAGATTGATTTCTATGACTATCTTTTTCTTGACTGAATCACAATTTATTGTCTCCTTTCATGTCTAATAACTTTTTATGTAATCTTGGGAGTTTGAATGAAACTTTGAGGATATTCTGAATTCTGTTAACTTCCAATAGACAATGTTAATTTTTGTTCAGGTAGGTTACTTTGGCTGAGTTTGAAGTCCAAATGTTATGTGTTCTGTGATGGTCAGCCACTAAAATCTCCACTTAGAACTTTTAGCCATACAGCTATTCCTTTCTACCCATCCTTCTGGAGCTCCCTCTTCTCACCCTATGCATGAGTAATGCAGACACCAGCCAAGGGTTCAGAGAGAGCTTATAATATTCAGATTCTGGGTTTCCCCCTCTGCAGCCACTTTCTTTCCAGAATTTCTAGAGCTCCCTCATTTTTCAGCCCTCTGGCAGTCCCAAATACCATCCGCTGACTCCTTAAACCAATAATATTTCCACTTTATGTTTGAATTCTATCCACTTACATGCTATGATGACTACGTAGTACCATCAGCCAAAAACCTGCAACTGCATGAACACAAATTGCATCCACTAGAGGTTCCTTTCTTAAAAGGCTCATCTCCCCTCCAGTTTCTACCTGCTCTTGGTCATTCTCTGGTACCTCCAAATGGTTATGTTTTTAAAAAAATATTTTCAAGAATTTATAACTTTTACCTGTGGAAAGCCAGACTGATGTAAGTTAAATATTTTATTTAAAAATTAACTTTATTTTACAATTTAAATATCAAATTTTCAAGTCACATTTTCCCTTTAAACTGTATATGTTGCTTCATTATCTTCTATTAATTAGTCTAGTAGAAAAGTCTAAAGCCAACTATTTTATTCTTTCTTTACAGTTAATTTATCGAATTTTGTTTTACTTTTCTGTTTAGTTGTTGCCAAGATTTTAAAAATTGTCTCTAAAATTGGAGAATGTCACTGGAATGTGTCTTGATATGAATGACAAGTTTCCTAATGATAAATCTAATTCTAATTCTTGCATTTCCCTAAGCTCCATTGAAGACCTAGTAAAGGTCTTAGCCAAATATTTCAAGTGAGACAGAAACTTACATGGTCAGACTGAAGAGGGAGGGAGGGTACCCCTGTTTCAGAGGTACCAAAAAGTTTAACCAAAAAGTTTCATTCTACCGCTGGAGGGTATCCCCCTAACACTGAGGATATAAAATCCTCTAGGGAAAGGTTTTCACATGAAATACTGTAACAGACTAACTGCTGCAGCATAAAAACTGAGTATATATAGGGATGATGGGGAAAAAAATAAGGAAAAGGCCACTAAAATTTGTTCATTTGGTAAATGTTGTATAAACCTAGAACAGTTTTCTATTACAGAGTAAAAACTGAAAGGGCTCTGGAAGTTAAGCTGAAAGCAAAAAATCAAGTTCCTAGGAAAGACCACAATTTTTTACAGTATGTCTTAGCTTTTTCAGGAGATTACCAGGCTACCAGGTGCTCCTGTACTGTAGATGTAAAATGACTTTGAGTAAAGCTTCTCACTGGTTTCCCAACCGAACATCTCATTTCAGTGCAACTTGTGCTTTCCTTTTTTCCCCATTTTTAAATTTATTTAAATTTTAGTTAGTTAACATGTAGAGCAATATTGGTTTTTGGACTAGAATTCAATGATTCATCACTTACGTAAAACATCCAGTGCTCATCACAACAAGTGCCCTCTTTAATAGCCATCACCCATCTAGCCCATCCCCCACCCACCTCTCTCCATCAATCCTCAGTTTGTTCTCTATCATTAAAAGTCTGTTATGGTTTGTTTTCCTCCCTCCTTTCTTTTTTTCCCTCCCTGTATGTAATCCGTTTTCTTTCTTAAATTCCACATGTAAGTGAGATCACATGGTATTTGTCTTTCTCTAACTGACTTATTTCACTTAGCATAATACACTCTACCTCCATCCACATCATTGCACATGGCAAGATTTCATTCTTTTTGATGGCTGAGTAATATTCCTCAGAATATTGGCTGAAGAAATCACCTTGGCTATTGTTGATAATGCTGCTACAAACATCGGTGTGCATGTACCCCTTTGAACCTTCGTATTTGTGTTTGTGTATCCTTTGGATAAATACCTAGTAATGTAACTGTGGGATCATAGGGTAGTTCTATATTTAACCTTTTGAGGAATTTTCATACTGTTCTCCAGAGTGGCTGCGGCACTTTGCATTCCCACCAACAGTGTCCTCATCCTTACCGACACCTGTTGTTTTTTGCATTGTTAATTATAACCATTCTGACAGGTGTGAGGTGGTATCTCATCATGGTTTTGATTTTTATTTCCTTGGTGATAAATGATGTTGAGCATCTTTTCATGTGTTTGTAAGCCATCTGGACGTTTTCTTTGGAAAGCACGTTAAGCTTCTGCCAGTGGGCATGTGGCTCTCTCAAGACCTGCTCCTGCATACTTTCCCTTCATGTGATAAAGTATTATCAAAGACTTTTACAAATTTGGTTTTATTTCATAGGTTTCAGATATAATACCAGTTTTAAAAACTGTGTTCTGGTGCTGATGCAGATTTTCCTATTTATGTTTCATAGTTATTTAACTGAGGGTTGGGAGATAGACTAAAGTAGCTGTGTTTATCCCACCGCCTTATGTAGAAGTCTCCTCATAGATGTGTTTTTATTATTATATTTTAGGCAAGCATGCAGAACAGTGAAGAACATTTCCCACATGTAATAAATATTTGTATTTTTCCATATTTTCCTTACAAGCCTTTTATTTACAGGCTTTTTTGGTACCATTTCTAAATCTCTTTCCCCCTCTCCAAAGGTAATGAATACTGAAATTTGTGGGCATCCATTCTGTCTATAATATGTAATATTGTTTTTATGTTCTTTACATAAGCAAAATACATGAAACCATTTTACATTGCAAAATTTAACAATAATCAACATTCAATAATTTAAAATAATCAATAGGTATTAGCCAATTTTTTTTTACCAGTATTTTGACCATCAAGAAAACATAGTCAAGTTACTCTGTGGATAGTCAAGAAAGTTTTTTCTCTTCTTCTAGGAAATACTGTTTGTGAACTTTTATTTCAATAATGTTTATTCCAAACATCCCTTATTTATATGTTGCTTCATGATAATCCTCGGTTTTTCAGAAGTTATTATTTCAGTATCCATTTATTGCAATCTAACATGAAGATTCTAGGTGGCGAATTACAATGCTTGAAAGAGCTTTTATACTGTATGATCATTTTCACTTGAATAAACATAAATATTGTATTTGGTTCAAATACACTTGATTTTAATAATAGGAAATCTTGATAAAATGTATCATATATTTTATTTATCCCTAAATATTTGAAAAATACTTTTTATATTTGATTCTAAACATGACTAGATTTTTCTGTTTCTGGATGAGATCTTCTAAGTCTGGGAAGGCAGATTAGGGGTTTAATGAGTGTTTCCTTTCATATACTGGTAAAAATTAAAATTTAATAATTTGTCTTAAACTTGTATAACTCTTCAGTTTGAAGTATGTACTTCATAACGTGTTAACTTTTTAGAGCCTTATTAGTAATATTTTTATGTGGCAGTTCACTTCTATTATCCCTTATAAAATAAGAAAACTGAAGCATAAGAAATTAAGTAATAACTTACCTAAGGTCACATAACTGATAAGTAGTGGAATACGAATTCATATCCAGGAATTTTCCAGCCTTAGAGTCTGAACTCATAGCCTCCTCACATGCTTCCTCTTAGTCATTTAATTTGACAAGCTTATAAATATATTAAGGCTTAAAATTGTCATCATAGGATAAGAGTTGTAACTTATAATTGTGGCCATAGCCTTAATCCTTTGTTCATGACTAATGTCAATGAGTTTTTAGATCCTTTCCTGGGATCAAATGTTAATACATGAGAAGGAAGGGGGGAGAGATGTTAGTAGACGGGTCAGAAAAAGAGCAGAAGACTAGGGGGGAAAATTCACTTATTTCCAAATTTTCTATAGGGATTTCTCTAGAAATAGCAGTGGTTTGGGGAACTGGAAACCCACATTCTGGGGCCAAAGTAGTCCAGAAGTACAATGATGGCAAAGAGTTGGAATTTCTAATTCTTTGAAAGTAACTGAGCCACCACTGGGAAAGCACAGGTCTGCTATGTACTGGTGTTTTTGGCAGGGGAACTCAAAGGGCAGTTGTACCATTTCAAAAAGTCAAGAATTGCTTAAAGAGGGTTTTGGGTGTTTTGTTTTGTTTTTTACAAAGTAGTTTTTTCTGTAAATTTCTACTTAGATTATGACTATTAGGAAATCTATGTGTTTATTTGAACTTTGAGGCTCTTATAGTTTTCTTGGGCCCTAGCCTACCTTTAAAGGTACCTTGTTGAGTTTTTATGTTCGTTGTGGTCAATGAGTATCTCTCCTCCATGTATTGTTTCAGAGATCCAGGCTATTCTGCCTTGTGGGGTCATCAACCTATAGAACTGCATAGTCATTAGAATTAATCTGCACCAGGAGAATATAAGGGAAATAGGCACACAACCTTAAAAGTCTTGGCTAAAGTTATACATTTCCAGTTATAAAATGAATACCTCATGCAAATGTAATGTGCAGCATAGTGATTTAGTTAATAATACTGTATTACATATTCAAAAGTAGGTTGGAGAGTGAATCTTGAAAGTTCTCATTGCAAGAAAAAAAATTTATAATGATATATGGTGATGGATATTAACTGGACTTATTGTGATGATCATTTTGGAGTATGTACATATATCAAATCATATTGTACACTTGAAATTAATGTATTCTGTCAATTATACCTCAATTTTAAAACGTCTTGGCTCAGAAGTTATCCACATCACTTTCATTCTGATGTCATTAAGTGAAAACAAGCCACGGCTATATTTAGATGTAAGAAGGGCTAGAAAATCAAAACTCTGGCTGGGAAGCTGCTACATAGTGACAACTCTGTACTATGAAAGGGGGAGCTGCACATTTTGAAAGACAGCTAAGTGTCTCAGCTACAGGAATTCAGTTAAAAAATAGTGTAGTAATCCTTATGTATGGAATGCTTTTGCTGTGTCCAATAATAAAATTTGAGTATCAAAGAAAAAATTTGGAGAACATGCTTCTATCACCATGATCTTGACAGTTTTTTGATACTTAAAGACTGCCTAATAAGTCAGTGGTGATATTAACAAATGTGATTTTTTGATATCATATAGAGAAACATGTCAACATTTAGAAGATATGCAAAACTCACTGAACCAGTATTTTTCAAATGATCAGTACATTGCATTTTTAAAAATAATACATGGATTTTAAAAATACGGTTTTAGATTCCACATTGCAACCCACCATGAAGAAGCTACAACTTGTCAAGTTTTGGTGTATCAAAGAATATTCACAATTATATGAAAAGGCGATTCAAATACTCATTTTTCCAATTATATGTGTGATACCATATTTTCTTCATATACGTCAATATACAAATATAATCTTAAAAAATGTATCACAACAGAACAAATGCAGAAGTAAATATTGGAATCATGCTGTCTTCTACTAAGGCAGATGTTAAAGAGATTTTTAAAATGTGAAAGCAGTGTTACTCTTCTCAAAACTTTTCTTGAAAATAGTTATCTTTTTCTAGGAAAAAAACAAGATGTGGTATATACACACACACACACAAAATGGAATATTACTCAACTATAAAAAAAAATGAAATCTTGCCCTTTGCAGTGACATGGATGGAGCTAGAGAGTGTAATGCTAAGTGAAATAAGTTAGAGAAAGACAAATACCATATGATTTCATTCATGTGAGAAATTTAAGAAACAAGCAAGCAAAGGGGAAAAAAAGGAGAGAAGCAAACCCAGAAACAGACTCTTAACTATAGAGAAGAAACTGATGGTTACCAGAGAGGAGGTGGGTGGAGGGATGGGTGAAATAGGGGATGGGGATGAAGGAGGGCACTTGTGATGAGCACCAGGTGATGTATTGAAGTGTTGAATGACTATATTGTGTACCTGACACTAATACTACATTATGTTAACTAACTGGAATTTAAAGACTTAGAAAAAGAAATAGTTAGCTTTTCTAAAAAGATGCTATTTATTTTAACATGAAATGGGTTTCTTACCATTATTTTTAATGAACTAATGTTCAAGATTTCTCAGTTTTAATTTCTATTGTAGGAAATACTAATACATACAAAATCCATAGAAACAAAAGTTCTTTGGTGTCTTCAGTTATTCTTAAGAGTATAAAAGAGCCCTGAGACCAAAAAGCTTGAGGACTACTGCCCTACAGGAAATCACTGCGGAGGGGCTTGCTCTATGGCATTTGAGAGGGGCCATATCCTGCTTGTAGTTTTACAGTATTTGTGTTGCTTGTCCCCAAGCTGGAGTCAGTAATCACTATGGAGGATCCCCTAAACATAAGACTCAGATAATTTACTAGGCCATAAGTATGTTTTGATTTGGAAACTTTTCTGCAGTTACTAATATTTCTTCAGCGCTGACATATTTAACTTGCACATTAAAGACTTAAGAATTCCTTGATCATCTTATATACCCTTGGGCCTTATGTTTCTACCTGAAAAAACTGATGTGATTAGATAATTTTCTATATTCCCCTTCTCTAACATTTTATTACGCTATTACTTCTATTCTTAGATGCTGAATAATCTTCCCAGGTAGTTGTTGACTATTGAGATGGAATTAGCAATAGAGACTGGTGGCCTAGATTTATTATTTTAGAACTCTTCCCCCTCTGTAGTTGTGTGCGTGCATGTGTGTGTATGTGTGTGTATCTTGTATGTGTGTGTTGTGTGTATAAATATATTAATCTGTGTGCTAGAGGAATGCTAAGGCAGGTCAAGGGCAGAACTGGGGTAAAACATGAGTGTATGTATATATGCATGTGTGCATATATATGACTTTCAAGAAATAAAATAACCTGTGCTCCATGTATAGTGCTGTCTCAGAATTGCTGCTTCTAATCCAAAACATATTTAGACCATAATTTCTCCTTGACATTTGAGATACTTATTGTCATGTGATCTTAACTTTTCTCCAAAATTTTAAACTAAAAAAATGTTCTGTTTTTGTTTTTAATGAAATAGACAGCAGATAGTTAAAAATTGCCTTCCAACCCAAATGGCGTATCTCCCTTTTTAGGACTGGAATGTAAGCAGCTACAGAATTTCAGTATCTGGAATGACTCAGGATTTACAAGCCAGCTCCCCTTAACCAGTGTATTCTTAGATTATTTACAAGACTAAAGTTTTAATGTTCATTTCTCTTATTGTGGTACAACACCATTTAACCTTTTAAATTAGATGAAGATCGTTTTTCAAAAACTATTTTTATGCCTCTCTCCTAGTTTTTAAACCCAATTTTTTTCTCTTTGTCTGGACTTGAAGGTTAAAAAATTAAAACACTTCATGATTTTTTATAAACTGTAGTTTAAACTACATGCAGTAAAAAATCCTTATATTCAGTTAACATGTAACTTTTAAGTACGTATGTATATATCATTATACTTAGTGCTGGGGGAGATAAGGAATAGAAAAGAAACATAGTTACTAGTATACTAGTAACTAGTTACTCCATACACAAGTGCTAGTTGATATTTAGCAAACGACATGTTCCAGAAATAGTAATAGCCCAATGAACAATAGCCCAAATAGCTACTTGAACTTTAATTTGTACCTCTGTCAATTGCTACCTCTTCACTGTCAGCAATGCTTAGGGACAATAAAAAAAAGAACCCTTAAAACTTGGAAATAAAGTAGCTTTCTGAGAATTAAGCCAGTAAAATCTCGACATTGTGCTTTTCATTATATAATATTAAAAGAAAACCAAGGAATTTGCATGGCTAAAGAGAGAGGAAACCCCAAAACACTAAGATGGCCAGAGATATAAACTCTCAATGTGGTAGTAATTTAATAAGTTGTATTATTGTATTGTCATTGGTTGTATTTTATACTATGTGGAGAAATACTATATGAAAAAAGTGGGATAAACAACATGTGGCACAAGATAGATGTAGCCTGAGGAACCAGAAACCTGCAGTGTTTTTACAGAACTATCTAGATTTGACCTTGTAAATTAGGTTTTTATAATAATTTGGATAATATATCTTTCAAAACCATTTTACCTCCCTTTGCTTTGATGCCGTGTTTACCAAGCAACTTCCTAATTACTAATTTAGCTTTTAAGACAATCTTCCATGGTCTGCCACAGGGTGACTGGCAAATGCCTCCCCCAGGTATGTTGGTTTGTTGATTGGTGGTAGTGGTCAGAGGTGCTGGAGAGCATGGGAAAAAAAGTGGGTTCTCATTGCATTATGAAATGCATTAACATTCTTTATTGAATGATATGAAAAAGCCATGCTAAGGTGAAGTGAATAACAAGGATTTAAATTCTTCTGAGAGATTAGTCACTGGTTTGAACAAAACAAGGTGGTATGTTTCTACACATTTGTAACAATTACATTTGTATCTTGCTTAAATATTGGAATCATGCTTTGTAGTGAGGTAGGCTCATGATTCTGTCAATGAATTGGAATTGATTTAACCGTTTATTTAGTGACTATTTACTGAGTGCTTACTCTATGCCAGAGACTTTCAAAGGTACTTGGAATACATAAGTGAACAAAACAGGTAAGATCCTTTTCCTTATAAAACTTATGGGTTGGTGAGGAGAGACGGGCAGTGGGACAAAGACAGTGGACTAAGGAAACTGTAAAGTCTGTGTTGAGCAGTGAGAAAATGGAATAGGCAAGGTGGAGCCAATTGTTTGACAGCTTTTTAAAAGAATTTAAATCCAATAGGCAATAAAGAACCAACATGGCTTCTTCAGCTGGCAACTGACGTAGTCAAAATAGTATTTTAGGAATTAAGAATTAGGTAGCAGCTGAGTTGGAGAAGAACTTGAGACAGAAGAATGATTAAGGAATATTGCTAAACTCTAGACATGAGGTCATGAGGTTGTAGAAGGACCACGAAAGAGATACATCTAAAGAGGTTGAAGAAGAAGAAGCTGCCTGGGTTTTGGTAAAGTAGAGACGAGAATAAAAGCTGACTAAATTTTTACTGTAAATATTAGAGAGAATGTTTGTCTACTTCCATGCATAGTTGGTTGGAGTATATACTTGAAAAAAGCTTTCTGAAAATCAGTTTTTCAATTTGTGTTTTTACAGGATTTTTTTTTGGTCTAATCATTTTATTTCCTGTAATTATCTTAAGAAAATAATAAGGGATGCATGGGTGGCTCAGTCAGTTAAGTGTCTGCCTTCTGCTCAGGTCATGGTCCCAGAGTCCTGGGATTGAGTCCCTCATGGGGCTCTCTGCTCAGCAGGGAGTTTGCTTGTCTCTCACCCTCTGCCCCTCCCCCAGCCCTGCTTGTGCGTGCGTGCTCTCTCTTGCTCACTCAATTTCTCTCAAATCCTTTAAAAAAGGAAAATAATCAGAAATATAGAGTATATACCAAGGAATTCGTATTTATGTTAGTGAAAGGTTTGAAACAACCAAAATAACCAACAATAGATCAATTAAATAAGGAAGAGTAAAATAGAGGTGTTTTCATCTATCTAGTCTGTCAGATCCATGATTAATAGAAAAATTTTGTTAAATTGATATATGTATGTCTTCAATATTTTTTCTTTTACTTCAGACATAACAATGTGCTTCATTTATCAGATTTTATATGGGGCTATGAACTCTGAGTATGATTCTAATAATTATCATGCCCACTGAATATTTCCTACAGTGTACAGTTTGAGTTTCTTTAAAATGGACTGAGAATTCAATGATATCTGCCAAGGAATCTGAATGCGTAATTCTGTATTGTTATTGTTTTTCTTTTTTTTTTTTTTTTAAAGATTTTATTTATTTATTCGACAGAGATAGAGACAGCCAGCGAGAGAGGGAACACAAGCAGGGGGAGTGGGAGAGGAAGAAGCAGGTTCATAGCGGAGGAGCCTGATGTGGGGCTCGATCCTATAACGCCGGGATCACGCCCTGAGCCGAAGGCAGACACTTAACCGCTGTGCCACCCAGGCGCCCCTGTTATTGTTTTTCCCTGTTGTCTTGCCCGCACCTAATTTACCATCTAAGTTTTAATCACTCACCTTTTCCATTGCCACTCCATAGGCCCCTCTAAAAACTTTGATTTCTGTCCTGAGTAATATGGGAAACGATTGCAGCTTTGAATAGAGGAATTGCATGATCTGAAATACAACTTAACAGAATCACTGTGGCTACTCTGTTTGAGAAAGGACTGTGGTGTATGTGGGGGTACCCTTTGCGCACTTTTTACCCCATAATTGTCTGAATGCAAAAACAGTTGTAGCTCTCTTTCTAGTGTTGGCATTTCCTTTTAGCCTCAACTATGAATAGCAAAAATATAGAGGCATCTAGGAAAGCCAGGGATCCAAGAAGCACTGTAGACTTTGAAATCATATTGGAAAATATGGAATTAAGATGGGAAGCAATATAAGGCTTTTCAGAGTGTTTAAGGAAGAAACAAAGATAAAGAACCAGGTATAGTTCCTAAAGGGATTTCCTTTCCCACTCCCACTCCCACCCCCCATTTAGCTAATCGGTTCTCAATTGCATAGGTACCGTAGAATCTCCTAGGGAGGTTTAAAAATATCGTTGCCTGTGCCCCATCCCATATATACTGATGCAATTGGCCTGGGCTGGGGCTTAGGCTTCATTTTTCTTTAAAAAAAAAAAAAAAATCCCAGGTGATTCCAATATGCATCTAGCATTAAAATCGATTGTTTTCAAATCCTCACATGGTCTTGCTGAACTTGTGATTAATTGCCTTACCATCTAGAATAAAACTCTCTATGGCTCAAGGAAATTTCAACTGGAATATATGATTTTATTCTCTTGAGGCAGGGAGGTGGAGGGGAGGATTTTCTTCAGGTTGGGTCTGAAGGCTGCGTCATTTCCTTCATATAGAGGCAAAGTGATACTGTTAGTTTTCCAGCTATAATAGGAGTTCTAAGGAGGCACAACTCAAGCTAATAGGCAGTTTAGACTCTGGTTCCAACCTTTGCTCAATTATCCTTGTGAGAATGGGCTATACAGTTTCTCTCAGGGAAGTATTAATAATGTTGCCACAGAGAATATACCTATTTTTCTCTGCTGAATGGCTCCCCAGAGAAAGCCATGAATTACTCTTATTAGGCCCTGAAGAATCCTGTCTTGTGACAGTGACCTTAAAAACATCCCATTTATTATTTGTGTTAGGCAGCCTTTAAGATGGCGTCTGACGATCCCTGCTTTTGGTATTTATGCCTTTGTGTAATTTCCTTACCTTGTATAAGCAGAAGTAATGTGATAATCACTGTCAAGATTAGGTTCTAAAAATACTGTGGCTTCCATTTTGGGCATTCTCTCTGGTTCCTTGCTCTGTAGGAAACAAACTACCATGTTTTAAATAGTGCTATAGAAGGGCTCATGGTGTAAGAAAGTGATATTTTGAGTCAACCACCACTGAGGACCCAAGGTGAATCCCTGTCTAAGTTGAGCATTGGAATAATAGATGTCCACAGCCCTGGCCAACATTCTTGATTGTAGCCTTATGAGAGATTCGAACTAGAGACAACTAGCTAACCCATGTCCAGGGTCCTGACCACATATGAGACAATAACTATTTGCTGTTTTAAGCCATTAAGTTTTAAGATAATTTGTTACATAACAATCTATAACTAATACATGGCTGGATTTGTCAAGAGAAAGTCCTGCCATCTTTAAGCTCAATGTTATTATTCATCTCATATTTCAATTGTTAGAAGTTCTGACGATATGAAAGAGAATAAATTTGTATAGGTTCTCATAAATTCAATGATGAGGATTTGGAAACCGGAACCACATAATTATCAGGAAGTAAAAGGAAAATGTAAGAGGCATCCTCTCGGGGGAGAGTAAATACAGGGATTTGGGGGAAGAGACTAGGACTTTATTACTTTTTGTTTCCTGTCAGAGAAAGTGACAGCCCAAGAGAAAGTGAATTTTCTTAACAAACCGTTCAAAGTTAGAGGATGAATGGGAGCACATGTGGGCCTGAAGGAACATCAACCTCATTGAAAGCAGCAGCTTTGTTGAATAAATATAGAAGTGGAACAAAGAGTAGCCTGACAACAATGCTGAAAGAGTTATAAGTTTTAATGAACTATTTTATGTTAAGATGAACATCAAGAACTCAAATCATAGAGACCAATTAAGAGATATTCTCTAAAAACTGTTTTAGAGTGTTCATAGAAATGGTCACAGCTAATCATCTCATACCCACAAGTCAGTCACAGCGGCCTGCATATTTTCTGATAGATCAGTGACATTCTAATTGACCAGTAACCACTCATACTGGTCGTTAAATATTTTTAATATCACTCCTATTCATAGTGAACTTTAGAGAAAGTTTTGGTTTTCTTTAGCCATGTGTCATCAGTGTGTAAAGTTGGATAAGACACGGTTCTCCTGTGTCTTCTTCATGCCCAAGTATCAGGCAGTAGGGTAGTGGTGTGAACAAAGCTGCATGACAAACCTTGTACATCTTTCTGATGTATCGCTTTTGCTTATTGGTGTGAATCTTAGAGCAAACACAAATGTAGTGTGGAGTAAAATGCAAAAATCACATGAGTTTTAAGAGAAAAAAAGATTTTCAAGAAATTTTGTGTGCCACCTTTGGCATTATTCCTTAGACTCTCATTCTCTACTTCTATTATTGTTATTTCAGTAGACAGTTTTGAGAGACACTGTTTTAGTGCATTTGTGGTTATAGAACCGCTTTTACTACAGTCGGGCTTGTAGTCCATCTGTATGTTCATTGTAACTCTAGAGAACCAGCAGAGAACCAGAGGAGCAAACTCTTAAGAGATAGAAACAAAGAATTTATCTCCAGCACCTCTTCTATCATTAGGTCAGTTTATAGCCAACTCAAAGGCTGATAATTTATACTTCAGCTTTTTTTTTAATAGAAAAATGTTTTAGTTCACTAATTGTTTTGAAAATATCTTTTTATTACTTCTTTTGTTAACAGCTCATATTCTTTCATTTAATTTTCTCCTTCCTTGTTGTTGGAAATCTATGCATTTAACCAATTTTCCCTTTCAAAGAACATTTAGAGAACACCTCCGTTTATATGGACATTTTGCTTACTCCCCCCCCCCCCCCGTTTACCTCCCCATAAAGAGGTACATGTAAGAGTAGAATAGGAAACAGGATTAGAAAGTGCGGTCTTTCTTTCCTCCTCTTGAGTCAAATCATCACAGTATGGACTGATTATTGTGTATGAAGTGAATTGCCAAAACATAAGATGCCTTTGCATGCAAACATAAAGATCATATCTCAATAGAAAAAAAATTTTTTTTGAGAGAGAGAAGACGAGTGGGGGTTGGCAGGGGCAGAGGGATAGAGAAAATCTTAAACAGGCTCCACACGCAGCATGGAGCCTGATATGGGGCTTCATCTCCAACGCTGAGATCATGACTCAAGTCCAAATCAAGAGTCAGACACTTAACTGACTGAGCCACCCAGGTTCCCCTCAATAGAAATTTTTTAAGGAGGGAAACTACTAGCTAATAATCCTGATAATCTAAGTGTAGGAAGTACATGCTAAGTGACATAGACTTTTGTGACATCTCTGTACCTAACCAGCTACTTTGGATGTATCACAATCTCAGTTTCCTTGTCTACAAATGAATACAAGGGACAGTTTTAAGATACTAGAATTTAAATGTGTGTAACTAGTACTGATTTTATTTTCTAAAATTTGCATGATAGATTTTTTAAAAGGGGACGGATAAACAATGAATTAAAAGTGTTTCTAGAAACACTACCAGATTGGATTTACTGCTAAATTTGTTTTGCTTAATTCAGCATTTCTGTGTAATTTGATTGTAACTCTGTAGACAAAGAGTATTTGGTCCTGACATAGTTCGTATTTTATATTATGTACACTATTTCTGTTCAAATTTTATATCATCATTTTTTGCCCTTTTAAAAATGAAGTAAGATTAGTCTCAGTCTGAATTTTCTTTAATATTCAAACATTGAATGAATTCATATAAAAATTGATTATGGATAGACACTCTGCTAAGCACTAAGGAAACAAATATGAGAAACATAGTTTCTCCTCTGCTCTTGATATTTTCACAAGACTCCAGCCATAGAAGCCTGATCTAGGAACCTAGCCTAGCAAGGCCCGTAAATCAGAGAACAGTTCAAAATATCATTCATAGTACGTCCCGGAGTATATCTGAGGAAGGGCAATTCTTTCTAGCTTCCCTGCCACTTGAACATATAAGTGAGCCACAAGAATGAAATGAATCTGTTGTTCCTGTTGATTTAGCCTTTTTATGTAACTTTTGCCTATAAATGTATTAGTCGAGAATATTTATATAAAATAAAGGGACTTGATGACAAATATTTTGAAATTAAAACCACAATGATAAGCAGTCCAATAGTTTAATTTAGTTAAATGTTGGCCTCCAATTGGTGAACACATAAAGTATTACCAAATCTGCCAGTCGAAGAATTATGAAGTGGAATTTATCTTTCTGATAAGCCTATTATCTGTAGCCTCATCTCAAGCCGTCATGACATTCAGGTCCTCAAATCCCTAACTATATGTTCTATTTTGGGCATTGTACTCTTGCCATCTAACAGGAAAACAACGTTCCATGTGGCAATATTTTGAATGGCAGAAATTTCTAGACATTAGAAAAATTACTGACTCTAAATATGCATATTTTAAAAGTATGGCACTTTTCTACTCATGAACTCAAGTATATTCTAAATTTAAAATCCTTTAAGTTCTTGTATCTGCAGTGATTTTACTTATATGATCCAATTTAATTGACAATATGTGGCAAAACATATTTTACATTTTTGTATCGTTCCCTGTGGGACATCTATTGTAAGAATTGCCGCGGGCTGTCATTTTTGTCTGCCATCCAGGATTTGCTGGCCCAAGTGCTGTGTACTAGACTTGGTATTGGTCATGAGGGGGAGGGGAACTTGCAGTTGCGCCAGACGGTTTTGTTATTGCTTTAGAATTAAAAGCATATGAAACAGATACAGCTTATTAAGATTGTTGTTTTTTTTATAAATAACATAAACTTAAATAACAAAACAATAAAGTTCAAATACAACTTAAAATAGAGTTTAATGCTGTAACCACAGAGAAAAAGCATGATTATTTGTGGGAAGAACATTACTAAAAGTCATATTCCCAAATATGAATTATACAAAAGATAGATTATGTTACTTGAAAAAAACCTTAAAGCTTTCTCAATTTTACTTTTAGGGATTATAAGATGTTATTTTGTGGCAAGTGAGATGAAATACAGTATTATCATCATTATTGCTATGTTATATACAAGATTTTTGAAAACATCCTTTTAGCAATACCCTTTCAGTTTGAGCAGCATTAGAAATTTTTTTCTTGTTAATACAAGAAGAGTACAAGCATTTTCTAATATTATACTTTTGTAAAAAAACTACCTATTTGATTCCATTCCGTAGTAGAATTTTTGAGAATATTCTTTCTTTTCTGATTAGAATTTAAGTGGATTATAATTTTTCACTAAAAAGTCTTTCAAATACTGCTCATCTTTCATAGTTAGTATTGGCTTGATTATCTGACAAATCATTCCAGCAGCCTTTAGGTCTGACATATCTTATATAACATCATCTGCATTATTATTATTATAGCAGCCATTTTATAAGCAGATAGGAATATTTAAATAATCATTATCAGATAATCAAATCTAACATACTCTTAAGGGTAAATTAATTTAAGAAAAAAACATTACTATTACTAACATCATGATTGTACAACCAGTTTTACAATTTTTTACAACTTTTAGTTAGTAAATCTGATTTTTGTGTATATTTTTCAAATCTTTCTTTAATGCAGTCTCTTAAAATAAACATACATGCGCAAGTCCAGCTTGATCAGTTTTTCAGTAGTTTTCCAGCCTTTCTTGGTTACTTAAAAAAAAAAGAAAAGAAAAGAAAAGAGAAAAAGAAAGAAAACAGTCCACTTAAAGAAATCTCCCTGCTGGAACTGGTTTCTTATATACCATATATGATTATGTTATTGCCATAGGAAGAAAGTGGGCTGTTTTTTGTTCTTTCTTCGTTTTTTTCCCCCTTACAGGAACCCCCTTTTGATTTAAAGCAACAAACATTTCTCCTCCGCTGTGTGTCCATTTAGCTGATGCATATGTGTTGTAATGGTTTTCCAGAATTAATTCTTTGAAGTTGCAATCTTCATTGCATTCTTTCTGTTAAAACAACAAACAACATTATCCGAATGATTTTTAGAGGGACTCAAAGAGTAAGCGGTAATATTTAGTAAAATTAAAACATATATGACCTTTTCTTTTTTTTGAGTGGGCCTAATGCAGTCTGTTAGATATAAGTTAGCATATTTGCAAAAAAATTAGACATCTTAAAATTTTTTTAAAAAGATAAAATGATACATATTTAGTTATGCAACATATTTCCAAATGTCTAACTTTTTGGCCATTGGTTGCTACTATTCTTTCGTATCAGGAGCTATTTCCCTCTAAGTAGCAGCTCTCATGTTACCATCCCCAAGTCACTCATTCCCTGACTGCTGAGATTTGATATGATTAGCAGAGCATCTGCCTCCCTCATTCAAAGGGTGTATTTCACAACTTTCTTCATTTACTACTACACTGCCTGCAAATTGTGATAGAAAATTAAGCTTATTTTCATCCATCCAACTATTCATTCATTCAGTCATTCATTCATTCATTCATTCATTCATTCATTCAGTTAAACCTATATTATTATGTAATTAGCCTGTGCCAGGTATCCTGCTGGGCTGTGGAAATACAAAGGAAAGTCGATTATATTTTTTTACGGTGGGATGAACTGTTACATATTTCACATTGTAATAAAGAGGGAACAACATAAACGCGCACAGTTCAAAGCCCGTGACTGTGAGATTGATGTTGATAAACAAATGTCTGAATTTTTTTCCCAAGAATTTTCATGTCAGCAAGGTACAGATTGGGTGAACTTTAACAAAAAAGAGCTTTAATACTCTCAGAAGGAAATTTTAGATTTTAAGTATCTAAAATGCACATGGACTTTCAGAGATGGAAATATCCTGAGAGGTCTGTTAATCCAACTCATTTTGCAAATGAAGACATCCAAGCCTGGAGAGCTTAAGTAATTTGTCCAAGGTCCTGCAGAAAACATTTTCTCAATGCTTGAATATAAAGTATTTTAATGAAATAATTAAATTATGTAATTGGAAAGAAGTTAGTTTCATCTTTACTTTTCAAAAAGGCAAGATGTTTTGGGGTGCCTGGGTGGCTTAGTTGGTTAAGTGTCAGACTCTTGGTTTAGGCTCAGGTCATGATCTCAGGGTCGTGGAATCAGGCCCACACTGGGCTCTGTTCTGGGTGTGGAGCCTGTGCTTGGGACTCTCTCTCTCCCTCTCTCTCCGCCTCTCCCCTCTCCCTCTGCCTCTCCCCTGCCTCTTCTCTCTCTCTCTTTTTCTTTTTCTGTCCCTCTCCAAAAAAAAAAAGAAAGAAAAGGCAAGATATTTTGACAAAAATAAGTTCAAAAAATTAAGTCTAAATTATCAATTATCAATACCTTTGCATAGAGTTTTCCTTCTTTATTCATTGCAAGATAGTATTCACTTTCCACCCCTTTGATTGCCACAATTCCAACTGCCACTGTCCTGATTTCCATGATATCTGCAAGAAATCACAGAAAGATAAGTCAGTTATTCACTCAGCTTTGCAGATTATCCAAGAATGACCATTCGTTCTTATTTCTTTTTCAATTGGAAGTTATTAACATTATTAACTTGATTATTTGTTAGCCTGAGGCCACCTACCCATAATGCACATACTAACACCAGAGTAGTCCTTATTAAATATGGGAAGTGCAAACTATTGATTTTTTTTAATAGAAAAAGATATCTGGATTCAAAGAAATAGGTAAATATTTGAATTTAGCTTTTTCTTCCCTAGAATTACACTTCTAATTACTATAATAATAATCATCAGGATAACAGCTAATGTTTATTGGTCTCATACCACATTCTCAGAATTATTCCAAGGCTCCTATGTATTAACTCATCTACTCATCACCAAGGCTATGAAGCAAATACCCTAGTTATTCCCATTTTACAGATCAAGAAGCCCCCACACAGAGAAGTTTAATGTGCCCAAATTCTCTCAGTTGGTAAATGGCAGAGGTGAAATTTGAACCCAGACAATCTGGCTTTTAATCATCGTATAGTACTATGAAAGTATATAATAAGCTAACGTCTTTACTTTTCTCTTAAACTTTCTCTTAAAAATTATTGCTAACAGAAAATCTCTTGAATTTACTGAAATTGAATAAAATTCATTTAAAGCAATTTTAAATAATGCTAACAGGACCTAGTGCCTTAAAAAATTAAATATTTTATTTTATTTTATTTTTAAAGAATTTATTTATTTATTTGACAGAGAGAGACAGCCAGCGAGAGAGGGAACACAAGCAGGGGGAGTGCGAGAGGAAGAAGCAGGCTCATAGCGGTGGAGCCTGATGTGGGGCTCGATCCCATAACACTGGGATCACACCCTGAGCCGAAGGCAGACGCTTAACCGCTATGCCACCCAGGCGCCCCAAAAATTAAATATTTTAAACTGATGACAAATTTTTTGATACATGAAAAGATAATTTAAAACCAAATTATGGGGGTACCTGGGTGGCTTAGTCAGTTAAGCATCCGACTCTTAGTTTCACCTGAGGTCTTGATTTCATGGGTCATGGGATAGAACCCCAGGGTCAGGCTCCTCATTCAGCATGGAGTCTGCTTGAGATTCTCTGGCTCTACCCCTCCCTCCACTCATGCTCGTGTGTGTGCTTCTCTCTCAAATAAATAAGTAAAATCTTTAATAAATTTAAAAAAATTATGAATCCTGCTTATATATTTTTATAATTTTATACCTTTCTAATTTTTAATCTTTGTTGAAATTGTTTTTACAAAACATAGTTACCACAAGAATGTTAACCTTTATTTTCTTTTTTATGTATCTTTTCCTTAAGTGCTATATTTTAATGACTCATATAAATGCAGTAGAATCTCAAGAAATTTTTAAAAACAATGTAGGAATTAAAAGTTTAGTGAACCTTTTTAAATAACTGCTGTTAACTATACTTTCAACATGAAGGTGCAGCCATGAGACTTTCTCTTTCCTGTGCCTAACATAATGCAAAGAAAATTCCAAGTGAAAATTATCTGCATAAAATCAAGTCTCCAAAAGCTGTTTTCCAAAATATTCCCTGAATTAAAGGAAGATCTGGTTTTTTATTCCAAGCCTTTGCTTCATCCTCTTACTTACTCTTTTTGCTTTAGTTTTCCTATCTGGAGAATAAAATTGATACCCACTTCATCAAGATTAATGTAGCCTAGCTAATTTTTGTTATTTTTTTCACATATATGCCACATATAGGGCCATTTTCCCAGTAAACTATACTTAGCACTAGCCAGAGGCATCCAGTTGAGAGTTCTAGAGCTGCTCGTAGAAACTGAGGTCTATGAAGGAAATGCAAAGGAATGGATATTAATCTTTTTAAGTATTTATGAAATATTGTCAGAATGTATAAAACCTTAATGGAATTTGAGGACACGAATTAAGGAAAACAGCCCTGATTTCTGAACTTCAGAAGTTAATATCAAGTATAAATAGCAAACACATCTTAATTAAAAGAAAAGAAAACCTTTTGATTCTATTTGTATTTGAAGAATGTGGAGCATTAAAATTAGTTTTAATCATGAAAATATTTTATATTTAATTCTAATAAATTATGTATGATTTATGATTATTTTATTTCATTCTAAAATTTCAGACCAACAGGTTATTTGGTTTTAAACAGCACAATTTCTATTCCCTTTGTTAGAGTCAGAATAGGAAAAATTGCTTTCTTTTTGTGTTCAAGATGTAAACAATGACTTATGGATTGAATTATTAGGTGTCATTAAAAATTCAATAAACTATTTCATTAAATACCCTAATTTTACTAAAAGGCAGATGAAAAGTAGTCAAAGACCTCATAACAACTACTGGCATCAATGAATGAAATAATCTTAATTCTCAAGATTTTGGTCACAACTAAGCTATGCCTTTATAAGTAGTTAATAATAGCAGTAATATGATTGAGAAGCTGCTGGATAAAATATATTGCTATTATCTCTCAATATTTTATGATACTGGGAAATTTATGACTAGCAAATTCAAAATGAAAAACAATGATAAGGAAAGAGAATCGAGGAACTATCTATCCACATCAAACCAAAGAATTCTCACTTCCACAGTACATTCATAGAGTTCAGTGATTCCACTTTTATCAATAGAGGAAGGTAATAAGTGTAAATAATAATTATGCTTCAATACCTATCGTAATATCATTCCCACTAGTAAAATTTAAGCCCTGCATACAATCATAGTCCAACCAGAGCATTCTGACTTGCTACATCTTTTGAAGACCTCAGTATTGTGATCAGCACATGGTAACAATGACATCCTAGGATGTGATTGCAGACAGTAGATTAAAGAGGGAAGCAGTGGCAGGGGAGCACATGTGAGGATACTTCAAGTGACACCTACAGATATTCCTCTTTAGCCCTGGGTGTTCCCAGTTTTCAGAGTATTCTATGTACATATTAAATATTTTAAAAAGTGAAACACATTATCACCAAATTTTTAAAATCTGATATTTTCTGAGATACTGTGCTGCTATGCAAAACTATTTTTTATTGTTAACAAACAATTCTGTTAATCATACACATCTAGCACAGCTAGAATTTCATTGTGGATTTGGGTCACACAGTGGTTTGTATATGCCAAACTTAGGAACAAGATATAGAAAACTGCCATCCACTGGAGGAGATAATGCTAAGTGAAATAAGTCAAGCAGAGAAAGACAACTATCATATGATTTCTCTCATCTATGGAACATAAGAACTAGAATGATCGGTAGGGGAAGAAAGGGATAAAGAAAGGGGGGGTAATCAGAAGGGGGAATGAAACATGAGAGACTATGGACTATGAGAAACAAACTGAGGGCTTCAGAGGGGAGGGGGGTGGGGGAATGGGATAGGCTGCTGATGGGTAGTAAGGAGGGCACGCATTGCAAGGTGCACTGGGTGTTATACACAACTAATGAATCATCGAGCCTTACATCGGAAACCGGGGATGTACTGTATGGTGACTAACATAATATAATAAAAAATTTAAAAAAAATTTTAAAAATTAAAAAAAAAAAAAGAAAACTGCCATCATTTTCAACTCAGTATCTTCATAAAACTCAACCACATTATTAGTCCCACCCAAGTAAAAAGAGCATCTTCTTAACTTTTCTTCTGTACTCATTCTCAAAATCAGCTAGGTTTAAAATGATGCTTGACTTTTCCAGCTCCTATCCTTATGCCTGAGCCTCAGCATCATTGGGCCTAGAAGTTGAGGAAATGGGCATAGCGAAAGGAATGAGTAAATGGGATAGAAATAATGTTGCTGTCAAGTATATGTTGAATATCTGTGTTCTATCATATTTGCTGCAAGCAGCTATGTTTGGTATTAAGGTGGTTCATTCCAGTATTATGCTCCACTTCCTAAAAGATTAACAAAATATAGAAGCAGGGAGAAGGGGATTAGCCAAAAAGAATTAAAAGAAATGCTTCCCGGAACTTAACAGCTTGCTGGGAAAAATTTCAGGATATAAGGACACCAAGGGAACTATTTGGAGTGACTTGGGACATACTTGTTATGTTTGTCCTTCTGTCTGAATGGTCAATAATCGTGTAATATAAATATAAATTGTTTTTCTTGGCTAGATGTGAAAGTGAAAAAGCTTGAGATACTCTTTTCTATGCTACAGCTTATTAGAGAAGATAACCATTTTTAGAGGGGATAAAAAAAAAACTAATTCAGAAGGGAAGCCAGGAAGAAAAAAAAAACCTCAAGAGTCTAGGGAATCCAAGCTATCATTAAGAATATAGCAAAAGGAATAAATTGGGTAGAAGAGAAAGAAAACATAACTGCAGAGTGCTGAGCTTAGTTAAGTGGCAATAAACTGTTTTCTTTAGAAGTGAATAGTTACGCTGTTCTAACCAACAGTGGTGAGTCTGGCTGTTCAGAAGCATTGGCAGCAGTATCACATGCTTTATGTAACAATAAGGAGAAGAGCTAAGTTGTTCCCTGACAGGAAAGCAGTCGAACACAGGTTTGAGACAGCTTCCTAGGGGGCTGGATATTCCTGACATGTATGTCAAGACACAAAGAAGGGTTGGGGCAGACTCATCAGGCTGAATGAATGCTGGCCATATGGGAATGAATGGCTGCACCCAAAGACACAGCAGATCCCTAGCAACACTGCAGTTCTGAATAGGAAAATGAAAGACATGAGAGCGCAGATGTGGTTTTTCATTTCTTCTTCTTCTACTTTAATCTCATGACTTTAGAAGTGGGGGAAAAAAAAAAGCTATGAAAGTAAACCCCTGGCTATTAACAATAGTGTTGAAAACAGGACTTGCCTTTTCCAGCTGGTACTTTAGAATAACTGAAAAAATGGGCTCCTGGAGTTTTATGTGCATTTTATAAAAAATGCATCTGACAGGAAAATGAAATTGAGGTGCATAAGTTTAGTTAAGACTAGGTTTGGTTTAAACAAAATGATTTGTTTCTGCATCCAATAAACATTGGGAGAAGTGACGACTTTGCTCCACAAAAGCATTTGGGAATTTCCGGGCCCCATTCAGCTCAGTGTTCCACCATCACTTTGTTCTTCTAAGACAAGGTAGAGCACACATTCCAGTTGGAGGATGGAATAAAGGAAGGAATGTGGGTAAAAAGGGATTCTGCTGGCTGCCTCTCATGGAAGATTTCTGGGAGAAGATTCCTGAGAATGTGCAATAGTTGCAGAAAATTTATAGCTAATGGTAAATTCAATGAGTTACTTTTGGCCAAATAATTTCAAAAGAAAATGTATATAAAATCTTCAAATAATCGTTTAATATTGTATCTAATGGGGGATATGGATGTATTTCAATGTTTGATCTGTATATGGTAGTTTTAGGAAATAATATACATTATATAATGGTGTATATGTATAGTACAATATATGTGTGTATACACACACACACCATTATATATATATATAAGATATATAATATATATATCTTATATATATATATATAAGATTTCCCATTCAACAATAAAGGCTTGACAGAAAATCATAAGAATCATTTAACATTTTTTTTAAAAAACTATTACTTGCTGATACCAATTCTTAGTTTTAATGTGCCCAAGAAAGTATATTTGGTCAAGGACATAATTAAATGTTCTGATTGGCCTAATAACCATTAAACCATTGCCTCCCTTCATTGTAAAACTTTAAAATAATTTTTAGTTATCATGCTAGCTCACCTATATTAATGTATATCCTCTCAAACTTTAAAATATAAAGCTCAAAAGGTTCAGGAAAAAGAAATATTGAAGGAACTGGGATGGGGGGATTTCTGTGTGATGAAACAAACTTTTTTCATTATCAACTCATGAAAAGACATGGAGGAAGCTAAAATCATATTACTAAGTGAAAGAGGACAATCTGAAAGGCTACACAATGCGTGATTCCAACTATATGACATTCTGGAAAAGGCAAAACTGTGGAGATAATAAAAAGATTAGTGGTTGTCAGGTGTTGGAGGTAAGAGAGAGGAGTAACTAGGTAAAGAACAGAGGGTTTTTAGGGCAGTGAAAAATAGTCTGTATGATAACATAATGGATATATGTCCAAACCCATAGAATGTGCAACATCAAGAGTAAACCCTGATGTAAACTATGGACTTTGGGTGATAATGATGTGTCAATGCAAGTTTATTAATTGTAGCAAATGTACCACTCTGGTGGGTGTTGTTGATAAGGGGGGAGGCTATGCATATGTGGGGGTAGGGGTATATAAAAAAATCTCTGTACTATCCCCTCATTTTTGCTATGAACCTAAAGCTGCTTTAAAAATAAATTCTTAATAAAAAATTTTTAAACAGTAAAGTTGAAACACCTTAAAATCATAAATGCTATTGGTAACAGGAACAAAGAATTAGCATTAATTATTTTTTTTAAAAGATTTTTTTTTATTTGACAGAGAGAAACACAGTGATAGAGGGAACACAAGCAGGGGGAGTGGAAGAGGGAAAAGCAGGCTTCCCGCTGAGCAGGGAGCCTGTTGCGGGGCTTGATCCCAGGACTCTGGGATCATGACCTGAGCCGAAGGCAGACGCTTGACACTTAACGACTGAGCCAGGCGCCCCACCATTAATTATTTTTAAAGATTTTAAAGATTTTATTTACTTATTTGAGAGAGAGCACAAGTGGTGGTGGTGGGGGGAGCAGAGGGAGAGGGAGAAGCAGACTCCCTGCTGAGCATGGAGCCCAAAGCAGGGCTCTATCCCAGGATCCTGAGATCATGACCTGAATGCAAGTCAGATAACCGGTGATCCACCCAGGCGCCCAAGCATGAATTTTTAAAGTACATTACGGGAACACCTAAAATTCTGAAAGTAGATGCTGGAGAATTTTTTTTTTTAATTTTTAAATTTAATTTTAAATTTAAAAATTAAAAAATTTTAAATTTTAAAAAACAATAGCGATTTTTACCAAGGTTCCTCACTTACTGCAAGCGTGATACAGATTTAAATAATAAATAGGCAAACATATTTAGATAAACTTATGAATGATTAAACCACAGGAAAAAAATAGGTAAGTCATTTTGGGTATATTCCCTAGTTTGTGAGGGTATTAATTGTAATTTGTAAGTAATTAATTGATTCTATTGTTGACAATATTATTGACAAAAATATTAACAAGGCTAAATGGCCAATTTACTTGACATATTGTTTCATTTTTCATGTTCTATTGTGTGAGCTGACCTTTATTTTTTTTTTAACTGTATCATTCTGCTACCACAGTCATTATGTTAACAACTTGATGTACTCATGTAATATGTCTTACATCTTAGGGAACAAATTTACTGTCACTTTTACACATAACTTCTCTTATAAATCCAGATCTACAAAAAAGACAAACTCTTGTATTTAGTCTTATATAAGGCAATAAATATACTGTAGACCAAAAAATCGTGTACAGTAAGTTTGGTAGCTAACTTAATATGTGCAAGCTATATATTTTCATATTCTATTTTCTGAGCAACTCCCTGGCTTTTGGTATGGAGGTCAGGATTTCATAAGCTTGCATAGTTCATTCTTCCACAGATCTTTGTAAATCTATAAAAACATCACTTCCCACTCTGTACTTGAACAAAAGTCATTCTTGTGCTTTTCTGGAGTAAGAGAGGGTACAACACATAGGACAAAACAGATTAGAAAGTCAGGGTTGATAGGATACTGATTCTGCCGACGTTAATGCATTCCCAAGCAATCTACTTTTAAATCCGTTAATTTCCTTGTGAAAGATATTTTTGAGGTACATCAATTAAAAAATATTACTCATTCAGGAACCTTGCCATTTTCAAGTCTATCTTCATCACAGTTAGAGGTAGAACCTTCAAAGATTGAGCATCTTTTCATATACTTATTTACCATCTGTATATCTATTTTGGTAAGATACCTATCTGTTCATATATTTTGCCCACTTTTTAATTGGGTTGTTAAAAATTAAAAGTTTTGGGGCGCCTGGGTGGCACAGCGGTTAAGCGTCTGCCTTCAGCTCAGGGCGTGATCCCGGCGTTATGGGATCGAGCCCCACATCAGGCTCCTCCACTATGAGCCTGCTTCTTCCTCTCCCACTCCCCCTGCTGTGTTCCCTCTCTCGCTGGCTGTCTCTATCTCTGTTAAATAAATAAATAAAATCTTTTAAAAAAAATTTAAAAAAATTAAAATTAAAATTAAAAGTTTTTTATATTCCTAGCCCCAAAATGTGGAGGGATAAGATTAAAAATATTCTTCACTTGGGGCACCTGGGCAGCTCAGTCAGTTGAGCAGCTGACTCCTGATTTCAGCTCAGGTCATGATCTCGGGGTCCTGGGAGGGAGCCCTGGGTCGTGTTCCATGCTCAGCAGGGAGTCTGGTTGAGGATTCTCTCCCTCTCCTTCTGCCCCTCCCCCATTCATGCACTCTTGCTCTCTCCCTCTCTCTCTCTCTCTAAAATAAATAAATAAATCTTTAAAACACAAACAAAAATCCCTCCAATGTTCTTCACTTAGTGTCAGAATGCAGCAAAAATCTGGTGGGCAATGGATGGGCAGGGGCTAGGAGAAAAGTTTGGAGGTTGGACAAATATGAACATACTGTCATAACTGGACCTGAATGGGAGGATGTTTACATATAATTAACAATACATCTATCATTTAACAGTTATATTTTGTGGATAGTTGGTCCATAAAAGAAAAGCCAGCAAACATTACAGGTTTTATTCCCTAATTACAACTGAGCATGAGAGATACCCTAAACCTGTGCATCAGTATTCTCCTTTTCATGTGATGGAAAATATAATATTGAATAAAGGCGAGAATAGCAGGAGTAAAAGGGACTTGGAGGAAAGGAAAACATTGACTTCATACAATTTTACAGTGGTAAGATCTTTGAAAACCAACTACTCCATATGTCCTTAAATAGATACATTTACTCCATTTTGAAGTATTGCAAATATGTTGAATCAATGAATTTCTTCATCATTCTTTATTGTGTTAGCACAAATTTAACCTCATTGGATTTTACGGCAAGTTAATTTATTTCCCTTAGATCTTCCTTTAATGAACATGAAGAAGAGTTAGTTGCCAGTTACAGTGCTCCAGGAGGACAGGGCTTGTCTCTAAATTGAGCCTAGCAAGGACTTGGCTCACAGAGAAGATTTGTTGAATGTTGCATGAATGTATCAGCATCACATCCTTCATATGCTTGTAAGCAACTGTTAAAATGTCCCTTAGTCTCCTCTTCAGGCCTGTATTTTCCGTTTAATTTTAAGAGTATCTCTGGAAGAAGTAGCCGTTTTGTGTATAGAGAGATAGACGGTACTCTGAAATAAATGACATATTTACCTTTAACTGAGAAAGGGTTCTTTAAAGCAAATATGTTTGAAAGCAGAATAATATACGTTTCACATTGACCCTTGTAGTTAAATTGCTTATGAGACAATGAATGCTCAGGTACTATTTAAATCTGTTTCAGTCCTATATTTCTTGTTAAGATAGTTTATGGGTCATTTGTTTTCTTGTAAACAGCTTCTATCATGAACTTTTATCAAAATTTCAAAATTATGTAAGATAGATTTACTTAATAAGATCACATGGCTGCCAATATCTTATTTTAAGTTGCCCACCTAGACTATAAGGAGGTGACCTTTAGCAGTGTATGCATATTATTCAAAATTGACTCCTTCAAAAGTTATAAGGAAACAGACAAACACCAAATTATCTTAGGTTGAAATAAATTTGTTCCATCATGTAAGCAGAGTGATTGCTTAACATGGAAGAAAAATCTCTATTTTCAAGCTAGTGTTGGATTAGGACCATTAGGTGGATATTCCGTGCACATGCTGGACTTTGCTGCCTGGAGGCAATGATTCACTGTTTGAATTGGGAAAGAAATGAGTTCACTTGCCTCACATTTCTTTATTATCTTTCACTCGGAGTAGGTGACACAAAGGACTTTGTGGAGATAGAGACCTCCAGCAGGTCCAGGTTCTCTAACTTTTCCCACGAACCCTAGAACCCACTATTGTAAGATAACACAATTAATATATTTGGTTGATAATGCTAATCTTATCTTTGGATCACTCTACCCTTAAAAAGCATGCCCTGTAACTGTTAAATAACAGATCCAAGACAGAACCTTGGAATACACTAAAAGAAATTAGAAGACCAATGAAATCAAAGCCAGCAAGAAAGAAACACAAGTAGATAAATTATTACCGAAACCCAGGAAGTATAATTCCCATCAAACCAGCATGAAACTCAAAACAGTTACACATGATTGCACAATTGCTGGTATCAAATATAACTGAAATGTCCTGCATAAGAGAATTGATTCCACACCATCATTATCATAGGGGAAGGATAGGGAATAAATCAGTTACAGTTCTTATCAATCCTATATCTATTCTGTAATGATGTAAAAAAACCACTTAAGTGATTTGTCAGGTTAAGTAAAAAGAATCATCTCATTCATTTAGAGATTTATTCAGAAAACAAAACATTTAAAAATCTTTAGAAAGTACATTAGTGTGTGGTACAGTGATGGCAATGTTTTCTTTTGAAAGAATTTAAGTTGCAACAGCTTATTTCAGCAGGGTTAGAACCATGCCAGAATTAGAAACAAACTACTCAGTTGTGCAACAAATAGGATGATTCCAGCGGCGTATTACTAAAGTATGTCATGGGAACATCATTGAACTGTATTGAACAGAATTATATTTCTATGCCAATTTCCTGACCTTTTCCTTATCATTTATGGCCTCTCTAGAACACAAGGGGGCCATTTTCTCCTTGAATCAGACAGGACGAAAACTCTGTTTGCCCTGTAATCCCTGCAGGTTCTAAATTATTCAAAAAGAGTTTTTTATCTGATCTTGTAGAACATTTACATCTGCTAAATACAACACTTCAGTACATTTTAAAAATGGCTCCAAAATTATCACAACAGGTGCAGATGATATAATCCCAGAATATGTGAGAAAAATATCTCTTACTACCACCTAGAAAATCTCTCCCCTTTTCTGGCTTTTCCCAAAGTCTAAAGTATCTTCTATAGGAAAGCAGAATTTTCATCACATAGGATTAGAGATAAGGTTCAAAATACAAATATACCTGGGAGAGGTAACATATAGACATAAATGTATCCATGTATACATTACATAAATGTGTACTGTGGTATAAGTGACTATATCTTCTCTGAAAGCAGAATTTGATTTTGCTTGAAGGGAATGAGCACAATGGTACCAAGAATGAAACTGAAAGTGGAAAATGGTCATAAAAGGAAGAAGATACCGAAACTTTCATTAAATTTTACTTACAGCTAGCTCTAGAAGTCAAGACATTTAGGCTTCATCTTATCTATAAAGATACCAGTTTAGAAGATAAACCACACATCCACTTCATCTCTCTATTCTGACTATTAATATGTCCTGTGAACTTTTGCTTTGTGGTAGATATTTAATATAGTCTTTCCTCTTTTCCTCTTTAACTTGTATTTAACTGTTTTGCCACCAGACAATAAGATAATTCTAAACACTTTGGTTTCAGATCTTGCTGGTAATCAGCATTGAAAAATTAAAGCATGATTTAAAGCCATTTTGCCCATTGGTTTTCTTAAGAATTTTTAGGTACACATTCTTTGCTACCAGTCTAAACAATGTGTTCTAATGCAGAGTAGTTACATTTTTTACAGAAATTAAAGTGAAAGGAAAAAGAAGAGGAAATAAAACATCTGAGTTTACAGAGGAAATATTTAAAATGTTAAAAAGAAAATCCAGACATCCCAAACTCTTACTAGAAACTCCCAGTTGCCCTTTCTGTATTACCAAATATGTATCTAGCACTTCTCTTCTGTTCCCATCTGTTGCCATCACATTAGGCCAGGTCCTATTAATTGTACCTCAACTATTATCTCAGTTTCTTGCCTAGACTCTTGCCTCCCGGGAACACATTATAAAAGTTACTGTTCTGCTCCAAAACTTTCAATACACTCTATTAAAAGGCAAAACAAATTAAAACCTCTTGTACTTGGAATTCATAACCCTCCAAAATCTGATCCAGTCTACTTTTGCAATTTTCTCCCATTGTTCCTCTACAATTTGCATGAGCCACTGGCCCCAAAAGGCACTGATTTACTCGTCTTCCTCTCCCAAATTGCCAGGCACTTTTCCTGCTTCTGCCCACCAATACCCGTAATTACATAGAATCTCTATTTCAGTACTTTCCAAACATTTCTTCATGGACTGGCTAAATGAAATCATGTGATGAATTCTTTTCAAATTTTAAGTGCTCATTCCTACTTGTCAGAAAGTCAGATCCAGGGGCGCCTGGGTGGCTCAGTCGTTAAGCGTCTGCCTTTGGCTCAGGGCGTGATCCCGGAGTTCTGGGATCGAGCCCCACATCGGGCTCTTCCGCTGGGAGCCTGCTTCTTCCTCTCCCACTCCCCCTGCTTGTGTTCCCTCTCTCACTGGCTGTCTCTCTCTCTCCGTCAAATAAATAAATAAAATCTTAAAAAAAAAAAAGAAAGAAAGAAAGAAAGAAAGAAAGAAAGAAAGAAAGAAAGAAAGAAAGAAAGAAAGAAAGAAAGTCTGATCCAGTAGGTCTGAGGTGAGGCTTGGGCGTGAGTATCTTAACAGCTTCCATTTACTGGAGTGACACTTTTCTTTCAAAGCCAAACTGAAATTCAAGTTTCTACATAATGTTTTGCAGAGTTTTCCGATCTGTCATCATCTATTTAAGGGCAGCACATTGCTATACTATGAGTTAGCCCTCACCTCTATTCTTCCATTGTTATTTAAAAGTTTAGCCCTTTTTTTCCATCTAAATTATAAGCCATTTGAGGAGACTGTCTTGTACTTCTACAAATCCCTAGTACTTGGTATAGGATTTTGTATCTGTAAGGCTTTCATTAAATGCTGAAGTAGTTAGAATGACACATAAACCCATAGTAACTAGTGTGTCATATTATAAATCAGTAAATGAAAGTCATAAATCAGTAATTCCAGGATTAAAGAATTAATGAGTTTCCTAATCATACTAAACATCAGAAGAACTAAGATTAAAAGATTAACCAAAAGTATTTGTTAAATTTCCTTCTAATTTTCATTACTTTTTTTGAGTTTATCTAATTAGGTAAGAAAGCACTCAGGGAGCCTGGTTGACTCAGTCGGTGGAGCATGTGACTCTTGAACTTGGGGTTTGAGTTTGAGCCCCACGTTGGGTGTAGAGATTACTTAAAAAAATAAAGTCTTTTTTTTTAAAAAAGCACAAAATTCCATGGTTAATTCAAACAACAGTTCATCTCAGATTACATTTCATGATGCCAACTCAAAACAATTAAGACAAACTCCAAACATCTCTACTTCTCTAACCAGTTGTAGGTTTTTCTTTTTAGTTTTGGCTAAACCTTTCTTCAACCTATTTGTATTTTTAGCATGCAACACTTCTATGCCTAACAACTTTCTCATGTTTTCTGTTTGCTGTGTTATATAGCACATCTATTTATCTACCTTGCTTCTAGCGCATTAAGACTTTTAAGAAGTGCATGCTAGTCCTAATATTTCATGAGATGACTAACAAGTCTCTGTTCTTCTTCTCCATATTATTATGATTTCATAAACATTGAATATGGTTCATCTTAAATAAACATTTATTATTCTAGATCATAGCCCCAATTTTTTAAGTCTGTCATATATGTCTTATATCATTCATTCATTCTAATTCCAAAATGTTTCCATTGTACTGGGTAGTCTTTATTAAAGCTAAGCAGAGGACATCTGTATTCCAGATGTAGATATATCATGTTGTTTGCACAGAACTATTATATGTTCTGTTTTGTGTCTTTCTTTCTTCCTGATGATGCCCATTCCTTTATTTGTCTTTTGGCTACAATTGCACATTAAGATAATATCTTCAGGGAAACAGCCAAAGTGATTTCTTGGTGCCTTTTTTTGTGAGGAAGTTATTATTCAGAGCCCTTTATCTTGTAAATATAGCTTAAATTTTATTATAAAATATACTGTACTCAAACTTGTCTGCCAGTTTTCTGCTTACCTATATATGTATGTTCTGTCTACCAGCATTTTATCATAATTAGCTTATTTCACTAATTTAAAGATGTTAACATAATCCGCAACCTTGTACTTTTCACTGTATATTCTCACTGTTAGGAAATGTTGACTTGGAAAAACAGACTAGAAGGAAATAGACTTTAAAAATGGCAGAAGTAGGGGGAAGAGCAGCATGTACAGGGGAAGGCTGGCCTCACTGGATTAAACAGCATCCCTCCTTTGTGGCCTACAGGATGCCAGCTATCAACCCTGGGTTTTGACATAGTAGAATTTGGTTTGGGCAGTAGTCCTTTAAAAAAGAAAGAAAAACCAAGAACAAAACCAAACAACTTATGCAAAGAAAACAACAACAACAACAAACAACTCTCTTCTTTGATATTTGCTTCACATACAAAGACCACACAGCTTTGACCTATAGTATGTCTCTTCTCAGGGCAGAAAAAGTCGTATTGCCAAGACAGAGAAACTCCACAGTGCAAGAGGGATTTTTACAGTGCTTTTACAAGTGCAAGAGGGATTTCAGAATTGTTTAATCATTAATATACATGACTGCTATCAAGAGTTCTATTTTTTTAGAATATAATGAATGCAATGTGTGTGGGTTAAAATACTTATTTTATGACTTGGCTGTTGCTGGAACATTTTTGAAATTCACTAATACTCCCACCTCGAATATGTGGTAATGATTGCTTGGACTGTGAAGAAATGTCAAAATATAAGTAGTAAAAACAAAGGAATCCTGGTATTACAGATTTAGAATTTGAGCTACTTTGAGTACATGCATTCCAGACTTTGAAGTTTACAGTCAGAAATTATATTTAAACACCAAACATATACCTGAAACAAGTAAAATATATTTCATTCCACTAAAAAACTTCACTTCCCCTAAGCATGACAGTATATGTGTCTCAGCACATTGTTATCTGTGTCGATCAGTGATCATGTATGATATAATTAAATGTACAGTTTATTTGTTTCAAGGGCATTGAGTTTTTCAGACTTTTTTTTTTTTCCTTCCTAAAGCTTCAGAAATAACTTGAGTAGGTACCAGGGAAAAGATACCACTTTTGTTCCTCTCCTCAGAGCCCGGGGCCTGCCTCTTCCATGATACGTGATGTTCTGGTCTGACTTTCTGTGCACAGGTTGCCATAACAGTAACAAAGATGTGCAGTCTGTTCTTGGTAGAGACAAAGCAGGCAGGGGTGAGGTGTGGTGCCAAGGGAGGAGGGCGATGGCTGTGGAAATTTCATCTATATGCAGTGGGTGTGCTTGTAAATATTTAACAACTGACTCTCCAGAAGAAAAGATTTATAGTATTTGCCAATTTCCATGGTGTAAATACTCCCACATGTCCAATTTCATACCCTTATCAAGCTACCAACATGGTTTAAGAGAGAAATGTGGAGCTAGAAAAAGATGCATACTGTTGGCTCTCAAGAGCCAAGATGAACCGGCTCCAGCATACCCCTGCCTATAAGCCTCAAGCACGGGGAGCTCTTGCCTGGCCTTGGCCCCTGAGAATGTGTAAGATCATTTTTTAAAATAATAACATACAACGGTATACAAATATTAGTTATAATTATGCCCCAAACTCTATGAATTTACTTCAGACCAAAGTTTGCGAAATAATAGAAAAGATGTAAAAGAAACAAGAAGATGTTAATATATTAATTAAGATAAAGATATAGGAAACTATAGCCCCTTAATCAGGAAAGGAAAAGCATTTACCATGATGCTGAAATGCAGGTTCATTTTTAAAATCACTTTTCACTCTTCCTCTCAAAAAAAGAAAAGAAGAAAATAGCTCTCTAAGAATGTTGGATACGTGGGTGAGGAGTTTCAGAAAATGCGCTGAATAGATTTACTAAATATAGCTGTTACAATTCTAAGAGAGCTTTTGATTTTGCTGCAAGCTAACGTGGTTGAGAGCACTGACGCAGGGACATGTGCATTGTGCCAGTCTCTCCTTTGGACAATTTACACCTGCAAGCCACCCGTGGTGTTGTAGGAGAAACACATACACACACAGGGTCTCTCCTGGACAAAGACTGAGAGCACTTTGAAACTTCCCAGGAAACTTATAAGTATAAGTATAAGATACTTTATAATGTTTGTATTCATATCACCAAAGAAGGAGAGGATATGGTCCAGTATTAATTACATAAGAGTAGCCTTTTAAAAATAAAACAGAAAATAAGGATAATCACAGGAATTGTCTTATGGATCTGCATAGCAGTGAATATTTTTTGCAATCAGTGGTAATTTTTCTCAAATAGCCCCATAAAAATTAGTTAAAATATGAATTAGTAATTTAAACTAATTACTAATTATAAATAATTAAAATAATCGATTACTTACAATACGAGATGTTGGGTAACCTAATAAGAAAATAGACAAAATGCTTGTGCAGGAAAAAAACCTTGGAATTTATGTGCAAGGATTATTTTTTTCCTCTAAATTGAATTTATAGAATAAATTTCTAAAAGACAAGATTTTAGGAACTTCAAAAGTATCCACAACTTTTTTAGGAACTTCAAAAGTATCCAGTAACTAATCCCATTGCTATTATGAAACACTATCATAAAGTTGATTTTGAGTTTTGTTGTCTGATGTGTTACATTTTCACTTAGTATGAGAGTCAGAAATTATGGGAACATAAAGTTCACTCTGATTTCTATAAAGACAAGAGCCTGGCAATGGTAAAAAGCCATTTCTAGTCATTGCATTCTTAAAGAGTTTCTTCTAGTGAATATTATCTTAAAATGCATGAAGTGTGTTGAATCTTAAATTGAGAAAGAGGGAACAAGAAAATCTTGGATGAAAAATAATCCAAATAAAATTGAAACCTCTAAATGATAATTAATTAGAAACACAAGTTAACTAGGCTGGAAGTGCATGTTTATGAGTTTAAATGACCTTTAAAGATGACTCAAAGCCAAATAATAGCTTATTTGTGGGTTATGACTATTTAAGTGTACTGTTTTTTGGTTTTTTGGTTCTTTTTTCCTCAGGGAACCAATTGTTAGTAATTATAAATACCTTAACTTATCCATCCTATCAAGCTGAAGCCGTATCTCAGCAGCTTTCACTAAGTTTTTAGGGAATTTTTACATATTTTATCTCATTTGATTTCCCCA
This sequence comes from Ursus americanus, assembly GCF_024610735.1. Lineage (NCBI taxonomy): Eukaryota > Metazoa > Chordata > Mammalia > Carnivora > Ursidae > Ursus > Ursus americanus. The sequence goes on along the minus strand of NC_142162.1, from coordinate 5,346,657 downwards.
ACAACACTTTTGCTATGAGGTGAATATTGGGATTGAAAAAAATCACTTCAGAAAGTATTGCTTACCCAGAGAAAAATACCACCAGTAATAGGTTTAATACATTCGATGCTATCTTTAGCACACATTAATTGGATTATTTTAATTGTTAGGGTTTTTTTTTCTTTTCTTACTATTATAAACCCTTTCCAAAAATACATCACTTAATTGAGGACTACGGAAACTCCTAGGTTTGTTTAATATAATACATTTATGAACCCTCTTAGTTTTAAGTAATATAATAAATAAAGCCTCAACATTCACCTTCTATTTTCTAAATATTGAATCAATAATTCATTGGAAATCTGTTGTTGGTACCTTGGGACCACTTCAGATACTCTGAAGATCACACTCAATTAATAAACCCATTTTCCTATACTGTACTGTTTCCTGGTCTGTACTCTGTGGTTTCTCTCCTCTTGAGAAATGGAAGTGGAAAAAGTTTCTGTGGTTTAAGGAATTTGACAATGCATTCATTCTTTAAGAACCTATTGCTATAGATTTTTAAGAATTGACATAAGTAGTTATATTGTAGCAAATTTCAAGTTTAGTCCTCTTGAGTTTCCTGTTTTAGTTAATGGCATCACAGTTTTCCCAGTCATTCAACTTTTAAATTTAAATGCTTTTTAAAAAATTCTTATTTCTCATCTCCCACATCTAGTTTTCACTCTCCATGAATTCCATCTATGGGAAGGTTTGCCCATTTTTCTCCAATTTCTATTACAAACACCGTTGTTACCACTTTTGGAATATTATAGTATTGATTAACTCTCTTCTTTTACCCCACTCTCTCCTATTCCAATCCGTCCAATAAACGGCTTTCTGCTTTCCTAGAGAAACAACATGTTCTATAGGTTTTTAATAATTACCCACTGTCCATGAAACAAAATGCAAAGTCCTTGCCTTGCATTATAGAGTATTTATATTTCAGTACCATGTTGTAGTAGTAAAAAACAACATGGCTTTGAGACATGGCTTTAAATCTAGACTCTTCTACACCCCAGCCCTGTACTCTTAGGCAAGGTACGTAACTGTTTCAATTCTGAGTTTCCTTCTCTGTAATATGGGTGCAATCCTATTGATTTTTTAAGAAATTAAAGTAGATTAGATGATATATGTAATACACCTAACACAGCACCAAACACTTTGTGGGAATGGTTACCTATCCTTCTCCAGTCTTATCACCAGTAACAAAGTTAGACTGTCACTGATTCTCACAACTCTAAAGCTTTTGTTCACTCGGCCTGCAAAGTGGCCTTCAACCTTACATTCTTCTGTCAACATCCTGTTCCTCTTTCAAAGCTAAGCTCAAGTGTCTGATCCTCCCCATTTAACCTTTTCAGAAATTCCCAAAATATATCTCTTACTCTTTTAAAAAAGAACACTCACCTTGTCCTGACTTATTTTATAGTTACTTGTGTAGTTATGCCATCTTTCCTTTTAGAACCTTAACTTCTTGAGGAGGAAATAGCCAAAAAACATAATCCTTGAGTGTTTGATAGATAGATAGATAGATAGATAGATAGATAGATAGATAGATAGATAGATGATAGATAGATAGATAGATGAGAGAGAGATCTGAATGCTTGCCCATGGTAGAAATGCTACATTTATTGAATGAATGGAAATATAATTTTAAGAAATTTTACTTCAAATATGTTACCTTCATAGCATGGCATTTTACATTAACCTTTCTTAACCCTGTCAAGTAATTTTAATTGGCAGGTACAACTTGGCATACAAGACACTTTCCAGCTGCTTTCTCTTTCCATTATTTCTTTCAACTCCTAAATATAACTCTCCACTTCTTCTTTCACAAAAGGTGCTGTTATGATCATCAAACACATTATGGGGATTTAAGTAATAATTCAGGTCTCAGGGTGAAATAGGATTTAAAAAATGAAACTCTGAAAATAAAATGTATTCAGCTCTAAAATATAATGGATTTAGAATAATAACTTTAAAAATCTCCATAAAATATTCTTAACAAAAATAGAATGCTGTACTAGAGTCTAGATTCAATTTAAAATTTTAGAATATCTCATGGGGTGCCTGGGTGGCTCAGTCAGTTAAGCGTCTGTCTTCAGCTCAGGTCATGATCTCCAGGTCCTGGGATGGAGCCCTGCATTGGACTCCCTGCTCAGCGTGGAGTCTGCTTCTCTCCCTCCCTCTCTCTCTCTTTCTCTCTCTCACTCTCACTCTCTCTCTCCCTCCTTCTCTCTCCTTCTGCCCCTCTCCACTGCTTGTTCTCTCTCTCAAATAAATTTTAAAAATCTTTAAAAAATTAAAAAAATAAAATTTTAGAATATCTTAAGTCTTAAGGAGTAGTTATAAAAGGCAAAAACACATCAAAGCACATAACAGCATGTTGCACTCTTATTTACGTTAATGGAAAGCTCTTCCAGAGTTTTCTTGATATTCCCCTACACAATATAGTTTCTATTCTGAAATAGTTCCCAACACATTTTAAGCTGTACAGTGAAAATTGGAAGGAGCATATGTCTGGGTACCAAAAGTAAAAAAAAAGAATAAAGCCATGGTTCAATAATCAATATTACCCAATGGTGAAAGGAGGGCATACTTGAGACAAACTGAAAATTTTCTCCTGTTGATTGTACCAAAAGTAGAGCAGTTCTCCTACGAGTTCATTTTCTTATTTCTCCGATGTTGAGCAAGAAAGTAGCATGCACATCTACTTAAAACACCAAAAGCATTTATTTGTTTTAAATGCTACCATTTAAAATATATATTTTTAGAAGTAGGAAATGTTTGATAAGAAATTAAATGATTAAAAATATTTCTGAAGGACTTTTTTTTCTTTTTTTAAAAATTTTTTATTATGTTATGTTAGTCACCATACAGTACATCCTTAGTTTTTGACGTAGTGTTCCATGATTCACTGTTTGCGTATAACACCCAGTGTTCCATGCAATATGTGCCCACCGGCCTATCCCAATCCCCCAACCCCCTCCCCTCTGAAACCCTCAGTTTGTTTCCCAGAGTCCATAGTCTCTCATGGTTCATTCCCCCTTCTGTTTACCCCCCCTTCATTCTTCCCTTCCTTCTCCTGCCGATCTCCCTGCTATTTCTTATGTTCCATAAATGAGTGAAACCATATGATAATTGTCTTGCTCTGCTTGACTTATTTCGCTTAGCATTATCTCCTCCAGTCCTGTCCATGTTTCTGCAAATGTTGGGTAATCGTTCTTTCTGATGGCTGAGTAATATTCCATTGTATATATGGACAACATCTTCTTAATCCAGTCATCTGTTGAAGGGCATCTCGGCTCCTTCCACGATTTAGCTATTGTGGACAATGCTGCTATGAACATTGGGGTGCATATGGCCCTTCTCTTCACTACGTCTGTATCTTTGGGGTAGATACCCAGTAGTGCAATTGCTGGATCATAGGGTAGCTCTATTTTTAACTTTTTGAGGGACCTCCACACTGTTTTCCAAAGTGGCTGTACCAACTTGCATTCCCACCAACAGTGTAAGAGGGATCCCCTTTCTCCACATCCTCTCCAACATTTGTTGTTTCTTGGTCTAAGGACTTTTCTATATATTTTTGTTTATCACTGACGATGGATTTAACCACAAATTCAGTTTAAAAAATATTTGTCTTCTATTTCTTTTTTTTTTTTTTTTAAGATTTTTTATTTATTTATTCGACAGAGATAGAGACAGCCAGTGAGAGAGGGAACACAAGCAGGGGGAGTGGGAAAGGAAGAAGCAGGCTCATAGCAGAAGAGCCTGATGTGGGGCTCGATCCCATAACGCCGGGATCACGCCCTGAGCCGAAGGCAGACGCTTAACCGCTGTGCCACCCAGGCGCCCCTGTCTTCTATTTCTCAGAGTATTGCGTTTAAGCACCTGTATAGTAAACACTTTACCACTTTAACATGCCCTTACTATACTTGGATTACTTAAGAGAACACACAAGTTGTTTTGAAAAACACTGGCTTTTGATGCTCTTTTTTAAAAAGTACATGGTGTTCATCAAAAAATATTTAAAAGATGAAATTGATGTAGAAATACAAGTTGACCTTGCTTTTCATGCTAGATGAATTTGTGGCAACTATAATAATCTCTATACATTAGGGATGCCATGTTTGCCTGTTAAAGCCGGTGTATTCAGCATCTGGCAAAATGATGACACATACATGAACAGGAATGTCACCTAGACTTCAAGTGCCTAATCTTTGGCATACATACAAATCACCTGAGAAGCCTAATACCAACAGAGATTTTTTGTTATTTTATTTTTTTATTCAGTGGGTGAGGAGTGAGACTTAGGAAGGATGCTTTTAACAAGTAAAATTAGTGATCCTAGTACAGGTGGTCTCCAAACTACTCTTTAAATTATACCGCTCTATATAGGGCCAGGGTCCTTGTTTTCAGTCCCTGGAATTGGCTGATAAGAGGGTGGTGCAACTGTAGTTGAGGAGCACAGTTGTTGTGGGGAATATCTAGATCTTGAGATCTCATCTCTATTAAAAGTGCAGATAAGGGGGCGCCTGGGTGGCACAGCGGTTAAGCGTCTGCCTTCGGCTCAGGGCGTGATCCCGGCGTTATGGGATCGAGCCCCACATCAGGCTCCTCCGCTGGGAGCCTGCTTCTTCCTCTCCCACTCCCCCTGCTTGTGTTCCCTCTCTCGCTGGCTGTCTCTATCTCTGTCGAATGGATAAATAAATAAAATCTTTTTAAAAAAAAGTGCAGATAAGTTGCAGGGAACTAATACCTTCTCATTAATAGAGAATTTCAAAGAAAAACTAAAATTACTTAAGGATATGCAATTAGGTAAATATCTTCTATATAGAGAGCAAGGACTCGAAAAATATTGGCTATCAAGTGTCATTAGTAGGATTTGTACATAGGGTAATATTAGTGTTTCTTCTCCCATTCTGTCTGTGCACACTGCTTTTCTGGGATTAGACTGGAAATGGAGAAGAGGAGGAACTACTACATGGGAGAGACCTGACAAGTACCCCTCCTTCTGTGAATCTCTGAGTGATTTATGATATGTTTCACGGATTCCAAGGCAATGTATTTAGTCCTTATTTCTGATGACAACATGCTAACTCTACTTCAATATGATATGCCCTTTTTTCTGTAAAAGTGTACCCTATTTATGTTTTGTCTTCTTACTCAAAAAGAAAGGGGAAAAGATTAGCCAGTGGAAATATAGAGAAGTGTGGTGGGCCTTCCAGCTGGGTCAATCCGGTGAATGATGGCATAACTCATATGTAAGGAATACAAAACAAGACCAGATTTAAGAAAGAAGACTTTGAATTCATTTGGGAACTTACTGAACTTGCAGTGCTTAGAGGCTATCAGGACAATTATCTAGTAGCCATTAGATATACAGACCAAGAACTCAGAAGAGAAAGAGGAATGGAATTTCAGATTTCAGAATAATCAATATGTGAGTTATAATTGAAGTCATAGGTATAGATTCAATTATCCAGGACTATAGAAAAAGACAATTATAATAGAGAATATAAAATGGGGATGAAACATCCTACAACTTTTCATTGACCTCAATGCAATATTTTAGGATGATTATGATTTTTTATAAAAACCACCACAGTTTTTAGAGAAAGTAAAAAGGTCATTATATTAGCAGCACAATTTTTTCACTAGAACAACATTTTATAAATTTGGGCCATCTAGAAAGAAAACCAGTTTAAACTGATAAAAATCCCAACTTTGGAATATTTAAAATATTCAAGGAAATTTAGTTTTGTCATCTTTTCATTCATACCACGGTAAGTAAGGCTTATAATGGCCAATGTATATTGGGTGCTTACATGTAGTATACCCTTGTGCTGTGGTTCACATGTATTCATCATTTTAATGACCTTGTAATCCTGTAAGTTAGATGTTATTATCCCTGTTGCTCTAGTGAAGAAGCCAAGATTCAGAGAGCTTAAGTAATTTGTCCAAGTCTAATAATGTTTGTGTTTATTCTTGGATTTGAACCCAAACTATACTCTCTTTATTATACTTCCTAAAATATCATATCCAAGAGAGCTCTCTTTAAGGTAGTTGCTCAAATGAAAACTAACAATCCTATGTGGACATTTCCCTCAAGTGTCGGAAAATAATATTTCACTTTCTCTAGTAGCTTATGTTACTTATTAGTTTGTTTACCAAACATCTTTTTCTTCACAGATAGTATAAAAAAATGTGAACCAGGGATCATTTTAATTTTTATGTATCAAAATTAGTAAAGTAATTCGTGTTCAAAATTCTGACTAATATTATTAAATCAAATTTTGGATCCATGTCAAGTGGTGAAATAGGCTATCATATTGACAGAAAGTTTTCCCAGATACCTTTTTTCTCTAACGATTAAACACAATCTCTCAAATTCTGAAAGAATCCTGGATCCTGGACTCTTGAACCATGAGTTGCAATTGGAAGGACTATGTATAAAATAAGTCGTTACTTGAGATATTGAAAAATAGGTCTTAGTTTATTCTCCTAGCCAAGGGTTTACTTAACTTCTATTGATCAATAGATAAGTATGGCTTTAAAAAGTTACTTATCAAATAAATGTGAACAGACTTGTTTATGGCATAAATTGTGATGACAATTTCACAGGTGTATACTTATCTCCAAACTTACCAATTTGTATACATTAAATATGTACATCTCTGTACATCTGTGTCAGTCATGCCTCAATAAAGTGATTTTTTAAAATTATCAATCCTCAGGAAAGGCTTCAAAGTCAGAACATATGTTTCATGATTTGAGATATACTTAAAAATTAAGATGAGTTTAGGCTTATGATTATGTTTCACTTTAAGTTTACTCAAAATACCAATGTAAGTGAATCTTCTGGATAGGCAATACAGATAAAGGTAAATTGTGGAAGAATTATCACAGGATTTGGGGAAAAAATTACAATATAAAGACTCAAATTTCAATACTATTAAGATTTCAGAATTTAATCTTATTGATATTATGACCTGACATATATAACTGAGTTAGGTTATGGTTACAGTTATGGTTATGGTGATGGTTATAGTTATGTAATGGATCAGCCTTTGCAAATTTTATTAAACTTAACTATTTCCTGCAATGAGTAGACTTTTTCTAATTTGAATGTTGCATAAAAAGCATTTATTTTATCCTTGTTTCAACACTTCACAGAAAAAAAAGCTTCATCACTGTAGTACTAATTTTGTGCCTAATAAAACTATTTTGTTTTTTATGACTTATCTTCTTACAAAATGTTAGGTGCTATGATATATAATTATATTAAGAAATTATTATTTTGAATGTTAGAATTATGATAGTTACTGAATTTTTTGTAGAAATTGGCAAGATCTAAATTGGTAAGAATTCCATGACAGTATTATTCAATTCACATATAAGTAGCCACACTCTTAGTTAATATTTTGGAAGCAAATACATGTAAATTATACAGAAAATTGTTTTCTTATGTACTTTTTCTAAAAGTCATGGGATTACTATCTGGCTCTTAAAATTTTGGCACAATTAAACCATCTCTTAAAAAAGTTTTGTAGAAATTGAATATTTTTCCCCGCATGCAGATGGCACTGACCAAGGCAATACATTTTCTTGGTGTATTCAGAGGAGTTGATTAGCTGTAGATATGCTAACTACATCTTTAGCTGTATTTTCCAAACGTAGTCAGCCCACATGTGAGAAGGAATAACAAGATAGATCTCATGAACCTCGGCTATCCAGTTACCTATATCAGGTTTTACAGAAAAATAAAATGGGCCTTATTTTTAAATGCATTATCATAACAAGTTCCATTTAATTAAGTTTTGGCTGAATTGGATTTAAAGATCAAGAAAATAATTGAACAGCTATGGTATGGGATTCAAGAGGCATAAAGAAAGTTTTTCTTCTCCAATATACATCCTTTATCCACACTCTTGCCTGCTGCATCTCTGAAATTGCACTAATGGAAATGAATTGCTCTTCATTAAGCATCGTATCTCCTGGGGCACACAACTAAAGGGGATATATTCCTGAGAAAGTTTATACATTGAGCTATTAATTATTATAAGATCTAACAGTGTGGTTGGCTGAGAGGGGGACCCTGAAAAAATGGCATTCATTAAACTCTTGAAGGATCAGAGTAAGGGAAAAACAAATCTGTAACAACGTAATTTGAGACAAAGGCTCAGAGCAAGGAGTTCTGGACAGTCAGGAGCCCAATAAAAGTTCCAAGATTTGGAGGAAAGGAATGGCCTATAATGATAGACAATTGCCTAAAGGTGACAAGGAGATCAATGAACATACACTTTCAGTTAATGTCTTCTGTCAGCTCTAAGTCTTGACATATATACTAAATTCACTTTCTGCCATTCTAATTTCATTATGGTGAACTGTCTTCTAAGAGAGCGTGTTTATCCTACAACTTTATATTTTTCATTTATTTCTGAGTCCTAGGGACTTACACAGCTGGCACATGCATTGCTGATCCATCCCTTATGAGTCCATGCAGCTGCATTTGTATGAATGTGCAGTGTCACAGTCTAGTTTGTGATTAAGCGTGACATTGTCCTCTTTCCATAAGTCTTTGGGGTGTTCCCTCCATATGTTTCTAAAAAAGCCTGTTTCCCAACTCAAGAATTACAGTAGAAATTCACATGATGACAATATCTCTAAAGTTAAATAATCTCTAGGAATATATGACCTCTTTCACATGCAACATTGTATTTTTTAAATAATTGACTAGAATGTTGAAATGAAGGTAACAAGATAAAATTTAAGAAAGATAATGTTAAGCTGCTATAAATACAGGTTTGATACAGCAATTGCACAAGAACCTGACTTGGTGACAATTCATTTGAAAGCGACCTGGAACTTTTAGTAGACAAGCTTAAGATGAGCCAACAGGATAGCACATTTTTTCCAAAATGGCAAGCTAGGCTGCCTTAATAGAAGTATAGTTTTGCTGAGGAAGCAGTAATCCTGCTGCTCTTGGCCTCACCTTGCTCAGTTTAGAGCATTGTGTTCTGGGTCTCTCATTTTAGGTGCTATCCAGAGAGGACTGGTGGATGGTGAGAGATTAGGAAATCATATTTATGAGTAATGGTGGAAGGAATTTACATGGTTTAGCCTAGGAAAGATAAGCTTAAACAGAAATATAGATATCTTGGGGCGCCTGGGTGGCTCAGTCGTTAAGCGTCTGCCTTCAGCTCAGGACGTGATTCCGGCGTTCTGGGATCGAGCCCCACATCAGGCTCCTCCGCTATGAGCCTGCCTCTTCCTCTCCCACTCCCCCTGTTTGTGTTCCCTCTCTCGCTGGCTGTCTCTCTCTCTGTCAAATATATAAATAAAATCTTTAAAAAAAAATAAAGAAATACAGATGTCTTTATATACTAAAATTACTGTCCTATAGAGGATAACATAAGTATATGAGTAAAAAACATTTACCAATCTGTGGTTTTACTTTGGATTATTCGGTAGATTGACTTTATGATAGTTTTATTCCATACGGAAATGAATAACAGTAAATATTAGAAACTCAATATTAGCCTGTGTAGATGGAAATTACTTGTATTAGCAAGAAAAACTTGGACTTGGTAATACAGTCTGAGGTAGTGCTTTCTAGTAATAAAAGTAATAAACAATTTTCTGCGGACTGGAAATATCATTCAAGTATCTATTCAAGTTCCTATCTATTAGCCAACCCAGGATTTTAAATAACCAAAAACCACTGAAAATTTTATGGGAACTCTAAGATTTTACTTTAAAAAAAAAAAAAGGTGGGGGAGGGCAGAGGAAGAGGGAGAAAGAGAATCTTAAGCAGGCTCCACACCCAGCATTGAGCCCAAAGAGGAGCTTGATCTCATGACCCTGAGATCATGACCTGAGCAGAAATCAAGAGTCAGATGTTTAACTGACTGAGCCACCCAGGTGCCTCAGGAACTCTTAAGATTTTAAAACTAAGATCCTAGCAATAAGCTGGTTTAATCCTCTTATAAAGAATAGAGACTGAGAAAAATTAAATGATTTGCATAGTTCATAATACAAACTACAGGTAGATCAGGAACCAAAATTCTGGCCTACTGCTTCCTGGTTCAGTTGTCAGGTTTGTTCATTACACTAGCAAAGTAATTATTTAAATGATATTAGGGGCACTGTTTTCTCTTTGCTGTATAAAATATTAATTATAGAAATTCCTCATTTATTTTGAAGTCACTTAACAAATTATAGGGAGTATCACCAGAAAGTATGCATAAAGGCTTGTAAAGCACAAAAACAGAAGTCCTAAAAACTTACATACTAGACTCATTAACTGTATGCATATTAGAAGCTCACTCAGGTCACTTATTCAGACATTATGTCTATTCTAAGTTACCTAATCGTTCTGAGCTTTTATTTCTTCATCTGTAAGAGAAAAATAATAATGCATGCTTCTTTCGATTATTTTGAAGATGAAATTAGGTGTCATATGTGAATTGCTTAGCTTTGTGCCTTATAGCAAGAAAAGTCCCATAAATGTCAGGCATTATTACTATTCACTAGCCAGGTCCTGGAGAAGTGACATGATGCTCCTGGCTTCTACAAGAGAACAAGAATGGACCTTTCCTATTAAGGTCCAGAATCAAGTAAGGGCCTATAACTTGTTTATGGCCAACTATCACCCATCCAAACAGTGGACAGTGATCCTTGCTTCCATAAGCGAGAAGTGGAAGTATCTTCTAACCTCAACATTGCTTACCCTACACAAAACAAATATCTACTCATAGAAGAAGGGGAAGAAAGGATCCGGGTCTACCCTAATCCTTACAACACCCTGTCACTCGTTTCCTGAAGTAGCTTTTGCATATTAACCAACTGTCCTTCACCTCAAATACATACACACATTCCTAAGCGTAAAAATGCTTCACATGAACTCTGTGCCTTCATATTGCTATACCATATATTAACTCGGGAACAAAACTTGTGCATAATGCATAGGCTATATGTTTCATTGATTTAACCACAACTAAGGCTCTAATCTTGTTATGGTGAAATTACAGGGGAATTATATATTGGTCGTGGTTTAAGTAAGTTAAGTCATAGAACATAAAGCTTAGGCAAATATAACAATAATATTTTGTAAATTTATAGCTGTGTTTTATATTTTCTAAACTACTCTTCCAAACATGTCTTTTGATTATTTCCAAAAGCCTTTTCTCCATATTACTTTTTCAGAAAGTGTTATTCTCCACATCGTTATAATGGGAACAAGTACTGCCTTGGACTGCCAGAGCAATGGATGGATTCTGGTCTTGGCTCTGCCACCAATGAGCTTGAGCAAGACCCAGCATTCCCTCTACTGCATCTGAGCTACACTGTCTATCTCCCTCTGACGTCTGACTCAGACTATCCAATTGTTTGAATTCTTACTGTTTCCTTATAGATAGAAGTCATGCCTTTCCCTCAATACCATATGATATTAGTCATATAATATACCTTCTAAGTGAGGCACAGTCACCTCCCCCATCACACCCCTGCATGTCAGCAGCCCAGGAGCAGGATTGGTTTAGTTTAATCTCTTGGATCAGGCAACTTGAATTTGAATCAGGGCCTTGCCAACTACTGCCTCTGTGACCATAGGTACTTCTCTTAATCAATCTGTGTCTCTGATTCCTCATCTGTAATATGAAGATAATAATGCCAACCTCATCATAGTTGTTTTGAGGGTTAATACTGTATCTGTGAAGCACTTAGCATAATTCTTGGCACATAACAAAAGATCTGTATATATTATCTCCTATTTTTATTACTGGTATTGGAAATACACGTGTTTTTATTCATTGAGTCATCCAGACATTCAATTATTCAATTAACATTTATTAAATATCTGTAAGTCGTTCTCCCAAGGATATGCAGTTGTAGAAAAAGTACTGTAGTCTATTTGTTGTAATTCTGACAGTCTACGTGAGAATACAGATTAGGATGTTATATGAAGTTTCAGATCTTAAATCTTTCAAACCCCATTTTAATATTTGAAAACCACTTTTGTATTACCATCTTTTTATTCTAGTGATTTTTCTAAAATGAAAAATAGGGAAACATTTTTGCAAACATTGTATTGTTTCCAGACTAATTAAAAATAGGTCATTTAGAAGCCAAAATGATTCTGATATTGGTTACAGATCAGAGTGATTTGAATGTGCTAAGATCTTAAAGACCAACTGATAATTCTGAGTCATCTAACATCCCTAAATTCAGGCAAATGCACATACCTAACCACGGTGCTTTAAAGTGAACTTAGTATTGAGCTGTTTTTAAGTTGATCTGTTCATAATTCCCTCCTTCTTGTGTTCAAATTTTCCCTGACAAATTTCTGTATTTATTTATTTATTGTCATCCCCTAAGCAGTCGAACAAGGGTAACATTTTGTTGTTGTTGTTGTTGTTCTTTCTGCTATCCCCACTGCTTGGCCCAGTTAAATAGTCAGTAAAATTTATGAAATTCATCCATTCATCCCCTGGACAAATGATAATTGAGCACCTACTGTGTTCAGGCACCATTCTAGTTTCTGGATATGTAGCAGTGAATGAAATGCCTTTTTCTTCCAGTCAGGGAAACAATTTACACAGAAGATAAATAAAAACAATATAGAGTATGCCAGACAGTGATAAATGCTTAAGGGGAAAAATAAAAGAGGACAAAGGATAGAAAGTATGCATGTTGGGTAGAGGGAATAGAAAAGGTCTCAGTGAAAAAGTGGCATTTCAGTAAAAACTAGAAAGAAGTGAGAGAGTGAACTACCCAAATATCCAGGGAAGGAAATTCTTGTGGCAGGGAAACAGATGATGCAAAGCAGGATCTTGCCTGACTTTGTCCTAAAAGCCACAAGGAGGCCAGTGCAAATCAGACAACATGAGCAAGGGAGATAGTTGTATTGTGAGTTGATGGTGAGGGCTCCAGATCTCTTAGGGCTTTGTGAGTCATGGTAAAAGTCTTAGATTTTACTCTTAATAAATTGGGAAAACATGGAGAGAACATTGGAGAGCTTTCTGAGCAGAAAGTGGCACGATCTGATTTTTATTTTGAAAGAATCCCTCGATTCGGTATTAGGAGTGCAAGGGCAGAAGCAGGGAGACCACCCGATAGTAGCTTAGACTAACGTGACAGCAGTGGGGGTGGCAAGAAGTGGTCAGGTGTGGAGGTGTTTGGGAGAGAAAGACAATAAGATTTGCTAACAGACTGAATGTAGAATGTGAAGGAAAGAAATATGTCAAGGATGATTTCAGAGCCCGGGGCTCAATTGACAGAAAGACTGGCACTGTCATTACCATTTCCAAGAAGCATTGAGGGGAAAATACTGAGCTCTGTTTTGGACATGTTAAGTTTGGGATGCCTAATAGCCTCCAAGTAGAGACGAATTTTTGAGTCTGGAGTTTATGGGAAAGGTCTAGACTAGAGACATAAATCTGTTGTGATTAGCCAAGAGACTAGATGAAATCATCAAGAGGTGAATGCGGACAGAAAAGAGATGCATCATTTCTCTAAGTATCTGAAAGTCTTTTAGTGGTCATGTAAATTCATATGCAGAAAAACAAGAACATAATGAGAAGGGCTTAAATTAAAGCAGGGATAATTTCTCTAAATATGAGAAAGTATTTCAACTAATACTGGAATGGATTGCAAGAGGTTCCGTTTTTGGAGAGCGTTAAGAAAAGGTTTGACAGTTGTATGTCTTGGATTTCTTAGACTGCTGGTGATTGGGGTCTTACCCAGTGTGTGACCGAAAGAGGATAAAACAACATAGTTTATTATAATTAAATGCATACCCATAAATATATACACATATGCTCATGATCATCAAAAAATGAGTATATGCTCATCAAACACTATTTGGACACCACTAAAAAAAAGTAAAAAAATTTACCTGAATATATCACTGTTAAAATCTAGTGTATTTATTTCCAAACATTTTTCCTGTGCATTTTGGTGAAGTTGTAACTATAAGTAGTTTTTTAATGTGATAAATATGTTATTCTTTTTACATTTATTTTAAAATTCAAGTACAGATAACTTAGTAGCTTTAATGCATATTTAATCTGTACGTCAGTTCTAGAGTGCGTCTAGTTTAAGCAAAGAAATGGAGAAAAAGAGCTCAAAGAATAAGAAAGAAAGGAGAGAGAAAAGAAAGAGGAGGAAAAAGGAAGAGGAAGTGCAGGAAGGAGAAGTGTGGGGAAACAGAAGAGTTGGGGGAGCATCAGTGATGAGATGCCAGAGAGGTTGAAAAGGAAGTTTTGGTAATTTATGAGCGAGTTCCTGAACTAATCTCCGTTCATCTTGCCTTCCAACACCGTAACTCTACACAGGAGCAAAATGTGTTGTTATATTTCTGCCCTTTGAACTTCAGATTAGTTTGTTAGTCACTGGTTACAGTTCTTTATCTGCTCTTCAGCATTAAAATAATTTTAAATACTCAAATCAATAGGATAGCTGAAGCAGCCTGTGAGTAGGTCATTCTTCTCTAGTTGCAGAAGCTAAAGCTAGATCCCTATAGGACAAGAGCCTGAGGGTTCTACCTCTGCCAGAGATATTAATGTGCATGAAAAGCAAAAGGCAAACCAGCTGTTCATTCAATTTATTCCTGGTCTCTAAGTCTTTGATTTTATTTTTTCTTCATCACATTGGTGGTAAGTTAGCTGAATTCGTTTGGAGTCATTAGTAAATGAGGACAAAATCATTCCAACGTAAAAATTCTCTCAAGCACTAACAATTTTCCATGGACGGACTGCAGTTTTACCCAAGTCAGCTTTTTAAAAAACGGTTGTGATTGTTTGAAAGTATTACACCATAGAAGATCATTCGTCTTTACACACCCAAGATTCTATATTTCTCTCTCTCTCTCCCATTAACTAGTTTTGTGGCCTTGGCTTGCTTCTTAGGGAAACTCAAAATAGACGTAGCCCCTAAGTGAGCTCAAAGCGATGAGACCGTATTTTGCCAGCAGTGTACAAAAGGAATTTCTCAGTTAATATTCTTAAGATTTTACACTTGTCAAAAGAAATAACAATACAATGCAAGATTATTTGTAATTATTTACCATGGGCCTGGTGAGCCGTCTCCATAAATTATTACAAGGATGAGTTTGTGAAAGACTTTCATCAGAGTGGGAAACCACAGGCTTGCATATCTGACCTTTCGTGTGATTTCATTCAGTGACTAGGGTAACACCAGTCGGTTCACAGTCGATTTATTTATTCAAGAAGATAAATCCCCTATCCTCCCTAACTCTGGCGGGCTCTCTGATTATACATGCCAAGATCTCCGCGGACCGCAGGACGTCCAGAGCAGCCCTCTGCCTTTTCTCTCTCCTGCTCCGTGATTTATCCGTGTATCCCTTTTCCTTCTCTTTCGTGTTTACTCTCCCTACTGCTTCCTCTGGTTGTGTCTTACTTTGTTACTTCCTCACCTCCTTCCTTGCATTCTGTCTCCACCCTTTCACTCTCTTTTTGCTCTCCTGTCTTCTCCTTGCATAATATGAAGTTAAAATATGGTTTCAAGCATTTTGTTGGTTTACTAGCTCTGCATTACCACTTCCTTGCACCCTATTCTCCAGGACTCACCGTTCTTTACAGTTGCCCTACTGCTTCCATGCCTTTTGCACACTTTTTGTTTGCTTGAAAACTCTTCACTCTCTATCAAAGTCCTCCAGCCAATTCCCCTTTGTTCAAATGCACTTTTTCCATGAAAATTTCTTCTCCTGATCCTTCTCCTCTGTCCTTTTCACCTCTTTGGGTGCACCCAAATGTACTCACTTTCATGCTTCTGATCTCTCCCTTGCTCATATGAAACTTATTAGTAATTTTGAGAACTTAACAAATTATTTCGTATAAAAGCATATTAACTACATAAGTTATATTATTTATCTTTGTAGCCTTTATTACACAGTGTTACCTTGCATGTAAAAAGTGCTTCATAAATATTAAATTGACTTGCATTCTTTTTTTTTTTTAAGATTTTCTTGATTTATTTGACAGAGATAGAGACAGCCAGCGAGAGAGGGAACACAAGCAGGTGGAGTGGGAGAGGAGGAAGCAGGCTCATAGCGGAGGAGCCTGATGTGGGGCTCGACCCCACAACAACGAGATCACGCCCTGAGCCGAAGGCAGACGCCTAACCGCTGTGCCACCCAGGCACCCCTTGACTTGCATTCTTAATTTAAATCCCAGGGAATTAAATCAAATTGCCTCCTAGCTCCATGTGACAGTTCAAATTTTCCATGATTAGTGGCTTCTGACTTTAAAAGTATTCCCATTTTGGGGGGGTGCCTGGGTGGCTCAGTCGTTAAGCGTCTGCCTTCGGCTCAGGGCGTGATCCCAGGGTCCTGGGATCGAGCCCCACATCGGGCTCCCTGCTCCACTGGGAGCCTGCTTCTTCCTCTCCCACTCCCCCTGCTTGTGTTCCCTCTCTCACTGGCTGTCTCTCTCTCTGTTAACTAAATAAATAAAATCTTTAAAAATAAAAAAGTATTCCCATTTTTATCAGAATTCTTCTTTAGTGAAATTGTTGTCAGCCTGCTCCCCACTGTAGTATATCCATTTCTTCATCTTTATTTTTAAAATAGTAAATAAAGTAAATTAATAAAGCATTGGTACTTTGAAATATACCATAGTTTTTTTTAAGTGTATAAAAATTTAAATAAAAAATAGTCTTTATTCCAGTAAGTGAAAAATTCAGGAATTTATGTAAAATTATAATGTCACACACATTATATGGTTTCCTCTCTACCTTTGCAGTAAGAATGACTCCTAATGAGACCTTAAGCCAAATTAGCAGCTTCTGTAAGGACAGCTCTCTTATTCTTCAGGCTGATTTCACAAATGTGTTGCTCTGTTATTGCTTTAACTTACTCTTTCTTTATACTTTGATTCCCAACTTGACTAAAAGGTCTTTAGATGCAGAAACCCTATGTGATAGCCAGCCTTTGGTTTGGCCTATAACGATCCCCACCACTTGGCATTCACATCCTTGTGTAGTTCCTTTCCACATTTTACTGTACGGTCTGCATGACAAATAAAATGACACAAAATGATGATTTGTCACACTGCAGCTTCCGTCTTGAACGTGCCCTCGCTCGCTTCCTCTCTTTCTCTCCCTCTCCCTCCTCACTCTGTCTGAGAGAGGTCAGTTACCACGTCATGAGAGGCCCTCATAGGGAAGAGGAAGTTTCTGGCAGACAGGCTCTCAGACAGAACTGAGGCCTGCCAACTACCATGGGAGAGAGCTTGGAAGCAGAGCCTTCAGCCCTAGTCAGGTCTTGACAAGACTGCAGCCCCAGCTGACAGTTTAAGTCCTGAGGGACCCTAAGCTAGAACCACTCAGCTCAGCTGCTCTCAGATTCAGGACCCTCTGATCCTGTGAGATAATTAATATTGTTTTAAAATGCTGAATTTTGGATAATTTATTATATAGCAATAAACAGCTAATACACCTCTTTCTCTCACTCTGTTGCTTAGTACTCTGGGTAACATTTTACGGTTGAAACCTATTCAAACAACCTGGTCTAACCCCCTTTAAACAAAACAGAACTGAGGCCCAGAATAGTTAAGTACTTGCCTCAGGTCATTCAGTTAATTCCTGGAAGGAAAAGGATTAAAGCCCAAATCTTATAATACCTAATACAGTATCTCTCTCACTTTCTATTCAATCCAATCTACTCCTAGGTGATAAATAATATGTATTAATGTTCACACTAAAAGAGAACTATTGGTATGATAAACTAAGACTGATAAATCATAGTTGAATTGTTCAAACCTACTTTTCCTGCCCTTTGTCTTCTCCAATGGACAATCTAGTACATTCATAAACTCCTATAGCAGAAAGTTGATAGTGAAAAGTAATGAATATTAATTAACATGAATTAATTTTGCCATTTGTGGGTGGTTGTGATAAGAAGCTTTGGTAGGAAAAGAGGCTAAATTTTCTAATAAAATAAATCTTCCAACTATTAATAAATATTAACCATCCAGGTCATTTTTGTGAATAATGAAAATAACTGACTATTTTTTATTAGTTACTGATTCTACATTCTTTTTTGATAGCTCCTCATTACCTGTAGAATAAAGTTCATGTTCCGCAAAATGGAAAATAACTTTGCAAGAAATGAGAGTTCACTGGCTACCTTGAAGCTGATATTCCAGAAACACTAATTCCCGTAATTCCCATACATACCTCCTGAAACATTACTCAGCTTTTCCCCGTGCGCTACTTTCCAGGAAGGGATGCCCTTCCTTGACTCCCTTCCCCATTCCCTACCCACTTCTCCTAGCCTGGTTTACTTCCACTAGATCTTGAAGATATAGTTCAAACATCATGTCCTTCAAGAGTCTTGTTCAGCCTCTCCTAGGTTATGTCACCTGCCCTCCACTATGGTCCCTCCCTGAACATATTTTTATCACATACTTACCGTAGTCTATTAAAATTGAGTTTTTGGTGTTGGTTTCCCAAACAGGCTGAAATTTTTCAAATAGTGGGTCTCTTCCTATACATCTATGTATCCATAGTACATAGCATAACAATGTATGCTCAATCAGTATCGCAATAAATAGTCTTCTAGTTGTTGAAAAGAGCCCCTGCAACTTTGAGAATAAAAACCTTCTAAGATATTTTTAAGGTATTGGAAAAAAACCTAAGGCCAGTCAGGTCACAAATAATGTATATGTCTAGTTTTCAAAGGTACAATATGATTTACAGAGAAGCACAGAAAAATTCTTAAAAAATAGAATCCCAGGTATACTGTCTTTGCACTAATTCATCATTTTTGCCCCCTTTTTTGCCTCTTTTTTTTATTGGGCAAGGTCCTAAAAGGATTAGAAATAAACTGAGAACATAGTAATCATGGACAAAAGAAAGAACCAATTTGCCAGTAAACTATTTCTCTTTCAACCTATCCTTCAGAAGTGCTTGTTAGAACAAACTCTCTGCTGTTTCTTTTATTTATTTTTGTGTTTGTTCTGTTTGGACTGAGTGGCCTTTAGAGAGGGAAACTATTTGGCGGTACTCCTAAAATTGTCTGATTTGTTTTCTGAAATTAAATTGTATATATGTATGTATCCTATAATAATTATGTAGGCACTAGTGAACAGAAGTATAAATATTTTAATATATATCAGAAATGTGTTTAAAATACAACCAAATTAAATTTTGCAGCATCTTTAGCAATTTGTACACGAAATAAACTGAAAGTTTCTATGCCAATTCAGGGGAAGACAGATGGAGATGTTTTGTACAAGGAACGTTGGAGTAGAGTTTTTATTTAATAATAAGGAAATAATGCCAAGTACTCATTAGGTCATATTACAGAGAAGAAAATTTCAGCTGTTTATAGTTCTTCATATGTAGATTATCCCACTGCATGGTTCAAATTCATGTGTGATGTTTTAATAACACCGGTGATGGTATAGTGATCATGTGATGGTAACTAAAACTATGCTTTGGAATTGTCCCATCTGCAAAATGAGCATAACTGCCAATTTTATAAGTGCTCTGTGAAGATTAAATGAGGTGATATACCTAAGTGTTGAGCACAGTGCCAGGCACATGGTAGTGTCTTGGTCAATTTACCTCTTTCACTGCAAGAGAGAAAATGTTACTTAAAAATGCCTCAGTTTTGCCCCTTTAAAGTCTCTTAGTAACTTGTGTTGGCTCTAAGGAAACTGGAAGGCTTAAATCAGTATTCTGAACATGAACTTTTTACTCTTCAATATTGAATGATGTTAGTCACACAGTGAACTCACCAGGCTTCCTATTTAATATCTACTCTCTGTGAGTTAACTGACTACCCAAGAATTTCCAGAAAACGATCCAATCATTGCACATAGAGGATTTTGTTATAATCGTTTCAATCATCAGCTAATTTTTTAACACCAATCTTTCTTAATTAAAATGAACAACACCTAAATAGTCCTACGTATAATTTTAAAACTAAAAGTAATACATGAGCAAGCTTATTAGGCTGACCAATTTCCTAAAAGTCTTTCCTTTCTTTCCGTGAAATGAACTAATAGCATAACCGCAAGCTTACAGCAAAGAGGTATTTTAAGAATTAATTAGAATGGAATGGGGGCGCCTGGGTGGCTCAGTCGTTGGGCATCTGCCTTCGGGTCAGGGCGTGATCCTGGC
Organism: Ursus americanus; assembly: GCF_024610735.1. Classification (NCBI taxonomy): domain Eukaryota; kingdom Metazoa; phylum Chordata; class Mammalia; order Carnivora; family Ursidae; genus Ursus; species Ursus americanus. The sequence continues at coordinate 5,326,491 of NC_142162.1, read as the reverse complement.
GTTATGGGATCGAGCCCCAGTCAGGCTCCTCCGCTAGGAGCCTGCTTCTTCCTCTCCCACTCCCCCTGCTTGTGTTCCCTCTCTCACTGGCTGTCTCTCTCTCTGTCAAATGAATAAATCTTTAAAAAAAAATTAGACTGGAATGAAATGGTGTGCACCAATTTCAGTATTGACATACATATTTTAAAAGAATTAACATTGTTTCAGTGATCTACTTAGCTTAGTCAGGCAATAAAAATGTTCCTGGTTGCACGTTGTACAATTTTATATAAACTAAATTAGAAGATTCATGACAATAACAAACAAAATTTCTACATAGTACAGTAATTTAGTAGTAATATTAATGTAAATACCTGATAAACTATTAAATAATCCTTTAAAACACCATGAATTTTAGGTCTAAGTATAACTTAATCACAATGATAGAGATTTATGCTCATCTTCCCCAGAGATGAATTATTATTCGGTATCTGATCAACTTTAAGCCAGTTAAGAGAAAATTTCCAGACTAAATTTGGCCAGAATGTTTTCAAAGTCGACAGCACCTCCTTATGTCTATTAAATATCCAACATTATTTGTAATGCGTTATTTGTACAAGGAGTCGAGCACAATTTCTCAGAAACAGAGACACCTTGATAGGCTTATCTGAGTGGGAAAACACCTCGCTTCAGTGCCTGCTTCATGATTTAGAGGAAATAATGCTACGCACGGCTACGTGACTACTGAGTGCACTGCTTACATAATTATAGTAGGAGATGCAGCTCTAATGGTCGTAAAAGTTGGCTTATCTTAAAGAATGTGGCAGATAGCCTCCATAATTTTGTCCTTAAAAGACAAACATATGCCTCAAAACTGTTGTTTCTCTCACTTTTTAGAAACTTCATAATGATAAGGTAGCTTTTACAGTGAATATTTGTGGACACCTGACTTAAACAGGTTGCAATTATGCTCAAAGATTGAAAAAGCATTAAAAAGAAAAGTATGCAGTCATCCAGAATAACAATATTACTCCAATCAGCAGGACTTCAATTATGCCTTCAAAAAAAGTTACCCTTTCAACAAAAATTACCCTTTAAAAGAAATAGTTATTTTTAGTAAACGGAGCAATCAAATCTGACAACTCATAAAGGGCAAATGTTCTCATACTTTTAATTGAAAAAAAAGGTTACTTTAGTGAGCTTAACATTGATTCCTGGCAAGATACTAAGTCACTTTCCATTTCCTGGCCTTGCAATACTGTCTACACCCAGGTATCTCCAAAAGTATCTCCTCTGAAGGTAATATATTTGTCCTCTCTCTTTCATTCTGCTCATCCTTCAGGTCATTTTCTCCCAGAGAAGACTTCCATACCCATTTCCTCAAGTTGAATCAGGCAACCCCCTAATTGCTCTGAACTTGCCCCCTCTAACTTGTATTTCACCCTCCACCCCCAACTAAACCGTTAATTCTCTAAAAATATGGACTGCGGAATTGCTTACTATTGTAGCCCGAGCCTGGGATAGGGGAGGTATCAATGAATATTTGTTGAATTAATAAAAGAGTGAAAAAAAAGAAGTCATCTGTCTTTCGAAGTTTTGTATGATGTCTTCATTATTCGTGCAAACAAGGGAGGAAACTGTCCGCTGCCTACAGGTGATCTCCCCATGAAAGATGCCACAATATAAACCAGACCAACCAGGCTCTTATCAGAAGTACAGTCTGAGACACTACAAAACACCAAGATTATCCAAGGATCAGGCTACTGGCACTAAAACAGAGTATATTCACCAACTTTCCACCTCTCCCCACCTCTTTCACCCTATACATACATATGTCTTCTCTACCCTTTGACACCAGTCAGTAAGTCCAGAATCAATCTCATATGTGCTACTAATAAGTAGGCAGATTTCCTATCCAAAAATTATCAGCCCACTGCTTTGTTTTACTAGTATAGCTCATTTAATTCTTAAAGACATTTTCTCTCTGTATCTCCTTTTAATGCAGATATTCCTTAAACCAATATCAACTAATTATCATTTTTTTCCTGCATGTAGTTTTTGATATGCAGGAATTAGTTGACGGTCAGATGAAAACAAGAATGGGTGTTGAGGAGGCTATAACTTTTCCAGGATCGGTCTTCTCCATGCCATGTCAGTCATCCTTGTATTATCACCAGTGTTACCTGTGTCTGCTTAGATCACTGACCTTTACAATTAAACTTGTCCACCAGTCCCTTGAAACTACCCAGAAAAACATTAAGTCAAATAGGTTCTACAGGCCAATACTTTCTTTTAATGATAGAGAACAAGAGAGAAGAGGGAAATGAGATATACTTCTCTTTTATTTCAGCAAACTTTTAATTCTTGTCTCCATTAAATTTTCATGATCATTTAGTAACCTATTTCTTATCTATAACTAATTTTAGATGTGTAAAAACTTAAGGGAGAAATATGTTGAATGACTGTCAGTCCTTCTCCCTTCTTCCACCTCTTGCTTTGGGCTAAGTGCTCCTCCTCTACCACTGGGAGACAAAAGGAGGAATAAGACATGATGCTTATCTTTCCATAACTTACATTTTTTTAATGGCATTGCCAAATGCGAACAGAAAGAATCCTAAGACAAGGTAAATGTGCAGTGTATGGCTGGAAAAGGCAATTCTGTTTAAGATCTCGAAGAAGTGATCTCTTCAAAGGGTACTGAAATTCATTCATTAAATTTGCCGTTCTCCCTTCAGTTTATGCTAAATTTCAAATTTCTAAATAGTTTTTGGTCAGTAAATAAAACTTTTTCTTTATTGATATAGTTGAAATAACTTCAAACTTTTGCTTAAACCACTTTTTTGAAAAATCGAACGTTTATTGTTTTTAGGAACATAAGTAAGAATTCTTCAGTCGTGTTCTAATCCTAAAACATTTTAGGTTAATGCATAGGAAATGCTTTTGGTTAGTTTCTAGGTTGCCTAATTAAAGGTATTGGACATCATTTCAAATTAGGAGAATGGTCCTATAAAGCTGCTCCAAACTCAGAAAAGAGATTCAAGCTAGGCTTAAATCTCATTGCAAATCTCTGGATTTCAGCCCAGCATGCATCTATACCCAAAATACTACACTAATTGTCCAAGATCATATTCAGGCTCCTGACTTTGGCACAGATTCTTGGTTCAAGGTTATTCTTAAAATATTGCTTCGGGTCCATTTGCCTTTTTATTTGGAACCAAAAAAATGAGGGGAAGCTTGGTTTAGTTCTTCACTGCACCACAGAGAGATGCCTAGGCAATAGTTTCAAATCGCAATTTTTTAAAAAGATTTATTTATTTATTTTAGAGAGCAGGAAGAGGGACAGAGGGAGAGAGAGCATCTCAAGCATGGGGCTCAATCTCATTACCCTGAGATCATGACCCGAGCCAAAACAAGAGTCAGGTGTTCAACCGACTGAGCCACCCAGGGGCCCCTCTCAAATTACAATTTAATGAAATTTAAGTGTTTTACCCAAATCAGAGAGGAGAGTTGGGAGGCAGGAGCATTGTACTCTGTTGTCAAGTAAGTTTGGGAAACCATATATAATCTCCTCCTGGAGTTTTGCAATTTATATTAGTATAAATCAGGCTCAGAGCTTGTTCACTTTTATTTAACCTAATATTTCCCAGTCAATTAGCCACAGGAGGGTGTTATACACAACTAATGAATCATCGAGCCTTACATCGGAAACCGGGGATGTACTGTATGGTGACTAACATAATATAATAAAAAATCATTAAAAATAAAAAAAAAAAAAATTAGCCACAGGAACTGTGCTGCAGGAAACACCATTAATATCTCAGGGGACACCAGTGTCCTAAGAAACAAAGTTTGGAATTGCTGCCTTAAGAAAAATCTGCATGCTGAGTTGATTCTGAATTTGTTCCAAAAGCAGTTGCTCAATATTATCTACAATTACATCTGAAGCTCAAATAGGCAGATAAATGGAAAATATTACATGATAATTTTAACTTGATAAGTATGGTATTTAAGCATATTGAAATACACCTCTTTTGCCCTGTCTTATATTAATCATAGAAAATAAACTCGTTTGCCTTTGGTCCTGATAAATAAACAAAGATTATTGCGATTTTAGGCACAGATTTAACTAATAGATTCAAACCTCCGATTTGACTATCATCTGTAATTATCTATTATTATTTCAACCCCTCTGTACACTAGTTTAGTTTTGTTTTGATCCAAGAAGTTCTCCCACTGTATCAGAGTATTGCATTCCATTGCCCTTATTCTTTAAGTGCATCAAAAGAAGTTAATAGAGCCCTATTTTATGAGGATCTTTTGTGTTTAAATCCACCCTAAACTTAAAATGCAAAATCTGGGGTGCCTGACTGGCTCGGTTAGTGGAGAGTGCAACTCTTGATCTCAGGGTTGTGAGTTCAAGCCCCAAATTGGGTGTAGAGATTACTTAAAAATAAAATCTTTAAAACAAATAAAATGCAAAATCCATTTATTTTTATATAAAGTCCTTTTTTTTTCCCTTTCCTCTCTTGCCAATTTCTTGTCCTGTTTACAAAGATGTTGCCATCCTATTTATTCTCAGAAGGACACTAGCTAACAGCTCTAGCAAGTACTCATACTCAACTCTACTAGAAGTGATTACATTCTTCTGCAGGGAAGTTGACTGGAACAGACAACCTCTAGAGCTTATTCTCCCCCTATATACGTCAAATCTTTTCCCTCTGAGAATGATATTATCTGCCTAAAAGGCAAATTTTACCTGGACGTGGATATTAAATAATTATTTTTTCTGCTTCCCCACCCTAAACCCTTTGTCTTTATATATTACTATACAAACCCTTTTGTGCAACTAAGGTAAATAGGTAAATTTGCTTTGTTAGCAAATTAGGTATGACTTCTCTTCCTAAGTCAGGTGCAGATATAATTTTAAATGTAGTAGATGTGAATCTTGGTCAAGAAACAGTTAAGTGTTCAGTGACTCTTTAATTCGGCTTTCTGAACTATGTGAAAGGCAGAGGATTTTCATTTTCCAACCTATTTCATGTGTAGAAAGACTGGATATGAACCTGGAGTACATTATGCTAAGTGAAATAAGCCAGACACAGATGGACAAATACTACATGATGCCACTTATAGGAGGAATCTAAAATAGTCAGACTTGTAGAAGCAGAGAGTAGAATGGTGGTTGCCAAGGGGTGGGGGTGGGGGAGGGAGACATAGGGAGGTATTAGTCAAAGGGTACTAAGTTTCAGCTATGCAAGGTGAGTATGTCCTAGAGAGATACTGTGCAGTGCAGCGCCTGTAGTTTATACTGTTGTTATTTGCTAAAAGGATGCATCTTATGTTGTGTTACTATCACAAAATAATTATAATAAATTAAAAGGCAGGAGGGCACTTTTGGAAGTGATGGATATGTTTATGGCATAGATTGTGGTGGTAGTTTCATAGCTGTAGAAATTGGTCAATTTGTATACATTAAATAAGTCCAGATTTTTGCATGTCAACATACCTCAATAAAGCGGGTGTTGCTTTTTTTTTTAAGAAAGATTGGATATGGTTCAGAAAAAGAAGGAATTCATATGGAAGCTCATTTCATTTAATGAGTTCTTTTTCCTCCATATTATTTAGATATGCACAATTCCTGCCTTTTCTTCTGTGTGCCATATGTGAAATTAAAATATAGAAAAGTACTGTATTCTAGTAGTGATGTAAAAGAAGTTACTGTGCTACCAAAAGTTTTTGATACAGAAAAAGAAAGCTAGGATCCTTAGAAAAGAAAGAAAGCTTTGCTTTAATCCCAAATTTACAAAGAAAACCAACTTCTGGCTTCATATCCTTTTCACTAATCTGGATAGACCCTCTAGGCTTGTGTTTTCTTCCCCTATGGGTTTTCTAGACTTGAGGCTGTCTCTTTAAATCACCGCCTTGAACTCTGTGAGGTGGCCATAGGAGATGAGACCCTAATTTGGGGGCATCTGGGTTCATAGTCATAAGTGGCTCATTTAAGTGCCAAGTAAGCTGGCACTGATGTCTGTACTCCAGGTCCCCTGCTGTGTCACCACTTGAAAGTGCCAGAAGAGGTTCAGACCTGCCTGTCATTGTGAGACTGTGGCACAAGACCTATTCTTCCCTGCAATGAACTCATTTGTCAAAGAAGCCTTCTTACACAGTAGCTGCAGAGCTGTCATCGCATGCATTTGCAGGCCAGTTCTCCAAATGTTGGAGCCACTGAGATTTGTCAGAGAGGTTACCTGGACCCAGAAGAACTTCATCAATGCATAAGTCAGAGAGTCATTCCTGATAAGCCCATTTTGAAATCCTCCCTGCTATAAGTTAACTATGGAGCCGTCTAAGGGCTCTAAAACATTCCTGGGACCTGAGGGGATCCAGGCTGAAATAGAACCCTTGGTCCCACTAAATAGTGGTTTTCAGCCTTATCTGCACAGTAAAATCACTAAAAAGCTTTAACAAACATTGATGCCTGAGTCTTCTCCACCTTCTCAGGATTCTGATTTAACTGAACTGTGATCTCCCAATAATCTAATGTGATCCTGTGGTTCTCAGTTTTGGCAGCATGTCAGAATTATCTGGGGAGCTTTTTAAATTCCTGGTGCCCAGGCTGCACCCCATATCAATTTAATGAGAGTCTTCGTGGGTGGGACCTGGCATCAGTATTTTTTTTTAAAGTTCCCTAGCTGATTACAATATTTAGCCAAAGCTGAGCAATAGGAAAACATGGAAAAGGGAACCTAGCTGACTAAAGCTGGCTTCTCGCATTCTCTCCAGTTCACTTGGGTCTCCGAATGCTCTAAAACTCTAGGCTAAAGAGTTCTAATACAGTCAAAAAGGAAAGTACATATTCAGATGCTCTGGGTTGTTATAGAAAAGGAAGTGATGGTCAGTTCAAATGAGGATTTACAAAATAATAAAGAGACGCACCTGTGGCAATACATCATGTGCACTTTGTAAGTGCCAGACACTTGTATTAGCCAAAAAAAGAGGAGAACTATACGATGAAAAATCATCTTTATTATTAGAATTCTCAAAGACTAGCTAGTATTTCCAAATCTGCTCACCAGCAATTTATCCATTTTCTATAATTTAAAGCCTTGACGACTTACTTAAGGGAATGCAGGTCGCCAGTTCTAGAGGATTGCATTTTGTCAGTAATGCTTGGATTTTGGTTCAGTTCCATAGATATGTTTCTCATTGTCTCTTTTTTTAAGGTGGGGTTGCCCTGGTTTTCTTATTTTTGTTTTGATAATGTGAATTATTGTTCTTTTATATAACTTGCTAAGAACTGTCTGTAGCATAAGCAAGTTTACCATCTCCATATTTGGAGGTGGTATGTAAATTTGCTAGCTACTAGCAGAGATTATTGCTGAGTAGGATCTTATCCAAAGAATTGTTGACAGTTGGGTTGCTGAGGATTTTGTGGCCAAAGTCAGATCCCACAACGTTGTGTTTATTTGCTTTTTGCCAATTGTTAGGCCATATCCCGTCACAGTCTAACAATCCAAAAGAGAATATTGCCAAATCGTTGGCTAGTTTTCAGAATGGCTAACCCTTTTCTTGCTATGGAACTTACAATGCTTAATTCTAATAAGAGAGGCATGCTTTTGCTTGAGTCAGTGGCCTATCACAATCAAGAATTTCTTCTTAAAAGAAATGGGTGATATTGACCATCGTGGGGAAGAGCAAAACTTTCTAGTAATTGGATCCCCAAAGCAAGAAAATCGTCTTGCGGGGCTGAGTTCTTTGTTCCACATCTGTGTCTCAGGGCAGTTGTCAGTTGCCCAGTACACTGCTGCCATCTCTCACTTGGCACCTCAATTCCCAGCTTAAACAGCAGTGTTATTTCTGTCAGTGTGGAGTGATTGACTCTGTCTGTTGATGGAGTGCCTGGTCCAAAAATTATCTAAATTCACCCTCTCGCCCTTCCCCAAGGGGAGAGCTCTGGCAACAACAGAAGTATTGACCATCCATTACCAATCCCTTTACGATGTTATTAATGCTCTCCTTCTGCAGAGAACATGAATATTTATTTCATTTTAGAAGGGCATATTATGCTTTTATTACCCTTATTATTAGTTCAGGTTAGGTTCCAGTTTTGTCACTTGCAAGCCTACTATAAAGCTAAATGTGGAACGACTAGAGAGGACAGGCTTTCTTGCCTCCCGGGTGAGAACACTATGCAATCTGAGGACCAGTTCTCCAGTAACAGCTTCTCTTCCCTCAGCATCAGCAACGTGGTCCAGCATCTCCTGGCCTCTCATGAATTCCTACATTTACATACTTGGGTCTTACTTCATGTCTATTAGTACAAGTCTTATTTTTGTTGGGTTCCTTGGTGTGCTTTTTCTGCAGTTTACTCATTCTAGTCTAAATTTAAATATTTCACAAGACAACACTAGAAGACTGAAGTGAGGTCCTCACAACTCAGGATAGCTTAAGTAATTTTTTTAATTCCCTAACGACATGAGACATGAGCTATCATATTCACCTCCCTGCCACTCCCCTTCTCTTCCTCCAGGCCCTCAACCTACCTACCCTAGCCCAGTCTTCTGGAAACAGAATTGTATACCCAGATTGTTTACCTCTTCTACTCACTCCAGTCCATTATCTTAGCAATATCTTATAAGTCACATTTTTATGAAGAAGTTATCCTTCTGCTAGTAAAGTATGCAGTCCTTCAAAACCTATTCATTTCATCAGGTAACTTTCCCCTTCATTCCAAAACAAAGCCATGAGAATGAAGTGGGCACCTTCTCATGGTAATTCAGAGAAAAACTGTGTCTCACACGAGCTGACATCTAACTTTTCACACAAAATTTTACCATCTAAGACATTTAAATCTATACCATCTTAAAATACCTCCAAAGAAGGGTGTGCAACAACCACTGAACAAATTTAAGGCATCAGAGTACTGAAAATGAAATGCAAGAGTTTGATTCTAATGTGTCACACTTTCTGAACTCTGCTGCATTTCACTCTAGTAGACAATCCAATTACCTTTTACTCTCATTTTATATAGGAAGGAAACAACTTTTGTTTGTTTGTGCCTTCATTCAATTGATTATTGAGGTTGTAAATAGTCTTCATATTTATAATTTCAAGTTTTTATTCTTCTTTGACTTCTTAAACAAATTTTCTTGAGCACTTTCTTTGTACTTAGAGATAGTAGCTTCAACTTCACATGTGTCCATTTGCACATTGTATGTATGGGGCATTCACAATTAACATTAGTAAGGCTGCAACCAGAAATAATAGGAAATGACTACCAGAATTCTCTTCTAATAAGTTATTCTCCATTTATTTTTTGGTGAAGTATTTCCTTTGTGTCTTAGGATTTTCTAACAGACAACTGGGAATTAGCTTCTTTTTAACTATGATGAAACTTGACTGGCTCCTTCTTCAATCAGATAGCAATAAACCTGACAAGAATTTTAGGGTTTACTTAAAGCATCCCATTGAAAGTTTTTCTTTCCAGGAGAATTCACCATATCAAGAAAGTATACCTCTATATACAGCCTATGAAAAGCTTATAGAAGTGAAGATTGTTTACATGATATGTATCCTGTCTTTTAACTACATTGGTATTGTGCCATTCTAATTAATGATACAGAATGAGTTTCTTTCTTTCTCTCTTTCATTTTTACTGTAGAATTAGAGTAGAGGAGGAATGGTGTACCAGATTGGCTTTATGGTTACTCAGGGTTAATGCTAAATTGTGTTTCAAACTGTAAAATAAGTTTGACATTTTGTGTATGTTTACAAACACCTGAGTTTCATGGTTTCAAGAAATTTTAACACAAAACACATATGTGAATGTGTCCCACTTGTAGATATTTTTTATCCCAAATAATTATGCATATGGTTCATTTTCACTGGATTTTACATCTAATTTTTTGATTTACATTATTTGACAAAAGCATTCAAGAGGAATTAGTTGGCATACAGAAAAATTCTAGTGTTTAGGTTTGATAACCATATTGCTACAATTTAAAATTAGCTCTGACAGCTCATTTTATCCTTGAGATAATATTCACCTATCTCATTCAAAGTATGTGGTAATTATATAATGAGTGCTTAGATTTGTTCGCATTTATGTGATATATTCTATGGCTCAGAATAGGATAAACTGTAAGAACTAGAAGGTATATTGGAGATCATCTTTACATATCCCACATCTTAGAGATGAAAAAAGCAAGAATTGGAAAGAATTAAAAATTTTTCCAGAATATTCAGACAGGGATTAGACCTATGTGTCATAACTTCCACCTGGGCTCTGTCTCCTCTACCAGGTTCCATTATCCATGATAAATCTCAATAACTTTTTAAAAAATTGATTGCAATCCAAATTCTTTTGCTCACATAGAAGTGATTATCCACAGAACCTTCCTCCAAATAGTTATTTCTTTACCTAAACTTTAGCATAATCGGAACAATATTCTAAGACTAATGTGATAATTTTATTAATAACAGTAATGATTAAACTATAGCTGTTAATAATCCATTAAAATGGCCTTAGCATTCTATATCAATTACAGTTACAAAGAAGATCCTCTTATTTTATTGGAAACATAATTCCCCAAATTCCCACTTATTGGTTCATTAATTAAGAAGCCTAAAAACCATTCATTAAACAAGCAACAAAAGTTTCAAGTACTCACTGCAAGCCAAATGTACTGCAAGTACTTAAGCAAATGTTTACATCATCAACCCCATGCATTCTTTTTCAATTGACTTTTACATACATAATATTATAAGATGATATAATAATAACATTGTTCAAGTGCTAGTAATACAAACAACATTTATTTTCATTTAGGAATTTTAAATTCTTACTACAGATGTTGAGTATTTTACCCCATTAAATTTAAAACTATTGAAATTGTTTATTAATCATAGCTGCTAAATGATAAGTCCAACCCTGATATTTTAACATGAAAAAAAAATAACTGGGTTTTGAAGAAAATGTAAGGTACACTAACAGAAAATCATGGACATCACTTCCAAATCACTTTTATTTCCTCCTTCACATTTACATTTCTCTTAAAGTAACATAGAACTATGGCATAGAAGATTTAAAGAAAAGGTTAGGAGGAACCTTTTTTTTTTTGGCTTAGGTAAATAAACAATCTAATACAAACTCATTACAGTGTGAACAGATGAGGATACCACAGATTCCTTTCTATTTTATAACTGTATACAATTGCACAAGTCGCTAGAAGCATTTTTGAGCACAGATTAAGTATTTCACACCACAGAAATATTGTTTCAAAGAAAATCAAATTACTTTTTAAAATAAATTTTCTGTTCCTCAAATGAATAAGTAGGTTTTGGTGAACATTTACTGAGTACTCTTTAAGAGTTCCTAATGAATTTTGCTAGAAGACAATGAGTCACATTTCAGTGTGAATAATATCATTTGCCTTTTGCTTAGTTTATAAGCATTTTGAGCTTAGGACATGGGGATTATATTTTCAAATGGGCTTGGGTTATCAGTTCCAACTCTAATATTAGTAGATTTGACCTGTTGCAGGAGATGTTTTTGGAAACATAATTCAGTGATCCCAATTTAGAGAAACTAGAAGATGATAGTTAATTTTTTCCCCAAAAAAAGGAAACTAAGAAAGCCTGTCACTTGAAAAATGATTCTTTCACAGATTAAGGTTCATACGCAGTGCATAAAAAAAGGACATTACTTACTGTAACTGTTCTTCATCTCTTGGGTTCCTTTGACTTTGCCTCGTTTATCAATCCTCAGATACCACTGTGTTCGACAGAAGAGTCTTCTCACTCTTATATCCCCTCCTTCCATGTAATCATAACTTCTTGTATGTCGCTCAGGGCTGGAACAGTTCACATTTGTAGCCATTTGCTCTGGAGTCATGTCATTGCAAGCTAAAGATATAGTGCCCACTAGACAGATAATGTGAAAGCATGATCTGTAGAGCAAAGTTGGCAGGATCCATGTCAGTATCCATTTGCGCATTATAGTGTAGTGCTCCGGGTGTTCATGAATAACATAATGAAAATTAAATCTTGAGTTGATTGTTGCTCCTAGGTCATTGACCTCTTCCTATCTGTGAATTGTAGATTGATTTAAGAAAGAGTAGTTGTTGTTTTCCAAATTGTTATCCTTATCCTTTTAGTTCCTGATAACAATACAGGATTCCTCCTTAAATAACTCTCTGTTGCTATTTCCTTATAAAAACAGGTTGTAATAAGCTCAGTTGCTGCGACACTGTTTACTACTTGACTGCTGTTTGCAATGAGAGATTAAGAATAGGGAAGGGAAGGAGGGGAAGATGAAAAATTGTATAAATTTCAGTGGTAAATAGTAGTATAACATGCAGTGCCGTCTGTACTGTGAAGGCACATTTAAAACAGCTTTCACAGAGGATGTCAACATCTTCATCTCCCTCTATGTACATTTATAAAAGTTATGCATTACTAGAGACAAATCAGAATATGATGGTACCATTTATTCCAATGGCTGTTTGGTAGGAAACATCCTGCAGTTAGAGCTATTGATTTAAATTAAGTCCTAAAATCACTACCAACAAAGTATAAATGCTTTCCCTAGATTTGTTTGTATGCTTTTATGTTTGTGGTTAATCAGTTATTTTCTCCTGAACTACCCACATTTCTCAAGTTAAATGCCAGCATTGTCTGGAAAACTTCAACCTTATCTTTATGTAAGTTCTACAGCATAATTACTATAGATAATTACATGGCTCAAAAGTCTGGTAACTTTACTTTTCCCCTCAGCACTAAAACCAGAGAAAAGAGGCAAACTACTAGAAAACCATTCAGCATGATTTTTAAAGACAAATAACAGCAACTTACTTGTTCTGTTGATAACAGCTGGACGCACAAGAATTCCATGTCTCTGGTCTGCCTTGTGCAACTTGAGCCTTTCTACTGTAGCTACAAACTATTTCTCAGCTGAGAAATTCTCCAGCAGAATCATAATTGTTTCCATAAATCAACAGGCAAGAGGATTTGCTCTCTGTGTGAGCGCGTGTATGCTTGTGTGTGTGTGTGTGGAGCCTTTTTATTCAGGGCTTTTCGATAAATACCTTTGCTGACCTCATTGGAAGCAATTAAAACTTAACCAGTGAGCTGTTAGTTGAATACAACAGCGAGAATAAAGGAGGCTTATATAGTATTCATTCAATGGTCATGAGAGGGAGCTATGAACATGGTTTATGCCTAAATCTACCAGTGGGTACCTACTTTGTAGAAACAGATCTCTGATTCTGAAGCAGTTAAAAGGGGAAAGGGAAGTTTTTATACCATCTTTACGACATAGGAGTTGTATATAAGTTGAAAAAGATTCCTTTGAACGTATATAAAAGGGATTTTTGCTAGTTAGAAAGCTTTTTCCATAGCTTTATGATACATGCATTTCTACTATTACTTCTTTGCACTCAGAATTTTAGAACAAAACTAGCCCGTGTTAGTTAACTCACATCTTAGTGTTCTAAAGCACTATGTGGCTGAGTTAAGTGCATATCTTTTCATACAGAGGTATTTTACCGTGGTATATGAGTATAATTTTTAGATTTTATATTTCTAGACTGAAAGTAAGAAGACCTAGTTTCTTATCTGAGCTGAGCCACTAATTACCAGTATGACTTCAAGTCACTTGGCATTTCTGAGTCTCAGCTACCACATTTGAAAAATTACTGCATCAGTCTAAATGATTCTATGGTGCCTTATAGTTTTAAAATTCTGTGACTTTGACTTGTACTAACTACTAATATAACGAAGAGGATGCATCCTTTTAAAAATTATAATCCTTAAAAATTAGAAATAAAGAAAATGGTCTTATACTGGTTATCAGTGTTTGACTCTTGCTTCAATAAGAACATTGGCTCAATAAATAAATGTTTATCTAAGTATGGAATTATAAGAGCTCTAGTTAGCATAAATAAGAGAAAGCTATGATACTTTCCAACATGAGTTACTCTCTCCTTCCTATTCTGGCATATATATATATATATGTGTGTATATATATATACATATATATATATATATGTATATATATATACACACATATATATATATATAGTGTTCTAGTGTTTTATTAGATATTTGCTGCAAAATAATTGCATTGTTAATCGAAATCAATATTTAGGAATGTATATTGAAATTTTCTTTCCCATGTTAATATCCCCAACACACACACACACACACACACACACACACACACACACACACGCACAAACACACCACTTGAAATGCACTATTTTACCACCAGGTGGTGCATGTAGACCAAATAGGAAAAGGAAATTAAGTCCTTTCAATCAGATTATAGTGTATGTGATTTCTGTGCTTTGGGGGAATAGAATCAAGAGCATGGAATAGGCTAAATGTACCCAGTTACTCTTTAGGCACCAGATATTGAAATTCATAAGTTTACTAGAGCAGAGGAGGGTGGGCCCTTCTCTAATTGTATCTATTGAATAGGTCACTGTAAAATACTCTATCATGTATTTCTCCAAAAGGAGGAAGAGAAGGGAAAGAAAGTATGATGCTACTGTGTTCCGAATCATAGCCCCATAGGCAACAATAAGGAACAGTGTCAGAACTCACAGAAGTTGGATATTCCTTATAAAGAAGTAAAAATTATTAACAGTCAGTTCACATGTATAGATATTAAAGAGCTACTAAATCCATCTGTTCCACACCGACCCTATAGATTTTAAACTAAGAAATCAATAGATTAAAAGTCAAAATTTCCTAATTAAATGCTTAAGACTTATATAAAAGAAATGGATAGTTTGTTGATAAAGACTGCTAGTGCCTCCATAAAATCTGCCCTATAGGGTTAACTGTAAAATTGGAAACAAAGCACAAAATTGTGATCTATTCACTTTAACTTCATTAGATGCCATTGCACTCTGTGATTTGAAAATATAATCCCCATAATATTAATGAGTGACTTGATCTCAATAAAAGAACTATATTTAAATCTTTTAAGTATTAGAACGCCTAGGTGGCTCAGTGAGTTAAGTGTCTGGCTTCGGCTCAGGTCATGATCCCAGAGTTCTGGGACCAAGTGCCACTTCGGGCTCCTTGATCAGTGGGGAGTCTGCTTCTCCCTCTGCCCCCCCCCCCACTCATGCTCTTGGGCATGCTCTCTCTCTCTGACAAATAAATAAAATCTTTTAAAGAAAAATTAAAAATAAATAAATCTTTTGATTATCAGTTTTCCTAATGAAAATTAATTAATTCACAATAGCCCCACAACTTGTTTCACTAACACCACAGCTGTAATGAAGACCTCACTTATGCCCTTGTTATAATTATACTTCAAGAGGTGTTCTCCAGAAACCAAGAGGAACCTTAGGTACCTCTAGATGGGGTAACACTCTGGGTTTTTTTTTTTATTTAATTTTATTTAAATTCAATTAATAATGTGTTATTAGTTTCAGAGTTGGAATTCAGTGCTTCATCAGTTGCATATAACACCCAGTGCTCCTTATGTCATGTGCCCTCTTTAATGCCCATCACCCAGTTACCCATCCCCCCACCACCTCTCCTACAGCAACCCTCCGTTTGTTTCCTATAGGTAAAAGTCTCTTATGGTTTGTCTCCCTCTCTGATCTCATCTTATTTTATTTTTCCCTCCCTTCCCCTATTATCCTCTGTTTTGCTTCTTAAATTCTACAGATGAGTGACATCAGATGATAATTGTCTTTCTCTGATTGACTTATTTCGCTTAGCATAATATCCTTTAGTTCCATCCACATCATTGCATATGGTAAGATTTCATTTTTCGATGGCTGAGAAATATTCCATTGTGTGTGTGTATATATATATATATATATATATATATATATATATATATATATATACCACATCTTCTTTATCCAGATGTCAATGGACAATGGGCTCTTTCCATAGTTTGGCTGTTGTGGACATTGCTGCTATAAACATTGGGGTGCAGGTGCCCCTTCAGATCATTATGTTTGTATACTTTGGATAAATACCTACTAGTGCAATTGCTGGGTCATAGGGTGCTCTATTTTTAACTTTTTGAGGAATCTTCATACTGTTCTCCAGAGTGGCTATACCAGCTTACATTTCCACCAGCAGTGTAAGAGGGTTCCCCGTTTGCATCCTCGCCAACATCTGTTGTTTCCTGACTTGTTAATTTAACCATTCTGACTGGTGTGAGGTAGTATCTCATTATGGTTTTGATTTATATTTCCCTGATGCTGAGTGATGTTGAGCATTTTTTCATGTGTCTATTGGCCATCTGGATGTCTTCTTTGGAGAAATGTCTGTTCATGTCTTCTGCCCATTTCTTGACTGGATTGCTTGTTTTTTGGGTGTTGAATTTGATAAATTCTTTATAGATCTTGGATACTAGCCCTTTATCTGATAAGACATTTGCAAATATCTTCTACCATTCTGTAGGTGAGCTTTTGGTTTTGCTGACTGTTTCCTTTGCTGTGCAGAAACTTTATCTTGATAAAGTCCCAGTAGGTCATTTGTGCTTTTGTTTCCCTTGCCTTTGGAGATGTGTCTAGCAAGAATTTGCTGTGGCCGAGGTTGAAGAGGTTGCTGTCTGTGTTCTCCTCTAGGAGTTTGATGGATTCCTGTCTCACATTTAGGTCTTTCATCCATTTTGAGTTTATCTTTGTGTATGGTGTAAGAAACTAGTCCAGTTTCATTCTTCTGCATGTGGCTGTCCAATTTCCCTAACGCCGTTTGTTGAAGAGACTTTTTTACACTGGATATTCTCTCCTGCTTTGTCGAAGATTAGTTGACCATAGAGTTGAGGGTCCATTTCTGGATTCTCTATTCTGTTCCATCACTCTGGGGTTTTTTAAAGTTCTTAGTGGTAATTAAATTGATAAGCATTTATTGTTCTAGATTTAACGTATATATAGTGATAGGCTAAGCACAGAAATACTTTGAAGAATTGTCTCTCTTGTTTCTGGATTGTGTTAACTTCAGCTTTCATTGGAAACCTCCAGCTCTTGAGCTTCGAATTTGTAAAACAAAGGTTTAAATCTGTAAAACGAAGTATTCTTGTATCTATTCCTAAACACTGGCTTTTTAGAAAAATGTCTTTAGAAAGTAAAGATTAGCATCTGGGATTCTTCAAAAAGAAACAGTACCTAACTCACCTAGTTTGATTTGGGAATAGAATACGTAAAAAGAATACAGTGAATCTATTTCAGTGACTATCATGAAAACATAAGTGGTCATTAAAGTAACGATTAACCACCATCTAGTTTTGCTTAAGCAACCTCCACTATATTCCTATTTCATAAAGAGGTAAATGATAGAAAATAGCTTTTGTTTAATGAATTTTACATTTCAATAATTAATTTTAAACCTATGCCACATTCATAAGTATGTATAATATAATCAGTAGAAGGGAACATCATTAAATATTTTCATTACATTTTTACATCCTATCCTGTTCCCCATCCTCTTGGCTCCCATTCTTTACCAAAAATATAGATAATCGTTATTAGTTTCTTGTGTATTTCCAGAGTTTTCTATGCATATATAGGCAAATTGAATACATATGTGTGTGTGTGTGTGTATATATATATATATATTACTTTTCCTCTTTTTGTACAAAAGGTAGCATACCATACGCAATGTGCTGCATGTTGCATTTTTTACTTAATAAAAATAGAAGGTCTCCCCATTAGTATTTAGGAAATTTCCTCAATTTGTTTTACAACTGCATAGTACTCCATTGAATAAGACTATATCACAGTGTATTTGCCTAGCCTTCTATTGATGGACATTTAATTTTTTTCCAGTCTTTTTCTGTTACAAAAAAAAATGCTATGATGAATACAATTATAAACGTGTCATTTTTTTACTATGCAAATATATTTGTAGGATCAATTTCCAGAAGTTGTCCGGGTCAAATTGTATATGTATTTATTATTTAGATAGATATTGCCAACTTAACCTCCACAGAAGTTGTACTAGTTTTATAATCCCACTAGCAGTACTGAAGTGTGACTTTTTGTTCAGTATAGTATATTACTAAACTTTTGGGGTTTTGCTAATCTGACAGGTAAAAATGGCATTCATTATAGTTACCCCTTGCATTTCTCATTTTATGAGAGAAAGTCACCACCATAGAGTACCATAAAGAAAAGTTACATGGTGCTATGAGTGTCCACAACAGGTGGCAGTAGGGAAACTTTCCCTGCAGTAATGCCAGTAGAGCTGCAATTCAAAGGGTGAGTGGGAGTTAAGCATGTGAAGAGGTACCTGTAAATGTACAAAGACCCTGTATTGAAAGAGAACATGTTTCTTCAATGATGAAACACCAGTATGGTTTTATTAGAGGGAACGAGAAGGACTTTGGTGCATGAAGAGGCAGGAGAGGCAGGCAGGGTCCTGTTGGGCTATGTTAGGGAGTCTGATCCTCACCCTAAAGGCAATAGGAAGCCATTAGAGTATGTTAAGCAAAAGGGTGACATGATCTGAATCACACTCCCTACCTCTATCGTGGCCCAAACTCATTTAATTCCTATTAGCAGAATGAGTTTATGTAATATTAAATTATGTTCATGTATCTTTTTTATTCTGTTCTTCATATTTTCAAAAAGATAGACAAACTTTGTAATTGGAAAGGAAAGATGGGGGAGAAAAAAGTCACATACACTTCCTGACTTAGATAAAGCCTGAATCCACTCACTTCACAGGGTTGTGCTAAGTACTGTGAAAGGAGCATAGAGAAGTCTATTTGGGGAGCCAAGCTCCTATATTTCTGGAAACACTGTAGCACACAGCAGAAGCAGCAAAACTTCAGAGAGTAAGGACTCCCTCATATGTCTAAACAGATGCGGCCATAAGCACCCCTCATAAAGATTTCCCATGTTTCGAAAAGAAATCTGAAAGCAGCAGGAAGCCCATACCTGAAGGAACTGTGTGAGCAGAGTCAGGGAACACCCAGAAGAAACAAAAGTAGACAAATGACTCAAAAACCAGAGGGCCTTGCCTTGTCCCTGAATCCTACCACATCTTAAGGCAGAAAAGGGGAGCCCAGGAACAATGGAGGTTAAGTTTTTTATCAATGGGGGCGGGAGGGACATTCTCGAAGTTGAAGCAAGGTTGATTTATAAACATAAATCATAAATTTATGTTATTTGTTGCATGTTTGAGATTATGGTCCAGGGTCTACTTCTACTATATTCCCACAGCTATCACCACACTATGGATTTATCTTCATCTTTTCTCCTGTCCGTCCCTTTCCATAATTTATTTTCCATTCCATAAATTTAGCCCCAACTTTGGATCATGACGTACAACGCATATTACGTACTTCCTTGATCTACACACTAAACAAATATTTATCAAATAGCTACTTGGTGCCAGATGTTGTCCTAGAGTTTTGGAGATACAATGGTGAATACTCTGAAAGGAATATTCCAGGAGAATACTCTGACCTTACAGAGTATGCATTCCAGTGAGGGAACAAACATAAACACATAAATCTGTGGCGTAAGTTGGGGGTGGATATTAGGATGCAAAGAAGATATTCAAGGACATAGGGGTAAATGGGTAGAGGGACCTACTTTATATAGAAAAGGCCTATCTGAGGTGGTACATTTTAAGCTTCCTGGAACTTCCAAGAACTGAAAGAAGGCCAGCATACATGAAGTACATGAGCAGTGGGGAGAAGAGTGAAAGATAAATGAAACTGAAAAAGTAGGCAGAGGTGAGACCCTAAAGAACTTTGAAGGTCATGGTAATAGGAGTTTGGGCTTACTCTAAGGGTAATAGGAAGTTGGAGTATAGGTGTGTCTGCTCCAAACTTGATGGACCTGGTCAAAGACAGTGGTTTAAACTCAGGAGTAAAATCTCAAAAGTAATTGAACAAGCCTGGGGTCCCTATAAATCCTCAGTTATGTAAACTTTGTGGTTATCCTTGGCATAATGCCCTAACATTTTAAAACTAATTGTATATAAGGTACAAAGTCTGAGTCATACGTTCAAAATTGTGGTGTGCCTATGACTCAACTATATAAATATCTCAGTTTACAAATGTAACTTGACATTTTGTGTCTCTGTCTATAAAAGTTTGTTTTATTTAATTTAATATTTATAAAAAGTTCTCTGAAATGCTAATCTAAAGTTAAAGTTCTTCAAAATATATTATTACTTTTCTGAATTACTATGCAACTTTAGACCTAGAGCCAAGATCTCTAGAGTTATTAGTTCTTTTTTGTTCAATTTGGAAATTTCTATATAATGAAGTTATATTATGCAATTCACTCTTAATTGGCTTGACTCCACTTAAATTAATGCTTAACTTAACAAAGAATCCGTCTCCTTGATTCAGTGCTATACATTAGTGCCTAGTTTTGACAGCATAGTGCCACTCTAACAGTTGAAAAGTATTACAATGGGTAGGGAGAGAATTTTGCTTCACCCCTAAGAGAATATCATGAAAAGCAACAAAGACCCTGGGCAATTAGGGTTATTACATTCTTTGCTTTAAGTTGTCATTCTTTGGTTCCATATTCATTGTCTACATAGCAAGGCAGCAAAATAAGGGGTAAAACTAGCAACAAAAAAAATTTTTTTAAATCTTTCATAAATGTCAATGTGTTAATAACAAAATTGGTTTATTTTTTTAATTCATTAGCTTTAAAACCAGGACTTTTTAGCAGCAAATGAACCTTTTTTTAAAAAGATTTATTTAGGGGCGCCTGGGTGGCACAGCGGTTGAGCGTCTGCCTTCGGCTCAGGGCGTGATCCCAGCGTTGTGGGATCAAGCCCCACATCAGGCTCCTCTGCTATGAGCCTGCTTCTTCCTCTCCCACTTCCCCTGCTTGTGTTCCCTCTCTCGCTGGCTGTCTCTATCTCTGTCAAATAAATAAATAAATAATCTTTAAAAAAATAAAATAAAAAAATAAAAAGATTTATTTATTTATATGAGAGAGAGAGCACGTGCACATGTGTGCGGGGGTGAGGGTGGAGGGGGAGAAGCAGAGGGAGGAGAGATAAACTCAAGCAGACGACGAGCTGGCACTCAATATCATGACCGTGGGATCACAACCTGAGCTAAAACCAAAAGTCGGCCACCCAACTGATTTTGCCACCCAGGCACCCCAACAGCAGATGAACTTTTCAAAAGTAGCAGAAGGAGGCAGAATAAAGATAATTATGATAGCAAAGAAGGAGAAGACTGTTATGGAGTTCAACATTTTTAGTATAAAGATACATCCATGAGAAGCCATGTATCCATTAAACCACAGGTTCTTATCAACCTAGTGCCTAACAAATTAACTCATGGATAAGAGAAGGGGGTTAATACTTCTCCTTAGGCTTCTCTTCAAGCTAAACATTCTTGCTATCTTTAAATATTCCTCGAATTTTCCTCTCGATGGTATTTAATATTAATTTAGTCATAGTTAATCCTCCTTCTTCATTTAATCAATTCCAAGTTATCAATTCTTCCACCACAACTTCTTCCACACCTTTATCTTCCTATCAATTATCACCTTCATATCCTAAAGCAAGTAATTGTTTTTTCTCATGTCAACTCTATTCCTAAGTCACCTCCTTGCATGTCCTCCTTCTGACCTCCAATCCATTTTATGTATTGCTATCAGGTTAATCTTTCTAAAGCACAGTTGTAATCATGTTATTTTTCTGCTCAAAAGCCCTCAGTAACACCCCCATTTTTCCTGAATAAGATTCTAGCCTTCTTTTTTTCATATAAAATCTGTTCCCAACATCCTCTGAGGTCCTCAGTATTCCTCAAATACTCCTCTCTCGCTAGATTTGGGGTGAAGGGAGATGTACCTGCTCCCTACTTCTCTTCTTGGTAGGGAAAGGGACTAACAGAGAAGAAATCCTCCTCACAGAAGCTCTCTCTCTACCTTCTCTCCTCATTCTCCCTTCCTTCTTATTTTATCTTCAGACTGCATGAGGGATCCAAGAACGCTGTCATCAGATATTTCCTTTGACATTTTACATATTGAGTTTTTTCAATGATGCAATAAAATCCTTGATCCTATTTATTCTGTTAACTCAGCTAATTACCTCAAATCATCACTTACTATGTATTTACATAGTATGCAAATATAATAGAAGATAAGCAAAGTCCCTGACTTCATGGAACTTAAGTTATGGAGGAGGGGACAGATAAGAAACACATAAAAAGAATTCTGATGACATTGCAGGAGGAAATAAATAGGTTTCTATGGTAGCAAATAACACAAAAGGAAAGGGAAGAAAGGGGTTGTTGAAATCTGGGCACAGAAGGCCTTTCTGACAAGGTAACATTTAAGCTGAGATCTGAAAGATAGGAAGAAAGGAGAAGTGGCAGCCCAGGGGTGATTGGATAGCCCAGTCAGTTAAGCATCTGCCTGCAGCTCAGGTCAGGATCCCAGAGTCCTGGGATCGAGCCCCATGTGGGGGCTCCCTGCTCAGCAAGAGCCTGCTTCTCCCTCTCCCTCTGCGGCATAGCTAAGGAAGCCTGGGAGAGCGATGGATGGGAAAATCAGGCAGTTGGAAAGTCTAGCTAAGAGGAATGGTATAACCCAAAACTCTACTCAGTCTGGATCAGAGGGATCTGGACCTCTTACTCCCTTGAAATGAAAACAAGTAAGCATCTTACAAATCTATTACCAGAAAATGTGGAAGTAGAAACAGAATCTCTTTTTAAGGAACTCTGGTATAAAAAGAAAGCTTTTCTCATGGCAGTATTTAAGTATTTTGATGAAAATGTTAAGGGCCATCCTCCCTCATTTTTCTTATTATGAATGTTTCTGACACTCAAAATATCATAGGCCCCATGAAATGATCAGAACTCAAGCTATGTTATTGTAAAAGCCTAAAACAGTTTTATTCTTTGATTTCAGCCATAAATGGGTTTTAGATTTGTCAAAATGTAGTTTGGGTACAGTGTTCAGTCAATTCTTGTGACACTGAGAAAGAAGTGTGTTAATAACAAAGTTGGCATTTTTAAAACAAATCAATACTTAGTACTTCTCTGATTATGTTACCTAAAAGAAAATTGCTTCTATACTCTATATTTCCTTCTGTAGAAAAAAAAATATGCTAATAGAGGAGTGTTGAAGTAGAGTAGTTCAGATCAGCATGTAGATTACGCAACAAAAAGAGTATGTTAAAATTTTGCCTAATGGCAATAAAAATAGGTTAATTTCGGGGGGGGAAAGGGCAACTATATCATTCAATAGTGCCAAAAGAACAATAAAACAAGACTGATTTCTTTCTAATAGAAGTTTTTAGCTACACATGATTATAGCTTTGATTTCCTAGCCTAAGTAGCTTGGAAGTTGGAAACGTTGTATCATGAGTTTAGAAAGGTGCTGAATTAGTGAAAATCCAAATTATAGCATATTTTAAAAGCAATACTGTTTATTAATGCCAAGTACTATATTTGTAATAAATCAAACTGTTACCTGGCTTAATTGTATCCATAAGTCAAATATGGAAATAGCCTATCAGCTTCTGCAAATGTCGATATGAAAGTACTGAAAGATATTTGAGAATTGCTTTCTCTCTTAAATATTTTTAAATTTCCCATGATAACTGATTTCTTATTAATTTGCACTATCTTGGAAATTTCTGCAAAGCAAAAAGATAAATTTCAATCCAAACTCATTTTGAATGTTATCATATTTTGAATTTAGGGACTCCAAATGAATGAAATTTTACTATATTTTAGAGTATGCTGGGGCACCTGGCTGGCTCAGTTGGTGGAGTGTGTGACTGTTGATTTGGGGGTTGTGGGTTCGAGCCCCACATTGGGTGTAGAGATTATTTGGAAATAAAAATCTTAAAAAAATAATAAGGTATTCTAGGATAGGATGTTTTATTAGGATAACGTTCATTTTATTATTTTTCCCTTCAATAAATAAAATTAAAAGAGGATAATTCTAGTTCTCAGTACAACTAAAGGGCTAATTAAAGACTAATTCATAAATGGTAATGAAATTATTTATGATGTACTCCTCCCTTCCCTTGAACGCCTCCTTCCTGCCTTCCATTTCATTTTATTCCACTCAGAATGTTGACATATTATGGTAATAAGGATACTTTATTTCTAACAATCAAATATAAAACCAAGAAGCAAACTCAAAAGCATCAGAAACATTATTGTTCTTTTTATCCCTTGAAAAGGCAGGGAAGGGGTAAAAAAAAATATAAAATAAAATTTCTGGATTATTTTACTGTACCCAGATCATGCCTATTTAAGTTTAAAGGGGGATTTTTTTTCTTTCCACAATGGTCCTCATCTCATGAGTTCTTATTCCCTTTAGACTGAGAAACCATCTTACCCTGTTTTTTACTTTCTTAGTTTATAGGTGAAATTAAATTATGCTATTTCTTTGGTGATACCACAGACTTACAGATATTTCAATTTTTTTGGTACTTTTTTGAATTCTGAAACTGTTTCTTAACCTATTCATCCTCCTTCCCTTTCTCTCTGCATTTTTCTGCTCCACATTTTTTTAAAGGTTTTATTTATTTATTTGAGAGAGAGAGAAGGAGATAGTGAGAGAGCACACAAGCAGGGGGAAGAGGGAGAAGCAAACTCCCTGCTGAGCAGGGAGCCCAATGCGGGGCTCCATCCCAGGACCCTGGGATCATGACCTGGGCCAGAGGCAGATACTTAACCCACTGGGCCACCCAAGTGCCCCTCTCCTCCACATTTTTTATTCTTTCTTTCCCTCTCTCTTTCTGTCTCTTACTCTTTCTCTTTCTCACTCAAACACGCACACACGCACACTTTTTCTGTAATACTTATGCTTCAAGTTTCTGGAAACCTCCTTAGGTCATTCTTATATTAATTTTCTACTTGTTTATCATTTTCAGTAAAGTCCTGAAAAACACATCTGGTTTCTATTCTAATCATACTCCTCTGAGAATAACTTCGTATTATAGAAGACAAACAATTCTCAAATAATAACCCATAATGATGCAACCTCTGGTGATTTAAACTTTTATCCAATAATTTAAAAAGAGCTATTCATCCAGTCTTACTTGGCAGGCTTTTTTTTTTTTTTTTTTCAGGTTAAGTTTATGGAGGTAGGATTTGTATGGGCAATCATTTAAAGCAAAATAATATTTGGAAACCTAGTTTTTCAAATGAGAAATCTTGGAAACTAAACATAGAAAATGATTCACTCTTCTCATTAGCAATTCATTTCTGAGTGTCCACAGCTAAATGACACATATACAGTGTCATGGGAGTGAGAAGATAGCAAAATCTGTGTACCAGTTACCAGCATTACACCCCATGTTCTCTGCTTTCCATTCTGTGATCCTAAGTTCAATGTTGCATAGCACTTCACAATCTCACTTACCCCTCCAGTGACCCTATGACATTGGTGTTCACTATCCATTTTACAGCTGAGGACACAGGTTCAAAGTCACATTGTTAGAGAGGAACTGTTGCAGGTCTGTGTTATTTATCCCCTTGTTATTCAAAAGACAATTCCACAGACTAGTAGCATCACCAAACCTGTGATGTTGTTAGGCCCCAGACCTAATAAAGTCAAAAACTGCATTTTTAAAAGATTCCCAGGTATTTTTTATGTCCTTTGACATCTGAGGAACACTGCCATATTTACCATTCTGTTCTTTCCCATGTACTTTCAACTGTAATACAGTGGTACCAATTATTTTAAAAGTAAAATTGGTTCTTCGATCACATTGTAATAGCACTCAGTCTTTCTCCCTGAGGAAGTGTCATTAAAAAGGACAGGTCTTACCGAGGTACTAACTAATTCAAACCTTCCATAAATTCTATTAGTGTCCTGTGGTCTTGCAAATGAAACTTTTGGTGGTGTTCCTTTTCTTGGTATGACTGATTTGATTAAGTTTGGATTCAGTTAGTCCCAGCAGTCAGGGTAGGAGCTTAGTGGTAGCCAGTTCAAAGAATTTGGCATTACCAGCCTTATAGAAGACAATTCTTATTCTAATCATTCATTTTAACTATTAATTTCTCACTCACTTAGAAAGAGTTTCGTTTAATTAAAAACAGAACCAAATTTTGCAAATTTGATCTTGGGATATGGACTTATTTTAAGGCATATTGTTAGTGAGAACCCACCCATAGAAGAGGTTTGAGAGCCTATAATTTATTTTTTTAAATAATGGAGTAATATGTGAGTTTCTTTGTTCAGTACAGAAGTCTAACTTATAGTAAATGTTCTGATGGAAAGATTTTGGGGAAAGGGTGGGGAACTGACACTGCGTCACGAAGACTTCTGCGAGCATTTTTCCCGTTAGGGCACAATGACTGCAAACAAAGAGGAAATGATGTGGGTGACCCACAGCACCCTCCGCTTAACATTAACATGAAGAGGAAAACAGAATGAGCCCTTGCAAAAGTTTTCTCCCCACTACATTTGATTCCTCCACCCACATTTTGAAAGAAACATATGTATCTCCTATAAATCGCCCAGAACCCTGATCTCACCAAAATGTGAATTCTTTACCACTTTGATTTCATTACTTCAAGACTTTGAATTTTTTCATTAACAGTACTCCCCTTTATTCCTCTATAGTGACAGGTGACTATGCATTCCTTGGCTCCTCTTTCCCCCACCATTTCACAGCAGTAGGGTTGGTTCATTCTTAACTTCTACTACAAAGGACTGCACTCGGCTAAAAAAAAGTTTGAAGCCCTTGGCAAACATTTAAAAATTATTCGATGACAATAAGTAAAAGAGACATAATTGCTTTCATCTTTGATAGGCTATCATGTTACCTTTCTTTTCTACCAACAATCTGTGGGGAAAAGAAATTTATGATAATTTGAAATAATTGGGCTCATTAGCAACTTTATGACTTAAAGGGTAAAACCACATCACTCACATTATTTGTTAAGCAACTATAGTATTTAAATGAACTTATACTTACCCACCAATTATTTCAATCATCCTCAAAGATTTGAGTTCAATGCCTTATTTCCTGACAGACACATAGTAAAAATCTGTTTACGCTAGGATAACCGCTCCATCTTAATCTCCTTTGCTCTTTTCCTTTTCCATATTCTCAGGACATTCCCCAAGGTAACCTTTTGCTGCAGCGAGGGTGGTCTTCTCAAGGTCCTGTCTAAATGCCTTGTTACCCGACCTCATCCCTGTGTACACTCTGTTGGTCTGCATTCTTTGTCCATGCCCTGCAAATCCAGTTAGTGTTTAAGAGAGCCTTCTCTGACAACCTTATCCCACAGTCTCTGTCTCATCCTTAAAAGTTTTATTTCTGATACAACCTTTGCCTCTTTATCTCATATTAACTTTTAATAGATGGTGAATTTTTCACAAGTATTACCTGCATATGTTTTATCAGCCTATTCGATCGTAATTGACGGCTGCAGCCAGGAATTGCATCCTTTGCTCCTCCGTGACCTTGTAGTATCTTTCTTTCACATAGGCTACAAGAAATATTTCTTGAAGGAATGCATGAGTAAATGGCAAATAGCAAATTTAGTCCCAGGAAATCACATTCGTGTTTTTTTTTTTTTAAGATTTTATTTATTTATTTGACAGAGATAGAGACAGCCAGCGAGAGAGGGAACACAAGCAGGGGGAGTGGGAGAGGAAGAAGCAGGCTCATAGCGGAGGAGCCTGATGTGGGGCTCGATCCCATAAAGCCGGGATCACGCCCTGAGCCGAAGGCAGGCGCTTAACCGCTGTGCCACCCAGGCGCCCCCACATTCGTGTTTTTTTTCCCCACTTAATAGAAGTAGGTAGATTAATCTATCCCCTCATGCCTTTATTCATATAAATTGAAAAACATAACTTGAACATAAATTTAAAAACTTCTTTAAAGCTCTCACTTTTACAAATGAGGAAGTAGAGACTCAAGCAGAAAGTGGGTTGCTGGAGATTACATATGCACTTTGTAGTGAAATAAAACTAGAATTCAGATTCCTGAATCCTAATCCTGTGTTCTTCTGAAGAATCAATGAGCCCTAGGAAAGACACCAGAACAACAGTGATGTCTGAGCCACTAGGCCAGTTCAAGAAAAGCAAAAGTGAAAGATAAGGTGAAGCACCTTGCATATCACATGTTTCAATCCTTTTTACTAAAACATTAGGCAATACTTGTATATATTTAATTATATATATATGTCCATCTTTTTCCTGTAGGGATTTTGGTAACTTTACATAAGTGTGTTCAATATGACAGCATAAAATAACATGCTAAATAAGCAGATAAGAAAAAGAAGGTTTAAGAAAAATGAGATAGAACAAGAAAAGTCTGAGATGAAATTAGAATGTAAAATCCTACTGAGAGATCTTTTACTTTTGCTACACTTGGCTCACAAATAAGGTTGGCTTAATGCTTTCTCTCTGCCAAGGAAAGGAAATGACAATGTTGCTTACATACTTGGGCAATATCCATAAAATAAAAACAAACCATTTGTGCACACGAAGTAGATCTATTCCTTATACTAAGACTAAATAGTACTTTTTCCCCTGTGAATCCCTATATCAATCAGGATAGGCTATATTATGATGTAGTCTTGGTGGCTTATACTGACAAAGGTTTATTTTTCACTCACCTCGTGTATCCATTGCATATAGGCTAGAGTCTCTATTAGTGTAGTAACTCAAACATCCGAGCCAAAGAAGATTTTATCTCCATTCAGCATAATCACTGAAGCAGGGAGAAGAGAACTCAACGAACTGCTTTGGCCTTTAAATCTTTCTCTCAAAAAAACAAACAAACAAACAAACAAACAAACAAAACCCCACACATTATTTTGACTCAAATTTCATTACTTCATTGCTGAGAGTATGCCACGTGGCCATGCTTATTATTTGAAAGAGGGAAGATGTTACCATGTGCCTTGGAAGGATAAAAAGGTGAATATTTATTCCAAACAGCCCAATTGATTACCACACACTCCCTAGACAAGTTCTGTATACAATCTAATGAACTATGTTGACATAGTGAATACAGCCAGAGTTGAATCTATAACATTGTACTGTGTTGGCCAAGGACATAAAGACAATGCATAATCTGGTAAAAATGGATCTGTAGATGGCCAGAAAAATTCAGGTCTCATATATAGTTCTTTGTGGTCTATCTTAATTGGAGAATGTCTCCATTCTCTAATACAGAAACAAAACTCAATCACACCTCAATATTTTCAATATTTTCTCTCAACAGAACTTCTGTAAGTATGAAGTAAAAGTGAGTTTGACTTCATACTCCTTAAGAAATAATATTGATAACAATATTTACTAACATTTTTGTAACCTTTACAATGTACCAGGTACTGTGACCTGCATATGTGATCTCATTTTTATTCAGTTAATAGTCTGTAAAGCAATTATTATTACATCCAATTATATTTGAAGAAACTGAAGCTTAACAAAATTAATTTGTCCAGGGTCACTTAGTCTACAAATGGCAGAGCTGGCATTTAAATCTGTGTCCATCAGACTCCAAGGCCTACATGTTTAACTAACACACTAGTCTCCTTTGGGAGTACAAGTTAAGTTATGTGTGTGCTTTAAGCTATTTGTCAAGTGGAAGGTAGATCTCCTATCCACTAGGAGAGGAGAAGACCTGCCCCGGATGAGAAGCCTCCCAAACTCTGAGTGAAATTGTCTCAGATGTACTTGTAGAGAGGGCTTATATACTTTCAGGGTGAGGAAAATCAAGTTTTCAAAATTCTCTGCCATTGGTGAAACATTCACAGAGAGCTGTGGCATTTTTCAAAGAAAAACAGGAGCCATGGTTTGAAAAAAAATTTTCTAGAATAATACAGGTAAAATATTATCCCAACAAATGAGTGTTCCAATAAATAAAAAAACACCAGACAGGATTTATAAAACACAGCAAGAAAAGAAATGGAGAAATATTTAAGAAAAATATTAACACTTCAGTACATACTATTGTCTTATTTTTTAAAGTCTCAGATCCAAAACCTAGCAGAACAGTTTTTTTTCTTTTTACTTTTTTTTTAATTTAAATTTTAGTTAGTGAACATACAGTACAACTTTGGTTTCTGGAGTAGAATACAGTGATTCATCGCTTACGTACAACACCCAGTACTCATCACAATTGCCTTCTTTAATACCCATCACCCATCTAGCCCATCCTCCACCCACCTCCCTCCATCAGCCCTCAGTTTGTTCTGTATCATCAGGGGTCTCTTATGGTTTGTTTCCTTCTCTTCTTCTTTTTCTTTTCCCCCTTCCCATATGTTCATCTGTTTTCTTTCTTAAATTCCACGTATGAGTGAGATCATATGGTATTTGTCTTTCTCTGACTGGCTTATTTCAGTCAGCATAATACACTCTAGCTCCATCCATGTCGTTACAAATGGCAAGATTTCATTTTTTTGATGGTGGAGTAATACTCCATTATATAGATAGGTACAGAAAGATATAGATTATAGATATATAGCTATAGATATAGTGTATCTAATCTATATATACGCACACCACATCTTCTTTATCCATTCATCAGTTGATGGACATTTGGGCTCTCTCCATAGTTTGGCTATTGTTGATAATGCTGCTATAAATTCAGGGCGCATGTACCCCTTCGAATCTGTATTTTTGTATCCTTTGGGTAAATACCTAGTAGTGCAATTACTGGATCATAGGGTAGTTCTATTTTTAAGTGTTTGAGGAACCTTCATACTATTCTCCAGAATGGCTACCCCAGTTTGCATTCCCACCAACAGGGCAAGGGGCTTCCCCTTTGTCTGCATCCTTGCCAACACCTGTTATTTCCTGTGTTGTTAATTTTAGCCATTCTGATCTGTGTGAGGTGGTATATCATTGTGGTTTTGATTTGTATTTCCCTGATGCCGAGTGATGTAGAGCATCTTTTCATGTGTCTGTTGGCCATCTGGATGTCTTCTTTAAAAGTGTCTATTCATGTCTTCTGCCCATTTCTTAACTGGATCATTTGTTTCTTGGGTATTGAGTTTGATAAGTTTCTTCATAAGATGTTGGATTCCAACCCTTTATCAGATATGTCATTTTCAAATATCTTCTCCCATTCCGTAGGCTACCTTTTAGTTTTGTTGATTGTTTCCTTTTCTGTGCAAAATCTTTTTATCTTGATGAAGTCCCAATAGTTCATGTGTGCTTTTGTTTCCCTTGCCACATGTCTGGTAAGAAGTTGCTAGGGCTGAAGTCAAAGGGGTTTCTGCCTCTGTTCTTCTCTAGGATTTTGATGGTTTCCTGTCTCACATTTAGGTCTTTCATCCATTTTGTATTTATTTTTGTGTATGGTGTGAGAAAGTGGTCCAGTTTCATTCTTCTGCATGTTGCTGTCCAGTATTCCCAACACCGTTTGTTGAAGAGACTGTCTTTTTTCCATTGAATATTCTTTCCTGCTTTGTTGAAGATCAGTTGACCATATAGTTGTGGGTCCATTTCTGGATTCTCTATTCTGTTTCATTGATCTAGCTGTCTGTTTTTGTGCCAGTAGCATACTGTCTTAACGACTACAGCTTTGTAATACAGCTTGAAGTCCAGAATCATGATGCCTCCAGTTTTTGTTTTTCAGAATTGGTTTGGCTATTCAGGATCTTTTGGGGTTCCATACAAATTTTAAGATTATTTCTTCTAGCTCTGTGAAAAATGCTGGTGCTATTTTGATAGGGATTGTGTTAAATGTGTAGATTGCTTTGGGTAGTAAAGACATTTTAACAGTGTTCTTCTAATCTGTGATCATGGAAAGCTTTTCCATTTCTTTGTGTCTTCTTCAATTTCTTTCATAAGTGATCTACAGTTTTGTTTTGTTTTTAGAATACACATCTTTTACCTCTTAGTTAGGTGTATTCCTAGGCATCTTACTGTTTTTGGTGCAATTGCAAATGGGATCAATTCCTTGATTTCTTTTTCTGCTGCTTTGTTATTGATATATAGAAATGCAACAGATTTCTATACATCGATTTTATATCCTGCAACTTTGCTGAATTCATATATTAGTTCTAGCAATTTTTTGGTGGAGTCTTTCAGGTTTTCTACATAGAGTGTCATGTTGTCATAGCAGAACAGTTTAAAAGGCATCTTTATACCACAGTTTCTTTATACTACAGTTTCCTTAGACTTTGAAGGGTGGAATGAACGCAAAGCCAGTCTGGTATAATGTGACTTTTTGAGTGATTCAGAAGGATGGAAAACAAATTTTTTTCCCCCAGTTCTTTGTATTTCTCAATTGATCTGCAACTACAAGAATCCCTGTGTTCTTGTGATACTTCCATCTTTTCTTTTACTATACCTCTATCATATTGCATTGCAATCATATGAGAATATGTCTCAGACTTATTCCCTGATCTCCCACACAGACAATAAGCCCTGTTGTCTTCATCTCTGTATCTCAGGCCTTGAACATGTAGTTGAAACTCAGTAGACATTTGTGAAATGAATGAATATGGGTAAGATGAGTGATAATTTTAATGCATAGCAGTTTTTTGTTAATAGTACCCAATCAGAGTAAACTACCCTGGAGAAACTGAGGAGTTAATCCAAGCATCTTAGTCAAAGTTCTTTTGGTTGTAACAGAAATCCACTCAAACTGTGTAATGGAATGTTAAAATGGAGACTGTTTCTGTTGCTTCTGAAGTCATAAAGACTGATGACATCAGTAGATACATCTTAAAGACCTCCTTGCAGGACATTATCCTATCTCCAACCTATAAAAGATGGTGAGGAAGGAATATTGAAGAATCAAGAGAATCCCTTAAGAGGAAATTATTAGAGTATTCCTCCTTCCCTCCAGCCCAGCGGGAAAGAGCTTGGGAAGTTAAAGAGATCAAGAAACAGAAGTTGCTGCCAACTTCATTCAAACCCAAGTGTCTCCTATTCTTGGGGGAGTATGAGAACTGATAGGGAAGACTGTGGCCCATCATTGACACTTGAGATTACATATGAGTCCAACAACATTGCACATTATCATTCTTTTTATTTTTCAATTAAAAAAGAGTATATCAGTGGTGTTGGAATTTCTTTGATTACTGATGCATCGAACTTTTTTTCAAGATTACCTGCCAATTTTATTGTTTTATGACTTTTATGTCCTTCATGCAGTTTTTAACTAAGATTTTTGTTTCATTTGTCATTTTATTAGAAATGGTTTTCCCAGGTTTTCTTTTGTAGTACTTTTTGGCTAGCGGGAGCTTCAAATTTTTACACAGCTAAATATATTAATATTTCATTCCACACTGTCTTCTTTTGTAGCCTTCTCTGCCACCTATCCCTGTATTTTCTTCTTCTTCATTTATGGTTCTGTTTTATTTTCTACATTCATCTCAGTCCATCAGAAATTTATTTTTTGTTGAGGTAATTAGATTATATGATAATGGGATCTTTCAAAGTGCTTGAGCTAAATTATGCTTTGCTGTTCATTGTGTTCTACATGTACCTAGGATTTTTTTTTAAGGTTGTGATCTCCCTATCCTTCTGGTAAAGAACCTTTATCAGCTAGTCCATAGTGTGCTTTCTTTATAAGGCCTCCGTCAAAAAAGAGAGCTCCATCTGACCCTAGTGCCAAGAAAAGGTAGAAATCTCCCCACAGAAATTCTTTTTTTTATCTCACAGACTTTGTAAAGAGTATGATGATTATGATGTTCTTGTTTAAGTTGGTTGTTAAAGGCTGAATAATAGTGCACTGTGTATATATACCACAACTTCCATATGCATTCATTCACTGATGGACACTTAGGTTGTTTCCGTATCTTGGTTCCTGTGAATAATGCTGCAGTGAACATGGGAGTACAGATATCTCTTTGAGATAATGATCTCATTTCCTTTGGGTATATACCCAGAAGAGGTATTGCTGGATCATATGATAATTCTTTTTTTTATGTATATAAGTATAATTAGCATATGGTGTTATATTAGTTTCAGGTGTACAATTTAGTGATTCAACAATTCGATACATTACTCATGCTTATCGTGATTAGCGTACTTAATCCCCTTCACCTATTTCATCCATCCTCCCCACCTCCCCACCAATTTGTTCTCTATAATTGAGAGTCTGTGTTGTTGTTTTTTTGTTTCCTTCTTTCTTTGCTCATTTGTTTTGTTTCGTAAATTCCATGTATGAATGAAATATATGATATCTATCTCTCTCTGAATGACCTATTTCACATAGCATTTTACCCTCTAGATCCATACATGCCGTTGACAAGTGGCAAGATTGCATTCTTTTTCATAGCTGAGTAATACTGCATTATATATATTTACTACATATTCTTTATCCATTCATCTATCAATGGACACTTGGGTTGCTTCCATTTCTTGGCTGCTATTATTATTATTATATTATTATTATTATTACCATATTATTATTATTTACTAATAATGCTGCAGTAAACATAGGGTGCATATATCTTTTTGAATTAGTGTTTTTGTTTTCTTTGAGTAAATACTGTAATGGAATTACTGGGTTATATGGTAATTCTATTTTGTTTTGTTTTGTTTTGTTGTTTTGCAAACTCAGTTTTTATTTTATTTTTTTATTTTTGTAAGTTTTTAAGTTCTAGTTGGTTAACATATAGGGTAATATTGACTTCAGGAGTAGAATTTAGTGATTCATTACTTAAATATAACACCCAGTGGTCATCACAACAAGTGCCCTCCTTAATACTACTTTTAATTTTTTGAGGAACCTCCATACTGTGTTCCATAACAGCTGCACCAGCTTACATTCCCACCAACAGTGCATGAGGGTTCCTTTTTCTCTCCACATCCTCACCAACACTTGTTATTTCTTCTGTTTTTAGTTTTAGCTATTCTGACAGGTGCGAGGTGGTATCTCATTGTGGTTTTGACTTGCATTTCGCTGTTGATCAGTGATGTTGAGTGTTTTTTCATGTAACTCTCGGCTGTTTGTATGCCTTCTTTGGAAAAATGTCTTGCAGATATTTTCTGCCAGTCCGTAGGCTCCATTTCCATTCTGTTGATTGCTTCCTTTGCTGTGCAATTATAGTGTTTGATATAGCGTTTGATGTAGTTCACTTACTTATTTTTGCTTTTGTTGCTGAGTATTAATTGTCATATCCGAAAAGAATAATCGCCAAGGTCCGTGTCAGGAAACTTTTCCCCTACATTTTTCTCTAGGATTATTTTAGTTTCATGTTTTATATTTAAGTCTTTACTTCATTTTCAGCTGACTTTTTTGAATGGTTTAAGATGGGAGTCCAAGTTTTTTCTTTTGCATGTGGCTATCCGGTTTTTCCAACACCACTTATTGAGGAAACTATCTCTTCCCCACTGTGTATTTTTGTCATGCTTGTCAAAAGTTAGTTGATTATATATGTATGTACAATATATGATTGGGTTCATTTCTGAGCTCTCTTTTCTGTTGTATTAGTCTATGTGTCTATTTTTATGCTGGTACCATACTGTTTTGATTACCGTAGCTTTGTAATATAATTTGAAATCAGGAAGTGTGTGCCTCCAACTTTGTTCATTTTTGTTGAGATGCCTTTGGCTGCTAGGGATCTTTCATGGCTCCATACAAATTTTAAGACTGTTTTTTCTATTTCTGTGAAAAATGCCACCGGGATTTTGATGGGGATCACATTGACTCTGTATATTTCTTGTTTAGTATGGACATTTTGACAATATTTCTTTCAGTCCATGAATATGAAAATATTTTTCCATTTACTTGTGTCGTCTTCAATTACTTTTATCATCATTTTATAGTTTTCAGTGGACAGATTTTTCACATTCTTGGTTAAATTTATGCCTAAGTATTCTTTTTGTTGCAATCGTAAGTAGGATTGTTTTCTTCATTTCCTTTTCAAGTAGATTATTGTTGGTGTGAAAAATGTAATTGATTGTTTTTGTTTATTTTGTATCCTGCATATTTACTGAATTTCTTTATTAGTTCTAACACTTTTTTTTTAATTGCATCTTTACGGTTTTCTACATATAAAATCATGTCACTTCATACAAATAGCTAACAGACACATGAAAAAATGCTCAACATCACTCATTATCAGGGAAATACAAATGAAAACTACAATGAGCTACCACCTTACACCGGTCAGAATGGCTGAAATTAACAACTCAGGAAACAACAGATGTTGGCGAGGATGAGGAGAAAGGGGAACGCTCTTATACTGCTGGTGGGAATGCAAACTGGTACAGCCACTCTGGAAAACAGTATGGATGTTCCTCAGAATTTTAAAAATAGAACTACCTCCAAACATAGGGGAAGTGAAGGAAAAATAAAATAAGATGAAAACAAAGAGGGAGGCAAACCCTAAGAGACTCTTAACTATAGGAAACAACTGAGGGTTGCTAGAGGGGAGGTGAGTGGGGGGATGAACATTAAGGAGGGGACTTGATGTAATGAGCACTGCGTGCTGTGTACAACTGATGAGTCACTAAATTCTACCCCTGAAATTAATAATGCACTACATGTTAACTAAATTGAATTTAAATAAAAAAATGAAATCAAATCAAATCGTGTCAGTTGCAAACAGAAATAACTTCACTTCTTCCTCTACAATTTTGATGCCTTTTATTCCTTTTTCTCATCTGATTACTCTTGCTAGTACTCCTAGTACTATGTTGAATAGAAGTGACAATGTTAGGCATCCTTGCCTTGTACTGAATTTTAGAGAAAAAGTTTTCAGTGTTTCCCCATTGATTATGATATTAGCTATGGGTTTTTCATAAACAGACTTTATTGTTGAAGACATTTTCTTCTATACCGATTTTATTGAGAGTTTTTATCATGAATGGTGTTGAACTTATTCAAACGTGTTTTCTGCATCTGTTGAGATGATCACATAGTTTTTATCTTTCATTCTGCTGATGTGGTGTATCTCACTGATTGATTTACATGTTAAGCTAATCTTGTATCCCAGGGATAAACCCTACCTGGTTATGGTATATAATCTTTTTGACATGTTTTTGAATTTGATTTGCTAGAATTTTATTGAGGAATTTTGTATCTATGTTCACCAGAGATATTGGCTTATAGTTTTCCTTACTTTTGGTGTCTTTGTCTAGCTTTGGTGTCGGGGTGATACTGGCCTCATAAAATGAGTTTGGAAGTATTACCTCTGCTTCTATTTTTTGGAAGTTTTAAAAGGATTGGCATTAATTCATCATTGAATGTTTGGTAGAATTCAGCCATCATGCCATATGGTCCTGTGCTTTCCTTTATTGGGAGATTCTTTTATTTCCACTCCAGTCTCCCTATTTGTTATTGACCTGTTCAGGCTATCTATTTCTTCTTGGTTCAGTTTTGCTAGATTGTAAGTTTCCAAGAATTTACTGACTTCTTCTAGAGTATTTAATTTATTAGCATATAATTGTTCACTATAGTCTCTTATGATCCTTTGTATTTCTGTGGTTTCAGTTGTAATGTCTCTTTTATTTCTGATTCTATTTGAGTGAGTCCTCTTTTTTTTCTTGATGAGTCTAAAGGTTTGTCTATTTTATTTATCTTTTCAAAAAATCAGTTCTTAGTTTTATTGATCTTTTCTACTTTCTTATAATCTCTATTTCATTTATTTCTGCTCTGATGTTTATTATTTCCTTCCTTCTAGTAACTTTGGGCTGAGTTTATTATTCTTTTTCTAGTTCCCTGAGGTATAAAATTAGGTGGTTTATTTCAGATCTTTCTTGTTGCTTAATGTAGGCATTTTTCATTATGAAATTCCCTCTTAGAACTGCTATTGATGCAGCCCATACATTTTGGTATGTTGTATTTCTGTTTTCTTCATCTCAAGATCTTTTTTTATTTCTCTTTTGATTTCTTGTTTGATCCATCAGTTATTCAGTAGCATGTTTTTTAATCTCCACATATTTGTGGAATTTCTAGTTCTCTTCTTGTAATCGATTTCAGTTTCATACCATTGTGGTCCTAAAAGTTTCTCGATATGATTTCAGTCTTCTTAAATTGATTAAGGCTTGTTTTGTGACCTAACATATGATCTATCCTGGAGAGTGTTCCACATTATTTAAGAAGAATGTGTATTCTTTTGCTTTTGGATGGAATATTCTAGAGACGTTTGTTGAGTCCATCTCATCTAATGTGTCATTTACAGCCAATGATTTTTATTGATTTTCTGTCTGAGTGACATATCCATTGATAAAAGTTGGGTATTAAAGTCCCCTCTATAATTGTATTGCTGTCCATTTTCCTCTTTAGGTTTGTTACTATTTGCTTTATATATTTAGCTACTCCAATATTGAGTGCACAAATACTTACAAATGTTATATTCTCTTGTTGGAGTGACCCCTTTATCATTATATAATGACCTTTGTCTCTTTTTTACAGTCTATGTCTTAAAGTCTGTGTTGTCTAATATAAGTATAGTCACCCCAGCTTTCTTTTAGTTTTTATTTGCATGAAATATCTTTTTCTATCCCTTCACCTTCAGTCTGTGTGTGTCCTTACATGTGAAGTGAGCGTCTCGTGGGCAACATATAGATGGGTCTTATTTGTCTGTTTATCCATTTGCCACTCTGTCTTTTGATTGGAGAATTTTAGTCTATTTACATTTACAGGTAATTATTGATACACATGTACTTATTGACATTTTTAAAATTGTTTTCTGGATGTTTTGTAATTTCTTTGTTCCATTCTTCTCTTGCTCTCTTCCATTGTGATACGATGATGTTTTGTAGTGGTAGGCCTAGATTCCTTTTTCTGTATCTATTGTGTATCTACTATAAGTTTTTGCTTTGTGATTACTTTGAGACATACATCAAACAACTTATATATATTTTTAAGATTTTATTTATTTATTTGTCAGAGAAAGAGAGAGAGCAAAGGCAGGGGGGAGGGGCAGAGGGAGAAGCAGGCTCCCCGTTGAGCAAAGAGCCCAATGTGAGACTCAATCCCAGGTCCTTGGGATCATGACCTGAGCCGAAGGCAGACACTTAACCAACTGAGCCACCCACGCATCCCTAAAACAACTTATAACAGCCTATTTTATGTTGATAACAACTTAAGTTTGAACACATTCTAAAACTTACATTATTATTCCTCATATAATTGACATATTATTATGTTTTTGATGTCACAATTTTTTTACCTTATGTATCCATTAACAAATTATTGAATTATAGTTATTTTTAATACTTTTGTCTTTTAACCTACATACTAGATGTGTAAGTGATTAAGTCACCACCTTTACAATATTAGATTATTCTGAATTTTGCCATATATTTACCTTTACTAGTGAGATTTATACTTTCATATGTTTTCTTATTACTAATTAGCATCCTTTGGTTTCGGCTTAAAGAAGTCCCTTTAACATTCTTATAACGCAGTGATGAACTCCTTTAGCTTTTGCTCATCTGGAAAACTCTTTATCTCTCCTTCAATTCTAAAGGACAACTGTGCTAGGTAGAGTGTTCTTGTTTGGCAGGTTTTTTTCTTTCAGCACTTCGAATACATCATGCCACTGCCTTCTGGCCTTCAAAGTTTTTGCTAAAAAAATCTCATAATATTAAGGGAGTTCCCTTATGCATAACAAGTTGTTTTTCCCTTGCTGCTTTTAAGAATCTCTCCTTGTCTTTAACTTTTGACAATTTAATTATAATGTGTCTTGGTGTGGGTCTCTTTGGGATTATTTTATTTGAAACTCTCTGGGCTTCCTTGATCTAGATGTCTGTTTCCTTCCATAGGTTAGGGAAGGTTTTAGCTATTATTTTTTCAAATAAGTTTTCTGCCCTTTTTCTCTCTCTTTTCTCCTTCTGAGACCCCTGTAATGCAAATAATATATGATCTGCTTGAGATTGACTCATAAGTCCTTTAAGCTATCTTTACTCTTCTTGATTCTTCCTCTTTCCTCCTCATCCTTTCCTCCCTCCTCCTTCTCTCCCTCCTCCTCCTTCTTCGTCCTTTTTCTCTTCTTCTTCTTTACTGCTCTTATTGGATGAATTTCACTGCCTGGTTTTCAAGTTCGGTGATCCTTTCTTCCACATCATCTAGTCTTCTATCGAATCCTTCTATTGTATTTTTCAGTTCTGTTATTGTATTTTTTAGCTCTGTGATTTCTGTTTGGTACTTCCTTATATTTTCTATCTCTGCATTGGAATTCATGCGTTGTTTGTTCATGCATTGTTCTCCTCACCTCAGTGAGCACCTTTGTGATTTACTTTGAATTCTTTATCAAGTAAATCACATATCTCTATTTTGTTAGGTTTTTTTCCCCTGAGGTTTTAACTTATTCTTTCATTTGGAACATGCCCCTCTGTTTCTTCGTTTTCCTAGACTCTCTCTGCATTAGGTAACACAGCCACTTCTCCCGGTCTTGAAGGAGTGGCCTTTTGTAGGAGATGAACCTTATCATTGAACCCTGCCCTACCTCTTGGTTTTTCTCAAACCTTTGTGATTTGGTAAAGCAGCCTACTTTGTTCTTAACCGGCTCCTAGTAGTGAGGGTGTGTCAAGAACTACCAGTATCCCAAAGGGAAGGCTTTCAGTCAACACTTAGATTCAGGCTGAGTGGAAGCCAGAACCTCAGGCAGTAGCTTTGCAAATATGCAAATATATGTCTTTAAAGAGAACATTAGGAGATGGACATTTCTGTCTGTTCTCTCTGCACTGAGCCCTGGGTGATAGCCAATTAAGAGCTGGGTTTTTTTTTGTTTGTTTGCTACTGTCCTATAGAACCCATGAGCACAAACCTTGCTGGCTACCAGAACCAGGCTGTCAAGGGATGGGTCCTCTGGGTAGTAGCCACAAAAGTCTGTGCCCTAGCCTTCTCTTTTGTAGAACATTTTAAGATATGGGATGGTGGGAACATAGTTTCAACATACAACCCATCAATAATAAGTTCATATAATCACTAATCTGAAGAATGTAAAGAATTTTTATGACACCAGGCAAGACTGTCAAGGCTTGGTTATAAAATAAAGGTTATCTTAATTCCTTTTAATTTTATTGTTTTCAACAATTATACTTTGTATTACCATGTACAATAAAATTAGTCTTAATTTTTATATCTTTTTAAAAGTTCTTATGTAGATAAATTTACACATAATATGGGGGAAAAAAGAGTTTCCCAGACAATATGTTCTAATTTTTGCTTCAGAACCCATTTAGTAGTTAGTTTTTTAAAATGCTTTCCATTCTACAGGAAAGACTTAAAATTGGTCTAGGTTCTTCCAAAACACCTTTGATCAAATCAAGCTTAAAAGCTATTTTCTTTTATATTTGTAATGTTTGGCTCCACAGAGAGTTCATAAATATACTAGTTCCTTATTTCAGATACTTGTCACTTAGTTCTTTATACAAAACTATAGAAATATTTAAAAACTGATCACTTGCACCTATAACTTCTCTAAGAAATTATTTTGTCCTTAAAGACACAGATATAATTCATAGTAAGAAGTAATAGAGGGGCACCTGGGTTGCTCAGTCAATTGAGCATCCAACTCTTGCCATCAGGTCAGGTATGATCTCAGTCATGGGATCAGGCCCTGCACCAGGCTCTGTGCTCAGGGTGGAGTCTGCTTCAGATTCTCTCTCCCTTTCCCTCCTGCTATGTCTCTCTCTCTCTCTCAGATAAATCAATAAAATCTTTTAAAAAATAAAAAAGAAGTAATAGAAAGAAGTAAACTCCCAAGCCAAAATAGAGTAATAATATTGTATTTTCCTTGGGAAACTAATGTGATATGGATCACTATCTTATTACACATAAAATCTTCATGTTCTTGAATATATTAAATTTAGCTCAAAGTTGGTGAAACCCAAGGATGCTAGGGATACCTTACATACATTTAGCACTTTATAGTTAACAAAGTATGTTTGTAGCACTTAAACTCTCTAACTTCTCTGTGAGATTATTCACGATTATATATGTTATGTTAATATTACTAGAAGAAATTTAATTGTACCTTAGAGCATTGTGAAGAAGTCCTTAATGTTTCATTTTGCCAATTTAAAACAAATTGCATATAGAGAGTTGGGAGGATGGTTCTGTAAATAGCTATGTAGACAGATATAACTTGTTTGAGGTCTAATATCTAAGCAAACCAATGAGTAGATCTGCAGATGCTAAGATTGAAGGGACTTGGGGAAATATTTGTATAGGGATATGAAAAAATCTGGGAAGCATGATAAGAAAATATATGCAATAAGACAGTTAGAACATACTCATGGGTATGCAATAACTTTCTTCAAAATAATTGTATCATTTTCCTATATTACTGAAACAAAATTTTGTTTTATTTCTTATTTGCTCAGATCATGTATATTTTGCAGAATGACTACCTGTGTTTTCTCTTTCCTTTGTTTGCCCTTATACTTCACCACTAGATAAAAGTCTTTCTAAGAGTAATTCTAATTTAAGTTAGATATATTCTAAAATGGGCCTCTGAGTAACACTTTGTTTCTATAGTTTATTCAATAATTATTTTAATGTATATGGCCTGTATGATGTTTAATTTTGCCAAGATATATGAGTTATTTGCATCTCAAAAGGACTATTAATGAAAACTACAAAAGTGGATAGAGATAACCATACTACTTGCCTAAGTGTCTCCCTTTTAAACATCCCTAAAATAGGGGCACCTGAGTGACTCAGTCAGTTAACTGTCCAACTCTTGGTTTTGGCTCAGGTTGTGATCTCTTGAGTTGTGAGATCGAGCCCTGCTTCAGGCTCTGTGCTCATCAGGGAGTCTATTTGGAGATTCTCTCCCCTCTGCCCCTTCTCCTACTTGTGCATGCTCCTCTCTTTCTCTCTCTCCCTCTCTCAAATAAATAAATCTTTTTTTAAAAATCCCTAAAATAAAAAGGGGATAATTATGGGATTGAATTTTTTTCCAACATAGGTGGAGTAAGAGTAGACTATTTTGTCACTAGTGAGATTTCTGAAGCCTAGTGAGAACAGTTGAGACTTCTTTTTGAGAGGGAGAGAGAAAGAGAGTGGGGGTGGGGGAGTGCAGTGGGAGAGGGAGAGAGAGAATCTTAAGCAGGTTCCATGCCCAGCATGGAGCCCAACGTGGCACTCGATCTCACAACCCTGAGATCATGATCTGAGTTGAAATCAGGAGTCAGACACTTAACCAACTGAGCCACCCAGATGCCCTGAGACATTTTTTCTTATGGTTTTATCAAATAGAGTCACTTTTGGTTTTTCAGATGATCTTGTTCTCAAGCTTTGAGAGCTATGAGCCATGAGAACAGAGGATATATATAAAAACTGTAATCAGGGAAAAATTAATATTCTCACCTAAAATAAATTATGGATTAGGGGACTATAGGAGGAAAAAAGCTAATAAACATAGTCATTTTAAGCTTATTCATTACTCTTATCATATCTGGGTGGGGTTTTTCTTTTTCATAGGAATTTTTTGCAGATTTTTTCTTTGAAACTTTTACTCTTAAAATTTCCTTGCTTTGTGTTTTCTATGTATCTCTTACTTCTTTGTCTTTTGCTGTTACTACCAGCTGGGGATTTTTACCTAATATTGATGTGTATGACGTTCTATTGACTGATTTTACAACCAGGGTTAAGTATTCTGAAAAGTAAGGTTTTTATTGTAGGGACAGTGGACATGAAGTAGAGGTCCTTTTATTATTAATATTATGCCTGTTCATAGAGACCAGAAACTAAGTAATATTACCTTAAGATGTGTTTAAGAATGATTCAAAATTGAACAAGTTTTGTTTTTTTAATTATTCCTCCCAGAGAATATTTTTATTGGTTTTTTACTTATCTTGCCTGTGTTTCTTTATACGAATGAAGGCAAATGGAATATATTCTTATACTAAAGGTAGCATACTGTATATATTCGATCACATTATACACTCTGTTCTGCACCTTGCTTTCATCACTTAATGATATGACCTGTAGATCTCTTCAAATCAGTATAGGGATCTTCCTCAT
The DNA here is from genome assembly GCF_024610735.1 of Ursus americanus. NCBI lineage: Eukaryota > Metazoa > Chordata > Mammalia > Carnivora > Ursidae > Ursus > Ursus americanus. Next base: position 5,282,679 of record NC_142162.1, on the reverse strand, counting down.
TTCTTCTCACAGCTGCATGGTATTCCATCAAATGGGGGTGCCTCAGTGTTTTTAACTAGTACTTTACTATTAAATACATGGGTTGTTTATAATCTCTAAGTTTTATATATTATGCCACAATCAGTAAACTTGTACTTGTGTTCTTTCATACTTACGTAGGAGATTGTGTAGGATATAGTCTCAGAAGAGCGATTGCTGGGTCAAAGAGAAATGTATCTGTATTTTTGTAGATATTGCCAGATGCCCCTCTATAAGAGATTTTTTTGCTTTTGAGCATGTTTTAAAGGAAATAAATTATATGGTTTATTACATTTCTTGCTGCTAACTTCAACTTAATCTAACGTTGGTTCTACTCAAAATTTTAAAATTCAGATTCCTAACCGATTCTTTACTCTGTCAGAGATAAATGCCTACTTACCTCTAGCATTTCAGACTTATATCTAATATCTTTGCATGTCTAGTGTCAAAAATCAATCTGGGTGACTTTCCTTAACTCTTCAGAGCTCTATCTACAACCTGTAGTGCTATTAGTCTACCTGACACCTGATAATAAGTGCCACAATCTGGTACAAACCTCAGATTACCTATTTTCTCTGCTCTGTGTTAAGATACCCTTAACAACTAACTTGTTCTTTTAGGCTGATTGACATACTGATTAAGCCATACAGTTCTTCTTTTCTTTAAGATATGGCAAGATTCCCTTGTTACCTTCATGTATATTCATGCTGGTTGCAAGGAAAACTTAGCAAGTCTTTCCTTATTTGGGTTTGTTGTCAGTATATGGAAAAGGTGGACCCTAACACATAGAGGCCCAAGCCTCCTATTGCATTAAACTAGAGGGTCATGGACAAAGCTCTGGGCTCTGAAGCAAAAGACCTAGGCCTGTGTCTTAAAGGATAGCTTAGAGCTGTAGCTTAGAGTCATACAATTTCCTGAACTTAGTTATATTACCTGTACATTGTGGAAAATCTTACTTAGCTCACAGAGTGGTTTGTGATAGTAATGTGAGATAATGTAAGTAAAAAAGTTTTATCAATTCTAAAGCCCTGTTAAGTAAAAATGAGACAGTATATTTATTTCCTCTAACTGAGGCAAGCTATAACAATATCCTAACCTCTATCTCATCCATTTTGGGTTCTTTCTGTGTTTAGGGTACATTGCTAGAAGAAAAAAATATTACATATTTTTGTAAAGAAATAACAGCCAGAATTTAAGAAAGTATTTTGTTTTCTCTTTTAGCTGTAGACTTCAATATGACAAAAATTTTAAAGAACCCAAGAGCATATACAATGCCCACATTCAAAGAAGAATCAAGTGTATCAAGACTAACAACAAAGGTTTGGAGCATAGTAATTACTAAAAATGTTCTTACTTCTTTAACTTGCCATATAATTTGCTATATTTTAATTGCTATATATGAACAGCTTTATATATACACAATGTTCATTATTATATTTCTTTTATTTTAATATTCAGATTTAATTTATTAATGCAATTAAGCAAATCACAGAAACAGATAAGTAGAGATGGCAAATTCTTTTTTTTTTTTAATGTTGTCTTATTATATTATGTTAGTCACCATACAGTACATCCCTGGTTTCTGATGTAAACTTCGATGATTCATTAGTTGTGTATAACACCCAGTGCACCATGCAATACGTGCCCTCCTTACTACGCATCACCAGTCTATCCCATTCCCCCGCCCCCCTCCCCTCTGAAGCCCTCAGTTTGTTTCTCAAAGTCCATTGTCTCTCATGCTTCATTACCCCTTCTGATTACCCCCCTTTCTTTATCCCTTTCTTCCCCTACCGATCTTCCTAGTTCTTGTGTTCCATAGATGAGAGAAATCATATGATAATTGTCTTTCTCTGCTTGACATTTCATTTAGCATTATCTCCTCCAGTGCCGTCCATGTTGTAGCAAATGTTGAGAACTCATTCTTTCTGATAGCTGAGTAATATTCCATTGTATATATGGACCACAACTTCTTAGTCCAGTCATCTGTTGAAGGGCATCTCGGTTCCTTCCACGATTTAGCTATTGTGGACAATGCTGCTATGAACATTGGGGTGCATATGGCCCTTCTCTTCATTACATCTGTATCTTTGGGGTAAATACCCAGTAGTGCAATGGCTGGGTCATAGGGTAGCTCAATTTTTAACTTTTTAAGGGACCTCCACACTGTTTTCCAGAGTGGCTGTACCAAGTTGCATTCCCACCAACAATGTAGGAGGGATCCCCTTTCTCCACATCCTCTCCAGCAATTGTTGTTTCTTGCCTTGTCAATTTTTGCCATTCTAACTGGAGTAAGGTGGTATCTTAGTGTGGTTTTGATTTGAATTTCCCTGATGGCTAATGATTTTGAACATTTTTTCATGTGTCTGTTAGCCATTTGTATGTCATCATTGGAAAAGTGTCTGTTCAGATCTTCTGCCCATTTTATGATTTGTTTATTTGTTTCTCGTGTATTGAGTTTGAGAAGTTCTTTGCAGATCTTGGATACCAGTCTTTTATCTGTAGCATCATTTGCAAACATCTTCTCCCATTCCGTGGGCTGCCTCTTAGTTTTTTTGACTGTTTCCTTGGCTGTGCAGAAGCTTTTTATCTTGCTGAAGTCCCACAAGTTCATTTTATCTTTTGTTTCTCTTGCCTTTGGAGATGTGTCATGAAAAAGGTTGCTTTGGCCGATGCAGTAGAGGTTGCTGCCTATGCTCTCCTCTAGGATTTTGATGGATTCCTGTCTCACATCAAGGTCTTTCATCCATTTGGAGTTTATCTTTGTGTATGGTGTGAGAGAGTGGTCAAGTTTCATTCTTTTGTATGTAGCTGTCCACTTTTCCCAGCACCATTTATTGAAGAGACTGTCTTTTTTCCACTGGATGTTTTTTCCTGCTTTATCAAAGATTAGTTGCCCAAAGAGCCGAGGGTCCATTTCTGGGTTCTCTATTCTGTGCCATTGGTCTATGTGTCTGTTTTTGTGCCAGTACCATGCTGTCTTTGTGATCACAGCTTTGTAGTACAGCTTGAAATCCGGCATTATGATGCCCCCAGCTTTGTTTTTCCTTTTCAACAGTTCTTTGGCGATTCAGGGCCTTTTCTGGTTCCATACAAATTTAAGGACTATTTGTTCCAGTTCTTTAAAAAATGTCCTCAGTATTTTGATTGGGATAACATTGAAAGTGTAGATTGCTCTGGGTAGCATGGACATTTTAAGTATGTTAATTCTTCCGATCCATGAGCATGGAATATTTTTCCATCTTTTTGTGTCTTCCTCAATGTCTTTCAAGAGTGACTTATAGTTTCTAGAATATAGGTCCTTTACGTCTCTGGTTAAGTTAATTCCAAGGTAACGTATGGTTTTTGGTGCTATTGTAAATGGGATGGATTCCCTAATTTCTCTTTCTTCAGTCTCATTATTCGTGTATAGAAATGCAACTGATTTCTGAGCATTGATTTTGTATCTCGCCACATTACTGAATTGCTCTATAATTTCTAATAGTTTGGGAGTGGATTCTTTTGCGTTTTCCATATAGAGTATCATGTCATCTGTGAAGAGAGACATTTTGACTTCTTCTTTGCCGATTTGGATACCTTTTATCCCTTTTTGTTGTCTGATTGCTGTTGCAAGGACTTCTAGTACTATGTTGAATAATAGTGGTGAGAGTGGGCGTCCTTGTCGTGTTCCTGATCTTAAGGGAAAGGCTTCGAGCTTTTCCCCATTGAGAATGATATTTGCTGTAGGCTTTTCATAGATGGTTTTTATGAGATTGAGGAATGTACCCTCTATCCCTGTACTCTGAAGGGTTTTAATCAGGAAAGGATGCTGTATTTTGTCAAATGCTTTTTCTGCATCTATTGAAAGAATCATATGATTTTTGAATTTTTCTTTCTGGATAAAATCTAAGACACTGATAGATTTGCGAATGTTGAACCACCCTTGCATCCCAGGGATGAATCCCACTTGGTCATGATGGATAATCCTTTTAATGTACTGTTGAATTCTATTAGCCAGGATCTTGTTGAGGATTTTGGCATCCATATTCATTAGGGAAATCGGTCTGTAATTCTCCTTTTTGATGGGGTCTTTGCCTGGTTTGGGGATCAAGGTAATATTGGCTTCATAGAATGAGTTTGGTAGCTTTCCTTCTGTTTCTATTTTTTGAAATAGCTTTAGGAGAATAGGTATTATTTCTTCTTTGAATGTTTGGTAGAATTCCCCAGGAAAACTGTCCAGGCCTGGAGTTCTGTTTTTTGGAAAGTTGTTTATCACTGACTCAATCTCTTCATAATTAATTGGCCTGTTTAAAAAAATCAATTTCTTCCTGTTTCAGTCTTGGTAGTTTATAGGTTTCCAGGAAGGCCTCCATCTCTTCCAGATTGCTTAATTTATTGGCATAAAGCTGTTGATAAAAGTTTCTAATAATCCTTCCAATTTCATTGGTGTTGGTTGTGACCTCTCTTTTTCATTCATAATTTTATTAATTTGGGTCCTTTCTCTCTTCTTTTGGATAAGTCTTGCCAGTGGTCTGTCAATTTTATTAATTCGTTCAAAGAACCAGCTTCTAGTTCTGTTGATCTGCTCTACTGTACTCCTGGTTTCTAATTCATTGATTTCTGCTCTAATCTTGGTCAGCTGCTTCCTCGTGCATGGATTAGGTCTGTCCTTCTGTTGCTGTTCCAGCTTCTTGAGGTGAGAATATAAAAACTGCATTTTAGATTTTTCTATTCTTTTGAGTGAGGCTTGGATGGCTATGTATTTCCCCCTTAGGACTGCCTTTGCAGTATCCCATAGGTTTTGGACCATTGTGTTTTCATTCTCGTTGGTCTCCATAAATTGTTTAAATTGATTTTTGATTTCCTGGTTTATCAAATCATTCCTGAGCAGGATGGTTCTTAGTCTCCAAGTGTTTGAGTTTCTTCCAAATTTTTCCTTGTGGTTGAGTTCCAATTTCAAAGCGTTGTGGTCTGAGAATATGCAGGGAATAATTTCAGTCTTTTGTATCAGTTGAGACCTGTTTTGTGACCCAGAACATGGTCTATTCTTGAGAATGTTCCATGGGCATTAGAATAGAATGAGTATTCTTTGGTTCTGGGGTGTAGTGTTCTCTATATATCTATGAGGTCCAACTCGTCGAGTATGGAATTCGCAGCCCTTGTTTCTTTGTCAATTTTTTGCATGGGTGTTCTATTTCTGATAGTGGAGTGTTGAGGTCCCCTACTATTTACATATTTTTATCTATATGTCTCTTTATTCTGGTTAAGAGTTGGCTTGTGTATCTTGCTGCTCCCTTGGTGGGGGCATATATATTTATAATTGTCATATCCACTTGTTGGATACATCCTTTAAGAATAATATAGTGCCCTTCTGTGTCTCTAACTATAGTCTTGAGTTTAAAATCCAATCTGTCTGATATGAGAATTGCTACTCCAGCTTTCTTTTGAGGTCCATTGGCATGAACGATGGTATTCCATCCCTTTACTTTCAGTCTGAATGCATCTTTAGGTTCAAAATGAGTCTCTTGTAGACAGCAAATGGATGGGTCATGTCTTTTTATCCAGTCTGCAACCCTGTGGAGTTTATGGGAGCATTTAGGCCATTTACATTGAGACTGATTATTGAGAGAGATGATTTTAATGATGCCATGTTGCCAGTACAGTCTTTGTTTCTATCGATTATGAATTTCTGTTCTGTATCACTCTTGGGCCTTTTTACCTTTATAGAACCCCCCTTAATATCTCCTGTAGGGCTGGTTTCGTGGTTATGAAATTGGTCAGTGACTGGCAATTCTGGAAGGTTTTTATTTCTCCATCAATTCTGAATGACAGCCTTGCTGGATAAAGGATCCTTGGCTGCATGTTTTTCTCTGAAAGAGCTTTAAAAATGCCCCCCCCCCCAACCCGTTCTCTCATTCCAGGTCTGTGTAGACAGGTCTGACGTAATTCTGATACCTTTGCCTTGGTACTTGAGAAATTTCTTTGCCCTGGCCGCTTTCAATACTGTATCCTTGGATCTAATATTTGTGAAATGCACTATGACGTGACGTGGCGTAGGTTTGTCGTGGTTGAGCTTGGGAGGGGTACTCTCTGCCTCTTGGACATGAATGTTTGTTTCCCTTGCTAGATTAGGGAAGTTTTCAGCTACAGTTTATTCAAATATCTCCTCTAGACCTCTGTTTTTCTCCACCCCCTCGGGGATGCCGATGATTCTGACATTGGAACGTTTCATTGAGTCAGTAATCTCCCGTAACCTACATTCTTGGGCGTGGATTTTTTTTAAGTCCAGATTCTATTTTAGCTTTTTCTTCTACTAATCCATCCTCCAATTCACTGATATGTTCTTCTGCCTCATTCACCCTGGCCGTCAGAGCCTCTAGTTTTGACTGCATTTGGCTCATAGAATTTTTAATTTCTGCCAGATTCACTCTCATTTCCGCCCTTAGAGATTCTATATTCTCATTAACATTTTCGTTAATACTTTTTTCAAGTCTACACATCATCTTCACCATTGTTACTCTGAATTCCATTTGTGATAATTTGGTTATATCCATATCCATTAGTTCTGTGGCAGAGGCCACAGACTCATTGTCTTTTCTTTGCTGGGGGGATTTCTCCTTCTCGTCATTCTGATGAGGAGAGGTTGCGGGGTTGTCCAGAGCCCAAATTATTGACTGGGACCCAGGCGATGTGCCCTTGTTTTATAGGGATCTTAGGGATGTGGGCTTCTTGATTTTTCAGCCTGCCTTCTGGGGGTGGGGCCTGCCGTGCTGATACTTAGGCAACCCTGTTTGGGTAGAGTCTCCGTGTCCCCTGCGAGGGGGGATGGGGATGGGCACGCTGTGAGCCGGTATTTCCAGGCTTTTGTTCTCTGGCAGCTTTCCCTGGAGGTTTGCTGCGCCTCTTCTGAGAGTCAGAGCAACAGTGGCTGAATCTCAGCCTCTGTCACAGAACAGAGGGATTGCGGACCGTTCTCCACTGATGTTCTGGCCACTTTAACTCTGTTTCTGTTGGTGCTGCTCAACCCTGCAGCGTCCCGGGATGTGCACCCCACACCCGGCGTCCCAGCCCTCACTTCCAGGGCCGGTGCGTCTCTGTCCTTTGTGTTTATAACACCGCCAGCCGCCTCCGCGCTCCCGGGTCTCCCGGTCTCAGTCTGGTTCCAGTGAGCGCACCGGAGCTCCGTGAGAAGTCTGGTGGCGTGCGCTCCTGCTCACAGTCTCAGTCCGCTCTCTCGCAGGTGCCGTCCTCGAGTCCGCCTGCTCCCCCCGTGCAGGTGGCTACCGCTTCCCGGCGCCCGAACGTGGCGGCTCCCTCCCCCTTCCGTTTATCTTCCGATATCTGTGCGCAGTTTCACGGCTCCCCGCTTCGTACCTCAATACTCAGTGCTGGAGATGTTCATTTGTAGAGATCCAGGTGTATCTTCCTGCGTCTCAGGCTGATTCCGTGGATGTTCAGGATGGTCTGGTACCTATCCAACTCGACTCAGGGGACCGGCTGAAAAAGGGGTCCCCTACTCCTCCGCCATCTTAACTCCAAACCCATTATTATATTTCTGACATATATTTTAGAAAAATTTAATAATCAAAAGTGATTTATTGGAGAGGATAATCTTAATGCTAAAAAGCCTTTTTTTTTTTTTAATATCCTCATCTCTAAAGAAAAAAAAAAACATAGCATTCATCTTTTCTCACACTTCTGGCACTTCTTGTCCTTGGGTTGATAAACAAACATGGCTCCGATCTCAATAAGTTCTAGTCAAGGTTGCAGGGAAAACTTCATAAGTGTTTTCAGCAATGGCTGACCTGTCCCTATCTCTTAAGCCATGAGCCTGGGATAACTAGCCATATGTAGATACTATTACTGATAAGTTTCAGTTACTTAGTTTTTCCATGTTTCTGATGGTGCCTCCCTATTAGAGATCGTTATGGACTTTTCCATCTTGTGTTGCTTTAGCCAAGATTTGATGAGGTTACTGGCTTGATATTCTGAATTTTATCTCTTGTTAGGACAATTAGGTTTCAAATTTGTTGCAGTCTTTATTGCTAAAATTTTGTCTGAATTATCTATTCAAGTCTGACCATAAATTTTATGTTATGCCTATATAAAAACCACATTCTGAAGTCAGTATTCATATATTTCCTGATCTTTAATAATACAGACATATAGAATGTTTTCCAGCATTTACAGTGCTTCCAAGGATGGTTTGTAAGTACTTAAAATAGAAACTAGTGATCTCCAGAAGTCAATTTGTGATCAATGATGATATCACACCATTGGGGGCAAGGGGCATGTACAATATTGCTGGATTTAGAAATCAGGAAATGTAATAGAAATTGTATATCTGATCTTCAGCACTCACTAAAAATGGCCCTTTATATCCTGTTTACAAATTGAAGAAATATGGACAGGTGGATTTATAACTGACTGAACAACCTTTTTCAGATGGCACTGTTAAAAGATGGAAAGCAAATTGCAGATACATTTTTGGTAATGCATCACATCACTGGCCCTGTCCTATGTAGATTATTTTTATCAACAACTTGGATAAAAATATGGTTGCCATTTTCATTAGATATGTAGATGTCATAAACCTTGGAAAAACTACAAATACATTGGATGATCAAAAGTTAACAACAATCGAGTACTGGCTATCAAGTATCTTAGAAGATAAACTTTTATTATGGAAAAAGCATTAAGGTCCAAAATTACGGCTGCACAAGTATAGGATAATAAAGCCATGGTCAGAGGCATCTGAAAAGATTTGGGAATTGTCTTTTATAGTAAGCTCTGTATGTATCAACAGAGAATCTTGTTGACCCCCAAATCTACTGCGTTCTTGAGCTATTTAAACAGACATGTGAGATCTACTCTATGCTGATTAAACAATTGTATATTATGTTCATTTTGGAGCTCCACATTGTGAAAGGGTGTAGACAAACAGAAGTGTTCTGAATAGAAAATAATCAAGATGATGAAGGGCTTTGAAACCATATTTTTTTGAGCAATCGCCAAAATATTTAAAGGCATTTCCTCTAGAAAAGACTCTGGTGGCCATAATAACTGTTTTCAGGTATGTGGAGAGCTACTTTAGGAAAGCAGAATTAGGCTTTTTCTGTGTGGCTCAAAAATTTCTTTTAGCGATACAGACCACAAAGTTTTTATGTTTACCCATAAGTGAAAGCTATGGGAAGACTGTTTTCAGTTCGACATAAAGAATTTTCTGAGCACGGTGGTTGTCCAGATGCTGAATGGGTGCCTGTGGCTGCCCAGTGCCATTATGAGCATTGGCAGGACGCACATGCAAACCTCAAAAATCAAAGTTTCGCTTTCTAGTCAGCGTCAGCAATTATCCTTTAATAAATTAACCAAAAAAATTAAACACGAAAATCATCCCTTGGACTTTCTAGCTCATCTCTTGTGATGCTTCCAAAGTTTATAGGATTGCTTGGTTCTCAAATTTAGTACCAGGTTGACTCTTGGCTATGAAAGTCTTGTTTCATGGAATCTTTAAGTTTTCTGATAATTTTCTGCCATTGTCTTTTGTGGGGTAGATGGAAGCAATAGAGCTTCTGCTAATTGTTTTGGGTATTTGGAATATCTCTAGCAAGAGTTATTTGGGCAACTTCAAACCTTCCACTTTAAAGTATCTAGTAAAATGGCTAAGGCTTCACCAAACACTGGATATGCATTTAACACATAGTTCTGCTCTTGTCACGTTGAACTACCCTTTAAAAATCAGGGGCCATTATAGAGGAAGGAGCAGGTATTAACTGAGGTTTTCCTATTTTAAAAAATGGATAATTGCAGAAAAATAACAGAAATGTCTATTTCTAGAATTTCAATAAGATGTAGGTTCTGTCTAACAATAGCCAAGGCAGAAGCCAGAAGGGTCATAAAACATCTTTCTAGACAGGCAGTATTTCCTTTTAATCTAGAAAAAGCTTGATCTGGTTTTGCATGCAATTTAAAGATTATTCAGCCATCAAAAAGAATGAAATCTTGCCATCTGCAGTGACGTGGATAGAACTAGAGTGTATTATGCTAAGTGAAATAAGCCAGTCAGAGAAAGACAAATACCATGTGATTTCACTCATATGTGGAATTTAAGAAACAAAACAGATGAACATAGGGGAAAGGAAGGAAAAATAAAATAAGAGGAAAACAGAGAGGGGGGCAAATCATAAGACTATAGGAAATAAACAGGGTTGCTGGAGGGGAGGTGGGAGGGGCGATGGGATAACTAGGTGATGGGCATTAAGGAGGGCACTTGTTATGAGCACTGGATGTTGTATGCAACGGGGATGAATCACTAAATTCTGCCTTTCAAACTAATAATACAGTATATGTTAATTAAATTGAATTTAAATAAAAAACTTTTTTTAAAGAGAAAAGAGGAAAAAAAGATCAGGCTAGATATAACCTAATATGAATTTTCATGGAAGATTGAGATGGAGTAAATTATTTACATAATAGAAAATATGTCTGATTTTGACATTGAGTTTTCACCATCAAAGAATTGCTTTGGATTATGATAGTTCTACTGTTCAAAATACTTATGCAGCATTTCTGAAGGAAAGCAATGAAAAAGTGACCATAAGCAAAAGAAACACAAGAGAACTTTTATGTATCAGTAAAAGCAAATGAGAATAAAATTTTATTTCCTCACAGGAAGTGGAAATAATAAATCTCTCATCCACACATTACAAAAATAGAGGAAAGACTTAATATATGAGTAGTTGCTATACTGACCTTGTATCCCACAAGAAGTCAGTAATAGAATCTTGGAACAATTCTATTCATGGTCACTTTCCCTGAGAGAGAATTCATGGTTGACAGTTTTTCCATCAGCACTTTGGTTACATTATCCACCTGCCTTCTGGCTTCCTTTGTTCTGATAAAAATTCAGCTTGTAATCCTATTGGGGTTCTCGTATATGTTGTTTTTCTCTTGCTGCTTTTGAGATTTTTCTTTTTGTTTTGGTCTTTCAACACTCTGAGTATGATGTGTCTAGGTGAGTATTTTTCTACTTGGAGTTAAGCTTCTTGGATATGTTTTCCACAAATGTTTAGAGGTTTTGGTCATGTTTTTCTTCACATTTTTTCCTGTCCCTTTTTCTGGAGCTCTGTTCATTTTCTTCTTTCTTTTTTCTTTCTGTTCTACAGACAGAATAATCTCTATTGACCTATCTATCGAGCTGATAAATAAGAACGCCAGAAGGGCCTTACTGCATGAACTCATAGATTCATACTGTAGTAAATTTCTTTAATTAAGAAGATGCTTGGGGTGCCTGGGTGGCTCAGTCAGTTAAGCATCTGACTCTTGATTTTGGCTCAAGTCATGATCTCGGGGTCCTGAGATGGAGCCCCCCGTGGGGCTCCCCACTCAGCAGGGAGCCTGCTTGGGATGCTGTCTCCTTCTCTCTCTCTGCCCCTCCCGCTTGTGCGCTCTCTCTCTCTCTCTCTAAAGTAAATAATATATTTTTTAAAAAGATGCTATAAGAGTTTCTTTTTATTTATTTTAATATACCAGAGAGTAACTTTATTTATAGTTACAATGCAGTTATATTTATTTACAGTTCTTTAAAAGCACATAAAAGTAATAATTTACTTGATTTTTTTTCTTCCCTTTACAGTCCCATTATATTAGCCCTGGTCCAGAGTTTAACCGTGTGCTCTTCAATTTTGGAGGTCAGAGTCCACTGATTTTATATTACCTTAAGATGCATGAGTTAGCTGGTATTTCCAAAGCCCCTAGACAAACCAAGATCAAACTCACTGAAATATTGCGAGAACCATATCCTTTTTTAAGCTTTGCTTTAATGTGATCTATTTCTAAAATGTTCAAAACTTTTTACTAAATGTCACAATCAAGAAAAAAGTTTAATGCATTTTTTAACCAGTGTTTTTTTACTTAGCATTTACTTATATTCAAAACTTTCACAGCATGTTTAGCTAAAGTATTTTCTCTTTTAGGTCTAAGCGTGTGATTTTGCATGCAAGAGAAGTTAAAAAACATAAAACCCGGGAACTGGTATACGTAGCTCTTTAGTAAAAGACTTTCACTGTTCAGGGTTCAGTTTAAAGCACTTGTCAGACTGTGGAGCATGGGCTTCTAGGCTTCTCCAGAGGAAAGTTTCAAACATGTTTTAGCTGTGTAATTCTTTTTTCCAATGAAAATTTGTCAGAAAGGTTAATTATGTAAAATATAATAGAAATGAAATTGGAGCTCTTTCATTGCAGCAGGGGTGAGGGGCCCAGAGTTCTGTACGCTTCTACTCGTCTACCCCCTCCGCATAACCCATGCTAGCCCAGCCCCCACTGGGGCCTTGGATAAACCCCAAAGGGATCTAGGATCCTGGTCTCCAAACTGAAGTGATTACAGCTCTGGATAGAAAAATATATATGTATATATCAAAACTCTTATTTATATCTATTTCTATCTTTAAAGACAAAAAAACTTAAACTTTACTAATATTTAGTAAGTGAGTACCTTCTTCACTCAGCTGAAGGATAATGATGGTATCTTTGCTCTTGTGTTGTTTTCTGGGTATCATGTGTTGCTGTTTTCCTTGGGTAAACAGATTTAGGTAACAGATTTTGGGTAAGCAGATTTATAGATTACATCATCTGGTTTAACTAAGGTAATACTCACAAGTGGACCAGTAGCTTTAAAAGGCTCTTGGAAAGAAAATTTAGATTGATGATAATATTTTTTTAAAAATAAGGAAAATGCCATAATGATTTTTCTCCTACTCCTTGAAGGAGATCCTTCTCGGCCCGCTAAGAAATGAAATTAATGGGGCACCTGGGTGGCTCAGTCAGTTAAGTGTCAGACTCTTGATTTTCAGCTCAAGTCATCTTGATTTCCCCTCAGGTCATGATCTCAGGGTCATGGGATTGAGCCCTGCGACAGGCTCTGCACTGGGTATGGGGCCTGCTTAAGATTCTTTCCCTCTCCCTCTGCCCCTATTTCCCCCACCCCTTTTTCTGTCTCAAGAAAAGGAAACGACATGAAATAAATGACAAACCAATCAATTCTGCCAAGATGTAGGCTAAAAAAACAATAACTTTCAAAATGACTATTTGAAATGTGGATATACATAATTATTATAAACAATCAAGCACTAAGTATATGTTATGCTTTTCAGTATTAGCAAATGATTGTATAATGCCAGTTTAATTTGCAAGGCATTTATAAACCAACTATGTAGCTATCAATTCTCTACAATTGAGGATAAAAGACTTAGTATGCCATTAATAAATGTAATATTAAATTTTATTTTTTAAAATATTTTATCTCACTGTTTTCTATTTATAGACTGCATCTTTTATAATATGTATAATAGATTAATACAGATCGATATTACATAATTCATAAATTTAAAATTATACCTATATGGAAGTGTGCTCACATAGCTTTTACTCATGGGATATATGATCAAAATCTGCTCTACCAGAGTCTCAGGACTCTTTCTAGGATACTTCCTCTCCCACATGTCAGTCAAGACAGCCTCCAGTGCCTCACTAACCATATGTACATGGAATTAACTTGGATAGCTCTGAAACAAAAGGAGAAAGGCAAACTCCAGGGCTAAATCAGTCTGTTCAGGGACTTGTAAATTAAGTAATGATCCAAGGATTATCATCAACCTTGGGTTAGTCCAAAACAAAAATTTTAAATGTTTAGAAGTGAAATTTGAAAGGCTGTAGAACCATTCATAATAAATTGCTTTTAAGTAATTTTAATTATAATTATAAAAATGTTAGTCTTTGTGTTTACATTTCTGATAGGCATGGATTTGTCCAATGGCTATGCGAGGCTTTGTACCAGTCATTTACTGAGAATGTAGGGAGAGTGTGAGCATGTGTAGGGGTGGGGAGAGGAGGAAATGGATATCTAAAGCATGAAACCTATTAAGAGAGCATCTCATTCCATAACTATGTGAGAGAAATCACCCTTTGGAAAGTAAATGGAGCTTTCTGTGATGCTTTTTGAACTTGTAAAATGTAATAACCCCAAGAAGAAAAAATATCCCTAGACCTAATGATGAACAAAATGAACATGATTCTTCGTTTCCATCAGCACATGGCAACTTCTCAAAGCAGGTATTGAACCCCCTGTGTATTATCACAGAAATGACCGCAGTCCTGCAGCAGTGGGCATATCACAGCCACTTTACACATAAAGAAACCAAAGCACAAAGAGTAATGATTTCCCAGGTGATTCATGCAGCAGAGAGAGCACCAGAATCTTCCACCATTTTCTGAGCCATGCCTGCTTTCCTGACATGGTGATCTAGGCTAGAATTCTGAGTGTGATATGAATGGCTGGTGGCCGAGCCCAGTAATGTTTTCTCCAAAATAATGATAGCTGCTCATGGAATTTCTGTCCAGACTTCCCATACTTATATGCAATGATTCTACAATCATTGAATTTTTCTCTCTCTCACTCAAATTTTACTTTGAAGCCATTCAGAATATAGAACATTTTTAATAGTTTTCCATGAGCTTATTGGAGTCGCGTAGCTTTCCTGAAGTGGAAAGATAATACTTTACAGTGAGTACATCTATGCAGAGTGAGGGAGTACAAACAAAGTAGAGAAGGCAGAGAAGGAGATAAATAATAACAGAAAGATAAACATAACTCATTATTTTTGACGTAGGCAGACTCTAAGATGGGCCCCAGTGATCCCCACCTTCTGGTGTCATAATTCAATTCCCTTCCATTGAGTGTGGGCTGAACCTATCACTTCCGTCTAACAAATGGGATATGGCTAACATAATGGTATATCACTTCTCAGATTCATTTGCAAAAAGACTGACCTCAGTCCTGCCTGAACTCTCTTGCTCACCCACTCAGAGCCCCGAGGCGGGGCGGGGCGAGGGGGGGGCCAGCTACCATGTTGTGAGCTGCTGTGTGGGGAAGCCCACATGGTGGGGAAATGAGGACCGCCTCCAGCCAACAGCCAATAAGAAACTGAGACCTTTAGTCTAACAATCCACGAGGAAATAAATCTTGGTAATCAATAGGTAACTCAACAATGTTTGAGCGAAAGTCTGATGTAGATGAATCTCTTCAACAAATTCAAATATTTATCACATTGTAGTGTAAAGTTCACTTGTTTTTCTCACTCAGTAGAGAACAAAGAATCGTTTGCCTCTGTATCCCTGACATGGGAAAAAAGTATCTAGCATACAATACATGTTCAATAAATGTCTGATGGGTGAGTATAGTATGGTTTTATATGAAGATAAGGTCAAATTTCATTTTATTTTTCAAGAAAATTGACATTAAAGTTAAGAAAACTGAAGGACAGGGATAGGGATAGAAATTTGGGAGTTACTGGTACAAAGTTCATCTTTGTAGTCATATCAAAATGATGTTTTAACAAATTTAATGAACAGTTACTGTGTACCAAGCACTCTTTTAAGTACTTTACATTTATTAATTCATTCCATTCTCATGTCAACTTCCGAGATAGATACTATTATTGTCTCTATTTTAAGATAAATAAACTGAGGCACAGGAAGCATAACTTGCTAAGTGATGGCACTTGGAGTCTATCCTTGGTAGTCTGGTTTCACGGCCAATACACTCGCACTCTGGTACTCAATTGTCTAGCCGGGAGAACTGTGTAGTTCCGAAAGAAGATAAAAGTATATTCTAGTTTTCTAAGGATAATCACAGTTATGGTTTGGGGCAAGGATGGTAAGAGGCAGAGAAGTCAACAGAGGACAAAAAAGAAAGGATGCCATGGTAATGTTCCTAATATTTTAGAATAGTTATTTGAAACTTCTACAGTTGATTCTGTATTAAGTTACTTTATAAGTTTTTCCCCAGACCTGTAAGATTGCATGACCATGCACAATATATTTCAAAATCCTGTAAGTTATTTACTGAGAGATTTTTCTGATATACTTTCTTTCTTTTTTTTTTTTTTTTTTTTGGAGATTTGAATACTCTTCTTTTAATCATTGATAAAACAAGCAGACAGAAAATCAATAAGGCTACAGGAAATTCAAGTAGCGCTGTCAACCAGGTTGACTTGATTGACATTTATAAAAACATACTACCTAACAACAGAATCATATTCTTAATTTTCTTAATCTTAAAAAACATTCTTTTTTTACGTTCAGTTAGCCAACATATAGTACATCATGAGTTTTAGATGTAGTGTTCAGCGATTCATTAGTTGTGTATAACACCCAGTGCTCATCAAAACACGTGCCCTCCTTAATAGCCATCACCCAGTTACCCCATCCTGCCACCCCCCTCCCTTCTGTACCCCTCAGTTTGTTTTCTGGAGTCCAGAGTCTCTCATGGTTTGTCTCCCTTTCTGATTTCTTCTTATTCAGTTTTCCCTCCCTTCCCCTGTGGTCCTTTGAGCTGTTCCTTATGTTCCACATTATGAGTGAAACCATGATAATTGCCTTTCTCTGCTTGACTTACTTTCTCTTACTTCACTTAGCATAATTCCCTCCAGTTAGATCCATGTTGATGCAAATGGTGGGTATTCAGCCATCAGAAAGGATGAATGCCCACCATTTGCATCTGATATACTTTCTTTTTTATTATTATTCTGATATGTTGTCACCATACAGTAGTACATCATTAGTTTTTGAGGTAGCGTTCCATGATTCATTGTTGCATATAACACCCAGTACTCCATGCAATATGTGCCCTCCTTAATACCCTTCACCGGGCTAGACCATCCCCGTACCCTCCTCCCCTCCAAAACCCTCAGTTTGTTTCCCTGGAGTCCATAGTCTCTCGTGGTTCATTCCCCCCTCTGTTTACCCCCTCTTCATTTTTCCCTTCCTTCTCCTAATGATCTCCCTGCTATTACTTATGTTCCACAAATGAATGAAGCCATATGATAATTGTCTTTCTCTGCTTGACTTATTTCACTTAGCATAATCTCCTCCAGTCCCATCCAAATAATTCCCTTAGCATAATTCCCTCCAGTTACATCCATGTTGATGCAAATGTTGGGTAATCGTTCTTTCTGATGGCTGAGTAATATTCCATTGTGTATATGGACCACATCTTATTTATCCATTCGTCTGTTGAAGGGCATCTCGGCTCCTTCCACCGTTTGGTTATTGTGGACAATGCTGCTATGAACATTGGGATGGATATGGCCCTTCTTTTCACTACATCTGTATCTTTAGGGTAAATACCCAGTAGTGCAATTGCTGGTTCATAGGGTAGCTCTATTTTTAACTTTTTGAGGGACCTCCAGACTGTTTTCCAAAGTGGCTGTACCAACTTGCATTCCCACCAACAGTATAAGAGGGATCCCCTTTTTCCACATCCTGTCCAACATTTGTTTTTTGCCTTGTCAATTTTTGCCATTCTAACTGGTGTAAGATAGTATTTCAATGTGGTTTTGATTTGAATTTCCTGGATGGCTAATGATGTTGAACATTTTTTCATGTGTCCATTAGCCATTCGTATGTCTTCATTGGAAAAGTGTCTGTTCATGTCTTCTGCCCGTATTTTGATTTGATTATTTGTTTCTTGGGTATTGAGTTTGAGAAGTTCTTTATAGATCTTGGATACCAGCCTTTTATCTGTAGTGTCATTTGCAAATATCTTCTCCCATTCCATGGGCTGCCTCTTTGTTTTGTTGACTGTTTCCTTTGCTGTGCAGAAGATTTTTATCTTGATGAAGTCCCAAAAGTTCATTTTTGCTTTTGTTTCCCTTGCATTTGGAGACGTCTCATGAAAGAAGGTGCTGTGGCTAATGTCAAAGAGGTTGCAGCCTATGTTCTCCTCTATGATTTTGTTGGATTCCTGTCTCACATCAAGGTCTTTCATCCATTTGGAGTTTATCTTTGTGTATGGTGTGAGAGAATGGTCAAGTTTCATTCTTCTGTATATAGCTGTCCAATTTTCCCAGCACAATTTATTGAAGAGACTGTCTTTTTTCCATTGGATGTTTTTTCCTGCTTTGTCAAAGATTAGTTGACCATAGAGTCGAGGGTCCATTTCTGGAATCTCTATTCTGTTCCATTGGTCTATGTGTCTGTTTTTGTGCCAGTACCATGCTGTCTTGGTGATCACAGCTTTGTAGTACAGCTTGAAATCAGGCAACGTGATTTCCCCAACCTTGTTTTTCTTTTTCAACATTTCCTTGGTGATTCGGGGTCTTTTCTGGTTCCACACAAATTTTAGGATTGTTTGTTCCAGCGCTTTGAAAAATGTCATTGGTATTTTGATCAGGATGGCATTGAAAGTGTATATTGCTCTGGGTAGCATAGACATTTTAACTATGTTTATTCTTCTGATCCATGAGCATGAAATGTTTTTCCCTTTTTGTGTCTTCTTCAGAGTCTTTCATCGGTGTTCTGTAGTTGCTTTACCTCTCTCCAAGATATCTTATGGTTTTTGGTGCTATTGTAAATGGAATCAATTCCCTAATTTCTCTTTCTTCAGTCTCATTGTTAGTGTAGAGAAATGCAACTGATTTCTGTGCATTGATTTTGTATCCCGCCATGTTACTGAATTGTTGTATGAGTTCTAGTAATTTGGGGGTGGAGTCTTTTGGGTTTTCCACATAAAGTTCATCTGATATACTTTCTTAAGCTCAAATACAGAACAATATCAGATCACTATGCAATTTTTAAATCAGAGTTTTGTGAAACAGATACATTTAAAATAAATTTAACCTTATAGGTAATATTTCCTTTGATTTGGAGTGACTTGCCAAAGTCATAAGAGGGAAGATTGCTTTATTGTCAATGTTTTAGAATTCATATATAAATACTGAGAAGACTGGAGATGCTTGTGGAAAGGAGGAGGAAAGGGAACAAATGTAATTGTACTTCACGGGGTGCTCATGATTCTGACAGGATTTTTAATGTACATCCATAAGGAAAATAATAAACTTTTTTGCTAATGTATATTAAACAATTATTAGAAAATTTGAATATCTTTTATGAACTATCTTTGAATATTTTTTTAAACTTGATCACTTAGTATTAGAGTTAGGAGTAAAACAACAAAAAATTTTACTTCAAGGACTTCGGAACTGAATATGTAATGTGTCTTTAAATTGTATAGAATCACATGCAACATATATTTGGAGCACTTACTTTTCCCTTCTCACATCATCTGTGTTTTTATACATCACCTCATCCTTTAATGTGCTGGAGTAGACTAACAAAAAAATACCTGAATGTCTGATATTTTTTTCCACGTGAAACACAAATTATTTTTTTACAAGATAAAGAAAACTCAGGAACACAGTGTTGGTGTAGTTGGTGTAGTCTGTGTCTCATTCCATTAAAAAGGAATGTCCAGAGGCTGTATCTATGTGTGGGTCCTGTTAAAAAGAAAGGTCAATAGACTGTAGTATCTGTATTTCTAACATGAATTTAGAAGGTTCACATTTTGTTGCAATTTAGAGAAAAAATCTGAACTCAGTGCAGTATCATAAAGAGTGCATTGTGTTACTACAACGACATGCTCCAACCTTCACATGTGACAAACTTATTAACATGTAAAAACTGTCCAAGGGCGGATCTACGATTGAAAATAATGTGGGATATAGCAAGACTTAAATCAACATAAAAATAAAAACCGTACAAAGAAATCATCTGTTGTGAATTATCTGTGATGTGGGAGAAGCAAGTAGTCAACAGTGGAAAAAAAAGGAAAGGGAGAAACGCCGAGATTCAAGAAAGGTCATCAGCTCTGTATAACACTTGATCTTCACACACTAAGAATCCAGTGGGAAACTCTTTAGAGCCATGTTCAACTTCTTTTCACTTTTATTTATAAAAACATTTCCAATAATCTTTGTCACATGTGCATACATAGATTTTTTCCTCTTTAATATGTAAATAACAACTTGCCAGTTGTTACTAAAATTATTATCAAATACATTTTTCATTTCAAGTCACTGGCATTTCAAGTAATTAACATATACTAAGGATTTGGTAATCACATTTTCAAAGGAATAAATTAGCTAAAAGACAAATGTTCGAAAAAAACCTCTAATCCAGAACCTTCCCACCTAGTTATTTTTCTAGTAAAGATAAGATAAAATACTTTTTTCCCTCAGTCCTTCTAGAATTATCAGGGTGAAATGGATAGGAAGGCCTACACTGCTACAAAGTTTGTTCCATTATTTATGAGATTATACTCTAAAAATTTAACCCTCACTTCCCTTTAGCTTCAAAACTAGGGGTGTGGATATGACAATATTATCTTTTAATGAGACCTTTCAGATAATAGAAACCACATGTTAGCTTCCTGGAATGGGAAGTTTTTTAAAAATACATATTTGTTGAAAACACCCAGCCCTCAAACCCTGTGGCAACACAGACACACTCCACCAAAACATGATGGAGGACTGATCGTTCCTCTAGTTGTCTGTAAAGTGGAAGAACAGGGACAAGGTATTCCAAGGTTGGGGAAAGGAAGAGAACGAAGGAGGGAGACAAGGGAGTAGAGAGGAGTCCCAAAACCCTTGGTTGCACTGAAGGAATCTCTAAAATTTACTCTAATTTGAGCCCAGATTTGAGCTTCTTCTCCATCTGTACCAAGCAGATGGATTGGACTAGATAAATTTCAAGTCTTCTTGAATCCTGACATTTATGATTCTGTTGGAGGACTTTGACTTTCCATGCTGTCAGTGGCTAAACTAGTAAACAGCTCAGGTTTTTTTTCCTGAAATGACAACATTCTCATTTTGTCAACTCACTGTCGAAAGGGGTTCTTTGGAGTATGCATTCTCATTCTCAGCTGTCAGCTTCCTTAAAAGGACACCAGAATAACCAGTTGACCAAGTAAAGCTAAGACAGAATATCAACTTAAAAGAACTTTAGTAGTGGCTCATAATGGGTAAATTCATCGATGATATTTATAGGGTTTTAGGGCCTAAGTTGGATGACTTTGAGTCAGGCTATGCAAGGCAGGGAATTACTTGGGATTGGGCAGTGTTTAATTGGCTTGGTGGGCCCAGTGAAGCAAGGGTCTTGAAGTGAGTTTTGATGAGCAAGTTACTGTAACTGGGGCTCAAAGTCTTTTCTTTCAGGAGAAAGCATTTCCTGGAGCAAGTAGCTAAGGTATTTTCATTCTGATTCTCAGCATTATTAAATATAGGGATGAAAAAAAGTATGCATAGTCCCCAAACTTTTTGTTTGGAACAGCTTAATAAGACATTCGTTAATCATTTTTCTACCACCTCTTAACAACAACAATTAGACATCTGTCTGCAAATAAGAGTGCCTTTATGGGGAACTGTGGGAGCAGCACCACTCACCAAGGGAACTAAGGGGAGTCTTACCCAGCTGTGCATCAGGTAATAGGCATACAGACCTCAGTTCTGGCTGCAGGCCCCATAGTGGCCTCTGAACCAACTCTGGCCCCCTACAGTCTGGGGACCCTGGGAAGACATCTCACAGACAACCACCTGTGGACAAGAGGGCCTTTGTGGAAGTCCAGTTTTCCAGTAGAGAAGTTCCAGCATTACAGGAAAAAAAAATTTTTAATAAGTTTTTAATTTAGTTTTAATTACTTAATTTAGTTTTAATTACACACACACACACACATATATGACACACTGGAGAGGGTAAGAACAGTTTGAGTTCACCCCTACCCCAAGGTGGCACAGCTTAAGGCCAAGAGAGATCCTCTCCGCCATGATATCTCACGTGGGAGAAAGTGAGAGCGTGTGAGTATGCACTCAGCTTTCCTAATTGTGTGGGTTGCTGCCAGAAAGCCCATTTTTCTCTTACCCGATTTATCATTTATCACTGAATCATAAGCTACATGACTTGGGGAACAAGAAGAGACTGGAAGAGTGGCAGATAGGACTCTCAGAGGGCATTAAAGGGATACAGATTCTACTAACTGTCATAGACTCCCATCAAGAAGACTGCTGGGGACACATCACCCACAGATCTTCCCAACCAGCCCATGGTAGACCACCCCTGCCCCCCCCACCCCCCAGTGCTCTTGTGCCTTACCCACACACACTCACACCCTGTGGACAGTTTCCTGTGCATGCTCCAAATGTCAGTGGTGAGAGCAAACTTTGGCAGATGCCTGGTGAGCACACACAGAAAACCTGTGCCAGCCCAAATCTGTGGTTCAGGGAGAGACCACAAACTCGAGCTTTAATCCACCTTTGGGAAAACAAAAGGAAGACTGTCAGCACTTGCCCTGGTATGCTACAGGATCAAGAGAAGGCATACAAGCTTAAGAATTCTGCCACAAGGGGGGGGCGCCTGGGTGGCACAGCGGTTAAACGTCTGCCTTCAGCTCAGGGCGTGATCCTGGTGTTCTGGGATCGAGCCCCACGTCAGGCTCCTCTGCTATGTGCCTGCTTCTTCCTCTCCCACTCCCCCTGCTTGTGTTCCCTCTCTCGCTGGCTGTCTCTATCTCTGTTGAATAAATAAAAAAAAATAAAAAATCTTTAAAAAAAAAAAAAAAGAATTCTGCCACAAGGGGGAGCAAGAAACATGGAGCGGCTGTATCCATAGAAGGTCTGAGAAAGCCTCAGAATCCCTAGCAGGGCTGATGGAAGGTATTTCTTTCCTGAAGGAAGTTAACAAAGACTAGAGGAGGTGACTGCTAATTGAAATGTGACGACAGCAACAAAAAATTTCAAGGTAGATGAAGAATCAGGGAAGCATGACATCATCATTAGCTCACAATAATCCTCCAATAACCAATCCCAAGGACATGGAGATCTTGATTTACCTGGTAAAGAATTCAAAATGCTGTTTTAAGGAAACTCAGTGAGCTACAAGAAAACACAGATAATTCAATGAAATCAAAAAAACAATACATGAATAAATGCAAAGTTTAACAAAGAGATAGAAATCATAAAAAAGAACTGAATAGAAATTCTAGAGCTGAAGATTATAATGATTGAAATGAAGAATGCAATACAGACCATCGATAACAGAATGCATCAGGCAAAGAAAGAATCTGTGAGGTAGAAGACAGGAATTTTAAAGTTATCCAGTCAGAGGAGAACAAAGAAGAAAGAAGAACAGTGAAGAAAGCCTGCTTGTTCTGTTTGATACTATCAAAAGAAATAATCTGAGAATTAATGGAGTTCCAGAAGAAGAGCAAGAGAAGGAAAAAGGGAGATTAATTAAAGAAAAAATGGCTGAGAACTTCCCAAATCTGGGGAGAGATTTGGATATCCAAGTTCATGAAGCTCATTGGTCACCAAACAAATTCAACTTAAAGAGATCTTCTCCGAGACACATCATTTTAAAACTGTCAAAAATCAAAAACAAAGAGAGAATCTTAAAAGCAGCAAGAGAAAGGAATCTAGTCACTTACAAGGGAACCTCCATAAGGCTGTCAGTGTATTTCTCAGCAGAAATTTTATAGGCCAGGAGAGAGTGGGGTAATATATCCAAGGTACTGAAAGAAAGAAAAAGCCAGCCAAGAATATCCAGCAAAGTTGTCCTTTAGAAATGAGAGACAGAGACTTTCCCAGACAAAGTTGAGGGAGTTCATCACTACTAGTCTTGCCTTATAAGAAATGCTAAAAGGAATTCCTCAAGATGAAATTAAAGAATGATAATTAGTAACATGAAAGCATATGAAAATATATAACACATTGGATGTATATTGTTTTTATACAGTGTTTTAATGGCATAAAAATAGACCCATAGGCCAATGGAATAGAATAGAGAGCCCAGAAATAAACCCTCACATATATGGTCAACTAATATTTGACAGGGGAGCCAAGAATATAGTCAGTGGGGGAAAGGTAAATGGTGTTGGGAAAAGTGGATAATCACATGCAGAAGAATGGAATTGGACCCTTATCTTACACCACTCACAAAAATTAACTCAAGATAGATTAAAGACTTAAACTTAAGATTTGAACTTGTAAAACTCCTGGAAGAAAACATAGGGAAAATGCTCCTTGATGTTGGTCTTGGTAACAATTTTTTGGATATGACACCAAAAGCACAAACTAAAAAGCATAAATTCTTACGTCAGACTATATTAAACTGAAAAGCTTCCGCACAGCAAAAGAAACCATCAACAAAATGAAAAGGCAACCTACAGAATAGGAGAAAATATTTTCATATCATATATATGGTAAGGGGTTAATATCAAAAATATATAAGAAACTCATATGACTCAATAGTAAAAAAAAAAGATCCAATTAAAAACGTGCATAGGAACTGAATAGACAGTTTTCCAAAGAAGACATACTGATGGCCAACAGGTACATGAAAAGATGCTCAACATCACTCATCATCAGGGAAATACAAATCAAAACCACAGTGAGATATCACCTCACACCTGTTAGAATGGCTATTAACAAAATGACAAAATTTTACAATTAAGTGTTGGCTAGGATATGGAGAAAAGGAAACTCTCATGCACAGTTGGTGAAATATAAATTGATGTAACCAATATGAAAAACAGTACGGAAGTTCCTTAAAAAGTTAAATATAGACAAATACCGTATGATTTCACTCATGTGGAATTTAAGAAACAAACAAATGAGCAAAGGGAAAAGAGAGAGGCAAACCAAGAAACAGACTCAACTAGTGAGAAGAAACTGATGGTTACCAGAAGGGAGGTGGGTGGGGGGATGGGTGAAATAGGTGATGGGGATGATGGAGGGCACTTGCGATGAGCACTGGGTGTTGTTTGGAAGTGTTGAATCACTATATTGTACACCTGAAACTAATATTACACTGTATGTTAACTGGAATTCAAATAAAAACTTTTTTAAAAAGTGAAGTATAGAGAGAGCTACCATATGACCCAGAAACCCTACTTTTAGGTATATAACCAAAAGAGACAAAAACAGGATCTCAAAGAGATATCTCTTTGTTCATTGCAGCCTTATTCACAATAGCCAAGATAGGGAAACAATCAAGTGTCCATCAGTGGATGAATGGATGAAGAAGATGGGTATATAGACAATGGATTATTCAGCCATAAGAAAGAAGGATATATTACCATTTGCAACAACGTGAATGGACCTTGAGGACTTCATGCTAAGTGAAAGAAATCAGATAAAGACAAGTAGCGTATAATATTACTTATATATGAAATCTAAAAAAAACCTGAACTCATAGAAACAGAAAGTAGAATAATGGTTGCAAGGGGCTGGAGGATGGGGGGGATAGGGAGATGCTGGTCAAAGGGTACAAACTTCCAGTTACAAGTTCTGGATATCTAATGTATAATGTGATTATAATTAACATATGGCATTATATACTTCAAAGTTGCTAAGAGAATAAATCTTAAACATCCTTACCACAAAAAAGAAATGGTAATCATGTGAGGTGATGGAGCTGTTAACTGATGGTACTATGGTAATTATTTCCCAGCATATAAGTGTATCAAATCAACATATTCATACACTTTAAACTTACACAATGTTACACGTTAACTACATCTCAATAAAGCCAGAAAAGGAAAAAGTTCTGGAACAGGAAAATATATATGGTGGATGCTCTGAATGCCCAGGTTTGCATCCAGAATAAGGGACTTATTTTTAGGCTGTGGGGGGTTACTATGGCAGAAAGCCCTCAGTTGCTAACACCTTACAAGGATTGCACCATTTAATGATAGCGGCCTCACTCAGTGTCCTGCCCTATGGCAGATTATATATATTTTTTTAAGTGGCCCCAACAGTATCTTCCTTCCTACACGCTGTTGTTACAATGTGACCTTGCCACTTGTCCCATCAAGAGGTAGCCCTTCTGTATTTGGGCAGACATTTATATCTTCCTCAACCAATGCAGTGTGACTTCTGAAGCTAGGTCATAAATGGCTTTACAGCTTCTGCTGTAATGCTCCGCCGTTACTCTTGGAATGCTCTCAGAAACATCTGCTCTGTGAGGAGGAAGTCAGACCACATGGAGAGGCCATGCTCCAGCTAGCAGCCAGAGCTGAGGCTGAGCCACAGTCATAATCAAACACCAGACATGTGAGGAAGCCTTTGAGATGGACTGCAACTACATGAGAGACCCCAACTAAAAGCCACTGAGCTGAGCCCAGTCAACACCCAAAACTATTGAGATAATAATAACAAATGCCAGTTATTGTTTTATGCCACTAAGTTGGGGGCTGTTTGTTATGCAGCAATACATAACTGTACCATGCCTCCTTTCAAAGGCGGCCCACATCCTTTGACTAATGTAATATATTAGTCGCTGAGGTTGGGGCCCCTTCTACCCCAACTCAGAATAATTCTGAGGGGTCATCCCAGCTTTGGAACTCCCTATAGGTCAGCTTAGACTTCCAGTGCGACTATTATCACAGTTCAAGCTCTCTCTCTGCTCAGTTTTACTTCCTTCCCTGGCAACCCAGAAATGTTAATCTCAAGAGCACTCCCTAATAAACCTTCTGCGCACTGATCTTCATTTCTTAGTCTGCTTCCAAAAGACCCACCTGGGATAGTATGTTTCTTCCCAGTATTACTTAACACAGGGGGAACAATATTGGCTTCAGTTCTCACCATTACAGCAAAAACAATCCATTGATTGTTCACTGTTTTTCTTCCAGATCCCCAGTAGTCCATGAAATTGAAGCAGAGAAAAAAAAAATGTATGGGAATTACATTTTTAAAAAATTCAGCGTTGTACCTTGGGTCTCATTTGGAACTCCTGCTGCAAGAGCTTGGGCAGAATTGGCCAGATGTTTTCCCACTCTTCTAGATAGTTCTTTCTTCCTAAGGAAGGACTTTACCATGAGTGATTAAATGCTGAATTAGACTAACAGTCCCATATCTGGTAGTCATTTTTGCTTTGTCTAGAAGACATTTAAAACTCAAAATTTTGTGATCTATATAAGAATTGTGCAGCATGTGAGTACCTACTGATACATAATGGCCTTGACAACATGCTTTTAAGGGAAACATGCAGTAGATTAGGACGTGTCTATCAGCAGTCTCTCCTTTTCACCTATTTATCTCTTGTCTTGCCCCTTGTCCGGCTTTCCTCTCCTGCCCCAATCCTGTTTTGGATTCTAGATGTGTGCCTGTTCTAATTATGATTTTCCAGATACTTCAAATCTTGCTTAAGTGTCTGATTCTGCCCCATTGCCTGAATATGCCTTCATTACCTGGTTCCAGACCCCAGACTGTTCCTTATGTCTTGTTTAACAAGAAAATCTATGTGCGAGGTGCTGTGCTAGGTGCTGAAGAGATGCCTGTCATCTCTGCTGTCAGGTAACTTATTGTCTACTGGATGACCTTGTCCACAAGCTTGTTGGCTTTACCCAAGATACAGCATTTTTCTAGCATTCCTCCCATGCTTACCTGAACAATTTCTGTTCTTCCCCATCCTCAATGTCTAAAAGCTACAGCACAGTGGCCTGTAAGAAAGATGACACCTTTAAATGTCCAAGAGAGCATACTTCCTTTGCCTGGAAAAGTATGCAGTCTTCAGTGAAATGGGTAATTTTTTGCTTATTGTGGAAGCAATCAGAGCAACATTTGAATGATAAATGACGTACTTAAGTATTGAACAAGGGTATGTTGAACAGAGACTTAGATGGAAGAAAATGGAAAGAAGGTTCACCAGGTAGCTCTTTTCCATGGAATGAGCACCGAAGGTGAGTCTGCTTCCTTTCTACAATTCCATTTATCTGTCTGCATAATCCAGTATTAAGACTTATGGAAATCCCACCGGAAGGGTGAAAAAGAAAGGGGGGAGTAGAATTGGGGAAAATGGAGTCAAAGAATGGAGCCAGAAGCATAGAAATGTGCTGAAGCAAAAGAGTCACCTATCAATGTCAATTTGACAGCCATCAAGGGTCACGGTAAGGGGCCAGTCAGCTCACTGTGTCTTTGGCTCCCATATCCTAGAGAGTACTGTTAGGGAAGGAAAAGACATACTCACCCTGAAGCAAATAAGAGAGAAGTTGCCCAAGTCTTGGGAATTATATAAGGCAGGGGCGCCTGGGTGGCTCAGTCTGTTGAGTGTCTGCCTTTGGCTCAGGTCATGATCCCAGGGTCCTGGGATTGAGCCCCGCATCAGGCTCCCTGCTCAGTGGGGAGCCTGTTTCTCCCTCTCTCCCTGCCCCTCTCCCTGCTCATGCTCTCTCTCTCAAATAAATACATAAAATCTTTTTAGAAAAACAAAGGAAAATAAGGAATTATATAAGGCAAAAGGTGCAAGAATTAATCAAGGTGAGAAAATGGACTCTGAAAAGGCAAAAGTCACAGCGCCCTCAGGGGCATTCTGAAGATAATTTATTTTCAAAGCTGGACCATTGGTTCTTACTCTGTATACTCAGTTTTGTGGAACTAGCCCATAAAGGATGGATTTCTTTTCCTCACTGTTCTTACGCCTTGATAACTTCTCCAAGTAAGAGTTAACAAACTGAGTAGTTTTGGCTAGATAAACATATAGTTAGAAAACCAAGAATAGATGCCCTTCAACAGATGACTGGATTAAGAAGCTGTGGTCCATATATACAATGGAATGTTACTCAGCCATCAGAAAGAATGATTACACAACATTTGCAGCAACATGGACGGGACTGTAGGAGATCATGCTAAGCGAAATAAGTCAAGCAGAGAAAGACAATTATCATATGATTTCATCATTTATGGAACATAAGAAGTAGGAAGATCGGTAGGAGAAGAAAGGGAAGAAGGAAGGGGGGGTAAACAGAAGGGGGAATGAACCATGAGAGACTGTGGACTCTGGGAAACAAACTGAGGGCTTCAGAGGGGAGGGGGGTGGGGGACTGGGATAGGCTGGTGATGGGTAGTAAGGAGGGCACGTATTGCATGGTGCACTGGGTGTTATACGCAAATAATGAACCATGGAACACTACATCAAAAACTAGGGATGTGCCGTATGGTGACTAATATAACATAATAAAAAATTATTATTACAAAGAAAAGAAAACCAAGAATAGTATGTGATCTCTTCAATAGTATTTTACAATATTACATAAAGTGATAGTATATACTATTTAGAGCAAGATTGAAAGAAATAGATATATGTACATGAAGTTAGGTATTTATTCTGTTTTTCATAATTTTAGAACCGCACTGTCCAGTATGTTAGCCACTTGCCATGTGTGGCTATTTAAACCTATATTTAAATTAATAAAATTAATGGGGCACCTGGAGGCTCAGTTGGTTAAGCATCCGTCTCTTGGTTTTGGACCAGGTCATGATTCCATGGTTGTGAGATCGAGCCCCACGTCAGGCTCCATGCTCAGCAGGAAGTCTGCTCAAGGTTCTCTCTCAAGATTCTCCCTTTCTCTCTGACCCCCCCCCCCGATAAATAAATATTTTTTAAAATTAATTAATAAAATTAAGTATAAATAAAACTACAGTTCTTCAGCTACACTCTCTCATTTCAGGTGCTCACTATCTGTGTGTGACTGTTAGATACCGCGATACTGAACGTTTCCCCCGTAACAAAAATGTTCTATGGCCAGTACTGTCTTGAGTAAGAAGGCAAGTTAAATCTCTTCACAGAACTTGAGATGTCACCTTGGGGTATCAGACAGCCAGCACGCACAGAACTTTCTTTTGCCTTGCCACTTGCAGCCTTCTAATTTTAGAAGTTCAGTGGCTTAAGATTACATATTATTTATTCATCCACTCATTACTCATCCATCCAACAAAATTACCAACAAAGTTAATTTCCCCTCATAGTTTTCTTTCTTTGGTTGGATTTTTTCCCCTTTTATCCTAGTTTTGTTTAATTTTTGGTTTTGCTCAGAGATAACTACTTTTAGCATCATGCAGAATTTTGCATCGTTCCTCATGGCTTCAATCTGTAGAAGAAACCTTACCACTCTCTGTACAAGCCCCCAGAACAAGAACTTATAAACTTATTTCTAAAATAACCGAGATCTGTATAAAATTCTGTGATTGCCTTTTGGCGGTCAGGTATGTGATCCGTGGACCCCTTTTACTTAATTCCCATTGATGATAGTTTGTGTCAGTTACCAGAAGAAACTTGTAACTCCCCTGCTAGGCTCCCAAGGACTCCTTAAAGGACCAGGTTTTATATTTTAAAAAAATATATCTGACTCACTGAATAGAACACTTTATAAGCAGAAAAGCATCAAAGAACATAGTAGGATAAATGATACCAGTATTTAAATTTTGCTCTCAGAAGAGAAAAGGAGGTTTTATTTTTATTTTTAGATGACTTTTAATTGAAGCTATTCTAAACTTTGTTGAGTAGGTTGCCAAGTTTCCTCCTTTCACAAACCCTGCCAGTTGAGAGTGTAGGCCAAGTTAAAAAAAAAGGGGGGGGGTAGGGTAGAAAATGCACATCATACTTTTTTTTAAGAACTTGAGGAACAAAGGGGTTTTTGTTTTACATGAGTTAAGTATGTGTACGTGTATTGTAAGCATTTTGCAGCCACCTTGAGCCAAAGACAATTACAAAATTGCTTGTAAGATCCAGCAGTTTTTTTCTTTTTTTTTCATAGCCTCCATTTAAGTTCTCATTAGGGTTTTTCTTTTCCTTCCTTTTAATAAAATGCACAAGACACAAGCCACAATCCAGCAAACTTGTTATTAAACTAACTAATGAAATAAATAGAAGACTTTAGTGCCTTAGGTAATCAGGTTCTAGGGTGTGGGTTGTATCAATTTTTAGCCACAATTGGGATTTTAGATTATAAACATGGCTCAGTGGAAAATTAAGGGGAGGGGGTTGTGGAGCAGGAGGGATTTGCATCCTGGAGAGTTAGTACGAGTTAAGATTTTGGCTTTTTTTAACTTAGTATAAATGTGGTAAAGCTCAATTTATATTAAATAAGAGAAGAAAATTTCATTTTCAAACAGTTTTAAGTGATTTCAACCATTGAAAAAATGAATATTCTTGCTGTATATGTTACTGGTCAATTAAAAAAAAATCTGGTGGAAAAGCCATAGCTTTTTGAGTGCTTAGAATTTAAGACTAAAGGGGCGCCTGGGTGGCACAGCGGTTAAGCGTCTGCCTTCGGCTCAGGGCGTGATCCCGGCGTTATGGGATCGAGCCCCACATCAGGCTCCTCCGCTATGAGCCTGCTTCTTCCTCTCCCACTCCCCTGCTTGTGTTCCCTCTCTAGCTGGCTGTCTCTCTCTGTCAAATAAATAAATAAAATCTTTAAAAAAAAAAAAAAAGAATTTAAGACTAAAAAGCAATATCTCAATCAAATATAAAAATTGACTAGATTATAATTTTGTGTTCACCTAACCCACATCTCCTCCTAGAAGGTGGGCAGGCAAAGAGAGTGGACAAAACCCTCACTGTTACTTTGCATTCACCCCATAAAAATCACTGCCAGTTTATGGCTCCGAGTGATTCTGAGAAATGCTCCAGGATTTCCGAAAGTAGAAACCCTATCCTAGCTTAGAGCTGAAGTGCGCATATTTAAGAACAAACAAACTGGCTCCTTTGGTGGTTATCTCACATGCATTTGTTTCTGCTTTGTTACTAATAATCCAGTTTGGCCCATCGCAGGGGAATAGGGTCTCTAGAATTTCTATCTTTATAAGAGAGGTTTAGATATTCAATCCAGTTACAAGCAAGGCACTGTATTTGCAAAGCAAATCCACAGTTTGTATGTTTATTTGCAATAGATTTGTGACTGGAGGAGGGGTTGATGGAAATAATGGGGATGACTAAATTCCTTCCAAACAACCCTTGGAGCTGTCTCTGTTCAACGGCATAAATTATAAAAATCATGGAATCTCTATAAATCAAACAACTTGTTTATTCCGTCTTATCAGGGAGTGAACTGTTGCCATAACTGAATTTTCCAGATAACTAGAGCCGACCATCTAAACACCAAAATTTATGTTAACCACGTTAATGAAAATTTTCCTTGAAGTTACATCATACTCCCCCGATTTCTTAAACAATATAGCAAAAAAATAATTATGATGATGACAAGGCTTCTGTAGGTGAAGCCTATGATTCAGCTACAGCAGGACACGGTAAGAAGGCTTGCTCAGGAGGCCAAGAACAATGAACACCTCCTGGATACCCCTTCCGTGCCAGCTGGTACCCGCACGAAGGTGCTGAGCAGCGGCAGACGGGAGATCGTGTCCTCCGCCGCAGAATCCTGCCGAAGTTGCCGTAGCAGCACAGAGGCGTACCCTTGCCAATTCAGACCCTCTGCCCTAAAGTAGAACAGGATGCAAGACTTTCATAGTCTTTATGCCTATTTGTTATAGCCCTTCTGTCTTCTACTTGAAAACCTGCCTGTTGTTATTTCCCGTTCCTACTCGTTATTCCTGTAAGTCAAACACCATGTCTTACTCATCCTGTGTCTCCGTGCCTAGTAAAAGCCCCAGCAGATTTGTCGAATGCTTTCCATTAAATCTGTGTATTTCTGGTAGCCTTATTCCCTCAATTTTCTCAACTATGGTACAATGTATTCTCATGATGTATTAAATAATGAAACTTACTGAAACCCCTATTTTCCACGTAGTACCAGGCCATATAGAATCTGGGTGGCATTCTAACAGTGGCACTGTCTCCCATAGGTAAGGCATAGTAATAACTTTTTTAAAAAATTTCTGGATACACGGCTGTGTTGTGGATGTTTGACACTCTTGCAAATCTGACAGTAAAATATTTGAAGTGTAAGCAAAGGTAAACGGTAAGCAGAAGATAACTGTTCTAAGATCAGTTTGCGCCCCATGCTGTTATTTTAAGAATTTAGTTTTTAGGATTAAGAATTAAATGAATTCTGGGGCATAAAGGAGGAGATTGTGGCCGCTGTTTGCTGCCTAGGTTCCTTTTATTTCTTATACAATAGCGTTAGGTGTGAAATGGATACTTAGGCCTTAAACCTGGTACTCTCACTAGCAATTCTAAACATCCTCCGAGGAGCGTATCTAAGGGATATGGGGTGGACAGCAAAGCCTCCTGCAGCTTCGTCCAGAACAGTACTTTTGGCAGACAGAAGCAAAATTTGCCCCTGGGACAATCTTTTTCGGAGTCTCACACATTCCCAGCTTCTCCAAGGCAAGGTACTTCCTTCCTAGAAGCCTCAGTTTCTTCAACTATATTATAATCAAATCGGACCCTGCAATTTCTAAGGTCCCTTGTTTCACTACTACTCTGTTTCTAAAGGGAGATCAAAGCCCCCGGAGTCTAAATTGAGGCCTTTCGGATGTCTCCAGGTTTTAGTGTGTGGTATGCCAACCGCAGCTGTTGGGAAGTCTCAGAACAGGACTATTTTATTTGTACCCAAATGGCTCCTTCTCTGTTCAGCGGCTTGCCGTGTAAACTCCGTGTAGCGTCGCCTGAGAAAACGCAGTAGCGTGAGGTCAGTTCAGACAGCGGATTTGGAAAACATGTTGCCACAGACATCCCCAAGGAATAAAATATAGCCATTCTTCATAATTTGTAAGCTGTAAGTACTCTAATTTTCTACAGTTGGGGAAAATTGATGACTTTATGTATCTGATGAGAATAAAAATTAGGATATTCATTAACAGACATTAGCAGAAGTCTACCAAAAACCATCAGACTGAGCAGTGCAAGAAGATGCTGAGATCTTAGCAGCAACATCATACAGCCCAGATCTCATCACATAACACAAATATACCACTGTGACCCCTTTTGTGGGCAATGAGAACGACTTTATAGAGAATGTTACCCGGTTCATTTTAATAATGACATATGTTCAAAATTACTAATTTATAAGAAATGAAACATAGTTCTTTGTCTTAATACCAGTAGTATGTAATGAATGTTCAAGGGAGAACATCCACTTAGTTCAGAGTGACAAGCACCATCTCACTCATAAATCCTTCATCGTGAGAACCATACTCAAGAGCACAATGTAACTTTGTAGAAGGATAAAATCTTTGCAATTCTAGAAGGCACTCTGAGAGAGAAATTATATGTTACCAGGAAATAGCTGCATGCAAATTAAATTGCAGCGGCTCAAGACCGTGGCCGCTTTAGGAGAAGCATGTAGTTAGTTGTGCTAATCATTTTAGAAGAAGAATGCTATTCAACTTTCTGTGATTTTTACTCCGGAGAAGATCTTAGAGTTTCAGTCACTAGATGTAGTGAGGAGAGCAAGACAGATGTTAAAAGTAGCCTGATCTCTTCAGGTGTTCTTTGTTTCAGGAAGATGGCAAAGCCTTCTCCTCTAAAGCTGCTGGATTTCATCACAGTCTGTGACAGGCAAAGGGGTAAAGGTGGAAATCTGGCATAACTAAAATTGCAGCTTCTTACTTATGTAACAAACAGGACCACAACCTCTTTTTTTTTTTTTTTTTTTTTTTTTTTTTTGGCCGTGAGCATCACACCAGTCCAAAGCCAAGCAAGAACCAGGCTATCTTTTCCCAGAACTCAGAGGGATTTGAATTTGGAGAGACAATAGGCCTCCCTTGCTAGACTTGAACGTGGGAAGGGCCGGAGGGGGATGTCACCCTGGAAAACACAATTGGGGAAGAGGGAGAAATTGATTATTTCATATAAGAAAACCCAATGAAATTTTTGCATCAGGGCAGTAGAGCCCTCTGGTACAAACACTCTGAAATCTTTTGCAAACATTAAAATAGTGACTATAAACCCTGGATGCATGGGAAAATTATGATAGTTGGGTAAAGAAAGTAACCATGCCATTATAACAAATAACATAAAATATATGTTTTTATATGATAGATGGAAAGGCACATAGAAAAATGAAAATAGTTTATGGAAGAATTTTTTTCTTTTGCTTACATTAATGCTGCTATAATAATCTTTGTACAGTAATATCTTTTTACTTTTATTAGATATAATTGACATATGGCACTGTGTAAGTTTCAGGTGTACAGCATAATGATTTAGACTTTTACGTATATTAAGAAATTATTACCACAGTAACATTTTTTAAATCTTGCTGAAATATTTGTCAAAATGAGTAGATTTTGTGAGGTTTCATTTTTCTCTGCTTTAAATATTTAAAGTGAGGCTTTCACCACTTCCCTTTTAGATTTGAGGACTGATCTGTCCCTAAAGTTGTCATTTACTGAATAGTCAAAAGTGTTACTTACACGGAATGAAATCTCAAAGCCAAAGTTTGAAAGTAACTTAGATCCAGCTTAATGAAGTTTTATTTTAGAATTTTACCATTCAGACTTGATTTATATCAAGAGAAAACTGTAGTTCATGTGGACACTTAATTCCAGTAATGTCAGTTAGAAGATCCCTGAAGACAAGGTAACTTGTACAGTGTGATCAGAACTCATGGATGTCTGTAATTCCTGAAGACAGTGCTGTGTTTCTGACCATAGGTTGGTTGCCAGAACAATCGGCTGAAAACAGGAAATTCCATTTGATACATTGGCTGTTCCATCACAGCTACTGTTTGGATATAACCTACGTTGCTATGGGATGTGTCTCCCAGAATAAGCCACACTGCCCTCAGAAGCACACTTAAAACTTGGGGCGCCTGGGTGGCTCAGTTGGTTCTTGATGTCAGCTCAGGTCATGATCTCAGGGTGGTGAGACTGAGCCCCACATCAGGCTCCGTGCTCAGCGGGGAGTCTGCTTGGAATTCTCGCCCTCTGCCCCTCCCCCCACCCATGTGTGAGCGCATGCTCGCACTCTCTCTCTCAAATAAATAAATCTTAAAAAATAAAAAAAAGAACAAGAAGCACACTAAAAACAGAATTCCAGTGCAAAATGAGGCTCTGACGAGGAGGAGTACTCTTGGGATGTCCTCTGCCAGGCAACAAACAGGACTGTGTGGGGTAGAACTATTTCCACAGAAACAAAGACATGAGTCACAAGAGTCTCACGCAGAATTCCGGAGATACTCTAAAGATCCCGTCACAGTGTATGGCCTACACTGATATCCAACAAATGTTAATTTCTTTTTCCTCCACTCCATTTCCAATTATTGCCCTACCCCCTCACCAGTGCCTCAAATACAGTATCGTTGAGGTCTCTTAGTTAACCACAGTGTGTGATATACTAATCAAGAAGCAGGCTAACGTGGATATGCTGGTACAGCACTGTCCTGGGCCCGGGTGTTCAACTGTTAGAAGTGCACTGTCAGCCTTCTGCACAGGCATTGATTAGACCTGAGATAATTTGAGGGCTGGCCACCGGGCAGGACTCCCTGCCTCAAACTGTCACCCCTACTGCCAGGTTTGGTGCCCAAAATTGTTTTGTTAGAAATTCCAGTGTCTATTACATCTTTAGGATACCTATTTTAAAATATCCCTGAGTTCTAGCAGCTCTGCCTTTAAAACATATCTTGAAACTGTCCACCTCTCTCCGTTTCCACTGTTACAACCCTAGTCCAAGCAGCGGGACCCCTCTCGCCTCAGCTATGGAAGAGCCTCCAAAGAACGGCCCTTTTCTCCACTTTCCACAAGCCATTTGTCACATAGTCAAGACATAATTCAAGTAACTCCCTCACTTAAAGGCTTCCAGCAGCTTCTTCCACACCATGTCGCCATGGGCTACAAAAGCCCCTTAGAAGCTCCAGCCCCACCTAGCTCTCTGATTTCATCTCCTACCACTCTGCCCACGCTCACTCTGCTCCAGCTCCATTGCCCTTCCTCCTACTCAAATGTGATAGCCAGTTCCCATTTCTCCCTGATATTCAGGCCTTCTCGGGCTAATGTGCCCCCCATACACATTCCCAGCAACTCTCTTCTCATACACGACTTTACTGCCCTCACAGTATTTAAAAGAATCAGTTTCTTTGCTTCTTATGTCCCCCTTTAAGCAGGGGATTTATCTGAGTATGAATCCTTGACTTCTCTGTGGTGAATGGCTTTTGGAGGCTCTCGAATATGAGCCATATGAGAGTGGAAACCTGCTCAGTCTCCAGGGTCCAGACGAGTGCCCGGCACATAGCAGGTGCTCAGAAAGTAATTGTTGAATGAGTAATGGTATCACCCCATTAGGTGGCCCTTTATTGGTTTTCAGATTGACCTTTATGGCTTACTTGACCCTTCTTCTTAAATAGCTCCTCCTTTGGAATGTGACACTGTGTTATACCAGTTCCTGGCTCCTGCTCTCCTTCTACTACTAATCCCTAAAATCTTGTCTTCGGGTTCTTTCTTTTCTGTCTGCATTCTCCCTCAGAGTCTCATTCATTCTCGTTGTTTCAACCATCACCTCTGAAGAGAGTCCCTGTTTTCATATCTGCTCCCACCGATCGCTGTCTGCATTTAATGAGAGTTTATAATTGAACGTGGCCATTATTAAAATACTTTCTCATCCTCTGTAGTGCATCCTTCGAATTGACAGACTTCCCCATCTCTGTAAAATGACTCCGCCATTATCCTAGCCACATTTGATCTCTCCTCCTCCCTATCTCTCATCCAGCCCCCATATTAGTAAACCAACTCTCCTTCATTCCTTTGCAAAATCTCAAATTCCACCCCACACTCTCTAAGCGTTTTGCCATTACCTTACTGATGAGTCTGAACTTCTGAACTTAAATAGGCTCATATTCTAGTTCATAGAAAATCAGAATAGGACAGGAGCCACATAACCGTCTAACTAAACCCCACACCTTACGGACAAGGAAAAGGAGGGAGGAGGCTACCATAGTACTAGATGGGGAGTGCTGAGCACAGTGCCAGAACCCAAGCTCAGTCTCCAGGATGGCATTCCTTCTATAATCTTTGGGAAATGGCCTCGGAGCGCCAGCCAAGAAGAGAGAAAGAGCTAAGAGAGTCCTGAAAGAAAAGCACCAAGAGAGAAGACGAGTAAAGGACATGAAGACACACACTCTGTTGACTTCCCAATTTTGCTTCATGCTGCCCTGAAGAAGGCTGTATCTTGAATGGGTCCTTAAAGTTAATAATGATTATTCATCCTGAACACATGCAGTTGTCACTACTGGTCTCTCTCCTAGAGGTGCCAGATGCTATCAAAGCACTGATTTGATTTTCACCTACACAGTACAAATCAACTTTTAAATCGTAAATTCAGGAACCATATGCCATTGTGACATTAAACAGTGAAGTCAGGCTCATCTCTTTCTTTAAGGAAAACCTTATTCTAAAACCCAGATATGATTAAGGGGAAAAAGAAATTTGGATTGTATCAATAAATAAGCTTCTCTAAAATTTATTTCAGAGAATTTTGATTCATTTTAGAGTAATATAGTCTCCCAGATCCTCTCAAACTCCATGGTTGGTAGGATGGAGTGTGTTCTGTTGTCAACACGGCTTCCCTCCACAGTCAGTGATACGTGTTAAAAGCCTGCTCAAACAGGTTCTGTGACCAGTGCAGAGAGCCCGTCTCTTCTGGCATTGCTGAGAAAGTGGTCTGGAGGGCACAGAAAATCAGGTGTTCTTTTCCTTGGTTCTAAGTCCTTGATGTTCAAGTTATACGTGATCGAAGATAATTCCTGAATGGTTTAGAGCTCCATAGGAAAGACATAAATTGTGTTCAAGCTCATTGGAAGTATCTTGGTTCTGGAGCCGTTCATGTTTTTCGTTCTGGTTACCTCAGTGGGCATACAGTACTCAGGAAGTTCAGGTCATAAAGTTAAGTACCTATGTAGTCCCGCTCCAGGGACCAAATCCACTGGGCTGCTTCTTTCTTATGCCAAATAAATAAGATTAAAATGAGCGTCGAGGACAGCCTTGAAATGGACCCTAAATTTGCATTCAGAGAAGGACAGAGGTAATACTGAAGTGTGCTTCAGGAGGGGAAGTGGGGCCGCACCAAGACAGTCTCATCTCATGATTGCAGAGGTTTAAGAGCTCCTAGTCTACCAGTGAGGGTCAGGTCTTCTTTTTAACACAAGCTGACGGCTGCCTCCTGGAGTCATTTGCCACTTGCTGTCTCAGAAGGGAAGTGTCTGCTTCGTCAGACACGAATGTGGGTGTAAGACCAGGGTTAGGAGCGCAACCACAGGCTGTACCAGAACCAGATGGGACAAGAGCTCCAGGCTCATTCACAGCACACTGACACCTACATATCATCTTTCTTCCCTGCAGTTAGAAGAGGCCACCGGCCTAAGGCAACCGGCATATACTGCCAGTCACCTCCAGAGCCTTTCAGAAGTCAAGAGACCTTGAGGTTCTCAGCATATGTAGAAATGAAGAAATGCCTAAACAGGGTTACAGAAATTTTGGTACAGTTTAAATATTTACAGTTAACAAACTGCTGCTTTTAATGTACACACACACGTACACATAAAGCACTTACACACACACACACACACACAACACCACAAAAAAGGTAACTACAGACTTTATGAAACTATTAAGTCCTAGTGCACTGTGGGTGGGGTAGTCCAGTTAATGGGACACCAGTTTAACGTGGTCCAATGGGTACTGTCTTCTTTCAGTCCTCTCAGTGTAATTTGGACGTAATATTCATGTCCACAATTGAGACCCTTCATGACTGGGAAGCCCAGGCCAGACGGCCCTCTCAGTCCCCCTGTGTGGGTACTGTCCTCCTCTCCCAAATGTTCCTAATTAAAAATCTTTCCTTGACCATAAGCCAATCACACCACCTGCTCCAACTTACCGTGATATTATAAAAGAGGCAAAAAGACAATTCGCAAGGAACCAAAAGGAATTTCGGATGTAAGTTGATGCCATACTATTGTTAAATAGAAAATCACAAACTCTTTTCGAGCTGGAAGTAATCACAGAAATCGTCTACACTAGCTCCTTATTTTACCAATGAGGAGAGTCACTTCTGAGTGTCTAACAGACTCGGAGATTCTTTTCCGGTGAGTGTCAAGGATGTATGTGGGAGCCGTGGAGCCATGGCAACCGTCAGGGATTGAAGGAAGGAAGAAAGCTTTGCTGCGCTGTGGTTGGGGGGATGCACCCCAGCATGGAGAGCCCAGAGGAGAGCTCCAGGGACTAGACACTAGAGTACAGTTTATTTACAAAGATGAGCCCTAGAAGAACAGCAAGGGTTGTTTGCTGCATGAGTTCCCTGGTGGCAGTAGGGGCATATTGAGGAAAGCACAACCAAATACATCAGAGAGAGGTAAATGGGAGAGCAGCCAGGTGAGTCTTATCCAGCAGGCAGGGAAAAGGTTTGAGCCTCTGCTTTCCAAGGGTCCCTGTTCCCCTCCCACCTCCTTCCAACCCCCCAACCCCCACCACACATGCACGTGCACACACAGCCCTTAGATTTCCTGTGCCCGGTGGGAAGAATGGGTACGGACACTTTGTGAGAGGGCCCCTGCGGAAGCAGCAAGGCAGAGTCCAAAGCATACTCAGGTGTCATGGGTGATGTCTTTGGTATACATTTATAGGAGGGGATGTTCTGGGGGGATTCCTCACACCAAGTAGTGCATGGGGGGGGGTTGCTGAAGATTTAGTTTGTAAAGGACTTTTACTGATGTGGGGAAGTCAGTAAACTGTTAATTTATTCTTTCCCAATTAGAAATCCTGCTTTATTCTAAAATGTAACTCGAAATTTTGATTTTATAGAGAAAAGCACAGAATTAATGAAGAAATAAAACTCCTAAGACAGCGGCAGGAAAGAATTGACAAGGAGCTTGATAGGTTTGTTCCTTATTCAACTTCGTAGTGATTAAAAACATTTTAATTGAGGGGCACCTGGGTGACTCAGTCGGTTAAGCGTCCAACTCTTGGTTTTGGCTCAGGTCATGATCTCGCAATCGTGGGATCGAATCCCGTGTGGGGCTCTGAGCTTCCGCTTCAGATTCTCTCTCCCGCTCCCTCCCACTCATTCTCTCTTTCTCTCAAATAAATTAATGATCTAGGGGCACCTGGGTGGCTCAGTCGGCCTTCGGCTCAGGTCATGATCTTGGGGGTCCTAGGATTGAGCCCCACATTGGGCTCCCTGCTCAGTGGGGAGCCTGCTTCTCCCTCTCCCACTCCCCCTTCTTGTGCTCTCTCTCTCTCTCTCTGGCAAATAAAATCTAAGAAAATAAAAATAAATTTAAAAATCTATTAAAAAAACCTGTAAAACATTTTAATTGAACAAATGTGTTACATAAAACTACAATGGGCTTATTATGTAAACGTACATGAACTCAGATATCTGCAAAGAGATTTTCTACTTAACAGTCCCTCTGAAATAACTCTTTGACCTTCTTTGTCCACAGAACCAACGACTCTGCTAATTTAATTAATTGCTAAACATCATCATCTCCTTTACTCCTCCAGCTATAGGACTTAAGCTCAAGGCCTTTTTAAAAATAAACCCATAACCATGCCCTGCCCTAGGGAAGACGTACTAGAAAAACAACCTATTTAGCTGGTCTCCCTTGGGCTAGTTCTTTGTTCCCCTTCTGCCCCTACACACACAAACATTTTTTGGGGCACATTTAATTTGTTTATTTTACAAATTGGAGTGTAAAAAGGAAAACTATAAAGTATTGGGACTAAGCTACTTCTAGCATACCCACATGCACTAGAATGTGTCAAATGAGCACAGCCCTTCAGACGAGTGCCTTGCAGGACCACAGCTCTGCGCCATCTTCTAATTACTATTTTGGAACTTAA
Source organism: Ursus americanus (assembly GCF_024610735.1). Lineage (NCBI taxonomy): Eukaryota > Metazoa > Chordata > Mammalia > Carnivora > Ursidae > Ursus > Ursus americanus. Next base: position 5,241,290 of record NC_142162.1, on the reverse strand, counting down.
AAAGCTAGTTTCCTATAGAATTGTCAAATCGCTATGTTGTACACCTGAAACTAATGTAACATGATACGTATGCTATACTTCAGTTTGAAGGAAAAAAAAAAAAGGTAGTTTCTGGGCTCCTGGTTGGCTCAGTGGAACATGCAACTCTTGATCTTGGGGGTTGTGAGTTCAAATCCCATGTTGGGTGTAGAGATTACTTAAAAATAAAATCTTAAAAAATAAATAAAATAAAAATTAAAAAGCTAGTTTCCCAGTCACATGAGAAAATCCATTACTTTAGAATCTTATCTCACTTTTTACCAAATAGCTTATCACCCAAATTTCCCCTTCACAATAACCTAATTATAAGATCTGATTCCGGGGCGCCTGGGTGGCTCAGTCCATTAAGTGTCTGACTCTTGCTTTTTGGCTCAGGTCATGATCTCAGGGTCTTGAGATTAAGCCCCACATTGGGCCCCGTGCTGGGCATGGAGCCTGCTTGGGATTCTCTCTCTCCCCCTCCCTCTGCCCCTCTCTGCCCCCCCATCCCCTGCACTCTCAGTCTCTCAAAAAAAAAAAAAATCTGATTCCAGGTGGATTTTATAAGTTCCCCAAAATTAAATCTATATGGGACAGGATTTCTCATATCATATATCTGAGGATATAACAGAAGAATGTAGGACAGTAAGAGCAATGTGCAAGAAGCCCTCAAATATGTTTATGCAATTGGACATTGTTGGAGAAAATAAAGGGAAAATGCTCGTACATATATAAATCTCAAGTGCCTGTTAAATCTATAGGCACGGCATGCACATTTCTGTCTGTAATCTTCAGAAAAGAGATGCTCTGGGAGAGGAAAGGAAAGATAAGCAGAACAATGAGGGTTAAGTAGCAGTGGTGGTTGCAAAACTGTGAATGTACTGAAAAACCACTGAATTGAACACCTTAAAATGGTGAATTTTATGGTATGAGATACATGTCAATAAAACTGTTATTTAAAAAAAAAAGAGGCACTGTAAATTAAAAGGGTGAGCAGGAAGATGGTTTGATTTTAACAAAGTGAAATGAACCAGGGTCTGAATATGACTCTTATCTCAAGGAGATTCTAAGAGGGTGTTACTGAGAAAGGGCATGAGGGCTATTTTGGAGTGTGTTTAAATAGGACCATAAGAAAGAGACCCAAACTATGAGAGCCAGATTTGGGAAAAGCAGGAGAGACCCAGAAGGTAATCATGAGGAGAAAAGCCAGTGGAGGTGAGAAAATGGGCAGAAATAAAGCAGAGAATGAGCGAGACCATCTGTCAGTGGCAGAGCACTAATGCGGGGAGCCCTGAAGAGCTAGCCCTCTTGTGCCCCCACGGGTGCCCAACACTAAATTCTAAAGATACCAAGAGGCCGCCTTGCAGGGGGCTAATCTAAACCTCATGCTTTAGCAAAGTATATTTGGAATTTTCAGAAATGTTTACTTCCTACAAATTCCATGGAGGAAAAATAATTTTAAAATGTCTCACTTGAAAATTGCCAGTGAAATGAATAGCCATATATCCTTTTTTCATTTTTGTTTCTCTTGCTAATGTTTCTCCCTCGTCCCCAGTTCTTACTGATCCTAGCCTTAGCCTAACACTGCCTCTTCCCTCATCCACAGATCTCTGGAAAGGTTTCTGCTGCCTCCTGAATTCAGCTATCCAACTCCTTCATAATATTTCTTGAATGAGTACTTGATGACAAAAATCAGATAGGTTCCTGGATTCCTGCCTCCATGAGCTTCCAGACTTGTCTCTTTCCCCCTAGATCTTTCCCCTGCTGGTCCCTTGTACTCTTCTGTCCCGTGGACACTCCTTAAAGTCTGCGCCAGAGCCAGACAAGTGAAATCAGTTCAGCAAAAATTGTGCAAACCACCTCACTGAAGAGACTGCTTCACTCCAGTGGTTGAACTGAAGGCTTGAGTCACACTGCTTGGGTTCACATCCTAGATTACTTGCTAGCTCTGTGACTGTGGGCAGGTTAGTTAACCTTCCTGAGCCTTTTTCCTCATTTATAACACTGGATAATAGCAGTACCTACTTGATAAGATTGTTGTACGGGTAACTGAATGACTATCTGTAAAATGCTGGCAAATGCCCAGCATATTAAATTTTGTATAAATGTTAGCTCTTAGTTGGTGTCAGTATAAAAACAATTGGTTTGGCTACTGATTTTTTTTTATTATTATTTTTTTATTAGACTCCAGGCAAAGGCTACCAAAAAACCTTACGAAGTTAAGAATGACTTTGAGAAGTTTCTCCATAAACTGGTATGTTTCCTTTTTGAAGATAAATGAGAATGCTCTATGTAGCTTCTCTTATATGGACTGGACAATATTTAATAAGCAATATATGGTTTCACATCCAAGTTACAGAGGCAAGGTAGAATACACTATTCTCATTTAGTTATCCACATGCTCATTTAAGATAATCTCTGGTTCTCATACTAGTGACAACCTCATGCCCACTTATCTTCATCCCTGGCTTCCGACCACGGGCAGTTTATGCAACTGAAAACCTCTAAATGCGGTCAAAATTTCAAACTAATAGAAAATTATCTGTGTGAAGTCATATTTTATTTTCTGTTAATAATTCAACAAATATTGGATTCTAGTGACCATGTTAGATGAGTGGTCCCTGCAGAAACTGGAAGGTTCTAAACAGGACTCAAGTGAGAGAGAGGAAAAGAAGAAAGGAGCCTGCTCCATCTTTCCAGTTTTCTCTGTCCCCTCCTCTTACGCTCCTCCTTAACTTCTGGGCAGTTCTGTTAAATCTGAAGGTTCTTCTTCCCTTCCAGCAGGCAAGAACATGTAGAGAAAAAGGTGCAATAAATCTGGGGGTTGGGCAATCTGAGGTCAGGAACAGGAGAGAGCTTTTTATTTGTAGCATGTCATCTAGAATGATCCTCATTGGCTGCTGGTGTAATGTCAAAAACAGAGGTCAAATAATCTAATCAAATTCCTGTCTGAGCCAAAAGGTGAGAGAAGGGAGTAAAACACCAGTGTATTTAATATTAAACAAGTAGGACTATTCTTCACCTCCACACTAAAACATTCTTTCTCCCATTCTTCTTGGTCTCCCTTAACGACTACTACTAGAAACATGGGTTCAAGTATTTATGAAATAGTGTAAGAAACCACTGTGCCAGCGTGCTGGTGAAAGGCAAGGGACCTCAGCTGGTCCATGGTACATGCCTGAGTATCAGGGAAAGTGCGAGTTGTGAAACCTGTAGCACGCTGAACTGCCCATGCCTGTCTAAACAGAGCAGCTATACCGCAGCTCTAGTTCACGGCCATCCCCTAGCAGCAGAGGCCAGGGGAGAATCAGATCTCCTGCCATCAGTAATCCAGATTCTTCTGTAGAATTCCTGATTAGAACCCCAAAGTTTTCAATACTCTGGGGGCCAAACTAAATGTATCTGCAGACCAGATGTTTGCAACCCCTCCTCTAAATCCTAGACCTGGAGCTCTTCAAAAGCTACCTGTCTTCTCCTCCACTGTATCCCAGGGCAAACTCTTCACCCCCACTGGGCCTTCTGAACACTCCATGTTTGCTCATACTCATATATTCACCCATCTGCAGTGCCTACTCCCCAGCTTTCAACTTCTACTCATCCTTTAGAGCACTGCTCAAATTCCATCTTCTTCATGAAGCTTTTTCCAGTTGTCCTAACCCCATCCTTTCCAGAAAATTTTGGTATCTCTCATAATTTCTAGAATAACAGTGATGGTTTGAAAAATAGTTCTTTTCTTCAAGCCAGACATTGAGACAAATACACAGTAGATCCCTGGCTTAGAACAACTGTGTCCTCCAAAGCAGAGGGCACAATGGAAATTTTTACTCACCTGTTGCAAGAAGGAATTTCATGGTGGAAAATTTAAACAGAATAGCGAAGCAATGGAAAGTACCACATGTTTTGTTTTTGGGAGTTTGGGGTTTTTTGTTGTTTTTTTTTTTTTTACAGTAATCCAGGTACCAACTGGATAGTTACGTACCAACCACAGATCTTCTGCGTAAAATGGAAAGGTATTTAAAAACAAATAAATATAATCTGGGGTACCTGGGTGGCTCAGTCGGTTACGAGCTGGCCTTTGACTCAGCCCAAAGTGGAAGTCAGGCTCGTCGCTCAGTGGGGAGCCTGCTTCTCCCTCTCCTTCTGCACTTCCCCACCCCCACCCTGACTTGTGCTCGCTGTCTCTCTCGCTCTCTCTCAAACGGATAACTTTTAAAATCTTAAGAAACAACAACAACAAAGAATTATTTAAAATCAATTCGGATTTTGGATTATCGGGTATTATAAAACTCAAAATTCAACAAATTTGACTTAAGCTTTCTCAAGTGTTTACCTTTCTTTTCCTAGTACTTTATAGGACTGCTGTCCTTTGAGAAATACTAGAACCAGCTTTGCCTTAGCCTCTCTGAAACTGAGATTCAAAATGATATGTCCAGTCTTTAAGTTGTACATAACGAGCAAAACAATCCTAGAATAATACAGAATTGTAATTTTCTGGATAATTCATACCATAAGACTGCTCCTGCTTCAGTTATCTGATAGTATCAGCAAAATGCTTTTTGGTCTAAATCTTCCTGTAATTCAGGAAGGCCCTCTTGCGAGAAAGCCATTTACTTACCATCGCCACATGGCCAAAAGTTTCTGACTACTTTGGATAACATATACAGGACTCCAACACCCCTACCCAATCCCAGAACCTACTCTTAGCCACAGGCCTGCACACCCGTCCCCCCCCCCCCCCGGGTCCACATACACAAACGAGACCTGCTAGACGCCCAACCGAGAGTTGCAGGGCATGGGTGGGGTCGCCCAGAACAGTAAACATGCCTTTTGGATCAGAGCAGCATTTGAGAAAAGTTAGCATAGAGTGGGAAGTAAATTCAATGAACAAATGGAATTATCTGAATTATCATCCAGATAATTCTCTATTTCAATGGAATAGAGATAAAAATGGAAAGCATCTTTTATCTAAGTTTCTTTATTAAGTGATACAGAAAGCTCAAGGCCAAAAGAATTGAAAGTGATTATTTATGTGATATCACATAGTTTTTAAAAGTAAATGAGCCTAAATCCATCTTTGCTTTAAAAAAAAAAAAAGTGATTCTTCTCATCTTGGTAATTGGTGTAACCTCACATCAGGTATCCAGGAAAATGTACGAATCTTTACTCATGTGTTACTTTAATAGCGCTCTGAAGCCCGAACCAAGACAGAGCTTCTGGCATCGCTCTCATCACCATCATCAACAGAAGACTACGACTATGAAGAAGAAGGTCAAGAGAAGCCAGAAGGGAACTGTGTTTAAGAATACTGCGTACAATGCAACTGTATCCGTTTAATTGTAGCAGTATGTTTAATTCAACTCCAATCCATGGGGTCAGTATTGAATGTCTTTTATCGTTCATCTTTAAAAATCTTGAAATCAATAAATCTCAGTAAATCATCCTTAAGAGATCTGTCCAAGCATAACTTTGGCTCTTATTGGTAGAAACATATTTTAAAATGGAAAAATAATCATTATGAAGCATAGAGAGCTTTCAACCGTTTCTTTGGAAATACATCTTGATAATAGCAACCGTTCATCATAATACAAAACAGAAAGAGGATTAATTTACTGTGGCATAAGAAGTTCTGCCAGTTCCTAAATGCCCTAAATAGTTTCTCTGAGATTTTTTACATTGTTTAGGCCTCAAGGAAAACCAAAGCCCCGCCTCCAGGTTTGGTAGCAAACAAACTCTGCTTCTCGAATGTTCCGTTCCGGCCGCTCCTCTGGTAATAGGCTTCATGCACGTGTGCTAGGAAGCTGGTCAGCTTGTCTGCAGGTACTATCGACACTGTGCAGCCTCCCCATCCTGCTCCAGTAAGTCGGGACCCCTGAGCCCCAAACTTCCTAAAACAATGAGAAAAAAACACATTAGAACCTGTAAATGAAAATGAGAGTGGTTTGCCTGGTGCTTATAGAGAACAGACAGCCGACCCACGTTCTAAGAAGCGAATGTGTGGGTTTCTTTGTTGGGTAGGGAGAGGGTAGTTTAGTGTGGCCAAACATTTTAGGACATTAGATATTTCAGAAGGTGATTTGAAACTTAATTGTATCTAAAACTGGGCCATGATGGTGGCTCTAAGCAGGGAAAGTTAGCAGGACTGTTTGGTGAGAGCTGGCAATAACCCCCCACATAGTCCTGATTCCATAAAGTCACCAATTTAGCACCTGTATACAGCAGGCTTACAGGTGATCAAGAAGAAGGAGTAAAAAGCAAACAGGCAACAGACATGATCGACAGGATCAACACTATGCTCCAAATGAGGTCCCATCAAACTCTGAAGTGCAAGGCTCCTGCAGGTGAGGGCTTCCGCCAGTGGCTGTTTGAGGCGTGTTCTTAAGGCCTGGCTCTTCCACATAAAAGAATCGTCCCCTAGAACAGATAGCCTCGATTTGTGCTGAATAAATTTATCCACAAAGAGCATGTTACTAACTCTAGATCAGTTTATCTGTTTAATCTCTAATGGGAAGTCATGCAGATCTTTCCACAAAAAGGACGGTGGCCTCTACAGGTCCATACGCATCTTCCCTGCACCTTTGCGAGCTGGTCTAACCACTGGACTCAGAATTTACCATTAGCCAAATTGTGTGATTGGGATGGAAACCCCTATTTCAACCAGCACACAAAAAGAGGTCATTTTAGTCACCATCAACAAGGCACAGTTTCAAACCTAAGATTTGTACCAAAATGAGAGGCCCTACGCAAAGCACAAGGGTCCCTCATCTTTAAAAGCTGTAATTTATTCTGATAATAAACGTTAACATGTACTTCCAATTCTTCCTAATAAAATTTACTCCAAATTCATAGCAGATTAAAAACTCCATAATTAGTTTAGCACAATTTTGTCCCCTTTTTTCCATCTAAATGAGCTACTTTACTTCCTGGAAAATATCAATAGAATATTAACCCTCCTCTAGGACATCAGATTTATGGCACATCAGTAATTCATTTTCCCCTCAATGATTTTCTCAATTGATTCCTTTTCATCATCTGTTTTATTCATCAAAATATATTTTTCAAATGAAAATAGATGTTTAAGGAAGAAAACAAGATGCTTGCAAATAATAAAGACTACTCATCTCCTGCTGTCCCTCAGACATTCAGCTTATAGCCCAGTAACTCAACTAAGCCCAGACTCCTATCTTCCAGGCTGAAAAGTTTATCTGACTGTGGGATTCTAGGAGATTCTAGGATAATTCTGATTTCCCAGGCTGGCAAAGGGTCACTTTGCAACTTAGTGATTTGAAAGAAAAAATTAAAAAATAAGTTGTGACAAGCAGTCACATCAGACTGTCTTTCCTGTGGAAGATGCTGGAAAAAAGGAGGTGTGGCCAAGGCATCTCTGGAAGACCCTAAAATCGGGGCATCAGAGCCAACCGGGGCATGGTCTAGAGAACAACAGGGTGCCCTCCTATGTGATTCTCTAAGATCCAAGCTCTGCCATTGTGTTGGACTCAAACCCACCAGGTCCTTTACGGTCTTCAGTGGACTTCCAGGGGTATTTTCTTACACTTTCTCATTTGAACAGTTTCTGAAAGCTGTGGTTTCAAAACTGAACCTAAAGCAAACTAAGCGTTGTTTCTAACTGGCTACAAAACCCATAGGAATTGTGCCAAAGGGCTTATTTTCCTCAGGATCCTGCCAGTTTCCAGAAAGCAGAAGCTAGAAGTCTTTCGAGGTAAATATATTCACTTTTGAGTCTCCAGAGGTGCTCTGTCACCACCCTGCCTGCTGCAGAAGAAAATGCACAAGGCTGCATGAGCCACATGATCTGAAATCATCCGGGCTCAAATGTCCCAAACAGAGAATGATAAAGGCTGTTATAAATAGCCTTCTGCCCCTGAGTCAGTGGCACTTGTGGTCACAAATCAGGGGGCTGCCCCAGTAGGTGGTCAGCAGCCTGCCCAGCTCTATACATTGACAAAGGCAGAAAGGTCCTGTCTGCAGTGTTCCAAACTGGTCCTTAATATGCTCTTTGGCATATGCCATAGAAATTCAGGGAGAAAGTCAAAAGTTAGGAGACCAGTACAAGCTTTATATTAAGAAAGAAAAGTTGGTGAGCCATGTTTTTCCCATGAGAACAGTAAGACATTAAAAATACAGACTCTTGGTGCGCCTGGGTGGCACAGCGGTTGAGCGTCTGCCTTCGGCTCAGGGCGTGATCCCGGCGTTCTGGGATCGAGCCCCACATCAGGCTCCTCCGCTATGAGCCTGCTTCTTCCTCTCCCACTCCCCCTGCTTGTGTTCCCTCTCTCGCTGGCTGTCTCTCTCTCTGTCAAATAAATAAATAAAATCTTAAAAAAATAAAATAAAATAAAAATACGGATCCTTGAGGTATTGCACATCAGAGAAGCACTTCTTTGTGGTGACCGGAAATAACGCGGAAGGGTTAGTCAAAACAACACAAGCAGCCTCTGCCTTCTTATAACTATGATCTACAAAACAAAGGCTAGGGCAGATAAGAGATGCAGATTATTAAGAATGTTCCCTTTGATCCTTTTATCACTGAAAAGTACATGCATACAACTAATTTTCCGGGCATTTAATATAGCCCGACAAAAATTTCCTACTTTTAAGTGAACTGATTGGACCATAAAACACTTACTAAGACACAGGCACAGAAAAAGGCAAGGGAGGGGGGAGGGAGCTCCAGTAAGACCCAACTTTGCTATAAACTACAAAGAGGGAAAGAAGCAAGGAATTGTACCTTGTGTTTCAATTCAATTTTATTTATTTCAAAATATTTATGTATCATACAAATGGGTATTAAGTTAATTATTTCAGCATATTTTGGATTTAGAGACGGGTTATATATATCTCTCTAACCCCAGCCCATCACAATTCCAGACATTTGGTAGCTTCTAATAAATGCTTGTTGGATTATTATATTTGTTTTAAAATATCAAAATATAAATCTAGGCTGTTTGTTATTAAATGTTAGAAAACTTCAATTATGTGAAACAAAGTATAATAAAGAGATGATGTCAAAACAATTATAAAATATCTCTTTTGAATGAACAAAATATGTATATTCTTAAAGATTTTATTTATTTATTTTTGCAAGAGAGAGAGAGAGAGAACACAAGCAGGGAGGGGCAAAAGGAGAGAGAGAAGCAGACGTCCTGCTGAGCAGGGAGCCCGATGTGGGACTCGATCCCAGGACCCTGGGATCATGACCCGAGCCAAAGGCAGACGCTTAACCATATGAGCCACCCAGGGGCTCCTGAACAAAATATATTTTTTAAGAAATAGCTAAATTTTAAAATAGAATTTTCTGAGGCACATAAAACAATTTTCAGTTATACGTGAGACAGCTCACATATGTATATTATATATAAGTATAAGCTGTTAGTAATATTTTCTATATGTGGAAAGACTTCTAGCTTCTGCTTTAAAGCCTAGACTCTTCTGGCTACAATCTCAGGAAAACAGACCTTCCAGAACAATTTCTATGATTTTTGTAGCCAAGTTAGAAACACTTTCAGATTGCTTTAGATTTAAGAAACCACAAACTTCAAATACTGTTCAAATGAGAAAGTATAAGAAAATATAACTACAAGTCTATTTGAGAAATGTAAGCCACTAAAGCCTATGAAAGACCAGTTGAGTGGGTTCCTACAATGGCACATATATATATATATATGGATGGTGGAGAGGACAGTGAGTGGAAGACAAGCCCAAAGAGAAGTGAGCCCCTAAGTGCAGCTGAAATGGACCTCTCCCTTTATTGGTCAGAGTGTGAAGATTAGCCTCACGTTCATGGGGGAAGGAACATACAAATACGGGTTTACACTTCATTCTTCCCTGACATGGTCAGGAGAATGGGCACAAGAGGCTGAGCAGCATAGCTGTGGAGTAAAGTTTGAAAAGACTTTAGGAAGACAGCAAATGAACTTTCTGTAATCTTTGTTAGCCTATTAACATTTGTCATTCATCTTCCTTAATAGTTTGGACAATGATGCAGCAATGAGGTCTCTAATTTCAGCAAGTGTCAAACAGAAATAAAAGGCATTAACTATTATTTCTTAAGTATAACAGGAGAACCAGTAACGAATGAGCTGTCTCACATACAACTGACTTGGTCTCAGAATTGCTCTGTGTTTTTCAATGAACCCTACTTTACAATTTAGCAGTGTCTTAAAATTTACATTTTGTTCATTTAGTAGAGTTATTTTATAATTGGACAAGCTTCATCTTTTTCTTTCATTATTATACTTTCACATAATTGAGGTTTTCTAACATTAATTTAATAAAAATAATAAACAGTCTAACTGCATAAATGTAGTTTCCTTCTCCCTCCCTGGTCCCTTCTTTGGATGCTAAACTGATTTTCTCCTAAAGAACAGTAAAAGGCTCAACTGAAAAAATGCCCTTTCTCTTTCCCCCTCTTCTCTCCACTTGGGTCATAGAGTAGCTTCTTACACATTGTCCTTATAGGCTAGCTACCTAGAAAGGCCTTTTGAATGTAGTCTAGCTCAGATCACATTAAGATTTCAGTGTGTATGACAGATGTTGGTGAGGATGTGGAGAAAGGAGAACACTCCTGCACTGCCGGTGGGAATGCAAGCTGGTGCAGCCACTCCGGGAAACAGTATGGAAGCCTTTCAAAAGGTTAAAAATACAACTACAGTCCAGCAATCACACTACTAGGTATTCATCCAAAGGATACAGAAACACTAATTCAAAGGGATGCATGCACCCCAATATTTATAGCAGCATTATTTTACAATGGCCAAGTTATGGAAATAGCCCAAGTGACCACCGATTGATGAATGGATAAAGAAGATGTGGTATATATATCCAATGGGATATTATGCAGCCATCAAAAAAATGAAATCTTGCCATTTGCAACAACATGGATGGAACTAGAGGGTATTATGCTAAGCAAAATAAGTCAGTTGGAGAAAGACAATTACATATGATCTCACTGATATGTGGAATTTGAGAAACAAGGCAGAGGATCACAGGGGAAGAGAGGAAAAAAATGAAAAAAGATGAAACCAGAGAGGGAGACAAACCGTGAGAGACTCTTAATCTCAGGAAACAGACTGAGGGTTGCTGGAGCGGAGGGGTGTGGGAAGGATGGGGTGGCTGGATGATGGACATTGGGAGGGTATGTGCTATGGTGAGCGCTGTAAATTGTGTAAGACGGATAAATCACAGACCTGTACCCCTGAAACAAATAATACATTATATGTTAATTAAAAAATAAAATAAAAAATAAATAAAAATTTTAAAAAAGAAAGGCGTTTCCCAAAACAAGTGAAATAATAAATAAAAGGTACACTTCTAAACCCTTTTAAGACATGGCCACTAAATCTTTCACTGGAATCACATTTTTAAAAATATATAGACCTGGAGCGCCTGGGTGGCTCAGTCAGTTAAGCATCTGCCTTTGGCTCAGATCACAATCCCTGGGTCCTGGGATCGAGCCCCGCATCTCAGGCCAAAAATCCAGGAGTCATCTCGATTCCTGTCTTTCACCTACACGGCGATGTTTTGAATCTTTCTTCAAAGTGCATCTGGCATCAGATACATTAGCACTTCACTGCCACCTTTCTCCACCCAAAGCCAGAGTCCTTCCGATGGCCCACGAGGCCCAGGTGGTATGCCTCCCCACTACCTCTCTTACTTCATCACTCCCCGCTACTCTCTCCTTCTTGACTGTCCTCCAACCTCACTGCTTTGCTTGCTGTTCCTCACATGTGGCAGCCACGTCCCCACCTCGGGGCCTATGCACTTGCCATTCTCCTTTCTTCACTTCCTTCAGGTCTCTGCTCAAACGTCATCTCCTCAGAGAAGCCTTCTTCAACCAATTCCTAGAAAGCGTATCCGCCCAACCTTGGTGCTTTCTATCCCTTCTATGTTTTTTTCATAACACTTACTACTACCACTCAATTTATTTTTAATTGTCATCTCCCTCTTTCCCCATGAGAATGTAGGCTCCAAAAGAGCAAGAGCTGACTGGCCATCCCAGGAAGAGAAAGTTCTTTAGGGAATTCTAGGAGGCTGGCAGATGGCCCTTCGCTGACTTTCAGGTGGGATTCAAACTATCCCGCTACCATCCAGGCAAAGACACTTCTTCCTGATTTCTGCACAAATCATTCCACTTCCTCTCATTTCCAGAACTGAATGGTATTTGTCCCTTCCATTTACTGGGCCCTTGATACTTTTGGAAAAGAGCATTTCTAATGGAACAAGCTCTGGAAGGCTTTTTGGCAATTAGTGAGCAAACTCTGACGTCAGCAGAAGGATTCTCATCAATGCTATGTTCAAATTGCTCTGCAAGTTGGGTTATACACGCCATTTGTGATCACTGGAGCCGGCTGATTCAAACTTTTCAGGCTGGGAGTGTGGCAATGAGTGAGGCAAGCCATAGGCGCCAAGTGGTTAGTTATATTTTTATGACTAATTGCAGGCAATTCTGTATCATCTTCTCACAGTGGAAATAACATCTAGCCATCGGAGAGTTCTCCCAACTTCCCTTTCAGTTCTCCCAAGGTCAATGAAATCCCTTCTGGGTAAAGTGACCATTCTTCTCTATCCATTATCCCCATTCTCTAACAATTATAAGGAAGCTCTTCTCAGGCTTTGTGAAAGAGTTTTCCTCTTTACATTTCTGTTTCAACCAACCATTTATAAAATAGGCTTTCATCAGATCCTTATTTTTCCAAATTGCCTAACCTAAATCTGGAAGGCAGGAGATGCTGGCTTTCGGAGTAATTCCTTCAGCAACTTCCCCTGCCCCTGAATACACTTCATCGGGGTTGAGGCCCTCTCTCTGTTTTCTCCCTTCTTTTCAATAAAGCTACTAAACTCAGGACACCAAAGAGAAGATGCTGGCAGGGCCACCGTTGTAGTGGATACCACTGATGAAAATATGAGAGAGTCACAACAGGGTCCATGTCTCAGAAAAGCTCCCTGAAATACCAAGTCATCCCAAGATGTTAAGATGGGAAGAACAGATTTCCAACCTGGAGCTTCATCAATCTGTGGGGTCAGGGCTCCAATCTTTCTCCCTCAGAGATTTAAGAGGGAACAAGTTCAGCTCTGTACACAACCCCTCGGAGAGGGAGCGGGGAAGGATCTCCTTTCACTTAGAAGGTTATGAAAATACTGCATTGTTTTCATCCATTTGGACAGTTTCTGAGCGAGCCATGCTGCTCTCTCAGCCTCACCGACAGATGTCCACCAGCTGGTCCAGCTCGGGGCAGCTGCACTCGTACAAGTCCCGGCAGCTCGCGTGGCTCTGGTTCATTAACTCCCCCAGCAGCTGGACCGTGTTGTCAGGTGCTTCCTCACATATCTTCTTAAACTGGAGCACCCGCGCGGCCTCGCTGTACACGTGCTTTGTCCGCTGGTAGAGTTTGAAGACGAGCACTTAGGAAGAAAGGGGACGGGGACCAAGGTTAGAAATATTTACTTGGGGGGCGCCTGGGTGGCACAGCGGTTAAGCGTCTGCCTTCGGCTCAGGGCGTGATCCCGGCGTTCTGGGATCGAGCCCCACATCAGGCTCCTCCGCTGGGAGCCTGCTTCTTCCTCTCCCACTCCCCCTGCTTGTGTTCCCTCTCTCGCTGGCTGTCTCTATCTCTGTCGAATAAATAAATAAAATCTTAAAAAAAAAAAAATATTTACTGGGCAACCCAGTGCAAAGAAAAACAGTCATTGAGGACTTCCGTTTCTATCTTCATTATCAATACCTTAGACTTTAAATAGGTCTCTCTTTCACTGAAAGAAATCTTCATAGTCTACCTTTGTCCCTTTTCAAGTCAGTTTTACTTTTTTCTCCATACGGAGTACCGTCTCAGAAGTACACTTTGCACCCTTCATTCTACACACCCAGATGTGTGCGCGCACGCGCGTGCAAACTAACTCTCCCGCAGGGAGGGAGACGTAGCGTGTATCGGGCACGCCCTGCGCGTCGGGCCCTTTAGAGACACTGTCTCGTGTAGCTCTCCTCACAGCACTGGGGGGTGGCAGCACGAGCCCTGTGGAACAGAGAGCAGACTGAAATGACACGCCTACCGTCACACATCCAGAAACTGGAGAAGCAGAATATCAGTCAGGATGTCTGATCTCAGGGCCACGTTCTTTCCACTGTGACCCACCAGAAAGGACCACTGAAAATGCTTACGCTGGCAATTCTATTTATAAAAATGTATCCTAGAGATAAGCATAAGTACTTACATATGTATACACACGTATGTACAGCAGCATTATCTATCATAGCAGAGAATAGGGAACAACTTAAATGTCTAATTAACAGGAAACATTTTAAAAATTAAGCTACATTCTGGGGCACCTGGGTGGCTCAGTCTTTAAGCGTCTGTCTTTAAGCGTCTGCCTTCGGCTCAGGGCGTGATCCCAGGATTCTGGGATCGAGCCCCGCATCGGGCTCCCTGCTCTGCTGGGAGCCTGCTTCTTCCTCTCCCACTCCCCCAGCTTGTGTTCCCTCTCTCGCTGGCTGTCTCTCTAATAAATAAATAAAATCTTTAAAAAAAAATTAAGCTACAGCCATTAAAAATCAAGTGAAAAGATACAAAACTGTATGTATATGTATGTATATATGTATGTATATAATATGTATATTATACAATATGTATATATACATATTTATATAAATTTTAATTTCTAAAAATTCTAAGAAAGCACCAAAACATTAACAGTTATTATCTCTGTGGTACATTATGGGTGATTTTATTTTCTCCTTAACACATTTCTATACTTTCTAGATTATCCACACTGACTCTAACTTCAGTTACAGAAACATGTCCTACGACAGTGGCTTTATCTAAAATGCTTACACACTCCCTTGGATAACAACTGGGACGTCCTTACCGTTTTCAGCCTTGCTGAAGTGGCTAGGCTGGTGCCGTGGGCCTGGGGAATTTGTGATTACATGGAAGCTACCTAGCCTACTGGAAAGAGCCAGAGCTGTGACTCACAAGTTCTGATTTCTTCTCAGCTCTGTGACAGTTAGCTGTACCCAGTTAACTGTACCCCTACACGGTTCTATTTCCCCATCTCTAAAACGAGGTTGAGAATTACTTCCAGGTCTAACATTTTATGATTCTATGAAAATCTCCTTCCAAGCCTCCTCCCCTCCCCCATGTTGTTAGGTGTTGTAAAGAGGATGCTGTGACTGTCACCTGTCTGCACCTCCAGTTCTACTCTCTGCTCTTCTCTACACCGCTATCTGCCTCAGGAGGCTGACCCATAGGATTACACCCTTGGGTTCCCTTGCCATCTAGATTAGGGAAAGGGAGATCACTGAGAAATGGGCGGGAAGAGAGCAGGTCAGATTTATTCCCCAGCTCCCTCTTTGCAGCTGGTTCCACCACTCCACTGAAGGACAATGAGCGGCCATTCAAGGTAGCCTTTTCTACATGACTTGATCGTCCAGTGTCGGCCTCCGGGTTCCTCTCCCTAGACTTTTACTACTTTTTCAGAGGTGCTGTCACATTTCACTTACGAACCAATACATTTTATTAAAGTTTCAGGTCACATTTTTTTTTTCCCTTCCACAGCACTGTCCAACTCTTGGAGACGGATAAAAGGGCAGCCATGGCTAAAGGAAGTGAAGCCATTCTTAGGATTTGTGTAAAGTTCAGTAATTACAAGGGTGGGGCTACCTTTTGATAAATTAATAAAAAACTAAAGTTTTCTTTCAAACATTCTCAATTCAGTCATATTAGGGATACTAAACTTACAGTTAACTGCTTGCATCAGTGAAATGATGCAAAATTCATATGAATTTTCCTGTTCTCTTTCAAGGAGGACCAAATTCCGTCATCAAATCTAGTCAGTTCTTTTGCAACATGTCTTGTAATCATCCCTCCCTTATATTGCCACTGTCATCACCCAAATTTGCACTTTATTCCTTTTCCCACTTGAACTATTTTGCAGCCATTTCTAAATTGATATCACTGTCTTAATCTCTCCTCCCTGCAACCTCCCTTGAGGACAACACTGCCAGACTGAGCTCCTGACACACAGCCATACTCCGTCCCAGCAGGAGGTCTTCCCTCCAGCCAAAGTCCCCTACTTAGAGTTACCCTAACACTCCTTGCTTGCTTCTCAAGATACTCGGTAGCCACACAAAAATAGTTCCCTGTCCTTTCTCTCCCTGTCAAAATTTCACCTGTTTCAGTTTAATTTTTTCATGCTCCAAGAAGCCATGATGGCCCCAGCTGGAAACACTCTCTTGACTCCATACCACTCTTGCAGTCCATCATCTCATATGCAGCCCATATTAAATTTTCCCAGTTGTCATTTAAATTTCAGTAGGTTGATACCAGGATCCGAACAAAGCCCACACATTATATTGCATTGTTCTATCTAATAAAGTCACTTTTAATCAAGAATTTACAGTGACTTTTGATAGTCTGGAGTCCCAATGTCACGTATATAAAATACACACACATTTTAGGGCCATATCCTAGAATAAAACTCAATAGAGTCGATTAGGGACAGTATGTTTTAGTTTTTCTTTAGGATTACATAGTCCTTTAGGACGAAATATTCTCCACTAGGATTAAATATTCTAAAATAGAAACCGTCCAGAAAGGTGTTGTTTGTTTTTTTTTTTAAGATTTTATTTATTTATTTGAGAGAGAGAGAGAGAGAGAAAGAGAGAGAGAGAGACAGAGCACAAGCAGGGGAGGGGCAGAGGGAGAGGGAAAAGCAGACTCCCCGCTGAGCAGGGAGCAGACATGGGGCTCGATCCCAGGGTCCTGAGATCATGACCTGAGCTGAAGGCAGACACTTAACCAACTGAGCCATCCAGGTGCCCCCAGAAAGGTGTTTTATACTAAACCTTAAGACTAGTGTTTTGCTTTATGACAAGAAACATTCAGAATGTACCGAGCAGATGACCAGAACTTCACAAACCTGGCACCTTCTCGTATCTCTTCATTGCAGAGAGTTTCACACCGACTTCTGAACAGGAACATCCACTCCGAAGGTCTGCCATGCACCTTCAGAGCTCCACGGCTCACACCCCCCCAACGGTAGTAATTCCAACAACAAGGGAGAGGGCAGAAAGGGCATCTGGTTTCAATTGTGATATAAAACTCTTGCCAAAGGCTACAACAGATTTGGAGACCACCCTTTGGGAGGAAAAGCAGTTCTGTGTTGGCTGGACATCACAGATGCTCTCTGGATCCAGGATTCTGGCTTGTTATGTGCTGGCAGCTCGTCAGGTCTCTTGTTACGCAGATACCAAAAAATCCAAGAAAATCTGAAACTTTGTCCACAATAGCTTTCTTCCCTGTCCAGTTAACTTTAAAACCGGATGCTCCAACTGTCTATAAGCTCTTACAATCCTTGAGAGCAATTATGATATTAAAAGATGAAGGAAGTTGTCTCTTGCTATGTTCACCACATGCATGATTACTTCCAAGGCAAATTTAATTTAAGAATATAACCAGACACTATTAGTGTCCTATCCTATCATGGCAAATTCGAGGCTTCAAAGCAGGATATACCACAAAGACTTTGAAAGATTGACTTTCTCCAGTGTGAATCTTAGATAATGACTGAGTCTAATCCTGAAATCATAACACAGATTCCAAGAGCTAAATGATCACGACCATAAACATTTAAACTGCAAAAGCCATTGAATAACTTCACTTATATAATAATTTTGTTAGCTCTAAACTTCCCCTTCCCTCTGACTTCCTGGGTCAGTACACTGACCACACAGGCCCC
Organism: Ursus americanus; assembly: GCF_024610735.1. Classification (NCBI taxonomy): domain Eukaryota; kingdom Metazoa; phylum Chordata; class Mammalia; order Carnivora; family Ursidae; genus Ursus; species Ursus americanus. Next base: position 5,223,524 of record NC_142162.1, on the reverse strand, counting down.
GTGCGGGAGCTATTTTGTTGGCCTGGAATGCTCCTCCCCATGATCTTGACATGGCTGGCCCCATTTGTCATTCAAGTCTCAACTGTCACAGCTTCAAGGAGACCTTCCCTCAACTCCAAGCTAGAGTAACTCCCTCACATACATATTCTCTCCATCCTATTTTATTCCGCCGACACTTAACTACCAGCTCAAGTATCTTGTGCATGTATTTGTTAGTTGGCTTGTGGTTATTTCTCACCACTAGGTCAGCCCTGGGAAAGCAAGGGCCTTCCTTATCTACAGAATTTCACTTCTATATCTTCAGCAGCTGAAATAGGGTCTGGCACACCATAGGGGCTCAATAAATGTTCACCGAAGGAATGGTCAGTTCCTTGTCTTTGTAGCAAAACCGCACTGAAACCTGGCAAGATAAACAATTATGGGACAAATGCTATTTTGGCAATTTATGCTTACTAGCACCTTCACCAAAAAAGTGGGAAAAGTTGACTAAAAGAAGGTTAAAAGAAAATTAGTAAGCTCCATGTCCAAAGTGTACCTAATACCCATTATCACAGATGGCAGAATTGTTTATATTGTGTTTTGCTTCACAGATGTAGAAAAAAGGAGATTTCTAAAACAAACAAGATGTGTTTCACATAAAAGGGACGGAAGAGAAATAGCTCATCATAACCAGTTAAAATAATTTTTTTCTCTTAGACAACCTTTGTAACAAAAACGGTGTCTGCTCACTTTTACCTTAAAAAGATGGCCACATAGCTTATGATCAGAACCCATCTATAATCGATGGATCTGAAAAGGGGAACAGATGAGTGGTTCTTTTGCGGTATCTTTAGTGAGAAAGGGTGAGAAAGAGCCTGTGACAGAAGTAACACACTAGGCACCATTTTCCTCATAAAAGCTCTAACAGCAGCAGGTCAATAGGAGATGGGCGACAAGCCCATTCAATTTCTGAAAGAGCCCCCACTGATTCAATTTAATTTTATTTTTTTACTTAAGAGCCTTTTTATTGCCTCATCTTCTACTACGGGTGATGACAAACACCCTGAGAAGATGGCCACCTCGCGTTCAATCAACCAATCGTTCTTATGGAGCACCCGCTATGTGCTCCGCACCAGGTCCACATGATGGTAAACACATGGGAAATAGAAGCCCTGGATGTGAGGAACTCAACAACTCAGGTAAACAAAGAAAACAAACTCTGAGCCCACTGGACAGTGATGAACTGCAGCAGATATCCAAGTGCTAGAAATGCTGAGGGTGCGCCACGATGACAGGGTTTGGTGGGGGAAGAACAGTACTGGGAAGGATCAAAGAAGAGCCCGAACTACAGCGTTTCCTGGCTGCGAAGAAAGGATAGCCAAAGGCCTGAGCTGGGAACAGGCAGAGTGTGTTTACAGACCTGAAGAGAGCGAACGGACCAGAACCTGGGGCAGTCTCTTGAGGAGGCTGTCCTCACATCCAAAGTTTGAACATCCCTTGCTACACACGCTACACAAAGGTTGCAAACGAACAACGCACATTCCACACCCAGCCACAGCGATGCCCTCTTGACCCATGTATTGTTTTCTAAACTGGGGATTTTTATGTAAGAATCTGGATTTCTGCTATTCCTTGAAAAACTGAAGTCTGGCAGCACTGAACCTATATTCTTGCACAAAGGTCGTTGACCTTTCCACACAGTTCCCTCCATTCCCAATTACCTGACACTCAGCTTGCCTCACAGTTTACATGCCTGCCTGGTCCCTGTAGGCAACTACATGAGGGACTCTTTTTCCACAAAACCCTCTATTACAGGAATTCTTGGCTAGAGAGGGAAGAGTGGGCAAACCAAGTGGGTCACCATGCCATAATGAGCCACTGTTACTAACAAATACCACCTCTCCTCCTTTAGGTGCCTTGATAGCTCCATATTGAACGAAACTCTGTTCCAGTAACTTCTACTGTTTGGTCTTAGTTCTGCTCCCCAGAGATACATAAACACAGACAGCCCTTGAGAGATTTGAAGAAAGCTCTCATGTCTTATGTTTTTTCACACATTGATGAGGATACAGTTTTCTCTGTCAATACTGAGGGAACACTAATGAATAAGATGACCTCTTTACCCTCAAGAAGTAACAGTTCAACAGAAGACAAATGTTGGAGAGGGTGTGGAGAAACTGGAACCCTTGCACACTGCTGGTGGGAATGCAAAATGTGTAGCCACCATAGAAAACAGTACAGAGGTGCCTCAAAAAATTCAAAATAGAACTACCGTTGATCCCATTTGCTCAGGGGCCTCTCGGAAGAACTATGTAGAAGGTGCCTCAAATTAGGCCCATCAGCAGATGGGAAGCCTGAGGCATTTGTCCACAGATATGCTCACTGTTGCCCCCAAAGGGGGTTAACTTCTCCACAAAGATGTGCCCGGGCAGCGCACCTACCTTCAGTGACTTTGGAGAATGCCCCAAGCTGACGAAGACACGCGCACACCAGCTGCTAATGTGACATGGCCTGCTGGCAAAGCTGGAATCAGATGACTTGGATGGAGCAGAGACTATGACCTTCACAGAAGAGGTGAGACCAGCTGAATTTAAACGATGAGTAGGTGCCCAGAAAACCAACTAAAAGGTGGGATAAAGAGCCAAGAAAAGCACTGGAAACTTAAGGCAGAAGGAACATCATGAGCAAAGACATGGATTAAAAAACATGAAGTGCTTTTAGAAAATCCACAGTACTTAGATGTGACTTGCACGGAACGAGGACCAAGAGCAGAAGCAACAGGAAATACAATGACGGAGAAAACTGAAGCAGTAGACAGAGGCCAGATCATCAAGGTTTGGTAAATTACCCTAAGTAAGGTATTTAAATTGTACCCTGTAGATAATGGTTCTTGGCCTTTTTAGAGTTACAGAAACTTTCAAGAATCGAATAAAAGCTAGAGACCCTCCCCCCATCTGAATGCACAAATATCCAAAATCCTACATGTAGTACAACAGACACGCAAGACCCCGTAAAGCTACCCTTGGTTCCAGGTTAGAAATTCCAGCTAGAAGTAAGAAATCGTTACAGGCTTTTAGCAATTATGTCAGTCAGGATTCTTGTTTGTAAACAACAGAGACCAACATGGACTAACTTAATCGAAAAAGGAATTTATTTTGAGATATTAGAGAGCTCACAAAATCCATTAGAATGACAAGAAGTCCACATACTGCTTCTCTATTAGAACACAAGAAAACCAGGCACAAATGAGTCAGAAGCCAAGGGAAGAGGGCAGCAAACACTGTCACGGTCACGTCACAAGTCTCGATAGGACATCAGACTCGAGATACCTTATCAACAGACCCTGTGCCTGGTAGACTCAAAGCCCCAGACATAAGCACATGCCAGGACACCAGGAGGAACCGAAGGCGCTTGTCACCTGGTTGTGAGGTGTCAAGCCACCTGGGAGAGGTGTCAAGCCATCTGACCCTTTGGCTTCTACCATAGGAAGCAAGACCCACCCTCCCATCAACAGGCACACAGATTTCCCTAAGAAAGGGGCCTGGATGCTACGAAGCCGAAACTATGGCACCCACCCCCAGCAGCAGGGAAATACCGCGACTCTATCAGCAGTGACATTTTCTCCTCTCCAGACCAACCACCCAGCTTCCCTCACATGATTGGACTTCAAGTCTCCTTCACCGATCATTCCTTCTAAAAGGATGATGCCCCCAGTGTGCCCTAGGAGTCAGTCTGAGGAGTGCAGAGTACGGTTAGACCATGGTTTCCCTCACCCTCAATACAAAGAGGTTCTTCGTGTAGCCTCATATCACCAAACTGCATAAAGGTTGTGTGGATATGGATGAATGCAAAGCCCTGGTCTTCGGCTAACAAGCTCAAAAGTGATAAATATTTGGGGAATCAGGCCTGGGTAAAAACTTCATCTCAGGATCATTAATCAAAACAAAATAAATAAATACGCTGGTCCGGGAGAACTGGAAATCTTTCTCACGTTATGTATATAATTAATCTTTCTGAGACTCTCATACCCCAAAATACTTCCCCAGTGTTTGGGTGAGGGGCTAAAAGCAGTCGAGTCTTTAGCTGTCTTTGCACCCCCATGTAGCTGCACGCTACCGGCCAATTTCTCTTCAAAACAAAAGGCTCCACTGGGCTAACCCAAGAGTTGTTTTCCAAGAACAGCAATCCAGAGGTGGATGGGGAAACCACTTCAGAATCTACTCGGGAGACCTCTGTTTTCCTATGCAGCAAAGTTATAATAAGTCCCTGCTCTGAGGCATAGAAGCTTTGGACTATTTAAGCAGTAGAATGGAAAAACACTATATATTCCTCATTGAAGTTGGACTGTGGTTTCAAATTTATTTTCCTAATAATAATATTTTTCAGAAATGTGACGTTTCTGAAATGGTCAAACCCACAAAAAATGAACTGCTGTTTTCAGCCACATTAGCATCCCATTCCCATGCTGCAAACACTAAATTAAATTAGCATTTTATATTTAAGAGGAAAAAAAATCTCTACCTGCTCTTAAAAGCAAAACCACAGATGAAAAAAAAAAATATATATATATATATATGCACTTTCAACACAAACCACATTAATCCATGGAAAACTAAATTCCAACAGTCATTTGTGACTATTTTCAAATCCACAGCATAATGCCATCGTGTCTGCGGAGAGTAAGGGCATCCCACGTGTTCATAACTTCCCTTGCTCAGACTTCCAAGAGCAGCAAGAGCCAGCATTGTGTGTGTCATACTAAACCCCGCCCCTCTGACCTTGAAACCTTCACCTCACTCTGCTGATGTCACCCTCACCTGCACTTTATACTGTGGCAACACACGAAGCCCTTGTTAACTCCAGGGCCAGTCAGATGACAAGACGGGGCCCATCGCTCCCTAATCAGTGTGTTCCCTTCTAATTACAGTTATCACACGCTGCTTTAGGAGGGCAAGGGCTGTGCTGTCTTCATCTTTATAGCCGTGAAGAACACTGTCACAGTCACGTCACAAGTCTAGATATGAAATCGGACTCGAGATACCTTATCAACAGACCCTGTGCCTGGTAGACTCAAAGCCCCAGACATAAGCACATGCCAGGACACCAGGAGGAACTATGGACTCTGGGAAACAAACTGAGGGCTTCAGAGGGGGAGGGGGGTGGGGGAATGGGATAGACTGGTGATGGGTAGTAAGGAGGGCATGTATTGCGTGGTGCACTGGGTGTTATACGCAACTAATGAATCATCGAACTTTGAATCAGAAACCAGGGATGTACTGTATGGTGACTAACATAATATAATAAAAAAACATTAAAAAAAAATAAAAGGACACCAGGAGGAACCGAAGGCGCTTGTCACCTGGTTGTGAGGTGTCAAGCCACCTGGTAGAGGCATATCTGACCCTTCGGCTTCTACCATAGGAAGCAAGACCCACCCTCTCATCAACATGCACACAGACTTCCCTAGGGAAGGGGCCTGGATGCTACGTAGCCGAAACTATGGCACCCACCCCCAGCAGCAGGGAAATACCGTGACTCTATCAGCAGTGACATTTTCTCCTCTCCAGACCCTAGAACCTAATAAAGAGTCTTGAATGTAACGATAAATTCTCAATAATTCTCAACTAATTCTCAATAAATGTCAACTTCTTGCTCCCATCCCATCAGCAAAGGAAAAATCTAAAGCTACTTCCCAGATGAGCCACATTTTTATGTTTCCCTCTCTTTCTTGAGGAAACTACTTTCCCATGAACTTCCCTAAAACTTTGTTCTTGGAAAAAGTGAAAGGACCAGGCAATTTCAAGTCATCTGACAAGGAGCCTAGAGAGTTGGAAAGGAGTCTTGGTCAATGCAGAACTGAGTGAAGGACTATGGAAAACAAGGGTCACACTTACCTAGAGCTGACCTGTCCTAATATTTTAGCATAAATGGGAATGAGCTCTTGTCTCTGTTTTCTTCTGTTAATTGAATTACCGGGGGGGGGGGGTGAAAAGGAGCAAAAAGGACGAGGAGAGGCAAAGGGAAGCTCAGTGTTTATCTGAGAAATAAGTAGTATGTTTTCACCAGAACACTTCAGCATTTATTTTATTGCTGTCTTCCCACAAAACGCCGAGTAAAGGAGGCAAGGATTATGGCGGTCTTGCTGATACACAGCCCCTAGCTCAGGGCTTGGATAGTTGCCCTTCAGTCGAGTACTTATTGAATAAAGGAATAAACATTTACTCTTATTGACTTATATTACTCATTTATTTGCCATTATGATCAAAAGGTAGGAGTTGGCCAAATTACGACAATAGATGAAGTGAGAAGCTGTGTCATCCGCCAAGCAAGAGCCACTAGCTTGCACAGCTGCCGCCCAGCGTTCGCTTCTGGAAGGGATGCACAGCCCAGACCAGGAAGGTGGCCTGGGCCTGGCACAAGAGGGGAGAGTGAGGGAGCTCTGACGTGGGCTAAATGGGGCCCTCCCCTTAATTTCCTCGTGGCAAGTAGTGAAGACAGTAGACCCTCTCTACACCTGGACTTTCCAGAATGCAGTGTGATATTAGGGAAGAGAAAAGGGGCGCACTTTCACAAACATCTCACGAGATGTTCCTATTCTCGAGGGGCTTACAACATAACCGGTCATATCCTGCAGACAGATGAGGAGGCTGCTATTTCCCAGAAGCCCGCGATTCCACACGTGTTTATGGAGTGGAGCCCCCCGGGGACCAAGGTGGGAAGGGAATGCGCACGGGCATGAGTTGGTTTGTGGTCTGTGTTCATGTTTATGTGCTTGTCCATAAACCAGCTCTGTGTACATATCAGACTCTCTCCCGTTATCAGATTCTTTTTCCCTTTCTCTTTGTCTATCTGACGGCTCCCTTTGGATTACCATCCTCTCTGCCCCTTTTCCCCTGTTGGACTAAAATACAGAAATGAAATGTATACCTTGCTATTTGGTGTTGAGTAGAATTTTATATTCCTTGTTCTCAGAACATTTTATAGTTTCCCATTGAAACTATCACTGCTATTCCTAGCGAGCTGGTCTCTGGTCTTTTCTGCTGCATCAATAACCCAGCGGCACTAATGGACTGAAGGTGTTCATTCTTGTGCTCTCTCCTACCCCATTCCTGCCTAAAGACAATAGCTTTAAAACAAACAAACTATGCAGTGTCTCTGCCTTTGAATGTAAAGTGGTGCCATGTCACGTTTCTGTCAGGAAACCTGCAGCTTATATGAAGATCAATCAAGATCTCGTGAGACTAAAACTGTGAAGGTCTAGACAGATACAGTGGGTCATCATTTTGTTGTCATTACTATTAAAATTTGGCAATAACCCGCTCAAAGTCCCTACATCCATACCTAGTTACTTCTCCTGAGTCGTGGAAACAAACTAGACACAAACTCATGTGGAGAGGAAGTGCACAGTTTCTAATTTAGAAATTCTTATGAGGAAATTTCCTACCACCTGAAGCTAGGTGCTCTGAAAAATAACAAGAGATGTTTCCCTGGACCATAACCTAAGATTATAGAATAACAGGCTCCTGAAAAGAGTCTGTGTGAACTCTATAAGACAAGGGAGAACCAAGAACTAGGAAGGATTTCACCAAAGTGCAGATAAAATGCCAGTATGAGAGAAATACGCAACATAAAAAGAGATCACAGTATGTCTAATTTTTAAGTGAAAATACTTGGAATTTGGTCAAGAACAATATTCATTGTCCCAGATGTCTGGGAAGAAATGCCAGCTTCATAATTTTACATGAGAAAGTAAATTAGTTCTCATCACTTAGATTTGATAGGATGAGACTCATAGCTACACAGCACAGGGAAGTGTGGTTGTCATTAGGGCTGTTTCCAAAATGTTCCCCGTGCTCTTTACACATGTTAAGACAGACGGCACTTCCCCACCACCCCCCCGAAGTTCTTCACGTTCACGTGACTTGCTTGAGCCAATGAAATGAGAGTAGTAGTGATGGTGTCGCTCGCTAGCGGATGTTAAAAGCCACTGAGTGATTAGCAATAGTCCCCTCCTGTGGCCACAGGAATTATGGACAGATTGAGATAGATGCCCCCCAAACCTAGGTGCCTGTATGTCTCAGATGAACAGACTCCTCTGCTGCTTTGTGTTGAATATGCAGAGTGGGCATGTTTTTCAGGGGTCAAGCCACTGAGACTTAGGACTTGTTACAGAAGCATAATCAGCCTGAATACACCAATATAGGAGATAATCACTTTGACCAAAATAAACAGATTTAACTATAAGGAAAGCAGCTTTGTATACAAAGAAAATATTTACCTTCATGGAAACCTAAAACTGTGAAAATGAAAGCAAAAATAGCCAAAAAGTAAAAGAAGAGTGGCAAGATGCTGTCCTCTTAGGTAGATGAAGACTATAGAAGGTGTTCTCTGAATCCAAACCAGCAGAGGGGCAAAACGGGACACAGTGAGACATCAGCTGTGGCTCCACGGTGGCTCAGGAGCCGTCATTAGCCTGGTGGGAATAAGGGGAGGTTCTGAGCTCTAGCCTACCTGTCAGTGGCATAGGCCCCGGCCCGTACACAACACGTATCACTGGCGTTGATTCCAACACACAGATACTGGGTTGTGCCTACAGAAGCTGAGAGTTTTAAGATGCCATGTCTTTAAAATCATACCTAATAAAGTATGTTCACATTCATGTTTAGTTCCTTAAATATCTGAAAAGGGAACGTAAACCAATGAATAGGGGGTATATAATATGCACACAGTTGAAAGAGGAAGAGGAAAACCCACAAAAGAAGCATTATCCCCAAGTGATCGGAGATAAAAGTTTTATTTCTAGGAAAAGAAAACCCTTTACTCCTGGCATGATCCTGCCCTCTGTGGCCAGATAGCTGAGAAGTCAACAGGAACTGAGCAACAAAACAGAGAGAGGGAAGAGAGGTATAGAGGGAAAGGAAAAAGGACTAAATGAAAGCTAATTTTCCTCACACTTGACTTCCAAAACAACTTAAAGCATATCTTTTGTGCATAACAAAAATAGTTACTTGATTTATCCTTCTAATACTGTGTTTCATAAGAATTTATTATAAAAATGAAAACAAACAAAACTGAAGGATTCATTTTATTTGGCATTATTAGAAGTCCATCACCAGATTGTATGGATTTCTGCTCAACCAGTATCTGTAAACCCTAGAAAGGTCTATATTATCCTTTGGAGTTTCTTCTAGACTCTTCATAGAAAACTTTTCTTCCAAAATTCTTACAAGAACAATTAAATGCATTGAGGTCATAGAATTTAGTGCCTTATATCTTATAAACTATTTTTAAATCCATTTCCTTAATATCTAAGAACACTTAATTAGAAAATGAAATTACTGACCGACTTTATATTTCTCCATCACATAAAAACAAACTACTTTTCTCCGGCCTAACTGAGATAATCTATGAGGACCGCACTTTTATCTACTAAGAAATTCCACAGCACTTCTCACAGTTCGTCTGTAACACAACAGCTCACGCACATGCTGGCTAAGTTGAGTTTGCTCCTTAAATTAAGCAAGCTACTGGATGCTACATGATTTTACACTTCTAAGGCCAAAGCACCAGAATCGGAAAGAGCCAAAAGGAAACTCTTTAACCACAAAGAAACCTATCTTCATCACCTCTCTTTAGTTTCAAGAAAAAAAATCAGAGCCAAGCAAAATAAAAATCCAATATTATCTGAGTTGATGCAGGTCTGCTAAGGCCAGCTTATTAATATGCTGAGAAAAAAAAATCAATAGCCGGAAGAGAATTGGATTAAATCAGAAGACTAGGATTTGGGGTCTGGCTTTCGTACTTACCACCTGTAAATCTTGACAAATCCTATAACTCTGTGACCTTACTTTCTTCACCTCTGAAATGAAGACAACCATGTGACCCAGAGTTGTTGTGAGATTCAAACTATATGATGCAAGTGAAGAGAAATATGTGAACCATAAAGCAAATAAGTTTTTTGTTGCCTTTTTTACTGTAGGTGTCTTCTCTAAGAGCAATCCATGTCAGTGCCTTGTGGTTGCTCAAATGCCTGATTATTGCTCATGACTTAGGAAATCACAGGCTCCAAACAAATCAGTCAGCAACTGGCCAGCACTTTGTCAGCATATGGTCCCAGGCAGTTACTGAGCTCAGCACTGAGATTCGTGTCCACCCCAGCACAGTGCCTCTGAGCAGAGGGGCCACCCCTGCGCCAGCTGTATGCGCCCACCTCTCCTGGGTCTGACCACAGCTTCATCTTTTCCTCTTGGCCTTTTGGTTCACACCTTAGGAGACAAACCCCCCAAACCAGCCTGGCCCCTGAACTTCTAGAAACCCATATATCATATCACACCCTTAGACTCTTCCTACCTGTGGGCAAGGCCTGACAAATAATACTTAAATTACTCCTGGCCAGTTCCTAGTGATGGACTGTAGCCATTCTAAACAACGTCTAAAGGATTTGAGGATTTTCCTTTGTGTGTTTAATTTTAATGGCCTCTGAGCTTTCCAAATCTAATTATTAGAAATTTGGAAAGAGAAAACAACAATTGTACATGAGCCTTTGGAAGTCTGGTTGGCTTAGCAAAGGCTGCAAACCACAGTTTGATTATGAACATTTCTCCCTACACTGTCACCTCACAGTCCACATCTCCCAGCTCACACTCATATCCAGGTAAAGAAAGCAATTTTGGTTGAAAGAGAACATTGGATTCCACATCCCTTTGAGAAACGCATGGATCTCCCTGATGGGAAAAATTAGTTCTAGTCAAAACTAAGCATGTTAAAGTGTATGCACCTGGAATAAGGGGTGGAGGCACCCTCTAGAGTCCCCTGCTGGTGGCATATGTCACCTCTGCACCTACTCATACATTCTAAGTGCAGCACCACAATTAGTGAGACTCTCATCTTCTAAAGGGTTAAGAGAAACGTTTGCTTAAGGTCTTGGACCAACCAAAGCACAAACTCAGAAGGAACAAGGCAAAGATACAATAGGATCTTGATTCCCAAAGTGAAAGCTGAGTGCCAAGAGAATTCAGCTGGAAATTTGGCTGAAGTTAGATGGCTAGATTCAGAAAGTAAATCAAGTGACATGAATCTAGGAGATCCTAGAAACCCACAGACTGATTTATGTTCATAGGTTTGGTTTTGTTTTGTTTAACTTACTAATTCCAATGGCAAAAGAGGAAGAAACCCTTTAAGGATGGCAGAATTACAAAATGGATTCATTCATTCAACATAGATATATTGAGTACAAACAAAACATAAATAAATTATAGCATTGCAAGTGGGCTAGCAGGGTAGTTATTTTAGATGAAGGGGTAAGATTAAGCATGCATCATTTTTATAAAAACAATGAAATCATTATTCTTTGGGGGAAAAACCTTAAATATGTACGTAAACAGCAATGCATGTACTATGATAAGAAAAGTATCTTTTGTGTTTTCCAGGGTTTTTTTGGAAATTAACTTGTTGGGTTTTTTTTAATGCTAAAAAAAAAAGAGGTTAGAAAGATGGGCAGATGCAGAGAAAAAGGAATGTGGATACAGAGAAAGAGAACAAGCTGTGGATTGAGAAGGATATGGAAAAGGTAAGCATGACACTGAGCTTTTAAGAGAGATAGGAACCGCATTTCAGAAAAGAGGACAGGTCCCATCAGAAAAGGGCAGTGATGTTTAGGATGAAAAGTCCAGAGGCAAGACCAAGATGCAATCTGTAAGTGGAATGGTTCAGCCAAGACAACACAGTCCGAGTGGGCATGTATGGACTCAAAAGGGAGCCGGGAGCTGACAGGGTTAGGCCAAACTGAGGACAAAGTACACATCCCCGTTAAGCAGCTTGGGCAATGCACTGAACTGAAACAGGGCCCTGAGGCTGGCCTTCACAAGCTCCTACCCCAACTCTCCCTCCGTAGACAACTGGCTCTTAGGTAGATGTCCCTGCTCCCCAGTGCTGACTGCCCACACACAGATAGACAACCTTTACTTCTGAGAAGCCGCCTTCACCTCCAACCTTTCCCTTCATCTCAGGGAGCTGATGTTAACCAGTGTGAAAACAACATCGCTTGAAAGCGGCAGGCAAACAGAAAAAGCTTTCACACTAACATGGGCAATAAGTTTCAAGCTAAGCAGTGAACTTTCTGGTGTTCCAGGGGGTGTCTGAGCAGTTACAAGCATGGCTCAAACCTAGACCTTTTTGTGTACATAGTATAATAATCAGAAAAATGCACAGAGGAAAAAAAGAGAAACATCCTGAAATAGGAACTTCTCGAGGGCAGGAACCATGTTTCATCCACCTTTGCCTCGCCAGAATACCTGGCATATAGCAGATCAGGAAATGTTTGTTGATGAATGAATCAATGAATTTAATGCAGCCCAGAATCTAGATAATTAAGTTTGCCAAAACACACACATTCTCCAAATACCCTCAAGTATGCTTCAAAATCAGTAAAATCCATGGGGAAAATGGAATCTTTCCAGCTGTGAGTAGAACAACCCAAGGTCTTCACGATCTTCTGCGGACTCACCATCTTGAGTGTTTGGACTCAGAATTTGGGTTCGAAGCTCCTGCAGGCTAATTCCCAGACACCTGCAGACCTCCTCAGGGCTATAGGGTTCGGGGTGAAGGGCGTGCTCTGTGATCCGCAGCATTTCTTGCAGACTGACCCCGAGTGTGGCCTGCACCTCCTCTAGCCGCAGCACTTTATCCCACTGCAAGCCTCTGTACTTAGCCAGGAGCTGCAATTCGAACCAAGATAATGCTTAGCTTCCATTCCAGAAATCGATACGTACACTTTTAATTAGCCAAATTCAACTGTTTTCTTTGTTTCCATTCAACCTATCCACATTTCCCATCATTGCTTGAAAATGCGCACTGGTTCAGATGTTTGGAATTAAAACATGCTTGTGTGACACTCACAGGCTAAACATTTTGCCTTAAAAAACCTAATATCCCGCTGATTTTTTTTTCTTTTTTTTTTTTTTTTTTTTGCCTGTCACCACTTTCCCTCAGGGCTATTGCTTTGAATGATTTTGTTCTTTTATCCCTATTTAGTTCATCCCTAATCCACCACTCTCTATAAAGTCAACAGAAAACTACTCAACTCTCATGTGATCTGGGTCCTGAGGTGGACACTGTATGCCCGATTTCATTAGGGCACTTCCTGTTTACCACATGCCTCTTTGAAAATGGCTAATGAATTTAAGTATCTGGGCATTTGGAGTAAAGTCCCAGATTTTAAATGAAAACCTCATTGGTGACCTTATGAAAAACCACTTCATTAGGTCGCTGGTAGAACTAGAGCTGTATGTTTCTCCACCCTCAAGAAAAGAGTTTGGCCTCCAACCGTATCCTGAGGCATCCCTCAGTCTGACGGAGAGGGTTAAGGACAAACAAAACTTTTGTGACCAGGTCCACTCATGGCAACCTCAATCCGGAATACGTTCCCGTCATTCTCCCCAAACCACTGACTGAGCCCTTTAGAGCAGGTGACCATCAAAACGTGAAGATATCTCTCATCCTGAGGTCTATAAAATTCATTCCCTGGGTGTGAGGCAGGTGCAGACAATACAAACAGCAAAAAGAAACAAGCAAAAGAAGGGAAAACTTGTCTCCCTCTTCGAGGAAATGTGCATCTGATTTACTCTTCTATTATGCTGATGATTTCATTTGCCTTTCTTTTAGACAGGAAGCAGGCTGTACCAAAGACCAGTGAACTTTGGTTAGGGCCACTCACTTCTGAAGAATGTTAATAACAGAAGTTCTTATATTCATTAATCCTCTTTTTAAAACTCTGGCTCATACATTTGAAAGGAGTTAATGATTTTAAGGCAGAACAGGGAAAAAGAGAAGAGCTGTATTTTTCTGTTCAATTATTTCCCAGAACATGGTACCATTCTTAAGGCAAGGACTAAAGCTCAGATCTTTCTTCTGACTTTGTTTGCTTAGCACACTTAGTGTTCACAAGCAGTACTAGACTGAGACCTCCACAGATCCGCTCGTTCGTTTAATTCATTCACTCATTCATGGTCTCTATTCTAATGTAGTCCAAAACTAATTTGAGAAAACTCATGAAGACATACATAAAGCAATATATTTATTTTATACAGAAAAAGAGCTGCAGTTGATAATTTCCTGGAATGATACTTTCTTGAAACACAGATCCAAACCAGATGAAATAAGCAATTGAAGCAGACGGAAGTAATCAATAGCTGTATAGTGCTGTATGGTTTAAAATGCGCTTTTTATTTCTTTTAATCTTCACCAACCTTGTGAGGTGGGTATTATTACTCTACTTAAGAGGTGAGAGTAGATGACTTGCCCAAGGTCTAGTAAGAAACAGAGCTGGAAATCGAACCCCGGTCCTCTAACTCCTTCTGTCTTCCTCAAGGTCCCAGTGTCAGTGAGTTATGGCTAATACTTCTACGGTGCCGCTCACACTAGTTCAAATTGCCATTTAAGGCCTACAAATGGATTTCTAAGCACAAACTAAGATTTGTGTTAGAAATGAACATTCTAGTGATTTAAAAACAAACATTTTGATGGATAGGTTCCCTCTAAAAAAAAAAAAAAAAAGAAGAAGGAAAAGAAAAAACATCAAAGAATGGCCCCCAAGTGATGACAGTGGGCTCTTCCTAAGAACCTTTTAGTCAACATCAGTCTTCAAGTTTCCATCCCCAGGCTCACTTGAACAAGTCACACTGCCTCAGGCATTTGATCCAAGGAAACTGGGCCAAGGATGTGTGAGGAGAAACTCTGGGAGGAATGCCTGCTGCCTACAAGGTTGTTTTTCAAAGGCAGCCTCCCTGTGTGCTTTCCTTCCACAGACAGAGGCACTAACATACAGAAGCTCACGTTCACTCCACCAATATCCCAGTTCGCTGTCAGGTCCACTTAGCCCCAGCTGGAGGGTCCACATAAGCCATTTGGTCTGTATTTCAATGGAGGCTGAAATGTACCACATGCCGTCAGTGACAGCTGCACTGCCAGGAGCCACTGAATAACAGCACACTGCACTGTGCAAGTAAAATAGGAAAGCTGCTTAAGCCCTTTGAAATCTGGCTCAGGAAACAGAAGGATGACTTGCAGATGAGGGAAGTGGGTGGGTAAGATCAGTGTCGCTCCAACACAGAACTTCATGAAGGAATTTGCCACTTGAGGCCTTGGTGATTGGCCTATTTCACTTTTGTGAAGCAGGGCTATGAGTCAGGGCGATGGGTCATTTCATCACAAGTTCCTCACTTGTAGCAGGGTGGGGAAATAAGAGAAAGCAGTTCTTTGTCAACATTCACCACTTCCTTTTTGCCACTGGATATATTAAGTATTCACATCAGATACCACTTCTGGGAGGTTCCTGAACCTGTTCCATGCTCTGTAGGCAAGAAGGCAGGCAACAAATGTTTTGTCCACATACATGGAAAGAAGCAGATAAATACTGCTAGGATCCTGCCTCAGGTTGGTGTCTCTCAGAAGCAGGCTCTGAGGCAAGGATTTAGGGGCAAGGACAATTCCAAGATGCTGGTAGAGGAGTGGAAAGTGAGACAGGAACAGAAGCCAATGCAAGGAACAGTGACATGGACAGGTGAGGCCGGGCCTGCTGGGCCCTCTGGAACCTGTGTGCAAAAACTTCCGATGTGTCCTGCCTATGGGCAAGAAAGCTGGATTACTGACCCACTAACTCTCATCCATCGTCCGCTGAGGGCTACTTCCAAGGATACTAGCTCCCTAGCACGTCCAGGTTGTCTCAGGTGCAAACTCAGAGCGTGGCTGCTGCCAGAAAAAGCCCTCAGCCTGGGAGAGTTGCTGGAGCTCCCAGGAAGAGGACATGCTAGGAGAGCGCTCAGAAATGGACCCTAACTCAGGAGCCTGACTGTCAGAATCCACATCTCTTTGACTTTCCCATTGCATTTAGCAGTATTAACAAAGCAATGGGAAAAGGACCAAGTCTTCTCTTCCCCTGGCCAGCAAAGGCTAAAATTTCTAATCCCTTCTCTGAGTTACCTCTAAAAACAACAATTCATTCAACAAGCTGTTTTCCACACAATAAAAGTGGCTATGTTGTTTTTGTTTCTGGTTATATAAGTCACACATGCTTATTTTTAAAATTTCAAAAAGCACAAACCAGCTCAAAGCACAAAAAAATACAATGTAAAATAAATCATCTGTTATCACTCCAACTCCAAGATAACCACCAACCACTATTTTCATAACTATACTATTATATATTTATGCAAACTTTCTGCAAACCTACAGACATATAGTTTGAGATAGATGTGATCATACGTAGTTGTTTTTATCGTGAAGACTTTACTTTTTGCTTATGTCCCCCATACCGTTCTCCAGTATTTCATAGTGGCTGGTGACTCCCATGTGCACGTTCTACTCATAACCATCACGAAAACACTACGATGTTGACCTTCCCTGATGGTCAACTGTCTGCGCTCAGTGTGCAGGCTACAGGATAAATCTGAAAAACCTGCACAACTGTGCAGAACGGATCGACTACAGTTCTCACTGCTCCCTCAGCACATCCTGGCGTCCCCAAGCATGGTGTCTGGATCTCATCCACGCCTAACTCCCACGGGCACAATGGAAAGAGCAGGGGTGAAGGCACACCTGAACTCGTGCACTTACTTAAAACAGGTCACCACCTACCCCGGCCTGACACTCCCAGTGTGTAAAATGGCATACTTAAACCTACTTCACAAGCTACTGTGAAGATTCAATAAGATAACAATAAAAATATCTAGCACCTTGCCTGGCCCAGAAGAGGCACTTTTGTGAAGGGCAAGTTTCCTTCCCTCCCCATATTCCCCTGCCTCTCTAGCTAGTTCTCACCCACCTGACCCCTTTTTCCGTGCTTTCAAACATATACAGATGTCTGCTGTCTTAAAATCCTTAATGCTAAAGCTACTGGTCTTCATCTCTCCCACCTTTCACTAACCACCAGTGGCCCATAGTCTAGGCCTTCGGTAGCCACTCTCACTATTGAGTGTGACCACCCAGAGGTCTTTCCTTACCTCCCAAACCACTTCTGAAGCCACTGGAGTTTTCTCAGTCCTTTTAGCCCTGAACAAGGCAGTGGCTTCTGGTACTCTTCAGTACTGACCTTCTTCCAATTCCCTGTTTTATTGCTTCTGTAGTCTTGAATTTTCCTGGTTTCTCTCTCACCTCTCTGGTCCTTCCACCATTTCCTTCCATGACTCGTTTTTCCTCTTTCATTACCTACTTCCTAATTAAAGTCACCTTCCAAGTTTAACCCCTGGCCTTCTGGTCTTTTCCTGACACATTCTTTCCCTCAGCAAACTGAACTTTAGCTCTTGGTTTCGACTATTGCCTCCAAATGAATACATCTGAAGGCTGTCCCCCAAGTGCAGAGATACATGTGAGGGCCAGGGGGACAGCCTTCAGATGTATTCCTAACCACGGAGGAGAAAACTCCGTGGGGAAACGTCACCGCCTCTCACTTTCCTGTCACCTTCCATCCAACCTTCTCTAAACCTACCAGTGACAGCACTATGCTTTCTACCCCATCATTTCAGCTTGAAACTACAGCTTACCAACTCAACATTTCTCCTTCATTGATGCATGCCTGCATGCAATGAGTGTTTGCTGAGTGCCCACCACTCTCCAGGCCCTCGGCACACAACAGTGGATAAGCACACGTGGCTCCTGACCACAGTGAGCTCACAGCTTACCAGAGGAGACAGGTGTTCCATAAAAATTACACAGTAAAGAACTTAATCTAATTGTGGTAAACTGCTATAATGGAAAAATAAAGGAGGTGGTAAGATTACATAAAAGGACATTTAACATAACGGGAGTGGGGAGGGTAGTCAGGGAAAGCTTCATGGAGAAAGGAGGACGGATACCCAATCATGGAGAGCTTTATACCGACCCTTTACTAGGTTCAGTCATAGCTTCTCTCATATCCCTCCCTTTTTATCCCATCCTCACTTCTCTTCCACCAAGGCAAAAATTCCCGCTGCCAGGTTAACACGTCTAATACCTGTTAACAACATCAGCAGCTGCCCACTGCTTCCGGAACCGAGCCTGGTGGATCCTTAGTGCAGCGCTGGAGGCCCTGCCACAACCTGGTTCCACTAAACCCATGGACACTATTCCCCACATGCGCTTTCTCTACACTGCAGCTCGGACCCACCACTCTGGGACTACTCCACACTGGAGTCTTGGCAAAGTGTGCTCTACTGAACCAACAGTGCTGAGCGAAACTGGCCGCATTCTTTGGTTTTCCTCCACTTAAACTCAACGGAACTGCCAAGCCTTGACATTATGCCCACTTCTCACGTTCTATCACTAGACAGAGAATAAGTTCCATGTTGACCATTAAGTGGGAGGAGCTAAAAAAACTGGGTGAGTGATGGCCCCTGACTAGACAGGCTCTGTAAAGAATCACATTATAAAATTTCCTTGAAGTTCCAAAGGACCGCATGAAACTCTCTCCTTCATTGCTTCACTTGTTGCCACAAGGAGCTCAGGGTATGCAAAAGCAATGGAATAATTCCTCTTCCCTTTTTGACTTCCCATAATACTCATTATCGGCATCACACATTTTATCCCCCAATAGAATTAAGGGATACTCTCTTTCAAAGACATAAAACATTTCTGGAAAAGTTTAAGCCACTGAATGTGTGTAAAGTATGAAAAATTTGTGCTCATTAAAGATTTCTGGCCACTTTGTTAAATTAAGAACATAAAAATGTGCTTCACTTAAAAGTATCACTTACGTAAGTAACAATTATAAATCTCTACTGAGTTTGCTTTGAAATGTTCTTAATTTTTGTTCAAATGGCTCTATAAGGCTCTGACTTTCAATGAATCTGCATCAATTAGTTTTTGGAAGCTACTAGAAAGAGAGGAGGAGGGAGAATGAAGGACAGAAAGGAGACTTGAGGATATAGGTGAAACTATCAACATTAAAGTAAAACAAACAAAAAAAAAAAACGTATTTGTTGGTTCAGTGTACTTCCCTGTGTTAAGTAGATACAAAAGGTACTCATTTTCGTAAGAGGAGCTTGGAGAGCTAGGAGGAGTGGGAAAATAAGTGTCATTCGTTACAGTTTTGCTGTGTAGACCTCCATCTTCTGATCCCTGAACTCTCCTGATCAGTCATGTCTGCTCTGACACTTCATTTTTACTGTCTGAAAACAGAAAGTTTGTCCAGATCAAGACAATGTTCCTTACCTTTTTACTTTTTACATGGGAGGTTTATTTCCCAATTTAATGAGACCATTTCCAAACAAATATTATATTCATTCACATATAAATAAAAGAATGGAACCATATTGGAAGGAAAATATGCTTAGCAGAATTCCAACCTATGTTCTTAGGCAAAAGTGTATTCTTTTTTCTTTTTTTAATCTTTCATTCTCTTTCCTTCTTTCTTTCGTTCTCCACACCCAGCATGGAGCCCTATGTGGGGCTTGAATTCACGACCCTGAGATCAAGATCTGAGCTGAGACCAAGACGCTTCACTGACTAAGCCACCCAGGTGCCCCCCTAGGCAAAAGTGTAGTCTTAACATCAAGGTCATATTAGCAGTTTTATCTTGATTTATTATACAGAAGCTTGGATTCTAGTGGTTTGCAGCAACATGATTTAAAAAACATTTTCCATCTTGATCAAGTCTTTCACTTTCCTTTCTTCCCTATTTTTAAAAGACAGACAAATTCAGAGCATGCACCAACCGGGAGGAGTGTGTAGCAAAAAGCAAAATTCAGATGCCAACTTCACTGAGCAGAGTACCTCTAAGACTCATATGGGGCTGTCTACTCCTGTTCTTGAGAAGGTTCTGCAGGGGATTAGGGTTTCCAGATACTACTGCTCCCAAAAGAGATGCCTTTTTTCCAGTTAACTCTCAGACCATTTCCCCATCCTGATAATTTTCTCTAGAGATTCAGCATCACCACCGCATTCCTCTCTCCTTGCCTCGCAGGAAGACAGTAGTCACAGGGTGAACCCATTTCCCATGGCCTACTTGTTTGAGCCCACCCATAGATCTCATAGAGGCTATCTCATTTCGTGATAAGACTCTGAAAACAATGTTGTGTATGCTTGAAGTCTCCTCAGGAAGGCAACACTTACTCATTAATCTCAAAAGTAAAGTCGGCACGAATAAGCCCTCAAACAAATAAGACACTAATTTCTTCCATCTCCTGAAAGAGGAAGGTTGTCCTAAAGGAAAAAACAGTTCACTGAAGCCTTGATGTTGAAAAAAGTTTACTGCACTACTTCTCATATATGCACTGATCAGACACTGCCAAGAGCTTAATATTAAAACATTTCTTTTACATAATTTTTAGAAATTATTTGAATGAGTAAATTCCAATTTTAAACACTTAAATCGTGATTTTTAAAAAAACGTTAATGCCAAAATTTCCAGAAAAAAAAAAAAAAACTTTTGTTTTTCTGGCTCATCATATCTCTACTCTCCCTAACTTCACAACTTCAGGGGGTGGGAGTAGGGTGAAGTGGCAAGTCAGTCACAATGGATGACACCACACCTTACATATGTCCAGAGAATTTAGTCCAATGTACACTTTTACAATATTGTGAAAGTGAGCAAAATAAATACGACAGGGCAGGCAACACAGGGAATAGTCATTCATTTATTCAACAAATGTTTATCCTGTGCCTATTTCGGCCTAAGCACTATGCCAGGCATTAGAGTTATGAAAGTTAGCAAGATGGGCACAGATAAAACTGGCTCTCAGATAAGACTGAATCAAAAGGAGGGAACAGACATTAAATAATTGTGATAAATTCTGTAACTGAGAAGTGCAAGAGCTATGAAATATGAAGGGAGACTTACCTTAGTCTGGAAGTAAGGAGGTCAATGAAGGCTTCCTGGGGGACATTTAGGCTGAGACTTCAAAGAAGGCTAGGGGAAGAGCATTCTGGGCATGTGCAAAGTCCCTGGGGTGGGAATGAGCATTACGGCTGGAGTGCAATGGGGGTGGGGGATGCTAAGACAGGAAGAGTATGAGCTGCACAGGCATCAGATCTTGCAAGGCTCTCTAGGCAGTGATAAGGACTTTTACTTTATTGCAATGCAATCAAAAAGTTTTGAAAGGTGTAAAGCAGAGGAATTATCTGATCAGATTTAAATTTCTAAAGCATCATTCTAGCTAGGAGAAAGCACGGTGTAGCTCCTAAGCCAGAGCCCCCCGGCTCCCTGCCTTAGTTATCTCTAACTTTCTGGTCATACCATGTACCCTTCTGGATCCTCCACAACATTTCATTTCTGTGTCACTTTGGGAACACCTGCTTACACACCACCTGATCACATACTAACCATTTCCTATTTCACATCCTCTAATTTTAACTCTCCTCTCTACTCTCTCTATTCTTATATCTTACATCCTTTTGTATATCTTCATGCTCCTAGTCATACAACAGATATTCGAAGAATAGTTCCTAAGTAGCTTTAAGGCTTGACTGGCAAGGGTCTTCTAAACTGTGGAACAGAGAGCTGTCAAGACTCCCTTCTGGTTTCTGTTTCCTTTGCACACATGTAAAAGTCTTTTGGGCACAAGGGCATTACATCAAGCCTGTATTCTTAGAGTGACCAGTGATGGCCCACTACAAAAATGGTGCATCTGAGAGGACAAGCTGTTGAGGCTACCATCACATTTGTCAAAGAAACAGGATCAGTTATGGTCACTTCCCATCAATCTCCTCCAACTAGCTTTCTCCACCCTTACCTAACCCATTGCCTATGCTTCACAGACATAAACTATCCTCTTCTCCCCAGTGCCATCCTAGAAGACTCAACTGTGAAGTTCGTATAACTTCCAAATACCTTGAGGTTGCAGGGCACACCTATAGGTTTATTTATCTCCTGAGTTTGGAATCAAATTGCTCTCTATCCAAAGGCCTTCGTTTAGAATATTGCCGCAGTCAGAATGGTGCCCTAAGCTTTAGGGAAAGAGACAAAGTAGCAGAGAAAAAGGACAAGAGAAAGCCTACTCCAAGTTTCACTCCAAGTTTGCCAAGTTCATACCTTTGCAGCCAGCCGACACTCCATCACCCTGACATTGAAATGAGAAGTTGCTGCCTTATTCATTTCCACACAACTGTTGGCAATCACAAATACTGCTCCGCTTGGGAGTTTCACATCAGTTGCCCTCAGAGGACTAAATTCTATCAACTTGGCCTGTTGGAAGAAAAATGACGAGGTGAGATATAGTGTATTAGAATTCAGAAAATGTTTAATCATTTATCTATTTATTTACCTTAGCAAATATTCTTCGTAAAAATTCACTCATTCAATTCAAATATTATTTATTGACTTTCAGGCACTGTACTAGGCACTGGAGGTGCAACAGTGAACAAAACAGACACTATCCCTGCCCTCATAGAGCTTACTATCTAGCAGTAAAGACAATCAAGTGCATAAATACATTTCTAGGTTGTGTTACAATGGTAGCAAAGTACAGGGTATTTTATAGACACATAGTTGAAACATCTGATCACCTAGTGCAGGCTCCTTTGAAAAAAGGGAAATCTACACTGAGTTTTAAAGAATGAGCAGGAGTTGTGTAAACAGAGGATTTCTTGACCCAAATAGGATATCAAAAAGAGGGAAGAGCATACACAAGTTCAGAGGGGGGAAAAAAAAATGAGGTGTTAATAAAGCTTTGGGTATTGGGGCGCCTGGGTGGCACAGCGGTTAAGCGTCTGCCTTCGGCTCAGGGCGTGATCCTGGCGTTAAGGGATCGAGCCCCACATCAGGCTCCTCCGCTGGGAGCCTGCTTCTTCCTCTCCCACTCCCCCTGCTTGTGTTCCCTCTCTCGCTGGCTGTCTCTATCTCTGTCGAATAAATAAACAAAAAATCTTTAAAAAAAAAAATAAAGCTTTGGGTATTGAAATCTGTCTGGAGCTCAGAGTTTGAGGGTTGAGGGTTGGTGAGAGGGTAGAATGCAGAGGTAAAGCAGGAGCCAGATCATAATGTGCTTTGCAAGCTCAAAGAATTCGGACTTCGTTCAGACTCTATAGCTAACTTACATTAACATTGGCACTCTTGCCACCATGTTTGCTTGTCAGGTCTCATCCAAAACACCCAGAGTATTTTCTTAACATTAAACCACATTTCCTCATGGTTGATGTCTTTGGCTTAGAGGAATCAACAATAAAGATTCTTAGTAAGAATCTATCCAGGTGTGCTCAGAAAATAGCCAAGCTTGTAGGAATCTGATGAAAAACTAAGAAAAGATTTTAGAGAAATGTCTGCTTCTATTATGGAAATGGGCAGTTTATGGGCAACAACCAAAACCTCTACTCTGCCTAAGTGAGTTGATAGCCAAGGGGAAGTGGTATCCAGCTAAAGAATTCATCCCTGGCTTATTGTCAATATTCTTTTGCCCACCACTGAAGCCCCAAAAATGTTGACAGAGAAAAATGATACCAAAGAGTAAATTATAAAAAGAGGGATTGTGAATATATGTAGTAAGAGAAGTTAACATTTGGGTTTAAAACCAACAAGAGATTATGAAAATGCCATGAGATGAAGTGATTTGGGACAAGACCGGGAAAGGTGGTCCCAATAACTAGGGAGTTGAGAAATCTCATCTTAACAATGAAGAGAAATAGAAGGGGGAAAAAACTAGGCACAAGAGAAAAAGAGATCTGAGGTAGGATTCTGGAAGCCTAAGGAAGAGGTGATCAACATGAAACAGGATGGGTGAACTGGCAGCAGCCTTGAATTATAAAGCAGATGATAAATACCATTTACAATAGAACCGAATAGAATTGACTGCCCAGAACCTCTCCAAATGAACTTTCCCTACTTGATATTTCCAAATAGCTCAGTGTCACATACAGTTCCTTCTTCTGCAAGAAATGATATGGACTGGTCCATCCCTCCTCCTTCAGTGCCAATATAACGCTCGCTCTTGGCACAGATTTCTGCAAGTTCCACCTGAAAAAGTAAAAATTGATTTGCACTGTGAGTACAGTCATCATTTACTTCTCATTCATTTCTTACTCCAGGTGTGACAGATAGGTTTGAATTCCAGTGCCAACTCTGATCAATTGACAAAAGTTGCCTGAAGCACTGTGTTAACGAGGACTCTAAGACTACCACTGAGTTCAGTAGGAAAACAAACCATGATGAATTAATGTTTGCAGTGGGATGGAATGAAATACTGGCTGTGCGTGCCACACAGCTGCTCTCCATAAAAGACTCCACAGGGCAAGCGGTTTCTTCCGTCTTTCTATTTGCTCCATCCCTCTCTAGACTACTATCCCCAAAAATCTCATATCCCCAAAAATCTCATATGGGTACTCACTCATTTCTTCCTTCCTTGGTCTTCCTTTGTTTCCCCACAGTGGACTTTTCTAGTCTCCACACAGCCAAAGTGGGGTCATGCAACTTTACCCACCAGTCCAAAAGTAATGCTGTCTGTGTGGCATTTCCATTAAATGTAAGAATCATCATGAAATTCTTGTCATTTCACATCCCTTTCATCAAGAAAGATCATGAACTAGCATCATCTCCCCAGACGCATCTTCCTCCAACCATGATGAAGAGACCCAACACACAAACACAGTTCTAATCCAAACTGAATATGTCAAAATATGTGTTTAAGAATCTTTAATGGCCTCCTACTGATTAATGAAATAAATTTAAGCTCCTCAATCTGGCATTTTAAAGCCTTCTAATCTGCATATGAAATCATATTATCTACCACCCTTTTCCAATTAGATTTGTTTCCTTGACCATCTCACACATTTGTGCAACCTGGTATTTCCCTATCGTCTTTCATACTAATCCTACAGCCAGTCAATACCCAGCTTACCAACTACCTACTATGGACAAGTCACTGGGCTGACCACTCAAATCTTTTCCCATCATAAAGTCTTCCTCAAATATTGTTCCTACTATGGCATCCCCTTTCTCTGAACTTCTACAACATTAACTTACAGTTAATATCATCCATTTACTCGCTCTACTATTCATCCATCCATTCATTCATTTTAGTTTCTTCTAAGACTTGATTCAGGCCCTTATTATTTCTTACCTGTTTTTGCTGGAAAATCCTCCTAGAGTGATCATTCTGCAACACTGATCATCATCTCTGGCCTGCCTGGTTGCCAACACCTTGATGCTCATACTTCTCAACATATCTTTAGTCCATAAAGACACAATTTCTTTAACGACATCTCTCACTCACTTCTCCGGCCTGCTCTCCTACCACTAACCCCAGAAACCCTAAGTTTGGACTATCAGGAATACTGAACGAATACTATTCTTTATCACCCTTAAGCTCTTTCAAAGTGTGATTTTTGGTCCTCACTCAATACTCCTCTCTCCGGCATCCCCCACTAGTCTTCAGAATCAACTCAAGCATTGCCTCTCCCTGGAGCCCACACCACCACCTAAATGCACACACACCACATAACACCTCCTCTGCTCCTTGTATATTAATTATTCTATTTTCACTTATCAAATCATGCTTTAATTGTGGGTTTACTTATCTTTTTACCCACCAGTCTATGACAGCCCACTTAACTAATGTGACTGAATCACGTAGTGTTATTACTGTTCTTTAACTGTGTCAGGTTTCAATCACATCTGTTTTCCCTGGAAAACTGTCAGTCTTATAAGAAACAGATAAATTCTGGTGTTTCTATTATGTCCCCAACTTCACACAAGGCTGAGCAACATAGTAAACAATAAATACCTGCTGCTTTCACTTTCTGAAATAGCCGCCCCAATACCATCTGAGAGATTCTGTGTCATAGTCCTTGTTGGTCATATGGATTCACTAACATTAACTTCGCCTTGTGACACGAGGTAAACTTTGGACTTTGATGTAATGGGCATTGCGCATGGCCTTGCTAAACACACAGCCAGTGACTTGCCCATAATAGGCACATTAAAAAAGAAAGTAACAAAAGGGTCAAAACACCTAGATTTTAAAGTGTAAAGAAACAATATACCCAGGTGAAGATGTCCACATAGCATTTGGTTAAGAATGATTAGAACTGAGTCCCTCTGTCACCCTCAGCCAGTGTGAAAAGTCACCTCCCCAACAACATCAATAACAGCCACATTTACATGCTAAGTACCTGGCATGATCTCTTCTGTGAGCAGTAACTCCTCTGGTTATCCTCCTTACACAGATGAGGAAAATGGGACTTGGAGACATATAACAGAATATGGAAAAGCCCTTTGAACCTCATCTGCCTGACTCCATAGCCTATACTCTTTTCACACTGGCGTTCATTAGTCCTCTCCTGGCCCCACCCCCCTGGAGGTAATAGAACCTATTTTTTCACTATCTCAAAGGGATGTGAAATGACAAATGAGATCACCAAAAGTTAAGTATCCTCCCTTTTAAGAGGAAAGAAACTAAAGCACTGAGAAATATATGCTTATTGATTATTTTTAAAAATGTCTTCCAGGGACACCTGGGTGGCTCAGATGTTTAAGCATCTGCCTTCAGCTCAGGTCAATCCCAGGGTCCTGGGGTTGAGCCCCACATCGGGCTCCATGCCCAGTGGGGAGCCTGCTTCTCCCTCTGCCTCTGCCATTCCCTCTGCTTGTATTCTCTGGCTCTCTCTATCTCTCTGCCAAATAAATAAATAAAATCTTTAAAAAAATAAAAAGTAAAAAAATGTCTTCCATGTGGCAATAATAGGATAATATTACTTTAAACAGGATGTAAATTTTTCCAGACTATCTATCTGGACAGAACTCAGAGGGACCCCGGAAGCCCCCAGCAGCTCTGTGTCAAGGAGAGTCCACCTGCAGGGAAGTGGACATCCCTACGCTTTGCTGAATTTTGACAGATGGATCCCATGACTGGACACACAATACCCAAGAGTTCTAAATGTGAGGAAACAAAAGAAAACGAAGATAAGGAAGCCAAAAAATGAAAGAAAGGGTGATTCATTTTACAGTCCCCCCAAAGCTCATAAGGAAATCAGTAGTAAACATGGAGGAAAAAAAACCAGTACCTCCAAACCTTGGTTAAAGCCCCAAAGCTCGCCAACTAGCTGTTGTAGATTTCTTAATTTTTCCAAGTTCCCATTTCTTCATATACTATTAATAATAATAATAATAATAATAGTTTTAGCAGTTAAGATTTATTGAGCACTTACTATATGCCAGGCACTGTTCTAACTACTTTGTATGAGTTATTTACTTCCTATAATGACCCTATAAGATAGGTAGTATATACTCATTTTACAGATGAGGAGACTGAGCGGGTTAATTAGCTGAGACTAAGATAGCAATTACAAAAGGTGAAATTCAAACAAATCGCCTAACTCCAGAGCCTATACTCTTAATCACCATGCTATATAACTTCCCATCTATAACACAGAGAAAAAGACCCACCTCCCTAGCTACAGGATTACTGTGCTAATCCAATGAATTAAATAAAAATACTTCATAAGCTCTAAATTTTATTTAAGCTAATAAATTTTATTATTTGTACATAATGAATAAAGAACCATTTGATTTACACAAGTAGCTAAGTCCCAAGCCAAAAGTAAAGACAGGTATCATTATTCTGGAAAACAGAACCATTTTTTAAAGTGTTTAGGGAAAGACAGAATGTAGAAGATTCCAGATGCCCCCAGGAGAACGAATTCAACAACAGGTAGTAATAGAGCCTGAGACAAACAGGAGAGTGTGTGCTCCATTTGAAGCAGTTCAGTCTAACTAGGGTTGGGGTGGGGGTCCCTGCCTACCAAACAAAACATGTTTGTAGTAGGAACTTCAACCGCAGGCCTGCATGTTTTCCAGTGGCCCTAGCCCTTCACCCCCATACCAAAAGCAAAAAGGTCAAATCCAAAATGGTTATGACAGGTGAAGAAATCTTTTTAAATCTCAAATCCTGATTGGGGGGGAGGAAATTGCATTCTTCTGTAAGTCCATAGCCTTAGCCAGAGACGTCATGACCCAAACTCAGAAACCCATTAATAGAGGGACCTTAACAGCAGGGGGTATAAATGGGAGCAGAGAATACCTGTCATTTTGGGTAATGTGAGGGATACATATGAGCCAGCCATGCCTATTCTGTCTTTGGGGACCCTGGAAATAGAACTATAAAAAAGTCCTCCAAAAGTTATAATCCTTGCAAAGAACTAAATCAATACTCCACTCAGATTTGAAGTATGATATCAGGAGAATAAAAAGGATCTGTCAAAAACACATTAACAAAGTGTATGCAAAGAAACCTATCAGAATGTCAAAGAAATGGGGCGCCTGGGTGGCACAGCGGTTAAGCGTCTGCCTTCGGCTCAGGGCGTGATCCCAGCGTTATGGGATTGAGCCCCACATCAGGCTCTTCCGCTATGAGCCTGCTTCTTCCTCTCCCACTCCCCCTGCTTGTGTTCCCCCTCTCGCTGGCTGTCTCTATCTCTGTCGAATAAATAAATAAAATCTTTAAAAAAAAAAAAAAAGAATGTCCAAGAAATATCAAATAGGATTTGAGGACACAATTCAATTTAACAAAGGATAAAGTTATCTTTTTCCTAGATGTTTTGTTTAAAGGATTCTGAGGCTCCCCCACTTCTATCTCCCCACACATCAAACACACAGACACACACACACAAGCCCTGAGAACCCTCAGGCAAGAATAGCAAAGCTCTAAGTGGAAAGGGACTCATTCCCCTCCCCACCAATGTATTTTCTCCTGCCCTTACACGTCAGTACTGCAAGAACCCCAGGTGCCTCCCAACTATTCACTTGTAGCATTTAGCTCCATCCCTTCCTGCAAAATACTAATGTCTGAGAATCATTAGGGATGACAATTTGATTGCCTGATGAACTTTTCCAAAATGTATAGCTAATAAACTCATTTGTATTTTGCCTCCTGCTCTCTGGACAGTTAAGAGAAACCTGGCATTATTCATAGACCCTCTTTTAAAGCTACTGAAGAAGGTTAAGCTAATTTAGCCCTTTGTGTGTTCTTCTCTTGAAGCAGCCTGGGAAAGAATCAAAAGTCACACAGGTTCCCAAATTAAACAGCTTACCCATCTGCTGGCCAGTGGGGCACTGCTAAGACAAGAAATAACAGGGTTAGTCAATAGTCACTGAGAAAGGGGGAGCACTTGGGTGGCTCAGTCAGTTCAGCGTCTGACTCTTGATTTTGGTTCAGGTCATGATTTCAGGGTCCCAGGATGGAGCCCTGCGCTGGGCTCCCTGCTCAGCAGGGAGTTTGCTTGTCTCCCCCTTCCCTTGATCCTCCCCCCACATTCTCACTCGCTCTCTCTCTCTCTCCCTCTTTCTAGAATACATAAATAAATCTTTTTTAAAAAGTCACTGAGAAGGGCTAAAGATTCATGAATGTCTAGCTAAATCTGGATATTTACAAAAACAACAATAAAACAAAGACTCGAGATATTAATACAGTAAATTCTATCTTTGTTTAGCACTGTTATTAATATGATTGTTAAAAGTAGAGTAATTCCACAAGCAGGAAGTGCTAATCTCTATGAGTCAGTTAGCCATGACTATGAGAAGCCTTGCGACTGAGAACACAAGACCTTAACCAAGACAGCAGCATCCAGCTATTGTTGGCCACCCCAAGTGCAACTCAAGATAAAGGAAGGAAATGAACAGTCCCATTCATTTACTCAACAATCCTTTAAATAGTGTCCCACATATAAGAGGGAAGGCCAGTGTCCCTCAAGGAGTTCACAATATTGATATTGTCTTCAGGTGAAGAAGTCCTTCAAAAGAAAGTGTAAAACTGGTGTGCTAGTCAGCTCTGTTTGCCCCTCTCGGTCTTCTGTGGAAACCACCTTCCTCCTGCTATCAGCCGCAGGAGGCTGCCCAGCATGAACTGTATCAAGAGGTTCCTATGAGGGGCGCCTGGGTGGCAGAGCGGTTAAGCGTCTGCCTTCGGCTCAGGGCGTGATCCCGGCGTTATGGGATCGAGCCCCACATCAGGCTCCTCCGCTATGAGCCTGCTTCTTCCTCTCCCATTCCCCCTGCTTGTGTTCTCTCTCTCGCTGGCTTTCTCTCTCTCTGTCGAATAAATAAAAAAAAAATCTTAAAAAAAAAAAAAGAGGTTCCTATGCACTCTGCTTCCCATCGGGTTCTTCCAACAGAGAGCTCTGGCAGGAAATGGGAAACTGAAAGTGTGGGGGAAGAATAGTGAGGTCAGGTCCCTCCCAGCCAAGGTCACTTTCAGGCCCTAGGGCAATAACAACTCAGCTACAAGTAGTCCTCATTTCCACAGACCTGCCTTTGTAAATTGTCCTTTATTATTGAGTGTGCATCGAGATAAGGTGAAAATATTAATGGCTCCTCTGATTTTTCTTTGTATCAGATATTTTCCCTGTTTTTCTCCCCCTGCAATTCTTTTCCATCTTAACTTTCAAAATACCTGAGTTCTTATGTGGGACTATTTTCAAATTATTCCCCAAACTGGCAAACCTATTAGGTAGAGCCCTGCCTGGTAGGAGAAACCCTTCATGAAATAGGACCAAGGAAACCCTAAAAGAGACTGATGTAGACTTGCTTTGTTTTGTAACATGGCTGAGGACCAAGCTCTAACTTGTAGACACTTTGGAGTGTTCTAAAAAAAAAAAAAAAAAAAAAAAAAAAGGCTTGCTTTAATTTAAAAAAAAAAGAAAAAGAAAAAGGAGGAGGAGGAGGTGGTGGCTATTATTTCTTCTCCACATCTCTAACTCAAAGGGATGTAACCCAAAGAGATTAGTCACCTTCGCATTTTTTACTTCAAGAAAAGTTGCCTGGGGACAATGAAGGTCAGTTCCTAAAATGCACACAGCAGATGCATCTGACCCTGATGATGGTTCAGGTTAAAATAAGTTCCACTAAGTAATGCAGGGAAGAAAAAAGAAGGAGTTAAAATATTTAAAAGATCCAAGGTGGGGTGCCTGGATGGCTCAGACCTGGATCAACTCAGGTCATGATCTCAGGGTCCGGGGATTGAGCCCCACAGTGGGCTCCCTGCTCAGAGGGGAGCCTGCTTCTCCCTCTCCCTCCTGCTGGAGCTCTCTCACTATCTCTCTCTCTCTCTCTCAAATAAATAAATAAATAAAATCTTTAAAAAAAGAAAAAAAGATCCAATGCTACAGAGAAACAACAGTGAGGAGGGTTCTCAAAAGTAAATCTGAAACCCTGATAAAATCTAGAACCAATGAAAGAATATGCCATAAGCACTCACAAGTGTGTATAACCAAAAAAAAAAAAAAAAAGTAGACTCCTCCATCTGTGTGCATTGGAGAGAACATAATCTAATAAACCTGGAGAAGGCTAGTAGTTGGAACACATAGCTCTAAAAATATCTAAGGTGCTTAGTGAGGGCAAAAGCATAGTCTTCAAGTCAACTCCCTCCAAACTCTAAAGAGACAGACAGAAAACCTCCCCAACCTAACTGACCTGCAATCTGCATCATGAAGGGACCCAGATTCAGAAAGGAGGCCATCAACAGACAGAAGCACAGTATTTTATGGAACACAGTTTGGGATCCCAGATTCACGGTGATTCTAACAAAATGCCTAAGACTGGTTTCTCCTAGACCTCCACCATCGCTGCCTATGCTGGAGGAGGGAGAATGCTCTAAGGGGAGTGATAATATATAGTCTTTGCTATTTCTCCAAATGATGATCCTAGAAGTGCATGTGTGTGGTAAGACTATTAAAAGACTAACAGGACTCTAAAAGGCGATAATGAGATTCGAAGGGAGGAAATACAGAGCTGTGCTACTGTGAGGGTCTCAGACACAGCATTGGTGTCACCTGGGGACTGATAAGAAGCACAGACTCAGACCCCACCCCAGACCCACTGAATCAGAATCTGTAGCTTAACAAGTCCCCCCCCCCACATTAAATTTGAAAGCACTCCTCTAAATTATTTCCTACATTGAGGTTTTCTTAATAAATTTAACAGACAGAGAAGAATCAGAAGAAAGGGAAGGAAGCTAACACAGCAAATGTCTTCCAAGGTCAGACACTATGTGGGGTATTTTACATATGCCTTATGATTTAGTCTCCAAAACATCCCTGAAATATCAGAATTATAATTGCTATTTTACAGAGAAAGTAATTGAGACTCAAAGAGGACAACAATCTAACCTAAGATTCAGAGCCAGATAGATAGGTCTGGATTAAAGTCCACGAGGCGGGGCGCCTGGGTGGCTCAGTCGTTAAGCGTCTGCCTTCGGCTCAGGGCGTGATCTGGAAGTCCTGGGATTGGGCCCCACATCGGGCTCCTCCGCTAGGAGCCTGCTTCTTCTCTCCCACTCCCCCTGCTGTGTTCCCTCTCTCACTGGCTCGCTCTCTCTCTGTCAAATAAATAAATTAAAAATCTTAAAAAAAAAAAAGTGCACGAGGCTACCTTGTTCCCCTGCCTCAGGCAGCAGAGGCAATGCCTGGATACTGGGCTCTCATAAGCAGATGGAGCAAAATTTATGCATACCCAAATTGAACATCCCTTCCGGGTGCGGGGGGGGCGGGGCTTCCCATTATCCACCTCCAAATAAAATCCCAAGCTCCTCCTTCCCAAACAGCCTCAACCCAGAGTGATCTCAATATAAAGGCTGACATCTTGGTATGATTTCTGCAGCCTAATAATAATAGCAGCTAACGCACTGAGACAGACACTGTTCCAAGCACTTTTCATGTACTATCAAATTTCAAATTCGTGAGGGAGGTTTTTATCACTAAATCTATTTCATAATGAAGAAACTGAAGCACAGAGAGGCTAAGTAAATTGCCCAAGATTATTCAGCTACTAAGTGACAGAGTCAAGATTTGAACTCGGAGTTTTAGCTCTATGCTTTTGACCACAATACTATTCTTTATCCCCAAGGGGAGCAGAATTTCAGAGGTGGGATCAGAGCCCAAAATTCAGCAGCCCCCAAAAAGCCTCCCCGAGTACTTTTATTACTCACTAGCACAATTAATTCAACCGCTTTCATTGTTTAAATTCTAAAAAAAGAAAGAAAGAAAGCAGCAAACACATACCAAGTAACTATTATGGGCGGGGGGGGGGGGGGGCGGGCAGTGAGAGCACTGACAAAAAAAAAAAAAAATGTGGCAAGATAGCAGAAAGCAGAAGCCCAGCCAGATTGATGGAATCAGACAAGAATATGACCCAAGTCATTGCTACTAAATACCAAAAGGGCCTCCAATGCCTGTGGTAAAGACTGGTGTCACTCACTTGGCTGACAGACCATTTATTTTGGCTCTGACCTTTGAAAGACGTTAAATGATGATGATGATAATGGATGGGCAGTAGGCCGGCAATCTCTGTGGTTTGGCAAGTGTTTCCTGGAACTGCACGTCCCTTCCCGTGGTCAAAAGGACGCTCCCATTCCCCAAGGGAGGGTTCTTCCTACAGAGTTTGGAGCAGCACAGGCCTGTCCCAACCTCAAGGTCCCAACTGCAGTAACTCTTACTCTAAACCAATCTGCACTCTCTGGGAGAAGGTAAAGAAGAAGCCCGGGCATTAAGTATGATTTACACCTCCCCCCCAACATAATCATAATTGTTAAAATTAACACGTGTTAGTTTTCCTAGTATGACTCCAACTATACAGAAATGGGCCCAAACTGAAGATGAAAAAATAAGTGCCATGGATCATCACCAAAATCAACCAAACCCATAACTGGGTACGCACATCTGCCTTGAAGAAAGGGCTCTATGCATACAATATTCAATTCACAAAGACTATGATATGAAGGGGGAAGAATCTTTAGCGTCAGGAAATGGCGGAGAGTGTTAAAAGAGTTGTTGCGGGAAAGTAAATTGATTTTACTGAATTGTGCTCAAATGTTATGCCAAGAGCATCTACTAAAGGTCAGTATAAGAAATAGTCATGTGAACATCACTGTTGCATTTTTTCAGAATGATGGAGAGGTCATTCTCATTATGTTTTGGGTGCTATAAAGAATCCATGTAAGAAACACGTTTTAGAATTTAATACCCCCAGAGAAAACATAGCCTTTTCTGAAGAACTGCAATGATTTCTGTATTCTGGTCACAAGACCTACATAACTTACTATGTTTCCTTGTTGATTTGGCTTCCAGGAATCTCAGTAAACTATTAAACAAAACCCAATTACATTAAGTAACTAACAGTTTTTACAATTATATTAAGTAATTAGCAGTCATTAACAGGTGTGTTTTCATTTCTTTCCTTTGCCCTAGTTTTCTGTATCTAATTTATCAACCTTATTGAATATATATTCTTGGTCATATCATTCTTAAGATTTTCTTCAAAATAAATAGGCACTTGGAGCAAATAAAAGAAAAAATTGAGACGTAACATGCATCAGGTGGAATAGTCATATTAAGAGGGGCAATGAAAGACAATAGTACATACTAAGAAGGGAAAGTAAAAATAGCAATGAGGTCCAGTAAGAAGGAACAGTTGAAAAAATAGTGGATATGTGACCTAAAGAAAGAGTAAGAGGAACCAGAAGAACTTCCTTCAAACATTGAAAGACTCTAACAGCAGAAGGAGAAATAGACCCATAAATACAGAGAACAAACTGGTGGTTGGCAGAGGGGAGGGGAGTGGGAGGAAGGGAAAAGTGGGTGAAGGAGAGTGGAAGATCCAGGCTTCCAGTTATGAAATGAATAAGTGAGGGGAATAAAAGGTACAGCATAGGGAATATAGTCAATAGTACTGTAATAATGTTGTATGGTGACAATGGTAACTACACTTGTGAGCACAGCATAACACATAGAGTTGTTGATCACTGTGTTGTACACCTGCAACCAATGTGACATTGTGTGTCAACTATACATCAATTAAAAAAAAAAGAAAGAAAAAAGAAGATACTTGTCTTCTGCCAGTCCACTGAAAAAGAAGGAAAAAAGAAAAAGAAGGATAAAATTGGGGATTCAGATAGAAAGGGTAACTTGTGATTAAATATAAGAAAAATCTTTCCAATGACTAAAGTGGTCCAAGAATAAAAAGGGCTAATTCGTGAAGCAATTAGATCACTGGGGATATTCAACCAGAGGCTAGAAAATTGTCTCCTATGAATGTTGAAGAGCAAAATTTTGCTCCGGTTGGCAGGTGATTAGAATAACTATGCACATAGGACAAAACCTTAAATGACTGGGTTTAGAGAGCTTTGGGTTGGTAAACACATCAAGGTGCTGGCAGGGTGCACACCCAAAGAAAGCACAGGACTCTTGCCACCCCCACATCCCATATTTCTTCTATGCATCTCTTCCATTTGACTGTTTCTGAGTTGTATGATTTATAATAAACCAGTAATAATAAGAAAAGGGCTTTCCTGAGTTCTGTGAGTCATTCTAGCAAATTATTGAAACTGAGGAGAGGGTTGGTGGAACCCCTGAATTTAGAGCTGGTTAGTCAGAAGTACAGGTACAATTGGGAGTTGCAACTGGCATCTGAAGGGCGGGGCAGTCTTGTAAAACTGAGTCCTTAATTTATGTAATCTGATGCTAACTCCAGGTAGATTGGAGTGAATTGAATTGAATTGAATTGAATTGAATAGCACCCAGTTGGTGTCTACAGAGTTGGAGAATTGGTTAGTGTTAGAAAAAACCCATACATTTGGTGTCAGAAGTGATGTAAATAAAAATAGTTCTTACACTCTTCCTCCAAGGTCTTAGCCACTATTCTTAGTCCCCTATACTATTCTTAGTCCTCTATACTATTTCTAAAACTCAGTGTAATGGACCCCTATGAGATGTCTAGCCACCTACTTCCAGTATCTACTGTTTTTCTGAGGGCACCATCCCCTTTCTTCTCCCTCTCATTCCCCCAACCCAACTTACCACAAGGTTATAGTAATATAACTCTTGAATGCTAGATTCACACACTGTAATCCCCCATCTCCCACCTCCATACAAACATCCAACCCACCCCCCCCCACCACCACAGTTCACAGATCCAGTTTACTGAAGGAAAACTAATCAGATTCCCTTCTAGATTCTAGATTCCCTTCTCCAAGAGAATCTTCCCAATGGAGAAAGGGACAGTCCGTTCAGGGATATCTGGATCTGTTCTATATGATCTTAGGGGCTGTCAGTATTTTTTTTTTTTTTTTTTTTTTTTACCCATAGGGACCAGAGAAGTACAAGAAGCTGGTCTGAAGATATAGAAGAATGACAGACAGGCAACAAGAAAGCAAGGCAGTGACAGGGGCAAATCTAACAACATTCAGATTTCTGTCCATTCCTGAAACCCAGCTATAATCCATTATTGTAGACAAAATGGCCACAAATCCTTCTTCTCCCTATTTCCAGTCCCTTGCAATGTGACTTTGCAGCTCCTCCCATAAAAAGGTAGAATCTATTTCTCCACTTTTTGAATCTAGGATGTAACTTGTTTTGGCCAATGGGATATGTGGCAATGTGACACAAACAGCTCTGAAAAGCTTTCATAAATGGAGCTTGCCCTCTTGCCGTCCTTGGAAGCCTGAGATCTTCATTTGAACAAGCCTGGGCTAGCCTGGTGGATGATGAGAGACATGTGGCCCAGTTGCCCCCATCATCCCAGTTGAAAACCAGCCAACCCAGAAGCAGCACTGCTTGCCTAGCTGTCCAGCAGCTGAGAGCAGATGTGTGAATGAGCCCAGCCAAGACAAGCATAAGCACTGTCAAGCTGAACCCAGCTCAAATGGTTATTGTTTTAAACCACTAAGTTTGCAGAGGGTTACACAGCAAAGGCTAACTGATAAACCCACCTTTGCATTCCAGCACACATCCCTTGAATGCGCTTTTTATCTCGCAAGCAAGAGTTTTAATATCTACATTTGCATTTGAA
Source organism: Ursus americanus (assembly GCF_024610735.1). Taxonomy (NCBI): domain Eukaryota; kingdom Metazoa; phylum Chordata; class Mammalia; order Carnivora; family Ursidae; genus Ursus; species Ursus americanus. Next base: position 5,186,812 of record NC_142162.1, on the reverse strand, counting down.
AATATTTTATCATCACAAAAGCCCAAAGAATATTCAACCATTCAAACAGTTTTAAACATTTTGTTTAAATTAAGCAATTAAACATAAAACAATCGCATTTTATCCTTTCCTGGCTCCAAATCATCTCCTTTATAGCTTATCGATTTTTATTACATATGTGCTACCAAAATAAGTACCCTATTGTATTTTCATAACAATAAATTCATGATCTGACCCCTGCTTATTTCTTCTACCATAAGCTCTTGCTACTTTTATCACATAGTCTGTGCTTCTGTCCAAGTAAACTAATTTCAATTTCCTGAATATACTCTCTATGCATCTATGTCTTTGAAAATGCTGATCCACCTACATTCATTCAATAAATATTTATTGAGTGCCAGCTGTGGGAAAGGCACTGTTATAGGTTCTAGAAATAAAGCAGGTGAAGAAATGACACTGGAATTCTATGGTCTTCTTGTCTTCATAACTATGGCGAATTGCTCTTTCACTGAGACTAAATTCAAGCAGCAACCCCTCGGGGAAATTTTCATGGCCTCCTAGAATTGAGTTACATACTCTAACTCTCCACTCTATCATAGTACTTACTCAGTATAACACAGTGACTAAAGCATATAAGTTTCCTCATCTACAAAATGGGAGTTATAATAATTACCCACTTGATTGGGTTGTTGCAAGGATTTTAAAAGCCTAGTACAGGGGCGCCTGGGTGGCACAGCGGTTAAGCGTCTGCCTTCGGCTCAGGGCGTGATCCCGGCGTTATGGGATTGAGCCCCACGTCAGGCTCCTCCGCTATGAGCCTGCTTCTTCCTCTCCCACTCCCCCTGCTTGTGTTCCCTCTCTCGCTGACTGTCTCTATCTCTGTCGAATAAATGAATAGAATCTTTAAAAAAAATAAAAATAAAAAAATAAAAAATAAAAGCCTAGTACATAGTTAATGCACAATAAATATTGCTTAATTTTTTTAAATTCCCCGTTGTTCTATAATGAGAATACATTGTTTTATAATAAGAAAAATAACTTTCAAGGAATCTATAATCATTCCTGATGAAATCAGGAAAAACCTGGAGTTATTAAAAATATCTTTGTACCCATTTAAGATGGTATGCTGTGTTTCCCATGTCTATTCATGATTCTAGGAACCTGCAGCTCATGAACTAAAACTCACACTTGAAAACTATTTGTATTCCTACTGCCATTACTTTCAGTCAATATGTACAAATTTTAACTATAACACTTCAATTAGAAAATATTTTATTGATCTTAAATTCCTGGCCAACGAGCAAAAACTCTTACTTTACCACTTTACAACAGCTTCCTTTCTCCAGTGGAAAGAAAATTAGGAAGCAGAAAATAAAAAAAACAAAGAGCATGAGATTTACACAAGTACAAAGATTACAATTAGAGATAAAAAAGATGTTTTCACATTCATCAAGGGAGATTTGCACCTTTAGAAACACCACTATTTTGGGTAGCCAATTATGTATTATAGGAGTATGTCAGTTTCATTGCCTCTTTTGTTCCTTGAACAACTCCCTGTGTAATAACTCCTTTGCCTGAAAATGTAAGAAAAATGAAAACTCAGAGAATTCTTGTTGGAGCTCAAGAGGGACAGTGTTTACGTCCCATTAGTGTGACAACTCTATGAATATGTAGGCTTGGATTTATGGGACATGCTTTCACATATGTATATGACAGACAAAGCCTATTGGCACGTAGGAGGAATCCAGCACCTGGTGCAAATGCCTGAAACTAGGGATTATAGTTACATTTTTAACAACAGTATATTGCACAGACTCCAACTACTCAAAATGCACATTAGCTACAGGAAAGGAAAGAGAAACGGTGGATCAGTACTACCTAGGTATAATAACTCTTAAATAAATGTGGATAAATGAATAAATCCCCTGGATTAAGCCTAATTGTCAAATTAATAGAATCTCAGGTGTTGATCCTAAATAAAAGCCTAAGTAATTATTTACATTATTGCCAGCAAATTATCATGTTGCAAATGAGAGCATGTTTTTTTTTCTTAATTCAGTTAGGCACCAGACTATACACTGGGAATCCAGAGATTTAAAAAAGCAATAGTCTGTCTCTGCACTTGAAGACCTCAAGATAGTCTAAGGGAAACATCTTTGCAATACAAAGTGAGAAGCACTATAGTGAAGTCAGAGGTTCTATTGTGGTCACATTGACAAGGGAGCTTTAATCAAGAGGGGGATCCACTAAATGGTTTTACAGATTTAACCCACAGTTCCAGTTGGTCATCTCACAAAAGCAAAAGCATTCCACTGACAGGGATGGCACTAAATGGGCAAACACATGTGAATGATTCTGCAGCCAACAATACAACTACCCATCTACCCAACTACCAAACTCACAAGCCAGGGACATCACTGTTTATCTTTTCTTTCCTGTAATGTACCAATTAGATGACTAGAAAAACCTAAAAGATTAAATGATCTTCTATCAACATTACCCACCTGGAAAGAAAAAAAAAACCAAAAAACAAAAAACCCAGAAATGGACCCTCAACTCTATGGCCAACTCAACCTTATGGCCAACTAATCTTCAACAAAGCAGGAAAGAATATCCAATGGAAAAAAGACAGTCTCTTCAATAAACAGTGTTGGGAAAATTGGACAGCCCCATGTAGAAGAATGAAATTGGACCGTTTTCTTACACTATACACAAAGATAAACTCAAAATGGATGAAAGACCTAAATGTGAGACAGGAATCCATCAAAATCCTAGAGGAGAACACAGACAGCAACCTCTTTGACCTTGGCCACAGCAACTTCTTGCTAGACACAGCTCCCAAGGCAAGGGAAACAAAAGCAAAATGAACCATTGGGACTTCTTCAAGATAAAAAGCTTTTGCATAGCAAAGAAAATAGTCTACAAAACCAAAAAAAACAAAAAAACAAAACCCTACAGAATGGGAGAAGGTATTTGCAAATGTCGTATCAGATAAAGGGCTAGCTAGTATCCAAGATCTATAAAGAACTTATCAAACTCAACACCCAAAAAACAAGTAATCCAGTCAAGAAATGGGCAGAAGACATGAACAGACATTTCTCCAAAGAAGACGTCCAGATGGCCTACAGACACATGAAAAAATGCTCAACATCACTCATCATCAGGAATATACAAATCAAAACCACAACAAGATACCACCTCACACCGGCCAGAGTGGCTAAAATTAACAAGTCAAGAAACAACAAATGTTGGCAAGGATGAGGAGAAAGGGGAACCCCCTTACACTATTGGTAGGAATGCAAGCTAGTACACCACTCTGGAGAGCAGTATGGAGGTTCTTCAAGAAGTTAAAGGTAGAGCTACCCTATGACCCAGCAATTGCACTACCAGATATTTACCCAAAGGACACAAACGCTGTGATCCGAAGGGGCACCTGCACCCCAATGTTTATAGCAGCAATGTCCACAATAGCCAAGCTATGGAAAGAGCCCAGATGTCCATCGACAGATGAATGGATAAAGAAGATGTCGTATCTATATACAACAGAATATTTCAGGCATCAGAAAGGATGAAATCTTACCATTACATTGACATGGATGGAATTGGAGGGTATCATGCTAAGCAAAATAAGTCAATCAGAGAAAGACCATTATCATATGATTTCACTCATATGTGGAACTTAAGAAACAAAACAGAGGATCACAGAGGAATGGAGGAAAAAACAAAATAAGATGAAATCAGAGAAGAAGATAAACCACAAGAGACTCTTACCTACAGGAAACAAACAGAGTTGCTGGAGGGGAGGGAAGTGAGGGGATGGGGTAACTGAGTGATAGGCATTAAGGAGGGCATGTGATATAATGAGCACTGGGTGTTGTATGCAACTGATGAATCACTGAACTCCACATCTGAAACTAATGATATACTATATGTTAACTAATTTAATTTAAATAAAATCAGTTTAAAAAAAAGAAAAAAAAAACAGTTAATACATGTAAGAAAGCAAGCACATGACAGACAGTTGTCGGCTTGTGTCAGGCCACTCTTAAGTCCACCTGTTCTCTGCAGAAGCTCTGGCTTAACTCCAACATTTATCTAGACAGGCTGCAGTATCATTTTTACAGTTAGATATACTACTGATCAACCTCTTTTAATCTAACAGAAAGCTTTAAAGAATTAAGCCTGTGTAGCATAAACCTTTTAAAAGACTACAATAATTAGAGATACAGAGACATATAAATATTTGTTAGTCAAACCAAATTCGTGTTGCCTGGTATTTTCTTTGGAGCCGGCCCATGTCATTACACTGAAATGTGATATATACAAACCCTGAGTGACTGCAAGTGAAATAATGTGACCCTATATACACCGTGACAGTTTAAAATTACATTTGCTTGGGTTATTTTTATGTTAGATATTTCAAACCGTTTATTCCAAGCTGAGTACATTTTGTTTCCTAAACAAAACAATGAAGGAAAACATAAAAATAGTTAAATAGCAGTGGAACAGTAGAGGATTTTAGTTCCTTGACGAAGCTGAGGATCTGTGATTTTTTAAGTCATCAGTATGTTCTTTCATTCAACAAATATGCAATTAGCGTTGTGTTTATTAAAACACAGAATAGACAGCTAGATAGTTTATAGTATATTTTTCCACTCTTAAAGGATTTTTTAAACTATGTTTAAACTATTATTAACCATAAGCATGCCTTTATAAAAACGGATTTATATTACATACCTAAACTAAGGCATTCTTTTGGATAGGCAGCAGAACTCTCTACCTACACCTATGTATTAAAAAATTAAGTATAATGGAATAGACAGAAATCATATGCTGTGATTCACTGAGAAGGATATCACCCATGTAGTATTGCTGGGGGAAAAAGGTTCATCTCAATTTAATAATAAGACAAACATCTTGACAAATCCAAATCAAGGAAATTTGACCAAAAAAAAAAAAAATCAGTCTGGACTCTTCAAAAATGCTTATGTCATGAAAGACAAAAAAGCTGGGGAACAGTTCTAGAATAAAAGAAACTAAAGAAACGTGACAATTAAATGTAATGATCAGGTCAGTAAAAATTTTAAAAGAAAGAAAAAGAAGAGAAAAGCTGTAAAGGACGTTATTATTGGGACAATTGGGAAATTTGAATATGGGCTGCATATTAGATAATTATATTGTATCAATGTGATAATTTATTCGGTTATGTTGAACAATGCTTTGTTCTTAGGAGACGAATGCTTAAGTATTTAAGAGTGATGTCTGCAATTAACTCTCAATGCTTCAGAAAAAAAGTAGAAAGAGCAAATGTGGCAAAATGTTTACAAGGATCTAGATAAAACACATATGCGTATTTATTGCCTATTCCTGCACTTTTTCTATACCTTTGAAACTTCTCCACAATAAAAACTTGAGAAAAAAGCTTTAAGCGCTACATTAACAATCAATCTAATTCAATATGTGATATTTAACACTGTTGCCAACAAGTAACAGTGTATCATACTTTACAATTGTATTATTCAAAAACACTGAAGCAAATCAATGAAAACTTCTAAATATTAAGGCATCCTGCATCAAAACAAACTTCTGTGAATTATTCCTAAAGGAATATACATTTTTTAATTTTTTCTGACAAATTATTTGCTTTTTCAGTAAATTTATCACCAATTTGAAGGATTAAAATATCTACAAAATCTGACAGCTGGAATATTTTGTCATGAAAATAAACATAAATACAACTTAAATTATAATAATAAAAAGTACTTTCACCTCTTTACTGGGTAGAGGTCTTTACAGCATGTAAAATAAATTCACATTTAAATTTTTTTTAATTTTGAATTTTACTGATTGCTTGAACTTTTGCATATACTTCACAAAAACACCCAAAATTTTATCAAAAGAAGAAATATTAATCACATATTTTCTGGATGCTCTTGTAACCACAGAAGCCATGACCAATTTTACCTTGCCTGAGCTTACTTAAATTATAGGCGATTATGAGCTTTGATGACCACACATAAAGTTCCCCAGAGCCCTGCTTCCACTTGATTTAAATAAACACAGTCAAAATTAACAAGTGTTTAATAGCCTAGAATGTCTTCTTATGTGGGATGTTACCCAAGATCTTTGAAACAATTATATTTTATTTCCATGCTTAAAATAATTAAATCAGCATATTAGTCAAAGAGTAACCTGGGTGGCACTCATTAAAATCCACCATTTGATACCCAAAAAAAACCAACCCCCTCTTATATTGTCCTTAGTAAAAGCCTACCGGTGTTGATAGAAAGCAGGCACCCGAGTGTTAACAGCACACAACCTGGGTTTCTAGAAGATGAATTTAAAGAACTTCCTCAGTTCATTATAAGAAACAAAATGAAATGGGATTCACCACTCCTGCTCTCACTATTGCTCCAAAGAAATTATGATATTCCAGGGGAAATAATTTAATTATGAGATATGTTACTTTAAAATGTCAAACTGCCAACCTGCCAGTTGAATAGTCTGCATACGTGAAATGAAACTTGAGCAAATGTTACCTTTGCCGTGGAGACACCCAGAAAGAAAACCCTTCCTTCTTTGAAAGGTTTTAATTCCTTAAAATACTTATTTTTGAAGAAATGTATACAGCAAAACAACAGGAACTCTGGCTTACATGATTCATTTTAGTAATTTATTGTGGGATCTCTTCACATAGTAAAATGATAACAACAGGAATACAATGACATCGTGAAATAAGGCTTAAAAAGCATAAATTATACCAGTCTAGACAACAGAATAGGATTTGATATAAAAATTACGTAACTTGAGGCACCTGGCAGTGTTAACGATACCTAGTTCTACCGAGTGCCAAAGGTCTGAGACTTTCTCCAGCCAGCTCCAGAAGAGTAGCTTCACAATCAAGTATATTATAGAAAGGTAGGATCTTCAAAATACCAAGCAATAACTTGATTAGAAAATTCAATAGAGAGTTTTTCCTCTTTAATTGTTTTTTCCCTGAATGTTAAGTCTAATATTGACCATCTATGATTCCCTAGACCAAGTGAGACAAATGATACTCAATTGCTCCCCGTGTTCAGCTCCAACTGGAACGCCCATGAAAAACGGGTAAGGAGACATACAAAGCAAAGTCTGGAAACCCAATAGAAGACCCTGATGCAGAAACAAAGAAGGTTGCCCTTGAGGGGTGCCTACTGACTCTACTTTACCTAATCTTAGACATCCCACAGAAAGGAAAGAAGCCCAACCTGCCAGGGCCCTGGAGTATCCCACTCTACCATGACTCTCTGCACCTACAAATGGCTCCTTATGGCAGAATCAGCAGGATTGCATCCAATCCCCTTAAGAGGAAAATTTTGCAAACCAGCAAGGTGAACTTTACCCAGAGAAGAAAGGTTCAGAATAGCTAACAGCTAAATGTTTAATAATATACTTCAGCTTAAATGTCAATCCCTACGTCCTCATGTTATTGCTGCCCACAATAATACTCAACTTTACCAACAATTGGTATTTGTTTTAATTCGTAATTTTTTCTCTTCCTCCCCTCTCTTACTTTCATTCTTTGTACTAATCACATAAGCTAAAGGAGCCTTTCTCCAAGTCATTCTCCATCTTTGCCAGACTTCATTCTCCTTATAGAAGTTAACCTTATGTGAAAGTACCTTGCCCATTTACTTATTTCTTCTGTCTGTCTCTCACTTCTAGAATATAAGCTCCTTGTCTACTTTACTTTTCCAGCCCCAATTCTGGAAGAGTGCCTGTTGAATAAACACTGTTAAATAAAGGAATGAAAAGTAAGGTTCCTTTTACTACCCTAACCCATTTGGGGTTCATGGTGTCCCTGAACCTCAGAGTTACAAGGAAAATAAAAATGCTTCCGATAAAACTAGCCTAATCATTTTCCAGAGATTCTCCCCTGTAGAGAAAAATCTACATTTTGTTAATTTAAATGAGAATTATAGATTCTTACTACCATCATCATCATCATCATTATCATTATTATAAAGTGAGGATGACAGTAATGATCCTTACCACTTACTATGAGTTAGGTGTCGTACTTTATATAATTACTCTAATCTTCACAACAACTTTACTGGGTAGATATTATGATCCTAATTTTACAGACAAAGAATCAGAGAGGTTAAGTAATGTGCCAAGTCACACAGCTCTTAAGAGTATAAACTAAGAGTCCAAGGTCTTATTGAATTGAAAGGACATGATCTTTGTACCGTAACATCCTGTAGAAGGCTGAACTAAAATCATCTTTTAATTCCATCCTTCAGTATTTATGATCAGGCCAAATTAACTTTCTATCGTCTGTTCCCTTACAAATTAAGATACTACTAAAATTAAGGAATTACACCCATTCATCTAAATTCTGAATAATCTCCAATAGTACTCAAGTGTCTGGTAGGAGTGCCTGGGTGCCTCATTTGCCTGGATGTCTGACTCTTGGTTTCTGCTCAGGTCATGATCTCAGGGTCTGATCTTAAGGTCTTGGAATCAAGTCCTGCCCTGAGCTGGGCTCTGTGCTCAGTGGGAATCTGCTTCCCCTTTCCTACTCCCTCTGTTCCTCTCCCCACTCCGCACTCTCTCTCTCTTTCTCTAAAATGAATAAATAAATCTTGAAGAAAAAATAAAGTATCTGGTATACTTAGTAACCAAGGAAAACTTAATTTGTAAAATACTCTTTGTCTTGATCATTCATTTCGGGCATACCTGGATAAATATCATTAAATTATTTTTATATGCCTATCTTTTTCACTGCCTACCAGCTTCACTAAAATGTTCCAAAAATATATTCATTTTATAGCCTGACTCCTAGCATTTTCACCTAGGATTTGACCCCAGCCTCTTGCTTTTATAATCATCAAAGGCCTTAGAATAATTGCGTTAGAACAAGTCACAATATACTTACTAAAATGCATCCCAACTCTGAAAAAGTATTACTTATAAATTGCTCAATATGCTTTTAAGAGTGAGCTACTAAAAATTTAGTAGGAAAAAAATACTCAAAAGAGAAAAATAAAAATTATGTCTATAAATACTAAATCTAGAAATTAAATTTGAGAAACAGGAAAACTTGATAAATGAAACTTTCTTACGAGTTTTTATTAGATTTTTCAAAGATAGTAAATTAAACACAATCATTTCAAGGGGTGTGGGTATTTGCAAATTAGATCAATGCACTCAGTTTTAATGGCAGGAAATATGCAGTACAGCTTTGAAATTCTTCACAGTGATTTATGGTGTATCTGAATCCTTCCTTGGAGCCATGGAAAGCTGAATTTCACTCTCAGTTCTCACCCTCACTTTTTTTGTTCTTTTCTTTTTCTTTTCCTTTTTTACTATCTCATTTATTTTAATTAAAACTAAGCGCAAACTACCCAAAGTAAAAATATATGCTGTCAGTTTGAGACCTTGGTTACCTCAGTATCTCCATCTAGTGGACATTGAGATTACAAAAGTTTATTTTATTCAATAAATTCCTGAATGCCAGTTATTAAACAAAGTAATTATGAGAAAGATAACTTTAAAAAAAGGTAAGAAAAAAGGCAACAATCCCCCCTCCCCAGCCCAAGGGATGGAACTGTCAATCATCAATACAACCAGAGTCATATTACATTATTATATTATAACAAGTACCAAAACGGCAGTATTCCAAAGTTTGGATATAGCTTTCCCAAGGTTTGGGTTTTATTCCCAGTAATAATTTTCTTGTCACTAGGATCTAGAATCTTGAAAAATCCATTAGAAGATTTAGATATAGTATAAGCAATAATATAATTTTGATTATTATTAAGCAACTCCTCAAAAACTGACGATCTTAAGAATTGCTTTACCTCTTAGATTACATAATCTTTTTTTTTTAAAAGATTTTTATTTATTTATTCGACAGAGATAGAGACAGCCAGCGAGAGAGGGAACACAAGCAGGGGGAGTGGGAGAGGAAGAAGCAGGCTCCTAGCGGAGGAGCCTGATGTGGGGCTCAATCCCAGAACACCGGGATCACGCCCTGAGCCAAAGGCAGACGCTTAACCGCTGTGCCACCCAGGCGCCCCTAGATCACATAATCTTAGCACTAGAAGGGGCCTCAAAGATTTAGTGGTCTAAATTCACTTATTTTACTAGTGAGGAAGCTGAGACCCAGAGACCGACTTCCCCTCAGCTATAATAGAGAGTAGGAGTACCAGAATTCAGACCCAGGTCTGTTTTTCAGTCCCATACTCTCAGAATAAAAATAAATGTATTCTCCTGGGGCGCCTGGGTGGCACAGTGGTTAAACGTCTGCCTTCGGCTCAGGGTGTGATCCTGGCGTTATGGGATCGAGCCCCACATCAGGCTCCTCCGCTAGGAGCCTGCTTCTTCCTCTCCCACTCCCCCTGCTTGTGTTCCCTCTCTCGCTGGCTGTCTCTATCTCTGTCGAATAAATAAATAAAATCTTTAAAAAAAATAAAAATTTAAAAAAAATGTATTCTCCTAGAAGAAGATACCACTGTCTTTGGAACAAGTCATTCATTTTATGTTTTCCTTTAACTCATCCAAATACAATACTAAAAACAGGGGAAACGGCTATTATGCAGATGATGGTAGTGGTGATAACTCACTAATTTAATCCAACCCAATTAATTGTCTCCTTTATGCCAGGCAGTATAAAGTTGCTCATAAGAAAATGATACAATCATCTCTTTCTTTAGAGCGAGAGAAAAGTTTTAAGGTTATTTACCATTTGCCAGACTGGCTGCCCTTCTTTTATTCTCAATGGATTTATATGTCCTTCAGAATTAAAAAAGCATCTCCATTGTCAATTACCAGTGCCTCACCCAAACTCCAAAAGGGCTAAATGAACCTGGGCCCATCCACATAATGACTGTGCCCTCCAAACAGTTTTGTTGTGTTGTGCTGTAGTTGTTGTTGTTGTTGTTGTTGTGGAATGTTTTCAGAGCTTAAGGGGGAGTAGAAGTAACATTAACATGTTCTAAAAGTAAAACCTGCCATATCCCTTTGACATAACATAAAGTACAAGCACATAATCCTGGACCTAGGCTCTGAGAAGTCTGAGAGGCAAGACTGTCCCATGAAGCTGGCAGTTGCACCTTACTTTACAGAGTTAAGGGGCCTGGCAAAAGGAAGAGCGTAAAGTTCTTTGCATTTCTCCAAGTACTAAACAGATGTTAATTGCATTATTCATAATTCAAAAGTATATATATTTTTTAAAGATTTTTTATTTATTTATTTGACATAGAGACAGCCAGCGAGAGAGGGAACACAGCAGGGGGAGTGGGAGAGGAAGAAGCAGGCTCATAGCGGAGGAGCCCGATGTGGGGCTCGATCCCAGAACACCGGGATCACGCCCTGAGCCGAAGGCAGACGCTTAATGACTGAGCCACCCAGGCGCCCCTCAAAAGTATATATTTTACTGCACAGATGCTATTCGGAAAATATTCCTGCTTACAATACAAATCAGTTACAATTTTAGTTCCTCTGAGTAAGCTTCTAAAGATACTATGTCAAACATGTGGTAAATCAGCCCTGGGATCCATTTAATGAAGCAGGTAGCTCATTCCTGAGAAAGTCTAATTAAAAAAAAAAAAAAATCCCTGAGTCTGTCAGGCTATTTTGATTCCAAGTACTTTACTTCAAAATGAAATGAAAGGGTATACAGTACTTTCATCTGAAGGAAGATAAAAGTAAATGTATATACAATGATACCACCCTATGTGTTTGCTTAAATATGACTAAAGAGGCTTTTGCTTCAAAATTATTAGTTTAGGGTACCTGGGTGGCTCAGTCAGTTAAGTGTCTGCCTTTGGCTCACTTCGGTCCTGGGATCAAGTCCTACATGGGGCTCCCTGCCCAGTGGGGAGTCTGCTTGTCCCTCTCTGTCTGCCCCTCCCCTGGCTCATTCTTTCTCTCTCTCTCTAATAAATGAATAAAATATTTTTTTTAAAAAAAGCAAATATAAAATTATTAGTTTAGAGGCACCTGGTTGGCTCAATCAGTGGAGCATGCAACTCTTGATCTTAGGGTCATGAGTTCAAGCTCCACATTGGGCATAGAGCTTACTTAAAACAAACAAACAAACAAACAAAAATTCAAAACAGAATTATTAGTTTAACAGAAGTCAAACAGGAAATTGGTTAGTAAAGGGGTGGATGTTTGCAACATATAATATACGAATACTTAATATATAGAGTTCTTATGGAGTTATATGAACTGAGTAGATATATAACAAAGTCCAAAAGATGCAAATGACCAATAAAAAACACGGAAAAGATACTTAAACTGTCTAATCATCAAAGATATGCCCAAGACAGAATCTGTCAGTTTGGAAATGATTTTAAAGATTGATAAAGTGTTAGTAAGGCTGTGGGGAAATGGACTCATGTAATGTTGCTGCATATTATTGATAAAATCTTTCTAGATGACAACTTGACAATGAATTTCAAAAGGTAAAATGATTAGGAACAAGTCAAGAATGTCCCCCCATCACCACTGCTTTTCAACATCATTGTGGAAGTCCTAGTTGGTTCAATAAAACAAGAGAAGGAGATAAAAGATACACAGATTGGGAAAGAAGAAATAAAACTGTCTTTGTTCACAGATGACATAATTATCTATGTAGAAAATCTAAAGGAATTAACAACAACAACAACAACAACAACAACAACAACAAAAACTCCTGGAAGCAATTATAACAAGGTTGTAACATACTAGATTAATATACAAAGTCAATCACCTTCCTATATACTAGCAATAGACAAGTGGAATTTGAAACTTAAAATACAAGACCATTTACATTAGCACCTAAAAAAATGAAATACTTAAGTATAAATTAAATAAAATATGTACAAGATTTATACAAGGAAAACTATAAAACTCAAATCAGGGGGCGCCTGGGTGGCACAGAGGTTAAGCGTCTGCCTTCGGCTCAGGGCGTGATCCCGGCGTTATGGGATTGAGCCCCACATCAGGCTCCTCCGCTAGGAGCCTGCTTCTTCCTCTCCCACTCCCCCGCTTGTGTTCCCTCTCTCGCTGGCTGTCTCTATCTCTGTCGAATAAATAAATAAAATCTTTAAAAAAAAAAAACTCAAATCAAATCAAAGAACTAAATGGAGAAATATCCTATGTTCACGGATAGGAAGACTCAATATTGTTAAGATGTTAATTTTTCCCAACTCGATCTATAGATTCAATGCAATCCCAACCAACCAAAATCCCAGCAAGTTATTTTGTGGTTATCAATGGATTCTAAAGTTTATATGGAGAGGCAAAACACCCAGAATAGCAACACAATATGAAAGGACAAGAATAAAGCCGGAGGACTGACAGTTTCCAACTTCAAGACTTACTATAAGGCTACAGAAATCAGGACAGTTTGGTATTCACAAAAGAACAGGTAATTAGATCAATGGGACAGAATAGAGAGCCCAGAAATCCACATAAATAAAGCCTGATCTTTGACAAAAGAGCAAAAGCAATAAAGTGGAGCAAAGATAGTCTTTTCAAGAAATAGTACAACTAGGCATTCATATGCAAAAAAATGCATCTAAACACAGACCTTACACCTTTACAAAAATTAAACCAAAATGGATCACAGACCTAAATGTAAAACAAAACTATAAAACTCCTAGAAGATGACATAGAAAAAAACCTAGATGACCTAGGGTTTGGCAATGACTTCTTAGATACAGCACAATCCACAGAAGAAAGAATTAATAATCTGGATTTCATTAAAGTTAAATATGTCTGCTCTGCAAAAGATGATATCAAGAGAATAAAAAGAGAAGCCACCGTCTGGAAGAAAATATTTACAAAAGACATATTTGATAAAGGACTGTTATCCGAAATATACAAAGAACTCTTAAAACTCAACAATATGAAATAAACAACCTGTTTAAAAAATGGGCCAAAGACCTTAAGAGATCTCACCAAAGAAGATATACAAGTGGCAAATAAGCATATGAAAAGATGCTCCACATCATATGTCATTGGGAAAATGCAAATTAAAACAACAATGAGATCTTAGGACACACCTACTAAAATGGCCAACATCCAGAACACCAAATGCTGGTGATAGTGTGGAGCAACAGGAACTCTCATTCATTTCTAGTGGGAATGCAAAATGATACAGCCACTTTCAAAGACAGTTTGACAGTTTCTTTCAAAATTTAACATATTCTTTTCATACATTTCAGCAATCACACGCCTTGTAATTTACCCAAAGGAGTTGACACTTATGTCCACACAAAAACCTGCACACAGATGTTTATAGCTGCTTCATTCATAACTGGCAAAATTTGAAAGCAACCAAGATGTCCTTCAGTAGGTGAATGGATAAACTATGTAATATCCACACAATGAAATATTATCCAGTGTTAAAAAGAAATGAGCTTTTATGTTCATCTTTTAGTTATTTTCTCTGCATACAGTAAATGTGGTAGGTAAGGACTACACACATATGTGGTATACTTGATATGATGGGGATTGTCCCAGTTGATTCTTTAAATACTAGATAACATTTAACTTATTCCCGGGTACAAGTCAAAGTTTGGAGGCCTTGAAACACAGTGACCTAATAATGATAAGGATCTAAAGATCACAGCAAAAGTTCAAACACAACCAAGGCATACGCATGAATTTTCAGCAATAATGGTTTCATTTGAAGCCACTTGGAAACAGTGAACCATATTCCTCCAATCTGTTGCTCCTTAATTTGTCTTGTTTGCCTTAGTTTATGCTAAAGGTAAACATGTATTTAGCCTAGTAAAGGAAATGGAAAAAAAGAAAAACCAGAGGTGACCTAAACAACCTCTGCAAAGCAAGGCTTCTAATCTGCAAATAGCTCAGTCACGGCATCGAAGTGAATCCAAATTACTCACAAATCCTACTCCTAAAAAAGAATATAACGAGCGATACAAACACAATGCTACATAATTGAAAGAAACTTGGGTTTTTTTGATAAAATGATGTGAATGGTTTTATATTTACATATTAACAATATTAACTCAAAATTTCAAACATTTTTAAACACAGGCCACCCAGTGCTAACGCTCAGCCCTCCTGGTTTTTGTACCAGTGAGCACATGGCTTTAGTCCATGTCCAACACTTAATTAAGAGATTCTTTTCCAAGACTGTATTCTGGATTTACCATCTTCTTCGAGGCCATGCTGCTGCAGTTCATTAGCAGTCCACATCTGGCTGGAATGTTTTAAACTACTATTTTCCTTAACCATTATATGGATGAGGTTTTCTTTATTCTATACAAACTGAAGCAACGTCCTTCTATGGACTTCAGTCTGGCTCAGAGAACTGCTATAATACACTTCAGGGTTCACCCTGCCCCAGGCCCCTCCCAGTATTTTGTGTCAAGACACAGCCTTCCCTTGGTTTTTTAGACCTTACCACTTATTTGAAAACTTCCCAATTTGATGACACCAAGTAGCCATTCTAATAACCTGTTCTCTATTTACACATAAAATACTTCATACCTTGTATGAGCTAGATGCCCAACTAATAAGTCTTCTGTTAGTACCCCACTATGTGCATTTAAGTTCCAAAACGGCACTGGCAATTCCTTTTCTTTTCTTTTTTTGTCTTTTAGATTATTTTCTCCTTGGTCAGTATAGGGTACAGTATACTACTTCCAACTGCAAGAAACTCAAAGCAATGTGAATCATTCTTGACACCTCAGCTCACAGCCCTCCAAAGGCTTTCTATTATACTTGGAATGAAATCCAAAGAAGACTCCATACAATGTGGTAATGTGGCCTCTGATCCCCACTCTTCAGCTCACCTCCTGCCACCCTGCCCTCTCCCCACTCACCACACCTCCCACACTGGCCCCTGCTATTCCTGGGACAGGACCAACATGCTTTAGCCTTACGGCTTTTGGATATGCTGTTCCTTCTGCTTCCCTTTTGTGCCCACTCCTTAGTGTCTGTTAAAATGTTTCCTCCTTAAAGAGGACTTCTGACTCATCTAAAATAGCAACTTCCCTTCACTACAGCCTATTTTTCTTCATAGTCCTGGCTGATATTCTCTATTTATTTAGATAGCTGCTCATTATCTCCCACTATCACCACATACACCAGCATGTAAGTCCCATGAAAGCTGGGGCTGCACTCATTTTATTCACGGATGTATCCCTGGTTTCTAGAACAATGCCTGGCACCTGGTAGGTGGTCAATAAATGTCACTGAATGCTACTTCCGAGACTTAGGATAGGAAGTTTATACTGTGGCTGAAAAGCCTATCTTCTCTGGGAAGCACTCCCTCATAAATCCAGTATTATTCCTGTTCTTCCAGGCTTCCCAATAACAAACAGGATTTTTGATGTCTAACCATGAGCTTCTCCAGTTTCCTCAGTGGACAGCAAACCCTCAAGGGAAAGTTTTATGCCTAATCCATACTCCAGGTTACTCAGACATCACATAAATTGTATTTTTGACAAATGCACACAGAATGCCCTCTGACCCTACAGCAGCTCCCTGCTGATCATTTCAGCCCTCATCAACCACGGCCATAGGGGGTTTCTCCTCCTTAGACTTTAACATGAGGATATAGTTCAGCCCTATAGTCTTCTATTATACCCCTCACTCCTCCAAAGTGGGTCTTCTGAACATCACTTACTCAGTCCACCATCTCCTGAATTCAGAGTCAATACCCTACCCCACCACACCCCAGCAGAGCGAAGAATTTGTGGGTAGAAGTCCACCTAACACACCTTACTATCCAAGGCTAGCCTCCAGAGTTGCGACCTGTTTCCCAAGCCAGCCCCCTATCTCTAATCTAAGATCCTTAAAAGGAACTTGGTCCTTCATTCTTGGCCTCCAAGGACAATTCAAGAACAGACAGAAACTGAACACAAGTCTACAGCAACTTGAATCCTGACCTAAAAAGTATAGACATACCTTACAGAATGTCTCACTACCTCACATTTTCCTGTTAGAACACTTGGTTTTTGACACTCAAACTTCATAAACTATATATATCTCTCAATACAACACTTTTTGAAAAGTGTTTATTTAAAATGCATATATTTACACCCTGAAGCTTAAAAACAACATTGTTAACAAAATAGTGTATAGAATACTGGGTTACCAGGTGTCCTCAGAGAAGACATACAGTGTACTACTATGTACAGTAACTGCTTCTTAACAACCAAATTAATTGTTTCATGTTCTAGAATATTGTTTTAAGTATTTTTTCACTGTATTTCTGTGTTACTTACAGAAAGGAATTTTTACTGTGTTTTTGTAACATTGTAGGAAATTAGGTAGCGGCTCTGAGTTGAGGAGTAATGCATTATAATTTCTCCTACTCAAAATAATAAGAATTAGGCCTATGATTTTTTACAGAACAACTGATTTTTGGAATGGACTCATGTTAAGTGGACGTTGCCTGTATTTTCTTGGACCCTTTCACCCAAAACCCATCAGCAAGCCTCTCCCTAGGCGGTTCTGATTTGGTCTGGCCCCAACAGCTCATCTGTTCTCAATCTCAAACTGTGACGCCTTGAATCCCTTCCTGCATCTTCATATCCACCCTCCAGTGCCCCCCTCCTTACCTTTTCATTCCATTCACCCCTTCTTGCCATCTTTTTCTTTATTTTCAGTTAATTTTTACTTTTGCAGAAGGGATATATGCACATAATCTAAAAGATCAAAGCTACAAGGCTTAAAACAACAAAACCAGTCCATAACTCTCCCCACTTTCACCCCCACCCCCAATGCAGCGTGCCCTGAGTCAAACATTTCCCACTCTTAGCTCTTGTTTTAAATTACCAAATAAGCTGAGTAAAATGCTGTCTCCTCATTATTCCATTTTAAACTTTATCTACAGCCTTCACATTAGGGTCAGTAAGGATTTTAGCTCTCTTAGACTCTCCTTTCCCTACCTCCCAATCTAAATTTATGCCAAAATTTTGGTTAAATCCGTATTCAGTGTATTGAGACTAGAGTTATGAGCCAAGTCATGAAAAATTGCTGATTTCCTTTCTGGAACTATTTTTTTTTATATATTTTTCCTATATTTAATAATTGCCTTATTTCCTCATTTGCTTAGTCGTATTTGCATGTCTAGCTAAGCCTTCCTATCCCCTACAATAACGCTGTAAAATCACTCTCAGCCCATTTTCCATATGGTCAAACATGTCAGATTTATCACTTTTTTTTCCCCTGATAATATTTATCAGTTCATTTTTTCCCTCCGTCTTCTGGTTCTAAACTGTACTGTTCCCTAAAGCTTCCGGGTGTCATGGGCGGTATGTTGGATTTTCCCTTAACCAATGTTCTATAAATACCCAACGCCTCTCTCCCGTATGGATTTCCCATTTCCTAGTCCCCATGTCATCTTTCTTGGTTTATTCCCTAGTTTTGGTGAATTACCTTCTATAGGCTTTAGGCTGCATGTCTGAGACTGTTTTATTCTATCTTTATACTTCATCAATTCATTTATTCTAAGCTAGAATTCATTTATATTTTGAAGATTATAACTCAAAAGATGATAATTCATTATATTACTCTATTGCCTTCTGTTTTCCAAAACTGTTTTGGATAAACTAACTTTCATTCCCTTCTTTTCTCTTCTCTCCTCTTCTCTCAATCAGCTGTTAGTGTGTTTTCTATTAACACTCAAGTTTCAAAATTCCCAGATGATGTACTTTGTTTTTTCTCTTTTCTTTTTTAAAAATTAAAAAAAAAATTGTGGAGATATAATTTGTTTATTTTCATTTATTATACTGAACACCCAATCAGCACCTTTCAATTTGAGAATTCATTTTTCACTTTACAGAAATATTATTTTTTTTAAATATAGTCTTCTATATTTTTCTCCTGACTAGTTGGATACTGAATTTCTAGAATTGATCTACAAATTTTCCTATCGTTCTCTCTCTTATTGCCCCTCTCTTTTTTTCCCTATCAGAGAGTTCTTCAAATCCTTTCACTGAAACTTTTGTTTTAGCTGTCATATTTTTAATATTCAAAAACTCTTTCTTATTTTTCCTTTTCAAAAAATGAAACTCTGTTCTTTTTTCAACATTTTCTTTGATCTCTCTGAGAATACCATGGCTTCTTTGAAGCATTCTTCTGCTCTCAGCATTGTCTCTGTTTTCTCTGAGTACCTTTTTAATCCTTGTTTCTTTGATTGTTTGTGTGCTTCATGTTGGAGGCTTTCTTCCAAAGTCTGATTATCTTTTGATACCCTATCATATTTAAGAGTGAGTCACTAGAAAGGTGATTTATAAGTGGGCCTCTAATTGGGTCATAGAGTAGCTGGAGAATTTTTGTGCAAGGAAGTCACCAAATGTCAGTATCTATAGGTCTCTTCTCCAGGATGGTTCCATTTCTTCTGAGAAGAATCTTTCAGTATTCCTAGTGGGATATGGAATGGTAAGGCTGCTGGTATGACAGAGCTGAGAACAGGAAGGGAGTTGGAAATTTCACTGTTCAGATGTAGAATGTCCTTTAATCCCCCCGTTTTCAATTCTGTTCTCATCCGGCCTTTCTCAGTGCTCAGTGTGGCCAGACTATCTCTGATTGTTTCTCCAGAGATTCCTGCAAAAGTGGGAGGAAATGGTCTCCTTGCTGAGGGAGTTAAGAGTAGGCTCTGAAGGTCTATCTTCTCCTCATAAAAGCTTTCAAATAGATTCCCACCCACCATGTCACCCTACTTTCTATGGTACTGGGTGCCTCGAATTCCTAAGCCTTTCCAAACAGCTGTAAGTCAACTTGCCTTCCATCTGCACTTCCTTCCACAGGCACTTGGCTCTGACCTTTCTTCATTCTGCTAAGTCATGCACCATCCTTCCACCTACTTTCCATCTTTGTATCTTGTGGTTTAGGGTTATTTACGTCTCCTTGATTTATCAAAGATGAAAACTGTGCCTCTGTTTTCCTGCTTCCCCTATTGTTTGGGGATGATTTTTTTTGAGAAAAGAAAAATAAATGAGGGCTGGAGAAAGAAAGAGTAGATATGCTCTTTGTTCTGGCATCTTGAAACCAGAAGTCTCTAGCCTTTTCTATTTCACAGGTCTTTTTATTACACCATATTCCCTTCTGCCAGTTTCCTTCTCATTCATAATTTCGGTCTTCCAGAATTTCTGGGTGACTAGCCATCTTGTTTTAGTGGCTTCAGACATACAACATTTCATTTATTAACGAGTTAACAAATTCCGTATCTACTTGTATCTCATTTGCAGCAATTATTATCTGCAATTTAACAGGACTACTGGATGTACAGATTAATTGGAAGGGGATTATTCATCAACTGGAAGAGATTAGTCGCCAGTCTCTCTTGTGGGACTTATCTTTCTTATCAGATAGGCTGGTTATTCTCCATTTGCCTTTCCGTCCCTCCATTGTCACACTTTTCTATACCCCAGAAGACTGATCTCTATGGACAACTCCCCTCGCCCATTCCCACTCACTGCCATTCCTACCCACTTCACTCTACCCCTGCCTCATTGCATCTCTGGCAACGTTACTCTACAGCCATAGCTCCTAAGTATAATAGCTTCTGGTTTCACAAGGGAACTCTTCCTAGTTGGTTCCCTTGACCCTGCTCACATCTCTATAAATAGTCTCTTTATTAAACTGTCTTCAGTTATACCCTCTGTGCCATTTGTTTCTTATTGGACGCTGACTGATACATCAGTTTAAAAAAAAATTTGAACTAGCTCATCTCTAAAGTCCATTGAGCTCTTACGTACTATGTCAACAACTGGCACTTAACTATAAAGACTCTGAGGAAATCAGGCTTCCTTTCAATTAAGATTCTATGTCACTACAGCAAAGAAACTCTCCTAAATAATGATGCTAAGCCCCTATGAAACATAAGCATTGTCAGTGCAACTTAGACTAGCAGGGAAATCTAGGATATACATATTGTTCCCTTTAGGCAATGGAGTCAGTTCTGATAAAAGTATATTTGCTATTTTTTATTCAATTTTTTAATTGAGGTAAAACTAACATACTTAAATGTTTCAGGTATGCAACGTAATGATTTGATATCTATATATATTGTGAAATGATCATCACAATAAGTCTAGTTAACATCCATCACCATACATAGTTATAGAATTTTATTTTCTTGTGATGAGAACCTTTAAGATTTACTCTCTTAGCAACTTTCAAATATGCAATGCAGTACTGTTAACTATAGTTACCATTCTATACATTACATCCCATGATTTATTTATTTTATAACCGGAAGTTTGTACCTTTTGATTCCCTCTACCCACTTCGCCTATCCCCCAACCACCACCTCTGGCAACAACTAATTTGTTCTCTATATCTATTAGCTTGGGTTTTTAAAAAAATTTTAAGGGCTCCTGGGTGGCTTAGTCGGTTAAGCATCCAACTCTTGATTTCAGCTCAGGTCATGATCTCACGGTTGTGAGATCAAACCTCACATTGGGCTCCACACTGGGTGTGGAGTCTGCCTGAGATTCTCTCCCTCCCTATGCCCTTCCCCCCACCTCTCTTTCCCTGTCTAAAAGAGAAAGCAATAAAATAAAACATTAAAAAAAATTTTTAGATTGCACAAGTGAAATCATACATATCTGTCTTTCCTGTCTGACTTATTTCACTTAGAACAATGCTCTCAAGTTCCCTCCATGTTGCTGCAATTGGCAAGATTTCACTCTTTTTTATGGTTAACTAATACGTCATTGTACATATATACCACATTTTCTTTATCCATTCACCCATCAACAGACACTTAGGTTGTTTCTGTACCTCTATTGCAAATAACGCTTCAATGTATATAGGGGTGCATATATCTTTTCAAGTTAATGTTTTCAATTTCTTCAGATAAATACCCAAAAATGCAATTGCTGGAGCATATGGTAGCTCTATTTTTAATTTTGTTAGGAACATCCATACTGTTTTCCATAATGGCTGCACCAATTTACATTCCCACTAACAGTGCACAAGGATTCCCTTTTCTACACATCTTCACCAACAACTTATTTCTTTTTTTTTTTTTAAGATTTTATTTATTTATTTGACAGAGACAGCCAGCGAGAGAGGGAACACAAGCAGGGGGAGTGGGAGAGGAAGAAGCAGGCTCATAGCGGAGGAGCCTGATGTGGGGCTTGATCCCATAACGCCGGGACACGCCCTGAGCTGAAGGCAGACGCTTAACCGCTGTGCCACCCAGGTGCCCCTATTTCTTATCTTTTTGATACTAGCCATTCTGACAGGTGTGAGGTGATATCTCATTGTGGTTTAGATTTGCATTTCCCTGATGATAAGTGATGTGGAACATCTTTTCATGTGTCTGTTGCCTATATGTATGTCTTCTCTGGAAAAATGTCTATTCAGACACTGCCCATTTTTCATCATATTGTTTGTTTTTATGCTATTGAGTTTTATGAGTTCTTTATATATTTTGGATATTAACACCTTAGCAGATAAATAATTGTCAAATATTTTTTCCCGTTTGATAGATTGCCCTTTTCTTTTGTTGGTGATTTCCTTTGCTGTGCAAAAGCTTTTTATTTTGATGTAGTCCCACTTGTTTATTTTTGCTTTTGTACTTTTGCTTTTGTTGTCAAATTCAAAAAATCATTACCAGCACCAATGTCAAGGAGCTTAACACTTATGTTTTCTTCTAGGAGTTTTATGGTTTCAGGTCTTATTCTAAGTTTTTCATCCATTTTGAATTAATTTTTGTGTATGGTGTAAGACAGCAGTCCAGTTTCCATTCTTTCGCAGGTGGCTGTCCAGTTTTACCCTACATCAATTATTGAAGAGACTATCCTTTCCCCATTGTATATTCTTAACTCTTTTGTCATAAAATAACTGACCATATGTGCATGGGTTTATTTCTGGGCTCTTTACTCTGTCCCGTTGATCCATGTGTCTCTTTTTATGCTCATACATTTGCTATTTTTTACTTTGAAAACACAGAGACAGCCAAAATTAATTCCAAAGTTTCTTTTTCTTCATCACTTTTTCTTCTTTTCCCTTAGATATTTACACCATTAAAGGCCAAAAAAAAATGCAAAAAATTAAGTTTCACTAATCCTCTTATTAATAAATAAATGAATTCCTTGACCTCACCCCCACCACAGACATCAGATTATCTCTTTCACCAGGCACGACCAGATTTTTTGTATCCACTGAACTTTTCCACTTTCTCACCTCTCACAGACCCTTTAACTCATTCCTATTTTAAATTGTTCTTGCCAAGATTTCTTTAACTTCTCTGATGCTAAATCCAATGGATGCTTCTTAGTCCTTGTCTTACTTGACATCCCAGTAGCATTTGAAACCACTACTTTCGGGAGTGCCTGGGTGGCTCAGTCATTAAGCAGCTGCCTTTGGCTCAGGGCGTGATCCCGGTGTTGTGGGATCGAGCCCCACATCAGGCTCCTCCGCTATGAGCCTGCTTCTTCCTCTCCCACTCCCCCTGCTTGTGTTCCCTCTCTCGCTGGCTGTCTCTATCTCTGTCGAATAAATAAATAAAATCTTTAAAAAAAAAAATAAAACCACTGCTTTCATGAAATATTCTCTTCCTTGTCTTTGGTGTTGCCTCATCTTTTTTTCCTCTTATCTATCTGATTACTTCTCAGTCTCTTCAGTGGACATCTCTTCCTCAGCCCATCCCTCAAATGTTCATGCTTGTCAGATCCTCGTCTTAGAGAGTTCCTTATCTTCCTACCTACACTCTTCCACTGGTTGTTCTTCTCCACTCCTATGGCTTAAAAACCCAATTATATATTAATGACTCTCAAATGGACCATCTCAACTCCAGATCTTCCTCCTAACCTTCAAGGATATTGTTTGTGACTAAATACTAGATAACTCTATCAGCGTGCCCACAGAGTCCCCCTACTCAACATTTCAATTTCTATTCTATATTCCTTATTCCAACAAATCACACCAAGCCGGAGACCTGGGTAAAATCCTTGACTCTTCTCTGTCCCCCATCCCCATACCCAATCAATGATCAAGTCTTACTGATTCTGTCTGAGATGTACTTTAAGTCTATGATCCGGGTCTCTCCATTCTCACTGCCATTTCCCTAGACCAAATCATTTCCCTACTACTGACATTATCACTACCCTCATATCTAGATTTTATAATAGAGCCAGAGTGATCTTTCTAAAATATAGGTGTGATCATGTTACCCTCTTCCTAAAAGCCTGAAATGATTTTACACTGCTATCAAGATAAAGCCCAAATTCTTCAACATGGCTTACAAGCCCCAGCATCTGGTCTCCTGTCATCCAAATTACTACAGCCGAATTAAGCCCCTTTTAGTTCCTCTAACAATCTATGATCACTCTTATTCTAGATATTCCCACATAAGGTTCCCTCCACCTGATACATGCCTACTGATGTTACCAGTGTTTTCATGCTATCACTATTTCTCAACAAACATCTACTAATCCTTGTGTCTCAGCTTAGATGCCCCATGCTCTCTGAATCTGCATTTAGTGTGCTCCCATAGCACACTACTTATCCACTTATCACACTCTATTATAGTTGCCTGTTACTTGTCTCTGTTCCCCTTTCAGATCATAAGCAGTGTGAGGGTTAAAACGGGACCTATTATAGCTCCAATGCTTTGAATATTACCTGGTACAAAGTAGCCACTAAATAAATAATGGTTGAATGATGACCAAAGGAATAAACAAATAAACCATCAGATTAAACATAGTACCAGTGGAACCACATTTCACATATGGACTTTCTTTCCCTTGCTTTCTTACCTGTCAATCACAAAAAACAAGTTGCCCTTCCCACCAAATAAGCCATAGCTTACAAAGGGCTAACTAATATATATTTACACATGACAGTCGAAGAGAATTCTATCTGAGACTTTGTCTTCTCCTTTATTTCCTTCTTTCCTCTTACATATACAATTTTCAGACTGAAAGTTTAAATAGATGGAAGACAGACCAAGCATGTGGCTGACTTTCTCTTGATCTGCCTGATGCCCTCCCCACACCATCTATAAATGTGGTAGTACGTGAGCATGGGATAAAAAAGAACCTATGATAACATTTTGTTTGAACCAGAACTCCAAAGCATTAATTAAAGCTGAGCACACCTGCTCTGAACTGCAAAGTCAGAGATTTATGTGAACTTGTAAAGTTGAGGCTTTCTGACCTTTTGTAGGATTTACGTTTCCTTTAAATAAGCATTTCCTCTTTGTAATGCAATATTTTTTTTTTTAAAGTTTATTTCAGTGACTAACCTGCTGGTATAAACAGATATGCTGTTCAGTTCCTTTATTGCCTCGTCTTTACCCTTTTACCCAGTGCCTGTCAAATATTTAATTTAAGGTTTTGGTTGAAAATAAGCAGGTCCAACTATGAGGCCTACAATTTCTTGGTCTAAACTGAACTTGTTAGTGAGGTGATCCAAAAAGATATCCATGCACTCCACACTTAATGTTAGAGCATAAGAGCATTTTAATACAGTTATTCATAGATCTGCTCACTATTTGCAAAGTATCAGATACTTTATAGTAGTTAACCACAAGCAGCACTTATTAATTTGTCGGGCTACAGTGCATGCCCATGTGTAGAGTCCTTTCAGGTAAGACAAAGGTTTTACTCAAAGGAAGACATTATAATTTTGAAATTCAGATACTAATGGCTTTAGAAAGAGAGTTCCGTGAGGCTAACACATTGAAGCTGGTTACCTTGGATAGGTTCATTCCCAGCACTGTGAGTGTCACCAAGCCAGCACAACAGACCAAAGCACTGGAGCTGGAGAGTCCAGAACTTGGTGGGATGTTTCCATCCACCAAGCAATTCATTCCAGTCAGGTTGCTAAGACCAAAGTGTTCCTAAGAATAGAAGGAAAAACAGTGCTAGTAACTTCGGTGTTGGATTCGAGGGTAGCAAAACATTCTTTCATTCCCCAGAGAGCAAACATTTATCAATGGACTTATTACACTATTTGTAGAAACTACTTGTGCAATTCAATTGAGTTGAGTCTATACATGACATTTCATTTAATGGTTCTTGGCCACAGGGTTCAGTAATCTGAAGATTATTTTTTAGTTTGTTCAACAAAAAGCTATTGATCCATTTCCTAAAATTGTCTTGAATGATCTTTTTCTTGAACATTAACTGATTTGAACAAATGTTAAAAAAAAATTAAACAATTATGATTCAATTTCTCAAGTAGCAAGAAAAGAAATACACAATATTAGCGAGGCAGGTTAAATCTCCATGTAGCACAGCCCAACACAATATGACTGTAAAAGTCTAACACCAAGCAGTGGCTTGTTTCTATTGAGTATTTTTTTCAGAAGTTTCTCTGAAGAAAAAGTGTTCTCAACCACTTCGGTTACATTTTACATATGGAAAAACCTACGTACCAAAAGATTAAAAATTTTTTCCAACATTACATATAGGGAGCTGGAAGTAGGACCCAGGTCTCTGATTTCTGGTTGAGAACTTCTCTACTGCAGTCAGAAACACGGGCCAGCATACTGTCACTATGATTTAATGTAAGTCAGCTATATGAGGAAATCCAGATTTTTACTAGAGTTTATAGATACAGTTAAGCCATATGGTAGCTTTCAAGACAGCCAAATTAGAATTCAGCCACAAATGAGAACACAAACTCTAAACAAAATAGAGAAACTCTCATTTCTACAACTAGGAAAGTCCAAAGAAATAATGAGACTTCAATCTAAAGATGGAAATCTCTAGGATACTTAGATGAATATCTAGGATGACACTTTAGATGATATTATATCATAACCTTTGTGGTTTAGGATTAAAAATAAATTCAAGGCCACGTCCTCTTCAAGAAAAAAATACCATCATGTCTGCAAATTACTCAAACAGCTCAAGAGCAAAGTACAAAATAATATTATATTACATAATTATGCATTTCATCATATATATTATTCTAGGGAGAAATTTCAATAAACTAGTTAGAATAACCAAAGTAACAACAAAACTCTGCAAATTAAAGGCTGCTTTTTTTCCTTAATTTTTTTTGTCCTTTTTTCCTATGTTGGCAAAACTCACACACCACAAAAAAAGAGATTCTGTTGGATGTACTTCTCTTCTTGATTTCAAGTCATCTAAAAATTTCCTTTCCAGAAATACAAACAAATTATAAACTGAAACACTGCTGCTGCCAATGCCCTTTCATACAGAACATCACACAGCTTGTTTAAAAAAAAAAAAGAATCCTTGGAGAATGCTATATATTTAACCATAAACTAATCCACAGTGTATCTTGAATGTGAATCATACTCACAAACTTATCACGCAGTGTTTAAATTAAAATGTACAACAGATTCAAAAACGTAAATGGATTTTGCCAAATTCTGTAATAGCTCTATTCCAAAAGGATAACATGTTCAATTTAATATAAACAGATTATCCTCTGATATTTTCTAGTATTTGAATTTGAAGTTTTCTAAACAGGCTAACATTTAAATTACTTCTCTGCCCAAAAATTCGCTCTACAAACCTACTTTTGCACATTAAGTTGTCAAACCAAAAGGAACGCTTTAAGACCCCAAATTCTCAAAAACAACACAAAGCAACAAGCAGTATTTAGGTCATTTTACCCATATGTTATAAAAGGCATGTTGCTAGAAGGACGATCAAATTGCATTTGCCAGGCAAATTCTTCCAAATACTGTAATTCCCACTAATGTATATGATAAGCCAAATAACTTGAAGATTTACTAGCTGCCAATACCTCCTCCCATAAGTTATTACCATGTGTCTGGATAAAGAAGAAAGAAAAATAAAAAAAGAGAAAGAAAGAAGGGAAAGAGAAAGAAAGAAAAAGAAAGAAAGAAAGAAAGAAAGAAAGAAAGAAAGAAAGAAAGAAAGAAAGAAAGAAAGAAAGAAAGAAAGAAAGAAAGAAAGAAAGAAAGAAAGAAAGAAAGAAAGAAAGAAAAGGAAGGAAGGGAGGGTGAAGGAAAGGAGAGAAGAAATGAATGCAGGAACTCTAAGACCAGAATCACCATAATTCGAGTGCAGGACTACACATCAGAAATAAATGTGATGCTTTCCTGGAATGGATATGCCACTGAGTCAGTCCTAGGCTACTTGTGACAAAGCTTCAGATAGGACCACCAGACAGTAAGGAACACAAGCTCTCTAAAACCTGGGTTTTAACAAATCAAACTGATTAAGCAAATCAATTTTCTTTTTGTCCTTACACTTTTTTAATTTGGAGAAAAAGTAGAAATATTTCATTTTCTTGTTCTTGCCCATGACATTAGAGATATCCCTGATAATTACTCAATGTTTCTAAGGAAAATACTTATTCTAACAAACTTCACTACATCTTTTTAACCCTACCTGAAGTGGTAATAACAATACTAGTTGTTTATTTATTGAATGCCTACTATGTGTCAAGCACTGTGTAATCCTTGTAACAACTCTTTGTTGGATAGCAAGGAGATCATTACACAGATAACAAACCTGACACTTAAAGAGGTTGAACTGAATTAACACGGCTGAGTAGAGCTCACATTCAAACCTAGGGCTGTCTGACTAAATCCTATTACAGTACATACCTACATATCATTAGAACAAATGTATTACGAGACTGTATCCTTCAAAAGAAAATTTGAACAAAGACTTTAAAAAGAGAAGGACTTTTGTCAGATAAAACTGGTTTATGAACTGCCATTACTGCCCCCTGTGAACACCACACAGGAATGGTCTTATCTACCTCATCCTCTAAAATACGTAAATTAGCAAAATAGAACAGAAACATCAGTTAGCATTGCAAGGTGACAAAAAATACATAATAAATAAAATAAAACTTGATATATAATACACATCGTAAGTTCAACAGCTAGTAGTTGCCTTATAAACTGATTTACCTGAATTCCTTTAAATCCACATAGGAAATAGTTGTGCCATAGAGGCTTGGTTTTGTCAATCTGAATATTATTAGCATTAGTACTGAAGTCCCTGCAAAAACAAAAGACACCATTAATTTAAGTCTACAGGCTGCAAAAACCCACGGCTGCAACATCAATGGCTGACTGCTGCCATCTTGTGCCATGAGAGTGACACTGAAATTTCATTCTCCATTTATTTTCATCTATGTACTTTACAGTCTACCCCAAAACAACAAACATCCCCACATGCTAAAAAGTAAGGGAAGTTGTAGTGACCTTAACAATTAACCTACTTCCGACTGACCCTTTTTATTTCCGGAAACTGAGAGGAACCAATATATTTCAGCATGTTCTACACCACTTTTTATTTCATGATGGTCCTTGTTAAGCTGATGTAAACATAAATGCTTATCCTTGGGGTTTGCTGTTTGGCATACCTCTAACTATAACGGTACTCAAAGCCTTCTCTCCCCACACTCTTTGCCACCCTCCAATTTTACCATCTGCACAGTTTAAGGAGAAGATGGAAAAAACAAAACAAATAACGATGATTCTAATGGATCATAACTCGTTGAATAAGATTCCATGAATCTTATACTGATATAAATTAACAAACGAAAAACTACCTAAATGAAGGAGAAGGAAAACCTCTTTCTTAGAGTAAAATGTCAAATAATAGATGAAGTAAAAATGATGGAAATCAAAAAATCACTATGTGGCAAACTCCATCATAATTGTTTCAGGGAAGAATCATCAATGGATGCTAAAGTTAGG
The DNA here is from genome assembly GCF_024610735.1 of Ursus americanus. NCBI lineage: Eukaryota > Metazoa > Chordata > Mammalia > Carnivora > Ursidae > Ursus > Ursus americanus. The sequence continues at coordinate 5,157,204 of NC_142162.1, read as the reverse complement.
GAGTAAAAATTTGATAAGAAACAAAATATTTACATTGACCCCAAGTATTTCCCCATCAAATACTTATTGCAAAGGGAAAAAATAGTAACTTTATGGCAAAGTAATCTGGCAGACACCATCTTAACCAAATGATCAAAATTAACATCAATAAAGGTACATCATGTGTCTCCTTGATATCATGAACTGAGGACATATCAGTTGATGTGTGTGAATTCCTTGTATTATTTTTGTGAGTTCTTTGTTAAGTCAAAAATTATCTCAAAATGAAAAATTGATAAAAAGGTTTCTAAATCAGCCAAAGGACAAAATATGTGAAATGGAGGAGGAGGGGGTCAATTAAAAAGTGAGGAAATAAGCAACGTTCCCCATATTGACTGAATGCTCTTCACATGGTTTACTAAATACCTATTATATGCCAGTCACTGTAGAAGGTGCCCTCCATGAATTATCTTAACTCAATAACATGGATACATCATGTCCTAAGAAAAATATTTAAGCATGCAAGGCATTCATAGGATTATAAAGGTAAAAGGCAAAGGGCTTATCTTTTCATAAGCTAAGTTGCGACAACATGAACACAAATTATGATCACACATTACTGTCACATGATGGTGTATAATATGGAATGGGATATGAGACCAAGAGGGCATCATCTCTATAATCAGCATATTACAGTGAAGAGAGGAGGCCTTCCTGGCAGCTCAGAGAGGTTTAGTGACTCCCCAAGGACATACACAGTATGACTCTAGCTCACAAGCATTTTACTGTACCTACCGAAGTTAAAATATATTGCCCACAGTCAACAAGAGTTCACAGAATTTGTAAAGCAGAAAAAATATGTTAGCAAAACTGATCAGGTTCTTTTCCTAGCTAAGCAAAGATCTTGAAAGTCACCACAAAGAAAAGAAAACCAGAAAGCAGTCAGGGGCAGTGGTATATTGAAAAAAATAGAGGAGGAAATTTGTACAGATGTAGGAAGCTACGTGAGAAATACCCAGGAAAAAGCTGAAAAGCGCCAGTTCCTACAGAATTAGAAACATAGCTTAAATGTCATAGAAAAAACTTCCCTTTGATTAGTGATTTCATGTCTGTTCTTTCAAGCATCCCTGTCTTGCCTCTCTGCCCTACCATTTTCAAAGATTCAAAAAAACAAGCACACATTTTCCCACCAATTCCTACATTGTATCACCCATCTGCTTTCTCCGCTCTTGCATCCATGTTACAGAATCTAGGGGAAAGTCCTGAAAATGAGCAATTATGACTTACTACATTGATAATTTCCACCTATACATTTTATTCATTGATTCACCTGTTCTTCCAAAAAACATTTGCCCAGTGTCTACCCTGTGTGTGACGGGCACTGGGCTAGATCATTTACAAAAACAATATTATAAAAAAATAAATATTTAGAGAAAAGTTTGAGAAAAATGTACAAGACAGATACCCTTACAAATAACAAACTATTTCTAAGAAAAATTGAAGAAGACCTAAATAAATGGACAGATATACATGTTCATGGATTGGAGGAGTAAATACTATTAAGATGTCAGTTCTTCCCAAATTGATCTCTACATTCAGTACAACCCCAATAAAAATCCCAGTGTACTCTCACAGAAGTTGAATATCTGATTCCAAAATTAATAAGGAAATGCAAAAGATCTAGAATAGCCAAAATAAATTTGAAAAAGACAAACAATGTTAGAGGACTTACACAACGTGATTCCAGGATTTCTTATAAAGCTACAGTTTTCAATTAGCAAACCACATTCACCAATACATTAAAAGGATGTCCACAATAGCCAAACTATGAAAAGAGCTGAGATGTCCATTGACGAATGGATAAAGAAGATGTGGGGGGTGTGTGTGTGTGTGTGTGTGTGTGTGTACATATATACATATATGTATATATACATATACACACAATTGGAATATTACTCAGCTGTCAGAAAGGATGAATACTTACCATTTACATCATGGATGGAACTGGAGGGTGTTATGCTGAGCAAAATAAGTCAATCAGAGAAAGACAATTATCATATGGTTTCACTCATATGCGGAATATAAGAAACACCACAGAAGATCATAGGGGAAGAGAGGGGAAAACAGAATGGAAAGAAATCAGAGAGGGAGACAAAGCATGACAGACTCTTAACTATAGGAAACAAACTGAGGATTGCTGGAGGGGAGGCTGGTGGGGGATGGGGTAATTGGGTGAAGGGTATTAAGGAGGGCATGTAATGTGATGAGCACTAGGTATTATATGAAACTGATGAATTACTGAACTCTACATCTGAAACTAATAATAATAAGTTGGCTAATTGAATTTAAATTTTTTAAAAAGGATCATTCGCCACAATCAAATAGGATTTATTCTGGGGATGCAGGACGAGTCAATATTTGCAAATAAGCATCATAAACCACATCAGCAAATCTAAGGATAAAAATCATAGGATCAATTCAACAGATGCAGAAAAAGCATTTGACAAAATTCAACGTCTGTTCATGATAACAACTCTCAACAAAGTGGGTTTGAAGGAACATACCTCAACGTCATAAAGGCTATAGATGAAAACCCACAGCTAACACCATACTCAATGGTGAAAAACAGAGCTCTTTAAGATCAGGAACAAGACAAAGATGTCCACTGTCCCACTTTTATTCAATATACTGCTGCAAGTCCTAGCTCCTAGCCACAGCAATCAGACAAGAAAAAGAAATAAGAGGCATCCATATTGGTAAGGAAGAAGTTAAACTGTCTCTATTTGCAGATGACATGATGCTACATACAGAAACCCCTAAAGACTCCATCAAAAAACTATTAGAAGTAATAAATGAATTCAGGAAAGTTGCAGGATATGAAATTAATACCCAGAAATTGGTAACACTTCTATATACTAATAACAAAGTAGCAGAAAGAGAAAGTAAGAAAAAAATCCCATTTACAATTGCACTGAAAAGAGTAAAATACCTAGGAATAAAATTAACCAGGAAGGTGAAAGACCTGTACTCTGAATGATAAACCACTGATGAAAGAAAATGAAGACAATACAAACATATGGAGAGATGTCCTATGTTCATAGATTGGAGGAAATTAATACTGATAAAATGTACATACTACCTGAAACAATCTACAAACTCAATGCAAACCTTATCAAAATACCAAAAGCATTTTTCACAGAGCTAGAACAAATAATCCTAAAATTTGTATGGAATCACAAAAGATCCCTAGTACCCAAAACAATCTTGAGGATGAAAAACAAAGCTTGAAGTATCACAATTCCAGACTTCAAGATATAGTACAAATCTGTAGTAATCAAAAACAGACACAGAGATCAATGGAATGGAGGAGAGAGCCCAGAATTAAACCCACACATATATTGTCAATTAATCTATGACAAGGGAGGCAAGAATATATACCATGGGAAAAAGGCAGTGTCATCAATGAATGGTGCTGGGAAAACTAGATAGCTACATGCAAAAGAATGAAACTGGACCACTTCTAACACCATGCACAAAAATAAACTCAAAATGAATTAAAAACCTAAATGTAAGATCTGAAACCATAAAAGCCATAAGAGAACACAGGCAGTAATTTTTCTGACATCAGCGGTAGCAGCATTTTTCTAGATAGTTCTGCTCAGGCAAGGGAAACAAAAACAAAAACAAACTATTGGGACTACATCAAAATAAAAAGCTTTTGCACAGCAAAGGAAACCATCGACAAAACAAAAAGGCAACCTACTGAATGGGGGAAGATATTTGCAAATGATATATCTGATAAAGGGTTAATATCCAAAATATATGAAGAAATTATACAACTCAACACCAAAAAAACCCAAAACATCCAATTTAAAAATGGGGAAAGGATCTGAATAGGCACACAGATGGCCAACAGACACATGGGAGGATGATCCACATCACTAATCGTCACGGAAATGCAAATCAAAACCACAAGGATATATCACCCCACACCTATCAGAATGGCTAGAATCAAAAGGTCGGGATGTGGAAAAAAAGGAACCCTCACACATTGTTGGTGGGGAAATAAATTGGTACAGCTACTGGGGAAAACAGTATGGAAGTTCCTCAAAAAATTAAACATAGAAACATCATACAATGCAGTAATTCCACTACTGGACATTTACTCAAAGAAAATGAAAACACTAATTCCAAAAAGATATATGCATCCCTGTGTTTATTGCAGCATTATTTACAATAGTCAAGATATGGAAGTGACCTAAGTGTCCAATGATAGATCAATGCATAAGGAAAATGTAGTATATATACAACAGAATATTACTCAGCCATAAAGCAGATGAGATTCTGCCATTTGTAACAACATGGATGGACATCGAAGATATCACAATAAGAAAAATAAGTCAGACTGAGAAAGACAAATACCATATGATTTAACTCATATGCGGGATCTAAAAAAACAAAACAAATGAATAAACAAACAAAAAGCAGAATCAGATCTATAAATACAGGGAATAAGCTGATGGTTGCCAGAAGGAAGAGAGTGGGGGGATGGGCAGAATGGGTGAAGGAGAGTGGGAGATACAGGTTTCCAGTTATGGAATGAATAAGTCACCGGGAAAAAAGGCACAGCATAGGGTATATAGTCAATGATATTTTAATAGTATTGTATGGTGACAGATGGTAGCCACACTTGTGAGAATATAAGGTACAGAGAAGTTGAATCACTATGTTGTACATATAAAACTCATGCAATATTGTATATCAACTGTACTCAAATTAAAAATTTTTAATTAAAAAAAATGATGGTTTTCATATAGTGTAATATTGGCATAAAGATAAACAAATACATGGGGAGCCTGGGTGGCTTAGTCGGTTAAGGGTCTGACTCTTGATTTCGGCTCAGGTCATGATCTCAGGGTCATGACACTGAGCCCTGAGTGGAGCTCCGTGCTCAGCAGGAAGTCTGCTTGAGATTCTCTCCCTCTCCCTCTGCCCCTCCCACTGCTCATGCACATGCTCTCGCTCTCTCTCTAATAAAGAAATAAATCTTATTTAAAAAGATGGACAAATTTGGGTGCCTGGGTGGCACAGTCGTTAAGCATCTGCCTTCAGCTCAGAGCGTGATCCCGGCGTTCTGGGATCAAGCCCCACATCAGGCTCCTCTGCTGGGAGCCTGCTTCTTCCTCTCCCACTCCCCCTGCTTGTGTTCCCTCTCTCGCTGGCTTTCTCTCTCTGTCAAATAAATTTAAAAAAAAAAATCTAAAAAAAATTAAAATAAAAAAAATTAAAAGATGGACAAATAAAATACCTCAATAAACAGAATAGAGTCCAGAAACAGAACACACATTTATTGCCACCTGCTTTTCAACAAAGTTTGTCAAGATATTTCAATGGGAAAAGATCTTTCCAACAAATGGTAGGAAACAATTGGATATCTAAGAGCAAAAAAATAAACCTCAACCCTTACCTCATGCCACATATAAAAATTAATTCAAACTGGATCATAGACGTAAATGTAAGTGCTAAAATTGTAAAATTTCTGGAAGAAAACACTAGAAAAACTTTTAGTGCCTTGGGTTTGGCAAAGATTTCTTAAAAAGTCAAAAACTATAAACCATGAGGAGTACCTGGGTGGCTCAATCGGTTAAGCATCTGCCTTCAGCTCAGGTTATGATCCCAACGTCCTGGGATTGAGCCCCATGTGGGCAGGGAGACTTCTCCCTCTCTCTCCGCCCCTCCCCCTCCACTCATGCTCTCTCTCTATATATCAAATAAATAAAATCTTTTTTAAAAACTACAAACAATTAAAAAAAATCAATAAATTGGACTTGATCAAAATTAAAAATTATTCTTTTTTTTTTAAAGATTTTATTTATTTATTTATTCGATAGAGATAGAGACAGCCAGCGAGAGAGGGAACACAAGCAGGGGGAGTGGGAGAGGAAGAAGCAGGCTCATAGCGGAAGAGCCTGATGTGGGGCTCGATCCCATAATGCCGAGATCACGCCCTGAGCCGAAGGCAGACGCTTAACCGCTGTGCCACCCAGGCACCCCTAAAAATTATTCTTCTTCAAAAGACATGGTAAAAAAAATGAAAATCCAAATCACAGACTGGATGAAAATATTTGTAAAACATTAATCTGACAAAGGACTTGTATCTACAACATACAAGAAAATCTTATAGGTCAATAGTAGAAGATGAAAATCCTGCTTAAAAATGGGCAAAAGATTTGAACAGGCCCTTCAGCAAAGAAGATATCTAGGTGACAAGTACATGAAAAGATGTTCAACATCATTAGTTAGAGAAATTAAAATAAAAAACCGCAATGTGGTACTAGTACGCATTTATGAGAGTGGCTAAAATTTAAAAAGACATGTTAGAAAAATGTAGAGCAAATGGAACTCTCATATACTGGTGGTAGGAATGAAAAATGGTACAACCACTTTGGAAAACAGGCAAGTTCTTAAAAAGGTAAACCAGATAGTCCTAGATATTTACCCAAGAAAAATGAAATACATGTCCACACATAGATTTGTCTATAAATATCCACAACAGCATTATTCATAATAGCCAAAAGCTGGAAATGATCTAAACATCCATCAATGGTGAGTAGATAAATTATAGTACCTCCATGCAGTGAATGCTACACAACGTGTGGACAATTCTGGGAGGCAGGCTGCACGCTTCCTAGGCGTCCTGGTAGAATGAAGCCCCTTACCTAGAGCAGGGGCCACCCACCTTAGTGATTCATCTCTGCTTCCCTAAATCATTCTCCATGTTGTTTCAGTACCACACCTGGGATCATATCCCAAATACTCTATCTACATTCAAGTCTGTGTCAGGCTCTGCTTTTGTGAAAAAATGAAACTGAAACCACACATTCATGATGGTTAAGTGAATTTGAGTAAATCAGTATGACAAATTATTATGTAGCCAGTTTTAAATGTTTACAAATAATGACACAAAATTGTGTTTGAGACAATGTGAAGTTTTCTTCAAAGGATTCAGTATAGAAGTCAGGTGTTATATGCAAGTAATGAATCATGGAACTTTACATCAAAAACTAGGGATGAACTGTATGGTGACTAACAGAATATAATAAAAAATATTATTAAAAAAAAAAGAAGTCAGAAATTTCTGTATTTTGCACAGCCTGGTATTGTGCCTTATTAAAGGCACACAAAAAACATTTACTGAATGAACAAACATTACTGCAGGCAAACTGGCCAATGAACAATAAGCCAAAAATAAAAGGTGCCAATCCTATGCCCAAATCTTTTTGTGTAATTAGCAAATCAAGTCCATATAAGCAAGTAGGACTCATCCCAGGAACCCCAAAACAGTTCAGCATTAGAAAATCCATCAGTGTAACTCATACTTTTTAAACTGTTCTTCAAAACTGAATAGACATTTAATAAAATTCAATTAACAGATTAACAAATTTCTTTTTATCTTAGCAAACTACGAATTCAAAAACAACAGGAAGCAAAAAAAGTACGTCCTTAACTTGATAACGCGTATGTACTAGAAACTTCTATCTATTATGCACCAGACTCAAAGGCTGACACTGAGCCTCCCAGCACTGGAGAGGCTACAGTAATGCAGGCACAGAGTTTACAATCTACTGGGGGAACACAGGCAAGTAAGTAGGTAATTGTAATACAGCGGGAGAAGATGTTATGACGAGAGAATTAGAGGGTGCCCTAGTAACAGAAGAGAGGCATCACCACTGACTTTGCTGAAGACAGCTACCTAAACAGATGATAAATACCTTCTGGACAGGACAGAGTTATTTTCATTTTTGTATGGCCTAGTATCTAAAATAATGTCAGACACATGGTAAGTCCTTAGGAAATGTTTCTTAAATGAACGAGCGAATGAACAAAAAGGAACAAATATTAAAGAGCAGCCTTAGACTTTTTTGGAAGTCAGATACAGATTTTCAATAAATTCAATGATTTATTACAAATTTGATTTCTTCTAAAGAGTTCATTTGGATAAGAATACACACACACACACACACACCCATTATACACAGGAGCAATCCTAAATACTCACGGGTACAAGGGATTTGTATTGGCTAGTTGAAGAGTTTGTGTTTTCACAGGTTCCACAGCTATTAACATATCTTGTTCTACAGCCATAGGAAGAACAGAATATCCGCAATAATCTATATGTTCTCCTAGAGAAAAAGAGAATTTTTAATATTGCTAGCAGATGAAACAGGAGAAACTCAAGTAGGTTGACATACAGGAAAAACTTGACCACAAGCCAGGTTTTAACAGAAAATAAAAATACGATACACAGGAAATGATTCCGTTCTCTTATTCTCCCAGACACCCAAGCCAGAAACTTCTGCTAGAATATTAATTCATTTCTCTAATTTTTAGATTTCTGTAATTACATCGTCACAAGTTTTTTTCTACTTTCTAATTCATAGTGATCATCTTCAAATATTTTGTTTTGTAACTAGTTATACGAAGTATCAAAAAACATAATATCACCTTACTCTGTTGCTCTTTCATATTACCTTGTTAAATATGAACAATTGAAGCCTTTAGCACACTCTGCTTATATTAACATTACGTGAGTCTCACTCTCTTCCTTGTTAAGCCAACACGCCCACTAAGCTGAGGACTTTGCTTTATTTATATTTGTGGCCTAACTAAATGTCTAAAAATTAGACTGGCATTGATAAGTTATGCTGAGTGTGCTAGATGTAGCTAGGATGAAGAAAAAGAAGCTAGAAAAAGAATTTTAATCTGCAGTATTTTATATATAATAAGCAAATATGGGAAACAAACTATTCCCTCCTATGCATTTTAATTCTTCTATGAATCATCAGCAGGAATTTTATTTCCTATTACACTATAATATTTTCTCCAAGTTGCTATTTAAATTCAGGGTTGCTATTCATAAGATTTAGATACAAAATAACAATCCAAGAAAGAAATAAGCACAATAAGCAAGCTCATTTATATTTCCCCAGGACAGGTTTTCATGCCTGATTGTTCCTATGGCAAACACTGCCCAACTAATAAGAAACACAAACTGAATGGAAGACAATTCAACAGCATAATTATAATTATGTTTTTAAATAATTATTATTCTACATATTATTACAGGTAGCAAGTCTCTTTCTATGTTGATGTGTCCTTTAAAGTGAAATGATAAAAGGTTTTTTTATGGATTGACAATGACAAATGGAGAAGTGGTTTTCAGAGCTGTCTTTCTCACCAATTTCCTTCAAAAAAACCAGTAATATAAAATAGTGGTTCACAAGGAGAAAGTTATACATTTATCTACATGAACCTGCATCATTTCTTTTTTCCTTGCCGGCTGTTAAAAGAGTCAAAGTGGCCCTCTTCTGGTGCCCTAAATACCAGCCTCTCTTGCCTTCTCGCGAAATCTGCTCTATCAGTTCCTCTCTCTCAGTTATCTATAATCTCTCTCTCTCTCTCTCTCTCTCTCTCCACTGGCTTTACTCCATTCCCCCTCTCTCCCTCATTTAACCATGCTCAAACATCCCATTTTTTAAAAAATCCTCCATTCTTTGCTTCAAAATAAAATAAGTCGCCTGAGTTGATAATAATTGAAGCTAGATATTGGGTACACGGGAGTTCATTATATCATTCCAATGACTTTTTTGTATGTTTACATTTTCCCTATAGAAAGTTTTCTTTTTAATTCTCCTTGACTCCTAGTTTTTCCTCAGTTCCCCAATGCCATTTTCTCTTGATAGAACCTATTGATTCTTCAGGTCACCACACTCTTAAAAGGGCTTCCCAGTACTCTTCTAATCCAATGAGTAAATGTAAAACCATCAAGATTATTCACCACTATCTACAAATTTAACGTGCAACACAAACAAAATCTTCTCATCTCTCATGAAAACAATCTTAACAACAAAAATTTCAACAAATCTTTAAAATAAAAGGACAAAAAAATAAAATAAAATAAAATAAAAGGACAAAATTAACATTAATCACATGGATTGGGAAAGAGGAAAATATAGTGTGTTCCTTATGCAACAGCTTAACTTGCTACAGTAGATACATGTGAAATACTTTATTTTTTCAGTTCTCTTGGGAAAAGTTAAGAAAATAAAGTACATTAACAAAAATTTAGATCTTATCAAAGGAGGAAAAAATTAAGAGAAGGAACTTTTGCAATACCTATGATGTTGACTCTTCCTGGCGCTCGAACATAAAACTTGGGAGTGGATCCAAACTTAGAGTTAAACATGTCCTTTAGCTTCAGCAATCTGAAAGCAAGAGGGTACTTCAGAATATTTGTATAACAGAAAAATCTATAAGCCACATATACACAAACACATTTCATATACCTACCACCATTATCTCTAAAAAGAAAAGCAAAAATTTTTTACTGACATACTTCTTTGAAAATCCTAGGATATGACAATACAGTAACTTCCTAGGTGACAAAAGAGTATAGCTAAGCACACAAGTAAAAAAGATGAATATACGCAAAAGGAAAAACTACTTCCTTCAATTATAAAGAATATAACTTTCTGTATAATTCTCAACAATATTCAGAGAAGAATCTTTATACTAAAAGAAATAGCATGGGGTAGTATTTCAGTTTCCTAGGGCTACCATGATAAAATACTACAAACTGGGCGGCTTAAAATAACAGAAATTCATTGTCTCATCGCTTCTCGGCCTTTTGGCTAAGATCAAGTGTAGAAATTGTCTCACTGCTCTAGGGGCTAGAAGTCCAAAATCAGAGTGTTAGTAGAGCCATGAGCCTCTCCTTGCCTCTTTTTAGTTGCTGGTGGTGGCCATCCAGCCTCGGCATTCCTTGGATTACAGCTGCATTGATCCAAATTTTGCGTCTATCGCCACACAGAATTCTCCCCATGTGTCTCTATTTGTGTCTCTGTTTTTCCTTCTTATAAGGACACCGGTCTTATCAGATTAGAGCCCACCTTCATTCACTATGACTCAACTTGATTACATAAGTACATAAAAATGCTAGTCCAAATAAGGTCCATTCTCAGGTTCCAGGTGGACATGAATGGGGTGCAGTTGGGGAGGCACTATTTAACCCAGTACTAGTCAACTGAACACTAGAGTGGATATCAGGAGACCACGGTTCGGGTCAAATCATTTTCCCTTAGCCTCTCTTCTGTGAAATTAGAGAGTTTTACTAGATATTCCTTATAGGCCCCTTCTAGATCCAAAATTCTTATAATAGATTTAATAATTTTATAAGAATTTTATACTGTTAAATCATCTCAAGGCACTTCTATGAATACCCCCCACTGTTTACAGTCCCACACCATAGTGTATCTGAATAATAACACCAGGACAATAAATATCTTTTAAAGTCTACCATATTCAAGACACTCATTGATTAACCGATTGATCTTAAAGATTAATTCATTGTAAGAAACAGATAGTCACACCAAAAACAGCTCAAGGAAAAAGGAAATTTATTATAATGATAGAAAGATATGTTAAATATCTTTGGAACTTATTCAAGATGGTCTCCTAAGAATGGACAGTTATCAGAAACTGTTTATATAAGTGTCTTTGGTTCTCTTTTCATGTCTCATCCTGTCATCACTCCAAAGACAACAACTCTACTTCTCTTTGCTCAGTGCTGTTCACATTTCAGTTGCCTCTGTGAGCGCCTTGGTTTCTGTTCCTCCACACCTTCAGTTTTCATGACACTGTGGCTTCAAGTCTACAAGATTTAATAGCTCCAATGTCCTATATTATCTGATTAAGTCTCTGTGTCCATTAATTCAAATTCTCAAAAAAGATAATCTGGGTGGCAGAGTTTAGGAAACAAGAAGAAAACAGAGGTAGTAATCCTGATATCAGACATCGTAGAATGTGTGCCAAAGAGCATACAAGGAAAATTCTTAATGCTGACGGCTGCAATTCAAAATGAAGGTAATAGTTTAAGAAATGCTCCCAAATAAAACTACAACCACTTTTATAAGGCAAAAACAATAGGCATTGTAAGGAAATACAGATAGGAATACACTAACAATAAGAGTCTATAAGATACCTTTCTCAGTATAAAAACAGAGCAGGTGGACAAAAGGAAGAAAAGAGAGACTCAAACAACAAAACTGATAAAGTAGATTATGGATATGTACATATATTTAGCATTGTACCTGTTAATGGGAAATATAACTTAAGAATGCATGGAATATTCACAAATATTGATCATATCTTAAATCATAAAGAACACATCTGTAAAGTCTTATATATATATACATAAAATATAGAAAAAGTGATAAAGCAAATACAGTAAAATGTTACCATTTGGAGAATCTGGGATAAGAGTATACAGTAATTTTTTTTTTTTTTTACTATATTTGACTTTTATGTAAGTGTGAAGTTATTTCAAAGTAACCAAAAAATTTTAAGGGGTGCCTGGGTGGCTCAGTTGGTTAAGCATATGACTCTGGATCTCAGCTCAGGTCTTGATTGCAGAGTCATTGAATTCAAGCCCCTCGTTGGGCTCCATGCCCAACATGGAACCTACTTAAAGAAAAAAAATGTGTTTGTTTGTTTGTTTGTTTGTTTGTTTGTTTGTTTGTTTGTTAAAGAAGAATTGACTGGTGCTTTACTAACTACTCTACTTATAAAGGAAGTTAATAATAGTCCTTGGTCTCTAGGACAAATTTGGCAGAAAAAAAAGATAGTTAAGTGTAAAAGTACAATACAGAGAGACAATAGAGTGATAAGCCAGACAAATACAGTCCTTTGGGAGCACAGAGAAAAGATATTTCATCCCTACTGTAGAAGAACGTGGGTGGTAAAATAAATCCAGAAGGGGGATGATAAGTTAAAGAAGGCTCCCCCAAAAGACAATAGTTAAAATGAATTTTAAAGGATGATGTCAGACAAGTGGGATGGAGTCATGCATTCTAGGCAAATGGAATGAAAAGGCCCAGTATGCTGCATTCAGAAAATTGTAATTAGGGTTTAAATACTTCAGAGGAGGAGGCTGGTGGTAATCAAGCCCCAGATATTAAAGGGCTTGGTATGCCATGTTGAAGAACCTGGCTTTTAACCCATAGGCAATGGATGTAAACACACATTTACAGATGGAGTGATATTAATCAATTTCACACTTGAAAAAGCTCACTGAGAGGTGTACGAAAGATGGGTTGTAGGAAGACAAAGCAAAAACAAAGAAATCTAAAAGGTGGCCATTTGTAGTAAACCTAGAGAGAAAGGCTAAAAGGTCCATTAGTGATGGGGATAGAAAAGGGTGAAAATTAAATTAAGGTGATATTTAAAAAGTCAAATCCATAGGAAATAGTAACCAATTAGAAGTGAGAAAATGTGAGAAAGAGGGAGAAGCATATTACTCCTCTTTTTCTGGCTTCCATAACTCCACTAGCCTCAACAGAGGTTTATGTTGTTTCTGCTTGGGGAAATCATATGCAGACAAAATGCAAGGTCTGCTGAATTTGAATCCTTATTAATTTGCTTTTATAAGCACTGCAAACACAAATAAGGTGAAGTGCTAACAGCAGAGTTAGAATGAGCCTCCTAAAATGTGCTTTAATGAAATGATTTGGGGGTTCTCAAATGTGCCCTTTTCCCAGACTACCTCAGGAAGGCAGTCTGTCCATGCTTTTTTGTAAGTGCTCAGCACCGGAGGCTTACCATTCAACATTCCTCCCTTTGAAATTCAAATGCATGGAGGGTATAAAAGGAAACAAGAAAAGTATTTCTAAGAATAGAAAGAACTGAAGTGTATAGTGTTTTTCTAAACTTCATACCTAATCCTCTAATAATGAAGCGGTATGGCTATAATTGGGGGAGTAGCCATACTTCACAGCTCTGGGCATCACCAGCAAGACTCCATCTCTTAAAATGTAGTCATTTAAAGTATGCGCCCCACAAGAGTACAATGAGCATTTTCAATATGAAAATAATAGCTCCTAATCACAGACCTGCACCCCTGAAACAAATAACACATTACATGTTAATTTTTTTAAAAAGAAGGATGCAAAACAACAATCTAGTGAAATTAAGAAGATAATTCTGTTCACAATAGCATGAAAAAGAACAGAACAGAAAACAGTCTGGTGTTTCCTCGAAAGGTTAAACTTAGAATTAGTATATGACCCAACATTTCCACTTCTATGTATATGCCCCCAAAGAATTGAAATCAGGGACTCAAACAGATACTTGCACAAGAATGTTCATAGCAGCATTATTCACAATAGTCAAAAGGTGGAAACAAGCCAGCATCCAACAACAGATGAATGAATAAACAGAATGTAGTGTGTGTGTATATGTGTGAATATTTTATTGATCCACAGAAAAGAATCAAGGTCTGATACATGCTTCTATATGGATGAATCCTGAAAACATTATGCTAAGTGAAATAAACTAGACACGAAAGGACAAATACTGTATGATTTCACTTATATAAAATACTTAAAATAGGAAAATTCATAGAGACAAAAAGTAGATTAAAGGCTACCAAGGGTTCTCCAAGGGTGGAGAAAATAGGGGAGTTACTGCTAATGGATATAGAGCTTATCTGGGATGATGAAAAATGTCAGAAATATGTAGCAGTGGTGATTGTACAACAATGTAAATGTAATTAATGTAATTATGTAAATGTGATGTATGCAAATACATAATGTAATTATGTAACAATGTAAATAATGTAATGTCACTGAATTTTACACTTAAAGTGGTTAAAATGACAATTTTATATTTATTTTACCACAATAAAAAGAATCAAAAAAAAGAAAAGAATAGCTCCTACAAAGATTATACTTTTAAAGACAGAATTGGCCAAAACATCACCACACAAATTGCTGAATCTGGTGCTCTGAATGTTTTTGACTTAAGATATAGATATATATCTCTATATTTTTTATAGCAGTTTTAGTTACAGAACTTGAGGGAAAAAAATTATGACTGCAGTAAATGAAGTGGATTTTAGTCTAAGGATTGATTCTCAAAGGACACTGGGGTGACCATATGGCTAACTGCAGAGATGAAAGAAATAACATTTGAGGAGACAAGACATGTATCTTTGGTTTGTCATTGTGACCTTAGGCAAGTCTCCTATCCTGTCTGGGCTTTTGTTTTCTCTTCATTATCAAGACACCTAGTCATGGCATTACAGAAAATACTAATTTTTACTACTAATTTAAGAATAATTGGTTAAGGGGCTCCTGGGTGGCACAGCGGTTAAGCGTCTGCCTTCGGCTCAGGGCGTGATCCCGGTGTTATGGGATCGAGCCCCACATCAGGCTCTTCCGCTATGAGCCTGCTTCTTCCTCTCCCACTCCCCCTGCTTGTGTTCCCTCTCTCGCTGGCTGTCTCTATCTCTGTCGAATAAATAAATAAAATCTTTAAAAAAAAAAAAGAATAATTGGTTAATATGTATTTTTATGGTGAACGGGATCAGAATAATGCCACTCCAAAATATGCCACTTAACATAGGATTATTTTGAGCTGAAGGCAATCAAGAAACAGCAGACACAGGAGGAGCTCTCTACCCTCCCTCCATCTGCCTAAAAGCAGAGCATACATTTTCCCTTCTCTTTGGGAAGGTGTCTCTCCTCCCCTCTCCCACACCAAGAGATGACTCATCACTAGAGCCCTCACTGACTGGAGTCTGCATAAACAAAACTTACTAAAATAACCCTTACCTTCCATTGATTTTCCCCCGTATACTCATGTTCCCACTACTTACCACCCCTAGAAGCCCAAACTGCTTTCCTCCGTCTAATCATTTCTCATTCTCCTTTGTCTAGTCATCATCCTTCATTAAAATGGTATAAGTCCCCAGACCCAACCACTTCATCGGATTTTACTGCTTTTCTGTGAAGCCCCCTTGTGCATGTAAAATAAACCTTTTCTCCTGTTAATCTATCTTTCGTCAGTTTAACCTTGAGGGCCCAAGTTACTAAACCTAAGAGGGTAGAGAAAAAGTTTTTCCTACCTTATAACGGTAATTTATGTGAGTTCTATGCCTCACTTTCCTCAACTATAAATTGAGGATAATAATGGAACTCACTGGAAAGGTTTGTTTTGAGGGTTTTATAAGAATGCAATAATTATTACTCATTAATTATAACTGTTAATTTCAAAATTTAACAAATGTTAAAAATGGCATTTCAAAGTATAGATAATTGTCATTGAGGGAGAAGGGGAAATTTTAATCCTACTTTGATCCTTCCATCACAATTAATTCTTCCTAATCAGAAATTCAAATGTAAAAGTGAAACAATAATTATATTAGAGATCTTAGAAAATAAAATCATCATGGTAACAATAAAAATAGTAGATGGCCTGAATAAAAGAAGAGGAATTGAAGAACAAATTAGTGAGCAAGATAAAGCTGAGGGAAAGTAGATATTAAGAACAAGATTACAATTATTTCAACTACAACAAAAATGAGGGATTTATATTTCAAAACTTGTAAGATGCAACCATAATGATAGTCAGAAAACATTTTCTAACCTTCAATGAACATAAGAAAACAAGAAATAATGGAAATAAATGAAGTATGCATATAGCACAAGAAGCAAGAAATAGAGAAATTAGAAGAAATGAATTAAAAGATAAAAACAGAATTTACTGAACTGGGGGGTAAAGAGCAGATACGGTTAAAAAAATTACACACTGGTTATTTGATAAAAACAATAATACAGAAAAAATTTGAGTGTTATTATGTAACATCAATATGAGAAATAAGAGACTACTATAGATTCATAAAGATTTAAAAAATTTTTAATATAGACAAAGGTGGTTTTTCTAAGAAAATATAAATTTCTAAAGATTGACAGAAGAGAAACAGAAAAAGTAGTCAGAAATTATCTCCTTAACAAGGCTCAGAAAATGTTATGAGTTAGTTCTGCCAGACCTTAATGAAAAATGATCCTTTGCTTTTATAAATGGTTCTAACAGTACAAACTGGAAAGACTTTCTGATGTGGGAAACAAAGTCAAAAGAAAAATTAAATTTCCTTACTCGTCACAGTCCATTGACAAGTCCAGGCAGAGTGACATTCCTCTAGAAACTCAGCTGCCTCAATGTTGACACTTTGCTAAGGGCAAAAGGCAATCTTTGCCTGACGCCCCAGGATCCCGTAAACCACTTCAAATAAAAATTCCTTTGGAAATTTCCTTTATCTCTGAACCCCCCCAAGATATTTGTTAGCAATCATCCCCCAAGCTTATGACCCACTGATACACATCTGAAGGGTCTCATGACTAAGGTTTTATTGGACAGTAATATATTACCTTTCCCTAATAAGAGCTACCCCCCCCCAAGATCCTGGAAACCTTGCTTCCAAAATTCCTTAGAGACTTACACTATCCTTAACCCCCTCCCAACTTGAAGGTATATAATCGCCACCCCTCACAGCCCCAATGCAGCTCTTTCTGCCCACAGGTCCTGTCCCTGTGCTTTAATAAAACCACCTTCTGCCCCAAAGATGCATCAAGAATTCTTTCTTGGCCGTTGGCTTCGAACCCTAACATCTTTCCTGTATCACTTTCCATCTCATTTTAGGAGGCCAGAATAACCCAGATGCTAGAACAATGATAGCCCTCAAAAGTAAAATACAGGCTATTATCACTTGTGAAAACAGAGAAAAACTAAATAAAATATTGGTAATTTTAATCCAACACACATTATTTAATATTTGTAACCAAAGAGAGTTTATTCCAGGAATATAAAGATAGTACCAGGAAATCTCTTGATTAAACACACTATTCCAACAAAATAAAAGGGGAAAACTCTATAATTCCATGATCCTCTCAAAATATGCCAAAAAAAAAAAAGATTCAATAACCATGACTAATTTTTTTAATAAAATTTAAAATTATAAAAAAAAAAAAGCCATGGACATACTAGAAAAGAAAGTAATGTCCTACATTTAATAAAGGCTATTTATCAGAAATAATAAACATCTTATCTGATGACAAAATTTTAGAAGCTACCCCACCAAAATCAGAATAAAGACAAGGGTGATATCATTCAACACTGTACTATAATGCATGAAGTACAAAATGTCTACACAACAAAATACATCATCAAATTAAAGGGAAAGTGCTAGACTGGGAACAATATATAATATATACAAAACAACAAATGGTTTATATCCAAAACTACCATTCATACCAAAAATAAATACATAGAGTTCCTAAAAACTAACAAGAAATAGACAATATAATAGCATCTTTTTTTTTTGCAGGGCCATTTGGCAGGAACTATCAAAATTTTAAATATTTATTAACTTTGACCCTGATTCCATTTCCATTAATGAGCTTAAAGAAATATCATCAAAAATGCTCAGAGATACATGTACAAAGATGTTTACTGAAGCACTGTTTATGAAAGTGAAAAATTGGAAACTTAAATGTACAGTGTAGTTGAGTGGTTAAATAAATAATGGTATTCATACTATGAAATACTCTCAGCCCTAAAAAACAATGATATAAATCTGTATAGACTGAAATGCCAGGACCTCTGAGAAATATTGTTAAGCGAAAAAAGTAAGTAACAGAAAAATAAATATGATTTCACTTTTATGACTATAATACCATTTTTATAAAAAACGGTAATAATGATATAAAGATACAGTGATACTATAAAGATAAAATGATATTACAATAATGTGAGCCCTATGGATAACTTCTAAGAAGGGAGTAAGAATTGGCAGCATAGGATAGCAATCAGAGACTATAATGAGGAAAGATCTGTGGAATTTTCAAGTTTTAATGAATACATTTTTAAATAATCCAAATCTTTCATATTAAGAATGCAATTCATGCAGCATCATTATTCATAGAACCAAAAGGTGGAAACAACCCAAATGTCCATCACCCAGTGAACAGATAAACAAAATGTGGTTCATCATACAATGGGATATTGTTCAAGCGTAAAAAGGAATGACATACTGATAACATGTTACAACATAGATGAACCTTGAAAACATTACATTAAGTGAAAGAAGCCAGTCACAAAAAACCACATATTATATGATACCATTTATTTGAAATTTCCAGAATAAGCAAATCTATAGAGATAGAAAGTACATTAGTGGTTGCTTAGGTGGGGTAGGGGAGGGTGGGATGGGAGTGGTGGCGATGGTTTAAGGGATACAGAGTTCTTTGGGGGATGATGAAAATGTTCTAACTTTGATTATGGCAATAGCTGTACAATTCTGTGAATATACTAAAAACCACTTAATTGTAAACTTTAAACAGGCGAACTGTATGGTATGTGACTTACATATCAACAAAGCTGTTACCAAAAAAAAATAATCCAACAATTTAAAAGTTCATTCCAAAGAGAAGAAAAAGAGAAGACACACCACTCTTAAGAATGCAAAGAAAGCTAGAGCAGTGGAATTTGAGTAGTCATACAGTACAGGGAGTATGCAAGATTGAAATGAGAAAAAAAAATTAGAGCTTTTATTTCTATTTGACATTTATATAAAAGAATAAAAAGACATTAAGCTTTCTGAAATTTTTAATACTATTGACTAGGGGCCTTACTCGGATGATCATGTGCCCTGTGAAGTCGAAGAGGCATTCTAAAGAAACAGTAGGAATTCCAAAGAAGACAGTCTGGCCGTAGGGCCCTTATGCATTTTTTTTTCCCCTCAGCATATTGCAACACATGACCAGTTAGGTAGGCTTACAGATACACTATCTAGATTTAACTGAACTCTTTCCCACTAAAATGAGTAAGTGGCTGAAACATTGCCTGAAACTTATTACTATATTTCATGCACAAGTGAAAAACAAAAAAATGGCAGAGCGCAATTATCTGACCACTATTATGATCTCTTCTGCGGCTAGCACAGAATGATAAATATTAACAATAAATATCTGTTGCATGACTGAATATTGTAAAATTCATAAAAGGCAAGAAACAACTCTAAGGAAACCTAGTAAACAATTTTTCACTTTTAGTACATGTTACCACTATTCATTCCCCTTCTCCCATACAGTAATTATAGAAATATTAAGCATTATGATTAAATCATAAGAAATAGAAACACAGAAGAAATTTATACATGGATATGGGCCAGATTATTTTCACATAACGAATTTATGAATTTTATTTAAAGCATGTCTTTCACAATGTGCCCTAATTCATTCAAGTATGTAAGGGCAACAGCACCTCCCAAGGACCTCCAGAGAATATACTGATATCCAGAGACCTGCACAAGTAGTCTAAAGCCCTGCTGGTCTCCATATCCAAAAATTATGTTTCTTCCAGGTAACTAAAGACCCACTGTTTGATTCCTTAAGGGCGAAAAAAGCATTTGCAAGTTTTAGTAAGTTGTAATATTATCAACCGTCACATGACTGTGAAAAACCAGGAAGTAGGGAGAGCTTGAAGACTTAATGTTAGAGAAAAAAATTAACAGGGAAAAAGTAAAAATTAGAAACAGCAAAGGGGGAGAGAAACCAACCTTAGAAAAGCTGCACGGCTAATATGTAGCAAGTTAGAGACTTCATGCTATGAGATTTCCCTCCTATGTCAGAACTAAGTATTTCTACAAAGTATCTGCAAGATGCCCTCAAATGAAAAGATCCTCCACAAGGTATCACTAAAGTTATTCTGTAGCTACTTACTGGCCGCAGATTAACTCCCAAAGTGAAATGCATAGATTTTATGGTTTAAAGGGATGCAGAGACCAAGGGGGTTTTGTTTGGGTTTGGATTTTGGTGTGTTTGTTTTCAATGAGTATTTTAGAAAGGGGACTTTAAAAAGCACCACCAACTGGCAGACAAGACAAAGAAAGAAGGGGTTCAAAGTTAATCTGGGCACTTCTGCTAAAGCCCAGCAGAAACAGCGTACCACCTTCAGCACCAATCGGAAAAGACGTATCTGCACGGATGAAGAAAAGCACTCAACCCCTGGTAGGAATCAAGGTGTAAAGTGTTTGCGGTGTGGTCTTTCTCGCAAGCGCAGCCATGCGCCCTTATAAAATCCCAAGGATTCTGTCCACTCCCGGGAGCAAAAGAAGCACCCAGCGAAGAGCCAGAAGTCCTGGACACTACCTTAACCTAGCCTACCTAGGCGATCCCAAAGCGCGGCATCTCCTCTCCCCCACCTGGGATGTTCTGCCACTTGGACTCGACGCATGGCAGGGCCCTCCGTAGCCATATTTCGCTAGATCCTTCTTTGCTTCGCAGTTTCAACTGGCGAAACAGAGAGCTCCCAAGGTAATCACGAGACATCTGCGGCAGGAGCCTTTTCTTCCGGGCGACAGCAGCCCTCACCCTGCGGAAATCCTGCCGCTTTGCTGAGGTGGCTGCCTCCAGTCGGCCCCGCCTATGGCTCCTCCTCCCTGGGGCTCCAGGGCCTGGTGCCCTCCTAGCAGCTGTCAGGTACAGCCACCGTGCTGCTCAGAGGGCACTGGGACCCGCTGGGGCCCCTGCGCGTGTGAAGAAGCTAAGGAAGTTTATTTTCTGCGCCCTGGGACATAAGTCTGAGAACACAATTATAGCCTGGCGCCTCAGGTTGCTTTTTTCCTTTCTTTTTTTTTTTTTTTTTTTTTTTTTTTCTTTTTTTAGTTAGGGTGTTTCTTTTTTTCTTTCGTGACCAGCAGCTACACCCCCAAATAACACTAAATTGTTTAGTTATTGCCTTAAGGGCAGTATAAAATTGATGCAGCTTTTGATTTAAACATATTTATTTCCAGAATGGAGGCTTCAGTGGGCCTTCCCAGAACACAATTAATAGTGAAAAGAAGAAAATACATGTCTTTCAAACTACAAGAATCCTTTGCATCCAGTTCAATCCCTTCATTTTTCAGCTACCTAGACAAGTCCCAAATGCCCTACGAAAAAAGCACACCATTCCCATCCCATCATTCTAGTATATTTGTTTTCTTTCCTTCAGGGTTCTCATAACTTCTGCATATTTCTTTTCTTTCGTATTGTCTGTTTCACCATCTCCACCATCACTACCACTACAAAGTAAGCAAGTTGAGGGTAGGAACTGTGTATCTAGGCAGCGTCTAGCAGATTATTAATAGGTAAGATGAACTGAATGAACAAATGAAAGCTGAAGTGACTTCCTAAGGTCACACTGTTAATTGGTAGTAAAACTTAAATTGTCAATTGAGCACTGTCAGTGCTGTGTTAGTTCACAGGGGAATCATGGGATGATTAATGCAAAACATAAAGAACTTACAGATTTCAGTAAAGGAAACAAACAAAGACAAATTTGGAATTACAATATAATTGTGTCTGCTCCCTACTTTGCCTCCACACCATACATCGTTCTGAAAAGTAGGTGGTTCATTTCATAAACCTAGGGATGTATGGGCACCATTTTGGGTGACAATAAAAACAAATAAGCATTAGAGATACCAAAATGGCAAACAACAATGATATTGCTAAAAGTGTGTAACTGCATTTTTACAAGAGACATTTTTACAAGGTCAATGTCAGTGTAAGGAATGAAAACTTCCAGCATGCCTAATCATCCTTCCCCCTCCCCCCCCACATTCCTAGTATGGCAATTTTAGAGATAAAAGAGGTAATGCAGTATAGACCATTCTGAAGGATCAACATGAGTAGTTGATTGAGTTAAAGGTGATACTGTTTATTAAGTACTTTGTAGGCACCATGCGTTTACATCATTTTATTTAAACTGAAGAGACTGAGGCAGATTAAAAGGAGCACTAACTAGGCTAGGCCATTAGTCTATATGGTGGAAATGTAAGGAGATGATGCAAATTGTATTTATCAGAACCCCTCTCAAGAAGGAGTGGGTATTAAATGTTGGTGGAAATAACATTTCCATAAGCCACTTAGGTTGGTTGGTAAGATCAAGGGATATGCTCTAACAACAGATAGTCATCAATTTGCCTTTGAAGGAGAGAAACCTTCCCTGAGTGAAGTATATAACTTAGGCTACAGCCAAAGTTGAGGTATTTATCACCATCCCCCTCCACCCCACCCCCACACCACACCTTCCTTACAGTTGTGGCAGTAGCTGCATTTCTCGTTTCTCTACAACCACGGCTGCTGTTGGGCAGTCCATCTTAACTTTTACTAAATCCAGTTGATGTTTTTTTTAAGTAAGCTCTATGCCTAATGTGAGGCTTGAACTCAAAAGCCTGAGAATTAAGAGTTTCATGCTCTACCAACTGAGCCAGCCAGGCACCCCAGGCCCCTCATTAATTTTAATTAACCCCCCTGAATACACCATGAGTTTCCTGTCCAGATCTTAACTAATAAAAGGAGTCCTCCTTTTTTGCCTTCTAATATATGGTGTTCAGCCTCTCTAAATAAATGTTGTAAAAAAAAATTAAATAAATAAATAAATAAATAAATAAAGATAATCAATCTGAAGGGATGTCAAATTATGAGCCTATTTGGCATAACTATATGTCTCAACCCAGACAAGTAAGGGATCATGAATGCTAGAGTTTACTTAAACACATCAAATTTTTATTGAGCATTTTCTATAGGCAAAGCACATGCTTAGTTTCAGGGTAAGATAGTTGTGTCTTCAAGGAGCTTTCAGCTTAATAAAGAATATAAAATAACCATAATACAGAGTAAGAAAGCTATCAAAAATATACTTTTAAAGGGTAAAAGTCTATTGGGAATTATATGTCAATTATTTTTGACAAAGGTGCCAAGACAATTCAACACAGAATGGATCATCTTTTCAACAAAGCTAGAACAATTTGATATCCATATGCAGAATAAAATAAACCTCCACATTTACCTCATGCTATACACAAAAATTAAACTTGAAATTAAACTCTTAAATGTAAGAGTTTAAACTATGTAAAACTTCTAGATGAAAACATAAAAAAAAATCTTAGTGCCCTTGCTTTTGGCAAATATTCCTTAAATACAACATAAAAAGCACAAAAAGCTCTTACAACTCAATGGTAATAAGACAACAAATAACCCAATTTAAAAATGGGCACAAGAATTGAAAAGATACTTCACCAAAGAAGATACATGGATGACAAATAAGCACATGAAAAGATATCCAAAATTCGTCATTAAGGAAATGCAAATTGAAAACAAAATGATGGGGCGCCTGGGTGGCACAGCGGTTAAGCGCCTGCCTTCGGCTCAGGGCGTGATCCTGGCGTTATGGGATCGAGCCCCACATCAGGCTCCTCCGCTATGAGCCTGCTTCTTCCTCTCCCACTCCCCCTGCTTGTGTTCCCTCTCTCGCTGGCTGTCTCTATCTCTGTCGAATAAATAAATAAAATCTTTTAAAAAAAACAAAACAAAACAAAACAAAATGATATACCACTATACTTCTGCTAGAGTGGTTTCAAATTAAAACAACTGACCATATTGTGTGTTGACAAGGATGTGGAGCAACTAGAACTCTTATACACTGCTGGTAGATATGAGAAATGGCAAAACCACTTAAAGAAACAATTTGAGAGTTTCTTTAAAAGTTAAGCGCACACCTACCAACCATTCCATTGCTAGGTATTTATCCATATTCATATCTATTACCACATAACAATATCACCACAAACAGCAATATAAAACAATACACATTGATTACTTCACAGTTTCTATGGTTCAGAAGTCAGGGTATGGCTTAGCTGGGTCCTCTGTTGTAGGGTCTCACAAGGTCTTATCTGAGGTTCAACTGGGGAAGGATTCATTCCTAAGATCACCTGACTATTAGCAGTAATCAGTTTGTGGGTTGTCAGGGTGAAGGCCACAGTTTCTTGCTGGCTATTGGCCAGATGTGACCCTCAGCTCATTGCCACATGATCCTTCATAACATGGCCACTTGCTTTCTCAAAGCAACTAGGGAGATAGAGTCTCTCCCAGCAAAATGAGTTTACAATCTTGTGTGATGTAATTATGTTCACATAATCACATATATCACCTTTGCTGTATCTTATTGGTCAGAAGCAAGCCACATCTATTTGTCAATTACACCTCACTAAAACTCTGAGAAACAAACTGAGGGCTTGGGGGGGGGGGATGGGATAGGCTGGCGATGGGTAGTAAGGAGGGCACGTATTGCATGGTGCACTGGGTGTTATACGCAACTAATGAATCATCGAACTTTACATTAAAAAAATTAAAAATTAAAAAAATTAAAAAATTTAAAAAAAGAATGGCCAAAATAAAAAAAATAGTGCTGTTTTTGCAATATTCTAAATGTATAATATTAATGGCATGCTTAGGTAAATCATGGTGCACTGGTACATTTAATGAAGGGATTGCTACACAACCGTTAAAATAATCATTGCCAAGAACATATTGCATATATTGTCCTATGCTGTTACATAACTAAGTGCAAAAATAATCCGAAATTATATCTGTGCTACAACTATATAAAATTTGACTCAAGTGGACAGAACTGGAAGTTTATATGGAAAGTGCTGTTTAAAACCCAGTTGCCCCCTGTATTTCATTTTCATTTTTCATTTTGAATTCTGCTAATGATTTTGTGCAACAATAATGCATATTTTAAAAACCAGTCGTTACCTGTTACGTTAATTTTAGTTAAGGGCAGTAAAGGTCAGTTTATAATTCGGTGAAAAACTGAGTAAGATTTTAGGTGCCTCGATGGATGCTTAACTGGTTTGGGATAGCCACAGCATCGTTTTGCCGACTACAAATAAAACAATCATTATGTGTAAACCGTGCTGCTGAAAAGGTCTGCAAACATCACAGGAACACCCACCACAATGTGTGGGCAAAATGCACATAGATAATCAAGGCAGAAATACTACTACCTGTCAAATAGGACGGGCATGTCAGCCTTTTCTCCGCGAAAGGCTTCTGATCCTACGGTGCCTCTTAATTTCACCAGGATGAGATGGTTCCAGAGTCCCAGGCAAGGGAAGAGACTGTTCCCTTGCCCAGGAGGCTGGAAACTGCTCAGTGTGAGCGCAAGGTTTCCAAGGCCGTTCAGCAGAGATCCTCAGCACTAGAGTCCCCAGTTGCTAGGTTTAGTTGCTAAGGCACCAACCGACTCGCAGGAAGTGGGGGCAGTGCACTCCCTTTTGGCGTCGTAGCGAGCCCCCTCGATACGCAGCGCATTCGTTCCGGGAGGAAACATTCAGCTCCTCTAAGACCGACGGGAAGGCGAGGAGAAGCTGGGAGTGACGCCTCTGAGTCGTGGAGGATTGTGGGAGGAGGTTGTCTCCAGTTTCTCCTCCCTCTCTCCCCCCGTCCCGGCCAAGATGTCTGACATGGAGGATGATTTCATGTGCGATGATGAGGAGGACTACGACCTGGTGAGGCGGAGGGGACGGAACTCTGGGGTTAAGGGTGGTGCCTGGCTTTAGGGGCTGGTACAAGGGCGACCGCGGCCTCTCCCCGTAGAACATGTGCTTCTTCCAGTCTCTCCCGGTGCAGTGACAGGACGGGTTTATCTCCTCCTCCTTCACGCACCGGGCCGGGCCCTGCTTCTCCAGAATGGGGGAGGGGAGGGTAAAGGAGGCAGCGAAGGGGGTCCCGAGCATTGCGCTCCAAGTCTGAGCGCCTCCTCCGTTTACATGGACACCCCTGGCCTCCGGCGTCCGGTTTTCGGTGCCTCCTACCTCCCCCCACCGCGCGAGCCGCCTCGGGGATCGTGCAGCGGTCTAGGCCCTGACTCTGCCCTTTCGGGCCCAGCTTTCTGGTCCCCTCTTCATCACCCTGGAACTGAGCGAGTGCGAAATGCTGAGAGAAGGGTCTGAAAACTGGGGGGCCTTACTGCTCCCAGGCCTGACCGCGAAACGCCGCTTGTAGGTCTCCTGGAAACAGCTTAATAATAAGTCTTGTCCAGGGTCGGTTTTGGTTTAAGGTAAAGGTGCAACGGAGCATTCAGGGCAAGGATAGCTGTTAAAAAAAGTAGTTAAACTACTTGTTTTGAGAAAAGCTGGGGAGGAGGTTTTGCTTTTTTGTTTGTTTTGGTGTGGGGGGTGGGGATAAGGGGATTGACCCAGTGGATTTCTTTTTTGACTTAGAGATTTCCTAGTATTCAAAGTTAAAAATATCGACAGTATATAAATGAACGAATTTATGTAGCTGAACGGTGATCTGTAAAGATTGAAGGTTGAACTTAAACGGATTTACAGGTTTTCAAAAAAAATTAACTACCATTTCAGGTTGCTATTCAGAAACAATAACTGTGCGGACTAAGAAAAATTATCCGGCCCAAGAATTAGCATCAACTTTCCTTTTTTCTTTTTTTTTTATTTGGGGGGCGTTTTTGTGGCTGTTTCTTGTATATTATAGTGATCATGCATTATCATCAAGTTATGAAGTAGATGCTTAGGGATATTTGGCTCACTTTTATGTTTTAAGTGCCAGATATTTTTGAGACATTAATATATCGTCTTGAATTCGTGTAAAACTTCTTTGTATGGTCGTTTACAATTAATCTTTCTATTTTAAATGAAGGCACATTTGCAAAAGGTAGAGGGAAGTGCTTGCTCTTACCTGAAAATCATAGTAGAGGTTTTGATAATTCTATTTTTTTTTTTGGTTTTGATAATTCTTAAAGCTGAATGTAGAGTTTTGTTAATAATGATTTCTGCTTTACATTTTAGTTTGTGCAGATCAAGCCAGTTGTAGGCAGTGCATTGAGAATGTATTACTTGTGATATGTGCGTTTTTATGTATTGCATGTTTATTTGTATTACAGGTATTTTCATAACTGTGGAAGTGTCTCTCTTAAAAATGTCTGTATTTTTGATTCTTGTTTTTAAATGTTTCTGCTTATCTTTCCTAAGCAGTAGTTTATTGAGTGCATGACTTAGCACTGTGATAAACTTGAAGATCATCATTGAGAATGTAATATAGGAGTGGCAATGAGAATTTTGTTTTCCCATAAAGTACTCAATTTTTGCAAGAACTTTAATTAAACATGCATTGTTTAACTTGGCTAGGTTTTTCCAGCCTTGTAGAGCCTACGCTACATGTACAATATAAAGTTGAATATATAGTTGTTTTGACTTTTTCTTCTTAACCAAAAAGAGTAAGATTTTACACTATTACATAATTAAATGAAATCTTCCCTCCAGCATTCTGTTAAATAGTCCTCCCTCCTGCCCTCCCCATATCTGTCCTATGTAGACACCATTCTGGATTCCCAACCAGATATCAAGTAGTGAAAGCTTTTTTTACTATGAGTTAGTCTTTTGATGGCATAAAATTTATTTAGCAATTTATTTTTTGGTTTGTTAATTTTCTTAAACCACTATATGTATTAAAAAAAAAAGATGAGGGGGCGCCTTGCTGGCTCAGTTGGTAGAGCATAGGACTCTTGACCTTGGGGTTCGAGCCCCACATTAGGTATAGAGATTACTTAAAAATAAAATCTTTAAAAAAAAGATTAAGAGGGCTGGTTGCCATTTCATGCTTACATGTTGTTAGAAGAGAAGTTGAGTGTTTTTCCATAGTTGTTTGTCTAGGACTTGTTTCTTGGCATTAAAGAGTCAAAAGAATTGACTTGCTGTTTTAAGGAAAATTAATAAACATTTTTTTTAATAAACATACTGTTTGTTGGAAAATTTGCAATTTCATTTTAGTCAAAATATTAGCTAAAGCCAGTATTTCTGACCACAGATATATTCAGCATATCTTTTCTAGGTTGTCTATTGATAAATTTTAATACCCTAAATCACTTTTTGTACTTGCCCAATCTAGTGGAAATAGGTAGTACCATCAGGAAAAGTAAAAATCTGTTTCTAAAACTATACTGTTTTTATATAAGAAAGTAATTAATGGTTTGTGCCCAAGATCTAGAAGAAAAGAGAACCAACTTGATTTTAAAAAGAAGAAACAAACGTGAAAGAAATTTAATTTGCTCGAGCACTTACTTCTAAGACCTATTTTATTTTTTTATTAGGAGCAGAAGCAGGCGGGTTTTTTTTTCTTTTTTTTAAAACTAGGCTCCACACCCAGCATGGAGCCCCACATGGGGCTTGAACTCACAACTCTGAGACCTAGACCTGAGCTGAGATGAAGAGTCAGCCGCCCAACTGACTGAGCCACCCAGGTGCCCCAGAAGCAGGCATTTTCTAAGCATAGGAATTTATGTAGCAGTAAATGGAGAAGTAGGAGATGGTACTGGTAAATGTCTTGATTATTTGCTGGTCTGATAATACTAAGTAATAACTGTACTACCATTCATTAAGTTAATAAGGCTATTGATATGTTAACTGTATTGTAATTCCATAGTCCAGCCATTGTAGCATGAAGTTGCTTAGTACTTCGAATAATCTTTTAAGAAAGGACTTAAGACAGACTGACTTCATTCCAAAAATTATTCTTTAGTAGATCCCGTGATAGGTAGGGCATGGTATATTTGAATTTTTTTTTTTAAGATTTTATTTTATTTATTTGACAGAGAGACAGCCAGCAAGAGAGGGAACACAAGCAGGGGGAGTGGGAGAGGAAGAAGCAGGCTCCCAGCAGAGCAGGGAGCCTGATGCGGGGCTCGATCCCAGGGCTCTGGGATCACGCCCTGAGCCGAAGGCAGGCGCTTAACGACTGAGCCACCCAGGCGCCCCTGTATATTTGAATTTAAATGTATTGCTAGGAAAAAAATTGTCAAAAAGGTAGAGTAATTCTACTTGGTTAAATATATTAAAGCTGTGAACCTCATATTCCCCTAGTCAACCTCATAGTTGTGATTAGTGAATGAATGCTTACTAGTTTTGGGGTTTTTTTTGGTCTTAATATATTGCAGTTTTAATCCTCTAAATATTTACTTCTTTTTTATCTGCATTTTTGCGGGGGAGAGATGAGTTGTAGCTATAGGATATCTTACAGAATCTCTCATTTGTCACCATTTTAACAAGATTAGCAAATAATGGCTTGAACTTTACTTTCTTGTGTTATAACGAATCCTAGAACATAGTTTAGCAAATGAAAAAATAACATTTCTGTTTTTTAAAAAATATTTTTGAATGACTACAAAAAGAAGTGGGGTAATACAGAACAAGGGCAAAAGAATAGCTCTAGGAATTTGTATATTTAGTATAAGGGCTGTCACTTATCATTCATTGTGCATATAAGGAGTTTGGAAATTTTAGGTTATTACCCTCAGAGACTGTTGTGCCAGTAACTTAACTATTTGACAGAATTTGGGGGACCTTTATAGATTTTCAAACAATATACTGTTTATGGTCTGGGCCAGTGTTTTCTATGCTGCACACACATTTGGAATTCTGCATGTACTCTTCGTAAAGATGAAATTTGATTCTATACCTGAGGCTTTTAAAAGAAACTTAACATGTTTAATCATAAATAATTGGCAACAACTCCAAATTATCCATAGTAGGAGAATACTAATACTATTAGTACTAATAAGGTAATGACGGATAAATTATGGTATATCCATGTGATGGAATGCTATGTTGGCATTTCAAACCATGCACTAAACAATATTCAGTGATATGAAAAACTTTTGATAAATTGTATTGGGTCAGGACTCTTGGGCATAGGAGACAGGAATATTGTCAAACTAGCTTAAACTAAGAGGAGTATGTGTTGGCACACATCACCAGGAAGTATCAGTATGGCTGGATTCATGGCTCAGATGATGGTGGTGGGTATTTTTCTGTTTTCTCTCTCTTCCTAGTCTGCTTTCCTCACTGTATTGGCATAATTGCCTTCATATTACATCACAAGATGTAATGCAGCATCTTCCTGGTATTATAACCCCAAAGGCAAAAGGGCGTTCTTGCTAGCTCTAACAGCAAAGCCCTCGGAAGGACTTTTACTGACCCAGCTGAGGTCTGTGTAGGCTTCTGTGAACAACTGTAGAAAGGGAGATGGATTGCTTGCCTTCCTCTGTGGGTAAGGGCACTGTAATTGAAAACCCTCATGTGGGAGAGGAAGGGTTTATCACCAATGCTATGCACACAGTGAACACATATACACTATAAATGTGTAATGTGTATTACAGTTTTACTGGGTGGGAATAAAATTTATTTTGTTAAGTGAAAAAATATGGAAAAAATGTCTGGAAGATTTGAAAAGTGTGAGGAAAACTAAAATTTGTTTATTTCTGCAAACCTTTCACAGTGAACCCGTATTACTTTTGTTGCTGAGGTGAGAAGGGGCAGATTCTAGGGTACAAATGATGTATAAAAATCTTACTTGGATGAGAGGCTAAACAATGATTTTGTCATGCTCAAAATTTTTTAGACTTCTTCTTACAAATTGTCTTCAGAGAACCTGTAGCATGTACCTTATCACACATGCACATAGTTCAAAAACAAAATATAAAAAGTTTTCTTTCCATTCTCGTTCCCCATTTGTCCAGTTTGCATTCTTCCCCATACGTAATCAAATACACGTTAATATCCCCCTCTTTGTTTTTAAACCGGGATATAGCCTATTATATGTATATTGTTCTAAACTTTGTTTTTTAATGTGCCTTTGAGATTATTCCATGTAAGTATGCAAAAAGCTCACTTCTTTTTACAGCAGCATTGATTGTATGGATGTGCCATATACTTTATATAACCAGTTCTCTTTTGATAAGCATTTGGCCTGTTTTCTTTTGCTATTATAAACAATGTGCAGCTGCTTTTTTTTTTTTAACTTCAGTGGTAGGTTTTATCTTCTTTTGTGGATGTCAAAAACTATATTCTGAGACAGGTTTGATAAATAAGTTGGGCCATCGAACTGGCTGATACTCTTTTAGGTTAGAAACATCTAGTGAAGTTTTTCTTCGGAATTTCAGAAACATTACTTAATAATCCGTGTCAGTGGAATAACTTTACTAGCTATTGAAATTACTACTTCAAAGATAAGTATTGGTTTGGAATATAATTTTCAACGCATTTCTAAAAAGTCCTGTTGCATTACCTCATAGGTGTACTCTGTGTAATGAAATTGGAGAGGTTCAAACAAGAATAACTAAAATGATAAGTAACGGGAGACAGCTCTTCCATGCTAAGAGTAAGATAAATTTAAGACTTTTTACCCCTATAAACTATGAATTAATAATTAATAAGCAATAAACTGTGAATATCCAGCAGTGTGAATTTTTACTTATATCTTTTATCTCAAACACTTGGACTTCAGTGGGAATTAGAAAGTTCCTAGGGTTCAACCCCCCACATTTGATAAGAGAGAAACTAAAGGATCATGTCTGAGTGTCTTACTTAAATTTACAGGACAAATTAGTGGGAGAGTCAAAAGGATATCCCAGGTCTAATGACGTTTATGATTTCCCTCTTTGGAAGATTTAATTTAAAGACAAAGTTTAGGGGGCGCCTGGGTGGCACAGCGGTTAAGCATCTGCCTTCGGCTCAGGGTGTGATCCTGGTGTTGTGGGATCGAGCCCCACATCAGGCTCCTCCGCTATGAGCCTGCTTCTTCCTCTCCCACTCCCCCTGCTTGTGTTCCCCTCTCGCTGGCTGTCTCTATCTCTGTCAAATAAATAAATAAAATCTTAAAAAAAAAAAAAAAGACAAAGTTTAGGACAAATAAAAGAGTGTTCTGATTTACACTGTAAATGAATTAAGACCCATTAACTTAAGTGAAATTTTAGAAACTTAGGACAACTTTATGAATGGCTAAACCACAAATGACTACCTAGGACTTGTATTGTATCTAGTCCTGAAGGATAATGAGACTTGCCCTTTGCCTCTCTGTGCCCGACATCTAGTAAGCTGTCAGGACATGGTCAAGGCTTGGCAAGCATTGTTAATGGTGAGTCTTGTGTTGTAGAGCACATTTCAAAGACCTCTGTTGACAAGGGACACAGGAGTAAGTAGAAACTATGAAACTGACCCTGTTTAGCAGTAGGTGCATTCCAACATAGAGTCAGTATTGCCCTTGGCTGTTGTATTCTTGTATGTTATTTTGGAACATTCATCCACTTTTCGTTTCAATTAAACAAACATTTGTTGAGCAGTTTGCATTATACCAGACACTGGGGATGCCAAAATGAGGAAGAGAAAGTTCCTGGTTTTTGAGATCTAAGCACCTCATAGTAGTGAGGTGAGGAGAGGTAGGAACAAAACACTCAACAAGCCTCCATGTTAAAGAGATGCATGTCATATAGAAGTGTGACTAAGGAGAAAATTACTTTTGCTAAGTAGAGTTGGAGGAAGAACCACGAGGTAAGCCTTGATGAATACATTTTCCAGGACTGTTAGGGCTGGGAAGCATCATAGGAGAAAAGTGGGAAGTTTGTTAAGAGGGGAGGTAATTTAGAATTTCTAGCCGAGAGAACAGTTAATTCCAAGACAAAGATTTTGAATTGTGTGGCACATTTGGGGAAGAAAGAATAGATTTGGGTGTGTGCATGGGTCACATTGCTTTGGGAAGTGTAGTACACGTTGTTATATAAGTAGGTGGAGCTTACGAACTTCAGTAGGTTTTTTAATCCTTTTAACAATGTTCATGTGCTTTTCATATGTTGCTTAATTTTTTTTGTTTTTTAAAGCATTATTAATATATTGAAATATCAGTTTCTCTTTTTAAAAGCATTTTCTTTAAACATTTACAAAGTATAGTTCTAGCCTTCTCTGACATAAAGGAATTGAGTTCAACAATATTTATTTAGTACTTTCTGTAGTCTCTATTCTTTTTTTTTTTTTTTTTTAAAGATTTTATTTATTTATGTGACAGAGAGACAGCCAGCGAGAGAGGGAACACAGCAGGGGGAGTGGGAGAGGAAGAAGCAGGCTCCCAGCGGAGGAGTCTGACGTGGGACTCAATCCCGGAACGCCAGGATCACGCCCTGAGCCGAAGGCAGACGCTTAAACGACTGCGCTACCCAGGCGCCCCTGTAGTCTCTATTCTGATTAACAATGCTGTTTGTAACCAAGTCATCAGTAGTTATTAGAGATAACTTTTTAAAAAAGATTTATTTATTTATTTGAAAGTGAGGGAGAGGGAGCGTGGCGGGGGGGGAGCAGAGGGAAAGGGAAAGAGAGAATCTCAAGCCGACTTGGTGCTGAGTGTGGACCTGACGCAGGGCTTGTGACCTGAGCTGAAACCAGGAGGAGGCCACTTAACTAACCGAGCCACCCAGGCACCCCACTTATTACAGATACCTTATATTTCCCTTTATCCTGTACCCATGTGGTGGGTCCTTTTTATTTTACATCCCGAACATCACTTGACATCTCCTATACTTACTCTATTTCCTTCCTTTTCTCCCTGTTCTACTACTTGGAATCAAAGTTCCATCATCTTTTAGCCAGACAGTTGTAAGATTATCCAGCGGGCTGCTTCATTATTACCAGAGTACTCTTCCTAAAACACAGTCTGATTATTTCTGTAAAAAATTAGTGGTTCCACCTGATCTAAGCTCCTACTATTGCCCTGTTCCTCTGTCTGATACTAGTTTATCTCTTATCATTTCTTTATACACATCCTGTGCTTCAGCCCAGTCTGACTGTTCGTGCTTCTTTGAATTATGCAGTACCATTTGAAGCTTCCATGCCTTTGCACACGTTAACTGCTTTGTTTCAAATGCCTTTCCTTATCCGCAGGCAACTCCTATTCATATTTTTAGACCCGCTTCAGGTAACTTTTCCTTCCTCTCCTTTTTTTGAGCTGCTAGTGTACCTTATATGTGTCTTTATTGTGTTAGAGCATTGCCGTTTCATTTGCATCTCTGTCTCTGACCATGAATAGCTTGAGGGGAAGGATTTAATTTGCCTTTTCGTGAGCAACACTTCATTGCTGGTACATGCTAAAGATCATTATCATTGAGTATCTAAATAGGTATCTAACAGTAGCTATCTAAACAACAGAATTATTCTAAAGACTTCTCAAAATATCCATGTAGTAACGGAAGAATAGTTACTGTAGTACACAGCTTGTCTTGATTCATTGAACTGCGTATGACAGGTTAGTGATGTCACAGAGGCTGGTTCAAACCCTCTGAATATGCTGTTGCAGATCATAACAAGGGACTGCCTAATTATAAGAATGCCAGTCAGTAACATCAGTTCTTACGTATTTATACATTTTTGCAATACCATTTGAGAATTGAATTGCAGTTATGCAAAAATTGTTATACATTCCACTTCTTCATCTATATGCAGTTGACCTTTGAACAACACAAAGATTAGGAGCACCACTACCCCCAGTTGAAAATCCATGTATAACTTTTTATTCCCAAAATTTGAACTATTTTTATTTGTATTTATTCCCCAAAATTTAAACTAATAACCCACTGTTGACCAAAAGACTCACTGATAACAAAACAGCCAGTTAACACATATTTCATACATTATATGTATTAAATTCTTACAATAAAGTAAACAAAAAAAATGTTATTAAGAAAATCATAGTGAGAAAATAGATTTACCGTACTGTACTGTATTTATCTGGGAAAAAAATCCATGTGTAAGTGGAGCCATGCAGTTTAAACTCATGTTGTTCAAGGGTCAGCTGTAATATGAAAAACCAGAAGAATATATTCACTAGTGTTGAGTACTTGATTAAGTTTTATCTTGATCATTGTGATTTGGAGGAGTTATAACACATAAAGTTTAGAAATTTTAGTCTGGAACCAATCAGAAGTTGTAGATAGCCAGTCTTGTACTATAAGAAGCATTCAGTGATTGAATGATGAGGAACCGTGTTAGACATGGTAGAAAATGTAGAGGTTCCTGTCTTCAACAATGTTATAATCAACTCAGTCATTTCTGGGTAATTGAGATTTTAAATTTTTAAGTATTACTTTCTCTATTTCCCTCTACTCACTCATATCCTGGCCTAGTTGTTTTATTATAATCTGTTAAAGGCCAAGAAACCAAAAATAAGTGGACTTTGAGTGAGAATCCGAATTCTTAGACTTTGTGATAGATACAAATTTAAAAAAAATACATTTCCAGGGTCAGGGATGTATTCTGAAGATTTGAGTTGCAGAAAAATCATTTTCTGGTTAGTTAGCTGGTCCTGTGTGTTATGTAACAGTTAGCTAGAGAAGAACTGATCTCCAAAGGTGTAAAGTAGGTTTTATAGCTGTGATGCTTTACTCCCAAGTCTTCTCTGAGGAGGTGACACTATGCAGTAGTTAACCGGATTGGGGGGGAGGGGAGAGTTTTGGCCACTTGTGTGGTAAGGTCAGGTACAGCAGAATGACTCAGGAAGAACTTAATTAAGAGATATGATTAGAAGTATAGTCAGGAGTAAGGTTTTGATTATTTTTGAAATTAATTTTAAGAGCAATATGAAACCATTTTTGAGAAAAGGAATGTGCTAATTTACATTTTATGAAGATTATTCTGGCTGCTTACTACAAGAAGGTTGGAATTTGAAGGTTAAAAATGACAATGGGAAGTCTGTGGAAAGATGAAATAGCTTGGTAGACTAGGGGGGTGGCAAAGGAGAGGGAGGAAAGTGCGTGAATTTGAGATTTATGTTGAAGTTAGAATCAATAAGGACTTTTTATGTTGCAACAGTGTGACTGCTTTTAGTTCTTTAGTTACCCCCCATGATGCTGTTTTGTATCTACTGTTCTCTTTCCCCTCCTATTTCCTCTAGCAGGCAAACCCCCATTTAGCTTTGAAAACCTAGTTCAGAAGCCTTCACTATCACAGCATTATTTGATATATAATTAGCTTGTTTATTAAGTTTTTATTAATTGCTTTTCTGGTTTGATCAGTTGTAGTCAAACCTAGTTTACAGGGTCAAGAAGTGAATGATTGATTATGAAATTTATTACCCAGAATTTGATCTCATCCCGAAGAGAAGTGTTGCAAAGGATTTTCATGTTAGACATAACAGAATCCCAATCACATCCGGAAGACTGCATCCATGTTTCATGTCCTTACACAGGAAATAATTGTCCTCTAGAGGGTGCACATTACAAAGCCTCTGTGGTCAGATAAAACTGGTTCTACTAATACCAAACATCCCCCTCCCATCTGCTGGTCACAGGAAAAATTCATCTTGTATTCATGTATTTTTGAGCTAACACTGCACTCACTATACTTTTTTTCATTCTTCGAGTACAGATTTTTCATGAATATCTCTAAAAAAAATTTTAAGTATTTGGATTTATAAATAACTCTGTAATACTGTTCTTGTCTTTCTGTGTTTACTTCGAGATACTGTTCTTGATTTGACATAAGCTTGCCTTTTGCAATGACTTGTAGCTGATGGAAATAATTTTGTGTCTTCCTAAAATAATGATTTTCATTATACTAACCTATGTGTATTTTATAATTCTCATCATTAAATTGAATATCTTGGAACTATTTTAAGCTCATTTGTACTACTCCACAAAATAGTTATTTTATTCCAGTTTTCCTTTCTACTTATTGCTTCAGTACTAAGAACTGAATTTTTGTGGTGAAAGTCAAATAAAATATAAATTCCTTTGCTCTTAGTTTCATTTGTTATAAAGCTAGTTAAAGTGCATTGATATAATAATAGCTACTGGGTAATATGGAATGCACATAAAGCTAATATTCTTATTAACATATAATTATATTTAGCGATAAACTAGTCTGCCATATATAGATTATCGTCCTAGGTAGTCAGGCCATATTAGAACAATGAAATTTAGACGTAAGGAGTAGAGAAATTTAAATTACAGAACTTAAGATGAAAAATTCACAGTTATGTAGTAATTAGCATTTATGGTGATTTTTCTTAGGTTCTGTGACCAACAAAAGGTTAACCACTGCAGAATTGGGGGTCATTAACCAATATTATTTTTTGGCATTTTGCATTTCTGTTAATTCAGTGGAAATTGTAGTTTTGATCTGAAAGAACAAAATGATTCTATTCTCCCCACTTGATTTTGGCTTTTCACTTGTTTTTTAAATAATGATTAAGTATCAGTGGCGTTTTACCTATATGTGCAAGGTTGTTTTGTATAAATGTATAGTTTTTCCATCTTAACAGTATTCACTTTTTACAGGGCAATGTGTTGAATTCTTTTTCATTTTAGTATCTCTTTCTAACACACAGGAATACTCTGAAGATAGTAACTCCGAGCCAAATGTGGATTTGGAAAATCAGTACTATAATTCCAAAGCGCTAAAAGAAGATGACCCAAAAGCAGCATTAAGCAGTTTTCAAAAGGTTCTTTTTTTTTTTTTTTTCTGATTGATTCTGTGTCTTAAAGTCTGTTTTTTCAAATGATGGCTCAGAATTTTATCTCAGAAATGGGTTTTGGATACTGAGTGATAATCCTGTAAATAAGTTTGCATTTTGCAGTACAAGCAGATCTTTTAAAAGAGATAGCCTATTGCTTTTTTCTTTTTTTCTTTTTTTTTTTTTTTTTAAGATTTCATTTATTTGACAGAGATAGAGACAGCCAGCGAGAGAGGGAACACAAGCAGGGGGAGTGGGAGAGGAAGAAGCAGGCTCACAGCAGAAGAGCCCGATGTGGGGCTCGATCCCAGATCGCTGGGATCACGCCCTGAGCCGAAGGCAGACGCCCAGCTGCTGTGCCACCCAGGCGCCCCCCTATTGCTTTTTTCTAATCAGGCTATTTATAAAGCAGGGCCATTGTCCTGAAGAGCTAGTATGGTTCTGCCAGAAGGAAACCAACATGATCATCGTAGGTATTATCCCTGCAGTTTTGTTCCTTCTTTGGAGGACAGATCACACAGGTGTGATTCCACATTAAATAATGTGATTTCTTGACCGATAAATTTTGGATTATTCTTACCAGCAGATTATTCAGAGGGGAAAAGGGGACTTTTAAAAAATGGCATTGAGGGGGCGCCTGGGTAGCGCAGTCGTTAAAAGCGTCTGCCTTCGGCTCAGGGCGTGGTCCTGGCGTTCCGGGATCGAGTCCCACATCGGGCTCCTCCGCTGGGAGCCTGCTTCTTCCTCTCCCACTCCCCCTGCTGTGTTCCCTCTCTCGCTGGCTGTCTCTGTCAAATAAATAAATAAAAAATCTTTAAAAAAAAAAAAAAAAATGGCATTGAGAAATGGTGGAGTTCTTGGGGAAATGTTCATCGTGCATATGATGTAAAATTAATTAAAAACAGACATTGGTGTC
Source organism: Ursus americanus (assembly GCF_024610735.1). Lineage (NCBI taxonomy): Eukaryota > Metazoa > Chordata > Mammalia > Carnivora > Ursidae > Ursus > Ursus americanus. The sequence goes on along the minus strand of NC_142162.1, from coordinate 5,118,294 downwards.
ATTAGAAAATAACATTAGCATTAAGTTAGATTAAAAATGTCTTCTGTTTTTTAGGTTTTGGAACTTGAAGGTGAAAAAGGAGAATGGGGATTTAAAGCACTGAAGCAAATGATTAAGATTAACTTCAAGTTGGTAAGATTTGTTCTGAGGGGAATTAAACTAATAATGAAATAAATTCTGTGGGTAAAAACCTCATGGCAACAAAATGCCATTCTGTCTACCTCTTTAAAATAATTCTGTTGATATATTTCTATACTTCGCCTACTTTTTATTTGTGACTACAGTAATACCAAGTAAAAAAAAAATCTGCATAGGAATCAAACTTTCCTGGTTAAGAAAACTTATCCTATAGATACATAGACAGTATCTGGCTGCATTATTAACAGAATGATTTTTCCACAAACTGTTAGTGCTTATTTTGGAGTTTAAAAATTCTACTTTATATGTCAAGGAATTCCACTTCCACTGATAAGAACCAAAACTAGCATCGTTCTTGACTCCCCTCTTTGTCTCTCTCCCCTCAAATAATCCATTGGTAAATCCAGATGTTTTTAAATATCTTTAAAATATATCTAGTATCTGCTGCTTAACCATTTTTATTTCTGCTACTCTGGTCCAAGCCAACATTCGTTTCTCATCTGGATTATTTCTGTAGCTTAATGGTATCCTTACTTCTATCCTTGCCTTATTTACAGTCTGTTCTTCACAAGTAGCAGAGTGATCCTTTAGTTTTTGTTTTTAGAGTGATCCTTCTAAAATATGTCAGATTATGTCATTCCTTTGCTCTAAATCTTCTAATGGTTGCTACCTTCCTTAATAAAATCCAAATCCTTATCATGGCCTGGGAGGCCCTATATCAACTTACCCTTTGCTGCCTTTCTGATATTATTTTCTGTTCTCTCCTTTACTGGGTCCCTTGCTGTCCTCATGTCATCCTAAGCATGCTCCTACTTGTAAATAGTTGTATTTGCTGTTTTCCTCTGCCCCAGATTCTCCTCTCAGATAGCCACATGGCTTTTTTCCTCATTTGATCAGATCTCTGTTCAGTGTCACCATATATCAGGATGGCCTTCCTCTGACTGCCTTATATAAAATCACATCCTTCCCGTCATCACTTACATTCATCTTAACCCTGGTATTTTTCTTCTTTTGACTCTATCACCACTTAATCTGTTAACTTACGTATTGCCTTTCTGCTGCCCTCATCCTCATGGATTGTAAGCTCCATGAGAGCAGGACTTTGTTTTATTCACTGTTACATTCCTATCATCTGTAATAGTGGCTGGCATTCAGTAGGTTCTCAGATATCTTGTTGAATGAAGTCATAGATAAGTTGGGATTGTCATGACGTTGTACTCATAGAATTGCTAGTCTTTATGAGTGCAGGCTAGAGGTGGAGGGGAAAATAAATGGTTAGATGAGAGGACTAGGGACAGATACAAACCTTAAAATCACTAAGGATAGAGGAATTTTCGAGAAAAAGATAAAGTGGAGCTTAGGTAGCCGAAGTAAGCAGTTGCTTCTATGGCAAATGGAGGGATAGCTGGCAGTCTATCTCTATAGTTTTCATATGTTTCCTCCCTTTCCCTGTTAACCTCTTATCCCATCTATTTGAAATTGAACTCCCTGAATTGACTGTTACCTTTGTCCAGTTAATATCTACTAATCTTTCATCCTGTTCTTGACGTATTCTCACTCTGGCATCCTCACTTACCTTCACAAGGAGGGGCCCTCATAACATCTACAAAAACTATCCACAAAATATTTTAGCTCATTCTTCCCCCCAAAAATATCAAGACTATTCAAAACATGTTAAACATTAATAAGCATATTGCATATTGCATTTAAATACAGTTAAAGAAGGAAAAATGTCTATCTTGAATTTACCTTTTCCAGTTCTGCTCTGTTGTTCTCAAAAAGTATCTCTGTTGCACAAAGAAAGCCCTTGTGCTTTCTTTCCATTTATTATTTGTGAAAATACTAAACACACACACATACTATATTTAAATTAATAGCTTAGAAGGATATGGGAGAAGCATCAGGTATCTCAAGGGACAGAGATTTTGACTAAACAATTTTAGTGACATTAGAAGCCCAATGTTCAACTCTTAAGATTCTATGATTTGAAATAATATCAAGAGACTCTAGAAAACTGCTATCTTAACATACTGGCATTGGTTTAGTTTTTGAGCCCATTTAAATATATGCCACCCATAAGACTTGATTTTACCGTTTTACCTTGAACCAAGATGGGAAGTAAGTAAGGGAAAGGATTATTTGTAGTTTGTGTTACTTTGCCTACCTTCCTTCTCTACCTTTTATTTGCTCAAACAGCATCTGTGAATAGTAGTTTCAGCTTCCATCCCTCATTTTCTAGTTGGATTCAGGATAGGACCCATGTTGCTGTGTGAAGGTTTTGAGCAATAAAAAGTTGGAAGGATTTGCTATCAACTGCTCTGTGTTCACCATGTAATTTACCTAATCTTCCCTTAGTTTTTAAATATAGTAACATAATTATTGAAAAATGAACTTTAAAATTACTAGAGCATAAGAAAATTAATTCAAAGCTATAACTTTTTGCTAAAATTCTCTTTCTGTATCCAGATACAATCTCAAAATTAGGACAGTCCTATTTCTGATTTGCCTTTTGCCATAAGATATGTTCTGTAACTTGGGTTTTAACAGTTCACTGTTAGGATATTACCTGTTATTTACCCTTACATGGTACTGGCATACTTGGAAATAAGGTAGTTTGATACTACATATTACTAAGGCTTTTCCCATTGTTCTGTCCATTTTTCCCCACCTGTCCCAACTATTGTTTTCTTTTTTGTAAGTCCACACATTGTCTGTTAGTCAAGAAAAACACTGTATCTGCCAGTGCTCTGCCTCCCTGATTAAAAGTAGAGTAGAACCCAGTGAAAAGAAGGATTAATAGCAATTGGAGATTGTGGGGACTGTGGATGCAAGTTATCAGGTTCGATTCATAAATTGACTCACACGATATACTTTGAGGGAGGATAGACCATCCACCAGAATACTTAAGTGTTGGAAGTTTGACTGGTAGTTCTTTATTTCCTCAGATCTCTCGTGTTTCCTGGAATAACCACAGTAGTGCAAGTAGTCCTGCAAGGAAAAGCGACATTAGCCACATCTACTATTGAGGAGAGACTTGGGTGGGAGGACTTTCCTTGATGGTGGGATGAGTACCTGGGCTTGAAAAGATTCCTTCGCTTCACATTTTATCATTGAGCCAGCCAATAATACAGGGAGAAAAGAAACACATCACTATTGTTAGAGAGCTTTCTTATCAAGGGGTAAATCTTCAGGAGAGGATATAGCTGAAATCTGCATAGTTGGTGCCCAAGGCATTTGAAAAGTTGGATTTATTTATATTTTTTGGTCTGTGAATATTTTAGTAGTTCTTACGATTTCAATAAATGTTTGTTGTGCAATGAGAACAATATCTGAAATTTTGAAAATCTGTAAATTGTACTTTTTCATAGGGTAACTTCATAAATTTGGCTCATGTGTCAGTAATCTAGAAATTTCAAATTTAAGCTAAAATGTTTATAGTGTTTCTGCCATACATACTTTCTCTATCATAAAACTTTATTTTTCCATTACGTAGTAGTATGTGCTATGGTCTTAATCATGTAGATATTTTAGCACGTAAATACATATCTAATACTGCATTTTTCTTCCCTGACAGACAAACTTTCCAGAAATGATGAACAGATATAAACAACTATTGACCTATATTCGGAGTGCAGTCACAAGAAATTATTCTGAAAAATCCATTAATTCTATTCTTGATTATATCTCCACTTCTAAACAGGTTAGATTCTGATTTTTCCTCTTGGTACTTGGCAGTGTGTAATTTAAACTGTTATAACAAACCCTTCCAACTTTTTGTAATTATTCATACTAAAGGCTTTTTTTTTTTTTTAAGGCCTAGAGATTTCTAGTTGAGCAGTTATGCCAGGCATTAATGTGTTTTACAAATAATATATACTATTTTATTAATTGTAGTACTAATCATACAACATTGAAAGGCAATAACTAGCTATAGCTCTTCAAATAATATCTTGAGGTACATAATCTGTACATAATCTGCACACAACTTTTACAGGCTTAACCTCCCATGTAGTTACTATCATAGCTCCTTCCAATAAACTCCATCACGACTTCCGTTAGATTTGTGTAGATTTGATTAAAGATCCGTGAGAGGAGACGCTTCACTCATATTAGTACTTGGCATTACTCAATAAGTGTTCAGTAAATGCTTTTACAAAGAACAGGTGAATGATGGATGGTGAAAGAAAGGGCTAATGATGAAGAAACTACAGTGGGCCTTGGGAAGGATACAAGAACTATTCTGTATGTCATTTATTCTCCATGTCATTTAGGATTTCTTAAAACGTTTAATACTCTTTATATCTAAAATATATGTAAAGAAAATAGAGAAAAATAAACTTAAAACTGACCCTTGAACAACATGGGGGTTAGGGTGCCAAGCCCCTCCCCTCTGCCCCCCTGCTGTGCAGTTGAAAATCTGTGGTATAACTATTGACTCCTCAGAAACTTAACTACTAATAGCCTGATGTTGACCAGAAGCCTCACCTATAACATATAAACAGTTGATTAACATATTTTATATGTTATGTGTATACTGTATTCTTACAGTAAACCAGAGAAAAGAAAATGTTATGGAGAAAATCATAAGAGAAAATACATTTATAGTACCGTACTGTATTTATCAGAAAAAATCCACGTATAAGTGGACCCACTCAGTTCAAACATGTTATTCAAGTGTCAGCTGTATATGTTTTGTTAAAACATTAGTAATTAATGGTGCTAATTACAGAGTTGTTACATATTGGGGGAGGGCTTTTTTATGTAGGGAAATATATTCCGAATTTTATAAACAAGTGTCATCAAAACATTTTTGGTACACTATTTATAAATGTTATGCCAGATGTTGGTTGGGGGAATTAATTTCAAGCTTCAAGATTGTGTGTTGCTTCGTGCTCTTATATGTACGCTTTTTGTCTTTGAAAGTAAGGATAGATATTGGGTGGGCGGTACTCAACTTATTCAATATGTCATAGGCAGTCTTGAATAGATAGGCAGCCTGTTCTGAAAGTATTAAACTTTCCTGTCGTCATAGCCCTCTTACCTTTTGATCCTGTTAAGTAGAGATCTAGAGAATCAGGTCCTCAAACAAAGGCAGAGCCAGACGGGGTGGGAGGATAGGTAGCAGAGCTTACTATAATGCAAAATAGAATGATTTTCCACGAAAAAATGTCACACTCAGATTAGTGAATTGATGGTGTTTAGACACAGCTAAAATTGTGCTAGACTTTACCCTCTACCTAATTGTAGCAGCTTACCAGTAACTCAAGAGCTGTGTAGTTCAGTTACTTGATTAATTACATTTATAGAAGAATTTTTGAGGGAAGCTTATTGTTTCTTTAGCTGCTTGCCTACTGTTTGCCACATAGTAGATACCAACTGAGAGTAGAGTGAATAAGATACGCGCTGTTAATAACAGCACATCTAGTTCAGTGTGCATATCATTCACTTCCATCAATATAAAATGAGTTATTAGATTGGAAAGGACAAATCACACTGTTAGAACATTAGATATTTTCTGGGTTTTATTTTTTAAAAACACATAAAAACAGATCTTGGCACTTTTTATAAATTTGTTCTCAGTTTTGCTAAGGTTTTGTTAAATTATAGACTGACACACATTCAGAAACAGATAGTGTATCTTATGTGTATTAAAGTTCAAAGATGCACTTTTAGTTTGTTCAAATTAACTTTATTAACAGGTACAAATTTGCTGTTTACAATTATAGAATTCTGATTTTTTATGTCAGATGGATTTACTGCAGGAATTCTATGAAACAACACTGGAAGCTTTGAAAGATGCTAAGAATGATAGACTGTGGTTTAAGACAAACACAAAGGTAACAATTACAATCACTTTTTTTTTTTTTTTTGAAGAGTGGGAGGGTGTCCTTAATAAGCTCTCCTAAAGAATCATGCCTTTTCCTGTTGAAATCTTTTGATTTTAATAAGTATGTTCTTTTACAGCTTGGGAAATTATATTTAGAACGAGAAGAATATGGAAAGCTTCAAAAAATTTTACGCCAGTTACATCAGTCCTGCCAGGTAGCATTCTCTTATTTTTTCTTAATAATTCTTCATAATAAAAGCATAAGAAAAAATTATATTTGAAACTTACTTAGGGATGTTTTTATTCAGAATTCATCCCCAGGGGGTGCCTGGGTGGCACAGCGGTTGGGCATCTGCCTTCGGCTCAGGGCGTGATCCCGGCATTATGGGATCGAGCCCCACATCAGGCTCCTCTGCTATGAGCCTGCTTCTTCCTCTCCCACTCCCCCTGCTTGTGTTCCCTCTCTCGCTGGCTGTCTCTATCTCTGTCAAATAAATAAATTAAAAAATCTTAAAAAAAAAAAATTTCATCCCCAAAATAAAATTTGGCAAATAAGATACCAGAAAGCTTGTTTTTTTCTGAGTATTACATTTCTCCTTCTTAATCATTATTTTTATGGATTGAGGCACAGGTATCCATAAACAAATAGGCTAGTTGATAATACTTACTAAGAATAAGCCTTTCATATTTAGTTATAGACCCTGTGAAAATTAGAAAGAATGTTAGAGACATGTAATAAAGATATTTCCTACCTAGTTTATCATATATGAATCTTCTGTAACAGTCTTGTCTATTAGAACTTCATATGATGCTAGAAACTAGAAATATTGTGCATTTGCGCTAATATGATAGCACCAGCTACATGTCATCAGGCAGTTGAAGTGTGCATGAGCTTTTAATTTTACTTAAATTTGAATTACCGCATGATCTGGACAGTACACCTCTATAACTTTTTAACTGTGGTTATATTTTTTCTTGATCAATACATTATTTCGTATTAGTTTAAAATTTACATGGAAATACTGTTTTAAATGTTTTTAACCTCTTCCTAGGCTATGTACTATTTTTTAATTGTATATGTTATTCCTGTGAATGGGAGAAAAGTTGATGGGGAAAGTGTTGTAAATTAATCACATGCATGTATTTTCATTTAACTTTTTTTTTTTTTTAGGTTTTTGTTTTTGTTTTTTTTAGATTTTTATAAAAGAATATGTTTTTATTTCCTAATAGTTTTCTTCGGGGCTCCTGGGTGGCTCAGTCAGTTAAACTTCTGCCTTTGGCTCAGGTCATGATCCTGGGGTCCTGGGATCAAGCCCGCATCGGACTCCCTGCTCAGTGGGAAGTCTGCTTCTCCCTCTTCCTCTCCCTCTGCCCCCGCCCCCACCACCACTTGTATTCTCTCTGTGTCTCAGATAGATAAATAAAATCTTAAAAACAAAACTCAATAGTTTTGCTTCATAAAGCAGATTAGTTATTTATGATTTGTTTCTTATCTACACATTCTTAGAAAAGCTTAGTCTGATGCATAAACAACTGTGAGTTCAGTTCCACATGAAGTGGAAATAATAGAAGAGCCATTTCTGAATGGAAGAGGGTCTTTCAGCATTTATATAAGGAGTAAGAAGAAACTCTCTAGTGAAGGTTTTGCCCAGTTTATTTTGGAACATAAGAAAATTCTGTCTGATTGCAAATAACATTATAGCAGAGATCTGTGATCATCTAGATGTACAAATTGTGTCTTACGTATCATACATTTTACCTGGTTGTGATTTATTAGTGAATGACCAAACAGAATTGTGTTGGAAGACCAAATAAATAATAAATTTTGGCTTTGTGTAAGGGCTTGATACTTGTGATTGTCTGACTGTTGCCTATATTCTGTTTTTCACGGCCTGTATTTTGTGGACTGTTGGTTGTTTTTCAAAGATGAACTCAAATGTTACCATCTTTGTTATTCCTTTGACATACATCAGCAGAGTTAGTCAGTTTCTCTTCCATTCTTCTGGGCACTTGCTTCATGCTTCAAATAGAATCATTATTTATATTGTATTTATCTATTGACAGATTAATCTTCTAGATTGTGAAGTTTTGGGGGCCAGGAACATTAGCTTATTTAACTGTGTGTTTCTCCAAGGTAGACCCAGTGCCTGGCACTAGGAAGGCGCTTGGAAGTGCTTTTTGATCAAATCAGTGGATATAAAGTGGTTGTGAAGATTTGGGGAAGACCATAAAGAAACTCCTAGATAAAAACAAACGTTATAACATTTTGTACATTAAAAAATACTTCTGGTCACTTTTTCCTTATTGAGTGACTAGAAAGTACAGAGAATGTGTGCATTCCTTTTTGTCTATTAAAGGTAGTATTCTTAGGGGCGCCTGGGTGGCACAGCGGTTGAGCATCTGCCTTCGGCTCAGGGCGTGATCCCGGCGTTCTGGGATCGAGCCCCACATCAGGCTCCTCTGCTATGAGCCTGCTTCTTCCTCTCCCATTCCCCCTGCTTGTGTTCCTTCTCTTGCTGGCTGTCTCTATCTCTGTCAAATGATAAATAAAATCTTTAAAAAAAAAAAATAAAGGTAGTATTCTTAGATTCCTGGATCTTAATTAAAATTTGTAGTGTGTTTTCACACAGAATTAGTATTATAAATGTAAGGATCTCAGGCTAACTCAAATAAAAATTACTAGGTCGACTGTGAATTCTTTTTTAACTAAAGTTCATTATTTGTTTTCTTAGACTGATGATGGAGAAGATGACCTGAAAAAAGGTACACAGTTATTAGAAATATACGCTTTGGAAATTCAAATGTACACGGCACAGAAGAATAACAAAAAACTTAAAGCACTCTATGAACAGTCACTTCACATCAAGTCTGCCATCCCTCATCCACTGATCATGGGAGTCATCAGAGGCAAGTTTTATTTGGAGAAGGGTGGGCAGTGTCACAGGAAGATACCAGGGTGTCATTGTATATGGCTGAATGACTCTGAAGGTTGTTTCTGTTTTAGTGAAAATAAATGGCAAAGTAGTAAAATCAGTGAAATGATGTAGTCTTAGAAAGAAGTTAGAATTAGAAATTGAATTTTTTGTCTTGTAAAATTTTACATCAGTGACCTACTTGAATAGAAAATTTACCATCAGAAGTTCTATTCTCAAGATTGGCGGTGGGGGGAGAGGGGGGAAAAAAGAAGTTCTATTCTTGAATTGTAACGATATACACAAAATTATTTTCTGCCTCAACTGAGAATAAAGATTTGCAAATGCTTGTTTGATGTTTATAATGAAGAACTTGCTTTTTAGAATTAAAGTGAGTACTGGGGCACCTGTGTGGCTTAGTTGGTTAAGCATCTCACTCTTGATTTTTGGCTCAGGTCATGATCTCAGGGTTGTAAGATCAAGTCCTGCATCCAGCTCCATGCTGAGCGTGGAGCCGACTTGAGATCCCCTCTCTCCCCCTCTCCCTCACCCCTCCCGCCACTGTCTCTTCTCCCCCCCCCCCCCATTGCCCCCAAAAAAAGGAATTAAAGCGAGTACCTTGGGGCTAGTGCTATTCAAGCTATAGAATTAAAAAAATGGAAAGCCACTATCATAGTTTTCATTTGATTTTTATAAAGTGCTCAATCTTAGTACAGAACTGCAAATACCCTTTTACTCTTTTTTATTCTTTATAGAATGTGGTGGTAAAATGCACTTGAGAGAAGGTGAATTTGAAAAGGCACACACTGATTTTTTTGAAGCCTTCAAGAATTATGATGAATCGGGAAGTCCAAGACGAACCACTTGCTTAAAATATTTGGTGTTAGCAAATATGCTAATGAAATCGGGAATAAATCCATTTGACTCGCAGGAGGTATGTGTGTTCTCATTGTTCATTTCTGTTGGCTATCTTTTCTGGAAATAAATGTTACTCTTTCTTTGTACATATAGCATAGTTAATTTTTCTTTTTTTTTTTTTTCTCCTTAATGTCCTTAGGCCAAACCATACAAAAATGATCCAGAAATTTTAGCAATGACGAATTTAGTAAGGTAAGATTTTATATTCCGGTTAAGGTAAAGTTCCTTAAAGCAGTGAATTTTTAGAGGGGAAAGAGGGAGAGAAATTTTGAGAATTCAGTTAAAACTCCAAATTTACTCTTGTATTTTGGTTTAAAATATTCCAGAGTTTGTGAAATTTTTATCTTTTGAAGTCATTTATTCTGTTTCCGTTAGTCACAAGATTTTGTATAGTATTGATTTATAGTATAGTATTGGCTGGTTTTTTTTCTTATTCTCTACATGTTTGTGTGTGTGCTGTTTTTCAGTAGAAAACTGATTGTAGGTATTTTAAAACAATTTCACAATGTTTGCTGTTTCTACTGCCTTAATCCAAAATGAAATTATGAATTGGTCCACCACATAAGTCAAAAATGTTCAACAAGACAATGTCTTTATTCACATGTTTGCTCAGTTGACAAGATTTTAAAAATCATTTATAAAAGTTTACCTCAGATAATATTCTGAGGTGAGGAGGAGAGGGGTCATACTGGTAAGAAACCGAAGGATTTCTTGATTATTTCCACGGTATGATGCTTAGCAACTGAAAAACCTGCTACGATCAATTAATATTAAGTAAAGTATAGAAGATAAAGGGAAAAGCCTGGAAAAGAAGGCCTACTTTTGCAAAAGAAATCAGTGAGCAAGAAAAATTTTCCTCTGGGCTGGGAATAAATGGAGCCTCGGTTTCTTCACGTCTTTTGTTTTAGATTGTGCAGCTGAGTTTACCAAGGCTGGAAGAATATTAGGGACATAGAGAATGGGGTTTTTGCATATGTGTGTAGATAATGGAAGTGATAAGGCATTCTTTTAACAGTCTTATAAGATTTAAAAGTACTGTTAGATGATAAATTATGAGTCACCCATATATAAATTTTATATACTTGGAGAAAATAGCTTATTACATGGTATTGTTTGAGTTCCTATGTAAAATGTCGTCATTTACTTTGTTTTCATCTGGCTATAGGTTTTCCACATTACTAGGTTTGTTTGTTTAAGGAAACTTTAATTTCAGCTGTAAAATATAAGAATGATTTTATCTTAAGGGAACTAGGAATAGTTAGGAGATAAGAACTCTAAATTACAATTTTAAAAAATCAATTTCTTTGGAGCGCCTGGGTTGGCTCAGTTGGTTAAAAGTCCAGTTCTTTTTTTCAGCTCAGGTCTTGATCTCAAGGTCGAGTTCATGGAGCCTACTTTTAAAAAAGTATCACTTTCTTTTATTGTTTATTTCTTTATTCTAATACATATTTGTTGAATTAAGTTGATTTTAGTTATGAAAGGAGATTTTTCCATCTGTATTTCAAATGGTTTATTCCTCAGCATTTGGCCGCGTTAACTACAAGATGATTTGGTTAGAGATTCACTTCATAATACTTTAGAAAAACGTTTATAAAGTTAAGTTGTTAAGCAACAGTTTAAACTTTTAAAACTCTTAAAGAAAAATTGAGGGAGTGTTTTGCCCTAAACATTAATATTTCATCTGAATTAAAATAAATACATTAAAATGGAATAAAGAGCTGATTTATCAGACCTTTAAAAGGTAATGACTGCATTTATATTTTACTATATCATACAGTTTACTCCAGTGAAACCTTTATATTGGAACTCAACTTATTTTAATGGTAAATTTTGACCCAAGCAAGTGGTTTGTGGTGTCCCACATTTTGTATAAGATTTTTTTTTTAAGTCAGTTAAATAGTGGAAGAATGTCTCTTGGTTAAAATATACACATGTGCAAGTGTTTCACTACTTGAATATATCCTCCTGTAGTATATTTTGCAATAATGTATTTGGGGTAGGTGAGAAAGTAATGCTTCCTAATTTTATCTTCCTAGTCAGTTGCCAGCAGACTAGAGGAAAATAATTCCTGTTGAAGCACATGAATCACCTGCCCCTAACATGAAGTTACATTGCGACCCAACAGATGGAAGCACAGCAGAGGGCGTGCCGAATGGCTGATGATATGTCTTACATATAAAGCAGACAGTGGTGCCATATCCAGAAGGTTGGCTTCTTCCTTCTCAGCACCTTTAGCAATCCCCATAGTGCCCTACAGAGTTATTTAAGAGTAGATACTAGACACCTCAGAGAATTATGAACATAAATCAGCCTTTGGCCTTCTGCAGCAGGGTCCATCACTCTCACCTTTGTGTGTGTGTCCCATTTGGCACTAATTACCTGCCACTGATATTTCTGCTATATAACTCAGTGGAATTTTAAGGCTAGAGAAAATTTAGAATCAAATGTTCGCTTTGCAGAGTTTTAGCAGTTGCTGGTAGCTTTCTAGAAGATAAAAATTAGGAAGCTGCATTTCTGAATAATCTTCAGAGAGAATGTAGTATCTTATTTCAGAGACAAGGCCAAATTCCTCCATACAATGTTATGCATGAAACCTCATTTCTTAGGGATTAAATGATAAATGCACAATGTAATTTGAAAGTATCAAGCATTAAACAGTTTTTAAATTTGTCAGTTTTTAACAGTGTTTTAAGATTTTGAGAAGAATTTAATGAACTATATATAAATATAGTATATGACCCCAAAAGAAGATTTATTTAATCTTTATAAAACTGAAAGCATTAAAAAAGAAATTAATTTTATTTGGAGAAGGATGTGTGTGTTGTGTTTAACTCTGATTTCTATGACAGAAACTGTAATGTAATTTAGATTTTTGCATATAAAAATTGAGAAATAGCCTTTTTGAATTATTTGGGTTAATACATGACTTCATGTTTGACAAGATTTATACTTTTTCTTTTAGTGCCTATCAGAATAATGACATCACTGAATTTGAAAAGATTCTGAAAACAAATCACAGCAACATCATGGATGATCCTTTCATTAGGGAACACATTGAAGGTATATTCTTTCTGCTAATTGAAGTCAGTTACTTTCTTTGCCACTGTCAAGCAGTGCTTCTTAATGGAGCCGCATGGAATTTAACCAGTTTTCTTCTGTGTGTTGCCAAGTATAGAAATGTTTCTAAATGCTGTCATAGAATAGGATATTATTTAAAATTATGAAGCTGTTTTAAAGAAATCATTGACCAGTTTCCTGCTATTTATTAAGATCATCAAATTCTTATATCATGTCCATTTCACTTAAGGTAGCTGTCTGTCCCTTTTACCTTTTTATTCTAATTTAGATATTGTTGCGTGTTTATTACTGATACTTAGGTTCAAGGTTAATTTTTAGGATTTTGGATAAGTAACAAAAACTTCAAAAATAGTCTGCTATAGATGATGCGGTGATGCATTACTTTGAAGGGTGGCTAATGTTGTACCAGTAAGTGTATGAGATTTTTAAAAAGTTCTGCTGGATTAACAAAGACAAAAATCATTCCTTGTTCTGGGGCCTCTTTTGTACCTCCAGTGTTCCCACCTGTTATGGAGCTATTTGAGGGTTTTATAAATGACCATTTGGAACAACTCATTCAAATACTTAAATTCCAGATGCACCAGGAAAATCCGAAGAATACTTTGGAAGTAATGTTCTTTTTTCCCCACCTTCCTTTCTCTTTCATTCAGCAGACATTTTAAAAGTTCTTGTATGAAGCTAGAATGATACTACACTTGTGGATATAGAAAAATTTAGAAGCCCTGTGCATGAACTCCAGTCTAGTTTTTTGTTGTTTTTTTAAGGCTCTTGTCTGTGAAGAAATTGGAGAAAATTGCAAGATCATTGTCTAAAATATAATACTCTAGATTTTTCAGAGAGCATAAAATAAGGGACTTAACTGGCAGGAATCAGAGTTTCATGAAAAATGTTAACTGTAGAGGAGATGATGAGCAGTGTGTAGTATTATTGAGAGGACAAAAGGGTATTTTAGGTAGCATCACAACATAAGCAAAATCAGGGAGGTGGGAGCACAAAAAAATTATGAAAAAGGCAGCCTCTGATCTTACTGTGTGTCTGTTGGACCCAAATATTTTTAGATCCAAATACCTTATGTCTGGGGCACCTGGCTGGCTCAGTCAGTAGAGCATGTTACTCTTGATCTTGGGGTGATGAGTTTGAGCCCCATGTTGGGCATAGAGCTTAGTTAAAAACAAACCAAAAAAACCAAATACATGATTATGTCCTTGCCAGGCAGAAAGATTTTGGGAAAATAATTGATATAGTTAATTAATGTGATTTAGAAGTACATAATGTTTCATGCAGATATACAAACTGTTAAATTTATTTTTGTTTTTGCCTTTTATTTCAGAGCTTTTGCGAAACATCAGAACACAAGTGCTCATAAAATTAATTAAGCCTTACACAAGAATACATATTCCTTTTATTTCTAAGGTACTTATATTTGTGGATCTTAATATTTATAATTTGTAGTTATAAATGCAATGTATTTAAAAATGATTTTTTGTAACATTTTATAATACATTTTCAAATTACAGCATAACTTAGGTCTTCCCTTTTAATGTAAATTATTCTGTGTTTTCTTGGCATAAATTGAGTTTAACAGTAAAGAGAAATAAGGAATCATTACATTTCTTTTTAAAGATTCTTTCAGCCTCAGAACGTTATAGAAGACAAAGTAGTGGCTAAAATATATAACTAAAATATATATAAAATATATAAAGTGTTAACCCAACCATGATAAACTTTTGGTAAGAATATACTTTAAAAATTACAAAGTTAAATTTGGTTAGACCTGTGTTCTCAAAAATATGTAAGTGATAATGAAATTTGTCTTAAATTTTCTTTTCACTAAAGTTCGTTTAAATGGTGAGAATGAATTTAAAATCAGAATAATTATTTTCATAAAGTCTTTAAAGAAGTCAATTACTAGAATTATAATGAGTCTTTTGTCTTAGGAGTTAAACATAGATGTAGCTGATGTGGAGAGCTTGCTGGTGCAGTGCATATTGGATAAGTAAGTACTTGGCTGTTTCTTATCACAAAATGTTTAGGACCATAACGTTTGAATAAGGGGAGCAAAGGTAGCAGTGTAGTTCTTAATTTTTCACAAAAAGCACTTTGGCTGTGATTTTCTATTAAAAGAGATATATGTGTATGCCTGGTGGCTTTTTGTGGATAAGTAAGCATATTAAGCCCTTGATCTCTGAAAAAGTTGTAAATGGTTTTCAGAAAGATTTCTCATTCTGTGTGTGACCCATATCCAGCTAGTGAATTATTTAATGACTAGGATTTTTTTTATGTTTTTGAAGTATAAGGTATGGTATGTAATAGTTTTGAAAATTACATTTTTCTTGAAAGCAGTATGGTATTTAAAGCTTCAGAGGCATGGGGCGCCTGGGTGGCACAGCGGTTGAGCGTCTGCCTTCGGCTCAGGGCGTGATCCCGGTGTTATGGGATCGAGCCCCACATCAGGCTCCTCCACTATGAGCCTGCTTCTTCCTCTCCCACTCCCCCTGCTTGTGTTCCCTCTCTCGCTGGCTGTCTCTCTCTGTCGAATAAATAAATAAAATCTTTAAAAAAATAAAAATAAAGCTTCACAGGCTTACATTTGCTCTTGATTAACCAGGTAAGTGTCTGCCTGCTGGGTTCTTTTAGTGAAATTGATAAAATGTAGCTGAAATCCAGTTTCTATGTAGAGTTTTAATAAGGCAGTGAATGAAGTAAGTAATTCTGAAATTGGTCACTTAGTGGAGGCCGCAGTTTCTTCTTTTGCATTTATTGATATTGTAAATATTTTATGAAACATAGTCCAATAGATACACTCAGTGAAAACGGTTTGTAGACATGTCTTTTATTTATTTATTTCCAGCACTATTCATGGCCGAATTGATCAAGTCAACCAACTCCTTGAATTGGATCATCAGAAGAGGGGTGGTGCCCGATATACTGCACTAGATAAATGGACCAACCAACTAAATTCTCTCAACCAGGCTGTAGTCAGTAAACTGGCTTAACAGAGAACAAGCTTTCACAGACGTACTTAATGCAACAGTGCAGAGATGTAATCCTTAAAAGAACTGGGAATGGCAAAACTACTGTCGGTTGATGTGTCCTGAAAATTATTGGAGTTATGGCAGAAGTGCTTTTTTTGATCAACTGGTTTGTGTTTTGCTGCTGCATTTATCCCAAGAAAAACAGCTTTAATCTCCAGAAGAAAACCAAAATGCCATGGGATTTATGCTGTATTGACATCTTGCCCTAAACATACAACATCATAGTAATTTGTCACGGGCAACATGACCAGAGAGAAGATTTTTGTCATGATTTTAAATACACTGACATGTTACTGTTGGTTAAATTTAAACATGTTTTACCTGCAGAAATTCTCTCACAAATAACCTGCAATAACTTGAAATGCATACCCTTTTGAACACTTCCTTTTCTCATGTATAAATTAAAATGTTTGCTGCATTTTGCAAAATGTCAATTCTCCAAAAATGTGTCCGTATATTTCTGTACCTGCAGTGTAGTAAAGGTTTAGATGAAACCCCATAATTATAGTGGCATACTGTCACTTAGGTTTCAAGCAGCAAAATAAACAGTGCAGCTCAGAAATTGTAGTTTGGTTCTTGATGTGTTTTTATTACATTTGGGGTTTTTGTTTTGTTTTTTAGTACCTTAGAAATTTCAAATTATTTTATCTTCAGTTAATGATTTTAAAAAGCCTGGGAGCAAATAAGTTGGTTATTTGCTTTCAAGTTTTTTAAAGTAGTCTTCATTGATAAAGTAAGGAGAACTAGTTTCTAAAAAAACACTTGCATAGTACTTACTTTGACAGTGATGCTTTAAAGGAATAAAATTCTTTTTTTTTTTCCTAAGAATGATATTCCTTTTTAAAAAGAAATTCTAACTCTCAGAATGTTCACTTTAAACAAATATGCCAGAACATAGACAGCTAAATGAATGTTACCCTGTATAGTGATCATGCTGGAAGATTATTTCCTAATTCCAGCAATCTACCATTGCTCAAAACCTCTTGGGTTTTGCTCTTTTAGAATTGTATTCAGAGCTAATTTAAGTCATACACACTTTTAACTTTATGATACGCATTGTTTAAGAAAACAAAAAGTATTATCAAGCTTGATTTTTTTTTTTAGTGGTTACCATCACTTGGCACCAAATGACTTTGGACAGTTTCCAAAAATTAATCTATCTTTGAGGTAATAGTAGAAAGTATGCAGCTGGCTTTGAAGGCGATCCCAAAAGAGTTTGAAAGTTTTGAGCAGTGGTAGCGTAGTTAGGATAATGAACTGTGGCCTTCCAAGGTGACCACCTTAAAGGAGACACAGCTCATTTGAATGTATTGAGTTTTGGATGTATTTGTTTCATTAAAAAAAAGAATCACATTATTTTATAGTGTCAAAAGGAAGAACTAAGATTAAGATAATTTCTTTGGTTTTTCTATTGCTTGTTATTATGTAAAAAGGAGTGGCAGTTCAGAAGGAAGACTGTTGTAACTGAAGAATGACAACCAAGAATTTTTGATCATTAAATCAGATTTTATAAACAGTGGAAGGAGCATGGACTTAAAACAAGGCATGCTTATTCGGTTTTGTCAAAATTTTACGAAAATATGTGATATATATTTATACTAAAACTATATAATCCTTAGATTTAGGAAAGCAATCAGTTAATGTCTTTAGCAGATTAAAGCAGTGTTAAATACAGGTGCAACTTGGAAATTGTAGAAAACTGAAAGAAAACGGAAGACAAAATGTCTGGTAGGGAATAAAAAAGTTTAAGATATTATAAAATTATGTGTATTTTCTTCTCTTTTACATAAATCATTTGTGAAAAATGTGCTAAATTTTTTTTACAGGAGTGATAATTAGGACTTATTTTTCAATATAATTTGGAGACCCTTTGTTACCCAAATAAAAATGACAAGTTTCTGTGCCTGTATTCAAATATGTATGCATGTGATAACTGTGGGAAAAGGCCCTACTTAACTCTTGAGTTGATGGAATTAGAATTTAAAGGATTTGAACTATGTGATTTAACCTTTACATTCCAATCTTCAGAATGGCCAGTTCACCTTGATATCTTTGCCCCGTGGCAATAGTGCATCTTCCAGTTTCTAGAGGGAAAGCATGCACTTATTCTTTGGGAAACTGGGCTAAGCATATAATTAATATCCAAAGTTATACCGTAATCTTTAATTTAATGTAATTGTATGTATAATATAGGCTTTGTCTAATATTCCCTAAATATAAGTTCTTTTTTTAAAGTTATTTGCCACATTTGTATTAGGACACAGGTTTTTGATACATCTCAACAGTCTGATTAACTTAAAGCTATTTTTATTTTTTCCCATTAAACATGTTCCATGTTCCTGTGCATCTTATAGAGTTGAAATCTTTTTTTGAGATTGCTTATCAAAATATAAATTTAAGGGAAGTAAACAGTTAATTGGCATATTCTTAGCATTTTGAATTACTGATTAAATCTTTCCTTCTGTGAAAACTATAGTAACAAGTAGTTTACATCATATTGTGACGTGTTTATCTCCTTTTTCTTTTACCCCAAACCTGGAAAGACACTCCACAGAGAACTCAGCTGCTATTTGAGGGTAATAGATAAAAGTCTGCAACAAGAGCTGGATTTCCACCTACTCATTCTAGCTCTTATGTTAATTTTTTTTTTTTAAGTCATCTTTATGCCATGTGAGGCTAGAAATCATGACCCTTGAGATCAAGATTTGCATGCTCTACCAATTGAGCCAACCAGGCGCCCCTAACATAACTTTTTTTTTTTTAAGGTGAGATGAATATGTATGTACTAAGAATTGCTTTCATTACATGAGTCCCTTTAACTAAAGATTGATACTGTGTCCTTGGCGGATCTGATTTCACATTGGGGTATATAGTTTTAGTGAAGCTTGTTTTAAATGGGCAACACTGCTGGGGGTATAGTACTTTTTTATTACCTTATAATAAGATAATGGTTTGTTGCAGACTAGAAGACAGCTTTTCTTGACATTTAAAATATCTATGATGGTAAATTTTTTTTTTAATTTTCTTTTTTAATCAGTAGTCTTTATAATTCTTCAGTAAACACGGGTAAGTAAACTTTCCTTTTGGGGTGATGGGGATGAGGGTATCTACCAGTATACAAAGCATATATGTTGGTAAGGAACGATAGTTTAGTCCATAGGATAAAAATGTATTTGCCTAGTAGATTCCCTCTTACCTTTTTTAAGGGACTCAGAGATAACGATTTTATTTAATTTACCAAGGCTCCTTTTTAAAAATAATAACCTGTTTTTAAAATATTTTTATTATTATTTATATTTAAATAAACCGGAAAAGTTTTCATTTGATTCAGTTCTTTAAATTGAAACTTGTGCTTAAAAAACTAGTAAAGCTAGGAGTTGCATTCTTTATATGGGATTTATAAAATATCCTTTTGAACTGAGATAATTTAACAAAATACAGAGGGAATTGACTTATAGTTATTTTGTTTCAAAGTGTTAGTGAACATTATCCAAGTACTTAGATCTGACACTGGGTGTCAGGTCTCAGAACTTGAAGCTCAAGGACTTTGGTCTTCATTTGTGTGACCGAAATCAAAACTTAATTTTTTGGAGGTTTTACTTGTGTTTGCATTAGGTTCCTTCCCACACATACAACAAGAGCATTGTATATTTTGGTACAATTACAAGTAGGAATCCTAAGAACTTCCTTAATGTAGACATCAGAGATTCTTAACTTTTTGAATGCAAGTAGATCAGATTCTGTTAATTGAAGATTATTAGATTTTCCTGTATCGTCTAGCTAGCATGTGCCCTTAATAGAATGGATTAGCCAATAATTTAAAAATTGTATTTACTTCTCTTTTAATCATTCAATGAGATTTGAAAAGGTTTCACTTTTGGAATTTCAAGGTAAATTAGAATAGTAATGTCATTTGGAGAATTTAAGTTTTATGATGTTAAGCACCACAATACAACTGTCAATGATTCTAAATTACTGATTCTGAGTATTTCTCAAAAAGCTAAAATTCAGTATCGATTTGCTTTTGAATCTTGAAAAGATTTATTTAACTTAGGTAATGTCCCAAAAGAAACCAATGTGTGGTTCTCTAAATTTTTGCTTCTTTAGGGTCATGTTATTTTAAAATCTGCCAGAATAATTAAAAATGCTGTCAAATCATATGGCATCAAAGATAGATGCCAACTGTACCTTAAAACCCTGTGATAGGCAAGGAAAGAGTAATTTCTTACATACTTATCTTTCTACTGGAGACAACTTTATTTCCTCTTGGCCAGGACTTTAAATTTAAACCTTGGTCATGATTTCCACGTTAATGGCTGGCCAGTATTAGTGTGTGTGTGCGTGTGTGTGTGTGTGTGTGTGGACACTTACACATGTGAGTGTATATACAAGTGGGAATACAAAATCTCACTCCCTGATCCATCACGATGATTTTTCCAGGTTCCATTACTTTATCACTTACTTCTGACTCATATGCCATGAAAAGAATTGCCACTGTACCAATAATTTCTTTGTCATGACTAAGTTTCTCATGGAAGTCAATGTCTAAAGTTACAAAATAATCTAGGGGAATTAGGTAGTTGGGTGTGGGTTTTTTTTTTTTTAATTTCTTAAATGGGGCATTTAAAAATCAATTGATAGGGGTGCCTGGGTGGCACAGCGGTTGGGCGTCTGCCTTTGGCTCAGGGCGTGATTCCCAGCGTTGTGGGATCGAGCCCCACATCAGGCTCCTTCCTCTCCCACTCCCCCTGCCTGTGTTCCCTCTCTCGCTGGCTGTCTCTATCTCTGTCAAATAAATAAACAAAATCTTAAAAAATAAAATAAAAAATAAATAAAAATCAATTGATAAAGGTTTTATTGAACATTACTCATTTTAACATAAATTTAGAAATTATAAAATAATCTGGAAATTTTAATTATCCCATAAGTTTGTCAAAAGTTCTTGGATGCTTAGTTGTAGTACATATTAATGCTGTGTTGACTAGTTTTTGTTAACATGTTTGCCAATCTCCTGTTTACTACAATACTAAATTTTTATGCATCTATATTAAATAACAGTTTGGGGATAATTAAATTTTCAATTATATGTCAACCAAGAAGTAGAGCAATGAATGATACAGAAAATGCAGAATCATTTGGCTTTGCCACATTACATAGTTGGCTGCATTGCAAGTCTTCTCAGTGTTCTTTTTTTTAAGATGTTATTTATTTATTTGAAAGAAAGCATGAGCTGCAGAGAGCAGGTGGCGGGGGACGGTGGAGAGGAAGAAGCAGGCTCTCCATCCCAGAACCCTGGGATCATGACCTGAGCCAAAGGCAGATGCTTAATTGACTGAGCCCCCCAGGCACCTGTGTTCTAACTAGTTCTTAACTAGTATTAAAAATGACAAATTCCTTGAGCTCATACCAATTAGGTGGTAGAAAACAGGTTACTAGAAGTGTGGCAGAGGATGTCTGCCTATAATTAGAAGTCCCACAAGTTAATACTGAGAATTGACTATTATGTGCAGGATGGGGTCACGAGATGCTTTAAGACTTAGGTGCTCAGGGGTTTTTGACTGGAAGTACACATTCTTTGTTGGTAATAAAAGTTACATATTCTACCTCTTGAATATTTATTGTATAAATACTAGTCTCGGTGCAAGACACCGTGGCTTCAAACAGTACACTTTATATGGAGTAATTATACTTCTCTGAAATAGCTTCTAAATGTTTTATTTCTCTGAAAATCTTGCTCATTTTGTTTGAAATTCAGGGTTTAAATATTTTGCACTTTTAAGATTACCTTCTTGTTCTTTGAAGCATTCACGGAGAAGTTGCCCTCTCCTGAACCCTGTTTAATGATCTATCCTGGAACAATTCATGTGGCAAACAAGTGTCTCAGGAATTACTCCTTCAGTATAAAATTAAACATTTCTAAGCAGGAAATTAAGCCAAGGAAGTTAAGTGGAGGAAAAGTGTGCTCTCCCAAATCCTTGTTATGGTGCTTTAAAATGAACCCATTAGGGCGCCTGGGTGGCACAGCGGTTGGGCGTCTGCCTTCGGCTCAGGGCGTGATCCCAACGTTATGGGATCGAGCCCCACATCAGGCTCCTCCGCTATGAGCCTGCTTCTTCCTCTCCCACTCCCCCTGCTTGTGTTCCCTCTCTCGCTGGCTGTCTCTATCTCTGTCGAATAAATAAATAAAATCTTAAAAAAAAAATAAAATAAAATAAAATAAAATGAACCCATTAGGGCTGCAGCATCTGAGAAAACACTTGTGAATTTATTATGTATCCAAAAAATAATGGTGTCAGGTGTAACCTTCAACCTAGTGGAATGGGCCAACCCTAATCTCAAAACATGATAAAGAAATCAGACAGCTTTTGAAAGTCAAAGGAACTTCCAGGCTAAGCTTTGTGGCCAAGGTTCCAATATAAATTTATACAACCAATGTTCTTTGGTCCTCTAAGTTGTGGAAGTACGAGGAAAGGAGTTGGGCAGATCAACTACCATTTCGGCTACATTTCAAACAGCAGTGGTAGTTGGTATGTTGACAGAATTCGCCTAGGAAGGAATTACAAAAGCAATATATACATCGAATATCCTGAGTTGTATTTTTGTTTACTTAATAGTAAACAAAAGTTTATGGTCCCAGGGTGCCTGGGTGGCTCAGTGGTTAAGAGTCTGACACTTGTCTCAGCTGAGGTCTTAATCTCACCGTTGTGAGTTCAAACCCCTGCCCAGCATGGAGCCTACTTTAAAAAAAAAAAAAAAGTTTTATGGTCCCAACTCAATTTTTGGAATAATAAATGGAAGCTTATAGTTTTCTTTCTAGAAACCTATTTTTTTAAATATTCATTTATTTGAGAGAGAGAGAGCACAATCAGGGGGAGGAGCAGAGGGAGAAGCAGACTCCCTGCTGAACAGGAGCCTGATGCAGGGCTTGATGCAGGGCTCAATCCCGGGACTCCAAATCATGACCTGAGCAGAAGGCAGATGCTTAATTAGCCAACTGATGCTTAATCACCCAGGTGCCCCTCTGGAAACCTATTTTAAGTTTTGTTATATAATGATGAATCCACTGTACATTAGTGGCCTTCAACCAAAGAAGGATTACCTATCTTGGACCTGTCAAAAGTGGCTTGTCAACAAGCACAGACTACAAACTGATGTACTTTATTGGATAGGGCAGGACTGATATTTAAAACCTGGTCCTAGGGGGCCTAGGTGGCTCAGTCATTTAAGTAGCTGCCTTCAGCTCAGGGCCCTGCATCAGGCTCCCTGCTCAGTGGGAAGCCTGCTTCTCCTTCTCCCACTCCCCCTGCTTGTGTTCCCTCTCTCACTGTCTCTCTCTCTGTCAAATAAATAAATAAAATCTTTAAAATAAAAAAAAATAAAAATAAAACCTGGTCTTTCCCCCTTCTCATTATTGTTGTCTTTACCACCAAGAGGCAGTTAGGAAAGAAATCTGAAAGTGCTAGAATACTAGAAGAAACAGACTCTTTCTCTAACCCCTTCATCTTTATTTAACAGGTATTTGTTGTTGCCTGCTAAGTCCTAGGGACTATGTGCTATGTCCTAACGTTGAAGACTACTATAAGGCACAAATTATCCCTGTGTTAAAAGAGCTTAATGCTATAGGAGAGGCAGACAAACATGCTAATTTTTGATAGAGAAAAACTCTACCAAACAATAAATGAAGGTGGGAGAGGCACCTCTGAGTATGTGTAAGTTGATTTCACACATGATTGAGGAAAAGTTGCTAGGGAAAGAGTAGTCTCGTCAGAGGTTAAGTCCATCTGAGGTGGAAGGGGCATATCAAATTCAGGCAAGGTGGAGTATGCTGTTCAGATGGGAGAGGTGGTCAGGAACTCGATTATGGGTAGCCTTACGTTTTTCAATAATGAGTTGAGATTTTATTCTAAAGACAATGGGAAACCAATGGAAATTTAAATTCTGATAAAGTATTTTAAAAGATGATTCTGGCTATTGTATGGAGAAATGATTATATGATATAATACTGTGACCAGGCAGAAGAGCGAGCCCATTGCAGAAGTTTATGATGGGTAATAGAGGCTTTTCGATTAGGATTTGGAAGGAAGTGCACAAAATCAGGATAGGCCAACAAGACTTGCTTATGAATTGGAATTGAGGGTTGTAAAGGAAAGAGAACAAGGTTCCTAGGTTTATTACTGAGCAACTTGTAGACAGGTGTATCATTAAATAAAATGGGAGGGGCGCCTGGGTGGCACAGCGGTTAAGCGTCTGCCTTCGGCTCAGGGCGTGATCCCGGCGTTATGAGATCGAGCCCCACATCAGGCTCCTCCGCTAGGAGCCTGCTTCTTCCTCTCTCACTCCCCCTGCTTGTGTTCCCTCTCTCGCTGGCTGTCTCTCTCTCTGTCAAATAAATAAATAAAATCTTTATATACATACATACATTAAATAAATAAATAAACAAACAAACAAACAAACAAAATGGGAAAACTAGGAAAGCCTGATTTTGACCAAAGAGGCAGAGTGAGCCAAAGACACCAGAGTGGAACAGAAACTTGGAAATAAATAGTTGTATCACAGAAGCTAGGTATTTTAAAACAGTGATCAACTGTGAAGGTTGCTGAGAGGTTAAAGAAGATAAGGGGTGCAAAGGCCCTAGGATTTAGCAAGATAGTCTTTGGAGAGGCTAATGCCTGATGGGTATTTTCCAGCTCTTCCGGAGGAACTGTGAGGAACTTCTTTAAACAGTCAGTGTCCTTTATTTCTTATAAATTGAAGGTTTAAAGAAAGTCTATTTTTTACAACTTTTATTAAGCAGGAAAACTTAGGAAATTTTGAAAAGAACAAGCAGACTTCTTACAAAATGTCTCTTCCTTATAAAATATTTAAAACCCATTTTCCCCTTTCCAACACTATATAAGCATTTAATTTAAATTTTCTCTTTGACACCTGTAACTATGAAATTGTCTCAAATCCATGGCTTTACTTAACATTTTTCTGTCCCTACAAAAGCTGTCAAACCTTTCTAGTGTTTATGAAGAATGGATTCGTAATATATGTAAACAAAGCCCTTTCAGCTGATCAACTTTCACTGTACCTTGGGATATCAGTATACCTGGACGTTAATGTCACCAAAATCATGAATTCTTGAAATGTTTGGATTTGTCTCCAAGGAACTTGTTCAAATAGAAACAACACTGTGACAATTAAGGGTTGGTATTTGAGTAATCTCAAACTGTCAGTGGAACAACAATACACTTTATCAAGAAATTATTTTATCTGAAAGTACACTTTGCCTATATATTTGAATGCTCATAAAGCAAGTAGAATAATTAAATTTACAGATTATCATATCTCAGAATAATGATAGTCATTTTCCACAATTAAAAATTAGTGAGGCGCCTGGCTGACTCAGTTGATAGAGCACACAACTGTTGATCTCAGGGTCATGAGTTCAAGCCCCACATCGGTCATGGAGACTATTTTTAAAAAAATGTTTTTAGGGGCGCCTGGGTGGCATAGCGGTTAGGCGTCTGCCTTTGGCTCAGGGCGTGATCCCAGCGTTCTGGGATCGAGCCCCACATCAGGCTCCTCCGCTATGAGCCTGCTTCTTCCTCTCCCACTCCCCCTGCTTCTGTTCCCTCTCTCGCTGGCTGTCTCCATCTCTGTCAAATAAATAAATAAAATCTTTAAAAAAAAATGTTTTTAAATAAAATCAGGAAACAATTGACAAGTAGGATTCTACTTCTGAGGATAAAATACCTGAACTCTAGGACAGAGGTTGCCGTCTTAAAGATGTCTTTTGCAGCTTCCTAGCAGAGAGGAGTATAGTAAAGTTGAAAGATCTAAGGAACAGGGGATCTGCTTTCCTCAGTTGGCCTTGAATTGAGACCTTCTCACTTAACCGCTCTGAACTCCCAATTTATTTAGTTCAATGAGGCTTTTTAACCTCGGGCATTCAGAATTGAGAAAATCATAATCCTTGGCATATGGTACACTATCATGTCTTTTCAGTCTATTTTCCATGTATTTAGATATGCATATATCTTTAAAAATAATTTGCATATCTATTTTTAATTTCCATAAATGATATAAATTTCATTCTCTTTTATCTATGTTATTTTCAAATCTAGTTCATTACTCCTGTTTTGTCTCTTCTATCTCGTACACATGCCACAATTTACCTACTCATTTCTCCAGTGAGAGACATCTGTATTCCTTCCAAGTCCTTACTACAATGATAATTCTATGATGGATATTTTATACCTATCTTATTATGGACTTGTGCAGAAATTACTCTGCGGTGTATTTCTGGAAAACTGGGTCTTCGGGCTTAATACTTAGTTTCGCCAAGTACTGCTGGATTATTCATCAAAATGGCTGCACCATTTAAGTCCCAACCAATAGTGCATGAGAGTTCTGGTTTTCTTCTCTCCTTGACAGCCCTTGATAATATCCGACTTTCTAGAATGACATTTTAAAAATCTCTTGATTTTAACTTACATTTTTATAATTATTAATAATATTAGCTTGAACATCTCTTTATACGCTTATTAGCCATTCAGGTTTTCCTTTCTATGGACTATTTACTCTTCGCAATTGGCTTCCTATTTTTTAATATTTTGGATGTCACTGTATATTCTAGATATTAACTCCGTATCTGTTTTATTTTAGACTTGCAAATATACTCTGAAGCTCTGTCTCTGGTTTCCTTCATTGAATAGAAATCTTTCATTCTGATGTTACATCTACCCATCCCCGCCCCCCATCAACCATGCTTTTTGGGATCTTAAGTCCTTTCTTACACTAGTATCACAAAAATGTTCTTCTATAGTTTTATAGTCTCCTCCTTTATATTTAGTTCTCTTTATGGAGCTTATTTTGGTGCATATGATTTGAGATAGGAATCAAACTTTATTTTTTCTGTGTAATGAGCTGATTTTCTCAGTACCATCTACTAAATCATTATTCCATATTGATTTGTGATGCCGCCTTTTTCAGCTACCCAATTTTTACATACACAAGGGTATATTTCTGGATTCTCAAATCTGCTAACTGTTCTATTTGTTTCTTCAACACTGTCACCTTGTGTTTTTATCACTGAATTGAGTAATGTCTTAATTACAGGAGAATCCCCACCCAGTTTGCTGCTCACTTTGAAATTAGACTTTGTAGACGTTTGTTTTTCTGTATCAATTTTGGAATACCTTCGTTGAGTCCCTTAAAGCCCTGTAGAGTTTTAATTGGAAATGCCTGGATTTGGAGATTAATTTAAGTCTCTTTTTATGCCATTTAAGAGTGTCTTCAGTTTCTCTATAAAGATCTTGAGGGGCGCCTGGGTGGCACAGCGGTTAAGCGTCTGCCTTCGGCTCAGGGCGTGATCCCGGCGTTGTGGGATCGAGCCCCGCATCAGGCTCTTCTGCTATGAGCCTGCTTCTTCCTCTCCCACTCCCCCTGCTTGTGTTCCCTCTCTCGCTGGCTGTCTCTATCTCTGTCGAATAAATAAATAAAATCTTTAAAAAAAAAAAAAAGATCTTGAGCCTTCTTTGCTGTATCATCTTCCGAATCTTTATAGTTTAATGCTATTTTATTTACTAAAATTGTTGGGGTAGAAGAATGATATTAATATTTGCATACTGATTTTTTTAATCTGTCAGCCTTGCTGAACCTTATTCTATCGATGGTTGGTCTGCTGATTCATCTGGGTTTTTTATGTAGATAATTCTATTATCAAGAAAATAATTATATTTGTATGCATTTCCTTCTATCCCTATACTTCTTATTTCTCTTATCTTACTGCATTGCTCAGGCTCTCTAAAAATATATGGAACAGAAGGGATGACAGCTAACCTTCTCGTCTCAAAGAAAAAGCATCTTGAGTTTCTCCATTAGGCATGAGGTTTATATCAGTTTTGGGGAGTCAGCTTTCATTAACTAAAGTTTCCTTCTATTTCTAGCCTCCTAAGAGGCATGTGTATTTTTTTTTTTAATCATAAATAGGTTTTGAGCTTTATCAAACATTTCTGTACCTAGTAAGATGTACCTAAATCCAGGATTTTTCTCTTTTAGTTCATTCATGGAGTGAATTACACTCATAGATTTTCTAACGTTAACTCATTCCTACGATCTAGGATAGATGCCAACTGTAAATTGTATATTCTTTTTCAGTACAATGTTGGATTTTCTAGCCAACATTTTATTTAGAGGTTTCCCATCTATGTTCTGAAAAATTTGCCTATAATTTTCTCTTCTTAAAATATCTTTTTTTTTAAAGATTTTATTTATTTATTCGACAGAGATAGAGACAGCCAGCGAGAGAGGGAACACAAGCAGGGGGAGTGGGAGAGGAAGAAGCAGGCTCATAGCGGAGGAGCCTGACGTGGGGCTCGATCCCATAACCCCAGGATCACGCCCTGAGCCGAAGGCAGACGCTTAACCGCTGTGCCACCCAGCCGCCTCTCTTCTTGGAATATCTTTAATCAATTTAGTTATCAATATTTTTTACATCATAAAATGAATAGGCACATTTCACCTTATTTCTGTTTGTTTAAAACAATACGTATAATCTGAGGATAATCTGTTCTTTGGAAGGACTCACTTGCAATGCTGTTTGGACTGAGACTTTTTAGAAATAGTAAGATTTCTAAGTTACTTTTTCAGTCCCTTTAATGATTATTCATCGTTTCAAACACGATGATTCATCTACTCCAGTGTTCTGCTGTATCTTATGCTATTGTAGCACTTCATTTGTTTTCAGAAATACATCTATTTTGTCTACACCTTCACATTTATTAGGATATACAGTTGATCCTTGAACAACATGAGTTTGAACCGCATGGGCTCACCTAGGTGCAGATTTTTTGTTTATAAATCCAGTACCGTACTGTAAATATATCTTCTCTTTCTTATGCTTTTCTTAATAGCATTCTTTTCTTTAGCTTACTTTATTGCAATAATATAGTATATAATACATATAACATACACGGCATGTGTTAATTGATTGTTTATGTTATCAATAAGGCTTCCAGTTGAGAGTAGGGTATTAGTTGTTAAGGTTTTAGGGAGTCAAAAGATACATACAGATTTTTGACTATGGTGGGTCAGGCTTGGCACCCCTAACTCCCATAGGGTTCAAGGGTCAACTGTAGCTTGTAATTTTCTTTTTTAAATATCCATTATCTTTAGCTTATTTTCTCCTATTTATTCTAATATGTGTTCGCCTATCTTAGCCTTTCCAAAGTACCAGCTTTTGGTTCATATTTATTATTGTTTTTATTGTTCTCTCTTTGATTTCTGCCCCAGTATGTATTATTTCCTTTATTTTCATTTCTTTGAATATCTACGATGACTCTCTCTATAGCTTCTTGAGTTAAATCATTTTTTAAAAAATATTTTATTTATTTATTTGACAGAGAGAGAGACAGCCAGCAAGAGAAGGAACACAAGCAGGCGGAGTGCGAGAGGAAGAAGCAGGCTCCCAGCGGAGGAGCCCAATGCGGGGCTCGACCCCAGAACGCCAGGATCACGCCGTGAGCCAAAGGCAGATGCTTAAGGACTGAGCCACCCAGGTGCCCGTTGAGTTAAATCATTTTTAAACTTTGTTAAAATTTGCTCAAAACTGTTAACAGATAAAGTTTTAGTTCCTATTCATTTCCTTTTTTAAGACAAGAAATTTTAAGCCACGCCCCATTCATCAGCATAGGGTTTGTTTTTAGTTGCCAAACGTGGAATATTTCCTACTACCATTTTAATGCATTCTATTTAGAGAATATAATCTGTGTGATATTGTTTTTTCTGAACATACTGAAATTCACTTTGTAGCTTGGTAAAGACACATTTTGTGATTTTTCCATTTATGCTTTAAAATAATGTATATTCTGGGGGCATCTAGGTGGCTCAGTCAGTTGGGCATCCGACTCTTGATCTCGGCTCAGGTCTTGATCTCACAGTCCTGGGTTTGAGCCCCATGCTAGGTTCCATGCTAGGCATGGGTGGAGCCTACTATAAAAAAATTAAAAAAAAAAACAAAACAATGTATATTCTGTAACATTCTTCTCCAAACTGTTTCTTCAAGTGTGTTGTTGTTTGCTTGATGTATCCATTTCACAGAGGAATTTATTAAAATCTTCAATGATAACTGTTGATTGATTTATTTCTTCCTGTAATTCTCTCACCTTTTGCTTTATATATTTTAATGCATAACTGTTAACTGTTGAGAGACAGTTGAGAACATATATACAGCTTTCACCAGTAAATATTTTTCTCATTGTCACGATTTTTTTCCTTATGGTCTGTTTGTCTTGTATTACAATCATTCCTTTAGCTTTTGCTGTTGTTGCTTATATTTACCTGGTATATTTTTCTCTCTTTTATCTTCAACCTTTTCATATTCTTTTTTTCCCTTTGGACAGGTGTGCTGGTAGACAATATATTAACATCTTACTGGGTTTTAATATCTTAAAATTCAATTGAGGGTCTCTGCCTTTTCACGTTTATTTAAAAATTTTAAAATTAGAGTTATTTTAGACTTGTTTCTGCCATCTATTTTTTTGTATTTTTTTCTTCAGTAGTTTTATTTTGAAATGATTTTAAATTTCTAGAAGAGTTGCAAATATAGTATGGAGAATTCCTATGTACTCTTCACCCAGCTTCCTCTGATATTAACATCTTATATTATCATGGTACATTTATGAATTTTAAAGACTTTTCTCAATATCTATTTCTTTTATGTCTTTTCATCAACAAAATTAAGTACCTTCACATTTTCCCCCACCTCCCTCTGGTTTATCCCCTTCTGCCCCACCATCATGCTGGAATCCTTAAGAATTTTAGTTTCAGAATACATTTGAACACATTGATCATGGCTTAGACAACAACAGCAACCAAAAGTCTTCATTCATTTCTTTCTGAGTACATTCAGACAGGATCTTGTGTGATAATTATTCCAAGTCCCTGATATGTTGTGGATATCTTGACTCATTTTTATATATAAATTATAATTTAGCTAAAACTAGGTTCAATTTTTTTCCCTCGAAACTTTAAACACATTATCCTGTTGTCTTTTTTCATCTAGCATTACCAATAGAGAAATTTGATATGGTCTTTTATTACTTCACGAGTAATCTGCTTATACGTTCTCGAAGTTTCTTTAATGTTATTTTATTTCATTTCAATATTTTTAGGTGAGGGGTTTTCGTCTGTTGTGTTTTTATTATCCATTCTGTTTGGTATTCTTTCAATATAAAGACTTATATCTGTATTTAATTCTAGAAAATTGACATTACTTCTTGAAAGATCTCTTCCCTAGCATTTACTCCTTTCTTTCATCCCTGAAAACCTATTAAGTGTGTGTTGACACTTTTACTCTTGTCTTTCATGTATTTAGCTTTTTTTAAAGACTCGTTTATTTATTTGAGAGAGAGAGAGAGATCACACGTGTGTGCAAGCAAGCAGAGGGAGTGGGAGAATCTCAAGTAGACACTGCACTGAGCATAGAGTCCGATCTCACAACCCTGAGATCATGACCTGAGCCAAAACCAAGACTCAGACGCTCAAACTACTGAGGCGCCGAGGCACCCTCATGTATTTAATTTTTTTTCTATTCTTTCCAACTTTTCCCTCTTCTTGATCTGTCTGCCTTTATGACCTATATTCAGTTTACTAATTTGTTCTTCAGGTATATTTATTCTATTATGTAACCCATTCATTAAATGTTGCAGACTTATTACCTCTCCTTAGTGTATTGTTTTCCTTTTATCTTTTTGGAAGTTATATGCACTTTGACCATTCTTTTAGTGGTTATTCTAGAGATTACAGCATGGATTCTTGATTTATGAAATTTTAATGTCTCTGTACATTGCAGAGAACTTTGTTGTCATTTTATATAGTCAGTATTTTGTTTTACCTGCATATTTTCCAATAGTCTTGCTCTTATTTATTTATTTATTTATTTGACAGAGAGAGACAGCGAGAGAGGGAACACAAGCAAAGGGAGTGTGAGAGGGAGAAGCAGGCTTCCTGCCGAGCAGGGAGCCCAATGCGTGGTTCGATCCCAGGACCCTGGGATCACGCTCTGAGCAGAAGGCAGACGCTTAATGGCTGAGCCACCCAGGCGCCCTTACAATAGTCTTGCTCCTTATTCCTTCTTGCATTTCTGACTTTCCATCTGGGATCATTTTTCCTTCTGCCTGCAGAACACTCATTGGTATTTTCTTACTAAAGAAATAAGCCTAATACTAACTAGACCTGATGATGATGAATTCTCTTGGTTTTTGTTTATCTGAAAATATCTTTATTTCATCTTCATTTTTGAAGGGTATTTTCACTGGGTATAGAATTCTAAGTTTGCTGTCATTTTATTTTCCTTTCAGTACATTGATCATACTTCAGTTTTTGTGCTTTTTGTTATTTCTTCTTTTCCCAGTTTTATCAGATAAAATTGACATATAACATTACATTAGTTTAAGGTGTACAAGAGGAGCGCCTGGGTGGCTCAGTCGTTAAGCGTCTGCCTTTGGCTCAGGGTGTGATCCCGGCGTTCTGGGATCGAGCCCCACATCAGGCTCCTCTGCTATGAGCCTGCTTCTTCCTCTCCCACTCCCCCTGCTTGTGTTCCCCCTCTCGCTGGCTGTCTCTGTCAAATAAATAAATAAAATCTTAGGGAAAAAAAAGGTGTACAAGATAATTATTTGATATATATATATATATATGTATATATATATATATTGCAAAATGATTACCACAATAACTTTAGTTAACATCTATCACCTTGCTTAGTTACAGTTATTTTGTGTGATGAGAATTTTAAGATCCACTCTCTTAGCAACTTTCAAATATACAATACAGTATTATTAACTATAGTCACTAAGCTGTACATTAATCCCCAGAACTTAATTATTTATAACTGGAAGTTTGTGCCTTTTGACCATCTTCACCCATTTTTAATGTTTCTACTGAGGAGTCAACTGTCAACTTCATCTTCATTGTTTTGCCTTTGAAGATTATCAGTCATTTTTCCTTTGGCTGCTTTTATATTGTTCTCTTTGTCTTTGATTTTCTACAGTTTTACTATGATGTTTCTAGATGTAGACCTCTCAAAAAATAATTGCAATTGGCTTTTATCAGGTCTCTTATATCTGTGCATTGACATCTTTCACCAGTTTTAGCAGAATATTAACCATTGTCATTTCAAGTATTTCTTCTGCCCTGTTTTCCCTCTCCTTTCCTTCTGAGACTCAAAAAAGCCCACAAGAAACAAAAACAAAAAACAAAGTTAGACCTTCTCATCTGTATCTCTTACCCTAATTTTGATTTTTATTCCTTTTTTTTTTTTTTTTGGCCTTCCTACACTTTATCTTGGATATGCTTTTGCCCATTTTCCAAGGCTTTTATTCTCTCTTTAACTGTATGTAATCTATTATTAAAACTAATGTAGTGAGTGGAATAGTATCCTCCTAAAACTCAGGTACACTTAGACTGCAGAATGTGACCTATTTGGAAGCAGGGTGTTTACAGATGTAATTAGTTAAACATCTCAACATAAAAATGTCCTGGATTTAGGATGGACCCTAAACTTACTAACTGGGGTCTTTATAAGCAAATGGAGAAGGACCTCTGGACAGAGAGAGATACACAAAGAAGTCGGCAATGTGAAGACAGAGGCAGACATCGGAATTATGCTGCCACCTGCCACATGCCAAAGAATGCCAAGAGCCACCAAAAGCTAGGAGAAAGGCAAGGAAGAATTTTCTCCTAAAACCTATGGAAGACGTGTGGCCCTGCTGATACTTTGATTTTGGACTTCTGGCTCTAGAGCTGCGAGAGAAAAAATTTCCGTTGTGAGCCGCCAACGTTGTGGTAATTTGTTATAACTATTCTAGGAAACTAATACACCCAACCATGAAGTTATTCTCTAAGAAGAACTTGGAAGAAATATAGGGCGAGGTTCCCGTGAGCCAGTTAATTAACAGATCAAAACATAATCTTGTTTTATGTGTGTTTTGTTTAAAGACATCTTATTTAATTCATATTAGTTCATTAGCATTGAACTCATGGCCAACAGCACGAATTCAGGCCTGAACAAAGCTTACCTAACATACATGTTTCCTTTCAAGGCACATCACAGCCCTCTTGGACTTAGGAACACAAGAGAGTACTTCACCACTGTGCCTGGGATCATTTTAAATAGGGAAGTCACCAACCCAAAGCACCAAACTACAAAAAACATGGGACTAAATATGCATGTCTATGAATGGCCATGAAAGCACCAGGAGTACTGATTTTCAAGCTACAGATAAATTTTAGCAAGCAGGTGAATTCGCGAATACGGACTCTGCAAACAATGAGAATCAACTTAAGAACTAAATCCGTGTCCACTTTAACCTTTCCATTGGGGAACACAAGGTAAGGAGGGGTTTCATATAATTTCAAATGTGAAGGTACAGTGCTATACAGGGTTTGAATATTACTCATTGCAGATAATCGTCTAACATTCTCATAAAATTGACTAAACTTTCTGTGGTTCCTCATAGCCAACTGGTACCAGCTGCCTAAAGCTCCCACTGTAATGTGTCTTCCACATTATGCTGTCCAGATCCAAGTAAAGGGACATCTCTGGTTCTTCCTCTGTTTGTTTCTCTCCCTTCCCTGGTAAGTTATTCCCTTACCTCACCGCCTCCCTCCCCCCGCCCAGCTTCTTTTAGCAGGATCACCAGCTCTTCCTAGAGTCCTGCCTCTCCAGTGGTACAGACTTGGGGCCCGCCATCCCCACCACCAGTTTTGCTTGTCTGCTTACAATACGGGGAAGAAAGAAAAAAGCTGGGCAGATAATCTAGCGTAAACTAAAGTTGGGACACCTATGATCAGAATAGTCAAAAATGGAAACGAATCCAAGCAGTTCAATCACTTTACTGCAAGTCTTCTCTCTCGTTTTTTTCTCCAGGCACTTATTGATAATGTATACTTTGTACTTGAGCCACGAACAAAATCCAGCCAGTTTCCTCTGTGTTGTTGACTTTGAATTAACATATTTAAGGGTTTGGTTTTTTACAGTGCTACTATTCTGGGAAATCAGGCATAGAGGGATAGATTGTAAGATGGCGCTGTAAGATACGGACAGGGTCAGATGAGACCGATAGGTTCACAATGACAGAAGAGAGATTTTTTGCTATTTTCTTTTGAATCTCTTTACAGAAAGTCTTGTCCTCATTCATCCCAAACCATCCTTCTAGGAGAGGGTTTAACAGACTCTGTCCTGTGAAGTGAAAGCAGGGAGTTCATGTTGGCCATGTGGTCTCTTTCTGTTAATCTGAACAAAGTAAGGCTTTTTCCTCCATAAACTCTTCTCACACTGCCCATATATAGGCTCACTATCCATGGAGCAGTTAAAAATGATTACTGTGTGGGTAGAGGACCTACGAGTTTCTGCATCATTTCATTTTGTATATTTACTGAAGACATTTGCAGAGAAGATCGTAGCTATCTGCTTACCTTAGAAGGACTCTATCAAAAACTGGCGTTTTGTCATGTCTTAGCTAAGACTCCTGCTTTTTGGAAGGTTTTTCCCTAAGCTTTAAGAATGCTTATTCTGATTCTAATTTGGATTTTGTTTGTCATTCAGTTTTAGGAGGGAACTTGTGACTTCATCCTCTGGTTTACCCCCATATACCCTCCCATATCAAGCAATTTCTTACCAAGAAATTTAAATTTTTCTTTAGTTAAATGTCCATCTTTATTTTTTTTATTTTTTTTATTTTTTTTATTTTTTAAAGATTTTATTTATTTATTCGACAGAGATAGAGACAGCCAGCGAGAGAGGGAACACAAGCAGGGGGAGTGGGAGAGGAAGAAGCAGGCTCATAGCGGAAGAGCCTGATGTGGGGCTCGATCCCATAACGCCGGGATCATGCCCTGAGCCGAAGG
The DNA here is from genome assembly GCF_024610735.1 of Ursus americanus. Classification (NCBI taxonomy): domain Eukaryota; kingdom Metazoa; phylum Chordata; class Mammalia; order Carnivora; family Ursidae; genus Ursus; species Ursus americanus. The sequence continues at coordinate 5,082,490 of NC_142162.1, read as the reverse complement.
CAGACGCTTAACCGCTGTGCCACCCAGGCGCCCCTAAATGTCCATCTTTATATAAGAATGCAGACAAATTAGGTTATAGAAGTCATTTGGCTCTTCTGTCACGATAGTTAAGAGATGGGGTGTGGGTGCAGGATAAAAAGCAAAATGCCCAGGCAACATAGGGGCAGGGAATCCATTCCCCTTAGGATATGGCTACAGCCCTTAGAGTCATTATTCTGACTCACTGAAGGAAAAGTGTTGAGCAGAATTGAATGAGGCACCCAGGATATAGCCAGATGGACAACTAGGTTGAGACAACCACATGGGCATCCCTATCACCAAGAAGTATGGCTGGAACCTGTGTCAGAAGGTTTCTTCTGGACTGAACTCCATTGGGTTGCCTCATTTTAGTGAAACGCTGCAGCTCGACCGCCCACATTTACAGAGTAATCATGAGAGTGCTTGGAGGTACTTCTTAGTGGGAACTCCTTGTTCTCAATATGAATTAGGCTATAAGCAATTGCCATAATACAATAGTTATGTGGACACACACACGCACATACATTTATTTATCTTTGTCTTTTATTTTGAAAGACAATTTCAGATGACAATATTTTATCCCTTTTCCCTAAATTGCACCTAGAGCATTGAAACCTACTCTTAATCTGGCAGTGTGAAGTTTTTTCTGTATACATTTTCATGTGGCTTAGGAAATTATTCTGCAAATACTGTATGTTCATTTAAAAATTAAACTCAGGAGTACCTAGGGGTATGTGATGAAGAGCACGGGAGTCCTGACCTTAGATAGAATTGCTATCAACAGGTTATGTTCTGCCCTTCCAGAAATTATCTGTGCATATAAAGGCATATCATTTTTGCATAAGTGGGGTCCAAGTACTGTTCCACTTGCTTTGTTCCTAATATGCATATTTCAAGCCGATATAAAAAAGGCACAGCAAGACAGTGTCCACCATGCTACAGGATGACATTTCACAGCATTATGTTATTTTCTTTTGTTCTTGACTGTAACATAAAGTGCCTGTAAAGTGACCTTTTGTTTTGGTATGTATGGCAGGAACACAGGGGTTTTACAATAAACAATATCTCACAATAATGACTCATTATTTGGGGACAAAAAAATCGAGCAAATAAATATCTTGGGAAAATGTCATCATGCATCTGGTGGTCAGCAAACTCGGAGCGGGATTCCTGTCTAGTTCTGCTGCATTCCATATGCACTCTCACAAAGAACAGGATTGTGAGAAAACTCATTCTACCAGTGGGACGTTTGATGAAAATTTTTTTTGACCGAGATACTCCCACCATTCTAAAGACCTATAAGCTGGTTAGATTTTTTAAACTAAACTCCACAGAAAGCTTAACGCTTATTATTTTTAGCGCTGTGAAGGTTTTCTCTTTTGGATATTAAGGGAAAACTTCCAACACTTAATTATTTTAATGCCTATTATGGACCATGCTACGCTGAATGCTTTGTACACATTATTACATTTAATCTTCACAGCAACCTGTGAGATAAGTAGTCTTCTTCTCCAGGTTCCTTTCACTTAGTGGAACGTAGGGACATGAAGGCTAAATAGTGTGTTCAAAGTCACACTGCCAAGTGGGGAAGCTGAGATTCAGACCTAGGTCAGCCTGACTCCAGAGGCCAGAGGCCTACCTTTACACTACCTGACTTCGACTCTGCGCAACACCCGTCACTTCTCTTCCCGCACATTGCCCTTCAACTCTTGGTACGCCCTGGTCAGCTTACCCGCGGTATTAGCTCAAACAGCATATTGCCTGTCTTACCTTTTAGTTGTTTCTTTCGAGGCTCCCTTCTGGAGAGTCCTATCCATATTCGACCCAGGCTACTCTAACAGAACGGGTCAGCAGACATTGTCCATCGCAGTAAAAGCGAGGAGCTCCCCTTGGCTGGGTGACTTCTTCATGTAAACCTGAACAAAGATGATACCTCTACTTCGTATGCCACATATGCCCGTTTATACAACACTGGCTTTTAGTATGATCTGTATCCAGGGAGTAGTGGAAAATGTATGTAACTTGGTTCCCACAATAGGATGAAGAGAAATTCATCACATGTAGTCATGGATCCTCCCCTGGGCTTCAGCAATCCTGACATTACCCTCTCTCTTAACTGTCACACTCTTTTTTTTTTTTAAAGATTTTATTTATTCGACAGAGACAGAGACAGCCAGCGAGAGAGGGAACACAAGCAGGGGGAGTGGGAGAGGAAGAAGCAGGCTCATAGTGGAGGAGCCTGATGTGGGGCTCGATCCCATAACACCGGGATCACGCCCTGAGCCGAAGGCAGACGCCCAACCTCTGTGCCACCCAGGCGCCCCAACTGTCACACTCTTGACTCTCCCTCCTCCCTGGCAATCTTTTCTCTCACAAACTCATATTTCGAACTTATTCTTTTTCTTCTTCATTTGCATCCTTGAATTACTATTTCGTAGATGAATACAGGTATGCACAAGTGGGTGTTGGGGAGTGAGAATACATACAGTCGAGTGCGTGTGTGTGCATGGAGATCTGTATGCCTAGTATACTCTTTGGTATGTGCTCTGTATATGTTCAATAATAAAATAAATGGGAATAAAGATGCAAAAGTCCTTTTCTATAAAAAAATGTGGTAGCAGAGCGAGGAAATTCCACTTCAGCTCTGGCCTGCTGGCTAGCTAACCTCTCTACCCCTTCAGTCAAGGCTTGCAATATCCCTTGTCTTCACCGTCACGGTATAGCTTCTAAATCCGTCTCCTAGACTTTTCTCTTTCAGTTCATGCTGGTAGCCAGTATCAGATTTGTCTCCCTGGAACTCTCTACTTAGGAACCACATTGCTGTGGCCTGAAGGGTGTCTGTTGCAAACTCACAAACTGAAGTCATAATCCCTAACGTTACTGTGTTTGGAGATAGGGCCTTCCAGGAGGAATTAAAGTAAAATGCGATTATAAAGGTGGGGCACTAATGCAATACTACTGGTGTCCTAATAAGAAGAGGAAGAGAGCCCTAAGCTCTTTCTCTCTAGCGAGAGCAGAGGAAAGGTCATGTGAGGCCGTAGTGAGAAGGTGGCTGCCTATAAGCCAGCAAGAGATTTCTCACCAAGGACCCACTGGCCAGCACCTAGATATCACCCTTCTATCCTCCAGAACTATGAGAAAATAAACTTCCGTTATTTAAGTCACCCAGTCTGTGGTATTTAGTTATGGCAACCCAAGCAGACTTATACCCTAGGGTAAGTCCCTATTTTTCTGACTCCAGTCTCCTTTACATACCCTACCAAATTTAATCCTACCATGATTACTCAGCCTCATCTCTAACCTTTCCCCATTTAGCATTCTCTCTACTAGTCAACTATGGTTCTTCAGTGTTCTCTGAACACCTGTCTTTTGTTCATGGAGGCTCCTTGCTTCAAAATACGACCATGTCAGGGGCACCTGGCTGGCTCAGTTGGTAGAGCACACAACTCTTGGTCTCAGGGTCATGCGGTCAAGCCCCACAATGGGCATAGAGCTTACTTCATTTTTTTTTAATAAAATAAAACTAGAGAGTAGCCCTTTATGGTCCAAAAATATGTATTTTTTTTTAAGATTTTATTTATTTATTTGACAGAGACAGAGACGGCCAGCGAGAGAGGGAACACAAGCAGGGGGAGTGGGAGAGGAAGAAGCAGGCTCATAGCAGAGGAGCCTGATGTGGGGCTCGATCCCAGAACGCCGGGATCACGCCCTGAGCCGAAGGCAGACGCTTAACCGCTGTGCCACCCAGGCGCCCCCCAAAAAATATATTTCTAAAAAATCAACCACGCCAACCACGGCTCACCACCTCCACGGCAACCATCCTGTTTCAAATCCCCATTGTCTCCTGAGAGATTATTTCAGCAGCCTCCTAATTGATCTCCACGCTTCCAACCCTCGGTTTATCCTCAGTCTGCTCTTAGCCGACTGCCACAGTGATTCTGTTAAAGCAAGTCCATTATCTCACTCCTCTACTCAAAGCCCTTCATTGGATTCCCCTCTCACTCAGGGCAGAAGACACCTTCTTAAAATGATCTGCCAGGCCCTGCCCAGACGGTTCCCCCATTGCCTTTCTGACCCAATCACCGGTATTCACTTCCTTGCTCCGTTCAGCCCAGCTACACTGTCTCTGCAGTTTCTCAAACTTGGCAGGCACGTTCCTCCTCAGGCCACCGTGCTTGCTGAATCCTGGGCTTGAAGCACTCCTCTGGAGGCCACAGGACTGAAGCCTTCATCTCCTCGCTCTTTTCTCGGAGAAACAGGCTCCTCCTGCTCTCTGAGAGTAGAGTGTTCCTGTGAAACTTTTCATGAGCTGAAATGGCATAATGTGAAAAGTATCCCCACTTCCCGAAACTTTGTTTTATGCCACTTTGCTTTCACGAAAGACTGTTAGTAAGGTAATGGCTTTTCTTTGTAAAAGCAAAAATTCTCTTTGAGGGACCCCTGGGTGGCTCAGTCAGTTAAGTGTCTGCCTTCAGCTCAGGTCATGATCCCAGGGTCCTGGGATCAAGTCCCATGTTGTGGTCTGCAGGGAGCCTGCTTCTTCCTCTCCCTCTGCTCCGTGCTCTCTCTCTGTCAAATGAATAAATAAAATCTTTTAAAAAAAATTCTCGTTGGATTTCTTTTCGTTAGTGAAAACAGGCACAAAACAGGTCTTTCGTAAAAGCAAAATGGTGTGATGCCAACTTTTGGAAAGTGGGCGTACCTGTATAAATACCGCCTTCTAAGATGTATGGTCCCTGAGCACCCCATTTCATTTAATTTTTTAAGATTTTATTTATTTATATGAGAGAAAGAGAGAGAGCATGAGCAAGGGTGGGGGGCAGAGGGAGGGAGAAGCAGACTTCCCCCCTGAGTGCAGAGCCCCATGGGGGATTCATTCCCAGGACCCAGGATCATGACCTGAGCCGAAGTCAGAGACTTAACCCACTGAGCCACCCAGGCACCCCTCTGACCACCTTATTTTAATTTGTATACATATGCCCAACTCCCCTGTCCCATTTAGTGTCACGTCCTCCCAGAACGTAAGGTCTCTAGAATGTAGGAATTTTGTCTACTTTGTTCATTGCTATATACCCAGGAACTAAAAGAATGCCTGACACATAGTAAGTCCTCAACAGAAAAATAAATCCCAGAGCCTCTGCCTTCCTTTTCTTGTATGATTTACTTTTTCTAGTTCATTATCCCAACCCACACTACTGTCATCCCCAATCTGTTGAGTCCTCAATTGTTCTGTAGTATGTATTTAGTGTTGTTTTAAGTTCTTACTTAAATTCCAGTTAGTTTACGTACAGTATAGTATCAGTTTCAGGTGTACAATATAGAGATTCAACACTTTCATACAACACCCTGTGCCCTCCTTCATCCCCAATCACCTATTTAACCAATCACCCCCCCCCCACCATCAGTGTATTCTCTATAGGTCAGAGTCTGTTTCTTGGTTTGACTCTCTCTTTTTTCCCTTTGCTCATTTGATTAAATTCCACGTATGAGTGAGATCATATGGTATTTGTCTTTCTCTGACTTATTTCACTTAGCATTATACCCTCTAGATCCATCCATGTCATTGCAAATGGCTAGATTTCATTCTTTTTTTATGGGTCAGTAATATTGCACTGTGTGTGTGTGTGTGTGTGTGTGTGTGTATCTCACATCTTCTTTATCCATTCATCATCGAATTTTTGTATCCTTTGGGTAAACACCTAGTAGTGCAATTGCTGCATCATAGGGTAGCTCTATTTTTAACTTTTTGAGGAAATTCCATATTATTTTCCAGAGTGGCTGCACCAGTTTGCATTCCCACCAACAGTGTGAGAGGATTCCCCTTTCTCCAATATCTGTTTAGTTTTATCTTCACAGCCAGGTTGTAAGATTTTTGAGGGGAAAGACAACCTGACATTTCTTTTTTATAATCCGCAACACGTAGCAGAGTATTGGGCATATATTCGACATTCGTACATTCATGATGATAAGATTCTACCCAGAGTGAATCAGAGTCTTTCAAGGTGAGGCTGCCTACAGGATGACCATGAAAAAATTTCCAAAGTGGCCATGCAACTGGGCCAAAGGTAGACTTCCTTCTTGAATACAAATTCTTTATGCTAGAAATTTCCACAGTTCGGAAAAGCCAAGTAGAGAGTTCATTGTTTATTGCGAGCTTAAGGAAATACGGAGTCTGCATGAGAATCTTCCATAATTTCTAAAATGGGGGCGCCTGGGTGGCACAGCGGTTAAGCATCTGCCTTCGGCTCAGGGCGTGATCCCGGCGTTCTGGGATCGAGCCCCACATCAGACTCCTCCGCTAGGAGCCTGCTTCTTCCTCTCCCACTCCCCCTGCTTGTGTTCCCTCTCTCACTGGCTGTCTCTATCCTGTCGAATAAATAAATAAATAAAATCTTAAAAAAAATAATAATTTCTAAAATGATGCCATGGGGCAACACAAGTAAGGTAGATCAAAGCACAACACCAGCAATGGGAACCCAGAAGTAAGCCTGGCCCTAGGGTGAAGACGATTTGCTATCTGCTCTCTCACACCGGCCAAAAGGCTGTATTGCCTGCGCACTGGAACCTGGTAGCCCTCCCACCTGGCCAGGGGTAGAAGCAAGGAGTTTCAGGGTATTACTAGCACACCGTCTTGGTTTGAAAAACATTTTTTTTTAAGATTTTATTTATTTATTCGACAGAGAGAGACAGCCAGCGAGAGGGGGAACACAAGCAGGGGGAGTGGGAGAGGAAGAAGCAGGCACATAGCAGAGGAGCCTGACGTGGGGCTCGATCCCATAACGCCGGGGTCACGCCCTGAGCCGAAGGCAGACGCTAAACCGCTGTGCCACCCAGGTGCCCCTGAAAAACACTTTTTAAATAAATAATTGTAAAACTAATAAAACACTGAAAATAAAGGTATTCACTTTCTAATCCCTCATAGAAATTGACCATTATTAATATTCTAAAATTCACTACGGTGATGGTTACACAAGCTCTGTGAATATAGGAGAAAACTACTGTACCCTTTAAATAGGTAAATTCTATGGCGTGTGAATTATAGCATAGTAAAGTCTGAAATTAAACAAAAAGAAAAAGAAGTTCATTATAATGGGCTCCCCTTTAACATCTAGAAGATGGGGCCCATGAACTTTTACCCATTTCAAAATCTCTACCTCGTGTGTTTCCCAGTGCATGTAAGTTCTTGCCACTGAGCAGTAATCCCTATGTGTCATTCCATTGCTTCACCCAGCCCTCAAAGGACCTGGGAGCCCCAGCTTGGAGGAATGGTTGTTAAAAAAAAACTGTCATTTGCTCCTGGGGGGTTAGCACACAGCCATTAAAGGCTATGTGAAAACACAGAAAAACAAGATACGAAGCCATATACTATAGCATTAGAACCACATAGGAAAAACATACGCAAAGAAAAAAGTTGAGAAGAAACTAAAATGCTAACAGCAGTGTGAGAGGAAGGTGAGAGTAAAAGTGATTTTTCTCTGGTGGTTTTCTTTCTGTTTTCTTGCCTATCAAGAGATAATATTCTGTGCTTTTTTATGATGAATTACTCTGGGAAAGACAATACCACTTCTAGTTCTGTTCAAAGAACTTCCTCTATGAGACCTGTCTTTTTTTTTTTTTTTTCTGTGACAAAAGGAGTCCAGGGAAATATGAAAACTCAGAGTTTTGAGCGAGGGCTAAAAGAAAAGATGTCACAGAGGGAAGGGGGAGAGAAGGGAGCACACAAAGTCGCCCTTTTTTGTTCTTATTTGGAGTTTCTGTTTTAACCATATGCAAAAAAAAATCAGTTGGAGATTATAAACTACATAGGACAACCTGGTTTCTCTTTTCTCATCTTGGCTTCTTCTACTTCAAAATATTTTGTTTGTGAAGATCCCAAATACTGGCTGCTAGTCTCTTTCCTCTTAAAGAGATACCCTGTACCAGGTCAGCTGGTGTGAATTCAACTGTGTCTTATCTGTAATGAGAACAGCAAAATAATACAGATACAAATAGAATAAACACAAATACAAGCCTTTACTTGGACACCATAAGTAACTCGATGTGAAGACCGGTGTCACCTTATGCTCCATCTCATCGGCCATTTGATCCACATTGGGAAAGGTATGGTATGGTGCAAGGTGGTTTATTTGGTTCTCAGGCTGATAAGTGGTTTTAGGTCTACTTAGAAAGAGCCGGTGGTGCAATGGAAGGATCTAGAAAATTATCTAGTTGACCTGTTATTTCTCAAATGAGAAAACTAATGCCCCGAGAAACAATAACCTATCCAAGGGCAGGTCAGACTCAGATCTAGGATCAGATGTCCTATCTCCTACCTGTGGCATTTCCCCTTCTTGATGCTTTTGAAACAAACCTGATCTAAATCTGGGTTTCTCTTCCCAGGGCTGCCTGGATTCAGAGGAGAGCCAGATCCAGGCCTGCATCTCTGGAGCCAGGCCAGATCCCAAGCACTTGGGGTTGTATGCTAAGTGCTGGCGGAGTCAGGGCTCAGGCAGAGCTGGCTAGTTAACCAGCTAGTCACCGGTTCACTCTTCACTTTAGTCTTCAGGGGACACCACCACCCATTCTCCTCAAAAGTAGCAAACACAAAATGCGAGGTGGTGAGCATAACGCTCATTGTTCCAAGGATCGTTGTCAGACTTATTAATATAAACAGATGGTTTATTTCAAAGTCAGGGCTGGGGAAGACCCTGGGCCATTCTCTGACAGCTTCGTGTCAGGGCGTGATCCAAAGAAGGAAGCATGAGCTCAGGGAAGACAAAGGGGCCCGTGTGGTAGCTGGGAATATGGCGTCGATGTGCCCATGGAAGACCTGAGTGGCTTCTGGGAGCCAGGCTGGGAGGTGTGGCCAGGGGCACATTAGTGGAAAAGGCTTTGAAAGAGAAGGTGGCCAGGGTGCATCAGTAGCCTCCCGGCTCTACTTCCGGTATTCATCAAGCTCAGAGCAGCCAAGTGTTCGACAGCCCCAGCGGTACCTCTTCCAGCGCATTTGAGGTGTGTCTTATGGAACATCATCAAAATAAAATTCCAACAACAGCAACAACCCAAAAACAAATGTTTTCATTCTGAGAATCAGAAAGGTTATATTAGGGGCGCCTGGGTGGCACAGCGGTTGGGCTTCTGCCTTCGGCTCAGGGCGTGATCCCGGCGTTCTGGGATCGAGCCCCACGTCAGGCTCCTCCGCTATGAGCCTGCTTCTTCCTCTCCCACTCCCCCTGCTTGTGTTCCCTCTCTCGCTGGCTGTCTCTATCTCTGTCGAATAAATAAATAAAATCTTTAAAAAAAAAAAAAAAAGAAAGGTTATATTATTTCACTAAAGAGTTGAGCAGATTCTTCTGATCTCTTGCTAAGGTGTAACGACACATTCATAGATAACTGCTGAATTATGCATATCTAAACAGAAACTGAAACCTGAAAAGTAATCATTTCAAACTGTTTTCTTAAAGGGGGTACATGAACTCTCTCCTGAAGGTATACTTCAAGGGAGAAGAGAATATTTCTCTACTGGATTAAAATTAAAATAAAATACTTTGGAAATAACCTTAGAGATTACTTCAACTAACCCCCTTATTTTATTTCACTTTATTTTATTTATTTTTAGTAATCTCTACACTCACTGTGGGGCTTGAACTCACAACTCAAGAACCACACGCTCTTCTGGCTGAGCGAGCCAGGCACGCGAACCCCCTTATTCCAAAAAAAAAATTTTTTTTGAATAGGAAGATTTAGCCTAAACTATTCCTGCAAAAATTATATTAGCATTGTTTGCTAAAACCCTAAAACATAGTCTTCACAACTTAAAGATAGATGAAGATCTTATATTAAAGCCATGATACGGCTTGACTATTTAGCATTAAATTTTTATCACGGGAAAATTGAATTTTTTTCATTATTCTGACTAACCAAAGTAGTTTATAAAGTTTCAAGAAAAGAAATCATCTCTAATTCATGAGCTTAATCTGATTATGCAAAAATATTTTTGTACAGTATAACATCTGTCACTGTGTAAATTATCTTATTAGAACAAAAAAATATGTTTCAGGTATTTTGAAAACATGTATGTACAAATATATATTTGACTATTTTATGTAACACTTAAAAATAAAAGTTAAATACTTCTAATGGGTCCACATGAGAAATTTTAAAGATGGATTCAGTAATTTTATCCTTACCATCCTCTTTTGATTATTCATAAACTGGAAAGTAACGATGACTCTTGCTTTTATAATTCTTTAATGTTTTTCCAGTGTATTTCAAAGACAGGAAGACATAAACTTGGGAGAGGCATTTAATGTCCTGGATCCCAGAATAAATATTTGGATATCCTCACAGAGTGAACTAATTGATGCGAGTAATACAGTGAAATTTAACAGGGATTGATATAAAATCTTATGTTTGAGTTAGAAAAAAAAAAGGTGTATCACTTGGAATTCTTAGCTTAGACAAGAGAAGACTTAGTGAGGTGGAAATAGCTGTTTTCTTTTCAAATAATTTAACACCTATTCAGAGAAAGAGGAATTGGCCTTGTTCCAAAAGTTAGAACTAGATCAGTGGGAGGTAGACATGGGGCTATGATGAGAAATAATTTCTTTCAATTATAACTGAAGGCCAAGTAATGGCTGCCTCAAAATATCTTTGAGTAAGTAAACTCCTGAAAATGGCCTAAGGCTTATTGTTAACATATCACTAAAATATAACAAACTAAAATCAAAGTATATAGTTAATCTTATAAAAGTCTTCAAAAAAACCGGCCAAGCATTTATAATCCTTTTAAAGGTGTTAAGCATTTCTTTTAATATTGAAAAAATCTGACTTCTATGTATCCACAGTGCTTTGAATTTCAGGCTGTGTGTGGTTTATGAAGTATAAGCCTACATACAGGGAATGCTTGCTGGACTGCAAAAGAATATTTGTTTCCCAACAAAGCCGTATTCAGTCTGTTGACTCTAAGAAACCCATGTAAGAAACCAATCAACCCAGAGAGCACACGACACAGTTTAAAATACTTTGTACTGGGGTTGGTACTTTTACTACTGGAAAAACATAACCATGTCCATGATCTGTTTGAATTCTTTAAAAACAATGCTTTCCCCCCAATCATACAGGAAGGAAAAAATAATAGTCTTCTGAATACATCCGTCCGTGTATACATGGGTACGCACATAGGTGCATTCATACATAAAGGAAAAAGCATTCAGAGGTCATCACCATGTATTTGTATACTCCAAACAAGGAAACAGTATAGAAATTCGGTTGTACATTCAATTATTCTCTTTTCACTTAATGTGATATATATATATTGATTATATATAAGTTTTTATACATACATAATGTTATGTTCTAGTTAGGTCTTTGACATTTTGTAAAAAGAAAAGCTCTTTCCTGTTCCTGTTGTACTTCACCCTATGGTATTAGGGCATTCCTGACTTCTTTCCCATGAGCCACCACTTTAAACAAAAAACCCTTAAAGGCATGTGTCCATCCTGCTTGACGGCATTGTTTAAAATCACAGACTGAGGATTTTGCAAATTCCTTAAAGTGGAATTTAAGAAAATTTTCAACATTTCATAAGTCATATCCTATTCAATGTCCTATTTTCAGCCTTTTTTCCCCCAGAGCAGACAAATTCCCCAGAGTTATGCAGCGTTCCAGAGCATCCTCCTTTTTATTTAATTATTTTAGAGGAAGAAAAGCTTTTTCACAGCACCCCCACAAAATCTGTTACACCAAGCACCACACAGTCACAGAGCACGGAGCCCAACACAATGCCTGTGATTGTGACTCTCCTCAGTTTCTTGTCTCTCTCCATTCTTTGGGCCTGCAGTTTGTACACGTTTTGTCTTCTGAGTGCGGGTTTAACACTAACATACCCAGTAACCACACATTTTCCGGTACCCATTTCCAAGTGTGGGAACGTTGTTCCTTCAGCACCCAACCACGAAAGCAGGAGATTAAGTCTTCTCTCATCACATTCGAAGTGGTTCTGTTGCTAGAGGAAGTGAGAGGGCTGTGGAGCCAGTAACTGCCAACTACTCTTTGCCTAAAGCCATCCACGTTGGTAATGAACTCTCAAGATAAAACTGGCTTAAACTTAACTACACCCAGCAAATGACTCCATTTAGACACCTACGCAGAAAGACCTTTGGTAAAAAACTTAATCCAGAAGGGACTGCTCAAAGTTAGACTTGGTATGGGGGTTTACTGAGAGTTGTTTTTTGTGTTTGTTTTTGGTGAAACATGCTCCAGACAGGTTCCCCAGTTGTGCTACCGTGGCCTCACATTCCACCTCACGTCCAACTGCACCACCATGACACAGAATGCTAGGCCTTGGACCATCAGTTTGTCCCAGTGCTGACTGAGTGTGATCCCCTCAGTCAACCCATCCTGTGCATCTGAAGCCAGGTGTCAACCCCTCAGGCAGGTCTGAGTGGCTGTGCTTCACCTGAGTGAAAGGTCAGTTTCTCACAGATTCCGTGAACTGTGTTACTGACCATGTCTCTTCACTGCCTGAAAGATCAGAGCCATGTTTGGGGCCCACCTCTAGCAAGTATGTAGAACTTGAAGGCTGTTATTTCTTTTACTATGTCTTTGTTACAACTCTATCATGTTTTTTTTTTTTAATTTATTTATTTATTTGACAGAGAGAGGGAGCCAGTACAAGCGGGGGGTGAGAGGCTGGCAGGCTCTCCGCTGAGCAGGGACCCCAACAGGGACCTGATTCCAGGACCCCAGAATCATGACCCAAGCTGAAGGTAGACAGACCACCAACTGACTGAGCCACCCAGCTGCTCCTATCATGGGTATTTTATATGTTTTTGTCAGTTGCCTAAAATTCTTTCTTGAGGTATAAGTCAATAGATAATTTTAAATCCTACAAAGTAGAAAGAGCTCTGACTGATCTCAAAGAAGCATTCTTATTTATGGGCATTTATTTTAAAAATATATAGACTGCTGCTTTCTGGGAGCTGACAATCTTTAAAAATCCATCATGAATGATCTCCCCCTGCTATCCCTTCTGTGTTTTGTGTAGAAGTAGGATTGTGGATAGAAAAGGCAATTGGGAGAGTCTGCATTAAAAGGAAAGAAAAGAGAACAGTAGACATACAAACTCAAATTCATTGAATTTATTTATAAATATAAGCCATGTACTTTTAAAAGAATATACATGTTATTTTATTAAACTAGGATTCTATTATTCTGGGTGAATTGCTAGAATTCTTACTCAAGTTGATAAGAACTAGAGGCTAAACAGACTTGACCTGCTATCTAGTAAATAAATTAAAAGTATTAAAATATCTTAAATGCACAGAGGAAAGTAGGCTATGTCCTATATAGAAATTAATCTCAAGTAATTTTCTCTTTTAATTGTCTGGACTTCCTTTAATTGTCTGGACTTTTATTTATTTATTTTTTTAAAAAGATTTTATTTATTTATTCGACAGAGATAGAGACAGCCAGCGAGAGAGGGAACACAAGCAGGGGGAGTGGGAGAGGAAGAAGCAGGCTCCTAGCGGAAGAGCCTGATGTGGGGCTCGATCCCATAACGCCAGGATCACGCCCTGAGCCGAAGGCAGACGCTTAACCGCTGTGCCACCCAGGCGCCCCTGTCTGGACTTTTAGAATATGATTTTGTTTGGTGAGTGGTTTAAGAGTTTAGATTTACTTTTCGTTAGGAGGCTGAGATATTTAGTGGACAAAGGAAAAGAGTAACCAGGCATTGCTATTTTGATGGTGAAGATTTCATCAAAATCAGACATTTTTATTACAGAAGAAGAATGCTTTTGAAAGATTATTTACTACCAAAAATATCATTGAAGAGAATGTTTTGTAACCAGATGAACAGAATAGCATTATTGAGTATCATCTATAATATTATTTAGAATCTATAAGTATTTCCTTGCACACAAACGTATCCTTAGCCTGCCCTTACTTACAGTGATAAGTGGGGGGCAAATTAAATAAATAGGATGACAGTTTCATGGACAATAAAAACTCAAGGCGAATCTCAATCTCTCTCCACCTCACACCCTAGCTGTCTGTTCCCACCTTCCCACCTTCTCGCTGGCCACCTTGGACGATGAGGCCCTGACGCATTTGAATTTAGAATGAATTAAATGTTGGTTCTCAGCAGCTGCTTTGGGACTTACTAAAATCTTCTGGAGTAGCTGGCATCTGGACGGTGTTGGGGAGATGTAGCACTGCCAAGACTAGAATTTTACTAATCTCAGTGTTTGCTGTTTTCTGTTATTATAACCGATTACTCTTCTGAAGGAAGCAAATCTCCATTTCCTACATTCCCAGGTTTGTTGACAAATCTTGATTCTGGTTTTCTATGATGTCTCTGATCCAATTACTTTAGCTCTTTCCTTCACTTCTTGCTTAAAATCAAAAGCTTTACCGTTGTGTAAATTGACGTTGTGCAATGTTTTTTCCATTTCACAAAATAAATTCCCTGTTATCTTACCTTCTTATCTATTACAAACTTTGCTGAAGGAAAAACAAACATCTCAACAAAGTGCTTGAAAAGCAATGCTCCGTCCCTTTCATGCATTTTAGTGCAATCTAATTTTATTACCAACCATATTTCACATAAAATCTCAACTGCTATTCCTTTCTCAAGAACCTCCAGTTGTTCTTTCATCTACAGACCCTGGCGCTTACTTTTGATAAAAAGGCAGCATTCTGTGGGCTCTAATCGCTTGGCTCTACCCATTAGCCGCACTAACAATAGCCCGATTGTCAGTGAAATTAGCCTTTTATCTCTCACCCCCACCCTTCCCCCACTTTCTAGCGCTAAGTGCCACAGCAAAGACAGGTCCTGCTGACTTGAAGCAAACCATTTAATCTGTCCGAGCCTCCGTTTCCTCCTCAGCAAAACGAGCATGGTGACACACACATTTTGGGTTGTTGGGCAAAATGGGTCCAATTCCTCCAACAGAGTCAGCGCTCAGTAAATGTGAATTTCCTTGCTCTCACGGGAGGAGTGCGTAGGAAACCACAAACGTGTATAGGCACACGAGGCATGTTGTAGGTCACTCTTCCAAACGATCTCAACATTTCGAAGCAAAGAAGTTAAGTCCAAATTGAAGCTTGAAAAAAATGTTTTAAATGTGTCCCCTCCTTTAAGGTTAACCTCAACTTAACATTCCAAGGATGATAAATGTATTCTTTAAGCATTTTGCATTTCTCCTTGATAGTATTCGTTGTGATTGTAATTAAACGCCTGGGGCCCTGGTGGCTTTGGAGCTCTGTCTTGAAGAGAGGAATTGGGGCTGTCTTGGTTACCTCTTTATCCCCAGCCGTCACGGTGTAGGTGATCTCAATAAATATTTTAGAAGTCAGTGAATGAGCATTGTAGTTTGTGTTCCTTCTTTTTTAAAAAAAAATTTTTTTTAAAGATTTTATTTATTTAGTTGAGAGAGAGCGAGAGAGCGCGTGTACGTACATGAGAGGGAGGGAGAGGGAGAAGCAGACTCCTTGCCGAGCCGGGAGCTGGTTTGGGGGGGGGGGGGGCTCCATCCCGGGACCCAGAGAGCACGACCTGAACCTAAGGCAGAGGCTGACCCGACTGAGCTCCCCAGCCGCCCCCCATCTGCTACTTTTAAAGCAGTGCTCCCGGAAGGCTTTGAGAATCCACTGTGAATCCACTTCTTTCTTTTTCTGAAGACTTACGGTGAAGTTATCACTCATGCTTTCTCCCCATTTCACACTGCTCATCATTCGGCACTATGTCTTTAAAAGAATTCGTTTTTCACTGATATTCCTTCTGCTCTATAAATAAACACTTTAATAGCTGGAGGAAATAGACTAAAAGGCAAAGGCTTCTACTTGAAGAAATGCTATTGTAAAATCTTTGTATTAGAGCAAGAATTTTTTAACATGTGAAAAATTGGCACTTATATTTTTGTGTAGTAATGTTAGATTTTCGCCTGTTACCATTTCATAAAAAATGCGCACGGGTGTTTCGTCAGGACACTCAATTAAGTGTTCTTCAAATATTTTCCTAAAGAGCAAAAAACGTATTTTAGATAAATTCCATTTTAGCTTCTCTCTTATTCTAAGCATAGAATCAATACTAGGCACTTTCCATTGATTATTTAACTAAAAATTAATTGGAAAATCTACCTGTAGAAAAAAGGAAAGAATTGAATAAAGCTGGGGACAGAGAATCGGAAGAATGTATCACGGGTTTGAATTCCTCAACTGCTTTTTCCCTGGAGGTGGGGGGCTGAGGGGTGGGAGGCCTTTCTCTAAGAGTTATTGTGATAGGATCTTTTGACAAAGGCAGCTCTTTTTTTATTGTTTTTCAGGCCCTCATCCCTTCGGGCTTGGGAGGAGGACCTAAGGGAAGGAACGGGCACAGACTACACACATGAGCTGGAACTTTTTATATTCCAAAGAAATTTCTGAAGATCTGTGAAACAGTTTGAAAAACACTCCTAAATCTGAATATGAACAGTTCCCATCTTACCCCTGCCCTGAAAACAAGATTCTCTGTGTGCTTAAGAATTACCTTGGAGTTTGTGAAGGATATCTATTTGGTAGGGGTAGGGCTGAGCTTGAGGACTGTGTATTCACCAGCAGGCTGTGGGATTCTTATGAAGATGATCAGTAAAGTATGCTTCGAGAAACAGTATTTTAGGAGAGCAGTAGGCCACTGGGTTTCAAATGAGCTCTCCACTCTTCCTGTTTCTCCTTCCCCATTTCCAACCAGTATCTCGGATTACCTTCCCAGACATTCTCCATCTGCTTTTCACCAGGATCAGCCTATCCAGGGAAGGACCGTAAAGGATGTTGTCCCCAAATCCCATCCGTGTCCTCACTTCTCAGTCCCATCCCGCACTTCGTTTTGTGGCCCACTTGCTTATGATGGCCTTCGAATGGTTCTCTATTCCACTCATTCGTTTGTGTCCACAGGCTCACCATTAATAACTGTCCAGGCATTTTGTCCTGGATCTCTATGAACCCCAATAACTGTCTAAGAGTGAGGTCACTACTGAAACCATAGCCGTGAAGAACAATGATAGGAAATGAGGTATTGAGCTCAGAGAGGATTTAGATGTGATTTGATAGTTACCACTGAAGGGATGGATGTCTGGGGAGGTTAGCTTAGACTCGCTGTGTGGAGTTCTACAAGTCCAAACTAGCAGCACTTAGGAAAAGTCACACAAAAGTAGATGTGGGCAACAGACAAAGAAAAACCTCCTAATAAAGTCGTGGCCGTGCAAAGCTATAAAAATCCAGTCCCTAGGAGTGTTCAAATGGATCGTTTCCTACCAGGATTCGGTAAAAGAAAAGATTCCATTAGTGAGGATCAGAATTCATTCATTTGTTTCTTTTTCAAAAAACTTTTATGGGGCACCCACTGTGGGGGCGGCATCCCAAAAGGAGGTGATACAAAGATAAATAAGCCAAGGTTTACGTTTGGGAGGAGCTCAAGTCTGGCAGAGAATTGGACGTGTGAGCAAATACACTGCAATACAGCAGGCTGAGCGCAAGCGCAGAAGAGTAGACATGCGGTTGCGGCGCACAGGTGGGAGCCGTGCAGGCGTGGGCGTGAGCAGGCTTCAGGGCTCTGGCTCTCCCACCCTGCGGCACCCGTGGAGTAGCGACAGGCTTCGCCCAACCTGCAAGCCCTGCCCAATGCACAGATTTGGGAGCAAAATATATATTGCAGTTGTTTTAAGCACGCAGTTTTAGGCTGATTTGTTACTAAGCAACAGATAACTAGAAAAAAGATGAAATGAATTAATATGTGTGTAAAGCAGCAAACAGTTGCCTGGCGCATAGTAATTACTCAGTAAATACCAGGTCATCATGGTCTTATTACTTATCACTGATATGAAAGCGATATTATTTCAAAGCATGCTATTGTATGATCTATGTCAATGTATTCAGATTTGTCACTCCGTTAACTGCCTGCTTACATTTCCTTCCTTTCCACATGCTTTTCCTCTTCTCCACTGTCTTCCCCCACTATCCATGTCCTTCATGGCCACATGGAGCACGTCGGCAAGGAGCTAAGTAGGTCACGTTGGCTAGAGGCTCATCCACACTTGGACTACGACAGTATTCTCCTTTCTGGTCCCGTCTCTTTTAGAGTATCCCTTCTGATCCATTCTCAGAGAGATTTTTTTTCTTAAATTCCAATCTGACCATATCGCTCTCCTATTTAAAATCTTTTTATCTTTTTTAAAGATTTTATTTATTTATCTGACAGAGAGAGACAGCCAGCGAGAGAGGGAACACAAGCAGGGGGAGTGGGAGAGGAAGAAGCAGGCTCCCAGCGGAGGAGCCTGATGTGGGGCTAGATCCCATAACGCCGGGATCATGCCCTGAGCTGAAGGCAGACGCTTAACGACTGTGCCACCCAGGCGCCCCTCCTATTTAAAATCTTTTGATGACGTCCCACTGCTCTTAGAACACAGCTTCTAATCCTAATCATGGCTTTAAGCCCTATATGGTCTGCCCTCTGCTCACCTCCTCAGTCTCATCTTCTCAGCTCACCATGTTCCAACTAGTCTGGCCTGCCTGTCCCTACTCTCCTCTCTGCCTCATGGTCCTGGAACACGCTGTTCCATTTTGGTCCTTAGGCCCTTTGAATAGCCATTTTGTTGGATTAACTCCTCCCTGTCTTCAGGTATCATCCTAAGTTGTCCTTTCTCAGGGAAAACTCTGTGCTCCATAGCATTTCTTAAACGGTAAATAAATGATAGTTTGCGTAACCATGTTTGTTTAATATCTGCTTCCACAAAGGCAGGAATGACTGAAGTTTTTCACAGCGGCGTCTCCAACACCGAGCACATAGGAGGCATGAGTGTCAAACTGATTCACTTCACGGGATATGCTCAGGCACCTCATTGTGTGGGGGTGTGTGTACTTTTTTTAAAGAGCAGTTTTAGATTCAGCAAAATCGAGTGGAAAGTACAGTCCGTTCCCATGTATCTTCTTTCCACGCACATGATAGCCTCCCCAGCTATCAACATCCTGCACCAGACTGGTACATCTGTTTACAACTGATGAGCCTACATTGATACATCGTCATCACCCAAAGCCCACAGTTTGCATTAAGGTCGATCTTGGCATTGTATACTCTATGGGTTTCCAGAATTATCTAACGACATGTGTCCATCATACACTACAGGCTAGAGCAGTGAAACTGCTCTAAAAATCCTCTGCGCTCTGTCTACTCATCCCTTCCTCTTCTCACATCAGTGGCAACTACTCATCATTTTCCCGCTTCCATAGTTTTGTCTTTTCCAGAATGTCATTATGTTGGAATCCTACAGTATGTCAATCTCCTAGTTTTGACTAACACTTATCTCCTCCTGGGACTTCTTGGCAACAAACTTTTTTCAATGCTACAGGTATCATCCTCGCCTTCAAAGAGTTCATCATTAATTAGTGTGGATTCAGAAGCATAGTCATAATAACACTAATAGCCACAAAGTGTGATAAGCATCATGAAAGAGTACTTCTGCAAGGCAAAGCAGCTGTTCTCTGGCAAGGAGAGTAGGTTAATCCAGAAACCTCTCCTGAAGGAGCTAGCACCTCAACTGAAATTTGAAAATAAGTAGGATTTAGCTCGATATGGCAATGTCCAGGAAAGGTTTTCCAAACAAACCAACCAACACAAGCAAATTACATGGATATTAAAAAAAAAGATAATAAATATTTTTTGTAAAACCAGGAACTGTGCTAAATGCTCCACATTTTTTTTTTTAATTGCATTTAACTCTCACACCAATCTTCGCGGGAAAGTACTTTTAATTGAAGCACAGAGAAGTCACTAAGCTGGTAAGGAGCAAGCTGGGGTTTGAACTTGGTGCCTCCAAGAAGGAGGTATTTAGCTGTTGTACCATGAGCAGAACCTTCAGGATCTGCAGGGATCGGATAACAGTGTCCTGCCATAGCGCTTAGCGGCAGAGAAGTTAAGAGAAGTGGACAGATTCGAGCACTATTAAGGACTTGGGAGTAAAAGGACTTTGTGATTGACTGAAAGAAGTGAGAAAGAAGAGGAGAGTGTCAGTCAGGAGGCTTTGAGCCGCAAGAAGCAGAGGACTCAACCAAAAGTGACATAAAACAGAGGCCAGGCGGCTTGGGAAGGTTTGGGGCTCCAGGGTGTCATTAAGGGCCATCCTCAGCGTGCTGGTGCTGTAGCCCTCATGGTCCCAGAATGTCTGCTGAACTTTCTGGTGTCACAGGCAGACTGGAGTATCCTACATCTCACCTCTTCTGGGCAAGAGTGCTAGGGGAGCCTTCCCAACTCTCCTCACTACAGATTGCATCCCTCACCGTTAGAGACCTTACACATGTGGGTGTGGACCCCTCAGAGCATCTTCCTCTGCAAATGGCCACCCCTTTTGGAGTCTAGGGAAAAGCTGGCCAGCAGCACTGTCCGCCATCAAGGGGCAGACAGAAAAGAAGCCCTCTAAAGCTGCGGCGGTGCTTGGGCTGGTGAAGAATTCAGGGCCCTGCGTACACAGACTCATGCCGAAGGGGGCTGCAGACTCGAGGGGGTGTGGCCCCTTGGTTCCCTTCCCCTGCAGAAAGGGGTGTCGACACAGAAGTACCAAAGGATCTTTCTGTTACATCCCTATCCCACACCTCCAGTCGACTTCCTTCAGGTCCCTGCACCCAGGTGGAGCCATGTGTCCAACTGTAGCCGCAAAGGTGCTGCTGGGAAAGCAAATGTTACCTTTCAGCTTCTGCCAATGAGAAGGCGATGAAGAGTAGGAAGCAGAGGGCGAGACGTTGGGAAGTTGGCTAACCATGTCTGCTACAGAAAGTCAGACGTTTCTTTAAAAATTAAAATGAAAAAGTCCTCTCCCAGTGAAATAATAATAATAATAAAATTGTATTAAATTACAACACACCTACCAGGGGCGCCTGGGTGGCTCGGTTGGTTAAGCAACTGCCTTAGGCTCAGGTCATGATCCCAGAGTCCTGGGATCGAGCCCTGCATGGGGGGGGGGGGGGTCCCTGATCAGCAGGGTGTCTTCTTCCTCTCCCTCTGCCCTTCTCCCTTGCTCATACTCTCTCTCTGTTGCTCGCTCTCTCAATATCTCTCTCTCTCTCAAATAAATAAAATCTTTAAAAAAACAAAAAAAATAAAAAAAATAAAACACACCTACCATACAACCCAGACATTCCCCTCATAGAAACTGAACCAAGAAAAATGAAAGCATATGTCCATATGTACATGAATGTTTATACCAGTTTTATTTATAATAGCTCCAAACTGAAAACAACCCAAATGGCCATCAACAGGGCAAAGAATAAACAAATTATGATACATCCATAAAATGGCGTGCTACTCACTAGTGGAAAGGAATGAGCTATTAAAACACATAACACATGGATGAATTTCAAAATAGTCATGCTGAGTGAAAGAAGCCAGATGAAAGAGTCATCCTATATGACTCCATTTCCATAAGATTCTGAAAACCTAAAACTAAACCATAGTGACAGAAAAGCAGATCAGGTAATTATGTGCATTGTTTGAGGTACGTCTGTTACACCTCAATAAAACTGTTTTAAAAATAAAAGACATTGCTCACGTGTTTCTTTGTTTGGGTAATTATTGGTGGTTCACCAAAAGGAGGACCCCAAGTTTGGAGGAAGACCACGGGTTCTATTTGGAACATACCGAGTTTGGGGCAACCATGGAATACCTAAATGGAGAGGTCACCAAAGGTTTGGAGATGAGTCTCTCTGAAGAAGACGACTATCTGGGCTGAAGCTGTTATTTTAACAGCTGAAACATGCACATTGAATTTTGTGGTATCAGCCATTCATGATGAATGATGGAAGAGCCAGACTGGAGTAGTTTGAGGGAGAAGCAAAGAAATATAAAGAGAAAAATAGGCAACTCTTGTTAAGGTTGGATGCTCTGGAAAAGAGAAAAATAGGGTAATTACTGGAGGAGGTGTCTGAACTGAGGGGTATGTGTTTGTTTGATTTTTAATGTGGGAGATATTTAAGTTCTGTTTAAAGGTGGAGGGCAAAAATTCAGAAAAGAGGTGGAGATTGAAGATACAGGAGAGAGAAGAAATGATTGCATTAAGAGCATTAAAATGTAAGAAGTCCTGGGATTCAGAGTGTGCCCTGCTGTACCAAAAGGAATGAGAGACATATATCCAGGAGTCGATGTATAGGTGGGACAGTCAGCTTATGGTTATTGGGAGAGCACCTGCTGATAAAATAAAATAGCCAGATCTTCTCATAATTGTTCTAATTTTTTTTAAAGATTTTTATTCACTTATTTGACAGAGAGAGACAGCAAGAGAGGGAACACAAGCAAGGAGAGTGGGAGAGGGAGAAGCGGGCTCCCCGCCGAGCAGGGAGCCCGATGCGGGGCTCGATCCGAGGACCAAAGGCAGATGCTTAACGACTGAGCCACCCAGGCACTCCTGTTTTAATTTTTTCATATATTCTTCTAGAGTATGTTCACATATTAAAATTGGAAGCGACTTCAATGTCTATGAGTATGGAATCATGAAATTCATGCAACCATTAAATATAATGAAGTAGATTTGTATATGTGTACTTATTATGTATAGTCAAAGTTTGCTTAAGTCAAGGCTTCTCAAAGTTTAGCATGCATCAAAATGACCTGGGGGCTCTGCATAATAATAAAATGGGAGAAAATCTGAATTCTGACGGAGATCAGGGGAGAGAAAAAAGAGGGGGAAAAATTGTGAGAGAAATGGCAGAAGGGACTTTGGAACCCACTACAGTATGCAATTTTTTTTTTTTAAGATTTTATTTATTTATTCGACAGAGATGGAGACAGCCAGCGAGAGAGGGAACACAAGCAGGGGGAGTGGGAGAGGAAGAAGCAGGCTCATAGTGGAGGAGCCTGATGTGGGGCTCGATCCCATGACGCCAGGATCACGCCCTGAGCCGAAGGCAGATGCTTAACCGCTGTGCCACCCAGGCGCCCCTACAGTATGCAATTTTAAGTTATTTGGTCTCCTGTCCTGCATTAGAACCTTTTCAATTGCCTCTAAACATTTGGATATTGTTTGATCAGTTGCATTTTGGGGAGTGGAGAGATCAGATGTGTCCAATATGGGATGATGTGGTGCAGAAAAGATTCAGTAAGTACAAAGGGTGAAACCCAGGGCAAGGACTGAGAATTCAGCAGAAGCAGGGCATCAGAAATCAGAAGTGACTAGGAGAAATGGAAGCCTAAAATTTCTGAGGACAAGGAGAGATGAGGATGGTACTCAGAGCTGTTTTTATTTAAATATTATGAAAATGTGCGTATAATGCTACAGACTTGGTGATACCATTAGCTGCTCTCCAGCGTGAGACTGACAACAAGGCCATGTGCGATAACACACGCATGTTGCAAATAATGGGGGCAGACTTCTAATTGTAGCAGAGGGTGGGACAGAACATAATTAAGAGAACACACTTACTCTTAGAACAGAGTCCCCTCAAAAGTGGTCATGAGTTGAAGGTGTTAAAGAGTTTAAGAAGAAAATAACTCTTTCAATGCCAGCAAGGATTTCCAAGTCAGTCAATAAATGTCTCGTTCCATACAATAAGGAGTGTTATCCTAAGTTTGCAGTCCCTGTTTCAATGCCACTTGGCATCGATGGCTAAACAGAATACTAGTAATCTAAGGAGAAGTACCGATGGTAACATCACTCTTTATGACAATAAGTTAAGACAGTCTCCAAAGTCAACAACCATTTAACATTCTGAAAAGTATTACCTCATGTTGTATAAAATCTGCTTTTCCACTAGCAATACAATGACTCAGCCTTTTGTGGAAGAAAGATGGAGTGAAAGGAGTAGCCCTCCAGCATCCCCTATGGGGATAGGTACTTCCACATGTGATCCCATGATACCCTGCGCTCAATTGAGTCACAGCACTTACTACGCTGTATTTTAATGTCTGATCATTTGTCTTTTCTTTTCTTTGCATCATTTGTCTCAGATACTCGGTGTGTTAAAATGAGCTAGAACGTCCTGAGGTTTTCCCAAGAGTCCATCCACTGCTAATCCAAGCATTTCTTTAACAGAGGACCGAATCTGAACTGCTAGAGACCCAGGGTCTCCATCAGGCATTGGAAAATTCCAAAGATATCAGAGATGATGGGATGATGGGCTGGTGAGTCTTCGGGGATCTGCAATTTCAACTTCGATAATAAGTCACTTGGAGTGAAAGTAGCCAGACGCAAAAGGTCACATGTTATATGATCCCATTTATATGAACTACCCAGACAGGTAAATCCACAGGGATAGAAAGCAGTTTAGTGGTCGCCAAGGTCTCGCGGGGAGGGGAATGGGGAATGATTGCTTAATGGATAGCAGCATCCTTCGGAGGTGTTGAAAATTGTTTGGAACTCGGTACGGGCGATTGTTGCACCCTATTGTGAATATACTAAGCGCCACTGAATTGTACATTTAATATGGTTAATTTTATGTTATGTAAATTTTACCTCAATTTACAAAATACAAGTCACTGGGAGCAAGCCTTGAGCTAGGTCAAGCCTTATATCAAACTTCATTCTCTGATTTTGCAAATAACATGGTATTAACTAACTGCCGAAACTTAATGAAGGTCTACTTAAATGTTTTATTTGTATCGGATCTCTATTTCTGAAAAAACCTCTTTGCCAACAGTCTTTAAAGATAACGAGGCTAATAGGAATAGCAGCTAACGTCTATTGTGTGCTTTCTATGTCCTAGGTACACTTCTAATCTCTTTAAGGGCTTTAACTCACCCAATCCTCACAGTAATACTGTGAAGTGAATACTGACATTATCCCGATCTGACACTTGTGTAAGTTCACCCACCAGAGCAATAAGTGGCAAATCTTCACTTAAAACTCTGACCTTGGGGCACCTGGGTGGCTCAGCTGATGAAGCATCTGCCTTCAGCTCAGGTCATGATCTCAGGGTCCTGGGATCAAGTCCCACTCAGGCTCCCTGCTCAGAAAGAAGTCTGCTTCTCCATTTGCCTCTGCCTCTCCCTCTGCTTGTGCTCTCTCTGTCTCTCTCAAATCAATCAATAAAATCTTAAAAACAAAACAAAACAAACCTCTGATCTTGCCCTTTCAAAACGTAGGCCCGGTTAATGAGTCCAGGTATATGACTGATACATACCAGGGTGGCCAGGGTGGTACATGCAACTGATTTGAAAAGGCCTTGTTTGATAAGATCACCAAGTTCTTTTTATGTTTTTCTAATAGCAAAACTACAGCTGCCTGGCTTTCAAGTGAACGAGTGCAATAACAGGGCCTAGTTGGTAGGCAACTCCCTTGAAGGAGGAGATGCCAAACACGCTTGAACCAATTAAAGGGGACAAAGTCAGAAGGAACTTGACAAGTTCCCAGTTTCTTGGGAAATACTTTGAGAATTCTGCTGCCACCTTTTAAAATCAGACTTTCTAATGCCCCAGGTCTCTGGGTTCCTTCCCAGAAGGCTTTATCTCTAGAAAAGATGAGCGATAGTATCTGCACAAAGAAGTCCTTGGCAAGATCAGCTGTGTGGACACTGTAATGTTAAAGAACTCCAGGCTTATTTGGTAATTCTGGCAAGACACCTCATGAGAAAATATTGTGCGAAAAGTCTTTATTGATTCTTGAAATGCCATGGCTGAGAAAAATCTCCCATTTTGGTGTGCATGGCTATTTACTAGTCCTGTTAAATACACTGAAGTATCCTGAAGCATATAATCTCAATGCGATGCAATCCTTGGGCCTTACAGTTCTGTGAATGATCCAGATCATCTAATGTCATGTGACCCTATGGCATAAGTTTTGGGCTTCCATCCAGCATTGTGTTTTGAATGCTATGCTCTCTCAAGGTGCCCTTTCCTCATCCCAAATCCATGCTCCACACCGTTAAATCTGTGACTCACCACATTCTCCAAAAGTGGTGATTATGCCTGAAAATGATCAGCAGATGTTATGGAACATGCATTTCTTACGCTCATCTGCTTCTGTTGGCCCGAATTTCTGTCTAGGTTATGGACAACATTTAAAGGAGCACACGATCATCTCTCTAGTTGGGCCCCTTTGAAATGTCAAATATTCATTGCTCACGAGACAGTCTTGGAGGATTTGATTGTGAACTCCATAAGCCAAGTGATTCCTTAATATCTCATTTAATACTCCTGCACAAGCAGCACCGAAACAGAGAGCAAGGCTCTGCAAGGTGGACTGCAGTGAACTTGATAGGAGGTGAATTCCTTTTTTGAAACTCAAATGTCTAACCATTGACTAATAGTGGTGGTAAGAAATGTGTCTTACTCAACATTGTCAATGTCACCTCTCAATTTGCTCCAGACTCGCTTTACAACTGCCTATTTGGCATCTCTACTTGGGTGTCTCAGGCAATCTCAAACTTAATCTCAAACTTAATAAAACTGAACACTGGGTTAACTACCTTTTCCCTAAATTTTTCCCATCTTGGTAAATGGCTCTATCATTTACCCATTGCTCAGGCTAAAAACCTAGAGGTGATCTTGAATCTTCTCTTTTCCTCACAACCCACTTCCGAATCCATCATCAAGTCCTCTTCTCTTTACAAAATATATCCCAAACCTGAGCACCCCCATCCTCTCTTACTTTGGCTACCCTAAGAGCCTAGTGACTTGTTTTCCTGCTTCTACCTGTGTTCTCCTCTACTATTCAACTAGAGGTCAGAGTGATCTTTCTAAAACAAAATCCTTCCAATGATTCCTCATCACGTTTATAATCCAATCAAAATTATTTATTATAGGGGCACCTGAATGGCTCAGTCAGTTAAGAGTCTGCCTTTGGCTCAGGTCATGATCCCAGGGTCCTGGGATCAAGCCCGCATCGGGCTCCCTGCTCAGCGGGGAGCCTGCTTCTTCCTCTCCTGCTCCCCCTGCTTGTGTGCTCTGTCAAATAAACAAATAAAATCTTTTTTAAAAATTATTTATTATAGCCATACAGGCTCTGCATACCTCTGTGACTACACTGCTCTCCTCCTAAGTCTATTCTAATTTGACTGGCCTTCAAATTAGAGCTAGTTGTTCTTTAAGCTCTATCTCAGGCCCCTTGCACTTGCTGTCCTTTCTCTGAAACATTCTTTCCCCAATGTTTGCACGGTTCACTCCCCTCCTTTCAGTGCTCTGCTCAAATGTCACTTTTTCAGTGAGGTCTTCCCTGACCAACCTATCTAACATAGCCCTCCTGTATACATTATCCCTTTACCAAAGTTGAGTTTTATTTAGAGCAGGCATCACTGCTGACACATTTAAATATGTGTTGAATGAATGAATGGTCTAGCACTGTAACCAACAGGGCTAGAGAGTGAATTTTACCACCTAATATCTAACTTTCTATATAGTAACATTGCATCTTTTCCCTCTGAACATAGTAGACTTCCCTCAGAACATACTTTCTTCTGGCAGTAAAACAAATATTTTTAATGCTTTGAAATTAAGTCCAAACTTAATCACATCAACATACAATTCCAAGAACACACAGGTACAAAAACAGCAAACTAGATCTTGGGAGGAGTAACACTTAATAGCGCGGAGCCACAGATTCCCAGAGCAAGCAAACATCCTTCCCCTGCAGCAGGGGAATTGCAAGATGTTACGCAAGACATCCTTCAAGGGTCTCGCAGGGTCCTGGGTGGAGTAGGAGACTCAGAACTGACTTACACCTTTGGAAGTGCTGCCATGCTATCAACTGCTAACCCTCAGGACCTGACCTCAGCGAGCACAGCAACGCTGCATGCTTTGGACCGAAATGTCCCATTCATCTCATTTCCCAGGATAACAACACGTGTCCCGCTCCAGAGCCAGGGCTACCAGTTCTTTTAGCACTGCAAACTCCTGAGTGGAGCATTTACAGAATGAGAAAATGGGCAGAGGAAAAGAAAGTAAAGCGTAGAGAGATGGAGAAGGGGAAGGGATGCCAGAACGGGGGAGGAAAAGCAGGAGAGAAAGCAAGGGAGACTGGAGGAGGTGGGGTGGAGATGGGGGCAGGGCAGGTGTGTGTGGGATGCCCCCATCCGCCTCCGGTCCTCTCACCGGCTTCGGGCTGGCTCTGCACTCGGGCCTTGGTGATAGGCATGCAGAGAAACTAGGAAGACATCATACCATCCCCATCGTGCCTCCTGAAGCCTCTTTCTGTCCCTGCTTCAGTTCCTGCTCCAATTTCTCCTGTCCCTTCTCTTCCCCTCACTGCGCATTTCCTATGCCCCCCTTTCCTCCTCAACACACCGGTTTCCCATCTTTTGGAATGGATACATTTACTGCCCGCGAAGGAGAGTAGCTTTCCTTGTGCCCCTGGCAAAGCATATTAACAGGCATGGGGACATCGGAGTCTCTGGAGCGGCTTCCCTGTGGCAGCTGCCGTTCCTGTTTGATCCCAGCTGGTTGGGTCATCCCAAACCACTTCCTGGTGTTCGATGCGGGAACCTGCCAGAAGGACCTTTCCCCTGAAGTCTTAGCTCCTCTTTCCGTCCCAATCTGATTGCTCCCTAGGTTTGCGGTTATTTTCTACCCCAGGGCATTTTCAGGCTGGAAGGAGGACTCAACAGCATGACTCCAGTCGCGGTCAAAAGTCCAAGCACACGTGGTGAGATGCAGCGTTTCGGAGGCCTTGCCGGGCTCTGCACCTAACCGGCCTCAGTTCCAAAGCAAGCTGGTAAGCCTCCCCTGCACGCATCTCATCAGCAGGAAAAGTGGTCTCCTTATGTCCAAGCTCCTTTGCTTGCTGTGTTCAAATTCCAGTTCTGCCACATGCTCACTGTACTGGCTCTTATGGAAGAGTTTCCCCTCTGGAAAAAAAAAAGGGCAATAATTCCCGTATTGTTGCGAAGATCAAATGAGATACTTTCTGGAAAGGACTCAGCACTGTTTCTGGCGCAATGGAGGTAAGCATATTGTTACTATTGCTATTCCATAAGGGGTCATTGCGGACAGCCTTAACAGAGATGGTTGCTTTTGACTGCCCCGGGCTATAGCTCCTATTATCTCTCCTTCAGAGACCTTGACCAATTCAAAGCCTGTGAAATGTAACCTGTTAGGGCTCAGCCCAGCTGGGAATCCAGAGACCTGGAGGCGACTGGCAGGTGAAGGGCTGGTATGTTACAAGACCACGTGAAGAAACAGAGTGGGTCAGCCAGAAGCAACCAACCGAGGATTGCTACAGTTGTCTTCCTAAGAGTTCTGCCAGATCCGGCTGTGGAAGGACTAGGGAAGAGGCTAGGGTTTTAAAAGCAAGTAAGACAATAAAAACACTTTGTGTAGTTTCTTGTTAACTCTGGTGTGAATGGGTCTGGGGATGAAATCACTACAGGGATGCAGTGATGCCTTTTAGGATTTTTATACCTTTTTCTCATATTATTACCTTTTTTTCTGTCAATATTCATCTAATACTGCCTTCTATCCACAGGCTGAGATAATGCAGGGCCTCTATAGTTTGGCAAGGAAGTATGGATTTGATATAATCACCAACATGAAGGTTCCAGCTATTGTTTAAAGGGATGGGAATGGTATTTGAGGTCTTACGGAGAAACCCTGTTGTGTTCTAGGGTCAGTGATGGGTCTCTGGACCTCTTGGGGGCATTAGGCTGAGTAAGAACCCAGAGCAGGAGGGGGGGTAGGAGGGTAGTGATTTCTTTCTAGAGAGTGGGCTGACACTTGAATGTGCAATAGGCCTGAGAGTCTCCAGGTTGCATAAACAAAAACTGTCATGTAGGTGTTTATGCATAGAGATAAGCAGCAACTAGAAAAAGATCCATCATTTGTTACAAAGATGAGTTGGTGGGTGATTTGCTTTCTTTTCTATTCTGCTCTTATTGCTATGATGTAATTGATGTAAAAATATTTAAAACTCGAGAAAAGGAAAAAATCAAATTATCTCATCTACAACCTATGCTTTTTTTGACGGTATTCTTTGGCGCAGGAATTTTTCAGAGGCTTTATCTCTGCCAGCTTTAGTTATTTAACTCCAGCTTCTTATTTTCCCTTCTGAGACGCATGAGACATGTCTCGTTCAGTCACGCCGGTTGGAAGCCTTAAGGAGAACTGGTAACATATCCAAGGTGAGGAAGAGTTATACATTCACGGGTTGAGCTTCAGAAATTCCTGGCTTCAAAAAAATCAGGCCCTGCTGATGAAGCAAGCTTTTGCTGGTTCAGAAAGGACATTCCAGAAAGAACCTAGGTTTGGGGGGCTGAGGATATGAGTCACTGACCTGAAAACTCTAGATAGCTTGTTAACAAAAGTTTTTAAAAGCAGGGTGAAAAAACCAAAAACCAAAAAACATGAGTTTGAAGGAGATTTTTCGATTTTAGATTATACAGTACATCCAAACGAAGGGGAAGTTTCAGAGATTTCTTGTTTTCACTACCATAAGATGTGCCCTCCGATAACGAATGAGATTTGGAATAGTTCATGAAAATAATCTGAACGACAGCATAATGAATCTGGGAAGTTATTTCCTGTTTTTAGCTGGCTGAGGCTGAAGACCTGACTGCCATGAAAAATGAATGTCATGTCTAACTTTTTATCTGGCTCTCAGAGTCTATTTGTGCAATAAAATCCTTCCTCCTCAAGTCATTCTTACCTAAACTAGATTAGTCACATGGCGGTTCATAGGTGTTGATCTTTGTGTGATGGGTCTCCTCATTAATTTTGGCTGTTATCATCTGTTTTTATTTTACTCAACGTGCAGCCTGTATTCTTGTTGGAGCTAGGGGATTTGCCATTTAAACCTACCATTTAATTAACTCTCTTCTAGAAGGGCCATATGCACCCCAATGTTCATAGCAGCATTATCCACAATAGCTAAATCGTGGAAGGAACCGAGATGCCCTTCAACAGATGACAGGATTAAGAAGCTGTGGTCCATATATACAATGGAATATTACTCAGCTATCAGAAAGAAGGAGTTCTCAACATTTGCTGCAACATGGACGGCACTGGAGGAGATAATGTTAAGTGAAATAAGTCAAGCAGAGAAAGACAATTATCATATGATTTGTCTCATCTATGGAACATAAGAACTAGGAAGATCGGTAGGGGAAGAAAGGGATAAAGAAAGGGGGGTAATCAGAAGGGGGAGTGAAGCATGGGAGACTCTGAGAAACAAACTGAGGGCTTCAGAGGGGAGGGAGGTGGGGGAATGGGATAGACCGGTGATGGGTAGTAAGGAGGGCACGTATTGCATGGTGCACTGGGTGTTATACGCAACTAATGAATCATCGAACCTTGCATCAGAAACCAGGGATGTACTGTATGGTGACTAACATAATGTAACAAAAAACATTAAAAATAAAAAAATAAAAAATAAAATAAAAAAATAATTACCTCTCTTCTTCTGATAAATGTCTGAGTCAGCTACAAAGGCAAGCTCATTCGTTCGTTCAACAAACACTGTTGAGTAACACGGTTCTCAAGGAGTGTACACTCCGAGAAAGGAAATAATTATATAAATAATTATACGTACTGCACAAATAATTGAAGCCAGGATGTGGCACAATAAGCTGGAGGAATTTTGAGGAGGCTCCTTTTTATCCAGGAAATGGAGGAAATGAGTTTCAAGATGAGAAGGGCATTGCTAAATAGGGAGAACCACGTGAGCAAAGTCGGAGAGGTAGGAAAGCACAGAATGTATTTGGAGTAGGCAGTGAGCTATCATTGACGTTTTTAGGCTGAGTAAGACACGTGCTCAGAGCGTCCATTTGGAAGAGCAACGATAATTATTTATTGTGGGGTTGCTATGGGCTAGGCAGTGTTCTAAGTCCTGGGACTACCCAGCAGTGGACAAAACAATCAAACAAAATCCCTGCCATCGTGGAGCTTACATTCTAGTGGACAACGATGGTCAGCAAACCAACAAAACAAATAAAACATACAGCGCTTCAGATGGTGATAAGTACTATGGAGAAAAAGGTGGAAGGAGGAAGGCATTGCGTGCATGTGTGCTGTGCTACAGTGGGTGCTCAGGAAGGCTTCACTCAAAGGTCACAGCAAAAGAGCTCCTGAAAAGAGGGCTTGAGCAGTATTAGGGTAACTAGGAGAAGAGTCCCAGGCAGTGGCAGCAGCAAGAAAAAAGGCTCCCAGATGGGAATGTGTTTGTAATGTTAGCGGAACAGAAAGGAGACCAGTGTGGCTAGAGCCGAATGAGTAGGGTGAAGAGTAGAAAATGAGGCCGGAGGTGGGGGCCAGAACATGAGGCCTCATTCGCCACTCTAAGGATTTTGGCTTTCCTCTAAGAGGGAAAGCTCCACTGGAGAGTTTGAAGACAGAAGGGGTACAGTGTGACTTAAATTTTTATGACTACTCTGGCTGGGAATTATTTGCTCCAGAGACCCTGACTGTCAGTGGAGCGGCTGACTCTTGATCTCAGGTCCTGATCTCAGGGCTGTAAGTTCAAGCCCCGTGCCGGGTGAGGAGTCTACTTAAAATAAAATAAAATAAAATAAAATAAAATAAAATAAAATAAAATAAAATAAAATAAAATAAAATAGATAAAATAAAATAAAATAGATAAAATAGATAAAATAAAATAAAATAAAATACAAGGTAAGATAAGATAAAATACAGGTGCTCTACAATGAGAACCACTCTTTTAGAGCCTGCAATGTGTTCACCCATGCATTACCCTAACTTGAATCTCTCAAAAGTCCAATGCAATGTGTAGATGAGGAAACTGAGCCTCAGAGAGACTTTAAGTGACTTTCAAGGACACACAGCTTCTCAGGTGTAGAGTTAAGATTTAAACCCAAGTTGTTGATTCTTAGTCTAGTAGTCATCTTTCTGTCATACCACTATATTATCAACGGGACCTTTTTTCCCCCTGTCAGTTGGCCGCTAATATGTAAGAATTTGGATGGGTTTAGCTTCTATGCTGAAAAAATGCAGATGTTACCCGTAGTAATTTTTGGTTAATTCTATCTTTATGCGGCTTTGATCCTGTGGTCTGTCACCTTAAGTCTCTTCTTGCCATTACAGCACGTTACTCTTAGCTGTGTTCTGACTTTGCTATTTGGCTAAAAGCTGCTTTTCAGCTTCGCCATCATTGCCATTGCTGTAGCCACTATGAAACACAGTACGGCGGTTCCTCAAAAAATTAAAAATAGGACTACCATATGATCCAGCAATCCCACTTCTGGATATTTATCCAAAAGAAATGAAATCATTATCTTGAAAAAAATAGCTACAGCACCATGTTCATTGCAGCATTATATATAATAGCCAAGACATGGAAACAAGCTAGGTCCACTGAAAGATGAATGGATTCAAAGGATGTGAGATATCTGCATCTAGATATAGAATGCAATATTATTCAGTCATTAAAAAGAAGGAACTTCTGCTATTTGCAGTAACATTGATGGACTTTTAATGCATTATGCCAAATGAAATAAGTCAGAAGGAGAAAGACAAACACCATATGATTTCAATTATATGTGGAATCTAATAAAAACCCAAACTCCTAGATACAGAGAACAGATTAGTGGTTGCCAAAGGTAGAGGGAGGGAGGTGGGCAAAATGGGTAAAGGGGGTGAAAAGTACAAACTTCCTGTTATATGATAAGTCCTGGGGAATGTCAGGTACAGCATGATGACGATAGTTAATAACACTATATTGTATATTTGAAAATTGTTAAGAAACTAAATCTTTTTTTTTTTAAGATTTTATTTATTTATTCGACAGAGATAGAGACAGCCAGCGAGAGAGGGAACACAAGCAGGGGGAGTGGGAGAGGAAGAAGCAGGCTCATAGTGGAAGAGCCTGATGTGGGGCTCGATCCCATAACGCCGGGATCACGCCCTGAGCCGAAGGCAGACGCTTAACTGCTGCGCCACCCAGGCACCCCAAGAAACTAAATCTTAAAAGTGCTCATCATAAGAAAAAAAGTCTGTAACTGTGGTGATAAATCTTAACTTACTGTGGTAATCATTTCACAATATATTTTACATATATCACAATATATCGAATCATTATGTTGTTCAACTTAAACTATTACAATGTTATGTGTCGATTATATCTTAATTTAAAAAATAATTGTCAAATCCCTATTTCACTTTCTGGCAACCCTAAACTTGATATGGCCGCCCATCGAGTGATCTCGAGGGAAGGTGTCATTTCTAATCAGCATAACGTAAGTTATAAGAACAAGGTATGCCAGTCAGAGTTATGGTTAATATATGAGTATGCACCTTCAAATAGAGGCCAGCATTTTGGATGCAATCCTTATGTTGAAATTCTCTTAAGAGTTTAAATATAGAGTTTAAATTGCAGTATACTAATGGTGGCTGTGAAAGTTAATTTTGTATAAAAAGATTATTGAGAGCATGCAACACTGTGACTGCAGGAACATGTAGGACCTATAATGCCGAGAGTTTGTGGCTGCACTGGTTCAAACGTCTAAAGTTTGACATAACATTTTTAATAATAAAATTGCAATAATTCAGTTCTTTTTAAAAAAGATTTTATTTATTTATTTGTCAGAGAGAGAGAGAGAAGGAGAGAGAGAGAGAGAGAGAGGGAGTGCACAAGCAGGGATAGCAGCAGGCAAAGGGAGAAGCAGGCTCCCTGCTGAGCAAAGAGCCCCGATGCGGGACTCGATCCAGGACCCTGGAACGGGACTCGATCCAGGACCCTGGGATCATGACCTGAGCCGAAGGCAGCCGGCTAACCGACTGAGCCACCCAGGCATCCCTCAATTCTTAAATAAACATTAAGATTTGTCTTTATATCCCAGAAAGAATTAATTTTTAACATTTGACTCTTTAGCATTCAGCCAAAATGTGAATTGCATGAACCTCTTCAAAATCCTCCAAATTGCTTTTGAAATTAAAGTTACCTTAGCCTATGAATTTCTACATGATCTGGCTTGGCTTTAGTCTCCTGTTCAGTCCATTGTTCATACCACTCTTCCCCTCCCATCATTCTCTACTCACACCTGTCTCCTCCATTCTGTTACTCTGATGACAAGATTTTCCCCTTCAGGCCCCTGTTTTCCTTACCTCTTAGTATTCGTCAAATCTCAGGTCAGATAGCTTTACCTCAGAGGTCAGCCTATGAAAGTAGTCTGCATTAATCACATTAGCATGTTTTATTTCCTTCACAGCATTCATCTCTACAAGAAATTATCTTTTTTATATGCTCGTTGTCTATCACCGAGACTAAATTGTAAATTCCACGAGGGCAGTGACTTTGTTCATTGCTGCATTCTCACTACCTAGACCAGTGCCTTGCATAGAACAGGTGCTCAAAAAAGATTTGTTAAATCAATGAACATGTAACATGACATTCAATAAGGATGCTGTCTGTTTTGACGGGGGCCTAAAGGACAATAGGTGCCAAGTACCCCTACATCCTAAAGGCAGGTATTAGTCTACCATGCAAAATATGCTAAGAAATTGTGGCACAGCATTATTCATCACTCATGCCCAACCGAGAGAGCATGGAGGTGGGGTGGGGGACCGATGACTCAGGAAGAGTGTTGCTTTGGAGACACTTGATACTTACCCACTCCGCCCACAGGGAGAAGAGAGATGCTCCCCTAATCTCGGGATCTTTCAGGGAAACACTTGGAGAACTTGATATATGTCGCCCAGAGTCTTGGGGGGAATACAGGGACCTGGGATTGATACTTTCCTAAGAAAACCAGAGGCAGACTAGAGAGAGACAGAGAATACTGGAAACAAGCCACACTTTTCACCAACTATGGAAACATGAATTTTCCCAGAGGAAAGGGTACTGATGTAAGCAATTTACTTTGTTATACACCAAAAATAAGATGAATTAATGGGCTTATGGAGGGATGGATGGGTAGAGAGATAAGTGATAAAAGAGTGTAGCAAAAATGTTCCCGGGGATGGTGGGAGAGAATTATACTCGAAGCCAGTTTATTTTATTTTTTATTTTTTAAAGATTTTATTTATTTATTTGTCAGAGAGACAGAGAGAGTGAGCGCAAGCAGGGGGAGCAGCAGGCAGAGGGAGAAGCAGCCTCCTCACTGAGAAAGGAGCCCAAAGCGGGACTCAATCCCAGGCCCCCAGGATCATGACCTGAGCGGAAGGCAGATACTTAACCGACTGAGCCACCCAGACATCCCTTGAAGCAGTTTAAAAGGGAGGCCAGCTAAGAAGAGTACTTTGCTGAGCACCCAAGGGATCAAGCAGATGGCTAAACCCCAAAAAGTCGCAAGAGCTAAGACAAGGGTCATAAGTGGTTGCCCGAAAGTGACTTTGTGCATGTCATATATCTGAGACATCTGAGAATGTCTACCCTCCCTTGCACAATATAAACCTGAAGGAATTGGAAAGCTTAATCAGGGGGTAGTTAAGGCGGAGGAAGTGGAGAAGTAAAAGATAGAAAACAAAAGTGGCCCATACCACATAATCCCCTGCAGTCCTGAAGCAGGAGTGGGCTTGGGAAAAGGCAAAGCTTTAACTTGGAATAAAGTTTGTGTGACCTTCACGAGAAATCATCCAGGGCAGAATGAAGAGCAGCCCTCAGAGAATTTGAAGACTTAGTGGAGCAAAAGTGAAAGAATTTTGTGCTCCTACCCTACTGAAACCTGCTTATTCAATGAAATATACATGCCTAACAAAACCAGCCCTGAATGAAAAAATCCTGATTTAATATCATAGCACATGTTCATTTATCCAAAAAATATCTATCGAGCACCTGCTATGTGGCAGGCATTGGTATGGGTAGTAAGGATGCAGCAGTGAAACAGATAAGCATTTGATATAAATAGAAAAGCTGTATTTTATTTTTTTTTAAGATTATTTATTTATTTATTTGACAGAGAGAGACAGCCAGCGAGAGAGGGAACACAAGCAGGGGGAGTGGGAGAGGAAGAAGCAGGCTCCCAGCGGAGGAGCCCGATGTGGGGCTCGATCCCAGAACGCCGGGATCACACCCTGAGCTGAAGGCAGATGCCTAACGACTGCGCTACCCAGGTGCCCCTAAATAGAAAAGCTTTAAAAGCCACTGGGGTTCATGGTAACGTTCCATATCTTGATAGAGATTTGGATTATGTAAGAACATGAATTTCTTAAAACTAGAGGTCAATATTTATAGTTTTTTCTTTTGATGTAAAATTTGTATGTAATAATGTGCACAACTCCTAAATACATGTTTGCTGAGTTTTACCAAGTGCACGATCATTACAATTCTGCTTCCCTCCATGGTCAGCAGATAATCTTGGCCCCCACCTCCCCAAGAAAATAGACACCATAGACAGGAATTCCTTCAACTTATAAATGTAACTGCAGTTATGTCCACCCTTTTGTCCTTTCCTTCCGTTATCATGGACAACATG
Source organism: Ursus americanus (assembly GCF_024610735.1). Taxonomy (NCBI): domain Eukaryota; kingdom Metazoa; phylum Chordata; class Mammalia; order Carnivora; family Ursidae; genus Ursus; species Ursus americanus. The sequence continues at coordinate 5,045,185 of NC_142162.1, read as the reverse complement.
TATCTACTCCCATCTAAGGCCAATTTCTTCTCCTGGTTTTACTTTGTCAGAGGCCTTGCTCTATTGGATTATTCCTCTCATCCTCAACTCTCATTTCAAGGAATGAGCTTGTTTAAGTACTAATGTTGGATTCTTTCACCCGAGGGTCCTCACATTAGCCATTTGCTTGGAACCACTTTCTTACTTCTTTTCCTTAACTCCTACTCACCCTTCAGGTCCTTGTTTAGATGCCATTTACTTACATAGGACTTCCCTGCCCTTCCATCCCACACCATGGTAGAACCTATTGAACTTCCTTTTTCATGACACACAGCTTACCTGTAATTACTTGTTCTATGTACGTCTTGCCCACAGGACAAACATGGTTTCTGCTCTCACAGTGTCTTGTTAACTACTATACCTCCAGTACTTAGCATAGCACCTGGCACTGTAAATATGTGTTGCTCAATGAAATGATTAATTAAAATTCAAACATATCATCCATACGAAGCAGTATTTTTAAATGTCTTTTTTCTTCATATATGTTAATTTTTTATTCTAATTTCTATGTAATCCTTTCTAGGATTGTGTTAGATAAGAATGGCATTGTGACATTTTTGTTCATATAATTTCTTATAATTCTGTTCTTAAAATTTAAATGAATATCTTCTACAAAGAAGATTCTCAAAGAGAATGATTTTATAGTCATAAAAATCCTATAATACGGAAAGATCCTTAGAGAGCCTCTATTTCCATTTTCTCAGATTATTCCCTAGAACCAGGAAGGAAACCAAGTACTGTGGTATTTTTATGACTACATTGGTACGGAATTATTATTATCTTTTTACTTAGATCTGGATGTCTTATGGCTAGAGACCACCCGTGGGGAGACATTCTGAAAATTCAGAATTCTTTTTATCTTTCAATTGTGAAGGAGGGTGATCATGTTAGTTTACATAACTACTTCGTATAAATAGCTTAGCTTTTCTATGCAAACCTAAATTTATTCTGCATTCATTGATAAACACTAGGGGCTACATTACATGAAATCTTCCTGTATGTAACATCCCGACATGCATGTACAATTTAAACAAACATATACACACACACATATGCACATAAACACATAAAATTTGAGAATAAAAATATTTTATTTAGTTAAAGCTAAACAAATGAAAGATCTCTGTGTACAAATATTAATGTTTCTCCTTATAAACAGTTTCTACTGCCAGCCTTGATGTAAGTTTTGTTGACCCAATACAGCTTCTTTTACCAGGTCAAAGTACGTGTCAATATAAGTACAGTTAGAGGCTTCACAGAACAGCCTCTTCTTGGAATCCGATTCAAACAAAACCAGAATAACAACCTAGACTAGCAGAAAAGGCAATTCAAGTCTTCACTGATGTCTTCTGAAGCATGACAAAGCAAACTTCTTAAAATTCTCTTTCCCAGCTGTAAATCTCCATTCCAGTCCCTCAAACAGAAGCCACCTCCACTCCTTTCCTTCACTTCAGTATAATTTAGCTTATATAGCATTTTATTTTTCTTCCTCACCCTGGAGCCAACCAGCAAGCAAGAACTATTCCGGGAAGAGGTACCTGTTGGAAGGTTTGTCTAAAGAGATGCCCAGAGGGACTCAGCCATGCTTACCAAGTGCCCAGTTTCCTCAGGAGCTACTGAACTGGAGATGAAAGGAACAATTAATAAGCACAGGGAGGACAGCAAAATAGCAGAGTACATAGTTACCTGTTGGTTGGTGTGATACAGACTGAGTAAAATTAGGGATTCTGAAATAGGCTGGATCAGCCTGGAGGTTGAGTGGAGATGAGCGTGGGCCTGGACAATGAATTACCTAATCAATACGCATTTGTGGAACCTCCTGACTCGGTTTCTCTCCAGTGGCCCTTCTGTGGTATTTTCCTTTATAGTCATGACTTCCTTCTGCTGGGTAACATAGGGAAGGATCGCTATGTACAGTGGGCAGCTAAAAGCTCTTCCAACATTACTAAGAGGTGGCTTGGAATAATGAAGTAGTCTCGGAGGTCCCTGAAGACTGGAACCCTGGCATTCTGGCTCCCAAGTGGCCAGACACACCTCCAGTTTAACAATCCAGAGGGACAGTTAAGTCCGGCTCAAAGCGCAGAGTGGTTTGGGGGACCTGCTTACGGGAATCTCCACTTGGCCTCAGCCTCCAGGTCAGCCAGCCCAGGCTCCCGCTGCCACCTGCTCAGGACTTCTGCTGTCACTCCGCCCACGCCTCTTCTCGGCCCCTCCCCCCTTTCCCGTCCGCGAGCCGCCATTTTCAACTTCTCCTGTCGCCTCTTTGGGCCTTCCTCGGCTTCCGTCCCAGATGATCCCTCCCCGAGGCTGCCACCGCCTCCTTCTTCTCCGGGAGCTGGAGCTACCCCCTCGGCCAGTGGCGTAGCCGGACTCCGTGTCGGGGCCAGCCAGATAGGGGCGGAGGTCCTGAGCCCTGTCTCGACTGGAGCGGGGGGCCATGGAGAAAGCGGCCCGAGGCGCTTTCCACACCGACTAACGCAGGCCCGTTGCGGCTGCAGGCGCCATGGACCGAGCCCCCGCTGACCAGGTACGCGGGCTCGGGCTGGGCCGGCCGGGCCGGGTGCTGGGGGTCGCCGCTTCCTCCAGAGCGGGCCCTGGTCTCTGAGCGTGGGCCTGGACCCCCGGAGTCCTTGGGTTCCTGCGGGAGCAGACTCCCCTCGCCTGAGAGCCTGGCGGCGCCCCACTCCTGCATTGTTCCAGTTGCTGCCTCGGGGACTGGGGCTTTTCCAGCCCTGGTTACCCCCCCCCCCGGACTGGGGACTCGTTTTTGCCCCTCCTCCGTGGTTTGGTGGAAGGGGCCAGAGGACTCCCAAGTTGTCAGTGCTTGCCCGAGTGGAGGGTTTATAACTTCCAGCGAGAACCCCCCCCCCCCCCCGCCTTTAGTCCTGGAATGTGTTTTCAAGGTGGCAAGGCTTTCGAAGGCTTCTCACCCAGAAAGACTGTCAGAGAATGTGTGATAACTACAGATGCAGGGGGGTTATGGGCTTTTTGGTTCAACGTTCCGTTGAGCGGAGCATTGTTTTTTGCAGTGGTTTTAGGGAGGTGTTTCCTTTAAGATATGAAATACTATGGTTTTCCCCTGCCTTTTTGTCCAATTATTTTGCAAAAATTAGTGCTTTTGGAAAATTGAGCTTATATTTTGAGAACGTTAGATCCGAAGTATGAATTCATTTCCGAGACCGTTTTCATATTCACAGAGTAGTTTCATTAGTATTCAGTTTTGTTTTTAATTTTATTAAATTCTTGATTATCCATGCGAGTAGTTGCTGGAAGTCAGGGATGATGAAAATGTAAATAATAATCCAAAATAAGAGTCCCCCCCCCAGTGTTAGTATTTTTCATCCTTGAGACTTCTATGGAACGACTTAAAATTTGATGAAATCGAAGTTTATTATTGACTATGCATTCTCTTCAGTTGAAGGCTTTGCCCAGTGTTGAGCTAGGCAGATAGATGAAGGAGAAAAAGACTAGTGATTTGCCTAGTTATTTTACAAATAAATAATTAGTACCTGAATAAATGAGACAAGATTTCCAAATTCCTGTATATATGTATATATGTAGCTAGTCGAGTCAATTTTGATTTTGAAATCTGGCTCTTTTAGTAGGCGGATTCCTAGTCGCGTATATTTGTTTTTTACAAAAGCTTTAATTAAAAAAATTATGAGAATATGAATTTGAAACACAGATGAGTTTTATAAGATAATACGTGGATTTACCAAAGCAAAATTGGTCAGAGCCTCTTAGCTTTTCAGTGACCTAAGGTATATACAGCCTATATCCAATTTAATGAAAAAAACATTTTAAGACACCTATCAGAAATGCCTTTAATTTCAAAGCCTGACAATTGAATAGGAAATTTTCTTGAACAATTTTCTTGTATGTGTGTCACTAATGAAAAGGTTAAACTCATTGGTCCTTCATCATGATGCCAGAACTGTAACCAGTAATGCTACCATATGTATACTTATGGTTCCTTTCATCTTAGAGGAAATATAATTAACTATTTAGCATAGCTATTTGTGTGTGTTTATCTTAACAGCAAGTGCTGTGAGCAGATTATTTAAACTAGAGAACCTATTCCTCTTTCATCCTACATCTTTCTTAAGCCCGCAACCTATTAAAACCTTGTAGAAATTTAAGGATTAGAAAGAAATCATGAATGTAGGTTTTCCGTTGAAGAATTTATTCCTGTTTTCACTCTAGTACCTCCTGCCTCTTCCTCAGCCTAACCTTGAGTAAGAGAATAATTCTAACCACCCTCTCTTCCCACCCGCTACATACTCACAGGAAACCGAGATACAGAAAAGTGATGCTGCTTTGCCTTGCTCCGGCTGTAGGCAGTTAATTCAGGGGTCCACGGATGACCTGGAAGGAGTGTGCTTCATTTTATATTAGCATTTTTCTGGGGCAAGACTCCATTATTTTCATCATATTCTCAGAGGAATCTGTCACTGAAAAAAGGCTAAGAACCATTAATTTAATGGTAGATTAGGGGTAGAACTGAGCTTTCTCCACTTTGTGAAGTTCTTCGTTGTTTCCACTATACCCTAGAGTAACGTACTGACTTTTTGAGGTTATTTGGAATATACTTTTATATTTTTACTAATGAAGTGAATTTAGATAGATGAAAGTCACTAAAAATATATGTGAAATCTGAATTTCCATTTTCCCTCACAAAATATTTGTTTTTTCACTATAAACCAGTGTTGGTTTATATTCAGAATTTTGGGGAATTTGGTGGAAGGGGCCATTAAACAGCATTAAAACTTACTCATAATATTGTAGTAATTAGCAATTTATAGAAATTTGATTTTTAAAAAAATAGTACTTAATACAAACTGCATTTCATGTTAACCTAATTGAAATCCTTGGAGTATTGCACAAGTGTAACTTAAAAAAAAAAAAATCTAAGCATGTTTTGCCTGAAGGCATTCATATTGCTCTTTTAAAAAAATAAAATCTTTGATAAAAGGATAAATTGTAATATATGTTGATCAAGATTATAAAAAGTAAGTTACTGGGAATACATGCTAGATAATAGTTTTAATTGCAATAGTGACTATTTGAAAGAATGTTACAACCAAAAGAGTATGTAAGGAGTATTCTCTTTTAGCAAGACTGTATTAAATCAAAACAAGTAATTTAATTTTAATTGCCAGAGTTAGATGTTCTAAGAACAGTTATTACTTGGTATATGCCTCTTTCTTTCTTTCTTTCTTTCTTTCTTTCTTTCTTTCCTTCCTTCCTTCCTTCCTTCCTTCCTTCCTTCCTTCCTTCCTTCCTTGTGAGGGGAAATAGTTGTTGTAAAGGGATGTGAAAAATAAATCATGGACTTTATTTGTTCATAAAAGGCTTAATGTTTCTATTTTTAGGAAATTTAAGACAGTGTTTTGAGATTTTTAAAAAAATAAACAAAACACTTGAAGTTTACAGTATCTTTTCTATTAACAAATAATTTAAACATTGGCTTAATTTTTAGTATGTTAACATTAGATAAGTTTTTTAAAGATTTTATTTATTTGTCAGAGAGAGAGAGTAGGGGGAAGAGAGAGAGCACAAGCAGGGGGAGTGGCAGGCAGAAGGAGAAGCAGACTCTCCTCTGTGTAAGAAGCCTGATGTGGGACTCAATCCCAGGTCTCTGGGATTGTCAGCTGAGCTGAAGGCAGATACTTAACCTGCTGAGCTACCCAGGCGTCCTTAGATAAGTTCTTTACTTGGCATCAGGGAAATATGAATAAAAAACCCAATGTGATACCACCTCACACCACTCAGAATCGCTAAAACTAACAAGTCAGGAAATGACAGATATTGGTGAGGATGCAGAGAAAGGGGAACCCTCCTTCAGTGTTGGTGGGAATGCAAGCTGGTGCAGCCTTTCCAGAAAACAGTATGGAGGTTCCTCAGAAAGTTGAAAATAGAGTTACCCTAACGACCCAGCAATTGAACTACTGAGTATTTAGCCCAAAGATACAAATGTAGTGATCTAAAGGGGCACCTGCACCCCAATGTTTATAGCAGCAGTGTCCACAATAGCTAAACTGTGGAAAGAGCCCAGATATCCACTGACAGATGAATGGATAAAGAAGATGTGGTATATATATAGAATGGAATATTACACAGCCATCGAAAAATGAAATCTTGCCGTTTGCAATGACGTGGATGAACTAGAGGGTATTATGCAAAGCAAAATAAGTCAATCAGAGAAAGATAATTATCATATGATTTCACTGATATGTGGAATTTAAGAAATAAAACAGAGATCATAGGGGAAGAGAGGAAAAAAATAAAAGAAGACAAAACCAGAGAGGGAGACAAACCATAAGAGACTCTTAATCATAGGAAATAAATTGAGGGCTGCTGGAGGGGAGGGATGGGGTAACTGGGTGATGGACATTAAGGAGGGCATGTGATGTGATGAGCACTGGGATTTATATAAGACTGATGAATCACAGACCTGTACCTCTGAAACCGATAATACATTATATGTTAATTAATTGAATTTAAATTAAAAATGTTTATAAAAACAAAAAATGTAAAATAAATAAAATAAAAGAATTTACAAAATTATAGATCACCAATGTCTTTAACTCTTAGAAAAGCAAACATGTCACAAATACAGATGACTTCATGCAAAGTGCTGTTCACCAATAAAGATACAAAATCATCTGGCTTAAAATTCTTTCCTTTAAATAATTGATAAACTTCAAATAGTATCAGCATTGCAAACTAAATATATTCTAAATAAGTTGCTATAAAACATTTATTATTCAGTAATACTTGGTAGTTGGCCTTTATGAATATAAGTAAATGATTATCTTAACAGGTTTTAAAAATAATACTTTCGTAATCAAAAGGGAAGTAAAATGACCTTTGGAAATTTAACTTTTTTTTTTTTTTTTTAAGATTTCTTTATTTGATAGAGAGTGGGGGGGGCAGGGCAGAGGGAGAGAGAGGGGAATCAGGCTTCCCACTGAATGGGAAGCCCAATGCAGTGCTGGATGCTAGGACCCCAAGACCATGACCTGAGCCAAAACCAAGAGTCAGATGCTCAAGCGACTGAGACACCCAGGCACCCCAACATTTATAAATTTAAAAAGACATTTTTCCCTAAGCCCTAATGACATAGAGGAGATTAAAAAGTAGAATTATGGGTTATTGAAAAAGTAATACATATGAAAACCTATGGGATGTGGCTGAAGCTATACTCTGAGGCAAATGCATAGTCATAAATGCTTTCATTATTAAACATTTTAAAAGGTAAATAAAAATTAAGTGTCCAGGGCTAGAAGTTAGCAGGAAAACCCTATCAAAGCAATAGAGGAAAACAAATACAAAACCAGAAATTAATAAATTAGATAATTCAAAAACCAGTATTAAATTTAGAGAGCTGATTTTTAGAAAAGTACCGTAAGGTACTTTAATAGGATTAGGTGTGGTCTCTTTTAAGAAAAGAGGAAGGGATCTGAATAGTAAATCAAGTGGGCAGTCTCAGTTAAATATTTTGATTTTTTTCTCAATATTATCTGAAGTCTTGCGAAACTTACGTATATAACTACTGCAATTGATTTGTCAGGTGTTTACTTTCAGTGTAAGTCACTGCAATAAAAAACAATACAGCCAGCAGGTATCTCTTAAGCATTAGTCATTTTTTTCCATTGGAAGACATTTTTCTTTGGCCATGAAATGCAAGATATCTTAATGTTTGATATATTGTATTTTTACCTTAATATAGAAAGGATGTGGAGGGTTTCCATGGTCATATTTTTTCTGTAGGTGTGTGGTACATACTGAAATTTCACTGTGGGAGAGTGCTTATTATGTTCTACTTCAGTTTTGATTTTAAGTGGGTGTTTTCTTTCTGTTGCTTAATCTGGGAAAATTATTTGCACACATCAGGAGGTTCTATCCCAGAGGAGTTTAGTGTGCATTTCCTGCTGTTGGGTGCTTCATAGTAATGTTTGTGCATTTTCCCTAAACCAGTCTAGTACAGCACTCTTTCCAGAACATGTACTCAGTGCATGTTTGTTGAATTTAGATAGGCTCTCAGTGATCTGAGTGCATTTGTTTAATACACTCTTTTTAAAGAAGGCTTTTATATTTTTATGTTCTGATAAATTCTTGGGTTTTCTAGGTTATTCACATCAAAGAAGTTTTATTACTGACATTTATTTTAATATATGCTGAATTTAAAAGGAATGTGAAACTGCTTATGTTTTGTTTTGTTTTTTTTCCAGTACAGATTTCTGGGATTATTATGATTTTTCATTTATTTGGAAAATTCTGAAATAATTTCCGAAAATTAAAGATAATTTTACTATGTAGATAGTGGTTTTTTTTTTTAAACAAATAGTAGTACAGGGATAATTAGACTTTGTGTAGTTCAGACTTATTTTACATTTATATTTACTTTAAGGAGACAACTCTGCTATAAAATTTCTGATTCCTAAAAAATAGATCTTGTCTATAAGTAGACTAAAAAATTCAAACTAAGAAATATCATTGTATGAAGTAACTAGTCTAATTTTTTCGTAATGTTTTGTTGTCTACTATGTAGGACATTTTTCTTTGATTTCTATACTAATATAATTGAAATACTGCCAGAATTTGTTACTTAACATATTGTCTATATGGGCTTTATTATGTGGAATTTTAAGAATAGTTCCGGGATTTAACTTCTACTTTTTAGGCCTGAGAATAGCAGATGCTTCATTTTAATGTCTGATACTGAAAGCCCCAAAGTCACAACAAACAACTTTTAAGACCATAGAGAGTTGTAACTGTAGGAGAAAGTTTGCCAGTCTGTTCCTACTAGTGACATCTTCTGTTTGTGCAGCTGTTGACTACAGCAGCTTCTCTTTTTTGCTAAAAACAAAGGATCACTTCAGTGTTTGTGAATTTTATTGTTGAACTCTGATACCTAGAATTACACTTAGAATAGAAATCATTACAAACTTTAATATTTAAGGGTATATACTGTGTATATGTACAGATATCAATTATAAATTGTGCATGACACTTTTTTGACAGGTTACCTAAGTTCATAAAACTCTTACAAAGTAAAATGAAACTAAGTATAAAAACTTGTTGCAACTTTTGACTTGAGCAAGAATTTGAATTTGTTACCAAAGTAATTTATGAGTTGGTACTATTTGGAAGGAGGTGTCTGGAAACTTACTATCTTTAAATTATCTTATTTCTTTATAATTACATTAGTTTCTTTTTCATGTGGAAATTTGATATGATCATATTCTTTGCTTTAAAAAAGTCCTAATGCCTTCTAATACAGATCTATAAAACTGTTCAGAGAGTTGTCATATGTTCAAAAGGACTTTTTAGATTTTTCAAAGATATCCTAAAAATTATGTTTTCAGTGTAAAATGTGATTTCAGTTTTCCCTCTTTTTATGCCTATGCATGAACTGTATAAAGCAAGTTTCCGTTCTGTTCATTATTGTTGAAAATCAGCCTTTTCCCCTAATTTCCTCCTGGGGGAACATTTATTAGATTGATATTTTATACCTTACACAAATAATTTTTGAGTTCTGTTGACTATCACAGTGAAAGTTAATGACTTAGACTATTAGCATTTGAAGGAGTTTTTGCCTCCAGGGTTGAAATTCAAGAAACTAGCTCCAGCTCACAGATACTGTATTCATTAAGTGCAAGTAGTGTCTCTATGTCCGATTTGGTTAATAGTATAAAAGTAGATTTCAAAATTTAATCAGGTAGGAAGGACGTTGAATTAATACTGCTATGAATAGTTCAGATTTCTTCTCTCTCCCCATCTTTTTATAAGCATTCTGAGTATTTCCAGTGGACTCTTTTTAGAGAATAATTTATATGAATAAAGGCTCTCTATTGCGCATATTAAGTCTTTAGATTTTGTCTTCAGATTTTCTTGCATTTATTACTGATTACCTTTGTGAGAAACATTCCTGACATTTATTCTGTGAACTCTGCCTTGCTCAGAGCTTCCAATAAATGCTACTGGGTTTGTTGGGCAAAAGGTCTAGGACTATTGCTTTGATGTAATTGATTTGAGTGGTTGAAACATTGGATTGCATTTCACTTACTGGTTTCTTAAAGAAGAGTTTAATATCTTTTTAGATTGTGATATTTATGTGGTTTTTAACATTCTACTTTTACAGAATGTGCCTATAGGTTTTTTCTTTTTATAATTAAATTTTAAAAATTTGTTGTTAAATACAGAAGGAAAACTGCATAAAAACAATGTATAGCTAAATGAATTATAAGGTGAATGCCTTGTAATTATCACCCAAGTTAGGATATAGAATGTTGTCAGGCACTCAGAAGCTCTCCAGGTGCCTCCTTGTGATCACAACTCTGTTTTACATGAGTAATTTCATATGAGTAATTCCTATCCTGACTTTTATCCCAGATCTTTTTTTTTAATCTTTTTTTTAAAAGATTTTATTTATTTATTTGACAGAGAGACAGCTAGCGAGAGAGGGAAGACAAGCAGGGGGAGTGGGAGAGGAAGAAGCAGGCTCATAGCGGAGGAGCCTGATGTGGGGCTCGATCCCATAACGCCGGGATCACGACCTGAGCGGAAGGCAGACGCTTAACGACTGCGCTATACAGGCGCCCCCTTATCCCAGATCTTATTTACTTTTCTTTATTGTTTTGTCACCCACATGTGCATCCTAAAATACTTTAGTCTTTTAAAGATATCTTTTAAATTTCTGTAGATATTTTTGTAAGAAAAGATACAAAATAAACTAAAATGGGAATACATGTTCTGGATCACTTTAGTGTACTCAGGTTGTCTGCTGGGAAACTAAAGTACTCATTTTTTCTTCTAGTTTAACCGTGAACCAAAAGTTTCTTGCCCCTATGTTAAGTTGTTTTTTTGTTTTTTTTTTCAGTAATCTTGGACATCTTCCTTCCTTTTAATTAAACCATACTAATCTAATTTCCTGAAATGGATGGAAATAGACTATTTTTTAGACTAGTCAAACAAGTATAAAGTGATTATCCTTCAGAACTCTGTTTAATGATTTTCCCTCCTAACAAAAGTAGTTAAAAGCATTGTTTTGTCTGAAGAGCTGGATTTCTTACTACCAGCTTTATTTTTGGACTCCAGTCTGACTTCCTGGTTCTCTTAATTGTTTTAACAGCTTTGGTTATGTAAGAAATGATTTCATTAAAATGCAAGAACTTTTGTTAAGCATTTCCCTGTTTTATTCGACGGCTCTGCCTAAATAATCGTATTTAGCTATTTTGACATTGCTGTTCCTTTGGATGTTTTCTAATACTGAGGAGATCTAATTACTCCTTGTAAACACTGACTCTTCCATTGTTAAATTGTGAATTTGTATTACGTTTTTTGCTCCTTTGTTAATAGTGTGTTTTACTTTCTCTTTGAAGAATGTCAAGCTATCAGCTGAGGTAGAGCCGTTTATTCCCCAGAAGAAGAATCCTGATACATTTATGATCCCGATGGCACTCCCAAATGATAATGGAAATGTTTCTGGTGTAGAACCAACTCCAATTCCCAGCTACCTGATTACTTGTTACCCATTCGTGCAGGAAAACCAGTCCAATAGGTAATTTGTTTATTATTACTTTCTTTTTTGTGGGGGTGAGTAGGGAAATACAGATATTGGCAAGGCATACTTCTTCATTTTTTTCTTTTGTAACTTTTTCTTTTTTCAGGTTTATTCATTATTATTTTTTGTAATCTCTACGGCCAACGTGGGGATTCAATTTACAAACTTGAGATCAAGAGTCCCATGCTCCACCGACTGAGCCTGCCAGGCGCCCCTCCATTTGTAACTTTTAAACATTAGCCATTTCTCTTTTTTAAGAGAAGTAAATAAAATCAAATGAAGTAGAAATCTGAAAATTGTTAACGTGGGGTTTTTTACTCATTCTTTCTAAGAGGAAATGGAGTTTTTTGGATGTATCTCCTACAATAAGTCATTAAAATTACTTTGAAATAAATTGATACCGAGGGAGGAATGAATATTCAGAAAGTGGTGAACGGAAACCCTTTTTAAAGATTAGGTATCTGATCATAATTTCCAGGACAGTCTGGCATAAGAAGAAAAAACCAAGGGATAGTCCTTAACATTGAAGCATTTATGGTTAACGTATATTTCTGGACTCTGATTCTAGTTTAAATTTACCTTCTGTGCTGTAGTCACAGGGTGATTTAGCAAAACGCTTGCAATTCAGATAATGTGTGACCTGGTGGTTAGGGCGTAACTTGTGATAGTCGAGATAGCCTTTTTAACCCTGCTTAGACTGAGCAATTGATACTTTGTTGGTGTAGTTTATTTTATTGCTGTATTGAAAGTACTTTATATCACACATGGAAAATTATACTTGTCTAGCACTCTGGGATAAATAGATGAGGCATCTGGGCTCTAGCCTCTGCCCAGCCACCCCAAAGGCAAATGCAGTCAATATATCTGCACGCCTCTAAGCCATCATGTGGCACACTAGCGGGCCAAGGCACATTCTTTCAGACATTCTCCATGTAAGAGATAGGTGGCCACTAAGCTACTGTATGAAATATTAAATATTCAGGTTAATAATCTCTAAAACTATAGTTTTAGAGGGGATTGGGCAAAGAGTAAGGGATCCTTCTCAATTGAAGTTAGCATTATGTCAAAAAATTTTGACCTATATATGGCTATGTTTGAAGCGACTTATCAACCACATTTAATAATACTGTTTTTTTGTATTTGACAAAATGGCCAAGTGTTAAGTACAGTTAATTTTTCTTACCATACTAAATAATCTTTTTTTTTTTTAAAGATTTTATTTATTTATTTGACGGAGATAGAGACAGCCAGCGAGAGAGGGAACACAAGCAGGGGGAGTGGGAGAGGAAGAAGCAGGCTCATAGCAGAGGAGCCTGATGTGGGGCTCGATCCCACAATGCCAGGATCACGCCCTGAGCCAAAGGCAGACGCTCAACCGCTGTACCACCCAGGCGCCCCTAAATAATCTTTTGAATTCGTGAATAAACCAGCCAGTGGATTAAAAGTATTTTTAAAAATTATGGCAGTGAACATTTTTCCATTGTGCTTTGTTGTGGGAGTAGCGAGGAAAAGCTCATTGCTCCAGCTCCCCATGACCCCTCATTCTTCGGCAGCAACCTTCTGTAAGGACTGCAGAGATGGGAAGAATCTTGCTGATGCTTTACAGGAATTGCACTAGAAGAGGCTCGAGTGCTAGGAATAGGATGGCAGTGGACAGGCTTGCCTTGTCTCTTCTTACCCTTGGATCTGGAACGTGCTTCAATTGCCAAAGAGGGGAGCCAGGAAAAGAGCTTGACTTGGCCACATGGTTTGGGAAGTACAGGAGAGGAGTAGGAGCCCCTGGGACTGAGCAAAAGAATGAGAGGTGGAGGAATCAAATCACCCATTGTAATGATCACCGTACACAGTGATCACCTTACCCTGCTGTTTGCAGAAGGTTATCACAGTTGTTAGCGTTGGATGGGGACTTTGGACTGCTTTTGTTTACAGATCCAGCAGCTAGGTGTTTAACTTTCAGGCAGAAATACCTTGAGGAGGTTGAGAAGAGAGTTTATATAAATAAGAATGGTATGTACTTTTAAAATTTTGAAATGCAGCAGAACTATCAGGTTGAATTCCTTTGTACTGTCATTTAAGTTGTTATTACATGTATATAATAATCTCTAATTACAGCAAAGAAATTTGTAAGGTGATAATTTTATTTCCTTTTTATTATGAAGGCACTGTTCTGTACTCTTTAAATTAAAACGAATTAAGAGGTTCTGCTTCAGCATTACTTTCAGACTTGTCAATATATTTCTTTTTTTTATTTGATTTTAACAGACAGTTTCCATTATATAACAATGATATACGATGGCAACAGCCCAATCCAAACCCTGCTGGACCATACCTTGCCTACCCTATTATATCTGCTCAGCCACCTGTCTCTACAGAGTATACATATTATCAGCTGATGCCAGCACCATGTGCCCAAGTTATGGGATTCTATCATCCTTTTCCTACACCTTACTCCAACACCTTTCAGGCCGCAAATACTGTAAATACTATAACCACAGAATGCACTGAGCGTCCAAATCAGCTTGGACAGGTCTTCCCATTGTCCAGTCATCGGAGCAGAAACAGTAACAGAGGACCAGTTGTACCAAAAGTAAGTGACTTACTTTGATTGCTTTTTATGTTTGATATATCTGTTGTTAATAATAGTGTAAGTAATTTGCTACTGGTCTTGATTAGCCTTTGATGCTGAATTTACTATAAAACATTTCGTTCACTGTTATAAAATAGTCAAGGGTAGAGCATTTGTAAAATAATTTTTCCTGTTTTTTATTGTGCCTTATTCTTAATTGATGATATGATTTACAGTCATCTTCAGGTTCCTTCAGAGAGTTTTACATAATCATAATACACAAATATTTCTAAATTATTTTAATTTAGTGATAAAAATTGCATAGTGATACCAGTGTTTATAAGTGAGAGTTTGGATCCTATGCCAGTGGTGTTGAATGACTAATGCACTTCATATATTCCGGTCTTCAGAAATCAGCAGGAGATGTTATGGAGAACAACATTTATGATTCATTAAATCCCTTCAATTTCATCGTGGCTAGTCTGTGAATTTTTCGTAGCAATAGCACTTTGTTAGTCAAGTGTTGCTTTACTATATTATGTGAACACAGGGTCTCCTAGGGCTGAAGAAAATGAAAGATAAATGTGTGAAACTACTCTAAAGATCAGCCTTTTGACTAAGTTAAAAAAAAAAGGGAGACATGAAGGCCTTGAAAACACAAGAGATTTAAGGTTATTCTAGGTAACTGTTTCTTAACTAAAAGGTTACTTTTATATTGAGGCCTTAATATCAAAGCAAGTAAGAAGAAAAACCATGTTTCTTCTCAGCACTTCTAGAAGGTAGAGTGATTTCTTGGCTCTATCATCAAGGAGTTGATGCTTTCCTAGATTCCATTAGCCCAGCTTCTTCAGTGAAAAGTCTTTGCTGTCTTCTGACATACTTTTTACAAATTAAAATACAAACATGCAGCACAGTTTGCTTTAAAAATCTTTTAGTCTTTGCTCATGGAAACACTGGGTCAAGGGAAATTGTTTTGGGACCTCTGGAGAATGTAAAGAAATACGTATTGGAGGTAAGACAGAAGTATATAACTTTCAGATGGTGAAGAAACATGATTTCTCAGAGTGCATTTCCAGCACTTCAGTTTAGGAAGTTAAATTCAGAGTTCTGTTATATAAATTGCTATTTAAGTGATGAATACTCCTGTTTTAAAAAGTGAAGGAAAGGATCAGCTTTTTTTATATTTTCTTTTTAAGCTCTAAAGCAGAATTTTTTTGGTACTTTCTTGGTATCATGAAAGGAAAATTTATTCCTTGGGAAAGCTACTACCCTTTTTATTACCCTTCTAAATAAAAATTTACAACCTCTTATATGACATGCTTATACTTCTATCATTTATTAATTATTGATTGAGAAAATACGAAGTACAAGTAATAATTAAAAATTCATTAATATTTTATTAGTCATAGTAGTGTTAATAGTTCTTTGAAAAATAGTATTAAAATGTGTGTGTATGATCCATCATTTAACGTATAATTAAAATGCAGATAATTTCATGAATTCCTAACACAGTAACCCTCTTTCCCCATAGATTGGGAGCCACTAATTTAGAGCAAACATTTAGGTGTGTTTTATAGTGGATATGTATTTTATAATGTTTAGTACATTGAGTAGGATTTTAAATTATTATTATTTTTTTGTGCTTAAATCAGCAGCAGCTTTTACAACAGCACATAAAAAGCAAAAGGCCACTGGTGAAAAGTGTAGCTACTCAGAAAGAGACAAATGCAGCAGGTCCTGATAATCGATCAAAAATTGTGCTTCTGGTAGATGCTTCACAGCAGACTGGTAAGCAAGAGTGGTTATGTATACATCACTGATTTTTATCTGTTTTCATGTATTGACTTTATAATTGTGGACTGTACCACTCTTTAAGTTTCCAGACTTTCATCCTTTCATTTATCCTGCCACTTTGTGAAATTCTCTAGGAAGGGTAAAAGCAGTCCATGTCCATAATGTTCTTTCAACTTGTTTGCCAGCTGATGTGCAATTTTGAGGAGGGTTTGAGGTGTCCTTATCCCCATATCCCCAGTAGTGGAGCAGTTCAGAAATCGGAGGTGGAATATTGCAGACATTGTAGGAATCTGAGGATTCATTTTGGCAGAAATCACATTTGTATGTTTTTATAACTAGTTCAAAACCCTTTATAGGATACTCTAATATTGTATAATATTTTTATAGAAAGAACTTGGCAAGTTTTCTGTGCCATATTTCAGCATAGATCTGAACCAGACCTGTGAGTGGTTCCTATATCCTGTCAAGCAAGTAAAAATTTTGGACTAGTTGGATATCGTTTTGTCTAGAGTTTTCTAGAGAACTGTGTAAACTTTAAATAAGGAAGCTTTATCCCGGTAATAGATAAAAATTAATATTTTCCAGTTTATATCATTGAATTCCAGTTTGTATCTCTGATCTCAGCTTAATAGCTGTAGAGTAGATAACTGTCTCTGGACCCATTGTCATTGATGCTAGTAAAAAATTTTTGTTAATGATCCAAGGCCAAGCATTAGATGTGCTCAAAGGCACATTTACTTTTTATCCCTCTGTAGTCTCCACTCTGGCTTAAAATAAATTTGATGGTTCATACTTTCTTTCATTTGGGCTGTATCTTTTCTTTTGTGACATCAGTTCGGTTATTTTTTTACAATTGTTTAGATCCATTAGGAGTAAGAAAGGATCTGTGAATCCATTAAGAAACAATCTTGTTGCTAGTACAGTCATTGTGTGTAGTTTGTAGCCATAAAGCAGTGAGATTAATGGATTAACAAATGCTTGGAGAGGCTATAGAAAAGAATCACAACGTAATATATTACAAACTTTTCTATGTTTTGGTTATTCCTAGTCATAGTGACTTTTACATGCTTTAAACCCTGGGACTGCTTTTAAAAATCCTTACTTCTTCAGTTTGCTCATTTAGTGAACACAAAGACAGTCTTCTGAAGCATAAGAATTAGAAAATGAATAGATGAGCTATTAGCAAAACAAAAAGGCAACCTGTGGAATGGGAGATGATGTTCATATTTCCAATAGGGATTAATATCTAAAATATTTACTCAGTACCAAAAAACCCAGATAATCTGATTTAAATTGGCTAGAGGACCTGAATATACATTTTTCCAAAGAAGACCTACGAATGGCCAGCTGACACATAAAAAGAGGCTCAACATCACTATCATCAGGGAAATACAAATCAAAACCACAACAAGATATCACCTTACACCTGTTTGTGTGGCTAGAATCAAAAAGACAAGAAGTAACAAATGTTCATGAGGATGTGGAGAAAAAAAGAACCCTCATGTAGTGAGAATGTAAATTGGTGCAGCCACTATGGAAAACAGTATGGACATTCCTCAAAAAACTAAAAATAGAAATACCAAATGATCCAATAATTCCGCCACTGGGTATTTTACCCAAAAAAATTGAAAACACTCATTTGAAAAGATACATTTACTCTTACGTTTATTGCGACATTATTGACAGTAGCCCAGGTATGGAAGCAATCCAGGTGTCCATAGGTATGAATGGAGAATGGATAAAGCAGATGTGGTGTGTATATATAGTGGAATATTACTCGGTCATAAAAAGGATAAAACCTTGCCATTTGCAACAACATTAACGGACCCATAGGCTATAGTGCTAAGTGAAGTAAGTCAGGTGGAGAAAGACAAATAATGTATGATTTCACTTATATGTGGAATCTAAAAAAAAAAACCCTGCAGAAATAGACCCGTAAACACAGAGAACAAAAACTGATGGTTGCCACAGGGTTGGGGGTAGCTGATGGTAGCTACACTTGTGGTGAGCAAAGCATAATGTATATATAGACTCATAGCATCACTATGTTGTACACTTGAAACTAATGTGACATTGTGTGTCAACTATGCTTTAATAGAAGTAAAAAAAACGAAAAATGAAGGTAAAACTTGATTAGAAGATAATATCTTTTATCCATATTCTTATTCTTTAGGTTTTTTCCCCCAAATTCTGTGGATTGCACATTCTGTCAGTATTTTTGTTTAACTTGTTTTTAATTTCTGAGGATTACTTGGTATCAGTCACAGGTAGGATGAAATACTAGAACTTAAAGGAATTTGTAACAAGTTTTTATTCTCGAACACAAGCTTGCATTTAACGAGTTTAACAAGATGACTGTATATAATATACAAAAGTGAGTTTCAGTGTATTATGAGCAAAATTTGAGAAAAGATGGCATTTATAATAGCAACAAAAATACAGGTTTCTGGGAATAAACTTTACAAAAGATGTACAAGACATATATGCAGAAAATCTTAACTTTATGGTAGGACATAAAAAAAAAAAAACACCCTAAATATCCTGTTCATCTAGGACAATTTGATAATGCAAATGTCATTTCCCCCTAAGTCAGTCTGTGGCTTCAGTGCAGTTCTAATCAAAATTTTAATAGGAATTCTTTTGGAACTTGATAAACTAATTCTAAAAGGATCATTTGAGAAGAAAAGAACTTTTTTTCTAAATACCAAGACCTATTAAACTACCTTACTTCCTATAGGCTTACACAAAAAAATGCAGTATAAGAAAACTAGAGCATGTGTCCCAGAAACAGATTCACATGTATATGGAAACACGTGTGGAAAGTAATAGAGATAGCATTACAGAAACCTAATTTACACCCCATGCAAATCTTTTTTAGGTGGATTAAGGACAAATGGGAAAACCACAGTAAAAGGAAATGTAGGCAGATATCTTTATGATGGTAGGGAGGGAACTATTTCTTTCATTTTTCTTTTTTTTTTTCTTTTTGAAGATTTTATTTATTTATTGGACACAGAGAGACACAGCGAGAGAGGGAACACCAGCAGGGGGAGTGGGAGAGGGAGAAGCAGGCTTCCTGCTGCTGAGCAGGGAGCCCAGTGCGGGGCTTGATCCCCAGGACCCTGGGATCATGACCTGAGCCAAAGGCAGATGCTTAACGACTGAGCCACCCAGGCACCCCAGAGGGAACTTTCTGAAATAAATTCTGGTCTGTCAAAAGTGAGTGAAAGAATAAGCCACAAACTTGGAAAAGATTTTTTCTATGCCTATCAGTGAAAAAATATTAGTATGAAGATGTAAAAAATTCATATGCATGAATAAGAAAATGATCCCACCTTGTTCTCAGGGCCGTGGGACACAGTACCAGGGGGCTGAAACAGTTTGGGGGTACTATAGGAGTCTTTCCTTTGACCCAACTGTCCTTCTCCTGTGAATGTATCTAAAATGTATCTCCTGTGAATGTATCTAAAATGTATCTAAAATATATTTCCCTAGAAAGAAAAAGGACAGTTGAATGAAAGATTCAGATTGCAGTAGTACACTGAAAGCTTCCTAATGTTTAGTAACAGGTGGCAAGTCAAGAGAAGTGTAGACATCCACTCAGTGGAATAATATAGAGCCTTCTCACATTATAATTATGAAGAACATATATACATTATATTAAATAGCCCAACTCAAAATTGTATTGATGCTGTATAAAAATTATGGGTGGAAATATAGAAAAAGAAAAATTGTTATTTGTTAGGGTAGGAGGACATTGTAAGAGTTTTTAAAATGTCTTTTGATTACAATTTGTGAAATGCAAAATAGGCAGAAGTCAAACAATCGAAAAATAAAATTAAGTATTTCACAGAAGGGAAAACATCAGTGGCTAAAAGCATCAGAAAAGATACCAAACCTCATTATTAGGCAAGAAAATACAAATTAAAACCCACAATGAGCCATCTTTTTGTATCAAACAATTGGCAAAAATTATAGCCTGGCAGACAGTATCAAGTATTTGGAGAATATGTGGATCACTGTGGATATTTATATCTTGCTGTTGGGTTGTAAATGGTTTTAAACAGTTTGCCTAAAAATGATTTGGCGTTACCAAGTAAAATTGAATATGTGTATCCCATAAGACCCAACAGTATTTACCTTAAACTTGCACGTGCACATATACGTGCAAATGTCTGTATAAGAGTGGTTATAGCAGTATTATTTAATAATGCAAAACCCCCACACAACCCAAGCATCCCATCAGTGGTACAAAGGATAAGTACTGTGTGGTGTGTTCATCACACGCAGGCAATCTAGATTCCAGTGACATTAATGAATTATAGCCGCATCCATCAGAATCTCAAAACTAGTGTTGGGGGAATGGGGCAGACTGGAAAGCAAGTCACAAAAGAAAATGGACAGTGTAATTTCATTTTTATAAAGCGAAATCTGCAAAATAACATGATTTATAATGTTTTAGGAATATAAAAATCCATGAAAAAGCTATTTTAAAAAGTGAGGAAATGATAAACACAGAATTCCATATGGAGGTAACTTCTGGGGGAGGAAGAGGAGGCAGTGGGCGTATGCAGTGGACTTAAAAAGGATTGGTGTTATTTTTCTTAAATGAGTAATGGTGGTTTGTTTTAATATTTGTATAAATATTTTATTCTCTTGGCATAATAAATACATGTCATAAACCAACATGTCAGGAACACCTTACCTTTTGATGATCTTCCCCCCAAATTTTTTACTTGTTTTCTCCATTTACAAAGTTAGATATCTTCCGTTTTCTTACAACCTTAAAGATAATTTAACAAGAATTTATCCGTTTGGTCCTCACAAAGAGATGTCTCACCTCCCTTGCTTTATAGATTTCCCGTCAGATATTGCTAACAAATCTCTCTCGGAGAGCTCTGCCACAATGCTCTGGAAGTCCAAAGGCAGGAGGAGAAGAGCATCCCACCCTACTGCTGAATCCTCTAGTGAGCAGGGGGCTAGTGAAGCTGACATTGACAGTGATAGTGGCTACTGCAGTCCCAAACACAGCAACAACCAGCCTGCAGCAGGGGCTTTGAGAAATCCCGATTCTAGCACCATGAATGTATGTAACACTGCTTTGATATCTTTATCAGTCATTTATGTCAGTATTATCTTTGTATCTTCTCTAAAGCTTAAGTATCTCTTTTCATTAATTCCAATAGTAATAGAATGGATCAAAATGTATTTTGTATATTAATATGAAAAATATATATGGAGAAGTATTTTTCTAAGATTGTAAATAAGCATGCTTCACTCTAGACAAAGTTATGAAATGTTTTGGAAAGCATATGGTGTTGACTCTTAAGCGGAAAATAATGGTCTTTTTTGTTTTTATTTTTAGCATGTGGAATCATCTATATGTACAGGTACTTATTTTCTGCATAGTGTTTTTGCTATACTTTCTTCTTTGTCCATGTCAGAGTTTTGCTTTTAAGCATGAAGTTTGCTGATACGGCAAAAAAAAAATATTAGATATCTTCCAAAGAGGTTCACGTTACTTTGAAAGTACAGTTGGGCTGATAAAACTTGAGAAAATTTCTCATTTGAGAAATTGGGGTATTCTGCAAGATGGCACTTCAGTCACTAAGAACTGGAATACCACTTAAAGTTTGTAGAGAAATTTCCAGTTTTACGTTTATAGTGACTGACTTTCAGTACACAAAGTTAAGGGATAATTGAGGTTTTGGCATCTTTCGTAAATAAATCATATTTTAAAATCTCATTGGTTACAGGTAGTGTCAATTGGTCCAATGTAACTTGCCAGGCAACTCAGAAAAAACCTTGGATGGAAAAAAATCAGACATTTTCTAGAGGTGGAAGGCAAACTGAACAAAGAAATAATTCACAGGTAATTTGAATTAGATTGGAGAAACCGAAT
Source organism: Ursus americanus (assembly GCF_024610735.1). Taxonomy (NCBI): domain Eukaryota; kingdom Metazoa; phylum Chordata; class Mammalia; order Carnivora; family Ursidae; genus Ursus; species Ursus americanus. The sequence continues at coordinate 5,023,315 of NC_142162.1, read as the reverse complement.
TATTGTAAATGGTATAGTGGTCTTGAAGGGCATTGTCCTTAATTTTTGGAGATGCATATTGTATTATATAATCATAAAATATCACGATGTCTGTAACTTTAAAATGGCTTAGCCAGTAAAATTATTATTTAATGAAACAAAATGGCAAAATCTTAACTATAGGTGATGTGTATATAGGTGTGTGTTATTTTCTGTTTTATTGTGTTTAAGAAATAGATTTGGATATTTTCGTACTTTTAAAAAAGAATATCCTCCAATCCTGCTTCATCTGCTGTGACTTTTTCTTATCCATATAAAAAATTTAAAAGCATTTTAGTGCCGTAAATATTGATTCTTTGAACTTTAGGACTGCGGTCTTGTTCATGTATCCTTACTAGACCGTAAACAGCACAAGCTACGCGCTCTGTGCTTGTTGCAGGGCCATGGCTGGATTGCTGCCTCATGTTGTAACGTAGCCAGACTGGGCGGCTTCCTGGTCTTGCGGAACAATATCTAGCTGCCATCCAGCAGAACAAGTTACATACTGCTGCGGATTTCCAGTTAACTGTCTTCCTGTATTGGTCGTCTATAAAATTAGGGAGTTGTTTGTTGGTCAGCAGTTTTCCTTTTCAATTTTTAGATAGACTTCCTGGATTCCTTAAATCTAGTTAAGGTATTAAAAGTATCATATGAATAGATCTGTGGGTGAACTGAAATAAGAGTAAGTTACTAATGGATTAAATAGACCAAATACTTGCCTGCTCATTTGCTTCCCTGAAATGAAGTACGTCAGATGCACCCTAACATTAATTAGACTGTCAGGAAAACAAGCAGAATAATGCCCTTTCCCCTATGGTTATTGCAAAAATGAGTCATTGTTGTTTGTGGCAGGCATGTGAGGCAGTCTAGCTTTATTTGATTAGAAACAAAAGAGCTAAAACAAGAATTGTTTATATAGATGAGATAAACAAAGTCTACAAAATGTTTAGTTAAGTGCCAAAATTTTATGTTGAAATCGTAACTTGTTAGACTCTGACTTTTGGTATCCATAGCCCACTGGAGAGGAAGTAATACAGCTATGGAGCCTCCAAACTGGTGAGGAATAGTAAAAGAACAACAAAAAATTATGCAAAAAACATGTAGTGTATTAGGTCTTGTTTATTTTGTATCTCTCTTCATTCCAAAAGAACTGGAGCCAGATGTTGAACAATGTGTTTTCTACTTCGGATGTGTTGTTATACTTATTCTTTAAGTATGTGTTTGATTTGTGATGTGCAGAATCTTTTTCTTCCTGCTAAATCAAAATATTTTCCCTTTTTGCAATTTCTGATTGTTTTTAGGCTTAAAAAGTATGTTAGAAATGAACTAAATACTCACTTGTAATTTCTGCTACCTTTTTATAACAATATTGCAAGAACTTTTTATCTGAGATTTATTTTGATGCATGATACAATAATGATGTAGATTTTCAGAGTAGTTAACCAGTTGCTCTAAAATTATAGTCTATTCTTTTCTCTCATTTGCTAATTTCTTATATCTTAGGTGCTGTTTCTGGGCTGTTTTGGTCCATTTATCAGAATTTGGTACTTGTACCATGCTGTTTTACCTGTGATTTTTAATATTTTTACCAGTGTTTAACACTTGAACAGGCAGGTTCTTTCTATACTCTGCCATACCCTTAATTTTAAACAATGGACAGAATCTAAAAATGTAAATATTAAAAAAAATGGTTTTATTTTGTGAATTGGTTGAAAAATAGAAGAGATGAAAAGATTATACATTTTCACTCTATCTCCCCATGTGTTCTCTTCCCTATATCTGTCCCACTTTGAGTAGTTTCTTGTGTATTTTCCGAGTTACTTCATGTCATTCTAAGTAAATATAATTACGTATCTTATGTTTTATCCACTCTGTTCTGTGCTCTGCTTTCATCACTTAACAATGTATCTTGGAAGCATTTCCATATTATTATAGGAGGGCTTTCACACTTTTTAAAAATAACTCCTAATGTTTGGAGTATGGATATACTTGTTGATTTCTGTAGTCGTCCTGTTAATGGACATTTGAGTTGTTTCTAATTTGTTGCTGTTATAGACATGCTGCAGTATCATTTAGAAATGTGTGTGTATAGCAGTAAATTCCTAGATAAGGGACTACTGAATGAAAAGGTAAAGCCACTTCTGTTATTTGATAATATGGGCAGACTGTACCATTTAAGTCTCAACAATAATGTGGAGAGTGCCTTTTTCCGTATAGCTTCAGAGATAATGTGTTTTCAGGATTTGGGATTGTGCCAGTTAGGTGAAAATGGTGCATTAATGTTCTTGAGCATCTGTCCATGTATTTATGGGCTGCTTGCATTTTTTTGTTAACTTGTCTGATCATATCTTTTGCCCTTTTTTTTTTTTTTGGTATCTTGATCTATTTTTTACTTTTTTTTGGTGTATTTTTAAAATCAGTTTCTCCATCAAGCCTTATCAGGTTTAAAAAAAAATTTAGGAGCCTTTAGTTTGTAATATGAGTTACAAATATTTTGCTAGGCTTTCATTTTTATTTTTGACTTTGCTTATTATTATTGCCATCCACCAGTTTATGTTTTAAATAACTTGTAAGTTGAATTTATTGTTTTTTTGTTTTTTGTTTTTAAAATGGCTTCTGGGTTTTAAATCATAGAAAAGCCCTGTCCTTACTCAATGGTTATAAAGGAATTTGCCTGTTTTCCACTAGTGTGTTTATGTTCTTGTTTTTTTATATTTAATCTCTATTCCGTTTGGGTTTGTCTTGTTGCATGGTGTGAGATATGGTTCCACTTCGTATTTTCCAAGTGGCTCCCCAAATCTCCAGCACCATTTATTGAAAAGTCCATCTTTTCACTGATGTGATATTGACCATCTTCATCATCTGCTAAATTCCCAGGTATATTGAAACCTATTTCTGGAATTTCTGTTTTGTTCTGTATTAGTCATTAAGTTAATTTATCAACTTCGGGAGAATGGGTTACCTTTGTGATGTGGCATCTTTCTGTGCAAAAAACTGTATGTCTTCCTATTTTTGAGTCATCTTTTTAGGAGGTAATTGAAATACATGCCAATTTGGTTCTCATGAACTTTGTTGGGACCATTAGTTTGGGGGTTTTCATTTAATCCTGGAGTTTTATGTCTCCCCAGTATAAGAAATCAAGTTCCATTTTTAAAAAATTGTTTTAGTGTTTGTAGCAACATTAATGCATGTATAGTAAATGATTTACAACAGGGCTTATTTTTGGATATAATTTTAGTGCCTTCGGAGAGCAGGTTTGCATTTACTTTTTTGTCATAGTGACTGTCCACAAAAATGAAGAGTTGTGCTCAGGAATAATTCTCTTGCTTTTTGGTCATCCCTGCCTTGGGGCTTGAGTATTAGTACTCACTTCAGTGTTAATAATTTACACTATAACTTAATTCAGTTGTTTCTTTATTGTTTCTTTATTACCTAGACATTATAAATTGCGTGTGTTTTATCAGTTTTGTATGAGCTTCTTTTCATGAGCCAATTTATGAAAATTGCTTAATAGTGAAGTTGAAGTAATTTTAAAGAGAACATTGATATAGCTACCAGTTAGATGCTAGCTAACATTTTACTGAGATTTGTTTTATCGTGTATGTATTCCTCTGTCCATATCTCTATCCATGGTTATGAGTGTATTTTAAAATGAGGTAAATATTTAAAATTAAGAAACTGTTAGGTATCTGGAAAGTTACCTAGTTATAGGAAGTAGCCGAGTTGTCACAGTGCATATTCTAAGGAAGAATTAAATTTGGTATATGATCATCTTCTCTGGCTTATTGTTCTGCCATGCAGCCTACCTCCCAAAAGAGTATACAAATTCTATTTCTTAAAAACAAAAACAAGAACAACTATTTCTTATCAGCAAGTCTTTTTATACCAGTTGCTTAGTATGGGAATTGCTAGGTGGTTCCATGTTTTTGTGTGCATAATTTTGATTTCATCATCCAAAGCCAGTATATTAGCACCTTCTGTGCTAGATCTGCTTCAGGTTCTGTTCATTATTAGAATTTGGGGGTAACTGGTAATGAAGATCATACTTTCCACACCTTCTGGGTGTCCTGGTTAAGAGAGATATTCATGTTAGCTGCATTGGATACTTAAGAGGAGGATCTTGAAATGTCTTAAGATTCTTAAGAATCTTGCCCTAATGACAATTGAACATTTCACAGATTTGTTAATGGGATAATAACTTATAGATTGAAATTTTATTCTAAATCTCTTTTCTTGGAAATAAGAGTTTTAATTTTTAACCTTTCTTAGGAATTGTTTTTTTTTTTCTTTAAATAAAACCACAGATGTTAGAAGACATAATACTTTAATAAAAAGGTAGTGTGCAGTTTCTCCCAGTTACAACAGCTTGCAAAACTGCAGTCCAGTGTCACAGCCTGGATATTGACATTGATATAGTCAAGATAAAAACAGATCCATCACTGCGGGGGTCCCTCATGTTTCCTTTTCATAGCCCCATTCCTTTCCTTTCCCAGCCAGCCTCTCATTAACCCCTAGAATCCACTGATCTGTTCCCCTCTCTCTATAATTTGTCGTTTCAAGAATGTTTTATAAATGAACTCATACAGTCCTTTTAAGATTGGCTTTCTCACTTGCATGGCTCTCTAGGTATTCGTCCAGATTATTGAGTACATCAATAGCTTGTTCCATTGGGTGACTGACTCTTGTTCTGTAGTAGGGATGTACCGCAGTAAGTTCATTCTCCCAATCAAGGACGCCTGGGTTGTTGACAGCTTTTGGCTATTACGAGTAAAGCTGGTTAAACAGTCATGTATGAGGTGGGGCGGGGAGGGAAATAACTTGCATTACCACATTTTTATGTTTTCCTTAAAATGATCTTATTTGTCAAAGGTCTTTAACCTTTTATAATAAATTATGCACTTTATGAAAATTCAGTGAGTTGTATGCTTTTGTATACTTCATTGTAGGTATGTTATACGTCAGTAAAATGTTCACTTAAATAATATACTTTTTCTTTTGGGGCTTACTTAGGTTGGATTCAGATGCCGAGGACATAGTACTTCCTCAGAAAGAAGACAGAATTTGCAAAAGAGACAAGATAATAAGCAGTTAAACGCCAGTCAGTCTCTTAGAGGCGACTCAAATTCTGAGTCTTTATATTTTGAGGTATTTTCAGGCTCTGTTTGTAAACTATTATAGCAAATGTTCCCATTAAGAAATTAATATTCTTACATTCTGATAAGTACTTTTTATGTCTTAACATGTGACACTGCTATTAGATTATAAATTATTTAGAAGTATTGATTCATTTTTGTCCTAGGTATGTATAGTTAGTCTAATACTAACTTCATTAATGTCTATTTTTATAACTTTTGCCATGAGTATTCGTTTTGAGGTAACATGGAGAGTTAGAACTTGGTTTTATGTGGGTTTCTTCTAGTATGAAACTTTCTCCCTCATTTTTGTTATTATTGTTTAGTCTCTTTGTCAAGTTTTTTAGATTTGAACGGTTCAGTCTAGTTAATTTGTGCTGCTAGCCAGGAGAATCTTGGAGAAGAAAAAAGCTATTTTAGGGGCGCCTGGGTGGCTCAGCCGTTAGGCTCAGGTCATGATCCCAGGGTTCTGGGATCGAGCCCCGCATCGGGCTCCCTGCTCGGCAGGAAGCCTGCCTCTCCCTGTCTCACTCCCCTTGCATGTGTTCCCTCTCTCACTGTCTCTCTCTGAATACATAAATAAAAATCTTAAAAAAAAAAAAAAAGAAAGAGAAAAGCTATTTTATTTTCTCTAATAGGCAGAAAGTTTGTGTTCTGCTTGGAATATTTGTATTGTTTATTCATCTAACTGACTCTTATTGGAGGTCTGTTATATGTGTAAAATAAGGTGCTGTGAATGATACATTAAGTGAGTAAACACAGTGGCCTTAGGGAGGTTGCTGTATAGTAAGGTAGATGCATATATACCTAGTACTTGCTTGGGTGTGGTTGGAGTTGAAAAGAGGGACCAGTCCCTTTGGGTTTGGACTAGGTTAGAGATAATCTTTGTAATAGACTTTAAAGAATGAGTAGAATTTGATAGTGCCAGGATAGTGAACAACATCCCAGGTAACTCATTTGAAAAGTAATTTTTGTTGGATCGTAGTGTCTATAAAATGGGTCAATAGATGGAAATTAAACTGGAAAATGCTTGAGGCCAGAGACCAGAGATGAGTAATATGTTAAATAAACTTAGTTATTGACCTAAAGGGCTTGAGAGTGCATCTCTCTTCAATTATTAAGAACATGTGGCAGATTTATTATTTGCACTTTAACCACATAATTGGTTCCATCCTTATACTTAAAGGTATTAGATATAATTTTCATTATAAAGAAGATACTGGCTAAGAAATCACTTTGAATAGGATTTTCTTCTAAATTTTTAAACTTTTAACCTTATTGACAGGTATATGTAGTATTGCAGAACAGGGATTATATGATTCATATTAAGCCATCTGTTGAAAATATTTTCCAAATTATCTGAAATATGATAAAACCCTTTTCTATTTCTTTTCAATTACCTATCCATTTTAAGAGTAGAATGAATTAATTAAAATGGAATAGTAGACACAGAAATCCAAAGAATGGACATGTACAGATAGGCTCCTGTTGAATAATGAGATTAATTATGCTTTAGCATGTGAGAAACGAGATTTCCTTTTTAAGACTGACTTTAAATAGTTTAATATTAGAATTTTAAAAATTACCTCACCATTTTTCATTATTCTTAAGCATTATAAAATGTTTTTCTTAAGACTTTATTGTTTTGAACTGTTTTTACTTAAAATGTGCAACTATTTCAGGATGAAGATGGATTTCAAGAACTAAACGAGAATGGAAATGCTAAAGATGAGACTATTCAGCAGAAACTTTCTTCCAAAGTAGTAAGTGACTTTTTAAAAAGATAAGCAAAATATTTGAAATCCTTTGAACTTTGGCTACGTTGAAAAGAAGTATTATAGGTTAGTATAAAGACATGTGGGGTACCATGGTAGAGAAGAAACCATGTATTTGGTACTTAATATTTATTTATTTATTTATTTATTTATTTATTTATTTTTTTAAAAGATTTTATTTATTTATTCGACAGGATAGAGACAGCCAGCTAGAGAGGGAACACAAGCAGGGGGAGTGGGAGAGGAAGAAGCAGGCTCACAGCGGAGGAGCCCGATGTGGGGCTCGATCCCATAACGCCGGGACCACGCCCTGAGCCGAAGGCAGACGCTTAACCGCTGAGCCACCCAGGCGCCCCTTAATATTTATTTTCAACATAGCTAGAACGAAGACACTTCCCTATAAAATCCATAGTTCTGTTACAAACAAGAAAACACCATTAATTAAATGATACTAAATAGCATATAGTCCATTTCCCCTGTTGTTGCAAAACCTTACTTGGGAGTTATTTTGTTTTCAGGCCAAGATCTGGACAAACGTCAGCAATTGCATTAAGCTGTTTGTCTCTTTATTATTTCCCAGTCTGGAAGGATCCCACCATCTCACTCTGTTCTTTATGATGTTGAATCCTCAAAGATTCCAGTCCAGATATACTGTAGAACATCCCACATTCTGGATTGTCTTTCCTTATGGTTAGAGTGGAATCACTAACAAATATTTCTTTTTGTCTGGTTATCCTAGTTGGATGATTTACCTGAAAACTCACCAATCAATATAGTTCAGACTCCAATTCCTATTACAACCTCAGTTCCTAAACGTGCAAAAAGTCAGAAGAAGAAAGCTTTAGCAGCAGCCCTTGCCACAGCTCAAGAATATTCAGAAATAAGTATGGAGCAAAAAAAACTACAGGTATTTATTCATTTTTATGAACAGATGTACGTGGTAGGTTTGGCGGGGGGGATGGACAGAAGGAGTGACAAATGCAGTCATCATAAATTGCCACACTTAATTTTTTTTTAAATTTCTGTAAGATTTTATCTATTTATGTGACAGAGAGACAGCCAGTGAGAGAGGGAACACAGTCAGGGGGAGTGGGAGAGGAAGAAGCAGGCTCCCAGCGGAGGAGCCCGATGTGGGACTCCATCCCGGAACGCCGGGATCACGCCCTGAGCCGAAGGCAGACGCTTAACGACTGCGCTACCCAGGCGCCCCAAATTGCCACACTTTAATACCATCACAGGAAATAAATGTTCCATTTACCTTGCAGGAAGCTTTATCAAAGGCAGCTGGAAAAAAGAATAAAACCCCTGTGCAGCTAGATTTGGGGGACATGTTAGCAGCTCTGGAAAAACAACAACAAGCGATGAAAGCACGGCAGATTACTAATACCAGACCTCTGGCATATACAGGTGATCTCACTGTCTGAGCAATTCGCTCTTTGGTTTTGGTAATAGTTTTTGAATATTGTTTATCTTAATTGCGTCTGTCTAGAAAATCCAGAGTCTACTCACCAGCTCCTCTCCTGTTACCCTCATAGCTCTCATCTTTGTACTACACTATAGTAGCCTATTATTACCTACTGCAGGCTGTCTTAAAAGGAGTGATGTTTTAAAAATATGAACAGGATTATATCACTCCACTGCTCAGAACCCTTCAGTAGCTCTTGATCTCACTTGGAGTAAAGCCAGAGTCCTAAGGCCAGATCTTAGCTGATCCTGTGACCTTTTTGCCCCCATCACCATTCTCTCTGACACACACCGCTCTAGCCCGTCAGCCCTCTTGCTGTTCCACAGACACACCCCGCATTCTCCTAGCTCAGTATCTTTGTGCTTGCTGTTTCTTTTCCCTGAAACTCTCTTTCCTCATATACCAGTATGGTTCATTCTCTCACATCTTCAGGTCTCTGTTCACATGTCAGTTGGTGTTTTCACATGTCAGCTAATGTTTTCCTTCTTCAGAGGTTGAAATAAGAATCACAAGTAATTTGGCTTTATAACTTTTAAGTTGGGTAATGGGAAACATAGGAGTTTTTGATCAAGGTATGTATGTGTGTGTGTGTGTGTGTGTGTGTGTATGTGTGTGTGAGAGAGAGAGAGAGAATGAATGATTTGGCTTTCTACTGAAATAGTAATGTATATTTTAGTAAACCTTGTCAAATTTAGAGTTCAGCAGCTCTTATGTGCTCCCTCATTTCTTTTCATAGCCTTTGTTGTAGAGGGAGAGGAATAAGATAAAGGAAAGGGAAAGGCACCAACAAATAGCCTGATGTTAAGAGGCAGAATTGGAATATTCTGTTTCCTCTCTTCCTATGTAAAGGGTCTGTTGTTTTTAGGCAAAAAGATAATTAGCAGTGTATAACTTTAATTCTATCTGCAAAATGTTTAAATCTATAGCTAGTTACCCGTCCCGTATAAACCTTAGCTTTACTGTTAGTAAAAATAATATTGAATGCATACTAAGCTTTTGAGTTGAATGTTGTTGGGTTGGGGAGAGTGGCAGTTATATCTCATTAAAGAGTCAAGGACCAAAGCAGTGGAAATCGGAGTTAGCAGTGTTCTGGAAGCAGTATGGCCTCTTGGCGACAAGCAGGGGCTTTGGAATTGAGCTGCGTGCATTTGAATCCTGTTCTTCTATGTATTTCCTTGGCAAATTATTTAACTTTGCTGTGCTTCAATTTCCTGACATTAAGATGGAGGTAATGATAGTACCTGCTACAGGGTTGTTTTGAAGAGTAAATGAGATGATGCATGTGAAGTGGTTAGAAGAACGTCTGGGTTATAGTCACTCAATAAATGTTAACTGATTACTGTGGAGAAGAGATTGTTAACTTGTGGTACTTCAGATGGCTTCATTGTTATAACTTTGATTCATTGACTGCATGTTGATATATACAGCTGTAGATATCTACATGGAAAGCATGGTGTCAAGGACTGTGGAATTACAAATTAAGATATTCCTGTGGTCAGAGGTTTATAATCTAGTTCAGGAGAAAGACGCACAAATAACTAATAAAGAACAGTGCCTTAGAACAGATATCAGCCAAAGTTTTATGAACTTGCAGAAGAGAAGAGTGATTTATGTTAACAGGACGGTATGGGAGAGACGTTACAAACGCCTTCATGTATGATAACATTTGGACTGGACTTTGAAAGGACAGTAGGTTTCTTATCAGATGGAAATGAGATTTATCTCTAACCTGCCACCAGTGTTTAAGTTGGAAAGCGTTGATTACAAAGAAATTTACTTTCTTGGCAAGTCCAAGAAAAGAATGAGACTATTGTAGATATGTAAAAGGATTGTGAGGAATTGATGGTTTTTTTTGTTTTTGTTTTTTTTTAAAAGATTTTATTTATTTATTTGACAGAGATAGAGACAGCCAGTGAGAGAGGGAACACAAGCAGGGGGAGTGGGAGAGGAAGAAGCAAGCTCATAGCAGAGGAGCCTGATGTGGGGCTTGATCCCATAACACCGGGATCACGCCCTGAGCCGAAGGCAGACGCTTAACCGCTGTGCCACCCAGGCGCCCCTGATGGGTTTTTTTTTTTTTTAATTGATAGAATGTAGAAGCAGATCAAAGATGACTCTGTGACTCCAGACTGTCCTAGGTAGAGGATTGTGGTGATTATGATGATATCAAGCAAGGATCGTGGGAGAAGAATTTTGTTGGAAGAGCAGACTTCAGCCCTGTTGTATTTGAAATGCTAGTTAGGGAGATTCTGGTGGGTCCTACTTAACATGTAGTTAGGTATGTACACTTTAGGTTAGAAGTCAGTGAGTTTTAAAGAGAGATGGATGTGTAGCTGTGGAAATACATAGGGTTGTCAGGGGAAAGATAAGTTAGGAAAAATATATTCAGGGATAAAGCATTGTAGAATGCTCAGACTTAAAGGATAGCAAGAGCAAGAACCAGAAAAATAGGTTTGAGAAAGAGTAAGAAAAATAGGAGAGTGTAATGTCATACAAGGCGAGGACAGAATTTGGAGGAAGAGGATGTGGTCTTTCATATCAAATGCTGAAAAAAACTAGAATAGAGAATTAGATTTAGTGATTACAAGCTTGTATGTGATCTTGACAATAGTGGTTATGGGCGCATGGGTAGGGCAGAGGCCAGATTGTAATGATCTGGGAAGTGATGATGAGAAAGCAGACTATTTCAGGACCTCTGGGGAAGATGGCGGGGTAGGAGGATCCTAGGCTTACCTCATTGCTAGGATACAATTGGATAGCATCCACATAAGTATAAGTAACCAATGAAGCAGACTATTGAGAAGTTTGATAAGGAAGGAAAGGGGAGTGATAGTACCTTAGCTTGAGGGGAACCCAGTCAAGGAAAGGGTTTTGTTGGGTTGTCTATTTTTTGGTTTTTTGGGTTTTCTTTCTTCTATATGCAGGAGATTTTAGCTTCTTATTGGGAGTTAGGGAAAAGAATCAGGGGTCAAGGAGGACCTTGAAAGATGTGAGGGGAGAGGGACAGAGCAATATCCTTGAGGAATTAATCCTGAGATGGGATTAAGAGGAGAGGTGGTGGGTGATAAGCCTTGAAGAGGAATTAGGATGCCTACTGCTTCCCCTCTGGTGGCTTATATGTTTATATTGGATAGCAGCTCTCAGGGAAGTAACAGGAAAGCTCTTTTGCTGCTACAGTGAGAGGATTGAGATGAGTCTTTGGACCCGTTGAAGGGTTGGGGTAGCCACTAGAGGGTGAGGGTATCAGTCAGGTACAAAAGAATTGCTAAGGTATGAAAGAAGTACTAAGTGCAGCCAAAGGGGAAAATCATTCTTCATTGGCAGGCTGAAATGAGGAGAGGAGTGACAGACTACATGTTTTATATAAGGGTGAGTCTTATGTAAAATTCAGTAGGAATAAGGAGAGGTGCAAAATTTTGAAATTTCAGAGGTAGAGTGGTTCTGCTTGGAGACCAGTTGCAAGGAACTGCATGCTGGGGGGTGGTTGCTGTGGTGGAGTAGAGCTAATAATTTATTTGTCCCTGCTTTGGATTGCTAAATTAGTTAATTGCCTTGGCTTTGTTGTCTTTATCTTACGGAGGTTAAATGGATGCATAAAAGCCGTACCTGAGAGACATTGCATGGCCCTCTGCTACTACTATTATGATGTCTCTTTTTCCCACAAGAAGAGGATGTTCTTATAGATTTATCATTAGAAATTTTCATAGTATGTGGTGTTGGTCATAATAGTAAAACTAATGTTCTTGTTTGTTTTTAGTGGTTACTGCAGCTTCTTTTCACACTAAAGACTCTACTAACAGAAAACCTTTAACCAAAAGTCAGCCCTGTTTGACATCCTTTAATTCTTTGGAAATTACTTCCTCTAAAGCAAAGAAAGGAAAAGAGAAGGAAATTGCAAAACTAAAACGGCCCACAGCACTTAAAAAGGTAAACCAAAACCTGGGGATGTTTATTTTACAAGGTAAATAAGGATTTAAATCTCTTTGCCAAAGTAGTTGTGGCGTTTTAGTCAACAGATTATTATGAGATAGTCATAGGCGTACATCTTTATGATGACTAGTTAATTGGAGTTGGGGATATTGTCAGCATCGAGATTATCTTTCTGTATTGAACTAGGCCCCCTGGAGGATGAGTTCTTTCTGTAAGTTAAAAAAAAAAAAAAAGTTAAACATTTAGCATCCAAAACATTGGACCGTAGGAATCAGAAACCCTGGATTTTGGTACTAACTTATATAGTTTTAGGCAAACCTTTCTTACCCTTTTCTTCTTCATTGGTAAGTCAGGATAATATCTGCTCTGTTTAATTCATTTATTGTTAGGAGCAGAATGAGATAATCCATGCCCAAATAATTAAAAACTACAAAATGTAAATCTATTGTAACCCTGTGACCCTGTTTTTGTGGAAACTCTAGTTTGTCAATCAGGATTTAAAGAGGGAAGCAGATGTGGTTTGATAGCGTAGAATTATATAGCATAATTGCCTTCCTTTATTTTGGATGTAGTACTTCTTTTAACTACAGTGTCTAAAATTACATTTACTTTTTGCCGGTTGGTTTCTTTGTAGCCAACTAAACATGTAGCCAGCCAAACTCATGTCCATTTGTAAGTGAACTGTATCTGTGTAAGAGTGAACATTTTCATCGTTCAGTACATAAAGAGTGATCAGTAATTAAAGACCGGTAATGACTTTTAGGTTATTTTGAAAGAAAGAGAGGAGAAGAAGGGCCGTTTAACTGTGGACCACAACCTTTTGGGATCTGAGGAACCAATAGAAATGCACTTAGATTTTATTGATGATTTGCCACAGGAGACTGTTTCCCAGGAAGGTAAGATCACCCCTTTTTCCCTTACCATGGAATGGTCCAGAGTATTTTAATCGATAAGCCATCACTAGCTGTTACTGTGATTTCAGGATATGCTCCATATTTTATCTACATTTCTTTATTTTTGGGAGTGGTTTCTTTTGAAGATGATTTTGTAGGGAGATATTTAAAGGGGGGAAGGGCAGGTGTTATGTAGCAGATCTGTGAAGTTTTTGAGGCGTATGGCCTGAATTTCTTATAAATACTAATAATTATGGTCCATAAATGCATCCTCTGTAACTCACAGTTCTTTTCGTTTTGTCTTCTTCTGTTTTTAGAATGCTACTGGCTATTTTCTTCACAGGACTATTTTTCACTGGATTGTTTTTTGTTGATTTTCTTTCTTCCAGTGAATTAATACATACACCACAGTGATTGAGTAGAGAATTACAAAGCCTCTTGTAGTGCAGAATTTAGTTGGTCAATAAGCCTCAGTCCCATACAGTAGCCATCACATGCGATTTTATGTAGGACCTCAGTAAAACTGCACATTCCTTCTGGTATTTTTACTACGTGGAAGAGAGATTTTTTTTTTAATAATTTTTATTTTGTTATGTTAGTCACCATACAGTACATCCCCAGTTTTTGATGCAATGTTCCATGATTCATTATTTGCATATAACACCCAGTGCACCGTGCAATATGTACCCTCCTTAATATCCATCACCAGCCTATCCCATTCCCCCACCGCCCTCCCCTCTGAAGCCCTCAGTTTGTTTCCCAGAGTTTATAGTCTCTCATGGTTCATTCCCCCTTCTGTTTACCCCCCCTTCCTTCTTCCCTTCCTTCTCCTACCGATCTTCCTATTTCTTATGTTCCATAAATGAGTGAAACCATATGATAATTGTCTTTCTCTGCTTGACTTATTTCACTTAGCATAATCTCCTACAGTCCCATCCATGTTGCTGCAAATGTTGTGTAATCATTCTTTCTGATGGCTGAGTAATATTCCATTGTATATATGGACCACATCTTCTTCTTCTTCTTTTTTTTTTTTATTATGTTAGTCACCATACAGTACATCCCCGGTTTCCGATGTAAGGCTCGATGATTCATTAGTTGTGTATAACACCCAGTGCACCTTGCAGTGCGTGCCCTCCTTACTACCCATCACCAGCCTATCCCATTCCGCCACCCCCCTCCCCTCTGAGGCCCTCAGTTTGTTTCTCATAGTCCATAGTCTCTCATGTTTCATTCCCCCTTCTGATTACCCCCCCTTTCTTTATCCCTTTCTTCCCCTACCGATCATCCTAGTTCTTATGTTCCATAGATGAGAGAAATCATATGATAATTGTCTTTCTCTGCTTGACTTATTTCACTTAGCATTATCTCCTCCAGTGCCGTCCATGTTGTAGCAAATGTTGAGAACTCATTCTTTCTGATAGCTGAGTAATATTCCATTGTATGTATGGACCACAACTTCTTAATCCAGTCATCTGTTGAAGGGCATCTCGGCTCCTTCCACAATTTAGCTATTGTGGACAATGCTGCTATGAACATTGGGTTGCATATGGCCCTTCTCTTCACTACGTCTGTATCTTTGGGGTAGATACCCAGTAGTGCAATTGCTGGATCATAGGGTAGCTCAATTTTTAACTTTTTAAGGGACCTCCACACTGTTTTCCAGAGTGGCTGTACCAAGTTGCATTCCAACAATGTAGGAGGGATCCCCTTTCTCCACATCCTCTCCAGCAATTGTTGTTTCTTGCCTTGTCAATTTTTGCCATTCTAACTGGCGTAAGGTGGTATCTCAAGGTGGTTTTGATTTGAATTTCCCTGATGGCTAATGATTTTGAACATTTTCTCATGTGTCTGTTAGCCATTTGTATGTCTTCATTTGAAAAGTGTCTGTTCATATCTTCTGCCCATTTTTTAAATTTGATTATTTGTTTCACGTGTATTGAGTTTGAGAAGTTCTTTGTAGATCTTGGATACTAGTCTTTTATCTGTAGTGTCATTCGCAGATATCTTCTCCCATTCTGTGGGCTGCCTCTTAGTTTTTTTGACTGTTTCCTTGGCTGTGCAGAAGCTTTTTATCTTGCTGAAGTCCCACAAGTTCATTTTATCTTTTGTTTCTCTTGCCTTTAGAGATGTGTCATGAAAAAGGTTGCTTTGGCTGATGTCGTAGAGGTTGCTGCCTATGTTCTCCTCTAGGATTTTGATGGATTCCTGTCTCACATCGAGGTCTTTCGTCCATTTAGAGTTTATCTTTGTGTATGGCGTGAGAGAGTGGTCAAGTTTCATTCTTTTGCATGTAGCTGTCCAATTTTCCCAGCATCATTTATTGAAGGGACTGTCTTTTTTCTACTGGATGTTTCTTCCTGCTTTGTCAAAGATTAGTTGCCCAAAGAGCCGAGGGTCCATTTCTGGGTTCTCTATTCTGTTCCATTGGTCTATGTGTCTGTTTTTGTGCCAGTACCATGCTGTCTTTGTGATCACAGCTTTGTAGTATAGCTTGAAATCCAGCAACGTGATGCCCCCAGCTTTGTTTTTCCTTTTCAACAATTCCTTGGCGATTCATGGCCTTTTCTGGTTCCACACAAATTTAAGGGCTGTTTGTTCCAGTTCTTTGAAAAATGTCAATGGTATTTTGATTGGGATGGCCCTGAAAGTGTAGATTGCTCTGGGTAGCATAGACATTTTAACTGTGTTTATTCTTCTGATCCGTGGGTGTGGAATGTTTTTCCATCTTTTTGTGTCTTCTTCAATGTCTTTCAAGAGTGATTTGTAGTTTGTAGAATATAGGTCCTTTACGTCTCTGGTTAAGTTAATTCCGAGATAACGTATGATTTTTGGTGCTATTGTAAATGGCATGATTTCCTTAATTTCTCTTTTTTCAGTCTCATTGTTCGTGTATAGAAATGCGACTGATTTCTGAGCATTGATTTTGTATCCCGGCACATTACTGAATTTCTCTATTAAGTTCTAGTCGTTTGGGGGTAGAGTCTTTTGGGTTTTCTATATAGGGTATCATGTCATCTGCGAAGAGAGACAGTTTGACTTCTTCTTTGCCGATTTGGATACCTTTTATCCCTTTTTGTTGTCTGATTGCTGTTGCAAGGACTTCTAGTACTATGTTGAATAATAATGGCGAGAGTGGGCATCCTTGTCGTGTTCCTGATCTTAAGGGAAAGGCTTTCAGCTTTTCTGTTGAGAATGATATTCTCTGTAGGCTTTTCATAGATGGTTTTTATGAAATTGAGGAATGTGCCCTCTATCCCTACACTCTGCAGGGTTTTAATCAGGAAAGGATGCTGTATTTTGTCAAATGCTTTTTCTGCATCAATTGAGAGGATCATATGGTTCTTGACTCTTTTCTTGTTGATATGATCTATCACACTGATCAATTTGCGAATGTTGAACCACCCTTGCATCCCAGGGATGAATCCCACTTGGTCATGATGGATAATCCTTTTAATGTACTGTTGGATCCTATTAGCTAGGATCTTGTTGAGAATTTTGGCATCCATATTCATCAGGGAAATCGGTCTGTAATTCTCCTTTTTGATGGGGTCTTTGTCTGGTTTGGGGATCAAGATAATACTGGCCTCATAGAATGAATTTGGTAGTTTTCCTTCTGTTTCTATTTTTTGAAGCAACTGCAGGAGAATAGGTATTATTTCTTCTTTGAATGTTTGGTAGAATTCCCCGGGGAATCTGTCAGGCCCTGGACTCTTGTTTTTGGGGAGGTTTTTCATCACTGCTTCAATCTCTTCATAATTAATCAGTCTGTTTAAATAATCAATTTCTTCCTGTTTCAGTCTTGGTAGTTTATAAGTTTCCAGGAAGGCCTCCATTTCTTCCAGGTTGTTTAATTTATTGGCATAAAGCTGTTGATAAAAGTTTCTAATGATCCTTCCAATTTCATTGGTGTGTGGAAGAGAGATTTTAAGAGATACCTGGGTAGGTCCCTTTTCTGCTGGTGTATGTGTATTACTTTCTGCAACACATTTAAGTTTGCTTTACACATATTAACTGGCAGTGTTCCGTTGTGTTTAGGAGAGTTTGCTTCTAAAGATTGTTCAGCTAGGACATATTTGGTTAGGATTCCCCTTTACTCTCAATTAAATATCCTTTCCTTTGCATTTAGGTTTATCCGTTCATTCAAAAATTGATGAATTCAGCATTCATTCAGGTGTTTATTGAACATCTATCACATGTACTTCAGTAACTGGGTTGGGGGTTGGAACGTCAGGAAATGTAATAAATAAAAGAGTGGATTGGTCCTGATACAAAAAGCTTATCATCCACTAGGGAGACAAGAAGATACATGTGTAACTTTGCTAATTAGTGGACTGCAATACAAATAATAACTCATTTCCTGAGTTTAGCTGTTCAGGAAAGAAACAGCAAATGAAGGAAGCAGTCAAGTCAAGAGATGGTATCTAAAAAATGAGGCTGCCTGAGCCCAGAAGCAAAGGCCAAATGAGAGAAAAACTGGGGTGGTGTCTGAAGAAATCAAGAGGGGTGTGGCAAGTGAGGTAGAATTCATCATTGCCAGCAGCAATGGGAATTTTTAGACAGTTAAGAAATAAGTGAAAAAATAGAGATGGAGGAGATGGGTAATATGATCGGGAAAGAGGTTCAGAAGTTATTACCTTTGTTCTTAAATTTAAATCCTTTAGAATACGTGTTTTCCATCATTTCGCTTTCTCTCATCTCTGGTGTAGAGACTTACAGACTGTGTTTGATTTTTAAGAGTATGTTTTAAGAGCTAATAGGAAGACTTCATTTTTGTAGTATATGAGAAATATTTGTGATATAAACAGTGCCTAACTTGTTAGCTTCTGGAAAATTTGAACGTTATACAAAACACAACTGCCATCCTAAGTAGTGTTGGTCAATATATAGTTTTTCAGCATTTGAAGTTTCTAAATTTTTTCCCCTCACCCCACATCTCCGCAGATACTGGACTGAGCATGCCCAGTGATACTTCGCTTTCTCCAGCAAGTCAGAACTCTCCATACTGTATGACACCTGTGTCACAAGGCTCTCCTGCTAGTTCTGGGATAGGCAGTCCGATGGCATCTTCGACAATAACCAAAATCCACAGCAAAAGATTTAGAGAGTAAGTTTTAGTCTCATTATTGAGGTTGAATAGTTTAAGTATCTTGATTGTAGCTCTGAATGCGGTATTGTCATTACATGGTCGGTTGAGCATGCAAAACTTCAAAGATATTTAAGTTCTTTCAATTTTTTTTTAACAGCTAGTTTTATTTTATTTAAAGCATTTGGCTTCTGTCAGCTGTCAGTGTTCATGTAAAAGTGCTTTGACAGTAAATATATTCTTTTATATCACGTAATGTTTATAAATAAACCTGGAAATTTGGCCTTATGTCCTGTATGCACAGTGCCTTAATGTGGGGTTTTTCCCCCTCAAATGCTTTTGCTTTTTTGTCTATATTATTGGCCTTTCAGGAGAAAAACCCTCTCCAACCAATTAAAAACAAGTTTCTAAGACGCTGTTACATGAAGTGAACCTATTACATAAAGCTGTTTGTTTTTAAGCAGATATTTCTAAGTTTTAAAATGTCTATCAGTGAATATTATTGAACTAACAGTTGTTGCTATGAAGGATTTTAGGATTTTAACATTTGTGCAGTTGTTACATTTAAAAATGACATATGAAAGAATCCTGGGTGAAAGTAAAATCTGTATGAATCCAAACATGTTGGTTTGTTCTGTTCCTTTTTTTAAATTGAAGTGTAGTGATACACAATATTACATTAGTTTTAAGTGTACTACATAGTGATTTGACATTCATACACATTACGGAACGATCATCACGGTAAGTTTTAGTTATCATCTGTCACCATACAAAGTTATTAAACTATTTTTGACTAATTTATAATAACTGGAAGTTTGTACCTCTTAATCTCCTTCATCTATTTCACCCGTATCCTCATTCTCTTCCCATCTGGCAACCACCATTTGTTCTGTTTATGAGTCTGTTTCTGTTTCGTTCATTTATTTTGTTTTTTAGTTTCCGTATGTAAGTGAAGTCATACAATATTTGTTTTTCTCTAAATTTATTTCACTTAGCATAATACCCTCTGGGTCCATCCATGTTGTTGCAAATGGCAAGATTTGATTCTTCTTTATGGCTGAGTAATATGCCATACACAGTATATAATATTCCATATGTAGCCACACCCCCATTTTATTTATTTATTTATTTATCTGTGGACATTTAGATTGCTTCCATATCTTGGTTTATTATAAACAATGCAGCAGTGAACATAGTTGTGCATATATCTTTTTGAATTCATGTTTTTGTTTTCTTTAGTTAAACACCAGGAAATGGAATCATTAGATTGTATGGTAGTTCTATTTTCAAATTTTTAAGGAACCTCTGTAGCGTTTTCCGTAGTGGCTACACCAGTTTACGTTCCCACGAGTAGAACATGAGGGTTCCCTTTTCTCCATGTCCTCGCCAACACTTGTCTTTTTGATTCTAGCAATTCTGATAGATGTGAGATGATAGCTCATTGGTATCTCATGGCTTTGATTTGTATTTCTCTGAAGGTTAGCAGTGTTGAACATTTTTTCATGTGTCTTTCGGCCCTCTGTATGTCTTTTCTGGAATATCAGTTCAGGTCTTCTGCCCATTTTCTAACCAGATTATTTGGGGGTTTTTGGTGTTGAGTGTCAGAATCCTTATATGTATTCTGGGTATTAACCTCTCATTTTTTGTTTGTTTGTTTGTTTTATTTTGGGTTTTTTGGGGGGGTATTAACCTCTTATCTAACATATCATTTGCAAATAACTTCTCCCATTCAGTAGGTTGTCTTTTTGTTTTATTGATGGTTTCCTTTGTAGTGTAAAAGCTTTTTAGTTTGATGAAGTTTCATCAAAAAATTTTTTCTTCTTGCTTATTTTTGCTTTTGTTGTCCTTACCTTCAGGAGACAGATCCAGAAAAAAATATTGCTAAGACTGATTCATGGTTTTAGGTCTTACATTTAGGTCTTTAATTCATTTTGGGATTACTTTTGTATGTGGTATAAGAAAGCAGTTCCAGTTTCATTCTTTTGCATGTAGCTGTCTAGTTTGCTCAGCACCATTTATTGAAGAACAGTCTTTTCCCCATTGTATATTTTTGCATTTTTGTCTTAGATTGACTAACCATTAAGTGTGAGTTTATTTCTGGGCTCTTTATTCTGTTCTGTTGATTTCTGTCTGTTTTTGTGCTGGTACCACACTTTTTTGATTACTATAGCTATGCAGAATAGTTTTAAATCTGGGCATGTACCTCTTGCTTTGATCTTTCTCAAGCTTGCTTTGGCTGTTTGGGTCTTTCGTGATTCCCTACAAATTTTAGGATTCTTTGTTCTAGTTCTGTGAAAAATGCTATTTTGATAAGGATTGCATTAAAATCTGTAAATTGCTTTGTATAGTGTGGACATTTAACAACATTAATTCTTCCAGTCCATGAGCACAGTATATCTTTCAATTTATGTCATCTTCAGTTTCTTTCATCAAAGTCTTTTAGTTTTCCAAGTACAGTTTTTACACCTCCATGGTTAAGTTTATTCCTAGGCAGTTCTAGGTATTTTATTCTTTTTGCTGCAGTTGTAAATGGGATTGTTTTCTTAATTTCTCTTTCTGCTAGTTTGTTATTGTATGGAGGTGCAGCAGATTTCTGTGTATTAATTTTGTATCCTGTAGCTTTACTGAATTAATTTATTAGTCCTAATTATTTTCTGGTGTAGTCTTCAGTGTTTTCTATGCACAGTATCATTTCATCTGCAAATAGTGACGGTTTCACTTCTTCATTAACCAACTTGGACACCTTTTATTTCTTTTTCTTCTCTGATTGCTGTGGCTAAGATTTCTAGTACTATGTTGAATAAAAGTGGCAAGACTGAGCATCCTTGTCTTGTTCCTGATTTTAGAGAAAAAGCTTTCAGCTTTTCACTGTTGAGTATGGTATTAACTATGGGTTTGTCATATATGGCCTTCATTATGTTGAGGTATGTTCCCTGTGTACCTATTTTGTTGAGAATTTTTATGATAAATGGGTGTAGAATTTTGTCAAATGTTTTCTCTGCATCTGTTGAGAAGATCATATGATTTTTATCCTTTATTTTGTTAATGTGTATGACGATTGTTTGTGGATATTGAATTATGTCTGCATCCCTGAAATAAATGCCATTTTGATCATGGCGTGTGATTCTTTTAACATATCATTGAATTTGGTTTGCTAATATTTTGTTGAGGATTTTTGCATCTATGTTCATCAGGGATATTGACCTATAACTTTCTTTTTTTGTAGCGTCTTTGTCTGTCTGGTTTTGGTATCGGGTTTCATAGAATGAATTTGGAAGTGTTCCTTACTCTTATTTTTTGGAATAATTTGAGAAGAATAGGAATTAACTCTTCTTTAAATGTGTGACAGAGGTACACCTGGGTGGCTTAGTTGGTTAAGCATCTGCCTTCGGCTCAGGTCATGATCTCACGGTCCTGGGATCGAGCCCCGCATCAGGCTCCCTGCTCAGCAGGGAGTCTGCTTCTCCCTCTGCCTAGCTTGTGCTCTTTCTCTCTCAGTCACTCTCTCTCCTTCTCAAATAAATAAAATCTTTAAAAAGAAATTTTAAAAAATGTTTGATAGAATTCGTCTGTGAAGCTGTCTGGTTCTGGACTTTTGTTGGGAATTTTTGGATTATTGATTCTATTTTATTACTAGTAAACAGTGTTCAGATTTTCTATTTCTGAATGATTCAGTTTTGGAAGATTGTGTATGTCTAAGAATTTAACCATTTCTTCTCAGTTGTCTAGTTTATTGATGTATAATTTTTTGTAGTAGTCTTTTATGGTTCTTTGTATTTTTGTGGTGTCAGTTGTAACTTCTCTCTGATTTTATTTATTTGGGCCTCCTTTTTCTTTCTTGATGAGTCTGGCTTAAAAGTTTATCATTATTGTCTTTTTTTTTTAATCTTTTTTTTCATTGAAGTATAGTTGACACGATATTACATTAGTTCCGGGTATATAACATAATGATTTGACAAGTCTGTATGTTATGTTTACCGCAAGTATAGCTACTGTCTGTCACCGTACAATGCTATTACAATACCATTAACTATATTTCCTATGTTGTGCCTTTTATCCTCATGACTTATTCATTCTGTTACTGAAAGCAGGTATCTCCCCTCCTTTTCACGCATTGTGCCCATCTTCCCACCCTTTACTCCTTATCCATCAGTTCTTTCTCAGTATTTATGGTTCTGTTTCTTTTTTTTTTTTTATTTGTTCACTTGTTTTGTTTTTTAGATTCCACAAGTAAGTGGAATTATGTGGTAGTTTTTTTCTGTCTGAAGTACTTAGCATAATACCATCTAGGGTTCTTGGTTTCATTGATCTTTTCTGTTGTTTCTTTTTCAGTCTCTTTTATTTAGTTCCTCTCTGATCTTTATTATTTACTTCCTTCTGCTCATTTTGGGCCTTGCTTGTTCTTCTTTTTTTAGTTCCTTTATGTAAGGTTAGGTTGTTTATTGGAGATTTTTCTTGTTTCTTAGAGTAGGCCTGTGTAATGGTAGAAAACTTCCCTAACCTGGGGAAGAAAACAGACATCCAGATCCAGGAAGCACAGAGAGCCAAAAACAAGATTAACCCAACATTTCTTATAAGGCCAGTTTAGTGTTGATGAGGTCCTTTAACTTTTGTCTTTAAACTCTTCATCTCTTCTTCAATTCTGAATGATGATCTTGCCAAGTAAATTTCTTGGTTGTAGGTTTTTTCCTTTCAGCACTTTGAGTGTATGGTGCCATTCTCTTCTGCCTGTGAAGTTTCTGTTGAAAGCTCAGCTGATAATTTTGTTTATGTTCTCTTCTGCGTAACTAGTTGCTTTTCTCTTGCTGCTTCTAAGATTATCTCTTTATCTTTAATTTTTGACATCTTAGTTATTACATGTCTTAGTGTAGCTCTTTTTGGGTTAATCTTGTTTTTGGCTCTCTGTGCTTCCTGGATCTGGATGTCTGTTTTCTTCCCCAGGTTAGGGAAGTTTTCTGCCATTATTTCCTCAAATAAGCTTTCTACTTCTTTCTCTCGTTTTTCCGCTTATGGGAC